>NC_092377.1:30860781-33360781 GCF_030028105.1 Mobula birostris
AGAAACCTACAATATGGGGAATATAAAGCTAGTTTTTAATAATTCCATGGAACGTGGGATGGTACAGCACAGGAAAAGGCACTTTGACCCACAGTATTGTACTGAACTAATTAAGATAATTGAACTAATCACTTCTGCATATTTCCTCCATTCTCTGCTTATTCAAATGCCTATTTATGAGCTTTATAAATGCCTCTATTTTGTCTGACTCCATTAGTATCCCTGGCAGTGCATATGACTTTCCATATGGAAAAAAACATATGGTGCACATCTTCTTTAAACTTGCCCCCTTTCACCTTAATGTCATTGTCTCTAGTATGAGACATTTTAACCCTGGGTGAAAGATAGAAATTGTCCATCTTTGCCTCTCATAATTTTAGTAACTTCTGTCAGGTCTCTCCTTAGTCTCACCATGCCAAGGGAGACAACCCTTGTTTATCCAACTTCTCCTTAAAGTACCTAATCCAGACAGGATCTTGGTAAACTTGTGCATTCTCACCAAAGCCTCCAATCCTTCCTATATTGGGTGATCAAAATTGAATGCAATCCTCCAGGTATGTACTAACCAGAGTTTTATTAAGTTGTAGTATAACTTGACTCTTGAACTCAGTTCCTCAACTAATAAAGGCAAGCATGCCATACTCCTCCTGTACCATTCTTGTGCATCCTGGGAGCTATGGACTTGGACCCCAAGGTCCCTCTGTGCATCAAGATAATTAAGTGTTCTGCCATTAACTGTGTATACCTTCCCTTTACATTTCATTCCCCAATGTGCAATACCTTACAATTTCTGGGATTTTCTGATCAGAGGAAAACTGTGATGCTTCTCTGCCTATACCTGCAACGATCTCTACCCTGGTGATCTTACACACTATCCACAATGTTGCCTATCTTTGTGTTATCTGCTTTGTAACTTTACACTTGAACTTGTTATCAATGGTAATATTCTGATGAACTGATTTCAAGATTCTTGAAACCTTGCTAAGGTTTTAAGCCTAGATCAGCCAGAGTACATTAGTTTTAAGTTCTTCTTTGTATAACTGGTTTATTTCTCCCTCCTTCACTTTGTATTCTGAATCGCTAGATTTAGTACAAGCATTCTATTGGATTTTATGATTATTTTCTTTTTTCGTCTATTATATGTTAATGTACGCACGTGAACTTAATCACTTTTAGCTTTAAGCCATTTAGAAATTACCTGTACTCAATCCTTCTCCCATTTGCCAACATTATAACCACTTTACTGTTAACTTATATTTTTATAATTCATTGACAGCAGTATAAATGAAACGCTGCTCCCATCATTTTATTTGGCAAACATGGAAATGTGGCTTTCTCTCCTACCATCTGAGTCATTTATTGAGTAAAGGGATAAAGTACTAAAACGTATTCTTACTGAGCAGTCTTTCATAACTTGCCGAACTGAGTAACTGCATGTCTCCTGTCACTTGGCAAATTACCTTACCAGGTCAATAATTTATCTCCAGCTCTCCAAACTTAATTTGTCAGTCACATATGAGTATTTTTGTTAAATAAATGATATCCATAGCTATTTCTCTCTACACTGCTTTCGAAATGTCTTTAAAGAGCATACTGAATTTCTTTGATCAGCTTTTAAGTATTGATGGATGTGTACCCAGTTACTTGTAGGAATTTACTGATAAACTGTAATTTAACAGTTCTATAATTTTCTGATATTTTTCCTTTTTCTTAATTGTGAAAAGGGAGTGAAAAGCTGCTGCCATAAACTATTGCAGTTCTAGTGAAAGTACCCCCACAGTGCTGTTGAAGAGAGAATTCCGGGATTTAGGCCTTGTTCCAATGAAGGAACAACAACTTAAAGAGAAATTTGAAGATGGTGACAGTCTCATACACCTGAAAACCATGTCCTATATTTCATTTCTTGGTATGCCCTTTGGCTCTCAATGGACCTGCTTTGATCCCTTTAGTTGATTGTAATGATGGAACAAAGGGTATGAGATTATAGATTGTGATAATGTACAAAGAAACGCCCACCCCAAAAGCAACAATAGTTTTATCACATGCAAGTTAATGGTACTCGAGTTATAAGAATTAATATATTTTTTTTAAGCAGCTATACTTAGTAGTTATATGGGAGTTTCTTCCTACGTGGCAATATCAATTAATTGTTTGCATCTTTAAGTTTAAAAGGTTCCAATCTTTTTTTTCAGAAACTCAAATTATTAACTGATTCTGCATTGTCAATGTTCGGAAGGCTTCTTGTAGACTGACTGTAATCCTTCTGGCGTTGTACATCACATGTCTTCATCCTGACCAGTTTCTCCTCATGTTCCACTGTCAATGCTGCTAGACTAATTCCAAACACTTAGTGCTTTCATTGAAATATTTTTGCTGGCTGTAGTTGAAGGTGTATTAGAATGTTTGGAATTTTATAACCCAGCATCAATTTAACATGACATCTGCTTCAGTCTCTGGTGAGGTTTGGCAGAGTATGCATTTATATCATCAGCAACTGGCTCTGAGACATCGTGCTTCCCAGAGAGCAAAACCTGTCTGCTGTAGGCAGTTTGCAGTTATCAGGCATTATTTTAAGTCATTAATAGTAAAATATCTTAGAACCAAGATATCTGGCGTATCCCTAATAATAATTTATATTCTGATTAAATTTTCAGCTCCATGGGAAGAGAGGACAGGGAGTAGCAAGTTCAAATCCCTTGACAAAGGACAATTTAAGTTTGATTAATTACACTGAATAAAAAATATAATTAACTATTGGTGTTGATGGAACTGTTGAATTGTCATTAAATTGATTTTCGTGTGACTCTAGACATCTAAGTCGTTGGCTCTTAGCTACCCTAAAGTGCCTGAGGAAGCCACTCATTGCAAATTGCAATAAAACTCTAAAAATAAAATTGGGGAGCTAACAAGATGAGACTTAAACTTGACATAGGGTACGCATTTTGTCCAGTCATAATAGTAAATTTTCATGAAAGTATGTGGATTTGTTTCTCATGGGAGCTTTTCCGTAAACTCTCAGCTAGACTGTCTCACAGTCATAATTTTCAGTAAGTGCTCCGGATTTCTGCATTATGATAGCTGATACAGTAATCATCCCTCCTAAGGCACAGTGGTACAAAGTTGGCAGATGGCGATTCTATTGCCCTCGCAGTACGTTGCATACAAAGCTAGGTAGGGAGTTAAACACCTCAAAAATCCCCCAAACCAGGAACTTTCTTCAGGGTTTTTAATGAGAAGACTTTGTGAAACTTGAGAAACTTTAAGTAAAGCACATATTAGATTCAATACAGAGTCATCATTTGTCTGAATATACTAATAATATTGATTATTCTCACAATCAGAGTTAAACAAGGTAATACACACATGCAATATTTTGTAGCTAAGCCATGGACTAGAGTGAGCTTATGGTGCACCGATTGCTTAATAGTGATGAACAATAAACATAATACCTCCTTCAAAGTGCATCTACTAAATGTTTACCAATATTAAGAAGCTCAAGCCTCACAGATATTGCTGTTTCAAGGGCAAATAAAGAGTGGATGGAGGTGGATGTCCTTCCACCGTGTGTGGTTCAAATCGAAATTCAAAGTAATCTGTGCAGGAAGTGATCTTTAAAAGGAAGAGGGTTACAAACAGGAAGTGATTGTACAAGATGAGCTGCATATAAAATGAACAGCAATACTGTTTATACTCAATACTTGGGTCCTCGGCATTGGATTATAATCAAGGAGTCTTGTTGCTTGCCATGTATAAGGCTCCCACAGCTGATGAATGTTAACCGCCATTAATGCTGTTGACACAGATCTGGAACTTATGGCTTAACATCTTCAAGCTGGCTGAGTCCCGAAGGACACGGTTACTAGATTGAGCCAAGAATCACCATTAAGGAAAAGTCTATGTGACTCCTCCCTTCCAGGCTACCTGGACCTGCCATTATGATCTATTTGTAGTGGTATTATATGTTTTTTATTATTTGTGATCATTCTCATATTCACACTAAGGACCCTTTACTTTACGTTACTATACTGGGGGTTTTGAGATAATATTGCAGCAAGATTTCTACTCTTTCACATTCAATAATCGCATGCCATAGTGTAGTCCTCATTTTGCCATCATCAAGCATGGTGGTTGACTCTGGTTTAACATGCCAGAATCAGGATGATGCAAGACACAAACCTACAATATGCTGAACAGCAAAAGCAATATCCTGTTACAGAGCTGAGTGATCTACTGCAATTAGAAGGTTGCAGTGAAAGCTGAAAGTGCATCTGGAATATGATGACCAGGTTTGACCTTCCTGCTTATGGAGAAATGGTCTTGTAGCAAAGGAGATTGCTAAGATGGTGTCTTGACCTTTGAGGGAAGATGAAGCAAACTGGTCTTTGTAATCAAGTTTATAAGAATAAGAGGCGATCGCATTGAAACATGCAAATTTTTTATGGGGCTTGACAGCGTAAATGAAGCACTGATGTTTTCTCTGCTTGCGATATCTAGAAACTAGTCACAGTCTTTCCCCAAGCATGTGATGGACAAGACAAATGGATTTTGAGATATAATGGTAATCAAGGGATTTGGGGTTAGTACCAGAAGGTTGAGATTGAGGCAAAAGATCAGCCAAGATCATATTGAATAGCAGAGCAGGTACAAGAAGCCAAATGATCAATTCCACCTCAGAGGTCTGTGATCTTGTCATTACCAATGCTGGGCAATTACATTGACATGGGGATTACTCATACACTGGATCTCAGCAAGTGAGTTTAAATGAGAAGTGCATGTGGTAAATGGTCATCAACAAAGTAATGGAAGTTTTTGTATGAGTGACTTAAATATTTCCTTTCTCTTTCATAGTTATTGGGACATATCCAATCTTTCTTTTCTTTGCCCAATCTATAAATCATTTTATCTCTCTCTCCACTTATTTTTCGTTTTCCGTTCTTAAATAATATTTATGAAGGAATATATTACTGCTGCCATTCACCAAGGTTTTAGACACCAGCTTTCCTTGCTATGCAGCTGTCAGCTTGTGCACCCAAAAACTTGCAGGGAACAAATGAAGGATGATGAATAAAAACTGAAGTATTTTTCCATCAGCTAAATCTGGGCCATTGCATTAGAGAATTTATTAAGTTAGAACTCAAAATTGCAGCACTTACCAAGAATAGAATGGTATGATGCACTGTTGTACCACATATTTCAACAAAATCCATCTGTTTGCTATGTTAATCTCAAGATTTCCTTCAAATGATAATGATTCTGTCTAAAGCAACCTTACTAGTATTTTGTTAAGAAACATGATGCCTCTTTCAAGCACATTTCTTGGTAATGTTGCAGTATGGTTCATTTTAAAATGATGAAATATAGATCTACCATTATCATTCACTACAAAGTGAGCTCCCAGTGTTGGCTGTAGTCAGGGTGTATGTTGATAACGCTCTTCTAAGTATAGGTACTCTGTCTGTTTAAACATCTCGCTGACTAAATAATTCCGAAAGCCTGTTGTAGGAATCTATGAATTACAACAAGAAAAATATCTTGCTCATCTCCTGATAAAGTGAGAGGGATTTCATCAACAAAGTGCATTGGGTAAATGACAATTCCTTACAAACTGGAGGGAAAATCAGTCCTGGCCACTTGGAAATTGATCATCTCCATTTGAGCTGTCAATAAAACCACAACTATTTGTGGTCTTAAAGAAACAGCAATGAGGAATCCTACATTTGTGTGTTACGGTATTCCTGAGTTTTCACTCAGGACTTGCATGGCTGACATAGTAAAAACTGAAAGGAAGCGACTGGCACAATGAAGGAAGCCCAGAGCACCAGCAGAAGATGGCCAGGGACAGACAGATGGAGAACCTTCATTGCTGCCGTAAACACCAGTAGGCATTATGGGCAATAAGTTAGTTTTGCAGTCTTGTGCTATTATAATCTGTTGATGCCTGACATTTTCTCACAGGAACTGTTCTATTAAATAGCCGTTTTGTAAAATATTGGCTGAATGTGAACTTTGCTTATTCCTTCATTTTTTTTTTGCCAGCAAATGTGTCTAAAATTTATGCTTGTCAGTATGACATAAACTTAGATGAGTCAAGAATGAAGGTCTTGCCACATTGAGCAACAGATTTACTGATGGCAAACAAAAAGGCTGCAAATAGCATCATGGTCTAATGGCGTTCTATTTTTGATTTTCTTATGCTTTTCTTGTGTTGATTTTCTGGAGTTAATCTTACTGTGTTTAGGAGGATGGTGTTTATTTTTATGTCCGTTGAAAATGTTTAGTCAATCATTAAAATGTAAAATTAGAGTTGTGTGAGCTGTCAAGAATTTCTTTCCCAAAAGGTGTTAGTGAATCAGTTTGATTTATAGCGCAGTCTCTAGAATTTTCATGTTCTGTTGTTCGCCCTTGAGTTATAAGGTTATTTGAAATTCACTTATAGTGGAAATTTCAGGGGAATCTTTAATTTTCTTAAAATGCACCCGATTCATTTGCCATGTTAGCCAATGCAAATGACTAGATTTCATAAATGAACTCCTTGGTTATAAGCACAAGAAAGTTATAAGCACGAGAAAGTCTGCAGATGCTGGAAATCCAATTAACACACAAAATGCTAGAGAAACTCAGTGGGCCAGGTGGCATTTATAGAAAAGAGGACGGAGTTGATGTTTCGGGATGAGCAGTCAGAGCCAGAAGGTGGGGGGGGGGAGGGAAAGAAGTACAAAATGGTAGGTGATAGGTGAAAAAGTTGGGAAGTTGATTGGTGAAAGAGATAAAAGGCTGGAGAGGGGTAGAAGATCATGGAAGAAAGGGAAGGGGAGGAGCACCAGAGAGATGATGGGATGGTAAGGTGAGAGGGGGAAACAGGAATGGTGAGGGGGGGCAATTACTGGAAGTTTGAGAAATAATGCTATCAGGTTGGAGGCTACCCAGTTCATGCCATCAAGGTGGTTGTAAGACCAATTTTGAGTATTCTGATGATATGGAGAAATGGATTTACTTCATTTTAGGACAAGCATTTGCATAATGTTGGTATCTTTGATATTTGCTTCATAAACCTGCTTTTTATAAAATTTAGAGTGAATGGCTTTGAAATGTATAGCTTTGAAGCCTCTAATTTGTATTTCATGTGGGAAAACCTGTTGAAATGCAATACACTTATTTTTGCATGATCTGTCAGGAATCATTAAGATTGAATTGACTTTACTACTTACATCCTTCATATACATGAGTAAAAATCTTTACATTACACCTCCATCTAAATATGCAATTTATAGTAATTTATAATAAATAGTATGTACAACAGGATAGTCAGTATAACACAGAAATACAGTTGTGTCAGCATGAAGTAAGCAGTCTGATGGCCTGGTGGAAGAAATTGTCCGGGAGCCTGTTGGTCCTGGCTTTTATGCTGCGGTACTGTTTCCCGGATGGTAGCAGCTGGAACAGTCTGCGGTTGGGGTGACTTAGGTCCCCAATGGTCCTTCAGGCCCTTTTTACACGTCTGTCTTTGTAAATGTCCTGAATAGTGGGAAGTTCATATCTAGAGATGCACTGGGCTGCCCACACCACTCTCTGCAGAGTCCTGCGATTGAGGGAAGTACAGTTCCCATACCAGGCAGTGATGCAGCCAGTCAGGATGCACACTTTTGTGCCCCTGTAGAAAATTCTTGGGATTTGGAGGCCCATACCAATCTTCAACCATCTGAGGTGAAAGAGGCACTGTTGTGCCTATTTCACCACAGAGCTGGTATGCACAGACCACGTGAGATCCTCGGTGATGTTGTATATGCTGAGAAACTTGAAGCTGTTCACCCTCGCAATCCTAGATCCATTGATGTCAATAGGTGCTAGCCTGTTCCCATTCCTCCTGTAGTTCACAACCAGCTCCTTTGTTTTTGTCACATTGAGGGAGAGGTTGTTTTCTTGACACCACTGTGTCAGAGTGATGACTTCTCCGTAGGCTGCCTCATTATTATTTGAGATTAGGCCAATCAGAGTGTTGTCAGCAAATTTAATTAGTAGATTGGAGCTGTGGGTGGGTGACACAGTCATGGGTATTCAGAAAGTAAAGGAGGACACAGCTCTGGGGGCTCCTGTGTTGTGGGTCAGAGGGACAGAGGTGAGGGGGCCCACTCTTACCACCTGCCGGTGATCTGACAGGAAGTCCAGGATCCAACTACACAAGGCAGAGTGAAGGCCGAGGTCTCGGAGCTTCTTGTCGAGCTTGGAGGGAATTATGGTGTTGAATGCTGAACTGTAATCCAAGAACAGCATTATTATATAGGCATCCCTCTTCTCCAGATGTGTAAGGACGGTGTGTAGAGCTGTGGCAATTGCACCTGTCAGTTGGTTGTGTCAGTAGGCAAATTGTTGGGGGTCCAGTGTAGGTGGTAGCATGCTGCAGTTGTAGTCCTCTCAAAGTATTTGCTTATTATTGAGGTGAGTGCGATATGACAACAGTCGTTCAGACATGTTACCTTGGTCTTTTTAGGTACAGGAACAATGGTAGATGTTTTGAAGCAGCAGGGCACCCTACATTGGGAGAGGGAGAGATTATAAATGTAATCTGCCAGTTGTGAAGCGCACATTCTGGGTACCCGCCCGGTCCTGCAGCCTTGCGACTGTCCACTCGTTAAAGCATAGCACATTGTAGAAAATGACCAAATTGCTTTGTCAAGAATAGTAGGCACAAGAAACTAATTTGCTGAAACAGTTTCCTATTAACTTTGAATCTATAGATTGTTATTTGTGATTCTTTTATATTTACTGTTTTTGGTCTTCAAGGGATTGTGCAGTTTCATGAATGTAAATATTCTGTCAGATCTGTGCTAAGTTTAAATATAGCATTGATAATAGATGTAAAGAATAAATCATCAACATAGTGCACAAAGCGTGATTCCCATTTTCTGGATGATAAAATTTTAGTCATGATGTGTATTAAGGGATTAGCCAAATTTTAAACTTGGCCTCTTCAATCAGATGGCATTCAACAGGCTCTGCAGATGTTTCTTCAACTTTAAATTTCCAGATGCAATAATCTCTCACTGACTCACAGGCCTCTTGCTTTTGGTGTTCATAGGGGTGGATGCCAGGCTACATCAAAGTTCACACATGCATTTTCACTTAATTCAAGCTGTTCACGAGACAGTGCTTCGCTGCCAGACTACAGGCCAAGTATGCAAATTGAAAACAGGGGGAGGGGAATTGAACAGGCCAGCACCCTTTGGGGCCCCCAAAAAGAGAAGCTTCAAGATTCAGTAGGCCTTTCTCAGAGCAGCCGTTGTATTGTACCATTGGAATGATGTGAAAACTGTGTGGATTTTGTAAGACAAATTGTGCTTGAATCTCATTTGAATTGTCTTTCATTGTGAATGTGGAGGCTTCTAATTTATAGTTTCCTAATTTTCCCCTTTGTAGCCCTCATGTTGGCCAACCTAAACTGCACTATCAAGTGCTTGGAATAGTCTTATTTTTTTTAAATATTGGTATCCTATAACGCCATGATTTAAGCAAAATAAGTCTGGGAAGTTACTTTGTGAAAAGGAATCAAAGACTGAAATCAGAATAATTTGTTTAAAATTAAAAAAATGTGTGTGTATATGTATTTACAATATAAAGATACATGTATCTAGGGTACTGTTATTAGCAAAGCCACAATTATTGCCTGTCATCCATTGTTACTCTGCTCCAGCTTACCTTTTAAGCAATTTGATACAGCTGAATACAGGCAGTCCCAAGGTACAGAAGGGTTCAGTTTCCGAGAGCTATCTGTGAACCAATTTCTCTTAGTCAGAAACATCTGTTTCCTATCACTACCATGTTGTATTACCATGCATACACTTGCTGTAATTGTCATTTCATTGAATAATTTTAATACTACCTATAACTGCACTATTGAAACCATTGTATCCAGCAGTTAAGGAAGCGGTGAAGCATTAATAACCAACTTGAAAAGTATTTTAAAAATGTGTGGGAGAATTTTATAGTCGCATTTCCCAGTTCAGGTCATTTGTAACCTGGGAAACCTCTGTAGTTTGGGCTGCTTTAGAGAGCAGTCAGGATTTAACAGTGCGCACACACAAAATGCTGGAGGAAATCAGCAGGTTAGACAGCGTCTATGGAAATGGATAGACAGTTGTCATTTTGGGGGGACTAGCTATAAGGTGATAGGTGAAGCCTAATGGGTGGGAAAAGTAAAGGGCTGGAGAAGAAGGAATCCGGTAGGAGAGAAGAGTGGACCATGGGAGAAAGGGAGGAGGAGGGCACCAGGGGAAGATGATAGGCAGACGAACTGAGATGCCAGAGTAGGGAATAGAAAGAGAGAGAAAAAAAAAATGCCAGAAGGAAAAATCAGATATTCAAACCATCAGGTTGGAGGCAACCTAGACAGAATGAGGTGTTGCTCCTTCACCCTGAGAGCAGCCTCATCATGGCAGAAGAGGAGGCAGTGAACTGTTGTGTTGGAATAGGGATAGGAATTAAAATGGTTGGCAACCGGATGGAGCAGAGGTGCTTGACAAAGTGTTTTTTTTAACATATAACAATTATGGCATTGAAATCTCATGTATGCTTTATTACTTTGCAAGATTGGCTTTTAGTGACTTTTGAGGTGTGGCACAGCTAGTAGGTGAGCTGCCTTGCAGCTCCACTGCCCAAGCTTACTCCTGACTTCTGGTGCTATCTGGCTAGAATTTCCTTGCGACTTCCCTTGGGTGCCCTGGATTCTTCCAGCTTCTGAAGAGATTGGGTGAATAGATAAATTGTCACAATAAATTATACTATTTATGGAGGGGAGCTGTATAATCTTGGGGGTGGGAATGTAGGGAGAATGAAATGGTATTAGTGTAAATGGGTGTTTGGTGGTTGGTGTGGACTCATTAGGTGTAAAGCTGAATTATGCTTCATAACTGAATCTTAATACAGGTTGACCTTCACTAATCTGGCACCATTGGGACCTGTGGAGTGCCAGATTAGTGAAAATGCCGAATTACAGAAGGATCACATTAAGCATAATCAGTGCCGGATTATCTAAAGAACCGGATTGCAGGTAGTTGGATTAGTGAAGGTCAGCCTGTAGTTCAGAATCATTATTACTACTGATGTTGCTTATTTCCAGAATTTAAAAACAATTCAAAAATTTACCTGCCATTAAGCATATAATTATCCAGTGATTGTATTTTTCAAATGCGGTCAAGAAATAAAATCTGTCAGTAGTTTTAAGAAATGATTTGTTACATACTCATGTTTGATTACAGCTGTCATAGTATCAGTGCATTTCAAAAACAGTTCAAGTTTTAATGACATGGAGGGCCCCCAAGATTTCACCATAATTTATATATGCAATTTCTTACAGAAAAGGAAATATGTGCAAGGCTGTTTGTTAATTGTGGTTGAATTCTAAGGCAATAGCTTGTGCAGATACTTTTTCACACAGTGGCATGCCAAAGTTTGGGCACCCCGGTCAAAATTTCTGTTACTGTGAATAGCTAAGCGAATAAAAGATGAACTGATCTCCAAAAGGCATAAAGTTAAAGATGACAGGTTTCTTTAATATTTTAAGCAAGATTACTTTTTTAATTTCCATCTTTTACAGTTTGAAAATAACAAAAAAAGGAAAAGGGCCCGAAGCAAAAGTTGGGG
Source organism: Mobula birostris (assembly GCF_030028105.1). NCBI lineage: Eukaryota > Metazoa > Chordata > Chondrichthyes > Myliobatiformes > Myliobatidae > Mobula > Mobula birostris. The sequence continues at coordinate 30,872,419 of NC_092377.1, forward strand.
CATCCTGCATGGTCAGTACTTAGTAACACCTCCTTTGGCAATTATCACAGCTTGTAAACGCTTTCTGTAGCCAGCTAAGAGTCTTTCAACTCTTGTCTGGGGGATTTTCGCCCATTCTTCCTTGCAAAAGGCTTCTAGTTCTGTGTGATTCTTGGGCCGTCTTGCATGCTCTGCTCTTTTGAGGTCTATCCACAGATTCTCGATGATGTTTAGGTCAGGGGACTGTGAGGGCCATGGCAAAACCTTCAGCTTGCGCCTCTTGAGGTAGAACATTGTGGATTTTGAGGTGTGTTTAGGATCATTATCCTATTGTAGAAGCCATCCTCTTTTCATCTTCAGCTTTTTTACAGACGGTGTGATGTTTGCTTCCAGAATTTGCTGGTATTTAATTGAATTCATTCTTCCTCCACCAGTAATGTTCCCTGTGCCACTGACTGCAACACAAGCCCAAAGCATGATGGATCCACCCCATGCTTAACAGTTGGAGAGGGGTTCTTTTCATGAAATTCTGCACCCTTTTTTCTCCAAACATACCTTTGCTCATTGCGGCCAAAATGTTCTATTCAAAAGGTTCAAAGACACATTTAAACAAGCCTGATGCATTTTGGAAACAAGTCCTCTGGACTGATGAAGTTAAAATAGAACTTTTTTGTTATTTTGAAGCTGTAAAAGATGGAAATAAAAGTTTTCTTTCTTAAAATAGTAAAGAAATGTGTCATCTTTAACTTTATGCCTTTTGGAAATCAGTTCATCTTTTACTCGCTTAGCTATTCACAGTAACAGAAATTTTGACCGGGGTGCCCAAACTTTTGCATGCCACTGTATAATTCACTGAAAGTGGCAATGCAGGTAGACAGACTGGTGAAGAAGGCATTTAGCACACTTGCTAGGTTAAAGAACTGAGTACAGGAGCTGTGATGCTGTTACAATTGTACAAGACATTGGTGGGACTGTATTTGGAGTATTATGTGCAGGTTTGGTTTCCTTGCTGTGGGAGGTTATGAAGCACAAAAGGTTTCAGAAAAAATCCCTGAGGATGTAGCAGTAGTTGGAGGGCTTGAGTTATTGTAAGGAGAAACTGATAGCTTTGACTTTTTTCTTCAGAGCTTGGCAGGTTTACTGGTGACCTCATGGATGTATATAAAATCACTAGAGGCATAGAAAAGGTGAATAGCCCTTTTCCTAGGTATGGAAGTGTAAAACTGGGATACATAGATGTAGGAGAGTGGGTATATGCTGATTTATCTCATGGGCTGAGGATGAATAAATGCTAATTGTGAGGAGTACAAGGGTTAGAATGTGTTTGTGATTAACGAGAGAGATGGCATTTAGAGAGGATAGCTTTGAATGTGAATAGACCAATTCTAATGGAAGGAGATATTTAACAACAATTAAGTGAATTAAGAAGAGGAGCTGAGTTACTGGTTGAAGCCACCAGGAATGAGGATTTCCTTGGTGTTGAGATAGAGAGTAGAGTGGAGAGACTGAGTAATAAACATGGATTTGGGGTATAGTTGTAATGATTTCAAGAGGGAAGTGTTGGAGTAAAGTATGGGCATGAAAAAGACAAGTAAGAAATTAGCATCCAAATTTGTGGGATGAAGTTGATGTTCTGTATTGTTTCCTTGTTGACATCTGTGAAAGTGGAGTAAATTCAGTCGACTTTTATGGATGCAGGGAGGCAAATACAAGAATATATTAATATATTTGGAATATATTAATATACAGAGACACAAGAAGTCTGTAGATGCTGGAAATCAGAAATCATGAAGAGTCTTGGCCCAAAACGCCAATTGTCTCTTCATTTCCATAGATGCTGCCTGTCCTGCTGAGTTCCTCCAGCATTATGTGTGTGTTAATACACATGGAGGTGGCTTGAAGCTGTTTGATATCCTTGCAACGAAGTCCAGTCTACCCGAAATAAGAAAGTGTTTGTCTTGCTGGTAATGGGAAGTAGATTAAAGCATCTGATTGGATGTCCTTGATTTCAAAAGCAATGTTGTCTGAGAGCTCTCCACATTTGATAAAAGGAGAGATCTAAAGTAGATTCCAGTGGGAAAGTAATAATGTCTTTGCATAATGCTGATGTTGAAGGCAGAGTGATTGTAATAGAAGAGACTGAGGCCTGTTGGCATTTAATCTCTGCCTATCAAAGCAGGTAATTGAAAATCCAATTTCATGCGTGGTCTGGTCAAGTATATACACAAAGAGTATTGGAAGATGTGGCAAATTGGGAGAAATACCGAGAGTGATTTGAAGGTTTGGTTACCAGAAGATGCAGATTAGATGCAACTGAAAATTAACTGAAGTGGCAAGAGTATTAGGTACTTACTTTAAAGAGAATTGGTAGTACAAGGAAGAGAGCAAAGTGCTAAGACTAATTGCACAGTTCCTTGAAGAGGAATACTATTGGCTGAAGGGCATGCATTACCTGTTTCAGAAGGCAAACTCCAAGCAATATAGTAGATCATGATACATTAAATACAATAATGAATAGGTTCACCATTAAATGCATCAACTATAGTAAGAATGCTGTAAGAATGTTTGAATATTGATTAAGCCTTTAAACTTTATTGAAACTCATTTGGACAGCAGTACTGATTGTGTATGGTCTACAAACTCCTACACAACTGATTTTGACCACTGTAGTGTAACAAAAATTAACTAAAAGCTAGAATAAGGAACTGGTGTAAAACAACTCTCAATTAAATGTGACTGGGTACTTTTATAAAGAATTAAGTACACTGTCACATGTTCAATGCCTTTCAACATGTTTTAACGTGTTTTGCATTATCTTCTAAATCATGAAAATAGGTGCTCCCATCTTACCCTAGAGAATCATGTTGATTGTAATACAGATGTTATTATAATGTGTGCATTGGAAAGTTGATCTCAAGAGAGGCCAGTAAATCAAGTCAAAGATAAGTTAATAAGTTAATCGCTTGGGGTGCTCCAAGTTTTGCATGGTGCTCCTTTCCTTTTTTTCACTCTAAAATTGTACAAAACAAAAATAATACACTAATCTTGCTTAAAATGTTGAAAAGAATGTTTCATCTTTAAATTTGCACCTTTTGGAGATCAGTTCATCTTTTACTCACTTAGCTATTCACAGTAACAGAAATTTTGACCAGGGGTGCCCAGACTTTTGCATGCCACTATACATGTGTATACACACACACACACACACACACACACACACACACACACACACACCTCTGTAATACCTTAAAACGAAAGATGTGGGTTTTTTTGCTTCTGTCATCACTTGTATACATCAACTAAACATGGCTCTTCTGTCTGTCAGCAAAAGCAGTATAAAGAAACTGTACCTATCTTGTATCTGATCGACTTATAGGTTTTCAAAAATAACAGAAATCCTAGAGGCTTTAATGATGTAAGTAATTAGTTAGAAAGTTCATTTAAAAGAAAATGAAATGAATGTTTGTTATGTTAGCATAGCCTAGAAACCACTTGAGCTGAAATTCTGTCTGCTTTCATACAGTTGTTGATTTCATTAGCTAAAATGAAATTTCCAGACCCACTTTTATGTCAGCAACTGACACAAGTTGCTGCAAAATGAGAGCAAACACAATTTCAGTGGAGAGGTAAATATGAGTGGCTTGCTTTCTTCTCTGGGGCTTTGCTCTTGATGTTTATTGCCATTCTTGAGGTCTGCCCCACCCTTGCTACTCATTTTTTGGTCTGTAAAGAAAACAAGTACAAATTTAGTGTCACCATCAGATATTGGATAATGTCTTACTTTGGGGACTAGCTCTTGAAATACCTAATCCATTGGCATTAAGAAGACTTTTTGAGGACATTTTAAAATGGGTAATCAGTATTGGCGTTGCAGTTATGCCCAGTTCTCATGAATTATTTTTTAAAATGATCTGATGGTGATCAGCCTCAATTTTTTAATTCCGATCAGAGATCCTGCATGACCTGCTGGCTACTTCCTTCGTCTACTTTTCATATTTTCCTTTTGTGCAGTACTTGGAAAAAATAACATTGTTGATTTGGCATCTTCTGTCTTTGTCCATTCTGTTAGTTCATCTCTCTGAAATCTTGTTCGGTGTTTGCCTTACTCATTCACATTATGATTCTGTTCACTACATTCAAATCCATTTATCACCATGTACGCTTAGTGACTGCTTCATTAGACGTGTACACCTCATTAAAGCAAATATCTAATCAGTCAATCATGGCAGCAACTCAATGCATAAAAGCATGCAGACATGGTCAAAAGGTTCAATTGTTGTTCAGACCAAAATTTGAATGGAGCAGAACTGTGATCTAAATTACTTCGACTGTGGAATCTAGAGTTTCATGAGAATGAAGTGGAAAAACAGAAAAGGATCCAGTAAGCAGCAGTTCTGTGGGTGAAAATGTCATAAAATTTGCCAAAGTGAGCTTAGAGGGAGGATCTACATTGTTTTATTCTATACCTTTGAATTCATTTGTCCTGGATGCAGTCTGGAAAATACAAATTCTGAATATGAGCATTCAAGGCTTTTGACACTGAGAATTTGCTGGCTATCTGAATCTGATTTTTGCTTTAGTCTATTTTTCATGTTCCGTTTGACGTTTTACCATGCGTATATTTCCTCTCTTTGGTCTTGTTTTCTAAATGTCACATTTACTCTGCATCAAATTCTAGTGCACACCCATATGCTCAATCAACAAACTTGATTCTTACAAGCGAAATGCAAAAAAGGAAAATTAGTTTATGGAGACACAAGGGACTGCAAATGCTGGAAATCGGCAGCAACATTCATAGGTCTATGGAGGGAACTGAGTAGTTGATGTCTCAGGCAGAGACACTTAATCAGGATTGGGGGGAAAAGAGCGGCAATCAGAATGAAGAGGTTGTGGAGATCATGAACAAGTGGGTGATAGGTGAATCCGGATGAGATGAGTAGGTAGGTTGGTGGGCAAGAATAGGAAGAGAGAATTATGTGAGAAGCTGGGAAGTGATAGATGGAAGAAGGAATCTGATGGGAAAGGACAGTAGACCATGTAATAAAGGGAAGCAGATGGGGGACCCAAGGGAGGAAGGTGTGGATGATGTGCAATTCAGTAAGTGTAGGGAGTGGATATAGAAGGGGTAGAGGGGCTGGAGGAATGAGGGAAATCAAAGGGGGGGGATGGGGAGCAGAGGAAAGTTGTTCATGTTTTCAATATTTATTGCTTATTATTATTTCATCTTTTTTCTTTTTGTATATGCATAGTACCTTGCACATAGGTTGTTTGTGGTTCCTGTTGGGTGTGGTCTTTCATATATTCTATTGTGCTTGTTGAATGCCCACAAGAAAATGTATCTCAAGGTTGTATATGGTGACGTATACTTTGATAATAAATTTAACTTTGAACTTTTAAATCATTGTTGATGCTGTCAGGTTGGGGACTACCAAGACTGAATATGAAGCTCCAGTTACAGTTGCCTAGCTCCAATCAGTGGGTCGGCTCACTTGAAAACCAATTCAAAGATGTTTTCAAAGCCACCTTGGCAAAATGTGACATCTTAACGGATTCATTGGGATTGCTGCCGCATGACCACTTAGAGTGGATAAACCTTCGGATAGGCACCGAGAACCTTTGGATCTCTTTGTTGGAGCTGGATCAATATTCTAAAAATGTCAGAAAGAACATACCATCTATCTGTTTTACAACCCAGCAGCTTGCCCCATCAATCATATCCTGCCCCACAAAGTTGAGGGTCCTACATTGGCCTCATTAGCCACACAAAATCCACACAGTTAGTTTGGAAGGAAGGTGTCCTCAATCTTGATAATTTGCCTAAAATGTAGTTAGTATCACCATAGCTGCACTCCGTACTGAATTTTGTTGACCGATTAGTTGTAGCGAAGTTCTCTACCAGAGTTGTATGAGAAAGAGAAATTGCCTTCAAACTCATGAGATAGCATAGGCCATCAACTTTTCTGTAGCAGGCAATTTCTTTTTTTACGAGGTCGAGTTGCTAGCTCAACGCTCAACCCAACACGTATGGAAAGTGTGCACGGGAGCTGGCTGGATTTGAACTCGGGACCTTCATTCCCAAAGTCCAGCACTGATGCACTACGTCACCAGCTGGCCTAACAGAGTTGTATGGTACATCCAAAAGAACTTAGATGCTAAATTACCTTCTGAGGTTCTGGATCAATATTTATTTTTAAAAAAATCACCAAAATGAAAATTATTCATGTAACTATTTTAGGAAAATTTAATTACAAAATAATTTAAAAATACCTGTTATTAGATCAGAAAATTGACAACCCTGATCATTGATTTTAAGTAATGATTTTGATTGATTTTGGTGCTATTGCTTTGTAGGTGCACTTAGATCCACAATGGAGGAATTTTAATTGGAATACTGGTTTAAATCAAACAATTTACGAAAACAAAAGCTCATCCTGCAGTTTTAAACTGTTTCAAAAAAGATGGATAAGATTGTAGAAATGTTTACAAAATGATAAATTTAAATAGACTTTTGAAAGTGGGAGGCAAGCATTGAAATGTGACAGATCTTGGGAAGAGAATTCTTATGGAAGAGTGAAGTTGCTGAAGTGGGAATGGGAGAGAAATAGTGAAGCAAGGATTTTGTAATTAATATGGAGTGTGTCAGAGTTTTGTTGGTGAGGATATGTTGAATGATTTGGAAACAAGCAGGTTATTTTACAGACACTGGTCGGTTTGCTTGTAGGGTGATTTTTTTTTTCTTTACACATTTGATATGTGATGTCATATTCACCAGTAAAACCATAATTCACTCTCTTTTCAGTACAGCCCTTATCTTTGTTGTCTACACTTCTTTCTTTGCCATGTGTTCAATTTTTAAATATTCATTTCATTCTAATCTTATTATTGTATCTTAGATTTCTATTTCATCACCTGCTCCTTGATTCCTGCTTAACTACTACATGTGCAACCCTGCATACATATACCTTCTGTTAATTATGTTAAGTCTTCTCCCTTTGACTACTGCTCCCACTCTTCTAAAGCTGTCATCATCCCTTCAGTGAAAGATAATTTACCCCAAATCATTGTGTTGCAGTGATGGGGTTGGGTGGTTGTTGAAGAATTTGTCATGGTTAAGTAGCTGATATTTATTTTCTTAACTTCTTGCTCATAACTCTGTTTATTCATGATGCTTTTGATGTTTTAATTGCTATGATCATTTATATATTTTTCCACCTGATGCCATTTCACCATCTGACTGCTTACATGTTAATTCTGATTCTTTCAATAAATTGAATAAGACCTGTTTGCTCCGCACCCATATGCTTAATGATTTGTATTGCCCCTAGAATTACTCCTTAATTCTAATCCTTGTTTCTAATAGCTCCATCCCTGCCTTGTCTGTAACTGTAAAATCCTGTTTTCTGAGTTCCAACAATTCTGGTATCTTGTATTCCCATTTTTATTCGAACAGTTAATTGTGCATAAAAGCCCTCAGTTAAGAAATTTTCCCACTAAACTATTCTTGTATTTTAAGAAATTTGTAAAATATATTTTTGTCCAAACTTTTGGTTCTTCAATATGAACATTATGTAAGACCATAAGATAAAGGGGCAGAATTCGTCCATTTGGCACATCAATTCTGCTCTACCATTTCATCATGGCTGATCCAATTTTCCTCTCAGCCACAATCTCCTGCCTTCTCCCTGTATCCCTTCATGCCCTGACCAATCAAGAATCTATCAACCTCTTAAATATACATAAAGACTTGGCCTCCACAGTTGCCTATGGCAAAGATTTCCACCACATTCACCACTCCCTGGCTAAAGAAATTCTTCCTCATCTCCATTCTAAAATGACGCCCCATCTATTCTGAGGCTGTGTCCTCTGGTCTTAGATTCTGCCACCATAGGAAACATTCTCTCCACATCCACTCTATCAAGGCCTTTCACCATTCGATAGGTTTCATTGAGGTCACCCCTCATTCTTCTTCATTCCAGTGAGTACAGGCCCAGAGCTATTAAATGCCCTTCATATGACAAGCTATTCAATCCTGGAATCATTCTTGTGAATCTCTTTTGAACCCTCTCCAGTTTCAGCATATCCTTTCAAAAATAAGCGGCCCAAACCTGCTTACAATACCCACATGAAGCCTCACCAGTGCTTTATAAAGTGTCAACATTACATCCTTGCTTTTGTATTCTAGTCCCTCATCATAGACGCAACCAACAAATTAGCCTTTGGGAAATCCTGCACAAGGTCTCCGAAGTCCCTTTGCATCTCAGTGTTTTGTATTTTCTCTCCATTTAGAAAAGTCAACCCTTTCATTTCTTCTACCAAGGTACGTTACCATATACTTCTCAACACTGTATTCCATCTGCCATTTCTTTGCCCAATCTCCTAATCTGTCTAAGACCTTCTGTAGCCTCTCTGCTTCTTCTAAACTACTTGCCTTTCCACCTATCTTCATATCATCTGCAAACCATCAATTCCATCATCAACACATAACCTAAAAATAATCGGTCCCAACACCAGAACACCATTAGTCACTGGCAGCCAGCCAGAGAAGACTCACTTTATTCCCACTGTTTGCCTCCTGCCAATCAGCCACAGCTTTATCCATGCTAGTATCTTTCCTGTAGTACCTTGGGCTTGTAGCTTGTCAAGCAGCCTCACGTGTGGTACTTTGTCAAAGGTCTTCTGAAAATCCAAGTGTACAACATCAACTGATTCTCCTTTGTCTATTCTGCTTGTTATTTCTTCAAAGAATTCCAACAGATTTGTCAGGCAAGATTTTCTCTTGAGGAAAACCATGCTGACTACTTCTATTTTATCATGTGTCTCCAGGTACTCTTGAGACCTCAACCTTAATAATCAACTCCCAACATATTCCCAACCACTGAGGTCAGACCAACTGGGCTATAGTTTCCTTTCTTCTGCCTCTCTCCCTTCTTGAAGAATGGAGTGATATTTGTAATTTTCCAGCCTTCTGGAACCATTCTAGAATCCAGTGGTTCTTGAAAGATAATTACTAATACCTCCACAATCTCTTCAGCCACCTCTTTCTGAACTCTGGGGTGTATAACATCTGGTCCAGGTGACTTAACCACCTTCAGATCTTTCCGTTTCCCAAGAATGATAGAAACATAGAAAACCTACAGCACATTAAAGGCCTTTTGGCCCACAAACTTGTGCCAAATACGTCCTTACCTGAGAACTTACCTAGGGTTACCCATAGCCCTCAATTCTTCTGAGCTCGATATATCTGTCCAGGAGTCTCTTAAAAGACACTCTCGTATCCGCCTCCACCACCGTCGCCGGCAGCCCATTCCACAACCTCACCACTCTTTGTGGAAAAAAAAGACCCCAACAACAATAACAACAGCAACTTACCCCTGGTATCTCCTCTGTACCTACTTCCAAGCACCTTAAAACTGTGCCCTCTAGTGCTAGCCATTTCAGCCCTGGGAAAAAGGCCTCTGACTATCCACATGATCAATGCCTCTTATCATCTTAAACACCTCTATCAGGTCACCTCTCATCCTCCGCCGCTCCAAGGAAAAAGGCCGAGTTCACTCAACCTATTCTCCGAAGGCATGCTTCCCAATCCAGGCAACATCCTTGTAAATCTCCTCTGCACCCTTTCTCTGGTTTCCACATCCTTCCTATAGTGAGGCGACCAGAGCTGAGCACAGTACTTCAAGTGGGGTCTGGCCAGGGTCCTGTATAGCTGCAACATTACCTCTTGGCTCATAAACTCAATCCCACGATTGATGAAGGCCAATGCACCCTATGCTTTCTTAGCCACAGTTAACCTGCGCAGCAACCTTGAGTGTTCTATGGACTCAGACCCCAAGATCCCTTTGATCCTCCACACTGCCAAGAGTCTTACCATTAGTGCTCTATTCTGTCATCATATTTGACCAACAAAATGAACCACCTCACACTTATCTGGGTTGAACTCCATCTGCCACTTCTCCTCTATCGCCTCCCACAGTAGTCTCATAACCTTCTCTCTAGTTATAGTAACTTGACACACTTCATGCCCCCTGACACCTGGAACTTCCACCATATTGCTGGTGTCTTCCACAAGTACAAAATGCAAAATACTGATTCATTTTGTCCGCTGTTCTGTTGTCCCCCATTACTACCTCTCCAGTGTCATTTTCGAGCAGTCCAATATCCATTTTCATCTCTCTTTTACACTATATGAATCTGAGGAAACTTTTGGTATCCTCTTTAATATTATTGGTTAGCTTACTTTTGTATTCCATCTTTACCTTCTGGATGACTCTTTAGTTGCCTTGTCTTGGTTTTTAAAAGCTTTCTAATTCTCTAACTTTCCACTAATTTTTGCTCTATTATATTGCCTCTCTTTGGCTTTGAGTTCTCTTGTTAGTCATGGTTGTGTCATCTTTCCTTTAGAATACTTCTTCCTATTTGGGATGTATCTATCCTGTGCATTCTGAATTGTTAACAGAAATTTCAGCTATTGCTGCTCTGCCATCATCACTGCTAGTGTTCTTTTCCAATCAATTCTGGCAGACTTCTCTCTCGTGCCTCTGTAATTCCCTTTACTCCACTGTAATATGGATACATCTGACTTTGGCTTCTCTTTCTCAAATTTCAGGGTGAATTCAATCATACAATGATCACTTGCCCCTAAGGGCTCTTTTACCTTAAGCTCTCAAATCAATTCTTGTTTATTTCACAACACCCAATCCAGAATAGCTGATTCTCTAGTGGGCTCAACCGCTAGGGAAAAAAGCCGTCTCATAGGCATTCTAAAAATTCACCCTCTTGGAATCTACCACCAACCTGATTTTTGCAATCTACCCATGACGGTTGTAACATTGTCCTTTTGGCATGCATTTTCTATCTCCCATTGTAAATTGTAGGCAATGTCCTTAGTACTTTTTGAGGGTCTGTGTACAACCCCCATCAGGGCCTTTTTACCCTTGCTTTATCCACAACGAGTCAACACCTTCTGACCCTATGTTACCTTTTTCTAATGATTTTGATTTCAATTTTTTTTTACCAACAGTGCAACACTGCCCCTCTGCCTTCCTATCTATCCTTTCGATACGATGTGTATCCTTGGATGTAAAGCTCCCAGCTATAGTCTTCCAGTCGTGATTCAGTGAACATACCTGCTAATCTGCAACTTTGCTGCAAGTTCATCTACCTTATTCCGTATATTGAGATGTAACGTGCATTCAGATACAACACCTTCAGTCCTGTATTCACCCTTTTCGATTTTGTCCGCCTTTTAAGTTGCAGCTCATCCTTTTGACTGCAGTTTTGCCCTATCAGCAGCCTCTCCTTACTACAAATTGCTTCTGCTTGTAAACCAGCTACTTATCTTCAGCACTGTTATCTGCCTTTCCTACGATACTTTTGCATTGAAATATAGGACACTAGTCGCACCAAGTTCAACCTTTTGATTTTACCTGAGGTCTTACCAGCATCTTCCTCCACAAACTCTCTACTAACTGTTCGGGCACTATGGTTCTCAACCTCAATGCAGAACCTCATCACTTGTCCTACCCATGTCATTGGTACCAACGTGGACCATGACTTCTGGCTGCTCACACTCCCACTTAAGAATGGTGAGGACTCGATCCCAGATATCCCAAACCCTGGCACCTGGGAGGCAACATAACTTCCGGGAATCTCATTCTTGCCCGCAGAACCTCCTGCCCACTCCCCTAACAAATCCCCTGTCACCACAGTGTGCCTCTTCCCTTTTGAGTCACAGAGCTAGACTCAGTGCCAGAGACCCGACAGCAGTAACTTTCCTCTGTTAAATCGTCATCCGTCTCCTGATTGAAGTTCCCTCCTCTCTAAACTTCCGATGTCTGGACGGGCTGCTGGTCAAAGCTGTAATGCTAATATGGTTTTGTGTTTAATACTGTGTCTAGGGAGTTTTATTATACTTACGGTTTTATATATTTTGAAATTTCTGTAAAATATTCTGCATTTTATGATAAACTGGTTCAGATTTCAGCATGAATAAAATAATGAGGTATGATATCATTCAATGACTACTTGTGGAAGAAAGATTCAAGGGACTTTAAGCACTCTTGATGCTTACGGGACCGTGAAGTTCCAACAACAAGCATATTGAACAACTCCATATCTCCTTATTTATCATATTTTGGCCAAATGAACTTTCACGCCTTTGAATGTCTCCTGGAACCATTCCGATCTCAGAGCTGCAAAATTGGGGATTTGTTCTCAAATACTCGGAGAAGTATCACTCTTCATATTGATACCATCCAATGTTAGTTCCTTGCAATTAGGTTTTAGTATTTTCTAGTATTTTCTGTCTGCATGTTGATTATGACTGAGGCACAACTCTTTTAATTGACCATGCCAGTTTAACCCCTTTCTATTGTGCATACTTTGATTGAATCTGAAAATGTTATCCAAATAATAGATTAAGTTTAGGATAGTACCTTTGTACCTCCCTCTGCAAACTGGATCCTCGACTTCCTCACCAGAAGACCACAGTGTGTGTGGATCTGAAATAAGATCTCCATCTCGCTGATATTCAACACTGGCGTGCCTCAAGGATGTGTGCTTAGCCCACTGCTCTACTCTCTCTACTCTCATGGCTGTGTGGGTGGGCACAGCTCAAATGCCACCTGTAAAATTGCTGATGATATAACCATTGAAGATGGTGAGGAGAAGATGTACAAGAGTGAGGTTTCAGATTAATATATTTATTTATATATATATATATATTTATTTACTTTTCTGTTTGTTGTAGATGAGGATGTCCCTGCAGACATGATTGTGGAAGAATCAGGACCTGGTCCACAAAACAGCCCATACCAGCTACGGAGGAAGTCTCTATTGTCTAAAAGACAATATCCTACAAAAAATAATATGGAGGTGAGATGCACTGCTAAATGCAGAAATCTTTTTTTGGTGTTAACGCCACCATCCAAAAATCATCTTTGCCCAGGTGCAGATTTAATTTGTGAAAACGCGACTGGGACAACGATTGTATAAACTATTGCTATCTTGTTGTCAACCATAAGCCCATTTACTTTAGTTTTGTACAATGAAGCTGGGTTTGAATGTTGAATGCTGATATGCAGAGGCTTTAATTTTCAGAGAAAATAGTACTCAATGGTGGCATGGCGGGTGGGGAATTGAAGTCATATTTAGAGTATAAACTAAGCATCTTCATTTGGAAGAGTACATAGGGCATGATAAAGCAGATAAATTAACTAGTTTTTATTTTAATGCATTGCACCTGATGGATTAGGCTTTGGTTCATAAGCAAATGTAAATGTGATATTGTATATCAAAAATGAAGTTGGGGAAAAAAGAACAAGACTGACAACTCAGTGCACTTAGTCATAGCAGATAGAGAGGTGCTACAGTGTTGATTAGGAAGAACATCGTATCAGTATTCAAGGAAGATATTTTGGAGGGCTCTTCCAATGGTGGCATGCGTTAGAAAAAACAGGGACAATTACTTTGGTATTATATATTGCAGGTTTCCTAGCAGTTAGCAATAAAAAGATAAGCAGCTGTGTAGACAATTGACAGAAAGATGCCAGAGCAAAGGCACTGTAGTGGTGGGAGTACAAGGGAACAGATTTCAACTTTTTCAATAATGTCTGGGAGTGTCTTGGAGGTAAGACTCATCTTGGGAGCAGTGTGTCAGGGAAGTTCTCTTTTGAGCCAGTACTTCGATAATTGTACATAAAATGGGGTTCTACTGGACTTGGGAAATAAAAGCAGGCATGTTGTGGTAGCACAAATGGGAGCCTTTTAAAAAGAAGGTAGTATCCCTGGGAGTGTGAAAGGTAAGGATGGCAAGATTTATGAAATATGAATCAAAAGTGATGTTGAGTTGAAGAAAACAAAAGGAATAGACAAAATGGTGGAATCCCTTAAGAGGTATGGAAAATGTGGGAGTGTACATAACAAGGAAATTGGGAGGGGAAAAGAGGGCCATCAGTGGCAAGCAAAATTAAGATGAATCTAAATTATGCTTGGGGCCTAGGGATGTGGGTGAAGATTTAAATGAATATTTCTTGTTTGTATTCACTGCAAGGAGATGGTAGAGGGAGAGTTCAGGGTGAGGTAAGCTGATATTTTGTGCATTTTGACATTTGGGAAGACAGGATGTCTTGGGAAGCATGAAGGTGGATAAATATCCAGAGCCTGATGTGAGGAAATCCCGGCTGCTATGGGAGGCAATTAGTTTGTTGGGGCCCTTGCAGACATTTTTGTATCCTTACTAGCCGATGACTAGAAGATAACATTTGTTGCTCTAGTATTTAAGATGACAAAAATGGATTTGCTGGATTACTGAAGGATAGTGGATCTTGCATCACTGACAGGGGAATTACTGGTAATTATTTTTTAGGAGAGGATTTTTTTAAACTAGGAAAGGTAGGATTGGTTAGGGATATTCAGCATGGGTTTGTTTCTGGGAAATTTGATTGAAACTTGAAGAGGTAACTAAACATTTTCAGGAGAGTGTGGTCGATGCTGTGTACAAGGTCTTTAATAAGATCTTTAATTTGCTTGGTAAACTGGTCCAGAAGTTGGAGCCTATGGGATCCATGACAGATTGGTAATAGGAGTCAGGGCTGTGCTAGAGGGTTGCTTTCTCAATTAGAAGTCTGTTACCAGTGATGTACCTTAGCAGTTGGTATTGGTATGTTTGTGATGTACATTAACAACTTGGAAATGAATATATGATGGAAGGTAATTAAATTTGTAAGTACCACAAGAATTGCTAGTGATGTAGATATCAAGGCTACAGTGTGATGCTAGTCAGCTGGAAAATTTGGCAGAGTAATAGTAAGTGTAATTTAATCCTGTCAAATGCAAAATAATATTTGAGAAGATAAATAAGGTAGGATAGATCCAATAAATGGTAGTTTTCAAAGGAGTGTTGATGAACAAAGGGACCAAGTTCATATATCCCCAGAAATATTAGCGTGGATGGATAAGTTGGTGAAGGAGACTGATCTATCCTTTGCTGACCATGGAATAGAACATACCAGGGTATCATACCTGGAGATTTATGTGCTGCTCTTGTTGCCACATTATGAGATGGATGTGATTGCACTGGAGAAGGTGCAAAGGAAATTGTGCTTGTATGGAGTGACTGCAAAGACTAGTTTTATTTTCCCTAGAACAGATGAGATGAGGAATGACCTGGCAGAGGTGTATAAATTTGAGGGGGATAAATATAGTAGATAATTTTTTTCACTATGTTTATGATGAGGGAATGCATTTTATATGAGAGTCTACAAATTTGGAGTGGAATGGGGGAGTGTCCACGATGGCGTTCTTTGATATAGAAGCTGGCTTTAATATAGAAGCTGGATGATTTAGATTATGCAGCCTGAAGAGATATTGGAGGTGAATATGCTTAGACTATCTAAGGAGCACGTAGACAAATACTGGAATTGCTAAGCCAAAGAGGGCTATGGACCAAATGTGGGTAAAAGGAATTAGTGTCGATGGATGCAGTGAGTGGACTTAAGGACCTGCTTCTTTGGTTGACAACTGTCAATCCATAGATCAGAGAGGAAATATGCTGCATCTTTACCAACAACCATAAAGAAAACATTTAAAAAATAAGGTGTGATAACCCATTTCATAGATTAAGTGAGGTAGATTTTGTTTCAGTCACAATTTAATTGCCAAGGAAATAATTAACATGTGATTTTTTTAAATATGTTAATTATAACTTCCAATTTGTGGTGTCTATATATTTAGAAAGAGCAAAATGTGAAAAGGCACCAGCTATCCATTTTGGAGGTTATATTTTCATAGAATAGCTCAACAAGAATTGTGCTGTAGTTGGTAATTTTTCACTTGGACTGAATTCTTCATGATTGAGGTAACTGAAATTCAATTTTTATCTAATGAATTTTGTAGACTGCAGTGAATGGTAGAAAGGCTTACCATCAAATGATATGTTAATTGTTTCGAGCCATATCTTACTTAGGTATTTCTAACTTTTGAACAATTTTAGAATTAGGTTTATTATTCAAAGATTCAAGATTCAAAAAACTTTATTGTCATTCTAACCGTACATCAGCTCTGCAGGGCAGAATGAGACAGCGTTTCTCAGGAGTAGTGCAATCATAACATAACAAACGCAACACTAAATAATAAACACAACAATAAATAGTAAAACACAACAACCACATGTCAGTTAAAATCAAGTTACAAGTGTCCAGTGCAAGTTAAAAGGGTCCAAAGCAGAGTCAGGTGGAGCAGCTATTTAGCAGTCTGACTGCCTGTGGGAGGAAGCTGTTTTGTAGCCTTGTGGTTTTAGTTTTGATGCTCCTGTAACGTTTGCCTGATGGCAGAACAAACAGTTCATGGAGAGGGTGTGAGGGGTCTTTAATGATGTCCTGTGTCTTCTGGAGGCATTGACTCTGAAAGACGTCTTGTACAGAAGGTAGGGAGACCCCAGTAACCTCCTCTGCTCCCCTAACCACCCTCTGCAAGGCTTTTATGTCGACAACACTGCAGCTGGAGTACCAGGTTGTGATGCAAAAGGTCAGCACACTCTCAACCACACCTCTGTAGAATGTAGTTAAGATGTTAGTGGGGAATGATGCTTGTTTAAGCTTCCTCAGGAAGTACAATCTCTGCTGGGCCCCTTTCACAATCCCAGTGGTGTTCCTGGACCAGGTGAGATTGTCTGAGATCTGCACCCCAAGGAACTTGATGTTTTCCACTCTCTCCACTGTGGAGCCGCTGATGCTGAGGGGTGTGTGCTCAGGCTGAGACTGTCTGAAATCGACGATCATCTCCTTGGTTTTGGTGACATTAAGCATCAAGTTGTTATCCCTGTACCAGCTCTCTAGGTGTTTGATCTCCTCCCTGTACATTGTTTCATCATTTTTTCTGATGAGCCCCACCACTGTGGTATCATCTGCAAATTTAATAATCAGGTTCTCCTTGAATCTGGCTGCACAGTCAGGTGTTAGCAGTGTAAACAGCAATGGGCTAAGCACACAGCCTTGTGGGGATCCAGTGCTCAGTGGGAATCACCAGCATGTGACTTGAAGTTTGTAAACTTAGCAGCAGCAGTTCAATGCAATACATAATCTAGCAGAGAGAGAAAAAATGATAATAAATAAAATAAAACATAAACAAGTAAATCAATTACATGTATTGAATAACTTTTAAAAAATGTGCAAAAAACAGAAATGCTGTATATTTTTTTTAAAAAAGTGAGGTAGTGTCCAAAGCTTCAACAATGTCCATTTAGGAATTGGATGGCAGAGGGTTTTAAATGTGCAGTTTTAAATGTAGTTTAATACTTGGGTTTCCAGAGCAGTTTTGTTTTGAAATGGGGTGTTCTGGAACTGTCTGTTTTAGGTGTTCTGATTTTTTTCTTATATTGTTGTTTGATTCCTAAGAATCAAAAGATTGAAGACAAAACAGTCTTTTTGAAACTTGTGTCAAATACTTCGGCCGTTGAAATACTTCTCCCAATTTTTTTCTCAAATGTATAGTGGTGATAATGACTATAAAAAACATGATGAGCATACATACTCTAATAAGATCGTGGGGAAGAATAAAATAGGAGTAATATTATGGATATTGTTACTGTTTTTGTTTCTGAATCTTGGCTTTAAAGTAATTCCTTAGTTTCTAAAGTTTTGTACTTGACCTCTGGTCTTTTAAACTGAGATATTCATGATAAAGTGGTGCATCTCTGCAGCTTGATCTTCACATGTTCTGTCAAGACTTCATGGTCAGTGTACACATTTGTGTAGCTTGTCTGAGATTGTTAGTGAATCTTAAAAGCAGATTAAAAAGCACTAATCTTAAAATCCTCAATGGAATTCTGATATACGCAAGGATTCTAACACAATCTAATATCTTTGTAGGAGTTTTATCATAAAGTCTATCATTTTAGTGTACAAAATTGGCAGGTTAATATATTTCAGGATGTTTGCTATGGGAGCAATATGATGTATTGTTTGAGTGGTAGGAGTTTGTTAACAGTACAATTTTTCTGCTTATGGGTACTAATCTCTCTGATATTATAGTTTGCAGAGAAACAGGCCATTTAACAATCATTCTCTGATTATGTTGAGCTTCTATTCTGAACTTACAGTCTAACTCTCTCTGCCCTCTCTCATGTCCTTGTAACTTTTCTATGTAGTGATACTATTTGTTCTGCTTTATATATTTTACTTTCCTTTTGTTAACTATATTATTTTGAAGGTATCTAATTCTTTTCTTTCTAAAATAAAGACATTCTATGCTATCAAAGCCTTTCAAGATTCTGAAGATATCTGAAGTTATCCATCTGCATATTTTTCAGCCTTTTAATCATATCCTGATGCATTTGTTTTGTTTTCCTTGAAAATTCATTTTGCATCCACTGAATTGCCTCAGTACTTCCATAATGGCAGTGACCAGAACTGTACTCAGCTTAGAAATGAGTTTGGCGCAAATACTTGATTTTGCACTTCTAAATTGTTCAAAGTAAAACTAATCCTAGGTCTTTTCTTTTTAAAAACTTTATTATTGAACATTGCTGTTACAAATGCTGGCAATACTGTTTAGACAGTATTTGTGAAAAGAAAAATGTTTGACGTCCGAGTGCCTTGCAAGTTGTAATGGGCGCTGCAGTAAGACCCAGACTGTAACATGAAAATTTTGTGAAACCAGATTAAATTTAATGGTAACATGGATTTAAAAAGTTAATTAAATTGTATTAATGCCAACTTTGGCTTCTTTGTGTCTTTTCCACAAATCATTTTGTATCCAAAATTTGTATTTTTTTAATCTGTGCAAGACTTGAGGTAGTTACAAAGATGAAAAATAGTAATGGTACTGACAGAATGAAACAGAAGGATAAAAATTTTAACAGTAAAATGTTGTTGGTCAAAGATATCTTTGTTAGGATTGATAATATAAGTGGTAGTGACTTGTCTATGCTGAATATTTAATTGAAAAATATTATAGGCTTTTCTAATTATATGTGAAAACTCTAAAGATTTATAATAAAATGTCTACATGACCCACGCAGCAGATCATACCCCAACCCTTCACCGAACTGAGAAAAGAAATAAAACTAAATTTGGGTAGCAAAGAATGTACAGGAATGCTAGGTGTAATAATGGAGTAGTGATGATTTGATTAATCTGTTTAGTGCTAATGCTGTGCAGTCTGTGAAATGATGGCGAGCAGAAATGGCCAGACCTGCAGGTTGTAATGTGTCCAGATGGAAGAAGAGGCAAATTTTTAAAAAATCAGAGTTCTTCAGGCTTGCAATGGGCCTTTTTATAACAGTACAGGAGGCCATAGGCAGAGAGAGAGAGTGGGACAGGGAACTTGCCTCTTTTTAATGATGACACAGAATGTAGGTTGATCTGGTCACAAGTCATCCAATAGTAATTAATTTATCACTTGTGTATAAGATTTGAATAGGGTTCTAATGCTATTGATAAAGCTCTGTGATCATTAAAGGCATATACTACAGAAAAATTTCCATTTAAAGCAGCTTGTGTGAATGATTAACCTTGAATTGTCAGAATTATATTTGGTTAACTAAATAATATTCCTTTCCATTTTAAAAAATTTGAATTGGATGGAATGCTACATGGCTAATACAGGAACACGTGAACTATTGCCAGCATTCCATTAAGTAAATGTGAACTCGGGGTGATCAAGTAGGAATTTGTTCGTGAGAAGTATTAGTGTGTTTTTTTTAGGACCTAACTATTCAAACATTTATCTATTTTACATTTGTATCTGCATGGAGATATTTCAATGTTAAGAACAGAAAAGTGATAATATAAAAAGCACTTCAGTGCAAGTTGTAAACATGTGATCAGTGTGATATGCTTGTAAAAGGGAGTGTCCTGTAATTCCTAGTGGAACTCGGGAACTATTCACTCTGCTGGATGTTGAACTATGCAAATACTGAGCTTTGAATAACATTGTGAATGAAGGAAAAATGTGACAAAAGTGTTCATAATCAAATATTCGTGCTGATGTTGACTTTGTTCTTTGTAGCAAAAGGCCTTATTTTGCATTATTTTAACAAAATCTTTGGATAACATCTTACTAACATTAACAAACAGTGGAATTTCTCCACCTTTCCCCTCCCACTCCCAGATCCTCCTGAATTTTCATTTAAAAAAACTAAATCAAAATTCTATATAAGAACCAAAAGTAACTAAGTGAAAACAGAGGTGCGAATGTTAATTGATCTCTCTGACCTACAATATACTCGCTGTTAAATAATTCTAGGATAGTAAACTATAATGTATGCAAACCATGTACGCCTCTTGAAGTTGTAAACACCATACTTCAAAACACCAGAATGATGCCTGAGCTATTCCAATCTGAGAAGCTCTTATCTGTTGAAAGTAGAAATACAGTACTGTGCTTAAGTCTTAGGCACCCTAGATTTTTAATATAAGTTTTGTTTTATATGTTTTTTGTCTTCTGCCTTGTGTCAGTGGAAAAGAGCAAACTTTAGATTTCCATAGATCCATTTTCCAAAAAAATTAAATTTTAGAGGTTTTTTGTATTTCATTAAAAAATGTAAAATATTAAATAATAGACCACTTTTCAAAGAAAAACTTAATTACTTTGTAGGTGTATAGCCCAGTGCATGATTAAATAAAGATAACAAGTCAGTGCTAATGATCTGTGACACAATGAGATGAATGAACTAGACTGATTAACTGAAATATAAAGGGGTGTAGAATGAATCAAACTGAGTGAATTAAGACCAAACTAAAATGTGAAGGTGTGGCAGATGTGACAGTGTAACCTTCTGATCAGTAATTCTTACACCATCGCGAGAGTGAACGTAGCAATAAGTCACAAGGTGGTCATCCTGCATCAGCAAGGTCTCTCCCAAGTAGACATTTTGCTGCTGACAAGAGTTTAAAAAGTGTTGTCAAAGCTCCTCTGAAGAAGGACAAAGAAGCAGGCAAGGTTTAGGACCAGAAACACAGTGGTCAGCCATGGAAACTGAGTACAGCAGAGGAGAGATACATCAAATTGACGTCCCTTCTAAATCACAAGAAGTCCACCTCTGCTATCAGCTGTCAACATTCAAAAACCACTGGAACCCAAATACACCTCTCTACAGTCTGGAGAAGTCTTGTTAAAAGTGGTCCTCGTGGAAGAGTTACTGCCAAAAAGCCATTTCTTAGAAGTGGAAACAAGGCCAAGAGACTCAACTATGCACAAAAACACAAGGACTGGGGTGCTACACAATGGCAGCAAATGCTCTGGGCTGACGAGTCAAAATGTGAAATTTTTGCCTCAAACAGGAGGCAGTTTGTTTGTAGAAGAGCTGGAGAACGCTCCATGGATGAGTGTCTGCAGCCAGTAGTGAACCACAGTGGATGTGCAGGTTTGGGTCTGCATTTCTGCAAATGGATTTGGTGATCTAATCAGAATTAATGAAATCCTCAATGCTGAGAAGTAGAAGCAGATTCTCATCCATCAGGGAGGCATCTGCTCAGTCCCACTTCATTCAGGACAATGACCCCAAACATACAGCCCAAGGTCATAAAGAACTATCTGCTACTGGAGAATGAGACAGGGTAGGTATGTGTATAGGGAACACTTACCTGATTTCTTTGTGTTCTCTTGCATTTCTTATACTCGATTAAGTACCTCATTTGTTCCTACCTGCCTATACCTGCTAGGCAACTCCCTTTTTTTTCTTAACCAGGGCCTGAATATCTTGAAAACCAAGGCTCCCTAAGCCTGTTAGCTTTACCTTTTATTCTGACGGGCACATACAAGCTTTCTGCTTTCAAAATTTTACTTTGGAAGGCCTTCCACTTACTAAGTTCACCTTTGCCAGAAAATAGCCTGTCCCAATTCATACTTGCCAGATCCTTTCTGATACCATCAAAATTGGCCTTTCTCCAATTTAAAATCTCAACTTGTGGACCAGACCTATCTTCTTTTCCATATTTACTTTGAAATTAATGACATTATGATCGCCAGAGAGAGACTTGTTCTGGAGCTGCTCCGGCCTATGGTCAGGCCACACTTAGATCCCCTCCAGTTCGCCTACCAGCCCCGACTAGGAGTTGAGGATGCCAACGTCTACCTGCTGAACTGTGTCCACGCCCACCTGGGCAAGCCAGCGAGCAATGTGAGGGTCATGTTTTTTGACTTTTCCAGTGCGTTCAACACCATCCGCCCTGCTCTGCTGGGGTAGAAGCTGACAGTGATGCAGATGGATGCTTTCCTGGTGTCGTGGATTCTTGATTGCCTGACTGGCAGACCACAGTACGTGTGCTTGCAACACTGTGTGTCCGACAGAGTGATCAGCAGCACTGGGCTCCACAGGGGACTTTCTTGTCTCCCTTTCTCTTCACTATTTACACCTCGGACTTCAACTACTGCACAGAGTCTTGTCATCTTCAGAAGTTTTCTGATGACTCTGCCATAGTTGGATGCATCAGCAAGGGAGATGAGGCTGAGTATAGGGCTACGGTAGGAAACTTTGTCACATGGTGTGAGCAGAATTATCTGCAGCTTAATGTGAAAAAGACTGAGGAGCTGGTGGTAGACCTGAGGAGAGCGAAGGTACCGGTGACCCCTGTTTCCATCCAGGGGCTCAGTGTGGACATGGTGGTGGATTACAAATACCTGGGGATACGAATTGACAATAAACTGGACTGGTCAAAGAACACTGAGGCTGTCTACAAGAAGGGTCAGAGCCGTCTCTATTTCCTGAGGAGACTGAGGTCCTTTAACATCTGCCGGACGATGCTGAGGATGTTCTATGAGTCTGTGGTGGCCAGTGCGATCATGTTTGCTGTTGTGTGCTGGGGCAGCAGGCTGAGGGTAGCAGACACCAACAGAATCAACAAACTCATTCGTGAGGCCAGTGATGTTGTGGGGATGGAACTGAACTCTGATGGTGGTGTCAGAAAAGAGGATGCTGTCCAAGTTGCATGCCATCTTGGGCAATGTCTTCCATCCACTACATAATGTACTGGTTGGGCACAGGAGTACATTCAGCCAGAGACTCATTCCACCGAGATGCACCACAGAGCGTCATAGGAAGTCATTCCTGCCCGTGGCCATCATACTTTATAACTCCTCCCTTGGAGGGTCAGACACCCTGAGCCAATAGGCTGGCCCTGGACTTATTTCCTGGCATAATTTACATATTACTATTTAATTATTTATGGTTTTATTACTATTATTTATGGTGCAACTGTAATGAAAACCAATCTCCCCCGGGATCAATGAAGTATGACTATGAGATGCAAAGTGTTTCCCATGCACGTACCTACCCTATCTCGTTCAATAGCAGCAGATCAAGTATCACATACTCTCTCATTGGGAATTCTACATACTGATTAAGGAAATTTTCCTGATCCTAAGACCATGGGATATAGGAGCAGAAGTAGGCTGTTCGGCCCATTGAGTCTGCTGTGCCATTCAGTCATGGGCTGATCTAATTACTCCAGTCGTCCCCACTCCCCTGACTTCTCCCCATACCCTTTGATGCCCTGGCTAATCAAGAACCTATCTGTCTCTGCCTTAAATACACCCAGTGACTTGGCCTCCACAGTCTTTCGAAACAACAAATTCCACAGATTTACTACCCTCTAGCTAAAGTAATTTCTCTGCATCTCTGTTCTAAATGGACGTCCTTCAATCCTGAAGTCATGCCCTTTTGTTCTAGACTCCCCTACCATGGAAAATACCTTTGCCCTATCTAATCTGTTCAGACCTTTTAACATTCGGAATGTTCCAGTGAGATCCCCCCTCATTCTCCTGAACTCCAGGGAATACAGCCCAGGAGCTGCCAGACGTTCTTCATACAGTAAACCTTTCATTCCTGGAGTCATTCTCGTGAATCTTCTCTGAACCCTCTCCAATGTCATTATATCCTTTCTAAAATAAGGAGCCCAAAATTGATACCTGGAAATATGATGTTGTAGCTATTAGTGAAACATGGTTGCAAGAGGGGTGTGATTGGCAACTAGGTATTCCTGGCATTGCTTCAGGTGTGATAGAATCAGAGGGGCAAGAGAGGGAGGTGTTGCGTTGCTTGTCAGAGAAAATATTGCAGTGGTGCTTGGGCAGGATAGATGAGAGGACTTGTCTAGGGAGGCTATTTGGGTGGAATTGAGTAATGGGAAAGGTGTAGTAACGCTTATAGGGGTGTATTATAGACAATCTAATGGGGAGCAAGAATTGGAGGAGCAAATTTGTAAGAAGATAGCAGATATTTGTAGTAAGCACAAGGTTGTGCTTGTGGGAGATTTTAAATTTCCACACACAGACTGGGCAACCCATTCTGTAAAAGGGCTGGATGGATTGGAGTTTGTAAAATGTGTGCAAGATAGTTTTTTGCAGCGATACATAGAGGTACCAACTAGAGAAGGTGCAGTGTTGGATCTCTTGTCAGGGAATGAGATAGATCAGGTGGCAGAGATATGTGTTGGGGAGCACTTCGGGTCCAGTGATCACAATGCCATTAGTTTCAATGTTATTATGGAGAAGGATAGGACTGGACCCAGGGTTGAAATTTTTGATTGGAGAAAGGCTAACTTTGAGGAGATGTGAAAGGATTTAGGAGGAGTGGATTGGGACAGTTTGTTTTATGGGAAGGATGTAATAGAGAAATGGAGGTCATTTAAAAGTTAAATTTTGAGGGTACAGAATCTTTATGTTCCTGTTAGGTTGAAAGGAAAGGTTAACAGTTTGAGAGAGCCATGGTTTTCAAGGGATATTGGAAACTTGGTTCGGAAAAAGAGAGATATCTACAATAAATATAGGCAGCTTGGAGTAAATGAGGTGCTGGAGGAATATAAAGAATGTAAAAAGAATCTTAAGAAAGAAATTAGAAAAGCTAAAAGAAGATATAAGGTTGCTTTGGCAAGTAAGGTGAAAATAAATCCAGAGGGTTTCTGCAGTTACATTAATAGCAGAAGGATAGTGAGGGATAAAATTGGTCCCTTAGAGAATCAGAGTGGACAGCTATGTGCAGAGCCAAAAGAGATTGGGGAGATTTTGAACAATTTCTTTTCTTCATTATTCATTAAGGAGAAGGATATTGAATTGTGTAAGGTAAGGGAAACAAGTAGGGTAGTTATGGAATCTATAATGATTAAAGAAGAGGAAGTACTGGGGCTTTTAAGGAATATAAAAGTAGACAAGTCTCCGGGTCCTGACAGGATATTCCCTAGGACCTTGAGGGAAGTTAGTGTGGAAACTGCAGGGGCTCTGACAGAGATATTTCAAATGTCATTAGAAACGGAGTTGGTGCCAGAGGGTTGGCGTATTGCTCATGTTGTTCCATTGTTTAAAAAGGGTTCTAAGACTAAACCTAGCAATTATTGGCCTGTGAGTTTAACGTCAGTGGTGGGTAAATTTATGGAAAGTATTCTTAGAGATGGTATATATAATTATCTGGATAGACAGGGTCTGATTAGGAATAGTCAACATGGATTTGTGTGTGGAAAGTCATGTTTGACAAATCTTAGTGAATTTTTTGAAGAGGTTAGTAGGAAAGTTGACGAAGGTAAAGCAGTGAATGTTGTCTACATGGACTTCAGTAAGGCCTTTGACAAGGGTCCACACGGAAGGGTAGTTAGGAAGGTTCAGTTGTTAGGTATTAATATTGAAGTAGTAAAATGGATTCGGCAGTGGCTGGATGGGAGCCGTCAGAGAGTAGTGGTGGAAAACTATCAGATTGGAGGCCAGTGACTAGTGGTGTGCCTCAGGGATCTGTACTGGGTCCAGTGTTGTTTGTCATATATATTCATGATCTGGATGATGGGGTAGTAAATTGGATTAGTAAGTATACAGATGATACTAAGATAGGTGGAGTTGTGGATAATGAGGGGGGTTTTCAAAGCTTGCAGAGAGATTTAGGCCAGTTAGAAGAGTGGGCTGAAAGATGGCAGATGGAGTTTAATGCTGATAAATGTGAGGTGCTATATTTTGGTAGGACTAATCAAAATAGCACATACATGGTAAATGGTGGGACATTGAAGAATGCAGTAGAACAGAGGGATGTAGGAATAATGGAGCATAGTTCCCTGAAGCTGGAATCTCATGTGGATAGGGTGGTGAAGAAAGCTTCTGGTATGCTGGCCTTTATTAATCAGAGCATTGAGTATAGGAGTTGGGATATAATGTTGAAATTGTACAAGGCATTGGTAAGGCCAAATTTGGAGTATTGTGTACAGTTCTGGTCACTGAATTATAGAAAAGATGTCAACAAAATAGAGACAGTACAGAGAAGATTTACAGGTGTCCCCCGCTTTTCGAACGTTCGCTTTACGAAACCTCACTATTACAAAAGACCTACATTAGTACCCTATTTTCGCTTTCAGGAGGTGTTTTCACTGTTACGAGAAAAAAATTCAGTGCGCGATAAAGGCAGCGCGCCCCAAGCAGCCGCTCTCCCCCGGATTCTCGCCGGCATTGCTTAAACACGAGCCTGCGAGCAGCCGTTTGCAAGATGAGTTCTATGGTATCGGAAAAGCCTGAAAGAGCTCGTAAGGGTGTTACACTTATGGTAAAACTAGACATAATTAAGCGTTTTGATCATGGTGAACGAAGTAAGGACAACGTGAGTTTGGCTTGTGGAAGTTGACGAAGATGATGTTGAAGAGGTTTTGGCATCCCATCACCAAGAACTGACAGGTGAAGAGCTGATGCAATTGGAAGAAAAAAGGATATAATCGAAACCGAATGAGTAATGATAAAGTACGACTTTAATTTTGAAAGGGTACGTCGGTTTAGGGGATATTTGCAGGATGGTTTGAGTCCTTATTAAAGAACTGTGTGATAGAAAAATACGCGAGGCTCAGCAGTCAAGCAAGCCTTCCACAGCAGACAACGAACCTCAACCTTTGACATTGAGGCGGGCAGTCATAGGAGAAGATGAGCTGCCTGCTCTAATGGAAACAGGCGACGAGATGACACCCCAGTGTCCCACCACCCCAACCCCCAGGCCACGGACAGATACTGAATCGCGGAGAATGCAAAGGTAGCCAGGAGGCACACAGCACATCTTTAAGAAAAAAAACTGAAATAAACATGCTAATTAATCAAGTGGCGCCGACACGTAATTGTTGGCCCAGATCAGAGACGATGCAATCGGAAATCGGCACTGATCTGGGCCGACAATTACGGGCGGCACCTAATTGATTAACATGTTTGTTTCGTCTTTTTTCTTAAAGATGTGCTGTGTACCTCCCGGCTACCGCTGGACCCCTGTGTTCTTCGTGGCAATGTATCGCTCAGCGGCCTGGAGAGTGGGGGGGCCACTGCACCACCCAAACTCCGACTCAGACTAACACACCATCATCAGCGTGCTCGGCGCTGTCCCGAGTACTTCACTGTACATACATTATTTCTACTTTATATTGGCTGTGTATTTTTACGTGTTATTTGGTATGATTTGGCAGCTTCATAGCTTAAAGGTTACTGGAGAGCGCTTGCGCCGTGTTTTTGCCAACAGCGCTTGCGTGAGATTTTCTGCCGACGGCGCTTGCGTGAGATTTTCGCTCCGGAGAACAGTTCAGTAATGATTGTGGAAAAGTATTTCTACTTTATATAGGCTGTGTATTTATCATATCATTCCTGCTTTTACTATGTGTTACTGTTATTTTAGGTTCTATGTGTTATTTGGCATGATTTGGTAGGTTATTTTTGGGTCTGCGAACGCTCACAAAATTTTCCCATATAAATCGTAATTGCTTCTTCGCTTTACGATATTTCGGCTTACGAACAGTTTCATAGGAATGCTGTACCTTCGGATAGCGGGGGAAACCTGTACTAGAATGTTACCTGGGTTTCATCTCCTAAGTTACAGAGAAAGGTTGAACAAGTTGGGTCTTAATTCTTTGGAGCGTAGAAAGTTGAGGGGGGACTTGATAGAGGTATTTAAAATTATGAGGGGGGTAGATAATGTGGATAGGCTTTTTCCATTGAGAATGGGGGAGATTCAAACAAGAGGACATGAGTTGAGAGTTAAAGGGCAAAAGTTTAGGGGTAACATGAGGGCGAACTACTTTACTCAGAGAGTGGTAGCTGTGTGGAATGAGCTTCCAGCAGAAGTGGTTGAGGCAGGTTCGATGTTGTCATCTTAAGTTAAATTGGATAGCTATATGGACAGGAAGGGAATGGAGGGTTATGGGCTGAGTGCATGTCGGTGGGACTAGGTGAGAGTAAGAGTTCAGCACGGACTAGAATGGCTGAGATGGCCTGTTTCTGTGCTGTAATTGTCATATGGTTATAAAACTGTACACAATACTTCAAGTGTGGTCTAGCGAGCGCCTTATAGAGCCTCAACATCACATACCTGCTCTTGTATACTATACCTCTAGAAATTGCATTTGCCTTCTTCACCACCGAATCACCCTGGAGGTTAGCCTTTCGGGTATCCTGCACAAGGACTCCCAAGTCCCTTTGCATCTCTGCATTTTGAATTCTCTCCCCATCTAAATAATAGTCTGCCCATTTATTTCTTCTACCAAAGTGGATGACCATACACTTTCCAACATTGTATTTCATTTGCCACTTCTTTGCCCATTCCCTAACTGTCTAAGTCTTGCTGCAGGCTCTCTTTTCCCCTCGATATTACCTGCTCCTCCACCTATCTTTATATCATCCACAAATTTAGCCACAAATCCATTAATCTCATAGTCCAAAATATTGACATACATCATAAAAAGCAGTGGTCCCAACACCAAACCCTGTGGAACTCTACTGGTAACCGGCAGCCAGCCAGAATAGGATCCCTTTATTCCCACCCTCTGTTTTCTGCTGATCAGCAAATGCTCCACCCATGCTAGTAACTTCCCTGTAATTCCATGGGCTCTTATCTTGCTAAGCAGCCTCATGTGCGGCACCTTGTCAAAGTCCTTCTGATAATCCAGATACACCCCATCCACTGCATCTCCTTGTAATTTCCTCAAAAAATTGCAGTTGGTTAGTGAGGCAGCATTTTCCTTTCAGGAAACCATGCTGGCTTTGGCCTATCTTGTCATGTGCCTCCAGGTACTCCGTAATCTCATCCCTAACAATCGATTACAACAACTTCCCAGCTACTGATGTCAGGCTAACAACTCTATAGTTTCCTTTTTGCTGCTACCCACTCTTCTTAAATTTTCCAGTCATCCGGTACAGTGCCAGAGGCTATTGATTCTTCCCAGTCTTCTATCTTCCCATTAGCTTTGGCTTCCTTGTACCCTCTCTTTTGCTTTTACTTTGGCTCTGTCTTCACTTGTCAGCCATGGTAGTGTCCTTCCATTCGAAAATTTCTTATTATTTTCGAATATATATGTCTTGCACTTCCCCCATTTTTCACAGAAACTCCAGCCATTCTTGCTCTGCTGTCCTTCCTGCTACTGTCCCTTTCCAGTCAATTTGGGCCAATTCCCCTCTCATGCCATTGTAATTTCCTTTATTCCACTGAAGTACCGACATACTGGAATTTAGTTTCTCATTCTGAAATTTCAAAGTGAACTTGATCATATTGTAATCCTTCAAGGTTCGTTAACCTTAAGTCCTCTTATCACCTCTGGATCATTGCACAACACCCGATCCAGGACAGCCGATCCCCTTGTGGGCTCAACGACAAGCTGTTCTAAAAAGCCATGCCTTAGACATTCTATTAATTCTCTCTTGAGGTCCAGTAATGGCCTGGTTTTCTGAATTCACTTTCATGTTAAAATCCCCAATGATTATCATGACATTGCCCTTCTGACATGCCTTTTCTATCTCCTGCTGTAATTTGTAATCCACATCCCAGCTGCTGTTTGGAGGCCTGTATACAACTGTCATTAGGGTCCTTTTACCGTTGCCATTTCTTAACTCAACCCATAGAGACTCTACACCTTCCGATCCTATGTCCTCCCTTTCTAATGATTTAATATTATTTCTTATACACAGGGCCACACCACTCCCTCTGCCTACTAACTTATCTTTCCGATATACCGTATATTCTTGGATGTACGGTTCCCAATGGCAGCCATCCTTTCGCCAAGTTTCAGAGATGGCCACAATGTCATACTTGCCACTCTGCAGCTGAATTTCAAGATCATCTTATTTTATTTCTTAAGCTGCGTGCATTCAAATATAACACTTTCATTCCAGTATTTGTTGCTTTCTTTTTTAACTGCACCTCACCTCTATTGCCCTGTAACTCATCTCACTGGCTGTGATTATGCCTGATCTCCTGCCTGTCCTTTCTATTATCTCTGTTGCACGCTGTCTTTGATTTATTTCTGTTTTCCCCTTCCTCCCTCCGGTTCCCATCCCCCTGCCAAATTAGTTTAACCCCTCCCTGACAGCTCTATTAAACCTGCCTGCGAGGATATTGGACCCCTTTGGGTTCAGGTGTGGCTTGTCCTTTTTGTACAGGTCATACCTCCCCCAGAAGAGGCCCCAATGATCCAGGAATCGGAAGCCCTGCCCCCTAACCAGTTTCTGAGTCACGCATTAATATGCCTGATCATGCTATTCTTGTTAGCACGTTGCGCTGGCAGCAATCCTGAGATTACTACCCTGGAGGTCCTGCTTTTCAGCTTCCTACCCAGCTCCCTGAATTCTCTCTTCAGGACCTCCTCCCTTTTTCTACCTATGTCATTGGTACCAACGTATACCAAGACTTCTGGCTGTTCACTCTTTCCCTTCAGAATATTCTGCACACAGTCCGAGACATCTCGTACCCTAGCACCTGGGAGACAACATGCTGGTATCTCTATCAGGCTGATAGAACCTTCTGTCTGTTTCCCTCATTATGGAATCCCCTATGACTACTGCATTCCTCATCTTCCTCTTTCCCTTCTGCACCACAGAACGAGGCTCAGTGCCAGAGACCCGATCACTGTGGTCGTCATCTGTCAGGTCACCCCCTCTTCCCCCCCCCCCCCCCCCCCCACCAACAGCATCCAAAATGAGGTAACAATTACTGAAGGGGATGGCCACGGGGGTGCCCTCTACTAGCTGAGCTGATCCCTTCCCTTCCCTGACAATTTGTAGAGATATAACAGGCAGTTACAAGGACATGATGTTGTTTTAGTAGGCGATTTTAGCTTTCCACATATTGACCGGGAATTCCATGCTATAAAACGGACTAGATGGGATAGATTTTGTCAGATGTGTTTAGGAAAGGCGGAGTCATAAAAAAAGCTTTTGGCACCTTGGCCTTTATAAATCAAAGTATTGAGTCCAGGAGATGGGATGTTATATTGAAGTTGTATAAGGCGTTGGTGAGGCTGAATTTGGAGTAGTGTGTGTAATTTTGGTCACCCACCTACAGAAAAGATGGAAGGAAGTTTGAAAGAGTACAGAGAAAATTTACAAGGATGTTGCCAGGACTGGAAGACCTGAGTTATTAGGAAAGATGGATGAGGGGTATAGATAGGATAAAAATAAGCAGGTATTTTCTATTGGGGCAAAAAGAATCAGCAGATGCTGGGAAATTCAAAGCAGCACACACAAAATGCTGGGGAACTCAGAAGGTCAGGCAGCACATATGGAAAAGAGTAAACAGGTGATGTTTTATGCAGAGACCCCTCTTTTGGACTGAGAAGGAAGGGCAAGATGCCTGAGTTAAAAGTTGGTGGGGGGGTGGGGAAAGAGGTCAGCTGGAAGGTAATAGGTGAAGGCACATGGGTGGGAAAGATGAAGGGCTGGAGAAGAAAGAATCTGATAGGAGAGGAGAGTGGACAATAGGAGAAAGGGAAGGAGAAGGGGACCTAGGGAGAAGTAGGCAGTTGAGAAGAGGTAAAATGTCAAAGTGGGGAATGGTGGGTAGGACAATTAGAGGTCATGGGTTAAGGGTGAAAGGTTTAAGCAGAACATGAGGGGAAGCTTTTTCACTTAGAAGATTGTGAGAATGTGGAACAAGCTGCCAGCACAAGTGGGGCATGCGAGCTCAATTTCAACATGTAAGAGAGGTTTGGATAGCTCCATGGATAGTAAGGATATGGAGGCTATGGTCCTGGTGCAGGTCAATGGGAGTAAGCAGTTTCAATGGGCCTGTTTCTGTTCTGTAATCTTCTATGACTCTAAATTTCGCAGACTGTTGGGTGGTATGTGATATTACCCAATTGATGTGGTCATACCTTTCTTATTCCTCAGTTCCACCCATAATGCCTCACTAGATGAGTTCTCCAGTTTGCCTGGACTGAGTACTGGCATGATATTTTCCCTGTCTTGTAATGCCTTCCTGCTCTGATGCATTTAAAACAACGGAATCCTGGAATATTGAGCTGCCGGTCCTGCCCATCCTGCAACCAAGTCTCACTAATGGCTACAATATCATAATTCCATGTGTTGATCCATACCCTGAGCTCATCTGTCTTTCCTGCAATACTACTTGCATTGAAATATATGGAACTCTGGACATTAGTCACAACATGCACAAGCTTTTGATTATGGCTTTGTGGTCTTAATAACATCTGTTTCTACAACATCTCCACTGTCTGTTTTGGCATTCTGGTCACCATCCACCTGCATCTCTAGTTTAAATGTCCTACCTCTCCCCACCCCCTGCCCCACCTCATGCAGCACTAGCAAACCTTCCCACTGGGATATTAGTCTCCCTCCAGTTCAGATGCAAACAGTCTCTGTCTCTTCTGTACAGGTCCCACCTTCCCTGGAAAAGGGACCAATGATCGAAAAATCTGATACCCTCCCTCCCTCTTACAGTAGCTCACTAGCACGTGACACAGACAATAACCCTTTGATAACAACGCTGGAGGTACTGCTCTTTAATTTAGCACCTAACTCCCTAAACTGACTTTGCAGAACCTTGTCACTCTTCCTACCTATGTCATTGGTACCAACATCTTCTGGCTGCTCATCCTCCCAGTTAAGAATGCTGAGGACTCAATATGAGATGTCTGGACCTTGACACCCTGGAAAAAACATACCATCTGGAAATGTCATCCTTGTCCACAGAACCTCCTTCTGTTCCTGAAGCTCAGTCACCACAGATTGCTTCTTCTCCCCACTTCCCTTCTGAGTCACAGAACCAGACTCAGTGCAGAGACCTGACCACTGCGATTTTCCTCTGTAAGGTCATTGCCCCCCCCCCCCCAACAGTATCTAAAGTGGTATACCCGTTGTTGAAGGGGATGTGAGTTAAAGCCTCTCATAATTACAGAATTTTCCATTATGTGCTCCTCTAATTTTTTTATGCTGTGTTATAATTGGTCGTCTCTAATTATCACGAACATTTTCTGCCCTTTTATGGTTTCCAAATATACATGACATCTGCTCATCCAGTTTGTTTCTCACTACTGTCCTGACCTCGTCCTTTATTTATAGCCTTAACTGCCTCCTTTTCCCTTTTTCTGTCCTTGCTAAACTTGAAATATCTGAGCTTTTCGGTTCAGTAGAAGGACAGAGTGAATCACCCAAGCTGCATACTTCTATC
The DNA here is from genome assembly GCF_030028105.1 of Mobula birostris. Lineage (NCBI taxonomy): Eukaryota > Metazoa > Chordata > Chondrichthyes > Myliobatiformes > Myliobatidae > Mobula > Mobula birostris. The sequence continues at coordinate 30,905,792 of NC_092377.1, forward strand.
CAGTCTGTGATCTTGCAAATATTTCTTTACCATCTGTTTATACAATTTGTTCTTAGAGGCCAAAATGGGCCCTGCCGTCACCATATCTGCAGGAGTGCATTTCAGATTCCTCCTAGAAGCTGTGTGAAAAGTAAAGCCTTTTTTTCATGTCACTCTTCATCCTCTATACCTGTGACATCTCTTGTGAGGATATTAGTCCCCATCTAGCTGAGATATAACCTGACAGATTGGTACAGCTCCCACTCGCTTCAGAAAAATCTGAAGCCCTTCAACGTGTATCATCTTCCCTGTACATTTGCTCCTTTGCCCCTTTTATCTCAACGAGATAGCCACATTTAAATTCCTGCTTTTTAATCTCGTTCCTAGCTCGTTAAAATATGTGAACAATATTTTATCCCTTCTTGGACCAACATTATTGGTATTGATGGTGCACACAACTTTATCCTCCTCTGTTAGGTTGGTTTTCAGTCGTTTGGTGACATGCTTGACTCTGATTCCAGGGAGAAGTTATTGTTACCCTGTAATTGCATCTATGGCGAAAGACAATCCTCCATGTCCCAATGATAATTGAACTCCCTGTCGTTGTTCTTCCCTTCTCGTGGTACCATCTCACTGTCTCTATCTGCACATCCCTGAGGGACCATTGTTCCCAACAGAAACCAAAAGATAATCTATTAGTGAGCATAGATAATAATGGTTATGAAGAGTTATAACCTTGACTTTAAATGCACTGTTATTTATGTACAAATGTAGCTAGAATATATTTTATGGAATTTTATATTTTATGGAAAAGAAAATTCATTATAGAAATTATCAATACGCAACACCGAGGGAAGCAAGAGACAAGAGTTGTAAGGCTGCAATAGGATGGTGTTAGGTGGTGTTGTAAGTTGGAAATAAAACCAAAACATTTTACTTAAAATATATTTTCTAAAAAATTAGCAGTTAAGAATGGCCAGCATAAATTCAAGTGTCATTAGATTAATGTACAGCTGCCACACATTGAAATTGTTTTGCCTTCTCTTTGTTCAGTTAAAGAATTTTTTAAAAATCAGGTTTGATTGTACTATATAGACTACGTCATTTTCATCTGCAAATGGTTTTGTTTTAAACTCAGATGTGTGGGTGTTCCAAAAAGAAAAATAATTTTTGTCACTGATAGTTGGCGAGTAATAAATAGTAAGACATTTCAGAACTATTTTGCTCAGCATAGTTTCAAGCATTCAGGCTTGGAGATCCCAGAAATGGCTGGGAATGAAAATGAAAGGATTTCACTACTGCATATAACCATATAACAATTACAGCACGGAAACAGGCCATCTCAACCCTTCTAGTCCGTGCCGAACTCTTACTCTCACCTAGTCCCACCAACCCGCACTCAGCCCATAACCCTCCATTCCATTCCTTTCCATGTAGCTGTCCAATTTAACTTTAAACAACAATGTCAAACCTGTCTCAACCACTTCTGCTGGAAGCTCGTTCCACCCAGCTACCACTCTTTAAGTAAAGAAGTTCCTCCTGATGTTACACCTAAACTTTTGCCCTTTAACTCTCAACTCATGTCCTCTTGTTTGAATCTCCCCTACTCTCAATGGGAAAAAGCCTATCCACGTCAACTGTATCTATTCCCCTCATAATTTTAAATACCTCTATCAAGTCCCCCCTCAACCTTCTAAGTTCCAAAGAATAAAGACCCAACTTGTTCAGCCTTAGTAACTTAGGTGATGAAACCCAGGTAACATTCTAGTAAATATTCTCTATACTGTCTTTATTTTGTTGACATCGTTCCTATAATTTGGTGACCAAAACTGTACACAATACTCCAAATTTGGCCTCACCAATGCCTTGTACAATTTCAACATTACATCCCAACTCCTATACTCAATGCTCTGATTAATAAGGGCCAGCATACCAAAAGCTTTCTTCACCACCCTATCCACATGAGATTCCACCTTCAGGGAACTGTGCACCATTATTCCTAGATCCTTCTGTTCTACTGCATTCTTCAATGCCCTACCATTTACCATGTATGTCCTATTTTGATTAGTCCTGCCAAAATGTAGCACCTTACATTTATCAGCATTAAACTCCATCTGCCATCTTTCAGCCCACTCTTCTAACTGGCCTAAATCTCTCAGCAAGCTTTGAAAACCTACTTCATTATCCACAACTCCACCTATCTTAGTATCATCTGCATACTTACTAATCCAATTTACCACCCCATCATCCAGATCATTAATGTATATGACAAACAACATTGGACCCAGTACAGATCCCTGAGGCACACCACTAGTTACCGGCCTCCAAACTGACAAACAGTTATCCACCACTGTTCTCTGGCGTCTCCCATCCAACCACTGCTGAATCCATTTTACTACTTCGATATTAATGCCTAACGATTTAACCTTCCATGTGGAACCTTGTCAAAGGCCTTACTGAAGTCCATATAGACAACATCCACTGCTTTACCCTCGTCAACTTTCCTAGTAACCTCATCAAAAAATTCACTAAGATTTGTCAAACATGACCTTCCATGCACAAATCCATGTTGACTGTTCCTAATCAGACCCTGTCTATCCAGATAATTATATGTACCATCTCTAAGAATGCTTTCCATCAGTTTACCCACCACTGACGTCAAACTCACAGGCGGATAATTGCTAGGTTTACTCTTAGGACCCTTTTTAAACAATGGAACAACATGAGCAATATGCCAACCCTCCGGCACCAACTCTGGTTCTAATGACATATGAAATATTTCTGTCAGAGCCCCTGCTATTTCCACACTAACTTCCCTCAAGGTCCGTGGTAATATCCTGTCAGGACTCAGAGACTTATCCACTTTTATATTCCTTAAGAGAGCCAGTACTTCCTCTTCTTTAATCATCATCGTTTCCATAACTTCCCTACCTGTTTCCCTTATCTTACACAATTCAATATCCTTCTCCTTCATGAATACCAAAGAAAAGAAATTGTTCAGAATCTCCCCCCATCTCTTTTGGCTCCACACATAGCTGTCCACTCTGATTCTCTAAGGGACCAATTTTATCCCTCACTGTCCTTCTGCTATTAATATAACTGTAGAAAACCTTGGGATTTATTTTCACTTTACTTGCCAAAACAACCTCGTATCTTCTTTTAGCTTTCCTAATTTCTTTCTTAAGATTCTTTTTACATTCTTTATATTCCTCCAGCACCTCATTTACTCCATGCTGCCTATATTTATTGTAGATATCTCTCTTTTTTCGAACCAAATTTCCAATATCCCATGAAAACCATGGCTCACTCAAACTTTTAACCTTTCTTTTCAACCTAACAGGAACATAAAGATTCTGTACCCTCAAAATTTCACTTTTAAATGACCTCCATTTCTCTATTACATTCTTCCCATAAAACAAATTGTCCCAATCCACTCCTTCTAAATCCTTTCGCATCTCCTTAAAGTTAACCTTTCTCCAATCAAAAATCTCAACCCTGGATCCAGACTTACCCTTCTCCATAATTGTATTTAAACTAATGGCATTGTGATCACTGGACCCAAAGTGCTCCCCAACACAAACCTCCGTCACCTGATCTATCTCATTCCCTGACAGGAGATCCAACACTGCCTCTTCTCTAGTTGGTACCTCTATGTATTGCTGCAAAAATCTATCTTGCACACATTTTACAAACTCCAAACCATCCAGCCCTTTTACAGTATGGGCTTCCCAGTCTATGTGTGGAAAATTAAAATCTCCCACAATCACATCCTTGTGTTTACTACAAATATCTGCTATCTCCTTACAAATTTGCTCCTCCGTTTCTCGCTCCCCATTTGGTAGTCTATAATGCACCCCTGTAAGTGTTACTACACCTTTCCCATTCCTCAATTCCACCCATATAGCCTCCCTAGACGAGCCCTCTAATCTAACCTGCCAGAGCACCGCTGTAATATTTTCTCTGACAAGCAATGCAATACTTCCCCCTCTTGTCCCTCTGATTCTATCACACCTGAAGCAATTAAATCCAGGAATATTAAGTTAATAAATATTTATTTACTCAACAAATTAAAAACTAAAGAATTTTAAGGCATTGACAATTATCTTGAATGTTACAGTGAAAATGAAGATTTGGAGGATGCAGTTGTTGAGAGCATTGTTTGAAGGTAATTGGGCCAAAATGTACTGGTCCCAGTGTGTCCCAATTTCTTGAATCTACTGTATCTTAAAAATAATTTCCTTGTATGATTGCAGTGGCAATTTGTTTTGAATTAGGAAAATCATCTTGTGTGCATTTTTTTGTCTCGTAGGGTGCTTCCACATCAACCTCAGACAATTTTGGTCATAGAGCAAAACGTGCAAGAGTCTCGGGAAAGTTGCAGGATCTTCCAGGTAAGTAAATGCAAAACCTGAAAATAGCATAAGTGTCTACATTTTGATTGAGGGCGTATGAGGACGTAGAATCTGCTTTGAGGACGTAGAAATGCAAAGAGCTCTGATGTACTTTTCGTTATGGGAGATTTGAATGCTAGAGTAGGCAACGTGAAATACAAGGATATCATTGGTCAGTATGGCTTAGATGAGAGAAGTGAAAGAGGGGGAAGATTTATACAATTTTGTGAACTGTATGAGCTGATGGTAGCAAGCACATGGTTCGAATTACCCAAACGAAAATTATACACTTGGAAGAAGCCTGAGGATACTGGAAGGAGACAAATTGACTATATTGCAGTGAGGAAATGCTTCAGGAGAAGTATTAGGATGGCCAAAACTTATCCAGGGGCCGATATAGGCTCGGATCACAACTCGGTGGTTGTTAGGGTGAAGATTGCACTAAAGACAAAGATTAAGGCTGCAACCAAGAAAGCTAGGCTGGATATGGACTTACTGAAGAAGAATGAGTATAGTGAAAGATTTTCTGCAGTGGTACAAAATAGGTTTAAAGGACTGAGAGTAGAAGACGTGGAGCAGACACCAGATAACGTGGTCAAACCTGAAGGACTGTATGCAAATAGCAGCTGAAGAATGTCTCCCCAAAAGAAGGCATGTAGCTAAACAAGCCTGGATGACGGATCACATTCTGAAGCTCATGGAAGAGAGAAGGAAGCACAAGAAGGACACATCTAAGTACAAGGAATTGGACCAACAAATAAAAGCAGAATGTGCAAAAGCTAAAGAACAGTGGTTTATCAAACAGTGTGAAAAGATAGAGGCCGTGGACATGTTGCATCATTCAAGGGATATGCACAGGGAGATTGCAGGGATGACCAACAGGAACAAGAAACAGTCAAGGACTGGCATTATTCAAGACAAGGATGGGAACATACTCTTTGAGAATGACAAGGTGGAAAGTAGATGGATGGAATGCATTAGGGAATTGTACTACAATGCTAGAAATGATCAAACGAGTGAGAAGAACAAGGAAGGTCCGGAAATTTTGGTAGCGGAAGTAAGAGCAGTCATTGGAAAGTTTAAAAACTGGTAAAGCCTGTGGTGTAGATTGTATTACAGCCGAAATGTTGAAATGCCTTGGCGGCTCAGAGGTTGAGGAGATCACGAGGCTTTGCAATACAATCTACTCAACAGGAAAGTGGCCAACAGATTTTGTGGTGTCAGAGTTTGTCATGATCCCAAAGAAAAGTAAGAGCACGAAATGCTCAGACTTTAGAACTCTTGTAAGTCATGCCTCCAAGATCTTGTTATTAATACTTCTAAGCAGAATAAAAAGGACAGTTTTTAATGAAATTATTGAGTGCCAGAGCAGATTTATACCTGGTAAGGGTACCCGTGAAGGGATTTTCAATTTACAAATGATTGTGGAATGAGGTCTAGAAAAAAAAAGATATCTACATGTGCTTCCTGGATTACGAAGACACTTTTGACGGAGTCAATCATGAACAGCTGGTCAATTGCCTGAACTGATTGGGGCTGGATGGGAAAGATGTTCGACTGATTGCGAGTCTGTACTGGCATCAGAAGGTAGTAATAAGAACTAGGGGTGGGAATTCACCGGAAGTTGAGATCCAAAAAGGGGTTCACCAGGGCTGCATTATCTCCCCTTTATCACTTATCATTTACCAGAGGTAATCTTCAGGGTGTTGAATGATGAAGCTGGTGTCCAAATTGGTGGAGTGATGGTGAACAACTTGAGGTATGCAGATGATTCAGTGTTGTTAGCCAAGACTGAGGACGAGTTACTCAGAATAGTAGATAAGATAAATGCTGAAGGTGAACGATTTGGAATGAAAATAAATGCTGCAAAGAGGAAGATGATGGTAGTATCACAAAAGAAAGAAGTCCCCAAAATCAGTATCAAAATTAACAGCGTAGGCATAGAGCAAGTCAAGAAGTTTGTGTATTTGGGATAGATGGTCACAGAGGATGGGAAATGTGATACAGAAATTAGACGAAGAATTGAGATTGCAAGATCAACGTTCTGGAGCCTGAGTGACGTGCTGTGTGGCAAGAGGTTGGACTTTGGGCTGTGTTGTAGAATTTGGAAATGCTACGTCTGGAGCAATCTGTTGTATGGAGTCAAATCGTGGACCTTGTGCAAGGAAGCGCAACGATGACTGGAGGCATTTGAAATGTGGTGTTTAAGGAGAATGCAGAAAATTAGATGGGTGATGAAGGTCAGTAATATGGAAGTGTTGAGAGCGAGGAGAGAAAAGGAGTTGCTGAAGAATGTGCAGAAAAGGAAGCTGGAATATGCCGGTCACTGGTTAAGAGGTGGTGGACTGCAGAAATTATTATTGGAAGGGATGTTAGAAAGAGGAAGGCAGTGAACCACTTGGTACGATAATATGAGGCAATGGACTGGGTTGAGTTATGCTGAGGCCAGAAAAAGAGCGCAAGATCGAAGAAGATGGAGGTGCATAGCTGCCAACCCTGGATTCGGGACGGCATCCACTGACTGACTGACTACATTTTGATGTAGCCATTTTGTCTTCTAGACATCAGAAGGTAGACAATTATAATTTCAAGTTGTATGAATTCTGAACTCAATTCTGTTGAATGATTTGATTGACATTGAACCTAGTTGGTGGAGAAAATGCTGAAGAATTGTCGTTTGATGCATCATCAGAATTAGGTTTATTATTGCTAACGTATGTCGTGAAATCCAGAATTTGGAGCATAAATTTTGAAGTGCCCCTTGGAGATTTGGTCTTCCAAAGCTGGCTGAATAAGGAAGGATTAATTGTGAATTTATCAAAAACAGCTGCAGTTATCTAGCCCTCTGTCAGTGAATTAGTTAGCTCAGTGCCATTGATTCTTGGAGACACTAGAGACTGCAGATGCAGTAATCTGGAGGATAAAAAGGTATGGAGAAACTCTGCAGGTCAGATAGCATCTTGTAGTCCATGACTCCAGACTGTTGGAAAAACAGATACTTAATTTGCATCAGTCAATGCTGTAAAATACTCTTGTATTTCATGTTGCACATGTAAAACATGGCTTAAAAGTAAGCTTATGTTTGGTATCCAACAGTTCTTTTATAATTCCCAAATATTGCATGAAGGAAGAGTAAATGGACTGGCCTCTACAATTTTCTAATTTTGAGTTGCATCTCTTAGTGGTCAAGTTATTTCAGACCTCATTATTTTTTATCTTTAGCTTGAATTTCAAAAGCAGATTTTAAATAAACTATACCATATCTGTGGTGATTTATTTATATATACATAGTTGCAAGGAAATGTTTATGAGACCTTTTCAATTACCTAGTTTTCTGCATTAATTACTCAAAGTGTGGTCTGATCTTCATCTAAGTCACAATAGACAAATACAATTTGCATAAACTAATAACACAAACAATTATAAGCATTCTCATCAATATTCGGTAAACCATTTAAACAATCACAGTCCAAGTTCAAAAAAATATATGAACCTTTGGGGTAATGCCTTCTGCAAAAGCTATTTGGAGTCAGATGTTACAATCAATGAGATGAGATTAGAGGTGCCTTCCCCCCCCAAAAAAGACACACAATCAAATTACGACAGAGCCTGCTCTTCTCAAGAAAGATCTGTTTATGTGCTCCATGCCTCGATCAAAACAACTTTCAGAGGACCTTAGAAGAATTGTAGAGATGCATGAAGCTGGAAAAGGCTATGAAACATTTCTAAAGACCTGAGTGTTGTTCAGTCCACAATAAGATAAATTGTCTACAAATGGAGGAAATTCAGTACTGTTACTACTCTCCCTAGGAGTGGGCATTCTGCAAAGATCACACCAAGAGCACAATGTGCAATGCTCAAGGAAGTGAAAATGAACCCAAGGGTAACAGCAAAAGACCTGCAGAATTCTTTAGAACTTACTATTATTTGTTTATGTGTCCATTATAAGAAAAACACTGATCAAGAGTAGTGTTCATGGAAGGTCATCACTGAGGACTCCACTGCTGTGCAAAAACAAAAACACATGCTGCACCTATCAAGTTTGCAAAAGACCACCTGGATCTTCCACAACACTTCTGGGGCAATGGTCTGGACAGATGAGTCAAGTGTTGATCTTTTTGGCAGAAATGCACACCTCTATGTTTGGAGGAAAAAGAGCAGTGCACACCAGCATGAAAACCTTATCACAACTGTGAAGCATGGTGGAAGGGACATCATGGTTTGGGGCTGCTTTGATGCTTAGGGCCAAGGCTTGCCATGTTCATGCAAGGTATCCCAGAAATATTGTTGAACTAGAACAGTTTTGTATGGAGGAATGGTCTAAAATTCCTTCTCGCCATTGTGCAAGTCTGATCAGCAGCTACAAGAAATGTTCGGTGGAGATTTTTGCTGCTAAAGGAAGTTCTACCTTTTATACTTTTTCCAGCCTGGCCTGTGGATGATTAAACAATGTGTTCAATAAAGACATGTAAAGTACAGTTGTGTGTTATTAGTTTAGGCTGATTATGCTTGTGTATTATTGTGACTTAGATGAAGATCAGAACACATTTTATGAGTAATTAATGCAGGAAGTTAGGTAATTGCAAAGAGAAACACAAACATTTTCTTGCAACTATGTATTAACTAAGATCAATCTGACGCTTTTGTCCTACAAAGCCTTCCATTTTTCTATCATCCTCTTCTTAAAAGTTTCTTAAATCCTCCTAAGGTATCTGCCTCTACCACCACACCAACAGGGTGTTTAATGTACGGTGTATCCATGCTGTCTGGACCCAATAACAATGAAAGTATCATTACTCTATAGCTTTAACCTTTATCTGGTTTTGACATATATTGATAAATTTGCTGTTTTGTGCAACAGTACAGTGTAAAACAGTTAAAAAAAAAAGACACTTAAAATATAAATAAAAAGTGTGCAAGAGGAATAGCAAAGTAGTGTTCATGGATTAATGGACTGTTCAGAGATCTGATGGCAAAGGGGAAGAAGCCGCTCTTAAAATGCTGAGTGTGTCTCTTCAGGTTTCTGAACCCCACCCCACTGATGGTAGACAAATATTGATAATTGTGTTTGAATACTGTTATGTGCTTGTAAATCTTTATTCCCTATGTTTCTTCAATATCTTTTGGCTGCTAGAATTATACAGTTGTCTCAGTTTAACCAAGGTTCTATGTATTAACTCTGCCTTACAAGTTTTCCATTTATTTGCTTTAGAAATGCACCACATTATCATGTTTGCACTATTTATGTCCATATGAATTTGTCTAGTTATTTCTCTAGTTTTATCTCCAACCTCGGCTCTTCTATATTGCTTCATTTCATATCTTCCAAGGAATAAAAGCTATGTTTTAGCAGTTATCGAGTACTACAGCACAGGAACAGGTCCTTTGACCCAATTAGTCTATGCTGACCTGGTCTTCTGCCTAGTCCTATTTACTTGCACCCAGACCATAGCCATCCATGTACCTATCAAAACTTCTCTTAACTATCATAACTGAGCCTGCATCTACGACTTCCCTTTTCCTTTTGGTTAATACGAATGTTAAACTAAATTATTTCACTCATCTGTCTTTGTATCTAAGCCAATTCTCCCATGTCAATTTTAATGCCCCTGTTACTTGTTGGCCTGATGTCATCTATTTATTTGTACATTATTCTCAAGTATTTTGCTAAATTATATTTTGTTAAGCATAATCTGTCTGAAACAAGCTCTTAGTCCATAAGACCATAAGACAAAGGAGCAGAAGTCGGCCATTCGGACCATGGAGTCTGCTTTGCCATTTTATCATGAGCTGATCCATTCTCCCATTTAGTCCCACTCCCCCGCTTCTCACCATAACCTTTGATGCCCTGGCTACTCAGATACCTATCAATCTCTGCCTTAAATACACCCAATGACTTGACCTCCACTGCCACCCGTGGCAACAAATTCCACAGATTCACCACCCTCTGGCTAAAAAAATTTCTTTGCATCTCTATTCTGAATGGGCGCCCTTCAATCCTTAAGTCATGCCCTCTTGTACTAGACTCCCCCACCATGGGAAACAACTTTACCACATCCACTCTGTCCATGCCTTTCAACATTCGAAATGTTTCTATGAGGTCTCCCCTCGTTCTTCTAAACTCCAAGGAGTACAGTCCAAGAGCAGTCAAACATTCCTCATATGTTAACCCTTTCATTCCCGGAATCATTCTAGTGAATCTTCTCTGAACCCTCTCCAACGTCAGCACATCCTTTCTTAAATAAGGAGCCCAAAACTGTACACAGTACTCCAAGTGAGGTCTTACCAGTGCCTTATAGAGCCTCAACATCACATCCCTGCTCCTGTACTCTATTCCTCTAGAAATGAATGTCAACATTACATTCACCTTCTTCACCACCGACTCAACCTGGAGGTTAATCTTAAGGGTATCCTGCACAAGGACTCCCAAGTCCCGCTGCATCTTAGAACTTTGAATTCTCTTCCCATTTAAATAATAGTCTGCCTGTTTATTTTTTCTACCAAAGTGCATAACCATACACTTTCCAACATTGTATTTCATTTGCCACTTCTTTGCCCATTCTCCCAATCTATCCAAGTCTCTCTGCAAACTCTGTGTTTCCTCAGCACTACTGGCCCCTCCACCTACCTTTGTATTATCAGCAAACTTAGCCACAAAGCCACCTATTCCATAATCCAAATTGTTGATGTACAACGTAAAAAGGAGCAGCCCCAACACGGGCCCCTGTGGAACACCACTGGTAACTGGTAGCCAACCAGAATGGGATCCCTTTATTCCCACTCTCTGTTTCCTGCCAATCAGCCAACACTCTATCCACGTATGTAACTTCCCTATAATTCCATGGGCTCTTATCTTGTTTAGCAGCCTCACGTGCGGCATCTTGTCAAAGGCCTTCTGAAATTCCAAATACACAACATCCACTGCATCTCCCTTGTCTAGCCTACTTGTCATTTCCACAAAAAATTGCAATAGGTTTGTCAGGCAGGATTTTCCTTTAAGGAAACCATGCTGAGTTCTGCCTATCTTGTCATATGCCTCCAGGTACTCCGTAACCTCATCCTTGACAATCGACTCCCAACAACTTCCCAACCACCGATGTCAAGCTAACAGGTCTATAATTTCCTTTTTGCTTCCTTGCCCCCTTATTAAATAGCAGAGTTACATTTGCCACCTTCCAGTCCTCCGGAACCATGCCAGAATCTATAATGCCTCCGCAATCTCCACAGCTACTTCCTTCAGAACACGAGGGTGCATGCCATCTAGTCCAGGAAATTTATCTACCCTTAGACTATTCAGCTTCCTGAGTACTTTCTCTGTCGTAATTGTGACTGCGCACACTTCTCTTCCCTGACACCCTTGAGTGGCCAGTAAACTGCTGACATCTTCCTCTTCTGGCAGTTGTTATGGTGACAGTGGTCCGAATTATCACTGGTTTCTTCCTTTCTGTTCATTGTTTACCCTGGACATCTGATGCTACGTGGCTATATTTATCTTAACTAGTAATAACCTACTAACATTTATAATATCTACCTTAGTTTCTAAGACTACAAATATTCCATTAAATCTTTAATTTGGTGGCTGAATTTCACGTCAATTTTAGTCGGCTCTTGATGTTAACTTCTGAGCATCTCAGAGCAAGTTCTCCTCTTCATCTCAGAGTTTGTTTTTCTTATTCAGTTGGAATGATCTGATTTCAAGTTTCTCAATCCCAGGTGCTACTTCATGTCTTTTTAAGTTTGTACTGTACTTTTCTTCTTTTAACAATTGTTATTAACTTTTTTTTTGCAACCTATTTCACAATGGTAATTTTTCCACAGGATACTGAGGTTAAGTTTTTAAAGCCATTCATGTTTCTCCAGAAAAATAGTGGAAGTAACTGATCCATATATTTTTCTTGTGGTGCTTATTTTTTTTGTTCTTTGGAGGCTTTTTAAAATTAAACAGTATTTCTTGCCACACCCCGTGACATTGCTGTGTCATACTTTACCTTGTTACTGAGTGAAGGGACTGAATGATGTTGCTTTAATTTTTGCCTATTTTGGGTTTTTCTTTTTTCTCTCGCACACTGTCAGATTTCCTTTTTGAGCTGAGGGCGAGTAAATGTCAGCAATTTGTAAAGTACAGAATTTTACAAAAATTAATTTTGAAAATGTTACTGTTACTTGTATTTAATTTTTCCCATTATTATTACGTAGTTGTTGTTTTGCCTTTTTGAAAAATACTGTTCTAGACCTCTAGAATAGTCATCAAAAATGAATCCAAAGCTTATTTTGCCTTACTTTTTATGAAATGTCAAATTAAGGCTTGAAGTGCTCTCAGATGGAAATACAAAAACTCAAGTACTAATTCTCTGCCTTGACATCAATAAAAATGAATTGGGATTGTTGATTTTGGATTAACTGGATAAAAACACTTGTACTTATGGGCAGGCAATTAACTACACTATGGAGATGCTGATTTTCTCTGTCCTTCGGTTCATATACTACTGGCTAACTTTGAAAGAAGCTTTGAAGAGATATTTATCCTTTCATTTGATTGTACTTGAGTCATACAGAAAGTAGTATTTTCCCTGTAAAAACACTACTGTCAATCAGTTGTTAGAAAGTGCTATAAATATTCTTTAAAAAAAATACATTCACTCTCTCTAACTCACCATAGATTTAAAAAGTATTCAGAAAATGTTAGAGAAATAAGATGGTGTGTGTGTTTAAGCCAGCTTTGGTGTTTTCATCAAATATTTCTCAGATATCAATAATCTGTAATATAAAGCTTTATGTGTTTGTTTTCAGATCTTTTAAAGATAATGTCTCATGTACCTGCTATAAACTTGAGTAAATCTTGTAAGTAAAACTTATGGGCTTATCCTTGAGGATAAATAGAAAATGAAGATTAAAAAGTTGTTAAAAATAGAAATATGGTTCATCTGAATGTATAAATCAACCAGTTTTGAAGTGAATATTGTTTCTAATTATGTTTTCTGTTCTAAATTTCATCCTTTGATAGCATCGCCAGCAGAACAATACCTTCAAGTAAAATTACCAGATGAAGTGGTAATGAAGATCTTCTCATACCTTCTTGAACAGGACCTTTGTAGAGCAGCTTGTGTGTGTAAACGCTTTAGTGAACTAGCTAATGATCCAATTTTGTGGTGAGTAGGTTTTGATGATATATCTGCTAAACTCTTAAAATTTGTTTTCAGTCCTTTCTGTAAATTTTAAAAAATAAGTCTTGATTATGGACATAGGGTTATTATTGCACATCTGGCAGATAATGTTGTAATTTTTCTTAGACAATATGTCATGTTACATGAGCAACTAGTTTATTGTTAGTTAATGGTTTCCAAAAAAACTACTGTATATAGACCACAGCTAGTGAAGTTTGAAATGAGTGGATTTTGCAATCTTTGCAAAGTTTACTTTAAATTGCTTATAGGCAAGTTTTACAGTGCTTACCTAAAATTGTGTATTAATCTACAAAGTTAAAGCAGATTTTCATTTGTTTTTAGCAACAATAGAATTCAGAACTTTGTTTAATAAAATTGTTCAAATATTTTGTTTCGGTTCAGCCTTTTAAAATCCATTTTATTCTTCTCTGCCTTTGAACTGTACTTCTATTCATTGCAGTTGACAAAGCAAAAGTTTTCAATGTTGATTTTATTCACAGTAAAATATGTTTGCGACATAAATGGCCACTTTCAATTTCTGCTGTTTCACTATTTTGGATTTGGGTCCTAGCTTTATCACCTTGAGAAGCCACCTTCACAAGCTAAATTTATTATTAAAATGTTATTAATGTCTGCATCATTTGGTCAGTGTTTATTGAAACTTTTGATTTTGCTAGATTCTTTTCAGAGTTAGAGTGACTAAAGTCTTTTTTTTAAGATTTGGTGATTTGAAGCATTAGTGCAAAATAAGATTTTTATGAAATTGGTTTGCTTTCTATACAGAGGGGGACAAAAAACTATGTAAACCAAAATGTGAGTTTAAATTTGTAGATTGTTATTGCTGTTAAGCTATGGTACTAGATTGTTTAAATAACAAATTTAAATTTCCTAGTTGCTATGGTAGGATTTGGACTCTGAACATACAGTACTGCACAGGAACAGACTCTTTTGCCCACAATGTTGTGCTGAGGTAATTAAGTTAGTAATCAACACGTCTAACTAAACTATTCCATTCTGCTTATACAATGTCCATATCCTTCCATTCCCTATACATTCACGTGCCTGTCAGAGTCATTTGAAAGCCACTATCATGTTTGTCTGCACCACCACCTCAGGCATCCACCGCTGTCCATGTTTTAAAAAAAAAACTTGCCCCTCACTGCTCCTTTGAATTTATGCCCTCTCGCCTTAAATGCATGCCTTCTGGTGGTATACAGTTCAACCAGAAGGAAAAAGGTACCAGGTATCTACTGTGTTTATGCCTCTCATAATCTTTTAAACCGCTATCAGATCTCTCCTCAGTCTCCACTATTCCACTGAAAGCAACTCAAGTTTGTCCAACCACTCCTTGTAACAAATGCCCTCTAATCCACACAGCATCCTCATAAACCTCCTCTGCGCCCTCTTCAGAGGCTCAACTTCCTTCCTATAATGCGATGACCAATATTGAATGCAGTACCCCAGATGCAGCTGAACTCGAGTTTTATAAAGATGCAGCAGAACTTACTGACTCTTGAACTCAGTTCCTCACTGTAATTAACAGTGTACTGTCTTTTTACATTTGTTCTTCCAAAGTGCGACACTTCACACTGTCCAGGTTAAACTCCATCTGCCATTTCCCTCACTAGCCATGGTGTTTTTTTCAGTAATCTAACCACAATACTTAACACTTAGTGGTTAATACTGATAGATCTTTGCCTTGTAAATGGAAGGTGGGGATGATCCAAAGGGTTTTCAGCATATTTGGGGTTGAAGGTTTCTACTTGTGAATGCCCTATGGGTGTTTAGATTGCTCTTAAAAACAATTGGGAAGTAGGGATACACATGTAGTAGGGAATGCTGAATTTTGAAGATGTAGATTTTGGCCATAAGACATGGGAGCATAATTAGGCCATTCAGCCCATTGAGTCTGCTCTGCCATTTCATCATGGTTGATCCCAGACCCTTTTCAATCTCATACACCTGCCCTCTCACCATATCCTTGATGCCCTGACCAGTAAGGAATCTATCGACTTTCGTTTTAAATATATCCACGGACTTGGCCTCCACAGCAGTCTCTGGGAGAGCATTCTACAGATTCATTACTCTTTGGCTAAAAAAAATTCTCCTTGCTTCTGTTCTAAAAGGTTGCCCCTCAATTTTGAGGCTGTGCCCTCTAATTCTGCATACCCTCACCAGAGGAAATATCATATCCACCTTATCGAGTCCGTTCAACATTCTGTAGGTTTCAATTAGATCCCCACACATTCTTCTAAATTCCAGTGACTACAGGGCCAAAGCTGCCAGATGCTTCTCATATGTTAACCCCTTCATTCCTGGAATCATCCTTGTGAACCTCTTCTGGATTCTCACCAATGACTATCCATCCTTTCTGAGATAAGGGGCCCAGAATTGTTGACAGTACTCCCAAGTGCAGCCTGACGTGTCTTGTAAAGCATCAGCATTATCTCCTCTATTCCCCTTGAAACAAATGCCAACAGTGGATTTGCCTCCTTTACCACAGACTCAACCTGTGAACTAACCTTCTGGGAATCTTGCACGAAGACTCCCAAGTCCTCTGATGTTTGAATTTTCTCCCGATTTGGATAATAACCTGCACTATTGTTGCTTTTACCAAAATGCGTTATCATGCATTTCCTAACACTGTATTCCATCTGTCATTTTTTTTTTTGCCCATTCTTCCAATTTGTCAAAGTCCTGCTGCAATTGCTTTGCTTCCTCAGCATTACCTACCCTTCCACCTATCTTCATATCATTCACAAGCTTTGCCACAAAGCCATCAATTCCACTATCTAAATCATTGACAAAAAATGTGAAAAGTAGTGGTCCCAATACTGATCCCTGAGGAACATCACTAGTCATAGGCAGTCAACCAGAAAAGGCCTCCTTTATTCCCACCTGCTGTCTCCTGCCATTTCCCTATCCATGCCAGTATATTTCCTGTAACACCGTGGGATTTTATCTTGTTAAGCAGACTCATGTGAGGCACCTCATCAAATGCCTTCTGAAAATCCAAGTAAATGACATTCACTACCTCTCCTTTGTCCATCCTGCTTGCTACTTCCTTGAAGAATTCTAACAGATTTGTCAGGCAGGATTTCTCTTTACAAGAACCATGCTGACTTTGACTTATTTTACAGGTCTTCAAGTATCCCAAAACCGTATCCTTAATAATGGACTCAGGCAACACTTTCCCAACCACTGAGGTTGGGCTAACTGGCCTATAATTTCCTCTCTTTTGTCTTTCTCCCTTCTTGGTGAAGGCATTTCATTTATCTCTATAGTTAGTGGGAGAAATTTAGACTGCCAAGTGTTTTGGTTTCCATGCTGTCAGTTTTTCTTTGCTGATTGGTCTCTCTTTTTTTTTATCTCTTATGGTTGAAACCTTAGGTCAGTGATGATGTTTTAATATCTGGGCACATTTTGTTTTGCTTGGAGTATCATTTAAGGGACCAGTATCCGTGGTCTCTTACATTTTACTCTGAAGTGTAATTGTACCATCTAAGTTGAATAATTCTGCATTTTAAAAAATGTAGAAAAAGTGTGCATATCAGAAGAAAATGTAGCTAGACTTGCATTACTGGAGAAATACTTCAATGTATGTTGTACATCTTTTTTTAGTGACTTTGGGTCTGAAAGTAATTGGAAAAGCATCCAGTTTGCAGGAAATTCGATGTTTGTTTCATTCCTTGGCTTTGTTTTGGGGTATATTTCACATTTTCAATGATGTCATACATAAAGATTAAGTTATAGCATAAATCTGTTTCCAGGAAACGGTTATATATGGAGGTGTTTGAATATAGCCGACCAATGATGCATCCAGAGCCAGGCAAATTTTATCAAATTAATCCTGAAGAATGTGAACATCCAAATCCATGGAAAGAGAGCTTTCAGCAATTGGTAAGAAATTATTATTCTTTTCTGAATCTTTATTTTGAAATGAGAGCTATTTTTAATTGATAGTTGAAATTTACTTTCTGGGGGGGGGGTAAAGAGGAATTAAGTGTAGAACTGTGTGGGCTCCAAGTTGACATCTCTGAATAATTATAAATGCTGTTTGTGCTGTGAGTGATTTTGCAAGGGGAGACGTGCTTTAATTTTTCTTCAAGTTAATGAAAAATATTCACTAGGTAAATAGGGATCAACTTCTTTCTCCCACATAATTGTGAGTCTACTACAGTAAAGTGAAAGAATAAGGACACAAGAAAATAAGTGCACTTTCTTAACTGTTGACTATGTCTTGAAATATTATCTATACTTTGACTAGCTGAGTAGTTGAAGAATTACTGTTTTTATTCAATGTCCACTAAAATAGCTTGGCTTTAGACCATAAGATCATAAGATGTAGGAGGAGAATTGGGCCATTTGGCTTATCAAGTTTGCTCCACCATTTCATCATGACTGATCCAATTTTCCTTTCAGCCCCAATCTCTTGTCTTCTTTCCGTATCCTTTCATGCCTTGACCAATCAATAATCTATCAACCTCTGCCTTAAATATACATGAGACTTGGCCTCCACAGCTGCCTGTGGCAAAGAATTCTGCAGATTCACAGCTGTCTAGCTAAAGAAATTCTTCCTCATCTCCATTCTAAAAGGATACCCCTCCATTCTGAGGCCGTGTCCTCTGGTCTTACTCTCCCACCATCAGAAATATTATCTCCACATCCACAATCAAGGCCTTTCACCATTCAATAGGTTTCAATGGTGTCACTCCTCATTCTTCTTAATTCCAGTGAATACAGGCCCAGAGCCATCAAACACTCTTCACATGACAAACCATTCAATCCTGGAATAGTTTTTGTGAACCCCCCTTTGAACCCTTTCCAATTTCAACCCATCCTCCCTAAGATAAGGGGCCAAAACTGCTCACAATACTCAAAGTGTGGGGAAAAAGGATCTGGTGCATCTGACTTTAGCTTCTCCTCCTCAAATTTCAGGGGGAATTTGATCATATTATGATCACCTGCTCCTAAGGGTATTTTTACCTTAAGCTCTCTAATCAATTCTGATTCATTGCACAACACTCAATCCACAGTAGCTGATTCCCTAGTGGGCTCAACCACAAGCTGCTCTAAAAACCCATCTTGTAGGCATTCTAGAAAATCCCCCTCTTGGAATCAAGCACCAAATTGTTTTTCCCATCTACCCATGACTATTGTAACATTGCCCTTTTGGCATGCATTTTCTATCTCTTCTTGTAATTTGTAGCCCATATCCTTACTACTGTTTGGGGGTCTGTATACAACTCCCATCAGGGTGTTTTTATCTTTGCAGTTCTCTAGTTCTATCTACAGTGGTTGAACCCTTTGTCACCTCTTTCTAATAATTTGATTTCATTTTTTACCAACAGAGAAAGCTCTCTGCCTGTCTGTTGGACTTAAGCTTCCAGCTATAATCAACTTTCGGTCATGATTCAATGATGCCTACAACATCATACATGCCAATCTGTAACTCTTCTACAGTGTCATCTACCTTATTCCATATACTGTGCACATTCAAATGTAATACTTTCAGTCCTGTATTTACCCCTTGCAATTTTGTCTGCCTTTTATGTTGCAAATGATCATGTTGACTGCAATTTTGCTCCATCAACAGCCTCTCCTCACTACACATTGCCCCTGTTTTGTAAGCCAGCTACTCATCTACTGCCTTTCCTACGATATTTCTTACATTGAAATATATGCAGCTTAGGACATGAGTTGCACATGGCTCAACCTTTTGGTTTCTAACTTTGTCTGAGATATTACCGACATCTGCCTCCATAACCTCTCTGCTAACTGTTCTGGCACTCTGTTTCCCAACCTCTGCAACTCTAGTTTAACAAGCCATCTTCGTGCTAGGGTATTAGTTCCTCCCCCGCCCCACCCAGTTCAGGTGCAAACCGTCCCACCTGTACGGGTTGCATCTTCCCTGGAAGAGAGGCCAATGATCCAAAGAACTTATGCCCTCCCTCCTACACTAATTCCTTGGCCATGTATTAAACTGTACAATCTTCGTAGTTCTGGCCTCACTAGCATATGGCACAGGTAGCAATCCTGAGATCACAACCCTGAAGGTCCTGTCCTTTAACTTGGCTCCTAACACCCTGAACTCCCTGTGCAGAACCTCATCACTTGTCCTACCCATGTCATTGGTACCTACATGGACCATGACTTCTAGCTGTTCACCCTCCCACTTAAGAATGCTGAGGACTCGATCTGAGATATCCCTGCCATCTGAAAGGCAACATACTTTACGGGAATCTCGTTCTCTTCCACCGAATCTGCTGTCTATTCCCCTAACGAATGAATCCCCAATTACCAAAGTGCACCTCTTCTTCCCTTCTGAGTTGCGGAACCAGACTCAATGACAGAAACCCGACCACTGTGACTGTTAGGTTAACTCCCTCCCAACAGTATCCAAAGTGATATATATGTTGATGGCCACAGGGTTATTCTGCACTGGTTCCTTAACCCCTTTCCCCTTCTTGACTGTCACACAGTCGTCTCTATCCTGCATCTTGGGTGTATCTACTTTTCTCTATGTCTTATCTGTCACTTCTTCAGCCTCCTGAATGATCTGGAGTTCATCCAGTTCCAGCTCTAACTGCTTAACGTGGTTTGTTAGAAGCTGCACTTGGATGCACCTGTAGTTGTCAGGAATACTGGCGGTCTCCTTGCCTTTCCACATCCCACAAGATGAGCATTCCACAACCCTGCCTGGCATCTCTACTGTCCCAGCTGAGCAGAAATAAAGAAGGAAGGGAAAAAAACAACTTAGAGCTTTTCTTTCCTTTGTTTTCTCTGACTGAAGCCTCTCTTCCCAGAAGCCTCAAAGAGCTAAAGCCTCAAGATCACCACTCTGACTCTGTCCACTTAGATGATGGCCGCTGCGCTTGCCCCGCCTTCCTTTAATGTTTTCTTGTTAATCAATCCCAAATGCCAATTGGGAGCTGGTCAAAACTCTTTTTTGCTATAGTGACCTGCTGCTGCCATTTTTACTCAGTCAGTGGACCTGAGTGAAATCCCCTCCTCCTAAAACTTCCAATGCCCAGATTGGTTGCTGGTCAAAGCTCTTTTTCACTGTAGTGACCCGCTGCTGACTTTTCTACTTGGGCAGTGGACCTGTGTGAAATCCCCTCCTTCTGATGTCTGGATTAGTCTCTGGTCACAGCTGTGTTGGTTATTGCTTTGTGGGTTTGATAAAGATATTTCTATGCCACTTTTGATACCATATTTTATTAATTGTCATTTATTATGTCATTTGCTTTATTCATCCTGCTCTTTGAATGTCATTTGATGCCCTTGATTTTTAGTCTGCTGGAGAGCTCTGGTATGCATTAAGATATGGGGATAGCAGCAAAACGGTTCTAATTTATTCATCATAATCAGCTCTGATGTAAATTTGTAGCAAATTCTTGCATGTACTGCTAACATTTACTTAGAAGTTTTTGCTAAAGTATTAAACACCTTCATTTGTTTATTGGTTTGCTTTCTTTGTAGATAATTAGCAGTATAGTAGATACCATTATAGGAAGTATTTGTTTTGAGCAGAGTTCTGACTTTTAACTGAAATTCTATTTCATTTAATATTTAAATAATGTTATACTTTCACATTTTGCTGTAATTTCACTTTGCATTTTAGTACAAAGGCGCTCATGTAAAGCCTGGATTTGCAGAACACTTCTACAGTAGCCCTGCAAGATATAAAGGAAGAGAAAATATGTTGGTAAGAATTGTCTCTTTCTTGGAATTTTCACCGTAAAAATTGTAATATTTGAGCTAAGTAATATTTGTTTCCTTATAGTATTATGATACAATTGAAGATGCCTTGGGTGGTGTTCAGGAAGCACACTTTGACGGCCTTATCTTTGTACACTCTGGTACATACACTGATGAATGGATCTATATCGAATCCCCTATAACTATGATTGGTGCAGGTAAATATGGCAAAACAGCAAAATAGCATCAAATATAGTAAGTTGTGTTATTGGCAGCATGGAGGGGAAACTCAATCTAATTTTCAAGTTAGGTTGAGTTTCCTCTTCATGATATATGGTTTTATGTTTAAAGTGAAATACTGCTGAGTTCCTCAAAGTTGCTGGTGAACGCAGCAGGCCAGGGAACACCTCTAGGAAGAGGCACAGTCGACGTTTCAGGCCGAGACCCTTCATCAGGACTAACGAAGTCCTGACGAAGGGTCTCGGCCTGAAATGTCGACTGTGCCTCTTCCTAGAGATGCTGCCTGGCCTGCTGCGTTCACCAGCAACTTTGATGTGTGTTGCTTGAATTTCCAGCATCTGCAGAATTCCTGTTGTTTGTTGTTTGTGTACTGCTGAGTTCCTAATCAGTTTTCAGTTTTAACCAAGGTAAAGGAGAAAAAAGCTGGAAGACTAGAGCAGAGAAACAAAAGACTTATGCAATTTTGTGAGAAGATTTCAAGACTGAAATGTTCAGTCATGGTGAAATAATGACAATTTCAAATAAATTTAGAAGGAGTTTTATTTGAACGAATTTAGAATAAGTAAATCTAAATGGTTTGAATGGAATGAATGTACAGTCTGTACATTCCAAATGTTAAATGGCCTGAACAGATTAAAGTTATTTCCCATGGTAAGGAAGTCTAGGACAAGAGGGCACGACTTCAGGATTGAAGGATGTGAAGAGAGATGCAGAGAAATTACTTTTGTCAGAGGGTGGTAAATCTGTGGAATTTGTTGCCACGAGCGGCTGTGGAGGCCAAGCCATTGGGTATACTTAAGGCAGAGAGGTTCTTGAATAGCCAGGGCATCAAAGGGTATGGGGAGAAGACAGGGGAGTGGGGATGACTGGAAGAATTGGATCAGCCTATAATTGAATAGTGGGGCAGACTCAGTGGGCCGAATGACCTACTTCTGCTTCTATATCTTACGGTCTTGCCTCCTACCTGTGTTACCTGAACTGTCGTAACAGAAATTTGCTTCTCAAGAATTCATAAACCTGTGGCAAAAAAATTGGAGATGTGGGATAAAAATTTGCTTTACTGTGAATTTATGTGGGAAAATAAAATATGCACAGAGAACTGAATAAGTTTATCAAAGACAATGATTGCAGGCTCACAGTAGGAGCCCAATTCAGTGATTTGCTTTGGAAACAAACAGGACAAGCTCTTCTATTGATATTTGTATAAGAATACCCTATCAAACAGTGTAACTTACATTTCCTATTACACACCCCATTTCCAGAAAAGTTGGGATATTTTCCAAAATGCTATAAAAACAGAAATCTGTGATATGTTAATTCACGTGAACCTTTATTTAACTGACAAAAGTACAAAGAAAAGATTTTCAGTAGTTTTACTGACCAACTTAATTGTATTTTGTAAACATACACAAATTTAGAATTTGATGCCTGCAACACAGTCAACAAAAGTTGAGACAGAGGCATCTTTACCATTCTGTTACATTACCTTTCCTTTTAATAACACTTTTTAATCGTTTTGGAACTGAGGATACTAATTGTAGTAGATTTGCAATTGGAAATTTTGTCCATTCTCACTTGATATAAGACTTCAGCTGCTCAACAGTCCGTGGTCTCCGTTGTCTGATTCTCCTCTTCATGATGCGCCATACATTTTCAACAGGAGATAGATCTGGAATGGCAGCAGGCCAGTCAAGCATATGCACTCTGTGTCTACAAAGCCACGCTGTTGTAGCCCGTGTAGAATGTGGTCTGGCATTGTCCTGCTGAAATAAGCATGGACGTCCTGGGAAGAGACGTCGCCTTGATGACAGCATATGTCTCTCTAAAATCCTAATATACGCCTCAGAGTCAATGGTACCTTCACATACATGCAACTCACCCATGCCGTGGGCACTGATGCACCCCCATACCATCACAGATGCTGGCTTTTGCACCTTTCGCTGATAGCAATCTGGATGGTCGTTTTCATCTTTGGCACGGAGAACTCGATGCCCGTTTTTTCTGAAAACTAGCTGAAATGTGGACTCATCTGACCACAGCACACGGTTCCACAGTCTTTCGGTCCATCTAAGATGAGCTCGGGCCCAGAGAACTCACCAGTGTTTCTGCATAGAGTTGATGTATGGCTTCCTCCTTGCGTAATACAGTTTCAGGTTGCATTTCTGGATGCAGCGACGGACTATGTTGAGTGACAACGGTTTTCCGAAGTACTCTGGAGCCCAGGTGGCTATAATTGTCACAGCAGCATGAAGGTTTCTTGGACAGTGCCGCCTGAGGGCTTGAAGATCACACGCATTCAACAGTGGTTTCCGACCTTGCCTTTTACGCACTGCGATGTCTCTGAATTCTCTGAATCTTTTCACAATATTATGTACTGTAGATGTTGAAAGACCTAAATTCTCTGCAATCTTGCATTGAGAAATGTTCCTTTTGAACTGACTTAACAATTCTGTCACGAATTTTGGCACAAAGGGGTGAGCCACGACCCATCCTTGCTTGCAAAGACAGAGCCTTTGATGGGCACTACTTTTATACCCAGTCGTGATACCTCACCTGCTACCAATTAGCCTGTTTAATGTGGAGTCTTCCAAACCGGTGTTACTTGAATATTCTGTGCACTTTTCAATCTTACTTTAACTCTGTCCCAACTTTTGTTGAGTGTATTGCAGCCATCAAATTCTAAATTTGTGTATGTTTACAAAATACAATTAAGTTGGTCAGTAAAACTATTGAAAATCTTTTCTTTGTACTTTTGTCAGTTAAATAAAGGTTCACGTGAATTAACATATCACAGATTTTTGTTTTTATTGCATTTTGGAAAATATCCCAACTTTTCTGGAAATGGGGTTTGTATTTAAAACAGCACCCTTTTTCCTTCTGCCTACAATACAATCAGAATTTTGTTGCTTATGGACCTTGCATCTTCAGGAGCATTACTGTTGAGAAAAAAATTCCCATCAGAACCCATCTCCATAACATGGGATTCAAAGTGGGGAAGAAAGGGTTTGTGTTATGGAAAATTACATTACGGACAGTTTTCTAGGAATGCAGTCCTTCTGAAATGCGGGGGTACACACTATGTAAAAGATAGTGACTGATGTGAACAGTATTGTTGTACTCATATGGTTTATTTAATTGCACTTACAGCACCAGGCAAAGTTGCTGATAAAGTCATCATTGAAAACACAAGGGATTCTACCTTTGTATTTATGGAAGGTTCCGAGGATGCTTATGTTGGATATATGACAATTCGGGTAAGTTCTGTGAAATCGGTGGGCTTGAAATAATTTGATAATCAGACCTAACTGACTATGGACAAAATTTTTAAATATGCACTTCTTCATTCTAGTTTAATCCTGATGATAAATCAGCACAGCACCATAATGCACACCACTGTTTGGAGATCACGGTGAATTGTAGTCCAATAATAGATCACTGCATAATTCGCAGTACTTGTACAGGTCAGTATCAATTTTTCCCTGTCTTAATTTATTTGAAAACATGGTGAATTATTTTACCACTAGCATTTTATGTATGGTTAGTATTTTTAAGAAGCTAACATCGGACTTGGAATTTACACAATGTCATGTATTATACAGTTTTGATGTAACATAAACTGTCAAAACAGATTTAATTTTATTTTCACCATGTGTGTTGTTAACATTAGATAAGTCAGTGGATATTAATATGTCAATAAATTATGAATAAATTAATAAAACTGAAATCAAATCTGAAATGAAAACACTCAGCTGGTCAAACAATTGTGGAAAAAGAAACAGCAGTTAAGGTTCCAGGTCAAAATGATGAATATGTCTGTTTGCCCATTTATAACTTTTTTTCCCTTATTTTTGTCCTCCTCTGCTTTTGTCTTTTCCCTCTTTGTTCCTGATTCCATTCACCAACACCATGTGCTGCTTTGTCTGCTTTTTCATTCCATTCAGGGATATTCTCTCCTTCTCCTTCTCCTTCCCTCCTCTTAATAAAACAGGTACGTTTACACTCTTTCTCAGTTCCTATAAAGGACCTGAAACGTTAACTATTTCTCTTTACGCAAATGCGGCCTGACCTGCTGAGTGTTTCCAGTACTGTCACAAACAAGAGAAAATCTGCAGATTGCTGGAAATCCAAGCAACACACAAAATGCTGCAGGAACTCAGCAGGCCAGACAGCAACCCGATGAAGGGTCTCGGCCTGAAACGTCAACTCTACTCTTTTCCATGGATGCTGCCTGGCCTGCTGAGTTCCTCCAGCATTTTGTGTTACCAGTACTGTCACTGTTTAAATTTTAAATAGCATGTCTTGCTAGTTTCATGTTCTTGGGGTAAATATGGAGAAAAATCTAAGTTTCTTTATCATTTCCATAGTGTTCCACTATTCTCTTCTGTCTTGTCCTTTTCCTGTACATTGTAGAAGAATGGAAATGGGCAAAAGACTCTTTCTCAATTTTTGATTCTTGCATTTGTGACTCTGCACTGGTAAAACTAAAAGTTTTTGAAACTTGTCTGTTATTACACAAAATATCTTGGCAAAAAATGAAGCAGTAACGAAGCTAAATATGTTGTACGTTTCCCCAGCCTGTTTCTTCTCCACCACCACTCACCCGGCCTATTTTAGTTCTCCCTTGTTTTCATTTTTTTTTTGGCTCTGATCCATTTTCTGCAAGGTCGATTAAAACATGAGCTGAAAAAATAGTGCAAGTGATCTATTCATGACAATTCAATCCAGAATATTGTTTATGAAACCCCTTTTTACTGTGCATCTCTGGAAATGTGACTCATTAGCCATGAAGTTGGGGTGTCTCGCCCACCCAAACCCTGGTTTGTGTGAATGTTGTGTGATTTACTGCCCTGAGCAATCGCCCATCGGCAAGAAGTAACAGATTGTACACTGCATACAATTATAAAGAAGTATGTTTAAGAATGTTAACTTGAGCAAACAGTTATAAAAGAAAAGAAAGTTTTTAAAAAAAGTGTATTATACTTAAACAGTGCGTGGTGGAGCTCAAATCTTCCAGAAGTTGTTGTTTTCAATGTACACAATGTACCAACTCCTATTCACCACTTCCTGGTAAAAGTTCCCTTCTTGGGCTCCATTTGATTGCACGTTCCTGCTGGATTGAATCCGACTGCCTGTTTTCTCGAGCTCCTTCTCTCTCCATCTCCCGTAGAAAAAGAACTCAACCCACCACTGCTCCCCCAGTATTCTCTAGAACCTTCTCCCAGTTCCACTCTCCTGATTGGATGGCACACATTCCTAGCATCCCTTATTATTAACTGTAACCCAGACACTCCCAGCAGAACACACTACTTCTACAGAAAGACCATCACGTGAAATATCTGATAACGTTAGCAGTAAAACCTTTACCAGGATGTTGCATTTGTATGCGTTTTACCCTGTTACTCATTTTCTCCCCTGTGCCCAACCTCCACCCCGTTACACTTTTGATCGTGTGCGTTGCGGGTGTAGGGGTCAGGGTGTAGTGTCCGTAGGCCAAGAAAGCAAATTGGAGTTATAGAATCACACACAAAATGCTGGTGGAACGCAGCAGGCCAAGCAGCATCTATAGGAAGAAGTACAGTTGACGTTTCGGGTCAAGACCCTTCGTCAGGACTTCTAGATCTTGTTACCTATGTTTTTGCTCCCTTGTCATGTGTATAATTGTAGCTGTTAGTTTATTGGTGTACTTTAAATATATGGATTTAGAACAGAAGAAATAGGAGCAGGAGTAGGCCATCTGGCCCATCAAGCCTGCTCCGTCCATCATTCAATAAGAAAATTGTTTCATCTCAATAAGATTTACTTCAAAGTTTGTTTGCTTCGTTTGCTTTCAGAAACATACTTCTGGTTCCTCACAGATCTTTAAAATTGATAACTGGATCATTTGTAGCAATGACGTTATTTAAACAGATTATTTTCCATCACAAAGGCCACTTCCATTCCTGTAATGTCACTTATCCCTTCCTCAGCTTACCCCATCTGCCACTGAAACTTTCATCTGGACACATTTGAGTCATTGAGTATATTTCCAGTAAGATGGCGTAGTATTCAGATGTATTGGCTTCTACAGGTCAACAAAGGTGGTGTTGTCTTTTTAAATGTATTTTTTATGATATCAAGACCATGCTGGACACTTAAGAACTTAAAAGTATTTCAGGTCTACCCCATCAGCAAATTTCTCGTAGGTGGAGAAACTGAAGGAGCTGGACAGTTGATGATGCTGTTGTCTGTATCGGAGAGTCAGAGTTGGTGTGCAAAGGAGGTGTGCATTCTTAACAGCGAATGATAGTTTTAGTCTTTCTTTTATGATCGCAAGACCCCTTTGGACATTGTTAACGTGGAATGCTTCACGTCCGATTCACTGATTTATTGGTGAATGGTGGGGGAGCTGAGTTGCCTCGGTTGTAGTGGTGACTATGCCTCAAGGTGTGGTTTGCAGCCACCCAGGAGAAAGGTGGCGGAGTCAGTGTGCTCCACTGGACTGCAGGAGGCGGTGTCGTGTGGCATTCATGTTTGAGTTGGTGCTGTCCTCTAGTGTTTGCTTAGCAGAAGACAAGATGTATTGTGTTCTACTGCAGACTGCTGCAAAATTCATGGACTCAGGGTCTTGGATTTTTTTTTGTATGACTGTATTTTACCGCTGTCTTATACAGTATGTGCTATATGTGCCTTGTGCTGTTTATGACTTTACTATGTTTTGCACCTTGGCCTTGGAGTAACACTGTTTAATTTGGCTGTATTCATGGGTCTTTATGTATGGTTGAATGACAATTAAACTCGAGCATTTATTTATCAATGATAAATGATTGTTTTAATAAAAGATCCTGGTCATTATCCCACTTATTTCATGAATTTAAACCTGCTCTATCCACCCAACTTATTTATTGACTCTTTCAATACTAACTCATTTTGATTTTAGTTATCCCCAAGCCTCATTTTTTAAAAACTCTTGTTCTGTAGTTTAAATTCCTTTATGAGCTTGCTGTTCCTTCATTCATGCCTACCCAATAGCCTTATCTCCACCTCTCAAGGAGATTAATTCTCCCAACTTAAATTTTCCTTCACCCATGCTCACTTGGAGCCACACATAATTGAATTGAATTCACTTTATTACTTCCTTGCTTCATATACATGAGTAAAAATCTTTACATCTCTGTCTAAATGGGCAATGTGCAATTTATAGTAATTTATAATAAATAGTATGTACAACAGGATAATCAATGTAACATAGAAATACAATTATATCAACACGAATTAATTAGTCTGATGGCCTGGTGGAAGAAACTGTGCTGGAGCCTGTTGGTCCTGGCTTTTATGCTGCGGTACCATTTCCCAGATGGTAGCAGTTGCAACAATTTGTGGTTGGGGTGACTCAGATCCCCATTGATCCTTCAGGCCCTTTTTACACACCTGTCTTTGTAAATGTCCTGAATAGTGGGAAGTTCACATCTACAAATGTGCTGGGTTGTCTGCACCACTCTTTGCAGAGCCCTGCAATTTGGGGAAGTACAGTTCCCATACCAGGTAGTGATGCAGCCAGTCAGGAAGCTCTCAATTGTGCCCTGTAGAAAGTCCTTAGGCTTTGGGGGCCCATACCAAACTTCTTCAACCGTCTGAGGTGAAAGAGGTGCTGTTGTGCTTACTTCACACAGCTGGTATGTACAGACCATGTGGGATCCTCGGTGATGTTTATGCCAAGGAATTTAAAGCAGTTCACCCTCTCAACCCCAGACCCATTGATGTCAATAGGGGTTACCCTGTCTCCGTTCCTCCTGTAGTCCACAACCAGCTCCTTTGTTTTTGCGACATTGAAGGAGAGGTTGTTCTCTTGACGCCAGTGTGTCAGGGTGATGACTTCGACGACTTCTTCTCTGTACATTATTATTTGAGATTAAGCCAATCAGTGTAGTATTGTCAGCAGATTTAATTAGCAGATTGGAGCTGTGGGTGGCGACATAGTCATGGGTATACAGAGAGTAAAGGAGGCGGCTTAGGACACAGCCCTGAAGGGCACCTGTGTTGAGGGTCGGAGGGGCAGAGGTGAGGGAGCCCACTCTTACCAGCTGCCGGCGATTTGGCAGGAAGTCCAGGATCCAGCTACACAAGGCAGGGTGAAGCCTATAGGTTTATGTCCCACTCCCTATTGATCATTTCAATCCACTTCCGTGGTCTAGCTTTTAATGCCATCTGATAGCTCCTTGTTTAATATCTCCTTCTGTATCAAGCTTTAAAATCTATTTGGATGTTTTGGATGTCAAAGAAATATAAATGCAAGTTGTCTTCTACAAAATATTTCTGGACTTTTGAAAAGACAGAATCAAATGGTGTACATTAACCTAGTTTTGAATTTTATCATGTGACTAAAGTTAGTTTTCACTCCCAGACATACATTGTTAATGAAATGATTTAAAAAATGATTTATTATTGTTACAGTTGGCTCTGCTGTGTGTGTCAGTGGCCAGGGAGCATCTCCAACAATCAAGCACTGCAATATTAGTGACTGTGAAAATGTTGGGTTGTATATAACAGATCATGCACAGGTATGTTAGTACATAATGAAGGTAACTTTTTATTAAACTGCTTTGTTTCCTGTCCATAGCTCAGTGTAATCTTTTTTAATTTCATAGGGAATTTATGAGGACAATGAAATTTCAAACAATGCTCTTGCTGGAATCTGGGTAAAAAACCATGGAAATCCTATCATCAGGAGAAACCAAATTCACCATGGGCGTGATGTTGGGGTCTTCACATTTGATCATGGCATGGTAACTCTTAATACTTTCAATAAGAATTTGATAGCTGATGAATGGATTAATTACTGAATTAGTCAACAGAGTGGGCTGGGATGTAACAATTCATCATAATTTGTACTAGAAGAATTTGCTCTCATTTGTCACTATTGATGTTGACCACAGTCAATTAGGTTTCCTCATAGTAATGTGCCTTTTGTTAGAAATTCAATTTTGTGCAACCCAACTAGAAATTGTTTACTGAAACTTCACAAACTTGCAAGTTCTTATGCTACTGCAGCCAAGATGTTTCAGCTCCTAGATGAATTTCTGGCACATTACTTTTAGAAGTTGTGATTTTGTTACTAGAAAAAAAAAGTTATTGTCATTTGTCAATGGGATAGCGGTCAAGATATTAGAAGCTGATTATTTATCTTCAGAAAAACGAGGCTGTTACTGACATGATCTTGTTAAAACTAAGTAAGCTCTGTCGATAGTGAATGAAGTCTTGTCTAGATTGCTTTTATTCTTGTGCTTGCTCAACAAGATGACCTTGGCATTTTTCAATACTGCAATGTCCTGTGAACTTTTTTTTACAGCAAGTAATGTCAGGGCTTGAATTTCTTTGCTATATTTGAGGGACTGTACAATGGTGGAAATGGTAGAGAAACTGCCTAATGAATCTCAGGGTAGTATATGATGACATGTATGTACTTTGATAGTAAATTTACTTTGAACTTTGATCTTTAACAGCTCCAGTGATTCTTGTTCAATCCTGACTTCCAGTGCTGATAGTGTAGAATTTGCATCTTTTCCCTGTGTTTTCTTGGGTTTTCTCCCACACCATGAAGACATGAATATGTGGGTTAATTGGCCACTACATGCCGTCCTTGGTGTATAGGTGAATAGGTAGTATATCGGGGTAATGTTGGGGGTGGGGGGGGGGGGGGTAAAATCAGAAGTAGTGTACATGATTTTGGCCAGTTTCTTTGCTGTGTAGCTCTATGGTTCTGTTGTCAAAAGCTAGATATGATTTCAAAGAACTGTCTTCTGTTCTTTATTCTGTCAGTTTACAACTTCTTTTAAGCTTAACTAGTATTGATTAGTTATTCCATATATACTCACTGGAAGAAATTAAACATCAATTTCTTCAGAATCCCCTGAGGTGACCGTAAGTTTGTTTAATTAGTGATATTAATGCTGTTTTTATCTCATTAGAATGATTCACACTTTATTTTGGATGTGTAAAATAATTTTTCAGAAATAAGTGTTATTGAGCATGATGCTTAAGGTATTACTGTTTAGTTATTTCTGGAGTAGTGTGGAGCCTGACCTATATATAAAAAAAATAGCTTTTATAGATTTTCAAGATCTCCAATTATGCCTTTAAGATGTATAGTCTTTCAATATTTCCCATAAATTTTCCTACTTGCACAATCATGACCAATTTTTTAAGCTGCTGCTAGATTGGCATGTACCTACCTGGAAAAAAAATCACCTTTCTGTTACTGTTTTACCTTGAACATACTTATAACTACCTTGTTCAATTTCGCTGGTCTCTTGATTCACAATGAACATGTTTGTTATTAACAGAATACTTGACAAACTACAGTTCTTGAAGATTACAAGTTCCTGAATTAAACTAAATTATGATCAATGTGCTAACTACTGCTCTGTGCTTACATTTTGAATGAATGAAAAGTTGTAATATGAAGATAGTTTTACTTGAAACTTTTTTTCATTTGCAAAGTTTATCTTAAAGTGCATTTCCTAAGGTTGCACTCATTTTTATCATATTTCTCAGTTTTCCAATTTTCAGTTTACATAAATCAAAAGATTTATTTGTTAAGTGATTGTCAAAATTTTGACAGTTTTGAAACAAGTCATTGACTGACTCACTATGTAGATTTCTCAGTCACAGCCAATCCTTCTGCATTGTTGTGTCCAGATAATGGACGGAATGTAGAAAAGTGCATTTTTTGTGCTGTTTTTACTGCTATGTCCGATGATTCAAGGGCATAGCCTTAGAGTAAAGGGATGGATGTTCCTTTAAAACTGAGATGAGGAAGAATGTTTTTCAGTAAGTGTGGAGTGAATCTATGGAATTCATTTCCATGGAGAGCTGTGGAGGCAATGTTCTCTGTTATATTTAAGGGACAGGTACTTAACTGGTAACGGGTTTGAAGGTTATCTGCAGAAGGCAGGAAATTGGGGTTGAGGAAAAAAATTAGCCATGATTGAATGGCGAGCGGACATGACAGGTCGGATGGCCTAATTTTACTCCTATATCTTATGGTTTTATGATATAATTATTAATTTGCCAATAATCCAAATTGTATTTTCTGAATACATTTTCATAGACTTTGACTCTTGTGGTTCAAATTCTCAAGGTACAGCATCTTGCTTTGCTATTAAGATTTGCATAAGACTATATTGAATCAGCATTCATGAAGTAAATTTCACATTGGTTGATATTTGTGATCTGAACATTGAAAGAAAAAGTGCTATATGGAGACCAATTGTAACATACTCTGCTTATTTTACCAATGTTTATCTTTTTTTAAAATGCCCAGTTACATAGTTTCAGAACCCAGTGACTGTCCAAAATTGCATTTCTTTTTATCGGTCCTTTTGTTTTAAACTTTGCTAAGCCAATTTGCTTCACTAATGTTAAATTAGGAGAGCGATATGATGATTTTGTAGAAATTAAATAACTTGAAGAAAAATATCAAATTTTGCCAGCATTTAGTTTTTGGAAATTTTATACAGAAGGTGCACTAACCTAACAAAAATAATGTCATCTAAATTAATCTTATTCAACTGTTCCTTCCTTCTAAAAGCATATTTTGACAGCATCCTTTATAAATTTCAAAGTTTCAAAGTAAATTGTTTTAGTAAAATATGTAAACCATATACAACCTTGGGATAATATTGATTTGCAATAGCTTTCCAGTGGAGGTGCTCTGTAAATGCAGTTTTTGGCTTGTATGAGATTTTTACTCCAGTGAACATGTGCAGTGTATAATTTTAAAAGAAATTAGTATTGTTGTCATGCCATATTATTATAATAGAGTTGGTTTGCTTGTTATTTTTCAGAGTTTTGGAAACTGAACTAGCATTAGTTGATAGCATTGTTAGCCAAGAAGCCTTGTCTGCTTCATTGAATTGAAGGCTTTCCCAAATGTTTTTATCCATGAAGCAGCTTAATAAAATTCTGTTGTATGTGATTTTTGCTGAATGGATGTGTGGTGTACTGGTTGCTTTTGAAAACAGTTAATGCGTATTTAAAAACGCAAACATGAGGAAATCTGCAGATGCTGGAATTTCAAGCAACACAGATAAAAATTGCTGGTGAACACAGCAGGCCAGGCAGCATCTATAGGAAGAAGTACAGTCGACGTTTCGGGCCGAGACCCTTTGTCAGGACTAACTGAAGGAAGAGATAGTAAGAGATTTGAGAGGGGGAAGGGGAGATCCAAAATGATAGGAGAAGACAGGAGGGGAAGGGATGAAGCTAAGAGCCGGACAGTTGATTGGCAAAAGGGATATGAGAGGATCATGGGATGGGAGGCCTAGGGAGAAGGGAAGGGGGAACTCCAGAGGATGGACAAGGCATGAACATTGATTTCACTTCCGTTAATGCCCCACCTCCCCTTCGTACCCCATCCGTTATTTATTTATTTATTTGTTTGTTTATTATTATATTTTTTTCTCTCTTTTTCTCCCTCTGTCCCTCTCACTATACTCCTTGCCCATCTTCTGGGATTCCCCCCTCCCCCTTTCTTTCTCCCTAGGCCTCCCGTCCCATGATCCTCTCATATCCCTTTTGCTAATCAACTTTCCAGCTCTTAGCTTCAGCCCTCCCCTTCCTGTCTTCCCCTATCATTTTGGATCTCCCCCTCCCCCTCCCACTTTCAAATCTCTTACTATCTCTTCTTTCAGTTAGTCCTGACGAAAGGTCTCGGCCCGAAACGTCAACTGTACCTCTTCCTATAGATGCTGCCTGGCCTGCTGCGTTCACCAGCAATTTTTATGTGAGTTACTGTGTATTCCAGTTCTCCAAACAAGAGATGAGAAACAATAGATATCAGTCTTATTGTCAATTCAGGCTTTTTCTCTCTCTGCCAAAATTGTAACTGGTTTATGGGCACCATAATTCCTGGGGGTAACTGAAAAGTATGAAAAAAAGTTTTTAAAAAAACTGTGCATGCACCTTTTTTTAAAACTTTTTTGTACTTTTTATTCCCCCAGATTTAAACAGGCTGGTACAGCAACTGCAGTGCAGGTAAGAGGACTTAAAGACTAATTTAGTTTACATCTGGAAGAAATATGGATAGGTTGAGGATTCCTGTGCTGCCTGGCATCATGGAACTTTCTCTTTGAATGTTCTTGACACAGAACATGATTCAGTACCAGAAGGGCAAGTCAAACGTCTGGGAATAATTACTAAAAGTGACTTGGGCTCAGAATGCATTTAGAGGATTTTTGTTCAATCACGTTCAATAGGGTTGAACAAGTCAGTGGAATTTAGTTATATAAGAAAGTGCAATAATTTGAGATGACACAGTTGAAATACAGTTCTAAGTTTGGAAGAATTGTTGTATTGGTTCAATATTTTCACAATATGTAATAGAAACCCATGCTTGCATACTGTTCATACAAATCAAATCATTACACAGTGCACTGAGGTAGTAATATAAGGTAAAAAATAACAAAATGCAGAATAAAGTATAATAGCTACAACAAAAGTACGGGCAGGTAGACAATAAGGTGCAAGATCATAATGAGGCAGAATGTGAAGTTAAGAGTCCATCTTTTTGTTTAGGGTAGTGGTTCTCAACAGGGGCATATGGCCCTCCAGGGGGACATGCTGGATTTTGTAAGTACTGCACATAAAAAGCAAGAAACTGGGTAACATCGGAGTTTCTGAATGGACCATGATAAGTTCACTGTTTTAATGAAATATTAATAAAATATATAAATGAAAAATAAATTAATATATGTAATTTAATTGGAACCCTGAATGAAATGGAAAATAATGCTAGATGAAACAAATAAAGCATAAATATTGACTGTATATTAGAATACTTAATAGAGTGGTCCAAAAAAATTTACAGCTGACAGAGACTATGGAGTGTGGGGTCCACAGAGGTAATTAAAAGTTACAAGTAGGCCATGAGCAGAAAAAGTTTGAGAACTGCTATTCTAGGGAACTATTCAATAGTGTTGTAACAGCAGGGCAAAAGGTGTCCTTGAGCTTGGGTGGTATGTGCTTTTGTATTTTCTGTCCAATGGAGAGAGGCAAAGAGAATGTTATGATTGGCCTTTGATTATGCAGGCTGCTTCTCTGAAGGACTAAGTTTAAACAGAATCTACGGTGGGGATGCTGGTTTTGGTGATGTGCTGAACTGTTTCCACAGCTCTGCAGTTTTTTGCATTCACATGCAAAGCAATTGCCTTACCAAGCCATGATGAATTCAGATGGGATGCCTTTTATGATGCCAAATGTCTTCAGTCTGTTGAGGATGTAGAGGTATTGGTGAGCTTCCACTGCTGTGGTGTTTTGTCTGTTGGGCCAGCACAGGTTATTGCTGATGTTCACTCCCTGGAACTGAAGCTGTCAACATCCTCATCTCAAAGATGTGGATGTTGACAAGAGCATATACACTGCCCCCCCCCCCCCCCCACCCCCCAACTTCCTGGAGTCAATGACCAGCTCTTTTGTTTTTCTGACATTGAGGGAAGGTTGTCGTGTTAGTTTTTATTTCCAATCAGCAAACCTTGTAGATGGAGTTAGAGCAGAATCTGGCCATGCAGTCATGATTTATTGATGGTTAGTAGCAATTAAGTATGTCCAAAGCCACCTTAATATTATTAGAAGAGGACTGAGAACTAGAAATTTTAAGACCCTGCATTGTGGAATGGAAATATTATAGGCTAATATGAAATTCTAGCTGAGGTTGGCAATTAAAGTAAATGGAAGAAGGCTTGTAGAAGGCTGGCATGTTCCAAATGCACATTTGCTGTATTTATGCGTATTATGTATTTGAAGATGGCATCGGAGAAATCAAAATTTAAAGTGATAAAGCATTTCTGGGTGTGAATTTGGAGTTCGACACTCCTGGGAATAGTAGCCATACAGGATTTGGTTCTGGGTCGAACAAGAAAAATTCAAATTACATGTTAACTGTTGCAGGTGAGATGATACAGAAGTAATTGTGGGTAAAATTCCTATTATTCAGGTGGGAAAAAGCTGAGTGGGTGACGGCTGGCTTTGTTGTGGTTATAACAGTAAGAGTAATGTTATGTAAAGTTGACAGTCAGTACTAATGTAACAGATAATGATCCTGAGATGCAGTCTGTGAAAATAGCAATTTATGAATTTTGTGTTGGCAAACAGAAGGTGAGGGAATGCTGTTCAGTGCTTCAAGTGAGACTTTGTTAAACTTGATTTTTGTTTTAATAAGTGCTATGATTGTCCTTCTATGTATCATGCCAACCAGAGGAAAACGTATTGTTCTCTAAGTTCAATGTACGTGTTGATTTGGAGCTTGCTTTATGTCGATGAAGCAGAAGTTGAATTTAATTTTAATATTTTTTTATTCCTTCTGCATTGGACAACATAGTTTGGATTTAATTATTTACCATTTTAATCAAGAGTTAAGAGGTTGAAGTTGATTGCGAACAACATCAGTGATTGTGTGCAGGGTATACAGCTTTGTGGCCTTTGTGAGCTCACATTGGTGGAGTGAAAATTTACTAGTTCTTTTAATGCAACTTAAAGAAAATGGATAAACGTGCATCTTGATGTAAGCAGTACCTTGGAGGGACATGAAATATCAAGTCCCTTTCTATTTTTTGGAACCACGGTACATATGACAATAGTAAACTAATTTACCAATTTAGCTAAAGAAGGAAGAAGGCATTTTCATTTTTCAAGTTTCGACCAATAAAGTTAATGAAGGCAAGGCAGTGGATGTTGTCTACATGGACCTTAGAAGACCTTTGACAAGA
This sequence comes from Mobula birostris, assembly GCF_030028105.1. NCBI lineage: Eukaryota > Metazoa > Chordata > Chondrichthyes > Myliobatiformes > Myliobatidae > Mobula > Mobula birostris. The sequence goes on from NC_092377.1 coordinate 30,943,007, forward strand.
TCCCACATGGAAGGTTGGTCAGGAAGGTTTAATTGCTTGGCAATCAAGATTAGGCAGTAAATTGAATTAGACATTGGCTTTGTGGAAGAAGCCAGGGAGTGGTTGTAGATGGTTTCCTCTTTGACTGGAGGCCTGTGATTAGTGGTGTGTCACTGGGATTGGTGTTGGGTCCATTGTTGTTTGTCGTCAACAGTACTGCCGAAAAGTCTTAGGCACATGTAAAAAAAAATTCTGTAAAGCAAAGATGCTTTCAAAAATAATGAGAAATTTCTAAGTATCAAAAAATATACTATAAAGAGCAGTAAACGATAAAAAAAACAATCAAATCAATACTTGGTGTGATCACCCTTTGTCTTTAAAACTGCATCAGTTCTCTTGGTTACACTGGCGTGCAATTTTTAAACAATAAAAAAATCAAATCAATATTTGGTGTGATCACCCTTTGTCTTTAAAACTGCATCAGTTCTCTTGGTTACACTGGCGTGCAATTTTATAAGAAAACAGCAGGTTGGTTGTTCTAAGCAACTTGGAGAACTTGCCGCAGTTCTTCTGTAAACTTCAGCTGTCTCACTTATTTCTGCCTCTCCAGGTAATCCCAGACAGCATCGATGATGTTGAGATCAAGGCTCTGTGAAGGCCATACTATCTGTTGCAGAACTCCTTGTTCTTTTTGCTGAAGATAGTTCTTTATGAGCTTGGTCGTGTATTTGGGGTCATTGTCGTGTTGCAGAATGAAGTTGGGACTGGTCAGATACCCCCTGATGGTATTGCTTGATGGATGAGAACCTGCTTGTACTTCTCAGCATTGAGGTTCCATTAATTGTGCAGACACTCATCCATGTAGCATTCTCCTGCTCTTCAATAGACAAACTGCCTTCTGTTGAGCCAAAGATTTCAAATTTTGGCTTATCATTCCAGAGCACTTGCTGCCATTGTTCAGCATCCCATTTCCTGTGTTTTTGTGCATAGGTTAGTTTTTTGGCTTTGCTTCCACTTCAAAGGAATGGCTTTTTTGGCAGCAACTCTGCTATGAAGACCACTTCTGATAAAACTTTTCTGGACTGTAGAGGGGTGTACTTGGGTTCCAGTGGTTTCTGTGAGTTCAGAGCTGATAACAGTGGTGAACAACTTCTGATTTGAAAGAAATGTCAGTTTGATGTATCTCTCATTTGCTGCACTCAGTTTCTGTGGCTGACCACTGCATTTCTGGTTCTTGGTTTTGCCCGTTTCATTGTGCTTCTTCAGAAGAACTTTGATAGCACAACTTGAAACTTTTGTTTACTGTGAAATTTGTGCTTGGGAGACTTAGCAGATGCAGAATGACCACCTTGTGTCGTCTTGCTTTACTCACTTTTGCCATGGTGTAAGAATTGATGACTTGGAGGTTAACCTGTCACATCTGCCACACCCTCTTTTTAGTTTGGTTGTCCTTCACCCAGTTGATTTCTTTGTACACCCGTTTCAGTTTCAGTTCATCATTTGAAATTCATTCAACTCAATATGTCATTGATCATAACATCTGTTTGTTACTTTTGTTTAATCGTACACTGGGCTTTGTACCTACTAAGTAATCAAGTATTCATTTCAAAGGTGATCTTAATATGTTACTTTCTCTAATGAAATAAAAAAAATTCTGTAACATTTAATTGTTTGGAAAACTAATCTTTGGAAATCTTAAATCTGTTCTTTACTATTGACACAACTAATGCTCAAGGCAAAAAATAAACATCTAAAACCAAACCTGTAACAAAATCTATGGTGCTTAAGACTTTTGCATAGTGCTCTATATAAAAAAAAATCTGGATAATAATGTAATGAACTGGATTAGCAAATTTGTCGTAACACCAAGATTGGGGGTGTAGTGGATAGTAGGAAAAACTCACAGCTTGCAGAGAGCTCTGAGTCGGCTGTAAAGTGGCAGATGGAATTTAATGCAACAAGTGTAAGCTGTTGTACTTTGGAAGGACCAACCAGGGTAGGTTTTACACAATGAGGTGTGCAGTAGAACAGGGGTCTGGGAGTACAAATCCATAATTCCTTGAAAGTGGCTCCACAGATAGATCGGATTATAAAGAAAGCTTTATAAATCAAATATTTTGAGTACAGCAGTTGGAATGTTGTGTTGAAATTGTATCAGACCATAAGATGTTGGAGCAGAATTTGGCCATTTATCCATCAAGTGCTTCACGGACTCTGCGATATAAGGTGTTGGTGAGGGCTAATTTGGAGTATTGTGTGCAGTTTTGGTCACCTACTTACAAGAAAGATGTAAATAAGATTGAAAGAGTGCTGAGAAAATATAGAAGGATATTGCAGAGATGACTTGAGTTATCAGGAAAAGTTGAATAGGTTAGGACTTTATTCCTTGGAACCTAGAAGACCGAGGGGAAATTTGATAGAGGTATGCAAAATTATGAGGGATATAGATATGGGTTAATTCATGCAGCACAACTGGAGGATGCGGCATGAATCTCAACATTTAAGAGAAACTTGGATAGGTAAGGGATGAGGGGTATGGAGGGCTACGTTCCAGGCGCAGGTTGATGGAACAAGGCAGATTAGTGGTATCTTTTCTTTGTGTTTCCTTCAAATCTAGACCTAACAAATGTTGAGAGGGGATATTTTTTAGTTAGAATCTATTAGTCTGACATAGCCTCAAGATTCAGGGAGTAGATTTAGGACGGAGGTGAGGAGGAACTGCTTTTCCCAGAGAGTGGTGAATCTGTGGAATTGTCTGCCCAGTGAGGCAGTGGAAGCTACCTTAGTAAATGTATTTAAGACAAGGTTGGATAGATTTTTTTGCATAGTAGGGGAATTGAGGGTTATGGGGAAAAGACAGGTAGGTGGAGATGAGTCCATGGCCAGATCAGCCATGATCTTATTGAATGGTGGAGCAGGCTCGCCAGGCCAGATGGCCTACTCCTGTTCCTATTTCTTATGTTCTTAATGTCTTTTGTCAATTACAAAATGCTCAGATTTCCACAATGGTATTTCCAATCAGTGTACTTCATTTTTATATATTCACAATAAATGATAATAAAATACTGATTTTATTTGTTTCAGGGTTACTTTGAAAGCTGTAATATTCATCGTAATCGAATAGCTGGTTTTGAGGTGAAAGCCTATGCCAACCCCACAGTGGTTAAATGTGAAATTCATCATGGCCAAACGGGTGGAATTTATGTACATGAGAAAGGTCGAGGCCAGTTCTTAGAAAACAAAATCTATGCAAACAATTTTGCTGGTGTGTGGATTACATCAAACAGTGATCCAACAATTAGGTAAGGTTTTTACTATCATTATACTCAGTAAAATAAATATTTTTCTGGATAGATTAATGTTTTTTGCCCTTGTTTTTCACTCTCTAGGGGAAATGCTATTTTTAATGGAAATCAGGGCGGGGTTTACATCTTTGGAGATGGTAGGGGCCTTATAGAGGCAAATGACATTTATGGTAAGTTGTGGAATATAATTGCCTTAATTCAAGTTTTTAGATTTTTAGTTTTAAAGTCCATATTGCTTAAAAATGCGATATTTTTATACTAGGAAATGCATTAGCCGGAATTCAGATTCGAACAAATAGTTGTCCAATTGTCCGTCAAAATAAAATTCATGATGGCCAGCATGGAGGTATTTATGTGGTAAGTCTGTTAAAAAAAAAAGGACATGTTTGTATAGGTATGGGGATGGGCAGGACTAAAATGAACAGGAAAAGAAAATGAAATTGTCATGACTTTGCTTTAAGAGGCAACTTAAATTTAAATTGGAAGTTAAATTTGCAATTGCTACTTAACATTTTAAAATATGAAAATCTCAGACTATTTCTTTTGCTACTCTCATAATTGTTGCTGAATTAATTGTTAAATAGACTGACAAAATATAATCAGGGAAGCAGAAATAGTAAAAATAAAAATTGTGAAATTGTTAATTGGAATTTCAGCTTTTTTGGCTCTGTTCTAACAGCTATCTATATTTTCAGAATTTTCTGTTTGGACTTTGTCTATGAATGCAATACATAATGTTTGGATTATCTACGTATAAACAATGCTTATTTTCCCTTTAGTACCTATCTTTTTAATATAGATAATTACAATTGCTATTTCAGTAAAGTGATTAATTCTTTTTGCTGTAATTCCTTAGTTCTTGTAAGAGAATCAAAAGTAAGAATTAATAATCAGAATCAACAAAAAGTGCACACCAAACTAATCTGTTTAAGGGAGGTGGACTATAGGGAATGATGTTTGTAAAAACTATACAAGTTGATAGGATTTTAACATTTTCAGCATGAATTGCATTCATAATTATGCAATATTACAATTGGGTAATGTATCTTATCAGTCTGCACTAAATTTCAGTTTATTGGCTTTTGTTTCTTAAGCACGAGAAAGGGCAAGGTGTAATTGAAGAAAATGAAGTGTACAGTAATACCCTGGCAGGTGTGTGGGTAACAACAGGAAGTACACCGGTGCTACGGCGGAACAGAATACATAGTGGCAAACAGGTACAGTCCATTTCAATTAGATACTTTCATAAATCTTGTGGGTCACCAGTGCTACAGTATCCATGACAAGAGTGTTTGTTTTGTAAGGTGGGTGTTTACTTCTATGACAATGGCCATGGAGTGCTTGAAGATAATGATATCTACAACCATATGTACTCAGGGGTTCAGATCAGGTAAGATGCATGTTCATATTGGTCACTAGTCTAATCCTAACATCCAATTATCTTGTTCCTTCAGATGTTGGCACAGATGGGAAGAAACTGTACAATAAGGCAGTAGTTTATCATGTAGTTATTAAATCTATTGAGTTATTTTGAGGAGACAAAAAGTGAATGGCAAAGATTGCCTGTTTGCCATTAAGTATTGCTGTTTACTGATTTTATACAAATGGAGAAAACACTGAAGAGCATTCCACATCACTTACGTTATGACTTTTTTTTCTTTGCTAAGTTTTACTGGTGTGACCACAATTTTCCTTCAACCTAGTCATAATGCTACTCCATGTAGTATTTTAATATTTGAAGAAATTTTTGCAATGTGACAGTGCAAAGACAGGGTTTTCTTTCTACATGTGTTAATGTGTAATATAAAATAACTGAAAATGATTTGGATAAAAATTTAAATCTGTCACATTATATAGTGTACTTGCAAACCAGGAATGTTTTGCCATCCACTGGATGTATAAACTTGGAAGGCAGTTTGTATTTTTATATTGTAACTACAATATAGATTTGTGACTTATCTGTAATAGTAAGCATCAGACCAGATCAAGAAGATTTCACATACAGCAGCCATGATATTGTGCTAAAAGTGGCAAAGCTGTTTGTTATAAAAGTCTAACAAAGTGGAAGGTAAGATAGTAATGGGTAAACTGTATGGAAATAAAGAAAGTAGTGAGAAGTTCCAGGTTAGAGATGTGCAACACCTTCTCGATTACATGCCGTGGAAATGTTTTCTAATGTCAGTATTTTTTTAAACTTGTGTTGCTGGGCTCGTGGTAAAGCTCTGAAACAAAATGTTTAGTCAGCTCATGGCAATTCCTTATTGTTTTATTGAAAGGAACATAATGATAAGTAGTAATGTGATGATAACGAGAATCCCTGGCTACTTTTGCACTTTTATATAACACTAATCTGGTCCCTTTATTTCTAGTGAAGTACTTCAGCAGTGATTTCATTGAGAAATGTAATTTGGAACAGCAAAGACACCTTCTCATTATACTTGCTTCTTGTGCAATTTTTGAACTGCTCTCCTTGCAGTTTGATTACACAATGTAGGTCTGTTTTGGGCAAATGCTGCAACGCTATTGTGGTTGCGAACACCTACTGTGAGGTGCCCCATGGTTTGGTGGTTGGGTGACTCATGCCCAATTACAATCCACAGGCTTTATAAATGGAAACATTTTTATAAAAAAGCCAAGCAGAGCAATCAAGAGGCAGTTTAGAAATCATGAATGAAGAACAATTTTGCTGATTTTAATCAGAATTATTAGGAACATTCTCCTGTTTATTCTTGATTCGCATTCTTGAAGGTATACGGAGTCTTGAGGAGGACTTTTGTGGGGGATTTCACTTTGCTGTGAAATTTTGACTCTGTTCATTGGAACATGATTTTGTTTGGTATTTGAAAACCAACAATTCTGTTCTTTAGAATGCCACTACCATAAAATAAAAACACTCCTTTTGTACATCCCTAATACATCTATTTAATTTGTGCTGCTTGAATAAAAGTGAGATTTAATCTTTTGATGAAACATTGCTGCTTTCTGCTTTTTCTGGAAGGTCTAGGATTTGTCAGCTTATAATTGTGGTGAGCACAAGATGCACGTTAAAGCCAAATCTGTGCATCTTACTTTACAGTGCAGATCAAGGCCTATCTATGCTTTTTCCCTTTACGCTCGTGGACGCTTTAATTTGTTTTATACATATTAAAATGCTAATTGTATTGCACAAAAATGCAGAATTTTAAGTAATTATTTTTTATTAATAGTACATTAATTGTATTAGCCATTATAGTAGTTTGTGTACTTTATCTTCCAGAGGATTTTCCCTTTCATTCTGCAGCATGGTAGGTCAATTCAAGTGGTATACCTGGAGTGGCAAAAGCCTTTGTATTGAATTAATTCTGTATAAGAAATTAAGTTTTGCAGGTTTGGCAGATTTGTGGGCTATTAAAGGTTTACTATAAATAATTTTGCCTTCTAGTTCTTTATAAATAGTGTGCCAGTTTTACTAAATGTACTGTAAATAATTAAAATGTGTTCTGTAATACATATTTTTTCTTATTTTTATATTATACTTGAAGATTTATATTGCACTTTTATTGGAAAATGGCCACAGTTTTAAAGATTATGACTTGGAATTATTTCTTTAGAGCACAGTAGTAAGATATCAGTCTTAGCCTGGTTTAAAACTTGTGATTCACAGAACTGGAAGCAACCCTAAGATTCGGCGCAACAAAATATGGGGAGGACAGAATGGCGGCATTCTTGTGTATAATTCTGGTAAGAGTCCAGTGTGGTTACAGGTTGTTTCATTGCTTTTCTGTTGTTTTATATTCCACCTTAATTTCAGATCCAAGTGAAAATATTTCTTGATGTCAATTAATACAGGTCTTGGGTTTATAGAAGATAATGAAATATTTGACAATGCAATGGCCGGTGTTTGGATTAAAACAGACAGTAATCCCACACTCAGACGGAACAAAATCCATGATGGCCGAGACGGGGGTATCTGCATATTTAACGGAGGCAGGGGTAAGATTTATAGCTTAAGATTTAAAATAAAATTGCACAGTTTAGCTTCCCGTTGGACAGTCTGTCTGCTACCAAGCCTGTGGTTCTGTCATGATCCATGGCTTGTGGTGTGTTAACTTCAGTCAGTGAGGCAAATAGAACATTTCTAAAAGTTACTTCTCTTTTCTTGGAGCGGAAGGGGGAAACCACTTAGGGGTCCTGCTGGTCACAATCCGTTTAAAAAATAAATAAATAAATAAATCAGATTGGAACAAGAATGAGCTCTCGTGTCCTTAACAGCTGAATTCCTTACTTCATATTTGGTATGCTTAATTCTCTTGAAGCCTGAGGATTGTTTCATACAGAGAGCCTTCTACCACTGTATTATTATATTTCTGAATTGTATCTTTTCACATTTGCGTATTTGAAGTAAAGCTATTTTAGTTGCATCCTGAAAGGTATATGGCTATGTCTTGGGGTCCTTGCTGATGTAAAACACTTTTTTTTTGTATGTTTGAAGCTTGGCAAGTCTCCAGTTGTCAGTTGTATAAATCGAGAAATATGGGTTTGAAGGACTGTAAGTGTTGTATTTGATACTGAGGAAGCGTGCAGAATACACCAGGTCAACATAAGAATAACCAGTACAGTAAGTTTACAAATGAGAAGTCAGCAGAATTATTGCAATCATTGGTTATTTGAGAGCAAGATAAATAGTTTCTTATCATTGGCAGATTGTTGCATTTTAAAATGTTACATCTATTTATCTATAGTTTTGTGTCTATAGTAAATCATTTATTCCATAGTAAAACAGTGTTGTGCCAGCCGGTGATGTAGTGGCATCAGTTTTGGACTTTGAGGCAGATAGTCCTGAGTTCGAATCCGGCCAGGTCCCAACCTGGGCAGCAGCAGCATCTGAGTGGAACAAAGGCTTGGCAGTCTTCTTTCATATCTTGCTACAAAAACCCTATGGACAACCGCACTATCCATAGGGTTGCCATGAGTCGACAACGACTCGAAGGCATTCAACAACAATTAGTGCTAAACCATTGTAGTTCAGTTGAAACTTTGTGTTATTTACAGAAGTACAGAAATAAGAACATCTCAAATTATATCAGTAAGTCAAAACCTTAGGATCAGAATTTAATGCAATTCTCTAACAGCATTTTATTGAGGTATCAGTGAAAGGTCAGATTTCGGCACTAATGAATAGAACTATTTTGTACTGAGCTTAAAACTGAACGAAGTTTTCTGAGCCAAGGAAAGAGATTTTTCCAATTTTTTTTCGGAATGGTCATCAACTTGATTGCTGACTTTGATAGCTTGGGCTGACAATGTATGCTCAATAAAGTAAGGCATCTGCACTTTGTTCCTCCAGTTGACATAATTCAGCTTTGTTTCATGTGGGGCTGTTACAATTGTAGTCTGAAATATGAGTTGATTTTTGTGATCAGGATTTCAGAAGTAGATATTCATTAGACCATAAGAAGATAAGATATAGGAGCAGAATTAGACCATCTGGCCCATTGAATCTGCTTTGTCATTCAATCATGGCTGATCCTTTTTTTCTATCTCTTCTTCAACCCCAGTTCCCAGCCTTCTCCCTGTAACCTTTGATGTCATGTCCAATCAAGAACCTATCAATCTCTGCCTTAAATAAACCCAATGACCTGACCTCCACATCTGCCTGTGGCAACAAATTCACCACCCTTTGGCTAAAGAAATTTCTCCACATCTGTTTTGAAAAGGTGCCCCTCTATCCTGGGGCTGTGCCCTCTTTGTCCTAGTCTCTCCCACCATGAGAAACATCCTTTCCACATCCACTCTGTCTAGACCTTCCAACATTCGAAAGGTTTCAATGAGATCCCCCCTCACCCCCATCATCCTTCTGAATTCCAGCGAGTACAGACCCAGAGCCATCAAACGTTCCTTGTATGATAACCCTTTCATTCCTGGAATCATCCTTGTGAACCTCCTCTGGACCCTCTCCAATGCTAGCACATCTTTTCTAAGACGAGGAGCCCAAAATTGTTCACAGTACTCAAGGTGAGGCCTCACCAGTGCCTCCCCGGCTTCGAGATGCAATTAATTAAAGTGGGCCTGGTCAATCTCCTCTTAATTGCTCGTGTATCATCCACCAAAAACACAAAGACTTTATCATTCAATTTGCGGACTTCTCTCAAATATTATGCCCAACTTTGGTCGAGTTCTGTTTCTTGGTGACTTTAATATTCATGTTTGCTGTCCCACTAAGCCTCCCGTGAGTGATTTTATGCATCTGCTTGAGTCTTTTAATCTTGCTTTGCTTATCACTGGACCCATTCACATGCTAGGCCGTACACTTGACCTGGTCTTATCATCTGGTTTTCCGATCTGCAATGTGGAAATAATTGATGCGTGTCTGTCGTATCATAGTGCTGTTATGTTTGATGCTTCTCTGCCTTTTTCCCCTACTAAATTTCATCTTCCTGTACGTTGCTCTCGTTACATTAACTCTTCAACTGCCAATAAGTTCTCTGAGGCTCTCATAGCTGCTCCTAATACCTGCACGATTGAGGCTTCTCCTCCCTATCTCAGCACTGAGGAACTTACTTCCTTATTTAGTACCACCTGCTCTTCTATTCTGAATACTGTTCCTCCGCTTAAATTCAAAAAGCCTAAGCCTATAGGTCTGCCTTGGCTTAATGATACCACCAGAGCCCTGAGGAGGAAGTGCAGAATTATCCAAACGAAAGTGGAAGCATGATAAGCTTCAAACTTCCTTTGAAATTTTGAGATACAGTCTTCACGAATATCAGGACGCAGTTAAAGCTGCAAGAGCAAAATACTTTTCTGACCTAATTTCTAACTACTCTCATAATCCCAAGGTCTTATTCAGTACCATAAATTCTGTCATTTGCCCTGCCCACAGTATTAGTTTGGATGTGTCCCCTGCTAAGTGCGAAGAATTTTTTAAATTCTTCATTAGCAAAGTTGAAGACATTAGAATGAACATTCCCCCCCCCCCCCCCCCACCCATGACCTAACTGTCTCACTGGTCTGTTCATCTAAACTGGACTGTTTCCAACCCATCATGCTACTCTCCTTACAAAGATTGTTTCCACCTTGAAACCTGCAACCTGCCCCCTTGACATTGTCCCCACTGCCCTCCTGAAGGATGTCTTTAACATAGCCAGTCCCAGCATCCTCTATTGTTAACAGCTGTCTGGCCACTGGTACCGTTCCAACCAGCTTGAAGACCACAGCTTCCAGCCCCTCCTGAAAAAAACCCAACTTTCCAACTTAGACCCTACCTTACCTAGTAACTATAGACTTATTTCTAAACTTCCATTTCTGTCAAAGGTTCTCGAAAAGGTTATTCTTAATCAATTGCTGCCCTACCTACACCAAAACAACATCTTGGAAAGATTTCAGTCAGGTTTTAAGGCTTATCATAGCACAGAGTCTGCCCTGTTGAAAGTATACCTCCTCTCTACCGACTTAGGTGACTCAGCCATTCTAATTCTTCTTGACCTCAGCGCAGCATCCGACACTGTGGATCATGCCATTTTAATAGACCGTCTCCAGTACGGGGTTGGTGTTGGTGGTACTGCTTTGAAATGGTTCACATCCTACCTCAAAAATAGAAGCTTCTCCGTCAACATAGGCAAATTTTCCTCTTCTCCAGCTAGTTTCTCCTGCGGGGTCCCACGAGGTTCCATCCTAGGTCTCATTCTGTTCTCTATATACATGCTTCCCCTTGCCCAAATCATTCAAAAACACGACGTTTCCTTCCATTCTTATGCTGACGGCACACAGCTTTATCTCCCTTTGAAACCAAACGACCAGTCAAATCTAGTCAGTCTCATGAACCGCCTTGAGGACATAAAGCGTTGGATGGCACAAAACTTCCTACAGCTGAATGAAGGCAGGTCTGAAGTTGTTCTATTTGGCCCCCCTGACGCCAGCAAAGTGATTACCAGCAGTCTTGGTAACCTGTCCGCCCTTGTCAAACCCCATGTCAAAAACCTTAGTGTGATATTTCATTCCGCTTTTAAGTTTGACAAGCAAGTTAATGCTGTAGTAAAAGCCAGTTTTTTCCAGCTTTGTACTATTGCCAAAATCAAGTTGTTCCTCCCTTTCAAAGATCTCGAGAAAGTCATCCACACCCTTATATCCTCCCGCTTGGACTACTCCAACTCCCTGTATGCTGGGATTAGTCAGTCGTCCCTGTCCTGTCTGCAACTGGTCCGGAACGCCGCAGCCGGGTTCCTGGCAGGTGCCCGGAAGAGGGACCATATTACTTCTATCCTGGCCTCTCTCCACTGGCTACCAGTATAGTTTAGAATTGATTTTAAGGTTCTCCTGTTTGTTTATAAAGCCCTAAATGGGCTGGCTCCCCCCCCCCCCCTTATACCGCAGACCTTCTAACCCCTTATTCTACTTCACTGGGATTGGTGTTGGGTCCATTGTTGTTTGTCGTCAACAGTACTGCCGAAAAGTCTTAGGCACATGTAAAAAAAATTCTGTAAAGCAAAGATGCTTTCAAAAATAATGAAAAATTTCTAAGTATCAAAAAATACCCCTGTGGAACACCACTAACCAACCAGAAAAGGATCCTTTTTTTCCCCGCTCGCTGCCTCCAACCAATCAGTTAATGCTCTAACCATCTTAGTAACTTTCCTGTAATACCATGGGCTCTTAACTTGGTTAGCAGCCTCATGTGTGGTACCTTGTCAAAGGCCTTCTGAAAGTTCAAATATACAACGTCTATGCATCCCCTTTATCTGTCCTACTTGTAATCTCCCCAAAGAGTTCCAACAAGTTCGTCAGGCACGATTTTCCCTGAAGGAAACCATGCTGACTTTGTACTATCTTGTCCTGTGTCACCAAGTACTCCATCCTTGACAATTGACTCCAACACCTTCCCAACCACCGAGGTCAGGCTGACTGGTCTATAATTTCCTTTCTGCTGCCTTCCTCCTTTCTTAAAGAGTAGAGTAACATTTGCAATTTTCTAGTCCTCTGTCACCATGCCAGAGTCCAGTTTCTTTTGAATAATCATATCTAATGCCACCACAATCTCTAACGCTGCCTCTTTCAGACCAGTTCCTCTGGTCTGGGTGACTTGTATATCTTTAGGTCTTTCAGCTTTTTTGAGCACCTTCTCTCTTGTAGCAGTAACTGCACCCACTTCTCTTCCTTCACACACTACAACTTCAGGCATACTGCTAGGGTCTTCCACAGTGAGGACTGGCACAAAATACTCATCAGCCATCTTCTTGTCCCCCAGTATTATCTCTCCTGCCTCATTTTCTAGCGGTCCTATGTCCACTCTCATTTCTAACATACTTGGAAAAAAACTTTTACTATCCACTTTGATATTATTTGCCAGCTTGCTTTCATATTTCATCTTTTCCCTTCTAATAATTTTTTTAGTTGCTCTCTATAGGTTGTTAAAAACCTATAGAGAGCAAGCGTGATAGCTTTCTCAACTTTATTGGCTAGGAGAGCTACTCTATTGTACTGGAAGGATCCCAGTCCACCTACTTTATTTTTTGGCTCCCCTCCATTATGTCTTGTTTAAGTTTGGAGAAAATAAGGAGTCAGATGTTTGATGCATCTTTTAAATTTGAGCAAACGGCGACTTTTTATTCAATACTTTCATATGATCTAATTCTATTTTCTTTTTCAGTTAATTTTTTTCTCTTCTCCGAGAAGCTTTAGATTTGACCGGAAGAATTTTTCCTTTTATTTTAAACTGTATCCTCAAAATGGACTGCCCAGTCCTCCTTTTTTTGTTTTAGGTTAGTTTAGTGGGTTCCCCCCTCCCCTCAATAACAGAAATCTTGAGTCTTTTTCTCTATGAACTGTTAAGAGGAGAAGTAGCTCTTTTCTTTCTTTATATTAGCTTAATACTATATATGATTTTGACAGTGTATGTTCCTTTCTTTGTACTATTATTGAAATATGTATTTGAGATAACCTCTCCTCTGGTTTGTATTTATCCTTATTGTTTTAAATCAATAAAAAAGATTGAAAGTGAAAATCTTCCCAATCCTCTATCCACTAATTTTTGCTTTGTTTGCCCTTTCTTTTGCTTTTACAATAGCTTTGACTTCCCTTGTCAGCCACAGTTGTACTATTTTACCATTTGAGTATTTCTTCATTTTTGGAATATACAGGTCCTGCACCTTCCTCATTTTTCCCAGAAACGCGCACCACCGCTGCTCTGCTGACACCCCTGCCAGCAGCTCCTTCCTATTTACTTTAGCCAGCTCCTCTCTCATCATCATCATCATCAGGTGCCATGCCCAGATTGAGCTTTGACTGCCATGGCCCACACACTCCTGTTTCAGGTCAAGTGGATCAATTCATTGGTATTCATTTCCAGTTCTCTGGCTGCTGTCTCTGTCATCATTTGTCTTTGCCTTCCTCTTGCTTTCTTCCCTTCAATCTTTCCCATAATTACTGTGCATTCTAACTCCTCTTTCCTAATCACATGTCCAATGAAGTCACGTTGCCTTTTCATGATCTCATACATTATTTCTCTTTTGTGTGCTTGCTCTGTTCATGACATCCTCATTAGATGTTCATTTCGTCCATATATTCTTTGCATCCTCCTCAAAAACCACATCTCTGCTGCTTCAATTCGTTTCCTTATGTTACTGGATATTGCCCAACATTCTGAGCCATATAACATAGCTGGATAAATGTAACATTTCAGTGCTCTGAGGTGGGTTGTCCTGCCTAGATTAGTGTTGGTCAGTATACTCTTGGTTCTCGTAAAGGTGTCTTTTGCCATCCCTATTCTTCTTTTGATGTCCATGTCGCACTTGCCATCCGATGTCACCCATCTTCCTAAGTAGCACTGTAATTTCCTTTACTCCACTGAAATACTGCTACATTGAAAGCTTTCCTGTCTAAATCTCATCTTTGTTTCAGTTTTGAAATCATTCCTCCCAAGTGTAGTTGATTTTCTCATATTTTTAAATGTCTGTCTGTCCTGGGTCTATTTATTTCATTTGGTTCTATTCCAAATAGTGGTTGTTCTGCCATAGTGCAAGAGGTTTGTTACATGAAATGTTAATCCATAGTCAAGTGGGTGTTGAAGATCCTGTCACATTAAACATAAAAGTTGTGGGCTGTGCTAGCTTTCCTCACTTACCACCACCAAAACGGTTTGGTATGAAATTTGTACAATTGAGCTTGAAGATATCTATCCACCAGGATTCCTATTTCTGATTTTGCTAACTGGCATTGATTTAAGTGAATTCTTAATTTCAGTAATAGTAAGTGAGTCCATCGTAATAGTAATAGTCCATCGTATTGAATTCACATATTCCCAATTGCAAAATGTAACTTTTAGTTACTCTTTTGCAGAATGTATATGAGATCAATGTAAAACACCATAAATAATATGTTTATAAACAAAGCTGCTTTAACAACCATTGCATTTTAGAATATTTCAGTTTCGTTTTTAAGGTCTAGAGAGATTTCTAAACAAAAATTATCATTTAATGTGTATTTTAAAAAGTGTATAGTTTAATGCAAGGTGCATTATTTTTTGGGTAGGTCACATGAAAATAATATTTAAATATCGGGAATTTTTGGCATCTCATTTGTTTTCTGGTAGTGTGCTAAAGGAGGGAATAAAACAACACAGCCTGTGCAGGAGTGCTCCATCATTGACATCATCTGTGGGATTTCCATGTGAAATAACCCTCAGTGAAAATTTCAAAATGACTTTGAGTCTCAAGATGTAATAACAAACCGTTAAATTCGCCATATTTGTAGGTACAAAATCTGGGCTAATACTTGTGTGTTCATTTATTTACCTTTTGTAAGACTCTGCCTCTAACAAGCATGACCACTAAAATACATGACTGCACGTAAACAATAATCACACGTAGAGCAAGAAATACAAAAAAAATCTAAAAATGTACATTTTTATACATTTTATACATTGTATACATTTTAGATATAAAAGCTGGTTTGAAAAAATCAATTCCCATTCCCTAACCAAAAAATGATTTCTCTTCATGAATTTCAAAGTTGCCAGCTGTAACATCTTAGATTGTTTCAGACGGAACAAACATTGTTTGTTCATTTGTTTGCACCTTGCATTGCATGTAGCAAATGTCAGATGCAACTAATAAACAATTTACTCTCATTCATTTCATAAATTGAAAGCAGCAATGTCGATGCTGATAAACTGAGCATTTTCCAATCATTTTTGAATCCAGTTGCCAAGAAGTTTATTTGCACAGGATGCTGTTTTTAATAGCATGCACTCACTTCTCATGAAGGACAATGCTGCTGTTTCCTAGTTGATTCTCATAACTTGGCAAATGACCAGGTTTGTTTTTCACAAATCAGCCCTGTATTCAGAATCTGATTTCTGCTTTGTCATACAGAATGACACAATTTCCCATATAATACTCCTTCTTGAGCACAGAGAAAGAACTTTGATCTTGTTAAACAGAATATACTCATCATTCTGTGATCCTGGGTTTACATAGTCTTATACTTGCATTTTTTCTAACTTTCAGCCTGCCTATGAGCATACTCATTGATGTGTTAGAATCTCCAAGCACTTGTGTATTAGTATTAAACCATAAGATATAGGAGGAGAATTAGGTCATTCGGCCCATTGAGTCTGTTCTGCCATTCCATTCTGGCTGATTTATTATCCCTCTCAACCCCATTCTCCCATGTGCTTGCAGTCACTATCCTACAGGTGATGGAGGGTGACAGATTGGGAGATGTTGTCAACTTGCCTTTGGTAAGGAATTGCACTTCATTTTCCAGATGGTGTGCATTGTAGTCACTTTGTGTAAGTGGGGGAAAGAGTGAATGGTTAGGCTTAGAGTTGCTGACTGGGCTGTGGTCAAATGTGCTGCCGGAATACCATTAAAAAAACAACTTTTCCAAGACAATGGGCTAGACTTGCAATTTGTGAGGCTTTGTAAGGTGAGAGGCAAGTCATACTAATACCTGTACTATTTGTGGGGCTGGTTCAGTTGAATTTCAAATCAAACCTGAGAACCACCCCACCACTGTAACCTCCAAAAAGATGATGTTCCTTGACGCCCTGACAATTGTAATCCCTTTGAATTTCAGAGCATTAAACTTAATGCAAATAGTCATTCCCTGCTGCTTGTCATGTGGTACCACAAGTTAAACAGGGTTTTCAGCACCTGGCTGAAGGGTGTCTAGTCCTTCACAAGAATGCATTTGTTGCTCCGTTCTCTGATTTGAAAATAGAATTGAATATCTTACAATCCATAGCAAATACTGACTGAATAATGGCAGGAAGATCATTGGTGAAGTGGCTAAAAGTGCCTTAGGGTGTTATTCTGAGAATCTGTCAAGGTAGTGTGGTGGGGCTGAGGTGGCTGAACTACGCATGAAACTGTTTGATAACATAATTTTATACAGTGAAGGATTTTTCCCCTTGCTTTTCATCCACCTCATCAGTTTTGAAAGGGTTAAGGACACAAGACTTAGGAGCAGAATTGGTCCATTCAGCCCATCGAGTCTGCTCCACATTCCATCATGGCTGGTCCTGGATCTCCCTCAACCCCATACACCTGCCTTCTTGCCATATCCTTTGATTCCCTGACTCAGCAGGAATCGATTAACTTCTGCCTTAAATATACCCACGGACTTGGCCTCCACTGCAGTTTGTGGCAGAACATTGCACTACTCTCTGGCAAAAAAAAAAAATCCTCTTTAACTCTATTCTAAAAGGCCCCCCCCCCTCAATTTTGAGGCTGTGCCCTCTTGTTCTGGATACCCCCCCACTGTAGGGAACATCCTCTCCACATCCACCCTATCTAGTCCTTTCAACATTTGGTAGATTTCAATGAGATCACCCCGCATTCTTCTAAATTCCAGTGATTACAGCCCCAAAGCTGCCAAACGCTCCTCATGTGAACCCCTTCATTCCAGAAACATCCTCGTGAATCTCCTGTGGACACTCTCCAATGATAAAGCATCCTTTCTGCGATATGGGGCTCAAAACTGTTGACAGTACTCCAAGTGCGGCCTGTCTAGTGTCTTATAAAGGTTCAACATTATCTCCTCGCTTTTATATTCTATTCTCCTTGAAAATAAATGCCAACATTGCATTTGCCATCTTTACCACAGACTCAACCTGTAAATTAACCTTCTGGGAGTCTTGTACAAGGATGCCTAATAGTCCCTCTGCACCTCTGATGTTTGAACCTTTCTGCCCATTTAGATAATAGTCCGCACTATTGTTCCTTTTACCAAAATGCATTATCATACATTTCCCAACACTGTATTTCATCTGCCACTTTTTTGCCCATTCTTCCAATTTGTCTAAGTCTTGCTGCAATCAACACACATCAAAGTTGCTGGTGAACACAGCAGGCCAGGCAGCATCTCTAGGAAGAAGTGCAGTCGACGTTTCGGGCCGAGACCCTTCGTCAGGACAAAGGGTCTTGGCCCGAAACGTCGACTGCACTTCTTCCTAGAGATGCTGCCTGGCCTGCTGCGTTCACCAGCAACTTTGATGTGTGTTCTTGAATTTCCAGCATCTGTAGAATTCCGGTTGTTTGCGTCCTGCTGCAATCACATTGCTTCCTCAGCACTACCTACCCCCCCACCTATCTTTGTATCATCTACAAACTTTGCCACAAGGCCATCAATTCCATTATCCAAATTATTGACAAACAATGTGAAAAGTAGTGTTCCCAATACTGACCCTCGAGGAACACCACTAGTCACTGGCAGCCAACCAGAAAAGGTCCCCTTTGTTCCCACTCACTGCCTCCTGCCTGTCAGCCATTCCTCTATCCATGCCAGTATCTTTCCTGTAACACCATAGGATTTTATTTTGTTAAGCAGCCTCATGTTTGGCATCTTATCAAATGCCTTCTGAAAATCCAGGTAAATGGCATCCTTTACCTCTCCTTTGTCCTTCCTGCTTGTTACTTCCTTGAAGAACTCTAATAGTTTTCAGGCAAGATTTCTCTTTACAGAAGCCATGCTGATTTGACTTACTTTATCATTAGTCTCCAAACACCCCAAAACTTCATCCTTAATAATAGACACAAACACTTTCTCAACCACTGAAGTTAAGCTAGCTGGCCTATAATTTCCTTTCTTTTGCCTTCCTCCCTTCTTAAATAGTGGAGTGACATTTGCAATCTTCCTGCCCTCCGGGACCATGCCAAAATCAAGTGCTTCATGAAAGATCATGACCAATGCATCCATTATCTCTTCAGTAATATCTTTCAGGACTCTGGGATATGGTCCATCTGGCCCAGATGACTTATCACTTTAAGACCTTTGAGTTTGCCTAGCACTTTTTCCTTTGTAATTACAATGGCACACACTCCTGTTCCTTGCCACTCACAAATCACTAGCACACCGCTGGTGTGCCAGTGTGAAGACTGATGTAAAGTACCCATTAAGTTCATCTGCCATTTCCTTGTCCCCATTACTACCTTGCCAGCATCATTTTCCAGTGGTCAAATATCAATACTCACCTCGCTTTTACTCTTCATATAACTGGAAAAACTTTTAGTACTCTGCTTTATATTATTGGCTAGTTTGCCCTCATATTTTATCTATTCATTTCTTACCGCTTTTTTTAATTGCCTTTTGTTGGAATTTAAAAGCTTCCCAATCATCCAACTTTCCACTCACTTTTGTTACTTTATATGCTCTTTCCTTGGTTTTTATGCAGTCCTTAACTTCCCTTGTCAGCCACGGTTGCCTAGCCATGCCATTTAAAAACTTCTTCCTCGGCGGGGCATATCTATCCTGTGCCTTGTGCACTATTCCCAGAAACCTCAGCCACCTCTGCTCTGCCATCATCCCCATCAGTATCCTCCTCCAATCCACCTGGGCAAACTCCTCTCTCATCCCTCAATTTCTTTTATTCCATTGTGATGCTGGTACATCTGACTTGTGCTTCTCCCTTTTAAATTGCAGTATGAATTCAATGCTATTATGATCGTTGCCTCCTAAGGGTCACGTTGCATTTGGCAGACTATTAAAATCTGGGTTATTACACAACACCCAATCTAAGATAGCCTTTCCCCGAATGGGCTCAAGCACAAATGCTCTAAAAAGCCATATCGTAGGCATTCAACAAATTCCTTCTCTTGCGATCTGACACCAACCTGATTTTCCTAGTCCCTTTGCGTATTGAAGTCCCCCATTGCAATAGTGACATTACCCTTATTACATGCCTTTTCCAGCTCCCTTTGAATCTCAACCGCACATCATGGCTACTATCTGGAGGCCTATATATGATTCCCACAATGGTTTTTTACCCTTGCAGTTTCTTAACTCCACCCACAAAGATTCAACATTCCCTGACTCTGTGTCACCTCTTTCTAAAGATGTAATTCCACCTCTTATCAACAGAGCCACGCAATTGCCTATGCCTTCCTGCCTGTTCTTTCAATACAATGTATATCTTTTGATGTTAAGCTCCCAACTATGGCCTTCTTTCAGCCACGATTCAGTGATGTCCGTGTCATATAGATCAATCTCTAATTGCACTACGAGTTTGTCCGCCTTATTCCAAATGCTACCTGCATTTAAATGCAGCATCTTCATTAGCTTGTCCATCCTTGCATTCATATTACATCCATCATCTACTTGTAAACCTGCTGGCTCATCCTCAGCTCTGTTATACTGGTTGCCATCCCCTGGCCATATTAGTTTAAACCACTCTCAACAGCTCTAGTAAACCTGCCCGCCAGAAGATTGGTCCCCCTCGGATTCAAATGTAACCTGTCCCTTTTGTTAAAGGTCACACCTGCTCAGAAGAGTTCCCAATTATTCAAAAGTCTGAATTCTTGCACCTGCTTCTGGTATGCATGTACCTGCCACCTCTTTCTATTCCTATCCTCACTGTCACATGGCACAGGAAGCAATCCCAAGATAACTACCTTGAGGGTCTGCTGCTCAGATTTCTTCCTAACTCCCTGCATTCTTTTTTCAGGACTTCTTCCCTTTTTCTTCCTATGTTGTTGGTACAAAATGTACCACAACTTCTGGCTGTTCACCCTCCTTCTCAGGATATAGCCATAGTCATACTTTATTGAACCCGGGGGAAATTGGTTTTTGTTACAGTTGCACCATAAATAATTAAATAGTAATAAAACCATAAATACTTAAATAGTAATATGTAAATTATGCCAGGAAATAAGTCCAGGATCAGCCTATTGGCTCAGGGTGTCTGACCCTCCAAGGGAGGAGTTGTAAAGTTTGTTGGCCACAGGCAGGAATGACTTCCTAAGACGCTCTGTGCTGCATCTCGGTGGAATGAGTCTCCGGCTGAATGTACTCCTGTGCCCAACCAGTACATTATGTAGTGGATGGGAGACATTGTCCAAGATGGCATGCAACTTGGACAGCATCCTCTTTTCAGACACCACCGTCAGAGAGTCCAGTTCCATCCCCACAACTTCACTGGCCTTACGAATGAGTTTGTTGATTCTATCGGTGTCTGCTACCCTCAGCCTGCTGCCCCAGCACACAACAGCAAACATGATCGCACTGGCCACCACAGACTCGTAGAACATCCTCGGCATCGTCTGGCAGATGTCAAAGGACCTCAGTCTCCTCAGGAAATAGAGATGGCTCTGACCCTTCTTGTAGACAGCCTAAATGTTCTTTGACCGGTCCAGTTTATTGTCAATTCGTATCCCCAGGTATTTGTAATCCTCCACCATGTCCACACTGACCCCCTGGATGGAGACGGGTCACCCACCAGCTCCTTAGTCTTTTTCACAATAAGCTGCAGATAATTCTGCTCACACCATGTGACAAAGTTTCCTACCGTAGCCCTGTACTCAGCCTCATCCCCCTTGCTGATGCATCGAACTATGGCAGAGTCATCAGAAAACTTTTGAAGATGACACGACTCTGTGCAGTAATTGAAGTCCGAGGTGTAAATAGTGAAGAGAAAGGGAGACAAGAAAGTCCCCTGTGGAGCCCCAGTGCTGCTGATCACTCTGTTGGACACACAGTGTTGCAAGCACACATACTGTGGTCTGCCAATCAGGTAATCAAGAATCCATGATACCAAGAAAGCATCCACCTGCATCGCTGTCAGCTTCTCCTCCAGCAGAGCAGGGCGGATGGTGTTGAATACGCTGGAGAAGTCAAAAAACATGACCATCACAGTGCTCGCTGGCTTGTCCAGGTGGGCGTAGACACGGTTCAGCAGGTAGAGGATGGCATCCTCAACTCCTAGTTGGGGCTGGTAGGCGAACTGGAGGGGATCTAAGTGTGTCCTGACCATAGGCCGGAGCAGCTCTAGAACAGGTCTCTCCAGGGTCTTCATGATGTGGGAGGTCAATGCCACCAGTCTGTAGTCATTGAGGCCGCTGGGGCGCGGCGCCTTCGGCACAGGGATGAGGCAGGACGTCTTCCACAGCACAGGAACCCTCCGGAGCCTCAGGCTCAGGTTGAAGACATGGCGAAGTACTCCACATAGCTGAGGGGCACAGGCTTTGAGCACCCTGGTACTGACACCATCCAGTCCTGCAGCCTTTGTGAACGTGTTCAGAAACATCATGGACCCTGGCACCTGGGAGGCAAACTACCATCCGTGTTTCTATTTCATATCCACAAAATCGCCTATCTGTCCCCCTAAGTATAGAGTCCCCTATTATTGTTGAGAAGGATGGCCACAGGGGTGCTCTTCATTATCTGACATTTTTCCTTCCTTCTCCTGACAGTCACCCATTTATCTAACTTTAGGGTGATTACTTGCCTGTAGCTTCCATCACCTCTTCACTTTCCCTAACAAGCCGAAGGTCATTGAGCCGCAGCTCCAGTTCTTTAACACAGTTTCTAAGGAGATGCATCTGGTGCAGATGTGGTCATCGGGAAGACTGGTAGTCTCCTGGGAATCCCACAACTGAAACCCAGAACACTGGCCCTGTAGACATACCCCCTATTCTCTCAAGAGTTAAATAAGGAATGAACTTACCTACTTACCTTGCATCTACTCGTTCTCGCCAAAGCCTTACCACTCTGACTCAGACCGCTCCCATGATGACCGCTCTGCTACACAGTACCCCTCCTTTCTGGAGACTGGGTTTTCAAGGTTCTTTGCCGTGTGCGGTTAAAATGTGTCGATGTTTGAGCCACTCACCCTCATCATGCCTTGTATGTAGAGTTCAGCTATTTTCTTCCTTGTTATATGCCACTAGAGCCTGATGGTAAGACCCAAATTGGGTATCGGGGTGGGGGGGTGGGGCGGTATGTCAAGCCTATTTAGGTACGTCAACATTGTGAGAAAATTAGATCAAGGGAGGTAAATAAAAGGTTGGAAAAAATCATTTGGGATTAGGTTTCATACTTCATTTAAGTACAATAAGGATTACTTGATTTTTGAATTTAAACATAGCAGTCTGTACTTCATTCTGATATGCTGAGCATTTCCTAATTTTGGGTTATGAATATACATGGTTTTTCTGTTTGTATGTTTGAACAAGATGTCATTCATTCTGCAAAGGAGTGGTACATCTCAGAATCAGAATCAGGTTTATTATCACCAGCATGTGACGTGAAATTTGTTAACTTAGCTGCAGCAGTTCAATGCAATACATTATATAGAAGAAGAAAAAAATAATAATAAATAAGTAAATAATCAGTATGCTTTATACAGTATACATAGATTGAACAGATTAAAATTTGTGCAAAAAACAGAAATACTATATATTTTTTAAAAAGTGAGATGTCCAAGGGTTCAATGTCCATTTAGGAATTGGATGGCAGAGGGGAAGAAGCTGTTCCTGAATCGCTGAGTGTGTGCCTTCAGGCTTCTATACCTCCTACCTGATGGTAACAGTGAGAAAAGGGCATGCCCTGGGTGCTGGAGGTCCTTAAGAATGGATGCTGCCTTTCTGAGACACCGCTCCTTGAAGATGTCCTGGGTACTTTGTAGGTTAGTCCCTGAGATGGAGCTGACTAGATTTTCACATTTAATTGCATTTTTGTGTGATGGAAGTTACTGTCTGTAGAAAAAGTGGTGAAGTTATCGTTTGAAGAATACTTTGCAATAAATTAACTTTTGATCACTAAGTTCTGTGTGGCACATAACAGGGGAATAGGTTACAGGAAATGTGGGCAGGGTTTAGGACTGATGGGTTATGCTCTGGAGCATTGACTTCCTGTGCTAGCAGTCTTCTATGTTGTAGGAAATGTGAGGTAAATGTGTTATTGACAAAAACTGCTTTTCCAACTTAGATTGTTAGACATGCAACACAGTTTAACTGTTTTAAACTGTTCTTCCCATCTCCTCTTTGAAACGGGTATAAACTTCAAATATGCTTTAATTATGTACCATGAAGCTGGTAGCAATATATAGTATTTCAAATACAAATGTATTTGGTTCATGTAAGTATTGGTTGGAACTTAAAAACTCAAATGAAAATGTAAGTGTGAAAGACAGTTTCACCCATCAAGCCCAGCCTTACATTAGATCATGAGAAAATTGGAGCTGTAGACTTCTTCGGCCCTCAAGCCAACCTCACCACTCGGTATGATCCTGGCTAGCCCTGCCTTGGGCCTTGCCTCCTTTTCCATGTCGGTTACTGTTTACTTTGCACAAATTATTGTTATCCATCCATTTCATTTCGTTAAAAAACTGTAACGATCGATTGAAGTCCGGTAAAAATGAAAAACATGATTTTGTACATATTTCAACATTTGTGACCTTTTTAATGTAAAAAAATCCATAGGAACTGTATATTTTTAAAATCTATGTAGGTGGATTTTATTGGGAAATACTTCACATTGCAAATTTTCTATAGTCCTTTGAGTTGATGATGACTATTCCACTCCACTTTTCTGTATGTGAGATTGCTATGGAGTTCTGTTCATGATTTGGAGTTTACCATAAGTGGGTGAATTGTTTGGGATGTTTCTCACTTCCGTGGGCTCTTGTTATAGGAACTTGCTGCTGTGCCTTCCTTGAATGCCTCTCTTTTTTTTAAAGTGGTGATGGATCAGGGTGATCATGAGTTGGTGAGGATATTACATCCCCCCCCCCCCCCCACACACACACACAGGCTTTGGGAACATCTTTGAATGTTCTTCATTGTCCTTCTGGAAGTCTCTGTGATGTAGCTTGAGTTTATTTTGGACATGCTGATCTGGACTACCCACTGGAACTGGTTGAGTGCCTCATTGTTGATGGTGTTACCCTAGGAAAGAGCATTTAATTGATTTGCTAATACTGTTGATCTGGAGGATTTAGTAGAACCAATAATGGTACTGCTCCGCCAGTGGCACAAGAATCTAGATCTTATGGAAAACATACTGCATTTCAAAATCACTGGTGGAGTGTTTTTCCTCCTATAGAACATTGAACAGTACAGACAGGAATATGCCCTTCTGCCCACAATATCTATTCCGGTCACGTTGCCAAATTAAAACTAATGGTCTACATCCCTCCATTTCCTTGCCTATTCATGTGCCCGTTCAAAATGCTTCTTAAACATACTATCTTATCTGCTTCTACCACCTCACCAGTAGTAGAAGCAGATAAGTACCTACACTGTGTTTTAAGATAAAGAATGCTTACCTTGTAAATCTCCTTTTAAGCTTTCCCCGTCTCACCTTAAAGCTGTCTGGTATTGGAAAATGATTGAGTTATATACCCTGTCTGTGCGTCTTAAAACTTTACGATCTGGTTGCTCCTTGGCCTCCGATGTTCCAGAGAAAACAATCCCAAGTTTGTGCAACGTTTCCTTTTTCAAATCCAGGCAACAACCTTGTGAGCCTCAAAACTCCAAATATGGCCTAAGGAAAGTTTTATACAGCTTACAACACTTTGTTTTACATGGTTCAGTTTATTATCAGAGAATGTATACAGTTTACAACCTGAAATTCTTATTCTTTGCAGACTTGTACTCAATGCCTAATGAAAGCAAGCATGCCAGACACATCCTTTAGCACCCCATCCAATTGTGTGCCACTTTCAGGGAGAATGGACCTGGAACCCAAGATCCCTCTGTACAACAATATTCCTAAAAGTCCTGCCATTAATTTTCCTCTTGCATTTGACATCCCAAAATGCTGTACCTCATATGTATCTGTTTAAAACTCCATCTGCCTTTTCTCTGCCCATATTTTCAACTGATCTGAAGTTCAAAGTACATTATTATCAAAGTATGCACACCAAATACAACCTTGGGATTCTTCATCTTGCAGGCAGCCACAAAACAAAGAAACACAACAGAATTCACAAATAAAAACCCCCGAAATGTGAAAACAGTCCACAGAACGTGAACCGCAGAGTCCCCAAAAGTAAGTCTGCAGCCATGCAGCCAGCTCGGCACTACAGATGGTCACAGTAGTGGAGCTAGGTTCAGCGCTGAGGTGAGTGCCGATGGCTGCAACTGCAGAGTTAGTTTGGCACTGAGGCATGTAAAGCCTGCTGGAGTAGTGAGCTGAACACTGGTTTGTCCTCCACCCACGGCGTCAACATCTTAATCTTTTAGTCTGGTTTATGGCTTAAATCAGCTAAACATCCGTTCATTATCTCCTCTTAGGCCCCACCACTTCAGTCCAGCCTGAGTTCAGTTCAGTCCATTCCAGCAATGGCCACCACAGCCATACCTGTATTCTCAAAGGTCCAGTTTGCTGAATATTTCAGCATACTACAAAAAACAGCAGGTCAAAAGTGTGCATTGGTTCAAAAGCACATCACCCAGTGGGAAATTACAGGCTGTAGATTGCAGTAATCATAGTCCCGAAAAAAATATATTTAGAATCGTTAGTTTTGTTTTTTTGCTGCCTGCAAAGCGTTGCTGTGTCTCACCATCTTCGCAGAACCAAGTTCTAGATTCTGTTGTATCCTTTGACAACCTTCCTCACTATCCATAACTTTGCCAATTTTTCTGTTGTCTGTAAACTTGCTAATCAGCCCATGTACATTTTCATCCAAATCATAAACAACAGAGGTTGTTAGTTACTTTCTAATCCCTTCTTCCTGTTCCTTTTTTCCTCTCAGTCCTTCATTTTATTTCTTTATATCCAATTTGTCTTTAGCTAATTATTTTACTTTTTTCCTGTTTCTTTATCACCCTTGTCTACGGTATTACGTGATTAGTCTCGCAGTTGAATAAAGATGCAAATGTCCCATTGACTTGCATGTTTATAATAATCATGGATTTCCAGTATGTTACACGTGGTAAAATTCCAGTCTAATGGTCTGACAGGTTTAGAATGCATGTACATAAGTACACAAAGTATATGCAGGCTATTTTTTCTACGTCTATCGGACGTCAGTAGTGGGATGTCTTTACATTGGTTCTTCTGATACAGCATCCTCTACATCGGTGAGACCCAATGAAGACTGGGGACAGCTTTGCTGAGCACTTTAACTCCATCCACAGCAAGCAGGATTTCCTAGTGACAGACCATTTTTATTCCAGTTCCAAACCCCATTCCTATTCCATTGTTTCCTCTACTGATAGGCTTCTCTCAGAAGGAATATAAGGTGTTGGTATGATAATCGATTTCTCTAACTTCTGGTAATTTTTGCTCCTTCCACTTCTATCTTGTTCCATTCCCCAGTCTGGCTGTCCTCTTACTACTTCTCACATGCTTGTCACGTACATCTGGTGCCCCTTCCCCCTTCCTTTTTTCCCATGGTCCACTCTGCTCTACTATCAGATTCCTCCTTCAGCCCTTTACCTTTCCATCTAACACATCCCAGCTTCTTACTTCATCCCCCTCCATAAACAATCGACAGATGACGCAATAGCCACAGCTCTACACACCATCCTTACACACTATAATTCCCTCCAGGCTTGACGAGAAGCTCAGAGACTTCGGCCTTCACCCTGCCTTGTGCAGCTGGATCCTGGACTTCCTGTCAGATCACCGGCAGGTAGTAGGAACTCCCTCACCTCTGACCCTCAACACAGGAGCTCCTCAGGGCTGTGTCCTAATCCCCCTCCTTTACTCACTGTATACCCATGACTGTCACCACCCATAGCTCCAATCTGTGAATTAAATTTGTTTCCCCATACTACATTATTTCAAGTAATAATGAGGCAGCCTACAGAGAAGAAGTCATCACCCTGACACAGTGGTGTCAAGAAAATAACCTCTCCCTCAAAAACAAAGGAGCTGGTTGTGGACTACAGGAGAAATGGAGACAGGCTAACCCCTATTGACATCAATGGATCTGGGGCTGAGGGTGAACAGCTTTAAGTTGCTCGGCATCCACATCACTGAGGACCTCACGTGTTTGTACATACTGGCTTAGTGGTGAAAAAAAGCACAGCAACCTCAAATGGTTGGAGTAGTTGGGCATGAATCGCCAAGTCGTTCTACAGGGGTACAATTGAGAGCATCCTGACTGGCTGCATCACTGCCTGGTATGGGAACTGTACTTCCCCAATTGCAGGACACTGCAGAGAGTGGTGCAGACAGCCCAGTGCATCTGTAGGTGTGAACTTCCCACTATTCAGGATGTTTACAGAGGCAGGTGTGTAAAAAGGGCCCGAAGGATCATTGGAGACCCAAGTCACTCCAACCACAAACTGTTCCAGCTGCTACCTTACGGGAAACTGTACCACAGCATAAAAGCCTCCAGGACAGATTCTTCTACCAGGCCGTCAAACTGATTTTTACTCATGTATGTGAAGGATGTAAGAAATAAAGTCAATTCAAGTCACCCAGGTGGCTTCACCTATCACTTTCTGACTCCTTCCTCTCCCCCCACCTTATTTTGGCTTCTCCCCTTTTCCAGTTCTAATGAAGGCCCTGGCCCAAAATGCTGACTGTTTTCCCCTTTCCATAGATACTGCTTGATTGAGTACAGGAGTTGGGATATTTGCCAAGACATTGGTGAGGCCAAATTTGCAGTTCTGGTCACCTACCTACAGGAAAGATATCAATAATGAAAGGTACAGAGGAAACTTACAAGCGTGGTGCCAGGACTTGAGGGCCTGAGTTATAGGCAAAGGTTGAATTGGTTAGGACTTTATTCCCTGGAGCACAGGTGAATAAGGAGAGATTTGATGGAGGTATACAAAATTGAGTTATAGACAGGATAAATGCAACCAGGCTTTCTCCACTGAGGTTGAGAGACCAAAACTAAAGGTCATACGTTGAGAGTGAAAGGTTAAATATTTACCTGAGTGGGAGCTGCTTCACTCAGAAGGTGGAGCGACTGTGAAACGAGCTGCCAGCAGAAGTGGTGGATGCAGGTTCAATTGCGATATTTAAGATTAGTTTGGATAGGTGCATGAATGAGAGGGGTAGGTATGGAGAGCTATGAATATGAGGTGTGGATCATTGGCATTAGGCAGAATTGGCTTGGCAAGGTCTGAATGGGTCAAAGGGCCTGTTTGTGCTGCTGTGCTCTATGGCTCAAAAAGTCGAGGATTGTGTTTGCTAAGTAGTTGGGGGTTGTTGAGATGCAATGACTTTTGTTACACTACTATGCTTTATCACTTCAATTTGTAGGACTACTTGAAGAAAATGATATTTTCAGAAATGCTCAAGCTGGTGTTCTTATTAGCACAAATAGCCATCCTGTGTTGCGAAAGAACAGGATATTCGATGGATTTGCAGCAGGTTTGTAACTTTTAATTTATAGACTTTGGGGTTAAGTTAAGTTCTCTTAATTGCTGCGTGACATTGTTTAATGTGAGCAAATGTATTGAATTACAAGGTATCAGTTGGCCTTGGATAGGAAATAGCAATACTATTGCCATATATGTGCTTTCTGGTACAAAGACTAGATTTTAATAAAATTGTGACTTACGGTTTTGAGCTATCACACTATCTAATGGAGTTTATGGAATGGATTCATAATCCCATGCCTTTTGTGATATTCTTTGTAGAAATTTGCTAGGAAGTTGTTCTGTGTGAAGAGTGTTTGTGATTTTGAAGGAAGCTTGTATGTTTGGTAATCTGAATTCCTGTATTACTATGGGAATTCAAATAGGGCTAATTTTAAATGTAACTGATTTCCTTCCACATGTTATCTTTATCAATTTTGTGAGCCCTGACTTGTGGTTGAATTATCTTGCGCTAATCAACCGAATTAGTAAATCATGAGGTAACCAGAAAGTCCACTGTTCATTTTAAATTACAATTTCAGTTATAGCTAATCATACATTTTGTTTTGCAGGTATTGAAATAACAAATCATGCTACGGCTACTTTAGAAAACAATCAGATTTTTAATAACCGGTTTGGAGGGTTGTTTCTGGCATCTGGTGTAAATGTTTCAATGAAAGGTATAAAACTTTTACACTAAATAATATTATTTCCTTACTGGTAAAGTGGGATGTATTGGATATAGGAATAAGGAAATATGTCCTTTACACGTGTATGTAATTCTTACAGCAATTGTACATGGCCTTGGTGAGAATATACACAAATTATTATATACAGTTTCATTCTTATGAAAGGGTGGAATAGAAGGAACGTAGCCAAGATTCACTGGATTAGTTCCAAGGATGGTGGATTTTTTGTTTAAAAAAAAAGTCAAATAGACTAGATTCTTCCATTTAAAAGAATGAGAGATCTCATTAAAACTTAGACATTCTTGTGGAGATTTTATGCTAATGTAGGATGAACATTTCTCTTGGCTGAGGAAACTAGGACTGACCGGGGACATTGATTTCGAGTTAAGCTGTTCAGGAATGAGATGTCATTCAGAAGATCGTGAACTTTTTAAGTTTAATGTTGCTTCAGTTAATGCAACTGCCTCATAGATACAGCAGTGCAGTCTTGGTTGTGATCTCTGGCACTATTTGTATTAAGTTTGCACATTCACTTTGTGACAGTCTCTTTCCTAATGCATACTGCTTGTTAAGTAATAATTTAAAATGGCCAATTAACTTAATCAGATTTATTATCACTGATGTGTGCCGTGAAATTTGTTGTTTTGCAGCAGCAGTACAGTGCAAAGAAAATAAATTATAAATAATGTAAAAAGGAATAACTAGGTAGTATCTAATGAACTGTTCGGAAATCTTAAAAATCAGAGTTGAGATATTAACAGCTGAGTTAGAGAATAACATGTAGGACTGGGATAAGGCGGTAGGGTAGTTTTGAGAATCAGCACAGACTCGATGGGCTGAAAGGCCTTCAGTGTTACTGGTTGTTATGTATATTCAAGACTAAGATCAATTCTTATCCAAACATTGGGGGAACCCAGGGTTGTGAAAAAATGATGCTGTGATTTTATTCAATGACAGAACATGTTTGATGATATAGCCAGGTATTTACTATCCAGATCAGAATTATCAACCTGTCTACATTTTATCTTCACAATTATTTGAAATACTCTATTTTGAAAATTGTTTTTTTCTCTTTCTTTCTTCCTTCGATTTTTAGTATACAGAACAAATAGACACATTCTATAGTTAAGGTAGTAACATGTGAAGTTCCAGTGCCTAAACTGCAAGCAGCAGATCGCATTTGCCTGCTGTCCCGCATTGAAATTTTCATTAAGTTGTGCCTATTTCCTTGGCTGCCAAGTCTGATAAGAAATATGAAGAAAGTGTGTACAAATTGATTTGAATTGTACTTCTCAAACAACACCTGCAGTGTTTTAATTGATGTCATCAAACATTGGAATGCAGTGTACACGGGTGTCATCAATAATTTAAAATAAACTAACTGGATATTCTCTGAGCCTCCTGGCTTGCCAAAATTGAAAAAATCATTTATCTAATTATTCCTTGAACATAACATTGCAATCCATAAAATAAATGGCCCCATCTGGGAGTGCTCACAGTGAAAGTGATTCTGGTCTAAACCCTCTAAACTTTGAACCTATTAAGTTCTTGGCTAAATACATGTTTCATGAAGGCTTCACATTCTTGCCTCAGCAAGCTTATTTGGTTGAGTTTTATGCAAGACCTAATATCCTAACTATACGTACCTGTAGATAGTTGTTCTAGTCAACAGCATTTTGTCAGCTTTCAGTACTAGTACTTTTATATATGCCTGAACACCAGCATTGATTTTTGGTTTCAGGGTTGAGCTGTGTCATAGAATAGTGGAGAGAGGTGGATTGTGTTGGCAGAAGCTGAAACTATTTCCACTGGTCAGTGGAAGGTTTATTAAATCATGGATGATTTTGAGGTAGGCTGGAATTATAAATCAGATTACTCATTAAAAGTGTCATATTTACAATTGTGCAAGCATAGTGAGTTCAATTGTAGCTTTGAAATAAAATTCTGTGAAGAGAGAAGCACACCAAGGCTGAGGAAGGGGTTGAAGTAATAAATTGCCTTAGCAGATAAAGGAACTGAACTAGAAGTTATTATCTGTAACATGATGGCTCTTTCCTCTTTTAAGACAACAAAATTATGAATAATCAAGATGCCATTGAGAAGGCTGTTAACAGAGGCCAATGTTTGTATAAGATATCCAGTTACACCAGCTACCCCATGCACGATTTTTACAGGTAAATTTCATGGAATCTCAAGCTTGTCTTTGGGTTAAATATCCTGTTTTGAATTTAACATTTAATGCCAGTTCTCTTTTTTTAATTGTATCAGGTGTCACACCTGCAATACAACGGACCGAAATGCAATCTGTGTAAACTGCATTAAAAAGTGCCATCAAGGACATGATGTGGAATTTATTAGGCATGATAGGTCAGTATTGTGTAGAAAACATTCACTGTTTACTTATCATGAATGTTTGGAGCAATGACTTGATGTTAGGTATTTATAAGACTCCCAGGTTATTTGTCTAATGTTCTGTTTACTTCATTCAGCACTGTTCTAAATGCAACAAAAACAAAAGCTTGTGTGGTATTGTACTGTTTTTTTCTTTTTATTAGTTGAAAATGTTTTTCAGAATTAGTATAGGAATAATCCAATGTTTGAAATTTCTTGCTTTCGTTAGGAATGAAACTTGATACAACAGCTTCAAATTTTTCATAATTCCTTTCTCAGTAGTTGAGATTCCATCATCCCTATAGTGTTCTGCAAAAGCTCATGTAGTGTTTAAGAACTGGTTACTTGAATGAGTAAGGAGTGGAGACTTTTGTTCTGGTGTACAGTGGATCCTGGTTAATGGGACACCAAAAACCAGTATATTCTGGCCCAATTAAGCTCCAATTAGCTAAAGTTTTGCAGGAATAGTTTAAAAAGGTATAAAATAAGGCAAACTACTGTGTACCTAAGTAACAAATTGTACTTCAATGAAGTATAGAAAAAATTGGAACACTACCAAAATTTCTGTGGCCCTGTGCTGGTCAGGGTTGATCATGAATGTTGTGTCCTAGCTGTCTACATTATATGCATGCCAGGGCAGTATGATACACAAGTTGTTGCTCATGCAGCAGGCTTCTCGCCATGCAGCTGATGAATCCACAGGAACAACAGAGACCAATACAGTTTGGCACCAGTGGCACCAAAGGAGTTGCCAGTCAGTGTTGGACTGCAGCTCCAGAATTTTTCCTCGGGGTTTACTCCCCAGACCTTCCCCTAAGCAGGCATAGCCACAAGGCAGCGGACGTTTGAAATCAGTTTTCCTTCTACATGAGCTGCCAACTATGGCTGACAAGGTCCTTCTGCCCAAAGCAACAGATTTTAAAGTACAAATAACCTGCCCTTGTTCCTTCTGTTACTAGAAACAGTTCTGCCGGGTTTAGTAGTTAAGCCGCACATGAAGCCTAGGAGCTGGACTTCGTTGTCAGTGGCTAATTGAGATGCACACCATTGAGAGTTTTTAATAAGTAAGTAGGAGCCTGACCCCAGTGCTACCTCCTCCAGCTATATCAACATTAAGGATCCACAGCTACTACTGCAGTACTATAAAACTGTATATTAGTTCCTCATAGTTATTGAGGGAGGAATTCATTCAGCCTACGCTGATGTGTTATTTTAATTTACTGTAAATTAAAATTAGCACAGACTCCTAGTGCAGATAGAGAACTGCCTTCAAGCAGCCTGTTTCACAATTGCATCCTCCAAATCTTCATTTTAATTGTAACATTGAAGATGATTGTCAATACCTTCAAATTGTTTGGAGTTCCTAATTTGTTGAAGTAGTGAAATCCTTTCATTTTTCTCCCAGCCATTTCTGGCATCTCCAAGCCTGAGTATTTGAAACCACCGAGAGGAAAACAATTCTAAGTTGCCTGTTTGTTACTCGCCAACCATCAATGACAAATATCACAGCTCCTTGACCACAAACACGCAACTGACACTATTTAAAAGCAGTCCGTTCTAAGCATGGTTTGTCTAATGGCTGCATGATGTGCATGTGACCAGCGCTAATTAGAAAGTGTTCAGCAAGTCTCCCACCCCAATTAAGTGACAGTGTTCCAAATAATCTGGCTATTTTCTTGATTAACTGATGTCCCAATTGACTGAAATCCACTGTACTGTGCTGTAGTAAATGCCCAATATACAAGTAAATCCTATTGTTTTCTAAATAGAAAATATTCATGGAAGTATTGTTGAAGGGCAAACTTCTGCTCAGTTATTCTCCCTCTGTCCCTTCTGAGCCATCCTCCACATCTACTGATCTTCCTTTAAGGTCTTTACAGAATCATACTCCAGCTATGCTCCACTTAATAAAAGTGATTCATGAAATACTTGCTTTTGTACTCTGTGCCTCTATTAGAAATTCCAGAATACAAGTGCCATTTTTGTTAACCACTTTTTCAAACTACCTTGCTACTTTCAGTGAATTACCCTCTTCTACTTCTCTCAATTTTTAAGACTTTCTTGAACCTTTCTACCAAATCTCACACTTGACAGATAGTTGATGCAAAGCAAAAACCTATTCCAGCAGCCTGTCTCACCACTACCTTGTAACCTCCGTTCTTAACTTCAATCCCCTAGCAATGAAAATCAAATTCCATTTTCCTTAATCTGCAAACTAACCTTTTGCAATTCTTGCTCAAGCATTCCCAAGACCCTTTCCATAACAGCATGCTGCAATCTTTCATCTGCTAGACCCTCACCCACTCACGTAACTATCTTTGTCTCTCTTTAGATACTGTACCCTCTGCTCAATTTGGTGTTATTAACAAACTTTATGCCACACTCAGTCCCTTCTTCCAAATCGTTAATGAATAGTT
Source organism: Mobula birostris (assembly GCF_030028105.1). Lineage (NCBI taxonomy): Eukaryota > Metazoa > Chordata > Chondrichthyes > Myliobatiformes > Myliobatidae > Mobula > Mobula birostris. Next base: position 30,977,299 of record NC_092377.1, read on the forward strand.
GCAGGCCCAGCACCATTCAGTAAGTTTGTCAAACAGGACCTGCCCTTCCTGAGTCTGCCTAATGGAATCATTTCTATCATGGGCTTGTTAATTCTTAGAGCTATAGTAGAATCATTCTTCCTTTATGCATCAAGCATGTTCCTGACTCTAGATGTAAAGCTAACAGTTAGATGTGGGAAAACCAACTTCCTGTCCCTACACCTCATTTGGACAATGAATATCTGTAAAATTGAGCAGCAAAAAACAAAACAGTATTAGCTCGAGTAATGTATTTAAATAGAACACTGCAATATAAAGAAATACTTATTTTTGTTTTCCCTCTCCTTACAGATTTTTCTGTGATTGTGGTGCTGGAACACTTTCAAATCCTTGCACATTAGCTGGAGAACCTACACATGATACAGACACTTTGTATGATTCTGCCCCACCAATAGAATCCAATACATTGCAACACAATTGAGTTTGTTTATCCTGCCATTCTAATCAAATGTAACTCCAATTGTACAAAAAAAAACTCTGGGGGAAGAAATATCATTTGCTCAGATCTTCAGGAAGAATGTCATTTGTACAGCAGTCGTGTACATGTGGATGACACTGGAGCCCAGTCTGGTGTTCGGGCAGTGAAGAAAAGGAGCAATCTGCTAACTCAGGATTAAGAGAAGGCTGGGTATAAATAGCATTACTATGGACTAAACAGCAGTGTACTATCCAAGGGACAAAAGGCTACACTGGTTTTTGTACCCTAATTGCCAGCAGGAAAATGCCTGCTGACCGTATATAGAACTACAGGAATATGCTACAGCACCTATGGCAAAGGGGTACTGATTGGGTTGGTGTATGTATGAAATTGTGATCTAGCACTTCTATGTTTTGATTTTTAAAAAATATTCAACTGAGACAACTGATTTTAATGCTTTTCTCATGTAGCTTTTTTTGTAAGTTCAAGCAAAACATTGTACTTGAATGTGTCCTGTTTTGTTAGCAGAACTAGACTTGCTGTAACTATACTCATGTCCCAGTATCTTAAGTTCTTTCTATGAAAGAGAAGAAACACTAATCAATTGTATCCCTGAGCTATTGATTAATTACAGAACATGGATATGTTCTTTTTAAAGTTATTTCCATGTCAAACTTATACTTTTGAGACTGATGGGGCTCAGCATAAAAAATAAAACATCTGAAATGGTATTAGTATTTTCACCCCAGTTAAAGAAATTAAATGTTTCATTACCATGTAAATACTGTTACAATAAGTAACTTCCAGTGCCATTTTGGCAATGCTTCTCCCTGTAATGAAGCACTTAAGTATATATATGTACATATACTCAGTCTCTCCTCAATAGCTATTCATTAATGCGTATTGGTGACAGTGGGTAAAATCAACAGCTTGAAAGTGTATGCATGTACCATAACATCCTAGACTTAATATATTGTGGAGTATTCAATAACCATTATGTAGATGCTAGGCAACAATAAAAGGGTTTAATTTCCTAGGAGCAGAGTCTTATTTTTAAAATAAGCTTTATTAGAACAATTTTAAATCATGCCTGAATTCATTTGGGTTCAGAGTTCAGCAATCTTCTTCAATACGCTCTGTAGCTTGAGATGATTAACATTTGGGTCTTCCACCAAAAAGCATATTTCCCTATAGAAGCAAACAAAGATTAAGTACAAAGTTTTTAAAACCAGCTTCCATAACCTGTTATCACCCATCTACTTACTTGAAGAGTCGCAAGGAAATAGTAGTCTTCTCAAATTCTTCAGCTTTCTTGTGCCCTTTCTGAATTATTTCCTCAGGAATATCTGCTAGTCTTGCTGCATTAAATCCGTAACTTTTTGGACAGGCTCCTTCAATAAACTTGTAGAGGAATGTGATAGTTTCCTGACTTGGATCTTCACACTCATTCTCAACCATACAAGCCTACAAAGAGTTCACAATAGGGTATATTAGATCCTTTCACATTTATAAAACATTTGATACACAACGTACCTTATTAAATAAGATTCCACTCAATTTGCTGAGTGGGCTACCCAGATTTTTAGGACCTGCCACATCATTAATCTCGAGGAAAAGAAATCTGTAATCCATGGTCTGAACTACTGTGTATGTAATTCCAAATTCAAAGCAAGCACAATGGTTGAGTCCCCCTACACCCAATCAGGTCAATCTGAAGCAAGCAATAAAAACTGGCCTTGCTAATGAGATCCACATCTCCCAGGTGAACAAAGCTGCAATTACATCATTTCTATAACCTAATCCTTATGAAACAAGGCAGGACACATCAATAGGTTTGCAACATTTGGGCAGCAAAATTGGTAATGCATTCCAAACTTAGAAATGCTTGTAGTCTTTTAGAATTGTTTGTGCAAGTGAAGAAAGATTTATCAGAGCCATGATAGACCAAGTAGCATCCTATTTTGTGAACATGAAATTTATAAGATCAAAGCTTCTGCTCTCTTTGCAGATTGATACACTTACCATATGTCCTAAACTGACTGCAGAGGAATGAGAGAAATCTTCCACAAGGGAATGGTAGTGTGTTGAGAATAGAGTGCGGCACTTGGTATTTTCAGCAAGCTCTTTTACCACCGCACTAGCTATTGCAGTGCCATCATACGTTGCTGTACCACGGCCTGGGAAGAAAAGAAAAGACAACTCAAACAAAATGAAATGAAGACTTCAGTTTTACAGCTAAACCAATTCTACAGCATTTATAAATCAACAAAACAGTTTACCCAATTTTAATTTGCCAAGTTCACTTAAGATGAAGTAAGATGCCTGTACAGCAATATAATCTTGTCTTAGAAAAATGTGTTTCTAGTGAGGCAAGGGTGGGCTGAAGGTATCTATTCCAGATACTTTAAACCCTAATGTAAGCAATCTACAAATAAACCTGGAAAAATCTTCGACAACTTGAAAGAAAAACTGTACAACTCAAGACAGCTTCTGCACGTTTTGATAAAATAGAGGCTTACCAAGAAAATACAGCTTACATGTATAATAAAGGTTCACAGGACGAAATGAACAATGGCTATAGCTGTGAAATTGATTTAGGCACAGGAAACGAAGTGTCCTCAGGCTGGATAAAAAAAAACATGACATTCCCCCATAATTGGTACCAATAAACACAGGTCTAGTAGATCTTACAAAACTTAACCTTACAAGTTACACAACATTTGGAGTAAATCTGACTTAGAAGACAGTTTGGTGAAATGTATGAACACACAACCACCAATTAACTTTAAATGGTACAATTTTACAGGGAGTGCAGGAAGAGGTGCATCCACAAATTGAATTATTCAGGACCGTATATTCATAACTAAAGACAGTATAAAAGCAACTTGTTACTTTAATCTTTTCACCTACAAGCACAGGACCAGTTTTAGAGAGTACTTTAGAAAGGTCAAGGGAAAATAGTGAAATTACACATTTGAAGTGCATTTCACAGATATGCAAACAGCTCCATGACAAAATAAATGGTCCATCAATGAGTGAAATTTGCATACCCTTAAGAGTAGAATGAGAGGAATGGAATGAATATCCAGCACCTCTGACACATTCAGCATGTTCTAAAAGCAAAGCCCAACTAATACTGAATAAATGGCAGCCAAATTGTACAAGAAAATCCCACAAAAGGAGAGAAATGCTCCAGAAAACTCTTAGTGATGCTGACATTTCATGCAGAGCATTTGAAGGGATTGAGCCCTATTTTTTGACTACCAGTCACTGAGCCAAGAATATCATTCTCCCCCCCCCCCATTTACAATGCTCAAATTTAGACAGTTGTTCAAATCCTATTAATCCAAGTGGTTCCAGTGGGATTGCTCAAATCACTTAATGAGAAAAGAACATTGTTTGAAAATGTCTATTTCCCTATTATCCCCCTCAAATTGATATATTGTGTTGCACAGAGTGGGTGTTGGGGCTCTTGGGAGAAAAAAAAAAAGCAACAACTGTGTTTGTGGTACTACAGTTGGCTCTTGGCTATGGAGGAAGAAGGAACTAGTGGTTGGAAACTTAGTTTAAGCAAGCAGACAGGCATTTCCACGTTTCCACCAGTTACAAGGCATTTCTGAAGGGGAAGGAGGATGATTAGCCAGTGACTGTATTATGACATGTATAGAGAAAGGATGAGTTCTTACTATATACAAAGGCAAGTAGGTCAGAAGCTAAGAGCAGGAACTCAAGATTATAATCTCTGGATTATTTAGTGCTCTGTGCTCCCAAGAATAGGAATTGGAAAACGGGTCCAATGGCTTTAAAGACAAAGGGATGGTGTACAAGGGAGAGGTTTAAATTTTTGATCATTGGAAATGTTGGGATCTGTACAAATAGGATAGGTTTTGATTGAACCAGGATGGGTCCAATATTGTTCCAGGGAGTTTGAAACTAAATTGGCACAGGGATGGAACACAATAGATGTTCAGTTTGGAGCGAGTCTCAGTCGAATACAGAAAAACTGGCTCAGACCAGAGACCAGTAGACATGGGGATAATATGATCAGAAAGCCAAGTTGCATTACTGCTGGCCACAGGTGAGGAGGACGCAATGACAAGATACGAAAAGTCGTTGCCGTATTCCAGAACAGAAAGGATAAGTCAAGCAGTTATAGGCTTGCGAGTCCAGGGAAATTATTGGAAAAAGTTCTGAAGGACAGGATTAATCTCTATTTGTAAAGGTAGGTAGTTACAGATTTGTTGGTGGGAGGTTCCATCTAACATTTAACTGAGCTTTTGGAGAGATAACAATGTATTGAGGAGGGCAGTGCAGTTGATAAGGCAGAAGAGATTCATGAGCATGTTGTCTACATCAGAGCTTTTTCCTTACAAGGGGAGTGAGTCTATGATCCATGGAGCAGAGACAGCTGAGGGGGGAACCTGAGCATTCAATGGCATCACCGACACCAAATTCATCCCAGTATCAAAGTCCTGGGTGTCACCATGACCAGGAACTAAACTGGTGTAAGTAATGCAGCTGCAACAGTAGGTCAAAGGTTGGGTATCCTGTGGCCAGTGACAAGGCACGAGTCAGCAGTGCCATGGAACAGTCTCTGAAATGCACACACTTGCACTCGGGAGCTCGACACCATCCAGCTCAAAGTACACACATTGTTCACAACGTACATCAGCTCCTGATAAACAAGCACAAAGCCCCAGCAAGACACACAAACACAGCCAATTTGAGCATTACCCAATTCGTCCAAAAGCACGAGGGAATGCCGAGTTGCATGTTGGAGGATGCTGGACGTCTCACTGAGCTCCACAAAGAAGGTGCTTTCACCTGCAAAAGAGACAGTTCAAAACATTTCAACACCCAACCTCAAGGCATCTGTGGTAACAAGGATCAATGCATTTCCCTTCTTTCCTTAATAATTTGTGGTGGAAATAGTTAAGTGGACCCACATCAGCTGGCAAAAGATACAAGATCTCATCCCAGCAAATGCACAATCTACTCAAACTCAAATCAAAGTAATTCTTATACATTCTCTCCAAATACGAGTCACAACCTTGTTGCCTCTACAAGAAAATCATTGTGAGCTAGCAATACACTCGTCACTATCCGATACACAGATCTCAAAGTCTTTGACCCCCAGAGAGGAACTTGAAATCAAAGCTCTCACCACTTAAACTCTATGAGTAAGAGCTCAAATGTTTAAGTTGCTTAAATAATTTATTGGCCAAAGCTGCAGATCCAATCTTCCTTATCCACTGCTGCTTGTACACAGAGCTCCATAAACCAAGAAAATTGCAATAAATGTCTGATGGTGCAGAATTCCACTGAACCTGGAGGAAACTCTTGACTGGAAAAGCTCCGATTTAACAAAAAATAATAATTTAGTTAAGTGGGAAAAAACATCCGCATGCTTTGTTAATAACATTCTTTTCTTACCCGACATAATTCTATCTGAGGCTCCAAGGCGAGTGAAGACTCTGTCCACTGGGTTAAATTTGCAGCTTTCAGCAGGTACGTAGCACCCCATTTGAGCCATGATCACCAATAAGCCAACCTGACAAAACCAACCACAGGTTTCTATGTGTAGTCTCATATGTTCCATTCACACCTCCAGTTCAAGCTGCAATCATTCAACCCAACACCCTCTTGCTGATCTCTTTACCCTCTCCACTAAGCCTACTGCATCCTTCTATGCCCACTGCCATCCTGGTATTCCCTGGACAGTGCAACACAGTACCGGACTGCGGGAGGTGCTGTTTCAGGATGTGTGACATTCCATGGTATCATTACAAAGAGTGGGGAAGCAGTCCCATTAACTCAGTACTTGCTTCCTTAACCAACACCACGCACAGATTATCAACCCAAAGCATTAACAGTGCTTAGCTCTACAAAAGCGCTGCCTGCCCGCGCAAGTATTTTCAACAAGTCAGATAAGCAGTGTCTGCAGTGATTTATTTTGGGAATGCCCAGGCATAGATCTTGCTACTGTATGCTGGACTTTACTGTGCACTTCAGATTTCCTGCATGGTAGCAGCATACTTCAAGCAGATACTGTGCAAAAGGAATGTGAATGGTGCTACACAAACGATCTAGATAGCACCGCGTTCTCAAGGGTCCCGGTCTGAAATGTCAGCCGATTATTTCTCTCCATAGATGCTGCCCGACCGGCTGAGTTTCTCCAGCATTCAGTGTGTACTACTCTGCTGCCAAATCTCCCTCTTACCTGTCTCATGAGTGTGGATTTACCACCCATATTTGGCCCCGTTACAAGCAAGCAGGAAGCTTGCTGGTTGCTGCGACCATTTTCCAAACCTCCAACATCCTCACAGCCAATCACCACATCATTCGGGATGAAATCGCCCAGGAAGGTTCTTAAGATACATGGATGCCGCGAGCCTCTGAGCTCCAGGAACGGCCGGGCTTCGCCGCTGGTGAACGATACCACGGGCCTGCACATGGGCCCCTCGCCACTCTGACTGTAGTGTGTTAGACTGAGCAAGACATCTGCAAGAGGAAAAGAACCAAGAATGAGCAGAGTTCGCAGCTCAAAGGTCTATGAAATGCACCAGCTGTAGCAAAGAGGTTTGAATCTTCCAGTATTTGGCAAATCATTTTTGAGAAGTATTTTAGTTAAAGGTTGGTAGAAATTTTGAATAGGCAACTTAAGTTGCATCATACAGGAGAAAATGGATTGAGATGCCATTCAAATGACTGAACAATTCTTTGAACTCCTCCCTCACCCACCTCAAGTTCAGTGAGGGTAGTAAGTCGTATCATAAGTCCCACCTTAGAGTAATGCAAATGTGAGCCAACCTACCAGCCACCCACACAGGTCCTTAAAACTGATGATTCTCACAAGCGGTTTGCAAGAGGCCATTACTTGAGCTTTGGGGCAAATACCCTGGGCGGAGGAAACTCGAGGTGGTCTAACCGAAAGAGTTTACCGCAGAGGCCGTTTGAGGTTTTGAGCAGGAAGCTGTAGTTTGGATAGGCAACACAAAGACTCACCATAATAAGGGCATCTCTTTGCAAGTTGGGACTATGTGGTGCATATAACACATTCCTGGCTATTGTACTATCACTAGCTGGTAGTTTGATATGCAAAGGTTGGGACAAGTACAGCAGAAAAAAAATGTTCCGGAGGCTCTGCAGTCAGAAGTGTGGGCACTGTTGTGGTCTGAAAACAAGCAGGGTGGTCATCTGTGGTGGCCATTAGAGAAGGTACCTTGACCCAGAACAACTATGGTTCAGCAATTTGGGTTAACTTCAGTGATTCACAGCCGGAAGTCAACAATAATTGGACCATACACCAACAGAGTCGCGGCAAGTCATCTGGTGGAGCTGTCACTCAGCTTACAGAGACGCCCATATTTTGACGAGCCTTTATCTTGCTTACCCAAGCCACAGCTTCCTGCTCCCAAGCAACTTGAAAACTCTTCAAACTGTTCAAGGAGCTTAAACAAATTGGGAGTGGAGAAGTTTGGCTAATGAACTACTCAGGGCAGACAGGATGGCAGAACATCTGAAAACATTATCTTTATCACAGCTACCCTAAAAATGTGACTGATAGACAGGGTACCGCTGCGCTAATGGGAGACTGTAAATCAAACTGTGTAATAGAATAACTTCCTGTTTCAAAACAAAGATTTTCAATTAAGGTAGTGTGAAAGACAAATAACTGTAATAATTTTTGTATCTTAATTCAAGCAATGAAAATTGAGGCATGATAACTACTTCCCTGGTTAGCCAATACGTAGTCCAGGATTCAGCACTGGAATCTCCAAGGCTTCTAAATTTTTGGATGGCAGGTGTTAGCAGTAAAATGATGTTTTTACACCACATCCTGTATTAATCCCTTTGTCATTTAATCGCTAGTATCTTCCAGCACCTTACAAACCTTTGGTATTAACCATAATCAAAGACCTCACCCATCCCAGACATTCTTCCTTCTCCCCTCTCCCACCAGGAGGAAGATTCAAAAGCACGGAGGCACAAACAAGGATAGCTTCTATCCTGTTCTTATCCGGCCAATGAATGGTCCTCGAGTAAAATAAAATGGATTCTTGACCTCACAGTCTATCTTGTCGTGATCTTGCTCTTCATGGTTTATCTGTACTGCACTTTCTCTGCAGCTGTTACCTTTATTCTGCATTGTTATTGTGCTACCTTGTTCTACCTCAATGTACCGTGCAATGTTTGATTTGCATGAACAGTAAGTAAGACAAGCTTTTCACTGCATCTTGGTAGATATAACAAACAAACACCGATGTTGTCCTCTCCTCCCTTCCCGCCGCCCCATGAACTGGCTTAAAATCCGTTGCATCCCCAACTCTCTACAGTGCTGATGAATGGTTCCAGAAATGTTAAATCTATGGGGCTTGGACCTTCAAGGACAATTTTCCTGTCCTAATGAGCCAACTGGCACTCAAAAAGAAGAACTTGTATTGAAGAGCCATTCCAACAGCTGCCTCAGCCGGTGGAAGAGCCGAACACAGATCCATAATGAAGGGTTGTGGAGCTTCCTCTGAGGCAGTCTGCCAGCTGGTTTAACCAGAAGAGAGAGCGGTACCAAGCAACACCAAAGTCAACGACCGAGCACAACCGCAGGAGCACCCCACACCCCCACTTAGATGGGACAGGACAAAAGACGTTTCCTCCCACAGCTTTCAGCACACCTTAGGCCTCCCACGCCCATCCCAAGGAGAGTTTGTAAAGGCAATATTCAAATGCCCAAGCCAACGCTCGACTCACCAAGGACGGCAATGCAGTCCACAGCCGCCTGCCAGTCTTTGTAGTTTTTGTCGAAGTTGTAGAACAGCCTCCTCATGCAGTCCTGTAGGGCAGCATCCCGCCTGTCCTCGGCACTGCTCATCGTGTCCAACAGCTTCTCGATGGCTTTGGTCCAGTAGCGCTTGAAGCCCTTCTTGGTGGATTTCAGCTCGTACTCCTCGGGCACATGGCGGTCGGCCACGGCTTCCGGAACCTCCAGCTGGTAGCGGTTCCTGCCCGTGCCCCAGTACACCATGCCGCGACACCCCAGCCTCTTCCGCTGCTTCTCCAGGTACTCCCGGAGGCTGGCGTCAGTCTCCTTGATATCAGCCAGCGCCTGATCGTAGTCCGGATCAAAGCCGGACTTGGGCGTAATTACTCCAGTGTTTTTCGCCTTCTGGTGATCGAAGGCCGTGTCCCACCTCTTCAGCTCAGCCGACAAGTCCGGGAAGAGGCCTTCGGTGCCGCTACCCTTCAGGCTCAGAACCTGCCTCAACAGCTTGGATTTGAAGCCATCAACGGACGATTCCATGACCTGCAGCACCTCCTGGAAGATTTTGAAACCCTCCAAGGCAGAGAGGAAGTCAGTAATCTTCTTCTTGCTGTACGTCGTCTCCTCGTACAACACCGCCCGGCTGTCGGGATGGTCCTTGCTCTTCAGAGGCGAGCCAATGCTGTGAATTCGGCTCAAAAGCCGCTCCAGGTCGGGCACCTTTCTCAACAGCTCCAGCACCTCAGCCACCTTGTCTGGCACCGCCATCAGGTCCTCGACGGCGTTCAGGCGGTCGTCAATGGCGGGGGGGTGGCAGAGGGGGGCGCACAGCCACTGCTTCAGAAGGCGCTTGCCGAAGTAGGTGCAGCAGCTGTCCAGCTGCTCGAGCAGGGTGCCCTCCCTTGTGCCCGTGGTGCTGTTGCACAGGATCTCCAGGTTGGTTAGGGTGACCCCATCCAGGACCAGCCGCCGTCCACTCCAGGCCGAGCCCGGTGACCCCTGGGCCCCCGTGTCCACTGGCACGTACTCCTCAAAGTTAGCCATGGACAGGAGCTCCTGGTCGACCAAGCACTTCTTCAGGTAGAACACGCAGGCACCGAGGGCCGACAGGGCCAGCTCCCGCCCTTCCGCCGGGGTCAGGCCCAGCGCGTCCGACTCCGACACCATCTTCCGGATGGCCGACGGCAAGGAGGCGCCCGGCTCCTCGCCGAAGTAGCCCTCCTCCGCCAGCACCTTTAGGGTCTTGGAGGCATCCCAGAACTGGGAGCCTGCCTGCAGCGTCTCCTGCGCGGCAGAGAGGATGCAGCCTTTCAGGACCCTCCTGGTCTCCAGCGAGGGGTTGCCCCTCTCGGTCAGCACTTGCACCGGGGCGTAGTGGGCCACCAGCATCCGGAGCCTGGAGCAATGGCGGTCGTCCTGGAACTGGCCCAGCTGGAACTTGCCGACAGAGGTGTCGACGAAGCAGACGCCGTAGCAGCGGGGCTGTCCCGGCGAGTCGCCGTTCACCGCCTCCCGCAGGCACAGGAGGTACTTGTTGCTGCTCTCCGAGGGGTTGCCGTCCAGGACGCTGTACGTCTGCGTCCCCTGCGTGATGATCCGGCACACCTCCCGCCGCACCACGCGGTCGAACTTGGTGGGGTGCGCCATCGACCTGCAACGCGCCTCCATCATCTCAGGGGTCTCCGTCTGCTCCACCCGCGCCACCTTGTAGCCCTTCTGGACCAGCACGTCGGAGAAGCGGCCGAAGGCGATTTCCGGGAAACCGGAGTGAGCCCAAGTGCCCTTCATGTACATCAGGCCCAGCTCGTTGACGGTTGTGACAGCGTCCATGTGGTAGAGCTCGTAAAACTTGCCGACCTTGTAGAAGATCACGGTGTCGAGCATCTGGGACTTGAGCTCCCACCACCTCCGCATGCCAGGCGTACACTTGCTCAGGAAGTCGTCTGGCACGTACAGCGAGCAGCGGTCGTAGTCAGGGTGGTCTTCCCTTCGCCTTGTTGCATCCTTCCTCTTGCCGGGTTTCAGCCACTCGAGCTTCTCGTGGTCCCACACTGTCGCGGTCGAGGCACCGCCCAAGCCACCGCCACTGGACTGGCACTCGAAGGTCTCTGGAGCAGAGAACGCTGACAGCTTGGACTTGGTGCCCGAGGACACTGTGGCTGGTCTCTTTGGAGCTTCCGGGGGAGAACAAGACGGAGTCTTTGGAGTGGCTGAAGTCGCACTGCGTTTGCGCTTGAAGGGAGTCTTCACCGGACTCTCCGGATCGGTCTCCGTTTCGGGCTCACTGATGTCATTCTCATCGACCCCACTGCTGCACTCCTCGCTGCTCCCCTCCTGCTGGTCTGGTTTAAACTCCTCCTCTGAGCTTTCGACATCACTGTCTGACTCTACCACAATCCGCCTCCTTTTGGCCTTGACGCAGGCTGAACGTGTTGCCCGTGACGACCGTTTATTTGCTTTATTCTCATCTTCGCTGTTATTTTCTTTGTCTTCCTCGCTTGCTGTGGACTGACCATCGACCTAGAAGGCAAGACTGCAAATTTACTTGTTCTTCTGACTATCCTAAACACACAACACAAAGCTGGGATTTGTCTACTGCTGCTAAAAGACCCCTAGGCCCGATCATCTATGTCAACCAAGACGCTCATCTGCATGAATCCCATAGCCCTCCACTCCTTTCCTATCTGCATCCAAATCTTTTAATTTTGAAAACCACTGTGATTATACCCAAGTCTACCACCTTCTCTTGTAGCTTATTTCATATACCCACTCTGTGGAGAAAAAAAAAGTTATTAAAAAAAAGTTGCTGTCCTTTAAATATTCCCCCCTCTCTACATTCCCTGGTTTTAGACTCCCCTCCCTGGAACCCCATGCACTCCAACTGTCGAGACAAGTTGGGCCATATCAAAACCCTTGCCAAAGGCTGTGCAGAGGTGCAGAGGGACTTAGGAGTCCTCGGGCAAGACTCCCAGAGGGCTAATTTACAGGTTGAGTCTGTGGTAAAGGCAGCAAATGCAATGTTGGCATTAGTTCAAGAGGAAGAGAATATAAGAGCAAGGAGATAAGGCTGAGCCTTTATAAGACACTAATCAGGCTGCACACGGAGTATTGTCAACAGTTTTGGGCCCCATATCTCAGAAAGGATGTGTTGTCATTGGAGAGAGTCCAGAGGAGGTTCATGAGGATATTCTGGGAATGAAGGGGTTAACATAAGAGGAGCACTTGGCAGCTTTGGGCCTGTACTCACTGGAATTTAGAAGAATGCAGGGGATCTCACTGAAACCCACAATGTAGAAAGGACTAAATAGGGTGGACGTGGGGTGGATGTTTCCTATGGTGGGGGTATCCAGAACTAGAGGGCACAGCCTCAAAACTGAGGGGCCACCCTTTAGAACAGAGGTAAGAGGATTTTTTTTTTTTTTATAAATCCTGAGAGTAGTGAATCTGTGGAATGCTCTGCTACAGACTGTGGCCATGGCCAAGTCCATGGGTATATTTAAGGTGGAAGTTGACTGATTGCTGATCGGTCAGGGTATCAGTGAGAAGGCAGGTGTATGGGGTTGAGTGGGATCTGGGACTAGCCATGATGGAATGGCAGAGCAGACTTGATGGGCTGAATGGCCTAATTCTGCACCTGTGCCTTATGGTCTTATACCACATGGTACACCCCCCAGTTCGCAAGGGTTCCTCCACAGATATTTCCAGCAGTTCAGTAGCTGCCCATCACCAAGGTTAAGCACAGTTCCCTCTCTCGCAGGGCTCTGAGTTTAAAAACACTTCCTGGATACATTTAACAAATACACCAGGGCACCATTGCAGTGTAGCAGTTAGCACGACGGTAACACTGCCCGGGGATTCTGGAATTCAGAGCTTAATTCCGGTGCCGTTCTGCAGCGAGTCTGCGCGTTTTCCCTAGGGCATGCGTGGGTGGGCTTTCCCTGAAAGCTCCTCCCTCAGTTCATAGGTCATTGGAAATTTACCCACGATTAGTCTTGGGTTAATCATGTTTATCGGGGGATTGCCGGGGAGGCATGACTCGGAGAGCTGAAGGGGCCTACTCCACTGTGTAACACTACCCACCTAGACCCTTCTCATTAAGGTAAGCCCAGTCGATACTGGAAAATCTGAAACCTGTTATTATAATAATTTTATTACTTTTACACCATACTGTTACTTGCTACATATCTGCTCTTCCAAATCCTACCACCTATTTAGAAGGCTATATAATCTCAGAATGATCATCCTCTTCGTTATTTATAACTTTTACCTGTAAACTTCATTTGATGATCCTCCAGCAGACCCTCTCCCCCAGCCCCAATTCCACTCTCATGCTCTCCTTTTTCAGTGGAGCTACACTCCTTCACACCTCCCCACCCAAAAATCCTGTCACCCAGGAACACGGAGCTTCCCGCAGCAACTTACACAGTATCGCAAACCCACCTGCTTATTAATGCTCCGTCATCACTCTTAAAATGCAGTTAAGCCCGCCAACCCTCTCATGCTCCCCCATAGGAACCATTGTTCACACACTTGTGAATGGCACATTTGATTATTCACCTACCTCCATTCTTGCACCTTCATCGTCATCATCACTATCTTCATCTTCTGGCTCAGAAGGTTCAGAGCACACTGCCAACTCTAAACGCTTCTCTCTCGGTTTCTGAAGGGCGTTATCTGCATCAACAACTGCTCTGCGGATCTCAGGCTTTCCACTAAAGTAGACGCCACCTCTCTGAGCCTCTTTACAATCAGAACCTGCAAGATCAAAAGATCTTTCACAGAAAATCATCCAGCAACTTGTTGGCCACGAGAGGTGGGAGCAGAATTAGGCCAATTGGCCCATCGAGTCTTCTCAGTCATTTCACCAAGGCTGATCTACATTCTCCCCCAACCCCATCCTCCAACCTTCTCCCCCAACCTCATCCTCCAACCTTCTCCCCATCACCTTCCATGCCTTGACTAATCAAGAACTTATCAACCTACGCTTTAAGTGTACCAAATGACTTGGCCTCCGCAGCAACCCATGACAATGAATTCCAGATACACCACCCTCCAGCTAAAGAAATTCCTCATCTTCATTCTAAATGGATTGGCAGCTCAATATTCCAGCTTTGCACCGTTTCAGATGTGATAGATTGGAGGGATGGTGGGGGAGGTGGCATTACTAGTCAGGGAAAATGTTACACAGGAACAAGGTGGCAGTGCTTGATAATTCAACAAGTTTTCAAAGTAAGCAGGGTTAGCTGTGGAGACACCGTACCAGGATAGATCTGCAGACAAATGTTTTGAAAGCAACGTACTACGGGAGGAGAAGCAAAGACCAGAAACACCAGGGAAAGAGAAGGGGGCAGGTGAGGCAAGGTGCAATGTGTGGATTTCTGAATCAGTCAATCTTGGCAATGTTGTGGGAAGGAGTTCGAGAACAGCAGCGAGGAAGAACAGGTGAAAGTGGATAGTGTTGTTAACTGACCACAAAACAGAACAAGGCCATGGGGCTTCTTGATAAAATCTTAATTGACTCATGACCCTAATCCCCACCACCACCTCTCATAACCAACATATATTCCTTAACATCCCCTAGTTATCCAACTTAGATGTCTAATACCAGACGGCTTGCATTGAACGAGAGAGGGGGTAGGTTCAAAGGGGATTAAGAGGGGCAAGTTTTTTTTTTTAAACTCAGAGTCACAGATACCTGGAATGTGCTGTCTGGTACCGTGGTAGAGGCAAATATATTAGAGGCTTTTAAGAGACGTTTGGATAGGTATATGGATGCAAGGAAGAGGAGGGTTATGGACATGGTGTAGGTAGGAGGGATTAGTGTTTGGGTGTTTTTGATTTGCTTTTTAGCTGGTTCAGCATGACCTTGTGGGCCAAATGACCTGTTCCTGTGCTGTACTTTCTACGTTCTAGATTTTCAAGATTAATTAATACAACATCAACTGCTAATCACAGAATTACAGGCTTCACTTCTGAAGTTACCAACAGCACAGCCCAGGGCGCACTTGAACTTCTGCTCACAGCTCAGGTTTGACCCAGACCTCTGGTGCTCTCCCCGTGGAGTCTGCACGTTCACTCTGTGACTGTGTGGCTTTTCCAGTCCCTCCCATATCCCAAGCTTTGGACGAGGTACAGAACTGAGCAGAAGTCTCAGACACATATACGCAGCCAGTACTGCAGTACTTTTACGTATTGCACTGTACTGCTGCCACAAAAACAAATTTCATTGCAGATGTGAGTGATAAGCCTGATTCTGATTTAGGTCTCTATTGTGGACTGAGAGTGGGAAGGGGACCAGGAGAGGGGAATAGTGGTTGGGAAAAGGAGAAAGGGGAGGGGAGGGAGTGGGGAGCACCAGAGAGATATTTTGCAATGATCAATTGTTTGGGATCAAATGGCCTTGCCTGGTGTTTCAGGGCTGGGTGTGTCTACACCTGCACCAAACCCACCCGTCACTCCTCCTCTGCCCTGTCCCACAACGCTCCACTCTCACTATCCTCCAACACCTTTTGCTCCTGCCAGGTTTACAAACACACTTTCCACTCAACACTAACAAATACAGTACTGAAGAAAAGTCTTAAGCACCCTATCTGCCCATGTACTGTGTGTGGCAACAAAAACACCGAGGGACGTTTTTGGGCATGAAACAGTATGTTTACAGGGAAATAAGGGGAAATTACATGAGCCAAATGAACGAAGTGACCTCCTTTTAGACTGTAAGACACAGGAGCAGAATTAGGCCATTTGGTCCATCAAGTCTGCTCAGCCATTCATCACGGCTGATCTTTCCTCCCCACCCCCCAGCCTTCTCCCTTTTGATACCTTGGCCAATCAAGAACCTGTCAAGCTCTGCCTTAAATACACCCAACAGCCTGGCCTCAACATCTGCCTTTGGTAACAAATTCCACAAATTCACCAGTTTCGTAGCGATACAGTATTAACAAAATTATCCACTCAGCACTCTCTCCAAGGCCAGTACGCCCCTTAGGTGATGCCAAGAAATGCACAGGTCAGCACTTCATTAACCTCAAATTAATTTCAGCACAAGATCACCAAGCCTGCTTTGACAGCCATCCAGCTTTACACCAGTTGGAAAGCATTGAATATGTGGAATTCAGAGCACAACACAGACTGCGTTGTGGTATGATTTTGGATAGACACTGGAGAATGGGATCAGAGGTCTGATGTTGAGCTGGTAGTTCTACATCATCAGCAGTTTAACCAAAGTGGCAGGAACAGCTGTCGAATCAAGTTAGCAAATTGATTTACACCAATCTCTTGTAAAAGCTATTTTCAAAAAAAAACATAAACTAGGATAAACAATTAAGGCAATCTTGCCAATATTACCCACATCCTGAGAACATGCAGGAGGGAAACACTGCACTGTTGGCATAATATTCATAACTGCATACTGATAACTCATTTCTATCAAAGAATACTAAATGAGCAGTCAGATCAAGCCTGCATTAAGGGTTGAGGAACCTCTGAACTCACAGTTTAGGAAATTTTCAACTGCGGACTGCTCCAATTAAAAAGTAGTTCTGTCATGGCTGAACTACTAAAGGATTAATGCAACCAGAAATCAGCACCAAGTTTTCAAAACAATATGGATGCTACCATCAGTCAGGTCACAGGAAGATTTTGGGTTAAGACAAAGACTTTAAATTTAAACAGTCTACAAAATCCAAACAATTGGATGCTCAAAGAATCTCAGGGTTGTAAGTATGTACTCTGACAATAAGTTTTACTTTCAACATGATCACAATACGTGTACACAGGCTTGAACAAGTAACTCAACAATCCTAGACATGAATGCATTACCAGGAGGCGCTCAAACATGATAAACAAATGCCAGTGGAAACGTGAACTTCAGATCTTGTAGCATAACAAAGATCCTACGTGACTCTACACGAATTGTCAGGGAAGTTCTCAGCAAGCTGATACTTTCAAGGAACCCAGTGCATATTAACCCATTAACATCCAAACAAATACCTCAAACTCATTTATCAAAGGACAGCTGTACATTGCAATTAAGACTTTACTAATTTGGGCTGTGTCTGACATCATGTCCCAGCAATGAAAGAATAGACTATACCTCCACAGAAGTAGGCATTGTATATCCTGGTTCTTACCTGTGAACATCTTTACGTACTTCACACTGACCCAGCCTCTTGTTGGAGGTTGATCGAAGAACTGGACATGAATACGAAGAGACTTCCCCTTTCCCCTGAGATACTCCTTAGTAGTGGGATGATTATAAACCAGACTTGGCCACCATGGATAGCCTTCCATCTTGGCCCACACTAGATCGCCAGGTGTAAAGTCACATGTTTGACTGCAAGTGAACAGGACAGTACATTACCCTTTGTACAACTGGCCTTACTTTTGCCAATATTTTCACACGGCATCTGTGGGCTGTAAATTTGTCCACATTGCCAAAGTTGCTGCACCAAAACACAACCCCGATTACATTTTATACAACACGAGATCCACAATCTCAAGACCCCAGTTACTACACCAATAGGTTTCAGGTCTCCTTGGGGCACCAAAACCTCAAAAAAGCAACATCCAAAGACCCCCTCCCCCAATGCAGGTCACGTTATCCTCCCACAGCCGGAGGTACATTAGTCCCACCCTACCAGGCTCAAGAACAGGTACTTCATTTCAGCTACTGGTTCTTGAACTGACCGGCAAAACTTTCATCATAACAGATTAACAACACTGACCACTTTGGTTATTTTACACTGGAAAATTAGACTTTGTTGATTTTGTTCTAATTGTGTCCTTTATTGTAAAAAAAAAGTCTACGATTTTATATTCAAATGTATGTTTTTCTTCAGGATGCTATTTATATAGTGGAAGTTGCTGCAAATAGTTTTTTTTCATTGCATTCAGGTACTTGACCATACAGAGCACATCATAAACACCACGAGCCACGAGGTAAACGCAAAAGTACAGGAACTTTATATTTCTGCTATCTTCCAAAAACATTTGTCAGTACTACTATCCACATGGCTTTACAAACAAATAGAGACGGTTTTCCCAGTTATCCCCTTTTCCAAAGGCTTATCACCATACCAGGGACCCTACAATACCACTGGGCAATATGAAGTTTGTAGCCGTTTCCTGGACCAACAAGATCAGATAATAAACGCACGCATGGAAAATAAAATCACAACGAGCTCATGTTTTGCAAAGCTCACCGAGCCGCTCAAAGCTGCCAGCGGCCTCCTAGGCCTCCGTCTGTTTTCTGCCACTGAGCCGGTCAGAGACCAACCGTGAACCCACCTCCCTCCGGCCCATATTCCCACAGAAAGCGCTGTGCCTACTGCCCGAACCGGAACTCTAGGCCTTACCCCAGGGTGGTCGCCCGGGGGCTCGCCGCCTGCTTGCGGGCTGTTTTCGCTTCCCAAGTGAAGGAAGGGCTGGAGGAGGCGGTAGTCCGAAGCTTCTTGGGCGGGCTCCGGCGGGTCTTGCCCGCTTCGCTGTCATTCTGCTTGACCGCTTCCCTGGCAGAGGCACTGTTGGCCTTCTTTGCGGGCGCTGCGATGGTCTCGGGTCCCGACCTGCTACAGGTGCTGAGTGGCGGAGACTTGGTAAAGAAGCTGAACAAGGTCCGCTGCTTGGCCATGGTGCAAGCGGCGCGGAACTGCACCGCAATCCGGTCCCCACTGCTGGCGGGAAAAAGGAACGCAGGATCAGAGGAAGAAACACCGCATGTTGCCCCAGCCAATCAGCGATTAGCACCGCCCCCTTTTCGTGGGACGGGCTGTATGTTCCCGCGCAGCCTGACTGACCAATACCCCGCAGAAGAGGTTTAAGAACGGAAGACTTAAGTTTATATTTCATTTTGAAATGCTTTAATATCATAGAATCACATAAGAGTTATGAAGGGAAGGAAACTATTAATCATGTGCCAATCGAAAAAGAGGCACTCAGCCTAATCCCGCCTTCTCACACTAAACTTAGAGAAATATACTGTGCACGGAAACAGCGAGCTTCATTTTAACCCTTCATTTCTTATTTTTATTCTCCCACCAGACTTTACACTACTACAATTTACAGTAGCTATTTTAATTACCAATCTACATATCTTTGTAGTGTTGGAAACGGGAGCACCTGCGAGAGAGGTGGTCACAGGAGGCTGCAACTTCCATGTTGATAGCACCCAGGATGAGGATTGAATCCCCCCGTTTTAGGCGCCGCGAGACGGCGACTCTACGAGCTGTGTCTTGGTTTCGTTTTATATATCTGATGAAGGATTTTGCCACCCTTCTGGATGCCAAAGAATTCTCATATGCTCTCTTAACCTTTTACAAATAATTTATTATCCTCTGCAGAGGGAAACGGTCCTTTTCTATTATTCATGACCCTTCAACCCGAGGGGTCCATCTCGACCACGGTGCCCACCCGGCTAGATCCGATTTCCTGCATTCAGCCCATATTTCTCTAAGCCCCACCCCTCCATCTATCTATTCAAGCGCTTCTTAAATGATACAATACCTGCCCTCAAGCATTTTTCTGGCAGCTTGTACCACATACTTACCACCCTCTGTGTGGAAAAGTTGCCCGCAGTGTCCCTTTTAATGCCCTCTAGTTCTGCTTTCTCCTGCCCTGCCCTGCCCTGCCCACCTTCTCTATGCTCCTGATAACTTAAACATTTCTATTAGGCTGCAACACACATCAAAGTTGCTGGTGAACGCAGCAGGCCAAGCAGCATCTGTAGGAAGAGGTGCAGTCGACATTTCAGGCCGAGACCCTTCGTCAGGACTAACTGAAGGAAGAGTGAGTAAGGGATTTGAAAGTTGGAGGGGGAGGGGGAGATCCAAAATGATAGGAGAAGACAGGAGGGGGAGGGATGGAGCCAAGAGCTGGACAGGTGATAGGCAAAAGGGATACGAGAGGATCATGGGACAGGAGGTCCGGGGAGAAAGACAAGGATGGGGACCCAGAGGATGGTTGAGGGGTATAGTCAGAGGGACAGAGGGAGAAAAAGGAGAGAGAGAGAAAGAATGTGTGTATAAAAATAAATAATGGATGGGGTACGAGGGGGAAGTGGGGCATTAGTGGAAGTTAGAGAAGTCAATGTTCATGCCATCAGGTTGGAGGCTACCCAGACGGAATATAAGGTGTTGTTCCTCCAACCTGAGTGTGGCTCATCTTTACAGTAGAGGAGGCCGTGGATAGACATGTCAGAATGGGAATGGGATGTGGAATTAAAATGTGTGGCCACTGGGAGATCCTGCTTTCTCTGGCGGACAGAGCGTAGGTGTTCAGCAAAGCAGTCTCCCAGTCTGCGTCAGGTCTCGCCAATATATAGAAGGCCACATCGGGAGCACCGGATGCAGTATATCACCCCAGTCGACTCACAGGTGAAGTGTTGCCTCACCTGGAAGGACTGTTTGGGGCCCTGAATGGTGGTAAGGGAGGAAGTGTAAGGGCATGTGTAGCACTTGTTCTGCTTACAAGGATAAGTGCCAGGAGGGAGATCAGTGGGACGAATGGACAAGGGAGTCGCGTAAGGTTTCTTCCAGGTGAGGCGACACTTCACCTGTGAGTCGGCTGGGGTGATATACTGCGTCCGGTGCTCTCGATGTGGCCTTCTATATATTGGCGAGACCCGACGCAGACTGGGAGACCGCTTTGCTGAACATCTACGCTCTGTCCGCCAGAGAAAGCAGGATCTCCCAGTGGCCACACATTTTAATTCCACATCCCATTCCCATTCTGACATGTCTATCCACGGCCTCCTCTACTGTAAAGATGAAGCCACACTCAGGTTGGAGGAACAACACCTTATATTCCGTCTGGGTAGCCTCCAACCTGATGGCATGAACATTGACTTCTCTAACTTGCGCTAATGCTCCACCTCCCCCTCGTACCCCATCCGTTATTTAGTTATATACACACTTTCTTTTTCTCTCTCTCTCCTTTTTCTCCCTCTGTCCCTCTGACTATACCTCTTGCCCATCCTCTGGGTTCCCCCCCCCTTGTCTTTCTCCCCAGACCTCCTGTCCCATGATCCTCTCATATCCCTTTTGCCAATCACCTGTCCAGCTCTTGGCTCCATCCCTCCCCCTCCTGTCTTCTCCTATCATTTTGGATCTTCCCCTCTTACTAACTCTTCCTTCAGTTAGTCCTGATGAAGGGTCTCCGCCCGAAATGTCGACTGTACCTCTTCCTAGAGATGCTGCCTGGCCTGCTGTGTTCACCAGCAACTTTGATGTGTGTTGCTTGAATTTCCAGCATCTGCAGAATTCCTGTTGTTGTTTGTCTGTTAGGCTGCCCTCATTCTGCTATGTTCCAAGGAATAAAGACCAGACCTGGCCAACCTCTTCCTAAAACTCAGGTCCTCTAGTCCTGGCAGTCTGGCACCATCCTTAGAATTTTTTTTTTGCACTTTTAACCACATCTTTTCTATAATAGGGTGATCAACATGTACTTCGTGGCCTCATCAAAGACTTGATCACCTGCAACATACAGGATGAAATGGATTGCCAGTTGGTGAGGCCCCTATAGTGCCCCACCACAGGTAGTCACAGCCTGCCAACTTGAGAAAAGCTACTTACTGTTTCTTTTCCATCCCTTAACCAAGTTTCAGTCAATGCTGGTACGTTACTCCACCCCAACCCCATGGCCTCTTGTTCACCAACCTTCTACGAGGGACCTTATCAATACACTTCAGAAAATCTAAAAGTACCACCACTACTGCTTCTCCCTCATCTACTCTACAAGCAACATGCTCTAAGAACTCTAAAAGTCAAACCCCACAGAACATAATCTTTTTGACAAACAAGAGAAACTCTGCAGATGCTGGAAATCCAAGCAACACACACAAGATGCTGGAGGAACTCAGCAGGCCAGGCAGCATCTATGGAAAAGAGTACAGTCGACGTTTCGGGCCGAAACCTTTCAGCAGGACCTTAACTTTTTCTGACCTTAACTTATCTTTTTCTCCTCCTGTGCAACCCTTTCCCATTTACATCCATGGCACTTCTGATCCTCTCCACCACTTTGACAGTTTCCACTTACCTGGCTTCGACCAGCCAATATACATCATGGATTTATAATCTCTGTAAACTCCATCTCGAACTAGGATGGTCTGTGGGCCATTTCACATTTTACCCATTCTCTGCCCCCACAGCTCTCCTTACATTGAACAACTCCTTCTACAGTTATCCATGACCTTCCTGCATTTGCTGAAAAACAGGGTGGCGGCAGTCAAAAGGGCAGGGGAGAGTGATGGGAAGGAAAAAAAGCCCTGGGTTATCTTGTTGTCCATGATGCTTCTAGCATGTGATTGCTAGAGAACACATCCTGGCAGAGTTTGACTTTGTCCAGTCAGACTTGATTGGGGGGGGGGGGGGCGCGATGAAGTACAATGATAACGTTAAAAAGCATGCTAATGAGTTTTAGAACATAGAACATAGAATAGTACAGCACAGTACAGGCCCTCCGGCCCACATTGTTGTGCCGACCCTCAAACTCTGCCTCCCATATAACCCCCCCACCTTAAATTCCTCCATGTACCTGTCTAATATTCTCTTAAACTTCACTAGTGTATCTGCCTCCACCACTGACTCAGGCAATGTATTCCACACACCAACTACTCTCTGAGTAAAAAACCTTCCTCTAATATCCCCCTTGAACTTCCCACCCCTTACCTTAAAGCCATGTCCTCTTGTATTGAGCAGTGGTGCCCTGGGGAAGAGGTGCTGGCTATCCACTCTATCTATTCCTCTTAATATCTTGTATACCTCTATCATGTCTCCTCTCATCCTCCTTCTCTCCAAAGAGTAAAGACCTAGCTCCCTTAATCTCTGATTATAATGCATACTCTCTAAACCAGGTAACATCCTGGTAAATCTCCTCTGTACCCTTTCCAATGCTTCCACATCCTTCCTATAGTGAGGCAACCAGCACTGGACACAGTACTCCAAGTGTGGCCTAACCAGAGTTTTATAGAGCTGCATCATTTCTTCGCGACTCTTAAACTCTATCCCTCGACTTATGAAAGCTAACACCCCATAAGCTTTCTTAGCTACCCTATCCACCTGTGAGGCAACTTTCAGGAATCTGTGGACATGAACCCCCAGATCCCCCTGCTCCTCCACACTACCAAGTATCCTGCCATTTACTTTGTACTCTGCCTTGGAGTTTGTCCTTCCAACGTGTACCACCTCACATTTCTCCAGGTTGAACTCCATTTGCCACTTCTCAGCCCACTTCTGCAACCTATCAATGTCTCTCTGCAATCTTCGACAATCCTCTACACTATCTACAACACCACCAACCTTGTGTTGTCTGCAAACTTGTCAACCCACCCATAAGGACATAATTCTATATTATTAATACAGAATGATGCATTAAGCCTATGGAGTATTTATAGTTATCTATCTAATTGCAAATGATAGAATACTTGGTCAATGTGGTATATAATATTCAATTTCTCCACCCAGGTCTGTGCTTATGTGCTCAGGATCTTGCTTAGAACCATACAATTAATTGTTTCTATGGAAACAGTTCATTAATTTGACACTTCTTGTTCTATTAAAAGTCATATTTGCATTTAAAAACAAAAAAAAAATTGTGTTCAATGGAATGAGCAAAGTTATCATCAGTTTTACTAGTTAATTGACTTTATGGTACTTTTTGTGACCTTGGGACAACCGAAATTGCTTGGCTTTGAAGCACAGTTGGTGATGTTCCTGTAGGATAGGCTAGTTAGCTGTGATTTCACTTCTTGATCTGAAGTGCTATGAAATTAAAAATTGCTTGCATCTAGCATTTTAATTGTAATTGAAACATCAACAGAAGTAGAATTGTTCTTCTTGAAAACGCCATTCTTCAATATCAATAGATTTTGCTGCCAGTTCTCTGTAGAGGGTGCTGTGACTCAGGAAATTGCCTGGTGCTATCTGCCGGTGCATTGCCTACTGGAAAATCTGAAATTCATACAATTAATTTCTTGAGCCACTCTTCAGCATTGGTTCACATTTTCTCCAAAAACAAGCAATCTTCTTTGAGATCAATGTGATTATTGGCCTTCAGAAGACGCATGAATGCCCAACTCAAAAATACCTGAAGATATCTTGGCAGTAAAAGAAAACAAATTTGTTTTTGTTAATCTATTTTTAAGACCTTTTGCCACCATGTCGACTTGCTCTATTTCACAAATGTGGATTCCCTAGAAAAATGGTGGAGTAAGACCGGCTTCCACACTTTTCCCATCGATGCTGTAACTGACCGGAAAATAGACCTCTGGTCTGACTATGCCAAGTCTGATGAGGGGGTTATTCCTAAGTACAGCTCCATTTTTTTGTGTGGGAGGGGGAATTTGGGGGTCGATGTGCCTGACTCGTTTTGTTTGATTTTTTTTGCAGGACGGGGTATTTGGGGATTCATATCCCTGCTTCATTTTTGTTCGTTTTTTTTGTGGGGAGGTGGGATTTGGGGATTGATAATTGTATTGCCTTTGTTTTCTTTTTCTTGGTTTCATGGTTACCCAGAGAAATGAAGAATTTCAGAGTTGCATACTTTGATAATAAATGAACTGTTGAACCTCTGAATATTAACTGACCGTTTCTTTTCTCAAGATGTTGTACCTGCAGTACACTTCAACATCTTCTGAATATTTCCGTAAGTTAGAGTCTAAACTTGCTGTCTGGATTTGTATTTTCTAAATGTGAGGTTGAAGGGACAAAGGGGAGTGACAATGCAAAGAGTCTTCATTATTTCCAGGAGCAGGAGCTATGCTCAGTGAAAGCTCTGTCAATTTTTTCATTGACTCTTTGTGATGACATTTTGGGAGATGTTTTTCACCTTTCTTCCTTCCATGAGAAAGGTTTAACACCTTAGATTTGCTATGGATTATTCTGGAATTATGAAATTATGGATATCATAATAATGGCTTAAATAAAATGAGAATCAGTCTTCAGGGGTAAAAAACATGTTTACAATTTAACTTCCAACCGATATTTTGTGGCTAGAAACCAATCATTGGGTGTGGGACATTCTGATTCTGTTCCATTGAAACTACGCAGGGGAAGACAACAGAGAATGATCATCGTAGTCATTGAAAACTGCACTATGAGATAAGGAAGGCATTAAGTGGCTATCTCTTGTATTAAAGTCATATCCCACTTAATGCACAGTTCAGCACAGGTCATTTAATATTCTGGCTTCTCTCAAAATTGTCACAAAAGGGCTATATTTTAGATGTCAGGAGTCTGTGCTCAGAAGCTTTCCAGAACTGAGATCAGTATTGAATATTGAAAGGATGCACAATCGTCGTAAATATGTAATTCTGCAAAGATATTTGGCTATATTCAGGATAATAAAGAGGGTAATAATAGCACTGAAACAGTAGTTAATCGTTAATGAGTACTGATGAAGGGTCTCAGTCTGAAATGTTGACTTCTTATTGCTCTCTGCAGATGATGCCTGACCTGCTGAGTTCCTGCAGTATTTTATGTGTGTGACTGTGGATTTTCAGCATTCGCAGAATCTCTTGTGCCAATCATTTATTATTTTCTTAGTGTGTAAGGAGAGTGAGATTCTCTTGGATTCTCTCTCCCGAAGGGCTGCTTATTTTTTACAATTTACGAACATTTCCAATTCAGAACTCAAATAAGATTGAAACAAAGAATAAACTGTTTACTTGCTGTCTCGGCCTTGTCCCAACCATACCTCTTAAGGACTTTTTTAATAGTGTTTTCAATTCTAATAGGAAAATTATTAACTTTATCCCTTGAAACTGGAGTTTTCCAGATGCCTTCAAAATTGTGGATGTCAATACCCTACTTAAAAAGCCAAACATTGATAGTGAGGTACGAGCTAACTACAGGCCCATATCAAATATTCCCTCTCTGGGCAAGTACCTTGAGAAAGTCGTTTTCAACCAACTCAACAACTTTCTCAATGAGAACAATATTCTAGAAGAATTTCAGTCAAGTTTTTAGAGCAAGCCACAACACAGAGACAGCCCTTACCAAAATTGTCAGCCTCCTTGGGCTGATGCCAACAGAATTGCTGTTATAATTCTCCAAATTTGACGCAATTGACCTGAATATTCTCCTATAAAAGAGAGGCGAGATTGCGCAGGCATGTGACATCAGCCAGTAGCGCGCGAAAGGTTTAAAAAGGCAAGGAATCTTCAACGGTTTTTGATTCGGAGCAAGAAAGCTGCGACTGAACGGCTGATTTTTTGGAGCGAAGCGAGTTTTTTACTACTTGGGATAAAAGAGAGGCAAGACTGTGCAGGCACATGATGTCAGCCAGTAGCACGCAAAAGGTTTAAGAAGAAGACCGCTGTATCCAGCGGGCAGCAGAGTGATAGGGCTTTGGCTCAATGGGCTTTAGGTGGTAACGGGACAAGGTGAGGTAGGTTTAACTGTGTTAATTGCAGAAAGGAGGTAGTATGAGTATGAGACCAGTTTTCTGTGCTCTGTGTCAGATGTGGGGGGGGGGGGGTCCTGTAGTCTCCCAGCCTCCTGGACGGCCTTATCTGCACCAGGTGTGTCGAGCTGCAGCTTCTGAGGGACCGAGTTAGGGAACTGGAGATGCAGCTCGATGACCTTCGCCTGGTCAGGGAGAGCGAGGAGGTGATAGAAAGGAGTTATAGGCAGGTGGTCACGCCGGGGCCACGGGAGACAGACAAGTGGGTCACAGTCAGGAGGGGGAAGGGGAAGAGTCTAGTACTAGAGAGTACCCCTGTGGTTGTACCCCTTGACAATAAGTACTCCTGTTTGAGTACTGTTAGGGGGAAAGCCTACCTGGGGGAAGCGACAGAGGCCGTGCCTCTGGCACAGGGTCTGGCCCTGTGGCTCGGAAGGGTAGGGAGGGGAAGAGGAAGGCAGTAGTGATAGGGGACTCTATAGTTAGGGGGTCAGACAGGCGATTCTGTGGATGCAGGAAAGAAACTGGGATGGTAGTTTGCCTCCCATGTGCCAGGGTCTGGGATGTTTCAGATCGCGTCCAAGATATCCTGCAGTGGGAGGGAGAACAGCCAGAGGTTGTGGTACATATTGGTACCAATGACATAGGTAAGAAAAGGGAAGAGGCCCTGATAAAAGACTACAGGGAATTAGGAAGGAAGTTGAGAAGCAGGACCGCAAAGGTAGTAATCTTGGGATTACTGCCTGTGCCACGCGACAGTGAGTATAGGAATATGTTTGAGGTGGAGGATAAATGCATGGCTGAGAGATTGGAGCAGGGGGCAGGGATTCAGATTTCTGGATCATTGGGACCTCTTTTGGGGCAGGCGTGACCTGTACAAAAAGGACGGGTTGCACTTGAATCTCAGGGGGACCAATATCCTGGTGGGGAGGTTTGCCATGGCTAATGGGGAGATGTTAAACTAGAATTGTTGGGGGTGGGAACCGAACTGAAGAGACTGGGGAAGAGGAGGTTGGCTCACAAATAGAGAAAGCTTGTATACAGTGCAAGAGGGAGGATAGGCAGGTGATAGAGAAGAGACGCGCTCAGACCGAAGGTTTGAGATGTGTCTATTGTAACGCAAGGAGTGTTGTGGCCATCACAGAGACTTGGGTGGCTCAGGGACAGGAATGGTTACATCAAGTGCCGGGTTTTAGATGTTTCAGAAAGGACAGGGAGGGAGGCAAAAGAGGTGGGGGCGTGGCACTGTTGATCAGAGATAGTGTCACGGCAGTAGAAAAGGAGGAAAACATGGAGGGATTGTCTATCGAGTTTCTGTGGGTGGAGGTTAGGAACAGGAAGGGGTCAATAACTTTACTGGGTGTTTTTATAGGCCGCCCAACAGTAACAGGGATATCAAGGAGCAGATTGGGAAACAGAACCTGGAAAGGTGTAATAATAACAGAGTTGTCATGATGGGAGATTTTAATTTCCCAAATATCGATTGGCATCTCCCTAGAGCGAGGGGTTTAGATGGGGTGGAGTTTGTTAGATGTGCTCAGGAAGGTTTCTTGACACTTGATAAGCCTACAAGAGGAGAGGCTGTACTTGATCTGGTATTGGGAAATGAACCTGGTCAGGTGTCAGATCTCTCAGTGGGAGAGCATTTTGGAGATAGTGATCGTAATTCTGTCTCCTTTACAACAGCATTGGAGAGAGACAGGAACAGACAAGTTAGAAAAGTATTTAATTGGAGTAAGGGGAATTATGAGGCTATCAGGCAGGAAATTGGAGGCTTAAATTGGAATCAGATGTTCTCAGGGAAAAGTACGGAAGAAATGTGGCAAATGTTCAGGGGATATTTGTGTGGAGTTCTGTATAGGTACATTCCATTCAGCCAGGGAAGTTATGGTCGGGTACAGGAACCGTGGTGTACAAAGGCTGTAATAAATCTGATCAAGAAGAAAAGAAAAGCTTACAAAAGGTTCAGAGAGCTAGGAATAAGGAACCTTGGTTCTCAAGGGATATTGCAACTCTGATAAAGAAGACGAGGGAGTTGTATGAAATTTATAGGAAACAGAGAGTAAATCAGGTGCTTGAGGAGTATAAGAAGTGCAAAAAAATACTTACGAAAGAAATCAGGAGGGCTAAAAGAAGACATGAAGTTGCCTTGGCAGTCAAAGTGAAGGATAATCCAAAGAGCTTTTACAGGTATATTAAGAGCAAAAGGATTGTAAGGGATAAATTTGGTCCTCTTGAAGATCAGAGTGGTCGGCTATGTGTGGAACCAAAGGAAATGGAGGAGATCTTAAATAGGTTTTTTGCATCTGTATTTACTAAGAAAACTGGCATGAAGTCTGTGGAATTGAGGGAATCAAGTAGTGAGACCATGGAAACTGTACAGATTGAAAAGGAGGAGGTGCTTGCTGTCTTGAGGAAAATTAAAGTGGATAAATCCCCGGGACCTGACAGGGTGTTCCCTCGGACCCTGAAGGAGACTAGTGTTGAAATTGCAGGGGCCCTGGCAGAAATATTTAAAATGTCGCTGTCTACGGGTGAGGTGCCAAAGGATTGGAGAGTGGCTCATGTTGCTCTGTTGTTTAAAAAAAGGATCGAAAAGTAATCCGGGAAATTATAGGCCGGTAAGTTTAACGTCGGTGGTAGGTACGTTATTGGAGGGAATACTAAGAGACAGAATCTACAAGCATTTGGATAGACAGGGACTTATTAGGGAGAGTCAACATGGCTTTGTGCGTGGTAGGTCATGTTTGACCAATCTATTGGAGTTTTTCGAGGAGGTTACCAGGAAAGTGGATGGAGGGAAGGCAGTGGATATTGTCTACATGGATTTCAGTAAGGCCTTTGACAAGGTCCCGCATGGGAGGTTAGTTAGGAAAATTCAGTCGCTAGGTATACATGGAGAGGTGGTAAATTGGATTAGACATTGGTTCAATGGAAGAAGCCAAAGAGTGGTAGTAGAGAATTGCTTCTCTGAGTGGAGGCCTGTGACTAGTGGTGTGCCACAGGGATCAGTGCTGGGTCCATTGTTATTTGTCATCTATATCAATGATCTGGATGATAATGTAGTAAATTGGATCAGCAAATTTGCTGATGATACAAAGATTGGAGGTGTAGTGGATAGAGAGGAAGGTTTTCAAAGCTTGCAGATGGACTTGGACCAGCTGGAAAAATGGGCTGAAAAATGGCAGATGGAGTTTAATACAGACAAGTGTGAGGTATTGCACCTTGGAAGGACAAACCAAGGTAGAACATACAGGGTTAATGGTAAGGCACTGAGGAGTGCAGTAGAACAGAGGGATCTGGGAATACAGATACAAAATTCCCTAAAAGTGGCGTCACAGGTAGATAGAGTGGTAAAAAGAGCTTTTGGTACATTGGCCTTTATTAATCAAAGTATTGAGTATAAGAGCTGGAATGTTATAGTGAGGTTGTATAAGGCATTGGTGAGGCCGAATCTGGAGTATTGTGTTCAGTTTTGGTCACCAAATTACAGGAAGGATATAAATAAGGTTAAAAGAGTGCAGAGAAGGTTTACAAGGATGTTGCCAGGACTTGAGAAACTCAGTTACAGAGAAAGGTTGAATAGGTTAGGACTTTATTCCCTGGAGCGTAGAAGAATGAGGGGAGATTTGATAGAGGTATATAAAATTATGATGGGTATAGATAGGGTGAATGCAAGCAGGCTTTTTCCACTGAGGCAAGGGGAGAAAAAAAACAGAGGACATGGGTTAAAGGTGAGGGGGGAAGTTTAAAGAGAACATTAGGGGGGGCTTCTTCACACAGAGAGTGGTGGGAGTATGGAATGAGCTGCCAGATGAGGTGGTAAATGAGGGTTCTTTTTTAACATTTAAGAATAAATTGGACAGATACATGGATGGGAGATGTATGGAGGGATATGGTCCGTGTGCAGATCAGTGGGACTAGGCAGAAAATGGTTCGGCACAGCCAAGAAGGGCCAAAAGGCCTGTTTCTGTGCTGTAGTTTCTATGGTTCTATGGTTCTAATGTTAGCAATCTAATCTAATCTGCTCAGGCCTTTTAATATTCAGAATGTTTCAACAAGATCCCCCTCATTCTCCTGAACTCCAGGGAATACAGCCCAAGAGCTGCCGGACGTTCCTCATATGGTAACCCTTTCATTCCTGGAATCATTCTTGTGAATCTACTCTGAACCCTCTCCAATGTCAGTATATCCTTTCTAAAATAAGGAGCCCAAAACTGCACACAATACTCCACGTGTGGTCTCACGAGTGCCTTATAGAGCCTCAGCATCACACCCCTGCTCTTATATTCTATACCTCTAGAAATAAATGCCACCGTTGCATTCATCTTCTTCACCACTGACTCACCCTGGAGGTTAGCCTTTAGGCTATCCTGCGCAAGGACTCCCAAGTCCCTTTGCATCTCTGCATTTTGAATTCTCTCCCCATCTAAATAATAGTCTGCCCGTTTATTCCTTCCACCAAAGTGCATGACTATACGCCTGTTACTGATGTTGAGCATAAGTTGAAGGTCAATAACTTTGAGTGGCTGGAAATCCCATTGAGTGCTTTCCTTGAACTGCATGAGTTGAATGAAGGAGATTTAATTACAAGAAATCAAATTTCCCAGTGATACATTTTAAAGCAATGCCATATTATAGGAGTACCTAACTGCTTGGAGGTCTTTCTAATTCAGGGAGAGTCGTTAGTAGTCTGCATGTATAGAACATGAGTTCAGGGCATTGTAGATTTTATCCAAGAAAATAGGGAGCGAAGTTTAATAGCCCCCAAGATTTGTGACTCAAAATTAACCTACTTTACCATGTAAAGTAATTGCCTACATCAGATTGCCTGCTGATTTTCAGGATTTCAAATCCAGCCAATGCTCACTACCTTCTACCAAGCAAGAGTTAATATGAGTGGCTAGCTCCAGTTAAAACTAATTTGGTGAAAGTCAGTTTGTACCTCTTAAACAGGAGGTGCATTGTGGCTGCAGTGGATATTGGCAGCCATTCTACAAGTGAATCTGGACTTCTGGTCAAGGTGGCACCTGCGTACAATTCTCCTTCGGTCGACATCTTCTGGATAGATCATGAAATATATATTTCACTTCTTTAATGTCTTTTACATTGTTTTTCATCTTGAATGCGATTCTGGAACTGTTGGAGCCTGTGATTTGCAGTTTGAGATCGTTTGGGTGTTTCAGTGCTTTGCAGACACTGAGAGGATTTCGGGAAGGCTGCAACCTGATGTTTGACTCTATTTCACCAATTAAAGCTTCCATTGTTCACAATTAAAGCAACAAAAAAAAATTGAAACGCCAGCTGCCTGCCTTTTTATCACTGGGGGATCGCTCTGCTGCCAGAGAGGGGAGACTGCCTTTTTTTTCCTGCTGGTGAGATTGCTCTGCTATGGAGAAGGAATACATTGCCTAGGTCCTCTACATTTTGGATGTGGACTTGGACTGTGGACCTTTTTTCAGTCATGTTTTTTTTTGTATTCTGTGTTTTTTGCCTGCTCTTTCTCATTTTTTCTTTCTGTGCGGGGGAGGGGGGTGATGATTGTGCTGTCATTCTTTTCTTTCTTGTTTTCGTGACTATCTGGAGAAGAAATATTTCAGAGTTGGATACTTTGATAATAAATGAACCTTTGAATAATGGCATAACATAGGAATGGGTGAACTCAGTTATTCCAGAATGCTAAACTTCGGAACCTGTGGGAGAGTACAAGCCATTGAAATAGAAGTATTGACATGGAACCAGGAAGTTCCTTCACTGGAGGAGAGGAATAGTCCCATAGGTCAAATTCTTGAATGTCTGGATGCAATGCTTTATTACATTGAAAAAGGAGCAGAAGTAGGCGATCCAGCCCCCACATTTCTCCACCATTTCTTCACTGACCTCATATCCCTAAATTCCTATGTAAGGGGTTTCTTCCTTTATGTTACTGCATAGGCTTATTGAAATGGCTTCTTTGTTATGTTAACTGCTAAGAAGGTTCTCTCGCTAGCAGCTTGTTTGGGTTATAGAGAGAGTGTATTCAGTTGCTAACCAATTGGGATAGATGTTATTCTTTCTTGTGTGTCTGTAAGCTATTGTATGCACGGGTTTTGGGGCAGAAGGCGCGATGGAGAGAGAGAGAGTGGACGCGATGCTGTGAGCTGGCCGACAGGGCGGACCCCGAGTTGGAGTCCGAGGTCCAGGGTCTTCAGTGAGGAGAGGAGACGAAGACAGACTCGTGTGGAGTGTCTGGTCGACCACTGCGGCTGGTCTCAGGCGGCGGGTTGAGGTGGTCAGAGGGGAACGAATGTTGAGAAGAGGACCATTACTTGAGCTCCAACTGTTTGTGCATGAAGAGGTTGAACTTTGATAAGTTTGGCACCTTTTACTTTCCTTTTATATTTTATCTCTATTAATTATATAGTTCCAGTAATATCTATAAAGTGTCATCATTTAATCGTTTATGGTGTATTGTCTGTTATTTGGCGGTGTGGGGTACATCACACGGCATCCACACAAACTTGATTACCCAGTTTGGCGGGGCCGAAGGCTGCTCCCCCGAGATGAGAGCGAGTTGAGCGAGCCTGAGGCTTGTCAGGGGGCTACACGTATATCATACAGCATTCAGTCAATCATTCTTTTATATATTCAGCAATTGAATCCACACAACCTTCTTGGATAAATAATTCCATAGATTTACTGCTCTTTGGGTGAAGAAATTATTTCCCTCCTTAGTGCTGAGTGGCTGACCACTCATTTTGAGACTGTGACCACTGATTCTAGAAATCCCAGGAATTCTGTCTGGTATGCTTTAATGAGATTACCTTTCATTCTTCTCACCCACCCAATAACTCCCAAGAAGGGTCAAGGCCAGTGAATGCATTTTCAGATGCCACATTTCACCCAACACACCATAGTGTCCATCACCAGAGGAGGCAAGAGTTAAGCAGTAGGTACATGCAAACTTGCATGCCCAACTGTAAGGTGGAAACCATCCATTGCTGATGATGTGGACAACTGTGACACAAATTTAGGACATCCTCAGATAAGAAACTCTTCTTCAAATCCCAAATACCACCAACCTACAATCTTCTTTGAATAACAAGCAACCATGCACCTCCAAGTCTTTTCTTGCCACAATCTAACACCATTGATCCTTGTCTTTCAGGTACACATGACCAAGGGATGGAGGCTCAATGAGGAGATGGTGGATGACGAAGGCAAACCATCACTCCTTTACACACAGGCACCCACCAGCTGGATTGTAACTTAGAGGCAAATTCCACATCTGGTGGGGCATTGGTATGAGCAATCTTCTAGCAGAGACGGGACATGGGAAGATCAGACATCAAGTGGTCGGAGTTCTGCTCTGTTGAAGACACAGTCAGAGAGGGCTGCAGAAGACAGAATTCTAGGTACATTGGCAGACCCCCGTGAGCAATGGCAGTGGAGTCCAACACCCACATCACCATATTATTTATTTATTTTAACATAGTTTGAAGTCAAATTTCCAGCATAGAAGTGATGGTCAGCCTGTTTGGTGCATTTGCAGCACCCAACATGACGTGGCACCAGTGCTGCAGCATCCATTACATCACACAGAGAAGTTGCCAGTCTATATCTGAGTCACAGTCGTACAGCTATGAAATACAGTGTGGCAAAGAACCTGCAGATTGTCACAGTACCCAGCAATCTAGCTGCCATCGTTTTACTGGGATTGGTGAGGCAGCAAGCCCGGAGCACAGCTGTGGCCCACGTCATCTCTCAGCAGTTCATCGTCTCACTCCCTCTGTTGAGCCAGTCCAGGCTGGGCTGCCTACGCTATGATGAGGTGTCCAGAGGAGTGGTAGAGGTGGACCTCCTGGACCTATCTTTTACAGCAAGACTTGCTCATTAGGAATGCTTAGTTAGTGGTAGCTTTTGGTTTTTACGATGTAACTCGAACTTGAACCTGTGAACTGAAAGTCTCAGTGAAGTCTCTTCCACAACAGTGAACACTGCTGTAAGGTGTTAGGGGAATTGCTGCCTGAACATCTAGGGCAGGGCTTAACATATGAAGAGCATATGATATCTCTGGGACTGTGCTTGATGGAGTTTAGAGAATGAGGCAGGAACTCATTGAAATCTACCAGATACTGAAAAAAAGTGGATGTGGGGAGGATATTTCCATTAGCAGGAGAGTCTAGGATCCATGGGGTCAGCCTCATAATAAAGGACTCTCCCTTTAAAGATGAGATGAGGAGGAACTTCTTCAACCATAGGCTAGCAAGTCTGTGGATTTTATTGTCACGGAGAGCTGTGGAAACCACAGCACTGAATGTATTAAAGGCAAGATTGATTGGTAAAGGGGTTAAGAGTTATTGGGGGAAGGCAGGAAAATGGGGTAAAAAAAAATCAGACTTGGTCCAATGGCAAGGCAGATGCGATGGGCTGAATGACCTTATATGGCTGTCTGGTGAAATCTCTCTCTCTCTCTCTCTCTCTCTCTCTCTCTCTCTCTAAATCTGTTTGTCTCTGTCTGTCCATCTGTCTTTGTCTCTCTCTCTGATTTTGTCAGACGCAGTGAATCCAAGGGAAATGCTGACTCAAACACCAGTGACTGAGAATAACCCAAAGCAAAGTCAGCAGAAAGTTGATCAGCACCTCCCGTATTGCTGTAAGGTTCTCAAATGTCATGGGGGAACACCACACACTTGTCAGCCAGAAGGAATGAATCAGCAATTAATGGATCCTTTCTCTCTATAGCACTAATGGTGAATGTCCTCCTGCTACGTGTGTAATTCTGAGAGGAGAGAGCTGCAGAGGGAGAGCTGAGAAGCAAAATAAAGTGCTAGTTTGTTAATGACACTGAAACATGCACAATATTCCTGCAGGTTCAGTGTGGAATTGTATCTCCTTGGCATGAGTGGTCTAGTACAATTTCAAAATAAAGGGCCAAGCATTTGGACAGAGATAAGATTTCTTCTCTTAGAGAGCAGTTAATCTTTTGAATTTTTAACCTAAGGCGGCTGAGAAGGCTGAATATATTCAGCAGATATTAAGGGGCTAGTGAGAAGTTGGGTTAGTGCAGGAAACTGGCCGCGGTAAAAGGAAGGAAGAATGGCAGAGCAGGCATGAGGAGGCAAAAGGCCCACCCCTACATCTGTTTCCTATGACTGATATGACAATGTTCCTATGTAGTGCAAATTCACTGTGAACACGTCAATGTCTTCAGTGTGATACGGCTGTTAATCCATAAACGACACCAACTGAGCCCTCCTTCTCACTGGCAGATACTTCTGTAACCCTTAGGTTCTGTCGACTGTGTAAGCCTAGGGAAGACAATCTCTGGTCCCACCAGACGTATGAAATTGAAGTCCAACCCAGGTGTAAAAGGCAGTGACATAGCTCCCCAAAGTGGTAGGGGTCACACTCTGTTCCCCCGGTGCTACATAGGCCAGCCTATCTGATGGTCCCCTGATCCTTTGCGTCCTCCGTACCCCCCTCATCTTCTTCTTCTTGTTCCGACACTACTGGGGATACTTCTGGTCTACCTGGCGAGGCCTCCTCCGGTCTATCACTCGTGCCCTCCTGCAACTCGGACCCCTCTGTCCCTTGGCTGAGCCCTGCTTCATCCCTTGTAGGGTCCCACTGAACCTCAGGCTTTCCACAGATAGCGTTCCCCTCCCCCGCCCCCCGATTTCACCTGATGCAGCGTGAGGAGGGGTGGAAATCTCTTCCTCAATCAGTGGGGAGTGAGCAAAAGGCAGCATATACCACACCCCCACTTCCTCATCCTCCGAATCAGTATCCCACTCAGGGGTGGGGGCTGGTCTAATCTCTCCTGCTGTTGGTCCCTCAGTCGCTCCGTGTCGCTGCAGAGTCCTCTCTACTAGGTGTTGGCTCCAGGTCGGGCTCTGGGTCAACCTGCACCTCTGGTCCCAGAGGCAGAAGGTGGTTCCGATGGAGAATCTTGACAGGCCCATTCCCATCCTCTGGTTTCACCCGGAAAACTGGGTTTGGCATCTGACTCTCCACTACATAGGGCGTGGCCGCCCAGCAGTCAGTTATGCTTCCCAGGTAGCCCCAAATTCCTTATGAGGACCCGGTCTCCCGGCATGAGTTGGGAGAACCTAACCTTTTGATCATACCTCTTCTTATCGCCTTGATTCTGCTTGGCAGCTGCGACCTCAGCTAATTCATAAGCCTTTTTCAGCTCCCTTCTCATATCAGACACACACTTCAGATAAATGTTTGGTGGTAGTTCCTCCTCGCCAGTCCCGAAACAAAGGTTGATGGGCAACCTTACCTCACGCCCAAACATCAGATAATATGGCGAGTACCCAGT
Source organism: Mobula birostris (assembly GCF_030028105.1). NCBI lineage: Eukaryota > Metazoa > Chordata > Chondrichthyes > Myliobatiformes > Myliobatidae > Mobula > Mobula birostris. The sequence goes on from NC_092377.1 coordinate 31,014,217, forward strand.
AGCTTCATTTTGGGTACAGTTGTAGCAGTGGACCAGATGCCCAATATGTTGACTCCATTTGTTCTTCTTGCTGATTTCCAAGGTTACGAGCATGTCTGGCAAGGTCTGATTAAACCTCTCTGGCTGGGGATCACCCTGTGGGGTAGGAGTAGTCCTCGACTTCTTGACTCCAAGCATGCTCAGTAACTCATGTATGACCGTACTCTTGAAATCCCATCCATGATCACTATGTATTTGCCTGGGGAGGCCACAATAAACGTAATACTTCTTCCATAACACTTCGACCACTGTGGACGACCTCTGATCCTTAGAAACATAGAAAATAGGTGCAGGAGTAGGCCATTCGGCCCCGAGCCCGCACCACCATTCAGTATGATCATGGCTGATCATCCAACTTAGAACCCTGTACCAGCCTTCCCTCCATACCCCCTGATCCCTTTAGCCACAAGGGCCATATCTAACTCCCTCTTAAATATAGCCAATGAACTGGCCTCAACTGTTTCCTGTGGCAGAGAATTCCACAGATTCACCACTCTCTGTGTGAAGAAGTTTTTCCTAATCTCGGTCCTAAAGGGCTTCCCCTTTGTCCTCAAACTGTGACCCCTTGTTCTGGACTTCCCCACATTGGGAACAATCTTCCTGCATCAATCCTGTCCAATCCCTTTAGGATTTTATACGTTTCAATAAGATCCCCCCTCAATCTTCTAAATTCCAATGAGTATAAACCTAGTTGATCCAGTCTTTCATCATATGAAAGCCCTGCCATCCCAGGAATCAATCTGGTGAACCTTCTTTGTACTCCCTCTATGGCAAGGATGTTTTTCCTCAGATTAGGGGACCAAAACTGCACACAATACTGCAGGTGTGGTCTCACCAAGACCTTGTACAACTGCAGTTGTACCTCCCTGCTCCTGTACTTGAATCCTCTTGCTATGAATGCCAGCATACCATTCGCCTTTTTCACTGCCTGCTGTACCTGCATGCCCACTTTCAATGACTGGTGTGTAATGACACCCAGGTCTCGTTGCACCTCCCCTTTTCCTAATTGGCCACCATTCAAATAATGTTTTCCTGTTTTTGCCACCAGAGTGGATAACCTTACATTTATCCACATTAAATTGCATCTGCCATGAATTTGCCCACTCACCCAACCTATCCAAGTCACCCTGCATCCTCTTAGCATCCTCCTCACAGCTAACACTGCCACCCAGCTTCGTGTCATCTGCAAACTTGGAGATGCTGCATTTAATTCCCTCATCTAAGTCATTAATATATATTGTAAACAACTGGGGTCCCAGCACTGAGCCTTGCAGTACCCCACTAGTCACTGCCTGCCATTCTGAAAAGGTCCCGTCTATTCCCAATCTTTGCTTCCTGTCTGCCAACCAATTCTCTACCCACATCAATACCTTACCCCCAATACTGTGTGCTTTAAGTTTACACTCTAATCTCCTGTGTGGGACCTTGTCAAAAGCCTTTTGAAAATCCAAATATACCACATCCACTGGTTCTCCCCTATCCACTCTACTGGTTACATCCTCAAAAAATTCTGAGATTCGTCAGACATGATTTTCCTTTCACAAATCCATGCTGACTTTGTCTGATGATTTCACCGCTTTCCAAATATGCTGTTATCACATCTTTGATAACTGACTCCAGCAGTTTCCCCACCACCGACGTTAGGCCAACCGGTCTATAATTCCCTGGTTTCTCTTTCCATCCTTTTTTAAAAAGTGGGGTTACATTAGCCACCCTCCAATCCTCAGGAACTAGTCCAGAATCTAAAGAGTTTTGAAAAATTATCACTAATGCATCCACTATTTCTTGGGCTACTTCCTTAAGCACTCTGGGATGCAGACCATCGGGCCTTGGGGATTTATCTGCTTTTTATGCCTTCAATTCACCTAACACCACTTCCCTACTAACATGTATTTCCCTCAGTTCCTCCATCTCACTGGACCCTCTGTCCCCTACTATTTCTGGAAGATTATTTATGTCCTCCTTAGTGAAGACAGAACCAAAGTAGTTATTCAATTGGTCTGCCATGTCCTTGCTCCCCATAATCAATTCACCTGTTTCTGTCTGTAGGGGACCTACATTTGTCTTAACCAATCTTTTTCTTTTCACATATCTATAAAAGCTTTTACAGTCAGTTTTTATGTTCCCTGCCAGTTTTCTCTCATAATCTTTTGGTAGGGAAAGCTTCCGCACGTCGGGTATAGTGAGTCGTGATGACTATGACATTCGCCATGTTGCTGGCATCTGGCTCTATTGACAGGAAATCCGTACCCACCAGGTCAAGATAAGGGAGCTGCCCGCGTAGGGAGCGTCTTCCTCCATATGCATTGAATGCATGACTTGCAGTATTAGAAACATAGAAAACCTACAGCACATACAGGCCCTTCGGCCCACAATGCTGTGCCAAACATGTACTTACTCTAGAAATGACCTAGGGTTACCCATAGTCCTCTAGTTTTCTTAGCTGCATGTAAATATCCAGGGGTCTCTTAAAAGACCCTATTGTATCCACCTCCACCACCGTCGCCGGCAGCCCATTCCACACACTCACCGCTCTCTGTGTAAAAAACTTACCCCTGACATCCCCTCTGTACCTACTTCCAAGCACCTTAAAACTATGCCCTCTCCTGTTAGCCATTTCAGACCTGGGAAATAGCCTCTGACTATCCACATGATCAATGCCTCTCATCATCTCATACACCTCTATCAGGTCACCTCTTCTTTGATTTCTGGCTTAATTTGCGGCCAGTAAAATCGATCTCTGAGCCATCCATAGGTCTTTTCAACTCCCAAATATCCAGAGTCGTCATGAAATGACTTCAACACCCTCCTCCAATACTTCTCAGGCAGAACCAGTTGGGAATGCCGAGGTTGGTCCGGAGGCGATGTGCCCTGGATAGAATCTGGTTCCTCAACTCCAACCTGGGCCATTCTCTCAGTAATGGAGGCACTGCGCATGTTTCATCTTCTCCGCTTGGGCCATGTCTCCCTTTTCGACTGCTAACCAAATGGTACTGATGCCCAGATCACCTCGCTGAGCAGCTGCCACTTCTCCAGGGCTCAATTCCGTAACTGGTTTGTCTTCAGAGCCGTCAGGTTACAGTAAATTTGTGGAACAGTGTCATCAGAAACTCCCATTGATCTACCCGCTTGATTCTGCCCTCACTTTCCATCACTGTGATGGCAATCTGGCACATGGCTTTCACTCTTGGGCAGGAGCGCTCTCCCACTCTTTGTCTCTGTTCAGCACATCGGGACAGAGCATCAAAATCAATGTTCCTACTTCATGGCCGGTACTTCAGGCTGAAATCATAGGCAGACAACACCCCCAAATGACCGAGGGCCTGTGGCATCCAATTTCGCCTAGGTCAAGATATAAGTTAGGGGATTGTTGTCCGTCCTCACCTCAAACTTCGCACCATAGAGGTAGTCACTCAACTTATCCACCACAGCCCATTTCAATGCCAGAAACTCCAACTTGTGCATGGGATAGTTTTTCTCAGAGGGCGGCAGACTCCGGCTGACAAATGCAACAGGTCTCAGCCTGGTGCCCTTATTCTGATACAACACATCCCCTAAGCTCTCTCGGCTGGCGTCCATATGCAGTACATATGGCAATCGGGGGTCTGCAAAAGCCAGCAGAGGCGCCTGGGTCAGCATCTCCTTCAGTGACTGAAAGGCCTCTTCACATTTCGCATCCCACCTTGGTCCAAAAGGTTCTGAAGGGCTAAGGTCCTCTTTCCCCTCCTCTCCTTGTGTTCTCCTTCTTTTCTTTCCCAAGGGATGGTAACCACACAGAAGCTGATTTAAAGGGTGACACACTTTCGCGTAGCCCTTCACGAACCTCTGATAGTAACCTCAGAACCCAAGGAACGAGCACAAAGCGCTCACAGTCTGGGGCCTTCGCCATGTAGTCACCGCCTCTATCTTAGATGGATCTGTAGCTACTCCATCCGTAAGACTATGTGCCCAACATAACTGACAGATGTCCTGCAGAACTGACAGATGTCCTGCAGAACTGGCACGTGTCCAGGGAAAGTTTTAGCCCTTCAGCTTTCAGGCAGTCCAGCACCTTCAGTAGCCTTGCCCAATGTTCCTCAGAGGTGGACCCAAACACTGAGGTCATCCAGATACACCAATACCTCAAGCAAGTTCATATCCCCCACCATTTCCTCCATGACCCACTGGAAGGTTGCAGGAGCTCCCGATATGCCCTGGGCCATCCTTTCAAACTGGAAGAATCCCAGTGGACACATAAATGCCACCTTCCCTTTGTCAACCTCACTCATGGGGATCTGGTAATGTCCACTCTTCAAGTCCAGCACACGGAACCACTTCACACCACTCACCCAGGCCAGCATGTCTTCAACTCTTGGGACCTCTCCTGGGGCCCCAGTAGTACCAGGCAGTTCCACTGCCGTTACATCAGTGCTAGTCCGAACTAAAACAAGGTCTGTGCCGGCCATTTTATCAAATCTCTGCCCCACAATCATAACTTTGCCTTCAGCTTTAACAGTACTTAAAAGTTGAATTAACAATTCATCAGAAGTACGAATATCTACCCCACTCAACACGCACACATTCGTTACTGGTAACCCTGTGGATGCACCCCGGCAGCATCCATACCCATGTATCACAATCGCTTTACTAGACAATAGTTTAGCACAGACTTAAACACACAACCCACTGGTTCAATACTCAGGGCAATCAGACAGCATCCAGTGAAATCAATCCGGAATGACATCCCCACAATTGTAACCGTCAGGTTTTGTTTGCTATGTAAGTCTAGGGAAGGCAATCTCCGGCCCCACCAAACATGTGAGATTGAGGTGCAAAACCTCCTGTTTGTGTGGACTCTGCATGATGTGTTACCCTGGTACAAATCAGTACCATGAAATAACAGATAGTACACCATATGCAATTAAACGATTTAGCTTTATAATTCTTAAATTGACTAAAGGATTAGTAAAGTAAAATAAAAAGAAAAAGGCCCATTTTAATGAAACAGTCTAGTGTGCACAAGTTGGAGCTCAGGGTTTCCCTTCCGATGGTCCCCCATCAATTTCCCTGAGCTTCGTCGACTCCCAGCTCCACTCCTTTCTGGTGTCTACGCCCTCTCCTTTCAGGCATCTTCTCTCCCCATCTTCCACCGAACAAAAGCTCCAGATCACCTTGGTCTTAGGCACACAACAAGAAAAAACACTCTCCTCATTGGATGGCTCACATTCCAAAGCCCCCGTTATCTCTAGCCATAACCCAAACACTGCTGCTACAGAAAAACCATTACGTTAGCAGTGAAACCTTTCCCAGGGTGGTACATTTCTTTGCTTAATCTGATCAGGTAACTGGATGTCGACCTAAGTAGACTGCGATCAGAATTAACGGATCTTTCAAAATTCTTCTGATCAATACCACTTTATTTTCATTAACCAATGATCAAAAAATGTTCCTTATTTTGTTATGTATCTTTAATTATGCAGGTAATTTCTGAAAAAAAAGACTGCCACTTTGTCTATTTAATAATTCCAAGTAACTAATTGCACTGGAAACATTTTATGATGCTTTGCGCATAATTCCGACAAGGATCTTTCTCAATGTTGACTGCTTTATTCATCTAATTAGTTTAAACCTTCGTTCAAAGATACTTAAAGCAACTTGCTTCTTATCTTTGCTGTTTTTATGATCGGAGTTAAGCTGCGTAGTCTGTGACATCTTCCTGAAACAGGTTAATACAGACTTCACTAGTGGCTGATTAGACCCTATCAAATACTAATAATTTTTCCAGTTGAAACTACGCTGTTATCAAGGGAGTCAAAGCAATTTTTTTTTTCTGTTTTGCAAAATTTTGTGAAAATTTAATCTTCAAAACAGTTATTTCCTATAAATCACTGCATTTAAGATTATTATAGTTCGTTGGCATCATAATCACTGAGGAAAAGCACAAGCTCTGTTTGAAGATGGCAGAATCAAAAGCAGCAAATTTGGTTTGACAGTTGGCATTTTTTGGCAATACAGGCAGAATGGTGAATCTTACAAACGGTGCCAGAAGCCTTACTGGTGGAGGCATTAAAGCATCGAAAAGAATTGAGAGAACACAGAATCACAATTAAAGATAAGCTTTATTTGTCACATGTACATCAAAACATACAGTGTCAGCCTGCAACATTGAGCTCAGCCCTTCAGCTAGCCCCCCTCTTAACCCTGCATGGCCGAAAATCACTGCCCTCCGTCACAGCACTCTGAGGACAGATCTCAGACCTCAAATATTAACTCCGTGTCTCTTTCCACTACCTGGTCTGCTTGGTGTTTCCAGCATTTTCTGCTTAGCCCATTCGTCAGCAATTCTCTGGTTGATTGATTTATCCTGACATTTACTAAGTTTGTAAAGTTTCCATGCTATAAAAGGACTGTAGTAAGTAGCAATAACATATTTTGTTGTTGAGCCGCACATACATAATATTGGTTGTGTGAGCAATAGCTCTTGCTTTCAGGCAGTCACCCCTTTAAGTATTGGAACCTGTGATTAACTCCACACTGCAACTGTGTTCTAGCGGAAAAAGCTGCAGAAGACACCTGCATGGATGAGTGAGTTTTAAGGTACGCAGGCTGCTTCTGTGAACTGTTTCATCAATAAAGAACCGTTATCAGTTTGAATTACAGACTGCATGGCAAACAGCACAAGTGGGAGAAGGAGCACAAGGCACGGTCTTTAAGGCAAGCTGCTGGGAGAAGGTGCGGAGGGAGGGGAGTGTAGCAGGGCTCTCGTAGGAAATCCCATCCTTCCAGGGAGTTCAGTGTGAAATGTCTGAGCCTCAGTCACGACGACCTCACCTGAAATCTGTCCCATAGCAACCTCAGAGTGAGGTGAGAAGAACAGGGTCTTGAAAGATCTTGGCCTGGTACATCAATGGTTTATTTCCCTCCATAGGTGCTGCCTAAATTGCTGCGTTCTTCCAGCAACACACATCAAAGTTGCTGGTGAACGCAGCAGGCCAAGCAGCATCTCTAGGAAGAGGTACAGTCGACGTTTCAGGCCTTCGTCAGGACTAACTGAAGGAAGAGTCAGTAAGGGATTTGAAAGTTGGAGGGGGAGGGGGAGGAGGAGATCCAAAATGATAGGAGAAGACAGGAGGGGGAGGGATAGAGCCAAGAGCTGGACAGGTGATTGGCAAAAGGAGATACGAGGGGATCATGGGACAGGAGGTCTGGGAAGAAAGACAAGCGGGTGGGGGACCCAGAGGATGGGCAAGGGGTATATTCAGAGGGACAGAGGGAGAAAAAGGAGAGTGAGAGAAAGAATGTGTGCATAAAAATAAGTAACAGATGGGGTACGAGGGGGAGGTGGGGCCTTAGCGGAAGTTAGAGAAGTCGATGTTCATACCACCAGGTTGGAGGCTACCCAGACGGCATATAAGGTTTTGTTCCTCCAACCTGAGTGTGGCTTCATCTATACAGTAGAGGAGGCCATGGATAGACATGTCAGAATGGGAATGGGATGTGGAATTAAAATGTGTGGCCGCTGGGAGATCCTGCTTTCTCTGGCGGACGGAGCGTAGATGTTCAGCAAAGCGGTCTCCCAGTCTGCGTCGGGTCTCGCCAATATATAAAAGGCCACACCGGGAGCACCGGACGCAGTATATCACCCCAGTCGACTCACAGGTGAAGTGTTGTCTCACCTGGAAGGACTGTTTGGGGCCCTGAATGGTGGTAAGGGAGGAAGTGTAAGGGCATGTGTAGCACTTGTTCCGCTTACATGGATAAGTGCCAAGAAGGAGATCAGTGGGGAGGGATGGGGGGGACGAATGGACAAGGGAGTTGCATAGGGAGCGATCCCTGCGGAATGCAGAGGGGGGGGGGAGGGAAAGATGTGCTTAGTGGTGGGATCCCGTTGGAGGTGGTGGAAGTTACGGAGAATAATATGTTGGACCCGTCTCCCCTTCCCCCACCACCACTCTGCAATCCCGTCTCCTTCAGATCCCATCGTCAGCTCCTGCGTCCTCAGAGGCTCCATCTTCCTCTCACCCCAACCCTCCCCTCTCCATTGACACCTCCAGCCTCCTCCCTCCCCCCTCTGATCCCAGCTCTCAAGATTCCAGCATTGAAATCCAGGCCGGGTCTTTATGTGCTGCTGTTGTGACTCCCGTCTCCCCTTCCCCCATCACCACTCCGCAGCCCCATTTTCCTCAGATCCCACCGTCAACTCCTGGGCCCTCAGAGGCTCCACCTTCCTCTCACCCCAACCCTCCCCTCTCCACTGACACCCCCAGCCTCCCCCCTCCCCCCTCTGATCCCAGCTCTCAACCGTGCCGGGTCTTTACCATCCCCTCCGACCTTCAACTGTCGGAGGCAGAACGCTCTGTTCTCAGTAAGGGCCTCACCTTTGCCCCCCTTCGCCCACACCTCAGCGAGTTCCGTGTTCGCTATGATGCGGAACTTTTCTTCCGCCGTCTCCGTCTCCGAGCCTACTTCTTCGGCAAGGACTCTTCCACCCCCACCGATGACCCCTTCTCCCGTCTTCAACCCTCCTCTTCTTCATGGACACCCCGCTCTGGTCTTCTGCCTGCTCTGGATCTCTTTATCGCTAATTGCCGACGGGACATCAACCGTCTCGACTTCACCGCACCTTGTCCCCATTCCAACCTCACTCCTTTGGAACGCTCTGCTCTCCACTCCCTCCGCACTAATCCTAACCTTATTATTAAACCCGCCGATAAGGGGGATGCTGTTGTAGTCTGGCGTACTGACCTCTACCTTGCCGAGGCACAGCAACAACTCGTGGATACCTCCTCTTATTTACCCCTCGATCGTGACCCCACTAAGGAGCACCAGGCCATTGTCTCCCACACCATCACCGACTTTATCCGCTCAGGGGATCTCCCATCCACTGCTACCAACCTTATAGTTCCCACACCCTGCACTTCTCGTTTCTACCTCCTACCCAAGATCCACAAACCTGCCTGTCCTGGCCGACCTATTGTCTCAGCTTGCTCCTGCCCCACCGAACTCGTTTCTGCATACCTCGACACAGTTTTATCACCCCTTGTTCAATCCCTTCCTACCTATGTTTGTGACACTTCTCACGCTCTTAAACTTTTCGATGATTTTAAGTTCCCTGGCCCCTACCGCTTTATTTTCACCATGGATGTCCAGTCCTTATATACTTCCATCCCCCATCAGGAAGGTCTCAAAGCTCTACGCCCCTTTTTGGATTCCAGACCTAATCAGTTCCCCTCTACCACCACTCTGCTCCGTCTAGCGGAATTAGTCCTTACTCTTAATAATTTCTCCTTCGGCTCCTCCCACTTCCTCCAAACTAAAGGTGTAGCTATGGGCACCCATATGGGTCCTAGCTATGCCTGCCTTTTTGTTGGGTTTGTGGAACAATCTACGTTCCGTGCCTATTCTGGTATCTGTCCCCCACTTTTCCTTCGCTACATCGACGACTGCATTGGCGCTGCTTCCTGCACGCATGCAGAACTCGTTGACTTTATTAACTTTGCCTCCAACTTTCACCCTGCCCTCAAGTTTACCTGGTCCATTTCCGACACCTCCCTCCCCTTTCTAGATCTTTCTGTCTCTGTCTCTGGAGACAGCTTATCCATTGATGTCTACTATAAGCCTACTGACTCTCACAGCTATCTGGACTATTCCTCTTCTCACCCTGTCTCTCGAAAAAACGCCATCCCCTTCTCGCAATTCCTCCGTCTCCGCCACATCTGCTCTCAGGATGAGGCTTTTCATTCTAGATGTCTTTCTTTTTTAAAGAAAGGGGCTTCACTTCCTCCACTATCAACTCTGCTCTTAAACGCATCTCCCCAATTTCACGTACATCTGCTCTCACCCCATCCTCCCGCCACCCCACTAGGAATAGGGTTCCCCTGGTCCTCACCTACCACCCCACCAGCCTCCGGGTCCAACATATTATTCTCCGTAACTTCCGCCACCTCCAACGGGATCCCACCACTAAGCACATCTTTCCCTCCCCCCCTCTCTCTGCATTCCGCAGGGATCGCTCCCTATGTAACTCCTTTGTCCATTTGTCCCCCCCCATCCCTCCCCACTGATCTCCCTCCTGGCACTTATCCATGTAAGCGGAACAAGTGCTACACATGCCCTTACACCTCCTCCCTTACCACCATTCAGGGCCCCAAACATTCCTTTCAGGTGAGGCAACACTTCACCTGTGAGTCGACTGGGGTGATATACTGCATCCGGTGCTCCCGATGTGGCCTTTTATATATTGGCGAGACCCGACGCAGACTGGGAGACCGCTTTGCTGAACATCTACGCTCTGTCCGCCAGAGAAAGCAGGATCTCCCAGTGGCCACACATTTTAATTCCACATCCCATTCCCATTCTGACATGTCTATCCACGGCCTCCTCTACTGTAAAGATGAAGCCACACTCAGATTGGAGGAACAACACCTTATATTCCGTCTGGGTAGCCTCCAACCTGATGGTATGAACATCGACTTCTCTAACTTCTGCTAAGGCCCCACCTCCCCCTTGTACCCCATCTGTTACTTATTTTTATGCACACATTCTTTCTCTCACTCTCCATTTTCTCCCTCTGTCCATCTGAATATACCCCTTGCCCATCCTCTGGGTCCCCCCCCCCCCCCGCTTGTCTTTCTTCCCGGACCTCCTGTCCCATGATCCTCTTGTATCCCCTTTTGCCTATCACCTGTCCAGCTCTTGGCTCTATCCCTCCCCCTCCTGTCTTCTCCTATCATTTTGGATCTCCCCCTCCCCCTCCAACTTTCAAATCCCTTACTCACTCTTCCTTCAGTTAGTCCTGATGAAGGGTCTTGGCCTGAAACGTCAACTGCACCTCTTCCTACAGATGCTGCCTGGCCTGCTGCGTTCACCAGCAACTTTGATGTGTGTTGCATGATGTGGTAATGTTTCTGGAGTTTATAGTGGGGAACATTCAGCATAGACCTAGAGAGGGTGCAGAGGAGATTTACCAGGATCAGACAGCATGTCTTATGAGGATAGGCTGAGCCAGCTTAGGCTTTTCTCTTTGTAATGAAGAAGGATGAGAGGTGACTTGAGAGAGGTGTAGAAAACGATAAGAGGCATAGACAGAGAGGACAATCCGTGAATTTTCCCCAGGGCAGAAGTGGCTAAAACAAGAGGGCTGTCCTCACCTATTTATTCAGGTGCCTTCCCCCTTCCTTTCCGGTCCTGAATCGTTGACTGTTTGTTCACTCCCATGGATGCTGCCTGACTTGCTGAGTTCCTCCGGCATCTTGTGTGTGATTTTTTTAAAGTGATTGGAGGAAAGTATAGTGGGGAGGACGTCAGGGGCAGGGTTTTTTATACACAGAGAGTGGTGGGCGCATGGAACACCCTACCAGGGGTGGTAGAGGCAGATACATCAGAGACATTTAAAAGATTCTTAAGATAGTCGCATGTGTTATGTTTTGTAATCCCGAAACATAAGAACTAATCGCAATGAAAACAAGCGAGCTGGGAAATAAGTTGTGTACCTTGCTTTTCCTTTAAGCAAGACACATACATATCAAGTGACAGTGTGATGACATATGGGACAATTCACAAATTCTAACAAATAACCCGTAATGAATTACTTAAATGAACAAGAACGCTGAATCAAATGATACATTTACAATTTTACTCAAATATTACTGAAACATTAAATACACAACACACTTCACTGCTTAGCTATAAACTCTAACTCAATATAGAATGCATCTCAACTATATACACAGTATACTATATTATACAACTACAATATACACATCCACAGCATAATAAATTCAGGCTGCAAGTTTTAACTGCTGCGAATTACGGAGTACCTGGAGACATATGACAAGATAGGCCATAGCCAGCATGGTTTCCTGAAAGGAAAATCCTGCCTGCTTGCCAAGTCATTGGGTGTATTTAAGTCAGAGATAGATTAAGTTCTTCATTAGCCAGGGCATCAAAAGGTATGGGGAGAAGGCAAGGGGAGTGGGGATGACTGGAAGAATTGGATCAGCCCATGATTGAATGGCGGAGCAGACTCAATGGGCCAAATGGCCTACTTCTGCTCCTATATCTTATGGTCTTAAGGATTTATTGAGTATGCCTGCAAGAAAATATATCTCAGGGTTGTACACAATGACATATATGTACTTTGATAATAAATTTACTTTGAACTTGGAATTACAGGTTATATGTAAAAAAAGTGAATTACATACTTCATGTAAAACTCAAAGTTAGACTTGCATTCCCAGTTCAATCTTTTTCTTGCAATTAGCTTAATGTTTTGAAATTTCAAAACATAACGGTGGTGATGAGGTATTTTTGAAATGAACCCAAGACAACTACCAACCAATGAAAGCACAGCATGATGTTTGAGTTTAAAAAGAAAGCAACACAGCACATGTTCTTTGGAAGGGAAGACATGATTGAGTTTTTTTAAAAAAATAAGCGCAGAAAACAGGAGAATTTGTGTGTTCATAAATAAGTACCGGGTGATAATAATCATTAAGAAAAAGCAGAAATGGCAGACTATGTTGAAAAGGTTGTTGTGTTTGATTGCACAACAGATAACTGGCTCATACATATTGAGTGAGTTAAAGAGTATTTTAAAGCAAATGGAATAGCTGACAAGAAGCGAGGGCCAATTTTGCTGGTTCTATTGGTTTTAAAGACATACAGTTTCCTTCAAAGTTTGACTGCTCCAATGAAACCAGCCAAAATGAGCTTTACTGATATAATGAAAGTCATGAAAGTAATGCAGGAACATTCAGAATTGAAACCATTGCTAATTGCAGAATGCTTCCATAAGTGAAATCAAAAAGAAGGGAAGTCCATTTCAGATTACATGGCTGAATTGAAGAAAATGTCTCAGCATTGTCAGTTCAGTGATGGGCTTAATGATGCACTGAGAGAGCACTTACTTTGTGGAATCTTACAAGAAAACATTCAAAATTACAATGTCTAAACAGAAGTGTGCCTAGCCAAACAAATCGTGGTAAGGGCTTACATACACCAGACCAATTCAGATTTAATAGTGAAACTTGCAGTAAATGCAACCAAATAGGATGCATACAAAAAGAACCTTGGGCAGACAAAAATAAGTGGACTGCACAGGAAAGCGAAGAAGATAAAAAGTCAAGTTGCGGTTTCACAGAGAGCACTAATCTGCATGCTGTTGATGATATTTCTAATAATGATGTGATTGACACGATTGGAGATCCATCCACCATTTGCTTGCCACATCCCCTGTAATAGGGTCAACTGAGACTGAATTAAGAAAACTACTGCATGATGCCACAATTGTCTCCAGGCTGTACGCCATGAACCATTGTCCAATAAAGGGAAAACAGGTGTTGGTGTCAATGTCAGTCTCTGGTTGGAAAACAAATTGAACCAAGGAAGACCCATGCTGTTCAGAGGAAGCATGGAAGTGACAAAAGCACTAGACCGACTACAAACATGAGGAATTCTGCAGATTCTGGAAATTCAAGCAACACACATCAAAGTTGCTGGTGAACGCAGCAGGCCAGGCAGCATCTACCGACTACAACAGTTTTTACAGACACATATCTGAGAAAGCTTCCAATCAGGCAGTTACTTGTGAAGTGTGGCTTGGGTTTTAAGCTGGAAGAGAGTTCAAGGAGCTTCAGAAAAGTTGCAAGCATTCAGCTTTTGTGAATATAAAGAAGCAGAATCTTCTCTGCATGCTTTAAGGTTATTGCATGAACTTCATGATAGAGACTAAAAGCTGCTTGTAAAATTAGATGCAAAGACCAAAAGCCCAGATGGATGAAAGATAGGCCAAAAAAGGAAAGGAAGGAGTCAATGGAGATACAAAAACAGGGGATTCATCGGATGATGTTGTGGATGAGGAAATCAACAGGAGAGATCAGATCATAAAGGGAGCAATAGAAAGTTTAGTCAGAGAATACCACAGTGAACTAAATGGAGCTTTCTAAGATCAAGATGCACAAACAAGAAGAAGAAAAAGGAAGACCAAATGTGTCCAAAGCTGTCAGAACCACCTCCTGCAGTCTCAGAGTCTACTCTTACAACAACCATGAAGGAGACCCCAGAACCTGAGACTGTTTCACAGCCACAAGTCTCACCTGCCAAGCAGAGTTACCCTCTTGTCAAGAAGAGTGTCCTGATGAAGGGTCTCGGCCTGAAACATCGACTGTGCTTCTTCCTATGGATGCTGCTTGGCCTGCTGCGTTCCACCAGCATTTTGTGTGTGTGGTGCTTGAATTTCCAGCGTCTGCAGATTTCCTTGTGTTTGCCTTTTATCCAGTATAAGTTTTTAGTTGAATATCTGCAGGCTTCAGTTCAGTATTTTTAAAATTCCATTCAAACTCATTTTTTGGAATGACTGAAACAGCTGAGCCAGTGTCCAATTCCTTTTTAGTTAATTTGCCGTTCATCTCTGGTGTAAGCTATATCGTTTGTATATTGTTGGTTTACACGTTGCAAATCTCAAGGCTAGACAGTCCTGCTCACTTTCATTATCTGATTTTTCATCAACAGCGTGCAGATTAGAGCTCTTCTTGAAATTTCAACTTGACTTTTTAGCTTTTCTCTTCCCTGCACAGTCTATTTACTTTGTCTGTCTGACATGCTCTTTGGACGTGTGCTACTTTGTCACATTTTCTGCAAGCTTCACCTTTAAATTTGCATTTGTCCAGTGTATGTGAGCACCTGTCACAATGGTAGTACAATTTGTTCAGGCAGGCAGGCCTCTTTCTAGACACTAATTTTATTCATGCTCATTTTCATTCCTGACTGCAATTCAATTGTGCCTGTCTGCAGTTTCTATTGATACAGCTATTTCAACTGCTGTTTTAAATGTAAGTTGTGCTTCAGTTAGAAGCTGTTTATGAAAGCTTTCTTGTAATATTTCACAAAATAAAAAGTGTATCATTAAGCCCATGACTGAACTGACAATGCTCAGACAACTTCTTTGATTCAACCATCTGCTGCAATGGACTCCTCTTCCTTTTGATTCCATTTATGAAACCTAAAGCATTCTGCAGTCAACAATGGCTCTGGTTCTAGATGCTCGCAATTGACTTTCACAACATCAGCAAACCTCATTTCAGCTAGTTTGGTTGGCGCAGTCAGACCTTGAAGCAAACTGCATGCCTTTAAATCCGATGCACTCAGCAAAATTGGCATTTGTTTCTTTTTGGCTATTCTATTTGCTTTAAAATGACAATCCATTCAGTATATAAAATCCACTTACTTGTTGTGTAATCAAATGCATCAATCTTTCTGATATATCCAGCCATTTCTGTGCTTTTTAATGATTATTATCACCCAGTACTTACAGTTTATGAACCCATAAATTCTTCCGTTTCCTGCCTTTTTGTTCAACTCAATCATGTCTTCCCTTCTGAAAAACAAATGTTGTACTGCTTTTTAAAAAAAAACCCAAACATCTCACAGTGTTTCCACAGGTAGATAGTCATCTTGGGTTCATTTAAAAAATATACTATTGCCACTGTTATGTTTTGTAACTCCAAAACATAAAAACTAATTGTAAGGAAAACACGAGAGCCAAGAAATAAATTGTGTACTTCATTTTTACTTTAAGCAAGGCACGCATGTATCATGTGGTAACATGATGACGTGTGTAATTCATGTATTTTTACATATAACTCAAATACTGAAACGAACAAGAATGCTTAATCAAACCAGATATGTATAATCAAGATTACTGAAATATTAAGTAAGCAGCATGAATGAAAGTAAAAAGAAGAGCTATGTGGAAGGGAAGGGTGAGATTGATCTTGAAGTAGGTTAAAAGTTTGGAACAGTATCATGGGCTGATGAGTTGCTACTGTTCTATATACAATGTTTATTTCATTTTTAGCTAGAGATACATCAAGGTAACAGACCCTCCTCGCCCAACAAGCTCGCAACACCCAATTACACCCATGTGATTAATTAACCTAATAACCTGTACATATTTGGAATACGGGAGGAAACCGGAGCAACTGGAGGAAACTCACATAGTCACAGGGAGAATGCACAAAGACCTTACAGACAACAGCAGCAATTAAACTCTAACCACTTTGCTACCATGCAATCCATGTTCGAGGTCAAATATATATGTTTTTGTTTAGTCTTTTTAATTTCAAAAATTTCTGTTTTCAGTTTTTAACATTATTTTTATTATTTTGACATGTCTAAGTGATTTTGACTTGCAAATCTTCAATGACTTTGGCAGTGATGAACCTGGGAACCTGGGGTGGGGCCTCACCAGCTCCAAATGGGAGACCATGCCTCTGGGAGCAATCTGGAAGAGCTCATGGCCCAGAGGTAGGTGGCCAGCAATCTCACACCAGTGGGAGACCTGTCCCTTCAACTCTATTCTATACCACAACTTCTAATCCCTCATCACCAATCCCCTCTTCCCAGGAAAATGCTGATGCTGAGCTAGACTGCTCATAATGCCAGTGTTTGCATGGTCCTTTGCCACACATCCACATCCCTAGTAAAATTGTTTATTCCCACCTCTGTGATATGAGCCAATTCTGACCTGGCTCAACTCTTCTGCTGTTGCAGTCTTCATTACCTCCCACTGGCGTTCCAACTGTCCTGTTCCATCAACTCAAACTCACCAAACCTGTTCAGGTGCACCGAGGCACTAAACTTGCAATGTAAATGTAACTTGTTGATCTTCATTATATAAACATCTAAGGAAATGTGCCAAATATAAAGTTTCAAAGCTGTAATTAAATGAGAGTTGTTCCTATGAATTATGCCTACCTTATTATTGCCTCTTTGAAATCCAACATACTTTGAGAATATTTTACTGCAAAGTATTTGAAAAATGCATTACTTATGAATATGTATTCCAATAAGGAAACGTTCTCCAATGAGGATTAGGAAGCAGATGGGTGCACGGGAATCTTCTACTTTACAATCATAGCCACATATATCAACATCAGAATGAATGTCTTAATATTACTAAGAATTCACAGTTTAGAGCAGCAGGATTCCTTCGGAAATATTCAAGCTACAACTTCCCCACATATTTTGTGTATTGCGTTTGAGCCAGCCTCATGCAGAATGACAATTCTCCTAGCACCTAATTATCAGAGGTTAGGTTTGAATCATAACTTGATCTGCAGTCATTTTTTGCTTTGGTGTAATATAAAACATATTCGAAGCACGTATTCAAAACATATTCAAAGTAGATTGAACATCATTCCTTGCTTTTGGACAAATACTAGTTGATTATCTGCACAGCTTCAGGCAGTTAGGCTGCCAAATGACCAAATAATCCCGCTCAGGTATTTACATATTTACCAGACTCATTCTGTCATTCCTGTTCAGGTTTTTAAGTTGGAGACTACCCATAGCCGAAGGTTGTTTTGGACACTGTTGAGTTAGAGTCTAAAATTGTTATTTTTTCTTGTAAATTAACTTTCTTATCATTGCTTGTATTTTTATATAATCATTTATTTATGCGTGATCAATCGGTGAATTTTCAGCAACTGTAGTATAGCTAGTTCTGCATTTTTCTAGAAATTTCTCTACAGCCACTGAATCTGACTATTTCATTGGTTACTTCTGATCAATGGAATGTCCTTTATCTGAGTATGAGTTAGTTTTTAATATAAGGCAACAATGACTTTTTGCACTTTGTCTTTTCTTTACTCTCATTACTCCGAATAGAACAGCTGTAATTACCCAGTTTTATACCTGGTTCTTGACTTCTGAAGAAACTGTGGATCATAACAGCACCAGACTAAATAATACCTTGGTGTGAGGCCTTCTAGTCACTTAACACTGCTACAATCGCATTGCTGAGATGGTGCAAAGGTTTAGCTTTTAAGATTTTGGCTCAGAAGTTCACATGACATGCTTTCATTTATAGAAAATAAAGTTTTTCACTTTAGTCTCTCTGTAGGATAGGTTGGGCATGTGCAGGAGCAACGTAACTACTTTTCCTGGTGTTTATAAATCAGAGGAGAGCAACCTTACCTCATAATAAAAAAAGGTTAACCTCACTTCACTATCAGGCACTGGGGGTGAATTCCTTCAGATCTTAGCCTGCTTTGCTGTAGTAATTGCATGGAATTGCAATGAGAGGGCACCACCAAGCAAACCTAAAAGTCAAAAATTAATTTACAAATAAAGACAATTTCTGAAGAGTTACAAGAATACTGTGGGCCTTCATAAAGTCACTTTTGGAAGAAGTGGCACAAACAAAATGCTGGAGAACTAAGCAGGTCAGGCAGCATCTATGGAAATGAATAAACAGTTAATGTTTCAGGCCAAGACCCTTCCTGTTTTTTAAGAAAAGGAAGAAATGCTGAGTGAGAAATGATGACCATAGAAAGCAACTCCCATCCAATTCCACTTCAGTGAAAAGACTGGGTGAGGGATATAAACTGTTTCAGTGGAAATGACAGTTCTGTGTTAATAGTTTCAGGCATCTTATGGTTCCGTTTCCTACAGAGAAATGAATACAAATGTCTAATGTTTTGTCAGCTCATCTTCTTAAAAATTAAGTACTAGTAAAAGTTCAAATTAAATGATCAAAGTACATCTAGTTCACTATATACAAACCCGTTATGTTCTGTATCTCCAAAACATGCAAATCTTTACTTTCAGTGAGGCGCTCACATCTGGTGTGATAGCATCATGATGTTAACAATTCATGTATTTTTTACATATAACCTGTAATGAATTATTTAGATGAACAAGAATGCTTAATCAAACGATATATTTACAAGATAACTCAAATATTACTGAAATATTATGTAACGCACTGTAAGGTTTCACTGCTAATGTAATGGTTTCTCTGTAGCAGCAATGTTTGGGTTATGATTAGAGATAATGGGGGCTTTGGAATGTGTGTCATCCAATGAGAGGCATGTTGTTTCTTTCTTGTGGGTCTGAGAGAAAGGATTTGTGGTCTTTTATCGGGGAGAGATGAAGAGAGAAGACGCGAGTGGAGAGAGTTGGTAGACCGCCAGGCAGAGTGGACTTGGATGAGGGTCCGAGGGTCAGCGATGCTTGGAGGAGGTCAATGGGGAAACGAATGGACGGAACCGTGAACTCCAACTTAGCGCATTACACGATTTCACAAGAATGGGCCCTTTTCCTTGTTTGTTTCTTTACAAACCATATCGTCAAATTAAGAATTATAAAGCTCAGTAGTTCAATTGTATATTGTGCACTGTTTGTTATTTTGTGCTACTGATTTGTAACAGGGGAACACATCATGCTGCATCCACCCAAACAAGATTTCTTAGGTTTGGCCGGGCCGGAGGCCGTTTTCCCCTAGATTAAGCCACCAGCCAAACCTGAGGGTTACAATTAAATACACAACACTCCTGCCTGCTTAGCTTTAAACTCCACCTCAATATAGAATGCATCTCAACTATGCACACAATATATGATATAATACATCTGTAACACTCGCTTCGCCTTGTGGCTTAATATAGGGGGTGATAACCCCTGCCTGGCCAAACTTAAGAAATCTCATTTGGGTGGATGTTGCGTGATGTGTCCCCCGTTACAAATCAGTACCCTGAAATAACACATACACAATATGCGATTAAACGATTAAGATTTATAACTCTTACGTTGACTATATGGTTAGTAGAGAAACAAAATATAAAAGAAAAAGGGCCCAAAGCTGTGCACAAAATTGGAGTTCACCGTTTCCCCCCCGCCCATCCTCCTTCGATCGTTGCTGCCCTCCGGACCCTCGCTCCAAGTCCACCCCGTCAGGTGGTCTACCAAATCTCTCCATTTGCGTCTTCTCTCTTCATCGCTCTCTCTCCCTCTGGCAAAAGCCCACAAAATCAGCTGCTTCCAGAATCACAAGACAGGGCAAAAAAATCCTGATTGGCTAACATGCAGTCACAGTCCTGTTATCTCCAGCCCTAACCCAAACATTGCTGCTACAGAGAAACCATTACAGCGCGTTACACTCTCCCCCCACCAAATTTAGTCACGTCCTCATGACATTGAGATAATTCACCAACCCTTCCTGCAAAACACAAAGCCCAATCCAGGTGCAAAAGGCAGTGACATAGTTCCCCAAAACAGTAGAGATCACGTCCTGTTCCCCAGGTGCTACATGGGCCAACCTATCCGGTGGTCTCCTAATTCTCTGAGACCTCCGTACCTCCTCACCTAACTCTTCAAGCTCAGACGATACTGGGGATACTTCGGGTCTACTTGGAGAATCCTCCCCCGATCTATCACTTGTGTCCCCCTGCAACTCAGAGCCCCCTGTCCCGTGTTCAGGCCCTGCTTCCTATCCTTCAGGGTCCTGCTGTAACCCAGGCTGCCCACAGATAGCCCTCCCCCACTTCACCTGACTCACTGGGCGAAGGGCCAGGAGTCTCTGCCTCAATCAATGGGGAGTCAGCGAACGGCAGCATGTACCACACATCCAGACCATCATCCTACCAATCAGTATCCCTCTCATGGGCGGGGCCCGGCCCATCCTCTCCCACTGTAGGCCCTGCACTCGCCCGGCATTTTCGCGGAGTCCTCTTACTAGGTGTAGGCTCCAGGTCTGGCTCTGGGTCTACCTGCACCTCTTGTCCCGGGGCAACAGGTGGTTCCGATGGAGAATCTTGACAGGCCCATTCCCCTCCTCTGGTTTCACCCGGAAAACTGGCAGGTTTGGCATCTGACTCTCTACTACACAGGGTGTGGCCGCCCAGCAGTCAGCCAACTTGTGCTTTCCAGGTAGCCCCAGATTCCTTGTGAGGACTTGGTCTCCCAGCAGGAGTTGGGAGAACCTCACTTTTTGATCATATCTCCTCTTATTTCCTCGATTCTGCTTGGCGGCTGCAACCCCAGCCAGTTCATAAGCCCTTTTCAGCTCTCTCCTCGTATCAGACACATACTTCAGATAAGGCTTTGGTGGTAAGTCACCCTCGTCAGTCCCAAAACAAAAGTCAATGGGCAACCTCGCCTCGTGCCCAAACATCAGATAATATGGAGAGTATCCAGTAGCTTCATTTTGTGTACAGTTGTAACAGTGAACCAGATGCCCAATATGTTGACTCCACCTGCTCTTCTTGCTGATCTCCAGGGTCCTGAGCATGTCTCACAAAGTCTGATTAAACCCCTCTGGCTGGGGATCACCCTATGGGTGATAGGGCGTGGTCCTCAACTTCTCAACTCCAAACATGCCCAGTAACTCATGGATGAGTCTGCTCTCGAAGTCCCATCCCTGCTCACTATGTATCCGCCGGGGAAGGCCTTAATGCATGAAATACTTCTCCCCTAACACTTTTGCCACCGTAGTCGCCCTCTGGTCCTTGGTAGGAAAAGTCTGAGCATATCTGGTGTAGTTGTCTGTGATGACTAAGACATTCGCCATGTTGCTGGCATCGGGTTCTATGGACAGGAAATCCACACACACCAGGTCCAGGGGCCCTGCACTCTGCAAGTGGGACAAGGGAGCTGCCCATGTAGGCAGTGTCTTGCGCCGTACGCAGCGAATGCATGACTTGCAGAATTCTTCAACTTCTGATTTCATCCGGGGCCAGTAAAACTGGTCTCTGAGCAATCCATAGGTCTTGTCCACCCCCAAATGTCCAGAATCATCATGAAGTGACTTCAACGCAATCCTCCAGTACTTCTCAGACAGAACCAGCGGGCAATGCTGAGGTTGGTCTGGGGGTGACATGACCCGGTATAAGATCTGGTTCTTCAACTCCAACCAAGGCCATTCTCTGTAATGGAGGCACCGATGTATGTTTCGTCTCCTCTGCCTGAGCTACTCGCTGAGTAGCTGCCACTTCCTCAGAACTCAATTCCGGCAGCTGATTTGTCTTCAGAGCAGTCAGGTTACAGTAAACTTGGGGGATGGCATCATCAGAAACCCCCAATTGATCCACTGCTCGATCCTGCCTCTCCTTTCCCTCTGCCTTCACAGTGATGGCAAACTGACACATGGCCTTCACGCCCAGGGTAGGAACGCTCTCCCACTCCTTGTCCATGTCCAGTCCCTCATGCACCCGTCGGGACAAAGTATCCGCATCAATGTTCCGGCTTCCTGGCCGGTACTTCATCTGAAATCATAGGCAGACAATGCTGCCAACCACCGATGGCCTGTGGCATCCATTTTCGCCGAGGTCAGGATACAAGTTAGGGGATTGTTGTCCATCCTCACCTCAAACTTCGCCCCGTAGAGATAGTCCCTCAGTTTATCCAGCACCGCCCATTTCAACGCCAGGAATTCCAACTTGTGCGTGAGATAGTTTCTCTCGGAGGGCGACAAACTCCGGCTGACAAGCACCATAGGACTCAACCCGGTGCCCTGATCCTGATACAGGACGCCCCCAAACCCTTTCGGCTGGCATCTGTGTGCAGTACATACGGCAATCAGGGGTCCGCAAAAGCCAGCACCGGCGCCTGGGTCAGCGGCTCCTTCAGCGACTGAAAAGCCTCCTCACATTTTACATTCCACCTCTGTCCAAAGGGCTCTGATGGGTTTGGATATTATCCACCCTCCTGTCCTTCCCCCCCCCTCCACCCTTTCTTCCCCGAGGGAGGGTAACCACACAGAAGCTGATTCAAGGGGTGACTCACTTTGGTGTAGCCCTTCACGAATCTCCGATAATAACCACAGAATCCAAGGAACGAGCGCAGAACGCTCACAGTCTGGGGCCTCAGCCAAGTGGTCACTGATTCTATCTTAGCCAGGTCTGTAGCTACTCCATTCGTGAGATTACGTGTCCGACATAGCTATCAGATGTTTTCCAGAACTAGCACTTATCCAGGGAAAGTTTTAACCCTTCAGCTTTCAGGCAGCCGAGCACCTTCAGCAGCCTCGCTTCATGTTCCTCCACGGTGGATCCACATACTATGAGGTCATCCAAATACACCAACACTTTAAGCAAATTCAGATCCCTCACCATCTTCTCCATGACCCACTGGAAGGTTGCAGGGGCTCCCGATATGCCCTGGGGCATCCTTTCGAACTGGGAAGAATCCCAGGGGACATATAAATGCCGTCTTCTCTTTGTCGGCCTCACTCATCGGAATCTGGTAATATTCATTCCTTAAATCCAGCACACTAAACCATTTTGCACCACTCAGACAGGCCAGTGCGTCTTCGACCCTTGGGACCGTATACTGGTCAGGGACGGTGCATCTGTTCAGAATCCTATAGTCCACACACATGCGCACCTTCCCGTTCTTCTGGGCCACTACTATTGGGGATGCATAGGCGCTTCGGGACTCAGTGACGATCCCAGCTTCCTTCAACTTACACAAATGCTGCCGCACGTCTTCCACGTCTGCAGGGGCCAGCCACCGTGCCCTCTCTCTAAACGGGGTGTCCTTGGTCACCCGGATAGTGTGACGAGTGCTCTTGGAACAACCCATATCGAACTCGCCAATGGAAAAGACACCTTCCAGCTTCAACATCTTCTCTACCAGCCTCCTTTTCCAACCCCACAATTGCAACACTCGCTTTGCTTAGCGGCTTAATGTAGGGGGTGATAGCCCCCTGCCCGGCCAAACTTAAGAAATCTTGTTTGGGTGGATGCTGCGTGATATGCCCCTATTACAAATCAGTACCCCAAAATAACAAACAGTACACAATATGCAATTAAACGATTAAGCTTTATAACTCTTACTTTGACTATATGGTTAGTAGAGAAACAAAATATAAAAGAAAAAGGGCCCCCAAATCTTAATAAACAGTCTGTGCACAAAGTTGGAACTCACAGTTTCCCCTTCGTGCATCCTCCTCCGATCGTTGCTGCCCTTTGGACCCTCGCTCCGAGTCCACCTCGTCCAGCAGTCTACCAAATCTCTCCATTCGTGTCTTCTCTCTTCATTTCTCTCTCTCCCTCTGGCAAATGCCCACAAAATCAACTGCTTCCAGGATCACAAGACAGGCAACAAAATCCTGATTGGCTAACATGCATCAACAGTCCTGTTATCTCTAGCCCTAACCCAAACATTGCTTCTACAGAGAAACCATTACAATGCATTACACATCTACTATGTACAGAAATTCACAGCAAAGTAAATTTTAAAATGTCTTATTCAGGCTGAAAGATTTAATTGTTGTGGAGGCTTTCTTATTGGTTGCTTGGTAGGTGAGACATATGACTAAAAACAATGTCAGGTTCTGGGGTTGTAGGAGTTGACTCTGAGACTACAGGAAATGGTTCTGACAGCTCTGGGCATCTTTCATTTCCTTCCTTTTTCTTATTCTAGTTTGTGTACCTTGATCCTTGGAAGGTGAATTTAGTTCACTGGAGTAAAAGCTTATTAATTCTTCTATTGCTCCCTTTATAATCTGATCTGTCTTCGTGGTTTCCTCATCTAAACCCATCTGATGAATGCTCTGTTTTGGCATCTCCGTTGACTCCTTTCTTTTTGGCCTTCCTTTTATCCAGCTGAACTTTGGTCTTTGGTTTTGCATCTACTTCTACAGGCAGCTTTTAATCTCCCACTTGAAGTTCATGCAATAACTTCAATGCATACAGAATAGATTCTGGTTCTTTATACTCACAGAAGCTGAATGCTTGCATCTTTCCTGACGCTTCTTGAAGTCTCTTCCAGCTTAAAACCAAGCCGCATTTCACAAGTAACTGCCTGATTAACGTATCACAAACACTCTCAGATATGTTACGTACAAAAACTGGTATAGTCGGACTATTGCTTTCGTCACTTTCACTTCTGAGCAGAATGGTCCTTCCTTGGTCCAATATGCTTTCCAACCAGAGGCACAGCGATCAGCACCAATACTTATTTGTCCTCTGTTGGGCACCAGTTTATGGTGTTCAGCATGGAGGTAAGTGTAGTATCATCAAGTTTCTCAATTTGCTCTCAGTTGACCCTGTTACAGAGGATGTGCCATGCAAATAGTAGATTTTATTCTCCAATCAAGTTGTAGTTGAATCAGCTAGTCAATGCCCTCAATGCTGGTCCTCCAGTTTTTACCACATACAAGTCCAAGTGGCTTTTTTGTTGTTGTATTTCACTGTTACAAATGTCATTCCCACAGACGTAATCATTTTGGATCTCCCCCTCCCCCTCCCACTTTCAAATCTCTTATTATCTCTTCTTTCAGTTAGTCCTGACGAAGAATCTTGTCCCGAAACGTCAGCTGTACCTCTTCCTATAGATGCTGCCTGGCCTGCTGCACTCACCAGCAATTTTTATGTGTGTTGCTTGAAATTCCAGCATCTGCAGATTTCCTTGTGCTTGCAATGTAATCTTTTCTCCAGTATAAGTTCTTATTTGGATATTTGCAGACTTCAGTTCAGTATTTTTGAAATGCAGTTCAAATTCATTTTGTGGAATGACTGAAACAGCTGAGCCAGTGTCCAACTCCATTTTAATTAATTTGCTATTCACTTCTGGTGTAAGCTATATTGCTTGTCTATTATTAGTTTTCTCATTGTAAATCTCAAGGCCAGCCAGTCCTGTGTCAGTCATATCATTATCAGACTTTTCATCAACAGAGTGCAGATTACTGCTCTATTTGAAACTGCAACTTGATTGTTCATCCTTTTCTCTTCC
The DNA here is from genome assembly GCF_030028105.1 of Mobula birostris. NCBI lineage: Eukaryota > Metazoa > Chordata > Chondrichthyes > Myliobatiformes > Myliobatidae > Mobula > Mobula birostris. The sequence goes on from NC_092377.1 coordinate 31,039,747, forward strand.
CTGCGCAGTCCATTTATTTTTGTCTGCCCAACATGCTCTTTGTATGTGTCCTAGTTTGCCGGATTTTCTGCAAGTTTCTCCTTTAATCCTGCATTGGTCTAATGTATATGAGCCCTTGCCACACAGTAATGCAAGATGTTCAACCAGGCAGGTTTCTCTTTATTTACCGCAATATTGTTCATGCTCCTTTTCAATCCTAACCGCAAATGTCGGTGATTTCCATTGATACAGCTATTTCAATTGCTCTTTTAAATGCAAGTTGTGCTTTCAGCTTGGAGCCGTTTTTGAATGCCTTCTTGTGAGATTCCACAAAGTAAATGATCTCTCAGTGCACCGATAAGCCCATTATTGAACTGACAATGCTCAGACAACTTCATCAATTCAGCCACATATGTTGAAATAGACGCCCCTACCTTTTGATTCTGCTTATGAAAACTAAAGCGTTCCCTGCAGTCAGCAATAGTTTTGGTTCTAAATGTTCCCACATTACTTTCATCATATCAGTAAAACTCACTTTGGCTTTTTTGGTTGCTTGTCAAGCTCCTAAGCAAAATGTATGCCGTTATATCCAATACACTCAACAAAACTGGCACTTGTTTTTCGTTGGCTATTCCACTTGTTTTTACCTACTCAATTCATTCAGTACACTGCAGCCAGTTATCTTTGTGTAATCAAATGTGTCAATCGTTTCTTCCGATGTAGCAAGTCATTTCTGTTTTTCTTAAATTTATTTATGATTATTATCACTTCATACTGACTGTTTATGAAGTAGTCTGTTTTCTGCCTTTTATTTTAAAATTCAACCATTTCTCTTTTCCCCTTCTGAAGAGACAGTGCTGTGCTGCTTTTTAAAAAATTCAGCTGTTTGTTGCTGTGCTTTTTCAAGACTCGAATGTCTCGCTGCACTTCAACAGGTAGGGAGTCGTCTCAGGTTCGCTTAAAACTTCCTCATTCACCAGTGTTATGTGTTGTAACTCCAAGACATTAAACTAATTGAAAGAAAGACAAGAGAACTGAGAGAAGCAAATCTTCATTTGTTTTTCCTTTAAGCGAGGCACGCACATATGACGTGGTACCTTCATGATGTATGCGATTCACGTATTTTTACAAATAACCCATGATGAATTATTTAAATGACCAAGAATGCTTAATTGAACAATATATTTAGAATATTACTGAAATATTAAATACACAACAAAACCCCAGATTCATTTTCTTGCAAGCATTCACAGTAGATACAAAGAAACACCATAGAATCAATGCAAAACAGCAAACAAGACAGATAAACAACCCACATGCAAAAGACAACAAACTGAGCAAATACAAAAATAGAACAACTCAACAGATAATTTCAGTGCAATGTTACAAGGGCATTGGCCAATGCCCATCAATGATGTAACAAGGGATCAAGCTCCCAATTTTGACACCACATTGTCTAACTACAGCGAGATTCTGATTGGTTTGTTGTATAAATGAGAATGATAAACAGTGCAGATATTCTTCCTTTTGTGACAAATATAAAATGGTTGTCAATGACCCGTGAAGCAAGATTACACTTGGGTGATTTGTTAGTTGCCAGCTGCACACCGAGATTAAATTGGCACTTTAAACTCACATCCTTTATTCATGATTCTTATTTCCTTATTTCCTCCCATTCCCACTGTCAATTCTTCCTGCTCCTCTAATGCAATTTCTGACTGTTTGCTGCATGCAGCTCCACAGCCCTACAATGCTTCGAGGCTTTGACAATGGCATGCAGGAACAGTAAACCTGGTCCTATACTCCTTGTCTGTGATTATACGTAGTGATCAGATAGAGGGGCTCTGGCTCAGTCTCCAAGACCAAACACCTTTAGTGCAGTGGGGTTTGAGACCACTGTTAGAGCTCCGCATTCATGTTGCGGTTACAGCATATGAGGAGGCCATCTGGCCCATCATCTCCATGCTAGCTCTCTACCATACTGAGCAGAATTAGCAATTAGACAATCTGACCCAAGACTTTCCTTTCCAATACAGTTCGTTATCTATTGAGTACTTGTGCTTTATCTGTGTTTGGTACTGAATCCGTTTTAATTGAAATCTGAAATAAAAATGGAAGAAGCTGTAAACACTGAGCCGGCCAGACAGCACCTGTCCATTGATCCTTAACGTGAAAGATCATCGACCTGAAATTCCGACCCTACCTCCCATCCCCCAACATTCGCTGCTCGAGGATCCCAAATCATTGTTCCAGCACCAGAGCAGGCACTCCTGGCACAAGGTGGAAGGCCCGAGGTTTACAATATTTATTTGTAAATGCTAAATGATTAAATAAAGAGGTTGGTGAGCTGTAGCTGCAACTAACTATTTGGGATGACAATGTTGTTGTAATAACAGATACCCAGCTAAAATAAAGGGGTAGGAATGAGTTTAATTATTCTGTGATACAAAGTTCTCAGGTGATCTGTGTGAGGGAAGAAAGGAGGAGAAAGTCGGTAATGATTAAGGACAATATTGCAGTATTGGAGATAGGATAGAATTGACCTATTTAGACAAGAAACAGTAGGAGTGTGATTACTTAGTTTGAACTACACTCTAGCTGCCAATTGGTGAGAAGAATTTTGAGGAAGTAATTTGGAGATATGTACAAACACCATTGAATAGTGATCATCGGCAAGTATGCAATAATATTCTAGATCAGCAAAAAACATAAAGGCCGCAGATGTGCAGAGTTTTATGAATTATGTTAAGGCAAACACTGGTTCTCCTGTTTTAACAGACACAGTGCCTTTGCTGGATTTGGTTCTGGGAAATGAGCCAGACCAATCCCCAGAGAACATTTATGTAACAGCAAATACAACATCATAAGGTTTAGAAGAGCTGTGGAAAAGGATAAGATAAGGTCCATCCAAGGTAAAGTGGTCAATTGGAGAAGGGCCTGTGCCAATGGGATGAGAAAGGAATTGACTTGATTAAATTGGAATTAAAACTTGGCAGTTAAATCTATTACTGAACAACTGAAGGTGGAAATGTTTCTGTTATAGTCTAGGCACATTCCCATGAGGGAAATTAAATCCACAGCTATGTGATACAGATTTAAATGATAGAGAATGATACAGAGATGCTGTACATGCCTGTATTTATCAAGTGTGAATGAGGTCAATTACAGAAAGGTAAGAAGGGAAATAAAAGAGACCAGCAGAAAAGACTGGCAACAAGCATTAAAGGGAATTCAAAAATATTCTATGGGCATATGAGAGAAATAAGAACTGTCAGAGGAAAAGTGGGGTTGAACAGAGACCGAAAAAGATAAATGCTCATAGAGGAAAAGGGTGTATCGGAGTACTTTACTTCAGTCTTCAGGAATGAGGATGTTGCCATTGGAGTCTCAGCAGAGGAAGATGCAACTGAGATTGTTGATGGACTAAATTTTGATCAAGAGGAGATATTAAAAATAACGGCTTCACTGAGGAAAATGTGGTTGATATGTATTATGGACTTACAAAATGCATTTGATAAGTGGCACATAATATGCTCGTCATCAAGGTTGAAAGCCATGGAATTAAAGGATGTAAGATAAGTCTTCTGAAGAGTGTACCCACAGAAAGCAATTGGCCTGGCTGGTGACCCTGGCCATGTGCTTAGATCCTGTGCAGATTAGCTGGAAAGGGTATCAGCACACATTTTAATCTCTCCGAGCTGCTTTCAGCAGACCGCTATCATCACAGTATCATTAATGACTACTGCCAGTGGCTCTGACATCCACCATCATGAAGTGCTTTGTGGACATAGCATGCATTAATTCCAGACTCCCAGACAACCTTGACCCACGGCGTTTGAATACTGCCAAAACAGGTCTATGGTAGACATCATCTCCCTGACTCTACGCTCATCTCTGGAGGAGCCTGGCAGTCAAAATATCCATGTCAGACCATTGTTTATTGACTACAGTTCTGGCTCCAATATTATAATTTCAAACAAACTCATCACCAAACTTCGGACTCTGGAAGTTAATGCCTCCCTCTGCGTCTAGATGTTTGACTTCCTGACCAACAGACTGCAATGAGTAAGGACAGGCAGTAACACGTCCACCATGATTATTCTCCCCACAAGTCTGTGTCCTCAGCCCCTGACCCTACTCCCTGTACATGCATGATGGTGTGGCCAGACTCTGCCCTAACTCCATCCACAAGTTTGTAGATGAAACCAACATATCTTAAATAATAACAACAGGAATTCTGCAGATGCTGGAAATTCAAGCAACTTTGATATCTTAAATAATGATGAATTTGAGTACAGGAAGAAGATCAAGAGCCTAGTGAAATGGTATCATGATAAATTAGTTTTCCTTCAAAAAGCACATGCTCCTATTTACATCATTAGCACTGAGGGCAAGAGAGCTTCAAGTTCCGATGTGTGAACATTACCAATAGCCTGGCCATGTTCGACCAGGTTGATGCCACAGTCAAGAAAGCTCACTAGTGTCTCTAATTCCTTGTGAGGCTGAAGAAATTTGGCCCCCACTAATTTTTATGGATGCACCAAAGAAAACATCCTGACTGGATGCATCACGGCTTGTAATGGCAACTGCTCTGCTGATGACCATAGACAGAAGAAACTATAGACATCATGGAAAATGGCCTCCCTTCCCTAGTCTCTGTCTACACTTCTCTCTGCCTTGGTAAAGCAGCCAGCATCATCAAAAACCCCACCCAGCCCAGGCATTCTCTCTTCTCCTCCCTCACATGGGGCAGAAGATACAAAAGCCTGAAGGCATTACCACCTGGCTCAAGGACAGTTTTGACTCTACTTTTGAACCTGTACGATAAGATAAACTTGACCTCACAATCTGCCTTGTTGTGACCTTGCATCTTATTGTCTACCTGCACTTTCCCTGTACTGAAACACTTTATTCACTATACTTCCCCTGCAACTGTAACAAGCTCATGATCATCCTCCAAAATGCAAAGTAGTCATCCAATTTATGTTTTGTTTTGCCAGTAACTGCACTGTGACTATCAACTTGAAGGGTTAGTTCACTTGCTCTGATGAGAGGCCCCTTGAGCTGAATTGTAACACAGTTTCACCATTGTCCTGATATTCCTATTTGTGACCTCTTGGCTGTTCCTCCATTGTTCTGTGGAACCTGCCTTCAGCGATTTACTATCTTTGAAAAAGCAGTGTGGGAAAAACCCATAACTTTAGTCAGAGACAATCCCAGATAGGACAGATAAATCCAAGACTCAGCTGTGGCCTTGCTTGAGGAACAGGATCAGATATCACTTTAAGACCTTTCCTTGGAAATGGAAATCAATGAAACTCACTAAACTAAACTTCAATTGTTGCAACACAAGAAATCAGGCTTAGATTCAGAACCAGGCTTTGTGTCTTACCTCGGAACTGGCTGTGGTATCTATTCAATTATATATAAAGAAAGATCAATGGCGAGGAGCCTGGTTTCTGTTTGCAGGCTGAAATGAAGTCATTAGCTATCTAGTGAAACAAAGCTGTGCCTGCTGTCTGTATCCTCCACATTACAGCTTCTGGCTAATAAGAGTTGTGACTAATAATGGGCTTCAATGCCCATTGATTTTATTCCTCAGATGTGTTGTATCAGACTGCCAAATGTGCAGTGCAAGAAATATTTATTACTTTAAATCCAAATATTTTAGACCTTAATTAGTCTGTTCAAAAGGCAGTAGGTGATTTAAAAGGGCAATAGTTCAGATTAGACTGACAACAACGACTTGCGGCCCACATTCTTTCACAGCAGAGAGAAGTGGACTTTGTGCTGGAGGAGCTGATCAATTAATCACCATTTCCAGTTAGCTGACACACAGCTTTGACTTCTTAGGGCATGAGAACATTAGAAATGGAAGCCATGAGCTTGGCCGACCATGCAATAAGAGTAGGACTGACTCAGACTTCATGTTCATACCCATAGTGACCAAAACATCTCATCAAACTTTGCCTTGGGAAAGGATTCCCAACTTTTTATATGCCATGGGCTGCTATCATTAACCAAGAGGTCTATAGAACCCAGGTTGGGAACTCCTGGCCAAGACTGTTCTCAAGTATTCATGGCCTCTGATATATAGAGTACACCATGCAAAGATTTGCATTCCTCTTGAGTAAAAATTCCCTTAATTTTAGTCTTAAGTGACTGATCCTTTCTTTAGAATGCAAATTCTCCTGCAGTAAAGATTAACATACCACTTGATTGCCCAGCCTGAGGAAATCATCTCTCAAAAATCTTGTATGGTATGGAATGTCTCAATGAGATCACCTCTGATTCTCCAGATCTCCTTTCTCAATCTTTTCCAAAAAGAAAAGCTCCCATCCCACCAAAAGTCTTCAGGGGAGTAAATCTGCCTTCCATACCAGACCTGGCCCAAGTGTGACTCCAGACCCACCCCATGTGATTAAATTTTAAATGCCCTCTGAAGGGCTCAAGTAAGCCACTCAATTTTACTAACATTACCATGCTGAGACAGAGATGGAGCTAGCATTTTCAGAGCATTGGGTTTGGACACAGCCGGGCTGTTTCCAGTCCAGTTGACCTTGGAAATTGATTCTTGTAAACAGCTAAAGACTGGTGTCTAAATTAGGAAAGCTACTCCACAGACTAGTCAACCAAAACCTGATGTAGTAGTGGTGTGATTTTTGATGCATGCAAAATGTTTAATTCCGGTTGTAACTCCTTGCCTAATGATACAGTCCATACCAGCATTCATCAACCTTCAGTCTGATCTGTGCCCAAGTAATCTATGTGCCACAAGAGAGTGAAGCAATAATTATGCTCAACAAAAGAAAAAGAAAATTAAACTGTCTCCACTTGACATAACCATTCTTAGGTGTCCCCACCAGCAATCTCCTTTGGGTCACACCAGACTAGAAGTTCAACAGGACTAGACACATACACACGGCAAAAATTAGGAGCATGATGAATGTTCACCACTTGCCTCGAAGTCCAACCCCAACAATTCTCTCAAAGCTTAACAACATCCTCCCTTGTCTCTTTTCCTCACTTCCAATGGGTAGAAGACACGTACAACCACACTGCTGCTATAAAACAACTGCAGAGTGCCTAGAACAAAAAGATGGGCCCTTGGCCTTACAATCTACCTTGTTTTGATCTTGCACTTTATTCTTTACCGGCCCTGCAATTTATCCATCGCTGTTCACACTTTCTTCTGCATTGCTATTGTTTAAATTTGTTCCTTCTACCTCAGGGTGCTGTGTGATGATTTGATCTGTATCGCAGTATGCAAGACAAGCTTTTCACAGTATCTCAGTTCATATGACAATATTAAACCAATTCCAACATCCAGGCCAAAGCAATCCACTTGTCTGACACCTTGTTATCCAATCTAAACTTTCATTCCCTCCACCACTGCTGGACAGTGGTCTTGGTGTGGGCACTGCTGTTATTCACCTAGGCCATTCTAAAAACATAACCCAAAACACCAACCCCTACCACCAACACAGGTTCTCAACCTATTTTATGCCATGGTCCAATACTATTAGCTGAGGTTTCCGTGGACCCCAGGTTGTGAACCCCTGATCCACCAAGGGCAAAGGCAGCAAGATAATTAGAACAGTCCTGACTTGGAATTACTGCATACTGCCGGTCCTTCATCAATACTGAGACTAAACCCTAGGGCTCTGTCAAACACTACAGGGAGTACCTTCACCAAAAGAACTCAATGGTTCAAGTTAATAGTTCACCATCATCGACTCAAGGTGGGCAGGCAACAAATGATGGCCTGAAAATGAAATAAAACAAGTCACTGCAGTAAAATTCACATAAAATGTTGGAGGAAATCAGCAAGTCAGGCAACATCTCTGGAGGGGAATCAACAGAAATTCTGCAGATGCTGGAAACTCAAGCAACACACATAAAAGTTGCTGGTGAACGCAGCAGGCCAGGCAGCATCTCTAGGAAGAGGTGCAGTCGATGTTTCAGGCTGAGACCCTTCGTCAGGCCTGGAGGGGAATTATCAGTCTATGTTTCAGACCAACCCCCTTGAGTGAAAATACATGAAACCAAGTCTTAATATTGCATAGAACTAATAAAACAAATCCAGAAGTATTTCATTTCTTCACTATACATCAAGAACTCTTAACACACCAACATTTACTGTAGACAGACCCTTAATCTACAGCACTCCTACACCAATTCTACCTCTACGGCAAGCTAGTTAATAAGAATATTAATCTAAGAAAGGAAAATCTTCACAGGTTTGACAAACCCATTCATTTTGTAACAACTTGGACCCATCTATGAATTAACTCCTTCAAACCATCCCTCATTAAGAACTCTGTACATTCCTGACAATTGAATATAGAAACGTAGAAAATCTACAGCACAATTCAGGTCCTCTGGCCTACAATGCTGTGCTGAACATGTGCTTCCTTTAGAAATGACCTAGGGTTACCCATAGCCCTGTATTTTTCTAAGCTTCATGCACCTATCCAGGAGTCTCTTAAAAGACCCTATCGTATCCACCTCCACCACCATCGCCGGCAACCCACTCCATGCACTCACCACTCTCTACGTAAAACACTTACCCCTGACATCTCCTCTGTACCTACTTCCAAGCACCTTAAAAAATGTGCCCTCTCATGATAGCCATTTCAGCCCTGGGAAAAAGCCTCTGACTATCCACATGATCAATGCCTCTCATCATATTATACACCTCAATCAAGTCACCTCTCATCCTCCGTCGCTCCAAGGAGAAAGGGCCAAGTTCACTCAACCCATTCTCGTAAGGCATGCTCCCCAATCCAGGCAACATCCTTGTAAATCTCCTCTGCACCCTTTCTATAGTTTCCATATCTTCCTGTAGTGAGGTGACCAGAACTGAGTACAATACTCCAAGTGGGGTCTGACCAGGGTCCTATAAGCTGTAACAATACTTCTCGACTCAAACTCAATCCCATGATTGATGAAAGCCAATGCACCTATGCCTTCTTAACCACAGAGTCAACCTGCACAGCAGCTTTGAGTGTCCTATGGACTCAGACCCCAAGATTCCTCTCATCCTCCACATTGCCAAGAGTCTTGCCATTAATACTATATTATGCCATCATATTTGACCTACCAAAATGAACCACCTCACACTTATCTATGTTGAACTACATCTGCCACTTCTCAGCCCAGTTTTGCATCCTATCAATGTCCCGCTGTAACCTTTGGCAGCCCTCCACATTATCCACAACACCCCCAACTTTTGTGTCATCAGCAAATTTACTAACACATCCCTCCATTTCCTCATCCAGGTCATTTATAAAAATCATGAAGAGTAGGGGTCCCAGAACAGATCCCTGAGGTACACCACTGGTCACCGACCTCCATGCAGAATATGACCCGTCTACAACCATTTTTTGCTTTCTGTGGGCAAGCCAGTTCTGGATCCACAAAGCAATGTCCCCTTGGATCCCATGCCTCCTTACTTTCTCAATAAGCCTTGCATGGGGCACCTTATCAAATGCATTGCTGAAATCCATATACACTATATCTACTGCTCTACTTTCATCAATGTGTTTAGTCACATCCTCAAAAAATTCAATCAGGCTCGTAAGGCATGACCTGCCTTTCACAAAGTCATGCTGACTATTCCTAATCATATTATGCCTCTCCAAATGTTCATAAATCCTGTCTCTCAGGATCTTCTCCATCAACTTAGCAACCACTGAAGTAAGACTCACCGGTCTATAATTTCCTGAGCTGTCACTACTCCCTTTCTTGATCTGCAACCCTCCAATCCTCCCTCGTCACCATTGATGATGCAAAGATCATTGCCAGAGGTTCAGCAATCTCGTCTCTTGCCTCCCACGGTAGTCTGCAGTACATCTCGTCTGGTCCTGGAGACTTATCCAGCCTACTACTTTCCAAAAGCTCCAGCACATCCTCTTTTTTAATGTCTATATGCTCAAGCTTTTCAATCCCTACAATCGCCAAGATCCTTTTCTGTAGTGAATACTGAAGCAAAGTATTCGTTAAGTACCTCAGCTATCTCCTCTAGTTCCATCAACACACATCAAAGTTGCTAGTGAACGCAGCAGGCCAGGCAGCATCTCTAGGAAGAGGTACAGTCGACGTTTCTTCTTGACTAGATTCATAACAGCTTTTTGTGCACCATGGTTCCTGTACCCTACCATCCTTTCCCCGTCTCATTGGAATGTACCTAAGTAGAACGCCACGCAAATATCCCCTGAATATTTGCCACATTTCTGCCGTACATTTCCCTGAGAACGTTTCCAATTTATGTTTCCAAGTTCCCGCCTGATAGCTTCATATTTCCCCTTACTCCAATTAGCTTTCCTAACTTGTCTGTTCCTATCCCTCTCCGATGCTATGGTAAAGGAGATAGAATTGTGATCACTATCTCCAGAATGCTCTCCCACTGAGAGACCTGACACCTGACCAGGTTAATTTCCCAATACCAGATCAAATACAGCCTCTCCTCTTGTAGGCTTATCTACATATTGTGTCAGGAAACCTTCCTGAACACAGCTAACAAACTCCATCCCACCTAAACCCCTTGCTCTAGAGAGATGCCATAAAATATTTAGGAAATTCAAATCTCCTGCCATGACAATCCTGTTATTATTACACCTTTCCAGAATCTGTCTTCCTATCTGCTCCTCGATGTCCCTGTTACTATTGGATGGTCTATAAAAAAACACCCAGTAGAGTTATTGACTCCTTCTTCTTTCTAACTTCCACCCACAGAGATTCAGTAGACAACCCCTCCACGAATTCCTCCTTTTCTGCAGCTGTGACACTATCTCTGATCAACAGTGCCACGCCCCCACCTCTTTTACCTCCCTCCCTGTCCTTTCTAAAACATCTAATGCCTGGCACTCAAAGTAACCATTCTTGCCCCTGCACCATGCAAATCTCTGTAATGGCCACATCATAGCTCCAAGTACTGAACCATGCTCCAAGCTCATCTGTTTTGTTCACGATGCTTCTGGCATTAAAATAGACAGATCTCAAACCATCGGTCTGAGCGTATTCCATTTCTATCACCTGCCTATCCTCCCTCTCACACTGTCTCCAAGCTTTCTCTATATGTCAGCCAACCGCCTCTTCCTCCATCTCTTCAGTTCGGTTCCCACCCCCCAGTAATTCTAGTTTAAATTCTCCTCTCCAGTAGCCTTAGCAAACCTCCCTGCCAGGATATTGGTCCCCCTTGGATTCAAGTGCAATCCATCTTTTTTGTACAGGTCACGCCTGCCCCAAAAGAGGTCCCAGTGATCCAGAAATCTGAATCTTTACCCCCTGCTCCAATCTCTCAGGCATGCACTTATCTTCCACCTCACTCTATTCCTATACTCATTGTCGCGTGGCACAGGCAGTAATCCTGAGATTACTATCTTTGAGGTCCTGCTTCTCAACTTCCTTCCTAACTCCCTGTAGTCTGTTTTCAGAACTTCCTACCTATCTCGTTGGTACCAATATGTACCACGACCTCTGGCAGTTCACCTTCCCACTTCAGGGTGTTGTGGATGCGATCAGAAACATCCTGGACCCTGGCACCTAGCAGGTAAACTACCATCTGTGTTTCTTTCCTGCGTCCACAGAATCGCCTATCTGACCCCCTAACTATAGAGTCCCCTATCACTGCTGCCATCCTCTTCCTTTCCCTACCCTCCTGAGGCACAGGGCAGGACTCTGTGCCAAAGGCGTGGCCACTGTTGCTTCCCCCAGGTAGGCCATTCCCCCCAACAGTACTCAAACAGGAGTACTTATTGTTACGGGGGACAGCCAAAGGGGTGCTCTCTAGTATCTGACTCTTGCCCTTCCCTCTCCTGACTGTTACCCACTTACCTGTCTCCCGAGGCCCTGGTGTGACTACTTGCCTATAGCTCCTCTCTATCACCTCCTCACTTGCCCTGACCAGACGAATGTCATCGAGCTGCATGTCCAGTTCCCTAACGCAGTCCCTCAGCAGCTGCAGTTTGATGCACCTGGCGCAGATGTGGACTTCCCACATCTGACACCCAGTACAGAACACTGGCCTCACAGACATACTTCCTCATAGGTAACTTACCTCACCTCGTCCCGTTACCGCCGAAGCCCGAATGAGCCAAAGCCCTACCACTCTGCCTCAGATCACTCCAAGTGATAGATTGAGGCCAACAATTTTTTTGCCAAAAGACTCATTTAGAAAATGAACCAAGTGCCCTTTGACTTTTTTTCCCCAGTGTAAGGAGTTACTCAGCCAAAGCAAATAAGGATTCTAAATAATGGCATTGATTCACACCACAGGCAGCAGCTCATTTCTATAGATCCTGTTGAAAATGTATGACCTAGAAGGAGGCCCTTCAGACCATCGAGCTGATGTTGGTTTTCTTCCTGCTTTTCTAAATGAAAGGCCCTATTTAGCTCCAGTCTGCTGGAGTTTCATCTCTTTCTAACAGTGAACAATATGTCAGTAACAATTTAAGTCCCCTTCTTATAAAAGGGAGCAAATCCATTTAACACAAGTTATATAAAATTCTTTATAACTTAAAAAATGATTAAAGATATAAAGAAAAGTTGAAAAGTTCCTCTTTTTGACAACAGTTCCTTTTCCTTCTGGTTTCTACTCTTTTCTGGTTCTGAAGACAGATTGTGACAGATATGAGATGGATATTTCTGGGGCAGCGTGCCAGGCTCACACCAAACCTCACTGGTATTGTTTCCTGTTGGAGTAATAGGACATAAGACATAGGAGCAGAATTAGGCCACTTGGCCCAGTGAGTTTGCTCTGCTATTCCAACATGGCTGATTTATTATCCCTCTCAAATCCATTCTCCTTCTTTCTCCCTGTAACTTCTGATGACCTGACTAATCAAGAACCTATCAACCTCCACTTTAAATATACTCAATGACTTCAGCCTCCACAGCTGTCTGTGGCAATAAGTTCCATAGATTTCCTACCTCCGGTTAAAGAAATTCCTCCTCATTTCTGTTCTTGATGGATGTTCCTCTATTCTGAGGCTGTGTCTTCTGGTCCGAGACTCCCCCACAATAGGAAACATCCCCTCCACACCTACTCTATCTTGGGCTTTCAAATAGTTCATTGATTTCACCCTACGTATTTCTACACTCCTGTGAGAACAAGCACAAAGCCATCAAATGCTCTTGATACATTAACCCTTTCATTCCCGGATAACTCTCATGCAAGATGTAGATACGGTTGCTGTTCTGGGTTTCCAAGAGAAATGGCTGTGTTAGCAATGAGAAATCCAACTAAAAAATGCCTTTGGAGTAATTATTTTATAATTTAAAAACTTCAAGCTTCAACAGACATGCTATAATATTCCTGATGGTGTTTAGGATGGGAGACCTAATCACACTATAAACAGTACAGGGATCCATACTCGTATTCAAATAATCATGGCCCAAAAGTTCTGAGGTGATATTAAAGAGAGATGAAGCCTTACTCTGGCTCAGTTCATCGAGCAGACTGGGACAGTAATGTCGTATCTTCCTTGTCCTGTCTCTCTCAGTAGGCAATGATATCCATCCAGTGATAACTGAGAATCAAACACAGAAAAAAGGAACATTTCAGAATGCAGCTCTTCTGAGGCAGTTTAGTTATAGCCCCCAGAACATATTATAAACATCGTAATCACATATCCTAGTGATGTTTTATACCTGCCATGTATTAATCACTGTCTGTGACAATTTAAAATTTTTCAAAATCAACTCAGAGACGCAATGTAATTTTGAGCTTCCAAAGATATAGAGGAGTATGTAAATAGTGACCATCTTTACACCAAAACAGGAACTACCAGGACTCTCTGTTTGTTGTAAGATGCATTAACCCTCCTAATTCCACTCTGTGCACTGCTCTTGTGAGATGGTTTCAAATCCTAAGTACACATCTACACACCCCCTCACCTCTCAGAGGCCCTTCATTAGTTTGCACACAGCGCGGTTCAGAGCCAGAGAAATGACCGGATAACCCACTTCAGAAACGCTACTTAAGATACTGGAAGAACCACCTCCCTCCAAACCCTCTGAACTTTGAACTCTGTCCTTCTATAACCAAGAAGACAGAAGTCTGAAAGCAGATCCCACCAGGCTCAAGGACAGCTTCTACCCCATTGTCATTAGAATGAATGTCTTGCATGAAAGGTGGATTCTTGACCTCACAATCTACCTTGTTATGATCTTGTGCTTGACTACTTACCTGCACTGCACTTACTCTGTAGTCCTTACATTTTATATTCTTCATTGTCATTATTTTACCTTGTTCTACCTTAATGCACTGTGTAATATTTGACCTGTATGAACAGAATGTTTGGAAAGCTTTTCACTGTACAATACCTGTACATGTTACAATACCTTGAGCAGAAACTGACATCACAGGACCAAAGAGTATGGTCAACATTTCGGACCGAGACCCTTCGTCAGGAGTGCCAAAGGATCTCAATCTGAAACATTGACTGTACTCTTTTCCATAGATGCTGCCTGGCCTGCTGAGCTCCTCCTGCATTTTGTGTGTGCTGCTTGGATTTCCAGCATCTGCAGTTTTTCTCCTGTTTATCATGGGACCTTTTATGACCTTCTAGAAGCGTAGACTAGAGTTCAGTTTATCATCACAGCCCAGAGGAACACAGTTTTGGTTATTGGAGACTGATCACAAAATACAGAAGTTCCTCAAGGCGACATATTGAGCAGCTGGTTCAGTGCTGAAGTCGCATAATCAGGTAATCATTCTGCAAGATCAGATGTGTTGTAGGCTCCGTTGTGGCATGGAGGTTTCTGGTTAATGATCAATATAATTCTGGTTTATTTATCAGTACAAGCTAATTGGAAATGAGCAATAAACCCATTTGAAGATCCCTTGAGACGTTACTTTAGGCATCAGCTGGAATTCAAAGCTCCTGTGCTTTGAATACACATCACGGATGTGTCTAGTTACTGTAATAACCACAGCCCATCTCTGGTTACATACAACTCTTAGCTATGAAAAAAAGTAAAGGATCAAGAAAAAAATAGACAGAAGTGTGTACTAAAACAATGGATTTTACTAATTATATGGAGGTTCTTTCTTATTTATGGAACGCCTGGAAAAATTAACCTGAAGGTCTTTGAAAATAACTATTTAATTAGCAAGTACAATTTGTGATGGTGTTAATGAAATATGAGCTTGCAGCAAGAATTCAAAGAAAGCAACTAATAGTCCTATCTATCAAACTAAGCCAAATGATGATGATTTGTGCTGACCTCTCTGTAATAAAATAGCTCTAACTAAAAGCTAACTAGCTGCCTCAACATCGTAAACCTGGATTTTTGCCGCCTGTGTCAAGGAGCAGTCATAAATTATTTTGCATAGGCTTAGGCGCTGTTTTGCTGGCTGCATAGTCATCACAGCAAGCAGAACAATGGTCAAAGATAAAATTGTACAATGTTAAAAACAGTTTTCTATTAATGCTCAGTGGGTTGCTAAATCCCATGCTTATCAACCTGTGCAGGCGGGTGGATATCTGAAGCTTTAATGCTGAAAACACTGAAAGCAGTGCATTTGATTCAAATACTTGATAAATTTCATATCAAAAATCTATTTTATTGCTTTGCTTTCCCAGTCAGGTTATTAAGCAATTACAGATACTTAAGTCAAGCAGACATTTGTTCTAAATATGTAATTACTGGCTTGGGCTCTATAATTCCTTATATTACGTGTATTTCACGAACCTCCCTGAATATTATTAATGTGTAATACTTTGATTTTCATAGAACAGAGATATTTTGTTGGAAGATAGGTGGGCATACATAAACCATACCACATATAAATTACGCCAGAAATGAAATATATGTTTTTGAAGTCTCGACTTTATTAAGCACTGATTTTGAATGCATTTTATGATGCATTATCCATAAATAAAAAGTATCAGAAAAGTGTCAGCATGAGCTGGTGTAGCTTTCTTTGAGAAGAGGTGATTACATAGTGAAAATATAACCTACATTTGTTATTGAAGATGAAAGTTAATTACAAAATTCATAATTACATACGTTAGTATTTATAAAAACATGCATTTATAATTACCTCGAAATATTGATGACATTGCATAATTTTATTGCCTGGGCACCAGGTAATCAGAAGTGGCTTTTGAATAGAGTTTAGCTTTACACAAAATTAGCAAATTAATCTGAAGATCACTTTGACTTATAGTTTTGGCAATTTTGCCCTCACTAAGAAAACAAGGATATCAACATTCAAGAACAGAACATTTTGGTCTCTTTTACAGATAGCCAAGAGCATATGGACATTTCACAGTAAATTCTGATTTACAAACCTTGGTGCCAAATAAACTCTGCACCCTGTTTAAAAAGGGGGTGGTCAGATCAGGTCGCCTCATTATAGGAAAAAAAATGTGAAAGGCTTAGAGAGGATACAGAGGAGCTTTACCCAGATGCTGCCTGGATTAGAGAGCATGTCTTATGAAGAAAAGTTGAATGAACTAGGGCTTGTCTCTTTGGAGCGATGAAGCATGAGAGGCAATTTGATAGTGGTATATATGATTATGAGTATATTGAATACATTTACATAGAACATTGCCACAGGAAACCAGCACCCATCATCAAAGACCCCCACCATCCTAGCCATGCCCCCTTTTCACTACTGCCATCAGGTAGGAGGTAGGAAAGCCTTTTGTTCCACACCACCAGGAGCAAGAACAGTTATTACCCGACACCAGGGGTGGCCAACCTTTTACATTCCATGCATCAATTTTTTCACACACGAGTTCAGATGCACCATACAACTCTTGTACCCCCATTCAATTCTTGTATAAATATGTTAATATAGAACTCATGCATGAAAAAAATCACATCTGAACTCGTGCGTGAAAAAATTGACACGTGGAATGTAAAAGGTTGGCCACCCCTACCCTACACCATAAGGCTCCTGAACCGGTGTGGACAACTTAATCACCAGTACTCTGAACTGATTCTACGATCTACAGACTCACCTTACAACTCGGTTTCTCAATATTTTTATTTACAGAGCTTGTCTTGGAGGAAGAACTACAAAGCTTAGTTGATATAATTGTTGAAGAAAGTGCAAAAATGGGTCTAACTATCAATTGCAAAAAGACAGAATGTATGGTGATATCCAAGAAGAAGGAGAATCCTATCTGCAGGCTGAGAATAAACGAGGAAGACATAAAACAAGTACAGAACTTTTGCTACTTAGGAAGCTGGGTGATATCAGATGGCAGGTGTGACATGGACATCAAAAGAAGAATAGGGATGGCAAAAGACACCTTTACGAGAATGAAGAGTATACTGACCAATACTAAACTAGGCATGACAACCCGCCTCAGAGTACTGAAATGTTATATTTATCCAGTTATGTTATATGGCTCAGAATGTTGGACAATATCTAGTAACATGAGGAAATGAATTGTAGCAGCAGAGATGTGGTTTTTGAGGAGGATGCAAGGAATATCATGGATGAAACGAATATCTAATGAGGATGTCATGAACAGAACAAACACAAAAAGAGAAATAATGTATGAGATCATGAAAAGGCAACGTAACTTTGTTGGGCATGTGATTAGGAAAGAGGAGTTAGAATGGGAAAGATTGAAGGGAAGAAAGTAAGAGGAAGACAAAGACAAATGATGATGGAAACAGCAGCCAGAGAACTGGAAATGAATACCAATGAATTGATCTACTTGAGCCGAAACAGGAGTGTGTGGGCCATGGCAGTCAAAGCTCAAACTGGGCACGGCACCTGATGATGATGATATCATGTTTTGCACACTGATTATTTGCCAGTATGTTATGTATAGTTTGTTTTTATAAATTCTATTGTATTTCGATTTCCCTGCAAATGCCTACAAAAGAAAATGAATCTCAAGGCAGCATATGGTAACATAAACATACTTTGATAATAAATTTGCTTTGAAGTTTGAGAGTGGACAGCCAGCACCTTTCTCCCAGGGCAGCAATGAGCAACACAGGAGGATTGGATAAAATTTGGGGCATATGTCAGAGGAGTTTATTTTCCAAAACAGAAGGTAGTAGCTGCTGGAGGTGGTGGTAGAAGCTGATACAATGAGGACATGTAAGAGACTTTTAGTAAAGCAGGTAGATATAAGAAAGATGAAGGGTCATGGCCCGTGTAGGAGGGAAGGGTTAGGTTGATCATGGAATAGGTTTATATAGTCAGCATATCGCGGGCCCAAGGGCCTGAACTCTGTTGTAATGTTCTATTTCAATGTTCTATATGTTTCTGCCAATCAAAGGGAAAGCTGAGTGAAAAAAAATTCCACTGTACAGGAACTAGCAAAATGTTGTACAGGTTTGAATTCACCAATGTCATATTCCAGAAATGCAACTGTTTTTGCAGCAATTCTTTCATAAGACAATGTTCAATAATTTATTCATTGTGCCTGTACCATAATCTCACAGCAAGTGTGGCAGAAACTATAATACTGTATGACTAAATAAGATTTACTCTGCAATTTTGTCACAATTATAGCTGGAGTATTTTGACCTCATCTATCAATAGTTAAGCTTAAATTTACTACCACAGCAGTTTCTAAGAAAGAATCACCCTTTATCAATTCTCTTGTGGGAAAAAAAAGAGGATCCAACTGGATAGTTTTATTTAGATGATAGGATTCATCTGAGTCTACAGCTCCATGTTGGCAGAAGAGACAATCCCAATTAACTTTTGAGCTGTAGACCCTGATATTCAATTACTGGAAAGACTACAAGACCATAAGGCATAGGAGCAGAATTAGGCTATCTGGTCCATTGAGTCTGCTCCACCATTCAATCATGGCTGATCCTTTTTTCCCAACCTCAGTCGCCGTTCCCAGCCTTCTCCCCGTAACCTTTGATGCCATGTCCAATGAAGAACCTACAGGGCTGGAGAAGAAGGAATCTGATAGGAGAGGGCAGATGGCCATGGAAGAAAGTAAAGGGAGTGAGGGGGAGCACCAGGGGTAGGTGATGGGCAGGACCTCTCCTATCAGATTCCACCCCCACCTTCTCCAGCCACGTATCTCTTTCACCAATCAACTTCCCAGCTCTTTACTTCACCCCTGCCCCTCCCAGTTTCACTATCACTTTCACTTTCTTCCTCCCCTCCCCCACCTCCTAATACCTGACTTCTCATCTTTTATTCTCCAGTCCTGATGAAGGGTCTCAGACCAAAACGTCAACTGTACACTTTTCCATAGATGCTGCCTGGCCTGCTAAGTTCCTCTGGCATTTTGAGTGTGTTGCTTGGATTTCCAGCATCTGCAGATTTTCTTTTGCTAATGAAATATGCACATTATTTATTCAGAACATCTTTAGTAAACACAGCAAAGCTACACTGAATTTCAACCAAGCAATCATTATTTAAACATGGTTATTCAGCAGTGAAAATATTCTTTGGAGAATGAAGCCTTCGTTTATGAAAGGAATGACCTTCTAAAAGATGAGACCAAGGTACTTGAGGTTAACACCGATGATAACTCACTTTTAGATGCGTACCAAGTTATCACTTTCTTTCTACACAGTAGTTTAGTGGGTTGTGTCACACAATTATAGCAGCAGTGAACAGAGATTGGAGTGCAATTCCTGCTGCTACCTGCATGTTCTCCCGGTGACCGTATGGGTTTCCTCTGTGTGCTTGGGTTTCCTTCCATATTCCAAAGATGTGCGGGTCAGGGTTAGTAAGTTGTGGGCACGCTACGTTGGCGCAGGAAATATGACGGCACTTGCAGGCTGCCCCCTCAGAACATACTTGCACCATTGTTGACACAAATGACACATTTCACTGTACGCTTCGATGTACATGTAACAAATAAAGCTAATCTTTCTTTCCTAAATAAATTCAATATAATGTCTCTGAAACACCCTGTTTAAATTCCAACTGAACAGAGAAAAAGTGAATCAGCGAATTGAGGTATGACTGCATTGGAATAATAAGATCTGTAAACTTTCCTCAAACTGACAATATTATGTACCTCTCGGAAATTAAAGGGGAAGATCAGGTTTTATTTTTGTGATACATTTGCAATTGGGTGGAACCTTGCCTTCATTGGCAGAGTTAGCAATTTCAGGGAAATAAAATGCTCTGTATTCTAACAGATGAAATGCTGATGAGAAGAACACCAGTTACTGCCTTGGTAGAGTGATCAGATGCAGACTTCAGTGCAGGCTGTTACAATCTTCTCTCGAATGGCCTGAGTCTAAAGGTGAGTGCCTGCTTCAAGTGACTGGGGGAGGCAGTAGAGATGCTTTAAGTGGGCAGTGCATTTTTTTTATATTTCAAAATATACTTTATTCAAAAATAAATATATACAATAAACCATTCAATAACTTTTCATCCTTTACATACGTTTCCATTATACTCAGTAAATATCCGTATTAATAGCCACCCACGTGGCACTCCAGTAGTTCAGCTTAGCATATCATTGTTGAGGGGTATACTCCCCGCCCACCGACCCCTCCCACTCCCACGGGTGGAGAAAACCTATACTGTGGTCCTTCCCCACCGGGCCCTTGCGGTGGCTGCACCAAGTTTCAGTGCGTCCCTCAGCACGCATTCCTGCAGCCGAGAGTGTGCCAGTCGGCAGCATTCTCCCACGGACATCTCCATGTGCTGGTAGATCATCAAGTTTCGGGCTGACCAAAGAGCGTCTTTCACCGAGTTGATGATCTGCCAGCAGCACCGGATGTTGGTCTCCGTGTGCGTCCCCGGGAACAGCCCGTAGATCAGAAAGTCCTCTTTTACGCAGCTGCTGGGGATAAAACGTGACACTAGCCCGTCCATCCTCCTCCACACCCTCTTTGCGAACTGGCAGTGTGCAAAGAGGTGGGTCACAGACTCCTCCTCACTGCAGTCCTCCCGTGGGCAGTGCATTAAGTATACAAAGAATAGAAGAACAGGCTGCTCGGTGAGATGTAGTAGGTGGATTTGTGGGAACATCAGCACAAAACATCCTCAAACTTCTAGTATTGAAGCAAAATGAAAAGGATGTTGCTACAAGAAATCAGAAATAGAAGTAAAAATTACCAGAAATACACAAAATGTCTGTCAATATTACAGGCCAATGACCATGCTTCAAAAATTCAAGAAGATAGAGATGCAAAGGGCTTGATGCAAATATAGAGGTGAGGAAAGGGGCCAGGCCTGTGAAAGGGAAAAAGTCAGGGAAGATTAAATGACAAAAATAAATGGTAGAGCCATGCATAAAGGAAACTATTAATGGGTCAACTTATGGAAATGAAAGGTGGATCTCAGAGTTCAAAGTAAATTTATCATCAAAGTACATATATGTCATCACGTACAACCCTCAGATTCATTTTCTTGTGGACATTCTCAAAGAAACACAACAGAATCAATGAAAAATCACAAAGGACAAACAACCAAGGTGCAAAAGACAACAAATTGTGCAAATATAAATATTAAAATAAAACAAAAATAGTAACAAACAAATAAATAAATAAAACAATAAGTATCGAGAACATGAGTTAATCTTTCTTTCCTAAATAAATTCAATACAATGTCTCGGAAATATCCTGTTTAAATTCCAACTGAACAGAGAAAAAGTGACTCAATGAATTAAATAATCAAATAATGTGCACATTTCATTAGCAAAAGTCCTTGAAAATGAGTCCATAGGTTGTGGGATTAGTATTGGACTGAGTGAGGCTGTCCCTTCTAGTTCAGGAGCTTGATGGTTTAGGGGTAATAACTGTTCCTGAACCTGATGGTGTGGGGCCTGAGGCTTCTGTACCTCCTTCCTAATAGCAGTAGTGAGACAAGAGATTCTGGCCTGCATGGTGAGAGCCCTCGATTATTGATGCCGCTCAATGGTGGGGAAAACGAAATAGAATCACTTTTCTAACTGACATTACTCTTCCATGTCATTATGTTAAGAGGTGTGGCAACAGAAAATCTTGTGTTTCACAATATAATACACCTAAAATGTGTCACTCTACCCCCTCCCTCAGCTGCCTACTATCTCCCTCATGGTTCCGCCTCCTTCTACTACCCATTGTGCTCTCCCCTATTCCTTCTTCACCTTTCCTGCCTATCCCCTCCCTGCTTCCCCTCCCCCACCCCTTTATCTTTCCCCTTACTGGTTTTTCACCTGGAACCTACCAGCCTTCTCCTTCCCACCCTCCCCCCACCTTCTTTATAGGGCCTCTGCCCCTTCCCTCTACAGTCCTGACGAAGGGTTCTGGCCTGAAACGTCGACCGATCTTTTCCACGGATGCTGCCCGACCTGCTGCGTTCCTCCAGCGTGTTGTGAGTGTTACCTAAAATGTGTCTCTGTAACTGAAGGTCACCAGTGTTATCAGCCTTCATTTAATTATACCTAAATCACGTCCCCAAGGACTCACCAGGGAAATCATGGGAAAAGCAGTATTGTGTTTCACAACTACATGTCATTGGAATCAGAAACGAGGAGGTTAGCTTTTCTGTTAGGTGGAGGTGAGGAAATGCTCAAAGTTTGTGGCTTCAGAATCACAAGAAAATGCTTTGCTGTGGGAGATGCAAGTACAGAGTACAGTGGCTTCAGAAGAAAGGGGCCAAGCTTGTGAAAGGGAAAAAGGCAGGAATACTCTGGTTTTGTGCTGCACCAGTCATCCTGATCTATGTTTTCTTGACCTGCAGCAGTATCTATTATTTTTACCTTGGCTTTTTCACCCACCCCAATTCAGTCCAATAAATTTGTTGTGAATGCAATAAAGTATAGCCTGTATTCCTGCAGCAGTCAATATAGTTCACATGAATCTAATCAAAACCTCCAGTGTCTCAATGTTATCCACATCAGATGGCACCATGAATTCCTAACTGAATTGATTTAACTGAATACAGAAAAAATATGCAATATGTATCTGAGTGGCATCTTTAGTGAAGAAGCAAATCGCAAGGCTGAAGAGCACTCAATTTAAACCAAGGCAAAGTTAGAAACACGGTCAAAAATAGGTTTTCAAAAAGTCTTAAAGGAGTACAAAAAGATGAAGAAACTCAGGACTCAGGTCCTTTGCATTATGAAGTATTCCAGGGGATGCTTTTTTATTTGAAAAGTGTTGTGTAACTGTAAAGCCCATGGAACCATGTTACGACCATTCAGAGAGACGCTTGCTCTTTCAATTATTGATAAGTACTTCACAAGTTTTATTAAAACTTTGAGTTTCACCAAAGATTGGTGTATTTGAGTCATGTGTTGTGACAATAGTGATGAGATGGTGACTGAATGAAAGTTGAAAGACTGTTCATAAGAACAGAAGAAATAGAGCAGGAGTAGGTCATCTGGCCCATCGAGCCTGCCCCGCTATTTGATATCATGGCTGATCTGGCCACGGACTCATCTCCACCTACCTGCCTTTTCCCCCCATGACCCTTAATTCCCCTACTATGCAAAAATCTATCCAATCTTGTCTTAAATATGTTTACTGAGGTAGCCTCCACTGCTTCATTGGGCAGAGAATTCCACAGATTCATCACTCTCTGGGAAAAGCAGTTCCTCCTAATCTCCGACCTAAATCTACTCTCACAAACCTTGAGGCTATGTCCCCTACTTCTAATCTTACCTATCAGTGGAAACAACTTTCCTGTCTCTATCTTATCTATCCCATTCATAATTTTACATGTTTCTATAAGATTTCCTTTCATTCTGCTGAATTCCAGCGAGTACAGTCCCAGGTGCAAGGAATAAAAACAGAATGTGATGGAAACACTCAGTAGGTTAGGCAGCATCTGTGGAAAGAGAAACAAGTTAATGTTTGAGTTCAGAATTGGAGGGAAATGAGAAAACAATTTCATTTTCAGTAGAAGAGAAGGAGTAGGGATGGGTAGAATGAAGGGAATTTGTCTGAAAGGGTGAGACCACAAAGAGTTTATATGACAATCAGGTTATATTTATTTGTCTTTGGTATTTTTTGCCAATAGAGGGCCTGTGGAACACACCTAGCAGGCCAAATTCACTAATGGAAGAAAAATTGTTCTAAATTCACTGATGGATGACTGACAAAAATTGCCTGACCTGCTGAGAATTCCATCAGTTTTCTGGTTTAATTTCATATTTCCAGCATCTGCTGTTTTTATTTTATTGCCTGTCACAACTGCCTGTGAACTCAAGACCCATCTGTGATTTGTCACAAAATCTTTGCCTGAGGCTCCAGCACAGTACTGAGGGGGACCTGTATAATCATAGTTCTGTTTTCCATAGGTAACTTACATCTATTATATACATTATAAAACACATACATTCATTATGATCAGAATTAGAATTAGGACTATTATCACTGACATATGTCATGAAATTCATTGTTGTGTGGCAGCAGTACAGTGTGCAAGACATAAAAATGACTATAATAATAAATAAACAAACAAATAAATAAACAAATAGTGCAAACAGGAATAGCGAGGTAGTGTTCATAGACCATTCAGAAATCTGACCACAGAGGTGGAGAAGCTGTTCCCAAAACACTGACTGCGAGTCTTCAGGCTCCTGTATCTTCTCACTGATGGTGGTAACAAGAAGAGGATATGTCCCAGATGGTGTGGGCCCTCAGTAATGGATGCAATCTTCCTGATGCACCTCTCTTTAAGACGTACTCAATAGCAGGAGGCTTGTGCATGTGATGGAGCTGGCTTAGCCTACGACCCTCTTCTGATCCTGTGCATCGGTAAGAACAGTTCCTGAACATGGCGGTGAGAGTCCTGAGGCTCCTGTACCTTCTTGATAGCAGAAGTGAAAAGAGAGCATGACCTGGGTGGTGGGGGTCCTTGATGATGGATGCAGCTTTCCTGTGACAACACTCTGTGTAGATGTGCTCAGTGGTGGGGAGGCTTTACCCGTGATAGGCAGGGCCATA
Source organism: Mobula birostris (assembly GCF_030028105.1). Classification (NCBI taxonomy): domain Eukaryota; kingdom Metazoa; phylum Chordata; class Chondrichthyes; order Myliobatiformes; family Myliobatidae; genus Mobula; species Mobula birostris. The sequence goes on from NC_092377.1 coordinate 31,064,569, forward strand.
TGCAGTACATTCGGAAGGATTTTCTGTCGTAGGGCATTGGTGTTTCCATACCAGGCTGTGGTGCAGCCAGTCAATATGCTTTCTACCACATATCTATAGAGTTTTGTTGAAGTTTGTCAACTTGCCTATTGAAGAGATGAGTTTAGAAATCAAGTGATAGAATTAACAAATTTTTTGTTATGGGAACGGTCAGATATTAGCCCAAGATCCATGATGGTGATGTGGGGAAACAGATGTCCAAATAGCTGATAAAAACATGGAGGAACCGTCACGAACTCCTGCAGCCTCCAACGGCCCTGTGATTTCAGCTTCTGAGGCTGACTTGAGAGAATCCATCAGGAGGATGAACTCACGGAAAGCAAACAGCCCAAACAGGCAGCCTGGCCAAGTAGTAAAGACCTGTGCTGATCAACTGGCTGGAGTGTTCACAAGTATCTTCAATATTTCAATTCCGCAGTCTGGGTCCCCACCTGCTTTAAGCAGGCTTCCATTACACCGGTGTCTGAGAAGAACGTGGTAACTTGCCCCGATGACTATCATCCAGTCGTACTTACATCCATTGTGATGAAGGGCTGGTGATGAAACATATCAACTCCTGCCTGAAAAGTGTCTTGGATCCACTCCAATTTGCCTACTGTCACAACAGGTTAACAGCAGATGCCATTTCATTGGCTCTTCACTCAACCCTGAAACATCTAGACAGTGAAGGTACACACATCAGGACGCCGGATGCTTTTCATTGCCTGCAGTTCTGCATTCAATAATATCATCCACTCAAAACAAATTGGTAAGTTCGTAAGACCACAAGACCATGAGACTATATGACATAGGAGCATAATTAGGCCATTTGGCCCATTGAGTCTGCTCTACCATTTCATCATGGCTGATCCATTTTTCATCTCAATCCCAATCTCCTTCATTCTCCCTGTATCCCTTCATGCCCTGACCAACCAAGAATCTACCAACCTCTGCCTTTAATATACATAAAGACTGGCCTCCACAGATTCACCACTCTCTGGCTAAATAAATTCCCCCTCACCTCCGTTCTAAAAGGACACCCCTCTATTCTAAACCTGTCCCCTCTGGTCTTAGACTTTCCCACCATAGGAGACATCCTTTCCACATCCATTCTGTCAAGGCCTCTCACCATTCCATGAGGTCACCTCTCATTTTTCTGAATGTCAGTGGATACAGGCTGAGAGCCATCACACACTCTTCATATGACAAACCATTGAAGCCTGGAATCATCTTCGTGAACCTTCTCCAGTTTCAGCACATCCTTCTAAGACAAAGGGCCCAAAACTGATCACAATACTCCAAGTAAAGCCTTACCAAAGTTTTATAAAGTCTCAACATTACATCCTTGCTTTTATTTTCTAGTACTCTTGAAATGAACGCTAACATTGCATTTACCTTTCTCTCCACCGACTCAACCTGCAAATTAACCTTTAGGGGATCCTGCACAAGGACCTTTGAGTCCCTTTGCTACTCAGTTTTTTGTATTTTCTCTCCATTTAGAAAATAGTCAACCCTTTCATTTCTTCTATCAAAGTTAATGACCATACACTTCTCAACACTATTCCATCTGCCACTTCTTTGTCCATTCTCCTAATCTGTCTAAGTCCTTCTGTAGTCTCTCTGCTTCCTCAAAACTACCTGCCCCTCCACCTATCTGCATGTCATCTGCAAACTTTGCAACAAAGCCATCAATTCCATCATCCAAATCATTAACATGTAATGTAAAATGAATCGGTCCCAACACAAACCCCTGTGGAACACCACTAGTCACTGTCAGCCAACAAGCAAAGGCTCCCTTTACTCCCACTCATTGCCCCCTACCAATCAGCCCCTGCTTTATCCATGCTAGAATCTTTCCTGTAATACCACGGGCTCATAGCTTGTTAAGCAGCCTCATGTGAGACACCTTGTCAAAGGCCTTCTGAAAATCCAAGTATACAACATCAACTGATTCTCCTTTGTTTATCCTGCTTGTTATTTCTTCAAAGAATTCCAACAGATTAGTCGGGCAAGATTTTCCCTTGAGAAAACCGTGCTGACTATGGCCTATTTTATCATGTGCCTCCAAGTACCCTGAAACCACTTCCTTAACAATCGACTTCAACATCTTCCCAACCACTGAAGTCAGATTATTTGGCCTATAGTTTCCCTTTTTCTGCCTCTCTTCCTTCTTGGCCTTGGCTTCAATACCTCCCTGTGCAATTGGATCTTCAATTTTCTCACTTACAGTTTTCCCCAGTCAGTTCGGAATGGCAACAAAATCACCACAATCTGTGCACCACAAGGCTGTGTGCTTAGCTCCGTGCTTTACTCACTTTACACTTATGACCACATGGCTAAGCACAGCTCCAATATCAGATTCAAATTTGCCGATGTCACCTTTGTTGTCGGCTGAATCAAAGGTGGTGATGAATCAGCATATAGGAGGGAGACTGAAAATCTGGCTTACCCATGCTACAATAATAACCTTTCACTCAATGTCAGCAAGACCAAGGAACTGATGATTGACTTCAGGAAGAGAAAACTGGAGGTAATCAGCCAGTCCTCATCAAGAGACCAGAGGTAGAGAGGGTTAGCAACTTTAATTTCCTCAGTGTTATCATTTCAGAGGATCTGTCCTGGGCCCAGCATGTTGTCATGGGGGATTTTAACTTCCACATAGACTGGGTGAATCAGGTTGGTCAAGGAAGTCTTGAGGAGGACTTCATAGAATACATCCATGATGGCTTTCTTGAGCAGCATGTTAGTGAACCTACAAGGGAAAATACTATCTTAGATCTAGTCCTGTGCAATGAGACAGGTAAGATTAGCGATCTTGTAGTCAGGGATCCTCTTGGAAAGAGTGATCATAGTATGATTGAATTTTGCATTCAGATGGAGGATGAAATAGTTAGATCTAAAGCTAGTGTATTATGCTTGAACAAGGGAGACTACAATGGGATGAGGGAGGAGTTGGTTAATGTGGATTGGGAGCACAGGCTATTTGGTAGGACAGTTGAGGAACAGTGGAATACTTTCAAAGAGATTTTTCACAGTGCTCAACAAAAGTATATTCCAGTCAAAAGTAAGGACAGTAAGTGCAGGGAGAGCCAGCCTTGGATAACGAAGGAAATAAAAGATATCAAATTAAAAGCTCATGTGTACAAAGTCGCAAAGAGTAGTGGGAGACTGGAGGATTGGGAAAACTTTAAAAAGCTACAGAGAACAACTAAACAAGAAATAAGGAAAGGGAAGATAGAGTATGAAAGTAAATTAGCACAAAATATAAAAACAGATAGCAAAAGTTTTTATAAATATATAAAGTGGAAGAGGGTGGCTAAAGTCAATGAAGGTCCCTTGGAAGACGAGAAAGGGAAATTGATATTGGGTGATAAGGAAATGGCTGAGGCACTGAACAACTATTTTGTGTTGGTCTTCATGGTGGAGGACACGTCTGATATGCCAAGGAAGGATGTTATGGACGAAATGGGAGGTGAGAACCTCGATAAAATCACTGTCGCTAAAGAGAAAGTGATGAGCAAACTAGAGGGCCTGAAGGTAGATAAGTCCCCTGGTCCTGATGGGATACATCCCAGGGTGCTGAAGGAATTGGCAGAGGTTATAGTTGACATGTTGGTAATCATTTATCAAAACTCTGGGCAGGTCCTGGCGGATTGGAAGACAGCAAATGTAATGCCACTTTTTAAAAAAGGATGTAGGCAAAAGATGGGCAACTATAGGCCAGTTAGCTTAACATCTGTAGTCAGGAAAATGCTTGAAGCTTTCATTAAGGAAGAAGTAGCAAAACATTTAGAAAGGAGTGGTTCCATTAGACAGACACAGCATGGATTCAGAAAGGGCAGATCCTGTTTGACAAACTTACTGGAGTTCTTTGAGGACATAATGAGTGCAGTGGATAGAGGGGAACAGGTGGATGTCGTATACTTGGATTTCCAGAAGGTGTTCGATAAGGTGCTGCACAAGAGACTTAAAAATAAAATACTGATGCATGGAGTTGGAGGAAGTGTATTGGCATGGATAGTGGATTGGTTAACCAATAGAAGGCAGAGAGTTGGTATAAATGGGTGTTTCTCCGGTTGGCAAGTCAGTAGTGAGTGGGGTGCCGCAGGGGTCGGTGCTGGGCCTGCAGCTGTTTATCATTTACATTGATGATTTGGAAGAGGGGACTGAGTGTAGTGTAGCAAAATTTGCTGATGACACTAAACTGAGTGGAAAAGCAAATTGTACAGAGGATGTGCAGAGTCTGCAGAGGGATATAGATAGGTTAAGTGAGTGGGCCAAGGTCTGGCAAATGGAATACAATGATGGTAAATGTGAGATCATCCACCTTGGAAGGAATAATAGAAGAGCAGATTATTATTTAAATGGTGAAAGATTGCAGCATGCTATTGTGCTGAGGGACTTGGGAGTGCTTGTTCATGTATCGCAAAAAGTTGGCTTGCAGGTACAACAGGTTACTAAGAAGGCAAACAGAATGTTGGCCTTCATTGCTAGAGGGCTTGAATTCAAGAGCAGGGAGGTCATGCTGCAACTATATAGGGTACTGGTGAGGCCACACCTGGAGTACTGTGTGCAGTTCTGGTCTCCATACTTGAGGAAGGATATACTGGCTTTGGAGGCAGTGCAGAGGAGGTTCACCAGGTTGATTCCAGGGATGAAGGGGTTAACCTATGAGACGAGATTGAGTCACCTGGGACTATACTCTCTGGAGTTCAGAAGAATGAGAGGGGATCTTACAGAAACATACAAAATTTTGAAAGGGATAGATGAGATAGAAGTAGGAAAGCTGTTACCATTGGTAAGTGAGACTAGAACTAGGGGACATTGCCTCAAGATTTAGGGGAGAAGATTTAGGACGGAGATGAGGAGAAACTGTTTTTCCCAGAGAGTGGCGAATCTGTGGAACTCTCTACCCAGGGAAGCAGTTGAAGCTTCTTCACTAAATATATTTAAGAAGCAGTTAGATAGGTTTTTACATTGTAAGGGAATTAAGGGTTATGGGGAAAAGGCAGGTAGATGGAGCTGAGTTTACGGACAGATCAGCCGTGATCTTATTGAATGGCGGGGCAGGCTCGATGGGCCAGATGGCCTACTCCTGCTCCTATTTCTTATGTGGAGAAAGCACAGTAGCGCCTCTACCTCCTTCGAAATTTGCAAGATTCGGCATGTCAACTAAAACTTTGACAAACCTTTACAGATGTGTGGTGGAGAATATATTGGCTGGTTGCATCACAGCCTGGTGTGGAAACACCAATACCCTTGAGTGAAAAAAGCCTGCAAAGAGTAGTGGATATGGCCTACTCCTTTACTGGTAAAGCCCTTCCAACAGTGAGCACATTTACAGAGGGTGCTGTCGCCAGGAAAGCATAATCCATCATCAAGGAATTCTACCTTCCTGGCCGTGCTCTCTTCTTGCTGCTGCCACAAGGTGGTGGTAGTACAGGAGCCTCAGGACCCACACCATCAGGTTCAGGAAAAGTCATTACCCCTCAACCAACAGGCTCTTGAAGCGGAGGGGCTAACTTCACTTGCCCCCACAACCTATGGAATCACTTTCAAGGACTCTTCATCCCAGGTTCTTGATATTTATTGCTTATTTATTTATTATTTGTATTTGCAGAGTTTGTTTTCTTTTGCACATCAGTCAATTCCCGTCCTGTTGGGGGCGGTCTTTCACTGATTCTATTGTGGTTCTTGTATTGCTGTGAATGCCCACAGGAAAATTAATCTCAGGGTTGTGTATGGTGACATACATGTACTTAGAGAATAAATTAACTTTGAACTTTGATCATTTGTCCCTTGCTTCGGTTTGCTTTCGAGATGAACGTCTCTCTGCTCCCCCTGCACTCATGACCGTGTGGCTAAGCACAGCTCAAACACCATCTATAAATTTGCTGATGACACCATTGTTAGTAGAATCTCGGATGGTGATGAGAAGGTTTATAGGAAAATGACAGATTGCTAGGCTGAGTGACATCGCAACAACCAGCTCACATTCAGTATCAGCAAACTAAGGAGCGGGCTGTGGACTTCGGGAAAGGGAAGCTGGTGAAAAGGGTGAGCGTGTGAAGCTGCTCATCCTTTTCATCGGTGACCCCTCAAATCCTCATGGGGGGGTCAGGGGTCAGAGTTGGAAAGGGAGAGCAGCTTTAACTTCCTGGGCGTCAGCATCTCAGAGGATCTACCCTGAGCCCAACACATCGTACAATCATGAAGAACGCTCTTCAGTACCTCGACTTCGTTAGGAGTTTGAGGAGATTGGGTATATTACCAAAGAATATGTCAACGAAATTTCTACGGATAAACTGTGGCAAGCATCCTGACTAATGCATTGCAGCCTGGTAAGAAGTCTCCCGTGCACAAGATTGTAAGAGGTTGCAGAGAGCTATGGACTCAGCCACTTCAATCATGGGCATAACCCTCCCTGTCACTGAAGCCATCTTCAACACGCAGTACCTCAAGAAGGTGGCTTCGTTCATTAAAGACCCTCACCATCAGGGCCATATCCTCTTCTCATTACTGCCACCAGCGAGGAGGTACAGGAGCTGACATGACAGTGCTGGGGCTCAATACAACTTTGATTGAAAGTGCAGTAACTTTCACTTTGGATCTGCCTTGATAATTAATTGTTTCTTCTTCCTCTGCCAAATACTAGATAATATATAACAAGTACACAAAAACCCTTATCTACTGGATTGTTTTTATATGCGCTATAGTGCATTTAAACTCATAATATAAAATGTCATGCAAGTCTCTGAATATACAATTAGTATAATGCATGTTATTTGATATATGCATTCCACCTGCCTTTCATTTGAAAGCAATTCCCCAGATAAAACAATTGCTTGTTCATTTGTTGATAGGTATTTTCAAATACAACATCAATTGAATTTGGTTCATTATATTCAGGGAAACTATGACTTTTAAGTATGAACATCATATAGATCGAGTCAGAGTGATCTGGCCAACAGAAGTTCATCCCTGTCAAATAGCTTCACGCAATTATCATAATTCTCCAGTTTTCATTTTTACTCTTACTTTACCTCATTAAATTAATGTGGCATTGTATACCAGTTTGTCATATTTCTGCTAATTAGAAATCCCCTCATGTCTCTGTCTTTGTTGCTCCTTGTAGTGATATCCTTGCCTTAAATAGAGTAACTTTTCTAAGCATTGCACAGCTCCTACTAAATCTCTCTGGACATCAATTACAAGTGACCTTTAACATATCAACACACACCTTCTCTCCATGATGAAGTTCACAACTGTAGCCAAAGTAAATGGGCTTGCTAAATTTCACATCTGCTAATTAGTCTAGCTTTTGTTACAAGTATGTTAATTATAGTCAAGGAAAACCGGACATAATCACAGAATATAAAATCAAAGCATTGATTTAAACTCAGAATTTCATGAAAAAGACAGTAAACCTGTTCCCTTGAAACCAATGGAATGTAACCCTTAAAATTACAATGAAAACCTTGCAATCTGAGTAATAGAGAATAAATTTGGTTGACTCAGACTTTGTATGTCTCTGCCTGTTTGTGTCAAGTCATGGTAGCACTCTCACCACTGGGAGGGGATTTAAGTTTGGCTCCAAAATATGAGCACAAGATCAAAGTCAATGGTTCAGGTCTATACGAGGAGAAAACTGTGGAGCAGGAGTTTGAGATATTTCCTCTAATTCCAGTTTGCTGTCTTAGGTGGACATTAGGGATCATGTGACACTGTAGCGAGGAAGAGAAAAAGTGCATCCATGTTAATAACGTAGCCTGGGCTGCACTGTACTCAACACACCACAATCTGCACTCACCTTGCCCAGGCCTGCAGTCACAATAACTTCAACAGCTGGGCAGTTTTCTACTACCTTTAGGCCTTGGTTCTTTAGGCCAGTCAAAGGGCTGCAGATGGCAACCAAGCCTCTAGACGACTCATCCTCTTGCCCCACCCCCAACACTGATGGCCTTTGACAGAAATCACGATTGACTCTCAGTAAATCAGCTGAAAACGCATCAGGTTCCAAATGTGAAATGACAAATTCCTCACTATCTTTATCATTCATTTCTCCATTTCAGTGCTACTGAAAACTAATTGTTTTCTCTCTCTCTCTCTCTGCTTCCCAGTTCTGATAACACGTCCTAGAATTGAAACAGTAGCTATTTCTTTTTCCACAGCATCATTCATTTATATTTCAGAAGTTCAGCATCTTCAGATATTGATCTTCAAAATTTACATCTTTACAATTGATTTCAAACTGTTCTGTCTTATCGGACTTCTTTTCCAATAATATTCTTTAACCAAACACCTCAGTTCCTCAGGCTTTTAGACTATTGCTCTCTCTCTGTCAACTGATTTACCAATTCCTTGATATTAATTCTTGTTTTCCAATATGATATGGTTATGAAGACACGTAGTCCTCTTTTATTGTCATTTAGTAATGCATGCATTAAGAAATGATACATTATTTCCTCCGGTGTGATATCACAAAACACAGGACAGACCTAGACTGAAAAAACTGACAAAACCACATAATTATAACATATAGTTACAGCAGTGCACAATACCATATCTTGATGAAGAAGTCCATGAGCACAGTAAAGTCTAAGGTTTCTCAAATGTCCCACATCTCATGCAGACGGGAGAAGGAAGAAAAAGCTCTCCCGACCACAATCCAACTCTGAGTCATCCGAAAACTTCGAGCTCTGATCAGCTCTCCGACACCGAGTACTGAGCGCCATCTCTGTCTGAAAGATTTGACCTCCTTCTCGGTCGCCAAAAGCAGGCAAGGCCGGGGATTTTGAGGCCTACCCTCCGAAAGATTCCCGACCACACAGTAACGACAGCAGCGAACGGGCATTTCAGAAATTTCTCCAGATGCCCCTCTGTGCTTTCACATCCATCCTCCATCAAATCAGAATTGTCCACGGCCCTTATTTAACAGATACGATATCATTTTTCACTGGAGGGCTGCGCACACGCAGGCGTTGCGCCATCTTCTCCTCCTGCCCAAATCCTTCCTTTTGTCCTGAAGGTGTTTCATGTATATATATTTTGTTTTTAAATTATTAATTTCTTTAGATTTGACATCACTGATGAGACCAACATTTATTGCTCATCCTCAATTGTCTTTGGGCAGAGAGAGTTGCCAGACCATTTCAGAGGGCACAATTGAATCACATACCAATCGGTGTGGAGTTAAATACAGGGTATGACGGAACTAAGAGCAGCAGATTTCCTCATCTGAATATCAGTGAAACTGATGAGTTTCGGCATTGCTCTGGTAGCTATGTGATTGTATTACTAATGAGAATTTTTAAAATAAAATTCCAGATTATTATCGACTAAATTCAAATTCCACTGCCACCAATTCAGGATTGGAACTGAGGTCTCTGGATTTTTTAGTCCAAGCTCCTGGATTACAGCAGGTTAACCATTGTACCATTACCATTTCAAGATGCACATTAGTACATACTTTAGAATAAAATTGTATAGTGCAAAACTTTTCATTTTAAAACCCACAAGTACCGACAACAATGTTTCTCTATCTATGAGAAAGCAATATAAATCCTCCTACCGAATAAAGTGAAAATAGGGACCAGTGAGAAAAAGCTCAATAAACGGGCTGAGAGGCTGGTGCTCTCATCCTGGAATACTGCACGTCACTTCACATTACCATCTACTCAGTGTTGATGTGTTTAGAACAATCAGTGATGAAGTGACTCAACTATTAACATGCTAGTATAAAATCTATGACTTATAGGAGCATTAATTAACAAATGTCACTTCCATCACAAAATATTCTGGTTGGGCTACTTAGCTTCCTGGTTATTATTGCACAAGATAATTGTCTAAAGGGAATTAAGTTATGTGAGTAAGTTCCTCAAGCCAATAGGGATGATGATGATGATGATGATGATGATGTTTAGCCCTTTCTGCTGAATGATGCATTGAATATCCGTTTGACTTTTTAATGAGAGATCTATATACTAAAATAGACATAGATACTAAAATAGAGGAGGAGAAGATGGCGGCACGACGCAGCACGCGCGGCCTCTCTGGTGATGAATATCTGTTACCTGTCAAGTAGGGTGCCGTGCACAATTCTGATTTGATGGAGGCAGACACGAGGGCATACAGGAACATCTGGTGAAACTTCTGAAATGCCTGTTTAGCTGCCACTGCTACTGTGTGATCTGAAATCTCCAGAGGGGAAGGCCCCAAGTCCTCGGCTTTGCTTGTTGCTCGGCGGCCAGGGCGGGGTCGAAGCGCTTGGCAGAAATGGTGCTCAGTGCTCGGTGTCAGAGGGCTGGTCGGAGGCTCGAAGTTTTCGGATGGACCCAGAGCTGGCTGCGGTCGGATGCTTCCAGGATGCTGCATCGGCAAATTTGCAGCGCTGGAAGCTCATAGAAACATAGAAACATAGAAGATAGGTGCAGGAGTAGGCCATTTGGCCTTTCGAGCCTGCACCACCATTTATTATGATCATGGCTGATCATCCAACTTAGAACCCCACCCCAGCCTTCCCCCCATAACCCCTGATCCCCGTAGCCACAAGGGCCATATCTAACTCCCTCTTAAATATAGCCAATGTACTGGCCTCAACTGCTTCCTGTGGCAGAGAATTCCACAGATTCACCACTCTCTGAGTGAAGAAGTTTTTCCTAATCTCGGTCCTAAAAGGCTTCCCCTTTATCCTCAAACTGTGACCCCTTGTTCTGGACTTCCCCAACATCGGGAACAATCTTCCTGCATCTAGCCTGTCCAATCCCTTTAGGATTTTATACGTTTCAATCAGATCCCCCCTCAATCTTCTAAATTCCAACGAGTACAAGCCCAGTTCATCCAGTCTTTCTTCATATGAAAGTCCTGCCATCCCAGGAATCAATCTGGTGAACCTTTTTTGTACTCCCTCTATGGCAAGGATGTCTTTCCTCAGATTAGGGGACCAAAACTGCACACAATACTCCAGGTGTGGTCTCACCAAGGCCTTGTACAACTGCAATAGTACCTCCCTGCTCCTGTACTTGAATCCTTTCGCTATAAATGCCAGCATACCATTCGCCTTTTTCACCGCCTGCTGTACCTGCATGCCCACTTTCAATGACTGGCGTATAATGACACCCAGGTCTCGTTGCACCTCCCCTTTTCCTAATCGGCTACCATTCAGATAATAATCTGTTTTCCTATTTTTGCTACCAAAGTGGATAACTTCACATTTATCCACATTAAATTGCATCTGCCACGAATTTGCCCACTCACCCAACCTATCCAAGTCACTCTGCATCCTCTTAGCATCCTCCTCACAGCTAACACTGCCGCGCAGCTTCGTGTCATCCGCAAACTTGGAGATGCCCGTGCCCATGGTCTGCTCTTATCAAATTACGGTATTGCTTTGCACTGTTGTAACTATATGTTATAATTATGTGGTTTTTGTCAGTTTTAGTCTTGGTCTGTCTTGTGTTTCTGTGATATCATACTGAAGGAACATTGTATCATTTTTTAATGCATGCATTTCTAAATGACGATAAATGAGGACTGAGTGTCCCATAATCTAAAAAAAATAAGTGGAGTTTTGAATGAGTTATCAACTGATTTCTTTCAAGTTTTGGGATGGTGGGGAATAAACTGAGCAGTGCCTGGATGAGTGGTTGCAGGGAATAACCAGACAGAGCCCCATATCTATCCCTATTAAAATCTTTTTGCACAGAATCTATCCATTTATTGGAGCGATTGGCTGAGGATTTCTTACATCCAGGTAAGTTATTCTTGTGGAACCCTTTTAATAAGTGTTCAAGTTCAAAGTAAATTTATTATCAAAGTACATTTATATCACTATATACAACCCTGAGTTTAATTTTCTTGCGGGCATACTCAGTAAATCCAAGAACCATAATAGAATGAATGAATGCCCACAAACAACAGGACAGATGAAGAACTAATGTGCAAAGGACAACAAACTGGCAAATACAAAATAAAAATAACAATAATAAACAAACAAACAAACAAATAAATAAAGAAGCAAGCAATAAATGTCAATAACATGAGATGAAGAGTCCTTGAAAGTGAGTCCATAGATTGTGGGAACAGTTCAGTGACAGGGGAAGTGAAGTTATCCAACTGGTTCAAGAACCTGATGTTATTTTCTTGCTAGTTTCTACATAATTTTGTTGGCATATTAGTGGAAAACCTCTGATCCAGTCAATGTTTTGGAACGTAATTTTGAAGCAGAGTCACTTTGCTTTGAGATACTCCTTGATATACGTAAGAGTTAGAACTATAGAATTTTATTTGTCGTTGAAATTGGATTTATCATAAGTAAACACATTGTATTCTGTCCCCCCACATCAATTTGTCCATTAAATATCAGTTTCTGAGAAAAATCTGTGCTAACCTCAATGGCTTTTCCAGAAAGCAAGCTATGGATTTCCACTTTGCATTATAATATACTTCCTGAATTACCCCTTATCATCATACTTATGACAAAGCCGGAGACCATTCTCCCATTGTGTTTATGCATCTCTCCACAATACTCTCATCTGTCCTGTTCCTCCACTTATTTCCTTTAAGCTATTTTCTCATATGCCATCAATTCCTCACTAATTTTCATCCCACTCTCTTATACAGAAGGCAATGGACAATAACCAATTAATCTGGGATTTGGGAGAAACTGGATTACCGGGAGAATCCCATGCGGTCAGAGGAAGAATGTATGAACTACACACGGAAAGCATCTGAGTACAGACTGCATATACAGCACTGAAGGCAGAAAGAAGCAGCTCTGCTTGCTGCACCACTTGCTGCCCATCTATGAGGCTTTGCTTCTCCAGAGCAGTTAATTCTAATAGGTTAGAAATGAGCCAAGATCCAAGGAATGGAATAAGGAGAGAAATGGACTACTCGTCCTAGTACTATAATGCCAACTGCTACAGGAGGATACCAATGCCACAAGAGATCAGGACAAAAGCAGTAATCTCCAGTGATCTAGTGAGAGGTAACAAGCTCAACCAGAATCACACTACCGATATCCTGACCGGATGACAGATCAGTTTGCCACTATTAATTGCCCACTCGCCCGGAATACAGTCGAGTGGTAGTACGGTGGGGATGACATAGTTAATGGGAATGTGGAGAGAAAAGGATGCAGGGAACATTGGAAGGAATGAGATTGTTCTGCAAACTAGCATATGCTTGATGGACTATAATTACTTCCCTTGATGCAGAAAGGAAATGATCTGTAATATTTACCAGATCATACTTAGAAATAAAGCACAATATTATAATCCACATGAACAGTACACTATGTGCCATATTTGTATGAAGGAGCTGCCACACATAACTACTCTGCAGTATTCAGCAAGTCTGGCAGCAGTACTCATATCAGCAGAACCTCTGTGCAGCCTTATGACCTTTGATCCTTGTAGCTGCAAACTCTAACAAATAAATGCCGCTACTGGTGACCCCACGGATGGTTATTCTTGTATGACAAGCTCTCTGATCAATCCAATAATAATGTTCCACAAAGTCAAAGAAATGCATTTGATCCTTTATTAGCACCTAGCAAAACAGACAATATTGAACTGCTGAAACTTATGAAACTATAACTAGGAATATTAAATGTATTTAAGCGGAATTAATTGGTTAGGTAGAGTTAAGCAATTTCAAGTGTAATAAGGCTAAATTAAACAGCCAACAAAAGATATAAAATCCGTCGGTTCCCAACTCCAATAGTAAACTGGCGAGAACAACATACGAATACGTAAATAAATCCCTTGCTTTTACCACCCCCCACCCATGGGAGTAACTGCCATAATAAACCTGCAACACAGAAGACAATGTAGACTGAAAACAGATGTATGACTCCGACAATCTGTTACTGCCAAAGCTTTAGAATCAGGAGGTATCACTAGATAGAAAGGATAATGTTATTTTAAATATCTTGGCAGCTAGTGCCCCTATTTCTCCCTTTTCCCCATGGCCGTATACATGATTGAGGTGGTTTTGCCATTTTTGGGCTGGTAGGGCCATCACGCGTTGGCAAGCTCCTGTTAAGCTGCTATAAACACCAACGTTAATAGAACTGTGCCTGTGGGATTGAAACTCTTTCATGTAAATCAGTTTCCAAGTAACTCCTACCACAGCTCTGCATGGTGAGATACATCACTCTGGGGCTGAGAACTTCCCATCCATTTAATGGTTAGCTGTGTAGAATTTAGCAAGATCAGCCTGGCATCATGAACTGAAGTTGTGTACCAGGAATGCCTTGCTGAATCAGAAAATCCATTTTGCCAGTTCAAGCTTGTAATCCAATTCTTTCATACACCAATACTCAATGTTGATGTCATGTGTCAGTTTCTGATGATGTACTTTGTTTTAAATTGGAAACAGTGTTCTTGATTCAGCAGGTGGAATGTGATCTTACTTTCATAACCACCAATTAAGGTCTAGTCCACAAAATACAAATATTACATTTGGATTCCTCATTGATAATAAAGGAGGGACTGATTTATGACTAAGGTGAAACATTAATTGGGATGGTGGTTGGGATGCTGATTCAATGGGCTGTTATGAACTGGATAATGTTGAGCATTTTATGATTTATCATTTATCAGCCCATGCCTAAATTTGGTCCCGGTTTTGTTGCATGCAGGCACGGGTTGCTTCACTTGCTGAGGAGCTGTGAACTGGGTTGAACATTGTGTAATCAGTAGTGAATATTTCCATATAAGTAGAAGGAAGGTCAGTGATGAAGCACCTGGAGATGTTTACGTCTAGACTCCAGAGCATCGTCTGAGAAACTCTGCAGCCCGAGGACTGCGACAAGCAACTTTCAACAGCTATAGCTCATAGAATCATAGGATAGAATCCGAAACGGGTTTATTATCACTGGCATGTGTCGTGAAATTTGTTAACTTAGCAGCAGCAGTTCAGTGCAATACATAATATAGAAGAAAAAATAATCAATCAATCAATCAATCAATCAATTACAGGATATGTATATTGAATAAATTAAAAATCGTGCAAAAACAGAAATAATATATATTTAAAAAGTGAGGTAGTGTTCACGGGTTCAATGTCCATTTAGGAATCGGATGGCAGAGAGGAAGAAGCTGTTCCTGAATTGCTGAGTGTGTGCCTTCAGGCTTCTGTATCTCCTTCCTGATGGTGATAGTGAGAAAAGGGCATGCCCTGGGTGCTGGGGGTCCTTGATAACGGATGCTGCCTTTCTCAGACAACGCTTCTTGGAGATGTCCTAGGTACTTTGTAGGCTAGTACCCAAGATGGAGCCAACTAGATTTATGACCCTCTGTAGCTTCTTTTGGTCCTCTATAGTAGCACCCACCTCACCCCACCCCCATGCCAGACAGCGATGCAGCCTGTCAGAATGCTCTCCACGGTACATCTATAGAAGTTTTTGATTGTATTTGTTGACATACCAAATTTCTTCAAACTCCTAATGAGGTATGGTCGCTGTCTTGCCTTCTTTGTAACTGCATCGATTATGTTGGGACCAGGTTAGGTCCTCAGAGATCTTGACTCCCAGGAACTTGAAGCTGCTCACTCTTTCCACTTCTGATCCCTCTCTGAGGATTGGTATGTGTTCCTTTGTCTTACCCTTTCTGAAGTCCACAAGCAGCTCTTCCGTCTTGCCGACACTGAGTGAAAGGTTGTTGCACTCAACGAGCCGGTATATCTCGCTCCTGTACGCCCTCTCACCTCCATCTCAGAATCTACCAACAATGGTTGTATCGTCAGCAAACCTGACTCAGTGACACCAGTTCTGTCTGGAGGAATGAAACAAAATTCCAGCAACTTTCTGTGAGAAGCTTATGGAAGGCTACCCAAAACGTTTGACCCAAGTTAAACAATTTAAAGGCATTGCTACCAAATACTAACAAAGTGTATGTAAACTTCTGACCCACTGGGAAAGTGATGAAAGAAATAAAAGCTGAAACAAATCATTCTCTCTACTATTATTCTGACATTTCACATTCTTAAAATAAAGTAGTGATCCTAACTGACCTAAGACAGGGAATGTTTTCTAGGATTAAATGTCAGGAATTGTGAAAAAATGAGTTTAAATGTATTTGGCTAAGGTGTATGTAAACTTCTGACTTCAACTGTACATCCTTCATATACATAAGTAAAAATCTTTATGTTACGTTTCTGTCTAACTGTGCAATGTGCAATTTATAGCAATTTATAATAAAAAGCATGTACAACAGGATAGTCAATATAACATAGAAATACAGTTGTGTCAGCATGATTTAATCAGTCTGATGGCCTGGTGGAAGAAGCTGTACCAGAGCCTGTTGGTCCAGGCTTTTATGCTGCGGTACTGTTTCCCGGATGGTAGCAGCTGGAACAGTTTGTGGTTGGCGTGACTCGGGTCCCCGATGATCTTTCGGGCCCTTTTTACGCACTTGTCACTGTAAATGTCCTAAATAGTGGGAAGTTCACATCTATAGATGTGCTGGGTTGTCCGCATCACTCTCTGCAGAGTCCTGCATTTTGGGGAAGTACAGTTCCCATACCAGGCGGTGATGCAGCCAGTCAGGATGCTCTCAACTGTGCCCCTGTAGAAAGTCCTTAGGACTTAGGGCCATATCAAACTTCTTCAACCGTCCGAGGTGACAGAGGCACTGTTATACAGACCACAGTGATGCTTATGCTGAGGAACTTAAAGCTGTTCACCCTCTCAACCCCAGATCCATTGATGTCAATAGAGTTAGCCTGTCTCCATTCCTCCTGTAGTCCACAATCAGCTCCGTTGTATTTGTGACATTGAGGGAGAGGTTGCTTTCTTGACACCACTGTGTCAGGGTGATGACTTCCTCTCTGTAGGCTGCCTCATTATTATTTGAGATTAGGCCAATTAGTGTAGTGTTGTCAGCAAATTTAATTAGCAGATTGGAGCTGTGAGTGGCGACACAGTCATGGGTATATAAAGGAGGGGGCTTAGGACACAGCTCTGAGGGGCACCTCTGTTGAGGATCAGAGGGAGCCCACTCTTACCACCTGCCGGCGACATGCCAGGAACTCCAGGATCCAGCTGCACAAGGCAGGGGGAAGGCTGAGGTCCCTGAGCTTCCTGTCAAGCGCGGAGGGGATTATGGTGTTGAATATTGAACTATAGTCCAAGAACATTCTCACATAAGCATCCCTCCTCTCCAGGTGTGCAAGGACGGTGTGTAGAGCTGTGGCTATTGAATCTGTCAATCGGTTGTGTCAGTGGGCGAACTGCAGGGGTCCATTGTGGGTGGCAGCATGTTGCAGATGTGGTCCTTGACCGGCCTCTCAAAGCATTTTCTTATTATTGAGGTGAGTGCGACAGGATGCCAGTCATTCAGGCATGTTACCTTGGTCTTTTAAGGCACAGGAACAACGATGGATGTTTTGAAGTAAGAGGGCATGCTACACTGGGTGAGGGAGAAATTAAAAATGTCTGTAAACACACCTGCCAGTTGTGCCGCACACATCCTGAATGGCTGCCCTGGGATGCCGTCCGGTCCCGCTTTGTAGTCCTATGTGCAAAGTATAACTCCAGCCCGTGTGTTCTGCTCAAAGTTCATTGATTTGTTTTACCAGGGCTGTGTGATGCCACATATGGTCAAATGCTACCATTTGCATTTCACTCTTTGATTTCAGCTCTCCAAGAATGTTCGACCAAGGCTGCAAGGTATTCTGGAGATGCATGGCCCTGTTCATCTGTGATCAGCTTATTCTATCCCTTTGCTAATGATATACAGCAGACCTATCAGGTGATACTTGGCGACAACAGATCTATCCTGTTTTTGTGTGTAGGACATACCTCAGGAATTTTCCATAATTTCCATAGTGCAACCATTGTACTGGAGGGGCTTGGCGTCAGCCTTCAGTATTTAGCCAGGATGACTGGAGGAGTCTTGGCTTTTGCAGTCTCCAACACTCTCAGCTGATACATGAATCACATGGAGCTGACAGAGGGTTGGTGAAGATGGTGCAGAAGGGCTGATAATTTAGGGGGAAATTATTTTGCCAATCTATCACTGGCATGTAACAACAGTTCAATAAAGGAAGTCTAATTTTTCAATGTTGCTGCAAACTGTAATTTTGGAAAGGCCAACAAACCAGAGCTTATTTAAATCATATGATCAATAACCAAAGACACTGATTACAATACAAGTACTTGTTCTATCGGACCTTTGTCAATTCACTCCAAAACTTCCTTAGAATGTTACTTGAATCACTTAGAAAGTTGTCCAGTCATTGGCTAATGCCAACTGTTTAAACATTTTAATTCCGCAGAAATTACAGCTATGAACCCAAGTCACAGGAAAGGCAATTCCAAGTCCTTTCCCTCTGCTAAGACTGATTACGATAATTTCCTGGAGCAAGGGCATGTTCAGTTTCAGAGTTAGATCGTCAGAATTCTGCAGATTCAATTCATTTGTAAATCAATTTTGACACTTCCCCCTCATTCCTCACCATCCAGAACCATCTGATCTAAAGCCAGCCTGTAGAAATTGAGAGGACTGAGGTCCAATTTCAGATGAGCTTCTGACATCTGGCTTAAGCGCCAAGCGTTTTTGGTGTGAATGCAGGCCTGAAGCAAATTTCTCTCCCACTCCCACCTCCACTGATAAATCCCAGATCCTAGTCACACATTGACAAGGGAGACATGTTCTAGCTAAGAATTAGGCACACAGTGACAAGCTAGCTGAGAATATTCTAGCTGTGAACTAAGTAGGGCAGGGATGAGCAGATATTTTGTCTAACTTTGTTTCAATATTTCAACTTCATGTATCTTAAAGCAATCATTTGCCACACTATTGGTGAGTCTAAATGGCTTTCAGAAAATAATACAGTAGTGTGAATGATGACCTACATCATATGCCTTAATTTTCTGAAACTTTTGCACTGGAAAGGAAACTCATTCAAACAGCCACCATCTCCAGGTATTTAGAATCATAAAGCACTGAAACAGGTCTTTGGCACACGGTGGCCTTATACCCAACAAGTACCCATCTATATTAATCATTTTACCAGTAATGGTTCCGTAGATTTACAAGCCTAGGGCACTTCTGTGTTAATTCATTTATCACCACACACTCAGAGAACAGATAATAAATTATACTTTGGCTTTTGATAGTTAATAGTTAGTGAAATGTTATACATGTTGGCCCTGATTCCAAGTGCTCAATCTCACCTTCTTTGAACTACAGGAGTTTGTTTGGTGATCAGTCACTGTACAGCAAGGGTATAAATGACATCAACTCCACATAAATCACTGTCAGCTGGCCAGAGTCAAACAAGATATTAAAATTGATTTCTCTTTACCATGAGCCAAAGGAAGCTTAAAGCCAAAGCTAACCAATTAATTCACTATTTATAATATATGTAAATTAAGTAACAAGGTCAATATAAAGTACAGTAAATAATAATCATAAAATCAAACATGCTGATGACTGACTTGCAATCAGCCTTAAAAGTAAAATATAGGCATTCTTTAGCAGTGCACCAGGAATAACTGCAACCTGCTTTTCATAATTCAGATTCACATTAATGAAAATCCTGCCTTATTTAGTCCTCCAGCTTTTCACGTAATTGTTTACTGAAGCACAAAATAAATCATGTTGAGTACACAAACAACACATTCAGCAGGGTAGCTTAATAGAGGACACTGCTCTACTTAGAAATTTTACTTCACAAATTTTTGCATTGTGGTTCGATTAACACTTTGCTCTTGGTACTTTAATGAACAGGTGACATTTATTATTCAGTGTTTTAGAAAGGCTCAGATTAATAAAAGATAGTCCACATCATGGATTTGTTTATGCAAGGGTCAGTCTAACTTGGCTGATTTTTCTGAAAGGTAGCAGGGAGGGTTCTTTTGGTATTGCCATTATAGATTGGCCTTTCAACAAGGTCCCACATGGGAGACAAGTTCAAAAGTTGATATCCAGCAAATAAGGTCCAAAATTGCTTTGGCAGTAGATGTCAGAGGGAGATGGCAGAGTGCTGTTTTTGTACATGGGTGCATGTGACCAGTGGTGTTTCACAGGGATTAGCGCTGAGAGCCCTGCTGCTGGATTGTATGTGACTAATTTGATTGTGAATGTAGGGAGCATGATCAGTAAATTCACAGATGATACTAAGATTGGTGGAGGTGTTGATGGTGCAGAAGGTAGTGTTAAGGTACAGGATGTATCAATACAAGATCATACGAGATAGGAGCAGAATTTGGCCATTTGGCCCATTGCATCGGCTCTGCCAATTCATTATGGCAGACCTATTTTCCCGCCTGACCCAATTCTCCTCCCTGGAAGCTTTCACACCCTGACTCATCAAGAACTTGTCAATCTCTGCTTTAAATACAACCAATGATCTGGCCCCTGCAGCTGCTTGAAATAACTAATTCCACAGATTCACCTAAAGTCTAGCTAAAGAAATTCCTCCTCACCTTTGTTCAAAATGGACATCTCTCTATTCTGAGACTGCACCCCTTGGTATGAGCCTTCTCCCTCCCCCCATAGGAAACATCCTCTCCACACTTCTATTGTCAACATTCAATAGGTTTCAATGAAATAGCCCCCTCATTCTTCTAAATGCCAGTGAGTACAGGCACAGAGCTATCAAATACTTCTCATACAATAATAACCCTTTCATTCCCAGAATCATTCTTGTGAATTCTTCTGAAACTTCTCCAATGACAGCACATCATTTCTTTGATAAGGGGTGCAAGACTGCTCATAGTACTCCAAGTAAGGCCTCACCAGTGCCTTATAAAGACTAAGCATTACATCCTTGCTTTTATATTCCAGTCCTTCTTAAAATGAATGCTAATATTGCATTTGCCTTCCTCACCACTGACCCAACCTGCAAGTTGATCTTTAGGGAATTCGGCACGAGGACTCCCAAGTCCCTTTGCATCTCAGACTTTGGACTTTTCTGCCTGGTTAGAAAATAGTCTACTCTTTAAATTCTTCTACCAAAGTGCATGACATTACACTTCCCGACACTATGTTTCATACGCCAATTCTTCGCCCATTCTCCTAATCTGTCTAAGTCCTTCTGCAACCTCCCTGCTTCCTCAACACTTCCTGCCCCTACACCTATCTATGTATCATCTGAAAACTTGGCCACAAAGCCATCAATTCTGTCATCTAAACCACTGGTGTATAACATGAAAAGAAGAGGTCCCAACACAGATCCCTGTGGAACACCACTAGTCACCATCAGACAACCAGAAAGGGCTCCCTTTATTCCCACTCGTTGCCTCCTGCCAATCTGCTACTGCTTTATCCATGCTAGTAGCTATCCTGAAATACCATGGGCTCTTAATTTGTTAAGTAGCCTTATGTGTGGTGCATTGTCAAAGGCCTTCTGAAAATCCAATACACAACATCAACCAATTCTCCTTTTGTCTATGCTGCTTGTTATTGCTTCAAAAAAATTCTAACAGATTTGTCTGGTGATACTTTCCTTGAGGAAACTATGCTGACTATGGCCAATTTTATCACGTGTTTCCAAGTACCCTGAAACTACATCCTTAACGATTGACTCCAACATCCTCCCAACCACTGAGGTCAGACTAACTGACCTATAGTTTCCTTTCTTCTGCCTGTCGCCCTTCTGGATGCATGGAGTGACAAACCTCTAGCAAACCCACCCACAAAGATATTTCTACACCTCCTCCCCCCCCACCTCGGGGTTCGGATGTAACCTGTCCCTTTTGTACAGGTCACACCTTCCTCAGAAAAGATCCCAATGATCCAGAAATCTGAAGTCCTGCTCCCTGCACCACTTCCTCAGCCACACATTCATCTGCCAAATCATTCTATTCTTATCCTCACTGGGGAGTGGCACAGGCAGCAATCCAGAGATTGCCACCTTGGAGATCATGATCTTCAACTTTCAATCAAACACCCTAATTTCCTGTCAGCTTGAACCAACCTGGACTTTCTCCTCTGACCTCTCTCATTAACAAGATGTTTTTGCCCACAGAACTGACACTCGCTGAGTTGTTGTCACATGATTGGCTGATTAGATATTTGCATTAATGAGCAGGTGTACAGGTGTACCTAATAAAGTGGCCACGGAGTGGATATGTATAAATGATTTGCAGTTAGCCTAAGAGGGAGCACATCATCGCCTATCTGTATGATGACATACAAAACAAGTGTCATACAACAATGGATAATATTAAAAAAAGAATGGGAAAATGAGTTGGGTACAGAGATAGAGGAGGTTATATGGAAAGAGGCTTTGGAGTATGTTAGCTCCTGTTCCATCAATGCCAGACATTGTTTAATACAATTTAAAATCCTACATAGACTACATTACTCAAAAGTAAGGATTCATAAAATATTCCCAGAGGTGTCCCCAATGTGTGAGAAATGCAAGTCCTCAGAGGCAAATTTGTTACATGGCTTTGTGTCCCATGATACAAGAGTATTGGAAGCAAATATTTGGAGTCCTATCCAAGGTACTAAAGGTTCAGATAATACCAGACCCCATTTTAATAATTTTTGGAACTTCTGTGAGGTCAAATAAATTCCAGGCTACCCAGCAACAACTCCTGACCTATGGCATACTTAATGGAAAGAAACTCATACTGATGTTCTGGAAAAAGGAGGAAATTCCATCACCCAGACAATGGCTGGCTGCATTAATGGATACTCACAAGATCACAAGACAAAAGAGCAGAAGTAGGCCATTCAGCCCATCGAGTCTGCTCTGCCACTCCACTATGAGCTATACTATTCTCCCATCTAGTTCCAATTTCTGGCTTTTTCCCCATATTCCTTGATACCCTGACTAATTAGATACCTATCAATCTCCTCCTTAAACACCCTCAATGATTGCGCCTCCACAGCTGTATGTGGCAACGAATTCCATAGACCCACGACCCTCTGGCTAAAAAAATTTCTCCTCATCTCTGTTTTAGATGGGTACCTTCTAATTCCAAGAGTGTGGCCTCTTGTCCTGGACTCACCCACCAAGGGAAACAGCCTTTCCACACCTACTCTGTCCAACCCTTTCAATATTCAAAATGTTTCTATGAAATCTCCTCTCATTCTTCTGTACTCTAATGAATACTCTGCATCTTGAGAGGATAAGATACGTTATCAAGGACAGACTCAAGGAATTTGAAACAATCTGGCAACCATTACTGTTGTATTTAGAAGAGACCGACAGCTGAACTAAGTGTGGGGGGTAGTAGGACCTAAACAGCACATACGGGAGGGGTGAGGGGAGGGGAGGGCTGGGAAGGAGAAAGGAGACGGGATGGTTGGGTTTCCTTTGCTTTTTGCTTGCTTACTATACATACATTCATTTGACATTCATTATGTTGTTATAAGAAAGAAAAGAAAAAAGAAGCATTGTACGTTAGGACATCGTCGGTTGTGGTTAAGCTGATTTTGCTTCACAATAAAAACATTTGAAAACAGTTAGCGGAGGAGGCACAATACAAACACTTACAAAGGACACAAGAAATGGTTGTGTGGTTAATAGTGAGAAGGCACATTTTAACATGAAGAAAAATAGAAGTTATCTGATCAGTTGGGCAGCAATGTGATCAAGACATTCTAATCCAGAAAAATTTCAACAAGACAAGGCAACATGTAATAAATGGGAGGATATTGAGCGGTATGAAGGAACAAAGGGAAAATGGAATATACATTCACTGATCTGGAAAGACAGAAGGGCAAGTGGTAGGAAAAGTGTATAGAATATTTTCCTTCATTAGGTAAAGCATTGAATTTAAGAGCCGAGAATTAATTTAGAACCACGTATAGCACTAGTTCAACCACAAGTTGAGTACTACTGCCTGTAGTTGTGCTCACATAAAAGGAAAGGTGTGAATGCTTTGGAGAGAATGAAGATGAGGCTTGTATGGCTGATATTAAGACTAGAGAATTTTTAACATTGGGCTGAATAGAGTTATTTTCTTTGCAACAGAGGAAGAAAGGAGAGATTTAATTGAGAGACAATTGTAGTAAACAGGAATGACCTAGTTCCCTTTGCAGGAGGAATGAAATCTTGAGGAATAGATTTAATGTAGTTAGTAGAATGATTTGGTGGTGGATGGGGAAGGAAAATTCACCCAGAAGGTGGCATAAGTCTGGAACTCATAGCTGGAAGCGTCATGCAGCAGCAGAAACCCTCTTCACGTTCAATTTAGAGAAACTTAATATAATCAAACATTATTTAAACAAAGGTCAGACAAGGTCAACATGATTCTATGAAACGTAAAGCACTTTTGACAAATTTGCTGGAGTAATAAGCAGAGTTCAATGAGGGTAACTTGTCAATGTAGTGTACTAAATGTTCAGAAAGAATTTGACAAGATATTAGATAATAATTTGGTGCACTAGATATTGTAGCATTAGGGGAAACCTGTTAGCATGAACTGAAGACATGTCATAGAGGTAGCTGCTTTGCAACCTATGAAAACCTGAGCCAAGACAGAAAAAACAGAGTAAAAATAAAAAGGCCATTTTTCTGGCTGTAACCAGTGACATGTACCAAAGATCAAGTATTTATTATTTATATTAGTGACCCAGAGGATACAAAAATAACAAGATGGTACATTACGATCATGCTTTAAGGCCCTGCTGCTTGGCATAGAAAGGCAGAATGAGTGAATGAAAGCTTGTAAAATGGAGTTCAATGTGGACAACAAAACAACCTTTCCCTTCCACAAGTCTGCATTGACCATCAAGCACCCACTTCTACCACATGAATCCCACTTTAATCTCTCCATATTCCCATAGAATCTACCACTAACTTATATCCAAGAGGTAATTTACAGTGGTGGTGGTAGAGGAAGATACGTTAGAGACATTTAAAAAGCTCTTAGATAGGCACATGGATGAATAAAAAATGGAGGGCTGTTTGGGAGGATAAATTGATCTTAGAGTGGGTTAGAAGGCTGGCACAACATCGTGAGCCAAAGAACCTGTATTGCGTTGTCATGTTCTATGTTCGAATTATCATACCAACCCACATTTGTGATCTGGCAGGACACAGACCCACACAGACATTGGGTATATTTATGGAAGTCCATCCAAACACCATTGCAGATAAGGGTTGAACTCTGGGTTACTGGAGCTGCTCCACCGAACATACTAGCAGCTTACTTTATAATCCAATTTCACACAATATAGACATAGAATCAAGGTCACTTCCCTGAAGGATGTATCAGTTGATTTTAAGCTTTGTGAGCCTCTGCTAATTTTCTAGCTTGGCAGACACCAAGGGTGAAGAATTGTTGAGCTGCTCGCAATGCTTCCACCTGTCGAACCAATTCATGCCAATATATACAAGGCCAAAAAAATAACAAATTTATACCTTGCACCTTGGCAGACATTACACGTCTCTTCCACACCTCTGCTGCTTCAACATGTTTCCCTACCAGCAGATTTCACATGCATCTAACTACATAGTTAATCAAAATTATACCGAGTGCCAAGATAAAAGGCAAGATGTTGTTTATTCTATATTTTGATATAATTTTGTTCCCAGCTTTTACAAGATTCCTAAATCTGGGGAGAACTGTTTTTTTCTATATTTTGAGTTTATTTTGTGTTGTCTATTGCAGAAGACGAATCTGGAAATGGCTTTTTCTTTTCCCAAGAACCATTTCAATTTCTGTTGGCTTGGCCCAGATGGAAGCATTTACTTATGACTCATAAAACAGTAGCTTCTCAAGCCCAAATTTTGAGTGCAAAGTCTAGGCTGATAGTGAACTGCCGTTTCAATGGAGCGCTGCTTTGAAGTACCTTTAGGATATGCCAGCAAAAGATTCCATTGTTTGAATTAGAAACTACCAAAACAAATTAGGCAATCAACAGTCTTCTTTTCTTTTGTTTGTGTTGTCTCTGCTGTGTACAAATTAGCATATGCTGTTACCTGCATAACATACAATGACAACAGATGCTATGTATTAATTATGAAGTGCTTTGGAAAATGCTAAGGTGTGACCAGCTGCTCCTGTCTACTTCTACTGATATGTCATTTAGTGCTAAACCATTGATTACAATGCTCTTGGTGATTCAGCCAGGGCGCTTCATAGTTATGTATCCCACAGCACTTGATTAAAGACATCTGCTCATGCTGCTGTTTTGGACACTGAGCATGAACTGTTGTGTTCTGCTGTGCTAGGAACCAGGACGATGGGAACCTGGCATGAATCGATGCCCACTCCAACTAATAGGCCAGCTGCTCGGTGTGGAAAAGGATGGCGCTGGGCTGCTTGCTGTGGAAAGGGATGGGATTGGGCTGCTCAGTGTGGAAAGGGATGGAGTCGGGCAACTTGCTGAGGAAAGGGATGGGGTTGGGCTGCTCGGTGTGGAAAGGGATGGGGTTGGGCTGCTTGGTGTGGAAAGGGATGGGATTGGGCAGCTCGGTGTGGAAAGAGATGGGATCAGGCTGCTCGATGTGGAAGGGGATGGGATTGGGCTGCTCGCTGTGGAAAGGGATGGGACTGGGCTGCTCGGTGTGGAAAGTGATGGGGTTGGGCTGCTCGGCGTGGAAAGGGATGGGATCGGGCAGCTCGGTGTGGAAAGGGATGGTGCTGGGAAGCTTGGTGTGGAAAGGGATGGGATCGGGCTGCTCGGTGTGGAAAGGGATGGTGCTGGGAAGCTTGGTGTGGAAAGGGATGGGATCGGGCTGCTCGGTGTGGAAAGGGATGGGGTTGGGCTGCTCGGTGTGGAAAGGGATGGGGTTGGGCTGCTCGGTGAGGAAAGGGATGGGGTTGGGCTGCTCGGTGAGGAAAGGGATGGGATTGGGCTGTTTGGTGTGGAAAGGGATGGGTTTGGGTAAGAACTGTGACCATTCAGAGCTGTTGTTTGGGGCTCATTGAGTATAGGCCATTGTTGGGGACTAGCAGTGGCTTCTTTACGAATTGACAGACTGCCCATTCCTACCAATTACCCATCGCTGTCTGTTGGATATTATGGAACATAAGAAAAGAATAAAATGGGAAGTGAAATAGTCTACTAGGCCCCTAAAGCCTAAACTACCATTCAATATGATCATTGCTGATCAATGGTGGTCTCATCTCCTCTTCTGTGCCAGTTGCTCAGTATCCTCAATTCTCATTTTTTCAAATATTTATCCTTTTTCTGCCTTAAATATATCTAATGATCTGACCTGTATAACCTTCAGGGACAAAGAATGCCACCGATCCACACAATGTTTTAGGGTGGTTTCTATGTAAGCAGCCAGAAACCTCTACTGTGTGCTCTTGTTTGTTTTCATGCCCCATGTGCTCCTGTCCCTGCTCCTGCTCTACTCCGGCCCTTGTATTACTGAGTACTCTGCCTCTCACCTGTTTCTCATTATTACCTGTTTTGCTGCCACTTCTGTCTTATTGTGCTCCACCTATCATCTGTCTCTCTGTTTGTTGCTCAGTGTATTCACCTGTTTGTGGCCAGATTGTGCCAGTGAATTTTCCTGAGCCTTTCCAGCATTCGTATATGCTCACTGTCCGTCTGAATATTGACTCTGCCTGTTTCCCGCTTCTGGTTTTTGGATTTCTCTGGATGTTTTGACGCCGACTCTGTTTGCACCTTGGGATTTGTTGCTCAATTAATATCACTGTGTGCACAGTACTGGGTCTGTGATTGGATCCCTGCTCCAGCACCCTGACAGGTAATGGATGTCTGTCAACACCTGGAGGGGGTTGTCAGTCCCCACCATGCTGGCGAGGCTGCAGCCATGAAACCCACAACTTACTCACTTTGGCCCTTCAACACCGTCAGCCATTCCACACTGAGCATCGGGATTACTGGCGACACAGTACTGTGGGGTTCAGCCCAGGTTCTTCAGTGCACAGCTAAGGTCAGTACTTGTATACAAGTTCCAGGTACATCAGTGTGGTTATGATCAGGGTTGTCTATAAAATCCCCTTGTACAACTGATTCCACTATTCCTCTTGCTCCTGTGTGAGGTATCAGAGAACGCATTTTTTTTTTTCTCTTGTTTTTCCAAAACCCTTCTGTCTGTAACAGTGGCAGATGTCAGAAGGACTTTGCAGAGAGTCAACTCCCGTAAGGTGGCTGGGCCAGACAACATCCCAGGCCGAGTACTCAGCGAGCGTGCACTCCAGCTAACTTGTTTCCATGGATATCTTCAACACTTCACTCATCCAGATTGCTGTCCCCATATAGTTCAACTCAGCCACCATCATCCCTGTACCAAAGAACGCTACACCTTCAGGACCAAATGACAAATACCCAGCGACACTGGCACTAATCATCATGAAGTGCTTTGAACGTCTGATAATGGCACATATCAAGAACTCCATCCCTGCCGTGTTGGACACTCACCAATATGCTTACCAATAGAACCACTCTACGACAGATACTGTAACGTCTGTCACGCACCTGGCCTGACACATCAAGAACAGGACACTTGTCTATGTCAGAATGCTGTTTCTGGATTTCACTTCGGGTTCCAACACTGTTGTCCCACAGACCTTAGTGAACGAACTCCTACTGCTCGGTCTAAATGCACCACTGTACACCTGGGTGTTGGACTCCCTAACCAACAGACCACCCCATCCCCATCATGACTGCCCCCCCTCCCCCCGGGCTGCGTGCTCAGCTCATCGCTGTACACTCTGCTCACTCATAGATGCACGGCCGGACTCCCGAGCAATTACATTGTCAAGTTCAGTAATGACATGACAATGGTGGAGCTCATCAACAACTAGTGACGAGACCTACTGAGAGGAGATGGAAGAGCTTGTGTCCTGGTGCCTGGAAAAATAACCACTTCTGTAATGTCAACAGGACAAAGGTTGTCAACTTCAGACAAACTTACACCCCCCTTTACATTGGCGCTACAGCAGTGGAAACTGCAGGCATTTAAAAACTCCTAGGAGTGCACATCACACACAACCTCTCATGGTCCCAAACACAACCTGCATAGTTAAGAAGGCTCATCAATGCTTTGCCTTTCCGAGGAAGCTGAAGAGAAGTGGATTGATTGTTCACATCCTACTCACATCATTCTACAGATATGCAACAGAGTATATCCTAACAAGCTGCATCACTGCTTGGTACAGAACCTGTCCTGTGGCAGAGAGGTGAAGCCTCTACAACAGATAGAGAGAACTGACAATTCATCACCCATCACCATGATTTTTGCACAGTACTGTAATCATTTTATGTATTGCACTGTACTGCTGCCGCAAAAGAAAAAACATTATGACATATATGAGTGATGTTAAACCTGATTTTCATGTAAGACCAAAGGAGCAGAATTAGGCCATTTGGCCCATCGATTCTGCTCTGCCATTGCATCATGGCTTTTGCATTTCCCTCGCAACCCCATTCTCCTGCCTTCTCCCCATAACCTTTCATGCCCTGACTAAACAAGAACCTATCAACCTTCACCTTCAATACAACCAGTGACCTATCTTCCACTGCCATCTGTGGCAATGAATCCACAGATTTACCACCCTCTAGCTAAAGAAATTCCTCCTCATCTCCATTCTAAATGGACGTCCATCTATTTTGAGGCTGTGCCCTTTGGGCCCAGACTCCCCCACCAAAGGAGACAACATCTGTACATCCACTACATCTAGGCCTTTCAAGATTCAATAGGTTTCAATGCGATTCCCCTCCCCACATTTCTTCTAAATTCCAGCAAGAACAAGCACAGAGCCGTCAATTGCTACTCATATGATAACCCTTTCATTCCTGGAATCAATCTCATGAACCTCCTTTGAACCCTCTTTAATGACAGCACATCCTTTCTTAGATAAGGCCCCAAACTTGCTCAGAACTCCAAGTGCAGTCTGACCAATCCCTTATAAAGCCTTGTTATTTCTTCAAAGAATTCCAACAAATCTGTCAGGAAAGATTTTCCCTTAAGGAAACCATGCTGACTTTGGCCTATTTTGTCATGTGCCTCCAAGTTCTCCCAAAACACAACCTTAATAATTGACTCCAACATCTTCCCAACCACTGAGATCTCTATTGCAGACTGAGAGTGGGAAGGCAGCAGGGAGAGGGGAATCACAGTGTGGAAAAGGGGAAGGGAGAGGGGAGGGAGCGGGAAGCATTAGAGAGACATTCCCAAGATCCATAAACATGACTGTCCAGGTAGGCCTACTGTAATGAAAAATAAACCAATTGTTTTGAATTGAATAACCCTGCCTGGTGTGTGTTCTCTACATTGGCCCCCTCCCCCAACCCAACCATCTCTGGCACTCCTTCTCTGCCGCCTATCTCACACTCCTGCTGTGGAGCTTCACTCTCACCATTCCCAACATTCTTTGCTCCCGCCGGATTTACAAACTCACTCTCTGCTTCATGTTGAGAGATGCGGTACTGTGCAAAAGTCTTAGGCACACTAGCTAGACACACGTAACTGAGAACTTGGCACAGCGCTGTGTACAGGGAGCATCAGAGCTCTGAGGTGCTGAGATTTGCAAAAGATTAGCATTCAGGAAAGTTAGCATTAGTATTCATGAGGAGAGCTAACAGATTGTTCTTGTTTATTGCCAGGGGAATCTAATACACAAGGTAGAATCACACTGTGACAAGGACAAGATGGGCCAAAGGGCTTGCTTCTGTGCTGTGGAACTTTATGACTCTGATAAGCAGAGTTATTAAAGCATTGGTGAGACCACATCCGGAGTACTGTGAATGGTATTCATCTCTGTATTTATGGGAGGCTGTAAATGCTTTGGAAACAAAGAAAGCTTAATAAACTAATACCTAGAATGGATGGGTTGCCTTCTGGGGAAAAGCTGGCCTTATATCCACATCGGAACACATAGGATTCTGCAGTGGATGTGGAGAGCAGATTTTCTCTTAAGGGAGAATCTAGAGGTAAGGGTCACAGTTTAAGAATAAATAGTCACCCATTTTTGGGCCGGCTGGCGGCGCAGTGACATCAGCGCCAGACTCCGGAGCGAAGGGTCCCGAGCTTGAATCCAGACGGGCCGCTCCCGGGCACGCTTTCCATCCGTGCCGGGTTGAGTGTCGAGCTGGCATCTCGACCTCGTGAAAAAAAACTGCGCTGTGAGAAGGACGTGGGGGACCACTCACAGAATCTTTCCTCCAAGACAACGACTTGAGAAAAAAAGTGGTCGCCCAGGCTCTGGCAGGGTATGGCACACAAAAAAAAAGTCACCCATTTAAGACAGAGATCTTATTGCGGAGTTGGTAAAATGGATAGAGTAGCGGTAGATGAAATTTAATTCTGAAAAAAAAATGAGGTGATGCATTTTCGGAGGATTAATAAAATGAGTATCTATACAAGGGATTATCGAGCCCTATAATGAGAGACTGAGAGATCTTCGTTGTAATGTCAAAGGACCATTGAAGGCAATAGCACAAGTAGATAACATGGTTAAGAAAGCATTCAGAATATTTGCCCTCATTTGTTGGGGCACAGAATATGAGAGCTGAAAAGTTATGATACACCATTGTAAATCATTGGTCGGCCCACAGCTGGAATACAGTGTGCAGTTCTGTTTGCCAAACTATAGGAAAGATGTGATTGTGTCCTCTGTAGTTTGTGCTGAGGAATTCACCGGGAATTTGACTGGAATGGAATAGTTCAGGTATGAGGAGATGCCGGATAGACCCATAGTTTGTTTTCCTTGGAATGCTGATGGCTAAGGGTCATACAATATTCTGAGCCACACAGGTAGTGTAAATAGTAAGGAATGTTTCCATTTAGCAGTGAGTGTTTATAACCGGAATGTGTGGTAAAGGTTGGAGGGGAACTGAAGGAGAATTTTTTTTCCACTTAGTGGATTGTTCAGATCTGAATTGTACACCCTGAGGGAACTCTGCAGACAGGTTATCTCAAAATACTTTAGCCAAGCAGGCTATGTGCTGGTGCTGGAAAATGGAATTAGTAGAATCATAGAGCAATACAGCCTAATTAACCCATGCTGACCATCTTGTCCCAATTTCCTACATTCAGCCCACATCCTTCCAGGCCCCTCCCCTCCAAGTGCTTCTTAAATGATGTTATTGTACCTGCCTCAAACCACCTCTTCTGGGAACTTGTTTCAGATACTCACCACCTTTTCATGAAAAAGTTACTCCTTAGTTTTAGACACCTCTACCCTGGGGAAAAGACTGTTACCATTCACTTTACCTATTCCTTTATTAAAACACTTCTGTGAGGTCACCCCTCATTCTCCTACGTTCCTAGCAGAGGTAAATACTCGAGGCTGGCACAGATTTGGGCTGAAGGGAAGGGCCTTGCTTCCATGCTGTTTAACTCTACAGAGCAGAATTCACTTCCTTACTTGAGAGGGGCATCTTTGAATATTTTTCAGGCAGAGTAGATGAAGATTTGATAAGCAAGTGGGTGAAGAATTACCTCAGGTAGATGGGAATGCAGAATTGAGGTCACAAACAGATCAACCAAGACTTATTAAATGGCAGAGGGGGCTTGAGCTGAGAGCTCCTAATTCACAGGACTGTCTATTTCATGTCTGACTGATGATATTCCATTCTTTTTCTTATGTCATTGGAAATTATTTTATTCTATCAATACATTTCAATACAATGCTGTATTGCTCTATGATTCTACTTATCCAATGAATGTCTTGCGTGTTTTCAATTTTTTAATTTCTGCTTGAAATGTACAATATAATGATTTTGATCAGCAAGCTCACAGCTAAAGATTGCCTTGTCTAGTTAGTGTGCCATGGAGGAATAGAACAGAATGAGATAAATTGACTGCAAAACTCCGCTCTGTAAGGCCCACTGTTCAGGTGCACTGGGTGCTGAATTGCTTTCGGTGCTAGTAGGGATGCACAGTTGTAAATGCTGTGCTTTTGCACACTGGATGTACTCAGATTGTGATATCATTTTATTACATACTGCAGTGTATGTCACAGACATGATTCTAGTGCCTCCTCAAAGACATGGTGACACACCTCCCACCTGCATAGTGGATTCAGTTTTTAGCAAATGGAACACACACCTTCACCTGTAACACCAACCTTGTAGAACATATAACATAGAATATTACAGTACAGTTCAGGCCCTTTGGCCATGACGTTGTAACAATCTATATAAACATACTCCCTTCCCTCCTACACAGTCCATGACCCTTCATTATTCCTACATCTTTGTGCCTATCTAAGATGCAGGAAAAATGGAGGGTTATGAGACATTTTGAATGTCCCGGTTATATCACCTTCTACCACCATCCCCAACAAGGCATCCCATGCACCCGCCATTCTCTGGGTAAAAAAAAAACACCTTGACATCTCCTCTAAACTTCCTCCACTTACCTGACGTGCACTTGGTGGTGTGTATGTTGGCAGGGTAAGCATGCAGAGGGCAGCTGTACTTTCTCATCAGGGTGTATGAGAAAGACAGGGTGTACATTGGAAAGTGTCAGTAACCACAGACCAGTTGGTTTGTAAGTTTGTCTCTGACTGATTTATGGAGTACAGCAGGTTATGAGTTGGGCTTCCTTCAGCCTTGGTAGCAGTTTTGATGGACTACAAAGATTGGCACCATAGCACAGCAGCTGGCACTATGCCATTACAGCTTGGGCATTGGGGTTCAGAGTCCAACTCTGACATTGTCTGTACGGAACATATAGGTTTTCTCCAGCTGTCCTGCTTTCCTCCCACAGTCTGAAGAGGTACCGGTTAGCAGAGTCATTGCTCATCGTAAATTGTCCTGTGATTGCTGGGAATCATGACCTGAGGGGCCGGAAAAGGGGGAGGGAGGGGAGGGGAGTGGAGGGAAGGGAAGGGAGGGGAGGGGAGGGGAGTGGAGGGAAGGCGAAGGGAGGGGAGGGGAAGGGAGGGGAAGAAGGAAGGGAAGGGAAGGGAGGGAGGAAGGAAGGAGATAACTGACTGGTTTTTGCAGAAGGAAGTCTATCAGAATTCACTTTGAACCTCAGCAGAGATTTCGCTGGAGAAGAGGGAGGAGTGAGATAAATTTACATTTAGAACATCAGTGCCTTCATTTCTCAAATTCATATGCACTGTAAAAAGCTCTGGCCCAGAAACGATCCCTGTGGTACATTACATGTTACATCGTGCCAGCTAAAAAATACATTTTGAAGAAACAAGAGAGTGCAGCTACTGGAAATTGGAGCAACATGCAGACTTCTGGAGAAGCTCAGGTGAGTCGAACAGCATCTGTGGGAGGAAGGAAATTGCCATAGTCTTGGATCAAAGCCCTATGCCAATATAAAGTGCCGACAATCTGACAGATGTTACTCGACGCACTGAGATTCTCCAGCAGATTGTAGCAACACTTATTGCTTTTTTATGTATTCCAGCTAATCTCAGAAAATACTATCGCCTGTGCCACCAAATATTGAAGCAAGATGTTGTGAAAAGTCATTGTGAAGCATTAATATTATGTATTCACTGGTTTCCTCTTTCTAATAAACTTAAGCCATGTTGAATTTGCCCGATCACATTGAGGCACAACGATAGCAGAGTGGTTAGCATGACACTATCACAACTCGGGGCGTCAGAGTTGGGTGTTCAATTCCAGCGCCATCTGTACAGTTTGTATGTTCTCCTGTGACCATGTAGCATTCCTTCAGGTACCACAATTCCCTCCCACAGTTCAAAGACATACCGGAAGGGCACCTTTCTTTGCTGCATCCCAAAACAAATAAATAAAAACATTTTAAAAATTACTAACAGCTTCTAATATTTTCTCCATGGTTAAGCTCACTGGTTTCCAGCTTTCTGTCTCTCACCGCAATTCATATAAAAGAAAGATTTAGATTTTCAAATCAAATGGAATCTCCACAAATCTAGGGAAATTTTGAAAATTAAAGCAAACAAATCAAGTATTTTACTAGCTACGTTTTTTTTAAGTCCCTAGGATGAAGGGCCTGTAGATCGTCATCTCATAGCTCCAACAATTTTCTCAGTACAACTTCCCTGTAATTTTTCTGAATTCCCGCAATTCTTGACGTAGATCTAGTTCTAGTATGTTATCATCTATAATTCTGTCACTCAAATCATTGACATATAACATGAAAAGGAGCACTACCAACACAGACCCCTGTGGAACACCACTAGTCACTGACTGCAAAGCAGAAAAGGTCCCCTTTATTCCCATACTTTGCCTCCTGCCAGTCAGCCAATCTTTTATCCATGCTAGTATCTTTCTTGTAATACCAGGGCTCCTATCTTCTTAAGCAGTTAATGTATGGCACTTTGTCAAAGGCCTTCTGAAAATCAAGTATTCGACATTCACTGACTCTCCTTTGCCTATTCTGCTTGTTATTTCCTCAAAGAATACCAGCAGATCTGTCACACAAGATTTTTCCCTTAAGGACAACTTGCTGACTATGGC
The DNA here is from genome assembly GCF_030028105.1 of Mobula birostris. NCBI lineage: Eukaryota > Metazoa > Chordata > Chondrichthyes > Myliobatiformes > Myliobatidae > Mobula > Mobula birostris. The sequence continues at coordinate 31,099,890 of NC_092377.1, forward strand.
CTATTTTATCATGTGCCTCCAAGTATCCCAAACCCTCATCCTTCATAATGGACTGCAACATCTTTCCAACCACTGAAGTCAGGCTTACTGGCCAATAATTTCCTTTCTTTTGCTTCTCTCTGTTCTTGAAGTGTGGAGTGAATTTGCAATTTTCCAGTCCTCTGGAACCATCTATTGATTTTGAAAGATTATTACCAATGCCTCCACAATGCCTCTTTCAGAAACCTGAGGTGTAGTTTATCTAGTCCAAATTACTTTTCTACCTTTAGAACTTTCAGCTTCCCAAGTACCTTGTCCTGATTAATAGCAACTACACTCCCTTCTGCCCCCGACTCTCCGGACTTTCTGGCACAGTTTTAGTGTCTTGCACAGTGAAGACTAATGCAAGATACTTAAGTTCATCCACATTTTATGTCTCTCATTACCATCTCTCCAGTGTCATTTTGCAGTGGTCCAATATCCATTTTAGCCTCTCTTTTACCCTTTATGTATCTGAAAAGAACTGTTAATATCCTGTTTTATTTTATAGGCTAATTTAATCTTTTCTCTCCGTAATGGGTATTTGGTCTCATGTCACACTTCAACTTATCCCACTGACTGCAATTTTGCCAAATCATCTGCCTGTCCTTCCTCACAGTCTCACTACAAAGTGCATTTACTTGTCTACCAACTGCTGCATCCTCAGCCCTATCACTCAGGTTCTCATCCCCCAGCCAAATTAGATTAAACCCTCCCCAAAAGCTCTCGCAAATCTGCCTACGAGGATATTGGTCCCGCTCGGGTTCAGATGGAACCTGTCCTTTTTGTACAGGCCATACCTTCCCACAGACGAGATCCCAGTGATCTAGAAGTCTGGATCCCTGCCCCCTGCATCAATTCCTCAGCCACGCATTCATCTGCCACATCATCCTATTCTTATCTTCATTGGCATGTGGTGCAGGCATCAATCCAGCGATTACTACCGAGGAGGTCCTGCTTTTCAGCTTTCTACCTAATTCCCTATATTTTCTCTTCAGGACTTCATCCCTTTTCCTGCCTATGTCGTTGGTACCAATATGTACCACAACTTCTGGGCTGTTCATGCTCCCCCTTTAGAATGCTGTAGACCCAATCTGGCACCTGGGAGGCAACATACCATCCGGGTATCTCTTTCACTTCCACTGAATCGCCTGTCTGCTCCTCTAACCATGGAATTCCCTATCACCACTGCACTCCTCTTCTTCTCCCACATCCCCCTCCCGACCGACTCAGAGCCAGAGACCTGACCGCCATGACTTTCCTCTGCTTGGAGCCGTACTTAGCCTCACAGTCGTAATTATATAGTGAGTAGAGCAGAGGGCTATGCACGTGGTCTTGTGGTGCATCTGTACTGGTGAAGATTGTGGTGATTCCTGACAGAGGTACATAAAATTATGAGGGGTACAGATAGGGGTAAATATAAGCAGGCTTTATCCACCAAGGTTGGGTGAGACTACAACTAGGGTTCATGGTTTAAGGGTGAAAGGTGAAATGTTTAAAGGGAACATGAGGGAGAACTTCTTCACTCAGAAAGTGGTGAGAGTGAAGAATGGACTGGCAGTGTAAGTGGTGGATACGAGTTTGATTTCAACACTTAAGGCAAATTTGGTAGATGGATGAGAAATCTATGAAGGGTTATGGTCTTGGTGCAGTTCAATGAGACTAGGCCGATTTTTAAATCAGCATGGACTAAATGGGTTGAAGGGCCTGTTTCTGTTCTGTATTGTTCAATAATTCGCTGACAATGAGATGTTGTTGCCAATCCAAATTGAATGAGATCTGCAATGAGGAAATTGAAGATCCAGTTGCACAAGGAAGCATTGAGGTCTAGGTCATGGAGCTTATTGATTAGTTTTGAGGGAATGATAGTGTTTTGTTTCTGCATGATATCTCATGCATATCTGTTCCTGTTGATTGTCGGATCTGCGATACATCTCCAGCAGAGTCACAACACACTTTTTGTTCCTGGTCTCTACGCGTATGATCTTGTTTGAAAAGCCTTCTAGCACATTCTCCCAATGCAGAAGTAATGCAGTCCTTGTCCAAAAGTGCAAAGTTTGAGCATTACCCCTCTGTCCTCCCTAAGTATTTTATACCCCTGAATATTGACTCAGCCTCTCACTCAACATCAGTAAAAGAGCTGATTATTGACCAGAGGTCCATGAGCCAGTAGGGGATCAGAGGTGGAGAGGATCAGTCACTTTAAATCCCTTGGCATTATCATTACCATTTCAGGGGGTCTGTCCTGGCACCAGCAAGTAAGTGCCATTATAAAGAAGGCAAGGCAGTGCCTCTACCTTCTGAGAAGTTTGCACAGATTTTGAGTGTCGTCTAAAACTCTGACAAATTTGTGTAGATGCGCAGTGCACAGTGGAGAGCATCCTGACTGTTTGCATCAAGGCCTGGTATGGCAACACCAATGCTCAATGATGGAAGAGCCTATAGAAAGTGGTGGATACAACTCAGTTCGTCACAGGAAAAGCCCTTCCCCACCATTCCCCTTTAGGGAGTGTAACCACAAGAAAGCAGCATCAATCATCAAGGATCCCCACCATCCAGGCCAGGCCATCTTCTTGCTGTTGCCATCGGGAAGAAGGTACAGGAGCTTTTGGTCTCACACCACCAGCTTCAGGATCAGCTCTTACTCTTCATCCTTCAGGCCCTGAGGCAGCATGGATAACTTCACTCACCCAACACTGAACTGATTCCACAACCTATGGACTCACTTTCAAGGATTTGACAGCTCATGTTCTCAGTATTACTTATTTACCTCTTTGTTCTACTGTGAATGCCTACAAGAAAATAAATCTCAAGGCAGAATATGGTGACAGAAACATACTTTGATAATAAATTTACTTAGAACTTTGAGCTGCCAGCCCTGTCGCTCTTTCAACAAAGTCTCAGTGATAGAAACAATATTGCATTTCCCTATGAAGTGCACATCTGCCTTACCAATTAGTCTCCTTGCCTTAAAGCAGGTGCAACCTGGCTCTCAGTTCTCCTGATGAGCACGATGTTGCACTTGGAATGTTAACTAGTAGAGCCGCTCTCTCACTTATTCCCGGTTTCTTGTCTTTCCTAAATGTACTGCACCTCTTAGAGTTCACAACCAAGTAAATGAAATGCACAATTGTTGCCTTCTTAGCTCATTTTGCTCTAGAAACTGATACTGAACTTCTCCTTAATGGGAAATCTTTTCAGCATGGATGGTTAACTGAAGCTAGTTAGCTCCAAGAATCAAAAGGCTGTCAACTATGTGGTGTGAGCTGCCTTTGCTTCCTTCTACAGATGGTTTCTTTCGAATCGATATAATTCCAGTTTTAATCATGAAATTGCATTCTTCGAATCTACAATCTGTTGTCCATAAACTTATGCCACCATATCACAATGTAAAGTGTAATCAATCTTTATCAAAGGTAGGCTCTTAATTTCATAATAGGAGCTTATGAATGAGTTGGTTGAACAAATAGCTTATCCATCAGAATTGTCTGATGCAACATTATCAAATTACAATTCACAATAAATGAAAATTCCCTGATGAAGAGGCTGCCAGATATCTTAAGGCAGTATTTTAAATATTTTATAGTTCCTTAAACAAAATTATATTTATATCAGTTTAAATTTGTGCACATTTAAATTATAATTTGTCCCAGATAGCACGCATTGCAATAAAAGCCAACTCATTTTTAATTAAAGCCATCAATTCACCGTACTGTACTTCATTTAAAAAAAATGGGAGATTAAGCAGCAAATCCAGGCAGAAGCCAAACATTAGTCAGGAGTGAGTAAGCCAGCGTTGTCTAGAGTTGGGAATTATCCTTGGAATGATGCTGAGCCAAGGACAGCTGGAAGCCAGGAGCAGCGAATAATGAAAGGAAAAGATGCAAGTGCTTGATGTGTTTTTTTAGAGAAGTCATTTTAGGATTGAGACGTTGCCCAGAGCTAGGACTAATTAGGTAAATATGGCACTGACAATTACATGCTGGAAAGGAGACAGCAGATTAAAAAAGAGAGGGTAAGAGTGGTGTATTGGTTTCCAAGAGCTGTGATCTGATTGACTAGCTTTGCACAGGTTTTTAAATATTAAAGGAATTGACAAAAATGGGGTAAGGCACCGAGGTAAAAGATCGTCAAACTAAATAGTGCAGCAGGCGTGTGGAGCCAAATGGTCCACTTCTGCTTCCATTCCTTGCATTCTGTTCAGTTCATACACCTCACAGTGGTGAGGACCAAGAAGGTATGGTCGAGGGAGATGGAGGAGCACTTACAGGACTGCTTTGAGTCGGTGCACTGGACAATATTCAGGGATTCATCTTTTGAACCTGAGTGAATATGTCACAGTTCTCACAGATTTAATCAAAACTGTGAGGATGAGTATGTGCCATTAAGAACATATAATACCAGACATAGACAAATCAAAAGCCGTGGATGAACTAGGAGATTCATAGTCTGCTGAGGGCTAGATTTGTGGTATTCGAGACCAGCGATCCAGATCTATGCAAGAAGTACATGTTATCTTAAGAGCAAAGAAATAATTCTAATTGAGGTTAGAGATGGAATTGGCTGCACGTCAGCTCTGGCAGGGTCAGTAGGCCTACAAAGCAAAACCTGACAACGTGAGTGGCAGGGATGTTTCACTCCCAGATGAGCGCAATACCTTCTATGCTTGCTTTGAAAGGGAGAATAAAACTATATCTATACAAATCCCTGTAGCATCTGGTGACCTTGTAATCTCTGTCTCGGAGGCTGAAGTCAGAACTTCTTTCCAGGGGGTGAATCCTTGTAAAGCATCAGTTCCTGATGGTGTACCTGGTAGGGCTCTGAAAACCTGGGATGTGTGCTTAGCCCACTGCTCTATTCTCTCTACCCCAATAACTCTGTGGCTAAGCACAGCTCAAACACCATTTATAAAGTTGCTGACAACACAACTATTGTTGGCGGAATTTCATATGGTGATGAGGTGATGTACAGGAGTGAGATGCGTAGTTCAGCTGGTTGCGTGGTGTTACAGCAATAACCTTGCACTGGACATCAGTAAGACCAAGGAATTGATGTGGACTGCAGGAGGGGAAGTCAAAGAAACTCACACAAGTCCTCAGCGAGGGATCAGAAGTGGAAAGGGTGAGCAGCTTCAAGTTCTCCAAGGATCTATCCTGGGCCCAACGTATTGAAGCAGCTACAAAGAAGCCACAGCAATGGCTATATTTCATTGGGAGTTTGAGATGATTTGGTTTGTCACCAATGACACTCGCAAACTCATAGAGATGTACCAAGGAGGACATTCTAACTGGATGCATCACTGTCTGGTATGGAGGGAAAACTGCACAGGATCAGAAAAAGCTGCAGAAAGATGTAAATTCAGCCAGCTCCATGGTGGACGCCTCACCAGCATCCAGGCCCCCTTCAAAAGGTGATGCCTCAAAAAGACGGAATTCATCAGAGGACCCCCCTGACGCAGGACATGCCCTCTTCTCATTGCTACCATCATGGAGGTGGTACAGGAGCCTGAAAACACACCCTCAACATCTCAGGAACAGCTTATTCCCCTCCACCGTCAGATTTCTGAATGAACATTGAACCCATGAACACTACCTCAGTATTTTTCCTCTCTTCTTGAACTACGCATTTAATTTTTTTATATACATACCTCTTATTGTAATTTATATACAAACAACTATATCAGGATGCTGTTCATTGACTACATCTCAGTGTTTAAACACCATCATTTCCCACAGTCCTGATCGATAAGCCACAGATCCTGGGCCTCTTCAACTTCCTCTGCAATTGGATCCTCAACTTCCTAATCAGAAGACCACCATCTGCGTGGGTTGGTGATAATATATCTTCCTCTATGACGATTAAAACTGGTACACGTCAGGGATGTGTGCTTAGCCCACTGCTCTACTCCCTCTACACCTATGACAGTGTGGCTAGGCATAGCTCAAATACCATATATAAATTTTCTGATGATATAACCATTGTCGGTAGAATCTCAGGTGGAGATGAGAGGGCGTACAGGAGCAAGATACACCAGCTAGTCGAGTGGTGTCACAGCAAAAACCTTGCACTCTACGTCAGTAAGATGAAAGAGCTGATTGTGGACTTCAGGAAGGGTAAGATGAGGATACAGGAACCTGTTTTGCAATCCTCATAGAAGGATCAGAGGTGGTGAGAGTGATCAATTTCAAGTTCCTGGGGGTCAAGATCTCTGACGATCTAACCTGGTCCCAACATATCAATGCAGCTATTAAGAAGGCAAGACATTAGGAGTTTGAAGAGTTTTGGTTTGTCACCAAAAACACTTGAAAGCTTCTATAGATGTCCCATGGAGAGCATTCTGACAGACTGCATGACTGTCTGGTATGGGGGGAAGGGGCTACTGCACAGGAATGAAAGAAGCTGCAGAAAGTTATAAAATCAGTCAGCTCCATCTTGGGTACTAGCTTTTATAGTATCTGAGACACCTGCAAGGAGTGGTGCCTCAGAAGGGTGGTATCCATTATTAAGGACCCACCCCCTCAACACACAGGACATGCCCTCTTCTCATTGTTACCATCAGGAAGGAGGTACAGAAGCCTGAAGGCACACTTTATACTTTATTGTCGCCAAACAATTGGTACTAGAATGTACAATCATCACAGCGATATTTGATTCTGTGCTTCACACTCCCTGGATTACATATATTAAATATTAAAAATAGTTAAATTAGTAAATATTAAAAATTTAAATTATAAAGCATAAATAGAAAATAGAAAAATGGGAAGTAAGGTAGTGCAAAAAATCCGAGAGGCAGGTCTGGATATTTGGAGGGTATGGCCCAGATCCGGGTCAGGATCCGTTCAGCAGTCTTATCACAGTTGGAAAGAAGCTTCTTTTCCCAAATCTGGCCGTACGAGTCTTCAAGCTCCTGAACCTTCTCCCTGAGGGAAGAGGGACGAAAAGTCTGTTGGCTGGGTGGGTCGTGTCCTTGATTATCCTGGCAGCACTGCTCCGACAGCGTGCGGTGTAAAGTGAGTCCAAGGACGGAAGATTGGTTTGTGTGATGTGCTGGGCTGTGTTCATGATCTTCTGCAGCTTCTTTCAGTCTTGGACAGGACAACTTCCATACCAGGTTGTGATGCACCCTAGAAGAATGCTTTCTACGGTGCACCTGTCACTCAGTGATTCAGGGACAGCTTCTTCCCCTCTGCCATCCAATTCCTAAATGGACATTGAACTGATAAATACTACCTCACTTTTTAAAAAAATATATCATTTCTGTTTTGCACTATTTTTAATATATATATATATATATATACACACACACAAACATTTATTGTAATTGATTGATTTTTTTCCTTCTATATTACCATGTATTGCAAAGTACTGCTGCTGCAAAACAACAAATTTTGCGACTTATGCCGGTGATAATTAAACCTGGTTCTGATGATTGACAGTCTGTATGGTTTGGGAAAGAGTTTTATGGTCATATTTGTAATTTTCCCCCAAGAAGATTTATGACAATTGAATAGGATCAGAATTTATTTAACTACAGAATGTTTCTAGAGAGCAAGTAAAAGAAATTCTCCAGGGAAGATTTGCTTTAGCAGTGGTTACAGCAAATGAATAAAAAGAAAGAACATGCTTACAATTCACATACAATGATCAGAGTAATTACTTGTTCTCCCATATCTCAATCACATAATAAAAAGGTAAATGATCTCTGCACCACGAGGAAATTTCTGAGTTTGTTTTTTTGCACAAGGCTGCTTATTCATTTTATTGGATTACAACAGAAACAGAACACTTGCAGGCAGTGATGTGTTTCTTTTATTACATAACACTTCGGTTTCAGCAGTTTGAGGATCATGGCTCTCAGCACACTTTGAGCAATGCTAAAGAAGATCCTTTGTGTGGAATTCACTCTGCAGCACAACTTGTTAAAATGGAACACATCCTTATTATAATATCGTATCCCTTTACCAGGCAACCCCCTCAGTTTCCTCCATAGGGAAAGTAGTAAAGAATTTAGAATTAGATTAGATTAGATTATGAGGACACACAGTCTTCTTTTATTGTTATTTAGTAATGCATGCATTAAGAAATAATACAATGTTTTTCCAGAATGATATCACAGAAACACATGACAAACCGACTTAAAAACTGACAAAAACCACATAATTATAACATATAATTACAACAGTGCAAAGCAATACCGTAATTTGATAAGAACAGACCATAAGCACGGTAAAAGTCTCAAAGTCTCTCGAAAGTCCCATCATCTCACGCAGACGGTGAACCTCCGCAAACTTGCCGAAGCAGCATCCTGGAAGCATTCGACCACAGTCCGGCTCCGAGTCCGTTCGAAAGCTCCGAGCCTCCAACCAGCTCTCCGACACCGAGCAGCGAGCACCATCTCTGCCGAGCGCTTCGACCCTGGCCCCGGCAACAGGCAATAGGCAAAGTCAAGGATTTGGGGCCTTTCCCTCCGGAGATTCTGGATCACACAGTAGCAGCGGCAGCGAAGCGGGCATTTCAGAAGTTTCTCCAGGTGTTCCTCCGTGCTTCTCACGGCTATCTCCATCAAATCAGGATTGTGCATGGCCCCCTAGTTAACACATAATCGATATTATTCAGAACGGCTGTGCGCGCTGTGTCGTGCCGCCATCTTCTCCTCCCTCCACAGCAGAGATGTCTAAAGCTAGATGGCTTAGGTTATAAGCTATCTAATATCAAGGGAAATCTGAGAAAGAACATTTTCACCATGAGAAAGGTTAAATTCTGGAAGACACTGGCTGAGGGGTTATGGAGGCAAGTGCTCTAACATCATTTAATACATATCTGGATGAGCACTTTAATTGCCAACACCTAGAAGGCTACAAGCCAATAGCATTAGTGTAGATAGCACTTGATGGTCAAGCACAGAGATGGAGAGTTGAATGTCCTGTTTTACTGCTTTATGACTTTACATATCAATCTCTTGCAATAAGAAGCCTCTGACTGTACTTGAGAAGCGCTTGCTTTGGTTCATAATTCGAGCAATGAAAAATCAATTCGGAAGGTGATATATTTCCAGCCTCTGGAAAGAGATGGAAAATGCTAGAAACCGCTGATCAATAAAGCAGCAGGTTTGCATTGTGTTCTGGTAATCTTGGCTAATTGCCACTATCAAGGCTGTAGAAGGCAAGTAAACAGTAAAGAACAGCTCCATAAAATGTGTGGCCACTGGGAAGTTCCTCTTTTGGTGGGTGGAGCTCGATGAAGCGGTCCCCCAATTTACAATGGGTATCGCCAATGCAGAGGTAGCCAGATCGGGATCACCGGACACAATAGAGGGCCCCAGAAGATTCACAGGTGAAGTGTTGCCTCACCTGGAAGGGCTGTTTGGGATCCCAAATGGAGGTGAAGGAGGAGGTGTCTGGGCAGCTGTAGTACTTAAGACACTTGCAGGGATAAATGCTGGGAGGGAGATTAGTGTGGAGGGACGATGGACAAGGCAATCACAAAGGGAGCAATCTCTGCACTCAGAAAAGCTTTCAGAATTGTTTTCCTAGTTTCACTTTCAAGTCCAAGGACAGAGCCATTCAAAGACAAATTGCATAATGTGATTGTTTAATGATTCTATGGCTCTGTCACTGCATGACATCAGGCAATTTGGCCTGACAAACTTTTGCCAGCAGTTTCCTCATAGTAAGAATCTGGCAGTCAGTTATTCATTTTCCACAATTTAATACCTGTCAATTATTGACCTGCTTTTAATTGAAACTGTGGAGTTTTATATGAACAATTGCCAATACTTTCACATTCTAACCAGCTATGGCAATTACAAATAAAGGTATGAACTAGGAGCAGAGGTAGGCTACCTGGTCGGTCAGGTCTGTAAAATGTGACATGGGGTATCTGATTGTAAACCCACGTTTCACACTCTGAACACTGGGGCTCCACAGGGCTGCACCCTCAGCCCCCAACTCTAGTCCCCGTACACTCATGACTCCGCGGCCAGATTCTGCTCCAACTCCACCTTCAGGATGATACCGCTATAGTGGGCACATCTCAAATAACCATGAATTAGAGTACAGGATGGTGAAACAAGGTCATGACAACAACCTTTCCCTCAATGTCAACCAAACAAAACAGCTGGTCATTAAGTTCAGAAAAGGGGAGAGTGCACATACTTTTGTCCACAAAGGTGCTGAGATTGAGAGGGTCATGTTCCCAGGTGTGAACATCACCAATAGTCCGTTCTGGTCCAACCACCTTGATGCCATGGCCAAGGAAGCTCATCAGTTCCTCTGTCTCCTCAGGAGGCTAAAGAAATTCAGCATGTCCCCATCAACTTTCATCAATGCACCATCGAGAACATTCTGTCCGGATACCCAGTGGCTTGGTATGGCAACTGCTCTGCACGTGTCACAAGAAACTGCAGTGGACCGAGCTCGGTACATCACAGCAACTAGCTTCTCCTCTGTAGACTCTGTCTGTACTTCTTGCTGTCTCAGTAAAGCAGGCAGCATAATCAATCACCTACCCCTGGACGTTCTCTCTCCTCCAATCCGGCAGAAGATACAAACGCCTGAAAGCACGTACCTCCAGGGTCAAGGACAGCGTCTATCCCACTGTTATCAGACTCTTAAACTGACCTCTTGTATGATTAGATGGACTCATAATCTACCTTGTTATGATTTTGCGTTTCCTCGGTTACCTGCACTGCACTTTTTTGGTAGCTTTTACACTTCATTCTGCATTATTAACGTTTCATCTTATTCTAGCTCAGTGCACTGCGTAATGATTTGATCTGTATGAACAGCGTGTAAGACGAGCTTTTCACTGTACCTTGGTACATGTGACAAAAATAAACCAACACAACCATCAATCCCCTATAACTTTTCACCTGCTTGCTTAAATAGGATCTTTCTAACTCTGCCTTCAAGATATTCAAAGATTCACCTTCTACTCCCTTTAAGGAAAGGAATTTCAGAGTCCTTCTGAAAGAAAAGAAATAATCACCATCTCTACCTTGAATGCAAGATCCTTTACATTTAAACAATAACCCCTAGTTCTACATTATATCACAGGAGGAAAGATTCTTTCAAAACACCCACTTGGGTTCTTATATGTTTCAATCAGCCCCTTAACTCTTCTAAGCTCCAGAAGATACTACCAATCTTGTCCATAAAAATTAGGAGCAGACTTAGGCTGCTTTACCATTGCGTCATGGCTGATTTATCATCGTTCTCAGCCTGACGTAATATTCCTCTCAACCTCATTCTCCTGCATTCTCTCCGTAACCTTGGGCACCCTGACTAATCAAGAAATTATCAACTCTGCTTTAAAGATACTCAGGGAGTTGGTTTCCACAGCTGTCTGTGGCAATGAATTCCACAGATTCACTACTTTCTGGCTAAAAATTTGCTCATTATCTGTTCCAGTCTGAGGCTAGACTTGTCCTCTGTAGGAAATGTCCTCCCTACATTCACTCTATCTAGACCTTTCAATATTCGATAGGGTTCAATGAGAATCCCCCCTCATTCTCCTAAGCTCCAGCAAGTACAGGTCCTGAGCCATCAAATGCTCCTCATGTCCGCATGTGTTGTGTAATGAAGCGGATGTGATTAGGGAACGTAATGTAAAGGAACCCATAGGAGGTAGTAATCATAATACGATAGAATTAATTTGAGAGGGAGAAGCTAAAGTCAGATGTATCAGTATTACACTCAAGTAAAGGGACTTACAGAGGCATGAAAGAGGAGCTGGCCAAAGTTGACTGGAAGGGGACACTAGCAGGAATGACAGTAGAGCAGCAATGGCTAGAGTTTCAGGGGACGACTTGTAAGGCGCAGAATATATACATCCCAAAGAAGAAGTAATTTTCAAAAGACAGGATGAAGCAACTGTGGCTGACCAGGCAAGTCAAAGACAACATAAAAGGGATATATAATAGAGCAAAATTTAGTGGGAATTAGAGGATTGGGAAACTTTAAAAAACCAACAGAAGGCAACAAAAAAGCTACGGGGGTGGGGGCATGGTAGATGGAATACGAAGGTAAGTGCGCTAATAATATCTGCTGTGTACATACATCTATTGATGCTTCTGGACACATCTTCAGTGATGTTCCTGGAATCATCGGGTGTTTCGGGTCTTTCAACATCATACAACCTCCTCTAGGTGACCCAGCCAGGGCTGATCAGACCCCAGCTTGTGTCCAGATGGCTAGCTACTTATGACTCCATGGCTCCTCTCTTTTGAGCCACAGCCATCTTGAGGCCTTCTCTGCCGCATCGGTGATACTGCGGATGGCTCTTCTCTTCCTCTCTCCCTCGATGCCCAAAATGGTGAAGGCTCTAACTAAAGAATGGGCTACGAATCCCCTACAACCAACCTCCACTGGGAGACACCTCGCTCTCCATCCAGCCTGCTGACAGTTGCTGACCAGTCCTGCGTACTTGGAGAGCTTCCTTTCAAAGGCCTCTTCCAAGTTATCTTCCCATGGGACTGTCAGCTCCAGCAGCACCACTTGCTTAGTAGACTCAGACACTAGGACAATGTCTGGTCACAGGGTGGTGGCTGCGATATGGTTGGGGAACTTCAGCTGCCCTTCGAGGTCAACCAACAGCTGCCAGACCCTTGCAGAGGTCAGAATGCCTGCAGATGTTCTTTTGGCAGGTATTGGCTGCTCCCCAGCTCTGACAAAGGCAATGGTCTGCTTGGAGGGTTGGGACCGCTTCGCCCACTCAACTCCTGCGCTGACGGCTTCAGCGATGGTCTTCAGGACCTGATCATGCCTCCACCTGTACCGTCCCTCACCAAGTGCCCTTGCACAGCCGCTGAGGCTGAAAAGAAAAAGAGAGGAGAGCGGTTTTGGAGTGTCAGGCGGTAGTAATGAATGCAGTTGCTATTGCTAGGAAGAAGATGTCAGGAAACTGCAAGATCTGAAGACAGGTAAGTCACCTGGACAGAAAAAATAGGAGCATGGGTAGAGCATTGGCTGATTGTCAGGAGGCAAAGATTGGGAATAAAGGGAGTCTTTTTTGATTGGCTGCCAGTGACGAGTGGTGTTCTGCAGGGGTCAGTGTTTGGACCACTTCTTCTTATGTTGCAGTTCAGTGATTTGGATGATGGAATTGATGGCTTTGTGGCCAAGATTGCAGATGATACAAAGGTTGGTAGAGGAGCAGGCAGTGTTCAGGATGCAAGGAGAATGCAGAATGACTTAGACAGATTAGGAGAAAGGGCAAAGAAGTGGCAGATGGAATATAGTGTCGGGAAGCATATGGTCGTGCACTTTGATAGAAGGAATAAAAGCATAGACTATTTTCTAAACTGGGAGGAAATTAAAAAATATGAGGTGTGAAGGGACTTGGGAGTCCTTTTGCAGGAATCCCTAAGGTCACCTTGCAGGTTGAGTTGGTGGTGAGGAAGGCAAATGCAATGTTAGCATTCATTTCAAGAGAGCTAGAATATAAAAGCAAGGATGTAACGCTGAGGCTTTATAAGGTTCGTCCATCGTCATTGATGAAGACCTCGACACCATTAGTACTTTTTTATGAGGTCGAGTTGCTAGCTTGACACTCAACCCAGCACGGATGGAAAGCATGCCTGGGAGTGGCCCGACTAGATTCGAACTTGGGAACCTTCGCTCCCAGAGTCCGGCGCTGATGTCACTGCGCCACCAGCCGGTTTGATGGTGCCAAGACTAGCACTTGATTTGGATTTAAGTGAGGGAGAGTTGTGCAGCATCAGCCTCACTCTCCCTTCCCAATTCCCTTCTGGATCCAGTGGCAAGACAAGAGTAAAGCATCAGCGAATCCCCACTTGGGGGATTGTGAGCAGTTCTGGGTGCTTATTTAAGGGAGGTTGACATTGGAATGATTTCAGAGAAGGTTCACGACAATGATTCAGGGAATGAAAGGCGCATCATATGAGGAGCAATTGATGGATATGGGCCATTACTCATTGGAACTTAGAAGAATGAGGGGGTTGGGATCTCATTGAAACAGCGAATATTGAAAGGCCTAGAAAGAGTGGACGTGGGGAGGATGTCTTCTATGGTGGGGGTATCTAGGATCAGAGGGCACAGCCTCAGAAATGAGGGACGTCCATTTAGAATAGATGAGGAGGAATTTCTTTACCCAGAGGGTTGTGAATATGTGGAATTCTTTGCCACAGGCGGCTGTGGAGGCCAGGTCATTGGAAGTATTTAAGACGAAGATTAATGGGTTCTTGATTAGTCAGAGTGTGAGAGGTTACAGAGAAAAGGCAGGAGAATATGTTGAGAGGGGCAATAAATCAGCCATAATGAAATGGCAGAGCAAACTCAATGGACCGAATGGCGTAATTCTGCTCATGTCTTATGGTTTCATTCTTGTGAACATCCTCTGGACCCTCTCCAATGCCAGCACATCATAGATAAGGGCACCAAAACTGCACACAATACAGCAGTCTGATCAATACCTTATAAAGCTTTGCATTTTACCCTTGCTTTTATATTATAGTAAATGAATGCCAACATTGTATTTGCCTTTCTTACCAGTGACTCAATCTGAAAGTTAACCTTTAAGGAATTCTGCACAAGGACTCCCAAGTCCCTTTGCACCTCTGATTTTTTGAATTTTCTCCTCTTAGAAAATAATCTATGCCCTTATTTCTTGTACCAAAGTGCATGACTGTACACCTCCCTACACTACATTCCATCTGTCTCTTCTTTGACCATTTTCCAAATCTGTCTAATTCTTCTGCAGACTCCCTGTTTCCTCTACACTACCTGCACTTCCACCAATGTTCGCGTCATCCACAAACCTGGCCAAAAGCCATTAATTCCGTCATTAATAATCATTGATATATAACGTGAAAAAAGTGGTCCCAAAATCGACCCCTGCAGATCACCACTAGTAGCCAACCATAAAGGGCCCCCCTTTATTCCCACTCTTTGCTCCCTGCCAGTCAGCCAGTCTTCTGTCCATCCTATAATACCATGGGCTCTTATCTTGTTAAGCAACCTCATGTGTGGCACTTTGTCAAGGGTCTTCTGAAAACCCAAGTAAACAACATCCACTCACTCTCCTTTGTCTCTTCTGCCCATTATTTCCTCAAATAATTCCCCTTAAGGAAACCAGGCTGACTTTGACCTATTTTATCATGTGCCTCCAAGTAGCTGAAACCTCATCTTTAATAATGGACACCAACATCTTCCTAACCACTGAAGTCAGGCTAACCGGTCTATAATTTACATTCTTCCGCCTCCCTCCCTTCTTAAAGAGAGAACTGATATTTCTAATTTTCCATTCCTCTGGAACCATTCCAGTATCTACTGATTCTTGAAAAATCATTACTGATGCCTCCACCATCTCCTTCAGAACCATCTGGTCCAGGTGACTCATCTGCCTTCAGATCTATCAGCCTCCCAAGCACCTTCTCCTTAGTAATAGGAACAACACTCACTCCTGCCCCCTCAAATTTCTGGTATACTGCTAGTGCCTTCCACATCAAAGCCTGATGCAAAATACTTCTTTAGTTCCTCCGCCATTTCATCGTTCCCCCATTACTAACTCTCTAGCATCGTTTTCCAGCAGCCCAATATCAACTCTCGCCTCTCTTTTGCTCTATATATTTGAAAAAAAACTTGATATCCTCATTCACGAGGAAATCTGCAGATGCTGGAACTTCAAGCAACACACATAAAAAATGCTGGTGAACGCAGCAGACCAGGCGCATCTATAGGAAGAGGTACAGTCGACGTTGCGGGCCGAGGCCCTTTGTCAGGACTAACTGAAAGAAGAGATAGTAAGAGATTTGAAAGTGGGAGGGGGAGGGGGAGATCTGAAATGATAGTGGAAGACAGGAGGGGGAGGGATTTCTCCCTCTGTCCCTCTCACTATACTCCTTGCCCATCCTCTGGGCTTCCCCCCTCCACCTTTCTTTCTCCCTAGGCCTCCTATCCTATGATCCTCTCCCTTCTCCAGCCTCGTATCCCTTTTGCAAAGCAACTTTCCAACGCTTAGCCCCATCCCTCCCCCTCCTGTCTTCTCCTATAATTTCAGATCTCCCCCTCCCCTTCCCACTTTCAAATCTCTTACCAGCTCTTCTTTCAGTTAGTCCTGACGAAGGGTCTCGGTCCAAAACGTCAACTGTACCTCTTCCTGTAGATGCTACCTGGCCTGCTGTGTTCACCAGCATTTTTTATGTGTGTTGCTTGATATTCTCATTTATATTTTTTGACTAGCTTCCCTTCATATTTCATCTTTTCTCTCCTTAAGTCTTTTCTAGTTGCTTCCTGCTGGTTTTTAAAAGCTTCCCAATCCTCTGCACTATTTTTTGCTGTATAATATGCCATCTCTTTTGCTCTTAAGCTGTCTCTGACTTTGCTTGTCAGCCTCATCCTCCCTTCAGAATACTACTTCACCTTTGGGATACGGGCATATCTATCCTGCTTCTTCCGAACTGCAGCCACAAACTTCAGCCAATGCTGTTCTGCCACCATCCCTGTTAGTGTCCCTTTCCAATCAATTTCAGCCAGCTCCTCTCTCATGCCTCTGTAATTCCCTTTCCTTCCTGTAATACTGACACATCTGACCTTAGGTTCTCCTTCTCAAATTGCAGGTGAATTCTATCATACTGTGATCACTGCTTCCTAAGCATTCCTATCTTAAGCTGCCTCATCAATTTTGGTTCATTTCACAACACCTAATCCAGAATTGCCTTTCCCCTAATGGACAAAGGCACAAGTCGAAATAAAAAAACATTTCATAGACATTCTACAAATTCCTTCTCTAGGAATACAGCACCAACCTGATTTCCCCAATCTACCGTTTGTATCTATGTATTGAAACCCCCCATGACTAGCATAACATTGCCCTTTTGATATGTATTTTTTATCTGCCATTATAATTTGGATCAGTATTACACCTGGCTACTCCCATCAGGGTCTTCCTACCCTTGCAGTTCCTTAACTCTACCCACAAGGATTCTATGTCTTCCTATCCCGTGTCACCTCTTTCTAAGGATTTGATTTCATTTTTTACCAACAGAACCACACCACCTCTTCTGCTTACCTGCCTGTCCTATCGATACAAAGTGTATCCTCGCATATTAAGCTCCCAACTTTATTCTTTGGATAGCCATGACTCAGTGATACCCACAAAGTCATACCTGCCAATCTCTAACTGCACTAGAAGTTCACCTACCTTATTCTATATAATACATGCATTCAAATATAACACCTTCAGACTTGTATTCATCACCCTTTTTGATTGGCCCCCATGTTATCCTTCAACTTATCCCACTGACTGCAATTTTGCGCTATCATCTGCCTGCCCTCCCTCGCTGTTTAAATTACAGACTGCCCCTACTTGTATACCAACTGTCCCATTCTCAGCCCTATCATTCGAGTTCCCATCCTCCCTAACAGCTCTAGCATACTTGCCTGCAATGATATTGGTCCTCCTTGGGTTCAGGTGTAACGACTCCCTTTTGTATAGGTCCTACCTTCCCTGGTAGAGATCTCAATGATCCAGAAGTCTGAACCCCTGCCCCTTACACCAATTCTTCAGCCATGCATTCATCTGCCAATTCATCTTATTCTTACCCTCACTGGCATGTCCAACCCTTCTTCATCGGACAAACAACCCACTTCAGATATTATTCTAGTAAGACCCTCTTTAATGACATCCTTTGTTAAATAAGACCATAAGACATTAGAGCAGAAGAAGGCCATTCATCCCTTTGAGTCTGTTCCTCCATTCCATAATGGCTGAATTATATTCCCTCTGAGCCCCATTTTCCTGCTTTCTCTCCATAATCTTTGACACCCTTACTAATCAAGAACCACCTATCAACCATTGCTTTAAGTATTCCCAATGACTTGGCATCCACAGCCGGCTGTGGCAAGGAAATCCATAGGTTCTCCATACTCTGGCTGAAAATTTCCTCATCATCTCTGCTCTAAAGAGACGTCCCTTTATTCTGAGGCTGTGTCCTCTAGCTTAGTCTCCCCCCTGCAGGAATTATCCTCTCCACATCCACTTTATCAAGGCCTTTGAAAATTCAATTGGTTTCGATGAGATCCCTCCCCCACCATTCTTCTAAACTCCAGTAATTACAGACCCTGAGCATCAAACCATCTTCTGACAACAACCTTTCATTCCCAAAACCATTTTCATGAATCTCCAAGGTCCCACTCCAAAGCCAGCATATCCTTTCTTAGATATTGTTCACACATTTGGCCACAAAGCCATCAATTTTGTCATCCAAATCATTGACAGATAACATAAAAAGAAGCAGTCCCAATTCTGACCCCACAACACCGACCAACATCGATGCCGGCACTACGTCAAGGCCTGAGACTGGAAAACGTACCCATGCTCAACTCCATTCCTTCATGTGGATTGAAGTGCCAAACCAGAATAAAACAGAGTTCAAGATGAACCTGCGTTGTTCTCTGTGCCAGCCAAGATCCCCCCTGAGCCCATCTTGTCCGCTTGCATTTGCTCCATCTCCCCCTCTTCTCACTACTACCATTGGGCAGGAAGTGCAGGAGTCTTGGGTCTCATGCAACCAGGCTCAGGAGCAGTTGTTGCTCTACAGCCATCGGGCTACTGGACCAGCTTCACTCGCCTCAGCGCTGAACTGGCACCTCACCCTGTAGGCTCACTTTCAGGACTCTGCAGCTCACACTGGATCTATTATTTGCTTACTTTGTTTTGTACTCCTTCACACATTCGATGCTTGTCGGTCTTTGTGGATTCCATTGTGTTCCTTTGTCTTGTGGGTGCCTGCAAGAAGACGAATCTCAAGACTGTAAATGGTATACATTTGTTGTTGTTCAGTCGTTAAGTCGAGTCTGACTCTTCGTGATCTCATGGACCATAGTGTCCATAGGGGTTTCGTGACAAGATACTGAAGTAGGTTGCCAGGCCTTTCTTCCGTGCAGATACTGCTGCTGTCCAGGTTGGGACCCGGCTGGGTTTGAACTCAGGACCATCTGCCTTGAAGTCCAGTGCTGATGCCACTACACCACCAGCCGGCCCAAATGGTATGTATCCTTCTATAATAAATTTGAACTTCGAACTTTGAACTGGGCAGAAGGTGTAGGGTGAATGACTCAGGTTGGCCCTTACAAATGAGGCATTGTTGGGCCAATTTACGTTGTTTTAAGAAGGTAAATGAAATGTGGTCCACCTTCACATCAATCCATCCTCATACATTTGACTAATCGGCACTTACTAAATAAACCGGCTTGTTGGTTTAAGAATTTAATCAGTTCAAGTATCACATTGTATACATTTCTCTGTTTTCGTGGATAGTTGTGTAGAAAAAGCATTTCAGGATGTATATTGTATACATTTCTCTGACATTAAATGGACCTTTGAAACCTAGTTAGTAAACAATCTAATACCTAAAGGGTGACTCAGTATGTGTTTCCTTAAGGGTGTTATTGCCAGGGGTTGTAGTGGGATTAAGTGCGCACTACCCACTAAATGCTCCCAATGGTGTGCACCTCAAATAGCCTCTGACAAGCAAGTCCAGCTCCTGACCTTCATGTGCGGCCTAGATGCTAAGCCTGATGGAAAAGTTTCTACTGACAAAAGAAGGAGCAAAGGCAGCCTTAAGACCAGTCGCTTCAGTCAGTTAGGGCTCGTCATTCACGGTTGGTTGCTCACCCAGGAGAAGGAAAACTCTGATGTCAATCCTCTGCTGCCTTGTGGCTTCAGGAGTAAACCACGAGGAAAAATACTGAACCACGAGGAATTCTGCAGATGCTGGAAATTCAAGCAACACACGTCAAAGTTGCTGGTGAATGCAGCAGGCCAGGCAGCATCTCTAGGAAGAGGTGCAGTCGACGTTTCAGGCCGAGACCCTTCGTCAGGACTAACTGAAGGAAGTGTGAGTAAGGGATTTGAAAGTTGGAGGGGGAGGGGGAGATCCAAAATGATAGGAGAAGACAGGAGGGGGAGGGATGGAGCCAAGAGCTGGACAGGTGATAGGCAAAAGGGATATGAGAGGATCACGGGACTGGATGCCCAGGGAGAAGGAAAAGGGGGGGGAAACCCAGAGGATGGGCAAGGGGTATAGTCAGAGGGATAGAGGGAGAAAAAGGAGAGTGAGAGTAAGAATGTGTGTATATAAGTAAATAACGTATGGGGTACGGGGGGAGGTGGGGCATCAGCGGAAGTTAGAGAAGTCAATGTTCATGCCATCAGGTTGGAGGCTACCCAGACAGAATGTAAGGTGTTGTTCCTCCAACCTGAGTGTGGCTTCATCTTTACAGTAGAGGAGGCCGTGGATAGACATGTCGGAATGGGAATGGGATGTGAAATTAGAATGTGTGGCCACTGGGAGATCCTGCTTTCTTTGGCAGACAAAGCGTAGGTGTTCAGCAAAATGATCTACCAGTCTGCGTTGGGTCTCGCCAATATAGAGAAGGCCACATCGGGAGCACCGGACGCAGTATATCACCCCAGCCGACTCACAGGTGAAGTGTCGCCTCACCTGGAAGGACTGTCTGGGGCCCTGAATGGTTGTAAGGGAGGAAGTATAAGGGCATGTGTAGTACTTGTTCCACTTACAATCAGTTCCCCTCTACCACCACTCTGCTCCGTCTAGCGGAATTAGTCCTTACTCTTAATAATCTCTCCTTTGGCTCCCCCCACTTCCTCCAAACTAAAGGTGTAGCTATGGGCATCCGTATGGGTCCTAGCTATGCCTGCCTTTTTGTTGGCTTTGTGGAACAATCTATGTTCCACACCTATTCTGGTACCCATCCCCCACTTTTCCTTCGCTACATCGACGACTGCGTTGGCGCTGCTGCTGCTTCCTGCATGCATGCTGAGCTCGTTGACTTTATTAACTTTGCCTCCAACTTTCACCCTGCCCTCAAGTTTACCTGGTCCATTTCCGACACCTCCCTCCCCTTTCTAGATCTTTCTGTCTCTGTCTCTGTCTCTGGAGACAGCTTATCTACTGATGTCTACTATAAGCCTACTGACTCTCACAGCTATCTGGACTATTCCTCTTCTCACCCTGTCTCTTGCAAAAATGCCATCCCCTCCTCGCAATTCCTCCGTCTCCGCCACATCTGCCCTCAGGATGAGGCTTTTCATTCCAGGATGAGGGAGATGTCCTCCTTTTTTAAAGAAAGGGGCTTCCATCAACTCTGCTCTCAAACGCATCTCCCCCATTTCATGCACATCTGCTCTCACTCCATCCTCCCGCCACCCCACTAGGAATAGGGTTCCCCTGGTCCTCACCCACCACCCCACCAGCCTCCAGGTCCAACATATTATTCTCCGTAACTTTCGCCACCTCCAACGGGATCCCACCACTAAGCACATCTTTCCATCCCCGCCCCCCCGCTTTCCGCAGGGATCGCTCCCTACACGACTCCTTTATCCATTCGTCCCCCCTATCCCTCCCCACTGATCTCCCTCCTGGCACTTATCCTTGTAAGTGGAACAAGTGCTACACATGCCCTTACACTTCCTCCCTTAGCACTATTCAGGGCCCCAGACAGTCTTTCCAGGTGAGGCGACACTTCACCTGTGAGTCGGATGGGGTGATATACTGCATCCGGTGCTCTTGATGTGACCTTCTATATATTGGCGAGACCCAACGCAGACTGGGAGATCGTTTTGCTGAGCACCCATACTCTGTCCGCCAGAGAAAGCAGGATCTCTCAGTGGCCACACTTTCTAATTCCACATCCCATTCCCATTCTGACATGTCTATCCACGGCCTCCTCTACTGTAAAGATGAAGCCACACTCAGGTTGGAGGAACAACACCTTATATTCCGTCTGGGTAGCCTCCAACCTGATGGCATGAACATTGACTTCTCTAATTTCCGCTAATGCCCCACCTCCCCCTCATACCCCATCCGTTATTTATTTTTATACACACATTCTTTCTCTCACTGTCCTTTTTCTCCCTCTGTCCCTCTGACTATACCCCTTGCCCATCCTCTGGGTTTTTTCCCCCCCTCCCCCTTTTTCTTCTCCCTGGGTCTCCTGTCCCATGATCCTCTCGTATCCCTTTTGCCAATCACCTGCCCAGCTCTTGGCTCCATCCCTCCCCCTCCTGTCTTCTCCTATCATTTTGGATCTCCCCCTCCCCCTCCCACTTTCAAATCTCTTACTCACTCTTCCTTCAGTTAGTCCTGACGAAGGGTCTCGGCCTGAAACGTCGACTGTACCTCTTCCTAGAGATGCTGCCTGGCCTGCTGCGTTCACCAGCAACTTTTATGTGTGTTGCAGGAAAAATACTTAGCCGGAGTTGATAAAGCAGTCCCATGTTGAGTTCAACACTGACTGGAACTGCTGCAACGACGCTGGTGCCAAACTGCATCGGCTTCTGCTGTTCCTTTGGAGTCACCAGCTGCACGGAGAGGAGGAGCCTGCTACACGGGCAACTGCGGGCTCTCCATATCGTTCTGCCCTGGCTTGCGTCTCATGTAGATCACTGGGACGCAACATGTATGGTCAACAGAGGGCCCCAGGTCCTGAAGGCAGTCAAATGAAACTGGAAGGATTTGTTTGCATCCATTACTTCAGTGCTTTTAATATCCTAGAGCTGTGTTGGAAAATACATCACCCCAGCCAGTGTGAGTAAACACACATATCTTAGAGTCAGCAACTTATTGTTGTAGTAGAACTGAATTGCAGAGGCACTGTACAATGTATCATTGCTATGGTATCATACATTCCCTGGTGATGAATTTTAAGACAGTATTTTAACACCAGAGTTTTTTTCTAAGCAGATCTGTCAATGTGTTTGCCAACGCATGATATAAATCACTACTTTATTGCAGTATCTTTCTCTTTCTCCCACACCTTTACTGAGATTTACAGTTTACTGGGCTTAATTAGATTGAAATGCCCACGCCAAACAGCTCAGCAGTACGGAGATTGCCATCTCTTGCGAAAAAGTCATTTAAAATGATGGTGATAAGGGCATTATGGTGAAATAGAGAGTGTTTTGGGGTGGTTTTAATCAAATGGGAGACAAAAGTCTAGTGGTTATCTTACTATTTACACATGTAATTAATGAACCCTGGATTAGGAAGAGAAAAGCTTTACTACTGGTAAATGAGTTGTTAAATTTAGCTGGTTCATGGCCTGTGTCTTTCAGAGGAGTCTGGCCTCTGTGTGACCCCAACCTACTCATGCTATTGACTTTTAGATGCCTCCTCAGTTTAATGGAAGTGGTAGATTGCAACTGCTGCCTTAACCATTAAGAAATGCTATTTAACACTGAACCTGGGTTAATATAGAGATAGGCAGAGGAAAATAATCTTACTTACTGTCACAAAAACTATTAAGCTGCTAGCAAACCAACTAAATATGAAACAGAAATAAGCAGGTAAAGGAAAATGAAATTTTAACAAACCCAGCGATAAATAATACATAAAATCATGATTATTAAATTCAATCAGGCAAATGCAAAACTAAAGATAATTCTCTGCTGAAAGCAAAACAAATTATATTTAGAAAGGTGTAAGAACCAGAAACAGAATCAGGCTTATTATCACTCACAACACGCTGGAGGAACTCAGCAGGTCGGGCAGCATCCGTGGAAACGATGAGTCGACGTTTTGGGCCAGAACCATTCATCAGGACTGAAGAGGGAAAGGGTAGAGGCCCTATAAACAAGGTGGGGGGAGGGTGGGAAGGAGAAGGCTGGTAGGTTCAGTTGAAAAACCAGTAATTTGAAAGACAAAGGGGTGGGGGAGGGGAAGCAGGGAGGTGATAGGCAGGAAAGGTGAAGAAGGAATAGGGGAAAACACAATGGGTAGTAGAAGGAGGCAGAACCATGAGGGAGGTGGTAGGCAGCTGGGGGAGGGGGCAGAGTGAAATAGGGATAGAGGAAGGGAGGGGGAGGGAATTACTGGAAGTTGGAGGATTCTATGTTCATACCAAGGGGCTGGAGACTACCTAGACGGTATATGAGGTGTTGCTCCTCCAACCTGAGTTTATTCTCATCATGGCAGTAGAGGAGGCCATGTATGGACATATCTGAATGGGAATGGGAAGCAAAGTTGAAGTGGCTGGCTACCAGGAGATCCTGTCTGTTGTGGCAGACGGAGTGGAGGTGCTCGACGAAGCGGTCGCCCAATCTGCGTCGGGTTTCACCGATGTAGAGGAGGCCGCACCGGGAGCACTGGATGCAATAGATGACCCCAACAGACTCACAGGTGAAGTGTTGCCTCACCTGGAAGGATTGGTTGGGACCTGGAATGGTGGCAAGAGAGGAGGTGTAGGGACAGGTGTAGCACTTACGCTTACAGGGATAAGTGCCGGGTGGGAGATCAGTGGGGAGGGTTGTGTGGATAAGGGAGTCACGGAGGGACCGATCCCTGCGGAAATCGGAGAGGGGTGGAGAGGGAAAGATGTGCTTAGTGGTGGGGTCCTGTTGAAGGTGGCAGAAGTTGAGGAGGATAATGTGCTGGATCCGGAGGCTGGTGGGGTGGTAGGTGAGGACAAGGTGTTGGTCCCTGTTGTGGTGGCGGGAGGATGGGGTTTATCATCACCGGCAAGTGACGTGAAATTTGTTAACTTAGCAGCAGCAGTTCAATGCAATACATAATCTAGCAGAGAGAAAAATAATAATACATAAAATAAAACATAATAATAAACAAGTAATTCAATTACGTATATTGACTAGATTTTTAAAAATGTCCAGAAACAGAAATACTGTATATTAAAAAAAGTGAGGTAATGTTCATGGGTTTAAAGTCCATTTAGGAATCGAATGGCAAAGGGGAAGAAGCTGTTACTGAATCACTGAGTGTATGCCTTCAGGCTTCTGTACCTCCTACCTAATGGTAACAGTGAGAAAAGGGCATGCCCTGGGTGCTGGAGGTCCTTAATAATGGACACTGCCTTTCTGAGAAAATGCTAGAAAATGAAGTTTTTTAGCTGAGTTTAAATAAACGGTTAGACCTTACGTCTTTCAGAATGACAATGAGATACTTCTAACTGAATGCTGTCAGCTGAGTGCACTTTTAAGAGACAGCCTCTGATTTTGAAAGACACCACATTCATAATCAGAAGTTCATTATCATATTAGCTTTTAATGGTTAACTAATGAGAGGGATTTAAAATAAAAAAGTCAAATTTTAAACATTGCTGTTGTGTTTACTTGCAAAAGCATACAGAACCACACCTTTATAATGAGTGAAGCTGACAGTGTAGCTCTGAATGAGCGCCATACATTGATCATTACTTGGCCTCCACTTTAATCAATAATGTGTTTACCTATTTCAATTGACACTTTGATGTTCATTAGGGACTGTGCTGAAGGCATAGTGTTACTTGGGAGAGCACTATAGAAAGCAGGAAAATCTGAGGTTTGATTTATCACCAGCATTTCAAAACAGCAGTCCTGGTTGAGGGCAGTAATAATCAACCTAATTTCTGATCCAATGTGGAAAGCGGAGAAGACCTCATAAAAATCAAAATGTCAGTTTTTGGTAAAGGCCATTTGAGTATTCCTCTGGTGCTTCTTACCTTCTGATAATAGCACTTGCCTGCATTTCAAATGTCCCTGACAATTTTGCTGGTAATAATTACATTTGATCTTGCACCATATTCTGCACCTTCTCTGTAACTACCGCACTTTATTCTGCATTCTATTATTGTTTTAACTTGTTCTACTTCAAAGCACATTGTGATGATTTGATCTGTATGAACAGTATGCAAGACAAGCTTTTCACTATATCTCGGTACATCTGAGAAATATAAACCAATTCCTAACTAGGAATTTTTAAAATGCATTTTTTAGACATGATCAAGTGAAATGACAGAACCTGGAATAGCACGGAACAGGAATAAACCCTTCAGCCCATGATATATTAGATTACATTAGATTATGAAGACACGCAGTCCTCTTTTATTGTCATTTAGTAATGCATACATTAAGAATTGATACGATATTTCCTCTGGTTTGATAATCACAAAACACAGGACAGACCAGGACTGAAAAAACAAACAAAACCACATAATTATAACATATAGTTACAACAGTGCAACAATACCATAACTTGATGAAGAAGCCCATGAGCACAGTAAAAAGTTCAAAGTCTCTCAAATGTCCCACATCTCACGCAGACGGGAGAAGGAAGAAAAACTCTCCCTGTCATGCCCGACCACAGTCCGACTATGAGTCATCCGAAAACTTCGAGCCTCCGATCAGCTCTCCAATACCGAGTACTGAGCGCCATCTCTGTCCAAACGATTCAACCTCAATCTCGGTCGCCGACAGCAGGCAAAGCCGGGTATTTTGAGGCCTTCCCTTCCCGACCGCGCAGTAACAACAGCAGCGAACTGGCGTTTCAGAAATTTCTCCAGATGTTCCTCTGTGCTTTCACGTCTATCTCCATCAAATCAGAATTGTCCACGGCCCCTATTTAATGGATATGATATCATTTTTCACCGGAGGGCTGTGCATGTGCAGCGCACTGCTCTCTCTCCTCCCACCTTTTATATGTGACATCAGTTTAAAACACTCATCTGCCTGAACATAGTCACTCCACTCCTTTCTGTCTAAATGGTCTAAAAGTATTGCTATCATATCTGCTTCCACCTCTTCTATTAATAGCGCGTGCACCAACCTCTGTGTAAAAAAGTCATCTCGTAAATGACCTATAACCTTTCCCCTCACTCATCATAAAAATATTCCCTCATTTCCACTGTGGGAAAGGCGTTCGTTTAGTGATCTGAAGGTCGCTAGTTCGAGCCTTGGCTGAGGCAGCGTGTGTCCTTGAGCAAGGCACTTAACCACACATTGCTCTATGATGACACCGGTGCCAAGCTGTATGGGTCCTAATGCCCTTCCCTTGGACAACATCGGTGTCGTGGAGAGGGGAGACTTGCAGCATGGGCAACTGCTGGTCTTCCTTACAACCTTGCTCAGGCCTGTGCCCTGAAAACCTTCTAAGGCGCAAATCCATGGTCTCATGAGACTAATGGATGCCTATAAATATAATGCCTCTTATAATTTTATATACTTCAATCAGATCACCCCCTCATCCTCCAACACTCATGAGAAAATAATCCAAGTTCCTTTGGCCTCTCCTTAAGAGTTAATACTCACTAATCTTGGCAACACCATGGTGGATCTCTTCTGCACCCTCTCCAAAGCCTTCACATACTTCCTGTAACACAGCAACATCTATACACTCGTCCTTCTGCAGATGGGCAGTAGGGAGCACCCTGACAAGCTGCATCACTATATGGTACCGAAACTGTACTGTGGCGGACAGGAAGGCTGTACAGCAGGTAGTCAAAATTGCCCAACACATCACAGACACCAGCTTAGCCACCATCAAGGAAAAGTGCCAGAAAAGGGCTAGCAAACATCATGAAGGATCTCACCCACGCTGTTCATGGACTGTTTGTCCCACTCCCATCAGGAAGGAGGGTATGTAGCATCCACACCAGGACCATAATTACTTATCCCAAGCAGTAAGGCTGATCATTACCTGCACCCACTACCCCAACCCCACCTCCACTACTTTATCATTTCCTGCCAATCACCTTACGTACAGACACTCCTGTGCCCAGTGTCCTTTTATGGACATACAATCAATCTCTGTATATAAGCTATCTTATACATGTATATTTATTCCATTTTCATTACTGTATTCTTTACCTTGTGTTTTTTGGGTGCTGCATCAAATCCAGAGTAATAATTATTTCGTTCTCCTTTACATTAATGTAGTGGAAGTGACATTAAACAATATTGAATGTTGAGACTTGAACAGTATTGGCAGCAAATGTGAGAACCTGTGTGTGATTGTCATCCATTAAATCGCTTGAATGAAATGACTGAAAACTGAAGATGAAAAGCATGACTTAACCGAGCCTTTATCCCTTTGTTAATTAGCTGTAACACTGTGAAGATTTTGCTTTTTCTACTCTCTTCAAATAAACTTTTATCTTCAGATTATTCGTAAAGTGCAAGAATCTTCCAATGGGAAGTAGCACAGTTATAGCACTGAACACACCTTGGCCAGGTTGCCTTGCTACAGTGTGCAGATAGGGAAGGGTCAATGTGGGGGTGACACTATCAACAGTGAAATATCAGCTCATTTTACAACTCACCCCAGTTTCCCTGTTCTCAACCCCCCGGCACCTACTTTACACTTTCCATTATTTGTAAAATATCATTTCACTCTCTTTTACATTCTGAGGGTTCACCAGAAGGATCTAGAAAGAACAAATTGCATTTAATCAATAATCCCAGTTAGATGCTTCAGTGGATCTTTGAAATATTGATGTTTTGATTAGTCATTTCGTTGTTACAATGTAGAATTTTTTAAAAAAGTCCAGTGCAAAATATTTTCAGCCATCGACATTAACAAGTGCAAAGAATCACCTTGTCTCCACAGATGTCCTTGAGATTTACGGCTGCCTGTAAGCAGACGAATCTCAAAGCTGTATAACTTATACATACTTTGATGGTAAATGCACTTTGAACTAAGTGCAGTTTATGATAATTAGGTTTAAACATTAGGCATGAACATAACACACAAGAGGATAAATAATGCAGCCCGCCACTCTTGCCGCACCAATCCCACAGACAAAGGGGTGGCTGTCGTAGTGTGGTGGACTGACCCTGACCTCTACCTTGCTGAGGCCAGGCGGCAACTCTCAGACACCCCCCCCTTGAGGGAAACCCCACTCTGGACCGTCAGAAAACTGTCGCTGACACCACTGTTGTCGGCTGAATCAAAGCCGGCGATGAATCAGCATATAGGAGGGAGATCGAAAATCTGACAGAGTGGGGCCATAACTACAACCTCTTACTCAATGTCAGCAAGACCAAGGAACTGATTATAGACTTCAGGAGAAGGAAACCAGAAGTCCATGTGCCAGGGGATCGGGGTGGAGCCGGTTAGCAACTTTAAATTCCTCAAGTGTTATTATTTTGGACGACCTGTTCCAGGCCTAGCACATAAGTGCAATTATGAAGAAAGCACAGCACCACCTCTACCTTCTTAAGAGTTTGTGGAGATTCAGCATGACATCTAAAACTTTGACACGTTTCTATAGAAGTGTAAGTGGGGAGTATACTGACTGGCTGCATCAGAGCCTAATATGGAAACACCAATGCCCTTGAACAGAAAATCCTACAAAGAGTAGTAGATACGGCCCAGTCAATCACAGGTAAAGCCCTACCCATCACTGAGCACATCTATATGAAACGCTGTCACAGGAAAGCAGCGTCCATTAGATTAGATTAGATTATGAGGACACACAGTCCTCTTTTATTGTCATTTAGTAATGCATGCATTAAGAAATGATACAATGTTTCACAGAAACACATGACAAACCAAGACTGAAAAACTGACAAAAATCACATAATTATAACACATAGTTACAACCGTAATTTGATAAGAACAGACCCTGGCACGGTAAAGTCTCAAAGTCTCTCGAAAGTCCCATCACCTCACGCAGACGGTAAACCTCCAGCGCCGCAAACTTGCCGATGCAGCATCCCGGAAGCATCCGATCCACAGTCCGACTCCGAGTCCGTCCGAAAACTCTGAGCCTCTGACCAGCTCTCCAACACTGAGCATCGAGCACCATCTCTGTCAAGTGCTTTGACCCTGGCCCCGGCAACAGGCGAAATGCAAAGCCAAGGATTTGGACCCTTCCCCTCTGGAGATTCTCAATCACACAGTAGCAGTAGCAGCAGCAGCGAAGCAGGCATTTCAGAAGTTACTCCAGACGTTCCTCCGTGCTTCTTCACGTCTGTCTCCATCAAATCAGGATTGTGCATGGCATCCTGCTTCACAAATACGATATCATTCGGAACGGCTGCGTGCGCTGTGTCGCGCCGCCATTTTCACCTCCCATTATTAGAAACACTCACCACCCAGGATGTGCTCTTTTCTGACTGCTGCTATCAGGGAGGTGGTACAGGAGCCTCAGGTCCCACACCACCAGGATCAGGAACAGTTATTACCCCTCAACCATCAGGGTCTTAAACCAGAGGGGATAACTTCACTCAACTTCACTTGCCCCATCATTGAAATGTTCCCACAACCTATGGACTCACTTTCAAAGACTCTTCATCTCATGTTCTTGATACATATTGTCTACTGATTGATTTATTTATTATTATTACTATGTCTCTATTTTTGTATTTGTGTGGTTTGTTGTCTTCTGCACTCTGGCTGAACGGCCAGCTTGGTGTGGTCTTTCATTGATTCTGTTATGGTTATTATCCTATAGATTTATTGAGTATGCCCATAAGAAAATGAATCTCAGGGTTGCATAGTGTGACATTTATGTACTTTGACAATAAATTGACTTTGAACTTTGATAGCATCAACTCCAGAGAACTCCCATCCACTGCCAATAAACTTGCAGTTCCTTTACCATGCACTGCTTGTTTCTACCTCTTACCCAAGATCCACAATCCTGACTGTGCGGGTAGGTCCATTGTCTCTGCCTGCTCCTGCCCTACTGATCTCACCTTCTCATACCTTGAATCCATTCTATCCCCCTTGGTTCAGTCCCTTCCCAGCAATATCCATGCTCTTGATCACCTCACTATCAACTGACTACCCTGACCCTGACCACCTCATTTTTACCATGGATGTCCAGTCCCTGTACACTTCCATTCCCCGACAAGAAGCCTTAAAGCTCTCTGCTTCTTCCTCAATAAAAGAACCAACCAGTTCCCCACTATTATCAACCTCTTCTGTCTGACTGAACTGGTCCTCACCCTCAATAAATTTTCCTTCGGCACCTCCCACTTTCTCCGGACTCGAGGAGTAGACATGGGCAGCCACATGGGCCCCAGCTATACCTGTCTTTTCATTGGCTAACTACAACACTCCATGCTCCAAGCCTTCCATCTCTTCCTCCGCTACATTGGTGACTGTATTGGTGCTGCTTCATGCACCCATGCTGAGCTCGTCAATTTCATCAACTTTGCCTCCAGCTTCCACACTGTCCTTAAATTCATTTGGTCCATTTCTGACATTTCCCTCCACTTTCACAATCACTCTGTCTCCATCTCTGGAGACAAACTGTCAACTGACATCTTTTATAAACCTACCGATTCCCACGCTATCTTGACCTCTTCCCAGCCTGTCTCCTATGAAAATGCTATTCCCTTTTCTCAGATTCTTCATCTCTGCTGCATCTCTTCCCAGGATGTGTCTTTCCTTCCCAGGACTTCAGAAATGCCCTCCTTCTTCAAAGAATGGTGTTTCCCTTCCTCCACTATTGATGCTGCTTTCACCCATATCTCCTCCATTTCCCGAATATCCATGCTCACTGCATCTTCCCACTGCCATACAGTGATAGAGTTCCTCTTGTCCTTACCTATCACCCCATGATGCTGCCTGGTCTGCTGAGTTCCTCCAGCATTTTGTGTGTGTTGCAAAGAATGCAGGTTTAGGTTCAGAACATTCCATCTGTGAAAATATGACAAATGGAAAATGAATTAGAAAGATATTTAACTATGACAATTTTAAATAAGCTATTAATACTTTATATACTTCACTGAGATTTCAGTTTAAGTGCCTCCATTCTGAATATAAATGTTCACAACCTTTGATCATAATGACTTGATCCTTTTAAACTTAAGGGTTTTTTATTGCTCCCTCTCCAAAATATGGGTGACTGGAAATATTAATTCCTTATACTGTACAAGTTCTGTGGCAAAACTCTGCAGATTTGTATTTCATTGTTCCAACCTTATATCCATGTATTGTCCTAGCTCTGTTTTGAGAAGCTCTGATATTGTCTAGGCGCTGACAATAATTCAATGGTTCAAAGGTTCAGGTTCATTTATTATCAAAGTATACAACTCTGAGATTCTTCTTCTTCAGATAGCTATGGAACCCAGAAGAAAAAACAAAGAACAGCAACATGATCATCAAACCCGAAATCCCACTACTCCGTACAAGAACATTGACCCCCTAAAACACAGAATATAAAAAACTATAAGACAGAAAAAAAGTCCATAGATCATAGTCAAAATCCATATCCATATCCAAAATGCAGAAAAACCCTGGTAACATCCTTCGGGCACAGTAACAGGCTACAAAGGCTCGCCTCTCCACGGCAAAGCAATCCCACCAATGATCAGAAGGCAGGCAGGGAATCTACAATTATGAATGATTACCTTCCTAAATTTTTCTTGACCATTTATCAGTGTTTGTTTACCTAAACTGCAGGAAGGTAGTTAAGGAGGAAACGTGTTGAGGCCCACAGTTGTCACAATTTAATATCTTTTTGGGATGCTTTTCACAGTTTTTCCTGTTAGTAAATCATCCCCTCTGAGAAGCAAAAGGTGTATGTTACATGATCTAGTGGCACAGATGGTGTGCAATTGCAATTACCCCAGTTGCAATCATCTGTGTATCATGCCTTTCATAAACTCTTGCTATGTGGTTAATCAGCTTGGGATGGTGGAAAACCAAACAAAAACTGAAGTTTTCACAAATATTCTCTATTAAGACAATTTCTTCTTATAATTCACAGGAAATAAGGAGGCATCAAAAATAAATGTATTCAGCAATAAACACAATCATCCTTCTTGATCTGCTGATAAATAGTTAATAATAGAAAACAAAAATGTAGTGATTGCTGGAGAATTGAAATATAATGGAAAATACTTGAAATACTCAGTTGTTCAGATAGCAAATGTGAGAGGAAAAACACCGTTAATGTTCAGGTCTATGACCTTTCACTTGATGAAATGTCACCAACTTAAGGTGTTGGTACGCTTTTTACATTATCACTAATTTCAAAGAAAGATCCCCACAAAGATCTCCAGACTCGATGGTAAGGATTTTTTTCATTCATGACCTTAACTTCATTCTTGTAAGTGACGAGCAGTCAAAGGAAGATTCTTCATTATACACTTCTAACAAATCAAACCAAGGTGTTAAATTTTAATGAGCATGTTTAACATTTTCTATAGGGAGACAAAAACAATTGGGGCCCAAATACGAGATTAAGGTTGAAGCAGAAATATTACAGTATGTACAAACCTTTACAAGTAAAACACACAAAATGCTGGAGGAACTCAGCAGATCAAGCAGCATCTACGGAAATGAATACAGTCGACATTTCGGGCCCAGACAGAAGGATAGCTAGAAAGTTACCAAAAGCCAGGTTGGTGGGTGGAGGGAGCAGGTAAAGGGCTGAAGAGGAAGGAATCTGACAGGAGAGGAGAGTGGACCATGGGAGAAAGGGAAGAAGGAGGGGCAACAGGGGGAGGTGTTAGGCAGATGAGAAGGTGTAAGAGGCCAGAGTAGGGAATAGAATAAGAGAGAATGGGGAGGGAAGGGAAAGGGCTTCACCGACCACCTTCTAGCTATCGTCCTTCCCCTCTCCCAACCTTTTTATTCTAGCATCTTCCCCCTTCCTTTCTAGTCCTGAAGAAGGGTCTTGGCCGGAACCATGGACTGTTTATTCATTTCCACAGGTGCTACCTGACTTGCTGAGTTCCCCCACCATTCTGTGTGTGTTGTTTTGAATTTCCAGCATCTGCAGATGTCCTTGTGAATACTTTTTTAAAAGTAAATAACTTTCTGGTTATTTTCAAAAGATAGTTTTCGAAAAATTACATTTTCACCAAAAGAAATTATTTTTATGTCCAAAGAAGTGGTCCTGAACATTAATTACTTGAATACATAGTAAATTTAGGTAAATTTCATTCAACAAGAAATCTCGTTTTCCAAAAAACTTGAAATCCTTGTCAATTCAATGATCTCAGAAAGGTTTCTATTTGTCAGGATTTCAGCAGCAGAGCTTACAGAGGAGGGTATCACTGACAGCAACTTAGCTTCACTAGTCGCTGTCAGTTTCACAGTGAATGCTGACAATCTCACCATCAGCCTGTAGACTGTAACATGACATAGGACGCAGAACAGTACAGCAAAGTATGGACCTTTCAGCCATAGAAGTTGTGCCGACCTACTCCACGATCAATCTAGTCCTTCACTCTGACACAGTCCATAACCCTCCATTTTTTCTACATTCACGTGCCAATCTAAGAGTCTCATAAATGTCCCTATTACCTCCACACCCCTGAAGAGCGTTCCAGTCACCCACCATGCTCTGTGTAAAAATATCTACATCATCTCCTACACTCAGTGCCACAACCGTTGAGGGCAAACACTAATTCACACTTTTTCTATCTGTGATGCCACTTTCAGGGAACTATGTACCCCAAAGTCTTGTTGTTCAATAACACTCCCCAACACCATGTAATGTAATATTCTGGTCTGGTTTCACTTCACTGAAGTGCTTCAGTTTACTCTTGGACCATACGGCCATAAAACATTGCAGCAGAATTAGGCCATTTGGCTGATCAAGTCTGCTCGGCCATTCCATCATGGCTGATTTCTTATCCCTCTCGACCCCGTTCCCCTGACTACTCCCTGAAACCTTTTTTGCTGGAAGTAATGTGACATTTCCCTACATAATTATCTCACAGGAGAGTTCCTTCGGGAGAGTTCTGGACTGAGATATTATTGCCCATTGGAATCTTGAGGAACAGCTTCGTGTGAATAATTTCTGGGTCTTGTTCTTTTTTGTGTTGTATACCAGGCAGCAAAACAGCATGTGGCCAAAAACAAACCTTTTAAAGCTCTGTCACTTGGAGTGAAACATTACTGCAAAAATGTCACATATTTTGAGCTCTCCGTCTGATAAATAAACACAGCTCCATATGTTTAAAGGGTGTTCAATCTGGTATGCTCCACTGATCGCATTTCTCACTCTGTACACGATCCTGATTTTTTGACAACTTGCCTTGTTAAGGACTGATGAAACAAGTGAATTTTGTACCAATGAACAGGCTGTAAGTTTTCAATATATCCGAGGGACTATTTCACAGTCCGCCTTGGACAGAACCTCATGCTTTACTGTTCTCTGGGAGCCAGTATCATTGGCAGAAGTTAAACGAGAAGACTCTCTGCCATCAATCTGTTTAAGTTAAATAATGAAAGTTAAATAGGTGGAACATAAGAACATAAGAAATAGGAGCAGGAGTAGGCCATCTGACCCATCGAGCCTGCCCCGCCATTCAATAAGATCATGGCTGATCTGTCCGTAAACTCAGCTCCATCTACCTGCCTTTTCCCCACAACCCTTAATTCCCCTACTATGTAAAAATCTATCTAACTGTACCTTAAATATATTTAGTGAGGAAGCCTCAACTGCTTCCCTGGGCAGAGAATTCCACAGATTCACCACTCTCTGGGAAAAAACAGTTTCTCCTCATCTCCGTCCTAAATCTTCTCCCCTGAACCTTGAGGCAATGTCCCCTAGTTCTGGTCTCACCAACCAATGGAAACAACCTTTCTACTTCTATCTTATCTAACCCTTTCAAAATTTTATATATTTCTATAAGATCCCCTCTCATTCTTCTGAACTCCAGAGAGTATAGTCCCAGGTGACTCAATCTCTCCTCATAGGTTAACCCCTTCATCTCTGGAATCAACCTGGTGAACCTGCTCTGCACTGCCTCCAGAGGTTGGGAGAGGGCAGATTTTGGAAAGGTGCAAAAATAACAGGATTGTTATCATGGGTGACTTTAACTTCCCTAATATTGATTGGCACCTGATTAGTTCCAAGGGTTTAGATGGGGTAGAGTTTGTTAAGTGTGTCCAGGACGTATTCTTGTCACAGTATATGGACAGGCAGACTAGGGGAATGCCATACTAGATCCAGTACTTGGTAATGAACCGGGTCAGGTCACAGATCTCTCAGTGGGTGAGTATCTGGGGGACAATGACCACCACTCCCTGGCCTTTAGCATTATCATGGAAAAGGATAGAATTAGAAAGGACAGGAAAATTTTTAATTGGGGAAGGGCAAATTATGAGGCTATAAGACTAGAACTTGCGGGTGTGAATTGGGATGATGTTTTTGCAGGGAAATGTACTATGGACATGTGGTCGATGTTTAGGGATCTCTTGCAGGATGTTGGGGATAAATTTGTCCCGGTGAGGAAGATAAAGAATGGTAGGGTGAAGGAACCATGGGTGACTAGTGAGGTGGAAAATCTAGTCAGGTGGAAGAAGGCAGCATACATGAGGTTTAGGAAGCAAGGATCAGATGGGTCTATTGAGGAATATAGGGAAGCAAGAAAGGAGCTTATGAAGGGGCTGAGAAGAGCAAGAAGAGGGCATGGGAAGGCCTTGGCGAGTAGGGTAAAGGAAAACCCCAAGGAATTCTTCAATTATGTGAAGAAAAAAAGGATGAGAGGAGTGAAGGTAGGACTGATTAGAGATAAAGGTGGGAAGATGTGCCTGGAAGCTGTGGAAGTGAGCGAGGTCCTCAATGAATACTTCTCTTCGGAATTCACCAATGAGAGGGAACTTGATGATGGTGAGGACAATATGAATGAGGTTGATGTTCTGGAGCATGTTGATATTAAGGGAGAGGAGGTGCTGGAGTTGCTACAATACATCAGGACGGATAAGTCCCTGGGGCCTGACGGAATATTCCCCAGGCTGCTCCACGAGGCGAGGGAAGAGATTGCTGAGCTCTGGCTAGGATCTTTATGTCCTCATTGTCCACGGGAATGGTACTGGAGGATTGGACAGAGGTGAATATTGTCCCCTTGTTCAAAAAAAGGTAGTAGGGATAGTCCGGGTAATTATAGACCAGTCTGTGGTGGGAAAGCTGTTGGAAAAGATTCTTAGAGATAGGATCTCTGGGCATTTAGAGAATCATGCTCTGATCAGGGACAGTCAGCATGGCTTTGTGAAGGGCAGATCATGTCTAACAAGCCTGATAGAGTTCTTTGAGGAGGTGACCAGGCATATAGATGAGGGTAGTGCAGTGGATGTGATCTATATGGATTTTAGTAAGGCATTTGACAAGGTTCCACATGGTAGGCTTATTCAGAAAGTCAGAAGGCACGGGATCCAGGGAAGTTTGGCCAGGTGGATTCAGAATTGGCTTGCCTGCAGAAGGCAGAGGGTGGTGGTGGAGGGAGTACATTCAGATTGGAGGATTGTGACTAGTGATGTCCCACAAGGATCTGTTCTGGGACCTCTACTTTTCATGATTTTTATTGACGACCTGGATGTGGGGGTAGAAGGGTGGGTTGGCAAGTTTGCAGACGACACAAAGGTTGGTGGTGTTGTAGATAGTGTAGAGGATTGTCAAAGATTGCAGAGAGACATTGATAGGATGCAGAAGTGGGCTGAGAAGTGGCAGATGGAGTTCAACCCAGAGAAGTGTGAGGTGGTACACTTTGGAAGGACAAACTCCAAGGCAGAGTACAAAGTAAATGGCAGGATACTTGGTAGTGTGGAGGAGCAGAGGGATCTGGGGGTACATGTCCACAGATCCCTGAAAGTTGCCTCACAGGTAGATAGGGTAGTTAAGAAAGCTTATGGGGTGTTAGCTTTCATAAGTCGAGGGATAGAGTTTAAGAGTCGCGATGTAATGTTGCAGCTCTATAAAACTCTGGTTAGGCCAGTCTTGGAGTACTGTGTCCAGTTCTGGTCACCTCACTATAGGAAGGATGTGGAAGCATTGGAAAGGGTACAGAGGAGATTTATCAGGATGCTGCCTGGTTTAGAGAGTATGGATTATGATCAGAGATTAAGGGAGCTAGGGCTTTACTCTTTGGAGAGAAGGAGGATGAGAGGAGACATGATAGAGGTGTACAAGATAATAAGAGGAATAGATAGAGTGGATAGCCAGCGCCTCTACCCCAGTGCACCTCTGCTCAATGCAAGAGGACATGGCTTTAAGGTAAGGGGTGGGAAGTTCAAGGGGGATATTAGAGGAAGGTTTTTACTCAGAGAGTGGTTGGTGCATGGAATGCACTGCCTGAGTCAGTGGAGCAGATACACTAGTGAAGTTTAAGAGACTACTAGACAGGTATATGGAGGAATATAAGGTGGGGGCTTATATGGGAGGCAGGGTTTGAGGGTTGGCACAACATTGTGGGCCGAAGGGCCTGTACTGTGCTGTACTATTCTATGTTCTATGTTCTATCCTTCCTCAAGTATGGAGAGCAGAACTGCACATAGTACTCCAGGTGCGGCCTCACCAGTACCCTGTATAGTTGCAGCATGACCTCCCTGCTCTTGAATTCAATCCCTCTAGCAATGAAGGCCAAAATTCCGTTTGCCTTCTTAATAACCTGTTCTACCTGCAAGCCAACTTTTTGCAATTCATGCACAAGCACTCCCAAGTCCCTCAGCACAACAGCATGCTGCAATCTTTCACCATTTAAATAATAACCTGCTCTTCTATTATTCCTTCCAAAGTGGATGATCTTGCATTTACCAATGTTGTATTCCATCTGCCAGATCTTGGCCCACTGACTTAACCTATCTATATCCCTCTGCAGACTTTCCACATCCTCTGTACAATTTGCTTTTCCATTCAGTTCGGTGTCATCAGCAAATTTTACTAGGTTACACTCAGTCCTCTCTTCCAAATCATCAATGTAAACGGTAAACAGCTGTGGGCCCAGCGCCGACCCCTGCAGCACCCCACTCACCACTGACTGCCAACCGGAGAAACACCCATTTATACCAACTCTCTGCCTTCTATTGGTTAACCAATCCACTATCCATGCCAATACACTTCCTCCGATCCCATGCATCCATATCTTATTTATAAGTCTCTTGTGCGGCACCTTATGGAACACCTTCTACAACAAGTATACGACATCCACCTGTTCCCCTCTATCCACTGCACTCATTATGTCCTCAAAGAACTCCAGTAAGTTTGTCAAACAGGACCTGCCCTTTCTGAATCCATGCTGCGTCTGTCTAATTGAACCACTCCTTTCTAAATGTTTCACTACTTCTTCCTTAATGACAGCTTCAAGCATTTTCCTGACTACAGATGTTAAGCTAACTGGCCTATAGTTGCCTGTCTTTTGCCTACATCCTTTTCAAAATAAGTGGCGAGACATTTGCTCTCCTCCAATCTGCCAGGACCTGCCCAGAGTCCAGAGAATTTTGGTAAATGATTACAGTACCAACGCATCTACTATGACCTCCACCAATGTCCTCAGCACCCTGGGATGCATCCCATCAGGAAAAGGGGACTTATCTACATTCAGGCTCTCTAGTTTGCTCATCAGTATCTCTTTAGTGACAGTGATTTTATCGAGGTCCTCATGAATCAACCATTTGATCCACTGGAGCAGATCTTCATCTTGTACATAGTGAGAGAAAACCACTTGACTATTGCCTGAAATATGGTACTGTGATTCAGAATGGGTGCAAAAGGGGCTGCTAATTGCCCGTAATACACCAGGACATAAAATTGAGATGATCCCATTCTTCCACACACATTGTGTGCAATAGTCACTGTTGCAAACCCACTTTGCCTGCTATCTCCGGAGGGGAAGGCCCCGAGTCCTCAGCTTTGCTTGTTGCCCGGTGACCGGAGCGGGGTTAAAGCGCTCGGCAGAGATGGTGCTTGGTCCTCGGTGTCGGAGAGCTGGTTGGAGGCTCGAAGTTTTCAGACGGACTCAGAGTCAGCTGTGGTCGGATGCTTCCAGGATGCTGCATCGGCAAGCTTGCGGCACTGGAGGTTCATGGCAGGGAGAGTTTCTCCCTTCTACCATCTGTGTAAGATGTTGGGGCTATCGGGACTTTGAGACTTTTTTACCGTGCCCATGGTCTGCTCTTTATCAAATCACGATATTGCTTTGCACTGTTGTAACTATACGTTATAATTATGTGGTCTTTGTCAGTTTTTAGTCTTGGTCTGTTTCTGTGATATCATACTGGAGGAACATTGTATCATTTCTTAATGCATGCATTTCTAAATGACAATAAATGAGGACTGAGTGTCCTCATAATCTAATCTAATTTAATCTAAAATCAGCCTGTTTCACAGAAGCAATATATTTAAAGTGCAAAATATTCACCTGCCCTCCTATATTTAATTTGGATAATTCAGCCAATGATCCTCCAGGTGTACAACCAATTCCCGAGCAGCACTCAGCTTGTCGACTTGCACTGCACTGGGCTATAGAGTCATAACTCTTAATACTGGACATAATTGGTTGCAGTAACTAAAGAACCAACTCTAAAAGCACCATTCACATCTAGTCAGAGGTTCTGAATTGCCATGATAGTTCATCTTAAATTGAGTTTAAGGAGACTGACTGTTCACCATTGAAACATTTTAGCAACTGCACCGAAAACTGAGAGCAGAGGTTTCAGACACAGTGATGTTCAGAGCAAAGAGGATCAGAAGTGATGCACTACCTTCCTGTTGCTAAGTGACTGAGTTAGTCAATTAATGATGAATTTTCAGTGAAACTGTGCTCTGCAGCAACAGCTGTAACCTTTGTAGTTTTCTTTTACTGCCATTATGTTGCAAAGCTAAGTGAGATTGTTATCATAGCCACAGTTTATAACATCCCAACCACTACTAAAGCTAGATATCTGATTTAGAATATTGAACTTTGGAACAGTTTGTTTGTACACTGCATACATAAAGGCACTGAAGATTCAAGGTAATATAGCACTTTATTGTATTAATGTTGTTTGAATCACTTGTAGAAAGCATTGAGGGACATGGTTTAAGAAGCGCATTAAAGCAATAGAGCATGTCCAATATTCACTCATTTAAAATACTGGGGAAGAGGAAAGCAGGTGAACTTTTCTAGAGCCAGTAACCCATCTCCATGGTAAAGCTTCATTCGCAACAAGCATTCGATTATCCTCCCCCACTTTAACAGATGTATTAGGTCACCCAGAGCCACAATTCAAAGAGTGGCTACCCAGCAGGGTTTAATCGTGATAAGGCCAACAGACAAAAGCCAAATGGAAAAATTCCGCGTTTTGATAGCTGAGTTAAGGGAAAAGTCTTGAGCTGAAGTGAGCGGATTCACCTGAGGTTTATGCTTGTGTAGTGAGGCTTGCATTGCATGTGCAGAGGTTTATTTTTAAAATCACGTCTCAGTGGATTTGACCACCTAACAGCTTAAGCATTAGTCAATCCTTACTCACCTCATTGTGTTATACATGAAAATCGGAGCAACAGTGGGTTATCTGGCTCCTCAAAGCAGGCCCACCATTCAATATAATCATGGCCGATTTACCCCAGCCTCAAATCCTCTCCTGTGTCAAGTCGCCATAGTCCGTAATCTCTGATCTCTCAAAAATGTATCTATTTCCATTTTAAATATAGCTCATGAGCTGGGCTACACAGCTCTCTGGGTTTGAGTTTAAGAGCCGCAAGTTAATGTTGCAGCTCTATAAAACCCGAGCTAGATTGCCTTCAGTTCTGGTCTCTTCGTTATAGGAATGACGTGGAAGTTTCAGAAAAGGTGCAGAGGAGATTTGTCAGAATCTCCTGGATGAGAGGGCATGTCTGATAAGGATAGGTTGTGTGAGATAGGGCTTTTCTCGTTAGTGCAATGAAGGTTGAGATGTGGCTTAATAGAAGTATACAAGATGATAAGAGGCATAGATCGAGTGTACAGCCAGAGACATTTTCTCAGGGTGGAAATGGCGAATATAAGGGAAGATAATTTTAAGGGGATGGGGTGGATGTCAGAGCTTGGTAAGTGCTTGGAATGCCCTTCCAGGTATGGTGGTAGAGGCAGATTCAATAGGAGCATTTAAGAAACACAGTGACGTAGTGATTAGCACAACGCTAGCGAACCATGTTCAGTTCTGGCTGCTGTCTGTAAGGACTTTAGACGTTCTCCCTATGACCGCATGGGTTTCCTCCAGATGCCCCTGTTTCTTCCCACGGTCCAAGATGTACCGGTTGGTTGGTATTAATTAATCATGGTAAACTGTATCATGATTAGGCCAGGTTATATCAGGGGCTGCTGGATGGCACAGCTCGAAGGGCAGGAAGGGCCTTCACCATGATGTATCTCAATAAATAATTTTTCTTAAACTTAGATAGGCACATGGATGATAGACAAATGGAGGGCAATGTAGGACAGAAGGGCTAGGTTGATCTTAGAATAGTTTAAAAAGCCAGCAGAGCATTTGTGGGTTGAAGGGTCTGTACTGTGCCATAATGTTGTAAGCTCCACACTCAATGGCCACTCTGTCAAATACCTCCTGTACCGAATAAAGTGGCCACTGGGTGTATGGTCACGATCTTCTGCTGCTCCAGCCCATCCATTTCAAGCTTCTACATGCTATGCATTCTACATCCCACTGTTGTAACGCGTGGTTATTTCAGCTACTGTCGCTTTCCTGTCAGCTTCAACCAGTCTGGCCATTCTTCCGTGACCTCTTTGATAAACAAGATGTTTTCACCCACAGAGCTGCAGCTCACTGAAAGTCTTTTGTTTCTCGCACCATTCTCTGTAAACTCTAGAGACTGCTCTGCATGAAAATCCCAGATCAGCAGTTTCTGAAATACTCAAACCACCCCATCTGACACCAACTGTCATTCCAAAGTTACTTAGATCACATTTGTTCCCCACTCTGATGCTTGACCTGAACAATCACTGAACCTCTTGACCATGTCTGCATGCTTTTATGCACTGGGTTGCTGCCATGCGATTTGTTTTAACGAGCAGCTATACAGGTTTATCTAATAAAGTGTACACACAGGGAGTTAGAAAAGAGGCTGAAAAGCAGGACCTCTGGATTACCCCCAATGCCATATGCTAGTCAGGCCAGGAATAGGATGACGGTACAGATGAATGAGTGGCTGAGGAATTGGTGCAGGGGGCAGGGTTTCAGGTTCTTGGATAAATGGAACCTTTTCTGAGGCAGTGGTGACCTTTACAAGAGCGCTGGGTTGCACTTAAACTGGAGGGGAACCAATATCCTGGCCAGGAGGTTTGCTAGTGCTACCCGGGAGGGTTTAAACTAGTTTGGCTGGTGGATGGGGAGCAGAGCAACAGATCAGCAAGTGGAGGGAATCATCCTTGTGTACCTCCTCTGGACCCTCTCCAATGCCGGCACATCTTTTCTAAGATGAGGGGCCCAAAACTGTTCACAATACTCAGGGTGAGGCCTCACCAGTGCCTTACAAAGCCTCAGCATCACATCCTTTCTCTTGTATTCTAGACCTCTTGAAATAAGTGCTAACATGGCATTTGTCTTCCTCACCACTGATTCAACCTGCAAGTTAACTTTCAGAGTGTTCTGCAAAGGACTCCCAAGTTCCTCTGCATCTCAGATTCCTGGATTTTCTCCCCGTTTAGTAAATAGTCCACACATTTATTTCTACTACCAAAGTGCATGACCATGCACTTTCCAACATTGAATTTCATTTGCCACTCTCTTGCCCATTCCCCTAATCTGTCTAAGTCCTTCTGCATCCTACCTGTTTCCTCAACACTACCTGCCCCTACACCAATCTTCGTATCATTTGCAAACATGGCAACAAAGCCATCTATTCCATCATCTAAATCAGTTATATACAGCATAAAAAGAAGTGGTCCCAACACTAACCCTGCTCAACACCACTGGTCACTGGCAGCCCACTAGGTAAGAAGCCTCATGTGTGGCACCTTGTCAAATGCCTTCTGAAAGTCCAAATATACAACATCCACTGCATCCCCTTTATCTATCCTCCTTGTAATCTCCTCAAAGAATTTCAACAGGTTCATCAGGCAGGATTTTCCCTGAAGGAAACCATGCTGACTTTGTACTATTTTGTCCTGTGTCACCAAGTACTCCATCACTTCATTCTTAACAATTGACTCCAACATCTTCCCAACCACCAAGGTCAGGCTAACTGGTCTATAATTTCCTTTCTGCTGCCTTCCTCCTTTCTTAAAGAGTGGAGCAACATTTGCAATTTTCCAGTCCTCTGGCACCAAGCCAGAGTCCAGTGGTTTTTGAAAGATTATTTCTAATGTCACCACCATCTCTAATGCTACCTTTTTCAGAACTTCCAGTGCAGTTCCTCTGGTCCAGGTGATTTATGTACCTTTAGGTCTTTCAGCTTTTTGAGCACCTTCTCTCTTGTAACAGTACTGCACCCACTTCTCTTCGTTCACCCACTACAACATCAGGCGTACTGCTTGCTAGTGTCTTCCACAGTGCAAAATACTCATTTAGCTCATCAGCCATCTCCTTGTCCCCTGTTATTACTTCTTCCGCCTCACTTTCTCGTGGTCCTATGTCCACTCTCATTTCTCTATACTTGAAAAAACTTTTACTATCCACTTTGATATTATTTGCTAGTTTGCTTTCATATTTCATCTCTTCCCTTCTAGTGTTTTTTTAGTTGTTCTCTGTAGGTTTTTAAAAACTTCCCAATCCTCTATCTTCCCACTAACTTTTCCTCTGTTGTATGCCCTTTCTTTTGCTTTTACATTAGATTTGACTTGTCAGCCACAGTTATACTGTTTTACCATTTGAGTATT
Source organism: Mobula birostris (assembly GCF_030028105.1). Classification (NCBI taxonomy): domain Eukaryota; kingdom Metazoa; phylum Chordata; class Chondrichthyes; order Myliobatiformes; family Myliobatidae; genus Mobula; species Mobula birostris. The sequence goes on from NC_092377.1 coordinate 31,144,194, forward strand.
TCTTCATTTTTGGAATACACATGTCCTGCACCTTCCTCATGTTTCCCAGAAATGCATACCATTGCTGCTCTGATGACATCCCTGCCTGCAGCTCCTTCCACCACTTACTTTGACCAACTCCTCTCTCATGCCACTGTAATTTCCTTTACTCCACTGAAATACTGCTACATCAGACTTTACTTTCTCCCTATCAAATTTCATGTCGAACACAATCATATTGTGATCACTGGTTCCTAAGGGTTCTTTTACCTTAAGCTCCCTAATCGCCTCTGGTTCATTACGTAACACCCAATCCAGTATAGCTGTCCCCTCGTAGGCTCAACGACGAACTGCTCTAAAAAGCCATCTCTTAGGCATTCAACAAACTCACTCTCTTGAGATTCATTACCAACCTGATTTTGCCAATCAATCTGCATGTTAAAATCTCCATGACTACCATAACATTGCCTTTTTGACTCGCCTTTTCTATTTCCTGTTGTAACCTGTGGTCCACCTCCCAGCCACTGTTGGGAGGCCTGTATATCACTGCCGCCAATGTCCTATTACCCTTGTAGTTTCTTAACTCAACCCACAAGGATTCAAAATCTTCCAATCCTATGTCACATTTTTCTACTGATTCGATGCCATTCTTTACCAGTAGAGCCACACCACCCCCTCTGCCTACCTTCTTATCCTTCCAATACAACGTGTAACCTTGGACATTCAGTTCCCAACTATAACCATCCTTCAGCCATGATTCAGTGATGGCCATCCACCTTATTTCTTATTCTATGCGCATTTAGATACAACACCTTGAGTACTGTATTTGCTATCCTTTCTGATTCTGCATCTCTAATGACCTGATATTCAGCCTGTTGCTTGCATCTGCCTACCCTTCCTGACAATCTGACTCCATGCTGTCTCTACTTTTTTTACCATCCATCCTATCCTGAGTCCCTCCACTCCGGTTCCCACTCTCCCCTGCCAAGTTAGCTTAAACCCTCCCCAACCCCTCTAACAAACCTGCCTATGAGAATATTGGTCCCCTCGGGTTCACATGCACCCGTCGCTTTTGAACAGGTCATACCTCTCCCAGAAGAGATCCCAATGATCCAAGAACCTGAAGCCCTGCCCCTGCACCAGCTTCTCAGCCATGCATTCATCTGCCAAATCATCTTGTTTCTACCCTCACTAGTGCGTGGCACAGGCAGCAATCCAGAAATTACTACCCAGGAGGTCCTGCTTCTCAGCTTTCTACCTAGCTTTCTAAATTCCCTTTTCAAGGTGGATAAGTCCTCAGGGCCTAATAGGATGTACCTCAGATTATTGAGAGAGGCAAGAGAAGAGATTGCTGGAGCCTTGATCAATATTTTCATGGCCTCTGTAGTCACAGCCAAAGTAAAGGAGGACTGGTGAGGAGCTCATGTTGTTCCACTGTTGAAGAAGGGAACAAGGGTAATCCTGGAAACTACAGACTGGAGAGCCTTTTGTCAGTGGTAGGGGAGCTGCTGGAGAGAATTCTTAGGGACATGAGCATTTGGAAAACCATGGGAGTGCTAGCATGGCATTGTGCAGGGTAAGTCATGTTGTGGCGACCCACTTTCTAGCACCCACGAACCGGCTCATGAAACAGCACACAGGCAGAGGGCCGGCCCCAAAAAGGGCGCCAGGCCATCTTCACCAGCAGGGGAAAATCCCGCGCGCGGAAAGGGTCTGGGAATATGCATTCCCCACAGCAGTCCCGCCCCAGGGAGGGCGGGAACGGGAAGGCTTTAAAGCAGGCCGCAAAGTTTGAATAAATCTCTTTTATCGCAACTCCAACTCACTGACTCCGTGTGGTTATTCTAGCGCTGTGTGTAGCACACCGCTACATTTGGTGACCCCGACGGCCCAAACGATATTTGGGCCAGAGATGACCGACACCGCATCAGTTCACGCAGTTTCGTTATAACTGCCAAGCTTTTGGCCGCTGAGAACCCGTCTGTGGTTTGAACAGGCAGAAGCACAATTCCACATCCAGCAGGTAACTTCGGAGTCCACTCGCTACGACTACGTGCTGAGCTCTCTCGACCAAGAGACTGCTGCACAAGTTGAGGAGTTTATACAGTCGCCCCTGGAGAACGGCAAATACACAGCATTCAAAGCCTTGCTTATAAGGACTTTCAGACTCTCACGGCGCGAACGAGAACACTGCTTAATGCACCTGGAAGGTTTGGGAGACAGGCCGCCGTCAGCATTAATGAATGAAATGCTGGCCCTGGCTGAAGGACACAAACTCTGCCTCATGTTTGAGCAGACGTTCCTAGAGCAACTACCCGAGGACATATGCCTGCTGCTGTCCGACGCAGATTTCAGCGACACCCGGGAGGTGGCGGCCCAAGCAGATGTGCTGTGGAATGCAAGGAAGGAGAGAGGGGCGTCCGTCGCACAGATCACCAAGCCGCGTGCCCAACGACAGACCAGACCAGGCCCGGCAGCAGAGTCCAATGAACAATGGTGCTTCTACCACCAGCGGTGGGGCACAGAGGCCCGCCGCTGTAGACCACCCTGCAAATTCCCGGGAAACGCCAAGGCCCAGCCACCGCCGATCGCTATGGCGGCTGGCCATCAGGACAGCCTCCTGTATGTCTGGGACAAGCAGTCGGGATGCCGAGTTTTGGTCCACACCGGAGCAGAGATCAGCGTTTTACCTCCAACGAGTTATGACACCCGCAAAAGAGAACCCGGACCCACCCTGAGAGCCGCGAATGGCAGCACAATACAAACCTACGGCACCCACACGGTACGGCAACTGTTCAGCTCCAGCTGGTTCACGTGGGACTTCACACTGGCCGCCATGGTCCAACCACTCCTGGGGGCGGATTTTCTGCGAGCCCACAGCCTGCTGGTCAACCTGCAAGGGAAGCAACTAGTCCACGCCAAGACTTTTCAAACGTTCTCCCTGGGTGAAGCAAAGTTGCCAGCCCCACACCTGGACTCCATCATGCTATCCAACGATGAATTCACCAGGGTCCTGGCAGATTTCCCATCAGTACTGACACCGCAGTTCACGGCAGCCATGCCCAGACACGGAGTACAACACCGCATCCCGACCCAGGGACCACCCCTCCACGCCCATGCTCGAAGGCTTCCCCCGGACAAGCTCCGACAGGCGAAGGAGGAGTTCAAGAAGATGGAGGAATTGGGGCTCATACAACGGTCCGACAGGCCATGGGCCTCCCCCCTGCACATGGTGCCCAAGGCAACGGGGGGGCTGGAGACCATGCGGTGACTACCGCAGACTGAACGAGGCTACAACGCCAGACCGCTACCCTGTGCCGCACATTCAAGACTTTGCAGCAAACCTACACGGCGCAAGGATCTTTTCCAAGGTAGACCTCGTCCGGGGATACCATCAAATCCTGGTACATCTGGACGACATCCCCAAAACAGCACTCATCACCCCGTTCAGCCTTTTCAAATTCCTCTGAATGCCGTTTGGTCTAAAGAATGCCGCACAGACTTTCCAGCGGCTAATGGACGCGGTGGGACGTGACCTGGACTTTGCATTCATCTATTTGGACGACATCCTCATAGCCAGCAGTAGTCGTCAAGAGCATCTATTCCACCTCCGCCAGCTCTACTCCTGCCTGAGCGAATTCGGCCTTACAATCAACCCAGCCAAATGCCAAATAATAGACTGGTTCACCAGATGGCCAGAGGCAGTCCCGCTTACCGACACCACCGCCGATTCCTGCACCCGAGCGCTGATTGCAACCTGGGTAGCACGCTTCGGGATACCAGCCCACATTACCTCCGACAGAGGCGCCCAGTTCACCTCCAGCCTGTGGTTAGCTATGGCCAGCTACACCACACAACTACCTACCACCCACGGTTGAACAGACTAGTGGAGCGTTTCCACCGTCACCTGAAGTCGGCTCTCATGGCCCGCCTGGAAGGGCCTAACTGGGTGGACGAGCTTCCCTGGGTTCTGCTCGGAATCCGCACAGCACCCAAGAAAGATCTGCACACATCATCGGCTGAGTTGGTGTACGGCGCACCCCTGGTCGTCCCAGGAGAGTTCATACCAGCCTCAAGGGGGCAAGAGGGAGAACCCACAGCAGTCCTGGACAGACTACGGGAGAGGCTCGGTAACCTGGCCCCCATACCCACTTCACAGCACGGACAGAACCCGACCTGCGTACCCAAAGACCTGCAGAACTGTAAGTTTCTTTTTGTACGACGGGGCGGACACCGGGCACCGCTACAGCGGCCCTACGAGGGGCCGTTTAAGGTGATCAGGAACAACGGGTCCACATTCGTGCTGGACATTGGGGGGAGAGAGGAGGTTTCACGGTGGACCGACTCAAACCGGCCCATGTGGATGTGGTGCAGCCGGTCCAGGCTCAGGCACCACGGCGCAGGGGCAGACCTCCCAAACAGAGGCCGATCCAGACTGTGGACATTGGGGGAGGTATCACCAGTTCTGGGGGGCGGGGGTTATGTGGCGACCCACTTTCTAGCACCCACGAACCGGCTCACGAAACAGCGCGCGCAGGCAGAGGGCCGGCCCCAAAAAGGGCGCCAGGCCATCTTCACCAGCAGGGGGAAAATCCCGCGCGCAGAAAGGGTCTGGGAATATGCATTCCCCACAGCAGTCCCGCCCCAGGGAGGGCGGGAACGGGAGGGCTTTAAAGCAGGCCGTGAAGTTTGAATAAATCTCTTTTATCGCAACTCCAACTCACCGACTCCGTGTGGCTATTCTAGCGCTGTGCGTAGCACACCGCTACAATGTCTTACTAACTTGACTATTAGTGAAGGCACTGAGTTTAACAGTCAGGAAGTTATGTTTGCAGGTTTAAAAAAACTCAAGTTAGGTTGCATCTGGAGTATTGGATACGGTTCTGGTCACTCCGTTATAGAAGGATTTCAAGGCTTTAGAAAGGGTGCAGAAGAGGTTCACCAGGATGTCGCCTGGATTAGAAACCATGTGCTATGACAAGAGGTTGAACATACTTGTGTTGTTTTCTCTGAAGTTGCAGAGGCTGAGGGCAGATCTGATAGATGTTTGTAAGATTCTGAGAGGCAAAGATAGAGTAGACAGACAATTTCTTCTTCCAAATGTTGAAATGTTTAATACCAGAGGGCATGCACTTAAAGTGGGCAGAAGAGAGTAATTTCAAAGTAGATGAAAGGGGAAAGTTTTTTTTACAGAGAGAGTGGTGGCTGACTTGAAAGCACTGACTGGGATATGGGAAAGGCAAAAACGTTAGAGACTTGAGAGATAGAACCATAGAACCATAGAACACTACAGCACAGAAAACAGGCCATTCAGCCCTTCTAGTCTGTGCTGAAACTTTATTCCACTAGTCCCATTGACCTGCACCCAGTCCATAACCCTCCAGACCTCTCTCATCCATGTATCTATCCAATTTATTCTTGAAACTTAAGAGTGAGCCCACATTTACCATGTCAGATGGCAGCTTGTTCCACTCTACCACCACTCTCTGAGTGAAGAAGTTCCCCCTAATGTTCTACCTAAAGCTTTCCCCTTTCACTCTAAAGCTATATCCTCTCGTATTTCTCTCTCCTAATCTAAGTGGAAAGAGTCTACTCGCATTTACTCTGTCTATACCCCTCATAATTTTGTAAACCTCTATCAAATCCCCCCTCATTCTTCTACGCTCCAAGGAATAAAGTCCTAACCTGTTCAATCTTTCCCTGTAACTCAACTCCTGAAGACCCAGCAACATCCTAGTAAATTTTCTCTGCACTCTTTTAATCTTACTGATATCCTTCCTGTAGTTAGGTGACTTGAACTGCACACAATACTCCAAATTTGGCCTCAGCAATGTTTCGTACAACCTCACCATAACATCCCAACTCCTATACTCAATACTTTGATTTATGAATGCCAGGATACCAAAAGCCTTCTTTACAACCCCGTCTACCTGTGACATCACTTTCAGGGAATTATGTATCTGAACTCCCAGATCCCTTTGTTCCTCCGCACTCCCCAGTGCCCTACCATTTACTGTGTGCACATGAAGGTGAGTAAAATGGATGGACATGGTGAAGAAATTAGTTTAGTTAGCCACTTGATTACTAATTTGATTAGTTTGGCCCAACATTGTGGGCCAAAGGGCCTGTTCCTGTACTGTACTGTTCTATGCTGTATAATCTGCCAGGTAGAAACTTAGTTTGTAGCAATATCATTGCATTTTGCAAAGAGAACTGAATGGTTATGTTATACATGCTAGTTTAATTACATGTTGCCATGATGGCGGCGCGACGCAGCGCACAGCGGCCACTCCGGTGAATGATATCTGTCATCTGTCATGTAGGGTGCCGTGCACAATCTTGATTTGATGGAGACAAATGTGAGAGCATGGAGGAACATCTGGAGAAACTTCTAAGATGCCTTCTTCGCTGCCGCTGCTACTGTGTGATCCAGAATCTCCGGAGGAGAAGGCCCTGAGTCCTCGGCGTTGCTCATTGCTCGGCGGCTGGGGCAGGGTCGAAGCGCTCAGCAGAGGATGGTGCTTGGGAGGCTGTATTGGAGGACTGGTTGGAGGCTCGAAGTTTTTGGACGGACTCAGAGTTGGCTATTGTTGGGTGCTTCCAATTTATCGGCAGTTGTCGGCGCCTGGAGGTTTATGGCAGGGAGAGTTTCTCCCTTTTGCCGCCTGCTATTGGGACTATCAGGAGTCGATCAGAACTTTGAGACTTTTTTTTTACTGTGCCCATGGTCTGCTCTTCATCAAATGATGGTATTGCTTTGCACTGCTGTAATTATATGTTATAATTATGTTGTCTTGTCCATGTTAGTCTTTGGGTTTGTCCTGTTTTTTTGTGATATCACTCTGGAGGAACATTGTATCATTCCTTAATGCATGCATTTCTAAATGACAATAAATGAGGACTGAGTGTCCTCATAATCTAATCTAATCTAGTTTTTATTTGATCTGGTTACCAACTCTTAGGATCAAAGCTCTTCCATAACCTGGGACGAACTTAAGTTTCCTTTCTTGGGCAACAGGGACAATACTTTGTGCAATTACTTTCATCTGCTCCTGCTCACACGGTAGTGGGTAATAGACAACATATTGCACAGCGTAGCTGAGAAATGGAATGTGTACCTAAGCTTCCTTGGAGCGGGAAGGAAAAACAACCTAAGCTTCCTTATTTTTGTGAAGTTCTGAGAGAGTAAAAGCAGAGTATATAGCTAGAAAGGTAATAGGTACGCTTCATTCTGTATCTTATAAAGTTCGTTGACAATCATACGGCTTTTGGCTTGGTGATCCATACAGATCATTAAAACAGAAACTTGCATTTATAGAATCAATACAGTCAATAAATTATTTATGGCAGTGGTCTGCTGTTGTTTTGTTGGCAAATGTAAAGCCAATTTGATCAGAGTGTGAAGAAGCTGATAACCAGGGCAGTGCAGAAGTAAGAGCTGAATTTCATCCAGTATTGTGCTCCAGCTTTCAGATCATTGTGCAAATGGAAGACAGATTCACTAAACCTATTTCTCTCAAAAGAGCAGTGATGAATTCTATTAGACGTCTTCATTAGTTCTTGGATGGCACTGCCAATAACACAAGAAAATTATTTCATTTATACAATGTCTTTCAGCCTCAAAATACTTTACAGCCAATGAATTATTGTTGAAGAGTAGTCATTGATGTTTCATAGTACATTTTAGTGGTTATTATGAACACATTAATGCTGGAGGAACTTAGCAAGTCAGTCAGCAGCAATAGAAGGGAATAACGAGTTGATGTTTCGGGTCGAGACCATTCATTAGGTCCTATAACCTTTGGGTTCAAGGACAGGAGTACTAACACAATGACACACAAACTTCCTAGAACAGCTTGGCAACAACACCACACACAGAAGAAGCAGGAGATTGAAATGCATTCCTGGGCCAGTGCTACTCACTGAAGATAAGTCAGACAAGAACCCTTAATTTGGGTAGATCACTTAACCAGACATCCCACTCTGCAAAAACTCATTTCAGGGAGGAAGCACCATCAATTTGTGGGAGACTACCGGAACTTCTGGGAGAGGTGGGATGTTTGCAATAGAGTAGCTCCTTAGCAGCTAGCCAGCTAGTTTAAATAACGTTAGCTATGCTAATGAATGAATGACACCTATTAAACTCACCTCAACATGTCTTTTACAGTCTTAACCCACCATGGGCAATAGAAAAGTCACTGTTGCAAACAGTGCAGTGAGCAACACTGTCATTATTTTTGACCCCTATTAGGCAGGGGTATACTTTAGTGTAGTCTGGGGTGACGTACGTTTTATATTTTCTTTTTTTGGAACACTTTCCCATGGTGCGCGCGCACGTGCTCTCTCTCTCTCTTTCTCGTGGTCGCTTGCGTGCTCTCGCTTGCTTGCTCTCATGCTCTCTCTCCCTGTCTCTCTCACGCACGCGCTCTCTCTCATGGTCGCTCTCGCGTTTTCTCTTTTGCTTTCTCTCTTGCGTTCTCTTACTTTCAAAAAAATTGATTTCCGTGATATTGTATGTCTGTATATAATTTGCGGGCATCAGGGAGCCACTATTAATATGCAGGAGACTCCCGGAACTTCCGGGAGAGGTGGGATGTCTGATTAACAATGCTGAGTCAAAGTGTGCATTTTTATATTTAGGGGTCCAGAATGCCTCTCAGATGGACTCCAGCAAATGAACCAGCTTACCCCATTTAAACCCCACATGCTCATCCATCACCATGTTGTGTGTGGAGAAACTCAGCCTCTCCCACTGTCTTTGGTCTTTCTCTTCAATGCATGGTAGTTCAATGCTTGCAAGGATGCAATCCTGTACATCTGCTCAGTTGTCCAGCTTGTAACACTCCCATCTTAGCTAGGATGTAGCTGAATGCGGCTAAGCTTTTGTCTGCGTTTGTTCCAGGAAAGCACTGATCAATTTATCCAGAAAAAATAATACTGCTGTCAGACCCTCATAAAAGCCAGTGTGCTATATTTGTCCCCTGGTGGAAGAATTGATCTAAATAGCCAACTCAATAATCAACCAAGAAGATCCAAACTACGGGGACGATAGAAGGTGGGCAGAATACTCAGCCATCAATTTGAAGCCTTTAAGATAATTTATGAGACTTACTTGTGAACATTTCAAAGCAACCATCATCCCTCAATCATCTGGGAAAGAGAGTTCCAGATTTTTACTAATCTTTGTGTGAAAAATGCTCCCCTATTCCCCTATTAAGAAGCTGGGAGGCATATTACTGATTGTTTCCATATACTTCCTCAGGAGCATTGCAAGGAACAGTCATTTTCTTTTTTTAGTAGGAACCAATCCAGTGCAGACTGCATGCTAAGCTGAAGATATGCACTGAATCATCTGTACCTTTTCATTAATTTAGACAGTGAGTTCTGTACATGAGCTTGAGAAACTGAATCATAAAATCACAGAATCGTGCAGCACAGAAATAAGACCTTTCAGCTCACCTCGTTGCTGGCCTATCAACTTTGCACCTCAAAGAGATAATGTGACAGGAAACATAATTAGTCATTGCTGCCAGTATGCAATTGTGTGCAGAGTGATAAAACAAAAAAAAAAGCTTGCAGATACTGAGATAGCTGAAATAAAAAATAGAAAACGCTGGAAACACTTAGCAGACCAGGCTGCATGTGTGGAAAGAGGAACAGACTTAACATTTCAGGTTAACGACCCGTATTCAATTCAATTCAAGTTTAATTGTCATTCAACCATACATGATTACCCAGGAATACAGCAAAATGAGACAGGGGTCAAGGTGCAAAACACAGTATAAACAGTCACACACAGCACAAAACACACACAGGATAGCAAGCACAAATGGTATCACAATCACACAATATAAGAGTCCCAAAACTCACACCAACAATCTAGAGTCATTCACAAGGGAGCCCATCTCCCACTGAGCAAGCACTGGGGGGGGGGGGGCACTGACTCCAGCCTGGGTACTGTGCCACACTGCCCCTGGCAGAGCGCACTGGGGCCACCCCCACCAACACTGCAGCTTGAGGCCCAGTCTTCGCACATACAAGACAACAACCCCATACAAAAAATAAATATGTATACAGTCCAGCCCCTTCAGTCCATTGAAATCTGAAGCATGACTGATGCAAAGTGCAAAGTAAATTTATTATCGAAGTATGGTATGTCATCAAGTACTGCCCTGAGATTTATTTTCTTGCAGTTATTCACAGTAGAACAAGAATCAATGAAACACTGCAGACAAAAAAAGACTGACAAATTGTCCATCCACAAAGAGAAACAAGCAATATAATAATAAATAATTACGTAAATAAATAAATAAAACTGAGAACTTGAGTTGTAGCATCCTTGAAATTGGGTCCAAAGGTTGTCTTCAATGACCAGTTCAGTGCTGTGGTAAGTGAAGATGTCCATACCACAGAACCATAGAACCATAGAAACTACAGCACAGAAACAGGTCCTTTGGCTCTTCTTGGCTGTGCCGAACCATTTTCTGCCTAGTCCCACTGACCTGCACACGGACCATATCCCTCCATACACCTCCCATCCATGTATCTGTCCAAATTATTCTTAAATGTTAAAAAAGAACCCGCATTTACCACCTTGTCTGGCAGCTCATTCCATACTCCCACCACTCTCTGTGTGAAGAAGCCCCCCCTAATGTTCCCTTTAAACTTTTCCCCCCTCACCCCTAACCCATGTCCTCTGGTTTTTTTCTCCCCTTTCCTCAGTGGAAAAAGCCTGCTTGCATTCACTCTATCTATACCCATCATAATTTTATATACCTCTATCAAATCTCCCCTCATTCTTCTACGCTCCAGGGAATAAAGTCCTAACCTATTCAACCTTTCTCTGTAACTGAGTTTCTGAAGTCCTGGCAACATCCTTGTAAACCTTCTCTGCACTCTTTCAACCTTATTTATATCCTTCCTGTAATTTGGTGACCAAAACTGAACACAATACTCCAGATTCGGCCTCACCAATGCCTTATACAACCTCATGTCCACATTGGTTGAAGAGCCTGATTGTTGAGGGTAATAACTTGGTGTTATGGGACGTAAGGTTCCTGTAGCTTCTTCCAGATGGTAGCAACAAGAAGAGAGTATGGCCTGGATGGTGAGGGTCTTTGATGATCAATGTGGCTTTCTTGTGGCAGTGCTCTTTCTAGATGTGCTCAGTAATGAGGAGGGTTTTCCCTGTGATGAATAAGGCTGTATCTACCACTTTTCCATTCCTGGGCACTAGTGCCATATTGGTCGGTATACTCTCACTGTGCATCTATAGGAGTTTGTCAGAATGTTAGATGGCACATTGAATCTGCACAAAGTTCTAAGAAAATAGAGACACTACTGTGCTTTCTTTGAAATGGCATTTACGCGCTAGTCTCAGAACAAAAACACTGACATGATAACACCCAGGAATTTAAAGTTACTGACGCTCTCCACCTTGATTTGAATTGAATTGACTTTATTTCTTACATCCCTCACATACATGAGGTGTAAAGATCTTTACATTGCATCTCCATCTAAATGTGCAATGTGCAATCATAGTCTTTTGTAATAATTGATAATAAATAGAACAGTCAATGTAACATAGAAATACACTCAAATCAGCATGAGTTAATCAGTTTGATGGACTGGTGGAAGAAGCTGTCCTGGAGCCTGTTGGTCCTGGCTTTTATGCTGCGGTACCGTTTCCCGGATGATAGCAGCTGGAATAAACCGTAGTTGGGGTGACTCAGGTCCCCAATGATCTTCCTCCAGTAATGAATAATCAGCATTTTGGTGTTGCTAACATTGAGTGAGAGGTTGTTGACGTGGCACAACTCAACCATATTTTCAATCTCCCTCCTGTATGCTGATTCGTCACCACATGTGACTCAGCCAATAACAGTGGTATCATCAAAAAACTTGAATCTGACATTGGAACTGTACTTGGCCTCGCAGTCGTAAGTGTAAAGTGAGTAGGGCGGGGTGCTAAAGCACACAGCCCTGTGGTGCACCTGTGCTGATGGAGATTGTGGAGGAGATGTTGTTGCTTATCCAAACTGACTGAGATCTACAAGTGAGGAAATTGAGGATCCGGTCACACAAGGAGGTATCGAGGCCTAGAACCTGGAGCTATTGATTAGTTTTGCAGCAATGATAGTGTTAAATGTTGAACTGTAGTCAATGAAGAGCATCCTGACATAAGCATCTTTATTGTGCAGATGCTCCAGAGTTCAGTGGAAGCCAGTGGAATGGGTCTGCTACTGATTGACCTGATGAGAATTTCCAGCATTTTCGATTTATTATAATGCACACAATGCATCCATTCACTATCTCTGGTGCCAAAGGCAGAATAGAATATCAAGTATACAGAGATTATGCAATATTAACAGATAATGATGCAATATATAGATTGTAATATGGATAATGGCCAATGATGATAAATATTTCCAGCAATGGTTTTTGGTAAGATGGCAGCACACTCAGACACAGCGGCTTCTACGGGGCCAATAAAAGATGTTATTGTCTTTTTTTTAATGTATTTTTTATGATGGCAAAACTCTGCTGGGCATTAAGAACTTTAAGTACTGCAGGTCCACCCCATCAGTGAATTGCTCGTTGGCAGAGAAACTGAAGGAGCAGGACTTGCTGCTGGTCATGCTTCTGTTTGCGCCAGAGTGGGTGTGCGAAGGAGGTGTGCAGTCAAGCAGCGAGTAATTGCCTTAGTCGCTTTTCTTGTGTTCGCAAGACCCTGTTGGACATTGCTAACGTGAAATGCTGCAAATCTGATTCACTGGTTTATTGGCGAATGGCAGGCCGGACGGTTGGTGGGGGAGACCCATGGCCTCACTCGTAGTGAAGAGTAGGCCTTAAGCCGTGGTGTTTCCTGTTTGCAGCCCCTAGGAGAGAGGTGGCAGAGTCGGTGTGCTCCACTGGAGTGCTGGAGGCGGTGTGACATGATGCACGTGCTGGAGTCGGTGCTGACCTCTACTGTTCACTCAGCAGAAAACAGGATACAGCATATTGTGTTCGACTGCTGACTGCTGCAACATTCATGCACTTCAAAAACTTGGACTACATTTGTGTTGTGTGACTGTATTTCACTGCTGACCTATATGGACTATGAGTGCCTCGTGCTGTGTATAACTGTTGGTACTGTGTTCTACCCCTTGGCCCTAGAGTGACATTGTTTCTGTTGGCTGTATTCATGGCTATTTATATATGATTGAATGACAATTAAGCTTGAACTGGAATTGAACTTAGTCACCTCACAATAGGAAGGATGTGGAAACCACAGAAAGGGTGCAGAGGAGATTTACAAGGATGTTGCCTGGAACGGGGAGCATGCCTTATGAGAATAGGTTGAGTGAATTCAACCTTTTCTCCTTGGAGCGATGGAGGATGAGAGGCAACCTGATAGAGGTGTACAAGATAATGAGAGGCATTGATTGTGTGGATAGTCAGAGGGTATTCCCCAGGGTTGAAATGGTTAGCACAAGAGGGCATAGTTTTAAAGTGCTTGGAAGTAGGTACAGAGGAGATGTCAGGGGTAAATTTTTTTACGCAGAGAGTGGTGAGTGCGTGGAATGGGCTGCCGGCGGCGGCGGTGGAGGCGGAAACGATAGGGTCTTTTAAGAGACTCCTAGATGGCTACATGGAGCTTACAAAAATAGAGGGCTATGGGTAAAGTCTGGGTAGTTCTAAGGTAGGGACATGTTCAGCACAGCTTTGTGGGCCGAAGGGCCTGTATCATGCTGTAGGTTTTCTATGTTTCTATGAACTTGAAATATGTACTATTTGTTTTATGAACTTTACAGGCCTTAAGTTCAATGTAAAAGTATAAAACAGGTGGGGTGCACGTTTGCATGGTGGGTCGATGGATCCAGTCTCTCCTGTGAGCCACAGCCTCCCATCAGTAATGGAGTCCAATGATTGACAGCACTCCAGTAAGGAATACTGATAATGTCTGGTTCTATTTGTGTTGCCCATTTTTAGATAAGACATTAAATTACATAAAAAAAACGGTTGACTGCTCATATGAGTATGTAGAGCAACAGTTTCTTTCTTAAAAACAACAGAGGAATTGGCTTTGTGTGATGATCAATGTTTCACCTTACCCAATAATATTAAAACATTAACTGGTGGTTAGCACATTATTATTTTACTTGCTATATTTACTGTATTTGCAAGCAGAGTCCACTGCCAAGAAGGCCCACCAGCGCTTTTACTTCCTGAGAAAACTAAAGAAATTTGGCCTGTCCCCTTAAACCCTAATTTTTATAGATGCACTGTAGAAAGCATTCTTCTAGGGTGCATCACAACCTGGTATGGAAGTTGTCCCATCCAAGACCGGAAGAAGCTGCAGAAGATCGTGAACACGGCGCAGCACATCACACAAATCAATCTTCTGTCCTTGGACTCACTTTACACCGCACGCTGTCGGAGCAGTGCTGCCAGGATAATGAAGGACACGACCCACCCAGCCAACGGACTTTTCGTCCGTCTTCCCTCCGGAGAGGGCTCAGGAGCTTGAAGACTTGTACGGCCAGATTTGGGAACAGCTCCTTTCCAACTGTGATAAGACTGCTGAATGGATCCTGACCCGGATCTGGGCCGTACCCTCCAAATATCCGGATCTGCCTCTCAGTTCTTTTGCACAACATCACTTTCCATTTTTCTATTTTCTATTTATGATTTATAATTTAAATTTTTAGTATTTACTATCGATTTGTAATCCAGGGAGCGGGAAGCACAGAATCAAATATCGCTGTGATGATTATACATTCTAGTATCAATTGTTTGGCGACAATAAAGTATAAAGCATATTTTTTAACTCTCAAAAATGCACACTAAAATTTCTGGAAAACAATTAAGATGCATTTAAAAGAACAGCAAAAATTCTGTTGGTTCCAGACCATAGGTAAACTAAGTTCTGTCAGAAAGTAAGTGCCAGTGTTAATCATCAGCCCAGATGGTAAAGGATATGTACAGTTCTGGACCATTCCACTACACAAAGAACAATGTTATAGAAGGGGTTTTATATGTAGGCTAGGCTTTGGGGAATCACCATCACCAATGAAATGTGGGGAAAAAAGATAAATACCATTTATAGATAATAATAATAGAATATACTGAAAACACTCAGCAGGGCAGACATCAGCTGTGGAAGGAGAAGCATTTAATATTTTAGACTGAAGACTCCTCAAACTAAAAAAGAGAGTTGATTTATGTTTCAAATTTCTGGCATCTGCAGATTTCGATTTTCAATTACTTTTATTCATGCTGATTTCTGCCTTCATTTGTGAAGATAAAATCACAAGTACATTAAATACTAAAATGTCATATATGTATATATGCACTCTCCTTTCTTTTCAGTTATATTAGTCACATCATATGGGCGCATTTGTTTTCAAAATAGTTCATCCAAAAATGCATGACATATCCAATTAACAGAAACAAATTACATCTCAACACATTTATAGTATTCATTATTGAAAGAACATAAGGCATTCTCTTATCCACCATGGCTGGAGGAGTTGGTTTGTAGTATAAAAATGGCTCTGAGTTTTCAAATTTCTTCCCTGGAACCTCACTAGAGGTATACGAGGGGTGATTGATAAGTTTGTGGCCTAAGGTAGAAGAAGTCGATTTTAGAAAACCTAGCACATTTATTTTTCAACATAGTCCCCTCCTACATTTACACACTTAGTCCAGCGGTCGTGGAGTATACGGATCTTGGACCTCCAGAAGTGGTCCACAGCAGGGGTGATTGATAAGTTTGTGGCCTAAGGCAGAAAGAGATGAGTTATACAGCTCTCGTTACATGCACATACAGTTCAACTCTTTGAGTGGTTATGCAGAAAGTTTGAAGTTAATAACTCATCAGTTAATAACTCATCAGGGGTGATTGATAAGTTCGTGGCCTAAGGTAGAAGGAGGTGAGTTATTAACTTCAAACTTTCCACATAACCACTCAAAGATTTGACCTGTATGTGCATGTAACAAGAGCTGTATAACTCACCTCTTTCTACCTTAGGCCACAAACGTATCAATCACCCCTCATATATTACTTAATTATCTAACTAGTCATTTCATCAACATAGTCTTGCAAACTGGAGTTGGCAGGGAATAGAAGATTCAAGCAATGATCAGGGTCCGTTTGGAGAACTGGGACTGCCCTACACTGCAGATCATTCCTTCTCACATCAGATCATAAACGTGTTTTGCTTAAGTCTGTCAAATGACTGTGGTAAATTACATCACATTCCCATCATAAACTACTGAATCTGAGTAGATCATCTCCACTCCTCATCCTTCTTCTGCTCCACTTCTGCAATGAGTAGCCATATCTAAGTCTATTCAAACTGGAAATCTACTTCCCACTCTTCTTTTTTGCTTATTAGTTTGACTTTGGACCCCTTAAATGCACATAATTGTTTCTTCTTGCTTTTGACATATTTTGAAGTGAGATATACTTCTATTGTGCAAATTTTTTGGATTTAGTCTACCATCACAGAGTTTCTCTAAAATGTTGAAAAAGAACAAGTTTTGGAATCATTTAATTTTAAAAAGATTGTCATTACAAACAGCAGTAGACGAGAACAACAGGAACATTGTGGCTTCCATTTCTATTACTGCTTACACAAACTACTTTATTTGATTTGCCGACCTCTAGGGCTAAAATGAAATTCTAGACTTAGAAAAGGATAAGGATGTAAGTATATTTTTAAAAATTGTTAATTATTTCTTAAAAGATTTTATATTGAAAATAAAGCAAATAGAATCTTGTGCCAGGGAGAATAGAACTATGTCACCTGGCCCAACAAATTGACACAGACCATCAAGTGACCATTTATACATAAAAAAAAGCGCCTTTATTTCCCCACATTCCCATCAATTCCAACTCCACACCACTCCCCTCCCCACCCAGGATTCCATCAATCTCATGCATACTCAGGACAATTTACATGGCTGACCAACAAGTGTTTCAGTTGCAGAAGGAAAGTGGAAAACCTACATATGCCATCACAAGGTGTAAGCATACGCTCCATGTAGACAGCATCCATTGTCAGTATTGAATCCTGGTCATCGTGGCTTCACTCATTATGCTACCGTCTTGCCACTTCCATTTGAAGACAATCCCAAATTATGTTTATTTTTATATTGAATAGCATGATTCTTCACTGTAGCCAAATCTGCAGCAAAAACACAATTAATTCTAAAATTGACTAAGCTTCATTGTGGAATCATGGACCACTTCAATGAACTTTTAAAACAGCCTGTGAAATGACGGAAATGCTGGAGGAGGTGCTTCCTTTTCTGAATATCCATGGATGCCCACAAGATGTAAAAATCTACACACAAATAGCAACAAAGTCCAAATTCATCCAGAAGTACATGGTAATGTCAATGCTTAGATCATTGCTTGGGTGAAACCCCTTCTTCAACTTTTCAAAATGCTGATAAACTCAGAACTTTTCCATCAAAACAGTACTTAAAAATAGTCAAAACTTTGAATAGGAAAATTATCCTTTGATAGGATATGAAGTGTAAGAAGCATCTATTTCACTGATTTATAACAAAAGACAAAATGAAGCTAGAGATACTATTATCAACGGCAATCGTGAGTGTGAAGAGTTGTGTCAATCAAACTGCCATTAATGTGTACTTTGTATTATAGAGGAGGGTTAAAATGAGGAGGATTCAGGACAAACGAAAAAAAGAATTACAAAGAAACTGCAGATGCGATTAATGCATTTTGTACAGATGGGAAAAGACTCCTTCGAGAGATCTTTGGTTTGAGACAATCTGGCCCATGCTGGCTTTAGATTAAATGTCCACAGTAAATTACATGAGTGTAAATGAGGGGTAGTGGAAATGGATGGAGTTGATGAGGAGAATAGATTACAAGCACATTAGTAGGCTGCTTTAAGTGATAGAACAAGATTGTCGGGCCAAGTGACAAGAGTGAGAACATTGGGCTCATGGAGTAAGGGGAGGAAAAAGTGAGTGAATGGAGTGAGGTTATGAAGAGAATCAGAATCGGAATCAGGTTTATTATCACCGGCATGTGACGTGACATTTGTTAACTTAGCAGCAGCAGTTCAATGCAATACATAATCTAACACAGACAGAAAAAACAAATAAAAAAAATAATAATAAATAAACAAGGAAATCAATTATGCATATTGAATAGATTTTTAAAAAACATGCAAAAACAGAAATAATGTATATTAAAAAAAAAGTGAGGTAGTGTCCAAGGATTCAATGTCCATTTAGGAATTGGATGGCAGAGGGGAAGATGCTGTTCCTGAATCGTTGAATGTGTGCCTTCAAGCTTCTGTACCTCCTACATGATGGTAACAGTGAGAAAAGGGCATGCCCTGGGTGCTGGAGGTCCTTAATAATGGACGCTGCCTTTCTGAGATACCGTTCCCTAAAGATGTCCTGGGTACTTTGTAGGCTACTACCCAAGATGGAGCTGACTAGATTTACAACCTTCTGCAGCTCTTTCGATCCTGTGCAGTAGCCCCTCCATGCCAGACAGTGATGCAGCCTGTCCATGGTACAACCATAGAAGTTTTTGAGTGTATTTGTTGACATGCCAAATCTCTTCAAACTCCTAATAAAGTATAGCTACTGTCTTGCCTTCTTTATAACTATATTGATATGTTGGGACCAGGTTAGATCCTCAGAGATCTTGACACCCAGGAACTTGAAGCAGCTCACTCTCTCCACTTCTGATCCCTCTATGAGGATTGGTATGTGTTCCTTTATCTTACCCTTCCTGAAGTCCACAATAAGCTATTTCGTCTTACTGACGTTGAGTGCCAGGTTGTTGCTGAGGCACCACTCCACTGGTTGGCATATCTCACTCCTGTACGCCCTCTCGTCACCATCTGAGATTCTACCAACAATGGTTGTATTGTCAACAAATTTACAGATGGTATTTCAGCTATGCCTAGCCACAGTGGGCTAAGCACACACCCCTGAGGTGCGCCAGTGTTGATCGTCAGCGAGGAGGATATGTTATCACCAATCCGCACAGATTGTGGTCTTCCGGTTAGGAAATCGAGGATCCAATTGCAGGGTAGGTACAGAGGCCCAGGCTCTGCAACTTCTCAATCAGGATGATTGCTGTTTATATTAATGCACAGTTTGTTTTCTTAGTGGAGCTGAGGCCTCATACCTAAGGGATATGGATGTGGGGAAGGGATTTGGGAAAATATATTGGTATTTGGAAAGATTTATGATCTTTGGAGGGGCAACTTTTTTACTTTCCTTGGGCATCTGCCTTCACCTTCGAAAGGTATATTTTGGCATTCTGGGTACTAAATCTACACCTTGCATTGAGGCAGCATATTGAGAATCGAGAAAGGGTCTGTTAAAATCTCACATTTAAATTGGAAGGACAAAGGCAAAGGATTAACATAATCAGTCAAATGTCATATCTCTGGTCACTTTTGTCTTTAACTTATTGTACCAGCTTAATAACATGTTTAGAAAGTAGATACATGAACAAAGCATCATGAATACCTTTGCATACACAGATATTGGTCTAGAAATTGTATTTGTTATAACACTCAGGTTTTGATCATCTTTTTTTTATTGATCTGTATAACTGATACCATCTACTGTCATCATCACATGTACAACCATAACAGAAAAAATTATTAGAAGCTAATAAAGATATTATCGCAGGGTAATTATGAAAACAACACGCTTTTGTGAAAACAATCATGTTTGAACCATTTATTGAGGTCCTTTGCTAACTATATTGAGGACACAAAGGTTGATGGGGAAGTAGATTGTGAAGAAGAATAAGGAGTTACAACAGGAAAGTGATAGAGAGATAGAAAATCTACAGCACATTACAGGCCTCTCGGCCCACAAAGCTGTGCCAAACATGTCCTGACCATAGAAATTACCTAGGGTTACCCATAGCCCTCTACTTATCTGAGGTCCATGTACCTGTCCAGGAGTCTCTTAAAAGACCCTATCGTATCCGCCTTGACCACCGTTGCTGGCAGCCCATTCCACACACTCACCACTCTCTGTGTAAAAAACTTACCCCTGACATCTCCTCTGTACCTACTTCCAAGCACCTTAAAACTGTGCCCTCTCATGCTAGCCATTTCAGCCCTGGGAAAAAGCCTCTGACTATCCACCCGATCAATGCCTCTCATCATCTTATACACCTCTATCAGGTCACCTCTCACCCTCCATCACTCTAACGAAAAAGATAGCCTAACTGAGTGGGCAAAGATCTGGCACATGGGGTGTTATATGAGCAAACGTGAAATTGGGGAGTGGTGGTGGACAGCAATCGAGGTCTTGCCAGAGACATTCAATCAGGTTAAGATTAGGGACACTCAAGAAAATCAACTTTCTTCATTTGAAGCCACTCCATAGTAGCTCTAACATTGTGCTTTGGGTCATTGTTCTGCTGAGAGACCAACTTCCTCCACAGTTTAAGCTTTCTGGTAGAGGCTTGCAGGTTTTTATCTAGGATCTCTTTGTATTTAGCAGCATTCATCTTCCCATCAACCCAGACTAGACTTCCAGTCGCTGCTGCTGAAAAGAATTCCCATAGCACGATGCTATCTCCACCATACTTTACAGTAGAGATGGTGTTACCTAGCTGATGCACAGTGCTAGATTTTCGCTGCGCAGTACTAGATTTATGCCTCACATACCACTTTGTGTTGAGGACAAAAAGTTCCACTTTAGCCTCATCCGACCACAAGATTTTCCCACATCTTTATTGTATCTTCTAAGTGAAGCTTTGCAAAGTCTTTACGGACAAGGATATAGTCTTCTTTTTAGCCAGGGCTTCTTCCTTGCCACTCTTCCATTAATACCTCTCTTCTGCAAGGCCTTAGAGATTGTGGAGCCATGATCTTCATCTCCATTTGGAGCCACTGACTTCTGCAGCTCACAGTAGCCCCTCCTACAAGTGCCATTCTTCTCTGGTTACTAACTTTAGTGGGGCAGCCTGACCTGGGCAGTGTGGCTGTGGTTTCCACTTTTTCACAATGGACTGCACTGCACGGTATATTCAGTGCCTTTGAGACAATCTCGTGCCCTTTCCCAGATCTGTGCTTCTCTATTATCATTTCCCTGACTTGTCGTGAATGCTCTTGCCTTCATTTTGGTTTAGTTTGTTGAAGATCTACCAAACTATTGGACCTTACAGAGAGAGGGGGGTATTTATTCTTATGAATTCATTGAAAACAGGTGATCCTCCAGTTTTCTACATCCACAATTGGGTCAGTTAGTAAGGTAATACTGTATACTGCTCCTGAGGAAAGTGAGCATAGTAATTTCTAAGGGGATGAATACTTTTTCAGCCTCACAATTTTGGTTTTTAATTTTTAGTAAATCATTGACAAGTTTTGGAAATTTTCTTATGACTTGACATGAAGCACAAAGTTCTGTAGATTAGGTAAAAAAAATCTTCAATATATTTTAAGTTTAAAAAATGAGACAGTAAAATGTGAAAATAGTTGTGGGGGCCAAATACTTTTTCAAGGTACTGTAATTGTGATACAAACAGTTTTCTATGAATACAACTATCCCCAACTCCCACAATGCAGGGTCCTCTGTATTAACCAAATAAGGAGCAAATGCAAAGCTCTGAGATGCAGAGGAACCTGTCTGCTCTGGTGCGCGATTCACCAAATGCTGGACTGCAAGTAATTGGGAAACTGAACAGAATGTTATAACTTATTGTTAAGGGAACTGAATATAAAAGTAAAGCTTCAGTGAAACTTCATCAAGAGCACTGTATACAGTAATGGTCTCCTTATTTACTATATTGGTAGCAGTTCAGTGAAGGCTTAATCTGGAACCTTAAGATGAATCATGGACTATGCTCATATCTTCCAGAGTTTCGAAGCAGAAAAAGAGACTTTACTGAAAAATATAAAATCTGAAGGGAATTGACACGGTGAATATGGAGAGGGTGATTCTTTGGCGGAAGAATCTAGAACTTGGGATTACTCTTTAAAACTAAAGAGTCACATAAAAATGAAGCAAACTTTTCTCTCAAAGGGTCAAGAGTCATTGGGTCATTTTTCCCCAAAAAGTGGTCAAAGCAGATTACTTGTGTATTTTTAAGGTAGAATTAGGTTTTTGAGGGTGAAAGATTAGAGATTGTAGTTTGGGGTTATTTTACAATAAAATCTACCACAATCTGACTGAATGCAGGAGCAGGAATAAGGGGCCAACTGATCCAAACTCTTATGGTCTGAAGTGGGATCAAAGACCTGAAATACTACCTTTGTTTCTCCATCAATAGTTTCTGCTTGACCTGCTGAATACTTAGTGGAATTTTCAGTTTTTATTTCAGCTGCATTTTTTCTTTGCTCTTCATATGTTAAAGCATTGTTTACTTCATTGGTCAGAAAATCTTACACACGGGGACATACTTTGGAGCAGAATACAAAAGAAGTACCTTGGTGTTAAACGAATCTGAGCCACAATGTTAAAGGACACAGGCTGGACAGTTCACCATGGATAATGACAGTGCAAAAAAGCATCCAATGTCTACAAAGTGACAATATTTTGTCTGAACTTCACTTCTCCTCACATAACTCAGGCAGGAAGTCAAGTGGCATACAAGCAACTGGGGAGGCCATTGAAGCTATTCTCTGAGAGTTCCTCTGTTATCTCAAAGGAGATGTGACAGTGCACTCGGAACATCCTGTGGGATTTCAGGGGCATGACTTACCAGGAAATTTCTTGCTTCAAGAAGCATTGTGGATGCACTATTGGAGGTACTCGTCTTCCAATTTTAAATACTCGGATCAGACATTCTCTGTACGTGTGCATTGTTGCTTTTGGTTGTGAAACAGCCTCCTGTCCCATGACCCTCTCATATCCCTTTTACCAATCAACTGTCCAGCTCTTGGCTCCATCCCTCCCCCTCCTGTCTTCTCCTATCATTTCGGATCTCCCCCTCCCCCTCCAACTTTCAAATCTCTTACTAACTCTTCCTTCAGTTAGTCCTGACGAAGGGTCTCAGCCTGAAACGTCGACTGTACCTCCTCCTAGAGATGCTGCCTGGCCTGCTGCATTCACCAGCAACTTTTATGTGTGTTGAGTGACATCTTATGCTAGGTTTCAGCTTCAAGTGCAGGCTTTGAGAATTCAAGAGAGACTTCATGGCATGACATTCCCATGCTCCCGGCTGCTATTCATCAAAACCCCCAAGCGTCTGATAGCTTCCTCTCAGGCCAACATTACACATCTAGGGGCATCTATGAGAAGTAGCTATCACATGAAAGATCTGCAAGAATTGTACTCAATTTTAAAAGGTTTTATTCCTTCCAAAGCAAAAGCAATGCCTGCATTTGCTGCCTAATCTTTCAATCTCTGTTTAAGATCACACGGTGATAACTTGAGGGTATGTATTTCATCCTCCCAGATTACATTGTAAGAATCAGACAAGGACCATCAACTGTTTAAAATTAGAGCTCGACTGGACTCGGAATATGTCTCACCAAATAGAAGCAGTGACCTTTAACACAAACACGTTAGTCAAATAGATGTCACTAGATCTGATATATTTGATGCGTAATTCATTCTATTAAAAATTGCTTTTCACTGAGGTTGTTAAAGAAACAGCAAGTGACTGCTGCTGTCACACAATGATAATATATTAAAGATAATGGGTGCTAAATCAGTTATGGTGCATTGTGTGCTTTTTGAAAGTGGTTAAAGACTTTTCATCAAAATGTCATTATCCAGTGTTGTTTGCTGTTTTCCACTAGTTTTCCATCTAACTGTGTGTAAAGTCTTTAATGTAAAGCATGTACTTCACAGAATGAACTAAAGGGGATACTGGTGAGGGAGAGATGAACAGAGGGTGTGACCTTACATTTGCTTTTAAACTACGCTGTAAAGAAAGAAAGTAATGAAACAGTGGACAAGACTTTAGAGAGACACATACAACAGAAGATCTGCAGATGCTGGAAATCCAAGGCAAAACACACAAAATACTGGAGAAACTCAGCAGGTCAGGGAGCATCGATGGAAATGAATAAACTGTCGATGTTTCCGGCCCTTCATCAGGACTGGGAAAAAAAGGATGAGAAGTCAGAGCAAGAAGGTGGGAGAATTTAGAGAGGACTGATACACAGCCTCTAAAGTTGGAGTGATGGAGAGTAGGTCTATGAGAACCCAGATAATGGAGCAGAGATCCTGGAGGAAGTTATATTAAGCAAGAATAGATGATAAACAGCTTAAACATATGGTTGACATTTTAAAATTGAAAAACTGGGTAACCACAGAGTGTTAGTGAGGCCCATTAATTTTATGAGCTGACTTCCTGAGTTTTAGCTGGTGCACACCAGAACTGTGGGCACACAGATGGTTACACAGATAAAGGATGGGAGAGTTATCCGAAGGGTAACATGTGTCCGTTCTGTTGATGAGAAAGTAATGGCTGAAGATTTTAATGGATTTGTCAAATAAAGTACCATTGTAAAACAGTGCATACTTGCATTCTAGACTGGGTAATTTTATTAAAGTGGATGTGCTGGCAGGTGTCTAAAAGGAGTTCCAGTAGTTGAGAAGTTCTCAAAGAGGGTCACTGACTTGAAGTGTTGATTCTATTTCTCTGTTCATAGATGCCATCTTACCTGCTGAGTGTTTCTGGCATTTTACTTTTGTTTGTAGTTGAGGAACTTTCCAAATTTAGCTTGGGATCAGAGTCAAAGATTCCAAAGTAATAGAGCATGGAAATATGCTCATGATGATAGTGTCAGTGCCAATAATCGAGTATTTATCTAAGATAATCTTATTTCCGGCCCTTGGCCAATGGCTTTCTACACTATGCTCATCTAAATACTTAGTTGTGAATGTACCTGCCTCCACCAACCCTACAGGCAGTGTACTCTAGATTTCAACCAGCCTCTGGAAAAATCTTCCCCAGTTCTCCTCTCCCTTACCTTAACTCTGTGTTCATTGGTCACAGATATATCTGCTAAGTTTCTCACTAACTGCAACATTCATGTCCCTTTTGTCAGATCCCCAGTCGGACTCCTCATATATCTCTCTTCATGCCCAAACTATTCCATCCCAGGCAACATACAGTCATAAAGTAATTGAGCACTACAGCACAGAAACAGGCCATTTGGCCCATCTAGTCCATGCTGAACTATTATTTCCCTGGTCCCATTGACCTGTACCTGGACCATAGCTCTCTATATCCCTCCCACTCACGTACTTACCAAGAAGTTGAAATGGGACCTGCATCCACCACTTCTGCTGGCGACCCTCTCACCAACTTCTGAGTGAAGCAGTACCCCTTCATGTTCCCCTTAAACATTTCACCTTTCACCCTTAACCCATGACCTCGAGTTCTGGTCTCACCCAAGCTCAATGGGTGCATTTAACCCTATCTATACCCTTCTTAATTTCGTATACCTCTACCAAATCTCCCCTCATTCTCCTGCACTGCAGGGAACAAAGTCCTAATCTATTCAACCTTTGCCTATAATTTAGGCCCTCAAGTCCTGGCAACATCCTTGTAAGTGTTCTCTATACTCTTTCAAACTTATTGACTTCTTTCCTGTAGAGATGTGACCAGAAGTACACACCGTACTCCAAAATGTCATGAACAACCTGCCGGTGGATCTCCTCTGTGTCACCTCCAGTGCAATCACACGTGGTGACCAGAATTACAGCTGCTGTACCTCACCTCGCTGCTCCAACTCCCTTCACCCAGCGAAAGCAATTATCACCTTTTCAATCAATCACCTTTTCTACTTGTCCTGCTGCCTTCAGGAATCTTCAGACAGTAGGGGCCCACAGCTGACAGTTCAGTAGCTTTTACAACAGCAGGAGAAGCTATGCGGATCCCAGCATTACAGAGCTCACAGTCAAAGGTCGCCCCAGCTTACGGCTTCCCCCTTAGCCAGCTCCAGCCCCCAACCTTCCTTCTGTACGTCTCATTGCTCCAGCTACTGGGCCCTTACATCAGGCTGCCGTCAGGTAGATCGATGGATTTCCGGTATCAATGACCAGCTTGTCATTTTAATACTGCCACCGCAGACTGTGCATTAAAGTCACCATTATTAGTGAACCCATGTGGTTACTGGCATTCCAGATATATGCTAAAACATTTCCATGTCTTTCCTACAGAGGGAGTCTGACATTTTTTAGGGCACTTTTAGTGAGTAACCCTTTGCCAGCGCACACACACCAAAGGATAACATCATCTATGTCCTTACCATCTCAGATACCTTGCTCCATATTGGGTGTGTGACACTGACTGTAGTGATAGTAAACACAGACAAATGGATCACTTCCACTGAGACATGACATCTGGTTCTCCGGAGACAGGGAGGAAATAAATCCTACGCCCACCTACGTGCGTGGCTGAATTTAGTTGCACATACAGTTTGGAGCTGCAAACGCCTAGTGTTAATAGGTGCAGAAATTTTAACAATGTCATAGACACTGTGCAACATTCGGTCAGTGAGAGCAGATTAAAATCTCATCGCGTACAGAGCTTGGATTCTGCCTTTCAAATAAGCCACCAGCTCTAGATTCACAGTATACACTTTCACAAAGAAAAATAAAATAAACTGTACTGAATTCTCCCTCCATCTTGCTGGTCTGAAGGTACTCTTACACAAACGTAACTTTAAAGTTAAACTGATGCTGGAAATCCAAAGCAACACACACAAAATGCTGGAGAAACTCAGCAGGTCAGGCAACATCCATGGAAATGAATAAACAGCTGACATTTTGAGCTGGGACCCTTCTTCGGGATTGGAAAGGAAGGGGGAAGACTTCAGAATAAAAAGGTGGGGAGGACTCTCCTGGAAGGACTGTTTGGAGCCCTGAATGGAGGTGAGGGAGGAGATGAATGGGCAGGTATAGCACTTTGGCTGCTGGCAGGGATAAATGCCAGGAGGGAGAGTAGTGTGGACAAGGGAATCACAAAGGGAGCAATTGATCCCTGCAGAGAGCTGGGCGGGGTGGGGAGGGGGGGAGAGGTATAGTTAAGATAGCCATAGGAATTCGTAGGTTTATAAAAGATGATGGTCAACAGTTTGTCTCCAGAGATGGAGACAGAGAGGTTGAGAAAGGGGAGGAAGGTATCAGAAATAAGTGAATTTAAGGGCAGGGTGGATGTTGGAAGTGAAGTTGATGAAGTGCATGAAGCAGCACCAATGCAGTTGTCAATATAGCAGAGGAAGAGTTGAGGAGTATTACTGGAGAAGGCTTGGAGCATGGACTTCTCTGTGTAGCCAATGAAAAGACAGGCATGGTGGGGCCCATGTGAGTACCCATGGCTACCTCTCACGTCTGGAGAAGCTGGGAGGAGCAAAAGGAAAACTTGTTGAGGGTGAGGATCGGTTCTGCCAGATGGAGCACAGTGGTGGTGAGGGGAGCTGGTTGGTTCTTTCACTAAGAAAGAAGCAGGGAGCTTTAAGGCTTCTTGATGGTGATACAAATGTATAGGGACAGGACATAACAAGGGGAGTTGAGCATAGGAGCAAAGAGGTCCTTCTGCAGTTGTACAGGGCCCTGGTGAGACCACACCTGGGGTATTGTGTACAGTTTTGGTCTCCAAATTTGAGGAAGGACATTCTTGCTATTGAGGGAGTGCAGTGTAGGTTCACAAGGTTAATTCCTGGAATGGCAGGACTGTCATATGTTGAAAGATTGGAGCAACTGGGATTGTATACACTGGAATGTAGAAGGATGAGAGGGGATCTGATTGAAACATATAAGATTATTAAGGGATTGGACACGTTAGAGGCAGGAAACATGTTCCCGATGTTGGGGGAGTCCAGAACCAGAGGCCATAATTTGAGAATAAGGGGTAGGCCATTTAGAACGGAGATGAGGAAAACTTTTTCACCCAGAGAGTTGTGGATCTGTGGAATGCTTTGCCTCAGAAGGCAGTGGAGACCAATTCTCTGGATGCTTTCAAGAAAGAGTTAGATAGAATTCTTAATGATAGCGGAGTGAAGGGATATGGGGAGAAGGCAGGAAAGGGGTACTGATTGTGGATGGTCAGCCATGATCACAGTGAATGGCGGTGCTGGCTCGAAGGGCCGAATGGCCTACCCCTGCACCTATTTTCTATTGTCTATTGACATCCATGGTGAAACTGAGACAGTCAGGGCCAGGGAATTAAAACTTGGTGAGGAGATTGAGAGAATGAGAAGTGTCATGGATGTAGGCAGGAAGCAACTGAATTCAGGGGGATCGAATGGAGATGAGGTACGAGGACCCGAGGTCAGTGGGGCAGGGCAAGGCAGAGACAATGGGCCTACCAGGACAGTCATATTTGTGGATCATGGGAATGTCGCTCTGGTGCTCCCACTCCCTCCCTTCCCTTTTTCCCAACCATGATTTCCCTTTTCACTGCCCTCTTCCCACTTTCAGTCCACAATAGAGACCCACCTCATTATCAGGTTTATCATCACTCACATATGTCATATATTCCAATGTACCGCATTCCTAAACAAAATTACCAATTGAGCCATGTGAGAAGATTATTAGGAAAAGTGACCACACAGTTGGCTGAAGAAGTTTTGAAGGACATCTAGTAAATAAAAGAAAATCAGAAATGTGGAGTGATTCAGAGAGAAAATTAAATAGCTTCAGGCGCTTTGCAACTGAAGGCTGCAAGTGTTGGAGTGTTTTAATTCATGAATGAGTAGGGGACCAGGAGAGGAGGAGTACAGATGGGATGAGATTACAGAGGCCATAGAAGGATTTGAAAACAAGACTGAGAATCTGAAGATGTTATTTCGGCTGGCTAAAAGCCAGCGTGGCTCTGCAAGTGAATGGGTGATTGGGACAATGAGAAAGAGGACAGGCAGCACAATCCTGAATGACCTCATGTTTACAAAGAGCAGAACAAAGCAGGACAATCAAAGGCCTTTTGAAATTGACATTTTAGCAATTAACAGGAGTGAATCAGTACCTCAGCAGCAAATGAGCCAACTTGAGGAGGTAGTTCTGTGATAGTCTTTGTGATGGTAAATATAAGACACCTGAAATTCAGCTGTGGATCAATACATCAAATACATCACTAGGTAAAGAGCAGCCTGAATGAAAGATAATATTGGCATTTAGGGAATGGATTTTTTAACCGGGAACGAAGATGATTTCCTGATGATAAATTGGAGGAAACTGTTACTCATCCAATACTGGGTGACAGGCAAACAGTCTGACAATTTAGGGGCAGAGGTCAGTGATCAATAAGTCAGATAACATTACAGATTGAAGCCCCTTTGTCAGAATTGGGAAATAAAGAATGTTAGTTTTAAATTGAAGAGGAAGTGTCGGAGGAATGAATAGGAAAAGTGAAATACCTCTGACAGGGAGAGGCCTGGCTTGATGTGGGCAGAAATTGTCAGTTTAATTACTTCATCAACAAATTGTCTTTGCAGCAAGCCTGGCCTCTCCAACCTCACCCCTGAATTGCCTGACATGACTGTCTCAGAAGCGAACGTTTCTAAACACTCCACAGAAGAAATAGATTATCTAACCGAACAATTTCTTTAATTATTCAAAACTCATTTATTACATTATGCCATAATTTTAAATTCAAACTCAAACACAAGTATCACTTTTCTTTGGAAATTGTTTTGGTAATTTAACTCCATTAGCCTTAGTTGAATCAACATTGCAGCCTTTCCAGGAAAATGTATGTTCTGTGGAGCCAGGAGTTCACTCACTATCCCAGACGAGGTTTAACTGGATCTTAATGCAAAATTTCTTCTAACATTCTATTCTATTGTTTGAGATAAAGACCAACATCAATCATACCTTTAAATTATTATTTTTTGTATCTGGCAACTGTTATTTATTGATTTCTGTACGTATACACTGAAATCTCATTGCCACTTCTTTCAGCTTACCATTTAAATTGATGATTTGGAAGAGGGGACTGAGTGTAGTGTAGCAAAATTTGCTGATGACACTAAACTGAGTGGAAAAGCAAATTGTACCAAGGATGTGGAGAGTCTGCAGAGGGATATAGATAGGTTAAGTGAGTGGACCAAGGTCTGGCAGATGGAATACAATGTTGGTAAATGTGAGATCATCCACTTTGGAAGGAATAATAGAAGAGCAGATTATTATTTATATAGTGAAAGATTGCAGAATGCTGTTGTGCAGAGGGACTTGGGAGTGCTTGTTCATGAATCACAAAAAGTTTGCTTGCAGGTACAACAGGTTATAAAGAAGACAAACAGGATGTTGGCCTACATTGCTAGAGGGATTGAATTCAAGAGCAGGGAGGTCATGCTGCAACTATACAGGGTATTGGTGAAGCCGCACCTGGAGTACTATGTGCAGTTCTGGTCTCCAAACTTGAGGAAGGATATACTGGCTTTGGAGGCAGTGCAGAGGAGGTTCACTGGGTTGATTCCAGAGATGAAGGGGTTAACCTATGAGGAGAGATTGAGTTGGCTGGGACTATACTCTCTGGAGTTCAGAAGAATGAGAGGGGATCTTATAGAAACATACAAAAATTTGAACCAGATAGCTAAGATAGTAGGAAAGTTGTTTTCATTGGTAGGTAAGACTAGAACCAGGGGACATTGCCTCAAGATTCAGGGGAGAAGATTTAGGACGGAGATGAGGAGAAACTGTTTTTCCCAGAGAGTGGTGAATCTGTGGAATTCTTTGCCCAGGGAAGCAGTTGAGGCTTCTTTGCTAAATATATTTAAGATACAGTTAGATAGATTTTTACATGGTAGGGGAATTAAGGGTTATGGGGAAAAGGCAGGTAGATAGAGCTGAGTTTACAGACAGATCAGCCATGATCTTATTGAATGGCGGGGCAGGCTCGATGGACTGGATGGCCTACTCCTGCTCCTATTTCTTATGTTCTTATGTAGAATACTCTGACCTATTTTCATATGGTTAACAACCTAATATCTGCTCACGTTGAGTCCATTCTGCCATAATCTAGTTTACTGACCTATTAGAAAATGATATCTTAACTTATTTACCCATCTAAGCCTTAACAGTCATTTCTGGTCTATAGACATAAACACAGCACTAATGTTCTTTTATTTTTATGCAGCAATTCAAACTTCAGAGAAGAAAACTTTGTGCTATTTCAGATACATAGACTTCATTGTCCTCTTAAATTCTGCAATAATTGTGTTCTGTGAAGGAGTACAACATATCCTGAATTGAAATATTTCAGATTATGTACAATTTAAGCACATATCCAACAGTAATTAATAAATTTGCCCAAACAAAATACTCTACATTTCACAGTACTTTGTACAACAATGGCCTAAAGTTCCTATATGTCTGGTCCATCAGTGTTAAGATTGGCAGAATGGGCCCTAAGTCTGGCCCCTTCTTACAATCTCAGTCTCAACTCAAAACCTGGGCATGAGGTATTCGCATTGCCAAACCACAACATATCACCTATCTGATTTCTGCAATAACACTTTACTGGTGCCTCATATCAACCTGCAAACCTGGATAGGTGATGAGTAGCTCCCAAGGCGACTGGATTAAAACCAAAACAACAGTTCATAGGTTCGTCGACAGTTCACAGAAATGGGACACTTACTGGTCTGATTGGCAGGAAAGGATTTTAGGAACTGAATTGTCAGTTGTACAAATGATTGCTGTGAGAGATTTTAATCTAATATTATGTATTTTAACTGTCCACTTACAGTTTCTAAAGGGAGAGGAATGTGGTGGAGAGAGTAGAACCAGAAAGGGATCACTTGCCACGGAAGTCATTGGAAGAATGGAGGTGGTGGGAGGTGGAATGCAATTAATTAGTGGGCAAATTAACAAGTCCTACTAGAGGTTCGGTAGATGCTAGAAGCCTTGAGCAACACACACAAGATGCTGGAGGAACTGTGCAGGCCAGGCAGCATCTATAGAGGGAAATAAATAGTCGACATTTCGGGCCAAGATCCATGTCAGGACTTCCTGGTGGGAAGGATATGTGGAGAGGGGCAGGATTCACAATCCATCTTTTATCCAAAGTTCCACGCCTGTCTTAAACTATTAGTTTTTCCAAGGCCCAATGTTAATCTGAGACACATAGCTTCATTAAATAATCAAAAGAGTGAAGTACACAGAGTCCTCCCTCCCAGAAGTAGGCTGTTTCAGATTTGAGAATTTTCACATTTTGTAACCAATTGAACTAAATCTGTTTAAAATTCTTCCTATTGTTTCCCTAGTCCCAAAAGGCAATCAAGTGAAACACTGCAGTATTGACCCAACCGAGGGCACTTGCACCTTGCCCTCTTTCAGAAATGGCAATTCTTCAGCTCAGGAACGACTGGAATACATGATCAGGCCGAGGCTCTCACTTTCAGTCTCTTTCATAATCATGCATTCATTAAACTTCATTGCACAAAAAGTAAATCAATGTAGTATTAATTTAACATCTATGTCAACCAGATTTACATAGTGGTTATCTGCCTTGCTCAGACTCAAGCCTCCTACTGTCAGCTGTTTAAAAAACATCTCCAAGTTTAGTTCAACGTTTTCCATGCAGTGACAACAAATGGTCCCTTCTTCATAAACCAGAATGTTCCACATCCTTCTGTGCCCGTCCATGAAGTTTTCCTCTCAGTCCTCTCATTAAAATAACAGTATTTAAAAAAAAACATTTCCTGTTTGTTCTTTCACATATTTAAGGAAGTCACAATATTTCTGAGGAAGAGAGATACTTCAGGCATCTAAAATCAGCACAAAGTCCTCCAAAAGATGTTCAAATCAATGGCAAATCGCTCAGCTCAACAGGATGATTTTGATTAACATGGGTCATGAAACCAAACCAAAATTAACTTTTCAACACATGTAGCTGGAGTATAGGTCAGAATGTTTATTCATGCACAGCCTCGTTCATTGTGCCCAACCTCTTCCATATATAACACAAAGGGCCATTTTCAGTAATTATGTATAATTTCACTTTTGAATATCAAACCATTAGTAAAATTTAGGATTTTAAATGGTTAATTCTGCCACCATTTCCTGCGTTGCAATCTGCTGTGAAGCACTGTCAGGTGGAATTCAACCACTACCAGAACATTGGAAGTAGGAAAGAAAACAAAGATATATCTTAAAGAAATCCGTTGTTATCTGCATGAAAACTAACTGGAACCGGCTAAAGATTCAAACTAATCATTAACTTTCAGCTTCCGAATGAACCCTTCCCCATGTGAAACATAGTAGTATTGATAATCCGCACACAGTCAATGGTTAGATATTTTCCATAAATGTTTCAGGGTCAGCTCATCAATTTGAGGCTTATTCCTATAGTGATAGAGATTTACATATTCAGCTGTAATTTTCTATTCTTCCAGTCCAATGAAAATTATCTGGACAAGTACTTTGACAGATCTGCTTCAACATTGATAGATACAGCTGCAGTATCAAAATAAAAGCTCATCCATTTACAGTGCTCCCCTCCCCCTCCAAAACTGTTAACTTTTTCTTGGTTTCATCAGTACCCCCTAGCATTTAACATCTAACAATAATCTTTGTTGATGTGATGGGAGTAACCGGAATATTCAAACAAACAGTGGAAATACAACCTGCATGAATCCAACATGCAACATCTGAGAGGCAATGCTAAGTGGTGATGAATATTATGAAGTCTGAACAGCGTCCTGATGAACCAGGGAAATAAGACCAAACAAAATATTCCCCCATCTGCCTGAACTAAGAACTATTACATTAAAGCATAGTCACTGTATTTACATTAACAACTGACCTGGAAAGTATGATCAGGCCAAGCTTGAATTTCTGGTACACGTGTCAATTATCTCATAGCGTCATAGTCACAAAGCGAGGATGTGCCCACTCTCTATTAAACAACGTTCCTCCCACTCTAATCCCATGAATTTGTTTTTCTTATTCCCCTTTTTTTTAAATTACATTTGGATTCCAAGAAAGTCACCCATATATCCTCCTCATTTCTAGCTTCCTTAATTTAAACTCATGCTCTGTTGATTCTCAGCACAGTATGTGAATAATCAGCCTTGGCCAGTTTTGTCAATTTCTTACATAAATCCAAGATATTACAGGCTGCTCTGCTAATAACTCCAAATTACAGCACAATTTGTCAAGTGAAATGTGAACCTTTTAATACAAAAATCTATCTTCAAACAAGGTTCCAGTCCAATTGCGTATAAACCTCTGCACTTTTTATAAGCATTGACTTTCATTCTCTTGAATTAAGCTTATAGATAGAAAACAATTCTGAAACCAATCTAAGCATAAATGTTAGCTCAATAATTTATAAAGTGCAAATTAAATGATGCACAGAACGATGATTTGATTACTAACATGTACTAGCAAAGCTAATTAATTAAAACATATTAAGTAATTAGCGAAAGAAGCAGTCAGCATGAAGCCAAACTGGAGTTTGCAACAGCAGAATTTGGAAAGTCGTGTGCCTATTGAGCAGAACAATGACTGACTCATGGCTTCAGTCGGGCATTAATGGCAGCAACCCATTTCCGAAGGTAGTGAAGCCAACTCGTTTCAGAGACCTGAGCCTCCAAGGCTAAAAGGGACTATATTCCCCACCAGGCAAAATAGCAAGGAAAGACAGTAACAAAAACGACCTTAAAAAACATAGGCACAAGAGGTACTACAGATGCTGGAAATCTACAGCAATACACACAATGTGCTGGAGGAGCTCAGCAGATCAGGCAGCATTGATGGATGAGAATAAACAGGACCTGATGACGGGTATTGGCCAATAACGTTAAATGCTTTTTCCGATCCATGGATGCTACATGACCTGCTGAACTCCTCCAGCACAGTCCTGACGAAGGGTCTCGGCCTGAAACGTCGACTGCACCTCTTCCTAGAGATGCTGCCTGGCCTGCTGCGTTCACCAGCAACTTTGATGTGTGTTGCTTGAATTTCCAGCATCTGCAGAATTCCTGTTGTTTGCGTCCTCCAGCACATTGTGTTTTAAAAAAAACATGCATTAATTTAAACTTCATTTTTTATTTTATCTTCCTTGTAGAATAATGGAAGTGCAGATCTGAGTCCAAATGGAAAACTTTTGCCAGTCCGACCACCATCTCATTCCCTTTCCCTTCTGATGACCTCCCAACCCAACCCAACACACATACAAACACCTCTTCATGTTTCTGGTTCAGTCAAGAAACTGCTCCCACCACTTGCTTGGTCTCAACAGGTTGTTTCTGTCCACATGAATTTCTGCTACTTCTCAGGGAAGCAAGTTTCAAGTGCTAGATTGCAGTGGCCACTGCGTGTACGTTGATCTGTCCAAGTTAAATATGTGGCATGGGCAGTTATTAAGGTCCTGACGAGTTGTGGCACATGAGACCCAATGTGAACAGGATAACTGGATGCCAAGTTGCATTGGTGAGAAGAGATAGAGGTGAGTGAAAGAAGGGTGTTTTACTGACTGGGTGCCGGTGATCAGTGCTATGATGTTTTTGCTGGGAACACACTCTCTCAGCTCAAAATAATTTTGTAGTTGATACAATAATTGTTCAACAAGCCAAAATTAATGAAAACTAAAAATCAAAACCAAACTTTCTTGCAACCGGTGTCATTAAAGAAACTGGGAACAAATCAAAAACTAAAAACTAATTTAGAAAATCCTGAACTCTCAAATGTAGTGAAACTGACTGCTAAAATATTGTGATCAGCATGGTCCAGTTGGGCGAGAAGGCCTGCTCCTGTGGTATATTACTCTATGAGATATGCACTGCTGGTGTGTGCTGAACCTAACTAATCTAATTATTCTTTCCCAACAAACACAACAGCAACTTAAAAAGCCTCACTTCCAATGTCATTTATGGATGGCTTGAAAGCACAAGAAACCTCTTTAAATCCAGGTATTGCTTTGCAATTTATAGAAACATAGAAAACCTACAGCACAATACAGGCCCTTCGGCCCACAAAGCTGTGCCAAACATGTCCCTGCCTTAGAAATTACCTAGGGTTACGCATAGCCCTCTATTTTTCTAAGCTCCATGTACCTGTCGTTTCTGCCTCCACCACCGTCGCCGGCAGCCCATTCCACACACTCACCACTCTCTGCGTAAAAAACTTGTCCCTGACATCTTTTCTTTATCTACTTCCAAGCACATTAAAACTGTCCCCTCTTGTGCTAGCCAAGTTCCCTCAACCTATTCTCCGAAGGCATGCTCCCCAATCCAGGCAACATCCTTGTAAATCTCCTCTGCACCCTTTGTATGGTTTCCACATCCTTCCTGTAGTGAGGTGAACAGAACTGAGCATAGCACTTCAAGTGGGTCTGACCAGGTCCTATATAGCTGCAACATTACCTCTCAGCTCCTAACTCAATCCCACGATTGATGGGGGCCAATGCACCGTATGCCTTCCAAACCACAGAGTCAACCTGCGCAGCAGCTTTGAGTGTCCTATGGACTTGGACCCCAAGATCCCTCTGATTCTCCACACTACCAAGAGTCTCACCATTAATGCTATATTCTGCCATCATATTTGACCTACCAAAATGAACCAGCTCACACTTATCTGGGTTGAACTCCATCTGCCACTTCTCAGCCCAGTTTTGCATCCTATCAATGTCCCGCTGTAATCTCTGACAGCCCTCCAACCTATCCACAACACCCCCAACCTTGGTGTCAACAGCAAATTTACTAATCCATCCCTCTACTTTCTCATCCAGGTCATTTATAAAAAATCACGAGAAGTAGGGGTCCCAGAACAGATCCCTGAGGCACACCATTGGTGACCAACCTCCATGAGCCATCTACAACCACTCTTTGCATTCAGTGGGCAAGCCAATTCTGGATCCACAAAGCAATGTCCCCTTGGATCCCATGCCTCCTTACTTTCTCAATAAGCCTTATCAAATGCCTTGCTGCAATCCATATACACTACATCTACTGCACTACCTTCATCAATGTGTTTAGTCACATCCTCAAAAAATTCAATCAGGCTTGTAAGGCATTTTGTCTTTTGTCATTTTGATTTAGTTAAAAATTTAATTGGCATCAATTACTGACCAACACCCTCAGGATCTCGGGGTTAGGGTGAGCAACTAAAAAATTCTTTTCTCTTAATTTCCTATTTTTTTTTAGCAGTAGAGATGTTATGCACCTGCTGAGATTTGAGTGCTGCCAGGCAGTATCACAGTGGCACTGAAATACCAGGATAGAAAATGCCAAATTAAAAAAATATTTGTAGAGGCTACTGAGGGTTTGGGAGACAGACCAGAATTACACTGTGTAGACGTGTGCCAGAGGAAAAGATGTTATAAGTCTAGAGTCAGTAGAAGTTAGTCTGTTATGAGAAGTTCAAATCAAACAGGTCATATTAGAGTCATAGAGCTATACAGCTATACAGTGAGGAAACAAGCTTTTTGGCCAACTTGTCCATGCTCACCAATTTGTCTACTTGAGGTGGTCCATTTCCCCACATTTGGCCAATATCCCTCTAAAATCTTCCCACCCATGTACCTGCCAAACTGTCTTTTAAAGACGGCAGTTGTATCAATACCTGCATCTACAACTTCCTCTGGCAGTTCGCTCCATATACCCATTATCTTACTGACGTAGAGTGTGAGGTTGTTGCTGTGGTACCAATCAACCAGTTGATCTATCTCACTCCCGTTCGCCTCCTCGTCACCATCTGAAATTCTGCCAACAATAGTTATGTCGTCGGCAAATTTATTGATGCCATTTGAACTGTGCCTAGCTACACTATCATTGGTATAGTGAGGAGTTCCTAACCTTATTTATGCCATAGACATCTACCATTAACTGAGGGGCTCTGTGGATCCCAGGTTGGGAACACCTAGTAGATCAGTGGGCTAAGCTTGAAGTGCCCCAGTGTTAATTGTCAATGAAAGAGGAGATGTTATTTCCAATCCACACAGACTGAGGCCTCCAGTGAGGAAGTCAACGATCCAGTTGCAGAAGGAGGTTCAGGCGCTCAGGTTTTGGAGGTTGTTGATTAGAACTGAGGGTATGATTGTGTTACACACCGAGCTGTAGTCAATAAACTGCAGCCTGACGTAGGTATTA
This sequence comes from Mobula birostris, assembly GCF_030028105.1. Taxonomy (NCBI): domain Eukaryota; kingdom Metazoa; phylum Chordata; class Chondrichthyes; order Myliobatiformes; family Myliobatidae; genus Mobula; species Mobula birostris. Next base: position 31,182,176 of record NC_092377.1, read on the forward strand.
CTGTTGTCCAGCTGATCTAAGGCCGAGTGGAGAGCCAGTGAGATTGCATCCATTGTAGACCTATTGTGGCGAGAGGCAAATTGCAGCGATTCATCGTCCTTGCTTAGGCAGGAGTTGGTTCTAGTCTTGTCCAACCTCTCAAAGCATTTCATCACAGTAGATATGAGTATCACTAGGTGATAGTTGCTCACCCCTGCTCTTCTCGGGCATTGGTAAAACTCTCGCTCTTTTGAAGCAGGTGGGAACCTCCGACTGCAGCAGTGAGATATTGATGGTGTCTTGAACACTCCCACCATTTGGTTGGCACAGATTTTCAGAGCCCTACCAAGTACACCATCAGGGCCTAACACCTTGGGAGAGTTTACCTTCTTAAAAGAAGTTCTACCATTAGCCTGCAAGACAGAGATTATAGGGTCATCAGATGCTGCAGGGATTCGCACAGATGTAGTTTTATTCTTCCTTTCAAAGTGTGCATAAATGGTGTTCAGCTCATCTGGGAGTGAAACATCACAGCCATTCATGATGTTGGGGTTCAATTTGTAGGAAATACTGACCTGTAAAATCTGCCAGAGCTGATGTGCAACCAATTCTATCTCTACGCTGAATCTGAATTGTTTTATCACCCTTAAAATAGCCTAAAATAGGTTGTTCCTGGACTTCTTGTATAGTTCTGGATCCCTGGTCCTGAATGCCTCAGATCTAGCCCTCAGTAGATCACAAATCTCCTGTTTCATCCATAGTTTTTGGCTTGGATATAACTGATATGTTCTTGAAGGCACACCTTATCCACATGGGTCTTGTGAAGGTGGTGACATTGTGGCATATTTATTCACACTCAAAGATGAGTCCCAGAATCTTGTCCTCTCCACCAAAGAAATTCTGTAAGAACTCTCCTACCCCCTTTGACCATACCTTCTTGGTCCTCACTACTAGTGCTGCGGTCTTCAGCATCTGCTTATTTGCTGGAGTAGAAGTATGGCCAGGTGATCGGACTTTCCAAAGCGTGGGCATGGGTTGGCACAGTAAGCAGTCTTAATGGTGGTATATCAATGGTCAAGTGTGTTGACTCCTCTGGTTCTGAAGGTGCTGTGTTGGTTGTAGTTATTCAGAGACTTCTTCAAGCTGCCCTAGTTGAAGTCCCCTGCAGTGACAGGGAAGGCATCAGGGTGCACCGATTAGAGTGCTCAGCTTCTCCAGAGCCTGCCTGACCTTGGCCTGAGGGGGAATGCTGACCACTATCAATGGCAGAAAAACTGGATGACATTTGGCTGCTAGATGTTCCTGGTTGGGTAAGCAGGACAAAGACCTATCCTTTTAGCCCTTCCTTCTTACTATTCATTGACCTTAAGAGGCCTTCCAGATGAAACTGCCATTTACTGAAACCTCTTCCAATTTATTGCATTGCATTCAGTACTTTAACTGCAGCCTGATTCATCTTTCTCCATTTACACTGATCAGAACAAATTAGCTGTGATTAACAAGCATTCACCACCATCTGTTAGGTGGTATCAACAGCATTTCCATTACCTGGACAATCTTGGTTTCCATTTATAGAACATAGACCATAGCACAGGTCCTTCAACCCACAATAATTCTGTTGGCCATGATGCTCATCCAAACTAATCCTATCTGCCTGCACGTAATCTGTGCCCGTCCATTCTCTGCCTGTTCATGTGCTTGCTTATATGCCTCAAACACTGCTATTGTATCTGTTTCTGCCACTTCTCCTGACAGTGCGTCCCTTCCCACTGCGTAAAAGACTTGCCTCTGATACCTCCTTTAAACTTATCCACTCTTACCTTAAAGCTAATCCCTCAGGTTCTTGACTTCCCACTCTGGGAAAAAGTCTATCCGTTCTGATGCATGCTTGGGCCAAAATACTGATAGATCCATTTTTCTCTCACAGATATTTTTGAACCACTGAGTTCCTTAAGTAAGTTGTTTGCTGCTTGAACTTCCAGAACCTGTGGTTTCCTATGTCTGCAAAAACACAACTTTATCACCGCCTTTCATAACTTTATATGCTTCTATCATGTTGCTCCTCAGCCTGCACAGAAAGCATAACCCAAGTTTCAGTAACTTCGCCCTATAGCTAACAATTTCTAATTCAGGCAACATCATACTAAGCTTCCGGATCCTTCATGTAACGTGGCAACCAGAACTGCTACAAGAATTTCCTACTTTTGTATTTAGCAACCGCAGCTGATGAAAGCCACCATTGAGGATATCTTCAAAAGGTAATGCCTCAAGGCTATAAGACCATAAGACAAAGGAGCAGAATTAGGCCATCTGGCCCATCAAGTCTGCTCCGCCATTCAGTCATGGCAGATCCTTTTTTTTTTAATCTTCTCCTCAACCCTAGTTCCTGGCCTTCTCCCTGTAACCTTTGATGCCATGTCCAATCAAGAACCTATCAATTTCTGCCTTAAATACACCCAATGACCTGGCCTCCACAGCTGCATATGGAAACAAATTCCACAAATTCACCATCCTTTGGCTAAAGAAATTTTTCCGCATCTCTGTTCTGAAAGGGTGCCCCTCTATCCTGAGGCTGCGACCTCTGTGACACCATGGGAAACATCCTTTCCACATCTACTCTGTCTAAGCCTTTCAACATTCTCAACATTTCAATAAGATCCCACCCCCCTCCACCATCCTTCTGAGTTCCAGCAAGTACAGAGCCAGAACCACCAAATGTTCCTCGTATGATAACCCTTTCATTCCTGGAATCATCCTTGTGAACCTCTTCTGCACCCTCTCCAATGCCAGCATATCTTTTCTAAGATGAGAGGCCCAAAACTGTTCACAATACTCAAGGTGAGGTCTCACCAGTGCCTTACAAAGCCTCAGCATCGCATCTTCCTCTTGTATTCTAGACCTCTTGAAATGGATGCTAACATGGCATTTGTCTTCCTCACCATTGACTCAACCTGCAAGTTAACCTTCAGGGTGTTCTGCACAAGGACTCCCAAGTCTCCTTGCATCTCAGGCTCCTGGATTTTCTCCCCATTTAGAAAATAGTCCACAAATTTATTTCTACTACCAAAGTGCATGACCATGCATTTTCCAACATTGTATTTCATTTGACCGTTCTTGCTCATTCTCCTAATCTGTCTAAGTCCATTTGCATCCTACCTGTTTCCTCAACACTACCTGCCCTCCACCAATCTTCGTATCATCTGCAAACTTGGCAACAAAGTCATCTAAATCATTTATATACAGCATAAAAAGAAGTGGTCCCAACACCGACTCCTGCAGAACACCACTAGTCACTGGCAGCCAACCAGAAACGGATCCTTTTATTCCCACTCACTGCCTCCCATCAGTCAGCCAATGCTCTAACCATGTTAGTAACTTTCCTGTAATACCATGGGGTCTTAACTTGGTAAGCAGCCTCATGTGGGGCACCTTGTCAAAGGCCTTCTGAAAGTCCAAAATACAACATCCACTGCATCCCCTTCATCTATCCTACTTGTAATCTCCTCAAAAAATTTCAACAGGTTTGTCAGGCAGAATTTTCCCTGCAGGAAACCATGCTGACTTTGTACTATCTTGTCCTGTGTCACCAAGTACTCCATCACCTCCATTAACAATTGACTCTAACATCTTCCCATCCACCGAGGTCAGGCTAACTGGTCTATAATTTCCTTTCTGCTGCCTTCCTCCTTTCTTAAAGAGTGGAGTAACATTTGCAATTTTCTAGTCCTCTGTCACCATGCCAGAGTCCAATGATTTTTGAAAGATCATTTCTAATGCCACCACAATCTCTAATGCTACCTCTTTCAGAACTATATGGTGCAGTTCCTCTGGTCCAGATGACTTATATACCTTTAGGTCTTTCAGCTTTTTGAGCATCTTCTCTCTTGTACAACCCGGCTGGTGGCGCAGTGGCATCAGCGTTGGACTTTGGGACAAAAGGTTCTGAGTTCGAATCCAGCCAGCTCCTCTGCACGCTTTCCATCCATGCTGGGTTATGAGCTGGTGATCTCTTTGGAAGCTCACCCGGCAGAAGGCAATGGCAAACCACTGCTGTAACTTGCCTCGTACGCAGTTCCCCACTACGTCAGAGAGGCGTGGAGGGAAATCGTCCACTAACTGGAGAAACTCCAGATGCGACGTACCTTTCCTTTCTCTCTTGTAACAGTAACTGCACCCTCTTCTCTTCCTTCACACGCTACAGCATCAGGTATACTTCTAGAGTCTTCCACAGTGAAGACTAATGCTAAATACTCATTTAGTTCATCAGCCATTTCCTTGCCCCCCATTATTATTTCTCTTGCCTCATTTTCTAGCGGTCCTATATCCACTCTCATTTCTCTTCTATTTTTAACATACTTGAAAAAGCTTTTACTATCCACTTTGATATTATTTACCAGCTTGCTTTCATATTTCATCTTTTCCCTTCTAATGATTTTTTATTTGCTCTCTGTAGCTTTATAAAAACCTACCAGTCCCCCGTCTTCCCAAATACGAGGAAATCTGCAGATGCTGGAAATTCAAGCAACACACACAAAATGCTGGTGGAACGCAGCAGGCCAGGCAGCATCTATAGGAAGAAGTACAGTTGACGTTTCAGGCGGAGACCCTTCGTCAGGACTAACTGAAAGAAGAGATAGTAAGAGATTTGAAAGTGGGAAGGGGATGGGGAGATCCGAAAGGATAGGAGAAGACAGGAGGGGGAGGGATGAAGCTAAGAGCTGGAAGATTGATTGGCAAAAGGGATACAAGGCTGGAGAAGGGAGAGGATCATGGGATGGGAGGCCTAAGGAGAAAGAAAGGGGGAAGGGAGCACCAGAGGAAGATGGGGAGCAGGCAGGGAGTTATTGTCAGAGGGACAGAGAGAGGAAAAAAAGACAGGAAAAAAGGGGGAAGATAATAAATAAATAAATAAATAAGGGATGGGGTAAGAAGGAGAGGAGGGGCATTAACGGAAGTTAGAGAAGCCAATGTTCATGCCATCAGGTTGGAGGCTACCCAGACGGAATACAAGAAGTTGTTCCTCCAACCTGAGTGTGGCTTCATCTTGACAGTAGAGGAGGCCATGGATAAACATATCAGAATGGGAATGGGACGTGGAATTAAAATGTGTGGCCACTGGGAGATCCTGCTTTCTCTAGCAGACAGAGTGTAGGTGTTCAGCGAAATGGTCTCCCAGTCTGCGTCGGGTCTCACCAATATATAGGAGGCTGCACCAGGAGCACCGGACGCAGTATATCACCCCAGTCGACTCACAGGTGAAGTGTCGCCTCACCTGGAAGGACTGTCTGGGGCCCTGAATGGTGGTGAGGGAGGAAGTGTAAGGGCATGTGTAGCACTTGTTCCATTTACAAGGATAAGTGGCCACGAGGGATGGGGGGGGCGAATGATCAAGGGAATTGCATAGGGAGTGATCCCTGCAGAAAGCAGAAATGGTGGGGGGAGATGTGCTTGGTGGTGGGATCCTGTTGGAGGTGGCGGAAGTTAAGGAGAATTATATGTTGGACCCAGAAGCTGGTGGGGTGGTACGTGAGGACAAAGGGAACCCTATCTCTAGTGGGGTGGTGGGAGGATGGGGTGAAAGCAGATGTACGTGAAATGGGAGAGATGCATTTGAGAGCAGAGTTGATAGTGGAGGAAGGGAAGCCCCTTTCTTTAAAAAAGGAAGACAGCTCCTTCATCCTGGAATGAAAAGCCTCATCCTGAGAGCAGATGCGGCAGAGACGGAGGAATTGTGAGAAGGGGATGGCATTTTTGCAAGAGAGAGGGTGGGAAGAGGAATAGTCCAGGTAGCTGTGAGAGTCCGTGGGATTATAGAAGACACCAGTAGATAAGCTGTCTCCAGAGATAGAGACAGAAAGATCAAGAAAGGGGAGGGAGGTGTCGGAAATGGACCAGGTAAATTTGAGGGCAGGGTGAAAGTTGGAGGCAAAGTTAATGAAGTCAACATGAAGTCAGGTGGAGATCATAACGGGTGGATAACCACGGTGGGGATAAAAGGATCGTGGGGACAGTGACAGCAGGGAGTGGATGGGAAGGTTCTGAGATAGGGGTAATTGGATGCAATGACAGACAATCAGAAAGTTCCAAAGACACTGGTAGTCAGGAAGAATGGGAATTAGAAACAAAGGGAGTTTTTTAAAAGTATTTATCTGCAAGAGGATGAATACTCAGCAGTCTCTAGGAATAACCCAAATAAAAATATGCTCATCAGAGAATGCCAAAGCAGGCCTCAACCCTTCAGTATGCAAGGGTCCCGTGTGCGGTTCTACTTTGGGCCGATACCAATAATATTACATACAAACATGAGAGAATCCGCAGATGCTGGAAATCCAATGCAACAGACTCAAAATGTTGGAAGAAGTTCTGATGAAGGGTCTCGGCCTGAAATGTCGACTCTTTACTCTTTTTTCTTAAATGCTGCCTGGCCTGCTGATTTCCTCCAGCATTTTGTGTAATATTACATACAACTTGATATCACTTCTCATTCCTGCAGGCCTTTGTACAGATGCACATGGAGGACCCCATTTAATTCCCAGCAAACAGAGTACCCAGACCCATTCGACATTTGGACCCGTATAAAATTTGTACTCAATGAGTGGAAACAATGTGGTACTCAATAGAATTTCCACCCATCCATTTTACACAGCCTGAATTAATGTAAATTCAATTCTGAACAAATTAGTGATAAATTATCAACTATTAGTTCAAATGAATATCAAATAAGCAGGAGAGTCTACCCACACCTGTTGTACTGAATCCTATTGAATGACTAATTGCTTCCCAAGCCTTTGCTCATTTATTTAGATCACACTCATTAGCAGCAAGTGCTTGCTGATATCTGATGTCCATGATCAAGATTCCCAAAAGAGTGCAAGATAAAGAATGCAAAAGCATTGAACAGAACATAAGGCAACATTAGGGCAATTGATCAAATACATGATTAAAGACACAAGAGAAAAGAGAAAAGAGGAATAGAGAAGCAGTGGGGTGTAGAGAAAGAAAGCACAGGCAACTAAAGATGGTAAAATCAGAAATATGAAAGAGGTAGGAGTGGGAGGCACATAAAGACCTCAGAGGACTGAAAGACAGATGGTTGCTGACAAGTGAGGGATTTGGAAAACAAAAGTTGATTGCAAGGGGACACTAGCAAAGGTGATGGCAGAGCAACAACAGCTGGAGTTTCTAGGGGCAATTCGGAAGGTGCATGATAGATATATCCCTAAGATGAAGAAGTATTCTAAAAGGAGGATGAGACAACCGTGGCTGACAAGGGAAGTCAAAAATAGCATAAAAGGAAAAGAGAGGGCGTATAATATAGCAAAAATTAGTGGGAAATTAGAGGATTGAGAAGCTTTTAAAAACCCTCAGAGGGCAACTTAAAAAAAACATAAGGAGAGTAAAGATGAAACATGAAGATAAGCTAGCCAATAATATCAAAGGGGATAATAAAGATTTTTTCAGATATATTAAGAGTAAAAAAAGAGGTGAGAGTGGATCACTGGAAAATTATGCTGGAGAGGTAGTAATGGGTGAACTGAACAAGTATTTTGCATTAGTCTTCACTGTGGGAGACACTATCAGGTTGCCAGAAATTCAAGAGTGTCAGTGGTCAGAAGTAAGTTTAGTTGCTATTACTCAGGAGATGGTGCTTAGGAAGCTGAAAGGTCTGGAGGTAGATAGGTCACCTGGACCAGATGAATTACACCCCATGGTTCTGAAAGAGGTAGCTAAAGAAATTGGGGAGGCAATAGTAATGATCTTTCAAGAATCACTGGATTCTGGAATGGTTCCAGAGGACTAGAAAATTCCAAATGTCACTCCAGACTTTAGGAACAGAGGGAGGCAGAAGAAAAGAAATTATAGGCCGGTTAGCCAGACTTCATGGTTGGGAAGATGTTGGAGACCATTATTAGGGATGAGGTTTTGGGGTATTTGGAAACAAATATATTAAAAGTGGAGATTGGTACGCTCTTGATTAGTCAGGGTGTCAAGGATTATGGGGAGAATGGGGTTGAGAGGAGTTACAGTTTAGCCATGATGGAATGGTGCAGCAGGCTGAATGGCTGAATGGCCTGATTCTATTCCTATGTCTTATGGCCTTATGAAAAAAAAAGGGAAGTTTCAAATTGAACTAAATCAGGAGCCAATATAAGTCAGAAAACAGAATAATAAAGTTAGATGAACTTGGATGGACTCACAATGATGAATACTAAGCAAAGTTAGAGATGGATCTCAGAATCAGAAAGGGTTTTGTTCTTCATGAAGCTAAGTGGCAGAGCAGTAGCTTCTGGCAGTTTACATTCGGACATCTGGCCTTTGAACCTGTACCATATTAAAAGTGGTGCAGGTTCAGAATCTCTAGTTATTTAACTAGAGAGAAATAGCAATGAGGGAAATTTATTTCTACTGACAGAGTGACTGGTTACAGAGACACAAATTCAAGATGATCAATAGAAGAACAGACAGTAATGTTTCTTGGTGCATAACCTGTGCTTGCTGTCATCTGTGACAGAAAGGCTATAGGTATCTTTTTGTTATCTTATCTACTTCCACCGCTTCCACCCTCTGTGTAAAAAATGTTGCTTCATAGAAATCCTTTTAACTTGCTACTCCCTTACATCTTTAAATGGTTTCTTATAGCATTTGTCATTTCCAACTTGGGAAGGAAGGACTATCTACCCGAAATCTGTAAGTTCTGCAATAACCTACCAATAAATTATTCAATAACCTACAGATTTGTGGCTGATCCCTTGATCCAATATTCAGGCAGTGAGGTAGAGGAATTAGAGAATTGGAGAGTAGGAATATTATGAGATCTGTTTTATATTTCCCCTGTGGCTAGCAGTGCTTACCATTCTCAGCACTATACATTACCTATATAAAGTATAACTGTGAGCATCAGTGTAGGTTCAAGCTACCAGCCAGATTTTGCATAACGAGACATAGAAATTCCCAAGTTGTAAACGTGAATCCTAAGACCATAAGAGATCGGAGTAGAATTTGGACATTCGGCCCTTTGAGTCTGCTCCACCATTCAGTTTTGGTTGTTTTGCTGTTCCTCTCAAACTCATTCTCTTGCCTACTCCCTGCAACCTTTGATACCCATACTAATTAAGAAACTATCAACCTCTGCTTTAAATATACCCAATAACTCTACAGATATATCACCCTCAGGCTAAAAGACTTCCTCCTCATATTTGTTCCAAAGGAATGTTTTCCATTCTGAGGCTATGCCCTCTGGACCTAAGCTCTCCCACTATTGGAAACATCCTGTTCATATCTACGCCAGGCCTTTCCAAATTTGATAGGTTTCAATGAAAATTGATAGGGATATTCATTCTCATTCTTCTAAACTACAGCAAGTTACGGGCCACAGCCATCAAAAGCTCCTTGTGCATTATAAATGTCATCTGGACCTCTTCAAAACCAGTACTTCCTACATAGGGCCCAAAACTGCTCACAATACTGTACTCCAAATGTGGTCTGATCAATGCCTTATAAAGTATCAGCATCATATCCTTGCATTGTATTCTAGTCCTCTCCAAATGAATGCTAACATTGCATATATTTTCCTTACCACTGACTCAACCTACAAGTTAACCTTTAGGGAATCCTGCACTGGGACTCCCAAGTCCCTTTTCACCTCCAATTTCTGAACTTGCTCCCAATTTAGAAAATAGTCTACACCTTTATTCCTTTGATCAAAGTCCTTGACCATACACTTCTCTACCACTTCTTTTCCCATTCTCCTAATCTGTCCTTCTGCAGACTACCTGCTTCCTCAACACTATCTGTCCCTCAACCTACACTCTGCAAACTTGGCCACAAATCCATCAATTCCATCATCCAGATTATTAACATGTAAAGTGAAAAGTAGTGGACCCAACATCAATTCCAACGGAACACTACCAGTCACTGGCAGCCAACCAGAAAAGGCCCTATTCATTCTCACTCTTCGTCTTCTATCCATGCTAGTATCTTTCCTGTAATGTCATGTTAAGCACCCTCATGTGCAGCACTTTGTCAAAGGCCTTTTGAAAATTCAAATAAACAACATCTACTGACTCTACTTTGTCCATCCTGCCTGTCACTTCCTTAAAAAATTCCAACAGATGTCAAGCGAGATTTCTCCTTAAGGAAACCATATTGGCTTCACTTGCAATGTCATGTGCCTGGAAGCACCTCACAATTTCATCCTTTCTTTCTTTCTTTCTTTTTAAATCTTTTTATTGAATAAGTATACAAAAGGATAAGCCATATAGGCACTAATACAATGTTAGAATATAATAAAATTACAGGAGATATTAATACAGAAAAAAAGTGATACAAACAATGTAATTTAAACATAACATACTAAGGTAACATAATAGTATACTAATTTTTATATATATATCAATAGAGAAAAGAAAAAAAAACCCAAAAAAAAACCCACCGTGCAACTAAACTAAAAGCAAAGCAAAGCAAAGCAATGGGCTAACTTGGAACTAAATAAAGGACTTAAAATCACGTCCTCAAACCCGACCTCCATTAAAAACAGTAAAAAAAAACAAGAAGGGTATATAAATATGGAGCAAAAAAGAGAAGAAAAAAAATTACATTAAATGAAAATATTGAATAAAAGATCTCCAGGTCTGTTCAAATTTAAGTGAGGAATCATAAAGATTACTTCTAATTTTCTCCAAATTCAAGCATAATATCATCTGAGAAAACCAAAAAAAGGTGGTTGGAGCATTAAGCTCTTTCCAATGTTGTAAGATGCATCTTTTCGCCATTAAAGTAAGAAATGCAATCATTCTACGGGCTGAAGGAGAAAGATTACTGGAAATTTTAGGTAGTCCAAAGATAGCAGTAATAGGGTGAGGAGAGATATCTATATTCAATACCTTTGAGATAATATTAAAAATGTCTCTCCAAAAAGTTTCCAGAGTAGGACAAGACCAAAACATATGAGTTAAAGAGGCTATCTGCCCCGGACATCTATCAATTTCATCCTTAATAATGGACGTTAAAAAGTTGCCAACCACTGAAGCCAGACTAACTGGTCTATAATTTCTTGCAGAGAAATGCTTTTGCAAACTCCAGCAGTAAAGAGAAATTCGTCTGGTAGAACTTAGAAGTAAATTATTCACAAGCTCATGTTTTTTATGTGTATTAGTCTGATGTGATGCCCTGTTTATGATGATGAGGTGAAAATATTATTTGTCTACACAAGCCGGTCATGAATAAGCTTTGACTGATCTGATGGAATTGACTTTTGCCATAAATGGAACAATTTATTAAAATATGTTGCCATTGCTCTCACATATTTATTACAATGGCGGCAACGAACAATGATCAATTACTCTTAGGATATTAAAAATGCTCAAGCAACTGGACAGCTAAAGGAATAACAGCTATTTGCAATATAATGAAAGAAGGAACACTGTTCAGTTTTGAAATGCTCAAAGAGAAACACTTATTAGAAAAACAAGACTTTTACCGGTATTTACAGATGCGACAGTATGTTAATAGGACGGTTAAAAATGTAACCAAGGCAAGTACATGTCTGTCAGAGCTATTTAGAAAAGCATGTGATTCAGACAACGGTAGTACAATTATTTCAAGCATGTATAAGGGTTTGTCAAACCTTAAGACACATTCGACTTCATACATTAAAACAAAATGGGAGAAGGAAGGAGGGATAATAATATCTGAGGAAGACTAGACAATAATATGGAGGTATCGATGGAAGTGTACCAGTTCACAGAAATAGAGGGAGTTTGGGTGGAAAAACTTGATAAGATATCTTATTACACCCTCTCAGAAATCTCATTATGATAGTAACCTTCCTGTTTGCTAGAGAAATTGTGGAAATCAAAATGCAAACCATTATCATATTTTCTGGGAATGCCCCGTTATCAAAGACTATTGGAGTGGGATACATAATGCCCTACAAGACATCTTTAAATGTGAAATACCCTTAGAGAGTAAGACCATATATTTTGGGTATATACCTCAAGAATGGTTGAAAAGAGATAAATATTTAATAAGTGTACTGCTGGTGGCTGGTAAAAAGACCCTTACCAGGAAATGGTTATCACAGGAGAGCCCAACTTTAAATGTATGGATGGAAATTACAATGGACATTTACAAAATGGAGAAGCTAACAGCATCTGTTAATCATAAGTTGGAACAATTTTATTCATACTGGAAAAAATGGCTTAACTACATAACACCTCATAGGCCTGATTTTATTCTCACAAGTCAATGAATATGTTGTAAAAAAAAGATCACTCCCTACTTTGTACAAAGTTTTCTTCTTTCGACTGTTCTTTCTTTCCTCTCCTTTCTATGAGTTTACACTGTACCTCAGATAAATACGTGGAGATTTGTGACAAATACGATTATATGATATATATGTACAGTATCTGAAATACATCTTATGGAAATGTTTGTTTGATGTTGAAATTCAATAAAAAAATAAAAAAAATAAATAAAAATGCTCAAGCAAACTTCAAATATATTTGTCCTTTGTATGGCATGTACAGAAATTCAACTAAGAAGGAATTGAAAACCAGGACATCAGCTTGGGATGGTGTGAAGTGGCTGGTTGGCGCTACCCCTAATTTTTGCCCTATACAGATTGGTTTGGGAATTGAAGCTCCAAAGTTATTTTGCAGGCCAATGAACAGTTGTGCCTCCTACTGTGAAATGGCGTGTTTTACAACACAGATAGGGACTCCAGGCTGGCTTTATCAACCAGATGGCTGGTGCAATTGACAGCCACAGCAGAGTTTGATGTGCTCCAACTGGATCTGCCAATGGAGGTTCGATCGGCTGTGTATCAGGTACACTAATGCTTATATTCCTCATATTTTGGGAAGTAAAGATGCGAGATAAACACATACACGTAGAACAGTATAGCACAGGAACAGGCCCTTCGGCGCATGATGTTGTGCCAAACCAGCTAAAAAGTAAATCAAAAACACCCAAACACTAATCTCTCTTACCTACACAATTCCATATCCCTATCCAAATGCCTCTTAAAAGCCTCTAATGTATTTTCCTTTATCACTACACCAGACAGCACATTCCAGGCATCCACCACTCTCTAAGTAAAAAACTTACCCCTCACATCCCCTTTGAAGCTACCCCCTCTCACCTTCAATGGATGACCCCTGGTATTAGGCATTTCAACCCTGGGAAACAGATACTCCCTGTCCACTCTATCTCTGCCTCTCATCATCTTATAAACCTCTGTCAGATCTACCCTCAGCTTCCAACGCACCTGAGAAAACAACCCAAGTTCATCCAACCTCTCATGATAGCACATGCCCTCAAAACCAGGCAGCATCTCGGTAAAGCCCTTCTGCACCCTCTCCAAAGCCTCAAAATCCTTCCTATAGTGGGGCGACCAGATCTGTACATAACACTCTTTTTTGTCGGCTACAGGGAACAGTTTATGTTCCAAGCTTACACTGGTGCCACCCTCCAACCTTTCCTATGCTACATTGACAACTGCGTTCATGCTGCTTCCTGCACCCATGCTGAGCTCGTTGGCTTCATCGATTTTGCCTCCAACTTCCACCCGGCCCTCAAATTTACCTGGTTCATTTCCAAATCTCCCTCCCCTTTCTTGATCTCTTTGTCTCCATCACTGGAGACAATTTATATACCAATATCTTTTATAAACCCACGGACTCTCACAGTTATGTGGACTATACCTTTTCCCACCCTGTCAACTGTAAAAATGCCATCTCATTCTCTCAGTTCCTCCGTCTCTGCAGAATCTTCTCTCAGGATGAGGCTTTTCATTCCAGAACGAAGGAGATGTCCTCCTTCAAAGAAAGGGGCTCCACCATCAATGATGCCCTCACCCGCATCTTTTCCATTTCATGCACGTCTGTCTCCACTCCATCCTCCTGCCACATCAAGGATAGGGTTCCTCTTGTCCTCACCTCCCTCTCCACTAGCCTCTGCATCCAGTACATAATTTTCCCTAACTTCTGCCATCTCCAATGGGAGCTCTCCACCAAGTACATCTTTCCCTCCCCCCACTTTCTGCTTTCCACATGGATCTCTCCCTACATGACTCCCTTGTCCATTCAGCCCTCCTCCACTGATCTCCCTCCTGGCACTTATCCTTGCAAGCAGACCAAAATCTATACCTGCCCCTACACCTTCTCCCTCACTACCATTCAGGGCCCTAAACAGTCCTTCCAGGTGAGGTGACACTTCACCTGTGAGACTGTTGGGATCATCTACTGTATCTGGTGCTCCTTGCGTGGCCTCCTGTATATCAGTGAGGCCCAATGTAGATTGGAGACTGCTTCGCTGAACACCTATGCTCTCTCCACCAGAAAAAAAGCAGGATCTCCTAGTGACCACTCATTTGAATTCTACTTCCCATTCCTATTTCTACATCTCAGTCCATGGCCTCCTCTACTGTCACGATGAGGCCACACTCAGATTGGAAAAGCATCACCTTATATTCCATCTGGGTTACCTCCAACCTGATGGCATGAACATCAAATTCTCAAACTTCTGGTAATTGCCCCCTCCTCGCCTTCACCATTCCCCATTCCCATTTGCCTGTGTCACCCTATCTCCTTAACTGGCCATCACCCCCCCTCTGGTGCTCCTCCCCCTTCCCTTTTTTCCACATTCTTCTATCCTCTTCCATCAGATTCCCCCTTCTCCAGCCCAGCTCTTTACTTCACCTCTCCCAGTTTCACCTATCACCTACCACCTTGTACTTCTTCCTCCCGCTCTCACCTTCTTACTCCAACTTCTCATCTTTTTACCCAGTCCTGCGAAAGAGTCTCAGCCCAAGACGTTGACTGTACTCTTTTGCATAGATGCTGCCTGGCCTGCTGAGTTCCTTTAGCATTTTGTGTGTGTTCCTTGGATTTCCAGCATCTGCAGATTTTCTCATATTTGAGGTCCCACATATGTACATCAGACCTCACCGATGGAGAGGATGCCATACCAGGAGAACCAGATACAGCAGACGACCCTGACAGACTCAAAGGTGAAGTGTTGCCTCACCTGGAAGGTCTGTTTGGGCCCTGAATGGAGGTGAGGGAGGAGGTGGGGCAATTCTTCTACCTGCAGGGTTAAGTGCCGGGATGGAGATCGGTGGGGTGGAATGAATGGATCCCTGCAGAAAGCGAAGAGTGGGCAAGAGGTAAGGAGGTGTTTGGTGGTGGGATCCCGATGAAGATGACGGAAGTTGCAGAGAACCAATACCAGGAAGTTGTGGGGAATAGGTGATGGAAGTTACATTATTCCAAGCTTTAAAATAGGAATTTCCAGCTATTCCATAGGTTTCTTAGATATATTTGCACCAAAACTGACAAGTTGGGCAGAACACTATAGCGTGTCCAGTGACACTTTGAACAATACATCTCTATTCCCCACGCGGTTCTGGCATTAGACTGAGAACAATAGCTGAGCAACTCTTCTCCTAGGAGAGGACATGCAGCAGATGACTGAGAGTGGCTCAGCAATACATCATTGGAAAGAGACCAAGTAACACGCTGGCAAGACGCAGCCAAGTAACGTATTGCTGAGGAGAGGCTGAGCAGAGAAGCCTGGCCTAGTCATTTTTCTGCCATTCCTCACCATTGCTCTACATACTGATGCAGGAGTAAGTTCCAGCTGGCAAGTTCAATGTGCAATTGTGGAATGCATAATCTGACATAGAATTAATGAGGATATACAATTGTGTGAGTTTGTCAAGGAAAATGAGTGTGGGTTTGTTAAGGCCATTTCAGCCCACCTCATCCATGACAACCACAATATTTATCTACGTTAATCACATTGTATTCCTCTTCACTTTTCCTGTCCAAGTACCTGGAAAAAACATCTTTTAAACATTGTCCTCCATTATGTCTTCTGGTAACTTATTCCAGGTATTCACCATCCTGTATCCCATTAAAGCCACTGAGTCTAAGGGGGTCCTAATCAATATTGGGGAAATTAAAATGAGCCATCACAATAAATACGCTATTTGTACACCTTCCCGGGATCCGCTGCATATCTGTTCCAATAGTTCGCCCAGGAAGGCCTATAGTATAATTCCATCATTATGATTGCTCCTGTCTTATTCCTAGGTTAGAGTCATAGAACACTATGTCAAAGAAACAGGACCTTCGGCCCATCTAGTCTGTGCCAGACTATTAATCTGCATAGTCGCATCAACCTGCACCCGGACTAGCACCCTCCATACTCCTCCCATCCATAGTTCTCCAAAATGCTGAGATTAAACCCACATTCACCACTTCTACTGAGAGCCCGTCCCACACTCTCACCACCCTCTAAGTGAAGAAATTCCCCCTCATGTTCCCCTTGAATATTTCAGCTTTCACCCTTGATCTATGATCTCCTGCACTAGTTTCAACCAATCTCAGTGGAGAAAGCCTGCTTGCATTTACTCTCATAATTTTGTATACCTCTATCAAATCTTCTCTCATTCTTCTACGCTCTCGGGAATAAAGTCCAAACCTTTTCAACCTTTCACTATAACTCCGCACTCTTACAACCTTATTTACATCTTTCTGATAGGTAGGTGGCCAAAACTGCACGCAATACTCCAAATCAGGCCTCACTAACGTTTTATAAAATTTCAATAGAACATCCTAATTCCTGTACTCAATAATTGATTTCTGAAGGCCACTGGGCCAAAAGCATTCTTTACAACCCTATCTGTATTCCCAGATCCCTCTGTTCTATTGCACTCCTCAGTGCCCTACTGCTCACTGTGTGAGACCTACTTTGGTTGGTCCTCCCAAAGCGCAACACTCACACTCGTTTGCATTAAATTCCATCTGCCATTTTTCCGGCTGGTCCACTACAAGCTTTGATAGTCTTCCTCACTGTCTACTTCACCCCTAATTTTGGTGTGATCCACAATTTTGCTAATTCAGTTTACCACATTATAATCCAGATCGTTGATGGAGGAGACAATCAACAATGGACCCAGCACCAATCCCTGTGGCACTGCACTAGTCACAGGCCTCCAGTTAAGAGTTCAAAGTTCAAAGTAAATTGTATAAGCAAAGTACAAATATGTCATCATAACCCTGAGATTTATTTTCTTGTGGGCATACACAACTAATCTACATAATAATAATAATAATAATAATAATAATAATAATAACAGAATCAAGGAAAGAGCACCCAACTGGAGTATTCAACCAGACTGCAGAGGACCAAAAAACATGCAAATACGAAAAGAAGAAACATTAATATAAATAAATAAGCAATAAATATTGAGAACAGGAGATGAAGAGTCCTTGAAAGTGAGTCCATCAGTTGTGGGAACATTTCAATGATGGGGCAAGTGAATCTGAGTGAAGTTATCCACTTTTGTTCAAGTTTGAGGGGTATGAGGGAAAATAACTGAGGTAATCATCTCAACCACTCTCTGGCTTCTTCCATGCAGCCAAATGTTTAATCCTATTGAATAGTTCATCTTGAATACCAAGTTCTACATGAGTTCTACCTCAGTGGAAGAGCCCAACAATATATCCTCTCTTAGTGCAGCAGTCATGTTCTCCCTCATCAGTAATGCAACTCCCCCACCTCAGTTACATCTTCCTCAGTCACATCTGAAACATCTGTATCCTCTAATATTGAGCTACCACTCTAGTCCTTCTATCAACTTGGTTTCTGTAGCAGTTGCAATATCGTACTAATACAGGCTGTAAACTCATCTGCCTTGCCCGTTATATTCCTTACATTAAAGTCAATGCATTTCAGGCTGTCATTAAATTGAATTAACTTTATTTTTTACATCCTCCTTTTATGCTGCGGTACCGTTTCCCGGATGGTAGCAGCTGGAATCGATTGTGGTTGAGGTGACACAGATCCCCAATGATCCTACGGGCCCTTTTTACACACCTGTCCTTGTAAATGTCCTAAATCACAGGGAGTTCACAACTACAGGTGCGTTGGGCTGACCGCACCACTCTCTGCAGAGTCCTGCGATTAAGGGAGGTACAGTTCCCATACCAGGCAGTGATGCAGCCAGTCAGGATGCTCTCAATTCTGCCCCTGTAGAAAGTTCTAAGGATTTGGGGGCCCATACCAAACTTCCTCAACTGTCTGAGGTGAAAGAGGTGCTGTTGTGCCTTTTTCACCACACAGCTGATCTGTACAGAACATGTGAGGTCCTCGGTGATGTGGATGCTGAGGAACTTGAAGCTGTTCACCATCTCAACCCCAGATCCATTGATGTCAATAGGGGTTAGCCAGTCACCATTCCTCCTGTAATCCACAACCAGCTCCTTTGTTTTTGCGACATTGAGGGAGAGGTTGTTTTCTTGACACCACTGTGTCAGAGAGATGACTTCTTCCTTGTTGGCCACCTCGTTATTGTTTGAGATAAGGCTAATCAAAGTAGTGTTGTCGGCAAACTTAATTAGCAGATTAGAGCTGTGGGTGATGACACAGTCATGAGTATACAGGGAGTAAAGGAGGACAACATAGCACTCCTAAGTGGCTCGCTGTGTTTCATTATTATGGTCCTACCTGTTTTTTCCTGTCAGACGTACTTGACTTAACCACCAACTCCTCCTCAATCTCTCCACTTGTTGGTCTACTGCTCTAGTTCTTGCCCTTGCTACATTAACTTAGATCTTCCCAAGTAGTTCTAGCAAACTTCCACACAAGGATATGGGTGTCCCTACAGATCAGGTGTAACTCACCCTTCTTGTGTCATATTCCCTGGAAGAGATCCCACGTATCTGAAGCTTTCCATCCTACACAAGCTCTTTACCCATGCTTTAAGTGTACCTTCCTAATTCTGGCCTCACTGATGCATGAACATTTCTTGATATAATAGTCCATTCAGCCCATTGAGTCCAAGTTGACCCCTTTGACCCTATTGTTCCACGTCCTCCCTCTCTCATGTACTCGTTAGCATTCCCAAGTTCTCCTAACAGCCACGTATGCTGGGGTAATTTTCTGCAGCCAATTAACCTACTAGCCAGCACATTTCTGAAATATGAGAGGATTACGTGGCCCGCCCTGGGGGAAAATACATCAGCACCGGGAGCAGATTCAGTTCACTCAGGCTATTGAGTCTGCTCTGCCATGTCATCATGTCTGATTTGTTATCCTTCTCAATCACATTCTCATGCCTTCTGTCCATAATCTTTGACACCTTGATGAACAAGTTAAACTCCGCTTTAAATATACTCAATGACCTGGCCTCCACAGCTGTCCGTGGCAGTGAATTCCAAAGATTCACAACCCTCTGGCTAAAAAATTCCTTCTCATCTCTGTTCTAAATGGACATCCCTTTGTTCTGAGGCTGTGGCCCCCTAGACTCACCCACTATATGAAACATCTTCTCCGCATCCACTCTATCTAGCCCTTTCATTATGCGATAGGTTTCAATGAGATCTCCCTCATTCCCCTAAACTCCAGCAAGTACAGGTCCAGAGCCATCAAATGCTCCTCATACGTTAATATAAAGAATGTGGTGGAGCCACAAAGCCACTCAACAGCGACTCCTTCAAGCTCAGCTGTGGAAACAGCTTAATTTCTACCTTTGATGTCTCTCTTTTCCCTTTTCAGGGTTGGTGGGGTTTCTGTTGAAGACCCTGACCTGGAGTTACACTCTGACTTCGATTCTTTGCGGTGGCAGGATTGGCTACTTTTCAAAATCCCGAGTATGCAGCCTAAAAGACCAGCGTGCCTTCGGGGATCTGGGGCTTTGCGGCCCTGAGGACGGGCTGATTCTATGCCGTTGCTGACTGAAGCATCATGGGAGAAAACAGAACACCAGGAACAACTGATCAGCAGGCACAGGCTCTGTTCTCTGTTTTCTTTCTTTTTTTCCTCTCCCTCTCCCTCTCTCTAGTTTGTTGCTCAGGTCAGAGAACTAAAAAAAAGTGGTGCAACAGACTTGATTGTCACAAATCAGTGAGTTGTTTTGTTACGTCTCCTCTCTCACTGTTAAAGGGACACCTCTTTTTTCTTTTACCAGGGAGAGAGAGAGCCTGTGGTCTGCTGAATTGTCAGGTGAACGACTAGTTTTTGTTGTACTGCAGATCATGGTCTTTCTTGGGAGTTTTGCTATTGCTTGCTTGGTGGGTGGAGGGTGCTGATGCTTTTTTACTGAAGTGGGTGGGGGTGGGGAGGGGCATTGCTTTGCTTCTGCTTGTGGTTGGTGGTGCTTTGGGGTTCTAATGTTTTAACTGTCACTCAGTGTTTGGGGCACTCTTCTGTTTTCGTGGATGTTTGTGAAAAATAAAAGTTTCAGGATGTATTTTTCAGATATTAACTGAAACTATAGAACTATTGAACCCTTCCATTCTTGGGAGCATTGTTGTGAACCTCCTCTGCACACTTTCCAATGGCAGCACATCTTTTCTTAGATAAGGAGTTCAAAACTGTTCACAATACTCCAAGTGCGGTCTGAGTAATGCCTTATAAAGCCTCAGCACCACATTCTTGTTCTTATATTCTAGTCCTCTTGAAATGAATGCTAACATTACATTTGCTTTCCTTACCACTCAACTGTAAGTTAACCTTTTAGAGCATCCTACACAAGGACTCCCAAGTCCCTTTGCACCTCTGATTTTTAGATTATCTCCCTGTTTAGAAAATAGTCAACACCTTTATTTCTTTCACCAAAATGTATACCATACACTTCTCCACACTATATTCCATCTGCCACTTGTTTGCCCATTCTCCCAATCTGTCCAAGTCCTTGTGCAAACCCCCTGCTTCCTCCACACTACCTGCCCCTCCACCTATCTCTGGATCATCAGCAAACTTGGCCACAAAGCCATCAATTCCATCACCCAAGTCATTGAGATATAACATGAAAAGAAGCTAGCCATGTAGTCACCGGCAGCCAACCAGAAAAGATTGCCTTTATTTCTATTCTTTGCCTCCTGCCAATCAGCCAATCTTCTATCCATGCCAGTACCTTTCCTGTAATACCATGGTCTCTTATCTTGTTAAGCAGCCTTGTCAAAGGCCTTCTAAAAATCCAAGTAAAATCCACTGACAAACAATGCTGGAGGAACTCAGCAGGCCAGGCAGCATCTATGGTTAGGCGTACAGTCGATGTTTCAGACTGAGACCCTTCATCAGGAAGGGACTCGGCCTGAAACGTCGACTGTACTCTTTTCCATAGATGCTGCCTGGCTTGCTGAGTTCCTCCAGCACTTTGTATGTGTTGCTTGGATTTCCAACATCTGCAGATTTTCTCTTGTTTCTGTATATCCACTGGCTCTCCTTTGTCTACCTGCCTGTTACTTCCTCAAAGAATTCCAAAAGACATTATTTCCCCTTAAGGAAATTATGCCGACTTTGGCCTACTTTATAAGGTGCCTCTAGGTACCGTAAAACCTCATCCTTAATAATGGACTCCAACATCTTTTCATCCACTGAAGTCAGGCTAACAGGCCTATAATTTCTTTTCTTCTGACTTCCTCCTTTCTTAAAGAGTGGAGTGACATTTGCAATTTTCCAGTCCTCCAGGACCATTCCAGAATCTAATGATTTTTGAAAGATCATTACTAATGCCTCCATAATCCTATTTCAGAACCCTAGAGTGTAGTATCATTTGGTCCAGGTAACTAATTTACCTACAGACGTTTCAGTTTCCGAAGCACCTTCTCCTTAGTAATAGCAACTGCACTTATCTCTACTGCCGGACACCCTACACAATTTTTGGCAAGTTGACAGTGTCTTCCACAGTGAAGTCTGACACAAAATACTTATGTTTGTCCCCCAATGCTACTTCTCCAGCTTAATTTTCCAGCAGTCCAATATCTACTTTCACCTCTCTTTTTTTCATTGTATATCTGAAAAAATCTATCTGCATCTTCTTTTATATTATTGGCTAGCTGTATATATCCTTCATCTTCACTGTCCTTGTGAATTTTTTAGTTGCCTTCTGTTGGTTTTTAAAAGCTTCCCAACCTTTTAACTTTCCACTAATATTTGCTCTATTATATGCCTTCTCTTCTGCTTTTATACCATCTTTGACTTTCTTTGTCAGCCACAGTTGACCCATCCTCCCTTTAGAATACTTCATTTTTGGGATGTATCTATCCTGTGCTTTCTGAGTTGCCCCAAGAAACTCCAGCCATTGTTGTTCTGCCATCATCCCTGCTAGTGACCTTTTCCAATCAACTTTGTCCAGCTCTTCTCTCATGCCTCTGTAACTCCTTTCACTCCACTGTAATACTGATACATCTGACTTTATGTTCTCCCTCTCAAATTGCCTCCTATTATGATCACAAAGTCGTTCTTTACCTTAAGGTCGCTAATCAAATCTTAACAATATCCAATCTAGAATTGCCTTTCTCCTAGTGTGCTCAACCACAAGCTGCGTGAAAAAGCCATTGCGTAGGCATTCTACAAATTCCCTCTCTTGGGATCCAGCGCCAAACTGATTTTCCCAATCTACCTGCATATTAAAGTTCTCTATGACTATTGTAACATTACCTTTTGATGTACCTTTTCTATGTCCCACTGTAATTTGTACCTCACATCCTGGCTACTGTCAGAGACCCATATACAACACCCATCAGGGTCTTTTTACTTTTGCAATTTCTTAACTCTACTGACGAGCATTTTCCATCTTCTGATCCTATGTCACCTCTTTCTAGGGATTTGATTTCAAAGTTTAAATTTTAAAGTGAATTTATTGTCAAAGTACATATATGTCACCACATGCAACCCTGAGATTCTTGTGGGCATACTCAATTAATCAAGTAACCATAATAGAATCAATGAAAGAGCATGCCCAATAGGGCATACAAAAGATGATAAAAACCAATTTGCAAAAGACAACAAACTGTGCAAGTACAAAATAAAAAAGCAATAATAGTGACAAATAAATAAATAAACAATAAATATTGAGAACATAAGATGAAGAGTCTTTGAAAGTGAATCTATGGGTTGTGGGAACAATTCAGAGAAGCAGCAAGTGAAGTTGAGTGAAGTTATACCCTCTGTATCAAGAGCCTGATGGTTGAGGGGTAATAGCTGTTCCTGAACATGGTGCTATGAGTCCTGAGGCTCCTGTACTTTCTTTCTAATGGCAACAGTGAGAAGAGAGCATGACCAGTGTGGTGGGGGTCGTCGATGATGAATGCTGCTTTCCTACAATGAGCCATCCCACCCGCTCTGTCTCACTGCCTGTCTTTTCAATACAAGATGTGATCTTTGATCTTGAGCTCCCAACCATGATCTTCTTTTAGCCACAACTCAGAAACACTAATAACGTCATATCTGCCAATCTCTAACTACACTGCTTTATTCTGTATACAGCATGCATTCAAACATAACACCTTCAGACCTGTATTCATCACCCTTTACAATTTTGTCCCTATGTTACACTTCAACTTATCCCACTGACTGTAATTTTGCTCCATCATCTGCCTGTTCTTCCTCACAGTCTCACTACACACGTACAACACTCCTTCGATCGATATCTTCTGGATAGATCATGAAATCATGTATTTCACTTCTTTTATGTCTATTTTTCTTCCTTGATGTGAATCTGGAACTGTTGGAGCCTGTGATTTGCGGTTTGTGAGATCGTTTGGGTGTTCCAGCGCTCTGCAGTCTCTGAGACAATTCCGGGAGACAGAGGCAGCCTGCATGAACTTCATGGAGAGAGGACTGCAGGACGGGGTGCGAGCCATTTTTCGATTCTATTTCACCGATTAAAGCTTCCATTGTTCACTGATAAAAGTGACAGGGAGATCGAAGCATCGAGGTGAGTGCAAAGGGTGAGCGCCAGCTGCCTGTCTTTTGATCATTCTGCAACAGAGGGAAAAGTCTGCTGCTGGGCCAGAGAGTGTTGCCCAGGTTTTCTGCATTTTGGATGTGGACTTGGACCATAGACTTTTTTCAGTCTTATAGTTTTTATATTCTGTGTTTTTCACCCAATCTTCCATTTTTTTGTGCAGGATGGGGGATTTGGGGGTTGATGTGCCTGTTCCATTTTGTTTGTTTTTTTTGTGCGGGGTGGGAGTATTTGGGAGTTGACGCCCGTGCTGCCTTTTTTTACTTTCTTGGTTTCATAGCTACCCTGAGAAGAAGAATTTCAAGTTGTATACCTTGATAATAAATGAACTTTTGAACATATTGCATCTACTTGTATACCAATTGTCCCATCCTCAGACCTATCACTCCAGTTCCTATTCCCCTGCCAACTTAGTTTTAACCCTATCCTACAGTTTTAACAAATGTGTCTGAAGGATTTACACAGGAAAGATATCCAAGCTCTGCGTAGACAGCACCAGAAGTCCAGACTGAATATAGTTTGCCAGAGCTGTGAGACAGCAACACCGCCTGCTGTGTCCGTATGCTGCCCTCTAATGTGGTTACCCAAATGTGTGAGATGAAATTTTACCAGCTGGAATTGTTTTAACACATTTCCTTAGGAAATGTGTCATAATCATTATGAAGAATGGTCTCACGTAGTGCTTAAACAAGTATGGGATTGGTTTCATTAATAAATTGCTGGTGGACAATGGGAGGTAGACGTAAGACTATAATGTTTCAGCACATTTCACACCAGGAAATATCCATTACAGATTAGATGGCAGATGAAGTTGTTGCAGACCCTGTGTGAAACGGATTAAAGGCAGAAAATCGCTATTATGTCCAAGATAAATGAAATATTGGTTGAAAGGTCAGTGCACCATGAACAATTAAAATTAGTGAGACCATGGTATTGTAAAAATAACTTCTGTATCCTAATCATCAGAACTGTACTATTTCTTAGCTCTGAACATGTATACATACAGTTTCAATCTTGTTTAATGTCATACAATTAAAGCTGGTTAAATTCATTTTGAAAAATTAAAGTGTTTAAAGTTGTTCTCAGGATCCCTCAGTACTTGATTAGTTGTGATACAAGTTATTTGATTCTGTGGTTAACGAGTTTGCTGAAATGACAGGACTTATAAGATTTGTCTCTTTAGACTCTTTTTCATGGTCACATTAGTAAACAGTTGGCCAGACAACTTTGAGATAAATAGGGATCCCTCTATTTATGAAGGCAACTGCTTTGAATTAATGAAGTACTTTTAGAGGCTTTTAGCCTTGGACAGGGAAGGAAGACATTGCAATGCTGAAGAGTCTAAAAGACATGGAAAATCATCCACAGGTATCCTTAGCCCAGTAAAGTACACTGATGTCCCATCTGTCTAGTAAAGTACACTGATGTCCCATCTGTCTAGTAGAGTACACTGATGTCCCATCCGTCTAGTAAAGTACACTGATGTCCCATCTGTCTAGTAGAGTACACTGATGTCCCGTCTGTCTAAGATGTATCTGAAAGAGTAAAGGTGAAAATTTAGGTCTTTTCTAATGCTTGAGTGCTTAGTCCAGTAATACCACATGCATAATTATTTACTAATGATAGAGTTTGTGATAATAGTCCATTAAATTTTTAAGCTTTTTGTAATGAGTTGTAGCGAGAATCAATATTAGAAAGAATCAGGAGAGGGAAAGAGCACCATTGGTATTGCTTACTTCTCTGAAACAAGACAGAAGAGGGAAAGACACACTTCTCTGCACATCTGTTGCCAAACTTGGTTCTATACAAATAAACAGAGTATATCGTCAAGCATATTCAAGAATCATACTGATAGACATGGGAAGGAGAGATTGGAAGAGTCATGGGTCCAACCTACCAAAAATGACATTAGCATAGTTAAAGTACTGATGGACTGGGTATGCTCCAATTGTTGAGGTTACGCCTGACAGAGCAAAGGTGCAAACTTGGGCCTTTTCTTATGCCTTGCCTCTACTGTAGAAGAATGTACCAAAAACACAGGTGTTACAGATTCCTGATTTGGTGTTCTCTCTCAGTTACTGTTGTTCCACATCCTCTCTCTCAGCTCAGACATAATAACTGCAGCTTTGGCGATGAATTTGTCAATTTCATCGTCAAAGCACAGATTACTAGGAAGCACTAACCCCAGATAAGCAAAATTTATCATTAACCTTCAGTTATATATCAAAATTCTCATGAATGGCAATAAAGTCTATCCTTTATCCTCCAAACCTGTTCCTTGATGTGGGATGCCTCTGAAATGCCATTAGCATGAACAACTCACTGAGGAGAATATCTTATTAGGGAACGAGGCAGGGCAGGTGACAAAAGTTTGTGTAGGGGAGCACTTTGCATCTAGTGATCATAATACTATTAGTTTCAAGAAAATTATGGAGAAGTATAGATTGGGTCCTTGTATGGAGATTCTAAATTGGAGAAAGGCCAATTTTGAAGGTAACAGAATATGTCAAGTGTGTATTGGGACAGGTTTGCTGGCAAAGGTGTGCTTGGTAAGTTGGAGACTTTCAAAAGTAAATTTGTGAGGGTACACAGTTTGTAGGTTCTTGTCAAAATAAAAGGCAAGGTTTAGGGAACCTTGGTTTTTGAGAGATATTGAGGCTCTGGTTCAGAAAAAGAGGTGTGTAACAAGTATAGGCAGGAAGGAGCAAGTGTGGAATTTCAGCAGTATAAGAAATGCAAGAGAACACAAGAAAATCGGCAAGGGTAAAAGAAGGCATGAGGTTGTTCTAGCAGACAAGGTGAAGGAGAATTCCAACGGCTTCTACAGATATATTAAGGCAAATGGACAGCAAGGGACAAAATTGGCCTCTGAATAATCAAAGTGCTCATCTCTGTATGGAGCTGAAAGAAATGGGGAAGATCTTAAGTGGATTTTTTGCAGCTGTATTTACTCAGGAGACAGGCACAGAGTCTATAGATGTGAGGTAAACCACAGTGAGTTCATGGATTGTATACAGAGGGGGAGGTGCTTGATGTCTTGAGGCTAATTAGGGTGGATAAATCCCGAGAGTCTGACAAGGTGTCCCCTCGGACCCTATGAGAAGCTAGTGCAGAAATTGCAAGGGCCCTAGCAGAGATATTTAAAACATCCTCAGCACGAGTGAGATAGAGCCCATTTTCAGGACTCTATCAAGGAGAACAGTAGGTTCCTCAAAACAAAGTTGACTCCTTTCAATTTGTCTGTGTTCAAAGAAATCAGGTTTCAGAAACTTTTATACTTTTACGAACTGATTTTCTGTTTTAATGGAATGTCTGTTTTTCCCAAAAGTCTTCCTAAATTTTAAAAAGAGCTTCCTTCTATGTAATTTGGGAGCAGTTAAATGTGGTAGAATGTTGACTTTCATCACAGGATTGAACCAGAGTTAATAACCTGTTACTTCTATTTAGCCTGAGGAGTATGATTGGTTGTTCAAGCCTCACAATAATTTGTGTCACCGAAATTCTAAGCTCTCTCCAGAGACTGTCTCCACCTCCATGGTCTAATGTGCCATAGAGAGAGTGCCCCAACGATCCAGTGGTGTGAGTGTAGCTCACTGCATCAGGAAGGGCAGCTAGCAACCCATTTGTGTTGAGTCCTCGCATTGCTGAAATGGACACACTGCTAGTGCAGTCCATCGTTAAAATATTGGGTAAAAAAATTAATGAGGTAGCTAGGAATCATTAAGGCACAGAAACTGGTCATTCAGGCAATTGAGTCTCTTCTGGCCCCTGCAAGAGCAATCCAATCAGTCCCATTTTACTGCTCTTTTCTCAAACCCCGACAAAATGTTGTCTCTCAAATAGTTCCCTTTTTTTAAGACACTAACTGTTTCTGGATTACTGACCTCAGAGGTAATGAATTTCAGAGCCTAAATATTCTGTGCCTAAAAAAAAAACTCACATCTTTGTATATTTTAAGTCCATGTGCTTTGGTCTCTGTACCATCTGTTTTAGGGAACATCTTACCTCTACTTGTTTCAATCAGTCTTTATACATTACAAACCCCTCATCAAATCTCTGAACAATCTTTCTTCTAAGGAGGATAAGCACAGTTTTTCCATTCTAGTCTGTAGCTGATAGCCTTCATCCCTAGAAGTACTTAAGTAAATCTTTCCTACCTTATCTTTAGACAGGGCTACAGTGAAGTGTTTGTAATATTAAGTACAGAACATGCTCTTATAACATTAATCCAGCCCCAACTATAAATATTAATACCTTAATTGAAGAATGAAATTCGATTGTCCACAATTGTGTTAATTTACTATTAATTAGTGGAAATGACATGTTCTTACCACAGGAAAGAGGATTATTGCAGATAGCTTTGGGTATGATTTTGATGTTAGATTAAAGTACATTTTTTAAAAGGAGATTTTATGGAACAGAAAGGCATAAAGATGACAGTGCATTGCAACAAGAATTTCTTTCCTTCTGCTGAGGTGCAAAGCTCCTCAGTTATGAATTGCTCACAGCAGCTTAGCCAAAATGCCTTCCCTTTAATGGAATTACTGTTATGAAGCTTATGTAACTGTAGGAAAAAAATGAGTTGGCACCTGCAGTGATGACAAAATTATTCCTTCCAGACAGATGAAGTACTGACAAGCTTCAGACAGGTATTACTGCACCCTTCATTTTTGTACTTCAAAATTGGACACAGGAATTTTGTAGTCATATTTCCGGATGTGGAATGGGGAAAAGTGTGAACGAGGAGTGAGCAGTCATTATGGGATGTGTCACTGAGAGGGTATAGAGCTGGGCAGGAAAATCCCACCACACAGGAAGGCAAGGAAACATGAAACAACCAGCTAACCATACAAGTGAGGAAGTAAAATTATTTGGCTAGTATTAGTTCGGACAGGAAAGTTTGTAGACGTCCTCCTGTACACGACCATTGTGGCTGCAAGTGGGCCACCGTTGCAGCAGTTCTCCTCCATTTTGATTTTTGGACTGATTCTGCTACAGAGCCTCGCTTTTACATTGTCTCTCTCCTGAGTGTGAGGAGAAATTTGAGCTGCTCCACTGTTCAAAAGCCTCATTAAGTAACAACCATTAGCAGCATCCATCTACATGGTCCCACTGTGCTGTAACCACATTGAGCAGTTCTCAAAATGGGGAAATTTCCTGTTTATGGAAACGCAGGGTTAGGCAGAATGAGAAATCAAACAAGTGGTGCCAGTGTTGGTGTCAACCACCTGTGCCTTTATTTTGCACCAAAAACGAGCTTTCTGTTTTAAGATTTATTCCTCCTTTATTTCTATTCTTTCTATCTCTCCCTCTTTCTGTCAAACTGATTTTTCTCTTTCTCTTTTCCTCTTGTCAGTAGGTTTCCAGCATACTGTACCTGTCTCTTTGGATGTTATTTCGGCAGCTCCCCAAAAAACTAATAACCCAAAGCCTGGGCAGAAACCTTCAGAGACCCACACTCCGACATTGAAACAACTGGTATTGAGCCATGCAGTAGAAGAATTCCTTTACTGAAATACATGTTCAGAGTAATAAAGGCATCCTGGTTTAAAAACACTAATTAATCGATAATCTGTCTGGCCATCATTTGGATGTATGTATAAGGCGTAAAAAACAAGTGACAAAGATGCTTCATATCAGATTCCTACTTTATAAAAGGGCTAAATTTCATATCCAGATTAATCCGGCCTTTCAGTGATTATACTCACAAAGTACTTCACAAATATAACTCAGTTAAGTAAAAACATAACCCATTCATTTTGGTTTGAAAACATACACTGGAAGATCTTTGGGCATAATCTGAGAAACATGCTAAGATGTGCCAATTGGATTGCTTGTAATAACCTTGACTACATTTCTGGTACACTTCCATATTAGTAAACATATCGAACCACATCATCAAGTTCGCCGATGACACAACCGTGGTGGGTCTCATCAGCAAGAACGATGACTCAGCACACAGAGAGGAGGTGCAGCAGCTAACGGACTGGTGCAGAGCCAACAACCTGTCTCTGAATGTGAACAAAACAAAAGAGATGGTTGTTGACTTCAGGAGGACACGGAGTGACCACTCTCCGCTGAACATTGACGACTCCTCCGAAGAGATTGTTAAGAGCACCAAATTTCTTGGTGTTCCCCTGGTGGAGAATCTCACCTGGTCCCTCAACACCAGCTCCATAGCAAAGAAAGCCCAGCAGCGTCTCTACTTTCTGCAAAGGCTGAGAAAAGTCCATCTCCCACCCCCCATCCTCACCACATTCTACAGAGGTTGTATTGAGAGCATCCTGAGCAGCTGCATCACTGCCTGGTTCGGAAATTGTACCACCTCGGATCGCAAGACCCTGCAGCGGATAGTGAGGTCAGCTGAGAAGATCATCGGGGTCTCTCTTCCCACCATTACAGACATTTATACAAAACACTGCATCTGTAAAGCAAACAGCATTATGAAGGACCCCACACACCCCTCATACAAACCCTTCTCCCTCCTGCCATCTGGCAAAAGGCACTGAAGCATTCGGGCTCTCACGACCAGACTATGTAACAGTTTCTTCCCCCAAGCCATCAGACTCCTCAATACTCAGAGCCTGGACTGACACCAACCTACTGCCCTCTACTGTGCCTATTGTCTTGTTTATTATTTATTGTAATGCCTGCACTGTTTTGTGCACTTTATGCAGTCCTGGGTAGGTCTGTAGTCTAGTGTAGTTTTTGTGTTATTTTACGTAGTTCAGTGTAGTTTTTGTATTGTTTCATGTAGCATCATGATGCTGAAAAACACTGCCTCATTTTTACTGTGTACTGTACCATCAGTTATGGTCGAAATGACAATAAAAAGTGACTTGACTTGACTTGATAAGAAACAGGAGCAGGAGGTGGTGATCTGGCCTGTTGAGCTATTCAATAAGATCGTGGCTGATTTGATGGCTACTCTGGTCATTTAGGGAGTTTAAACAGTGTGTAGAAGTGAACTGTTGCCTAATTCTGTCCAACTGGTAATTCACTATAGTCTATTTCTTCATTTTTCCATATGATATGGGGATCACTAACAAAGCCAGTGTTTAAACTACCCATACCTAACTTCCCATGAAAAGGTAGTGGAGAGTTGCCTTCCATCTCCTGTGCTGAAGATACCTGTTGTACTGTGTTGGGGTATTGAGTTCCAGCATTTGGACACAGCCTCTGTGAAGGAAGGGAGATATACGTACTCCTAAGTCAGCAATGTTGTCGGCTTAGAAAGGAATTTGCAGGCAATTCTGTTTTCACACATCTGCCATCGTTGTCCTTTAGGCAATACAAGTCAGAGGTCAGGGAAATGCTTTCACTGAAACCCTGGCAAGTGGCTAGAGCGCATTTGAAGTTGTTCCATTCTGCAGCTAGAATGCCCAAGTATTGAAGAATGTGAACACGCAGGACATTAAGCTCTTGAGTTATTGAATCAACTGTTACCCAGGCAAGTACAGTACATTCCATTTCACTCTAAGTTCATTACTTATAGCTGATTGAATCGCTTAGGAGAAACAAGGAGTGCATGTAATCCACTGCCCAATCTGCAAATCAACTATTACGGATATACACTTCGTATCTTTACAGGCATTTCTATGGATCACCATAATACCAACATTGTGATCTGTGTTTCCTTTATGTTTAATTCTTTGAAGCAAAGACACCAATAAATGATTTTTCCTACAGTGTTCCCCCAGCCCAGGATACACATACATCACGTCTTTCCAATAATGTTTACAATAGACACTGCATATGTTTAATGGAGCTTCAACATACTAATAAGTGGTGTTTGTTGAGCTGTAAAAATTTATAACCCACTAAAATTAATTGCTGCTGATATAACCACTGTCCATGCAGACTCGGTGTACCGCAAATCATTTTAAGCTATCACATCCATCACAAAGCAATGCATAATCAATCTTACTCTTATCTGGAGTCCAGCTGCTCTGCTTCTGGAAAACCTGAGTCAGTGTGAAATCAAGGACAATTTAAAAGTAATTTAACCTTTCCACTTGAAAAGTCTGCTTTTAGAGTATGGAAATCACCTTATATACAGATCTGATGAAAGAATGAAAAATTAATTATGTTTCTCTTCCTCGTGTGTATTTCTGATTTAATTTATGCTTCCAATAGGAATGGTTTTGCAGTTCTTTTTATTCCTGTCAAATCTGAACTCCATATCCTAGAAAGTGGATCACCTGGCAGCTGTTTTCTGGTTACCCTGCAGTCCAGTTTTTACTTTACATAAAAATGATGATGGAGACAGCAGCCAGAGAACTGGAAATGAATACCAATGAATTGATCCACTTGACCCGAAACAGGAGTGTGTGGGCCATGGCAGTCAAAGCTCAAACCGGGCATGGCACCTGATGATGATGATGATAAGTACAGCAGATACAAAACTGGACTCAGCACGTCAATATTGTATTCAGGTTTTCCGACAGTTAACCTCAGCCAGGTCAGTAATTAGTTGTGCAGCACACACAGTGTAGGACAACATCAATGGAAGAATCACCCCTTGTTCAATCCCTTCCGACCTATGTTCGTGACACTTCTCACGCTCTTAAACTTTTCGATGATTTTAAGTTCCCTGGCCCCCACTGCTTTATTTTCACCATGGATGTCCAGTCCTTATATACTTCCATTCCCCCATCAGGAAGGTCTTAAAGCTCTAAGCTTCTTTTTGGATTCCAGACCTAATCAGTTCCCCTCTACCACCGCTCTGCTCCGTCTAGCGGAATTAGTCCTTACTCTTAGTAATTTCTCCTTTGGCTCCTCCCACTTCCTCCAAACTAAAGGTGTAGCTATGGGCACCTGTATGGGTCCTAGCTATGCCTGCCTTTTTGTTGGGTTTGTGGAACAATCTATGTTCCGTGCCTATTCTGGTATCTGTCCCCCACTTTTCCTTCGCTACATCAATGACTGCATTGGCGCTGCTTCCTGCACGCATGCAGAACTCGTTGACTTTATTAACTTTGCCTCCAACTTTCACCCTGCCCTCAAGTTTACCTGGTCCATTTCCGACACCTCCCTCCCCTTTCTAGATCTTTCTGTCTCTGTCTCCGGAGACAGCTTATCCACTGATGTCTACTATAAGCCTACTGACTCTCACAGCTATCTGGACTATTCCTCTTCTCACCCTGTCTCTTGCAAAAACGCCATCCCCTTCTCGCAATTCCTCCGTCTCCGCCGCATCTGCTCTCAGGATGAGGCTTTTCATTCTAGGACGAGGGAGATGTCTTCCTTTTTTAAAGAAAGGGGCTTCCCTTCCTCCACTATCAACTCTGCTCTTAAACGCATCTCCCCCATTTCACGTACATCTGCTCTCACTCCATCCTCCCACCACCCCACTAGGAATAGGGTTCCCCTGGTCCTCACCTACCACCCCACCAGCCTCCGGGTCCAACATATTATTCTCCGTAACTTCCACCACCTCCAACGGGATCCCACCACTAAGCACATCTTTCCCTCCCCCCCCCTCTGCATTCCGCAGGGATCGCTCCCTACACAACTCCCTTGTCCATTCGTCCCCCCCATCCCTCCCCACCGATCTCCCTCCTGGCACTTATCCGTGTAAGCGGAACAAGTGCTACACATGCCCTTACACTTCCTCCCTTACCACCATTCAGGGCCCCAAACAGTCCTTCCAGGTGAGGCAACACTTCACCTGTGAGTCGACTGGGGTGATATACTGCGTCCGGTGCTCCCGATGTGGCCTTTTATATATTGGCGAGACCCGACGCAGACTGGGAGACCGCCTTGCTGAACATCTACGCTCTGTCCACCAGAGAAAGCAGGATCTCCCAGTGGCCACACATTTTAATTCCACATCCCATTCCCATTCTGACATGTCTATCCACGGCCTCCTCTACTGTAAAGATGAAGCCACACTCAGGTTGGAGGAACAACACCTTATATTCCGTCTGGGTAGCCTCCAACCTGATGGCATGAACATCGACTTCTCTAACTTCCGCTAATGCCCCACCTCCCCCTCGTACCCCACCTGTTACTCATTTTTATGCACACATTCTTTCTCTCACTTTCCTTTTTCTCCCTCTGTCCCTCTGAATATACCTCTTGCCCATCCTCTGGGTCCCCCCCCTTGTCTTTCTTCCCGGACCTCCTGTCCCATGATCCTCTCGTATCCCCTTTTGCCTATCACCTGTCCAGCTCTTGGCTCTATCCCTCCCCCTCCTGTCTTCTCCTATCATTTTGGATCTCCCCCTCCCTCTCCAACTTTCAAATCCCTTACTCACTCTTCCTTCAGTTAGTCCTGACGAAGGGTCTCGGCCTGAAACGTCGACTGCACCTCTTCCTCCAGATGCTGCTTGGCCTGCTGCATTCACCAGCAACTTTGATGTGTGTTGCTTGAATTTCCAGCATCTGCAGAATTCCTGTTGTTTTCAGATTATTCTTGTTGGTTATTTTGCCATTTAAACAAACACTATGCTTACAGCAGATGAACAGACTGAAAATGACTGAAGCATGGTCCTTCACCTTCCAAAGTCCACACAACATCATGGTCAGCACAACACCATGGCTAAAGAGCCCGTACTGTGTTGTACTGTTCTATATTCTAATATATAACAACAGGCAGCATTCTCTCTTAACACTTAGCTTTGAGATATTCATTCAGCTTAGTAGTGATACTACTGGCAGCTCTTAATTGGTGGAGGCTTTGTTTTGACTACTGTTAACCATGTGGAGTTAATGGGCAGAAAGGGTGGGGAGGGGGCGGTCAGAGCGACCTTGAAGTGAGAAACAAAGAAATGCCTCAGTAAAGAATTTGTGCAACAGAATCTTCTTGCCTGGACCTCTCTGATAAACAATGTACATGCAGAAGGAAAAAGTCGACTGGCCTCTAATTCTTTCTCCATCACATGAGTTCAATGTTTTCATCTTCATGCTATCTTCCGCTCTGCCCTCAAACAAACTTCTTGGACCATTCTGATATCTCTCTCCTTATTCTTGATTTCTCACAGCACGTACTTCCCACCTGGTCTCTTGTAAGGAGTCATCTCTTTCTCCTAGTTTCTCTGTTTCCGGTGCATCTGTTCTCTAGAAGAGGCTTTCCACTTCATGACGTCTGAAATGTCCTTCCTTTTCAGGAAATGTGCTCCCCCTATTGTGTTTGTTGGAGCTACAGAAGCCTCATAACAATTCCCTCCATTTTCAGGACTTGCATTCACACACCCTCCCTGATCCAGAGACAGAACAGAGATAAAGCTCCCCTTGTGCATCAGTAGTGTGACCACAGTAAATGATGTTGGTTGAGAATTTACACTTGTCATAATGTTCTCTGAGCACATAACCTTCTGATCTCTTTAACACTGTCTTGAGATTTTGGAGATGCTCATTGTCATCCTTACACTGAGAGCCTGGACAGTCTTGCAGTACCTGGCCCACAGCTTTCTGCCAGAATGCAGGTGCAGATGCTACTCCAAAAAATAAACCTATTATAGTGAGAAAGCCCTTTGTGCATGTTTATGGTAGGACACAGCTTCCACTCTTCTTCCATCTCCATCTGTAAGCAGGCATCGGCTACGTCCACTTTGCTGAAGTGCTTTCTTCCAGAAAGCTTTGCAAAGATACCCTCTATTCTGGGCAGAGGGTATTGATCTATTTTCAGTACTGGGTTGATGGTGACCTTAAAATCACCACAGATCCTGACAGACCCATTCCCATGGGCTCCACTCAACCATGGAAAGAATTCCTTCAGCTTCCATGTGATCAACCTCACTGGCTACTTTATCACAAATGGTATAAGGATCTGGATGGGCTTTGTAAAATTTGGATTTGACATTTAAACTTAACACTATTTTATCTGTACGGGGTCTTTCCTTTGTTACATTTAAAATGGCGACTTTGTTATGTTAATCTGGGGAATGTGGCTTTGTTGTGCTTTAACGCTGAAGAGAGTTTGCGCTAACAGTTTGTTTTACTTTAAATTGAGATAGCAGCCTTCTATTAGCCAATGGGTGGTTATGTATCGTTTTGTTTTCGGATACCATGCTGTATGATATGACTGCGGACTGAGTTTCGCGGGGAGTCGGAGGAGAGACGAGGAGGACCGCGGACGTGCAGAGAGGCTCCGGTCGATCACTCCGGGTGGTCCCAAGCCGTGAGTCGACGGAATTCGGGTGGTCGTCTGAAGTCGAATTGAGCTCCAACGGTAGCGCGCTAAGAACTTGGACTTTGGACCTTGATAAGTGTTGGCGCCTTTTTTTTCATTACTTTCCTCTCTGTATCAAATGTATATTAATGTCATAGAATTAGTAATATCTATAAAGTGTATTTGTTAAAATTTACTGGGTGTGCTGGCTGATGATTGATGTTGTTATTGATTCGGGCGGCCACCAACCCTGTGGGGAGTGTTGAGGCGGGTGCTGGGTGGGATTTCCCCTAGACATACACGAGCCAATATAACGGAACATTACATATCCTTAATATGTTTTGGATTTTCCAATGCCATCCTTGAACACTACTGTGGCATCATCCAAAACCTTTCTTAATTTGCTTTCAGTTGACTCTTTTGCAGGGGATGTGTCATGCAAATGGGAGATGGATTTCCAATCAAGTTGTAGTTGTCTCACCAATCACAGCCCCACAATGCCAGCCCTCCCGCTTTTACTACACACAAGCCCAAAGTGACTTGTAGGTTGTTGTGTTTTACTGTTAAGAACGTCTTTTCCACAGGAGTTGTTTTTTCTCCAGTATAAGTTCTTAGTTGACTATCTGCAGGCTTCAGTTCAGTATCTTTGAAATACCAGTCAAAATTAATTTTGTGGAATGACTGCAACAGCTAAACCAAAGTCCAATTCCATTTCAATTAATTGGCCGTGCACTTCTGATGTAAGCTAAATTGTTTCTCTATTGTTAATTTTCACAATGTAAATATCAAGCCTGTGTCACTATCAGATTTTTCATCAACAGCATGCAGATTAGTGTCTTTTTGAAACTGCAACTTGACTGTTTAGCTGTTTGTCTTGCTTGTGTAATACACTTATTTTTGTCTGTCCAACATGCTCTTTGTATGTGTCTAACTTTGATGCATTTTCTGCAAGTTTTGCCTTTGAACCTGCCTTGGTCTAGTGTATATGAGCCCCTGCCACAACAGTAACACAGTTTGTTCGGCCAGGCAGGTTTCTGTTCAGATGCAGCAATTTTGTTCATTCTCACTTTCATTCCTGACTGCAACTCACTCGCGTCTTTGCGTTTTCCAGTGACATTAATTGCTCTTTTAAATGTAAGTTGTGCTTCAGTTAGGAGCTGTTTTTGAATGTTTTCTTATAAGAGTCTGCAAATGAAACAATCTTTCAGTGCAACATTAAGCCCATCATTGAACTGACAATGTTCAGACAATTTCTTCAATTCAGCCACATACTTTGAAATAGACTCCCCTTCCTTCTGATTCCACTTATGAAACTGAAAGTATTCTACAACCAAAAAACTATTTTGGTTCTAAATGTTTATGCACTACTTTCACGATATCAAAAAAATCTCATTTCTGCTGGTTTGGTTGGAGCAGTCAAAGGGCAAAGCAAGCTGTATGCCTTTGAACACATTGCACTCAGCAAAACTGGTACTTGTTTCTCATTAATTTCATTTGCTTTAAAATACTGCTCAATTCATTCAGTATACTGCAGCCAGTAAACTTTTGTGGAATTGGACACAACTATCTTTCCGATGTAGCCAGCCACTTCTGCTCTTTTTTTTAAATTTATGATTATTATTACCCAGTACTCACTGTTTATGAACCAGTGAATTTGTCCATTTTCTGGCTTTTTTAAAAAACTCAACCATGTCTGTCCCTTCAGAAGAACACACATTGTACTTTTTTTCTACTCAGCTGTTTCTCACTGCATTTTTTTAACTTGAATGTCTTGTTGTACTTCAACTGGTAGGTAGTCATCTCAGATTTGATTAAAATTTCCTCATCACCATTGTTATGTTTTGTAACTCCAAAACATAAAACTAATTGAAAGAAAAACATGGAGAATCTATACTGTGAGTCTAACTTTGTTTTTACCTTAAGCAAGGTGTGCACGTATCATGTGGTAGGTAGGGTGATGACGTAGGCCATTTACCTGCTTTTACATATAACCCATAATGCATTATGCAAACACCAAAGAATGCATAATCAAACAATACATTTAGAAAATTACTCATATTACTGAAATACACAACAAACTGGACTACCATTGGTACTGACTTTGGCCTCAACAGTAACTAAGCATGTTATTTTTATTCAGTAGAAATGTTAAAAGCTCTGTTTTCCCACCTCAAACTAGCAATAATTAATCATGAACTTCTCAAGAATCACCCTACCAACACAGTCAATTGGTCACTCAATACCTTGAAGCACCTCATAATTTTTCTTGGGTTTTCCTTGGGTGGATTTTCAAATTCTGAACAAAGTTCATTGTTGACTGTGCATATTGAGCCATGACATGTTCTAGATGTGACTAGTTTATTCAGGGATTCTTTACAGAATGGTCTCAGGAATCTCCTATGTATAATATTCCAAGATCCAAAGGAATTATCCAAGAGACCCACGATGCTTTGCTGCTCATCCTTATCTTCATTCCCTCTCCAATTTCAACCTACCCTCCTCTCCCTCATGCGATCTTTCCACAGTATTAGGTCAAATTCTACAAAACCAGTGTAGGGGTCAGGTAGGAGGATGATAGAATGCACAGGGAGGCATCTAAATCTTCTCATTAGGAAATGGATGGAAGTTGCCCAAAGGCTTTTCACAGAGGATGCAGACAGCAGATAGAGAAAACATCTTTTTTATCTCTCTGGACCTGAATGTAAATGGAGGAGATGAAAGACGAGTGTCTATGCCACAGTGTCTGCCCATTTCCTGTACTTGAAAGTGAAACTGTTTTAGAAAATAAAATAATAAAAGAATCAAATTAACAAGATGGTGCTAGAACTTAATTGTGGTTCTCCATAATTGCTATTAATTAAGTCAGCCTGTTTTTAAGGTAATTGCTATTAATAAATTAAATTGCCAAAACTTTAGAAGTTCTAACATCAGTGACTACATTAAAAACATAAAAAGTGTGATGAAAATAAAAGGCAATTGACTGCAGTCTAAATTATAAAGATTTGCTGAGCTGATAAAGCCTTTTGAAACTGGCTGTTTCATTTGGCCAAATATGTTAAGTATTAATATTTTTACTTACATTACAAACCAGCCACCATGAAGGAAGCAATACTGTTGTTTTGCTTATCATTCCTGTTCCTGTCACGCTGTATCTTGGAATCAAACGTAGGATCACACAGAATGGTTAAACAAAACTAGGAATTTTATTAACAATAGAGAAAAAACAAAACAGTAGAATTTACAAGGTCTTGGATTACTCGGAATAACTCGGCCAAAATTTCACTAGGGAAAGATCAGGACCACTAAGCCCTGGTGGATAACACTGCCCCTTTAAATACACTCCAGGACACAAAGTAATCCCTGGTAACACCAGCTAATTAAAACCCCAAACTTCTGACAAGCCTACAAGTAACCAGAGGAGACCCAACTATAACACATAAAAAATCTGAACGGCAACATTACAGAAGTATGTGTAGGCCAACAGTTTGGGTCCAGTGACCATAATGTCATTAGTTTCAAGTTAATTATGGATAAGGATAGGTCTGGTCCTCGAGTGGAGGTTCTAAATTTGGGGAGGGCCAATTTTGCGGAAATGAGAAAGGATCTAGTAAGAGTGGATTGGGATAAGGTGTTTTCTGGCAAGGATGTGTTCAGTAAGTGGAAGGCATTCAAAGGTGAAATTTTAAGAGTGCAGAGTTTGCATATTCCTGCCAGGTTTAAAGGCAACATTAACAGGCATAGGGAACCTTGGTTTTCGAGGGATATTAGCGATCTGGTTAAGAAAAAGAGAGAGGTGTATAGCAGGTATAGGTGACAAAAAACAAATGAGGTACTTGAAGAGTATAGAAAATGTAAGAAAATACTAATGAAGGAAATCAGGAAGGCAAAAAGGAGACATGAGGTTGCTTTGGCAGATAATGTGAAGGTAAACCCGAAGGGTTTCTACAAGTATATTAAGAGTAAAAGGATAGTAAGGGACAAAATTGGTCCCCTAGGAGATCAGAGTGGTCGTCTATGTGTGAAGCCTCACGAGATGGGGAAGATCTTAAACAGTTTTTTTTTGCATCAGTATTTACTCAGGAAATTGGCATAGTGTACATGGAAGGAAGGGAAACAAGCAGTAGTTTCATGGAACATATAGAGATTAAAGAGGAGGAGGTGCTTTCTGCCTTACAGCTAATAAAGGTAGATAAATCCCCCGGGCCTGACATGATATTTCCTCGGACCTTGAGAGAGACTATTGTAGAAATTGCAGGGGCCCTGGCAGAAATATTTAAAATGTCCTTAGCCACGGGTATGGTGCCAGAGTATTGGAGGGTAGCTCATGTTGTTCCGTTATTTACAAAAAGCTCCAAAAGTAAACCAGGTAATTACAGGCCGGTGAGCCTGACATCAGTAGTAAGTAAATTATTGGAAGGTGTTCTGAGAGATCGGATATACAAGTATTTGGACAGCCAAGGGCTGATTAAGGATAGTCAGCATGGCCTTGTGCATGGTAGATCATGTTTAATGAATCTTGTAGAGCTTTTCGAGGAGGTTACCAAGAAAGTAGACGAAGGAAAGGCTGTGGATGTTGTCTTCATGGACCTTAGTGAGGTCTTTGACAAGGTCCAACATGGAGGTTAGTTCAGAAGATTCAGACACTAGGAATCCATGGAGAGGTTGTAAACTGGATTTGAAATTGGTTGTGTGGGAGAAGACAGAGAGTGGTAGTGGATGATTGCTTCTCAGACTGGAGCCCTGTGACTAGTGGAGTGCCTCAGGGATCTGTGCTGGGACCATTGTTATTTGCTGTCTATATCAATGATCTAGATGATAATGTAGTAAATTGGATCAGCAAATTTGCTGATGACACTAAGATTGGAGGCGTTGTGGACAACGAGGAAGGCTTTCAAAGCTTACAGAGGGATCTGGACCAACTGGAAAAATGGGCTAGGAAATTGCAGATGGAATTTAATGCAGACAAGTGTGAGGTGTTGAATTTTGGAAGGACAAATCAAGGTAGGACATACACAGTAAATGTTAGGGCACTGAGGAGTGCGGAGGAACGAAGGGATCTGGGAGTTCAGCTACATAATTCCCTGAAAGTGGCGTCACAGGTACACAGGGATGGAAAGAAGGCTTCTGGCATCCTGGCATTTATAAATCAAAGTATTGAGTATAGGAGTTGGGATGTTATGGTGCAGTTGTATAAGACATTGGTGAGGCCAAGTTTGGAGTATTGTGTGCAGTTCTGGTCACCTAACTATAGGAAGGATATCAGTAAGATTGAAAGAGTGCAGAGAAGATTTACTAGGATGTTGCTGGGTCTTCAGGAGTTGAGTTACAGGGAAAGATTGAACAGGTTAGGACTTCATTCCTTGGAGCGTAGAAAAATGAGGAGGGATTTGATAGAGATTTACAAAATTATGAGGGGTATAGACAGAATAGGTGCGAGTAGGCTCTTTCCACTTAGATTAGGAGAGATAAATATGAGAGGACATGGCCTTAGGGTGAAAGGGGAAAGGTTTAGGGGGAACATTAGGGGGAGCTTCTTCACTCAGAGAGTGGTGGGAGTGTGAAACGAGCTGCCATCTGATGTGGTAAATATGGGCTCACTCTTAAGTTTTAAGAATAAATTGGATAGGTACATGGATGGGAGAGGTCTGGAAGGTTATGGACTGGGTGCAGGTCAGTGGGACTAGCGGAATAAAGTTTCGGCACAGACTAGGAGGACCGAATGACTTGTTTTCTGTGCTGTAGTGTTCTATAGTTCTATTTATAATTATAAATAATAAAATGCAGAGAATACAAAAAAAAGCAAACAAACTTGCCAACAAGCTGAGATTGTGACAGTTCCAATACAAATAAGGATCTTCCAATAAGCATGGAGAGGGGTGTGTTAACAGCTGGCACAAGTGATACGGAAGTTTGTGTGGCCATTCACTCAGCATTCTATCTTCATGGTATATACATCTTACCTAATAAGTTCAGTGATGATTACCGTAACGATGTATAAAATAGAAAGGGTGCGTGAATCAAAGCTTTTCTGTGTTTTTATTACTACTCTGGCATATTCTTACATTGGACCAAATCTTTCTGATAAAACTGGAACATTTACCATGCGTGCCACTAAGCATATCTGAAAACACCAGTTGTGAGCGTTAAGAGG
Source organism: Mobula birostris (assembly GCF_030028105.1). NCBI lineage: Eukaryota > Metazoa > Chordata > Chondrichthyes > Myliobatiformes > Myliobatidae > Mobula > Mobula birostris. The sequence goes on from NC_092377.1 coordinate 31,224,182, forward strand.
CAGACTTGACTTGTGAACATTCAATGTTAAAAGTTGGTTAGCACTGTTCCTTCATTTGATTTGCATAAACATATTTTGCCCTTGAACTTTCATTTATCTTTAAGAACATATTACATATCCATCAATTGTGTGAGAAGGTCGAGCAGTATTTCACACAAACAGACCCCTTGGCCCACAGTGTCCAGCTGCACATTGCATATTACATGCTGTTAGCGTGCCTCTCTAAATGCTTCTTCTATCTGCCTCCACCATCTCCACCGGTAGCATTTTCCGGGCACCTGCCATATTCTGTGCAATAAAAACAACATTCCTTTAAACTTTTCCTATGTCATTTTAAAGCTATACTATTTGGTATTTGACATTTCCGCCACTGGTGGGGGACCAGGGGAGGGAAAGCTCTATCAACCCTATCTATGCCTGCTATGCCTGTCATTACTTCACATATTTCCATTTGGTCACTACGCATACTCCAAAGGAAACGATCCAATCTGTCTGAGCTCACATTGCCAACAGTCTCTAATCCAAGCAACATCCTGGTGAACCTCTTCTGCACTCTCTTCAAAGCCTCTACATCCTTCTGGTAATGCACAACACTCCAAATGTGTCCCAACCAAAATGTTATATAGCCGTAACATGACTTCTTGACTTTTATACTCAACAGCCCGACCTGAGTAAGCAAGTACACAGTAGGTATCCTTAGCTATCCTCTCTACTTCTGTTGCATCTTTCAGGGCACTATGGCTTTCCACCCCAATCTCTGTATGCACATCAATACTGCCAAAGGTCCTGATATTTACTGTATTACTTTTCTCTTACCTTTGGCCTCCAGAATCTCAACCTCTCACATTTGCCTGCATTGACCTCCCAATTGCATACCATTTCAATTTTCCTTCTCATTCCTACAGTGACCTGTCCAGCACCAGGGTGAGGCCCAACATAAACAGGAAGAGCAACACCTCATATTCCATCTGGGTAGTGTACAACCCAATAATACGAACACTGAATTTGACAGCCTCAGATAACCCTTACTTCCCAACATCTCTCTTTCCCCTCCAGCCCTACAGCACTGCTATTCATTCCCCTCCTGTTTCCTAGTTTATATCCTTACTACATTTCACTCTCTAGCTCCTGCTGCCCCATCTGATTCCAGTTCCACCTGCCCTTCACCTCTATCCTAATGGCTCCTATTATCCTCTTTCTTACCTATCAGATCTCAGTACTGGTAACCTAGCTGTCTCTTCCTTTATCCTGGGCTCTACCCACCTACCCTTCCTTTTGTTCATCTCCACTTATCCACCCAGCTCTGTCTCCCAACTTGATCCTTCTTTCTTGATAAAGAAGAAGAGGGAGTTGTATGACATGTATAGGAAACAGGGAGTAAATAAGGTGGTTGGGGAGTATAAGAAGTGCAAGAAAATACTTAAGAAAGAAATCAGGAGGGCTAAAAGAAGACATGAGGTTGCCTTGGCAGTCAAAGTGAAAGATAATCCAAAGAGCTTTTACAGGTATATTAAGAGCAAAAGGATTGCAAGGGATAAAGTTGGTCCTCTTGAAGATCAGAGTGGTCGGCTATGTGTGGAACCAAAGGAAAGGGGGGGGGAGATCTTAAACAGATTTTTTGCGTCTGTATTTACTAAGAAAACTGGCATGAAGTCTATGGAATTAAGGGAAACAAGTAGTGAGATCATGGAAACTGTACAGATTGAAAAGGAGGAGGTGCTTGCTGCCTTGAGGAAAATTAAAGTGAAATCCCCGGGACCTGACAGGGTGTTCCCTCGGACCTTGAAGGAGACTAGTGTTGAAATTGCAGGGGCCCTGGCAGAAATATTTAAAATGTCACTGTCTACGGGTGAAGTGCCGGAGCATTGGAGAGTGGCTCATGTTGTTCCGTTGTTTAAAAAAGGATCGAAAAGTAATCCAGGAAATTATAGGCCGGTGAGTTTAACGTCAGTAGTAGGTAAGTTATTGGAGGGAGTACTAAGAGACAGAATCTACAAGCATTTGGATAGACAGGGACTTATTAGGGAGAGTCAACATGGCTCTGTGCGTGGTAGGTCATGTTTGACCAATCTATTGGAGTTTTTCGAGGAGGTTACCAGGAAAGTGGTTAAAGGGAAGGCAGTGGATATTGTCTACATGGACTTCAGTAAGGCCTTTGACAAGGTCCCGCATGGGAGGTTAGTTAGGAAAATTCAGTCGCTATATATACATGGAGAGTTGGTAAATTGGATTAGACATTGGTTCAATGGAAGAAGCCAAAGAGTGGTGGTAGAGAATTGCTTCTCCGAGTGGAGGCCTGTGACTAGTGGTGTGCCACAGGGATCAGTGCTGGGTCCATTGTTATTTGTCATCTATATCAATGATCTGGATGATAATGTAGTAAATTGGATCAGCAAATTTGCTGATGATACAAAGATTGGAGGTGTAGTGGACAGTGAGGAAGGTTTTCAGAGCCTGCAGAGGGACTTGGACCAGCTGGAAAAATGGGCTGAAAAATGGCAGATGGAGTTTAATACAGACAAGTGTGAGGTATTGCACATTGGAAGGACAAACCAAGGTAGAGCATACAGGGTTAATGGTAAGGCACTGAGGAGTGCAGTAGAACAGAGGGATCTGGGAATACAGATACAAAATTCCCTAAAAATGGCGTCACAGGTAGATAGGGTCTTAAAGAGAGCTTTTGGTACATTGGCTTTTATTAATCAAAGTATTGAATATAAGAGTTGGAATGTTATGATGAGGTTGTATAAGGCATTGGTGAGGCCGAATCTGGAGTATTGTGTTCAGTTTTGGTCACCAAATTACAGAAAGGATATAAATAAGGTTGAAAGAGTGCAGAGAAGGTTTACAAGGATGTTGCCGGGACTTGAGAAACTCAGTTACAGAGAAAGGTTGAATAGGTTAGGACTTTATTCCCTGGAGCGTAGAAGAATGAGGGGAGATATGATAGAGGTATATAAAATTATGATGGGTATAGATAGAGTGAATGCAAGCAGGCTTTTTCCACTGAGGCAAGGGGAGAAAAAAACCAGAGAACATGGGTTAAGGGTGAGGAGGGAAAAGTTTAAAGGGAACATTAGTGGGGGCTTCTTCACACAGAGAGTGGTGGGAGTATGGAATGAGCTGCCAGACTAGGTGGTAAATGTGGGTTCTTTTTTTAACATTTAAGAATAAATTGGACAGATACATGGATGGGAGGTGTATGGAAGGATATGGTCCGTGTGCAGGTCAATGGGACTAGGCAGAAAATGGTTCGGCACAGCCAAGAAGGGCCAAAAGGCCTGTTTCTGTGCTGTAGTTTTTCTATGGTTTCTATTCATCTGGATCAATCTGCCTGTCATCCTTCAGCACTCCTCGATCTACCAATCACCCACAGGCCCCTTTCTCACCATTCCCCTCTCCAATTTATATTCGCCATCTTCCCTCTCCCATCTCAGTCTTAATGTAAGCCTTCGATCTTAAACATCCACAGTTCTTTTCATCCCCACAAATGCCCATTGAGTTTCTGCAGCAGATTGTTTATTGCTGAAGATTCCAACATCTGCATTATCTTGTGTTTCTAGATTAAACTCCAGATCTGCCACTTCTCTGGCGACGTTTCCACCCGAATCCTTTATGACCTTTCTCTCTATCCACTCTGCTATTTTTTGTGTTACCTGCAAATTTACTGATTAGCCTTGGATATATAGTTCCTTGGGGTGCAGATCTCGGACAATCTCACCTGGTCCAGGAACACCACTGGGATTGTGAAACGGGCCCAGCAGAGATTGCACTTTCTGAGGAAGCTTAAACAAGCATCACTCCCCACTAACATCTTAATTACATTCTACAAAGGCATGGTTGAGAGTGTGCTGACCTTTTGCATCACAACCTGGTACTCCAGCTGTAGTGCTGTCGACAAAAAAGCCTTGCAGAGGGTGGTTAGGGGAGCAGAGAAGGTTTTTGGGGTCTCCCTACCTTCTGTCCAAGACCTCTTTCAGAGTCGATGCCTCCAGAAGACACGGTACATCATTAAAGACCCCTCACACCTTCTCCATGAACTGTTTGTTCTTCTGCCATCAGGCAAACGTTACAGGAGCATCAAAACTAAAACCACAAGGCTACTAAACAGTTTCCTCCCACAGGTAGTCAGACTGCTAAATAGCTGCTCTACCTGACTCTGCTTTAGACACTTTTAACTTGCACTGGACACTTATAACTTGATTTTAACCGACATGTGGCTGTTGTATTTTACTATTTATTGTTATGTTTATTATTTAGTGTTGCGTTTGTTATATGATTGCACTGCTCCTGAGAAACACTGTCTCATTCTGCCCTGCAGAGCTGATGTATGGGTAGATTGACAATAAAGTTTTTTGAATCTTGAATCTTGAATATATATATATATATATATATATATATATATATATATATCTCTCAGAAGCAGAAGAGGTCCCAGCACTGAACTGTGTGGAACATCACTGATCAAAGAACACCATTCAGAAATACACCCATCACCACCATGTTCTATCTTCTATAGCAAACCAATTTTGAATCAAAACTACTCCATGCATCCTTCAATGAAGTCCATAAATGTTGTAGGAAGTTAATAACGCTTGTACATTTGTAATAAATTAAACATCATTAGCTACATCCACACACACAAGAGCATTTGCATTAAATTTACCCAGAGATCCTGCAAGGTGCCCGCAGCTACAAGATCATTAACATCTTTTACTTACGCAGCAATTTCAGTCTTGTTAAATATCCCTGGGGCAACAATATAAAAAATGATGTTGATAGGATGGATAACAAAATGCTATAAATAGAGACTTAAAGGAGCATATTAAAATTAGAAAAAGACAGAGAGGGTGGAATTACCAACAGCATATAACCAGTAACACCAGAGGCTCCAACACACTAGACCATTGCTATAATACCATTAAGGAATGCCTGCCATTCGATATCCAGGAAACCTAATCACAGCTGTCCTCCTTCTAACTACATAGAGGCAGAGGCTAAAGAGCAAAGCTTCAGAGATCAGGACAGCAAAGAGATGCTCTCAGGAGTGGCTACTCCGTGCTCCGAGTCAGTGGACTGGACTATGTTCAAGGACTCATCACTGGATCTGAAAGAATACACCACGATTGTCACAGTTTTATAAAAAAACAGTCTCAGATGAGTGTGTCCCCACAAAATTATTCAGTCTTCCCCAACCCGAAGTCCTGGGTGAACCATAAGATCCACTATATGCTGAGGTCCAGATCAGAGGCATTCAGGGCTGGCGTCCAAGAAAAATACAAGAGGTCCAGGTACGATCTCCGGAAAACCATATCGCAGGTGAAGTGGTAATTTTGGACACCAATGCCTTTGAATGGAAAATTGTACAAAAGTTTGGCCCAGTCCATCATGAGTAAAGCTCTCCCCGCCAGTGAGCACACCTATCTGGAGTGCAATCACAGGAAAGCAGTATCCATGAGCAAGGACCCCCACCACCCAGGTCGGGTCATGCTCTTTTCTTGCTACTGCCATCAGGAGAAAGGTACAAGAGCCTTAGGACTCACACCACTGGGTTCAGGACCAGTTATTATCCTTCAACCATCAGGCTCTTGAATCACTGGGGATAATTTCACATAACTTTACTAGCCCCATCACTGAACTGTTCCCATCACCTATCAGCTCACATTCAGAGACTCTTCATCTCATATTCTCAATATTTATTGCTTATTTATTTATTATTATTATTATATGATTTTTTTCTTTTGTATTTGCACACTTTGTTGTCTCTTGCAAATTAGTTTTTCATCCGCCCTGTTGAGTGCGGTCTTTTATTGATTCTATTATGATTCTTGAATTTACTGAGTATGCCTGCAAGAAAATGAATCTCAGGGTTGTCAGGGCCTCTACTTCCTGAGGAGACAGAGGTTCTTTGGAGTATGCAGGCCTCTCCTTCACATGTTCTACCAGTCTGTTGTTGCCAGTTCAATCTCCTATATGGTGGTGTGCTGGGGCAATGGCACCAACATGGGTGATGCCAACAGGCTCAATTATCTGATTAGAAAGGCTGGCTCTGTTATAGGAGTCAAAGTGGACACAGTGGAAGCTGTGGTAGAACAAAGGACGCTACAGAAAATCCTGGCAATCCTGGACCATGTTTCTCACCCTCTGCATGCCACCTTGGCTGAACAGAGGAGCACTTTCAGTAACACACTAAGACAACTGCACTGCTCCAAAGAGCGCCATATGAGGTCAATCTTACCCTTGGCCATTAAGCTCTATAATGTCAACCGAGAGCCGAGGAAATGATGACCCCCTCCTGTTAGATTGTTTGTGGTAACTTATTTTTTATTCTTTCTACTTCTCTTCTAATATTTATGTGCACTTGTAATGCTACTGTGACACTGAAATTTCCTTTGAGATCAATAAAGTATCTATCTATATGATGACACATGTACTTGATTATAACTTACTTTGAACTTTGAAGCAAATTGCAGAGTTTGGAGCAGCAACAGCTACAGGTAAGAATGGAGTAATCACTTTCAGGAATGTGCAGCTGTCTAGAATTGGAGGAACAGAGCTATCCTGGAGGACTTGAGTCTGGAGGAGATTACAGGGAGAGGCAAGCAGGAGTCTTATGAGATCTCAGAAAAAAGAAAAATATTTGAAACTGATGCACCGATTAACAGGGGAACCCAAGTAGCTCAACGAGGAAGCCTGGTATAATGTGGCACAAGTGAGAAGCTCGAGTTTATAGACGAGCAGTCTTGGGCTGCTTATCTAAGAAAGGATGTGCTATCACTGGAGAGAGTTCAAAGGAGGTTCCCAGAAATGATTCTGGGATCGAAAGGCTTGTCATATGAAGAGCATTTGATGGCTCTGGCCCTGTACACACTGGAATTCATTGAAACCTATGGAATGCTGAAAGGTCTCCATAGAGTCGATGTGGAGAGGTGGGGGAGTCTAAGACCAGAGAATACAGCCTAAGAATAGAGGGGCATCCTTTTAGAATGGAGATGAGGAAGAATTTCTTTAGCCAGAGAGTGGTGAATCTGTGGAATACATTCCCACAGCCGGCTATGGAGGCCAATTCATTGCGTATATTTAAGAGAGAGAATGATAGATTCTTGATTAGTCAAGGCATGAAGAAGGCAGGAGATTGGGGCTGAGAAGGAAAATGGATCAGCCATGATGAAATGGTGGAGCAGGCTCGATGGGCCACAGGGCCTAATTCTGCTCCTATGTCTTATGGTCTTATGATCAACAGGACCATTGGGAGCAGTATCCAGGGCCAGTGGGTGGGTTAATCTTCTGCTCACAAGCAACTTCCTTATGTACAAAAGGCCCAAATATCCAACGCCAACAACTGTTTACTGCCTCAACCCTATCAATGAAGGTCAGCAACAAATTGTGGTTGTTGAAACTGAGTGATTTTTCCACAACCTATTGCAATGAGAAAGCATAGATGCATTGCTGGTCCCTTACAAAACTCTATGAAAACATTGGCAGCTTCCAAGACTGTCCAAAAGATGTTATATACCATGTGGACAGGAATAATTCCAGCAGGTGAAGCTTACCTAAACTCTGAGCATAATCTTGATGGTCACATTAACCTATTCAGCTGTGTTATGGGATAAACCTTTGAATTTGACGCCATTGTCCTTATCCCACATTTGCAAATAAATGCACAGCTTAAATGTATTTTTCCCATATTTTTCAAATATTTGCATGCAGCAAATGGGAAAAGTGCTCCCTTCCAGCATCCCAGTTGCTTGGGAGCCTCGGTGGTTGGAGTGCTGCCTGGTTAAATGCCGTGGGCAAAATGTCCTGTGGGAGTCTTTCACCTGCAGTGAGACAGAAGAGTACTGAGAAAAGCCAGGATATCTTTGGATGCTAGATCAATCTAGGGAGCTCTCTGGGATCAAAGGTCTGGTCCAAGGTTTCACAAGTGGTAAATCCATGAACCCAGGCAATAATGAAGGATGATGATGGCTGAAGGTAAGTTCAAAGCCAGTGATTATGTGGAGTAATGCTTCAGGAGAACACAGTGACTTAGCTGGGAACTTCACAATGCCAGAGGGGGGAAAAAAATCAGGTGATCCCAAAGTGTGATAGATATGGAGCAGCAACTGGACCACTTCAATGGAGGGAAGGATTCTGAACAAGCTGTCTCAGCCAGCCCTCATTAAACAAAGTGAAAACAAACAGTTAGTGGAACTCAATTAACCTGCACTGTGGTATATAGCCTCTGGCATTGTGCCGCCCCTCAGTGCTGTTCTAACTGGGCAATCACAGGCTTGGGCCTGAGAAACAACATATGAAAAATGAAAACTTCCCTTGTCCTTCTCTAGCATGTTTCTGATCAGCACTTTCACCCAGCCCCTCTACCACTGATTGACAAGACCCTCCCTGCCTGGGTCCTTTCAGATTCTGAGCTTCAACAGTTACAACTGCAGACGGTAGGGATGTCACTCAAATGCAACAGGGTGAGCTTGGCTGCCATTACAAGCTCTTCCAGAATCAATAAGAAGTATAGTTAAAATTTCCACCTGACACCATTATCCACAGGACTTGTGAATTAGGAAATACTTTTGATGAAAAAGTTTTTTTTTTGAAGTCTGTTCTGAAGTCTGTCCTGAGCCTTGTGGCCCATCAGGCCGGTCCTTATACCTGTTTCTGTGGCATGAAGCGACTGGGAGTATGAGACTCCCCCCCAGCCCACCTCGGGTAGGACGCCAGTCTATCGTGAGGTTAACCCCCAGCATTTGCCGGTACCTCTTTTCAGCTGGATGGACTGGAGCAGTGTGTGGTTAAGTGCCTTGCTCAAAGACACAACACGCTGCCTTGGCCGAGACTTGAACCCACGACCTTCAGATCGTGAGCACTAACCACTTGGCCACGCGCCACACTTTTGATGAAGGACCCGCTTAAATATGAGGACATTAACATCAGCTTGGACTTACTGCACATTTTGCTTTGAAAATAGTAAAATATATGAAACAACATCAATCTGCTTAAGATCCAGTAACTTTTCACTGAGACTTGGCTCCTAAAATCCACAAGCCTTGATTTCTATCGAGATTTAATATTTTTGAAAATAAGGAAACTTAATTAAAATGTAAATATGTAATAAAGTAAGGAAAACTAAAATATTTAGTTCAACTAACCATGGTAATGAAGGTCGGCAACTATACTTAAATGATTGGTCAATGCCAAATATTTCATGCTACGGCTGGCATAAGGCTAAGCATGGGCAGCATGCCAGTGTAGTGGCTGGTACAACACTTTACAATACCAGCTACCAGGGTTCAATTTCTGCCACTGACTGTAAGGAGCTGGTACGTTCTCCCCATGCCCACGTGGGTTTCCTCCCACAGTCTAAAGACGAACCGGTGCATAGATTGTAAATTGTCCCATGATTAGGCTTCAGTTAAATTTGGGGGTTGCTGGGCAGTGTACCTCGAAGGGACAGAAGAACTTTCTCCACGCTGTATCAAAATAAATAAATAAATGGAATGACTCTAACCCCTCATCAAGTTATAGAATGTTGTATGTTCAATAGCACGTCTAAGGACCGAATGAGTGATCAGAAACACCTCGTCTTGTTCCTTGTGCAGATAGGAATTTAATAGGCATTGACACAAGTACTGAGCATTCAATGGAGCCAACAGCTAGTCATCAGTATGATTTACCTGTCAGCATAGTGAGACCTAAAACTTAGTTAAACTTAATTAAATGAGAAAAGGAAGGGGACAACATCGGGGATGGTAGGTGGTGGACGTGGTGGAGGGAGTGGCCACTGTTTGGCCATTGCTGGAGCAGGCTTGGAGCTGATTCTAGGTGAGGCAGAGTCAAGACAGCAAGGCCCGGGTCCGGGAGCGAGGACTGACCCGCTGTTTGGCAGATTTAAGCGCAGGGCCAAATTGAAAAGGTCTGGGTGTCAGGGGGTACTCAGCTTGATGCTCCACGAGGTTTATCATCTCTGCGCTGAACTGAGGCTGTGGCCTACAACCAACAGGCTCCTGGATCGGCTGTGACTGGCTTTGCGGCTGTGAACTCAGTTTTGTTAATGTCAGTTCTGAATGCTATTTGCTTACTTTTATTGTTTGAACAACTTGTTTTTTTTTCTGCACATTGGGTGGTGAGTCACTTTTTAATGGCGTCTTTTGGTTATTTTTTTTGTTTCATGGCTGCCTGTAAGGAGCTGAATCTCAAGGTTGTATATAAAATACATACTTTGATAATAAATATACTTTGAATGAATCAGGGTGTATAAGAGGTTGGATCTCAGAGGTTGGGGGCCTGCTGAAGTGTCAGAAATAGAGATGAACAAGTCAGCCTACTCCACATTGTAATATTTCTTTCTCCAACGTGCAATTCAGCTTCAAATGTAACATGCTTTCTTCTTTCCATTCTGATGAATTTTTTGCCATTTTTGAAATACAATGTTCCTTTTGCACTGGTGGTTGATGAAACATCAATCAATCTGTATGGAAAAAATAACATCACTCAGAGAGCTGGTGCCATCTTCATTCAATTCTCTTGCCACCTTGTTAAATGTAATGAGGTAAGTGATGTTTCATTGGCAGAACATATTGAGTTTTTCTCGCTCCATTTAAGTATCACTTTCCTGATTGACTCCTCAAACTGCCATCTGTCATCAGGGCCCAAGAAGATTAAACTTCTGAAAATGAATATTTTATATTCTCATGATGCCAAACAACCCTTCCAGCTGGATCGTTGTTTCTTGAAATCAAAATGCCACTACTGATAAACTTCTAACATGTTTTATCTCCCTCAGTGGATCAATTTATTTCCTGGATGTATCTGAATTAAGCCTATTTTGATATGCATTTGGCAGCTTACTGTGCCAGAAGGATTGATGAGCCTATTTTGATCCTTAATGCTTTTTTATATCATAACAATTGTAATTTGAAATACTGTTATGGCATATATTGCAAAAGATATGTAGGAAACCTTAGAAACCTTACAAAAATGAAAGGTGCAAAGTATTATAAGGGGAGGCTTCAATAAAGGTAAATTATCTACATAAAAGAACATAAACTTAACCTTTCTCTGGAACTCAATAGGCAACTGAGTCAGAGTGAATTTTAGCAATCACGTCATTATCGTTAAGTGTGCCCCTGACTTTCACAGATCTCCCCACTTATCTTTTGTCTTGTATTCTCACTCGGATTACCAAGGCGATTTTCAGAATCATTATCATACTACTGAGCATTCAACAGCTACACTATTGAGCAATGTCTTTATAATGATCTTATGGTACCAAGGCTAATAGATTAAAATGGAGCGAGGATTTGCTAGCTGGTTGAAAACAGAAAGCAGGGATGAATGGGCATTTCCAGACTAACAACCTGTCACTAGTGTGATGCCACATGGATCTGAATTGGGGACTTGGTTATTTACACTCTATGTACTAATGGGTGGCAGGATGGAGATATGTCTCTACTATTGCCCAGAAAGAACCACAGTCTACAAATCAGTCAATTTGAGTGAATCAAGGGCAGTGAAAGCAGACAGATCAGTTGTCTTTGTTCTTGCCACGTGCTTGGGAATGGAGGCTGCCATTTTTTTTGGATCTGTTTTATGTCCTCCAGTTTGTGAGCTCATAGCTTGGCTTGATCAGTGTTCTAAAGTAGACACGATGATGCCTCAGGTAATCTGCTGGACCAGGGGTCATTTCCTAATTATAAATTATTTGTGAGGTGTTCTTTGGTTGGATATAACATGCAGGTTTGTGACTGTTGGGGTCTGTACCTACCCTGAGTGATAGTAATTGGTTATTGAAGAGAACACAGAGTCATAAATTTCTAGTTGTCACGCTGGATCAGAGCCAATAAAGTGTTAAAGGTCAGTCAAATGACCCATAGCCAATTATACTGAAAGGAGACATTTCAACTGGTAAGGAATGGATATAAAAGCAGAGGTTTAGAGATACAAGATAGCATTAACTCTCCAGGAACCAACTATTGTGGATGTGAGAAGCCCTGTGGACGTAGAGATTCAAAACAGGACTATGAGGAACATGTGGCCAGTGGCAGAAACTCCTTTTTAACTGGTATTACATTTCCCATTCTTTGACTGTTCATGGAAGGTCAGGAATACTTAGTAGGTATTTGGTTGTGTAAGTTCACATGTTTTTCTGCTGAGACAATAAAGGAACTTCTCGGTAAATACAGATTACCTCTGTGCCTCCTTGTTCATTACTACTAGGGGTAATTCTTGTAACATGACCAAAGGAGGTGTAAGGCGCTCCTTCCCTCCACTAGACTGCAAGTCACCCTTGGGCAAGCTGCAGCATCTGCTTAGCTCCCTGATCGGGGTCACGTGAAGCCATGGGAGCAGCTGGTGGATGGTCGTCTGAGCAGCTGGTGCACATCACAAGTCCTGGTTGCGTGACCACTGATTCCAAGCAGACAATCTCTGAAGGGAATTGATAATGGCTGGGGTCACTTGTCTTGTAAAGGCACTGCCCAGAAGGCAATAGCAAACCACAACTGTAGAAAAATTTGCCAAGAATAATCATAGTCGTGGGACCCCCTACGTCATACGGACAAACAAACATTTCAGATGAAGTGACGAAGTGTATTGTATCCAATACACATATAGGTAGCTGGGTAAGCAATTTATGAAGAGGATGTAAGTAAACCTGTTATGAAGTGATATAGATGGATTAAGTGGGTACAAAGGAGTCAGCTGGAGCATGTAAGGTAAAATCATTCTGTAGGTAAAGAGAAAAACAGAATATGAAGTGGAGAGAGTCAAGGACGCTGCTGGTTAGAGGGATCTGGGTTGTCCTCTGCATGACTAAATTAAATCTATCTTCTTTGAAGCTTAGAATGAGGGGTGATCGTGTTGAAACGTACATGATCCTGAGGGTGCCAAAAAGGAGGTTTATCAACCCATTTTCCATAAAAGGCAAATCTCAAATGAGAGAACATAGTAACTAAGTTAGGGGCAGTTATTTATAAATGAAGGTAATGGGAGGTTCTTATCAAAGACGGCTGAGATGGAGAATTCCAGAGGGTTGTGGAAGTTATTTATAAATGAAGGTAATGGGAAGTTCTTATCAAAGACGGCTGAGATGGAGAATTCCAGAGGGTTGTGGAAGTTGGATCACTGCAGATACTTAAAGTGAAAGTAGATGAGCTTTAGAAAGTTCAGGGAAATGAAGGCTTTGAAGAACAGGCACAGAGGAGGAGACAAGGCCTGAAACAGAGCAACTACAATTATATTAATGCTGGGGGAGCTGAGGGTCCAGTGGCCACTCCTGATAATATTTTCTTTTATTTCTATGAAAGACGAAGTCAACATGTAGGATCAACAAGTAACTACAGATGCAAATGGAAAGTTAGCCTCTGTGGAAAAATAGACAGGGAATTAAAATAAAGATATCTAGGTTCAATGCTAAAGGGTTTTGGTGAGAGTATACTTGGAATACTGTACTTACTTTTTGTCTCTTTATTTTAAAAGAAAGGTATACTTGGAGGCTTGATAGTGCAGAGGAGGTTCACCAGATTGATTCATAGGTTGAGTAGATTAGGCCTATACACTCTAGAGCATTGGTCCCTGACTTGTGGTCCACAGACCACTGAGTTAATGGTAGGGATCCCCGGCATAAAGCAGGCTGGGAACTCCTGCTGTACAGTTTAGAAGTCAGGTCTAGATACACCAATACCCTTGAATGAAAAATACTACAAAAAGTTGTGGATATGGCCCAGTCCATCATGAATAAAGCGCTCCCCGAGACTGAGCACATCTACACAAAGTGTTGTCACAAGAAATCAACTTCTATCATCAGGGACCCCAAGAATCCAGTCATGCTCTCTTCTCCTTGCTACCATCAGGAAGGTTGTAAAGGAGCCTCAGGACTCAAACCACCAGGTTCAGGGGGAATCTCACTGAAACCTAACAAATGTTGAAAGGACTAGATAGGGTGGATGTGGAGAGGAGGTTTCCTATGGTGGGGGTATCCGGAACTGGAGGGCAAAGCCTCAAAATTGAGGGGCGACCTTTTAGAACAGAGGTAAGGAGGAATTTTTTTAGCTAGAGAATAGTGAACCTATGGAATGCTCTGCCACTGGCTGCGGTGGACACCAAGTCCGTGTATATATTTAAGGTGGAAGTTGATTGTTTCCTGTTGGCCAGGGCATCAAAAGATATGGTAAGATGGCAGGTGTATGGGGTTGAGTGGGATCCAGGACCAACCACGATGGAATGGTGGAGCAGACTCGATAGGCTGAATGGCCGAATTCTGCTCCCATGTCTTATGGAACAGTTATCACCCCTCAACCATCAGGGTCTTGAACCAGACGGGATTATTTCACTCAACTTCACTTGGCCCATCAATGAACTGTTCCCACCACTTGTGGACTCATTTTCAAAGACTTTTATCTCATTTACTTGATATTTGTTGCTTATTTATCTATTACTATTATTTCCTTCTTTCTTTCTTTTTGTAGTTGCACGGTTTGTCGTCTCTTGCACACCGGTTGTATGCCCTGTTGATGTGGTCTTTCATTGATTCTATTATGGCTATTGAATTTGTTGTGTATGCCTCACAAGAGAATAAATCTCTGGGTTGTATATAGTGACATTAATGTAATAAATTTACTTTGAACACTGACGTGACATTATGAAAACATGTAATATTCTGCGAGGTATCTCGAGGTTAAGGACAATCTTAGGATATAAGGTTACTCATTTAAGACTAATGAGGAAGAATTTCTTCTCCCAGAGGGTTGTGATTCCTTGAAATTCTTACACCAGAGAATTGTGGAGAATGGATCATTACCAACATTAAAGTCTGACCTAGATAGATTTTAGGAATGAGAGGGAAACAATATATATGGCAACCAGGCATGCAAGTGGAGTTTACTCCAATGATCAAACCAACCATGATTTTATTGTCACGCTACACTGATTCATGAGGCTAGATGACTTTTCCCTGCTCCCTTTTCTCATGTATTTTGTTCTTATGTTATTTATTGATATATTTTATTATTTCAAGGGATGTGATCTTCACAGGCTGAGCCAGCATTCGATTGTCTATCCATGGTTTCTCTGGCAATGGTGAGCTGCCTTCTTGAACAGCCACTGTCCTTAAGGTGTGGGTATACCCACAAAGCTGTTACGAACAGAGTTCCAGGATTGTGACCCAGCAACTGTGAAGGATGCTGTGTGGCTTGGAGGGCTAGTTCCAGATGAAGGTGCTTTTAGGAAAATAGAAACATAGAAAACCTACAGCACAATACAGGCCCTTCGGCCCACAAAGCTGTGCCACACATGTCCTTACCTTAGAAATTACCAAGGGGTTAGCCATAGCCCTCTATTTTTCTAAGCTCCATGTACCTATCCAGGAGTCTCTTAAAAGACCCTATCGTATCTGCCTCCACCACCGTCGCCAGTAGCCCATTCCACGCACTCACCACTCTCTGAGTAGAAAACTTACCCCTGATATCTCCTCTGTACCTACTTCCAAGCACTTTAAAACTGTGCTCTCTCGTGCTAGCCATATCAGCCCTGGGAAAAAGCCTCTGACTATCCACACGATCAATGCCTCTCATTATCTTGTACACCTTTATCAGGTCACCTCTCATCCTCTGTTGCTCCAAGGAGAAAAGGCCGAGTACACTCAACCTGTTTTCATAAGGCATGCTCCCCAATCCAGGCAACATCCTTGTAAATCTCCTCTGCACCCTTTCTATGGTTTCCACATCCTTCCTGTAGTGAGGCGACCAGAACTGAGCACAGTACTCCAAGTGGGGTCTGACCAAGGTCCTATATAGCTGCAACATTACTTTTCAGCTCTTAAACTCAATCCCACAATTGATGAAGGCCAATGTGCCGTATGCCTTCTTACCCACAGAGTGGTTAAGCAGCTTTGAGTGTCCTATGGACTTGGACCCCAAGATCCCTCTGATCCTCCACACTGCCAAGAGTCTTACCATTAATACAATATTCTGCCATCATATTGGACCTACCAACATGAACCACCTCACTCTTATCTGGGTTGAACTCCATCTGCCACTTCTCAGCCCAGACTTGCATCCTATCAATGTCCCGCTGTGACCTCTGACAGCCCTCCACACTATCCACAACGCCCCCAACCTTTGTGTCATCAGAAAATTTACTAACCCATCCCTCCACTTCCTAATCCAGGTCATTTATAAAAATCACGAAGAGTAGGGGTCCCAGAACAGATCCCTGAGGCACATCACTGGTCACCAACCTCCATGCAGAATATGACCCGTCTACAACCACTCTTTGCCTTCTGTGGGCAAGCCAGTTCTGGATCCACAAAGCAATATCCCCTTAGATCCCATGCCTCCTTACTTTCTCAATAAGCCTGGCATGGGGTACCTTATCAAATGCCTTGCTGAAATCCATTTACACTACATCCTCTGCTCTACCTTCATCAATGTCTTTAGTCACATCCTCAAAAAATTCAATCAGGCTCGTAAGGCACGACCTGCCTTTGACAAAGCCATGCTGACTATTTCTAATCATATTATACCTCTCCAAATGCTCATAAATCCTGCCTCTCAGGATCTTCTCCATCAACTTACCAACCACTGAAGTAAGACTCACTGGTCTATAACTTCCTGGGCTATCTCTACTCCATTTCTTGAATAAGGGAATAATATCCACAACCCTCCAATCCTCTGGAACCTCTCCAGTCCCCATTGATGATGCAAATATCATCAGCAGAGGCTCAGCAATCTCCTCCCTTGCCTCCCACAGTAGCCTGGGGTACATCTCGTCCAGTCCCGGTGACTTATCCAACTTGATGCTTTCCAAAAGCTCCAGCACATCCTCTTCCTTAATGTCTACATGCTCAAGCTTTTCAGTCCAGTCAGTTGTTCTTCTAGCCGGTAGAGGCTGTGGGTTTGGAAGCTGATCTCTGAGCTATTGCATTGCATCCGGAAGACAGTACTAACTGCTGCTACTGTGCATCTATGGTGGAGTGAGTGAATGGCTGCTAGATCCCATGTAGTGTTGATCGAAGCTGCATTCATCCATGCAAGTGCAGAGTGGTGCCAGAGGTTTTTGTGAACCTGGATGACTTCTTCGAGTTCATCCGTGAAACAGTTTAAATTTTCAGGTTTTGTTTCTCCTTTTCAAGATTGCTGGGGTCCTGTCGTAGTCCATGATTTACACCTGTGCCGAAACTATATTCCTCACGGACAGTGGGTCCGAGCTCTTTGGAACCTGCCAAGTGGCCTGCGTTTAGGTATGTTCGGGAGCAGCTTGGAAGGTGTGCACCTTCGGGGTGTGAATTCATGGATGATCTATGTTGCCAACAGAGGCACCGTGGGAAATCGAAGCATTGCGATAGCGGGCGCGGCTGTCAAAGGCCTCTGCACCGAGTGTTCTCGTATTCTCTCTCCCTTGATGGTGAAAAACAGTTTGCTGATACTCGAGTCGGGGAAGCTTGAAATAAGCGACGCTGCAGACGTTAACTTCAAAACAGTGAGCTGTTGGCCTACCCTCTCACTGTGGCAGAAGTGATGTCCCTCTGTCCCTCGTTTGTGAGAGACGTCGAGGTGTTGGGATGGACAGTGGTTTTTGAAGGACCTTACAGCATGGTCTGTAGGGCCTGCTATTGCTTGTGGGTGGTGGGGGGCTGATGCCTTCTTTTGGAGCAAGTGGGGCGGGGGGCAGTGGTGATGCATGTGGGAGGGGAGGGGGCTCTGAGGTTATAATGTTTTTCTGTCACTCATTCTTTTGGGTTCTTCTTTTCTCTCTGTTTCATCAATGTCCACAAAGAGTAAGAATTTCAGTTTATATAGTGTATGCATTCTCCGATATTAAATTGAATCATTGAACCATTGAATTACACTCGGGCTTCAGGCTTGTAGATGGTAGACTTGCTTTGAAGAGTTAGGAGGATTCTAATCCTCTGACCTGCTCTTGTAGCCACGTTACGCATATGGCTACTCTATTTCAGTTTCTGAGCAATGTTCCCATAGTTCAGATAAAATTGGAAATAGCATTTTCTTCATTGGTATTGGTTTACTGCTGTCACATTAACCAAGATACAGTGAAACACTTGTCTTGCACACTGTTCATACAGATCGAATCAGTACATAGTGCATTGAGCTAAAATAATGCAAAATAAAAGTGCCAATACTACACAAAAAAAGTGAGACTTAAATTTTGCTTATCTAGAAAAGATTACAAAAGTAGAAGTCGATAAGGATAGGGATAGACATTGTGATATTATCAAAAAGGAAGAAGATAATCTTTGTGATGGAGACAGAGGCTCACAAGAAACTCTGGTACACAAGGGAGGGGACTGCAACTGATCCGGTTCATCCAGGAGGTGGCTTGGATGGGGAACCAAATCAGTGAATGAAGTATCAATGAAAGATGGGCAAAGTAGCTTGGGGGAACTTGAGGTCCAAGTCTCTAGATGCCTCAAATTTGCCGCACAAATCAATAGGGTTGTGAAAATAGCCTATGATGTATTAACCTTCATTAATCAGGGAATTGAGTTCAAGAGCTGTGAGATTATGTTGCTGATGTATAAAATTCTGGTTAATTCACACCTGGAATACTGTGTCCTCTTCTGTTTGGCTCATTATAGGAAGGATGTAGAAGCTATAAAGAGGGTGCAGAGGAGATTTACCAGGATGCTACCTGGATTACAGAACATGCCTTATGAGGAAAGGTTGAGCAAGTTAGGACTCTTCTCTTTTGATAAAGGAGGATGAAAAGTGACTTGATAGAGGTGTATAAGATTGTGGGCACGTGGTTAAGGCATTGGACTAGCGACCTGAAGGTCATGAGTTCGAGCCCCAGCCAAGGGAACGTGTTGTGTCCTTGAGCAAGGCACTTAATCACACATTGCTCTGCGACGACACTGGTGCCAAGCTGTATGGGTCCTAATGCCCTTCCCTTGGACAACATCGGTGTCATGGAGAGGAGAGACTTGCAGCATGGACAACTGCTGGTCTTCCTTACAACCTTGCCCAGGCCTGCGCCCTGGAGAGTGAAGACTTTCCAGGCGCAGATCCATGGTCTCGCAAGACTAACCGATGCCTTTATTTTATAAGATTCTGAGAGGCAAAGATAGAGTGGACAGCAGTGCCTTTCTCCTGGAGTAGCAATGGCCAATATTATAGAACGCATGTTTAACACGAGTGGAAGAAAGTTTAAGGAAGATGTCAGAGGTAGCTTTTTTTTACACAGTGATTGATAGGTGTGGAATGCGCTATCAGGGTTGATACAATTGGGACATTTAAAAGACCCTTGGATAGACTCATGAAGTAGGAAAAGTGAATGGTTGTGGACAGGGTAGGGGGAAGGGAAAATTGATCATGCATAGGTTTATAGAGGTCAGCACTACACTTGTGGGCTGAAGGGCCTATACTATTCTATATTCTATGTTAATTGGAATTTTCACATTTAACACTGCCAATAAGAGCACCACATGCCTATCTTGTACAGGTGATTTAATGACTTTGCTTTTCTAAATGCAATCTCCAAGGTATAGGACTATAAATAACAACATTAAGGCTCATAAATACAGGAAATAGGGAACACGTAGTGCTATCTGAATATTGAAATGGGAAGTTAAAAGAGAGGAATAAAAAAAAGAAGCAACACAAAAATGCTGCGAGGATAATCAGGTTTTGTCAAGAAGGGGAAATTATACAAAAGAGTGCATTAACAAATAGGAAATAACAATTGGCAAAATGACAAGTAGGTCCTTGCAGATGATGCCTGGTACAATATGAAAATATTAAGATTTCTGAGACAGAAGAGATTCTGCAGTTGCTGGGAATCTTGAGTAACACATAAAATGTCAGAGGAACTAAAGAGATCAGGTGGAATCTATGGAGAGAAATGGAAAGTCAGTATTTTGGGCTGAAACCCTTCATCAGGACTGGAAAGGAAGAGGCAGAGGAAGAATAAAGAGGATGGGGAGGGAAGGGGGAGCACGAGCTGATACGTGATAGGTGAATCCAGATGAAAGGAAAGGTGGGAGGCTGGGGGAAGGCTGATGAAAGGAAATGATGTGAGAAGCTGGGAGGTGAAAGGTGGAAAAGTTGCTTTCCTAAATTCAATTATCAAGAAACAAGACTATAAATAGTGATCAGTTAAATACTGGAAATAGAGATGTCATCTCTTCCAACTATCACCTCCAAGCTTCTCCACTGTAGATGTTAGAGATCCAAAATAGAAACAGAAAATGATTTTAAAAACCTCAGCAGGTGATGCCATACCTGTGGAAAGAGAAACAGTAAAGTTTTAGGCCTGGGATTCTTTGTCAGAACCAAGGAAAGAAACAAGATAGTCTTGGTAGCAGGAAGACTTAGCGGCGGGCTTGGGAGGAGAGGACGCAATAGGTGGAATAAATTTCTCCGATTGAGTGAAATAATAGGGCAGTTAAGGTAACAATAACGTTCACCCCTTGCCTCTCCCCTCCCCACCTTCTCATCTGAAGAAAGAGAGAGCATATAATTGAAACTTACAACATTCAGAAAAGCTGCCATACAGATAGTTGCGAGGAATAAACTTCTCCTAGCTGGGGTGTCTAAATAATGGGATCAGTCCCAACCTACAGAGCAAGAGGTACCGAACTGAGCGGAGAAATTTCTACACACAAGGGTGGTGAGCCAATGGAATTCTCTACCACAAAAGGCTGTACAGGATTAGCCATGGAATATACTTAAGAAGAAAATAGGAAGATTTGTAGATGATCCATCATGATCGTACTGAATAAAGCAAACTCACAAAGTTAAACAACTGACTGTGTCACAATTCTTCTTGGTCTTTACACTTGTGGCCAGATGTGTGGCCTGGCCATATTGGAGAGGGAGCAAACTGGGTGCATACCTTTGAAATATACTCCCAACCCTCAATCTCTAATCCTTTACCCAGTCAGCAGATCAGTCCTACTAGCAGCCATTCAATCTTCAGTCATCTCAGATTCCCTCACCCCACCCCACCCCTACCAAGTGCCCAAAACCAAACAGGCAAACCAAACTTTCATACTCCTGTTTACCAGGCAAAGCTGTTAACCAGTCATGTTCTCTAACTGATATCTGCAATCCATTCTCCCTCTTTTATCTTAAATCCTGATCTTACCAAGCTCTGCTCATAGTTTTATTGAGTGTAAGCTTACATCATTACAAAAAAAAAACACATTCATTCTTATAATCATGGATTGACAGGGATGTCTTCAGGAGAGTAAGGTTCATGAATCCAGTTAATTCTCAACAAGACCACATTTCCATCTTTTGACCAGATCTTCTAAAATGTGAAATACAGTAGATAGGTCCAAGGTCGACTTACATCTGAATGTTATAAATGTAGACAGCAATCACTTTCTCATCATTCTCAAATTAGATTACTTGAAATATCTTGTTTTCTAATGTTAAAATTAAAGAGCAGAAATTTTGGATGAAACCTTCTTCAAAGCTGTTTTTTTCAGTTATTAAAAAGTGAAAGAAGAATTATGGATAAATACATTAATTGTATAAATTTAAATAATAACTGTAGCTCGAATACCTGAATCCAGCCTCCATCTTAGGAGTTCCCAGCCTGGGGTCCACACACTTCTTGCTTGATGGTATTGGTCCACAGCATTGAAAAGATCAGGAACCTCTAGACAACTTGTCAGAATTTTTTTTGTTCTCTCAGATATTAATGCAGAGCCTTACTTGCACTAAATTCGCAGAGGAGGAATTTAGTCTGGGCCTGCTTTCAAAATACTCTGTACCATATTAAGGATCTGATTCACGCACTTCTGCAAGTTATTGGGCAGGTTGTGATCCACAGTGGAAAGGAGCCAGATCAAACTGTGAGACTCAGCACTAAAGCTAAGTTTAAAAAAAAATGCCAGAGAAAATGCTGCCAAAAATACTAGCAATTCTCAGCAGATCAGATAGTGTCTGTGGAAAGAGAAACAGAGTTAATGCTTCAAGTCAATGACCTTTCATCAGGTCAGCTGAAGCCAAAACCGTTGAAGCGTTCAAACAAATGGGCTGTGGTTCCAATTTTTTCTCCCGTTAATCTCAATCCCTCACTTGGGATCTCTGACAATAGCTGCTCAAAACTAGTGCATGAGCTTCAATTTTGTGGTCTTCCCTAATTCTTCTACAGTCATTCTTTGGTGCCCATCCACTTTATGTGAAATTCTTCAAGGTTCTTTTTCTTTAAGGATGTTATATATATTCAAATTAGGATTTAAGGGTAAAAGTACCAACCCCAATCTCCTACTGGTGAAACTTGCTTGAACTGGATGCAATTGGAAGGGAACCAATTGCAGGCAATTAACAGTCACTTGACCACAACAGAACTGAAAGTGGGAACTATGTAAAGGTGTTGGGTGATTCCATCCCTTTAATTTTTCACTAAGAGAGAAGACATGGGTGGGGGGGAGGGGGTTAGGTTTTGTTAAAAAGTACTAACATAGTAAATTCAAAATGAACACATTAAATATATTTATGCACTACTCTTCCATGGAATAATTCTGATGTTCATGCTTCTGAAAAATTGTAAGAGTCAAAAATTTAATTCTCTCTGTGAAGAACTGTATTTATTCAGGCATTGAATCATTATAGTAATGGATCTGGCTTCCATAGAGGCCATACAGTTTGATGGATGCAGATGGTAAACTTCAGCAAAAATATACATTTTGATGATGAATGGAGGTTATTGCTATCAAAGAGATAATATCGAAGAAGGCTGTATCCTTTTAGTCATAGAGTCGTAGTCATAGAAAAATACAGGACAGAAACAATCCCTTCAGCCCATCTAGTCCATGCCAACCATTAAGCTGCCAAGTCCCGACTACCTGCAACTGCACCATGGCCCCTACTATCCATGTATCTATCCAAACTTCTCTTACACATTGAAATCAAGCTTGTATGCACCACTTAAACTGGCAGCTCATACTACACTCTCATGACCCTCTGAGCAAAGAGTTTCCCCTCATGTTCTGCTTAAACTTTTCAGCTTTCACCTTTAAACCATGACCTCTAGTTGTAGTCCCACCCAACTTCAGTGGAAAAGGTGTGCTTGCATTTACCCTGTCTATATCTATCATCATTTTGCATCCCTCTATCAAATCTCCCTTCAATCTTCTAATGCCCCAAGTCCTACCAACCATTGACCACATCTGCATGCAACACTGTCATAGGAAAGCAGCATCCATTATCAGAGATCCCCACAACCCAGGTTATGCTCTCTTCTCACTGCTGCCATAAGGTAGAAGATACAAGAGCCTCAGGACTTGCACCACCAGGTTCAAGAACAGTTACTACCCCTCAACCATCAAGCTCTTGAACAAAAGGGGATAACAACACTCAACTTCACTTGCCCCATCATTTAAATGTTCTCACATCCAATGACCTCACTTTCAAGGACTCTTTAGCTCATTATCTCATATTCTCATTATTTATTGCTATTTAATTATATTTGCATTTGCACAGTTTGTTGTCTTCTGCACTCTGACTGATCTTTCATAGATCCTGTTATAGTTATGCTGCTATAGATTTGTTGAATAGGCCCACAGGAGAATTAATTTCAGGGTTGCATACAGTGACATATACAGTATGTACTTTGATAATAAAATTCACTTTGAACTTTGAATAAGGTCTTAACCTATTCAATCTTTCCATATCATTCAGGTCCTCCAATCAAGGCATCCTTGCAAATTTTCTCTGTACTCTTTTCAACCTTATTTGCATCTTTCCTGTATGTAGGTGACCAAAACTGCACACACTACTCCTAATTAGGCCTCACTAACATTTTATACAACTTTAACATAACATCCTATCTCCTGTACTCAATATTTTGATTTATGAAGGCCAAGGTGCCGAAAGCTTTCTTTATGACTTATCAACCTGTGCCACCTCTTTCAATTAATTATAAACCGATATTCTCAGATCCCTTTGCCCTACTGTTCACTGTGTAAGACCTACCCTGGTTGGTCCTACTGAAGTGCAATGCCTCACACTTGTCTGTGTTAAAATTCTATCTGACAATTTTACATTGCATTTTTCCATCTCGTCCAGATCCCGGTTCAAGTTCTGATAGCTGTCCACTACACCCCCAATCCTGATGTCATTCACAAATTTGCTGATCTAGTTAACCAATTATCCAGAGCATTGATGCAGATGACAAACAACAATGGAGCTAGCACTGATCCCTGCAGCACTGCACTAGACATAGGCTTCCAGTCAGGGAAGCAGTTGAGGCTTCTTCACTAAATATATTTAAGAAACAGTTAGGTAGGTTTTTACATAGTAAGGAAATTAAGGGTTGTGGGGAAAAGGCAGGTAGATGGAGCTGAGTTTACGGACAGATCAGCCGTGATTTTATTGAATGGCAGGGCAGGCTCGATGGGCCAGATGGCCTACTCCTTCTCCTATTTCTTATGTTCTAATGATTCTCCTTCACCTTACCTGCTAGGGCAACCTCATGTCTTCTTTTAGCCCTCCTGATTTCTTTCTTAAGTGTTCCCTTGCATTTCTTATACCCTTTAAGCACCTCATTTGTTCCTGCCTGCCTAAACCTGCAGAACACCTTTTTTTTCCTAACCAGGGCCTCAGGTTATTTTGAAAACCAAGGTTCCTTAAACCTGTTATCTTTACCTTTTATTCTGACAGGCACATACAAGTTTTGTACTCTCAAAGTTTCACTTTTGAAGACCTCCCACTTCCCAAATACACCTTTGCCAGGTAAACTGCCTGTCCCAATTCACACTTACCAGATCCTTTCTGATATCATCAAGATTGGCCTATCTCCAATTTAGAATTTAAGAATCTCAACCCGCAGACCAGACCTATTCTTTTTCATATTTACTTTAAAATTAATGGCATTATAATCACTAAGTGTTCCACTACATAAACTTCTGTCACCTGCCCTGTCTCATTCCCTAATAGTAGATAAAGTATCACACACTCACTCGTTGGGACTTCTGTGTGCTGATAAAGAAACTTTCCTGAATACATTTGACAAACTCTATCCCATCTGGTCCCTTTACATTATTGGAGTCACTTCCAGGATGTGGAAAGTTATAATCACCCACTATCACAATCTTATTTTTCTTTGAACAGTCTGAAATCTCTCTACAAATTTGTTTCTCCAAATCCATGGACTGTTGGGCGGTCTATTATATAGCCCCGTTAGCCTGGTCATACCTTTCAGATTCCTCAGTTCCAACTTGAAAGCCTCAGTATATGAGCTGTCCAGTCTGTCCTGACTGAGCATTGCCTTCATATCCAGCCGCCTCCTTCAGACCCTTCTGCTCTGTCGCATCTAAAATAACAGGACCCCAGAATACTTATGCCAATCCTGTCCCTTCTGCAACCAAGTCTTACTAATGGCTACAATATAATTCCATGTGTTGATCCATGCCCTGAGTTCATCCACCATTGCTACGATACTTCTTTAAATAATGGCAAAAGAACATAAGCTAACAATAAGACAGGAAGCTGGTAATTTTGCTTTGGTTAAAAACCAGGTGACTTCAATTTGCATAACAGTCTACATTCCTTGACAGTTTCAATAGTCTTAAAACATTCAACACAAAAACAAATGATTCAGTAATGATTCAAGAGGAAGTTTACAGAAATGCTTGACAATGTAACCAGGTCATTTGACATCCACCTATTATAAATTGGATCTTACATCACACCCTAAGTCATTACCATAATTTACTGTAAGTCACAAAGTATCTGTATTTTCTTTCTTCTATAGGGATGATCAAGGGACATTTACATTGGTGACATTTCCACAGGAAATGCAGCCCTCAAATGTGAACATTCTCAGTCCATAAAGTTAGCCATTAGTGTTTTTATACAAATCATACAAAGTAAGTTTACTGCAAGGATCATTAGACAATGTTCAATGGATGAACTTGTGCAAAAATTCTGTTCGTGCTCCACATTGAATCTAATGAGAGTCATCTGAGGGGACCATGCACCTGCCTGACTGAGTATCCTGTGATCTATGAGCTGTTTGCAGGGAGGCACTCCGAGACAGATCATTAACTGGGTGAAAAATGCCTGCCGGTCTGTCTGAAACTTTTTTAGTATTACAGTGTGTGGAAACATCCACAAGTGAACGCTGCTGACTGGTGCGTTCCAAGGTACAGGAGTGTGTATTCAGTGATGTGCTAAAGCTCAGTACAACTCCACAAAAGCTCTGTGGGGAGGGAGCACAGCCTATGATCCTATTGTAACTGGACATTAGGGCTAAGCCCTATGCAACAGTATCTCAAATGCACTGTTTAAGGACCAAACATGAGTGGCAATGGCACATTGTAAGAGAATATATTGAACTGATGGTACTATTAGTATAGAGAGAGACTCATATTAATTGCATTTATTGCAGATATTATCAATAAAATATATTTTAAAATATATGTAATTTTATATTGAAGGTTCCCCTCTCCCCGCGCATTACAAAACCGAAGGCTAGTACTCCAAGTACTGTATGTTGAATAAAGGCAGTGTCATGGGCCCCATGTAGATAGCAACAGTGCCCTGGCTTGGGAAGTTGACAAGGATTTAAAAAATCATTTTGGATCAATTATCTTGCACAACAATTGATGTGGGTCATTGGTAGGGAACTGGTGAGCAGTGGGGGGAAACTGGGAAGATTTCCCCCTGCTTGGATATTTTGCAACTGATTGTAAAATGGGATAGGCGGTTATCTTCTTTAGGATAGTCTTTGAAATGTCTGCCTGAAAAAGTCTATAAATGCTGGAGAGGCTGAATGGACATGATCCCACCATGATGTTTGGATCAGAGTCAAAGATTTGTACAACACCAAAACGGGCCCTTCACCCCATCATGTCATGCTCTCTGACGTGCCTATCCACATGAATCCCATTTGCCCAAATTAGAATGATATCCTTTTATACTTTCCCTCTTCAGGTGCTTGTCTAAACAGCTCATAAATATTCTGATTGTATTTGCCTGCCCCACCTCCTCCAGATTCAGTCACTCATTGTGTGATAGACATAACTCTCAAATCCCTTTAAATTTCCCCCCTTTCTCCTTTAAACTGATGCCCTCTTGTTTTTGCCAACCCTACTATGGGTAAAAGATTCTGACTATCTACTCCATCTAAACATTGTATTGTGCCCTACTATTTTCTGGATATGATTATACTGTATATAACCACTGTTTGATTTCCCAAATTCTCACCTCACACATATCAGTATTATTCTGCTCAGCTTTCTAGCTCCTTCTCCTCTCCAATCTAAACAAAATTTATTTCTCTTATTTTCCTAAAGCTTAATACTCCCCATTGTTGTGAGTTCCCATTCTCACCTCTGTGCCGTGCTGAAGAATTTGGTCTTAATTGGAAGGTAGTGATAAACTATAAACATTCTCAATTACTCCCATGGCTTGCAGATGTAATATTGAGACTTGATACAGAAAAAAAATGATTAAGACACATTATCTGACATGAATGGCCTGTTTGTGAAATGGTATTTCAGAAATGCAATGTGTGTAAAATGAAGGTCAAAATTAAGGGAAGAAATTTAAATACTGCAATACCAGTTGCTTGATAAGAGTTCTCTAACCCAATCAAAATTCATCTTTAGCCAGCACAATCGAATCACCCAGTGACCAGGCAAATAAGAAAAAACTAATTCATATATTTCAGACAATTTCTGAAATGAACTTATGACAATAAATCAGAATTCATAATGAATAAATTTAATTTTCAGCACTCTACCTACTCCAAACAATTCTGCAACCGAAGTTGCTTCTTCACTCGGTGTGCATGTGTTTATTGCTGGTGAGATCTACTGCCAAAGTTTATTATGATCTCTGTGTAATCGGGCTACATCGCAATGCCAGCAGACTGAACTGTTCCGGATAGGCTGCAGTGGGTTGTAGACTTGTCCAGCTCCAACAGAGTCTTCCAACCATCAAGGACACCTTGAAAAGGTGGTACCTCAAGAAGATGGCATTGTCATTAAGGACCTTCACCATCCAGCTCAGCCCTCTTCTCATTAGGGACGGGGCACAGGAGCCCGAGGACCCACACTCAATGTTTTAGGAACATTGGATCTCTGAATGGTCACCTCTGGGCACGACCTCACCATTTCGCTCTCTTTTTGCATAATTTATTTATTTTTATATTGCTTATATAGCAGCACTGTACTGCTGCTGCAAAACAACAAATTTCATGACATTCGTCAGAGATAATAAGCCTAATTCTGACTTCCATAAGTGGTGAATTATCCATGCTCAATCTCACTGACCCACCGTCTTCAGAGATCACCAGTAAAAGCTTCCTGAATGAGTTCAGTTCCTTTTTTCATTCTCAGCATGGTGGATAATTGATACCAAGTAAAACTAAGTAGCTATTCTTAACCAAGACATCCAACAAACTGTCTTGAACAATGTAAATAAACAAGCACATTCATATGACATCCCTGAGCACTGCACTGCATTTGTTAATGAGGTCATATATCTTTTTAAATCATTCTCGCCTCCCCAAAAAAAATGAACTTTTACTTCAAGCAAACACAGGATTGCATAAGGTGCAATGAAAGCACATGGTTCTTCAATCACTCTGGCAGCTTCATTACTTTCTCAATCTCCAGTCTGAGAGTGCTTTTATCTGTTGGCATCTGTAAGTACTGTTTTAGTTATAATGTCTTCTTTTGGAGATTATGAACAGGTTATAAAATCACTGGGGACCTGCAGTTCAGAAAATGCCTCAATTTCAGATGACCCTTTATTGCCAAACGGTGTGAAGGCATTTTCACCAGTAAATGGTGGTGTGGTGGATAGTGCGACACTATTACAGCTTGGGGCATCGGAGTTCAGAATTCAATTCCGCCACCATCTGTAAGGAGCTTGTACGTCCCCCCATGAATGTGTGGCTTTCCTCCAGACGCTCGTTTCCTCCCACAGTCCAAAGACGTACCAATCAGTAGGTTAATTGGTCATTGTGAATTGTCCTGTGATTGGGCTAGTGTTAAACAGGTGGGTTGTTGTGTGGAACGGCTCATTGGGCCAGAAGGATCTGTTCCACACTGCATCTCTATATAAATTAATAAAACTGTTAAAGCTGAAAAAGTAGCCGTGGTAGGCAATAATGATTTGTATCTCCAACTCATTAGTCTATGTGCAGGATTAATAGTTATAGGGAAAGGTGAAATAGGTTAGGATTTTATTCCCAAGAGCATAGGAGAATGAGGGGAGACTTAACACAGGTATACAAAATTATGAGGCATATAGATAGGGTAAAAGCAAGCTTCTTCCACTGAAGCGGGGTGAGACTGGAACTAGAAGTCAGGGGTGAAAGGAAAAATATTTAAGGGGAACATGAGGGGGGATTTCTTCACTCAGAGGATGGTGAGAGTGTGGAACGAGCTGCCAGTGGAAGTGGTGGCTGCGGGTTCAATCTCAACATTTCAGAGAAGTTTGGTTAGGTAGGTGGATGGGAGGGGTTTGGAGGGGTATGGTCCCGATGCAGGTCGATGGAACTAGGCAGAATAACAGTTTGGACTAGATATGCTGAAGGGTCTGATTCTGTGCTGTTGTGCTCCATGGCTCTGACTTTTTGCTGTTCCTTCATTAATCTAACATTGGACTCATTGCACTTTGTGAGAGATCTGCTTTGATAGCATTCTCAGCTTTCTCATTTAATTGTGGATAACATATTAATTATTATTACTTTATCATTGTCTTATGTACAGTGAAAAGCTTTTATTTTTGTGCCATCCAAGCAGATCATGTCATATACAAGTACCTAGAGGTAGCAAAAAAAGAGAATTCAAAATATAGTGTAGCAGTTATAGAGAGAGTGCAGTGCAGGCAAAGGAATAAAGTACAAGGGTCACAACAAAGCAGAGTGAGTAATCAAGAACTTACCTTTAGTGTACAAGAGGTCTGTTGAAGAATCTGATAGTAAGGGTCAGAAATTGTCCTTGACTCTGGTGGGATGTGCTTTCAGGCTTTTGTATCTTCTGCCCAGTGGGAGAGGAGAGAAGACAGAATAACCAGGGTGGGATGCATCTTTGATTATTGTGACTGCTTTCCCAACGCAACAGAAGGTGTAGATGGAGTCGATGGAGGGGATGCCAGTTAGCTTGATGGACTGGGCTGCGTTCACAACTCTGCAGTTTCTCGTGGACTTGGCGGAGTAGTTACCATACCAAGCTGTGATGTAGCCGGATAGGATACTTTCTATGCTGCATCTGGAGAATTTCTGTAAGAGCCATCAGTAACATGTAATGGCAGGTCAATTAATGTGTCAAAAGTTCCATGTATTTGCAAACAGTTTAAATTCTATTGATGAGAAGTATGATTTACATCAGTAACAAGGATGCCTGATTGGCCAAACCTTGAGAACATTCATTTCATTTGAAGTTCATTCATAGCACTGCTAGACCAGGCAGCTGGATTAACTCAGATCAGCACTAATCTTTTCCAAGGCCAGGTCTAAAACAGGCTGAACTGAAGCCTTACTTGGCAGACAATGATATGCCAAATAAGTATCAAATTTTGGAATGTATTGTTTGAGCTTAGGCCTTTGGTCACTTGAGGCATCCTCAGATGCTATGAATGCAACCTTCTCTGTTGATGTGTGTCAACTGAATAACTTGCATTAGTTCTTCACGCATACGGCTAGTACCACAAGTTGATGTCATTTAACTATTAAATTTTCTCATGTAATTGGTTCATCTCAAAATTCAGAGGAAAGATACAAGCACCTGAACCTGACCCTGGGCTACCCTCTTTACATAATAATTATAATTGCTTCTGAATTGGATCTGCAGCCTCTAGACCGGGGTTCCCAACCTGGAGCCCAAAGACCTCTCAGTTAATGGTAGGGGTCCATGGCATTTAAAAGGTTGGGAACCTCTGCTCTATATGAATACATCAATTATGAGATTCATCTTCTCCTTCAATGCAGATGCACAGACTGGTTAAGTAAAAGGGTCAAGATCAAATTTTTATTACTGTTACACATGGTCAACTTGAGTAGCAGTAATTCGTGCCTTCTATATATACTAGAAATCTAAAGTATGCACCTCCAGGCAATGGAAAGATAGCACCAATTTCCACATTATCCCCCAAAAGTTTAGAAGGATACATGAACCTCCATCAGTCTGTTTGAGAAGCCCGACATCATAAAATAATTTCTATTCCTTAAGCCCTCCCCTAATTCCTGCATTTTTCTTCGGAAAATTTCTGGCACACAACAGATCCCAAAGGGCATCCACATTCTGCAAAACCTTTCAAAACGTAAGTAGCCAAATAAAATTCTTTGTAAGCTCATGCAAGACTCACTTCAAACACCTAGGGTTGTAAAACTTTAGTACCAAATAGGTAAGTAGCCATAACTTTTGAGAGAAAGTGTTCTTTTAATTCAATTTTATTCAAATTATTAGGATCTCGGCATCTCAGATAATTTCCGGACCCTCATAGTAATATGCAGTTCATCACCCAAATCGTAAACGCTGAACTCACTGACAATGAAAGCTTTTATTCCTTGATTCCCATGAACTATGCTGACTGTCCACTTTAGGAATAGCTAACATTTGTCCTTGGCACTTGTGCGAAATAAATTGCACTTTCTGCACTTATCTATTTTACCAAAAGCAAAAGACAGTTCTCATTTACTTTCCATGGTTCCAAACCCTTGTGTCCTCAGATCGCAGCTATTTTCTTCCTGCTCGAGATTGCTCTGTCTTCACATGCTGTACTCATATTCTGTCCTGTTGATACACTAAGCTGAGCCTCAATGCTCTCTGCTGTGTGACAAATTTCATTAGTTCTTTGAAGAAATCTTCCATGCACCCTCTAATCTATTCCCACACAGCCTCTGAGAAATCCTTTCATAAAACGTGCACCCATGAGCTTCATAATGTATTGCTCATGGGACCCGCCAGCTTTTACCTTCTGAGGGTTAAGTTATTCCCTCCAGGAAAAGCTTCACGCTGCTGGTAATGCTGAGAAAATTTTCACAACACTGATACCATCTCAATTCATCCCTCTCTGCAGCCAGTTTGTCCAACTGGAATCAACACTACAAGCTTCTGCCCCACCGCGGTTGTGCGCTACATGGACTTGTTCCATCTTCTGATCCGAGCAGCCAAGATGCCTTGAGTAGCCTCCGATTTTCGGTAACATTGGCTCAAGGGATGTTTGTGGATGAAAATGACATCATGCTCAGGCTGATAAATTGGAATAATATATCTAGTGCTGAAAATGTTAGGATGAATGTCCTGCATTCTTTACTTCTGGGAAAAAACTCCACATTTTGTTAGTGCTTGTGGAGGTGGTAAGGAATCCAGCAGAGCCAGTGGGGACATAGTTACATTTTCAATGTAAGAATTTCATCAAAACAAAATTATAGTTCCTTTAGATAGGGCATACATCTCTTTAGTTAAAGCTGACTCTGGCCTGTTGATGAAGCCATGCTGACCAGAACTGATATAATACTGCAAGGCTTCAGTTAACTCTGCCTGCACATCTAGCCAGTGGTAAATGATTTATTACTATCACAGTGAAAAAGTTTGCTGTGCATACCATCCACACAGATCATTTCATTACAACAGCATATTGAAACAGTACAAGGGAAGAAGAATGACAGAATGCAGAATAAGCACTACAGTTGCAGAGAAAGTGCAGTCCAGGCAGACAATAAGCTGCAAGATCATAATGAGGTAGATTGTGAAGTCAAGAGTACATCTCATTGTACTAGCAAACAGTTAAATAGTCTTACAACAATGGATAGAAGTTGTCCTTGAGTCTGATAATACATGCTTTCAAGACTTTATACCTACTGTCTGATGGAAGGATGACAAAGAGAGATGGTTGAGGTCTTTACTTCGGTTGACTGCTTTATCAAGGTAGAAAGAAATATAGAAACAGTCCAGCTTAACATTCTAAACATTCAAAACCCTGCAACACAGTATCAAAAAATGAAAATAACTTTTAAAGAAATGGAACACACAGCACTAGAAAACAGAGAAAATTATATATACATTGATTCAAAAAAAATGAACATGAAGACTCAGTTCCAAACACACCAACCCTTTCCACCATTTACAAATCACGATGTGATGGAATATTCTCTTTTTGCCTGGATGAGTACAACTCCAGCATTTCTCAAGAAGCTGGGCATCACACAAAGAGCCAAATTGACTGACACCCAAAGAATCATCAGTCCTTTTCTGTAAGTTATCATTAATTAGATTTAAAGTCTATATTAGACTGTATGACACATCATGATTCCTTAATAATACAACAGTCTTTTGTGTGCATCTTGAGAATATTTTTGTTAATTCCCAATTTATTGCATCTAACTCAATGGCTGAGACATTGTCACATTGGTACTTTGATATCAGGGCCACATTTTAAAATTACTCTTCTTTTAAAGTTCAGATTCTTCCCTTTTACCATACATCTCTTCCTCACCAACAGAACAGGTAGGTCATGAAACCTTAACTAACTTTCTAACTAATGCTCTTCCAATGGTTAAATTGCCTCTATATTCAAATTCCTGCCATCCATCTTCTCATGTTGGTTCTTTGTGCAGCAAATCATGCCAAAGTTCTGCCTCCTTTTGGCTGGGAGCATTATCCTGACTCACTGCATCACCAGGCAGTCTTGACATGTTTTAAGTAAGAAATGTATGAATGTAATTATCAAGTTAGTACCAAACTGCAGAAACAATTTTGTTCTAGAAGAAATGGGTTGGAGAAATCCATTTTACTGAGGAACTTGATACACAGCAAAGAGACTTTTATCTCACTTCCCTGAGCTGGGCTGTTATCCCAAATCTTACAGGATGAAGAACATTACAGATTCTTCGTGCCTTTCAGTTCTCCAGACTACTCTGCAGAAAAAAAAATCAAAACAAAATGGAAACTTGTGTATTTTCTCTCTGCTTTTGATTTCCATCTGTCACATTTTCTGACAGTCTAGCTGTTACAGATGTTCAATGACCAGTTCCTGCAGCAGGGTTTCAACCTGAAACATTGACAATTCATTTCCTCCACAGTCCTGCTGAGTTCTTCCAGCAGGTTGATGATTGTTTGATGACCAAGGTCTTTTGATAACTCCCTCGGCTGGACATAATGGTAGCCAGAGACATCTCACCTGAATTTCACTTCCATTCCACCTTGCCAAATTTCTATCCATAATGTTTAATCATGTTAAATTACTTTTACTCTGCACTAGTTATCAATTAAGTATATGTCTGTCAATTATCTCTTCTTTACCTAATATAAATGAGTAATCTCAGTAATTGAAGCCCTCATTATAGATTTGCACTCTGGGTAGTTTGGAAAATGAGCATAGAATGAAAGTTGTCATGAACCATGAGATTTCTCAAAATTAATTCATATTCATGGATGTTCTGAAATGTTGCTCAGAGCCAGAACAATACCGGGAATGTTTATTTTCTCATGATTGCCTTGTTTCCAGACTCTACATATGGAATGATTGTATGATTAGAGCAATGTAGCAAATATTGCTACATATATCACATGACTAACAAAGCAAAATGAATGTGTAACACACTGATGCTGATATGGACATAGAAATCCAATCACATATTATGTGTAAACATGAGGAATTCTGCAGATGCTGGAAATTCAAGCAATACACATCAAAGTTGCTGGTGAACACAGCAGTCCAGGCAGCATCTCTGGGAAGAGGTACGGTCGACATTTTGGGCCAAGACCCGAAACGTCGACAGTACCTCTTCCTAGAGATGCTGCCTGGCCTGCTGCGTTTACCAGCAACTTTGATGTGTGTTGCACATATTATGTGTGTTGAATTGGAGTATAAAGTCGATTGTGTATAGCAATGTGGATTTTATGGTGTGTATTGCTCTAGTTTGACATTCAATATGGTGACCTGTGCATATATTGCTCATAAGGGGCGTAGAGAAAACAATCTCTTGGCAGAGATGGTGCTTGGTGTTGGAGGGCTGGCCGGAGGCTCGAAGTTTTCAGATGGACTCAAGAGTCGGCTGTGGTCGGGTGCTTCCAGGATGCTGCATTGGCAAGTTTGTGGCGCTGGAAGCTCATGGCAGGGAGAGTTTTCTTCCTTCTACTGTCTGCGTGAGATGTTGGGACTTGAGAGACTTTGAGACTTTTTTTTTTTTTTTTTTTAAAACAGTGCCCATGGTCTGTCCTTTATCAAATTATGGTGTTGCTTGCACTGTTGTAACTATATGTTATAATCATGTGGTTTTTGTCAGTTTTTCGGTCTTGGTCTGTCTTGTGTTTCTGTGATATCACACTGGAGGAACATTGTATCATTTCTTAATGCATGCATTACTAAATGACAATAAAAGAGGACTGTGTGTCCTCATAATCTAATCTACATCCCTTGCTCAACTGATATTCCAAAGAGAAATAAATTTTAAAAATCTATGTGAATACTGTACTCAATTTGGCAAGCACAGCACAACCAGAGAGCAGGGTCAAAACTTGTACTTGCATATAATTGCAATTTCTGTCATTGACAAAAGGTCAGATATCTAAACATTAACTCTGTTTCCCTCTCCACAGATTCTACCTGACCTGAGTATTTTCAATACATGTTGTAGATTTCAGATTCCCTGTATCTGCATGATTTTAGTAAGCAAAATTATTGAAAGGCTGGAGCATCATTTACTTTTTTTTTTAGCTCTGCAGAGATGAATTGTGGCTTCACTGGCTTACAGTTCCACTAGGATTAGGAGAGGGGGCAAAATACCAGGCAATCCTCAGAGGGGGAGAGCAGCGCTGACCAGGAGTGTCTGGCCAGCAGCGTGGCTACCTCCACCTTTCTAAGGAACAACAGAGAACAAGTTTTCAAACCCAGTGTGTTAGAGGGATTGTGGTTTTCTTTTCCATCATCACTTCCACAATGACCTATTGGCTGGAGCAGGAGCAAACCTAGTTGTAGTGCTTGAGATAAGTATCAAAGCAACTGGTAAGTGCTCCCCTCTAGACGCAACAGAATTGTCTTTACTGAGCATTCACATTCCGAAAAACAAGAAATAAAGCTTGCTCAAATTGTGCAGCTGAGAAGAGTCTAGTTTGCAATTTTTGACCTTTCCAGTATCCATTGCATAATCGTTACTTGTAAGTTTTCCACCTACTTTATGCTTTGAACACCCCTGTAACAAAGAATAAGAGTAAAAACAATTAAGTTATTCTTTCTCAGAATAAAGTTGAAGCTGGAAATCCCCATCATCCCAGGCCAGTTCATTTTCCCTCTCAGACTCTTGGAGACTGGCACAGAAGCAAGAGCCCCATGAAGCCAATGGCTTACAAAGTACTGTTAGTTTTAATCAGTGTTCAGAATAATATTTTATCATGTCTTATTACAAATGTAATATTTGGTGTCCTGAAGAAAAAGGCTATACATAGTTGAAAATAAAATTAAATAATTAGTTAATTGATTTCACTACTCAGCTTCCAGTATGTTTGGTAGCATTTTAAAAAATTAGAATTTAATTGCTTGATGTTCCTCTGAATACTGCTGGACTGGAGAAAAAAACTCCTCCCTCGTTAGTGCCTTTTGTGATATTGGAATCATTCATTTGAGTCAACAAGAGTTTCAGTTTATAATTTTACAGGCAAATTAGTATTTAAACCATTTGCAAACTTTGGCCCAAATAAATGTGGCACTTTGAGATGCTTCCAACTGACGCTTCCAATTGAGCTCCATTTAATATTAAGTAGTTCTAAACAACTTTAAGAGCTTTAGTTACTGTTTTCTGAACCCCAAAATATTTCGACTAGATAAGTTTTCCCATCATGATTTAGCACACGGGTGGTGTGTGCTGTGGCATACAACAGTTCCCAATTTGTTATCTATGCTCAGTTTAGAAATGTTACTGAGTTTGCTACGAGTACTGACCTTGGCGCTTATGCCCATTCAGATGATGCCAATATATATATATATATATATATCTTTAAAAAACTGCCAGGATGCGTTTTTTTCCCATGCTGAAGGCTGCATTAGAACAAGAGGGAAGTAGCACCCTGAAGAGACGGCCGGTGGTGCGTCGTTGCCGTTAGGGATCACGGGGAGCGGGGTAACAAGAAAAAGCTCCCTCTGTGGCGGCCACAGCACTGAAGTGAGGAGGCTGTCGTTAGGGTGGGTGGGGGAGGGGTGCCACACTGTGCAGTGAGCGGTTCCGCGCCTCTCTGTGGACAAATGGTCCACCACGCTCGACACGGTTCTCAAAGTGGAGAGACTCGCAACCCGGACACCTGGCAGCTGGTCTGAAGCGAATTCGAAACAGGTGTTCGTCACAGCAGGGCTCGCGGCGTTGGACTCCGCTCTCCGTGGCTATAAAAAGTAGAGTGAAACCTAGCAACCAGGTGTGAAACACGCTGAGCATTAAGGCAGGCAAATGCAGACGACAGATCGATGTTTCGGTCGGAGCTAGTTCGTGTTTTGTCGTCCATCTGCCGAGGGGTGTGTGCCTTATTTCATCTGGAATAAGGAAGGAGGTTAGGTTACACAGCAGCGAGAGAGCTGCGGTCCCTCACAGTATTATCATAACCACGAGTAAATTACTGAAAATTCAGTCGTGCCAGAGTGACATCGAGCCCATTGGACACAACTTCAATTGGAAGCAACTACTGTTGGGTAAACATACGACCAAATGAACTAGGGTTCTGTGTAGCTCGGGGGAAATGGATGGATCGATTTTTAAGACCATAAGACATAAGAGCAGAATTAGTCCGTTCAGCCCATTGAGCCTGTTCTGCCTCATGGCTGATCCCGGATCTCTCAATCCCATACACCTGCCTTCTCGCCATATCTTTTGATGTCCTGACCGATCAAGAAACGATCAACCTCCACCTTAAATATATCCACGGACTTGGCCTCCACCACAGTCTGTGGGAGAGTATTCCACAGGTTCACTACTCTCTAGCTCAAAAAAAAATTCCTCCTTACCTCTGAGTGCTAAAGGTTCAATTTTGAGGCTATGGCTTCTAGTTCTGGATACCCCCACCATGGGAAACATCCTCCCCACCTCCACCCTATCTAGTCTTTTCAACATTTAGTAGGTTTCAATGAGATCCCCACACATCCTTCTAAATTCCAGTGATGCCAAAAGCTGCCAAACATTCCTCATATGTTAACCCCTTTATTCCTGGAATCATCTTCATGAACCTCCTCTGGACTCTCTCCAATGACAACACATCCTTTCTAAGATATGGGGCCCAAAACTGTTGACAATACTCTAAGTGCAGCCTGACTAGTGTCTTATAAAGGCTCATCATTATCTCCTTGCTTTTATATTCTATTCCCCTTGAATTAAATGCCAACGTTGCATTTGCCTTCTTTACCACAGACTCAATCCATAAATTAACCATTTGGGAGTCTTGCACAAGGACCCCTCTAAGCTCCTTTGCACCTCTAATGTTTGAATTTTCTGCCCATTTTAGATAATAGTCTGTACTATTGTTCCTTTTACCAAAATGAATTATCATACATTTCCCAACACTGTCTTCCATCTGCCACCTTTTTTGCCCATTCTTCCAATTTGTCTAAGTCCTGCTGCAATTGCATTGCTTCCTCAGCACTACTTAACCCTCTACCTATCTTGGCATCAACCGCAAACTTTGCCACAAAGCCATCAATTTCATTATCCAAATCACTGACAAACAATGTGAAATGTAGTGGCCTCAATACTGACCCCTGAGGAACACCACTAGTCACTAGCAGCCAACCGGAAAAGGCTCCTTGTATCCCCATTCGCTGCCTCCTACCTGTCAACTATTCCTCTATCCACGCCAGTATCGTTCCTGTAATGCCATAGGATTTTACCTTCTTCAGCAGCCTCATGTGTGGCACCTTATCAAATACCTTCTGAAAATCCAAGGAAATGACATCGACTGCCTCTCCTTTGCCCTCCCTGCTTGTTACTTTCTCGAAGAACTCTTAACAGCTTTGTCAAGCAAGATTTCCCTGGACAGAAATCATGATGACTTTGACTTATTTTATCATTAGCCTCCGTACCCCGAAACCTTATCCTTAATAATAGATTCCAACACTTTCCCAACCACTAAGATTAGGCTAACTGTCCTATAATTTCTTTTTCTTATAATTTCCTCATAAGTGATCTAAGCACTTACATTTTGAGAAAGCCTTGTAAGGTTTTGGAGCATAGCTTACATAGGAATAAATGTGTCCTATCCCTCCTGAGTGGTTTTAAATATGATAAGTCCCCGATGGGGATAAACAGTCAAGTAACAGTCGAATAGGAGGGGAATAAACTTTGAGTCTCAGCCCGAAACATCAGCTGTTTATTCCCCTCCATCGATGCTGCTTGACTTGCTGAGTTCCTCCAGCATTTTGTGTATGTGTTGTTCAAAGTAGCTCACTGACTCCTACAAATGAAAAGTTATCAACACAACATTAGTGAATTTTTCATTTGTAGAGTCAGTGAGTGACTTTGGCTGTCTTTGAAAATGTCCAGGAACTGATTTGACTTTGACTCCAGTAAGTTACAGACAAGTGGCTTTATGCAAGGCCACTAGAGGAAGCACCGATACACAAAGAGTAATGGGGAAGGACGGACTCACAGGACAGGGTAATAGGAAGCGGTGGACTTGCAAGCTGAGAAACTAACTGATACACACTTGAGTTTGAAGTGCCGCAGGGAAAGCAATAACCTTTCAGTATTAGTGAATACTGCAGATGCTGAAATTAAAATGGAAAAAAAGAACTGAATATTGTGGAAGCGCTCATTGTTTCAGGAGAAACATAGAGTTAAAGTTTCAGGTCCGTGATGTTTCAAACTTTCTCTTTTCACAGACTCTGTCACACCTTTCATTATTAAACCCAATTCACATTTGGGTGCAACCTTGTGACACCTGAGCAAATTACTGAAAGATGAAATGGCATCCCAGTGGAATGTAGATTCCTAGACCAAAAACTTAATGCAGATTGCTCACACTTCTACATCTCCTTGCCTCCTAAATTAAAACATGTGAAATTGCTGTCTATAAAACTGTTAAAGCCCACTGTTAAAATCTCTGCTTTCAGCATGAAACCAGAGTGTGCAATAGGATTCAGATGGTTTAACACCTAAAGCAAATCTTACAAGTAGTGAGTAATTAAGGCAAAAGAAAACAAAAAGTCACAATAACCTCACAAGCAAACTGGGTTCCAGTGAGAAATCTGGAAATTAAAACATAGAGGGTAGAAATGTTATGCCGGGAGCATTGGATTTTCATTATACAAAAGCTGTAATTCACAAAACTAACACGATGCAAGAGACTGTATTTCTGGAATAGGATTTGAGTTCAAGATTTAATCATCCCCCTTTGATTCCTCTATGCCAGTATGAGCTGGGCTGCTGGAACCCAGATTTGCAATGGTGCCATGTCACGGCTTCACTGGAGCATGCTGAGTGTTGAGAATGTCATTCTAGACTGGTGTGAGGCCAGGCTCAACATGTTCAGTCCAGCACTTTTCCAACTTCTGACTGAATATACAGTATTTAATTTTGGTCCCAAGATCATATTACACTGGACAACAAAGATTTTGCTTCCTGAATACTTCTGGGTGTATCTTATGGATTTTGGGCTGTTGCTGATGAAAATCACCATGAAATTTCCCTATCACACACCATAGTTTTGAAATCACCTATGTTTGTTATTTCAATTCATAATTCAAGTTAATTAAATTGTTGCCCATAATGTAAACTGAAATGTTTTCTTTCTTGTCCATGCATGTTTGGGCATGCTTAGGCAGGGCAGATGCTGCATGGCAGGACAGGTTCTAGAAAGGCTATAAATTATGTAATGAAGTAAAATGAAGTATTTCGATATTTGAGACAGATGTTTCCCAGACAATTGATGCAAATCTTAAAGAAGGCATTTTTGTTGGTCCAGAGATCAAACAGGTCAGCAAAGACAGGCAATTCAAAAAGCTTCTACTGGGACTGGAGAAAATCGTATGGAAGGCATTCAAGGATGTTTGTTGACAATCTTCTTGGCAACTATAGAGCACCAAACTATGTGCAGCTGGTTGACAACCTGCTTCAAGCATACAAAACCATGAAGTGCAACATGCCACTAAAGATTCATTTTCTGCAGTCCCTTTTAGACTTATTCCCTGCAAATCTTAGCACTGTCCATGACGAGTATGATGAAAGGTTTCACCGTGACATTGTGGTCATATGATAAGTGGTATCAGGCCAACTAGAATCCATCAATGCTGGCTGATTATTATTGGACACTTAAGTGAGAAGCCTCAGACACTGAGTACAATCAAAAGTTATCAACAAAACATTTTTAGCTTTCTATTGCAAAACATCAACACCATTATGCAATTAAACACATTATATTCAATAAAAGTTAATTTGTTGTTTCTCCAAACTCCTATGTGATATAAGTAGTCTGAAATTATATGTGTTATTTGTTGTCCAGTGTTATCAGTCAGTTGTGTAGCTCTTTATATCAGTCCTATGCGTTGCTGGTCCATCCCATACCATATCTATTTTGAATTTAGAGGTGTTTATGCTTGACAGGATAACATGTTCATGGATGGCCAAGCCTTCTACATCTACATTCTACGCCAGAATGGCTAGAGGGTCCTGTGTTAATTCATTTGAACAAAAGCCCATCCAGTCCCTCTCCACTACCATTCTCCCTTGTCCGGCTATATTCATTCTCGACACCTCCTTTGAAGCATAGTCGAAATCAAACAAATTAGAAATAAGTGAGACTTTTTTTAGGGTGGCTGCTAGCAGTGTTCAGTGCTTATGTTAATTTCATTTGGACATATTACCTGATTTAAAAAGCCTGAAAGATTTCAAAGACTTCCAGAGAGATCTTGAAACTTACACCAAGTCCATTCAAATTCTGAGTGGCCAATATACAGATTTGAGTACACAGAAAAGCCGCTGGGAGATTTCTTCCACTTCACATTAGTTGCGGGGGGGGGGGGGGAAGTGATGACACAGCCAGCATTTAGAAAGAAATGTCAGCACTGAAGCCCAGCTGAAAGTTTGTCAGAGACCTGATTATTTTATGTTAAGGTGTGCATTCGTTTTAATTTTTTTGTCTTGAGTTTCCGTCAGTACCACTATGGCTTGATCAGCCTGAAACCCTTCACGAAGTTGCGAAGGCAGAGCTGAGGAACGTAATATGAAAGCGTTCACAAGAATTTCAATAACCTTTCCTAAAGCTAACAGACTATTCCTCCCACCCAGAGCACTGAGCTAACCTCCGTTCGATTGGCTAGAAGGCGGTAGTAGTCCACCCAGCGATGTCAACATGTCCTGTTACCTTTTCGGCCTCAGCTACTGTACGGAACGTCAACATTGAGTAAGACCTGAATCAACCCCCCAACCAATAAATAAAATCTTAACGCGGTTACACGGTGAAGATTGTGACATTGTTTGGGGTCTGATTCTTACCTGAGCATTAATTAACTCAACTCTTCCCCGAAAACTCGCTTGATCAGCCTTTCACAGAGTTAAGGCAGGTGAAAATATCCTTCCTGCTTATTGATCTTTCAACGGTAAAATGGGAGGCTGTGAATATTCAACTGAGGAAGTAATGCGTGGTTGGTGTTGGATGTTAATGTAGCTCTCTTAGTCGGAGTTTTTATTTTGATAAATAAATCGTGGTCGTCTGTTCTTCAAATTCCACCATGTGTTTCCCCCGCGGTAACGGATTGACGACCCCTGGTATGAAAACGGGCGAGAATCTCCCAGCAACGCCATTCAGTGAAGACGCAACACCATGTTCCTCTCCGAGTTAATATTTAATGGAGCTTTTGAAGCACATATAACTCATTCGGGGGTTTAACTTTATTCAATGAAATAGTGGTGTGGGGGTGGGGAGATTTTTGCTCCCTGGTCTTGTTCTACTGTAAAAGGAAGCGAGAGCTTGGCAGAACATTCAAAACAAATGAACATTGACGCGAATGCGGGAAGTAATTCACAGCGACTTTGCTGCTGCACGCTCACCCTGAAGAAACTGTAGACCAGATCTACTCTCGCCCCAGGGTACAAGTTATCAACCTCGGCAATCGCGCCTCAGAGGAAGCGAAATTTTATAGCTT
Organism: Mobula birostris; assembly: GCF_030028105.1. Lineage (NCBI taxonomy): Eukaryota > Metazoa > Chordata > Chondrichthyes > Myliobatiformes > Myliobatidae > Mobula > Mobula birostris. The sequence continues at coordinate 31,267,216 of NC_092377.1, forward strand.
GGTTAAACATTCATATTAGAAAACGCCCTTTAAAAAAGAATGGCACTTTGTGGCGTGCGCGGTGCTGGGTGAATTCGTCCACATTGCGCGAGGAGAGCGCCGAGGACTCCCAGAAATACGCAGTGCTGTCTGGGATGGGCGTGCGACCGCTCGGGACAAGGCAAGTCGGGACATCGGCTGGTGGGGGGCGGGGAGGAGGTGGATGGTACCAGCGGCGCTTCTGCAAAATTGGAGGGTGTGCGTGTGAGGAAGTAATTGGGACTCAGGAGAGGTCGGGGTGCTGCTGAAAGGCCAAAGGCTAAATCGCTGCTGCAGATAGGAGCTCCGTCCATGGTGCTTAAGTGAAGGTTGATGTTGGAGAGTGAGTTCCCTTCACTTTTCTCTCTTTATCCCTCCCTCTCCGTCTCTCTCTCTCTTTCGCTTTCGCTCTCTCTCTCTCTCGCTTTCTTTCTCTCTCTCTCTCTCTCTCTCGCTGTCTTTCTCTCTCTCTCTCTTCTCTCTATCAGGGTAATCGCATTCCCGAAGGAAGTCGGCGCCTGTTCCATATGGGAATGGCAGCGCCCCGCACCCATACAGTGCGTCCCAACCTCCTGCCTTCGGAGCACCCATACTATGATACTGGGAATATGACACTTCGCTAACTCAAAAACAAGACGGTTTCCGGACTTGCGAAAGCTGTCTCCTGGCGAGGAAAACCGACCGAGAGATTTATAAATCAGTCTTCGGAAACCAATCGCTGGTGTGGGAACGCGGATACTGCAGCGCGAAATTTCACACGCAGCAAACCCCCGAACAGCTGAGCAGAGGAAATGTTGGAAAAGTGCTGTGGAGAAATCAGCTGAAAGCCCTCCATCCTTCCAGGTAGCCTGATAGCGGGGTGGTGCAGGGTGGGAGCAACTCGCCCCCCCTCCCCCGGGGAAGTTTGGTTGATGAGTGCTGGGGCCCCTGGCAGAGGGAGTGCGCTGGAGCTGCGGATCGCCGGATAATGGGCAGCAGCAGCGCCCGGGGCTGCGCTCTCCTGCACCTTAACGAAGACAACGGACGCTTCGTGTTGCTCGCCTTGCTCATCGTGGCTTACTTGCTGTGCGGCGCCGCCGTCTTCTCGGCCATCGAGCGGCCGACCGAGCTGGAGGCTCGGTCCAGGTGGAACAGAACCCTGCGCAACTTCGCCGCCAAGTTCGACATCGCCGGGGGCGAGCTGAGCGCCTTCCTGAGGGACTACGAAGCGGCCATCGCTGCAGGGATCCACGCCGACACCCTGAGACCCAGGTGGGACTTCACCGGAGCCTTTTACTTCGTGGGCACCGTGGTGTCCACCATCGGTAAGGAACTCCTTCCCGGCCCCGAGCGACGAGTGGCCAGTGGCCAGTGAATGGGAGAGGGAGGCTGCGGGAGATCTGCAGGTTCTGCACCCGAACTGGGCGGTGGGGTGAGAGGATGTGCGAATCCAGTGGGGAAAGTGTCCGCGTGTAAATTACACAATGTGAGGAGGTATATTTGTGGCATTTAAGCGTGTGAGTGGACAAACTGTGTCTTTTGTGAAAGGAAAAGGACTGGGGTATGAGTTAATTAAAATTGTAAAGAGACCGATTGAGTAGATATAGATCTTTTTCCCATTTGTGGGAATGGGCAAAATTGGGATCATCCGGTCACCCAGAGATCCAAAAGAGAATTAAGAAGCTCCTTTTCTCTTAGAGCGGTAAAATGAGCACCTTATAGTACAAAGCCAAAGGTAGACATGCACTTCAAAAGAAGCTGTTTAAACAATTTGGAGTGGAGGGGTAAAGGGGTATTCCAAATGATTGAAATGAATAGCTGCAATTTGGCATAATGGTGGGATAGACTGGTTGGGCTGAATGGTCAGTTTCTGTGCCAGATGCATGAAGATATTTAGTGGATTCTGAGAGTTCAGTGCATGATGGTGGATCCTGTGTCTGTGTATGTCAACCATTTAGTTGCTTGTATTTGGAATATATGTTGCAGAGTGCAAAAGAATCTTTATGCATATGTATATTGAAATGGTATGAATCATTTAGATGGATGTGAGCAGTTACTTGGGCAAAAACAAACTCACTAACTGCTCGTTTCCTCTGTCCATGAAAACTAGCAAAGTGTACGGAATGTCACCAAGTGTTTGATTCAGATTTGTTGATTAGATATTATTAGGTAGAAATGGGCTCCAGTTTGTGGAGATCTGGCACTTGTGCCAGGGAAAATGGGAGCTGGACACGATAACTGAACCATGAAGGGATCAGCTTTCTATCAGGCAGTATAATGAGGAAATTTCAGACTAAATCATGAGCTATATTGGAGCATAGAGACAGGCTCAGGAGAAAGGTATGAATATAAGAATGGACGAAGACACTGATAGGAAGGGATTGAGGAAGTGAATCAATAGAAAAAGCTAGATGTAATGATAAAAAAGGACAAAACTAAAGGTTTTGCAGCTGAGTGCCCATAACGTGAAATAAAATCAATGAATGGATTGTAAACAGATACAGTCAGGGCCACTGAGCTCAGGCATATTGAAGGTGTGAGCCACTTATAAAGGGCAGGAAACTAGGAAAAGGTAGAGAGTGACTCTGTTATATTGCACTGGACCACAATTTTTTTCAAAAGTGTTGTTTCCTCAGAGGTTTTTTTGTGGTTATGATAGGCCGCTTGAAGCTGAACACAAATATAATTTCAGACTATTTGTATTACATAGGAAATTTGGAGAAACAAGCAATTAGCTTTTATTGAATATAATGTGTTTAATTGCATAATGGCACTGACGCTTTGCTCTGATCAAATCTTTTTGACGCTGACGTTCAGCTAAGCTAAAAATGTTTTGTTGATGATTTTCATTTGTACTCAGTGTCTGAGGCTTGTCACTTAAGTGTCCAACAATAATCAGACAGCATTGATAGATTCTGGTTGCCCTGATACCCTTTCTCCATGACCTCAATGTCCTGGTGAAACCTTTCACCAAGCTCATCACGGACAATACCAAAATTTGCAGGGAATTGTCTAAATGGGAATGCAGAAAATAAATTTTTAGTGACATGTTGCACTTCATGGTTTTGAATGTTTGAAGCATGTTGTCAACTTGTTGGGCATAGTTTGGTGCTCTGTAGTTGCCAAGAAATTTTTCAACAACATCCTTGAATGCCTTCCATGCGATTTTCTCCAGTCCCACTAGAAGTTCTTCAAATTAATTGTTATTGATGACCTGTTTGATTTGTGGACCATCAAAAATGCCTTCCTTAATCTTGGCATCGGTTATTCTGACTTGAGTTATGAATGGAAATAACAAATACAGGCAATTTCAAAAATATGGTGCGGGATGAGGAAACTTCATGGTGATTCTCATGACATGCAGCCAAAGGTCCTTGAGAGACACCCAAAAATATTCAGGAAGCAAAATCTTTGTTATCCAGTGTTATTACTGATCTGAATGCAATTCAGACTGATGATGTAAGTTCAGGAAGCCAGTGGTTTGGGTGGAAATGAGAAAGAACAAGTGTACAAATGAGAACAGAATAGGAGCAAAAGTTTGCCAGCTGGCCTCTCAGACCTGCCCTGCCATCCAATGGCTGATCTGCTCTAAACCTCAATGTCTTTTCTGTGTCAATTTCACATAGCCTCAGTTCCCTAGACAAGAATTTACCTATGGGAGTGGTGTACGGGTTCCTGTCTTGAACAGTAACTGCACAGTAGGACAGAATATAAATTAAGATATAGTGGGAGTCTGTCAGAAAGTTACGGCAAGGTAGCCCAGGTGAGGTTACTGGAGTGTTTTTATGATAATTGTTTTTGAGCCAAACAGAAAACTATTATATAATGAGACTGGATTAATATTGACCTGATCATGAAGTCATCTATAGGTACTAGTGACCATAATCTGACTGAATTTTACATTCAGTTTGAGGGAGAAAAAGATGGGTCCAGCACTAATATCTAAACATAAGATAAAGATTAGCTTTATTTGTTATATGTACATCGCAACATTGATACACACAGTGAGCAACATACACAAAATGCTGGAGGAACTCAGCAGGGCAGGCAGCATCGAATGAAAAGAATACACAGCCAATGTTTGGGGCCGAGACCCTCCCTGATGAAGTAAATGTTGACTGTGTTCTCTTTTCCATAGCTGCTGCCTGGCCTGCTGAGTTCCTCCAGCATTTTGTGTGTGTTGATTTGGATTTTCTCATGTTTGTGTTACAGTACTTGTGTCAAAGACCAACATAATTATAGTATAAGGATATGCTGGGGGCAGCCCACAAGAGCACGAAAACAGAGATGTCTAAAATGAACTAACAAATTAGGTGAAGGGAATAATCAGTTGAGATGCAATGGCAAACATTGAAGGGGATGTTTCAGAATATGCAAAGTGGGCATGTGCCTAAAAGAAAAAGAACAACTCCAGACCTCCAACATCAGGAATTAACTTAAGCTGTTAAAGATACTATGAAACTAAAAGAAAAAGACAGGGGCAAGTCAGAGATTGGATGGGATTTTAAAAATACAGCAAGAAATTAATAAAATCAAATGTAAAGCCAGCCAGGAATATCAATACAAATTGAAAGAGTTTCTGTAGCAACACACAAAATGTTGGAGGAGCTCAGCAGGCCGGGTGGCATCTATCAAGGAGAATACAGTCAACATTTTGGGCCGAGACCCTTCATCAGACTTTCTGTCGATATTTTTAACAAGTGTTAGCATAGTGCATACTGGTCCTGCAGAGAGCAAATGTGAGGAACTTGTAGTGGAAAACAGGGAGCTAGCAGATGAATTGTAATGAATTTACATAATTCATTACTATAGAGGATAACATTCCAGAAATTGTTTAAAATTAAGAATCAAGAAAGTGGGAGGAATTAGCCACTGGATGATACTGAGTAGATATGTGGGTTGAGAAGTCTCTGGGTCCTAACGATGTAGTGAGGTATTTGATGCGTTGGCTTTAATTTTTTTTAAATCACTCGATTCCAAGAAGGCTCCATTAAATTGGAAAATAACATCTGGATTATTGTGTACAGTGTCAGTCTCCTTATTTAAAGAAAGAGATTAATACACTGGAAGCAGTCCAGAGATGGATTACTGTTCAATACCTGATAGAATAGGTGAGTTGTCCTCTTAGTGGACTGGCTAGGCCACACATGTACCTTCTGGAGTTCAGAAGATTGAGGTGGGTGATAATTGAAACATGGAATACACTGAGGAGATGTTGCGAGGGTGTTCCTTTTGTGGAAGAACCTCGAACCTAGGATCATTGTTTCAAAATAATTAAGATAGAAATGAGGCAAAATGCTTGTGTAAATCTTTTTAACATTTGATCTCTGGATTTGGGCAATGGTGTTAGATTATCCTGAGAAGGCTTGTAGGTGGCCTACAGGGACAAAGTCATCTCTTTGACATGATGGTGTCAAGAAAACAACCTCTCCCTCAATGTCACAAAAACAAAGGAGCTGGTTGTGGATTACTGGAGGAATGGAGACGGGCTAACCCCTGTTGATATCAATGGATCTGGGGTTGAGAGGGGAAACAGTTTCAAGTTCCTCGGCAACCACATCACCGAGGAACTCACATGGTCTGTACACACCAGATGTGTGGTGACAAAGGCACAACAGCTCCTCTTTCACCTCAGACGGTTCAGGAAGTTTGGTATGGACCCCCATATCCTAAGAACTTTCTGCAGGGGCACAATTGAGAGCATCCTGACTGGCTGCATCACTGCCTGATATGGGAACTGTACCTCCCTTAATTTCAGGGCTCTGCAGAGAATGGTGCAGACAGCCTAGCTCATCTGTTGTAAACTTCCCATGATTCAGGACATTTACAAGGACAGGTGTGTAAAAAGGGCTTGTAGGATCATTGGGGAACCAAGTCTCCCCAACCACAATCTATTCCAGCTGCTACTATCCGGGAAGCGTTACCGCAGCATAAGAGCCAGGACCAGCAGGCTACAGGACAGCTTCTGCCACCAGGCCATCAGAATGATGAACTCATGCTGATTTCATTGAATAGAATTGGCTTTATTTCTTACATCCTTAATATACATGAGGAGTAAAAATCTTTACGTTACGTCTCCGTCTAAATGTGCAATCATAGTAATTTATAATAATTTACAATAAATAGAACAGTCAATATATGTGAAGGATGTAAGAAATAAAGTCAATTCAATTCAATGAACCATGTGCTGATAATGCACTCATAACAGTATTAGGAAGAGGATTTGAGAATATCGATGTCTATGATCTATATACAAGATATCAAGCATGGTTTCCATTAAGTCCCACTTGGAACTGATTGGAAGGTGACAAAAGTGACCCATTTTATTCTGAAAGGAGACAGAGAAAAGAGTGGGAACTATAGACCAATTAGCTTGATAGTAGAAGTACAGAAAATGCTGGAATTTATTACTAATAATGTGATAACATCAAAATTGGAACATAGTAAAGTCAACACGGATTTATAGAAAACCATAGAACCATAGAAACTACAGCACAGAAACAGGCCCTTTGGCCCTTCTTGGCTGTGCTGAACCAATTTCTGCCTAGTCCCACTGACCTGCACACAGACCATATCCCTCCATATACCTCCCATCCATGTATCTGTCCAATTTCTTCTTAAATGTTAAAAAAGAACCCGCATTTACCACCTCGTCTGGCAGCTCATTCCATACTCCCACCACTCTCTGTGTGAAGAAGCCCCCCCTAATGTTCCCTTTAAACTTTTCCCCCCTCACCCTTAACCCATGTCCTCTGGTTTTTTTCTCCCCTTGCCTCAGTGGAAAAAGCCTGCTTGCATTCACTCTATCTATACCCATCATAATTTTATATACCTCTATCAAATCTCCCCTCATTCTTCTACGCTCCAGAGAATAAAGTCCTAACCTATTCAACCTTTCTCTGTAACTGAGTTTCTCAAGTCCCGGCAACATCCTTGTAAACCTTCTCTGCACTCTTTCAACCTTATTTATATCCTTCCTGTAATTTGGTGACCAAAACTGAACACAATACTCCAGATTCAGCCTCACCAATGCCTTATACAACCTCATCATAACATTCCAGCTCTTATACTCAATACTTTGATTAATAAAGGCCAATGTACCAAAAGCTCTCTTTACGACCCTATCTACCTGTGACGACACTTTTAGGGAATTTTGTATCTGTATTCCCAGATCCCTCTGTTCCACTGCACTCCTCAGTGCCTTACCATTAACCCTGATGTTCTACGTTTGTTTGTCCTTCCAACGTGCAATACCTCACACTTGTCAGTATTAAACTCCATCTGCCATTTTTCAGCCCATTTTTCCAGTTGGTCCAAGTCCCTCTGCAGGCTCTGAAAACCTTCCTCACTGTCTACTACACCTCCAATCTCTGTATCATCAGCAAACTTGCTGATCCAATTTACCACATTATCATCCAGATCATTGATATAGATGACAAATAACAATGGACCCAGCACTGATCCCTGTGGCACACCACTAGTCACAGGCCTCCATTCAGAGAAGCAATTCTCTACCACCACTCTCTGGCTTCTTCCATCGAGCCAATGTCTAATTCAATTTACCACCTCTCCATGTATACCTGGCGACTGAATTTTCCTAACTAACCTCCCATGCGGAACCTTGTCAAAGGCCTTACTGAAGTCTATATAGACAATATCCACTGCCTTCCCTTCATCCACTTTCCTGGTAACCTCCTTGAAAAACTCCAACAGATTGGTCAAACATGACCGACCACGCACAAAGCCATGTTGACTCTCCCTAATAAGCCCCTGTCTATGCAAATGCTTGTAGATTCTGTCTCTTAGTACTTCCTCCAATAACTTACCTACTACTGACGTTAAATTCACCGGCCTATAATTTCCCGGATTACTTTTCGATCCTTTTTTAAACAACGGAACAACATGAGCCACTCTCCAATCCTCCGGCACTTCACCCGTAGACAGCGACATTTTAAATATTTCTGCCAGGGTCCCTGCAATTTCAACACTAGTCTCCTTCAAGGTCCGAGGGAACACCCTGTCAGGTCCCAGGGATTTATCCACTTTAATTTTGCTCAAGACAGCAAGCACCTCCTCCTTTTCAATCTGTACAGTTTCCATGGTCTCACTACTTGATTCCCTCAATTCCATAGATTTCATGCCAGCTTCCTTAGTAAATACAGACGCAAAAAACCTATTTAAGATCTCCCCCATTTCCTTTGGTTCCGCACAAAGCCGACCACTCTGATCTTCAAGAGGACCAATTTTATCCCTTACAATCCTTTTGCTCTTAATATACTTGTAAAAGCTCTTTGGATTATCCTTCACTTTGACTGCCAAGGCAACCTCATGTCTTCTTTTTGCCCTCCTGATTTCTTTCTTAAGTATTTTCTTGCACTTCTTATACTCCTCAAGCACCTGATTTACCCCCTGTTTCCTATGCATTTCATACAACTCCCTCTTCTTCTTTATCAGAGTTGCAATATCCCTTGAGAACCAAGGTTCCTTATTCCTATTCAATTTGCCTTTAATCCTGACAGGAACATACAAACTCTGCACTCTCCTCTTGAAGATCAGAGTGGCCGGCTTTGTGCGGAACCAAAGAAAATGGGGGAGATCTTAAATAGGTTTTTTGCGTCTGTATTTACTAAGGAAGCTGGCATGAAATCTATGGAATTGAGGGAATCAAGTAGTGAGACCATGGAAACTTTCCCCTTTGAAGGCTTCCCACCTACCAATCACATCTTTGCCAGAGAACAACCTGTCCCAATCCACGCTTTTTAGATCCTTTCTCATTTCTTCAAATTTGGCCTTCTTCCAGTTCAGAACCTCAACCCTAGGACCAGATCTATCCTTGTCCATGATCAAATTGAAACTCATGGTGTTATGATCACTGGAACCAAAGTGCTCCCCTACACAGACATCTGTCACTTGCCCTAATTCGTTTCCTAACAGGAGATCCAATATTGCATCCCCTCTAGTTGGTCCCTCTATATACTGATTTAGAAAACTTTCCTGAACACATTTTACAAACTCTAAACCATCTAGACCCCTAACAGTATGGGAGTCCCAATCAATGTATGGAAAATTAAAATGAATGGTAAATTGCTAAACTGAATTGATAACCTGTTTTATTATTGTCACGTGTGATGAGGTACAGCAAAAACCCTATCTTACATTCTGTTCATACAGATCAAATTCAATACAGCAACAGTGCATTGAGGTAGTGCAGGTAAGACAGTACAGAGTGTAGAATACTGTGTTACAGTTACAGAGAAAATGCAGTGCAGGGAGAAAATAATGTGCAAGGTCAAAAGAGGTAAATTGTGATGTCAAGAGTCAAACTTTATTGTACTGTAGCTACACAATCTTTCCATAGTCTTATAACAACTGGATGGAAGCTGTCCTTGAGCCTGGTGATACTTGCTTGCAGGCTTTTGTATTTTCTGCCCAATGGAAGGGGGGAGAAGAGAGAATGCCTATGGATGGTGAGGTCTTGATTCTGCTGCAGCTTTTCCAAGACACCAAGAAGTGTCGACAAAGTCCATTGAGGGAGGTGTTGTGGTTACAGACTGAGAAATGGCTTATCAAACTGTGATGCATCTGGATAGGATGCTTTCTGTGATGCATCAATAAAAATTAGCGAGGGTCAAAGCGGACATGCCAACTTTATTCTGCCTCCTGAGAGAGTAAAGGCACCGATGAGCTATTTCGGTTGTTGTATCCATGTGGTTAGACCAGGACAGGCTATTGGCGATGTTCACTCCCAAGAACTTAAAGACCTCAATCCTTTTGGCCTCACTACAAGAGCATGTGCACAGCGTCCCCTTCCTAAGACTGTTCTGTTTTGCTGACGTTGAGGCAGAGGTTGTTGTCATGACACCACGACACTAGGCACTCTATCTCCTTCATGTATTCCAATTCATTGTTATTTGAGATACAGCCTGGTTTTGTTATGTATTTAATATTTCAATAGTATTTGACTAATCTTGTGTGTGTGTGTATGTATATATATATTTTGATTAAGGACTCTTGTTCATTTAAATATTTAATTACAGGTTATAAGTAAAAATATGTGAATTGCATACGTCATCATGCTACCACATGGTACATGCATGCCTCCCTTAAAGTAAACTTGAAGTTAGACCCACATTCCTAGACTCCCGTGTATTCCTTTGAATTAGTCTAATGTTTTGAAGTTACAAAATACAACATTGACAATGAGGTGTTTTTAAAATGAATCTGAGATGGCCACCAGCATCTGTTAAAGTGCAGCAAGATGTTCAACGTTTTAAAAACGCGGCGAATAATGGTCAATTTTTTAAAAGAAAAAGCCCAGCACTTGCAGAGACTGTCAAGTTAAAGAAATGTAGTGGAGCACATGTTCTTCAGAAGGGAAGACATGATTGAGTTTTTTAAAGAAGAAAGAAAATGGATGAATTCATGGGTTCATAAACAATGAGTTCCAGGTGATGGTAATAACAATAAAGCAAAAATGGCTGGCCACATTGGAAATATAGACATGTTTGATTGCACAAAAAAACTGTAATATGTACACTGAGTTAATTCAACAATATTTTGATGCAAATGGAATAACAAATGAAAAACAAGAACCAACTTTGCTAAGTGCATTGGGTTTAAAGGCATAGAGTTTGCTTTGAAGTTTAACTACTCCAAACAAGCCAGCAGAAATGAGCTTTGCTGCTATTGACAAAGTAATGCAGGAACATTTGGAACCAAAGCTATTGCTGATTGCAGAATGCTTTAGATTTTATAAGCGGAATCAAAAGGAAGGCGAGTCCATTTCAGCAGACACACCTGAATTGAAGAAGTTGTATGAGAATTGTCAGTTTGGTAATTGTCTTCATGATGCACTGAGAGATTGTTGAGTTTTTGGTATCTTAAGAAAGCATTCACAAATGGTTCCTAACTGAAGCACAATTTACTTTTAAAAGATCAGTTGTAATTGCTGCTTCAATGGAAACAGAGACACAATTGAGTTGCAGTCAGGATTGAAAGTGAGCATGAACAAACTTGTAGTGTCTAAACAGAAACAAATCTGGCTGAACAAATTGTGTTACTGTAGTGGCAGTGGCTCACGTACACCAAACAAATTCAGATTTAAAGGCAAAACTTGCAGAAAATACAACAAAGTAGGACAGATGGAAAGGCCATGTCAGGCAGACAAAAATAAATAGCTTAGAGAAGAGAAAAATCTAAAGTGGCAAGTTGCAGTTTCAAAAAGAACACTGATCTGCAAGCTGTTGATGAACAATCTGATAATGATGAGAGTGATACAGAACTGTGTAGCCTTGAGATCTACAGTGTGAAAATTAGCAAGAGACAAGCAATATGGGTTATGGCAAAAGTGAACAACAAATTAATTAAAATGAAATTCAACGTTGGTTAATCATTCCACAAAATGAGTTTGAACGGCATTTTAAAGATACTAAACTGAAATCTGTAGATATCCAACTAAGAACTTTTACTGGAGAAAAGATAACGCCTGTGGGAATTACATTCATTACAGTGAAATACGAACAGCCTACAAACCATATTGAGCTTGTGTGTGGTAAAACAGGAGGACCAGCATTATGTGGACATGATTGGCTGAGACAACTACAACTTGATTGGAGATCCATCCACCATTTGCATGCCACATCCCCTGCAATAGAATCTACTGAAAGTGAATTGAGAAAGGTACTGAACTCTGTACACCAGGAATTGTTGCTCAACAGAGGACAAAGAGGTGTTGTTGCCAACCTCTGTGCCTCTGGTTGGAAAGTGACAAAAGCATTGGTCCGACTACAGAAGTTCTTGTAGGCAATAAAGCTTCTGGTATGTTTATCAGGCAGTTATTTACAAAATGTGGCTTGGTTTTAAACTGAAAGAGAGTTCAAGGAGTTCAGGTAAGTTGCAAACATTCAGCATTTGTGAATATAAACCAGAATCTATTCTGTGTGCATTAAGGTTATTGAATGAAATTCAAGTGGGAGAAAAAAACTGCATGTAAAAGTAGAATCAAAGACCAAAGCCTGGATGTATGGAAGGCCAAAATGAAAGGAGCCAGATGGAGATATGGAAACAGAGGATTGGTCAGGTGATGTTTTCGATCTGCAAACCAAGAGGAGAGATCAGATCATAAAGAGGACAACAGAAGGATTAATAAGATAGTACTGCAGTGAACTAAGTACACCTTTCCAAGATCAAGATGAGCAAACTAGAAGAAGAAAAAGGAGAAGAAGAAAAGTGTCCAGAGCTGTCAGAACTACTTCCTGCAGTCTCAGAGTCAGGTCCTACAAGCACCATGGAGGAGGCCCCAGAACCTGATATTGTTTCACAGCCACAAGACCACACTGCCAAGCAGAGTGGTCCCCCTTGTTAGGAAAGATGCTATCCCAGAAGAGAAAGAAAGCTTCCACAGCAACGAAACCTTTAGGTCTGAATAGAACAATCTAAAATGTGCTTTGCTGTGGATGTCTATGTTGTATTGTATAATATAGGGTACTGTGTAGATAGTTGAGATATATCCTATATTGAGTTGAAGTTTATAGCTAAGCAGGGAGGAGTGTTGTGTATTTAATATTACAGTAATATTTAAGTAATCTTGTATATATATATATTGTTTGATTAAGCATTCATGTTCATTTTAATAATTATTTACAGATTATATGTAAAAATACATGAATTGCATTTGTCATCACGCTACCATGTGATACATGTGCGCCTCCCTAACAGTAAACTTGAAGTTAGACCCGCATTCCCGGACTCCCATGTCTTTCTTTGAATTAGTTTGATGTTTAGAAGTTAAAAAACATGACCGTAAGACACAGGAGCAGAATTAGATAATTTGGCCCATTGTCAGCTCCGCCATTCAGTCATGGCTGATCCTGTTTTCCTCTCCTCAGCCCCACTCCCTGGCCTTCTCCCCAGCCTTCTCCCCATAATCTATGATGCCATGTACAATCAAGAACTGATCAATTTCCGCCTTAAATACACCCAACGACCTGGCCTCCACAGCTGCCTGTGGTAATAAATTCCACAAATTCACCACCCTCTGCATTTCTTTTTTAAATGGACACCCTTCTATCCTGGGGCTGTGCCCTCTTGTCCTAGTCTCCTCCACCATGGGAGACATCCTTTCCACATCTACTTTGTCTGGACCTTTCAGTTTTAGAAAGGTTTCAGTGAGATTCCCCCCCTCCCCCATCCTTTTAATTTCCAGTGAGTACAGATGCAGAGTCATCAAACGTTCGTTCTATGATAACCCTTTCGTTCCTGGAATCATCCTTGTCAACCTCCTCTGGACCCTCTGCAATGCCAGTACATCTTTTCTTAGATGAGGAGCCCAAAACTGTTCACAATACTCAATGTGAGGCCTTACCAGTGCTTTATAAAGCCTCAGCCTCATATCTCTGTTCTTGTATTCTAGATCTCTTGAAATGAATGCTAACATTGCATTTGCCTTCCTCACTACCTGCAAAGTTAACCTTTAGGTTGTTCTGTACAAGGACTTCCAAGTCTCTTTGCATCTCAGATTTTTGGATTTTCTCCCTGTTTAGAAAATAGACTTCACATTTATTTCTACTACCAAAGTGCATGGCCATGCATTTTCCAACATTGTATTTCATTTACCCTTCCCTTTCCCATTCTCCTAATCTGTCTAAGTCCTTCTGCAGCCTACCTGTTTCCTCAACACTACCTGCCCCTCCACCAATCTTCATATCATTGGCAAAGTTGGCAACAAAACCATTTACTCCATAATCTAAATCATTGACATACAGCATAAAAAAAGTAGTCCCAACACTGACCCCTGCGGAACACCACTAGTCATTGGCAGCCAACTAGCAAAGAATCCTTTTATTCCCACTCAATGCCCACCACCAATCAGCCAATGCTCTAACCATGCCAGTAACTTTCCCGTAATACCATGGGCTCTTAACTAGGTAAGCAGCCTCACGTGTGGCACCTTGTCAAAGGCCTTCTGAAAGTCCAAATATACAACATCCACTACATCCCCTTTATCTATCCTACATGTAATCTCCTCAAAGAATTCCAACAGGCTTGTCAGGCAAGATTTGCTCTTAAGGGAACCATGCTGACTTTATCCTATCTTGTCCTGTGTCACCAAGACTCCATAACTTCATCCTTAACAGTTGACTCCAACATATTCCCAACACTGAGGTCAGGCTAACTGGTCTATAATTTCCTCTCTGCTGCCTTCCCCCTTTCTTAAAGAGTGCCGTGACATTTGCAATTTTCCAGTCCTCTGGCACCATGCCAGAGTCCAATGATTTTTGAAAGATCACTACCAATGCTTCCACGATCTCTATTGCTACCTCTTTCAGAGCCCTAGGGTGCAGTTCATCTGTTCCATGTGACCTATGTGCCCTTAGGTTTTTCAGCTTTTTGATCACCTTCTCCCTTGTAATAGTAACTGCACTCACTTCTCTACCCTCACACCCTTCGACATCTGGCACACTGCTAGTGTCTTCCACAGTGAAGACTGATGCAAAATACTCACTTAGTTCATCAACCATCACCTTGGCCCCCGTTGTTATTTCTCCAGCCTCATTTTCTAGTGGTCCTATACCCACTCTCATCTCTCTTTTATTTTTTACATACTTAAAAAGCTTTTATTATCCACTTGCATATTGCTTCCTAGCTTGCTTTCATATTTCTTCTTTTCCTTCCTAATGATTCTTTTAGTTGCTCTCTGTAGGGGTTTAAAAGCTTCCCAATCCTCTGTCTTCCCACTCATTCTTGCTTTGTTGTATGCCCTCTCCTTTGCTTTTACATTAGCTTGCCAGCCATGACTGTCCTAGTTTGCCATTTGAGTATTTCTTTGTTTTTGGAATACAACTATCCTTCACCTCCCTGATTTTTCCCAGAAACGCATGCCGTTGCTTCTCTGCTGTCATCCCTGCCAACATTGCCTTCCAATTTACTTTGGCCAACTCCTCTCTCATACCACTGTAATTTCCTTTACACCACTGAAATACTGCTACATCAGACTTTACTTTCTCCCTATCAAATTGAACTCAATCATATCGTGATCACTGCCTCCTAAGGATTCTTTTAGCTTAAATCCCTATGCACCCCCAGTTCATTACTTAACACCCAGTCCAGTATATCTGATCCCCTATTAGGCTCAACAACAAACTACCCTAAAAAGCTGTTATAATGTTGTCCTTTTGACATGTGTTTTCTATTTCCTGTTGTAATCTGTGGTCCACATCCCAGTTACTGTTGGGAGGTCTGCATACAACTGCCATCAGGGTCCTTTTACCCTTACAGTTTTTAACTCAACCCACAAGGCTTCAACATCATCTGCAGATATAATTGGAGTTAGAGCAGAATCTGATCACGCAGTCCATGGTTTGGCCAATTTGATGGAATCTTTTAGCAAAATAGGTATATTACCATACCTTCATCAGTCTGCACCCTGGCATTACTATCAAACAATTATGTGGAAATGCCTTTCTCAGCAAGGTTGCCAAGGTTTGGGGTAATAGATTCATCATGAGTGTGCGAGGTTAAAGAGTGAGAGGTTAAAAGGATTTGAATTAACCTCTAGTGAATCCTGTTGGAAAGTGACCGACATTGGGGATTGACTAGTAAGAGCAAATTAAAGGAAGGCAGGGGCAAGTGCAGCAGCTGTTGTCTGAGTGGACATGGTCAGAGTGGTGATCTTAAGGCTTCAGCTCTTTGAGGCTTCACTCAGAGAAAGGAAAGAAAGGCTCATTTTTTTCCTTCTCTTCTTTATATCTGCTCAGCTCGGACAGTAGGGATGACAGGCAGGACAGTGAAATGCTCCTCTTGCGGGATGTGGGATGGCAGGGAGACCTCCAGTGTCCCTGGCGACTACGAATACGAGAAGTGCGCCCAGCTGCAGCTTCTAACAGTCCATGTTAAGGAATTCGAGCTGGAACTGGATTAAATCTGAATCATTCAGGAGGCTGAACGGTTGGTAGATAGGACATATACAGAGGTAGTTACACCCAGGACACAGGAAACTGGGTGATAGTCAGGATAGGGAAAGGGGTTAAGGAGCCAGTGCAGAGTAACCTTGTGGTCAATCCCCTCAACATCAGAAATATCACTTTGGATACTGTCAGGGGAGGGGGAGGATAGTGTGACCGAATACAGAAAAGTCACAGTGGTCGGGTCTCTGGCACTGAGTCTGTCCCTGTGACTCAGAAGGGAAAGGGGGGAGAAGAGGCACACTGCAGTGATTGAAAATTCATTAGTTAGATGAATGGACAGGAGTTTCTGTGGGCAAGAATGAGATTCCAGATTGGTATGTTGCCTTCCAGGTGCCAGGGTCCGGGATGTCTCAGATTGAGTCCTCAGCATTCTTAAGTGGGAGGGTAAACAGCCGAAGTCATGATCTATATAGGTACCAATTACATGGGTAGGATGAGAGGCGAAGTTGTGCAAAGGGAGTTCAGGGAGTTTGGTGCTAAGTTAAAGGGCAGGACCTCCAGGGTTGTGATCTCAGGATTGCTACATGTGCAATGTGCTAGTGAGGTCAGAACTAGGAAGATTATACAGTTTAATATGTGGTTAAGAAGTTGGTGTAGGAGGGAGGGCATAAGATTTTTGGATCATTGGGCTCTCTTCCAGGGAAGGTGGGACCTGCACCGAAGAGACAGTTTACATGTGAACTGGAAGGAGGTTAATAGTGGGAAGGTTTGCTAGCACTGTACGGTGGGGTTTAAACTAGAGTTGCAGGGGGATGGGAATCAGAGTACCAGAACAGTTAGTGGGGAGGTTGCAGAGGCAGATATTGTTAAGACTTCAGACAAGGTTAGGAATCAAAAGATTGAGCATGGTGCGACTGCATTCTGAGCTGCCTGTATATTAATACAAGAAGTATCGTTAGAAAATCAGATAGTAGTACTGAAGATACGGTAGCTGATTTACAAACAGAGGCAATGTGTAGTAAGGAGAGGCTTTTGATCGAGCAAAATTAAAGTCAACAGAATAAGTTGCAACATAAAAGGCAGACAAAATCGAAAAGAATGAATACAGGACTGAAGGTATTGTATTTGAATGTGTGCAGTATACGGAATAAGGTAGATGAACTAGCAGTACATTTTCAGATTGGCAGGTATGATGTTGTTAGCATCACTGAATCATGACTGGGAGAATTCGCAAATGTCACTCCGCTCTTCATGATGGGAGAGAGACAGAAGAAAGGAAACTATGGGCCAGTTAGTTTGACTTCAGAGGTTGGGAAGATATTGGAGTTGATTATTAAGAATGTGGTCTCAGGGTACTAGGACGTAGTCAGCAGGATTTCCTCAAGGGAAAATCTTGCCTGATAAATCTGTTGGAATTCTTTGAAGAAGTAACAAGCAGGACAGACAATGGAGAATCAGTTGATGTTGTGTACTTGGGTTATCTGAAGGCCCTTGACATGGTGCCACACATGAGGCTGCTTAACAAGCTAAGAGCCCATGATATTACAGGAAAGATTCTAGGATGGTTAAAGCAGTGGCTGATTGGCAGGAGGCGAAGAGTGGGAATAAAGGCAGCCTTTTCTGACTGGCTGCCAGTGACTAGTGGTGCTCCACAGGGCTTTGTGTTGGGACTGATTCTTTTTACATTATACTGTATGTCAATGATTTGGATGATGGAATTGATGGCTTTTTGCATAATTTGCAGACAATATGAAGCTAGGTGGAAGGGCAGGTAGTTTTGAGGAAGTAGAGAGGCTACAGAAGGACCTAGACAAATTTGGAGAATGGGCAAAGAAGTGGCAGATGGAATACAGTGTTGGGAAGAGTATGGTCATGCGCTTTGGAAGAAGAAATGAAAGGGTTCTAAATGGAGAGAAAATGCAAAAAACTGAGGTGCAAAGGGACTTGGGAGTCCTTGTGCAGAAGTCTCTAAAGGTTAATTTGTAGATTGAGTCTGTGGTGAGGAAGGCAAATGCAATATTAGCATTCATTTCAAGAGTACTAGAATATAAAAGCAAGGATGTAATGTTGAAATTTTATAAAGCACTGGTGAGGCCTCATTTGGAATATTGTGAGCTGGCTTGGGCCCCTTCCAAAGGGTGTGCTGAAACTGGAGAGGGTTCAAAGGAGATTCAGGAAAATGATTCTGGGATTGAATGGCTTGTCATATAAAGAGTGTCTGGGCCTGTATTCACTGGAATTTAGAAGAATGAAGAGTGACCCATTGAATCATGAAAGGCCTTGATAGAGTGGATATGGAGAGGATGTTTTCTATGGTGGGGGTCTAAGACCAGAGGACACAGCCTTAGAATAGAGGGGAGTGTCCTTTTAAAAAGGAGATGGGGAGGAATTTCTTTAGCCGGAGAGTGGTGTTCTTTGCCACAGGCAGCTGTGGAGGCCCAGTCTTTATGTATATTTATGGCAGAAGTAGATAGATCATTGATTGATCAAGGCATGAAGGGATATGGGGAGAAAGCAGGAGATTGGATCAACCATAATGAAGAAGAAAATGGAGAGGAAAATTGGATCAACCATAATGAAATGACGAAGCAGACTCAAAAGGCCAAATGGCCTAATTCTGCTCTTATACAGACATCCCACCTCTCCCGAAGTTCCGGGAGTCTCCCGCATATTAATAGTGGCTCCGTGATGCCCGCAAATTATATACAATATCCCGCAAATCAATTTTTTGAGAGCGAGCGAGAGGGAGAGCGAGAGAGCGCGAGAGCGAGAGAGCGCGAGAGCGCGAGAGAGAGAGTGTGAGAGCGACCACGAGAGAGCGAGAGAGAAAGAGCACGCGCCATGGCAGAGTGTTCCAAAAAAAGAAAATATAAAACGTACGTCACCCCAGACTACCCTAAAGTATACCCCTGCCTAATAGGGGTCAAAAATAATGACAGTGTTGCTCGCTGCGCTGTTTGCAACAGTGACTTTTCTATTGCCCACGGTGGGTTAAAATGTAAAAGACATGTTGAGGTGAGTTTAACAGGTGTCATTTGTTCATTAGCATAGCTAACGTTATTTAAACTAGCTGGCTAGCTGCTAAGGAGCTATAGTGCTGACAGCCCACCTCTTTCGGAAGTACCGGGAGTCTCCAGCAAATTGATGGTGCTACCTCCCTGAAATCAGTTTTTGCAGGGTGGGATGTCTGCATATATCTTATAGTCTTAATGCCAACACCATTCTCCACACCCCACAAGTTCCTTAGTTGTTGGCTTTAATGCCTGTTTTATTTAAATATTTTGAAAATATTCAGGATTTTAGTGCAAGAAATGATGAATTTGGTGAAGTCAGAGAAGATAGTATGTCCTCTCTCCAATGCTACCCCTAATCAATTAGAGGCTTTAGGTAAGTGGAGGTGAACACAGAAGGGGAGTACTGTAATGGATAGGAGAGTTCAGGCCCACAGCATTTAGTGCATCCCTGGGGTTCCTGTCGCACACCCTCCCTGTAACGGTTGTTGCATGGGTGGCTGTCAAATGAAACTGTATGAATTACTGTCTCTGGATTCCCCTTTTCTCTTGCAGTCTCTTTTTTTCCCTTCTTCTAATCTCAGGCCTGGTGATGAGCATTTCACTGAGAATATCACATTTACTGTTGAGAATTCAACCCAGATACATTTTCTGATGTTTAAATGATCTATCCCATAGAGTACAACAATTTGAATACTAATGCCTGGTGCCATGGAGATAGGGAATGAAGTTTAGATTTCTTGTTGGTTATTAACTATACTGCTGCTGGAAGTTGCCATGGGAATATTTCCTTAAATCTCTCTTACTGGTGTTAAATAATATGGAGTGTTCACAAAGCTGAAAAATGACCATTTGAATCTGCACTTGGATATACCTAGTGAGAGTGCTGTAGGCAGAAGATAATTGTTAGATTTCTGTGAAGAGCAGCCAACATAGCATCTGGATCACAATGTGCGTAAACATCTAGCAGCAATGTATCAGTGGTATAACAGCAGAAATCAAACCTCCTTCTTGTCACTTTGTACTCATGGAAATTGTGAAATTATGATAGACAGTTTATTCCACAAGAAACATATTCCTTAAAGATGACCCACTGGAATAGATTTGAAATGCTGTCCTGATTCCTGGTCCATTAACAGCAGCAAAAGACCATATTAAAAATATCTGGAGCATGCCTTACCCCAATGGAATAGGGTAACTTTAGCAGTTCTGCTGTACAAATTGATAATTCCTTTCTCATTCATGGTTGCTGGTTCTAAATTGTGGAACTGCAATACCTCAAACTGCACTGATTCAAGAAGTTGGTTCACCTCTACCTTCTTCTTCAGCGCAGTTAGAGATAGACAATAAATGCTGACGAATCTTGTGAGTAAAATTTCGTGGTTTGGCACTGTAGGCAAACATAGCTGACACTTGGGAAAACTCATTCTGCTGAGCATACTAAATATCCTATCCTACATCTGGTGTGTTCTGTCTTCTGAGTTCAAGATATATATTTGTATTTCCTTCAGGCTTGCAGGTAGTAACTAGCAAAGGCAGGATGTCTCATGTTACCTGGTCTCTTCTTAGAAAATAATTCAGAGGAACCCCACTTGTGGCCAAGTTAGAAAAAGTTCAATCTGTCCCATTGACGCTGAGATATTGGGATGGCAACAATAAATAAATTTCCCTTTGCTTTGAGTTTATTTATTTATTATTACAGTACATCGTGGAGAAGGCTCTTCCAACCCTTCCAGCCGCCCCCCCCGCCAGCAACCTCTGATTTAACTCTAGCCTAATCACGGTACAATTTAGAATAACCAATTAACTACCAACCAGTACAATCTTTGGACTGTAAGAAGAAACCCGGAGCACACGAAGAAAAACCTACACAATCACGGGGAGAACATACATACTCCTTACAGACAGCAGGGGGAAGGAGGGTTCATCTCTACACCCTGCAATACTGTACTGAATACAGCAGATACCCTAGTCCAGTCAGTATGGCATTCTGAATGGCACCAAATGGGTTCTGGCCCAGAGATCTGAGTTTGCTGCGAAAGGACTTCAGATTAATCCTCCTCTAAAGAGGGCCAATTACAATATCTGGCAGGTTCCCCTAACACCAATTAATGCAAGATCCACCATAATATTTTGTATTTCTTGAGCAGCATGCAAGCCTACATTGTGTCTCAGCAAGGTGAGGTTAATAAGCTTGTTGACCTTTTTATTGTATAAATGATTGGTATGAATGCACATAGTTTTCTAATCACAGTGTAGTTCTGAACACCAAATTCCTAACTAGGAAATTATAATTCTAGATGAAGAATCTGCTTCACTTTCAGTAAAAACAAAGCACTTTTAAATCTGATTACTTTCTTACAATAAGAAATACAAATTTTCTCATCAAAGAAGTTTATACTGGCTATATAATATTCACTTTGGAATTATATTTCACATGTTCTAATGGGCTATGTGCTCACTGAGATTCTGCACCACATACAATATCATAACTGTGTGTATACAATGATAATAATTATATTAGTTGCAAAACAGTTGTGGAAAACAATAGGACAAATCTACAAGTTTAAGTTCAAAATTGGGGGAAGGCTAATTTTGATGGCATTACACAGCAGCTTGCAAATGTTGATTAGGGAGAGACTGAGCGGGTAAAGGGATGTCTGGCAAGTAAGAAGCTTTTAAAAATAAAGGTGAGTTTGGGCCCAACATGTTTCTGCTAGGGTGGAGGGTGAAGCAGGCAGGATTAGAGAACCTGCCACTCTGTGCATGGCTTTGTGCTTGTGAAATCATGTCTCATGAATTTGATGGAACTTTTTGAAGAGGCCACCACAAGGATAGATGGAGGAAGGACGGTAGATTTTGCCTTCATGGTCTTTAACAAGGTGCCGGTCCAGAAAGTGAGATCACATTGGATGTAGGATAAGCTTGCCAAATGGATACACAGCTTGCTTGGTGGAAGGGATCAAATATGGTAGTGAAGGCTCATTTTTTCAGATTGGAGGTATGTGATGTGTGGTGTGCTGTAGGGATTAGTGCTGGTTCCCCTGTTCTTTGTCATCTTTATTAAAAACTTGGGTGATAATGGAGGTGGCATGGTAAATAAGTCTACGGGTAACACTTTAATTGATGTTTAGTGGAGAGTGAAGAAGATAATCTAAACTTTTTACAGGTTCTAGATCAACTGGGAAGGTGGGCAAAGGAGTGGCAAATAGAATTTAACCCAGACAGGTGCATCATGATGTCTGAGAGGGCTCAGTAGAGATTCAAGAGAATATTGCCGGGATTTGAGTTATAAAGAGTGACGGCATAGGTTAGGACTGTTTTCCCTGGCATGAAGGAGCAAGGGGTGGGGGGTTTGATCTTATAGAAGTGGTTGGATAGGGGAATCTAAAACAATATGATCTGTATAACTATGAGTCTATGACCACAGAAATAAATTGGAAAAACTAAATCAATAAATAATTACCTTGTTACCTTGAAATAAATAAAGCCCAATGCCTCCAGAAGCAAAACTATGCTATACAAAAATTTAAAATATCATGTTAAAATGGTTAAGTTGGGAGCGAGACTCAAAAGCAGAATAAAGTGTTCCAAAACTATAATGCCTTTACCAGGGATGACTGCTCAAGCTAATGAAGAGTCTAAATTTTGCGGTAGGGAGTTGGGATTAGAGACAGGCTGGAGCATCTTATATCCTTTGGATTTTCATACACTGTTAGCTCAAAATATCTTTGTTTCCAAATTGCGGAAAATTAGACAGTCGGTTATTTGAGATCTTAGTTAAGGAAAAATACCAATGAAATTTAAGAATTTGGAGGGGGTGAAGAGAACAGAAGTGACAGAGAACTGGCATTAAAGAATGTAAAATGCAGAAATAGGAGAGGAAGAAAGGTGAAAAGAGAAAACAAGAAATAAAGGCAACACACACAAAATGCTGGAGGAACTCAGCAGACCAGTCAGCATCTATGGAAAACGTTTCGGACCGAGACCCTTCATCAGGACTGAAGAAAAAAAAGAGATGAGTCAGAGTTAGGTGGGGTGAAGGGAGGAAGAAACACAATGTGATAGGTAAAAGGGGGAGGGGGGAGGTTGATTGGTGAAAGAGATAAAGGGCTGGAGAAGGGGGGAATCTGAGAGAAGAAGACAGAAGGCCATGGAAGAAAGAAAAGGGAGCAGAGCACCAAAGGGAGGTGATGGACAGGTAAGGAGGTAAGGTGAGAGGGAAGGGGGGGGATCACCGGAAGTTAGAGGAGTCAATGTTCATGCCAAGTGGTTGGAGGCTGTTACGCAGATGGAATATAAAGTATTACTCCTCCAACCTGAGTGTGGCCTCATTGCGACTGTAGCTGAGGCAATGGGTTGACATATCGGAATGGGAATGGGTAATGGAATTAAAATGGACTTAAAACAAGAAGTAAAATTAACTTCCATATCCTCAAAAAAAAACTGTATAGAAGGGAGGTAATACTAAATAAATTCATTTTTGAAGTGCTTGCCATTATATGAATAATTAATCAACTGCATGCTATTTCACACAGTTACTTTTATTAACCTGTAGAATTTGCAAAATTCTCGGAATAAGGGAATAATCTGGAAGTTGAGAGTGAGTTTTATTGGTTACATCAATCACCTTAAATTGTGATCTGTGCATTAGTGGAAAATGTTCCATTCTTCCCCATTTTCATCAAGTAAGAGTTGGGTCAATATAAAATGGGCACAAGAAACAATTAAGGATCTTTGACAGAATCCCATCAGAGTGATTGCACCTTCCCTATTTTTGTTATGCCAAAACATTGTAGTTTCATTTATTGATCCATGCACTAAGTTCATCACACTCAACCATAATACTCCTAGCATTAAAATAGACACACTTCAATCCCGCTGTCCCATTGTGTCTAATACTCTGTTCATGCTTGTTCTGGCTGCTCATGACATTTACCTTCCTCTTAGTCTTTCCATTTCCTGACTTGGAGCCCTAGCTTCCATTCGCCTGCCAAACTAGTTTAAACTTTCCCGACGATGATATTGATTCCCCTTCATTTAAGGTCTACAAGTCACCCATGCCTCAGAATGACCCTAGAACCAAGGTGGCATGGTAGTATAATGGTTAGCACAATGGTTTACAGTACAGGAGAGCCGGTTCAATTCCTGGCACTGCCTATAAAGAGGTTGTTTGTTCTCTGCCATGGTGTACAAAGATGTACCGCTTGGTAGGTTAATTGGTTATTATAAATTGTCCCGTGATTAGGCTAGGATTAAATCGGGGGCGCAAATCAAAGAGCCGGAAGTGCCTATTCCCTGCTGTATCTCAATAAAATATAAAATAATATATACTGTTACTGTAACGTAGTGGTTAGCACAAGGTTCAATTCCCACCACTGCCTGTAAGAGGTTTGTAGGTTCTCCCTATGACTACATGGGTTTCCTCTGCGTTTCAGTCTTTCACAGACTGCTGCTTGATTTTTCCATGAAAATGCTCTCCAAATTTTTTGCACAATGCTCCTTTTGTTGGTAAGGAAGATTTATAGTGTAGAGAGGACATTCATTTTTTTTTGTGAGTCTGACTTCAACGATGGGCAACTTGTTGAAGAAGATCCTGAGAGGCAGGATTTATGAACATTTGGAGAGATATAATTGGATTAGGGATAGTCAGCATGGCTTTGTCAAAGGCAGATCGTGCCTTACGAGCCTGATTGAATTTTTTGAGGATGTAACAAAACACATTGATGAAGGTAGAGCAGTGGATGTAGTGTGTATGGATTTCAGTAAGGCATTTGATAAGGTTCCCCATGCAAGGAAGTAAGGAGGCATGGGGTGCAAGGAGACCTTGCTTTGTGGATCCAGAATTGGCTTGTCCACAGAAGGCAAAGGGTGGTTGTAGATGGTTCGTATTCTGCATGGAAGTCGGTCACAGTGGTGTTCTGCAGGGATCTGTTCTGGGACCCCTCCTCTTTGTGGTTTTTATAAATGACCTGCATGAAGAAGAGTGGGTTAGTATGTTTGCTGATGACACAAATGTTGGGGGTGTTGTGGATAGTCTGGAGGGTTGTCGGAGGTTACAGCGGGACATTGATAGGATGCAGAACTGGGTTGAGAAGTGGCAGATGGACTTCAACCCAGATAAGTGTGAAGTGGTTCATTTTGGTAGGTCAAATTTGAAGACAGAATATAATATTAATGATAAGACTCTTGGCAGTGTGGAGGATCTGAGAGATCCTGGGGTCCGTGTCCCTAGGACACTCAAAGCTGCTGCACAGGTTGACAATGTTGTTAGGAAAGCATATGGTATGTTGGCATTGAGTGCGTGGGATTGAGTTTAAGAGCCGTGAGGTAATGTTACAGCTATATAGGACCTTGGTCCGACCCCACTTGGAATACTGTGTTCAGTTCTGGTCACCTCACTACAGGAAGGATGTGGATACTATAGAGAGAGTGTAAAGGAGATTTACAAGGATGTTGCCTGATTGGAGGGTGTACATTATGAGAATAGGTTTGAGTGAACTTGGACTTTTCTCCTTGGAGCAACAGAGGATGAGAGGTCACCTGATAGAGGTATATAAGATGATGAGAATCATTGATTGTGTGGATAGCCAGAGGCTTTTTCCCAGGGCTGAGATGGCTATCACAAGGGGGAGCAGTTGTAAGGTGCTTGGAAGTAGATATCGAGGTGATGTCAAGGGTAAGTTTTTCACACAGATAGTGGTGGGTGCGTGGAATGCACTGCCTGTGGTGATGGTGGAAGCGGATACAATAGAATCTTTTAAGAGCCTCTTAGAAGGTACATGGAGCTTAGAAAAATGGAGGACTATGCGCTCGGGAAATTCTAAGCAGTTTCTAGAGTAGGTTAAATGGTTGGCACAACATTGTAGGCCAAAGGGCCTGTAATATGCTGTAGAGTTCTATGTTTTATATAACCAAATTCCAGTCTCGCAGTCACTCATTCATCTGTTCTATCAAGTGGCCCTGGGAGTGATCCAGAGATTACTGTTTAACCTTTGAAGTCCTCCTTTTTGTCCTCTTTCCTAACTCTCCATACTCACTGCACAGGAGTCTTCTCACTTTCTAACTATGCAATTGGTGCAAATGTGCACCACGACCTCTGGCTGCTTACTCTACCCCTTGATAATGTTCTAGTCAATGTTTCACCTAACTTGTAATGATCAATGTACACAAAAATCTTGTGCTGAGCAATTTATTGCCCAGTGACAACAACATGTGCACACTGAATTTTTATGTGGAAGTAAACCTGAAGCTATTCTAAGGTTAGTAAATGACCAAGTCCAGTTTGTTGTTCACTGTTTGAAAGAAATAAAATAGTACACATCAATGAGTCGTATTTCTCATATGCTATACATGTAATAATATCAATCTTCTCAAATGTTATTAAAGTTGTTTGAAATGATCAAACAAGACCTATCAAATTACATACTGATAAAATTCCTGACCTCATGAGTTTTCGGTGTAGCAGTTTCTATTGTTTCATTAAGCCATTCCACTTTAAATGAACCAGCAATTCTTCTGCGCTTCACGCCTTTTGCTTCTTTGAAATTTGACATAGTGAATCAATAATTTCTTCAATAAAAGCAGTATCAATAAGCCAGTTCTAAAATTTGCGGCCAGATCATTGCAAACTCATTGCCAACACAATCCTCATCAGAAACCAGAAAAGAAAATGTGATTGTATATGATCATGAAATATACGAAATATGCCTGTGAGGTAGAGGGTGACAACCTTTTGTGCGCAGTTTAAACTCCTTTGTGCACCAGCAGCAAAAGATTGAGCACGTGCACACCTTAGAGGGGACATTGTCTGCAGTCACTCTGAGACATCTTCAACCCTAGCACCCTGGAGACAACACACTAACATGACATCTCTTTTGAGCGGCGGAACCTCCTGCCTCTCCTCATAACTATTGAGTCTCCTATCACTATTACTCTACCTGACTTCACCCATCCCTGCTGAACCTCAAAGCTGTCTACAGTGCCATTGACCTGGCTGCAATCTTCAAAATTTCCCTTTAATTTGGAATCCTTATTTGTTACATAGATTTAGTTGCTTGTGATACTTTGCCAACTTTCCTGCTTAGCTTCTTGTAGAGAAAAAAACAATGGCAACAGGATCAACATCAAGTGAAACAGTGTTAATGATTCTGAGGCCTTTCAGTGGAATAGTGGGCTCTTTTAAGTTGGTTATTATTGCTGCCTCACAAAACATAGACTCAATGATCTCATATCTCCAATTTAAGACAAAGGTTCAAATAATTTATTGCCTTCCATTTTTGGACATTTAGCTTTTCCTTCCCCTTTCAAAACAACTTTGATCCATTGAGGTGAGTTCCAGACAGGAGTGACAGAGTTGATTATGAATGTTGCAACATTCAGTTATGAGAAATGACACTAAACTTGACCTGGTGAGACAAAACTGAAATAGAGCTTTGAAGTACAGAGGTGGATAGATGGTGTGAATACTTGACTTTAGCACTAATTTTCTACATCTGTAGAAAATTGCGAGTATTTTTGGTGCCATACTAGATACTAGACACTAGAATACTACAGCACAGTACAGGCTGTTCGGCCCTTGATGCTGTGCCGACCCATATATGCCTTTAAAAAAACATACTAAACCCACACTACCCCGTAATCCTCTATTTTACTTTCATCCATGTGCCTGTCCAAGACGCTCTTAAATACCCCTAATGTTTTAGCCTCCACCACCATCCCTGGCAAGTCATTCCAGGAACCCACAACCCTCTGTGTAAAAAACTTACCACTGATGTCTCCCCTAAACTTCTCTCCCTTAACTTTGTACATATGCCCTCTGGTGTTTGCTATTCATGCCCTGGGAAACAGGTACTGGCTATCCACCCTATCTATGCCTCTCATTATCTTGTAGACCTCTATCAAGTCGGCTCTCATCCTTCTACGCTCCAAAGAGAAAAGTCCCAGCTCTGCTAACCTTGCCTCATAAGACTTGTTTTCCAATCCAGGCAAAATCCTGGTAATTCTCCTCTGCACCCTCTCCATAGCTTCCACACCCTTCCTATAATGGGGTGACCAGAACTGAACACAATACTCTAAGCGTGGTCTCACCAGAGATTTGTAGAGTTGCAACATGACCTCTCTACTCTTGAACTCCATCCCCCTATTAATGAAGCCTGGCATCCCATAGGCCTTCTTAACTATCCTATCAACCTGTGCAGCGACCTTGAGGGATGTATGGATTTGAACCCCAAGGCCCCTCGGTTCATCCACTCTGTTAAGTAACCGACCATTAACCCTGTACTCAGCCTTCTGATTTGTCCTTCTAAAATGCATCACCTCACACTTACCCAGATTGAACTCCATCTGCCACTTTTCTGCCCAACTCTGCATCCTGTCTATATCCTTTTGTAACCTTCGACAACCTACAGCTCCATCCACAACTCCTCCAATCTTCGTGTCATTTGCAAACTTACTCACCCATCCTTCCGCCTCTTCATCCAGGTCATTTATAAAAATTACAAAGAGCAGGGGTCCCAGGACAGAGCCTTGTGGCACTCCACTTGTCACCGACCTCCAGGCAGAATACATTCCTTCCACTACTACCCTCTGCTTTCTTCCTTTAAGCCAATTTTTTTATCCAAACAGCCAAGGTTCCACTGATCCCATACCTCATGACTTTCTGGATGAGTCTCTCGTAGGGGACCTTGTCAAATGCCTTGCTAAAATCCATGTAGACCACATCTACTGCCCTACCCTCATCAATTTCTTTTGTTACCTCTTCAAAAAACTCAATTAGGCTCGTGAGGCACGACCTTCCCTTCACAAACCCATGTTGACTATCCTTGAGTAGACTGTACTTCTCCAAGTGCTCGTAGATTGTATTCTTAAGAATCCTTTCCAATAGTTTGCAGACCACCAACGTAAGACTCACCGATCTACAGTTCCCAGGATTCTCTCTATTACCTTTTTTAAATAAGGGAACTACACTTGCCATTGTCCAGTCCTCCAGCACCTCCCCTGAAATACCAATCCTCTTAAAACTCCTAATGAGATATAGCCGCTATCAAACCTTCTTTGTAATTGCATCAATATGTTGGGCCCAAGATAGATGTTGACAGCCAGGAACTTGAAACTGCTCACCCTTTCCTTTTCTGATTTCTTGATGAAGACAGGTGTATGTTCCCTTGTCTTACTCTTCCTGAAGCCCACAATCAATTCTTTGGTCTAACTGACGTTGAGTGCAAGCTTATAGAACCAGCTGATCTTCCTCATCACCATCTAAAGGTCTTCAACAATAATTGCATTGTCGGCAAATTTATAGATGACATTTGCACTGTGCCTAGCCACACGGTCATGGGTGTAGAGAGGGTAGAGCACACATCCTTGAGATGCGCCAGTCATTATAGAATATTCTTCAAAACCTTTACTTTTCACCTGTGGATTCAAGTAATATTCTGATATTGACAAGATTATTAACAAGTCAGGGGCAAATGAATATTGACAAGGATAGCTTGGCCTCATCACTAACACTCCAAACCCCTTGTCTTGTTAGCCACCCTCTTTGCTCTCTCTTCATTATCCGATATATCACAGTTTCTTTCCAATTTGACTAACGCATCATTATCATCATCATCGTCACCAATAAACGGTAATGATTTTAATTTACGTGGCAACTTTTCCAGAGTAAAACATCCTTTTTTACATGAATTCATGTGATAAGGGCCTTAAAGGCCATGCCAGCATTTAATTGCCCTTCAGCAGTTGCCCTTGAAAAGGTGGTGGTGTGCTGCCTTCTTGTACAATTACTGTCCTTGAGGGGTGCTGTTAAGGAGATAGTTCCAGAATTTTAACATAGTGACACTGAAGGAATAGTAACGTACTGTACTTCCAAGTCAGGATGGTATGTGGCTCAGAGAGCAACTTGATGGAAAATCAATGATGAAGCAGCTGAAGATAGTTGGGCTTATGATACAATGTTGAGGATTGCATGCAAAGATGTTCTCCTGATTCAAACACTGCCTTAATGTCAAGGGCAGTTACTCTCACCAGCTCTGGAATTCAGCTCTTTCATCCATGTTTGAACAAAGGCTGCGATGAAGTCAGAAGCAGAGTGACATTGGCAGAGCCCAATCTGAGCATCTGGGAGCACGTTATTGCTATTGATTATTGATACTTTTGTTTATCCCTGCCATCACCACTGACCATTGAAAATGGACTAATGGGCTACTAATTGGCGACGTTGGATCTGTCCTTCTCTGTGGACAATACATAACTGGACAATTTTCCATATTGCTGAGTAGATATCAGTGTATTAGCTGCTCTAGAATAGTTGCTTCACATGTACAGTGTCATAGAGCACAGAAACAGGCCCTTCACCTGACCAGTCCTTACTGACCATAGCATGCTGCCCCCTCTCAATTGCCCATTCTTAGTCCATAATCCTCCAAACTTTGTAATCCTTGTAATTCTCTTCAACTTGACCATGCCTTTTCTATAACAGGGTGACCAAACTTGTACACAATTTTCCAAGTGCAATTTCACAGGAATTGCATCCATCATCTCCTACCACATGATATGTGTACACCTCGCTTAAAGCAAACACGAAGTTAGACTTACATTTCAGACCCCTGTGTCTTCCTTTGAAATAGTTTAATGTTTTGAAGTTACAAAACATAACAGTGGAGTTGGGTTAATTTTAAGACAAACCTCTTAGATGGCTGTTGACCTGTTGAAGTGCATTGAGATGTTCAAACTAAAGAAAACGCAGTGAGGAACGGCAGGTAAAAAACGTAGCCCAGCTTGTGCAGAAACTGTCAAGTTTTTTAAAAATGCCGTAAACGGAGCAATTCATGGGTTCATAAAGAGTGATTTCCAGGAGATAGTAATCACAAAAAAAGCAGAAATGGCTGGCTATATTGGAAAGTTTGGGGCATTTGATTCAACAAGAGATAACTGGCTCATGTATAGTGAACTAATTGAACAGTATTTTGAAGTAAGTTAAATAGTCAATGAGAAACAAGTGAGTGTATTGCGTTTAAAGGTATACGGTTTGTTTCGAATATTAACTGCTCCAACCAGAACATCCAAAATGAGCTTTACTGATGCAGGAATATTTAGAACTGAAACCATTGTTAATAGTGAAATCCCTTAGGTTTCACTAGCAGAATCAAAAAGAAGGGGAGTCCTTTTCAGCTTATGTGGCTGAATTGAAGAGATTGCCTAAGCATTTGACAATGATGGACTTAATGATGGACTGATATTCAGTTTGTAGAATCTTACAATAAAGCATTAAAAACAGCTCCTAACTGAAGCATAACTTACATTTAAAAGAGCAGTTGAAATTGCTGTATCAATGGAAACTGCATTCAGAAACGCAATTGAGTTGCAGTCAGGAATGAAAAATAAATGTGAACAAATTGCAATATCTAAAGAGGAACCGACCTGGCTGAACAAATTGTGTTACCATTATGGCAGGGGCTCATATACACCAGATCAATTCAGATTTAAGGTTGAAACTTGCAGAAAATGCAGCAAGGTAGGACACATTCAAAGAGCATGTCTGATAGATAAAATTAAATGGACTTCACAGAGAAGACAAAAAGATAAAAGGTCAAGTTGCAGTTTCAAAAAGAGCACTATCTGCATGCTGTTGATGAAAATTCTGATAATGATGAGAGTGACACAGGACTGAGTAGCCTTGAGATTTACAACGTGACAACTAACAATAGACGAGCAATATGGCTTACACAGTGAACGCAAATTAACTAAAATAAAGTTGGACACTGGCTCAGCTGTTTCAGTCATTTCAGAAAATGAGTTTGAATGATATTTAAAAGATAGCAATCTGAAGCCTGCAGATATGCAACTAAGAATTTAGACTGGAGAAAATATAACTTCTGTTGGAATGACATTTGTGATAGTGAAATACAACAACCAAGCTGCTTTAAGCTTGTATGTGGTAAAATCAGGAGGACCGGCATTGTGGGGATGTGATTGGCTGAGACAACTACAACTTGATTGAAGATCCATCCACCATTTGCATGTCATACCCTCTACAATAAAGTCAACTGAAATTGAATTTAAAAAGGTGCTAGATGATGCCGCAACTCTTCGTGGTGAACACCATGAACCATGGCCCAACAAAAGACAAACAGGCTCTGCTGCCAACCCCTGTGCCTCTGGTTGGAAAGGAAAGACTATGCTGCTCAGTGGAAGTGTGAAAGTTATGAAAGCAGTGATCCAACTACAACAGCTTTTGTAAGCAGCATATCTGAGAAACCTTCTGAAATGTGAAACTTGAGAAATGTGGCTTGGTTTACCAATTTCCCCCTGGGATCAATAAGGTATTACTATGACTATGACTATGACTATGTTTCAAACTGAAAGAGAGTTCAAGGAGCTCAGGAAAGTTGCAAAAATTTGGCTTTTGTGAGTATAAAGAACCAGAATCTGCATGTATTAAGGTTATTGCATGAAATTCAAGTGGGAGACAAAAGCCGGGAAGACCAAAGGAAAGGGGTCAATTGAGATATGAAAGCAGACGATTTGTCAGAGGATGTTGTGGAAGAGGAAATCAAGAGAAGAGATCAGATTGTAAAAGGAGCAATAGAAAGATTAATAAGAGAATACTCCAGTGAGCTAAATGCACCTTCCCAAGATGAAGATGCACAAACGATAAGAAGAAGAACGGTGGCTACCACTGTCAAAACCACTTCCTGCAGTCTCAGAGTCAAGTCCTACAATCAGGCCCCAGAACCGGAGATTGTTTCACAGCCACTAGTCTCGCCTACCAAGCAGAATGATCGCCCTTGTCAAGAAAGACGTTATCCCACAACAGTGATTAAATCTTTAGGCCTGAATGGAGCAGTTTAAAAATTTACTATGCTGTGGATGTCTGTATATAGTAGTTGTATTATATAGTATACTGTGTATACAGTTGAGATGCATTCTATATTGCATTGGAGTTTATTGCTAAGGAGAGAGGAGTGTTGTGTAATTGATATTTCAGTAATATTTTAGTAATATTGTGTATGTATTGTCTGATTAAGCATTCTTGTTTGTTTAAATCATTCATTACAGGGTATATGTAAAAATACATGAATTGCATATGTCATCACGCTACCATGTGATACCTGTGCTCCTCACTTAAAGCAAACACGAAGTCAGACTCACATTTTGGACTCCCATGTCTTTCTTTGAATTAGTTTAATGGTTTTGAAGCTACAAAACATAACATACTCTGATGAAGATCAACATGCTAGATGCCATCTTAACCACACTCTCTACCTGTGCGGCTGCTTTCAAAGAACTGTGCACTTGTACTCCCATGCCTCTCTGTTCCACAACACTTATCAGCGCCCTGTCTCTCACTGTATAGATCTTGCCATAGCTTGAATGTACAACATTAATCACCCCATGCTTACCCAAGTTGAAAATTATTTCCATTCGTCAGCCCAAGTCCCTAATGGATCATGATGTCATGGTAATTCATTATTGGGTGCCATGGTAATGACACTATTATAGCTTGGGGCATTCCGGAGTTTGGAATTCAACTCTGGCACCCTCCTGTAAGGAGTCTGTATGTCCTCCATATGGAATGCCCAGCTTGTCCCCAGTTGCTCTGGTTTCCTCCCAGTCCAAAGACATACCTGGTAGGTTAAATTGTAAATTGTTCTGTGATTAGGATAGGGTTAACCAGGTTTGTTGGGGGTTGCTGTGGTGGCATGGCTCGAAAGGCCAGACAGGCCTACTCCACACCGTATCACTAAATAAATAAATAAAGACAACCTGCTTCACTACCAACAGAGCCCCTTAATTTAGTATCATCAGCAAACTCACTAATTGTGCCAGGCATGTATGTTTATATCCAAATCATTTACATAAATAATGAATAACAGAGGTCCCAGTGCTCACCACTGGGGCATCCCACTAGTCACAGGCTTCCAGACAGAGAGTCCACCTCGATCATCACCCGCTGCTACCTATCATTAAGCCAGTTCTGAAGCCACCTCACTAGCTCCCCCTGAAGCCCATGCATACATAATAAAGCAAAAGTTGCCATCTCTGTAATACTTCCCTCTAGCAGCAGCACAATGGACATAGGGTCTTCATTTGCCAAATTTCACCTCCAGTAATTCAGTTGCTCTCCCATCACCTATACACAACAGATAATCTATAACTATAATAGAAAGAGGAAATGCTGTAACACTCAGCAGGTCAGCCAGTGTCTCGGGAAAGAGAAAAAAACTGAGTTAATATTTCAGGGTAAAGACCATTCATCAGAACTTGGAAAAAGACAAAACACATTAGTTTTAAATTACAGACAGATTTGCATTCACCTATCATAGCGCTTGCACCTAGTCCAGGAATGCCTTATTATTAAAACCGTACACTGAAATTCAAGTCATCCCACAGCCTCATTTCTCCCTGTCACCATAACCTCATCTGCCTTACAAACCTATGGGAACTTCGCTTTCCAGTTGCCTCATATCCATCCTTTTGTTCCCTCTTTGGACTATTGTCAACACTGCCTTCTGCTCTTTCAGCCCTAAGTACTGAAATATTAGCAGTAAAAAAAAGAATAACCAGAAACACATGTAACATGAACTTCTGAGTTCTCTAAAAATCTGTCCAAATCTCAAACCACGTCAATCAAATCTTGCCCAAGACCCAAGACTCCTGCACCTTCCTCTGACAGCAGCGAGCAAGAGGCAAAGGGAAATCAGTCAGACGCAGACAGGCGGTACTGAACACTCCTTGGGCTGTGTTAGTTCTTTTTTAATCTGATTACCTACAATATTAAAATGCTAAATAAATAGATGCTGTTGACATTGATGATGATGGTGCTGTAGAAGGAAGGCCAAATGGAAATGAAGCTGTCATGATGAAATTATGCATATTAAATGTTTGATATCCTTTAGTATTCAGTGGGTAAGTTATCATGATGAAATTATGCTTATTAAATGTTTGATATCCTTTAGTAGTCAGTGGGTAAGTTATCATGATGAAATCATGCATATTAAATGTTTGATATCCTTTAGTAGTCAGTGGGTAAGTTATCATGAAGAAATTATGCATATTAAATATTTGGTATCCTGGAGTTTTCAGCAGGTGATTTTGGAGGGAAATTACCTGTTTATTACTGAACACTATCTCTGTTCCACAAGAAATGATAGTGGATAGAAATAAGAATGCCACATACAATGAATATTGCGGTTAATTGGGACACATCAGGACAAGTATATTTTGGCACAATTAAGCGGCTGCCCCAATTAGCTGAAATTTCAGGGAAATAGCTAAAAGGTATAAAAAGACAAATGGCCATTTAACTGAGTTAAATGTATGTGTTTAAATGAAATACAGAACAAAATAAA
Source organism: Mobula birostris (assembly GCF_030028105.1). Taxonomy (NCBI): domain Eukaryota; kingdom Metazoa; phylum Chordata; class Chondrichthyes; order Myliobatiformes; family Myliobatidae; genus Mobula; species Mobula birostris. The sequence continues at coordinate 31,302,484 of NC_092377.1, forward strand.
ACACTACCAACACCTGTACAATACTATCATACTGTGTATTAGTTCCTAATAGTTATTGACAGAGGAATTCATCTGCCATGTTCTTTTGATTGACTGTAAATGAACAAAATTAACATAAACATCTAATGCAGATAATGGACTGCTTTGAGATTTTTGACAGAATGATTATGTTAGGCCTCAAGGATGATAAAGCAAATGAAGTTAGGGAACTTTAATTGCTTGCCCAGATCAACTTTCAGTTGCCTTTAAGAGGCTAAGGTGAACAAGTCTGCTGGTGGCTTGTGCTTTAAGAGTTGTCCCAAATAAGTGGCTGTCCCAATTAACCGATGGCCCTATTAACCAGAATGCGTAGTATTTTTAAATTACATGGTGTAGGCAGCTTCCTTTCATGGCAATTGGAAAAGGGAAATGAATGCAGCTTAAAGCAATTTGCTTGCAAGTTTATTAAGTTTAAAAATTCTGCAGTGATTCTGCGCCACTGAAGAGAAATTATGGAAGATAGAATGCTGAAAAGGAAGAGGTACTTGAAAACAAAAGTAAGAAGACAAATGGAGCGCATTAAAAAAATACCACCAGGTAAAAATCGATGAAATCCGTCAAGGGAAAATCCATAAAGGGAAAGAGATTACAAAGGAAAAAATAGAATCTATTAAAAAATTTTAAAAATCTGTATGAAGCTGAAGGTATGAGTGTGGTTGTACATGAATATATTATGTTTGTCTTCACAGAGAGTGGAACAGGCTTTGTGGTCAGAAAGACTGAAACATTTTAGATAGATATGAGAGATAGAATTTTAAAGATCTAGTAGTCTTGTTTCTTTTAAAGTGCACAGGTCACTTATGTTTTGTAACTACAAAACAAAACTAATTGGATAGAAAGCACAGAGAGTCTAACTTTGTTTTTACTGTTAAGCAGGACATGCACATACACACCCCCCTGCTTAGCTATAAACTCCAACTCAATATAGAATGCATCACAACATGTGTAATGTATACAGTATACTATATAATACAACTACTACATAGACATCCACAGTGTAGTAAATTTTAAATTGTCCCATTCAGCCTAAAGATTTAATTGCTGTGGAGGCTTTCTTACTCTTGTTGGAGGTGAGACTTGTGGCTGTGACAACAATGTCAGGTTCTGGGGCCTCCTCCGTGGTGATTGTAGGAGTTGACTTTGAGACTGCAGGAAGTGGTTCTGATAGCTCTAGACATCTTTCTGCTCCTTCTCTCGGCTTTTCTCTCTATCTCCTCTGCTTTTCAACTTCCTGCCTTTTTTATTCTTGCCATCCTATTTCTTCTTCTAGTTTCTTCTGAGTATTTCTGAATATGCTAATTTCTCATTTATCTTCTTCCATTTCCATAGCATTTATGTCATCATCCCCTCCCTTTTCTTTTTTCTTCTGTCTGGGATGTGCATCTTGATCTTGGGAAGATGCATTTAGTTCATTGGTAGATTCCATTAACAATTCCTTTTATTGCTCCTTTTACAGTCTGATCTCTTCTAATGGTTTCCTCATCCATAACATCATTTGATGAATCCTCTGTTTTCGGATCTCCACTGACCGCTTTCTTTTTAGCTTTCCATTCATCCAGCTGGGCTTTGGTCTTTGCATCTACTTTTAGCAGCTTTTTGTCTCCCACTTGAATTCTTGCAATGACCTTAATGCATGCAGATTATATTCTTCTTCTTTATACTCAGAAAACCAAATGCTTGCAACTTTCCTGAAGCTCCTTGAACTCTCTCACCGCTTAAATCGAAGCCGTGTTTTGCAAGTAGTTGCCTGATTAACATATCAGAAGCTTTCTCAGATATTTCACCTTCAATCACTGTTGCAATTGGACCACTGCTGTCATGACCTTCCCAATACCTTTGTCTAATATGCTTTCCAATCAGAGACAGAGAGATTGGCAACAACACCTGGTTATCCTCTGTTGGGCAATGGTTCGTGATGTACAGCATGGAAACTGTTGTGATATCATCAAGTAGCTTTCTCAATTCACTTTCAGTTGTCTCCATTGCAAGGTATGTTGCATGCAAGAGTTATCTTTTCTCCATTATAAGTTCTTAGTTGGATATCTGCAGGCTTCAGTTCAGTATCTTTGAAATGCAGTTCAGACTCATTTTGTGGAATGACTGAAGCAGCTGAACCAGTGTCCAATTCCATTTTAATTAATTTTCCATTCACTTCTGGTGTAAGCCATATTGCTTGTCTGTTTTTAGTTTTCACATTTTAAATTTTAAGGCTACTTAGTCCTGTTTCACTCTCATCATTATCAGATTTTTTTTATCAACAGCATGCAGATTAGTGCTCTTTCTGAAACTGCAAATTTACCTTCTATAATTTTCTCTTCCATTTATTTTTGTCTGCAAGCGTGCTCTTTGTATGTGTCCTACTTTGTTGCCTTTTGCAAATTTCATCTTTAAATCTGCATTGGTCTGGTGTATGTGAGCCCCTGCTAAAACGATAACACAATTTGTTCAGCCAGGCTGGTTTCTGTTTGGACGTTGCAGTTTTGTATGTGCTCACTTTCAATCCTGACTGCAACTCAGATGTGTGTCTGTCTGCTGTTTCCATTGATACAGCTACTTCAACTACTCTTCTAAATGTAGGTTGTGCTTCAGTTAGGTGTTATTTTTGAATGCTTTCTTGTAAGGTTCCACAAGCTAAATGACCTCTCGGTACATTATTAAGCCCATTATTGAATTGTCAATGCTCATTGAACTTCTTCAATTCAAACTTGTACGCTGAGATTTTGATTTTGCTTATGAAACCTAAGGTGTTCTGCAATCAACAGTGGTTTAGGTTCCAAATGTTTCTGCACTATTTTCATGATAGCAGCAAAGCTCATTTCGGCTGGTTTGGTTGAAGCAGTTAAGTTTCTAAGCAAAGTATATACCTTTAAGCCCAATGCACTCCGCAAAACTGGCACTCTCTTCTCATTGGCTCTTTCATTTGCTTCAAAATACTGCTCAATTAGCTCAGTATACATGAGTCAGTTGTTCCATTGACCAATCAGATGCATTTATCTTTCAATGTGGCCAGCCATTTCTGCTCCTTTTTTATGATTATTATCACCTGGTACTCACTGTGAACCTGTGAACTAATATAGTTTCTGCCTTTTTTAACTCAACAGTCTTTATTCTTTCCCAATGAGATATGAGCTGCGCTGTTTTTTTTACTCAACAATTTGGCTGTGCTCTTTATTTAACTCGAATGTCTTGTTGTGCTTTAACAGGTAGGTAGTCATCTCAGGTTTGTTTAAAACTTACTCATCAGTACTGTTCTGTCTTGTAACTCCAAAATATAAAACTAATTTGAAGGAAAGCATAGAGAGTCAAGAATGTGAGTCTAACTTCATTTTTACTTTTAAGTGAGACATGCACGCATGATGTGGTAGCGTGATGATGTATGCCATTTACCTACTTTTACATACAATCGGTAATGAATTATTTAAACAAATAAGAATGTTTAACCAAATGATATATTTACAATATTACACAAATATTGGTGGTGATTTTTTCTCGGGGTCCAAGGAAGACTAAACATTGTGCAGTCATCTGTGGATACGCATGTGACTTTGGAGGCCGAAGGCCAAAGCACACATGCAGTTGCAGGTTGGACATGGAATGGCGGTTGTTAGAACAGATGCATACACAGCTTTGGGGCGTCAGTCTCGTGCTGCTGCAAGGCACTGATTTCCGTCATCCTCAAAGTCAGATGCAGCTTTTCTGGTCAGGGCGCGCCACGCAGCCCTGTCAGCTGCGGACTCCTCAAGTTGTTGAGGCTGGAGGTCTGCCCATTTGATGTATGATTTCAGATTGTCTTTGAATCTTTTTTTTGGGGCGGCCCTGATTGCGACTGCCATGCTCAAGCTCACCGTAGAGCAGCTGCCTGGGGATTCTTGTTTCACCCATGCAGATTACATGGCCAGTCCAGCGTAGCTGGGCCTGGAGGACCCTTGCCTCAATGCTTGTGCTGTTGGCTTTGTCAAGGACTTCCTGGTTGGTGATTCGGTCCTGCCATCGAATCCTCATGATCGGCCGCAGAGAGCGCATGTGAAACTGCTCCAGCTGTTTGATGTGCCTGCGGTACAGGGTCCAGGTTTCGCAGCCGTACAGGAGAGAGGTGAGGACCACAGCCTTGTACACCCCGAGCTTGGTTGAAAGCTGAATGTCCTTGTGCTCCAGAACTTTGACACAGAGTTTCCCGAGTGCCTGGCTGGCTTTCTGGATCCTTGCTATGATCTCTTTGTCAAGGGATCCATCACTGGAGGTGGTGCTTCCGAGATACTTGAAGTTCTCCACAATCTTCAGGACAATGCCATTGATGGTGATGCATGGCTGAGGAGGGTGACTGTTTGGTGCAGGTTGTAGGAGAACTTCTGTCTTACCGAGGCTGATTGTCAGGCCGGACAGCTTTGTGGCTGCAGAGAACTTGTCGACAATCGTCTGCAGGTGGTTCTCCTGGTGGGCCATGAGGGCACAGTCATCAGCAAACAGTGATGGAGCCTCCTCAATGTTTTGGTTGCAGCAAGGTGTCTCAGGTCAAACATCGATCCGTCTAGGCAATATCTTATGTAAATACCCAGGTCTAGGTCCTTAACAGCATTTGGGTAAAGAAGAGGTTGAAGAGCACTGGTGCTAGAACGCATCCTTGCTTCACGCCATTTGAGATGTTGAAAGTCTCAGAGGGGGAACCATCTGAGAACACTTCTCCTGTCATGCCATCGTGGAGCAGGCCGTTGAGTGTAGTGAATTTCTGCATGCAGCCAAGCTTTCTAAGGATGATTACTGATACAGTATATTAAATATACAACAGTCACCAGATCCAGCTAAGGATGTATCCCTGCATTCCTGTAGTTCTGACAGTTTTCAGTCATTATTGACCATAGATGTGGTGCTGAAGGACTGGAAGACTGCTGATGTGGTAATAACGAAATAAGGATTGAACAATTTGTTCCCGGCCAGTCAGACTATCATAGGCCTTCTTAGAACAGAATAACAGGATTAGAGCAGATAGCTATAATGTGGAGATAGTGCAGCCGTGATCTAGGCTGATGTTATTTATGTTTTTTTAGAAAACCACCATTTACAGACCAGAATCTGCTTTGCTTTGAAAATAACAAGCAATAATAGAGTAGGTGAAAGATTTCATGATTTTTCTCCTGTTAATGATCTCTTAATTACTTGTCTGGAGGTAATTGTGTTTATTTTCAAAGACTGAGCCTGTGGCCTGTTCTCTTGGGCGTTGGTGTGATCACTGAGGAGAGACAAGCAGACCACAAATGACATTTTCATTAGTTTTAATTTGTAATAATAAAAGTCAGTCTAACTAAGATCACCCAGCAATGTTCCTCATAGAGTGAATAAATTCTATATGAATTAGCAACTATATTGCACTAAGTTATAAAGAAGCTCCCAAATAAATCTTCATCACGTTGTAGATGCCATCGGATTTAAGCAGTACACTTTCAGTTCCACATTTCACTGTGGTCATAAGTGGTGAGACTTGTAAATTCTTCAGCAGTAAATTAGCTAATCTATTCAATCAAAAATCATAGAGTCATGCAGACAGAAATACGCCCCCCCCCCCGACTCATCATTTCCATGCTGACCATCAAGTACCAATGTATACTAATCCCATTTACTGGTACTTGGACTATCACCTTAAATATCATTGACATGAAATTTACAGGCTTGATGTTAACTGGCTTATCCCTGCTGCCCCTCTTGAATAACTATTTGCCATCCTCCAAACATTCAGCATCTCGCCTATGGCCAGTGAAGATTTAAAAATCTCTTTCAGAGCCCCAACAATCTCTTCCCTTGACTAGCAGGTCTGCCTGCATCTTTTCAGACCCTGGAGATTTAACCACATTTAGCTCATTAGGATGTCCAATACCTCCTTTTTAATGAATTTCCCTAAATGCCTACCGGTCAATCACAAGCCGAGTATAATTTTCACAAGAAGCAAAGCTAAGGGATGGGTTGCAGTGTAATATAATTCAGTAGCCATTTAACTGTTACCTCTCTCTATTTGTAGAGAGAACTTTGAAACTGGGTCAGATCACAGCAACCCCGTAACTCGCAATCGCCTCTCAAGGCACTATCACCGCAGTCAAATTAACCTTTTGCAGTTCCCTTGCTATTGCTGCTGCGTTCGCTCTAGAGGCAGAGTGGGCAGTGGGTGGCAAGTGGCCAACAGGTAGTGGAAATTAAGGCTCTGCCCCTGGTCCGTCCTGACCGCAGTCAACAGGCCTTTCCCATTGCTTCCAAATGGCTCTACAGATCAAATGTCACAGATGATCAGAAACCATCAAAATATTTAAACATTTTTTAAAAAATTAATTGAAAAATATCATTTAAACCATATAAATTAAAAATCATCAACATTAATATAATAAAACTAAACACAAAGCTCATGGAATTTATGCCTTTCGATGAATGGGCTAAGACAAACATGCCAGCTATGGCATATTCCTGTTCCTGTACCCGTTCCTTGGCACAACAACTTACAGTGTGTGTGTGGGTCTCCGTGCTGAGTCTGGAGACGAGGAAGGAAGTCAGATGTGCTGAACAACATGTTTCGGGAGTCCATATGACAGTGTGCAAGTGGGGAACAAGCTGACATGTACATAATCTTCTAGAGAAACGGAGTCAGCTGCTGACGGGGCCCCTTCTAGCCCTCAGTGAAACCCAGGCCATGACACCATTTGTTACAATTCAACATCAAGGTGTATGGCATTCCAGGATTCATAGTAGAACTGCTCCCAGTGTTCCTTTCCGCAGTGCTCAATGAGCTAGGATTGACCCTGGCTTGTTAGCGATGGTAGATTGAGGGATATGCTAGCCCACAAGGTTACAGATTGAGAAGGCTTACCCTTCTGCTGCACCTGGTCATGCATAGCACCTCACAGGTTTCAGTTTGGTGCTCCGAGATCCTTTCTGTATCTATTCCATTTTAAACTATCCTGATATCATGTAATACAATGGATGGTGGCTTGAAGTGAAGGTGATATTTTATCTTCACAAGTACTGTGCTGTAGTCGCCTCTAGTAGTTCTATTACGGGCAGAAGAAATTACCACAGAAAAACTAGTAAGATTGAAATCAAGTTCATCCCTTGTGTTGGGTCATTCCCCACTTTCAGCAAACTAACTCAATCCAACGATAGTGCTACCAAGTCATTCACATTAATGTTAATGTAGAGTGAAATGCCCCCAAATCGAGCACCTTCTCTGCTTTGCGAACTACATTGCTTCTTCCACGTGCTGTTTGCAACCCAAGAGCACTGACTCAGCATTTGTGGGAGGACAGTAAGTGGTCATCAGGATGTCGTTTCCTTGTCAGTGTGAGAGGATGTTGAGGGCAATGTTCTTACCCCTGTACACATTCTGTGCCGTGCCCTCTGGTGAGTCAGTCCTGCCAGTGGTTCAGGACATTTTCCGGGGATCATGATGGCAGAACCTGGCACATGACCTGCAAGTCTGACATGTCATTAACCCAGGCTGATGCTTGACTTGTATTTGGGACAACTCTCCTAGTTAGGCATTAGGACCCAAGTGTTTATATTTTGGGTGTGGCGGAGTTGGTCAGACTTGGAGAAATTTTGAAGTTTCAAAATTTGGTGACAAGATTGATGCTGAGTGGTCTATTTTATTTTATTCTTTTTCTGCTTTGAGGTAAAACTGGTCTTTTCAGAATCGATCTTATTGCTGCTGATGTGGAGTCATATATAGCCCGAAAGACTTTACAATTAAGGATTTTAAAGGACTCAATGAGCCAGACAGTCATTGTTACTATGGCTATTTTTTAAAAATTGAAGATTGCTAATACAATTTGAAATTCACAACTGACATGGCCATGCATCTACTTGGATGTTTAGTCCAGACCTCTGGGTTAGTAGACTTCAATCGCTGCACCCATATTCCATATGCCTGAGCAAGTAAAGGCTGTAGGACCAATGCATCACTTTTATACAGGGCAGTTTTCGGAGGGTCACAAACTGAAATTCAATCTTGGAAGTCAAGTGGCATTGACACATTTTAGTCCTCACTGATCCTTCTTCTTTGACTTAAGGTTATTAATGAAGTTTAGGGTATTTTGTCTCTTGAAGAATATTAAGAGTCAAGTATTTCAAGAAGGTTTACAGTAGCAATTATATTCAACAGCTGTCCAAGTGAACAATGTATCTCACCAATTTTATTGAATTTATATCAACAGAGAAGAAAATAACTTTGTTAGCTGCCATCAAGTCTAATCATGCCTGTGGAATGACTAGACGATGGAATTATGTATCCTTCCCATGATATGTCTATCAGTTCTCCACTGGAATATTTAACTAAGAGCCAATGATATAGTGGTTTTGAATCTCCTTGGTTTGCACTGTTGGTATACTTGCAACTAACCTAGGCCAAGAAACACAAGGCACGGCTAGTGCTAAGTTCAGCTCAAGTCTATGGAAGTTCGCAGTGTTCTTACACGAAAGGTATCACTTCGACTTTGTGGTTCCAGGACACAGCCCTGTCTTGCTGACTTAGGGCTGTGCTGCTCCCCTGTGCTCCTGTGCTCTACAAGTCTAATAATCATCTTGCATAGACATGCAGTAAACTCATCAGAGAATTTAATTCCTTTATTACTGATAAGTCTGGCACTTATTTCCCATCCTTAATTGCCCTCAAAATCATGTTGAATTGACAATTTGACCCCTGAGGTTTCTATGGTGAAGATGTTCTCACATCACTGTTGGAGAGGAATTTTGCAGGATTTAAATCCAGCCACATTGAAGAAACGGCTCTGTAATTCCAAATCAGGATGGCATATGGCTTGGAGGCGATCCTGAAGGCAGTGATAATCCCATGCATCTGCTATTCACACCCTCCTCAGTGCCTAAGGTCACCATTGTAGTGGACTGGGTGAGTAATCACAGTGCAGTTTGTAACTGGAACATATTGCAGCCTCTGTGTAACAGGACCGGAGGGACTGAATGGTTTGAGTGGTTATGGGGTGATAGTCAAGTGAGCTCCTTTGTCCCGGACGGTGTAGAGCTTTTTGAGAATGTTTGAAGCTTCGCTCACCTGGGGAGATGTAGTCTGGGGAGATGTAGTCTGAGGAAATGCTCCTGATTTGTGCCTTGTGGATAGTGGGAAGGTGTTCAGTTGCTTACTACTGTAGTGGTCGAAGTACTTGTGTAGGTGGTGTAGCTGAGCTTCTGGTGAGTGGTGACACTTGGGATGTTGATGGTGAGGGACTTGAAGGTGATAATCCTATCAAATTCAAGGATCAAGGTCAACTTTATTCTCCATATACATTTACATGCATTATGAATTTACTGTGATGTGTTGGTCAGGGTGTGACATGCATCAATAGACAGTCAATGGTTATAAAGAATTTATAAAACTTATAAAATATTATATAAAGATATGAATTATATATAAATAAAAAGTTAATAAAATTGGAAGTTAAAGGATGGATAAATATGCATAATTAAGTATCAGCATGTATTTACACCGTAATCATCATTATAAAAAGTGGTTTAAAGTGTCTACGGTGCAGTGATGGGGGTAATAAATAGGTAGAGGAGAGCCAGTTAGTTTCTCCTGTGCTATTGCCCAGCATTTTAGTGGCATTAATGTTGCTTGGCACTTATCAGCCAGTGCCTGAGTATTATTTAGGTGCAGGTATGGACTATTCCTTTTGCTAAGGAATTGTGATTGAAATTAAACGAAACACAATCACGGGTGAGCATCTCCATGTCTGACCTTTTCAATGATGAAGCTGCTGAAGATGGTTGGGTCTAGGACATCAACCTGAAAAACTCCAGCAATAGTGTCCTGGGGCAGAAGAGATTGTCCTCCAACTACCAACCACAATCCTCTTCCATTATGCAAGGTATGACTCCAACCATTCAAGTGTTGCCCCTTTGATGCAATGAAACAGTCCTGCACTGTTCTACTGTTCTATAGACTGGAGACAATTGCACAGGGGTTCAGCTGCTTACACACGTTTCATACAAAGTTTCTTTTTAATGTATCAGCTCAATCGTTAACCCAGCTCTGCTGCCACACACTGAAATCTCTAACTCCATAGAACCAGTGAGTTCTTTCAGCAAGAAGCGACAGGAAGATCTAAAGTGACACACAGGAACCAGCAAAGGTCACAACAACATAGTTATCAAATGTCCAAAATATCCAGAGGGCTGGACTATTAATCCACATACACTTGAAATATCCAGAGGGCTGGACTATTAATCCACATACACTTAGTGGCCATTTTATTAAGTACACTACTTCTTGTTAATGTAAATATCTAATCAGCCAATTGTGTGGCAGCAATTCTACATAAAAGCATGCAAACGTGGTCAAGAGGTTCATTTGTTGTTCAGACCAAACATCAGAATGGGGAAGGAATGTGATCTAGGTGACTTTGACAGTGGAATGATTGTGTGTCCCAGATGGGGTGGTCTGAGTATCTCAGAGACTACTGATTTCCTCGGATTTTAATGCACATCAGCTTATAGAGTGTACAGAAAATGGTGTGAAAAACAAAAAAATTCATGTAGTGAGCTGCAGTTCTGTGGGCAAAAAAAGCTTTGTTAAGAGAGAGGTCAGAGGAGAATGTCCAGACTGCTTCAAGCTGACAGGAAGGTGACAGTAACTCAAATAACCACACATTACAACATTGGTGTGCAGAAGAGCAACTCTAAATGCATAACACATTGAATCTTGAAGGAGATGGGCTACAGCAGCAGAAAATCATAACCATATGCTCAGTGGCCACTTTATTAGGTACCAGAGTTATCTAATAAAGTGGCCACTGAGTTTTATATGAGCTCCCATCCTCCAGGGTAGCTATGTAATTTAAATTCAGGTAATTAGATGGATCTCAATAAAAAGCTACTTTCAGTAATTGTGACCATGAAGTTATCAGGTTGTTACTTTTGTCCTTAATGCTATCTTTACTACTCTGGTTCATTAATGACTCTAGCCCCACAGGAAAGTGGAAGGGGCTTTCTTTCCCACTGAAATGACACAAGTCAGTTTATTTGGGGTAATTAGGAATATTCAATTATTGCTGCCCAAACAGCATTGTCCGTGACTTTAAGATGGTTTGCTATCAGAGAAATGTTTTGGTCATGCTGGGACATGATGAGGGTGGAAATATGCTGGGTTTAAAGGCATTGTAAAATTAGCTGCGAGTGGACGTTATGCAGGGAAGTGTGATGTCAAAGAACAACTAATCTGGTGATCTGGTGTTGTGGCTGTTTAGTAATTTTGCCGCTGCCATGGATGTTAGTCAGAGGAAGTCTTTGTCGTGAGGCATGCCCATCATTGTGTAACAGCTGCCGCAACACTGCAAAGGCTTCATAAGGAAAAACGACGGTATTAGTCCACCTATATCTGCAGGCAGGGAGATGCAAGCAGCATGCAAGGTGGAGGGTGGGGGGGGGGAGGAGGGAGGGGAGCTGACTCCCAGTTCCTCCCTGCTGCAGCTAAAATCTCCTGATGTCCTGACTTTGCTTTTGTTCAGATGAGCAGATCTTAGCAGGAGGAAAGATATAGTCAACAATCTTCCGTTTACTTTTAAAGTCTAGAGCAACAACTTAGCAAGCGGAAACATGCAAAAATAGAGAAATACTTTCCAGAAAAACTGGAAAAAAAGTAGTACAGGAGAATCTGCAAGATAAAATTTCACAGCTTTGGATGATGAAAATTGCCACAAGCAGGGCTGGGGTGTACTTATCCACTCACAACTCCAGGGAGAGAGTATGGAGAATTCCTCATAACGAAACCAGCTCTGCGGACTGTCATTTAGATTCGCTTTGAGTCTTTAGTTGGTTATCATCTGCATACAGTTTGTCAAAATAATTACTTGTTATTCCAGATTGTAGCTACACTAAAGCATCAATTCCTTTGGGTCTTTGGAAGATGTTGATTCACGGAATGGAATATGCCTTCAACACCTCCTCAATAGATTAGGAGCCATAGAAAGAAATTGGAACTTTAATGGAAAATTCATATTCGTTCCAAGAATGAGTTATTCCCGCCCAATCAAAAAATATCCCGACAATATTTTCAGATATGTGATTGTCAAGTTAGTTATCTTTTTGATTGCTTATTGATTCAACACTAGTTGACAGCAATGGAGAGAGCCTCCAGCTGTTGTTTGATTCAGAGAGTATTAATAGCATACCGTTAATTGGTCTGTAATTGATTTCCTTCCATCCAAGCATGTACACCATTATCTGAACTAAAAATCCTGCCCCTTTCTCATTTTCCCTCCACACACCTGTCCAAAATTAGCTACAAAATGAGGTGTGTTATGCGTAGTGCTACAATGCAATTGAATCTCCCTGCCTGCAGACTTCTTCAGTCAGTGGTCATATCCAGTTCACCTCAGTGGGTCAGAATCAGGGTACAGTACAGGGAGAATGGCAGAAAACTAAAGTATTACTGGAGTATTCCTGATTTTACACCCTGCCACTGTGATTAAACAAGTGGCCTTAATCTTCCAGTGTATTACCTCTAGAGTGTTATCATTAACTGAGACAAATAAGTAAATGAAGATCCAGAGGAAATAGTTGAGGCAAGTGTAATAATGACATTTAAAAGTCACGTGGATAAGTATATAGATAGCAGAGGTTTAGAGGAATGCAGGCCAGATGCCAACAAACAGGCTAGTTTATGTGGGCACCTTGGTTGGCATAGATGAGTTGAGCCAAAGGGCATGTTGTTTCTCTGCTGTCTTGCTCTGTTACTCTATGAATGTTTCATAGACATCTCTGCAAATAATTATGTGCTCAGTAGATCTTACTGTGTTCTGTTACTTTGCTAAGGTTATAGGTGACGTTCAGTGATTTCAGACTCAAGCTGTTTTGCTGAGATTCAGCTTATGACTGATAAATGATGTGTAATTTGGGAGAGTGTAGTGCAATTCATATTGAGAGGATCTATGTCCAGCTCAGTGAGAAGGTGGAAAAAGAAAAATCTGAACCTTCTGGTGTGATTCTCCAAAGGAACATGAGTAATATATGGTGTCAAAGTGCAGAGTACATTGCAATGTATTCACAGTGAAATACTACTTGATCCTTTTAATGTACTTTGATAAGAGTCCTATTTGGAAAAACCATGTTCTGCTTTAGTGCCCCCACATGGGTGGTGATATTAAAGGTGATGGTTACCAGACCCGTTATAAGGCATCCTAATTTTCAAGACAGACTATAAGAGGCTCAATCTCTTAACTTGACAGCAGTAAGATTTGAGGACACAGACAGAACGCTGGAGGAACTCAGCAAGTCAGGCAGCACCTATGGAGGGGAATAAAGAGTTTGACATTTTGGGCCAAAACTCTTAGCCTGAAGCATGGACTGTTTATTCCGCTCTGTAGATGCTACTTGACTTGCTGTGTCCCCCAGCATTTTGTGTGTGCTGCAGAAGATTTCCCGTATCTGCAGAATCTCTTGTGTCCTAGATGTGGGGCCAATCTGATTGACCTTTATACAGTTTGAGGGGGTATTTTCAAAAAAATGTTTTCCAGTTGATGATGCGTTTCAATAAAATTAATTAAGGAGGAATAGACAATTAACTTGTATGAGGTCATGGCCAGGTTCAATGGCAGTAGATGGATCTTGTGCGGGCACATGACCAAATGGTTAAGGCATTGGACTAGTGACCTGAAGGTCATGAGTTCGATCCCCAGCCGAGGCAATGTGTTGTGTCCTTGAGCAAGGCACTTAATCACACATTGCTCTGCGACGACACTGGTGCCAAGCTGTATGGATCCTAATGCCCTTCCCTTGGACAACATTGGTGTCGTGGAGAGGAGAGACTTGCAGCATGGGCAACTGCTGGTCTTCCATACAACCTTGCCCAGGCCTGCGCCCTGGAGAGTGAAGACTTTCCAGGTACAGATCCATGGTCTCGCAAGACTAACGGATGCCTTTAGATGGATCTCTTCCCTGAAATAATTAAGGCCTCGGTTGAGGATGTTGTCTATGCAAAATGGAAGCCAGGGCAGTCTGATATGGAGAGGAGGGCAATCTGTTGCCCATGCAGCAGGCTCCTCCTCTCCAGAAGCCTTCCCCATGAGTGGGTGTAGCCACAAGGCAGGGAGATTCGAGACCAGACTCCTCCTTCTCCTAGGTCAGCTGCCAACCACGGCTGTCAAGCCCCTTCTGCCCAAAGCGACTGGTTTTAAGTTGCCAGTAGCATGCGGTTACTTCTGGCAGGAGAAATGGCTCTGCCAGGCTCAGTAGCTAAGCCACATACGAAGGCCAAGAGCTGAACTTGATTGTCAGAGGCTGTTTGAGATACACTCCATTGGCAGCATTTAATAGGTAGTGGGAGCTTATCCCCACTACACTCCTCCCCCAGTTGTAACAAGCTTAAGGAACCTTAAGAGAATAATATCCCTGTGGGAATGTCTCTAACACCATGAAGTAAGTGCTGAAATGATTGTCTTTCAGCTGAGAGCCGGCCATGTTTCAGGCGAAGGTAAATGGAGGGTTTAATGATCAAATGAGTTTGCTTCAGTTTGCCTTCATTGAGATGAATTTCCCATATACTTTACCCCAGATTGACCAGGGAGCAGGGTCTATTTTGATTTTGGGGAATGGCAGAGTTCAAGTGAATGAGATGTACACATGGCAAAGCCACAACCTGAGCAAATCCCTGGTGAGACAGAAGGAGGTGAAGCAGGGGGAGCCTCAGTCATCCCACTTCTGCCCCAGTGTAATGTATCCAGAGACACACATTCCCATCTTCAGCCACAGTCAGAGTGTATGCAGAGACACATATTCCCACCTTCAGCCACACTCAGAGTGTATCCAGAGGCACATATTCCCATCTTCAGCCACAGTCAGAGTGTATCCAGAGACACATATTCCCACCTTCAGCCACAGTCAGAGTGTATCCAGAGACACATAGTCCCACCTTCAGCCACACTCAGAGTGTATCCAGAGGCACATATTCCCATCTTCAGCCACACTCAAGAGTGTATCCAGAGGCACATATTCCCATCTTCAGCCACACTCAGAGTGTATCCAGAGGCACATATTCCCATCTTCAGCCACACTCAGAGTGTATCCAGAGGCACATATTCCCATCTGCAGCCACAGTCAGAGTGTATCCAGAGACACATATTCCCACCTTCAGCCACAGTCAGAGTGTATCCAGAGACACATAGTCCCACCTTCAGCCACACTCAGAGTGTATCCAGAGGCACATATTCCCATCTTCAGCCACACTCAGAGTGTATCCAGAGGCACATATTCCCACCTTCAGCCACACTCAGAGTGTATCCAGAGGCACATATTCCCATCTTCAGCCACACTCAGAGTGTATCCAGAGGCACATGCATTCATACTTACTTTGTAATCCATGCGCACTGCAGCCTTTGCCTTGCTTGAAGGTTGCGGCAATTGACAGATTACAGACACAGTGAAGAGGACTGGTATCCTCCGAACCTATTAACCAGGCTGTTCTCTGTAGTAGATTCAAATTTTAGATAACAATAAGAAACCTCTGTAATCACATAGGGTTGCACCATAACTAGAAGAAATAATGCATCATTTATTATTGCATCATTTCTTAATGCATGTATTACTAAATGACAATAAAAGAGGACTGCGTGTCCACATAATCTAATCTAATCTCATCAAATATCCTTCATCAGCCTGTGATAATTTCATTAACACAGGCAGAATGGGGATAGGGCCTTTCATGGGTTGAATATGTGTTCATCTGCATGAGGACAGGAATACTTGATGTTTAAAGCTGCCGGTGTTGAATCAGTACCATTAATTGATTGGCATCAAGTTTTTTAGCTCCTCACACGCTATTAAACACAAAATGCATGCATGCAAATCTCTTTCCAAGATGGCAATCACGGCATTTCCTGTTAGACATGTTCACGGAATCTTCAAATTAAAACAGCTTCTATAAAACAAATTTTCTCTTCCTCCATCTTTTTCCTTCTCCCCCATCTCTTTACTAACCTTCACAGACAATCCTTGCTTTAGCTAAATTTTCAGTAACTCTTAATCTCCCCTTCTTTAACCCTTTTTTTCCCTGGTTCTGTTTGTGATGCACCACTAGGTAAAATACAAGAGATACCTTATAAATTTATGATTGTATAAGAATCATAAAGCATAATCAGTTACTTCTTTAAACATAATACCTTAACTATTATTGCTGGAGAGTTTTAGAGCAGCTAGTTTCAGAAATATTTCACTTAACAAACTGGTCCTGAAAAATATTCACACTATAGACTACCACAAAAGCAAAAAGAGTTAAAAATAGCCTCTCGGCCTGCTGACTTCCTCCAGCATTTTGTGTGTGTTGCTTTGGATTTCCAGCATTTGTAGACTTTCTCGTGTTCTAACAGCATTTGGTTTGGATGTTTTCATTTAAATTTGACACCTCCATTCTCTGGTATAACTTGTTTCAGATATTAAATGTACATTTTCACCTAATTTGTATGATCTCTCAGTATAGCTTCCCATATAAACAAATGACCATCTTGTAATCAATACTTGAACAGCCAACACAAATTCATGCATTTCTATTTGGTGTTTGTTTGTTTATTTATTTATTGCAGCTTTATGCTCTCCTCTCAGTCCCGTTTCAGAAAATCTAAGCATCAAATAGCTGGCTGTGAAAAGTTCCAGTTGTGCCTGTTAATGGATTGAAGGGACCGCAGGACCGTGGGCTGAGGTGGTGTATATGAGGTCTGACTGTGCTGAGCTGTTGATTGCTGTGAATCAATTTGTTAATGCCATTCTTGGCTTCCTCTCAAAGTGCTGTTGCTGCTGACCAAACATAAAAGCACCAGCAGGAGACCGAGCAGGCAAAGCCAGAAGGCAAATCTTTTATTAATCCTTTCCAAAGGAAGTCAAGCACAGTCCAGAGCCCGCACTGTTATCCATCCCTGCCCAAACTGTACACACAAAAGCTCGGTAATTTGTTTCCATAATTAACATTTTGGAGTCACAGGATGAAAATCAGCACTACATCTCCCCACCACTGATTCATTCTTCAATACTGAGCCCAATCCATTCTTCATTATTTTTCCCAGTCCATTCCTAATTAGTGATCCCAGTCCACATCCATCTTTCATTACCAATCCCATCCTATGTCCATCTCTCATTACTGAGCCCAGTTCATCCCCCATAAATGGTCCTAGACTTCCCATAATTATTGATCCTAGTCCATCCATTATTACTGATCCCAGTCCATCCCTCAAAACTGATCCCATCCCATATCCCTCTCTCGTTACTGATCCCAGTCATATTCATTCCTCGTTACTGATCCCAGTCCATCCCTCAAAACTGATCCCTGTCCACCCCTCGTTACTGATCCCAGTCCATCCCTTGTTCCTGATCCCAGTCCATCCTTCGTTCCTGATCCCAGGCTATCTCTCGTTCCTGATCCCAGTCCAACCCTCATTCCTGATTCCAGCCCATCCCTTGTTCCTGATCCTAGTCCATCCCTCGTTCCTGATCCCAGTCCATCCCTCGTTCCTGATCCCAGTCCATCCCTCGTTCCTGATCCCAGTCCATCCATTATTACTGATCCCTCTCCATCCCTCATCCTGATCCCACTCCACATCCATCCACTCAGGCCTGGTCTACTACATGCCTGCCCTAGACCCCAGGCTACTGTGCCTCAACTCTGGTGCAGAGGGAGGAGAGGAGTATGAGTGACGGGTGGGAGGAGAGTGTGAATGTAAGCAAAAGTAGAAAGTAGTGGATGCTCAAGAGGGCGGAGAGCGCTCTCATGGACATGGGGAGCACACTGTTGAACTATAACAGCTCAGTAAGCCTGGCGAATAGCACTGGAGTGAAGGGTAGGTTGGTGTAAGGTGAAAGGAAGTGTGAAGTATACTTTGTAGTTGCCATCTTGCTTGCATAAATAACTTAAACCCCCAAGCTGGGAAAATGTAGCAATGTTATACCTCCGCAAAGCCTACAGAGAAATGTAGGAGGCCTGTACTTTTGTACAACAGAGAAATGTACCTGCAGGTTAGTTTAAAGTGGCTCCCCACTGCACTCGAACCTTAACATTGAAGCCTGCTTTTAGGCTGTAGCTGTCTGCATCACAACTGACTGCAACATGGTTGGTCTTTGAGGTGTTTCTGGATCGCTCCTTGACTTTGCCTCAGCCAAATGCTCCTGAGATACCAACGGGAGAAGGGACTTGCTTCTTTTTGCTTCTCTGACCTCCATATTCACTCAGTATTTCGGGTCCCACATGTGTTGCCTTCATATTGTGTATCTAATGTCAGGCTTTTAGCTTCCAAATACATTTGAAATATTAAAGACTATAATGAAACACACATTAATAAGGATGCTAAAAATTCACATCTGTGCAAAATGCTTGAAGCGTTGTTTCACAGATGTAAATCAGTTATTGCAAAGTGACAAGTTGAAGTGCCTGCCATTGGATAATAATATATAACTTTAATAAAGTTATTTCAATGCATTGTTATGATGATGTAACTCTCCATTATAAAATTACACAGAGAATATTTTTTATTGATACGCATCAATAAAACTTAGAGGTGGCCTGAAGGAATAACTGAAACTTGATTAGTATCACTGATATATAGCACAGGTTGACACTGAATACAGAAACTACTGATGAAGCCAAGGCATTCACAAGTGAATTAGAAGGTCTAATTTTAGTTTCTGGTTTAGTTGAGTGTGAGATGAGAGGGTGAGGGGAGTAAAGGTTTTTTTTATTTTAATAATCAAATTGAATCCTGAAACAGGAATTGCATAATATATCAAATTGACTGATTTGAACCTTTTTTCCATATTCTAATCCTTTACCCACCCACACCCACCCAGGGGTTCCTCACTTAATCTTTTGTGATAATCTTCCTGGGGAACACACAACACGAAGTTTAGAATGTGACTTTACCATAGGGCTAGGCCAGCTAAAATCAATCATGTTCACACATTAGCTTCTCATATATAGACTTTTCTGATCGTGCCTCCAGATAGTCATTGGAAGCAGGAACTCCTCCAAGACCAATGAAACCATGCAGTTTTTTTTGCTTCCACAGTCATTGAATTAATTAATTTGGGGTAAAGGTTTTCCTTCGATGATGGAGATAACACCATGTGATAAACTCACACTGCAGGATCAGTGTGCAGCAGCAGGATTGATGTCTATTGCGGGTATCACCAATTGCAACCAGGCTTCTAACTGATTGACTTCCAAAGTGTTGATTGGAATTAGTCACTGTTCATTGAGACTAGACCTCACTACAATTTCAACTTCAAGTTTAAGTTTATTGACTTGCAGCCATACACATGTATACAGCTGAACAAAACTATTGTTCCTCTGGGGCCAAGGTGCAAAAGCAGTACCACATAGAGTCACAGAGCACGTATACTTGCAGTCCATTACATACAGTCACAAAATAATATTTGCACAAGTCTCTGAATGGCATAGCCTGAAGATTGGCAAGTTGGCATAAAGAGAAAGGAGAGAGGTACATGTTTATAAAAGACAGTATCATGCCACTGGCACTATTACTGTACAATAAAAAGGGCAGCAGTATAAATATGTACGTGAAACAGCAGCAACGAAAGATGGAAAGTGACCAATGCAGAATGAGATTGTGTGTCTGTGACGCAGAGCATTCAGACAGGGTGTACATGTGAACAGCTGGTGAAGCTCGCAGAAGCAGACGTTGCCACTTTGGTCAAAGAGCATTGCTCCCAGGCACATATGTTTTTGAAGTTTCACGTGTTTGGAGTTAATAATGTATCAAGTTGGAGTCCAGCTCATCCTGGACTGTTTTGGTTATTGGTGCACATGTGAAGCATTTCATTGTATATAGAAACCATAGAAAAACTACAGCACAGAAACAGGCCTTTTGGCCCTTCTTGGCTGTGCCGAACCATTTTCTGCCTAGTCCCACTGACCTGCACACGGACCATATCCCTCCATACACCTCCCATCCATGTATCTGTCCAATTAATTCTTAAATGTTAAAAAAGAACCTGCATTTACCACCTCGTCTGGCAGCTCATTCCACACTCCCACCACTCTCTGCGTGAAGAAGCCCCCCCCAATGTTCCCTTTAAACTTTTCCCCCTTCACCCTTAACCCATGTCCTCTGTTTTTTTTCTCCCCTTGCCTCAGTGGAAAAAGTATATTTTGGTGTTTTGAAATACATGTGACAAATAAAGCTAATCTAGCAATTGATGTGACATATGTGACCCAAGACATTCTACACATACATCAAGACCAAGAGGATAATTTGAGAGATGGTAGAACTGCTTAAGGATGAAGAAGGGAACACAGGAGACTGCAGATGCTGGAATCTGGAGCAACAAACATTCTGCATGTAGAACTTGTTAGGTTGGGCAGCATCCATGGGAGGAAAGGAAATGTTAAAGTTTCGGCTCAAACCTTGCATGAGGACACATGATTAGGTCCTGTTACAGGATTTTGCCCAAAAATGTGGACAATTCTTTTTCTCCTACAGGTGCTGCTCAACCCATTGAATTCTTCCCACAGATCGTTTGCTGATGAAGGAAGTGTGTATGAAGATGAAGTCCAAATAAATACTTTGTGTTGATACTCACCAAGGAGAAGGAAATGGTGGATAGAAAGATAAGTGTGGAGCATGCTAATATGCATTTTGAGATAAAGAAAAAGGTAGTGTTGGGTCTCCTGAAGAATGTTAAGTTCAATAAGTCTCTAGGGTTCCCAGTTTATTGAGAGGCAAGAGCTGAAATTGTCGGGACCTTGACCAAGATCCTTCTGCCATCGTTAGCTACAGGCGAGTCCCGGGGGACTAGGGAGTAGCTAAAGTTGTTCATTTGGAAATAGGGATAATCCTGGGAATTACAGAGCAGTAATCTCACATCAGTAGGGAAGCTATAGGAGAGCATTCTTAGTGATAGGATTTATAAGCATTTGGCAAAGTCCAACCTAATTAGGAACAGTCCAACTTGGCAGGTAGTGGCTTGCTTCAATTTTTTGATGAGTTGGTGAAAGTGATAGATGAGGCTGGAGCAGTAGATGTTTACTTGAATGTTGGTAAGGCGATTGGCACAGTCCTTCATCCTGAAGATTAAGGTGCACGGGATCCATATGAATTGGCTATTTAGATTCTGTGTGAGCTGCTGACTCCTCCAGTATTTTGTCTGTGTTGTCTGGAATACACTACCAGGGGTGGTAGTGGAGGCGAATACGATAGAGACATCCAAGAATTGGAGAGATACATGAAAATGCAACAAATGGAGGGATATAGACCATATGCAGACATAAGAGATTAGTTTAATTGGATGTAATATCTTAATTAGTTTGGCACATTATTGCCTGAAGGGCCTGTACCCTGTGTTCTGTTCTGTGTTCAATGTTATGTCATTTTTCACATGGTCGTAATCGCTTTGCACATTTGTACCAAATTACTGATATCCTGGATGAGACTCTCATTGTGGCTAACATTTCCATGACCCCTGAGCTTGTACTCTCTCACAGACTCGACTTGAGTTAAAGAAAGAATTATTCCCGTGACTTGATGAGCATGATACATGAAATCCTCAAGATAACAAAAGAACCAATGAGGCTTACAGTCTAAAAATTGCTCTCTATTTTTCTGCTTCATTGTCAATGCCTGAAACTCACCCTGGCCTTCATCTACACATCAAGGAGGCAAAATAATTGGAGTGACCCAATCACTAATTACTCCCCTGCTCTATGTATAGGGTCCAAAGACCAAAAGAGCCATTGCTTGAGCCCATCATGGAGGGAATTGTCACTCTACACAGTGCTACTGGCAAACCTGAAATCAGAATCTACCTCCTATTGAATTGAGTAAGTGGGAATGAAGGAGGTGAAGGCTTAGAATTTTGACCGTTCTGATTCATTCCTGTGCATATTGTTTACCCGTTACATCATCCTTGGGGACAAGAAAGGCTGCTTTCAACTCCTGACACAGGGCACCAATCTTAATGCACAATTCTGCAGATGCTGGGAAACTTGAGGAACACACACAAAATCTTGGAAGGACTTAGCAGGCGAGGCAGCGTCCAGAGAGAGGAATAGACAATTGATGTTTTGGGTTGACACCCTTTATAAGGGCTTAGAGGAAAGGGGAAGATGCAAGAATAAGAAGGTGGGGGGAGAAAAAGGAGTACAAGTGATCTCTCTCTCTCATTCAATAAGCAGAGCAAGCCTATCTGAGATACCAAGTTGCTGGGTTATGGACTGTAGTTTTTGACGGAAATCAAGTTCTCTTTGGGGGTGTGGGGGGGGGGGCTTCTGCTTTTGCCTGCATGGTGTGGTGTGGTGTGGTGGGGAGGTTAGTGCTTCTGCTAGCTCGTGGGAGGAGGGTAGGTGCTTCTGCTGCTCGTGCATGGCGGGGGGAAGGAAGGGGTTTGGGACTTTGATGTTTCTCTCATTCCTTCTATGCATTTTCTTGTTTCATGGATGTTTGTGAGGAGTAAGCATTTCAGGTTGTATACTGTATATTTTCTCTAATATTAAATTGAACTGTTTGAACAAGCTGGTAGGAGGTGATAGGTGGAAGAGATAAAGGACTGAATAAGAATTATTCGGTAGGCTGGTCCCGGACTTATTTCCTGGCATAATTTACATATTACTGTTTAATTATTTATGGTTTTATTACTATTTAATTATTTATGGTGCAACTGTAACGAAAACCAATTTCCCCCGGGTTCAATAATGTATGGCTATGACTATGACTACAAGAAGGAATCTGATAGCAAAAGAGAGTGGAGCGTGAGAGAAAGGGAGGGAGGAAGAGCACCAGAGGGAGGTGATGGGCAGGTGAGGAGAAGCAAAGCAGTGGATTCAGAATGGGGAATGAAAAAAGAGAGAAGGGGGGAAGGGGGAGAAATTACCGGAAGTTTAAGTTAATTTTAATTTTGAGATACAGCACGCTGACAGGCCCTTCTGGCCCAGCGAGCCTGTGCTGCCCAGTTACACCCATGTGACCAGTTAACCTACTAACTTGAAACTGGAGCACCCGGAGGAAATCCCCGCGGACATGGGGAGAATGTACAAACTCCTTACAGACAGCAGCGGGAACTGAACCTGGTTGCTGGCGTTATAAAGAGATGCTCTATCATTGCAGCACCGCCATGCCGCCCATGTTAGAAACACCATTCTTAATGCACGGTCTCTTCTCTGCTTTGCGTCATCGACATGTCCGACAGGACGCCACTCTTGCAAACTGCTGCCCTTTTCCGGACAGATCTGTGGGAAGGAGGATGTGCTGATGCTGGAAACGGGAGTAGGCAGAAAAGACTGGCAGAAGCACAGAATGCTAGGCTAGCTTCGTCACTTTCAACAGTTTTTATCAGAATGCAACTTTTTGCTATTGATATTTGACTGGGTTAACAAATGGCATTCTTACCACCCACTTAATCTATTTACTGCACCACAGGCAAGATCCCTGAATCATCATTAACCCCGTTGCAATGTAGTTAAATCAACTTCCAAGCAAACTAAGACTAATGACATGCAAGAAGATTAGTTGATTTACTCCCTTCTGCCTTGGGCCAAGTATCTAATCTAAATTGAGTTATGCAATCTGAGTAGCTACAGTGTGCCTAATTTACTGTACTGATGAAATATTCCACTTTACATCCCTGCACTTTTTGTGAAGTATTTTATGTTCAAAGAGTTTTGAGAAACAAGTGTATATTTCAGAAGCTTTACTGAAGTAGAATTGGAGTCATATTTGGCACAGCAGCATTTCTACTTCCTGAGGAGTTTGAGGTGAGCAAGGTAGTCCCTCTTCCCTCACCACTCTGAATGTCCTGACCAACTGTATCACCGTCTGTTACAGGAATTGCAAGGCATCTGACTGCAAGACCTTACGAAGGATTGAGAGCTCTGCTGAGAGGGTCATCGGGTCTTTCTTCCACCCGTACGGGATTTTTTTTTTACATTATGAGGACACTCAGTCCTCGGCATTCCTCCAGTATGATATCACAAGAAAACACAGGACAAACCAAGACTAAAACTGACAAAACCACATAATTATAACATATAGTTACAATAGTGCAAAGCAATACCATAATTTGATAAAGAGCAGACCACGGGCACGGTAAAAAAAAGTCCCGATAGACTCATCATCTCACGCAGACGGCAGAAGGGAGAGACTCGCCATGTGATGAACCTCTAAGCGCTGTCAACTTGCCGATGCAGCACCAATGGAAGCACCCGACCGCAGCGTCCGAGAACT
The DNA here is from genome assembly GCF_030028105.1 of Mobula birostris. Taxonomy (NCBI): domain Eukaryota; kingdom Metazoa; phylum Chordata; class Chondrichthyes; order Myliobatiformes; family Myliobatidae; genus Mobula; species Mobula birostris. The sequence goes on from NC_092377.1 coordinate 31,326,723, forward strand.
TCGAGCCTCTGACCAGCCCCTCCGACACAGCCTCTCCGAGCACCATCCTCTGCCGAGCGCTTCGACCCTGTCCCGGCCGCCGAGCAACAAGCAAAGCCAAGGACTCAGGGCCTTCCTCTCTGGAGATTTCGGACCACACAGTAGCAGCAGCAGCGAAGCAGGCATTTCAGAAGTTTCACCAGATGTTCCTCCATGCTCTCCATCAAATCAGGATTGTGCATGGCACCCTACTTGACAAATAACGGACATCACCACCGGAGTGGCCGCTGCAAGCTGCATCGCCGCCGCCATTTTTATCAGGAACGCTGTATACACAGGGCCCTTAATATTATCAATGATCCCTCCGATCCATTCCACAATCTCTTTGACCCCCTACCATCAGCCTGGAGGTACCGCAGCATTAGGACAAGGACTGTTTGGATGGCAGACAGCTTCTTTCCCCAGACTGTAAGACTACTGAACTCCCTGCCACTACCCAGCTCTCATCATGAGGAAATCAGCATGACACAAGGAGGGAGAACAATTTGAATGATAAGGGAAGGATTGGGACATGATTTGCTGAAGGCCATTTCTTCCAGCAATTCAAGCCAGCAATTGACAGTGGCCTTATTTTAAAAAGATCTCAGATTGCCAAATTCACCTTGCCTGGAAAGAAGAAACAGTGGAGAGTAATAAGAGTGCAGAGGCAAGACAAGAAATGGAAAGTCAGAAGAGACAAAGCACGTAGGAAGATCAGAGGCAAGAGAAACATAGAAACCCTACAGCACAATACAGGCCCTTCAGCCCACAAAGCTGTGCCGAACAAAAGGAGATGGTGATTCTGTGCTGCAGTTACTTGGCATAATACACGCTCTGAAATTCAGTTCAGTGCATGGAGCATCTTTTTCATTGAAACTTCCATTGTGGAAAAGCTTGGTGCTCTCCAGAGCAAAGTCTGTCACCTTAAAGGCAACTCATTGCATTAATCAAGTTAAACATTCACCTTAACTGGAGGGGCCATCAATGACAAAATGTACTGAAGCAGTTGGTAAAGGCTCTTTCATGAGTTTTGTACAGCTTCTTCTACAAATGGATGGTCCGTACATTCAGGTTACTGGGAGACTGGCGGGATAGATGGAGATAGGTCTGCTGATTGCTGACGGACTGTAAGCATCATCTGCCAGGTGGGAAAGGGGCATTTCTGTGTATTGTGTCTACACAACCACCCACCACGCGCTCATGCGCAGTAGTGGCCAGGGCCTGGTTTGAGCTGAGCAGAGCTGGGAGTGTTGAGCGGACACACTCGCTCACTCACTGGGGCACGGGCACCAGCTGGCGACCCGTCTTCCCACGCTTACACTCTCGCCCTCCGCACCTGTTTCTGTGACCTTCTCCCTGACACTGCGTTGCTCATGTTTGACAGTCTGGGTCAAGAACAGCTCATAAAATTGGGTCATAAGCATTCCCAAACTATTCAGAATCAGAATCAAGTTTATTATCACAGGCATGTATCATAAAATGTGTCACTTTGTGGCAGTGGTCCAGTGCAAAACTCGGCCATGGACGGTCCCAAGCCCGGCTACAAAAGGAGGAGGTTGGGCATGCGACCAGCAAGCCCATCCCGTAAAAACCCAGAGCTACAGAAAGGCCAACAGAAGTTCCAAAGACCTCATCCCTCAGAGAGGAAGGACCTTTGCCAAGAAGACGTATGAAATCATCGTGTGGTGAAAGTGGAAGCCACAGGGCTGATCAACCTTCTGTCAGCCCAGGACAGGCGGCTCTGGTGAGCTGCTGTTGGCAGCCCATGGCCCAGTAGGGGTGGTGGGTTTAAGAAGAAGAAGAAGTCTCGTTAAAGGACAAAAATGCCACAAAATACAAAATAAATAGTACTAAAAAAAGAATAATGAGGGAGTTTTCAGGGATCCATGGACCATACAGAAATCTGATGATGAGTGAGCAGAATCTAAATCACTGAGTTTGGGTCTTCAGGCTGCTGTACTTCCTTTCTGATGCTAATGACAAGAAGAGGGAATATCTCAGATGGCGAGGGTCCTTAGTGATAGATTCCGTCTTCTTGGGGCACTGACTCTTGAAGATGTTTCCAATTAAATAAAGGGAACCCTATTATAACCTGGAGACTGCCTGTACAAACCCATGAACTTGATAGCCTACAAGGTACAACAAGAGCAGGCCCTTGGAAATATCAATGAGAGGATGCTCCTACCTCATACTTGGAGCTCATGTGAATATCATCACCAGTGGTTCATGAAAGCAGATCTACTCAAGGACTATTAGGAATAGGCAGTACATGTTAATATTGGGGACGACTTTCAAATGAATCCTATAAATAAGCAGCTGTGAGAAAAGCCAGAATGCTGGCAATAGGTCCATGATTCTATCACATTTCAACCAAGTCCTAGAAATTTTATGAGAACATGGAGATCTCTGCCTTTCTCTCCATAACATCAAAAAGGAATGTGTCAGGGACTTCCTGGGGATCTTTGATCTGCCTTCCATTCTCCCCAATGTCAAAAGGATGCATCAGGGGAGTTCCTAAGTTATCTTTGTGACTTGGTTTATATTATTCCTTACTGATCAGTAAAAAAATCAGATTTTTTGTCATTAACACGCTGCTGCATATGGGAGCTTGCTATGCACAAATTGGATGCATGTTTCTTTTATATTACAGTGAATATTCTTAAAAATGCCTTCATGTGTCTGTTCCTTTTCAACGAGCCAGTAATCTAAATTATGCTGCTGTTTCTAAATTCAATAGGCCATGATGTTCCAATAGACTCACTAAGCTCTTTGCATTGAACCAGTTAACACCTTTACTGAAAACTATTCAGCAATTCCACTGATAGAACCTGGTAAACTTACTCCTGTTTATAACTATCCATAACTCGTCAAATCTGTGACATGCCTTCGTGACCTTTTCTGACCTCTATTCTAGCCAGCCACTGATTTCTTCAAAGAAAACAAGATCAATGACTATGTAGATAAATGACAGTGAAGAAATGGTCTGTCAAGGGCTCCCACAGTCATCTTAATCCCAGAGCAATGCTGCATGCTTTCAATAAATGAGGCCAGTGCTGGGTGATTAGGAAGTGTGAGCTATGCATCAACATGAGAACAAGCAATGTAATACAAGTGTCAGTGTTTGATAGAGGTTTCCTCTGGTTTCCTTCTGTCTGCACCGGAGTCTAGAAGAATTGATTTGAGCCGCATGGCTTTGCATCTTACTCTCTGCTGTTTGTTGTGTGAATTCCTAATGTAGTTATTCAGGTGGTTATGTTTTTGTCTCTATGAAATGTAAGATATAATGGGTTCTCACTGTGTATCAAATGGGTTCTATTTTATAGCTGTCAATATATTGGAAAATAAACAAAATATCTCAATATGATAACCACAGCTCCACAGTATTGTATTAAATGTGATCAAAAGCACATCAGATTGACTAGAAAGAACAATTACTGGAAGTGCAAAGAGACATGAAACTAGTTCTGCCATTCAGATGTCCATTAGTCAGGCATTCCATAACTCAGGGACAGCCTGTAATAGATTTGAGGAGTTTGTGTGCATCCTAGAATTACAACACTCAAGCTAGGTCATTTCTTCCAAATCTAAAGATGGTTTTATTTATTTCTATAAGACATTGGTGAGGCCTAGTTTGGAGTATTACGTGCATTTCTCGTCATCTAACTACAAGAAAGGTATCAATTAGATTGAAAGAGTGCGGAGGAAATTTACAAGGATGTTCAAGTTCAGGTTTAATTATTATTCAACCATACTTGATTATTCTGACCTCTTCCCACTTCCTTTTCAGTCAGTGAAGGGTCTAGGCCTGAAACATCAACTGCTTATTCCTTTCCACAGATGCTGCCTGATCTGCTGAATTCCTCCAGCATTTTCTGTATGATACATGAATATAGCCAAAAGAGACAGTATTCCTTTGTTCCTCAAGGTGCAAAATGCAAAACACATTACCAACAGCACACAGCACCTTGCACATAACACATAGCATAAATAGCACATAGGGCACATTTCAGAAAAACTTACAGTTTGAAAGAAAAAATATAATGTAGCTTAAGTCCCTGAGTGGCATTACCGTAGAATTGGTGGTAATTTATTCTACTGAGTGAACACTGCAGGGCAGCACTGAGCGAACACTGGAGGGCAGCACTGAGTGAATACTGGAGGGCAGCACTGAGCAAACACTGGAGGGCAGCACTGAATGAACACTAGAGGGCAGCACCATTTAGGAGGGACTAGCCCCCAGCCCAATGACGGATTCTGGAGCGCCCCACAGAGGCTCTCTCATACCGCCCCCACATCTCCTCTTCTGGTCGGCTGGCACAGGTGAGCCCACGGCTTGGGCTTGGTCCTTGCCATAACCAAGGCATTGCAGCACCCCCGTTGTTGGTTTCACCAATGAACCAGACTTGCAGTATTCTATGTCTCAATGTCCAACAGGGCCTTGCGGTCACCAAAACATCCAAGACAATTACTCGCACCTTTTTTTTGAACCATGCGCCATCTTGGCACAATGGTACATGGCAAGTCCAGGCAACAACACAACAACAGTATGCAGTAAGTCCAACTCCATCACAATCGAGCAGCTCACTGTTGAGATAGTCCCACAGTACTTTATGTTCTTTGTATCCAGCAGTGACTTGTGATCATAATAAAGACATACAAGACAAACAAATACACCTTTGATTGGATCTGGAGTGACCACTACATCCACTCTTTTCAGGACTCGAGGACCTAATTTATAGGGAAAAGTTAGGAGTTTATTCCCTGAACTGTAGGAGAATGAGGGGAAATTTGATAATTTTATACAAAATTATGAGTGGTTTCGATAGGGTATATGCAAGCAGGTTTTCTCCACTGAAGTTGGGAGAGATGAGAACTAGAGGTCATGGTTAAGGGTGAAAGGTGAAATATTTTAGGGGAACATGAGGAGGAGCCTCTTCACTCTGAGGGTGGTGAGAATGTGGAATGAGCTGCCAGCACAAGTGGTGGGTGCAGGGCAACCCCAGCATTTCAGAAACCCTCAAGACTGACCAGCTATTCATTATGACCATGGCTCTCACCATTTGTTTAGTAAGTAGAAATATCATTATAAATGCAGAGCATGCCTGCATGGGTGTATTTGGTGTGTAGGGTTACTGAGCTAGAATATCTGGTAAACAATTTGCACTACTTGTGAAAAGGATTGTAGGTGTGAATGGGAAAACCGTAAATTCCACCCTTTTTCTTTGTTGTTGTAGGTTTTGGCATGACAACTCCAGCGACTGTGGCAGGAAAAGTGTTCCTGATATTCTATGGCCTTCTCGGATGTGCAGGAACCATCCTGTTTTTCAACCTCTTTCTCGAGCGCATCATCACCCTGCTGGCTTTCATCATGAAGGCGTGTTACCAGAGACAGCTGCAGCATAAAGGTCTTCTGCCTCCCATCATTGGCCGCCAATCCACCCTCATGGATGCAGCCGGCCTGACTGGATGGAAGCCATCTGTGTACTACGTCATGCTAATCCTTGGGATTGCTGCCGTTATAATCTCCTGCTGTGCTTCGGCTATGTATACACCAGTAGAAGGATGGAATTACACCGACTCACTATACTTCTGTTTTGTCACGTTCAGTACTATTGGTTTTGGGGATCTTGTCAGCAGCCAGAATGCGGCCTATACAAATCAGGGATTGTACAGATTTGGTAATTTTGTATTCATACTACTTGGGGTGTGTTGCATCTACTCCCTCTTCAATGTTATCTCCATTGTGATCAAGCAGTTCCTCAACTGGCTACTGAAGAAACTGGAGTGTAGTTGCTGCCCGAGGTGCCAGAGAGGAAAGATGCGCACTGGGCGCCGCAACGCGATTACGCCAGGACAGTCTCGAATCCGTAGGAGCCATGTCCTGTCGGAAACAGATGGGCCGTGTGAAAGTGATGCGGAGGGCAGGAGGCTTTCTGGGGAAATGATCTCCATGAGAGACTTGACTGCATCCAACAAGGTGTCACTTGCCATCCTGCAGAAGCAGCTGTCGGAAACGGCCAATGGTTATCCCCGGACAGTCTGTGTCAACACAAGGCAGAACGGTTTCTCGGGAGGGGTGGGAGCGTTAGCCATCATGAATAACAGGTTAGCAGAAACCAGTGAAAGCAGGTAATATGTGAAAGGCCTCACCAGCAAACAAGGTGGCTGGACTTAATTCAACAACTATATCAGCAGCTACTCATTCTGGTGTCTACTACAGCACAGCTTTATGAGAATCATTACAACTCAGTCCACATACGCTCCATCGTCGGAGGCTACATCAGAGTTTCAGTCCCAATTTATGGGGTATATCCTCTTCCTAATTGCCTTTTTTGTTGCTTGCAGTACTTCCTGGAAGGATAAAACGTTTTCCTCCAAAAGGTGATAATTGTCAATTCAACCAATACGGGATCAGCTTGTTCAAAGGTTCTCTGAATCTTCAACATCTGACTTCTTCATTTTTAAAGAAATGTGCCTGATGGGGAAACTCTCCTTCGTATTTAAAGTAAGATGAAACACACAGTGAATGCCTGTAGATTCTGGTCTCTGGTTCTCACATACATGCCACAGAAAGGGCTGGACTTGTTTTATTTGAAACCTGACAATGCAATGCCCTGGCTGTATTGGAAATGATATAGCTTTCAAATATTAATTATGCCAATGAATGGGAAATCAAATAGCAGAAAATATTGTTGTTTGTAGTCAGCAGAATAAAAATTATTCTACATCTCAATAAACAGGACAAGAAAACAATCAGGGCTCACAGGAAGATAAATGGAACTGATTAAACAATCATTTCAGATTCTGACCAGATTTTCCACTGGGCCACAGTTGTGTAATTACCCCTTCATATTCCTCCAACTGGAATAATTCATTTCAAACCATTGATTATTGTCTCTTTCAGTCTTTGGCAAAACTGCCTAAAATTAAGTGCAATCCAAATACAAAGTGTGCCAGGGATCTGTGAGTAACTGGTCGATTTGCATATACAGCACAGTATAGGCCCTTCAGGCAACGATGTTGTGCCAACTTTTAACTACTCTAAGGTCAATCTAAACGTTGCCTCCCACATAGGTCTACACTTTACTGAAGAGTATTTTAAATGTCTCTGCTGTATTGGCCTCTACCACCAACCCTGGCAACACATTCCACACAACCACCACTCTCTGGGTAAAAAAACTTAACTCTGACATCCACCCTATATTTTCCTCCCACCTTAAAATTATGTCCCCTTGTGTTCGCCATTCCACCCTGGGAAAAAGTCTGCTTGATTTAGACTTCTTATCATATTGTTCACCTCTATGAAGTCACCTCTCATCCTCCTTCGTTCCATGTGGACCATGTGGCCAAGCAATTTCTCAGAGCAGGGGCATTTAGGGTTAGGCAATAAATGACACCCACATCCCGCTAATGAATAAAAGGAGATTTTCATCCTGCACAAAAGAGACATTTAAGGCTTTTGTCAGACAATACTTGAAAAACAACTGACAGATTTGGTCATGTCTGAGTAGACACAACTGTGTGATTTTTAAGTTGATGCTCACTTGCAACTTATCTGCGGAAAATTTAGGAGGCAAGGAACTTCTGTCCTACTCAGACGTCCAACACAGACTTGATGAAAGATTATAAATGTGCAGGCGTCACTTCCATTGATTTGAGCAAGAGGTTTTATAAATATGTTCATTAAAATCCTACATCATTTTATGCCCAAAAACTGCAACATTGAAATGCAAATGTGTGGAACATCTTCTGTTATCTGGCCAGTTGAGTAGACACTCCATACAACAGAGTATTCTGGAGAAGCGACTGTCCAAAGGCCTTAAAATACAGGAGACCGCAATACACATCATTTGAGTGTGCTTGATATTCAATAGGATCATTGCAAACTGTACCTGAAGTCCGCCAAAGGACTGCATCCACCCACACCTCTCTTCCCCAACTTCAAGATCACAGTTTGAGGATAAAGGGGAAGCCTTTTAGGACCGAGATTAGGAAAAACTTCTTCACACAGTGAGTGGTGAATCTGTGGAATTCTCTGCCACAGGAAACAGTTGAGGCCAGTTCATTGGCTATATTTAAGAGGGAGTTAGATATGGCCCTTGTGGCTAGAGGGATGGGGGTATGGGGGGAAGGCTGGTACAGGGTTCTGAGTTGGATAATCAGCCATGATCATACTGAATGGTGATGCAGGCTCGAAGGGCCGAATGGCCTACCCCTGCACCTATTTTCTATGTTTCTATAAGAAATAGCAGCAGGATCTGGCCCTTTGAGCCAGCTGCACCATTAAATAAGATCATTGTGGATCTGACTGTGGGCTCAGCTCTACCTAAACCAGTTTTTCACCATAACCATGAATTGCCCTGCTATTCAAAAATCTATTCGACACCCTAATGCCCTCCCCTCCCCCCATCATGGAGCTGCTAGAGATGGTTGTCGCATTGTACATGTGGACACACTGCACAACCATTTCACATTCATTTTGTTCACATTGAATATTGTTAGATGGACATGTTTAGCGGATTTGTCCTACACAGGTGTACAGTATAAATAAGAGTCCGAAGTTAATTTATTTCAGTTCTTTGTTGCACCACTTTCTGTTAGTAAGATTATTTTTCCAACTGCGCCTACTTGAAGTAAATTCCAAAAGTATCAGTTAGCAATTGTAGTGTTAAATAGAACTAGCTGGATACCTTGATTGGACAGAAATGAAGATCGCAGAATGCTGCTCCAGTACAAAACAGAGCATGGAGGTTACTGAGGTCCTGAACAAATAAAAACAGGGTTGTAGAGAGGAGGAAGGGTGTGAGATGAATGTTATGCAGTTTTGTTCTACTTGTCTTTATGATGTTTTCTGTAGAAGAAGCCTTTCCTTTCAACGTGTTTTAGCTACAATCTTAGAAACATTCACCTGCTGTGGTAAGCCTGAAAATTTCCATTTCCCATGCTCTCCAGTACAGAGATTTCCAATGCAGTGCCAAATAGTGTTGAGTTTGAGGCATTTTGCCTGTTTTTAATCCAATGTTTTTATGATAACTAAATGCAACAATGGGCAAAAGAAAACACCACGCATCACGACCTTTTCCAGCATCGACACAGTCAGTGAACTGGTGAAACAAGGGCAAAATAAAAATGGTCAAGCCATTACAGGACCTCAAGGTGATATGCTGGAAAAGCAAAGCTGAAACTTTGGGGTCAGATTTCAAGGTGTCCATTGGGCAAAGTGGAACAGCCTATTAGGTTAAACAACCCAAACAGCATGCCAGAATCATGATGGAAGTTGGATGAGGCCCTACAATGTAAAAATGATAAAGCAAGGGAATTACCATTGGATAATGTTCATTTGAAGGGCACATATCAACATTTATTTTCTGTGTATTTCATTAACAAGTGAATTGAATACCTCAAATGGAAGAAATGAATGTAATGCTTCAGGTGACAAGTCCTAATAAGGAAATGAGACTCTTTCAGAGAACAGAATGTAAGAAAAGCACAACCCGGACAATGAAATTCCTTAAATAATTACTATATAATCAAAATAATGCAGCTGCTAGAAATCTGAAATCTGAATAGAAATGCTTCAATTTAGCAGATGATGTGACATTAGAACAGAGAGAAACAATGTAAATCTCTCAGGTCAATAGTCTTGAATCCAAACTCAGACTGTAATGACAGATCATGAATCTGCAACGGTAACTGTTTTGCTTGTCATGGATTCTGTCTGACACACTGAATATTTCAAGCATTTCTGTTTTTAATGCCATAGTTTTATTTTATTACTCTTATGATTGAAGGCTAACCTGTCCTGAGTAACAAGCCAATGAATGCGCCAGGAGTCTTAGGAAGAAGACGGTGTAAGACATAATTAGCAGTGCATAGGATGGGAAGCTCACAGATGTTTGTTAGGCTGGTATGTAATCACTTTTTCTTCATTGTGTACGGTGCCATTACTCTCATTTGATAAAAGTAGTTCATTGTTGAACCTATGCAACTGAAGTATCTGAATGAAGGAGACCCAGGTGCTAATAATATACCATCTGATTATCTTCACAGAGCAGAGGAAACATGTTAGTCATCGGGTTACACTGTATGTGAAACCTCATCACCTGAATCGGCAACTACAGCATAGGCAGTTTGCGTCCATTGCTTGTCGGTGTGGGTATGGCACTGTGAGGTTCACACAGCACAGATACACTGCCTGTTCTCAGACACGTGGGTGCATAAGAAAATGCTCCCCGGTGGTCTAGAAAAGCAATTTATCACTCACCCGACAGGCTGGCATTTCTAGGTCGGAATATATTCCTGTACAATTTATTTAGCCATTACTTAACGAAGTATTGTATCTCCAAAAACTGAAGAAAAGTATATATGGCAGTATTGCACATTCAGACTTTGGATTAAGAATATCTGACAAAATGGATATCCCTGCATACAATGAAGCTCCTATAATATTTCTAAATTCAATAGTCCAATGTATTCCTACGAATGGCGGAACTGGTTTCCCTTCTCCCCATTTTTAATAACCATTCCTATATGCTTTTGAAGCCATCCATTACAATACAGTGGAAGTATAGCAATGAAATCGAGTGATTTTTGTGAATTTTCTGACTGACAGACTAAAATTTACTTGTTTTTAACTATTTTTACTAATAGTTAAAAATGAACCTGTTAGTTACCTGCCTATATAATCAGAGTTAGTTTGAAATGCAGCTAAAAAAGTCCTCTAAGTTATAAGCAGCAAGTCAGCAGTGAATCACTGTTGCTTTACCTCAGCCAGCAAGCAACTTGGAATAAGTAGTAAAAATACACAGATGAACTTGAATCACAAGGGACCACTCGGAAAATCTCAGAAAAGCATTTTGTATCTTTCACCCCATGCCTTCAACATCTTATGCGCTCAACCTAAATGTGAATATAGTTATTAATAAAATATTGCACTATGAATATAGCCTGTGTTCTATGGTTCTTTCACTGTGGCAAACAGAAATAAAATATATATTTTTTTCACTTTGAGCAAAGTGTAAAGCAGGTGATAGTGAGTCACTACCTTGCTAGTTTTTAATTCAGTTGACCTGGATCAAAAGAAACTTGAGAAAGTTGGATATTTTTTCCATTAGATGAAGAAGGATCCATTTCAACTCATCGTGTCAATGCCAAATCACGGGACAGCCTCCAAACCTCAATAAATTCCCCTATGCTCCTTCGATTCTCATTGGCTCTCCCCAGGTTCTATCACTCAATTACCACTAGACATCTTGCCTTGACCAATTAACTCATCAACGCCAATGACTTCGGGATCTGAGAGGAAACTGGAGCACCCAGGAACCCATGAAATCAGAGGCAGAACACGTAATCTTCGCACTTACAGCTCCTAAAGTCAAGATTGAACCAGGGTTGCTGGAGAAGTGGGCTGTGCCATTCACAAAATGTGTCGATTCTGTCAATCTTACATTAACCGACAGGATCATACCTATGATGTTTCTTCAAAATAAACTAAAGTAAACATTTCAAGTAGTTTGCCACAAATATCTAGAAGCTCAAGATGTTCTGATTGCTAGTACATCTAAAAATAATTCTCAGTCATTAAAATTAATCTCTGGCATCTTAGAAAGATGCAGTCAAATGGAGCATGGTGGAAATATTTTTATGTGCAATATGACTTTATTCATTTGTTTAATTCCATATGGCCAATGCACTTTAGTGGCTTAAAAATATATAACAGTAACCACAAATATTGTATGTTTTCATTTTAGTGTGTGGAATCATCAGAATGCAAAATGTATTAACTACAGTCAGTAGTTACTTTGCTGATGTTTTGAAATCTGACTCTTTTTAATCAGCTGGGAATTAAAAGTCAGCCTGATTTTCAATCACACCCTCCCTTCAATGAAGTATTTCTGCTGGGCCCTCATAGTTGACCTTTCACAATGTCTTAAAAGTCTGTTTTAAAATAATTTTCAGTAGAATCTATTTGAGGAATCATTTTCCGGTAGGAGCTGAGGGGAAACCTTCAGGCCTTAGAAATGTCATTGACTTAATCGGTTTCTCCGTTATTGTTTTAAGAATTATAATGTGCACTTCTTTCTCTTTGATATTTTTAAATTTTCTTGTATGTTTGGTAGGTTATCCCCTACCCTTCGGTGAAAATGAACACGATGACTTTACATAACAAGTCTTCCATTTTCATAATACCCATCACAGAATAGTGCAGCACGTAAACAGGCTTTTAGCTCTAATGTAATTATAATTCTTAATGAGAAAGTCCTTTACCATTCTTCCTTCATGTGTTTTTAAAGAAAACCTATCAACTGTGATACCTTTCACGTGTTTTTTTTAACCTACAACTTAATTCCATTTCTGCATCCTATTACTGCTTTTTATAATTTGATTGGGCCCCATATCTCAGGATGAGTTGTCATTGGAGACAGTCCAGAGGACTTTCACAAGGAAGATTCTGGGAATGAAGAGGTTAACATATGAGGAATGTTTGGCAGCTTTGGGCCTGTACTCACTGGAACTTAGAAGAATGTGGGGGGATCTCATTGAAACCTACTGAATGTTGAAAGGACTAGATAGAATAGATGAGGAGAGGATGTTTCCTATGGTTGGTATATCCAGTACTAGAGGGCACAGCCTCAAAACTGAAGGGCAACCTTTTAGAACAGAGGTAAGGAGGAATACTTTTGAGTCAGAGAGTAGTGAATCTGTGGAATGCTCTGCTCTGCTACAGACTGTGGTGGAAGCCAAGTCTGTGGGTTTACTTAAGGCGGAAGTTGATCGTTTCCTGATTGGTCGGGACATCAAAGGATATGGTGAGAAGGCAGGTGTATGGAGTTGAGTGGGATCCGGGATCAGTCATGATGGAATGGTGGAGCAGACTTGGTGGGCTGAATAGCATAATTCTGCTCCTATGTCATATGGTCTTATGATTGTTGACCTACTATCAAATGGCATACGTAAGATATGTGTCTGCAGTGGATTCTTAGCTCCCAACAGTGTGCACTGTGGAGAATATAGTCTGAAAGCTGTGAAGCAGAAGGCGCTTAAATACAGTGTGATCAATTTAGTCAAAGGTTCTTCTCACAATATACAGGATGGAAAATGACATGAATATTGTCACACAGATTTACACACACTACAGTTCTTCTTCGTTAAAAAGGTAACATTTAAACTGGTTTAATATATTTACAAATCTGGCAGTTTTAACCAAGTCACCTATCTTTGCTTTGACTGTGAGTTTTGTAGTTATAATGGTGTGCTGAGCTTACTGATGTTGATAGCATCGATTTTGTGACTCGAGGCATCAACTTAATGTTTCTTAGTCATGTTCTGGATTCTTCATCATCTGTAGGACTCACTGCAACCAGATATTCAAACTGATCATCTTCAATATTTCTCACCAACAAAATAACTCTTGGAGTTGTATCTCTCCATTGTCACCTTGATAGCTCATCTTCTCCCTTCTGACATAACTAGTCAGTACACCTAAATTTCTCATGTAAATTGAATCTCCTCCCAATACAGCATGTTTGCTCATTCCTTTTTCTCCGTTCCTTCATCTCTGCCATGCCTGTTCCCCAAATGAGGATTTCCTTTCCAGGACATCAGAAATATCCTCCTCCTTCAAAAAATGGGGTTTCCTCTCCTCCACCATTGAATCTGCCTTCACCCACATCTCTTTCATTTCCCAGGCATTGCCTTTTCTAGTTTCTTCATCTCCCCTGCATCTGTTCCCAGGATGAGTCTTTCCTTTCAAGATCAGAAATGTCCTCTTTCTTCACCTGCATCTCCTCCATTTCCCAGACACCTGCACTCACCCCATCTTCCAACCACCTTAAGAGTGATGGAGTCTTAAAGTCTCCAAGAGTCGCCACATCCAATACCTCATTCTCTGCAACTTCTGCCATCTTCAAACGGACCCTATGACCAATCACCTTTATCTTCCCCCCACCCACTTTCTGCCTACACCCGATTGCACCCTCCGTCCTTCCCATGTCTATTTGTCCCTCCCCACTAATCTCCCTCCTGGCACTTATCCTTGCAAGTGGCAGAGGTGTTCCTTTCGCCTCCCCTCTCCCCTCCACTCAGGCCACAAGCAGACTTTCCAAGTGAGGCAACACTTCACATGTGAATCTGTTGGGCTCGCCCACTGTATCTGGTCTGCCGGTGTGACCTCCTGTGCAATGGTGAGACCCGACCTAGACTGGGGGACCACTTTGTCGAGTGCCTCAGCTCCATCCACAAAAAGCAGAATTTCCCAGTGGCCAACCATTTCAATTCCTATTTTCATTCATGTTTTGACATGTCGGTCCACGGCCTCCCCTTCCGCCATGATGAGGCCACTCTCAAGTTGGAGGAACAACACCTCATACTTGGTCTAGGTAGCCTCTAACCTGTTGGCATGAACATCGATTTCTCCAACTAGTGATAATGTTTCCCTTCTCCCTTCCCTCTTCTTCAATTCCCCATCCTGGCTTCTCACTTTATTATTTATTTGTTTGTTTGTTTAGTGATACAACCGTGGAGTGGGCCCTTCCAGCCCTTTGAGCCACACCACCCCAGCAACCTCCCAACAAACCCAATTAACCCTAACATAATCATGGAACAATAATGCCTTTGGACTGCAGGAGTAAACCAGAGGACCCGGAGAAAATCCATGCATTCCACAGGGAGGAGGTACAGAGACTCCATACAGAACATCACCGGAACTGAATTCCAAACTCCAGGACACCCTGACCTGTAATAGTGTCACGCTAACCACTAGGCTACCGTGGCCTCTTCTCCTCACCTGCCAATCACCTCTGCCTGGTGCCCCTCCTTCTTTTCTTTCTCCCATGATGCACTCTCCTTTCAGATTCTTTCTTCTCCAACCCTTTGCCTCTTCCTCTTATCACCCCCCCCCAGCCTCTTACTTCATCACTCACCTGGCTTCACCTATCACCTTCTAGCTGGTCCTCCTCACTCTTCGCCTTTCCCTTCCAGTCCTTATGAAAATTCTCGGCCCAAAACATTGACTGTTTATTCATTTCTATAGTTGCTACCTGGGCCGCTGAGTTCCGCCAGCATTTTGAGTGTGTTGCTTTGGATTTTCAATTTCTGTGGGATCTCTTGTGTTTAAGTTTTTTTTAATGGTTTACCATGTTTTTCCATGTTCCCTTCATATTTGACTGAGCCAGATCTGAAGCATCACAAGTTTTCAGTTACTGGTGTTTCACAGGAGTGCACCCTGTAATGGAGCGTTATATTATTCTGGAGGATAAAAGAAATACAGCAATTTGATACATCATGAAGCTTCCATGACTTGTTTCTTTAGTGCCTTCCTTATGGTACATAGATATTCAGCTTCCCCATTTGAGGTTAGATAGTAAGGGGAAGTAAAGTGGCTTTTTATTCAATTTCATTTCATGAATTAGTTAAGCCATTATCTGATGCAACTTCCTCAGGAAGGCCACATGTTACAAAACTGGAACTGGGTTCTGTTTTTGTGATTTTGAACAGACTAGATGGGCATGACCTCACATCCTTACCTAAATCCATTTGAGTATCTGTCAATCTGCACCAAAAACATCCTCCCTGCACTTTGGACGTTAGAACCTACATGAATAAGCTCTCTTGGAAACTTCCATGCTCTAACACATGCTGGTGGTGGTTGTGCTCTGCAGTCCAGGCCAATGGTATATTCTGCTAGCCAGTTTTACTAAATTCTTGTGTCATGCCATGCCAAAAGACAAAAGCTCAAGATAATGTCTTCACATTCACTGTAACTAAATGTTTGGAATGGGGTGCTTCTGTCATTCTGCTTTATAGTCCTTTAGCTGTAATCACTCTGACCCCATATAATACAGTTCTGATTTGTGATAGAAAGGCATTAACTTAACTGCCCATAGTGCACTGATACACTCCTTTCAAAACTTCACCCTTGCTATTTTCATTGCTGTAATGCATCAATATGAGGCAGAGCACCCTCCACATCATTTTGCTTATATTCCTTATATCTGAAGTCAGAATCATGTTGAGACAGAATGTAGCACCTTGATATTTGTGAGCTCACACTGTGTGATTAGGGATCTGGATCCAAGAATGGGCAACAAAAGGATTATGGTCAGTAATCACAGTCAATGGTCTCACTGGCAAGAATTATTAAAGCCACAAGATTCCAAATATATTTGTTTCTTTCTTTCTTCATTTTAACAAGCATTAATACTCTGGTGGCCATTGCTTGAGTCTGTGTTGATAACATCCATTTCAAACAAGTTCTAGCCTATTTTTAAAGGCTATAATTCACCAAAGAGGATTTGCTGCTAAGGTTCTCCTTACAAAGACTGTAGACTTTCTGCTGGCCCTTTCCCCTATGGATGTGCTATGGTTTATCAGTTGTTAATGAGCAATGTCAGTACTTTTTCCAGGTTGTGCAGAAACCTGGCATAATATTGAACAGTACCTAAAAATGACTGAATTTCAGCAAATGCTGAGGGTTTTCTGCATTTTACACCAACTACAACTTTTTTTTTTAACTGGCATATATTCCAGATCAAATAAGTCACTTCCTTCTGCATTAGGTTGTGTTTGCTTTTTTGGGGATTGACATTATTCTAATAGAGCCTTTTGAACATCTTCTTCATTATCTAAAGATTATCCATTTCTCTGGCCATTAGGAAGTCTTCCTGATTGCGTGTAGCATCTTATTCATGATCACTTGAAATATTACTGATTGTGACTTTACATCATAAATTGTCTTAGAATACGACATGTATGAGTGTTAATTGACAGATGGCGTTGGCTCTTTATATCCAGGGTAAGCTAACAGTGGCATGGGTCAGGACCTGCAAAATGAAGATTTTGGCCCTACTCAATCAGCATTCAGATTCAGAAGGGCATTTTTCATCCTCTACAGCTTGGTTAAGAACCACTCTATAATCTCTATGGAGTTGGGCTCTCTTATCCGCATTGTCCAGTCACTTGGCGCCATTCACACTAACACATTGTTAAAGTTTGTTGAACTCCTCCCCTCAGCAATTTAAGTGATAAAATTGGCTTGACATTTGATTTTAAGTGAAAATGAGCATGGTACCCTTGAGAGTTCATATATGAATTCTTCAACATATCTTTATATTGCTTCAGAGTTTAAATATAGTTATGATGTCTTCATATAAATGCTTCATCAATCCGCCCTCAGTTCTCTCAGTTCCTTTTGTTCCAGCAGAGTTGATCTGTTTGTATAACCTGATCCAATTATTATTAAGGACAAAGAACAGCACAGCACATAAGCAGCCCCTTAGCCCATGGTGTCTGTGCCAAGCATGATGCCAGATGAAACTGGTCCTATCTGCCTGGGCAGGATCATATCAGATTCATTACAACTGACTTGAAATTTGTTGTTATTCGACAGCAGTACAATGCAAAGACAGAAATATCTATAAATTACAAAAATAAGCAAATAAATCCCAAAAAAAGAATATTGATGTTCATGGACAATTTAGAAATCTGATGTGAAAATGAAGAAGCTGTTCCTAAGTCATTGAGTATGGGTCTTCAGGCTCCTGTTCCTCCTCCCTGTTGGTAGTTCCTGTGTTTGTCTAAATGACTCTTATGTCTGCTTCTTGGTAATGGCTCTTTACCAAAATTGTTAATATACACAACATGTTGATGTCCTGATTAAGGGTTGTAGAAAGGATTTAAAGAATGACGGATCAGGCATAACTCTGTTAAATGGCAGAGCAGACTTGGGGAGCTGATTGGCCTATTCCTGTTCCTGTTCTTTATTTTTGATCTAATGGTGTTTCTAATCTCTGTCTGTGTTGGGTTTAAATAGCCGTACAGGTTTTCTGTTCTTTTGAGGCAGTCCCTTGGGTGCCAAGTATAACTTGTTTTTGATCAGACGAAGTTGCCTGTTTGTAACTATTATTGTGGCTGTTGTGCACCATCTAAATAGACTGTGGCCTAAGTCCATTAGTCGGAAGATCCAAACTGCTGCTTGGACTTAGCACGCACATATACATCTGAGCATGTACTAACCACACACAGATACACTCATGTGGGCACAAAATATATCCTGTTGTCCACTCTCTTTTCCACACTTCCCCCTCCATGCTCCAGACTCATCACCTCATCATCTCCCTTCCCCATGCTCCATTTTGCTAATTCTTCTCCATCTTTGTCCCTCCTTCCAGTACCACTTCCCTCAGTACCATCTCCACTCCCCAAACCCTTCCCTGGAAGCCACTATCAGTAAGCACATCAACTAGTGAGAGTCATTTAATGGAATTCTGCTGTGTAAAAGGAACTGAATGATGCCAGGATAAGAACTGGTGGTCAGTGCAGGAACTACATAATTATCACAATAAGTGGGTCCGATTAAATGGCTGGTAGTCTGCCAAAATGAGTGGCGAGTGGTCAGGCGTATCTCGAAGGCTGCGCTGCAGAGACATACAGATTTCACATTGAATAAATTCGCAGTAATTTTCAACCTCACAAAGTAGCATCGAGTGGCCCCGCATTAGATATCTTCCCCAATACGCACTGTAATTAGTATTTCAAATATGCGTGATCATTTTATAAAGGATTGTGAAGAATACAACTCCTTCTTATTTGTTTATGTCATCCTTTTTCCTCTTTGGCACAGACATAACGTCAGCTTTCACAGACTGCAGTGTAAATCTGTAAAACCTGTTTCAGAGCCAGTAATTACTAGTAATATATCCTTTCCTTTCTTTAGATAATGATAATATATCTGTGGGCCTATAACCTCCAGCACCACGCATGCAGCTCAGAGGGATTAGTAAATCACATTCTGACCCTTTACTATTTCCTCCCACTTCTTTTATAAGCCTGGTTTATCCAAACTTGTCTTTTTATCCATTTTAAAGTTGCTGGACTCCTTAATATTTCTTGTCTACGTCTATTTATTTTACACTCTCTTTTCACGACCATGTCTATATTGATGCCTCTTCCCTTCTTCCCTGAAGACAGACAGACACAAAACGCTAATTTAAAATCAATCGTTCTCAGCTTTCTATATACAGATGGGTAAAGTTTTCCCGAATACATTCAGGAATTCTTTACACTCTGTTTCTATCACAACTTCTGTCGGAGTTATTGGATTCCTCTGTCATTGACCTTTGAATAATGTACTTGGTTGAAAATTGTCCAGAGATTTTCTCTTCTACCATCTTCTGAACAAGAAACTTTACATCTTCCCAGCAGTGCTATTTTTACTTTGTTGACCCTTAATTCAGGATTCTTTTTGTTGATCTCGGTATATCATTACCCCCTCGCCCCCCCCCAACAGCTAAACATCTGTCCTTAACCATTATTGCTTGACCACCTTTTTTTTTGTTACCTTATCCCATATGAAAACAATAAAGCAGAATGCCTTAAGTCATTTCAGTAATTGGTGGAAGTCTGTGACCTGTGCACATACACTTTTATTTCCCAGGCTTTTTGCATTAAATTTTGAATCATTAAGCAATTTTTTTCTTTCTTGCCATTATTTTCACAGCCTTCCAAACTCCCTGATCAATCCTCGTCCTTCAAGATGCGACTTGATCTCTTATCTTCTAAAAGTGGGTTCAGGTTCTGAACATGAGAAATCTGCAGATGCCGGAAATTCAAAGCAACACACACACACACACACACACACACACAATGCTGGAGGAACTCAGCAGGTCCTATGGAAATAAATAAAACAGTCAACATTTCAAGCTGAGACCCTTGTTCAGGACTGAGAAGGAAGGGGGAAGATGCCAGAATAAAATGCTGGGGGGATGGGAAGGAGGCTAGCTGGAAGATGATAGGTGAAGCCCGGTGGGTGGGCAAGGTCAAGGGCTGGAGAAGAAGGAATCTGACAGGAGAGGAGAGTGGACCATAGGAGAAAGGGAATCTGAGAGGAAAGGAGAGTGGTTGTTGTTTGTTAGTGAAGTTTACACTCTCCTCAGCAGCACAAGCAAACCTTCCCAAGGGGAAATGAGCCTGGTCTTTGGGATAGAAACCATGCAGCTTCTACAGATCCCACCTCTCCCAGAAATGGTCCTGTGCTCCAAAATACCATGCCATTATCTTCCCATTTCTGCACTTAGTGGCACAATGCACTGCAAATAATCTAGAGATTATTATCTTTGAGAAATATTTTAACCTTAGTCATTCATTGATCATTTGAGGGAAACCAACATTGCATATATCATAGAGTCAAAGAGCTACACAGAACAGAAACAAGCCCTTATGCACAGCTGGGTCATGATTAGCAAGGTACATACGTGAACCTGTTCCATTCGTGTTCACATGGTCCCTATCCCTCAAAGCCTCTCCTAGCAATAAACCTGTCAAGATGTCTTTTAACATAATCGAATCTGCCTCTACCATCTCCTCTGGTAGTTCGTTCCAATGCGCCCATGACGGTATGGGTGAAAAATGCACCTTCTGGTGCTCTTTAAATCTTTCCTCTCTCACCTTGAACCTAAGCCCTTTAGTTTTAGATGTCTCTACTCTGGGCAATAGACTGTGATTCTGTACTGCCAATGAACACCTTCTTGCATTCATGTATAGTTGTCTTCTGAATGTTTCTGTTTTTGTCCTCTGCTTTGACAATATTATTCATCCTAGAAGCATATGAAATGAAAGGATTCCACTCTTTGCCATGGTCAGCAAGATTCACAAAATAACCACTTGATAAATCTTTAAATTACTAATCTACTTCTCCTTGTCAATGAAGCAGGGATTTAATATTATCAGTGCCTGTATCAGATACTTGAAATCCCTTTCTGTTTGGTTTTGTCCAAGTTATATCTGCCTGGGCTCAGAAGTGTGGCTTTAACTGCAAAAGTTTCCAAGACATTTTTTTAATTTGTCAGATTAAAAAGTGTGAATCGAAATCACGTTGTCAGCTCTACAATTGCGCGTTAACTTACTTTCAAGTTCTGTTTTTTTTTAGCCCGTTTTCTTTGTGCCGCTTGGTTTCTAAACCCATTTTTATGTTTCATCAATCACACCCAAGTAAGTTCAGGCCAAAATTTAGTTGGTGGGCCTTTGAATGCTTGAATGCAAAGGCCTAGTTGTTTATCTTGCTGGTAAAGAGGATGGTGTGATCTCAATCTAAAAAATGATGATCTCATTGTTCATTTTACCAGTGATTAGGTGGTCTATTAGAGATTTGACAAGGGCGAAAATGATCAGCTTCACCAAATAGTCAGCTCCTGTCAAGCAATATTATATTAAAACATGGTTTTAATCTGAGTGGAGGAAATTCCGGTCTACCTGCCAGTTTGATGGACAGTTATCATTCATGATCAGAAATGGATAAAATTTAATTCAGTTTTCTAAATAAGCAAAATATGACATCGCTGGTGTTGTCCCCTTTAATCTCTATTGTTACTTCCATAGGAATGAATCAAATTGCAATGTGTTGTCTCCTGTTTATCTCTGCAGCTTAATTGTCATGTGTCTGCATTAACTAGGTTCATTGGGTGTAGTATTTTGTTATTGATCACTTACTTAGCATTTCCGATTTTCAGGAAAAAAATATGATGCCAAATTAAAAAATGATCTCTTAAATATCCATCCATTCCGTGAAGGCGTTTTCCACCCTGTATCCAACCAGTTAAGATGAAAAGCTGCGGCGTTCCTGTTTAAAGGTTCAAAAATACTCAGTAACAAAGCATTTTATCAGCTGGATTGCATCTCTGGATTCCTGGGCAACAGGTGGAGGGATATTGAAGAGACTATTTTCACTTTGTGTGTACATGCTAGACAAAATTTTCGCTGGGAAGAGAAATGATGATAAAGTATAATGCATGGTACCATGGTACCATTATTTACCCTGTTATTATTACTTACCTGTGTAATTACCTCTATTTTAATAATTCAGCTTCACAGGTCTAAGCAATGATAAAAAAAATTCTCCAAACACAAGACTGGACTAACATTTGAAGAAGGTAAGTATACACCCTGAGCAAGTAAGAATTTTTACGTTTTTGAGGAGAGCTTGAAATTAATGTCATGACTTGCACAACAGATTTGTGAAATGTGAAATTGGGACATTTCTGCTTTAGGAAATAAGTATTTAAAGTTCCTTGCTTTATAAAGCACATTGTTGCTTCCGCACAGGGGAAGTCAGCCTGAGGGGGTGGGAGGGAATAATGTGGGCTGGGTGAAGAGAGGTGAATAACCATACATGGGTTTTGCGGAAAGAGGTTCCTGAACATGAGAGCAGGCCGATCGCATTGCCTGACTACATGGGATCTCAAGGCCCCCTGATCAGTGGCAATATTCTATAAATTGCATCGAAGAATTTATGAACTGCAGTACCAATTATTCAACTTGTACTGAGGACCATCAGCAATAAACTTCTATATGAATAAGATGATTTTTAACATGTACGATGATATCCCATGTGCTTAATTTAAATTATGCATTACTCACTACTTTCAGACTGATGGATGCCTTGTTAAACTGTGAGGTAATTATCAACATCAGAAGTCCTAACATGTGATCTTATTTCTGTTTGTAAGTAATTAATGGATGATACACATACTAATGACATCATCATATGTAGGAAATATGCAGGGGAAATGATATCAGTGTTAGGATGAATCACAGCTGTATGTGGCCAATCCTTCAAATAAGCATGTGTTCAAATGGAAATGATTATAAATAGTTCAAGACATGCTCATCTTCTGCCATTCACACGCAAGACATGATCATTAGTTTCTAATCCATTTTCTAAACTTGTTTCTATTTGCACGTAGCAGGAATCCTGAGTGAATTCAACATAGATCATATACTGAAAGAAATGTGTTCATGGGATGGAACACTGAATGATCACTGCAAGTTGTAAACAATACATACAGTAGTTCAATCACTTGGAAGCCCATCCAAGCAAACATTACAAAGCAATCAGGAACTGTCTTGTCTGCATTACTTACATCCAAACAGCAAATGAAAGGGAAGTTTCATCAATATGAAGGTATTAAGAAGCCCACATTGAAGAGGGTAAAAGAAATGATCAAGCAATCAAGCAGAGATAGTTATGCAATGCCTGGCTTTGATTTATAACTCTTCATTTCAAGCATTGGGGTAAAGCAGAAAAGTAAACAGGTGAGGATTCTGCCAGATTCTCCCAACTCTTGAAGATTTCTGCATCAGTTTATAATAACCAAAGATTTAATAGTGGTACTCTTACAGAAGTACAAATTTAAAGCGAATAACAAAAGGTAAAGGGGGTGTTCAAATGCTAGATACACAGACAGCAGTATAATCAGAGTTTACTGTTTGACAGTATGATAGAAACCATATTAACCTGGACATTCAAAAGGAGTTTGGATGGGCATTTGAGGGAAAATGATTCACAAAACTATGGGGAAAGGGTGGTGGTGTTGGTGGGAGATAGGTGGCGAAATGGGACTGACTGGATTCCTCTACAGCTTGTGGGACTCACCCAGCACAGAGTCAGGTCTGGGCTGCTCACTGGGAGTCACCATACCCTCAACCCCATGAGGTCAGCTTCTATCCACTCTGGACACCCACCTGAGATCATGGCACCAGCTGCCATGCTACCTTGCCAGGGCTGTGTCTGCCGGATCTGCTGCTGGTCTGAGTTCATTGAGGATCACATGCATGTGGTGTCAACTTTCCAATCCTGATTGGTTACAGAATGGATTTTTTCTTTGAATGATCCAATCAGGAGGAGGTAGGACTATCAAGAAACTGCTGCAAACCACCTGCCCTGCCTTAGGGGTACTACTAGTGATTGTCAATCTTTTGCTTGGACCATCAAGTGCAAACCTTTGTCCTCATTATCTCCTTACAATCTAGGAGAGAACCATTCAACCGATTGAGTATACGGCTGCTCTTAGAGCATTCTCATCAATCCTATTCCCACACAAATTTCTCTGTAATCTACTCCCTCTCACGTGTCCCTCTCATCAGCTCCCCCTTCACCTCCTACCACCCACCTACATTGAGAGAGATTTACAGGAGCCAATTAACTTTCTAATATGACTTGAGATAGGGGAGGAGAGCAGAACACCCAGAGGAAATCCAGCTGGTGACAGGGAGAACATACAAACTCCACACAGACAGCAGTAGAAGTCAGGACCAGACCCAGGAGACTGGGTCTCTGTGACAGCAGCAGTAATCCTGCAGTGTTGTGCTGATCTTGCCAATCAGAAGAGGAAGGCTTGAATACATTGAAAAAAACACACAGGAGGTATTGAAGTTGTTAGCAAAGTGCAAGGGAGAAAGCAGGTTCACAAATGGAACAGGGAATACTTTGTGGAAGAGCTGCGCGAATGATGGGATTTGTGACTTTATATGTGACTTAAATGATCAGCCTCTGGTTAAAATAAAATACTGAATGTTTCATGTAAGTCACCCTTGCAGAACAGTCCAATTTGAAAATCTAACCCACTCTATAATAAAGAACTATGTGTCATTGCTCCAGAGAGCACCAGATGCATTTGACTGTCTGGGTGGCCTCTTGCTGTGCAATAATGATTCTGTAATTCTAAATATCTACTAGGTATTATAATTATTACGTTGGAGTAAATGAAGGCAATTTGTGGGAATGATTTCCTTTGGGAGCAGCTTGTGAATTTATGGCATGTTCCTGCTACCAAGAGAGTCATAGCGTAATGATTCAAGTTCCCAATCATTGTCTCACAATTTCAGAGTTTCTGCCTCCACATTCACTGAAAGGTCTCATTGAAAGTTTCATTCTTTAGTTCCTGATTTGGAAGTGGTTTTAGACTGATACTCCATTAGCCTTTTGATTCTTTTTTTTTTCTGTACTTATGTGAATTGTGTACACTTCTGGATACAGAATTCAATTTTGATTCTTTAAATTTTTGTCTCTCTCAATTACTTGTACAGTTAAAAAAAAGACAATTTATTTTAAGCGCTGATGGCTGTCATATTCTGTGACAGCTGCACTGCTAAAGTTTGGACATAAACTGTTATTGCAAGTATTGGGAGATCTCCAATCAGGGAAATGCTTTTTACTGTATCTACATTGTTCTACACAACTCTAGTTATATCACCCCGCAACTTTCGAAACTCAAGGAAATAGCACCTGGTTGTCCCATTCTGCCTTTGTGTTTTAAGCCCTGATAAATTCAGTCTATATCCTCAAGACTACTATCCTCATATGTGCACTGACATATAGTTTCCCAAACTGAATATATTATTCAAGATGGGAGTCTGACTGAATCCCTGTTCAACTCAAATTCAACTTCAGTATATTTCATTCCTGCCCACTTGAGAATAAGGCGTTTTAAGTATATTTTGAACCCATGATTAGTGTTAGTATCATTTGTAAACTTAAGTGGCTTTGCTCCTCTAATTTCTAATCACTTGGCATGAAGTAAATATTAGAACATGTTTCTCTTGGATCCAAAATGTAGATTGTTTTCTTCATACTGCCCTTCATCTCTGGCAGTCCATTTCTGTTGAGACCAACACAGAAACAATTACAAGAATTCTTGATACATACGTACTCCTCCTTGAGCCACTGCTCATTAATGATATTACAGTGAGCTAGGATAGCTCTTAACTCTATCCGAGCCCAGCTGTGCTGAAGGTACAAGTTGGAAGTGTCCAACCAAAATGTTCTGCCTTTGCAATAAAATAATAATTTTACATATATAATCAGTATTATATATAGTGTCACTCACAGCATCAAAGAGCACCTGGGCCAGGTGATCCTGCTTCGAGTTTGTTAGAGAACAATTATGTTTATCTCAGATTTCAGCAAATACTGGTAAATAAGGCTCATAGTATCCCATATGAAATATTATCGCTAATGAAGAAAGATCATGTCAATGAACCTTAATGCAATGATGATTAATAATTGTGTACGGGAAAATATATAATATAATCATACAATGCACATTCACATTACTGAAATGCTGTAAGTGAATTCTGAGTGAAGAGGGCGCCTGCTCAGAGACGCTTTTCTGCAAGGGCAACTTCCTCCTAGGAGTGCAGAATGTACCACTGCAAATTCAAAGCAAGGCAGGCATACTCTTCGTCCTGACGAAGGGTCTCGGCCTGAAACGTCAACATGCACCTCTTCCTAGAGATGCTGCCTGGCCTGCTGTGTTCACCAGCAACTTTGACGTGTGTTGCTCATATTTAAGGGTTATCATTTGGAGTATCTATACAAGTGAATGATTAAAAAGAAAGATATTCTTTTCTTATCATTAGAGTAATCCCTGTGTAGTTAAATACAAACTGTCAACTACATCTTTATGGAGTAATTGTGTACTGCTTATCATTCTCATAATCCATTTTGTGTATCCAAATGTCCTATTACTAACTGTTTGACTTCACTTACAGAGTGTATAAATAGGGGTAAATGGCATGGATAGTTCTGTTGTTTTGCTGTTTCATGCTCCTACTGTTTGTTTTCAATTATCCTGATGTATGCCTGATGCCTGATGTACATCTCTAAAATTACTCAATGCAACTTTGAACTAAATTCCAATATGTGGAGTATTTAAATCAAACAAAGTCTAAAAAAGCAGTTAGGCAGACCAAAATACCTTTGTCCTATTCATAATTTCTGCTCCAAATTTATAAATAATAACCTAATTAAATCATTGCATCAACATAGTGAACGATAACCAGCCTGATCAATTTTAGTTAAGGCATGTGTCTGTGTTGAAATGGTGTTGGCACATCATGGAGGCGCAAATTCAAGTTGATGGTCATGTCCATTTAAGAAGGGATTAAATACTTCCTGGGTATTTTCAAATGGAGGAAAAATAACTATAAGATCTGTGCTACTTTTGAAGTTTGAAGCCTCATTTATTTCAGGAGGACTTTGTCATCTGTATAATGATGCATGTTTGGCTTTATAACTTTTAAGATGTAAATTATTTAAATTCCTTTTCTCCTTTTAAATTAGAATCTATTAAGTAAGCAGGTTGAGATGCCATGTCTCTCATTTTGCACTGGGCAATTGAGTGTGTTTGTAAATTATTAAAAATCAAACAAGGAATTGTATATTGTTTTACATGTTTTTTTTCTTCTGCTCTACTTGACAAGAGTATTAGCTGGTGCCAAGCAGGCAAGCTTTGTACACTGATCCAGCTTTTGTGTTGCCAAAAGATTGCAACTTTTATTGGAAGCAAAATTTCTCAGCTAATGCCCGCATTTCATTGTTTTTTTTTGCATTTGCAAAATGTATTTCCATTGATTGCAATGGATTGAAACATGCAGTGTGCACATTTTTCTCCAAGAAATGAAGCTACAGGAAGATGCATCAGTTTTACTACTTACAAATGAATTGAGGTGGACTGAGAGATGTGTGGGATACTTAGATATGTGAATTGGTTATTTTCTAATGGGCAATGTGCTTGCATCGTGCTGCACCAATGTATGCAAAATGAATTCTTGTTGCAAGTTGCACATTTATACCAATGATTGTACTTTTATAATTCAATAAAGTTCAAATTGGAGTTTTGATGGTGAATGTTATAAGATTTCTCAAACAGATCTCACCGGGCCATACATGTTCAATGGTATTTATGTACGCATGATTATAAACTCAGCTCACTGAATTCATTTCGTTCCCACCTTTGAAGAGCTCCCTGAGCCAACCAAGCCTCTCAACTCTATAACAGGGAAGGAGGCCATTCAATGCACAAGGTTCAAGGCAGTACCCAGTGCGGTAACCTCACTCTCCTTATTTCCCCGTACCCTTGCAACTTATCCTTGTGATGAGAGACCCAGGAGAGGATGGTTTTGGACCCAAGTGCTGGAGTATCCAAGACTAAGATCAGGACGAGATACGGGACTGAAATGAGAACAGGGTTCTAAACTAGATGCTAAATGAGTTGAGCTGACGACTGAGCATCAAAGTTCAGTTCAGGTGCTCTTTAAGTATTAAAATCCTGGCGCTAAAACAGGGCGGGCCAGAATCTTTAAAGGAATTACGCTAGCTATCCATATTCCGAAGAGTTAGAGTGTCCAAACCCTGGAGCTGGCATGGTTGGATGCACGTCATAACAATTTTTGTATATAAACCTCCCTTTGATTCTCTTTCCCATTAACCTAGACTGAGGAATAATTCAGAGTGGCCAATAAACCTTCCAGCCAATAATTGTCTTCGGGATGTGAGAGGAAACACATACAGCCACAGGATCAACATAAATATGGTCTATGTGATCTCAATAAGTCACTTCCACACTCACATACTCGCTGCTCAGTTTTGGCAGAGATTTCCAATTCTAATTAATTAAAAGTATCATCTTCCTTCCTCTAGTCTTCAATAACTTGGAGTTTGTTTCTCTCAATTTAATACTCTAAAGTTGCAACATCTAGCAAGATCTTTAATGGTTACCTCCTAGAAATATTTAGGACTTTCTTTCACTGTATTATGTTTCCTATAGTGGGGGAGTCTAGGACCAGAGGGCACAGCCTCAGAATATTAGTACATCCTTTTATAACATAAATTAAGGAGGAATTTCTTTAGCCAGAGCGTGATGAATCT
This sequence comes from Mobula birostris, assembly GCF_030028105.1. Taxonomy (NCBI): domain Eukaryota; kingdom Metazoa; phylum Chordata; class Chondrichthyes; order Myliobatiformes; family Myliobatidae; genus Mobula; species Mobula birostris. The sequence goes on from NC_092377.1 coordinate 31,355,221, forward strand.
GTAGAATTTTTGCCACAGACAGCAGTGGTGGTTAAAACATTTAAAGCTGAGGTTGATAGGTTCTTGATTAGTAAGGGCATAAAGAAGGCAGGAGAATGCGATTGAGAGGCCATGATGAAGCAGACTCAAAGGGCCTAAATCTGCTCCTAGGTCTTATGGTCTTATACTTAGACATCTACAACCTTTTTAATCATTTCATCTTTAAAGGTGGAGATGACAATATCTAATGAATTATGCGCTACTTATTTCTAAAAAATGGAAGATAATAAAAAAACTTGTATTGATTGTTTCAGGTTTGAGTCTGTCAGACTCTAGTGGAAAGATGTTCGTAAGCAGTGAGAAATGACCTTTGCTTCAGCCGCTGTTGCAGAGGCTCAGTGATAAACTAGTCACGATAACTACTACGACTTCTCATTTTGCAGCATTTTGCCAGTAAATAGTCTTGCAAACTGATGACTGTACTGATGCATGTTATTGATAATAAGCACTGCCTCCCCTACTGTAGTTAACAAGAAAACCTACTTCATGAGAGGAATATCTTATTGCTACCACGAAAAGATCCAACAATAAAACTGCAAAACCTCTAATGAGAAAGCAAATCAAAATAAAAGCAGAAATGTATTATTAGAATAGCAGAAAGACACATTGCAACAACATGAAGATAATCTTTTCTAATTGAATCATACCCTTTAATAGTACATGATGGTTTTTAATCATTTTCTCACAGATTTTCTGCAATTTTTCTGAAAACAGTAACTGATACTAGTTGTATTTATTGATTTATTTTGTTTTATTGAGGTACCACGAACCACGCCACCCTGCAAACCCTCAATTTAATCCCATTCTAATCATAGGGCAATTTACAATGAGCTATTAACCTACTAACCAGTACGTCTTTGGACTGTGGGAGGAAACCGGAGCACCCAGAGGAAACCCACGCAGTCACAGGGAGTGCGTACAAACTCCTTACAGGCAGCGGCAGGGATAGAACCTAGGCTGCCTGTGCTGTAAAGCCTAGGTGGAAACCTGCAAGTGACAGTGTTCCCAAGTACTTCCTGCTGACAAATGTCATGGGTTTAAAAAGTGCTACCAGAATACCGAAGGCAAGGTAAGACAATACATTTCATTGATAGGACACACCACAGCAATTGTAGATGAGTGGTGAAGTGAATGAATGAAGGGTCAGATGAGTAGGCTGCCTTGTCATGAATGGGGTCACACTTCTGGAGGGTTGTTGGAACGGCACTATTTGAGGTAATTTGACAGAGTTCTTTTAAGCTCTTGACTTGTGCCTGGTAGATGATGGAAAGACCTGGGGCATCGGGTGGTGAGTCATTTGCTGCAGTATACCCAGCCTCTGACCTCCTAGTGGAGCCATTGTATTTATGTGGCTGGTCCAGCTGAGTTTCTGGTCAATGGAGACCTCCAGAATATAAAGGGTTTTATACTTGGTGATGATAATGCGATTGAATGCCAAGTTTAAATGATTAAGCTCTGTTGAAGGTGTTAGATACATTATTCTGATAAAATATCCAATGGAGAATACTTGAAGTGCTTAATTCAATATTAATTAAAATCAGCATTGAATATGTCAAAGAATCATGAGGTACACTTTACCTCTAACCTCCAGTTCTGCAGATCAAATTGTTCTTTCTTGCTCTCTGAGTTGACAAATCTCTGATGGATTCCTCTTTGGCTGAGGTCCAAATATATAAATGTTTTTGGCAACGCAATATCAAGTTTCATAAGGAGCACCCTAGGAACGGTTAATGAAGGTGCTAGGAAAAAAATCATCCTCACTTTATTGTTTAAAAAGAGGATCACCTACTTCATGGAATTTAAAACCTACTGATAGAGTACACAGTGTGTACAATTTTGAATTGTGAGATTCCTGACAGTGTTATCTTAATAGAAAAATAAACAGCAAACAATTATCAGCTTGCATTTATACAGTGTTATTATATTAATGAATGACAAAATACAATACATAGCTGAGCCAAAGGATTGCTACCATCTTAAGGTGGGTCACGAAAAAATTTGTGAACAAGAGGAGAGAAAAGTGTAAATGCAGAGAGTTGCTCTACACTGGAGTGCATCAACAGAGACCAGCAGTGGGAAAGAAAGCAGGAGGTGCTAAATCACAAAGGTAATAATTCCTGAATGTTATGCAATAATACGGACTTCACAAAGTTAACAAATGTCATGACATATGCTGGTGACATTAAATCTGATTCTGATTCACATACAGTAATTGACAAGACAGAAGATATTGCCTTTAAAAAGCTTGATGTTCCTTTTCCAGCAAGAGAGAGGTTTTGCAACTCCCTCAATGTTAGCTGCAGGATTTCTGAATTCTTGCAGCTCCACAGCAGATGCACTAGCCACTTACTTGCCTGGGCTGCTGCTTGAATTAATTAACCTACAGTCAATACATATTGTGTTAGCGTACAAGATTCAACCAGCAAAAATCATATTTATAATACTTCAACAATAATAAAAAAAATCTGCTTCCTTTAAGAGAAAGGCCCTGTTGATTGACACAGTGTGCATTATGATACACATTCTCTCTCTCCCCCTGCTACCAGCACACCATGACTGAGGTACATGCCTCCTGTGTTTACTGGAAGGCTTTCCCAGGCTGGGGATGTTTCGGAGGGAACAGGCTTATTGTGAACAGTAGGAGGCTCAGTGAGGATATGAAGGAGGTCTTTCTTCATAGAGGGCTTGGGATCTGGAATGTGCTGCTTTGGGAGGTAGTGGAAGCAGATGCTCTAAGAAGTTTAATAAGCATCGGAACAGGGACTTGAATCACCAAAGTACAGAAGATACTGGGCCTAATGTAAGTAAATAGGACCAATATAGATGTAGTAACAGTCAACATGAACTCCCTGGGCTGAAGGGCCTGTTTCTGGAATGAAAACAAACTGTTGGAGGAACTCAACATGTCAGGCAGCATCTGTAGAGTGAATGGACAGTTGATACTTTAGGTCAAGACCCTTCAACTGGATTTGTTTCTGTGCTTTATGACACCATGACTCCCTGATGTCCTCGACATCAACTCCAAAACCATTGACTTCAACTCACTGAAACAGGAATGTTCAAGCTGTTACCCACCAAAATCCAGAACTGACCTACCCAAGGGTATCTGATGTTCTACTGCAGTTGAAGCCCAAGGCATCGTGGTCAGTAGATAATTTCTCACCTTTGAAGAGGCCCAGAGGACATTCATGAGAATAGTTCTGGGAATGAAAGGGTTAATGTATGAGGAGCATTTGGTAGTAGGTGATAGGTGAAACCAAATGAAGGGGAAGGTGTTGGGTGGGGTAAGGAGGATGAAGTAAAAACTGGCAGGTGATAGGCTGAAGAGGTAAGGAGTTGAAGGAGAAATCTGATAGGAGAGGATGGTGGACTATGGCAGAAACAGAAGGAGGAGATGGGCAACTGAGGAGAAAAGAAAGGGTCAAAGTGGAGCCAGATTGGAGAATGGAAAAAGAGAGAAGGAAGAGGGGGAAGAAATTACCAGATGTTAGAGAAATTGATGTTCATACTATTAAGGTGGAGGCTGCCCAGACTGAATATGAGGTGTTGCTCCTCCAACTTGAATATGGCCTCATTGTGAGAGTAGAGGAGGCCATGGGACGATATTGTCAGAATGGGAAATGGAAGTAATCAGAATCAGAATCCAGTTTATTATCAGTGGCACATGTCATGAAACATGTTAACTTAGCAGCAGCAGTACAATGCAATACATAACATAGAAAAAAAACTAAGTCAATTACAGTAAGTATATATGTATATTAAATAGTTAGATTAAAACTAGTGCAAAAGAGAAATACTATATTAAAAAAGTGAGGTAGTGTTCATGGGTTCAATATCAATTTAGAAATCGGATGACAGAGAGGAAGAATCTGTCCCTGAATTGCTGAGTGTGTGTCTTCGGGCTTTGTACCTTTTTCATAACGGTAATAGTGAGAAGAGGACATGTCCTGGGTGATGGGGGTTCTTAATAATGGACACTGCCTTTCTGAGACACTGCTCCTTGAAGATGTATTGGATACTACAGAGGCTAGTACCCAAGATGGAGTTGACTAATTCTACATCTTCCTGTAGCCTCTTTCAGTCCTGTGCAGTAGCCAGCCCTGCATACCAGACAGTGATGTAGTCTGTCAGAATGCTCTCCGCAATAAATCTATAGAAGTTTTTGAATGTTTTAGGTGACAAACCAAATCTCTTCAAACTCCTAATGAACTATAGCTGCTGTCTTGCCTTCTTTATAGCTGCATTGATGTGTTGGGACCAGATTAGATCCTCAGAGATCTTGGCACCCAGAAACTTGAAATTGCTCACTCTCTCCACTTCTGATCCCTCTATGAGGATTGGTTCATGTTCCCTCAACTTACCCTTCCTGAAGTCCACAATCAGCTCTTTCATCTTACTGACATTGAGTGCTAGGTTGTTGCTGCGACACCATTCAACTAGCTGATATACCTCCCTCCTATATCCTCTCTCACCTCCATCTCAGATTCTACCAACAATGGTTACACATCAGCAAATTTATGGATGGTATTTGAGCTATACCTAGCCACACAATCATAGGTGTAGAGGGAGTAGAGCAGTGGGCTAAGCACGCATCCCTGAGGTGCACCAGTGTTATTCATGAGTGAGGAGGAGATATTATCACCAATCCACACAGACTGTGGTATTCTGGTTAGGAAGTCAAGGATCCATTTGCAGAGGAAGGTGGAGAGGCCAAGGTTCTGTAGCTTATTGATCAAGACAGTGGGAATGATGGGGTTAAATGCTAGGCTATTGTCAATGAACAGCTTCTTAACATAGGTGTTTGTATTCCCTTCAGTTCTGCTGAAGGGTTTCGGTCCAAAACGTCGACTGTACTTTTTTCCATTGATGCTGCCTGGCCTGCTGAGTTCCTCCAGCATTTTGTGTGTGCTGCTTGGGTTTCCAGCATTTGCAGATTTTCTTTTGTAGGTGTTCGTATTGTCCAGGTGATCTAAGATGGTATGAAGAGCCAATGAGTTTGCATTTTCTGTAGACCTATTGTGGCGATAGGCAAATTGCAGTGCGCCCAGATCCTTGCTGAGGCAGGAGTTGATTCTAGCATTTACCAACCTCTCAAAGCACTTCCTCACTGTAGATGAGAGTGCTATTGGACGATAGACATTAAGGCAGCTCACATTAGTCTTCTTAGGCACTGGTATAACTGTTGCTTTTTTGAAGTAGGCAGGAACTTCTACCATAGTAATGAGAGGCTGAAGATGTCCTTGAGTACTCCCACCAGTGGTTGACACAAGCCTTACCAGGTACTACATCGGAGCCTACCATCTTCCTCAAAGAGAGCCTGACATCAGCCTCTGAGACAGAGATCACTGGGTCACAATGAATAGTCTGTGTGGCCACCAGGAAAAGAAAATCCTCCCATATGAGGTGTTTGGGTACCTTGACCTATAAGGCCAAAGTCAGCTACCACATATGAAGAGTGCCACCAGCATGTTCCACTCCAAGCTACACAATATTCTGCTTTGGCCTGCTGCTACTCATTCTTCATAACAGGGACTAAGTCTCAGAAATCATTTCCCCATTGTATATCCCTTAGTGAATTGTGGTGGCTCCCCGCCACTTACACAGGAGGAGCTAGGTTGGGCGATACATGATGCTATCACTAACGGCACCCACATCCGATATTTGAATTGTATTGCTGCACATTTGGAAAAATAAATCCACCTTTACCTTTGCAAAAGTCTGTAATTATTTCATGTGCAATAGATCGAATGCTGGGCTGCTTGTGATTCTCTGGAATGGCGCTGCGTTAAGCTGAAGTCGCTGATGACCTTCATTGCCTTTGCTCGGATGTTGTGAATGGCAGACTGTTCCTGCTGGTCACTGTGGGTGGGTGGACATTTCAGCAGCTGCTCCCTATATACTGTACCTCCTCCACTTTGTAAGCAGACAGCTGAAGTCCTGGTGAGACTGAAACGTCCCTCTGACCACTCCTTTTCTGAACGGCCACAGTACAGCTACAAAAGTTTTGATACCCAAATGAGGGTCAATATGGTCCTTTCCTTAAAAACAGAGAAACAAAATACCTCAAACACAAGGAAATATGCAGATGCTGGAAATTCAAGCAACACACACAAAATGCTGGTGGAACGCAGCAGGCCAGGCAGCACCTCTAGGAAGAGGTACAGTCGACGTTTCGGGTCGAGACCCTTCGTCAGGACTAACTGAAAGAAGAACTAGTAAGAGATTTGAAGGTGGGAGGGGGAGGGGGGAGATCCAAAATGATAGAAGAAGACAGGAGGGGGAGGGATGGAGCCAAAAGCTGGACAGGTGATTGGGAAAAGGGATACAAGGCTGGAGAAGGGAGAGGATCATGGGACGGGAGGCCTAGGGAGAAAGAAGGGGGGAGGGAAGCATCAGAGGAAGATATCGTGAGAGGGACAGAGGGAGAAAAAAGAGAGAGAAAGAAAGGGGAAAAAAATATATAATAATAAATAAATAAATAAGGGATGGGGTAAGAAGGGGAGGAGGGGCATTAACAGAAGTTAGAGGAGTCAATGTTCATGCCATCAGGTTGGAGGCTACCCAGACGGAATATAAGGTGGTGTTCCTCCAACCTGAGTGTGACTTCATCTTGACAGTAGAGGAGGCTGTGGATAGACATATCAGAATGGGAATGGGACGTGGAATTAAAATGTGTAGCCACTGGGAGATCCTGCTTTCTCTGGCGGACAGAGCATAGGTGTTCAGCGAAACGGTCTCCCAGTCTGCGTCGGGTCTCACCAATACATAGAAGGCCACATCGGGAGCACCGGATGCAGTATATCACCCCAGCCGACTCACAGGTGAAGTGTCGCCTCACCTGGAAGGACTGTCTGGGGCCCTGAATGGTGGTAAGGGAGGAAGTGTAAGGGCATGTGTAGCACTTGTTCCGCTTACAAGGAACAAAATAGTAATATTTTCCATCAAATTCATCAAGATTATGAAACAAAATGCTTGAACGATGTTTGTAGCAGACAGACATACTTAACTACTGCCGGTAAGTCTGAAAATATAAGTCAGAATCCTACAGTTTTATGGGCTGTTTGGATTAGAATTCCTTAATACACTGGATTCTATTTTAAAAGGAAATGCTCAGTGGATAAAAGAGGTAGTGAATAGGTTGGCAACATTTCAGTCTTTGAACTATACATAGATTGGTAGGATTTTGATACAATTCTGAAAACTATTTCAAAGCATATTATCCACCCACTGAAATTCTAATCATTACCGTTAATTACTGTACTCCCACTCCAATCTCAGTGCTGTTTCAATAATCTCAATTATTATCCACCCACTGCTTAGCATTGTAAAATAATAATCTGTAACACACCTTTCATATTAGTACAAGGTACTGAAGCAAACAGATACTTTGATTAATAAAAAAAAACATTCAAAATTAAACCTTTAAAGAATCCTTCATGTTTTACAGAATGTTGTGTGTTCCAACCCGGAAAGTCTGAGCTAAGCTATTTGATCTCAGCTAGTGGTATGTCTAATTAGGTACACTGATGGGGGGAGGACATTCTAAAGAGACCTGCTTCATATATAAGTAAGGTCAACAACAAGGTGCAGAGAATAAATACTCTGCAAACATAAGTGGAGCTTTCATGTCTGAGGAGCATTAATGGTTAAAATCTTCTCCAAAATATGAAAACAACACTAAAGCCAAGTACTAAACAGACTGAAAATCTGAAACAAAAAGATGAACTGCTTCACAGATACTGCATACTGCCTTATAGTCAAGATGTTATCCAGAAACCATACGTATTCCTGAAGGTACAAGAGACTGCAGGTACTGGGATCGAGAGCGATAAACAATCTGCTGGAGGAACTCATTGGATCAAGCAGCATCTGTGGGAGGAGAAGAATCAATGCAGGGTTTTGACCTGAAACATCGACATTTCCTTTCTTCCCACAGACGCTGTGTGACCTGTTGAGTTCCTACAGCAGGTTGCTTGTTAGTCCATACATAATCCCATTGTATCTCTACATCTAAAAAATAGTCTTCAATAATTTTAACTCAGCTACATGCAATTAATGAGGCATATGCTGTCATCTGTTTAATTATGATTAACCAAACGTTCTGAAGGGAACATATGGCAGGATGATGATAAGGAACAAGGGTAGACAATTCAGACCGTTGTATTGCAAGGCTCTTGTGACATTTCCTTAGATCATGATTGCTTCAGTGCCTCAATTTCATTTAACTCCCTTCAATCCAAAATGAACCCAAGTTAATCAATACCATTTTAAAAAATGTCAGTTTTGTCTCTGCCTCCGTTCCTTATTACTTTAATTGCATATTTCTACAACTATTATATAATGAAAAAAGTGTTTTCTGAAGAAACGTCCACATAGATTCAAGATTGTTTAATGTCATTCTTCGGTACACATATGTAAAGGAGAATGAAATTATTGTTACTCCTGATCCGACACAGCATAATCACACACAATAAAAATAAATACTTAGGATTGGCTGATTCTATGCACGTAAAGTGAAAGGAAGTAGGTACAGGAGTATCTGTACATAAGACATGGTGAGGTGAGTTAATGAGTGGAGTTGTTGATCAGTCTGATGGCTTCGGGGAAACAGCTGCTTTTGAGGCTGGTGGTCTTGGCTTGAATGCTGTGTAATCTTTTCCCCGATGGGAGTGGGACAAACAGTCTGCCAGCGTGGTGGGTGAGGTCTGTGTGGATTGGCAATAATATATCCTCCTCACTGACAATCCACACCGGTACACCTCAGGGGTGTGTGCTTAGTCCACTGCTCTACTCTCTCTATGTCCATGACTGTGTAGCTAGGCATAGCTCAAATTCCATCCATAAATTTGCTGATTGTTGGTAGAATCTCAGATGGCGACAAGAGGGCGTACGGGAGCGAGATATGCTAACTAGTGGAATGGTGTTGCAGAAACAACCTGGCACTCAACGTCAGCAAGACCAAAGAGCTGATTGTGGACTTCAGGAAGAGTAAGAGGAGGGGACACAAACCAACCCTCATAGATGGATCGTATGCAATTTCAAGCTCCTGGGTGTCAAGGTCTCTGAGGATCTAACATGGTCCCAACATTTCACTGCAGTTATAAAGAAGGAAAGACAGCAGCCATATTTAATTAGGAGTCCGAAGAGATTTTGTCACCTAAAACACTCAAAAACTTCTATAGATGTGCCATGAAGAGCATTCTGACAGACTGCATCACTGTCTGGTATGGAGAGGCTACTGCACAGGACTGAAAGAGGCTACAGAAGGTTGTGAAATTAGTCAGCTGCATCCTGGGTCCTAGCCTCCATAGTATCCAAGACATCTTCAAGGAACAGTGCCTCAGAAAGGTGGCTTCCATTACTGTGGACCCCCAGCACCCAGGACATACTCTCTTCTCACTGTTACTGCCTGGAAGGAGGTACAGAAGCCTGAAGGCGCACACTCAGTAATTCAGGAACAGCTTCTTCCCCTCTGCCATCTGATTTCTAAATGGGCATTGAGCCCATGAACACTACCTCACTTTATTTGAACATTATTTCTGTTTTTACACAATTTTAATCTAATTATTCAATATTCATATATACACTTACTGCAATTGATTTACTAATTTTTTTCTCTATTATCATGTATTGCACTTTACTGCTGCTGCGAAGTTAACAAATTTCATGACACATGCCAGTGATACTAAACCTGATTCTGATTCTGACAAGATATTGCTGGCACCTGTCTATATATACACTTGGCAACCATTTTACTAGGTACAACTTGTACCTCATAAAGTGGCCATTAAGTATTTGTTTGTGGACTTCTGCTGCTGTAGCCCATCCAGTTCAAGGTTCAACATGCTGTGCATACAGAGATGCTCTTTTGCACACCACTGTTGTAATGTGTGATTATTTGTGTTACTGTCACTTTTCTGTCAGCTTGAACCATTTTCCTCTGACCCCTTTCATGACAGTATATTGATTAAACACTCTTATTGCAATTCCATCCCTGGAAAAATATTGCGAGTATCTTTTTTATCAAATCTCTTCTTTATTTTAATAATCTTAATTAAATCATCTATCAACTTAATTAATTTAATGGAAGAGATGGGTCAATCACCTCCATACGCTGTGTAGAATTAGGGTTTATTGTGTCAACACCTGCAGAAATTAATCAGTGCTATAGCTCTCTGGCATGACATAGTGACAGATCAACTCAATCCATCATGGCCTAGTCTTGATGCAGTTGAATGTCTAGGTCATTTTTCACATATGTATCCAAATATATGGAAATATTGTTCTAAAGAACAATGTGAAGAAAATCTGCCACATACAGCATTATCGATTATCCTGGTAGATTTTCTGGAAATATTATCTGAGTGGGTGCAATTTCAGTAGCCAGCAAGAAAGCTGTTCTATAGTTTCTTCTATCTTTCTGTTACATCTTTAACCATATAATCAACTAAAACTATTTCAGAACAGAGAGAATTTTGGAAAATTATCACTAATATATCCACAGTTTTTGCTGCATACTCATTTAAACTCTTAGGATTCAGGTTTAGGCCCAGGGAAATCGTCAGATTTTAGTCTCCTTAATTTCTCTGGACCTTTATTTTTATTTACAAGGTTTTCACTTCAAATCCTCTCCATTTTTGCTGCATTTATTTGAACTGCAAATTACACTATGGAGGCTTAATTGTGAGAATCAAGGTGAAAATAGAATGTGGTACTGAGAAATGCTTCATTGGTAGAAGTCATTATTACATAACTGTTTATGGGTCTTGATGTATGCAAACTCACTGCAGTATTTCTTACATCATATTAGAACTACAGAAGAATTCCACCATGGGGAAAGGTCAGTTAGCCAATTAAATTTACAATTATTCTATGAAAGGGCATTTCAGGCAATCCCTCTCTTCAGCCCCCACCCTTTTAAGAACTTAACCAGTTCTATTCTCAATGCCTTGGAAACTTCCCTCATTACCCTGGCCTAACCACATATTTTATGGAACTGTTTGTCTTCATGTCGTACTTCACTCTCCCGACAGCACCTTCATTCTGTGATCACTAACAAGAGAAAATCAGGAGCAACACACACAAAATGCAGGAGGAACTCAGCAGGCAAGGCAGCATCAAAGGAAAAAAGTACCGTCGACATTTTGGGCCAAAACCCTTCAGCAGGATTGGAGGAAAAAAGCTGAGGAGTAGATTAGAAAGGTGGGGGGAGGGGAGGGAGAAACACCAGTGGATAGGTGAAACCTGGAAAGAGAGGGATGAAGCAAAGAGTTTGGAAGCTGATTGGTGAAAGAGACAGAAGACCATGGAAGAAAGAAAAAGGGGGGGGGGAGGAGGATTACCAGAGGGAGGCGATGGGCGGGCAAGGAGATAACATGAGAGAGGGATACGGGGATGGGAAATAGTGAAGGGGGGGTAGGTGTTATTGGAAGTTTGAGAAATCGATATTCATGCCATCAGGTTGGAGGCTACCCAAACGGACTCACAGGTAGTTTTAATAGTATTCAGGGCCCCAAACAGACTTTCCAAGTGAGGCAACACTTCACCTGTGAGTCTGTTGGGGTCGTATACTGTGTTCAGTGCTCCCGGTGTGGTCTCTTGTATATTGGTGAGACCCAGAGTAGATTGGGAGACCACTTCGCCGAGCATCTATGCTCCATCCACCAGAACAGGTGGGATCTCCCAGTGGTCACCCATTTTAACTCTACTTCCCATTCCCATTCCAATATGTCCATCCATGGCCTCCCCCACTGTTGGGATAAGGCCACACTTAGGTTCGAGGAACAACACCTTATATTCCGATTGGATAGCCTCCAAACTGATGGCATGAACATCAAACTTCCAGTAATGCCCCACCCCCTCCTCCTCTCTATTCCCTGTCCCCTTGTCCCTCTCTCACCTTACCTCCTCGCCCACCCATCACCTCCCTCTGGTGCTTCTCCTGCACCACCCCCCCACTTTTTTCTTTCTTCCATGGCCTTCTCTTTAACCAATCAACTTCCAAGCTCTTTGTTTCATCCCTCCCCCTCCAAGTTTCACCTATGGCCTGGCATTTCTTTCTCCCCTCCCCCCATCTTTCTAATCTACTCCTCAACTTCTTTTCTCCAGGCATACCGAAGGGTTTCGGCCCGAAACGTCGACTGCACTTTTTTCCATTGACGCTGCCTGGCCTGCTATGTTCCTCCAGCATTTTGTGTGATCACTGTTTCCTGATCCTTATGCGGATGAGAATAATTTCTCTCCACCTAGCTCCTTCAAAATGTAAATACCTCCTGTGTGAGACAATTAGGAGTGGTGGCAGAGGTATGGAAACTGAAGCATAGAGGGAATTAGGGTGTGGGGTCAGAAGAGTTGTGGACCAGATCATATATTTGGGCATATGATTAGCATGTGCAATGTATGAGTTGTGTGAATATTGTATTCAGTGTATGAAAACTGAGCTGGACAAATTAGCCTTTTTAAAAAATTGTATGCCTTCTTAAGTAATAGGAAAGAGAACTATTATCAAATTACTAACCTTCAAGCTCTCCAGGCTAACAAAAAGAAATCATTTCAATTGCATTTTTATGCTGGGAATTCAAATCTGTGAAGTGTTGTGAGGAGAATGGAAATGCACTCATTTTAGCAGCACTATAAAAGCAAATAAAATAATTAAAACACATTTAAACACCAGGACACTGAGATAATGGGTCGATGCAATACAAGAAAAACTAGTTACATTGTAAACGGAACAAATAAATTTATATATTAATAGACTAAAATATCAGTGAGACTAATATTTTAGATGGATGAGTTGACATAGGCGGAAAGATTGATTAGTCTGGGTTCATATCCATTGAATTTGGAAGGAAGAGAAGAGAAATAAAAGACCCTCATCCATTTTCTGTGTTATCTACCACACTGTGTTACCTAGACATGGACTGATTAAGGATAGTCAGCATGGCTTTGTGCGTGGTAGGCCATATCTAACTAACCTTATAAAGATTTTCGAGGAAGTTACCAGGAAGGTGGATGAAGGCACGGCAGTGGATGCTGTCTACGTTGACTTTAGTGAGGCATTTGAAAAGGTCCCACCTGGGAGGCTGGTCAAGAAGGTCCCATTGCTTGCATTCAGAGGTAACAAATTGGATTAGACATTAACTTTGTGGGAGAAGACTGAGAGTGGTAGTAGAGGGTTGCCTCTCTGACTGGAGGCCTGTGGTGTTCCACAGGAATCGGTGCCGGGTCCGTATTATTTTAATATTTTTTATTGAATTTTACATATTTTTCACGTATACAAATAAACAATAATAATAATTAAACTAAATAGTGAAACGTCCTCATACTTTTCACAATCATCAAAGGAAAAGAAATAGAAAATTTCACATACTTCACATACAAAGAAATAAAATAAAAACACATCAGAAAAAAAACCGTAGAAGAACTCAACAACACACAGCTATTTCAAAATGACTGTGTACCTGACGTCCAAGAAACTCCAATAAAGGTTTCCACACATTTTCAAATTCTCCTACCCTTCCTCTGGTTATGTAAGTCAGTCTCTCCAATACAATACAAGATGCCATCTCCTTCACTCATACATGTATCGAAGGTATATCCATTTTTCTCCAAGATCTATCATCCTCCTGGCCTGCAAAATTGACTGTTTTGAACCAACAGTAAGGTTCTTTGGATATATGCCTAGTACACACATTTTTGCTTGGTGAGGCATCTTTACCCCAACAATCTCGGATACAGTCTGAACAACTGTTTTCTAGTATTTTTAAAATTTTGGACAGTCCCATACACAGTGAAACAGAAACACGAGGAATTCTGCAGATGCTGGAAATTTAAGCAACACACATCAAAGTTGCTGGTGAACGCAGCAGGCCAGGCAGCATCTCTAGGAAGAGGTACAGTCGACGTTTCGGGCCGAAACCCTTCGTCAGGACTAACTGAAGGAAGAGCTAGTAAGAGATTTGAAAGTGGGATCTCCCCCTCCCCCTCCCACTTCCAAATATCTTACCAGCTCTTCCTTCAGTTAGTCCTGACGAAGGATCTCGGCCCGAAACGTCGACTGTACCTCTTCCTAGAGATGCTGCCTGGCCTGCTGCGTTCACCAGCAACTTTGATTTGTGTTCCAATAATACCATTTCAGGTTTGGGAGCTGTAGCCCTCCCCTTTCATAAGGCAGGTATAGCAGCCTAAGTCTCAGTCTAGATTTTTTATCATTCCAAATGAATTTACTGAAAATACTATTAAGCTTATCAAAAAATGATTTTGGTAGTGGGAGAGGAAGTGATTGAAAAAGGTATAGAAATTTTGGTAATATATTCATTTTGTTCATGTTTATACGGCCAGTCATTGATATGGGCATTGTTATCCATTGATCCAACGTCTCCTTCACTTCGCCCACTAGTGGATCATAGTTTGTTGGGACGATCGTTTTAATTTCAGGGGCAATTTTGACACCAAGGAGGGTAAATCCTTCCCTTGCATTTATAAATGGGGTTTTTATGACTGGTTTCAATCTTTCTTCTTCGTTCAAAAATAGTATTGTTGATTTTGAGTTGTTAATGTTATAACCAGAGAACTGCCTAAACAATTCAATCTGTTGCATTAAGTTTGGAATACTGACGGATAAATTTGTTAAAAAAAAGAATCACGTTGTCAGCATGTAAGGATATTCTATGTTTTTGTTCTCCTAGCTGGATGCTCGACAGGCCTGTCTGCATTCTTATTGCCATAGCCAAGGGTTCTATGGCCAGTATAAGCAACATCAGAGACAAAGGACATCCCTGGTGAGTAGATCTCTCCGAGATGACTGATTTAGAAACTGTACTATTTGTTTAGACACTGGCTATCAGATTTGTATATAAAATCTGAATCCACTTAAGGAAGTTCTTTCCAAATCCAAATCTAGGCAATACGTTAAATAAATATGGCCTTTCTATTCTATCGAAGGCCTGCAGAGCATCCAGTGATAATACTGCTGTATCTTTAGCGTCAAATTTTTCATGGATTATGTTAAGAACTCTTCTAATATTATGGAATCCTTGGCGTTTTTGCACAAAACCATTCTGATCATTATGAACTAGTTGTGGGATATAAGGATCTAATCTTCTTGCTAAGGCTTTACAAAGTATTTTTGTGTCCAATCCAATTAGACTTATCGGTCTAAATGAGGAATTGTAGGCGGTTTGCCTGGTTTCAAATCAGTGTTATCATTGCTGGCCTTAAAGAGGGTAGGAGAGTTCCATTCCCATAAGATTCATTATACATATTTAAGAGTGGGGCTAGTAATTTTTCTTGAAATGTTTTGTAGAATTCAATTGGTAGGCCATCAGACCCTGGTGCTTTACCACTGTTAATATTTTGGATAGCCTGTGATATCTCTTCAATTGTTATACCTCTGTCTAACTCATTTTTTGCATCTTCTGTCAGTGTCTGGAATTGAAACTGATCAAGAAATGTGTCCCGTTCTTCAGAGGCTTGGGGGCATTCCAATCTATATAAATGTTCATAAAATTCTCTAAAACTGTTATTAATTTCCAATGGGTCTACTGTTAGGCTTCCTGAAGAGGTTATTGTACTGTTAATTGCTCTATCAGACTGTATTTTTTTAAATTCTCCATGCCAAGGGTTTCCCAGCTTTTTCTCCTTGATCGTAATAAGATTGCTTCAGCCACATTAAACTTTTTGAAGCTTTATCAGCAGATAATTTATTATATTTGGCTCTCAAAAGTAGCAGATCTCTTTGTTTTGTTGGATCATCCCTTTCATTTAGTTCTATCTCTAAAGATTTAATTTGTTTTTCCAAGGTTTCCATCTCTATTTTTTGTTGTTTGGCCTTGGAGCTTGTTATAACTAATGATTTCTCCTCTAATATATGCCTTGAACGTGTTCCATCTCGTGCTGGCACTAGTTTGATCTGTATTTAACTCAAAATAACTTTAGTTCCCACAAATTTAACAAAGTCTGGGTTTTGTAGCCATCTTACCTGAAATCACCAGTTAGGGGGACTGTGAATAACTTTCTCTACATGAATACTTAACAAGATAGCAGCATGGCCGCTTATCTATGCTATCATACCAGCAACTTTTAATCTTTGATAAGAGCTCTCTTGAAACAAGAAAATAATCAATATGGGAATGAGATTTACATGTACTTGAATGACAAGAGTATTCTATTTTGCCAGGGTTTTGTTCTCTCCATACTTCAACCAAATTTATATCCCCAATGTATTGTTTTAGTAATTTTCCAGTTTGTGCCTTATAGGTATCACAGCCTGTAGAGCGATCCATTTCTGGGTTTAAAGTGCAATTAAAGTCTCCTCCAGTGATATAAAAGCCTCGTAAAGTGGACACAGTAAGGAAAAAAATCTTCAAAAAATTTAGGATTATCCTCATTTGGGCCATATATACTGACTAGGTTTAATGTGAAAGAGAGGATATTACCTTGTGTAATAACATACCTTCCGCCTGAGTCTTGGATTGTTTTCATAGTTTGAAATGGTATCGTTCTATGAATAAGAATAAGTACACCTCTAGCATAGTTGTTGTATGTTGCATATATTACTTGGCCAGGCCATCTATTCCATACCGATTTAATATCTGAGACTGTCAGATGGGTTTCTTGAAGAAAAATTATTTTGGACTTAAGCTGTTTGATCCTATTTATAACCTGTTTCACTTTGGTTAACAAACATTCCAGCTTGTGACTTCTATATTAAAGATATTCTGAGTGCTCGTTTGTTCCATATGTAGTACATGTCAATTATACCAGGAAAAGGAGTAAGAATTATTGCTGCTGTGTTGGGTGCACAACATACATAAAGAAAAACAAAAAACACGTATACATTTACACATATAGACATTTGAACTCCTGAATTCCCCCTCCCTTACTCAAAACAAAAAACTATAGGGCTCGTGCTGATCCACTCAAGGCTTGCAAAGGAATTTGCATCAGGTGGAAAAATGGGCTGAAAAATGGCGGATGGAATTTAATGCAGACAAGTGCAAGGTCTTGCACTTTGTAGGACCAACCAGGGTAAGTCTTACACAGTGAACGATAGAGCACTGAGGAGTGTGGTAGAACAAAGGGATCTGGGAAGACAGGTCCTTAAATTGTTGAAAGTGATGTCAAAGGTTGATAGGGTTGTAAAGAAAGCTTTTGGCACATTGGCTTTCATAAGTCAATGTATTTGAAGTTGGGATGTTATGTTGAAGTTGTATAAGATGTTGGTGAGGCCTAATTTGGAGTATTGTGTGTAGTTTTGGTCACCTTACTTACAGGAAAGATGTAAACAAGGTTAAAAGAGCACAGAGAAAATTTACAAGGATGTTGCCGGGTCTGGAGGACCTGAGTTATAAGGAAAAATTGAATAGGTTAGGAGTGTATTCTTATGAACGTAGAAGATTGAGAGAAAATTTGATAGAGGTATATAAAATTATGAGGGGTATAAATAGGGTAAATACAAGTCTGCTTCTTCCACTAAGGTTGGATGTGACTGCAACCCTGAGGTCATGGGTTAGGGTGAAAGGAGAGAAGTTGAAGGGGAACATCAGGGGAAATTTCTTCACTCAGGAGGTCATGAGAGTGTGGAATGAGCTGCCAGCACAAGCTCAATTTCAACATTTAAGAGAAGTTTGGATAGGTACATGGATCGTTGGGATATGGAGGGCTATGGTCCTGGTGTATGTCAATGGGAGTAGGCAGTTTGAATGGTTTTGGCATGGACTAGGTGGGTGAAGGGCCTGTTTCTGTTCTGTACCTCTCTACGAGTCTATGACATGTGCTTGGAATATGGTACGAAATCAGAGCACACACTGAAAACCCACATAGGCCATGCGAACTCCACGAACACAGCATCGGAGATTAGATTCTCCCTTGCTGGAACTGTGCAGCAGCAGCACCACCACTGAACTGTTTGCCCCAAATGTCTAGACTTGGTGAATATAGAGAGGATGAATCAAGATCTAGGTCACTGTTTAAAAGTAAGGGGTTGCCCATTTAAAACGGAAACTGGCGAAAAAATTCTCTCAGATGTTTGTGAACTTTTAGAACACTCTTCCTCAAATCGTGCTGGAAGCAGAGTCTTTAAACATTTTTTTAATTGAGGTAGACAGAAACTTATTACGCGATAGGGTGAAAGGATACTGTGACTTCTCATGAAATCGGAGTTGATGTTACAATCAGATCAGACATGAGTAAATGATGCAACAGTTGAGGGGTTGAATGGCCTTCTCCTGCTCTAATTTACGATGCCTCCAACCCCTTGATCATATAAATGAGTATTACAACCTGGGAGTTTGTCCAATTTAACTGAAAATTCTTAATTTTCAATCACTTGCTTATTTTTTTCACAGTAGAGCCCCAAAAAGCAGGGAAAATTGTAAAACATGAAAAACTGAAATGACAGCAGTTCAAAAGTGTTCACCTTTGCTCAGCACTTAGTTGAACTACCTCTGGCAGCTATTACAGCCAGTAGTCTTTTTGGATAAGTCTCTATTAGCTCGGCAGAATACAATGGAGCAAGATTTGCCCATTCCTCCTTGCAAAATTGCTCCAACTGTGCCTGGTTAGTTGTGGAGTGGCGATGGACAGCAATCTTGAGGCTTTGCCAGAGATGTTCAATTGGGTTAAGGTCAGGACTCTGACTGGACCACTCAAGGACATCAACTTTCTTCATTTGAAGCCACTCCATGCTTGCTCTGGCAGTGTGCTTTGGGTCATTGTCCTGCTGAAAGATGAACTTCCTCCCCAGATTATGCTTTCCTGCAGAGGCTAGCAGGTTTTTATCCAGGATCTCTCTGGGTTTCATCTTCCCATCAAACCTGACCAGGTTTCCAGTCCCTACTGTCAAAAAGCATCCCCAAAGCATGATGCTATCTTCTCCATGCTTTACAGTAGGAACGGTGTCACCTGATATGCAGTATTAGTTTATGCCACATATATCACTTGGTGTTGAGGCCAAATGGTTCCACTTTAGTCTCATCCGGCCTCAAGACCTTCCACATCTTGTCTGTATCTTCTGTGTGACTCTTTGCAAAGTCTTTACCAGCAAGGATATGCCCTTTTTTTTAGCCTGGGCTTCTTCCTTCTCACTCTTCCATAAATACTCTTCTTGTGCAAGGCCTCAGAGATTGTAGAACCATGAACTTAATCTCTATTTGCAATGATTGACTTCTACAGCTCACTCACTCAGAGTGACTGTTGGCGTCACAGCAGCTTCTCTTACAAGTACCGTTCTTCTCTGGTGACTAATGTTAGAGGGGCAGCTTCACAATTTTGATTTTTAATTTTTAGTAAACTGTTGACAGATTTTGGAATTTTTCTTCTAATTTGACATGATGCGCAATGTTTTGTAGATTAGCTCAAAACTCCTACTTCAATATATCTTAAATTTAGAAAACGAGGCAGTAAGATGTGAAAATAGTTCTGGGGGCTGAATACTTTTTCAAGGAGCTGTATATGTTTTTCATTGATTTTGTGCAATAATAAATTATTTCTAAATACTCAGACCTGAGAATTGCATTATACCCACAGCACAGAATTAGATTCAAAGTGCAATTGTCATTCAGAAAGGACAACTCTTTTTTTCCCTCCCAGAGTATAATCTCACATATCAGAAGCAGCAAACCTTCCATGTGTTACTGAGGGAGGTGGCAATATTATTATCTGAATTAATTGGGACAATACTTTGTGATTGAAATTGGATTCTGCATTGCCCTCTGGTGTTCAGTTAAAAGAACTGCACCATGAGGTATTGGGACTGCACTATTTTGAGGTAAGGAATGGATGGTGTAATCTTACAGATTTAACTGGGGGATGTTTCCAACTGTTTTAATACCTTAAATATAGCTTTCCTTCACCACCCAAAAAATATTTTAAATGATAAAAATCCATGAAAATAATAACTATTTGAAGTTAAATTAACATTTAATCACATTTGAATAACACAAAATTCATTTTTAGCCATCAGAAATAAAGGCACTAGTAAATACAGCCGTAAAAAAATTCCAGCACTAATTTATATTTAAATTATTGGCTTTAATAATAGTAATAATCTTTTAATAAGAGCAAAAAAATGCTATTTGCATGTTTATCTAATATTCAGTTTCGACTGATACCTGTAACTGCATACTCCTCCCTCTTTTTTGTGCTCATTTAAATTTATAACTGTTGTTAGCTGAGACATTGAAGTAATAGAGTCATAAAAAAATAACCTGGCTTTGTCTAATCTAAACTAATTAATACCCTTTTCTACTAAGGTGGTAACGAGGAGATTTGGTATGTCACATAATAAAAAAATGATACATTACAGATTTTATATATATATAAAATAACTAACGCAAAAAGAGAGTAAAAGTGAGGTAGTGTGCATGGGTTTGCTATCTGCCCAGGAACCTAAAGGCGGAGGGTGATGGGGTCCTTAATGATAGATGCTGCCTTCTTGAGGCACAGCCTTTTAAAGGTGTCTGGTTGCAGGGAAGCCAGTGCCCTAGGTGGAAACAGCTGAGTTTACAACTTTCTGCAGATTATTTTCGATCGTGTGCAGTCGTCCCTTCATACCAGATGGTGATGCAACCAGTTTGAATGCTCTCCACGGTACAATTACAGAAATTTACGTGTGTCTTTGGAGCATATCAATTCTCCTCAAACTCCTAATGAAATATAGCCACTGTCGTGCTTTCTTTTTAATTGCATCAGTATGTTGGTCCTAGGATAGATCCTCAGAGATTTTAACACAGGTACGTGAAACTGTTTACCCTTTCACTTCTGATCCCTAATTGAGGACTGGTGCGCGTTCCTTTGGCTTCCCCTTTCTGATTTAATTCCTTTGTCTTACTGATGTTGAGTGCATGGTTGTCACTGCGACACCACTCAACCAGCTGATCTATCTCCCTCCTGTACGCCTCCTCGTCACCATCTGAAATTCTGTCAACAACAGTTGCGACGTCGGAAAATTTATAGATAGCATTTGAAATGTGCCTAGCCAACAATCATGGGTGTAGAGAGAGTAGAGCAGTGGGCTAATTCCCTTTGAGGTACTGTGATCAGAATTTGAGAACTATATTTCAGAACTCCATTTTCAGCCTAATTTCTGCGGGCTGAACCTCTAATTATTTGAATATATGCCCCACATATGATCAGCTAAATATCCTGAAATTCAAAGGGGTTAGTTTATTTAAGAACATTTATGTTTAAAGTGCAAAGGCCTATGTTTAACAACCTTTTACTGCATCAATCCCTAAATAGTGCCCAATCTGCTTTCACCCTATTATTTTCAACAGGTTCAGCAGGTTTCCCTTCAATTGTCCCTAGCCCAAACAAACCCTTTGGGAAAGTAGTGCATGCTTCAACGACCCTCTATGTGCAAGGAAATGTTTCCTAGCCTTCTTCCACAATTATAGATGATTTTAAATAACTATTCTCGAACTAAAGAAAATATCCTTCGACTATTCACTCTCATTGGGCACAATTGTTTGAAAAACGTTGCAATCCTCTGATTCAGTATTATTCCCACAATCTCATCCGCTCTTATAACCAGGTTTCCATCCACACCAATAGTAGATCAAAGCTTTCCACCAATTTATACAAATTCAATAAGATTTTCTCTTCATTAGACTGTACCATTTTATTCATGAAGCTCAAAATGTCATTTGCCATTTTACTGTCCTGGCTCCTGTTGAAAGTATTTGAAGGTTCAAATACATTATTCCACAAGTCTCAGTTCATCTCCCTCCTTTCAGCTTCTGTCTATTGAGTGGCTACTCCTATTTGTTGTTTTCACAGAATGTATTACTTTGTACTTGCCCTGAATTAGATCTAACCCCGTGTAGCTTTTCCACAAACCTGTCATTTAAATCTTCTTGCCAAAGCCCACATTTGTAATTGTGCTTCTTTTCACTGTCCAAATCATCTAAATGGTTAAGTCATTTTCCTAACTGCATGTACTACCTGACCTGCTGAGCAGTCAGCACTTAATACAAGAGGCAGAAAACTAAACGAAGAGCAGTATTTGTCCCTGTAGATTCAGGGTAGCAGTGGAGTATGGCTTAGTGCATTTTCTGATATTGTGCCTAAAATCATTGTTCAAACAATTGCATGTCACAAGGCTATTTGTCACAGTTACATTGCATTGCTGCTGAGTTAATAATGAGGAGTTGAGAATCTGTGCACATTATTTCGGAGATGAAAATGTTGGGAGACGAACTAAAGTGCACAGTAATTGAATTGACCTGGAATTAAAACTGACACTTCAGTCACAACAGCAATTCTGATGATTGATGTGTATCTTAAAGGTCATAAAAACCTTTCTACAGCTGCTGAATGGCTTTGGTTTCCTTTATTGCTATGATGGTTGTATAGGCATCCATTCTCTTAGCCACAACTTCCTCCAGCTCCAGAAAAGTGTGAAGCCATCTTTGAAATGCCACAAGCCCCCAACCCTTGGCAATCCTGCCATTCCTTCTCAAAATAAATGTTCAGAATAAGTAGCAACAGAAGTAGCATTCAACTTGCTCCTTCAACTGCACTCTGCTATTCTGCAAGACCATAGCTGATTTGGTACCATGGCACCATTTTCCTGTACAGTATCTCTGTTCTGAAATGAACTCAATAACCCACCTTCCTCAGCCCTCCAAGGTAGAGAATTCCAAAAATTCACCACCACCTGTCCTAAATCTCCATCCTTTTTCTGAGAATGTGACTCCTCCTTATTCTAGACCTGATTCTATACTCTGGTAAAGGAAGCATCCTCCTTATTGAGCCCTGAAAGAATTCAACCTGATTCAGAAAGAGCCCCTCTCTTTCTTCTAAACTTCAGAGAATATTACCTAGCTTATTCAATTTCTCTTCATTCTAACCCACCATCCCTCAAACCAGAGACGCAAGAGGCTGTAGATGCTGGAAGAACTGCTGAGTTTCTCCAGCAGCTTATGTGTGATCTCCCAGACTAGTCTATTATATTTTCACTGCACCCCCTTTATGGCAGGTATGTTTTAGGGAAGGAGACCAAGACTGTACACAATTCTACAAGTACAATCGATCCCTCTAAAACCCTATTTAACTGAAGACCTCCTTACTCCTGACCTGTTCTCTGGTGGTACCTTATTCATTCTACTAGTCAGATCCTCAAAGAACTCAAGTACATTCATCAAATTTGTTTTTCCTTTCTTAAGTCCATACTGACTCTGCTCAATCCAATTATTCTTTACGAGTCTCTTCTGCATCTCTGGCGTCAGGGCCACAGAAATCCCCAGTTCTCTTTTTCCCCCTTTCTTTTACAGAAAGGTTTATATTTGCAACTCTTAAGACCACGGAAACAATACCAGAATCTGTAGAACTTTGTGGAGGAATTAAATCACTGGAGTATCCTGGATAATGGTCCTTTGGTGTAAATTGTTTACAATTGACATTGAAGACCTGGAGGAAAGAAGGAAATGTAAGGTTGCAAAGTTTGCCAATGATACAAAAATGCACAATGTGATGAGGACATTGTGATTCAGCAGAGAGATAGATTGACTGGGTGAAGATGTGGCAAAGAGTTTAATGCGGAAAATATAAGATCGCGTACTTGTAAATGGAGAGAGACTACAACTGAGTGAAGCTCTGAGACCTAGATGTTTTTGTCCATGAATCACAAAACGTTAGCAGGCAGTTTCAACAACTGGTTAAGAAGGTAAATGATATTTTGGCTTTTATTGCAGAAAGGTTGGAGTTAAAGGACGGAGACTTAGTTACAGTTGTACGGGGTATTGACAAGACCTAATCTGGAATACTGCAGTTTTGACCCCCTTGCCCAAGAGCCTACAGTAGAACCTGGGATGAGAGGACTGTCCTATCAAAATAAGCAAGACCATTTGGGAATGGCAAGGTAGACTTGAGAATTAAATTTGTAACGTGTTCAGTGTTTACCACCTTGATAGCCATCTCTTTCAAATCTCTGGAGTTTAGATGTCAGATATTTTAAGTTTATAAGTTTTTAATTTCACTGATTTTTTTAGTACACTCAGACCCTGCTTAACGCTGAGAATGCGTTCCACGGAGAAGGAGCACTATGTAAACCAGCGCTATGCAGGGTTATTATAACATTATGTAAATAGACATGTGTTCCTGATTTTTAAAAAATCAAACCTGAGAGATATGATGTATTATTTTATGTTCTTATGGAGTAAGAAACACGCAAACAGGCCTAACCTAGGAGCAGCAACACATTGCAGCAGCGGAGGGAGGCGGGTGGTGGTACATATTAGAGGAGGGACCAGGCTGTGGGTCCTCTAACTTTGGCTTTTTCTTCAAGTAAGCATCAAGATTTGACTGCCTTTTCTTAAGCTTCCTCTCATGAAACAGTCTCCATAGCAGGAAATCATGTCAACAACACCTCTCTTTGCCTTATTGCTTCGTTCCCAGTCAGGGTCATTCTGATTGTCCAGGTAGCCAATTTCAAAGAGGTGCCAACATCAACCTGACACTCATCAGCTTCCAAACGCCGTTATCACTTGCAGGTTCACATCCATGCTAATGCTTTTCCTAGATGTTTTAGATGTACTACCCTCACTGGAAGTTGCAGGCTATTTTCCAGACATTCTGGGTGAAAAAATAGGAATTGGTGAGGGAGCAAGAACATTTACACACTTGGGGAGGCAGAACGTGAACTAATAAGTGGTTAGCTGTGAGTGGCACAGAGCGCATGTAAAGTGCTCTCATTGTCTGATAGAGTGTTTACTGGAATGGCAGCCGCTCTTCAACTTGTGTTCATTGTAATTCATTCTAAACAACTCAAGTGTTGTTTAGAATGAATTTTTGTCATTTTTAAAAATTTCAGTAAAGATAAGGTTCCCCATGCGATGCTCATTCAGAAAGTAATGAGGCATGGAATCCAAGGACACTGCTTCGTGGATCCAGAAATGGTTTGGCCACAGAAACAAAGGGTGGTTATAGATGGTTCGTATTCTGCATGGAGTACGGTGACCAGTGGTGTTCCACAGGGATCAGTTCTGGGACCCCTCCTCTTTGTGATTTTTATAAATGACCTGGATGAGGAAGTAGAAGGGTGGGTTAGTAAGTTAGGGGTGTTGTGGATAGTTTGAAGGGCTATCAGAGATTACGACACGACATTGGTAGGATGCAGAACTGGGCTGAGAAGTGGCAGATGGAGTTCAACCCAGTTGTGTGAAGTGGTTAATTTTAGTAGGTCAAATTTGAAGACAGAATATAATATTAATGGTAAGGCAGTGTGGAGGATCAGCAAGATCTTGGGGTCCAAGGCGTGTTGGCCTTCATCAAGCATGTTCAAGATTGAGTTCAAGAGCCATGAGGTAATGTTATAGCTATACAAGACCTTAGTTAGATCCCACTTGGAGTTCAGTTCTGGTGACCTCATTACAGGAAAGATGTGGATACTATAGAGAGAGTGCAGAGGAGATTTACAAGGATGTTGCCTGAATTGGAGAGTATGCCTTATGAGAATAGTTTGAGTGAACTTGGCCTTTTCTCCTTGGAGTGAAGGAGGATGAGAGGTGACCCGATAGAGGTGTATATGATGATGAGAGGCATTGATCGTGTGGATAGTCAGAGGCTTTTCCCCCAGGGCTGAAATGGCTAACACAAGGGGGCACAGTTTTAAGTTGCTTGGAAGTACGTACAAGGGGGATGTCAGAGCTAAGTTTTTCACACAGAGGGTGGAAGGTGCGTGGTATGCACGGCCAGTGAAGGTGGTAGAGGCAGATACAGATACAATAGGGTCTTTTAAGATACTCTTAGATAGGTACATGGAGCTTAGAAAAATAGATGGCTATGTGGTAGGGAAATTCTAGGCAGTTTCTAGAGTAGGTTACATGGTCGGCACAACATTGTGGGCTGAAGGGCCTGTAATGTGCTGTAGATTTCTGTTTCTAATTGAATAACTGAGTTGTAACAAATAAGTGCCAGGCGGGGTCTGAATGCACTTTATTTTAATCCTAACACTTAGCTCTTTCAACTTTTCATTCTCTCTAGATCCCCTGTCCTCTGGTATTTTTGGCAAGTTTATTATCTTTTTCTCCGAAGATTGTAGTCATTTAATTCCTCTTCCTTATCAGAATACTTCTAGCTATCTTATTTGAAGTACAGTTATTATTTATCAGATAGCCCAATCTCTACCCATCTCAGCTTCTGCAGGTAAAATCCACCTTTGGCTATTCCAGAGCTCTGCTGGTCACTGCTCAGAATCAGATCTATTGTTACTTACATGACATTAAGTTGTTTAGTTGCAGCAACACAGCGCAAAAACAAAAATCTATAACTTATAAAAATGAATAGTTTCAAAAAGTAAAAACAAGATCGTAAGTGTTCACTGTGTACATACATCTATTGATGCTTCTGGACACATCTTCAGTGATGTTCATAAACTGTTCAAAAATATGATGGTAGAGGGGAAGAAACTTTTCCTAAATATGTGCATGGGTCTTCAGGGTCTATACCACACTACCACTAATAAAGAAGAGGGCATGTCCTAGATGATTTGGGCTTTTAATGATGGATGCTCTCTTCTTGAGGAACCACCTCTTGAATATGTTGTCAGTGGTGGGGAGGGTGCCAATGATAGAGCTGATTGAGTCTAGAACCTTCTGCAGCTCCTTGGATCCTGTGCATGGGAGACTCCATACCAGTCAGAATGCTCCCACCATAAGTCTCTGGAAACTTGTAAGTCTTCTGTGACAAACCACATCTCCTCAGACTCATAAAGTGCTGCATCCATGGTCTGCAAGCTTCAGTTAATCTGAAACTTGTATAATTCATTCTAGATTACCTCATATCTGTAACCATTCACTGATGTTCACACGAGGAATTCTGCAGATGCTGGAAATTCAAGCAACACACATCAAAGTTGCTGGTGAACGCAGCAGGCCAGGCAGCATCTCTAGGAAGAGGTACAGTCGACGTTTTGGGCCGAGACTCTTCGTCAGGATGAAGATCTAGAGATGCTGCCTGGCCTGCTGCATTCACCAGCAACTTTGATGCGTGTTCACTGATGTTCATTAAGCTGGGATATCCCACAGCTTGCCTACTACAGTCTCAAGCTCACAGCTCTGCTCACTGTATTTCTGGATATAGAGGGGGCAACCATGATGATATCCCAAGATGAATTTACTAATTTCTTTCCTCAGTTAAGAACTCCTTCCAGATGTAAGGCCATTGTTCCAGCAGCAATTCTCCATGGTGTAAAGCCGACAGGATGGACTTTCTTCAGATGCACAGTTCAGTGGTGGATCAGTCAGAGAGGTGAGTATCCAAGCGTCAGGACATTTTTCAACTGCACAAGACTTCCTGAGGCATAGTACTTGCATGCATGGCTGTGTGATTCTTGTCCAATGATTTTGAATTAACTAAAATCTCAGTTTTATAATTCTAGTTCATTTAAATTCCACTAAACCTTCATTTTCATTAAGGGTCAACTTCTACCCTCCTCAGCTCCTTCCTGCCGAAGGGTTTCGGCCTGAAAACGTCAACTGTGCTTTTTTCCATAGATGCTGCCTTGCCTGCCCAGTTCTTCCAGCATTTTGTGTGTTGCTAAGATTTCCTGGATTTGTTCTGGACACTCAAAGCTGCTGCGCAGGTTGGCTCTGTGATTAAGGTGGAATATGGTGCATTGGCCATCATCAACAATGGGATTGAGTTTAAGAGCTGAGAGGTAATGTTACAGCTATATAGGACCCTGGTCAGACCCCAGTTAGAGTACTGTGCTCAGTTCTAGTCACCTCATTACAGGAAGGATGTGGAAACTATAGAAAGAGTGCAGAGGAGATTTATAAGGATGTTGCCTGGATTGGGGAGCATGCCTTATGAGAATAGGTTGAGTGAACTTGGCCTTTCCTCCTTGGAGCAGCTGAGGACGAGAGATGACATGATAGAGGTGTATAAGATAATGAGACATTGATTGGATAGTCAGAGGCTTTTTCCCAGGGCTGAAATGGCTAACACGAGAAGTCACCGTTTTAAGGTGCTTGGAAGTAAATACAGGGGAGATGTCAGAGGTAAGTTTTTTTTATGCAGAGTGGTGAGTGCATGGAATGGGCTGACGGCAACGGTGCTGGAGGCGGCTATGATAGGGTCTTTTAAGAGACTCCTGGATAGGTACATGGAGCTTAGAAAAATAGAGGGCTATGGGTAACCCTAGGTAATTTCTAAAATACGCATGTGTTCAGCACAGCATTGTGGGCCAAAGGGCTTGCATTGAGCGGTAGGTTTTTTTCTATGTTTCACTACAACTAAGTGTATTCATATTTTATGTTGCTTTTTGTTTACAATTTGAACTTCCCTGATTAAACCTTAATATCTCCCCTTATGAATCTGCCTCTGAACAAGGACTCAATGATTTCACGTACAATTATTCAATTGACTTAGTTTCATTTGGATTATATTCCTGAAAGAATCTGAGACACAGATCCACATTAGAGGCAATATATAAATACAAATTGATTTTTTCTTTCAGAATTCCAAAATTAAGCATTTTTTTAAAAAAGTACATGACATTTTCCCCACTGCCAGGTGCAATTTGTTGTTACAAAAACTACAAAAAATAAGCAGCAGTGGATTTTTAATCATTTTATTGTAAATGTCATCTTTTTGAAAAAAAAATCACAACAAAATTAACTGCAATGTGACTCACATTGCAATATACAGAATAAATGAAGTAGAGAAAGCATGAAAGCCCTCCAAGCGGACTTGTGTCTTCTGTGTGGATAGTGCACCTCTCAAACTCTGTTAAAATGATTAACACAGCCATTGACAAGAACAATTCTTTTGTCTTCAGGTACAATTTTGCACAGTAGCTTGTGCTCAATGTGAAGGAATACTTCTGCTTAGTTTCCCTTGACTGTCCATATTACTTGCCAGGGATCCCATTCGTAAATTCATTCACTCTGAAGTTTACTTTAAAGCCGTCACCTTAGATCTTGCAACTATTTCATTGATGAAACTGTTATTCTGTGCCAGCACCTCGGACTTCAACATCATCAGCTTCTGCTTTACCTGTTTTTCAGACAGGTCACAAATGGGCAATGCTTTGATGCTTGATAGAAAATCAGCAATGATTCTTTCACCATCCTACAGAAATGCAAGGGGAAATATTACTCCATGGCTACAGTAAACATCTCATCATTTTCATGCTGTCTCAGAGCTTCAGTAATGACCAGAGACTAAATGCTCCAAGTAAATTATTTTACACGGAAAATGTTCTGATACCTAGCAGAAATGCCACTTGACGTTCTTAAACTGTAGACACAGGCACACCTTAATATTATACCCATTATCATAGAGGACCCTTCAGATTTTAAAAAGGGAGAAAAGGTGGAGCCTGAAGTCCACATTAGCATGATTTTCCAAGAAGATAAAACATAAGATTTTATGATATTCAGTAAGTCAGGCAGCATGTATGAAGACAGAGTGAACATTTTGGGTCAAAGCCCTCTATCCGAACTGTTGTATGATCTCGGATGAAATGTTAGAACAGTTTTCCCTTCATACATGAAGGCTGAGTGTCTAATGCTGAGTCTATTGTGCGGGGCCTATCAGCGGTGACAACTGAGCCCGACAAACTAAATAAAAATACAGAAGGGATAAGTGGAGCGACATTGTCGGGAGTAGGCCAGTGGCGAGAGCAGAAGCAACAGGCTTTGGCTCATTCAGGCTTCAGCAAGGTAAGTGGGTAGGTGGCTTTCGATTTTGGTTTTCTTTGCATTTTTTTGAGGAATAGAGAGTATGTCAGTAGCGTTAGTATTTTGCTCTGGATGTTAGATGTGGGCCACACCTGCACCAGGTGCACCGAGATGCAGCTCCTAAGAGACTGTATTAGGGATCTTGAGCTGTGGTTCGATGACCTACAATTTATTAGGGAGAGGGAACAGGAGATAGAGAGTTAGTCACCCTGAGGCTGCAGGAATTAGGTTAACAACAGGAATTCTGCAGATGTTGGAAATTCAAGCAACACACATAAAAGTTGCTGGTGAACGCAGTAGGCCAGGCAGCATCTCTAGGAAGAGGTGCAGTCGATGTTTCGGGTCGAGACCCTTTGTCAGGATTAACTGAAGGAAGAGTGAGTAAGGGATTTGAAAGTGGGAGGGGGAGGGGGAGATCCAAAATGATAGGAGAAGACAGGAGGGGGAGGGATAGAGCCAAGAGCTGGACAGGTGATTGGCAAAAGGGATACGAGAGGATCATGGAACAGGAGGTCTGGGAAGAAAGACGGGGGGGTGGGGGGGAGAACCCAGAGGATGGGCAAGGGGTATATTCAGAGGGACAGAGGGAGAAAAAGGAGAGTGAGAGAAAGAATGTGCGTATAAAAATAAGTAACAGATAGGGTACGAGGGGGAGGTGGGGCATTAGCAGAAGTTAGAAAAGTCGATGTTCATACCATCAGGTTGGAGGCTACCCAGACGGAATATAAGGTGTTGTTCCTCCAACCTGAGCGTGGCTTCATCTTTACAGTAGAGGAGGCCATGGATAGACATGTCAGAATGGGAATGGGATGTGGAATTAAAATGTGTGGCCACTGGGAGATCCTGCTTTCTCTGGCGGACAGAGCGTAGGTGTTCAGCAAAGCGGTCTCCCAGCCTGCGTCGGGTCTCGCCAATATATAAAAGGCCACATCGGGAGCACCGGACGCAGTATATCACCCCAGCCGACTCACAGGTGAAGTGTTGCCTCACCTGGAAGGACTGTTTGGGGCCCGGAATGGCGGTAAGGGAGGAAGTGTAAGGGCATGTGTAGCACTTGTTCCGCTTACAGGGATAAGTGCCAGGAGGGAGATCAGTAGGGAGGGATGGGGGGGGACTAATGGACAAGGGAGTCGTGTAGGGAGCGATCCCTGCGGAATGCACCTATGCTCTGTCCACCAGAGAAAGCAGGATCTCCCAGTGGCCACACATTTTAATTCCACATCCCATTCCCATTCTGACATGTCTATCCACGGCCTCCTCTACTGTAAAGATGAAGCCACACTCAGGTTGGAGGAACAACACCTTATATTCCGTCTGGGTAGCCTCCAACCTGATGGTATGAACATCGACTTTTCTAACTTCCGCTAATGCCCCACCTCCCCCTCGTACCCTATCTGTTACTTATTTTTATACACATTCTTTCTCTCACTCTCCTTTTTCTCCCTCTGTCCCTCTGAATATACCCCTTGCCCATCCTCTGGGTCCCCCCCCCCCTTGTCTTTCTTCCCGGACCTCCTGTCCTATGATCCTCTCGTATCCCTTTTGCCAATCACCTGTCCAGCTCTTGGCTCCATCCCTCCCCCTCCTGTCTTCTCCTATCATTTTGGATCTCCCCCTCCAACTTTCAAATCCCTTACTCACTCTTCCTTCAGTTAGTCCTGATGAAGGGTCTCGGCCTGAAACGTCAACTGCACCTCTTCCTAGGAATTAGGTTAAGTGGATGACTGTCAGGGAAGCGAAGGGAAGAGCTCAGATAGTAGAGAGCACCCCTGTGGTCATCCCCCTCAGTAATCGTTAGCTCTTTTTGGATGCTTTTGAGGGGGGCGACTTGACAGAAGACGACCATGGTGATTGGGTCTCTGGCACTGAGCCTGGTTCCGTGGTGCAGAAGGGAAAGAGGAAGATGAGGAATGTAGTAGTCAAAGGGGATTCCATAGTGAGGGGAACAGACAGGAGGTTCTGTCAGCCTGATAGAGATACCAGCATGGTGTGCTGCCTCCCAGGTGCCAGGGTACGTGCAGAGGGTGAAGGGAGAGGGTGAGCAGCCAGAAGTCTTGGTACACGTTGGTACCAATGACATAGACAGAAAAAAGGAGGAGATCCTTAAGAGGGAGTTGGGTAGGAAGCTGAAAAGCAGGATCTCTAGGGTAGTAATCTCAGGATTGCTGCCTGTGCCACATGCTAATGAGCACAAGAATGGCATGATCAGGCATATTAATGTGTGGCTGAGACTAGTGTAGGGGGCAGGGCTTCAGATTCTTGGATCATTGGGGCCTCTTCTGGGAGAGATACGACCTGTACAAAAAGGACGGGTTACACCTGAACCTAAAGGGGTCCAAGATCCTAACTCTTAGGGAGGGTTTAAACTAATCTGGCAGGGGGATGGGAACCGGAGTGATAGGGAGAGGAAGGGGAAAACAGAAATAAATCAAACAAAGTGTGCAACAGAGATTATAGAAAGAACAGGCAGGAGATGAGGCTTAATCACAGCCAGTGGCATCAGTTACAGGGCAATAGAGGTGTGAAGCAGTTTAAACAGAAATCAACAAATACTGGACTGAAAGTGTTATATTTAAATGCACACAGCATAAGGAATAAAATGGAAGATCTTGAAATTCAGTTACAGATTGGCAAATATGATGATGTGGCCATCTTTGAAACTTGGCTAAAGTATGGTGGCCATTGGGAGTTGAAAGTCCAATGGCTGGAATATAGGTGGTAAGTCACTTATAAGTGGCTAATACAGTCAATTTCATTTCTCTGCAACAAAACAATCTCATCGAGGTGTGATGGGAGACAGTGATACTCGAAGGGGGGTTCCTTATGTCCAGTCTATTCCGCAATTTAGTTTTCATTGCACTCATTGCAGAAAACCCCGCTTCGCAGAGATATGTTGTTGGAAATGGAAGCAACGTATTCAGTGCTTTCATGGCTATCTCAGGATATTCAGCCTTAACATTTCTTCTGGCATTCTGGATCAAAGTCATGTCAAACATGCCCACCGTCATTTGCAAGCTCAAGGAGTTGATCTTCTTCTCGCGCTGACATGGATGATTCACCGGGGACATTCACAAGTGGGTCACGGACCCATTCCTTTGCACATCTTGGGTCATTTGCGGTTGGGAAGTAACGCTCGAATTCTGCCGACAGCGAGGATAGGTGATTGCGCACCAGCTGTGAGAAGGACAGTGCAGCGTCAGTCTCTCCCAAAATCCCAGCTAATGTTGGGAACATGTCAAATATGCCTCTGTCCACTCGCCGTCCCCTCAGTTCCAGTTTGGCTTTGAAAGCAGACACTTTATCTGCCAACGTGAAGACAGTTGTCATTCTCCCCTGAAGTGACAAATTGAGTTCATTAAGCAGGTTGAAGATGTCACACAGATAAGCGAGTTTTGCTATCCACTCCCCGTCACTGAAGAGTGCTGCCAGTGGTGACTTTATTCCTGAAAGAAATCTCTGTACCTGCTCTCTTAACTCAAAAACCCTGGCCAGGACTCTCCCCCTTGATAGCCACGTGATTTCAGTGCGTAAGAGAAGGCGTTTGTGCTCTGCATTCATTTCCTCGCAAAACTGCTCAAACAGACGTGAGTTAAGGGCTTTTGCTTTGATGTGATTGTTAACTTCAACAAAGTCACTCAATACGCTGTTAAGATCAGGTGACATTTTTCCGCTAGCCAGTATTTCCCTGCGTATGACACAGTGGGTAGACTGGCCTTCAGGAGCAACCTCTTTGACTCGGGTAGTGAAACCAGACAGCTGTCCAGTCATAGCTGCAGCCCCATCTGGACCCGTCCAGTTTGCCTGACATGTAGTCATTCAAAGACTTGAATAGTTCTGCCCCAGTTGTGTTAGTTGGCAGTGGCAATGCACACAACATAGCCACGTCCACATCGTCTTGAAATATATATCGCACATAAACCAGCAGTATTGCCTTGTTGTCGACACCGGTAGACTCGTCAAACTGGATAGCATACCATGGTGACTCATTAAGCCGTTCCAAGAGCTGTGTTTCGATGTCCTCCGCTATGTCATCGATTCTCCTTGAAAATGTGAACTCCTTGAAAGAGAAACCTGTGCCATCTTATTAGCTGCAGCTTCTCTCAACAGTTCATGGTACATGTCCTTAGCAGCAGGCAGAATCAATTCACTAACAGTGAAAGGCTTCTTAGCTTTAGCAATACGGCTAGCCACTAAGTACGACACACTCAGAGCAGCAGAATTTGTGGAGGTGGTGGCTCTCAGCACTTGTTTCTGTCCCGCTTGCTCACGTTTTTTCAGCTCAAAAAAACTCAGCAGGTTTGTCTTTAAGTGCAGGGTGCCGAAGCAGTTTTGAGGGCTTCATTGCCTCATTAGACAGCTTGTCTCCAGATATCACACACAGGGGGCTTGGAGCGTGCGAGTCACCGGTCGCAATAAAGCCATATATTATGTATGACTTGTCGTATTTTCTGTTGAAGGAAGCTTTCCTTTTTGCAGTCTTGGCCTCAGCTGTCTCTGCATTTTCATCATCGTTAAGCCTTTTATGTCCCCTACCACCTCTTCCAAAGAAACTCTCAAGCAACATTTGTTTTTTACTCAGAGTAGTTGTAGGTTAATGACGGACTGATGACCTCATGTGCGTTCAAGTTCAACAGTGGGCGTGACAGGGAATGAGGAAAGGTGCAGCTGACTCATATCGTTTCATATCGCCAAATCATATCGTTTCCTCACATGCTTTACAGCCCGGTGGTTGGGGACCACTGACTTAGGGAACAGTGATCACAATATGATTGAGTTCACATTCAAATTTTTTTTAGATTATGAGAACACTCAGTCCTCTTTTATTGTCATTTAGAAATGCATACATGCATTAAGAAATGATACAATGTTTCTCCGGAGTGATATCACAGAAAACAGGACAAACCAAAGACCAACACTGACAGAACTACATAATTATAACATATAGTTACAGCAGTGCAAAGCAATACCATAATTTGATGAAGAACAAACCATGGGCACGGTAAAAACAAGTCTCAGAGTTCCTGAGTCGACTGACTCCCTCGTCCCCGATAGCAGGCGGCAAAAGGGAGAAACTCCCTGCCATAAACCTCCAGGCACCGTCAACTTGCTGATGCCTTGGAAGCAGCCGACCACAGCCAATACTGAGTCCATCCGTCCGAAAACTTCGAGCTCCGACCAGCCCCTCCGCTACAGCCTCTTGAGCGCCATCCTCTGCCAAGCGCCTTCGACCTAACCCTGGCCACTGAAACAAGCAAAGCTGAGGATTTGGGGCCTTCTGTTCCGGAGATTCCGGTTACCACACAGTAGCAGCGGCAGTGAAGCGGGCATTTCAGAAGTTTTCCAGATGTTCCTCCATACTCTGACATCCGTCTCCATCAAAACAGAATCGTGCACGGTCCCCTACTTGACAGATAACAGATATTCATCACCGGAGAGGCCGCGCGCACTGCCGTTGCGCTGCCATCTTCTCCTCCTTGAGAGGGAAAATATAAAATCCAATGTGTCAGTATTTCAGTGGAATAAAGGAAATTACAATGGCATGAGGGGGGAACTGGCCAAGGTTGAGTAGAAAGGGACATTTGCAGGAAGTGCAGCGGTGCAGCAATGGCTGGAGTTTCTGCGAAAAATAAGGGAAGACAGATATATTCCAAATAAGAAATTTTCAAAGGGAAGAAGGACACTACTGTGGCTGACAAGTCAGAGCCAAAGTAAAAGCAAAAGAGAGGGCATACAAGGAAGCTAGAACTAGTGGGAAGCTTTTAAAAACTTGCAGAAGGAAACTAAGAAGGCCATTAGGAAGGAAAAGATGAATTATGAGAAGAAGCTGGCGACTAATATCAAAGAAGATACTAAAAGCTTTTCTTAACTATATGTAAAGGGTAAAAGAGAGTTGAGGGTAGATATAGGATCAATACAAAATGACGCTGGACATATTGTAATGAGAGATGCAGAGATGGCAGAGGAACTGAACACGTATTTTTCATCAGTCTTCACAGTGGAAGACGTCTGCAGTATACCAGACATTTTACAGTGTCAGGGAAGTGATGTTTGTGCAGTGAAAATTATGACTGAGAAGGTGCTCAGGAAGCTTAATGGTCTGAGGGTGGATAAATCTCCTGGACCTGATGGAATGCATCCTTGGGTTCTCAAGGAAGTAGCTGGAGAGATTACGGAGGCATTAATGATGCTCTTTCAAGAATCTATAGATCCTGGCATTGTACCAAGTGACTGGAAAATTGCAAATGTTACTCCGCTATTTAAAAAGGGTGGGAGGCAGCAGAAAGGAAGCTACAGACCTGTTAGCCTGACATCAATGGTTGGAAAGTTGTTAGAATCTATTGTTAGGGATGATATTAAGGAGTACCTGGAGGCACATGACAAGATAGGCTAAAGCCAGCATAGTTTCCTGAAAGGAAAATCCTGTCTGACAAACCTACTGCAATTATTTGAGGAAATTACAAGCAGGGTAGACAAAGGAGATGCAGTAGACATGGTGTCCTTGGATTTTCAGAAGGCCTTTGACAAGGTGCCGCACGAGGCTGCTTAGCAAGATAAGAGCCCGTGGAATTACAGGGGAGTTACTAGCATGGGTGGAGCATTGGCTTGTCAGCAGAACACAGGGAGTGGGAATAAAAGGATCCTATTCTGGCTGGCTACCGGTTACTAGTTGAGTTCCACAGGGGTCGGTGGTGGGACCGCTGCTTTTTACGACGCATGTCAATAATTTGGACTAAAGGGGTTAATGGATTTGTGGCTAAATTTGCTAATGATACAAAGATAGGTGGAGGAGTGGGTAGTGTTGAGGAAACAGAGCCTGCAGAGAGACTTAGATAGCTCAGAGGAAGGGGCAAAGCAGTGGCAAATGAAATACAATGTTGGAAAGTGTATGGTCATGCACTTTGGTGGAAGAAATAAACAGGCAGACTATTATTTAGGTGGGGAGAGAATTCAAAATGCAGAGATGCAAAGGGACTTGGGAGTCCTCGTACAGGATACCCTGAAGGTTAACCTCCAGGCTGAGTCAGTTGTGAAGACAACGAACGCAATGTTGGCATTCATTTCGAGAGGTATAGAATATAAGAGCAGGGATGTGATGTTGAGGCTCTCTAAGGCACTCGTGAGACCACACTTGGAGGACTGTGTGCAGTTTTGGGCTCCTTATTTTAGAAGGGATATACTGACATTGGAGGGGGTTCAGAGAAGATTCCAGAAATGAAAGGGTTACTGCATAAGAAACGTCTGGCAGCTCTTGGGCTGTATTCCCTGGAGTTCAGGAGAATTGTTGGGGGTTGGGGGGGGATCTCATAGAAACATTCCAAATGTTAAAAGGCCTGAACAGATTAGATATGGCAAAGTTAATTCCAATGGTAGGGAAGTCTAGGACAAGAGGGCATGACTTCAGGACTGAAGGACGTCCATTTAGAACTGAGATGCAGAGCAATTACTTTAGTCAGAGGGTGGCAAGTCTGTGGAATTTGTTGGCACAAGCAACTATGGAGGCCAAGTCATTGCGTGTATTTAAGGCAGAGATAGGTAGGTTCTCGATTAGCCAGGGCATCAAAGGGTATGGGGTGAAGGCTTAAGTCAGTGCTCCCCAGAATGTGGGCAATGCAACGAGAGGGGAGAACGCATTGGACCTTGTTTACACAAACATTTCTGGCGCGTACTGGGCGGAGCCCCACCCTCACCTCGGTTACTCAGACCACATCTCTGTTATACTAATCCCAGCATACAGACCGCTTGTCAGGCGCTCCAGACCAGTTCAGAAGCAGGTGAAAACCTGGCCAGCAGGAACCATCTCTGCTCTTCAAGACTGCTTTGAGCACACTGACTGGCACATGTTCAGGGAGGCTGCAACCGATGGCAACTCCACCAACTTAGAGAAGTACATGGCAACAGTGACTAGCTACATCAGCAAGTGCATCGATGACATCACTGTGGCCAAGATCATCACCAACCAGAAGCCATGGATGATCGCGGAGGTGTGTGCGCTGCTGAGGACCCGTGACTCTACCTTCAGAGCAGGCAACAAGGCAGCCCTAACAACAGCGAGAGCCAAACTGTCCCAGCCACCAGAGAGGCAAAGCGTACACACGCCCAGCGAATCCACAGCCATTTCTGGGACAGCAGCGACACGCGGTGCATGTGGAAGGGCATTCACATCACCACCGACTACAAGACAACACCACCTGCCTGTGCTAGTGATGCCTCCCTCTCAGATGTGTTGAACAACTTTTACGCTTGTTTTGAGGCAGAAGATGACGTGGCGGCGAGGAAGACCACACTTCCTTCAAATGACCAGGTGCTGTGTCTCACTGTTGCCGATGTGAGGAGAACCCTGTGCAGGGTCAACCCACGGAAGGCTACTGGACCAGACAATATTCCTGGCAGAGTGCT
Source organism: Mobula birostris (assembly GCF_030028105.1). Taxonomy (NCBI): domain Eukaryota; kingdom Metazoa; phylum Chordata; class Chondrichthyes; order Myliobatiformes; family Myliobatidae; genus Mobula; species Mobula birostris. The sequence goes on from NC_092377.1 coordinate 31,393,341, forward strand.
TAGAGGATGTGCAGACCAGCTAGCACAGATTCTCAATGACACCTTAACATCTCCCTGAGCAGCGCTGTCGTTCCTACGTGCTTCAAGGCTGCCACCATCGTCCCCATGCCGAAGAAGTCTTCAGTGTCCTGCCTCAATGACTACCGTCCTGTTGCACACACATCCATTATCACAAAATGTTTTGAGAGGCTCATCAAGAGGCACATCAAGACCCTGCTGTCTCCCTCACTGGACCACCCTGCAGTTCACGTACCGTCCCAACCGTTCAACAGATGACGCCATTGCCATCACCCTCCACCTGGCCCTAACCCACCTGGACAAGAAAGGCATGTACGTTCAAATGTTGTTCATAGACTTCAGTTCAGCATTCAACACAATCATTCCTCAGAAACTGATTGGAAAGCTGAGCCTACTGGGCTTGAACACCTCCCCCTGCAACTGGATCCTAGACTTCCTGACTAGGAGACCTCAGTCAGTCCGGATTGGAAGCAGCATCTCCAATACCATCACACTGAGCACGGGCCCCCCCCCCAGGGCTGTGTGCTCAGTCCACTTCTGTTCACTCTGCTGACCAACGACAGTGCTGCGACACACAGCTCGAACCACATCAAGTTCGCCGATGACATGACTGTGGTGGGTCTCATCAGCAAGAACGATGAGTCAGCATACAGAGAGGAGGTGCAGCGGCTAATGGACTGGTGCAGAGCCAACAACCTGTCTGTGAACACGAACAAAAGAGATGGTTGTTAACATCAGGAGGATACGGAACGACCACTCTCCACTGAACATCGATGACTCCTCCGTAGAGATCGTTAACAGCACCAAATTTCTTGGTGTTCACCTGGCGGAGAATCTCACCTGGTCCCTCAACACTAGCTCCATAGCAAAGAAAGCCCAGCAGCGTCTCTACTTTCTGCGAAGGCTGAGAAAAGTCCATCTCCCACCCTCCATCCTCACCACATTCTACAGGGGTTGTATTGAGAGCATCCTGAGCAGCTGCATCACTGCCTGGTTTGGAAATTGTGCCATCTCGGATAGCAAGACCCTGCAGCGGATAGTGAGGTCAGCTGAGAAGATCATTGGGGTCTCTCTTCCCGCCATTACAGACTTTTAAACCACACGCTGCACCCGTAAAGCAAACAGCATTATGAAGGACCCCACACACCCCTCATACAAACTCTTCTCCCTCCTGCCATCTGGCAAAAGGCACCGAAGCATTCAGGCTCTCACGACCAGACTATGTAACAGTTTCTTCCCCCAAGCCATCAGACTCCTCAATACCCAGAGCCTGGACTGATACCAACCTACTGCCCTCTACTGTGCCTATTGCCTTGTTTATTATTTATTGTAATACCTGCACTGTTTTGTGTACTTTATGCTGTCCTGGGTAGGTCTGTAGTCTAGCGTAGCTTTTGTGTTGTTTTACGTAGTTCAGTGTAGTTTTTGTATTGTTTCATGTAGCACCATGGTCCTGAAAAACGTTGTCTCGTTTTTACTGTGACTGTACCAGCAGTTATGGTCGAAATGGCAATAAAAAGTGACCTGACTTGAGTAGGGATGACTGAAAGAATTGGATCAGCCCATGATTGAATGGCGGAGCAGACTCAATGGGCCGAATGGCCTACTTCTGCTTCCCTATCTTTTGGTCTTATGGTTTAAAGCATCTTGTGTTGACTTTCACATTTGAAGATAAAGTTGTTATAAACTGGCATACAAAACATTTCTCCTACTTTTCAATTTCTAATTGAAAGTATTTTATTTGTTGTCAGTTTGCTTATGAGTTGGACAGTTTTTGCTCTCTGCCTATAGACATCTCGCACTCTAATGATCCTATTAAATAACATCAAAAATATTCTGATGCCCTACAGTGTGAAATGGTTGTCCATTTTAAAATCCTAGAGGCAAAAGAAGGATAAGTCCATAAACAAAAATTATTCGCTTCTGGTTCGGTGATGCAAGATGAGTACACCTTATTCAAAATAATTTATGATCAAGAGGAAATATTTGCTGCAAATTAAGCAAATAATAATATAAATCTCTCTCCACTGATTTTGAAGCTTAGTTAAATTAGTACTCTAGAGAATGATGAAAAGAAAATAATCCAGGCTAATTAGCACACTGAATGAAATTACAATACAGTACTAACTACAACAGAGGTTCTCTTCAGGTCAGGTTTAATGTAAATTTCTGAGACAGCCTGTTCTGTTAGATCAAAACTAGTTGGACACAGTCACAAACCTGTTTTTCTTGACGAGATTTCTTGGCCAATGGTCCTTCCTCAGAATCTTCAGTCTTCCCTATATTCTGGAACTCCTCAAGCTCCAGGGCTTTGTCCTTGGCATTTTGAATAACATGTCTGGGAAACTGAGCAAGCTCAGCCACATGGATCCCAAAACTCTGATCACAAACACCTAAGAGCAAACAAAATTATAAAAAATTTTAAAAGCCTAAATTCCATCTGATTGTTGTGTGCTAAAGGCACTGTGGTGGGAAGTAATATCAATTGTGGGAGTTCAAGTATACTCTCCTTATTACCCACAAAGTAATATTGCAACTTTTGAAAGTGTTAGGATCGACAATATTAAAACCTGAGGAATCCCAGAATACTTTACAAAACTACCAAATCAAAATTGGTAGATAAACAGTAAATATGACTTTGATCACATCGAGAGTGTTGTCTGAAGCACAAGAGGCCCAGTGCATATTTGCATATGTGACAAGTTATCTGCTTGAGAGAAGTTATAAGAGTGCATGTGAACCGTATTTTCCATGTGAAGCAGTATTAACTACATCTGATTACTGAATTGCTTTTATTTGAGAAACACTCAATTGTAGTAAGAGATATCACGTTCATTGCTGTTATTATTGAGTTTAATCCTGGGTGAAAGTTATAAGAAAATGCTATACAGATAGAGACCTCTTCCTTAAGACAATCCACCACTGAAAACACACCCAAAACTAGAAGGATAATGATTCTTTGGTACATCATTCTGAGCAAGAGTTCCCAACCTTTTTTTATGCTATGGACCCCAGGTTGGGAACCTGATTTTACGATATTTTTGCAGAGACCTAGCAACAGATCACTGATGTACATAAGCAGCAATTCTTTCTCATAAACATTCTCTTGCAGTGAATGAATATTTATACATATATACACACACACATACATACACACACATAAAATCAATTTAATAGAGAATGGTATAAATACTGTTGATGCTTAATTGAGACCAAAAAAAATGGAGATACAGGCTGAAATAAGATTGCAAACATAATCCATTATTGGGATGCTAGCTACTGAGGCAGCAAACAGAAATTTGGGTAATTTTCTATCCATGAGGCAAATGATTCTCAGATAACCAAATGCTTCATTTTGGTTTTTTTGCTCAATGGAAAATCACCTGGCACATGTAAATCTTTCAAACCTAGCAACCTCGTATGCATATTTTACTGGCATAATTAATACTTAAATAAAATTATGAAAGGTGATCAAATGTTTAAAAACAATAATCTGTAGACTAAATCTTCTATCTTGTTGCCTCAGATCCAAGGGAGAGTATTGAGGTGTGGAGTTTCCCAAATCCTGCCATAATGTAAAGCCAACTAATAAGTAATAAGACCCTCTGTTGATAGTGGTACACCATGCAAGTTGCTTGCTCTTGTCTTCGCTGTACACCACAAAAGGTTTATGGTTAGCCACATCTGAAATGAAGTTTTTATGCAATACAAATATACAAGTTTCCTTCTGGCTTCTCAGTGATACATAACTGCAATAAGAGGGTCATTGGTTCTTTCTTGTTCACTAATGGTACAGGCAACTGAAGCTAAAACTGGGAAACAAAGACCCATTAAGATGGTACAGGATCCACTTTTTCATTTTTACTGTGTCACTTCTGAATGGTGACATCTAGTAATAAAGCTTCTTTATATTTTGGTCAAAGTAAACCCCTTAAGAACACAATTGTGTGTGAGCTACTCTGCATGTTGCTTTGAATTCCAGGTAGGCAATAAAAGAAATTCTAGAAAGCAGTTGCATATTTTATAAATACCTATCACAATTCACTATCTACATGCCTGCCTGTCACAATTCATGTGTCTTTGCTGATAATAATACAAGATAAACAAGATTAAAATGCAGGTTCAATCATTGCAGAGCAAAAGGAATGCTGATATTACAGTACAAGTTAGCTACAAATAATAGGAGCCCAGATCTTAAATCATATGATGCTCATCTAGCTATACCACATATTGTAATCAGTACTGGCCACGGCAGCAAAAATTCAGTCCAAAGTCCAAAATATTACTGACAAAGGCAACATGAAAAGGAAAGGAGTCACTGGAAAATCTCCTGGAGGATCTCAACTTTTTTGTGGTTTGGAGGCTTGCATGCCTACAATGACCCAGAGAGCCATGTTGGCTGAAGCCAGGGCTTTACGCTTTGGCTGTTGGTTGGGTCACCCATGTCAGACAGGTCAAAGGGTAAAGGCCAGACTAAGAGTGTTCCACCACTCCTCCATTTTCAGAGGTCAGCTCGGAGCTAAAAACACTGACTGGTCAAACAAAATCGTCATGGAAAAAGCAATGAAGAATCCTTCTACACCAGGATAACCAAGGACAGACAGAGCTGGAGGACTTTTATTGCTGCCCTAAATACCAGTGGTGTAATGGGCAGTAAGTAATCATTGGAAAAGGTTCCTGAACTTTCAAGAAAGCAAATGAGAGAATACTTAATAATATTTTAGAGTCTCGAGTAGGTTACGTCTTTGGCACAACATTGTGGGCCGAAGGGCCTGTAATGTGCTGTAGATTTCTATGTTCTACGTTTGTATTCTACATAGATTCACAGAAATGGTGGGAAAAGGTTAACAGTGAGCACAATTTCAAGTTAAAATAATGCAAGAGTACATAAAAGCAGGTTGTAGCAAGGTCAGATGCAAGTGCATCAACTACATAATACGCTGTATCATTGACTAGATTACACATTCAGGTAGTATCAACAAAAGTTAAGACATTAAAAGCACAATCAGAAGTTGTACTGCCATAACCTGGGAATATATGGTAGAAAAAGAAAAAGAAAAAGAAAAATCAGCTACATTAGCCAAGTTCATCCATGGTTGATGCACAAGATAAATGGTCACAAAAACAAACTACAGGACAGCTACAGTGGTGCTAGAAAGTTTGTGAACCCTATAGAATTTTCTCTATTTCTGCATAAATAAAACCCAAAATGTGATCAAATCTTCACGTAAGATCAGATTTTCTCAATAAATAAATGAACAAATTATAATGAATAATTTTTTTTGTGTTACTTATTTATTGGGTTCTCTATCTAGTTTTAGGACTTGCATAAAGATCTGATCACATTTTAAGTCATATTTATGCAGAAGTAGAGAAAATTTTACAGGGTTCACAAACTTTCTAGCACCAATGTAGGTCTTTGAATACATGAGCAAGAGGATAGAAAACTATTGAAAAAGTGGAAGAAAGAAGCAAAACTAAGCAAACTGAAGCAACTTTGAAAAAGAGTAGGAAGAAAGGTAGCAGCAAATTCTTATAGTACAATTGTATTAACAAGCATCCTGGGTGTCAACATCTCTGAAGATCTATCCTGGGCCTAATATTGATGCAATTCCAAAGTAGGCATGACAGTGGCTATATTTCATTAGGAGTTTGAGGAGGCTTGGCATGTCACCAAGACCCTCACAAATTTCTACAGGTATACCAGGGAGAGCATTCTGACTGGTTGCATCACCTTGCATCTGGTATCAAGTGTCCACTGCACAGGATTAGAAAAGGCAAAGTCAGTGAACTCCATCATGGGCAATAGCCTTTCCAACATCAAGGACAATTTCAAACGGCAAAGCCCCAAAAAGAAGGCACTTGTCATTAAGGATCCCCATCACTCAGAACATGCCCTCTTCTCATTGCTACCATCAAGGTGGTGGTACAGGGATCTAAAGATACGCACTCAGCGTTTTAGGAACAGCTTCCTCCCACCGCCATCTGATTTCTGAATGGACAATGAATCCATGTACATTACCTCAGTATTTTTTTGCAGTATATATTTTATATATAATGTACAATGATATATATGTATATACAGTCAGATGTCAGTGATATTAAACCTGATTCTGATTCTAAAGTAATATAGCTTTAAAGACATTGTGAACTCAACATTTTATTTCCAGTTACAAATGCTCCCTCCCCACATGTTAATTAGAAGCTTGAAATGAAGTGCCCACACAAATTTGCAAGACTTCAAATCCACCGGCACTTATTGTTTTCCTGAAAATGGTGACATTTTTCACAGATAGTCAATGTGTAACTTTAAAACTCCTATTTTCTTTCTCTGCTTTATTATATTCTAATTCTTGACTGTTCCTATCAGCTAAAGCAGTGTCTTGTTATGCTGAAAGCACCTCCCAGATCAATGGCCTCCACCAACAAAGAGGACAGCAGGCATTAGGGTACATTCTCAACTACAGAGGCCGACCACTTCAAATCATTCTTTCACTGTGAAAATCCTGGCACTCCCTCCCCAAAAGCAACAAAAAGGCGAAAGCATTTCAAAGAGACAACTCGTCATTACATTACCGAGGGGATAAGGGGATTTAAAAAAAACTGCTAGCCTTGCCAGAGACACCACATCCTGAAAAATATATGAAAAGCATCTGCTCTACTCGCATACAGTCAACAAGTAAACTGCAGAATGTGTACCATTACAGGTTGAGTACTCCTCATCTGAAATGCTTGGGGCAGGAATTCTTTCACATTTTTGAATATACAGGTACACCCTATCCTCGTTATATGCGTCTTCAGACTATGCGGATTCAGTTATGCGAGGAACCTATTTCTACCAACGTCTCGTTATATGCGTCCAAAATTCACAGTTATGCGAGGAGCACTGCCTTCCCGCCAATACAAGTCATGTGTGCACGCTTCACAGTCTCTCTGTTGGGATGAGAAGCACCACTTTCCCGCCAATACAAGTCAGGTGCGCGCGCCTCACAATTTCACTCCCGCCACTCTCGCATTGGTTTTGGCAAGGTGTGGATGCACGATCTTAAACTTCTGTTGGTTTTACCTATGGTGCAGTGATTTTGTGCTTGAAATATTTAACTATGCCTCTTAAGCGTCCGATGTCATGTCTTGGGCCGTCAGCCAAGCGACAGAGAACGGCTTTAACACTTGAAAAAAAGTTGGAAATTATAAACAGCGCGGCATCAGCTGAAGGTAACACAGCTCTGGGACGCTACTGCCGGGAACAGAATATTGCCTTTAAAGTTCTTTTATTGCTCGACAATGTGCCAGCCCATCCTAAACATTTAGACAGCATTCATCCTAACATAACAGTTCGTTTCCTGCTGCCTAACACAAGATCGCTGATTCAACCACTCGACCAGTGTGATCCACATTCAAGGTGTGCATCTTTTTTTACAGCGATCTATCTCTCAGATGCTGCAAGCAACAGATGATTTTGAAAATCCCGGGAGTTTACCAACAGTGAGAGAATGGTGGAAATCAGAACACTTGGCACAAATGGCGATGGATGGACATGGACCCAAGTTTAGAATGGAGTCAGCATTTCAGTCGTTCCTTGCCGTCAACCCTTCTTCCCTACAAGCAAATTTATGCTGAAAAACAAAACGCTGCCAAGCAAACCCTCACCATTTTGCTGTAATCTTCTGCTGCCGGCAGCTCTAAGAGTTCTGTGAGTCTTCTTTCACCCCTTGCTGTGCTTGATATGATCCTGACGACCACAACCATCCACCTTATCTGTGTAAAGCTGCCCGACACCACAACCATTCATCTCCTGGAGCGAACACACCTGCCACTGTTGGTGAGTACCGTACACCAGAGGATGTTAACTTCCTATGATTTAGTACATTGAATATTACCTTAAATTGATTAAATATAATACATATGTTGTCTTGTAGTACTGTTTTTGTGTCGTATTGGTATGAAAATGTGAATAAGATACAGATAAAACATATTTAGGAAGCCCTCTGGAACGCATTCCTATTTTCTCCATTTAAATAATTATTCACATTATGTGTCAACTTCGAGGAACGTATCACTCGCATACGAGGATAGGGTGTATGCGTCGCTTAACGTCCACGATACGTTCTGTGAAATCGGATGTTATGTGACTTGGACGTTGTGCGAACACCATATTATATACTTAGCAAACCTATATGGAGTACTCTAGTGTACCTGTATTGACTAAATAGCCGAGAACTTACACCAAAACTGTATACTGTAATACATACGCTATAGTTTTTTATTTTGTTTTAAACTTTTTTTTTCCACTTTTTAAACTTTTATGTAAACACTTTCTTAGCCTATATCACACACAATTTATCAATATCGTAGTCTGGTCCTGCTTTTTCTTTAAGCATTTCGAACAAGTTCCATGCCTTAGCAGTGATAGTCAACGTACTGAGAGGGATTCTCTTTTGTGTTTGGTCCTCAATCCATGTCATTAGCAATTTCTCCATATCCGATATAGGCCCCTCTTGCATTTTTGTGAGCCTTGTAGTTTTCAGTGAAGCCGATCCTTTATCAGCTTTGAGAATTTTTTCTTTGTTTTTCAGGATTGTCATGATTGTTGAGCGCGATGTGCTTAAATCCCGAGCAATAGTATTCACTGGTTTTCCACCTTCATATTGTTTAATAACCTTTTCTTTCACTTCCAAATCAATACTTTTCCTTTGCCTCTTGCTGCTGCTATCACTAGGAGTGGTTTAGCTGCATTTGGAAGCCATGATGCACCTTATGGCAATATTTTTGAAAGAAAATTAAAGAGAGATAATGCTACTACACTCAAGAGATGCACAATACACGAGGTTGGTTACGTCCGCTACGTCACGTTCTCCGATCGAGACTACGGACGTATATGCGCACACCTGTAGACTATATCGAGATAACTTAGGATTGCCATCATTTCCAACTCTGTCAGATTTTTATCAGCAACAACCTTCGCAAACTCAATGAATTTCTCTGCAGCTTCGTGATCAGCAGATGCTTTATGTTTAAAATTTGTTAAAACCTTTAAAAAATGAATGCCATGCCATTTCTTAAATTCCTCCAACCCGCCTGCTGAATATTTACAATTTCCTTCAATTTTAAGTTCACCATGATGGATCTTTGCTTGTTTCATGATCAACATAATGTTACAATGCATATGTTCACTCTGACATTGACAAATCCACTCTTTCAATACACGATCAAGATCTTAATGTTTTGCTTTATGCAGTGTTTATCTATTTTTCATCAACTTCTGTTCATTATATATTTGAGGTCACTTCTCAGAACTGTATGTAGTGTATCCAAAGCTTGCACATTATCTGGGAACCTTCACAGTGCCTTGTGGAATTTTCCATTTGTGACATTATGCCAGCACTCAAAAATATTTCACATTTTGGAGGTTTTCAGATTTTGGAATTCAGATAAGGGGTATTCAACTTGTATTATTAATTATTTTTATGCACATAATATTTCAAATTAAACTGTTGCTACTCATGTCTATACTTACCTTTCTTGACACGGTACAACATGGTTAGTGTTTCATCAGTGGTGAGGGCAGTCACATGCAAATTGTTCACTGTTGCTACTTGATCAGCCAAGGCAGTCAACTCATGAAAATGAGTGGCAAACATACAAAATGCACATATCTTGGTGGAGATGTATTCTGATATGGCCCAGGCCAAGCCAAAGCCATCATAAGTGGAGGTTCCCCTTCCCAATTCATCAATAATGATCAGAGAGTGTTCTGTTGCTGATCTGGGAAAGAAAGAATAGGTGAAAACTAAGATCACAGGGGTTAGCAGAAATCTATATGCAGTTAGTAATTTTCCTCCAACATTAAACAGCTGCATTCTACTGGACTATACAAATTTGTCCTTTCCTTTTCTAATAGTTGGCCTCCTAACTCACTCTTACGCCAGGCTGAATTTATCTCTCTACATGGTCCATAATTCACACTGCAATCTCTGTAACACACTACAATATATTCAAAATGTGATTACATGATCTAATTTTAATTTATTTGTATTCAAGATCAGAACCATAGCTCCACCACCTGTTTCACCACTAGTTAAAGCCCTTTAAATTGGAGAATTGGAGTAAATGACAAATATTCCCTTTTTCGTTACCATTTCAACACACTAACATGCTGCTTTTTACCTATGTTTTGTTTTAAGTTACAGAGCTGCATTTCATATAAGAAAACAAGAAGTGGGCTTTATTGTTTTTAACATTTAGAAGATTTTGTCTCTTTCAAAAGACACGGATCACTAACATGAACGTCTTCAATTTCAAAATGTTCACAGGATACTGAAGTGTTTTCAGTTATATAAAGAGTAAAGGGAACTGACAGCTGATATTGGACCACAGGAAATTGATGCTGGTGAGGTAGTAATGGGGGAACAAAGAAATGGCAGAAGAACTTAATGGGTAGTTTGCATCAGTCTTCACTGTGGAAGACACTAGCAATGTACCAGAGGTTTATGAGTGTCAGGAAACATGAGTAAGTGTTATTGTTATTACAAAGGAAGAAGTGCTCGGCAAACTGAAAGGTCCTTAGGTGGCTGTCACCTGGACCAGATGGACATCCCAGAGTCCTGAAAGAAGTTGCTGAAGAGGTAACAGATGCATTGGTCATGATCTTTCAAGAATCATTTGATTCTGGCATGGTCCTGGAGGACTGGAAGATTGTAAATGTCACTCCACTCTTTAAGAATTGAGGAAGGCAAAAGAGATGAAATTGTAGGCCAGTTAGCCTAACCTCAGTGGTTAGGAAAGAGTTGGGGTCCATTATTAAGGGTGAGGTTTCAGAGACTCAAAATCAGCATGGTTTCAATAAAGGGAAATCTTGCCTGACAAATCTGTTAGAATTCTTCAAGGAGTAACAAGCAGGGTGGACAAAGGAGAGGCAGTGGATGTCATATGGCATTTGATAAGGTGCCTCACGTGAGACTGCTTAACAAGAAAAAATTCTATGGCATTATAGGAAATATATTGGCATGGATAAAGGAATAGCTGACAGGCAGGAGGCAGTGAGTGGGAATTAAGGGGGCCTTTTCTGGTTGGCTGCCAGTGACTAGTGATGTTCCTCAGGGCTCAATATTGGGACCGCTACTTTTCACATTGTTTGTCAGTGATTTAGATAACGGAATTGATGGCCTTGTGGCAAAGTTCGCAAATAATACAAAGGTAGATGGGGGGGGGGGGGGAGTAGGTAGTGCTGAGGAAGTAATGTGACTGCAGCAGGAATTAAACAAATTGGAAGAATGGACAAAAAAGTGGCAGATGGAATAGTGTTGGGAAATGTATGATAATGCATCTTGGTAAAAGGAACAATAGTGTAGTCTATTATCTAAATGGGCAGAAAATTCAAACATCAGAAATGCAAAGAAACTTGGAAAGGTCCTCGTACAAAACTCCCAAACGGTTAATTCACAGGTTGAGTCTGTGGTAAAGAAGGCAAATGCAATATTGGCATTTATTTGGAGATAATGATGAGCCTTTATGAGACACTAGTCAGGCTGCACTTGGAGTATTGTCAACAGTTTTGGGCCCCTTATCTCAGAAAGGATGTATTTATCATTGGAAAGAATCCAGAGGATGTTTATGAGGATGATTTCAGGAATGGAAGGGCTAACATATGAGGATTGTTTGGCAAGTTTGGAATTTAGGAGGGCGGGAAACATCCTTTCCACATCTATTCAGTCTAGGCCTTTCAACATCTGAAAGGTTTCAATGAGATCCCTCCTAATCCTTCTGAATTCCAGCGAGTACAGACCCAGAGCCATCAACGTTCCTTGTACAATAACTCTTTCATTCCTGGAATCATCCTTGTGAACCTCCTCTGGACCTTCTCCAATGCCAGCACATCTTTCTTAAGATGAGGTGCCCAAAACTGTTCACAATATTCAAGGTGAGGCCTCACCAGTGCCTTAAAAAGCCTCAGCAATACATCCTTGCTCTTGTATTCTGGGCCTCTTGAAATGAATGCTAACATGGCATTTGCCTTCCTCACCACCGACTCAACCTGCAAGTTAACCTTCATGGTGTTCTGCACAAGGACTCCCAAGTCCCTCTGCATCTCCGATTCCTGGATTTTCTCCTCGTTTAGAAAACAATCCGCACATTTACTTATACTACCGAAGTGCATGACCGTGTATTTTCCAACATTGTATTTCTTTTGCCACTTTCTTGCCCATTCTCCTAATCTGTCTAAGTCCTTCTGCATCCTCAACACTACCTGCCCCTCCACCAATCTGCAAATCATCTGCAAACTTGGCAACAAAGCCATCCATTCCATCAGCTAAATCATTTATGTACAGCATAAAGAGAAGTGGTTCCAACACTGACCCCTGCGGAACACCACTAGTCACTGGCAGCCAACCAGAAATAGATCCTTTTATTCCCCCCTCGCTACCTCCTACCAATCAGCCAATGCTCTAACCATGTTAGTAACTTCCCTGTAATACCATGGGCTCTTAACTTGGGAAGCAGCCTCATGTGTGGCACCTTGTCAAAGGCCACTGCATCCCCTTCATCTATCCTACTGGTAATCTCCTCAAAGAATTCCAACAGGTTCGTCAGGCAGGATTTTCCCAGAAGGAAACCATGCTGACTTTGTACTATCTTGTACTCTATTACCTCATCCTTAACAATTGACTCCAACATCTTCCCAACCACTGAGGTCAGGCTAATTGGTCTAAAATTTCCTATCTGCTGCCTTCCTCCTTTCTTAAAGAGCGCAGTGGCATCTGCAATTTTCCAATCCTCTGACATCATGCCAGAGTCCAATGATTTTTGAGAGAACATTTCTAATGCCACCACAATCTGTAACACTTCCTCTTTCAGAACTCTAGGGTGCAGTTCATCTGGTCTGGGTGACTCATATAGCTTTAGGTCTTTCAGCTTTTCGAGCACCTTCTCTCTGGTAACAGTAACTGCACCTACTTCTCTTCTTTCATACACGGCAACATCAGGTATAATGCTAGTGTCTTCCACAGTGAAGACTGACACAAAATACTCATTTAGGTCATCAGCCATCTCCTTTTTCCTGTAAACAACAGGAATTCTGCAGATGCTGGAAATTCAAGCAACACACATAAAAGTTGCTGGTGAACGCAGCAGGCCAGGCAGCATCTCCAGGAAGAGGTGCAGTCGACGTTTCAGGCCGAGACCCTTCGTCAGGACTAACTGAAGGAAGAGTGAGTAAGGGATTTGAAAGTTGGAGGGGGAGGGGGAGATCCAAAATGATAGGAGAAGACAGGAAGGGGAGGGATGGAGCCAAGAGCTGGACAGATGATATCACCTGTCTAGCTCTTGGCTCCATCCCTCCCCCTCCTGTCTTCTCCTTTTTCCTGTTATTATTTCTCCTGCTGCCCTATATCCACTCTCATTTCTTTTATTTTTAACATACTTGAAAAAAACTTTCACTATCCACTTTGATATTATTTGCTAGCCTACTTTCATATTTCACCTTTTCCCTTCTGATATTTTTTAGTTGCTCTCTGTAGGTTTTTAAAAACTTCCCAATCCTCTATCTTCCCACTAATTTTTGCTTTGTTATATGCCCTTTCGTTTGCTTTTACAATAGCTTTGACTTCCCTTGTCAGCCATGATTGTACTATTTTACCATTTGAGTATTTTTTTCATTTTTGGAATAGATATGTCTTGCACCATCCTCATTTTTCCCAGAAACGCACGCCATTGCTGCTCTGCTGACATCACTGCCAGCAGCCCCTTCCAATTTACTTTGGCCAACTTTGACTATATACCTATAACTTTTGCACTGTACTGTATAGTGGCATTCAATTAAATTTGGAAAAAAGTAACTTTCTGCATTTTGTATGGACAGATGTACACTTAGGCTGGTTGTAGGGACGTGCCTGGAGGGAGACTAGTGGGAATGACAACAATGCAAGGGAATCATGGAGGGAGCGATCCCAGTGGAAAGCACCTCATCTCCATTCAGCCACCTTCTCCCTCACCTCCATTCAGGGACCCAAATGGACCTTCCAGGTGAGGCAACGTTTCACCTGCAACTCTGCTGGGGTCGTTTATTGAATACGGTGCTCCGAATGTGGCCTCCTCTACATTGATGAGACCCATCGTAAATTAGAGGAACCACTTCATGGAGCACCTCTGCACTATCCACCACAAGCAGGATTTCCTGGAGGCCAAACATTTTAATTCCGAATCCCATTCCTATTCTGATGTGTCGATCCATGGCCTCCTCTTGTACCAAGATGAAGCTACTTACAGGGGGAGGGAGTAGCAGCACCTTATATTCCATCTGGGTCGCCTCTAACCTAACAGCATGAATATCAATTTCTCCTTCCAGTGAACAAATTGCCCCCACCCCCTCTATTCCCCACTCTGACCTTTCACTTCTTCTCACCAGCCTATTACTTCCCCATGGGTCACCTCCTCTTTCCTTTTCTCCTATAGTCCGATCTTTCCTCCTATCAGATTCTTTCTCCTCCTGCCCTTGACCTGGCTTCACCCATCACCTTCCAGCTAGCCTCTTTCCCCTATCCCCACCTTTTTATTCTGACATCTTCCCCCTTCCTTCTCAGTCCTGAAGAAAGGTCTTGGCCTAAAATGTTGACTGTTTACTCTTTTTGATAGATGATGCCTGACCTACTCAGTTTTTCCAGTGTGTGTTGCTTTGGATTTCCAGCATCTGCAGACATTTTCGTGTTAGTACTTGACTTTCTTAATATCCAGCAGAGTCTTACAATCATAAGACGTAAAGGATGAGCAATTACATTATTAGTTGGAGATCAGAATGGTCGCTGCAACTGGGTGCACTGCCATCTAGATCTTTTATCATTCAAGAGCCCTGAGGTAATGTTGCGACCCCATAAAACTCTGGTAAAACCACACATGGAATACTGTGCTCAATTCTGGTCATCTTATTATAGTAAGGATACGGAAACTTTAGAGAAGCTTTGCAGAGGAGATTTACCTGGAGTGGAGAGCATATCCTATGGAGCATATCCTATGAAGACAGGTGAGCTAGGGCTTTTCTCTTTGGTGTGAAGGAAGAAGCGTAGTAAATTGATAGAGGTGTACAAGATGATAAGAAGCATAGACTGAGCGGACAGCAGAGTCTTTTAGGCTATTGCTAGAGCAGAAATAGCTAATACAAGGGGGCATAATTTTAAGGTGATGGGAGGAAAGCAAGGGAAAAATGTAAGAGGTAAGTTGTTTTTATACAGAGTATGGTAGATGCATGGAACACACCGCCAGGGGTGGTGATAGAGCAGATACATTAGGGACATTGAGGAGCTTCTTAAATAAGCACATGGATGAAAGAAAAATGGAGAGCTATGTGGGAGGAAAGGGTTAGATTGATCTTACAATAGGTTAAAATGATGGCATAACATTGTTGACTGAAAGGCATGTACTGTGAGGTACTGTTCTGTGATTCTAAGGCAGGTACATGGTGCTCTGTAGAAGACGTTAAACTTTATTGACCAGTTAAGCAGACTAAAAGAGCTGTATAATTTTACCTGCTCTTATTTTTTCAGAACCCGTCAATTAAATTTCTAGGCCCACCGGTCTGGTTGGCATAAATTAAGCCATCAGCAATTGCTTTATAACCAAGAAACAAAATACATAGGTCTTAACTAGACATGCTGGGAATTTGATTACAGTGATTTAAGGATCAATGAAAAGCCAAAAGTATAGCATCAACTAGGGAGATTCTAGATTACCTGTAGGCACAGGGGGCTCTCAGCTGCACCAAGTAATTAATTCCATTTTATTCTGTTTTGGCTCTTCCATAGAAAAGATTTTCAGAACTTACAACTTAAAAGGCTAAAACAGATTGAGTAGTTGCTGACAGATTTAAACTTTTTTTTTAAAAAGTCATTCACTTTTACATAGAGCACCAAGATAGCTATGGGAGGAGCGTCCTTACCTCAGGATGGCTGCAGTTTCCAACATTTCTGCCATGAACGTCGAAACACCTTTGAGCTGACTGTCACCAGCACCGACCCGAGCAAGGATGCAGTCAACGATACTTATCTCTGCAGAATCACAGGGTACAAAACAACCAATCTGGGCCATCAGAACTACGACACCAGTTTGCCGGATATATGTTGACTTACCGCCCATATTCGGACCTAAAGATACAAACAGAAGCAAATCAAAAAAGGTAGTTTACAAATTCGAGATCCCAAAACACTTATAATCGATCAGTTAATACAGGTTTAGGATATCTACAGTGTGTGTTGAAGAAGCCTCAGAGTACTTTGTCACTTTTAACTTCTGCCCCAGAGTCCTGGTTCTCTACTGCTATCAGTGCCCTGACAGTAATGATGCTTTAACTCATACGTACAGATGAAAGGTAACAAGCTGAATCACCCACATTTACAGTTAGCTGCTGTCCTATAGTGAAATTACATTCTGTTTCCTTCATATACAAGAGGGAAGAAAAATGAAACAAAGAGGAAGATCATATGATCAATGGACACATCAGCTGCAAGAGCAAAACACTGCAAGTAACAGAAACCTGAAATAGAAAATGCTGGAAACATTTAACAGCATCAAAACTACTTTTGATGAAATGTCATTAGCCTTTAACATTGACTGTTCCTCTTATCACAGGTTTCATCCGACCTGTCAGTGTTTCTAGCATTTTCAGTTGCTCTATTTTCTATTTCAGTTTCCAGTATTTGCAGCATTTCCTTTAGTTCCTGCTACAAGAAATTTGCAAGGAGTTAAACATTCCACTTAAGGCAAGGGATCACCTCTGTGTATACAACACTATATTGACTGTTTTCGTACATGGTAATTTAGGTCAGCCAATTCTTCAGATACAATAAACATAGTTTATAAACCATCACTCCTGAATAAAGATCAGAAAGGGCAGTGTCTGTGTAATGAATGCGTTCCGTTTATACGGGTGTCCACAAGTTGATTTTGTCCATAAGTTAGTAAGTATACAAAAATCATTTGATATGGTGACCATAGTAATGTAAGAATGGGATCGAGAGCGCATAGACTGATAAGAAAGAACAATTACTAAAAGCGAAGAAGAAACTATTTCTGTTTATAGGAATGAATGCATGTATGGATGTCAAATCTTTGAACTTCATATTATGGAAGCTCATTAGTTTGCAGGGGGTGTCCATGAGTCACACAATAGAACCCAGTAAAAGCCATGTGCAGTGACCAGAGCAGGAATAACGGGAACAATGTTCCAATTATGTTGCCTACAGTTAACTTCATTTCACTCAAGTATTTTATCTAACAAAATCATCAGTTACCTGTTATTATATGAAACATCTGTTTATCTTTCTCAAATGTAACATCGTTGGGTATAAAGGCCACATCGTCCTGGACCTCAATGCAAGGATGCCTGGAAGCCTTCAGGATGATCCGACCTTGACCCTTTGGAAGGATCACGGGCCGCACATAAGGCACGGGTGCTCCGTTAGCTACATGCGCAAAGCTGACCACAGCATCCAGTTGTGCAATTACATCATTTAGCGTCTGCTGAGGTTCTACATACCCTGGAAAAAAAAAATAGGGATACATCAATCTTTTGATTTATTGTAAAACACATACATGGTTTGCAACGATTTTGGATAACTACTGCACAGATGCAGTGGATATTTGGAATAAAACTAAAAAAAAATGCAATAAATATTCCACAGGTCAAATAGTGTATATGCAGAGAAAAATTCAGTTAAGTTTTACGTCAATAAAGTTTCGTTCGTTCTCATGAGATATTATAGACTCAAAACATTGCTTCACTTTCACAGGTGCTACCAGATCAACTATGTATTATCAGCATTTTCTTTTACCTCAGATTTCCAGTTTTACTGCTTTATCAGGGTATGGAAACATACATTTAATGGAGAATTGGAGAAAGATGCAGAACATGTTAAAACTTTGAGAGCATGAAAGCCTAGCAACCTCTCCCCGCCCACAGGCAAAGCCAGTGCCTTACCATAATGGGGAGGAGTGCAAAAGAGGCCTGTGTGAGGTATGACAGAGCACCCTGACCCCATAACAAAAATACACTTCGAACCAATTTATGATATACCAATCTAAATTTTTAATTCTATTTCTGTCTCTGAAAATGTTGCCCGACTTACTGATTTTCCCCACATTTTGTGCCTTTATTTGATACCTAATGACCCATTCTGCTCTATCTGACACTCTGCCACCTAAAACTACCAGCCCTATTATCTGTCTCCAACCAGTGGGGACTGTTAATACTGAAGTTCCCAAGTTTTCTAATAGCCTCCAACAGGCAAGTTTACTCATATTTCAGTAAAGCACAAAGAATTCATTTAGAGTACTTATTACATCCATATGACCTGTGCAAGAACTAGCAGCACAGTTAGAATCTGAATTCTCAACCTTATTACCATTGGAAACACAACTTTGGGATATACTACCAGGATGAGATATTAATGGCTAATCTTGATTACTGTTGAGCAATCATGGAAATGAGCAAAACTGAGGGATTTAGGGATTGCACATTGGAACCTTATGAAATTAATGGACTTGTGTACATTCGCTCCACTCCCATCCCCAACAAAAGATTCATGAATAGGAAAGTATTGGATAATTAACGTAGACAAAATTATTCCAGATATTAGAAGGCTATCATTGTATAAATCCCATAGCTCAAAATAGACAAAGATCTGCGTGTTAGGAAATCCATCGGCTACTATTTTTTCTTTAGAAACTACATCCAGTTTTTAAACAAATGAGGGTCTGACTAACAAACATCTTTTACCCCAATGCAAATTCAATCTAAACTGAAAGCATGAAAGTATACTCCAACAGGTACCAAGACTGTCAGTGAAATTAAACTACAGCAGTCTTAAGGCTGTTATGTTACATTATAACCCTTGACTGGTAATGTTCCATTTAAACACTTGTGACATTTGAAATACCATGAAGCATGCTTGATGAAAGAGGTGCAAGTGTTAAATGGCTAATAGGATGTGCTCTGCCAAAAGCAGACAATGGTATATTACTGGTGCAGAAACTTTGCTCTGGAACTAATCCATATTATATCAGACTTACAAGCACTGTATGGACACACAGTCAAGCAACTGCTCCTGACTGCGTCCCCAGTACTTTACAAAAAGGGAAACAATTTAACATAGGCCAAGATGAATCATTACCCAAGTTACTCAGCAAGAATTCAGCAGAACATTGTACAGGACAGCACAGGAATAGCTATTTGACCCATGATGTCTCTGCCAAACAGGATGTCAAAAGAAATTAATCCCATCTGCCTGCACAGGACCCATTTCCCTCCGTTCCTTTCATGTGTCAGTAAATGCCACTATAATGTCTGCTTCTACCATCATCCCTGCCAGTTTATTCCCGACACTGACCATTCTGTGTAACAGAACTTACATCTCGCTTAAACATTTCTCTTCACACTTTAAAGACCTGCCCTCCTACATTTCACATTTCTACCACGGGGGAAAAAAAGACTATGTCTACCCCATCTATACCTCAATTTTATAAACTTCACCTCCAGAAAAAAAAACAATTCGAAGCTATACAATCTCTCCTCTGCAAAGCCTCCACATTCTCCCTGCATTGAGGTGTCCAGAATGAACATAATAATTAAATTGTAGTCTAACAAGTTCTATATAGCGGCAATACGACTTCCTTACTCTTAATACTTAAATGCCCCAACCAATTAAGGCAAGCATGCCATACGCCTCCTTTATTGCCCTATACACTCACTGCCATTTGCAGGAAACTATGAACTTGGACTCCAAGATCCCTCTGTACATTAGTGTTTTTTGGTGCCCTGCCAGTACACTTGACCTCCCAAATTGCAACGCATCACATTTGCCTGGATTAAATGCACCTGCCATTGAAAATTTTGGTAGGATGATTTTTAAACAATTCGTAGATAAGATGATATTTGAATTGTTTACAGAATGGCAATGCTCTTATAAGTTCAATATTTTCTTTTTTTTAAAAAAAGAGGTTTGAGATTATTGTATGATCAGAACAATTACGGGGGTTAAAGGGGGTGGAGATTAGGAGGAATGATGGCGCCTAACGGCGACTCCTTTACTTGTATCTTTGGAAACAGCTCTACTTCTACCTATAATATCTTTATTTTTTCCTTTCAGGGTTCTTTTGAAGACCCTGACCTGGAGTTACACACAGGCTTCAGTTCTTTGCGGGAATGGGACCTGTTCTCGGGGTTCCACGACTGGCCACTATTCGACAAGCCAAGGGTTTGGCCTGAGAATCTTGATCGCGTTTGGAAACCTAAGATCTCAGGGCTCTGGAGACGGGCGGATCGAGGGTCGATGTCTTTTGCTGTGGGCCCAAAGATCGAGGTCTTCACAATCTTCAGACACAGAGCTCGAAAAAAATGACGAAATGGACTTTTAAGATCGTAAACCAACGAGATGTTACGTCTCCTGCTCACTGTGAAAATAGAGGACACCTCCCTCTCCCTTGCCAGGAAGAGAGAGAACCTCTGGGTTGTCAAATTTAGATGAAATGTAAAGCTTTTAGGGTAACTGCAAGGTCTGTGTCTTTGCTATCACTTAGCACACGCTTGGGCTCAGTAATTGTGCCTATGCGCATTGAATTTTGCTGGTGGGGGAGGGGGAATACCACTTACGCGCGGAAGGGGAGTACTGGGTGGGACTTTGGGGTTCTCACGTTTAACTATCGTTCATTCTTTGGGGCACTTCTCTGTTTTCGTGGATGTTTTGCGAAGAAAAAGCATTTCAGGATGTATAATGTATACATTTCTCTGACATTAAACTTGACCTTTGAATTTGTTTTGCATAAATTTAGAGGGTTCCTGATCCTGAGGGGGACCAATATTCTTGTGGGCAGGTTTGTTAGAACCGCTGGGGAGAGTTTAAACTAAATTTGGCAGAGGGATGGGAATCAGACTCAAGGGACTCAGGATAGGACAGATGGTAAAAAAACGAAGATAGTATGCAATCAGACTGTCAGGAAAGGCAGGCAGATAATAGGACAAGATTGCAGCCAGCAGGGGAGTATCAATGCATTAGGGATGCAGAATCAAAAAGGGTAGCGAATGCAGTACTCAAAGTGTTATTTCTCAATGCACAGAGTATAAGAAATAAGGTGGATGATCTTGTTGCACTTTTACAGATTGTCAGGTATGTTGTGGCCATCACTGAATCGTGGCTGAAGAATGGCTGTGGTTGGGAGCTGAATGTCTAAGGTTACATATTGTATCGGAAGGATAGGAAGGTAGGCAGAGGGGGTGGCGTGGCTCTGCTGTTAAAATTGGCATCAAATTAGTAGAAAGATGTTACATAGGATTGGAAGATATTGAATCCCTGTGGGTTGAGTTAAGACACTGCAAGGTTAAGAGGACCCTGATGGCAATTATATACAGGCCTCCAAACAGTAGCTGGTACGTAGGCTACAGATTACAACAGGAAATAGAAAAGGCATGTCAAAAGGGCAATATTATGATGGACATGGAAAATTTTAACATGGAAGTAGACTGGGAAAATCAGGTTCGTAATAGATCTCAAGGGAATGCTTTTAACTGGAATATACTTTTGTTGAGCACTGTATATAAAAAAAATTACTTTCCAAATCTTCCACTGTTCTTCAACTGTCCCACTACATACCCTGTACTCAATCTAAGCTAGCCAGCTCCTCCCACATCCTGCTGTGGTCTCCCTTGTTTATGCAGATACACACTGGTTTTAAATCTAGCTACTGCACCCTCCATTTGTAAGGGAAATTCAATTTTCAAGAGGATCCCTAGCTACAAGGTTATTAATTTTACATGTCTCATTTCACAGGACCAGATCTGAGGCAGCATTTTCCCTTGTTGGTTAAACTTTTCACGAAAGGCAGTGTATAACAAACCAATTGGTGGATATCTAAAAAATTATGGCTGCAGAACTAAATGTACAAGATATTTTCCTGATAGATTAATTCTGGCCAAGACAGCTGGAGAAGAGGTTTGTCTTTCAAATTATGAATCACATCACTTATATGCAAGTGAACAGACCTGCTGGCCTTCCATTCAATGCCTTATCTGAAATTTAAAAACATGCAGTAAAATTTCTTCCAAAACATCTTACCTGCAGAGATATTGATGATTTCTTTAACAATTGCATTCTGGGCTTCTTCATACTCTTCTCTACTCTTCAGGTAGTCCTCATTATAAGAGCTCAGCTTACTAGAGAAGGGTTCATAAAACAAGTTTCACAAATTCAGTACTTAAGGGATGAACATTCCTATAATGACTTAAGCAGTACATTTTAAGGACACTGCATCTTTGCACTTGGACGAGCAAAACATGAAAGCAGATGATCCTTTGGAATGAATTGAACATGGGGAAAGAAGGAAGAGACAATAGTGGGAACTGGTTACATCAAACTTAAAGAGAGTTGGTACGTAACTTCAGAAGGAATTGGATAAAAATTCAAATGCACAAACATATGCCCTAGATACTAGTTAGAAGAACACAAACAGAAAACGCTGGAAATATTCTGGTCTGACTGTTGTTTCAGGTCAGTGACTTTTCAAAAGAAAAGTAAATGAACCTCAGTGTTAACTCTGAAACACAAGAGAGACAGCAGATACTGGAATCTGGAACCAAAAAAAACAACTGAAAGAACTCAGTTGGTCAAACAGCACCTGTCAATGCACAGGGAGACTCAAATCAGATTTTTACTCAATTTAAACACTACTTGCAATATTGTGCTTTTGTCAAACACATTGTCATTTTGATCTTAGACCCTGCATCAGAGATCCTGCTTGAAATTACTTGCTCTTTCCATAACTCATCTTAGTGCTGGGTAATTTGTTTCTCAAAATCTATAACCAAACTAAAACTGTTGTGTAGACCAATGAAGCATTAATAATGAAGAAGCAATACTTGAAGACAGACTCCAATGTTCAGCCCCTTGTACCAAATGTAACAATGGCATCCACAGCAGTTAAGTTGACTGTATCAAGATGGTGACAGCAACCAACTGCAGCATCTTGCAGATAGTACACAAAACTGCTGCTACTTCTCCTTCTTTTAAATATGTCTCTACTACTACTAAACTGCATGCAACAGGAGCCAGTAATTCACATTTTTGTTGTGTGTTTTTGGGCTGATTTTAAGCAATCTGGCACTTGTGCTGTCTCTGGAGAATTCAATGAACTTAAAAATGGAGTGTGTGGCCTAATGGCAGAGCAGGAACCCATGATCAGCTCCATTGCTCCTTGCTGATTAAAGTGCCGAGCAAAATTGAAATTGATGAAGAGTGGAAGGTGAGCAGGCGTTCAGCGCTGCCTGCGTTTGACCAGTATCCCTCTCCCTCTCATTCATTGCTGCCAGAGGAAGGTACAGGAATCTTGGGTCTCAGGCAAGATTTTATCAGTGTGACTTGTGGCTGTAGACTTTTTAAAAGAGAACTCTGTGGTTCATGTTATATGTGTTCCTGGTTATCCTTTTTTTATTGCTACTTTGCGCAATTTGATCAGGGCACTTTGGTGTGGACGGGCTGTGGCCTGCAACCAATGAATGGCACAGCACTAAGCAAAACTGAACATTCCTAGATCATAGGGGACTCTGCAGTTTGATATTTAATATTCTGTGTGTTATTCGTTTGCTTTTTAATGTTTACATGATTCCTTCTTTCTTTTCACGCAGTGGGTTTTAAATGTTTTCTTTGAACGGCTTCCATAGTGTTTCTTTGTTTCATGGCTGCCTGCGGGGAAACGAATCTCAGGGCTGTATTCTGTATACATACTGGTACTATATGTACTCGGAATCTTTGAATTAGGATTTTCAACCCATACTATTCGAATAGTACCAATCATTTGCTTTTGGGAAAAAGGAAAATTGTAATGGTACAGACAGTACGAAAGCTGAAGGGACAATATCAGTGAATTCCATTATGTGCTCAAAAATATAGGTAGAGCCTGGACTGAAAGAGGCAGTCGAGGTAGAATGATGAGCAAGGGAATAACTTTAAAAGGAATATTTCATAGACAGAGGAGATAAGGTAAACAAGATTTAATGCGGGTTAAGATATAAGTGAAATGATGTGCATGCAAGACACCAATCAAATGGGCAAATGTCATAATTATGTCTGAGGATCTGGTGGGAGCAACTGGCTCATCTGTGATGTCAGACCTACACGGCAGCATTTGGGTGAACACAAACTGATGAGGCTAGGTGCTATGAAAACACCATGCATAGGTGTCAGAGAAGCAGAGGAATGCAAAGCAGATTCACCCATGCTACATGCAGACATGGAATGTCAGTACAGCACAGCACATGGACAGATGGAGTTTGGTAGGAAGCAATGGAACCATACTGCCAGATTGGATCAAGGCATAGAAGAAGACAAAGAAATGGAAGGAAATCCATTTTAAATTCACAGCTACATTTCCTTTAAACTAATGAACTCATTCATGCCCCTCTGAAAAGTAATCAGGATGCCATACTGGGTGGCTCGGCCAGCATTCCCCTTAACCCTGCTTTCAAGGTCCACGCTAACCACACTGCCATTAAGCAGAAGCGACAAGATCAAATGCAGTATGCAAGCTGCAATATAACCTAGTTCAGCATGTGCAGCACCAGCAAAAGAACAGACCAAAAAAACCTTTCTAGTCTGGACAGCTGAGCTCTTCAACTGAAATCACATACTTCAGTGATTGTAACAATTTACCTTGCTCGGGCAGCTTCATTCTGAACTGAAAAGTTAGTAGTAAAAAGTCCTTGTTTACTCCAGCTATGTTTAATCACAATTCCGGAATGTGTACCCATGTTTTTGAAACAAGTTCAAATTCTATCCATATAGCTCAACGTCAACTTGCCTACAGTGACAAGCTTGATGCAATATAACTTTCAAAGAAATCAACATTCACAAAGATTGTTTTGGGTATTCATCCAAATTATCAATGATAAAAGCAAAGGACCAAACAAAATACAACTCTAACCTATTCGTGAACCGGACTCCATTCTTCTGAATATCTATAGTGTTAAATTTCTTATTGTTACGAAGGACCTTTTCCTCCTTGCAGGTGACGCGGAAGTAATATCCCAATTGAGCATTTGACTCCAGTTTCACAGTCTTTCCAGCTTCGAGACCTACATAAAAATTAAGGAGACAATTAAAGAAAACTGTCCCACAGGTATCCAATTACAAAATGTTCATTTTTAAATTAAATTTTCTTCATCACTCGCAACACAGTCTTTCTCAATCTTAAACTGTGGTAAACAAATCTCATTTACTAAATCACATCAATTACAAAGATCAGTGGTTCTGCCAACAGAAAATTCTGGTGTTACTTGTAGTTCAGTTGATCTACTCTCCACAATAGCTTTGTAGGGCAGAAAGAGATAAAACAGTTGGATTTCAAGTTGCCAGTTATGGGAGGTAAAAAGAAAACAATTGAAATCTCTCCTAGCTTCCACAAAGCACATGATACAAGCTTATTACAAAACTTTTGATAAAGTGTCTTCCAGTGTAGAAAAAAAGTGCAACAGAAAAGATGCAGTGCAAGTTTATTTTAACTCTTCCCACTATAAGACGCACTGTGGAAGAAGTCTGGTTCATTTCTTATCCAGAAGCAGACAAAGAAGGAAGCATGGAAAACCCTTAAAAACTAAATCTCCTCCAGTATCAGTATTGATTAGGTAAACATTATTAAAAGAGCTTTATTTTTAATATATTACTTTCAGAAAGTATTCTACTTCAATAGGATAAGGAATTATTCACCCCTCACATTTCACCAGGGTTCTGAGCCTTTTTCCATAACTTACATGTAAACCCTAGGCAAACTGAGTGGCTTTTTACTGAAACATGTTCTTTCTTGAAAGCCACTTAAATCTGCCTTACTGTGGAGTGAAAGTTCACAGGGTTGGTTTAGGTTAGGGAATCCCATAATTACAAACACTCAGTAAAACTATGTGGTTTCCTCATTTCATAACATACGCTGCCTTTGTGCAACTGCATTTCTAATGCTAATGCCTATCAGTAACTTTGATCCCTTGAATAAACTTGCTTACAATGTGGAATACACTCAGTAACCACTTTATTAGGTATATCTGTACACCTCCTTGTTAATGCAAACATATAAAGAGCGGATCATGTGGCAGCAACTCAATGCATAAAACATACAAATATGGTCAAGAGGTTCAGTTGTTGTTCAAACCAAGCATCCGAATGGGAAAGTAATGTGATCCAAGCCACTTTGATTGTGGAATAATTGTTGGTGACAGACAGGGTGGTATGAATAGCTCAGAAACTACTGATTACCTATGATTTTCACACACACCAGTCCCTAGAGTTTACAGAAAATAGTGTGAAAAACAAAAAACATACAGTGTACGGCAGTTCTATAGGCAAAAAATGCTTTGTTAATGAGAGGTCAGAGAAGAATGGCCAGGCTGGTTCAAGCTGACAGGATGGCAACAGTAAACTCAAACAACCACACATTACAACAGTGGTGTGCAGAGGAACAGCTCTGAATGCACAACATAATGAACTTTGAAGTGCATGAGCCACAGCAGCAGAAGACCACAATGATACACTTGGTGGTCACTTTATTAGGTACAGTAGAAACCTAACAAAGTGGCCACTGAGTGTATATCATTCTTTGTCATTTGCTTAAGCCACTTTCCACTATATTATGTAATTAATCTCAAAAAAGAGGGATAATTTATATTGTCTACTATAGTGTATTAGAAACAATAAGAGTAATTGCAGCCCATTTTCTCTCCCAATTTTCCACACCAATAAGGAAGTCCCTTGCCAGTTCTCAAATCTCCCCACCGGATATTGGGAACAACTAATGTCAGACAAGACCCTAGTTTTCAATATTAACAACCTGCAGATTAAAGCAGTAAAACAGTACCCTCCAACTCCATACCTAATGTTTCACAGTAGTACTGTCACTAAGGAAGGATGTAAGATTACAGGCAGGTGAAGCTAGGTAGGGTAGGTGAGCAGAGTTGGAAGGCTTTAGCATGTGAATGATAGATGAGGCAGACAGAGAGAGAGGAAAAGGGGGGGGTGAAAATGAAGCAAGGTGAGGGAGGGAAATGTGAAGATGGAAGACAGCTGCTGGACTAAGATGCAAAAATGCAAAAAACACAAAACATTGTCACAGATGGATTCAGATAAGTACAGAAGATGAGAATGGAAATCATTCCATAACCTACCCGTAAACCCTAGGCAAACTTTGAGTGGCTTTTCTCTGAAACATGTTTTTTCTTGAGAGCCATTTAAATCTACCTTGCTGTAAAGTGAAGAGAAGGGAGATGTGACAGCTGGAACTAGATGGGGGTGGTGGGGAACCGGTGTGTGCAGTGAGTGGATGGAGTCAGCAGGAGGAATGAGGGCAAAAATGGGAGGACCAGAGGATGAGAAAGAGAAGGGGGAGGGGTTGCTGGGAAGGGACCTAAATAATCCTTCTAGACGAGGCAAATCTTTGGTTACATCTCCTCTGGAAAGTGCCAGGGTTAGGAAGATTTGGGCTTGGAGGGATGAGCAGAACTTGGAGTCATGGAGTTTCCCTGCAGAAGGCAGAAAGGGGTGATTGTGGGATCTTGTTGTAGCTGGTGGAAATGACAACTCATGGTATGTTGGATGCAGAAGCTCATGATCTGAAAAGTAGGAACAACGGGAACTCACTCTGGTCTATCTGGGAGGAGGCAGGGTGAGAAGATGAGTATAAGAAACAAGAGTAGGAGTCCACCAACCACAGCAGAAGGAAAGTATGATTGCCAAAAAAAAAATTTCAGATATCATGTGACACAAAACCTCATCTTGCGAGCAGATGTGGCAAATGGAGAAAATAGGAGAAAGGAATGGCATCCTTCCAGGAGACAGAATGGGAGGAAGTGCCATCCTGTGGAGAGTCAGTGAGTTTATAACAAGTACTGTACTCGTGGATATTTTGTCTCCTGAGTTGGAGCCAGTGAGATCTACAAAATGGAGAGAATTGTCAGAAATGGTCCATAAGAATTTGAGAGCAGGCTGGAAGTTGATGGCAAGGGTGATGTGCTCCTGGGAATGTTCCCCTTCCCACCCTCCAGATTCTAGCATCTGTGGTCTATTTTATCTTACTATTGATAAACATCTTAGGAACCTTTATTAAAGCTACAAAAGAAAAATTGCCATTGGTGTTGTTGTATGAACAAAAATAATCTATTTTGTACCTAACTCTCTGGCTGCTTGGTTGAGAGCTGACTGCATACTTTTCTCCAGGTCATCCATCTTCTCCCTCAGTTCAGTTAGATTTGGATCAAAAGATGGCTTAACCAGAAACTCATGATTTTCCACCTGTTAAAATCAAGTGATTATGTTCAATGTTGAGATAACTATCACAAAGTTATCTAATTGATTTATCATCACAAAGGACATTTAGCACACAGAAGCTCTTGCACTATTTCTGAGGTTGGGAAGGGAGAAAGGGGGAGAAAAAATATGTTGGAATTACAGATTAAGCAGCTTCTCTGAAGATAAAGTTGGTGATCTTTCTGATGAAAAGGAAATTGATCATATTAACTTTGTTTCTCTCTCTACAGATGCCTGATCTGCTAAGCATTTACAGTATTTTCTGTTTCTTGAAAAAGCTCTTGACATTGATTACGAGGTAGAAGTAGAAACACAGAAAATCTACAGCACAATACAGGCCCCTTGGCCCACAAAGCTATGCCAAATATGTCCTCATCTTAGAACTACCTGGCTTACCCATAGCCCTCTATTTTTCTAAGCTCCTAAAAGCAAGAACAAATCTCTCTATCTTAAATGGAATGATTAATATTTCAGATGTTTGTTATTATACACTAGAACAGTAATCCATCACAATTCTTTCTTTCAATTAGAGGAGTATTTGGAAAAGATTTGAGAGCAGATTTTCACATTTTCAGGGAAGATGCTGAAGATGAAAGGACTCCAGAACCACAAATAACTCAATAACTAAGGAAGTCAAACAAATCAACAGAATCAAAACTCAATAACCTTAAGATAATAAAAAAACAGAACTGGACTCTAATACAGACAATAAAATTGGAGACACAAGTAAATGCAGACGCTATAATCTGGAGCAAAAAAGAACTGCTGGAAGAGCTAAGCAGACCAGGCAGCAGACATAAAGGGAAATGCACAGTCAACTTTTCATGTCGAGTTACATCATTTGAACTGAAAGATGAAGTGGAGGCACAGTAGTTATATTCAATGAAGGGAAGAGGTGGAGGAAGAGTAGGCAGGCATTAAATCTGGGGAGGAAATAAATGGAACGGAAGGATAGAAATAACCACAAGGCTGGGAGGATTTAGGTGAAAGTAACAAAGCTGTAGAAAAAGGAGTATGATGGAACTAAATAAGGGAGGAGGAGTGGGCAGATGAAAACGGGTGGGTGGGGGTAGAGAGGGCACAGTGGAAGCAGTGTGTAGCAGAAGGGCAGATGGTGTAGGCAGAGGTACCATTGCACAGCTGGGA
Organism: Mobula birostris; assembly: GCF_030028105.1. Taxonomy (NCBI): domain Eukaryota; kingdom Metazoa; phylum Chordata; class Chondrichthyes; order Myliobatiformes; family Myliobatidae; genus Mobula; species Mobula birostris. The sequence continues at coordinate 31,422,824 of NC_092377.1, forward strand.
GAGGTGTTTTTGGATGGTGAATGAAAATAAAAGGCTCTTTTCAGACAGAAGGAAAAAAACAATGGCAACATTCAGGGAATTATTCCAGTGTTCTTTCCTACAAACATGAAAAAGAAAAGCAAATGCAGTTTACTGGGAACACCAATAATGAAGCATATGCTCACCTCTTGCACATTATTGTGCAATGTCCTATCACAGACTAATGAAGGCCATTTCCCTTCATCCTACAGCACCTCTGCAAATGGGAATTGGGTTCACTGAACCATGATACAATAAAAAAAAAGGCAACAATAATGCACCACCTACACAACAGGTTCAAGCAAGCACTCTCCAGGCAGACTTCTATCCCCAAGTCCAATCAACAGCACCTTAGGGAAAACAAAACACTCAGAAGCTGGCACAGTCTCATTAAGATAAAACCAGCTCCAAGTCAGATATTAGCAGTGCAGTTAAAGCAACTTCTGATCATCACAGGCATTTCCATGAATTGCATGCAATATGGATTTGACTGCACACCCAAAGCACTATTTTGATGTTTATATTAGAACTCTGCCCTCAAACCATGATACAACTTTACAATATAATGAGAGGAATTTAATTAGCCTTGCCAAACTTCATTTAGACATTTGAGAAATAAATTAATTTACTCACTTTAAAGGTTATTAGAGAATTATTTCCTTCTTTTTACTCTCCACAATGGCTGGATTAATTAATTACACTCATTGAAAGACACTGCATAATTAGCAAATCTAATTTTATTGAATACACAGAGACTCTTAGAACGCTACTAGAATGCCACAAGAGGTGCAAGTATGATCTCTGGAAAGCCATCTCTCAGGTGAAGTGGAGATTCCGGACTAGACTGGGATCAATGAGGGATGCTCAGCAGTTGTGGCTCAACCTCCTATAAAGCTAAACCTTGCAACATAGTGGACAGCAGAGCTTCGCTTCCAGGTGAGTTCAGAGCCTTCTATGCTTGCTTTGATCACCAGAAAAGGGTGGAACCATTGCTCACTGATCCTTTGGTCTGCCAATGATCCTTTGGTCTCAGTATCTGAAGATGATGCGCCTTCAAGAGAGTGAATCCAAGGAAAGCATCCAGTCTGGACAGAGTACCTGGCCGAGTACTCTAGACTTGTGCCAACCAACTGGCTGGTGTATTCAAAATACATCTTCAAGCTCTCGCTCCGGCAGTATGTGTTATCCACCTGCTTCAAGCAGTCTTCAATCATACTGGTGCCCAAGAGTGTGGTAACCTGTAATGACGAAGTGTTTTGAGGGGCTGGTTTTGATGCATATCAGCTCCTGTCTGAGTGGCGACTTGGATCTGCTCCAATTCATCTAATGAAACATCTGCTGTAGACCTGTTGCTATCTCATTGGCTCTTCACACAACCCTGAAACATCTGGGCAGTAAAGATACATACAACAGGATGCTCTTTATCGATTACCACTCAGCATTTAACACCATCATCCACTCTAAACTAATCAGTAAACCCCAAGACCCGGCCTCAATACACCTTTGTACAATTAGATCCTGGATTTCCTCACCCCAGTCAGTTTGGATTGGCAAAAACATCTCCTCCACAATCTCCATTAGCACAGGAGCACCACAGGGATGTGTTCTTAGCCCCTGCTCTACTTGCTTTACACCTATGACTGTGTGGCTAAGTACAGCTCTAACACCATACACAAGAATACTGATGACAGCACTGTTGTGGGCTGTATCAGCAACCAGGAGGGAGATTGAAAATTTGGCTGACTGGTGTAATAGCAACACACTCTCACTCAATATCATTAAGACCATGGAACTAATAGTACACTTCAAGAGAGAAAAACCAGAGGTCCATGAGCCTGTAATCATTGGAGGATCAGAGGTGGAGAGGGTCAGTAACTTTAAATTCCTGGGTGGCACTATCTCAGAGGACCTGTCCTGGACCCATCATATTCATATAATTGCAAAGAACGAACAACAGCACCTCTACTTTCTCAGGAGTCTTCAGAGATTCAGCATGTCTTCAAAAACCTTGCCAAACTTCTATAGATGTGTGGTTGAAAGTGTGCTGACTGGATGCATTACAGCCTAGTATGGGAACATCAATGCCTTTGAGTGGAAAATCCTACAAAAGGTAGTGGATTCAGCCCAGTATTTCACGGGTAAAACCCTCCCAACCATAGAGCACATCTACATGAAACGTTGCTGTAGAAAAGCAGCATCCAAAGATCCTCATCACCCACTGATTTCTTGCTGCTGTCATCAGATAGAAGGCATAACAGCCTGAGGACTCACACCACCATGTTCAAGGACAGTTACTATCCCTCAAGCATCAGGCTTTTGACAAAAGGGAATAACTATATTCATTTAAAGAGTCTTTTATCTTTGTATTTCATGCTCGTTTATTGCTATTTATTTAATATCTGCATTTGCAGGTTTTTTTTTTACAGTTACTGTTCTAAAAATTTGCTAGGTATGCCTGCAGAAAAAGAATCTCAGGGTTGTGTGTGGTGACACGTAGGTACCCTGATAATAAAATTTACTTTGAACTTTAAACTCTTACTTCCACTTTCCAGAGTTTGATTACATCTGTAAGATTTTTATATATCAGCTGCCTCAACTATGTCACATACCTGATTTAGATCCAATGTGGTCTCAATTAACTCCTGAAACTTGGCAAAATCAGAGATAAGGTCAGTCAACGGGGAGATAAATACAGCTTTCAGTAACATCTGGTGTGCTCCTGTGGAAACAATTAGCAGGAATTATGTTAGATAAACTAAGGCAGTAACATAGAGAAGAAAGATCTATTTTAATTAACAATACATTAATGAAAATTCTAATAGTTTTCAGCATTTCACTGAATGACATTATGGACTATTCATTGTACAATTAACAACTGTTATCTGTATTACAAAGTTCAAAGTAAAAGCTATTATCACAGTACATACATGTTACCACATACAACCCTGAGATTCTTTCTGTGGTAACATGTACAGTATGTATTCTTAACAGTTAACACAGTTATCTAGGTCTTGTTCCTACAGCAAAAACAGGTGAAGGCAAATGTGAAACTAAATGCAGAAATCTATATCTCCTCCACAATTTCAGAAGAGGGAAACCAGAGGTCCATAAGCCAGTCCTCATCAGAGGATCAGAGGTGAAGAGGATTAGCAACTTTAAATTCCTGCGTGTTACTATTTCAGAGGATGTGTCCTGGACCCCGCAAGTAAGTGCAATTGCAAAGAAAGCATGACAGCACCTCTACTTCCTTAGGAGTCTGCGACATTCAGCATGACATCTAAAACTTTGACAAACTTCTATAGATGTCTAGTGGAGAGTGTATTGACTGGCTGCATCACAGCTTGGTATGGAAGCGCCAATGCCTTTGAATGGAAAAAAGGTAGTGGATTCGGCCCAGTACATCACGGGTGAAGCCCTCTCAACCGCTGAGCACATCTACATGAAATGCTGTCATAGGAGCAGCATCCATCATTAGAGACCCTCACCAACCAGGCCATGTTCCTTTCTTATTGCTTCCATCATGTAGAAGGTGCAAGAGCCTCAAAACCTGCACCACCAGGTTCAAGAACAGTTAGTACCCCTCAACCATCAGATTCTTGAATAAAAGGAGATAATTACACTCATTTGCCCCATCACTGAGATCTGTTGTGAGCCCAGTACACAAGTGCAATTATGAAGAAAGCACAGCAGCTCCCCTACATCCTTGGGAGTTTGTGACGATTCAGCACAACATACAACATTTTGACAAACTTTCTATAGGTGTGTGGTGGAGAGTATATTGGCTGGCTGTAGCACAGCCTGGTATGGAAACACCAATGCCCTTGAACAGAAAAATCTACAAAAAGTAGTGGACACAGCCTAGTCCATTAAAGGTAAAGCCTTCTCCATCATCGAGCACATCTACACAGAGTGTCACAGGAAAGTAGCATCCATCAACAGGGAGTCCACCACCCAGGTCATGCTCTCTTCTCGTCGCTGCCATCAGGAAGAAAGTACAAGAGCATCAGGACTCACACCACCAGGTTCAGGAAATATCAGGCTCTTGAACCATAGGGAATAACTTCACTCAACTTCATTTGCCCCATCATTCCCAGAACCAATGGACTCACTTTCAAGGACTCATCTCATCTTTCGTTACTTATTTATTATTATTATTTTTTTTTGTATTTGCAGTTTGGTGTCTTTTGCACACTGAGTGAACACCGACGCTGGTGTGGTCTTTCATTGATTCTATTATGATTATGTAACGTTCCGTTATATTGGCTCGTGTATGTCTAGGGGAAATCCTGCCCAGCACCTGCCTCAACACTCCCCTCAGGGTCAGTCGCCGCCCGAATCAATCACAAACATCAATCATCAGCCAGCACATCCAGTAAATTTTAACAAATACACTTTATAGATATTACTAATTCTATGACATTAATATGCATTTGATACAGAGAGGAAAGTAATGGAAAAAAAAGGCGCCAACACTTATCAAGGTCCAAAGTCCAAGTTCTTCGCGTGCTACCGTTGGAGCTCAATTCGACTTCAGACGACCACCCGAATTCCGTCGACTCACGGCTCGGGACCACCCTGAGTGATCGACTGGAGCCTCTCCACACGTCCGCGTTCCTCCTCGTCTCTCCTCCGACTCCCCGCCAAAACTCAGTCCACAGTCATATCATACAGCATGGCACCCGAAAACAAAACGATACATAACCACCCATTGGCTAATAGAACCTTGTTATCTCATTTTAAAGTAAAACAAACTGTTAGCGCAAACTCTCTGCAGCGTTAAAACACAACAAAGCCGCATTCCCCAGATTAACATAACAAGATCGCCATTTTAAATGTAACAAAAGAAAGACCCCGTACAATTATTATTCTATTACAGGTTTATTGAATATGCCCACAAGAAAATTAATCCCAGGGTTGTGTATTTCCCCAAGACATTTTGCACAATACTGTACGTAATTACATGTACTTCGATGAAGATCATTAAAGTTGGTAAAGAGCAGCCTCATAACTGGCAGAGCTGAGAGAGTTCAGAAAGGCAGGGTGCCATACTGGGTTTGCAGCAAATGATGAGTCAACCCACACGAGAATTAATCTGCCAGATGTCATCCTTACTATTCGGTTGCAGATACTCATTTTCTTTATAGTATTGGCAGGGGAAAGTATGGATTGCAATGCAAACTCCTAACTTTACCATGGACTGCCTTCACTATGTTGTTGTTACCATCATCATGCTGAATGGAACAGACATAGAACAGATATGGATGCTCTAAAATGGGCATCAGTATAAAGGTACAACAGAATGGAGCCTTGGAGCTAAAGCACATCATATTACTATCAAGCCAGAGGAGAAAGACTCAATGGTTCAATGAAGAGTGCAGGAGAACTTTGAAAACAGTGGCCAAGCGTACCTAAAAGCAAGCTGTCAACCTGACAATGCTGCAACCAGTACACATGTACTGAACAGCAAAAACAGCATGCAACAGACAGGACCATGTAATCCCATAACAAATGGATGAGATCGAAGTTCTGTAGTTATTATTGTATGCAATTTGTTGAAGGATATTTAATGAGGAGCCTCCATGGATATTTCCAGCTTCAGCAATGGATCAGGTCAGTAAATGCCAATTACAAAAACTACAAAAATACATAAAGCACTCCAACTGTTCACCATGCTCCAGAACTCCGTAATCATTAGAATCAATTATGCCAGCCTTAGTACATTAATGCAGGAGTTCCCTGAGGCAATCCCTGAACTCACACAGCTTCAGCTGCTTCAGTAATGTTTTATCTTCAACAATAAGGTTAGAAATGAAAATGTTTGCTGATGTTGGCATAGTGTTCAACTTTCGTTTCAACTCTGTATAGATAGGCAACGAATGAGAACCGGTAACATTCATGTCACTATTTCCAACAAAGAATCTAATCACCTATTCTTGAAATTTAATGTCATTACTATCACTTAGACCTAACCATAAACTTCCTGGGGATCATGCTTGACCAGAAACTTAATGGACCAAAGAAATACCGTGACTTCTTTATTATGTATTTGTCATTTGTAAGTGCAAGCATCGTTGTTACGGTCAGCATTTACGGCTCATCCCCAATTGTACTTGAGAACATGCTGGTGAACCCTCTTTTGAGCTGCTGTAGTTCACCAGGTGGAAATACTCTAAAACACTGTAGGACAAAAGGCTCTAAAGGTAATGCGCGCTTCATTTGCACTTCTTTCAATCCAGTGTACTGCATTCTATGTACACAACATTGTTTTGTCTGCACTGGGTAACTGCTTTGCGGAGCACTGCTGTCAGTCTGCAAGGATGTCTCTAAGCTTCTTCTTGCCTGTCAGTTTAAAATCTCTGTTCCACTCTGATCTGTCCGTCTGAAGTCTCCTAAACTGTTAAAGCTCAGCCCAATGTTGCCACTATCTTTATCTAAATGGAACAAATGACTTGGAATAAAAATGGATACTCAACTGGATCACCTTCACTCACTATCAAATTCTAACTTCCAGTTTGCATCAGAACTGGTTAGTTCTGCTGTAAGTTATCCATTGAACAGAATTTACTCAGTTTTCCTTTCTCTATTAGCATGGGCTAACCTACTGAACATTTCTTAGTTCTACACTTTGCAGCTTTTACCTTTGTCTGTCTGTCTGTGTTCTCCCTTTCACTAACTGCCCTTGTTTTGTATTTCTTTGCTCACATCCTTTTTCCTAACTGTTCTCCAACAGGTGACATCATCTAAAGTGCATTCCCGCCAGTGTCACACTATCAGAAATATTCCATAGGTCTTGTATCTCCCCTACCTTCACTGCAACTTAAAGCTAATTTTTTTTCTTTCCCAGATCTGACAAAGGATCTTTGACCTGAAACAGTAACTCAGATTCTCTTTTCATAGATACTGTTATGCTTCTCTAAGATTTGAAGATTTACAGCATCTGCAATTTTTTTTTAATGTTCTATGCAGAATACCATTTGCTTTATGTTGACCATACAAGTACTGTATGTGTTACTTCTTACCTTGGTATCTTTCCAACACCTGCACCATATTTGGGAGATGATTGACAGCCTGGTAAATACGATAGCAATCCTGTAGTACCGCTGCCTGACGCTGAAACTTCTTCGCCAAGCGATTGAGGTCAGGAAAACGCCGAAGAAGATCCTCTTGTAAATTCTGTCGAAGCTCTGTATCTTCCACAAAAGCCTCCACCAGGTTAAGCCTTGTCAAAGCAAATGATAGGAAATCATTAGGTATTTGTTCCAATGGATCAGTCTGAATTATTCAAAGTTAATTTCAAATCAAAAACCCACAGAGGGGACAATACAAAATGAAAATATCCTTTTCATCCTCATCATGCAATGCGACACACGAAAGAACTACTGCCCAGCTCAAGATAGTGTCCATTTTTCCAATTTGATCTGCATCCTCATGCAAAAATAGCAAATCCTGGAAAACAGGTCTGATCCAGGTGGGATTTGGAAAGATTTGAAACTCTTGACACATCACCCTTACTATATCAAATTCAGTAGGTACCTGAGAGCTCATAGGTTGCACATCATTTCTGCTCACAGCTTTCATTCCTGGCCAAGAAAGAATGAAAGGTGGATGAAGGACAAAATTAATGGAGACTTAAAATGAACAAATGCCTCATCCCTCAACCTGAAGATGGTCAATTTAAATAAAAAGGCACCACTTCCATTCTGAATTTCTGTTCACAAACTAGGATATTTTTCCAACCTCCGGACGAAGTAGGTGCAAACAATGCTCTCAACTTTTGAAATGTGGTCATTATTAGACTGCAAAAGTTAACTTTGTACGTAAGATACAATTAACCTCAGCAATATATCCTATTAATGTCAAGTTTCTTCACGTCCAGATTACAGATAAAACAAGAAACCAGGACAGATAAACTCTTCTCAGGCTTCCAGCCGGGTACAGACATCAATTATAACCAACGTTTCAATGACAAACTCTGCCAGCTTCTCCAGGGATGATGCCTGGGCATGTCTAGTCTGGTGGTATTTACACCCTTGTGGTCCGTCCCTCTTGATTGGATGAGGACTAACCAATCAGGTTTCTACTCTCTCACCTTGTGTACAATCGAATTCCAGTGAGATCTTTGTCTTTTAAAAAATGCTTTCCCTCTCATTTTACTTCAGTGGCTTCCTTTACCAGGTCACCCCAAAAGCCATTAGCACGGCACAGTAGTTTCGTGCTGAAGTCAATCCTGTGGCCATTGTGAATGTAAGGTTCTGCTATCACCGATTTCACCAGGTAACTCAAATGGATACACCTTCCTGTGCTGCTTGATGTGGGTTTCCACCATGTGTCCTGCCTGGAAACACCAGCCATTCTGAGCCCCAGTTCATTTGTGACACGCATGAACTATGACTTGAGCTTCCTTACGGGTTTTTGGATGGTATTAATCCAACATTTCTTCAGAATCCTGGCAATCTTTCTAGAAACTGTGGAAACAGGCGGTAGTAACAGCCTCCTCCTCGTTGTTAGGTTTCCTGGTTTTTCTGTCAGCCCTTTTAGTGGCCTGATTGATTTCTTTCACCTTGTAGCCATTCTGTAGGAATGCTGTGCATAATCGTCTTATTTTCTTGGGGAGACTCTCTGGATCCGAAATAGATTTCACACAGTTAATCAAACAGAGAGAACTGCTCTATGTTGGGATTGAAATAAAACTGGAGGAAAAGAATTTTAACAAAGACAAAGGTCTCGCTCTAAATAAGAACTGGATTGTAAACAAGGTGGGAGAGCAGGAAACTGATTGGATGACTAACCAATCATGAGGGACGGACTACAGGGATATAACTAGACATGCCCAGGCATCATCCCTAAAGATGGCATTGAAATGTCAATTATAACCGATACCTAGAAGCCAGAGAAGAGTTTATTTGTCATATATGCCGGGAAAGTACTACATACTTTTTCAAGAAACCAGGATTCTAGCTCCAAATTATTTTCTAGTGCTACCCCAAGAGAAAGATTATTTGTGATGCACCACATTCATAAAGTGTCTTTAGTATTACTGCACATGTACATTGCAGAGAAGATGGTAGAAAGGACAAACAGCACAAAGGGTGAGATTCTGTCAAATGGGTTAATGAGACAGTTAAAGTGTGATTTCAATTTGCATTATGTGTTGCTAATAGCAGGGCTGTGGGACATGCACAGCAAGTCCGGTTGTAATAGTGGGGAGAGAAACAGTCAGTATCACAGATGGATAGCTTCCAGTAGGAATTGCCAGCCCTAATACAGACAAGGAAAACAAATGAGTTAATGTTGATAAATTTTATATCATATTTGTAGGCTGCACTATGCCTGTATGACTGCAAACTGTCCTTCAAGCTTGTTGTAACTTTGCAGGTGACCACAGAGAGAAAGGTCAGAGTGGGAAGGGATGTTAAATCTGTGTTTGCACATTATAAAAATTCCTGCTCCTGATATTTCAACATACAGGTCTTTCCTAACTTATGAGTACCTGACTTATGTACAACCTTGTACACATGAATAACAAGCAACACACATAAAAGTTGCTGGTGAACGCAGCAGGCCAGGCAGCATCTCTAGGACGAGGTGCAGTCGACGTTTCAGGCCGAGACCCTTCGTCAGGACTAACTGAAGGAAGAGTGAGTAAGGGATTTGAAAGTTGGAGGGGGAGGGGGAGATCCAAAATGATAGGAGAAGACAGGAGGGGGAGGGATGGAGCCAAGAGCTGGACAGGTGATAGGCAAAAGGGATACGAGAGGATCATGGGACAGGAGGTCCGGGAAGAAAGACAGGGGGGGGGGGGGGACCCAGAGGATGGGCAAGGGGTATATTCAGAGGGACAGAGGGAGAAAAAGGAGAGTGAGAGAAAGAATGTGTGTATAAAAATAAGTAACAGATGGGGTACGAGGGGGAGGTGGGGCATTAGCGGAAGTTAGAGAAGTCGATGTTCATGCCATCAGGTTGGAGGCTACCCAGACGGAATATAAGGTGTCATTCCTCCAACCTGAGTGTGGCTTCATCTTTACAGTAGAGGAGGCCGTGGATAGACATGTCAGAATGGGAATGGGATGTGGAATTAAAATGTGTGGCCACTGGGAGATCCTGCTTTCTCTGGCAGACAGAGCGTAGGTGTTCGGCAAAGCGGTCTCCCAGTCTGCGTCGGGTCTTGCCAATATATAAAAGGCCACATCGGGAGCACCGGACGCAGTATATCACCCCAGTCGACTCGCAGGTGAAGTGTTGCCTCACCTGGAAGGACTGTTTGGGGCCCTGAATGGTGGTAAGGGAGGAAGTGTAAGGGCATGTGTAGCACTTGTTCCGCTTACACGGATAAGTGCCAGGAGGGAGATCAATGGGGAGGGATGGGGGGGATGAATGGACAAGGGAGTCGCGTAGGGAGCGATCCCTGCGGAATGCACCTACGCTCTGTCCGCTAGAGAAAGCGGGATCTTCCAGTGGCCACACATTTTATCAGTATCAGTATTAAAGTGGAATAAAGGGAATGACAGAGATGTGAGAGAGGAATGGCCAAAGTTGATTGGAAGGGGACACTAGCAGAGATGACAGCAAAGCAACAATGGCTGCAGTTTCTGGAAACAATTTGGAAGGTGTAGGATAGATACATTCCAAAGTAGTAGTAGTATTCTAAAGGGAGGATGAGGCAACTGTGGCTGACATAGGAAGTCAGAGAGGACATACAACATAGCAAAAATTAGTTTGTAGTTGGAGGATTAGGAAACTTTTAAAAACCAGAGACAACTGAAAAGTAATATCAGAAAAGACAAAATATGAAGGTAAACTAGCCAGTAATATAAAAGAAGATACAAAAAGTTTTTTTTCAGGTATATAAAGAGTAAAAGAGAGTCGAGGGTGAATATCAGACCACTGGAAAATGATGCTAGAGATAGCAATAGGGGACAAACTTAATAAGAATTTTCCTTCAGTCTTCACTGTGGAAGACTCCTTGCCAGAAATTCAGGGGTAGAAGTGAGTTTAGTTGGTACTATTGATGAGAAAGTGCTTGGGAAGCTGAAAGATCTGAAGGTAGATAAGTCACCTGAACCATATGATGTACGCCCCAGAGTTCTGAAAGAGGAGGCTGAAGAGATTGTGGAGGAATTAGTAGTGGTTTTTCAAGAATTACTAGATTTTGGAATGGTTCTGGATTGCAAATGTCACTCTACTCTTTAAGAATAGAGAGAGGTAGAAAAAGGAAATTATAGGCGAGTTAGCCTGACTTCAGTGATTGGGAAGATGTTGGAGTCTATTATTAAGGATGAGATTTTGCAGGCATGATAAAATAGGCATAAATCAGCATGGTTTTCTTAAGGGGAAATCTTGCCTGACAACTGTGCTGGAATTCTTTGATGAAATAGTAAGCAGGTTAGACAAATTAGAGTCAGTGGATGTTGTTTACTTGGATTTTCTAAAGGATTTTAACATGGTGCTGCAAAATGAGGCTTAACAAGTTGAGAGCCCATGTTATTACAGGAAAGATACTAGCATGGATAGAAGATTTGCTAACTGGCAGGAGGCAAAGTGGGAATAAAGGGAGCCTTGTCTGGTTGGCTGCCAGTGACTAATGATGTTGCATAGGGGTCGGTGTTCAGACCACTTCTTTTCACGTTATATGCCAATGACCAAGTCAAAGATAGATGGAAAGGCAGGTAACGTTGAGGAAATAGGGAACAACAGAAGGACTGAGACAGATTACGGGAATGGACAAAAAAAAACAGATGCAATATAGTGTAGGTAAGTGTATAGTCATGCCCTTTGGTAGAAGGAATAATTTTCTTAGCAGGTAGAAAAAATTCAAAAATAAGATGTGCAGAGGGACTTGAGAGTCCTCATGCAGGATTTCCTAAAGGTTAATTTGCAGGTTGAGTTGATGCTAAGGAATGTAAATGCAATGTTACCATTCACTTTGAGAGGACTTTAATAGAAAATGACGTAATACTGAGGCTTTATAAAGCATTGGTCGGACCACACTTGAGAGTATTGACAGCAGTTTTGGACTACTTATCTAAAAGATATGTTGGCATTGTAGGAGGTTGGGAAGGAAGTTGGGGAGAATAGTTCAAAATCAGAGTCAGGGTTGATATCACTGGCAGATATTGTGAAATATGTTGTTTTGCAGCAGCAGTATATTGCAATACATATTAAAAGAATAAATTACAATATATATTTCTTACTGTAATGATATACATAAATTTAGTAGTGCAAAAAGAGAGCAAAAATAAAAGTAAGGTAGTGTAAATGGGTTATTGTCCTTTCAGAAATCTGATGGCAGTGGGAAAGAAGCAGTTCCTGAAATATTGAGTATATGTCTTCAGGCTCCTGTATCTCCTCCTTGATGGCAGCAATAACAGGGCATGTCCTGAGTCACATGGTTCTTAATGATGGATGCTGCTTTTTTGAGCCATCGCCTTTTGAAGATGTCCTTGATACTAAGGAGATTAGTGCCCATAATGGAGCTAAGCTTGCAACTTTCTGCAGCTTTTCCAAAATTGTGCAGTGACCTCTCCATACCAGACGGTGATGCAACCAGTTAGAATGTTCTCCATGGTACATTTGTAGAAATTTGCGATAGTCTTTGGCGACATACCAAATCTCCTCAAACTCTTAATGAAATATAGCAGTTATTGTGCCTTCTTTGTAATTGCATCAATATGTTGGTCCCAAGATAGATATTCAGAGATGTTGACACTCAGAAACTTGAAACTGCTCACCTTTTGCACTTCTGATCCCTCAATGAGGACTGGTGTGTTCTCTCAACTTCCCCTTCTTGAAGTCCACAATCAATTTCTTGGTCATACTGACGTTGAGTGCAAGTTTGTTGGTGTGACACAACTCAGCCAGCTGATCGGTCTCACTCCCGTATACTCGCTCGTCACCATGTGAAATTTCATCAATGTTTATGTCATCGCCAAATATATAGATGGCTTTTCAAGTGTGCTAAGCATTAGTATACACGTAGAGAAAGTAGAGCAGTGGGCTAAACACGCATCCCTGAGATGTGCCTGTATTGATTATCAGCTGGAGATATTATTTCCAATCTGCATTGATGGTTGTCTCCCGATGAAGTCAAGGATCCAGTGTAGAGGCAGGTACATAGTCCCAGGTTTTGGAGCTTGCTGATAAGTACTGAGTTTATGATGGTGTTGAATGCTGAGCTGTAATCAATGAACAGCCAAGTGTAGGTATTGCTATTGTGCAGGTGATCAAAGGCTGAGTGGAGAACCAGTAAGATTGCATCCACTGTAGACCTCCTATGGCGACAGGAAAATTGCAGCAGATCCAGGTCCTTGTTAAGGCAGGAGTTGATTCTGGCCATGACCAACATCTCAAAGCACTTCACCACAGTAGATGAAAGTCATTGAGGCAGCTCACCCTGCACTTCCCAGGTACTGGTATAACTGTTACCTTTCTGAAACAGGTTGAAACTTCCAACTACTTTGACCTTGAACGCTCCGCGCCAGTTGGTTGACACAGGCTTTCAGTGCTTTAATCGGTACACCTTGACACCTTGAAAGGGTTCACCCTCATGAAATATATTCTGATGTAGGCATCTGAGACAGAGATTACAGAGTGGTCACCAGATACATAGTCATACTTTATTAATCCTGGGGGAAATTGGTTTTTGTTACAGTTAGTCCATAAATAATAAATAGTAATAGAACCATAAATAGTTAAATAGTAATATGTAAATTACGCCAGTAAATTATGAAATAAGTTCAGGACCAGCCTATTGGCTCAGGATGTCTGACCCACCAAGGAAGGAGTTGTAAAGTTTGATGGCCATAGGCAGGAATGACTTCTTATGACGCTCAGTGCTGCATCTCGGTGGAATGAGTCTCTGGCTGAATGTACTCCTGTGCCCACCCAGTACATTATGTGTGGATGGCAGACACTGACCAAGATGGCATGCAAGTTAGGCAGCATCCCCTTTTCAAACACCACCGTCAGAGAGTCCAGTTCCATCCCCACATCACTGGCCTTACGAATGAGTTTGTTGATTCTGTTGGTGTCTGCCACCCTCAGCCTGCTGCCCCAACACACAACAGCAAACATGATAGCACTGGCCACCACAGACTTGTAGAACATCCTCAGTATTGTCCGGCAGACATTAAAGGACCTCAGTCTCCTCAGGAAATAGAGACGGCTCTGACCCTTCTTGTCAACAGCCTCAGTGTTCTTTGACCAGTCCAGTTTATTGTCAATTCGTATCCCCAGGTATTTGTAATCCTCCACCATGTCCACACTGACCCCCTGGATGGAAACAGGGGTCACTGGTACCTTAGCTCTCCTCAGGTCTACCACCAGCTCCTTAGTCTTTTTCACATTAAGCTGCAGATAATTCTGCTCACACCATGTGACAAAGTTTCCTACTGTAGCCCTGTACTCAGCCTCATCTCCCTTGCTGATGCATCCAACTATGGCAGAGTCATCAGAAAACTTCTGAAGATGACAAGACTCTGTGCAGTAGTTGAAGTCCGAGGTGTAAATGGTGAAGGGAAAAGGAGACAAGACAGTCCTCTGTGGAACCCCAGTGCTGCTGATCACTCTGTCGGACACACAGTGTTGCAAGCACACGTACTGTGGTCTGCCGGTCATGTAATCAAGAATCCATGACACCAGGGAAGCATCCACCTGTATCACTGTCAGCTTCTCCCCCAGCAGAGCAGGGCGGATGGTGTTGAACGCACTGGAGAAGTCAAAAAACATGACCCTCACAGTGCTCGCTGGCTTGTCCAGGTGGGCATAGATACGGTTCTGCAGGAAGACGATGGCATCCTCAACTCCTAGTCAGGGCTGGTAGGCGAACTGGAGGGGATCTAAGTGTGGCCTGACCATAGGCCGGAGCAGCTCCAGAACAAGTTTCTCCAGGGTCTTCATGATGTGGGAGGTCAATGCCACCGGTCTGCAGTCATTGAGGCCGCTGGGGCGCGGCGTCTTCGGCACAGGGACGAGGCAGGACGTCTTCTACAATACAGGAACCCTCCGGAGCCTCAGGCTCAGGTTGAATACATGGCAAAGTACTCCACATAGCTGAGGGGCACAGGCTTTGAGCACCCTGGTACTGACACCATCCGGTCCTGCAGCCTTGCTTGGGTTGAGACATTTCAGCTGTCTTCTCACCTGTTCAGCTGTGAAGCCCACCGCGGTGGTTTCGTGTAGGGAAGGGGTATAGTCATGAGAGCAGGGTGGGGGACTGTGAGGAGGGGTAGGAGGGGAGAGTGGAATGTGTGTTGGTTGGGGGCCGACAACAGATGGCTCATGTGTGGGATGGGCAGGGGCCACACTGTCAAATCTGTTAAAGAACAGGTTAAGTTCATTGGCCCTGTCCACACTGCCTTCCGCTCCTCTGTTGCTAGTTTGCCGGAACCCAGTGATGGTCCTCATCCCCCTCCAGACCTCTCTCATGTTGTTCTGCTGGAGTTTCTACTCAAGCTTCCTCCTGTACCTGTCTTTAGCCTGATCCTGGCTTTCAGGTCACTCTGTATTGCCCTCAGCTCCTCCCAATTTCCATCTCTAAACACCCTCTTTTTAGTGTTCAGGATGTCCTTAATGTCCTTTGTCACCCATGGCTTGTTATTTGAAAAACAAAGGACAGTTCTTGTCCGAACATTGCAGTCCACACAGAAGATGATGTAATCAGTGATGCACTCTGTGAGCCCATCAATATCCTCTCCATGTGGCTCACAGAGTGCCTGCCAGTCTGTCACCTCAAGACAACCCTAGAGCGCCTCATAAGCCTCCTCCAACCATTTCCTCACTGTCCTCGAGGTTGCAGGTTTACTCTTCACCAGAGGCACGTAACAGGGTTTTAGATGCACCAGGTTGCGATCTGACCTTCCCAGTGGGAGGAGGGGAGAGGAGCTGTATGCATCCTTAACGTTAGTGTATATCAAATCCAGAGTCCTCTCCCCTCTGGTTGTACAGCTCACATACTGCGTGAAGTTGGGCAGTGTTCTAGCCATGGTAACCTTGTTGAAGTCACTCGAGATGGTAATGAGGGCACTAGGGTGCTGGGTTTGTAGTCTGGCTATGATGGTGTAAATGATGTTACACGCCGATGTCGGGTTGGCAGAGGGAGGGATGTACACATTAACCACAATTGCATGCGAGATTTCCCTTGGCAGATAATATGGCCAGAGTCCAACAGCAAAAAGTTCAATACCTGGGCTACAGACCCGTTCCTTGATCGTAATATGCCCAGGATTGCACCATCTGTTATTTACCAGAACCGCCAGCCCCCTCCTTTACGCTTACCGCTCTCAGTGCAATTCCGGTCAGCTCGAACAGTCTGGAAGCCCTCTATGGAAACGGTTTGATTGGGGACGTCCTTGTGCAGCCACGTCTCAGTGAAGCACATGACACTGCTCTCCCGAAATGTTCTCTGACTCCTGACAAGCGCAGTCAGTTTGTCCATTTTATTCCCCAGCGATCTCACATTTCCCATGATAAGAGAGGGGAGACATGGCTTATAACTTCTTTTCTCCAAAAGTCTCTGTTGTCTCGACCCTGTCCTCTTCCCTCGTCTTTTTGATCCCCCTCTGCATCCTCTGTGTGTTTTCCTCCAGATTTTAGCCAGTATGTCCACTGCTCTGTTCGCTAAACCAGCGGGCATGAGTGTAATCAATTGGTCCCTGGAATACATAATGCGGCCATCCTGCTGCCACGCTAACGAGACGTGTCCGAATGTAACTAATACTGCAGGTATTCAGACAGGTGTAGTTTTATTATCCCTTTCATAGTCTGCATAAAAGCATGAATGGCTGTGATGCTTCACTCCCAGATGAGATAAACTCCTTTTATGCATGCGAACACTGCCAGAGCTGATGTGCATTTGTGTTTCGCTCTTAAAAAAGCCTTCCAGGTCATACCTGGACTTCTTGCATAGTTCTGGATCACCAGTCTTGAATGCCATAGATCTAGTCCGCAGCAGACTTCAAGTCTTCTGGTTCATCCATAGCTTTTAGCTATGTCCAGTATGTTTTCGAAGGCACACAATCTCCACACATCTTGAAGTCAGTGACAACTGTGGTGCATTCACATTCAAAGAGGAATTCCTGAACACTGTCCAGTCCACTGACTCAAAGCTGTCCTTAAGCCCTCCTCCGCCATACATCCTTGGTCCTCACCAATGGAGTAGAAGTACAGCTGGGTGATTGGAGTTTCCACAGTGCGGGCTGTGACAATACGGTAAGCGTTCTTGATGGTGATATTACGGTAGTCATGCGTGTTGTCTCCTCTGGTTCCACAGATGATATGTTAGTGGTAACTATTCACAGACTTAACGCTGGCCTGATTGAAATCCCCAGCAATGATAAGGAAGGCAGCAGGGTGGGCTGCTTCATGACTGTTGATCAATGGTGCTCAGCTCTTCTAGTGCCTGCTGATGTCAACCTGAGGTGAAATGTGCACCACTACCAGGATGATTGTGGAAAACCACCTTGGCACATAAAATGGACGACACTCGACCACTAGATGTTCCAGGTCAGGCGAGCAGGAGTGAGACAGAACCGTCATGTCTGTACATCATGATGAGTTAATCATGAAGCATTCTCTCCTTCCTTTACCTTTAAATGACTCAAATGACTTGTCTTTATGGTGAATAGTGAAGCCATTGGTGCATCACTACATCGAAAACAGCATGGATTAGCCATGCTTCTGTGAAGCAAAATACACAGCAGTCCCCAACATCCCTGTGGTACTGAAATCCTGCTCTGCGATCTTCAATTTTATTTTCCAGAGGCTGCAAATTCACCAGCCGGATAGTTGGCAGAAGGTGTCTAAGGACTCTGTGTTTCAATCTTACCTGTAGCCCATCAAGCTTCCCCCACTTCCATTTTCTTAACAGGGAACTAGCCGGAGTATTCAAGGACATTTTCAACCTCTCACTGCTATGGGTGGAAGTTCCCACTTGCTTCAAAAAGGCAACAATTACACCGGTGCCTAAGAAGAATAATGTTGGCTGCTTTAATGATTATCGCCTGGTAGCACTCACATTGACAGTGATGAAATGCTTTAAGAGGTTGGTCATGACTAGACTGAACTCCTGCCTCAGCAAGGACCTGGACTCAGTGAAATTTGCCTATTGCCACAATATGTCAACGGCAGACGCAATCTCAATGGCTCTCCACACGGCTTTAGACCACCTGGACAACACAGACACCTACGTCAGGATGCTGTTCATCAACTATAGCTCAGCATTTAATACCATCATTCCCACCATCCTGATTGAGAAGTTGCAGAACCTGGGCCTCTGTACCTCCCTCTGTAATTGGATCCTCAACTTCCTAACTGGAAAACCACAATCTGTGCGGATTGGTGATAACATATCCTCCTCGCTGATGATCAACACTGGTGCACCTCAGGGGTGTGTGCTTAGCCCACTGCTCTACTCTCTATGTACACTTGACTGTGTGGCTAGGCATAGCTCAAATACCATCTATAAATTTGCTGACGATACAACCATTGTTGGTAGAATCTTGGGTGGTGACGGGAGGGCGTACAGGAGTGAGATATGCCAACTAGTGGAGTGGTACCGCAGCAACAACATCGCACTCTACATCAGTAAGATGAAAGAACTGTTTGTGGACTTCAGGAAAAGTAAGAAGAAGGAACATATACTAATCCTCATAGAGGGATCAGAAGCAGAGAGAGTGATCTGGGTGTCAAGATCTCTGAGGATCTAACCTGGTCCCAACATATTGATGTAGTTATAAAGAAGACAAGACAGCAGCTATATACTTTATTAGGAGTTTGAAGAGTATTGGTATGTCAACAAATACACTCAAAAACTTTTATAGTTGTACCGTGAAGAGCATTCTAACAGGCTGCATCACTGTCTGGTATGGAGGGGCTACTGAACAGGACTGAAAGAAGCTGCAGAAGGTTGTAAATCTAGTCAGCTCCATCTTGGGTACAAGCCGACAAAGTACCCAGGACATCTTTAGGGAGTGGTGTCTCAAAAAGGCAGCATCCATTATTAAGGACCTCCAGCACCCAGGACATGCCCTTTTCTCACTGTTACCATCAGGTAGGAGGTACAGAAGCCTGAAGGCACACACTCGTGATTCAAGAACAGCTTGTTCCCCTCTGCCATTCAATTCCTAAATGGACATTGAATCTTTGGACACTACCTCACCTTTTTTAAAAAAATATACAGTATTTCTGTCTTTACACTTTTTGTAATCTATCCAATATACGTAATTGATTTTACTTGTTTATTTAATTTTTTTTCTCTGCTAGATTATGTATTGCATTGAACTGCTGCTGCTAAGTTAACAAATTCCACGTCACATGCCGGTGGTAGTAAACCTGATTCTGGGTCTGCCATCCTGTGTCAGTCAATTTTGAAGATCAGTAAGTTTAAAATTATGTTGCTGACTAAAGTGCTCGTGGATGTCAGCTGTAGTGGTCATAAATGAGAATATCTAACAAGCTGCATGCAAAGAGTCACCGCTTATTGGCGCCTTCTTGAGGAACTTACAGGAATGAAAGGGTTCATGTATGAGCACCATTTGATCTCTCTGGGCCTGTATTCGCTCGAGTTTAGAAGACTGAGAGGGGATCTCAGTCAAACCTATCGAAAATTGGTTGGCCTAATATTTGGGGGGGAGGGGGGGTTTAGACCAGAGAGCACGGCCTCAGCACAGAGGGATGTCCCTTTAGAACAGATATATAAACATAGAAAACCTACAGCACAATACAGGCCCTTCGGCCCACAAAGTGATGCCGAACATGTCCCTACCTTAGAAATTACTAGGTTTACCTATAGCCCTCTATTTTTCTAAGCTCCATGTACCTATCCAAAAGTCTCTTAAAAGACCCTATTGTATCCACCTCCACCACCGCCGCCGGCAGCCAATTCCACCCACTCACCACTCTGAGTAAAAAACTTACCCCCGAAATCGCCTCTGAACCTACTCCCCAGCACTTTAAACCTGTGTCCTCTTGTGGTAACCATTTCAGCCCTGGGAAAAAGCCTCTGACTATCCACATGATCAATGCCTCTCATCATCTTATACACCTCTATCAGGTCACCTCTCACCCTCTGTTGCTCCAAAGAGAAATGGCCGAGTTCACTCAACCTATTCTCATAAAGCATGCGCCCCAATCCAGGCAACTTCCTTGTAAATCTCCTCTGCAGCCTTTCTATTGTACGGGGTCTTTTTTTTTGGTAAGTTAAATTTAAAATGGCTTCTTTGTTACGTTATACTTGGGAATGCTTCTTTGTTATGTGAAATGCTGAGAAAGTCTCTAGCTAGACATTTGCTTGGGTTAGTACAGACAGCAGGGCGCTATTAGCCAATGGGTGTTCATTTATCGTTTTGTTTTCGGATACCATGCTGTCTCATGAGTGGGAACAGGGTTTTTGGCGGGGAGTCGGAGGAGAGATGGGGAGGACGGTGACCTTTTAACCTGCTGTAAGATCAATCTAACCCTTCTCTCCTTCATAGCTCTCTATTTTTCTATCCTCCATGTGCCTTTCTAAGAGTTTCTTAAATGCCCCTAATGCATCTGCCTCTACAAATGGTTACAACATTCATAATGTTTGAAAAACTTTTACACGGGTACATGTGTAGAAAAGGTTTAAGAGGGATATAGGCCCAAAGTAGGCAGAAAAAGACTAGCTGAGACAGACATCTCAGTTGGCATGGATGAATTGGACTGACGGACCCGCTTCCATGCTGTATAACTCTACATATTTCAATATGATACTACTACAGTCAAGATAGCTTATGTATAGTTTTGGTCTTCAGACAGGAAAAAGTAATCGTAATGGAGAGGCTGTGGAAGAGATTAAAGGCTTGTCAGGACTGGAAAATTGCAGTCACAAGGAAGGAATGGATAGGCTCAAGTCGTTTGCTTTAAAACAGGGGGACATGAGAAGAGAATTAATTAAGGTATATAAAATTTTGAAGACTAGGAACAAGTAAATAGAAAATAATTATTTTCCTTCAGCAGGAGTCAAAAATCTGGTATATGGATTGAGACTATAAGATATAGGAGCAGAATTAGGCCACTTAGCCCACTGAGAATGCTCCGCTATTTCATTATAGTTAATCCATTTTCCCTCAGCCCTAATCTCCTGTCTTCCCCCCGTAACCCTTCATGCCCTGACCAATCCAGAATCTATTAACCTCTGCCTTAAATATGCATATAAACTTGGCTTCCACAGCCACCTGTAGCAACTAATTCCACAGATTCGACTCTTTCTAGCTAAAGAAATTCCTCCTCAACTCCATTCTGAAAGGACACCCCTCTTTTCTGAGGTTGTGTCATCTTAAAGCAAAAGTGCTAAAGGGGAACTGGAACAGTACTTTTCGTCCACAGGTTGGTATTAATAAGAACCCACTGCCTGAAAAAGTGATAAGAGGGAGAAACTCTTGTTTAAAATGTGTACTTGAAAAGCCATAACTTGTAAAATACTGGATAATGCTGTAAAATGGGATTCGACTGAGTTGCTCTATTTTCATTCAGCACAATAGCCTGATTGTTCTTTTTCCATAATTGGCCTAATGACAATTGAACTTTGTAGGAAACACAATTAAGATCTGCACAACAGCATTTCTGACAAAGGTATCTTAAACTCCCAATTATTTTTAGCATAACATTTTCCTGCCTTTTGCACATGCCACACTTATATCATTACTTCCCCAGATAAAGCATAATCTGCATATGAAAATTTAGTAAGATCAGCAAAAGTATACAAAGATTCACATAATTATAGTCTATATTTTTCTGGCCAAAACAAATAGCTTTTGAACCTATGGCTGTGCTATCAACACTCCCTAATCAGGAGACAGGAGAGATTACAGATGCCAGGAATTCAGCTGAGACTGTTATTTACCTTAAAGGCCAGCAGGGGGTAGCCAAACCCACATTAAACTCTTGCTACTGTATTCTCCATTTCAAAAGAACTGAGTGAGGAACTAATGAATGACATTTATATAATACATTTACCTTTACAGAAGAAAAAAAGTATTTTACGAGACAAGAGGTGAAACTGGCTACCATGTCAAAGAAAGTGTTATGGAAAGACAATGATAAATATGTGCTGTTTCTATCAAAATAAAGAAACAATTTCTCCACAACCACTCTGCTGGCCACAAGAAACATAATCTAGATATAAACTAAAGACTGCTATAGTATAGAACATAAAAATGGATAATTTATAAGTAGAAAGGTCAGGCAGGGCAATACTAAGTGTAAGTGACAGAAGCAACTATGTGAAACAATGCAGGCATTCCTATAGCCTCTGAGTATTTAAGTCAAAGCACTACTGTTCCCACAAAAGGGGTGCAATGGGGAAAAAAGAGAAAATAGATGGATTTGCGAGGCATGGTAATAAAATATATAGTAATTTAGAAAAGAACTGACCATTATCTTCACTGGATTACAGTTAACTACATACATGAACTCTACATAGACTGCATAATTTTCATAACAGCAAGACTTTCACAAACCCAAATCACTATTGGTGGTTTAGTCACCTAAGGCTTGTAAAACCATCTTAGCTCCAGCGCATCTTTGAAAATAGTTTTGAAAATTACTTTGGCGATACCTTGCCATTTCTGGCCAATAATTCTGATGCACATAGATTTTTCACGTCTTAAAAAAAAATGGAAGTGGGCAATTCAAACTAGCTTCCAAGATTAAACAGTAGCCACAGCAGATCTGAAGTGCACTTTAGTTTAAAACAGTTATTGTTTAACCATTAAACTGTCAATACATGAAGGAAGCTTTCATGCTTAAACTTTTGGCATCTGGAAATGCAGGTGTGATGTCCTAGTTTAAGTTTGCCTAAAGACAGTGTTACCTGTACAAGTCTGCTGAATGGGCTCTAGACTCTTGAATTTCCTTTGAATAGCTCTCCTCTTCAAAGATTTCCCTCCCTCTTCAGCAACTCTAGAGTTTCCTTTTCATTGTACAACCTGTTTTGGTTTTAAACCTAAAGGTGTTCATTTAACTTTATGGCAAGCATTTTCCTGATGTATCCTGATGTCTCATTCTGAAATGTCAACTATCCAATTCCCACAGATGCTGACTGACCTGCTGAGTTCTGCCAGTATTTTTGTGCACGTTGCTCAAGAATTCTAGTACAGGTGTCCCCTGCTTTCCCAGTGTTCGCTTTACGACATTTCGCTTTTATGAAAGACCTACATTAGTACCTGTTTTCGCCAACTGAAAGGGGATTTTCGCTTTTACGAAAAAAGACACCCGCTTTAAACTTCTGTTTACCCCAAGAAAGACTACCACAACGATGAAGCCTTGCGCAGGCAGGTGTGTGCACATGCGTGTACATGCCGATTTTTTTTTTCTACAAATCGGTTTTGGCTCAATCTTCCCAATTCTGATAAGTGAAACTACACTGTATTACATTATTTCTACTTTATATAGGCTGTGTATTTATCATGTCATTCCTGCTTTTACTATATGTTAGTGTTATTTTAGGTTTTATGTGCTATTTGGCATGATTTGGTAGGTTATTTTTTTGGGTCTGGGAACGGTCAAAAAATTTTCCCATATAAATGAATGGTAATTGCTTCTTTGCTTTACGCCATTTCAGCTTACGAAACGTTTCATAGGAACGCCCTACTTTCGGATAGCAGGGGAAACCTGTTAACAGGATCTGTTATGTCCCTGAGCTGCCAGAGGAAGTGGTGAGATAGGTATTGTACATTAAAATATTTAAAAGGCTCTTGGAGCAGGTACATGGAAAGGGAAGTTTTAAGGGGACACAGGCTAAATGTTAGCAGGTTCAACTAGCTTAGATGGGCACCTTGCTCAGCATGGACCAAAGGGCTTGTTTTGGTGCCCTATGAGAGATATATCTGTCTGGTTGGCAAAATGTTGGGGCTCAACTTTGTACACTTTTTATAAATGAAAGATGAAGGATGATTCTAAATTTGTTGCTGACATAAAGGAAGCATGTTGTGAAGCTGACCCAAGGAGGCTCAAAAGGAATATAGCAGAAAAAGATTTGGTAAATGGAATATAATGTGGAAAAACATGAAAATTGCCCATTTTCACAGGAAAACTAAGGAAACATATTACTGTCTCTAAATAATGGGTGATTGAAGAGTTCTGAAGATACAAAAGAATCAGGGTGTTATAGTGAATAGCAACCTAATAGTGTGCAAGTCACTATGTAGATTAACAGAATGTTGATGTTTATTGCTGGGGAACTGAATAGAAAATTAGTGAAATTGTGCTCCAGTTGTGTAAGGCATTGGTGAGACCATATCCAATGCCCTGTGTCCAGTCTTGGTGCTCTTACTTCAGAGATGCAAATATGGTTCAGTGAAGGTTTACTAACGTGATAACTGGAATAAAGTCAAGTAGACTATGCCTGTATCTACTGTCATTGAGGAGGGAGACGGAGATTTGTTTAAAACAAGATCCTGAGGGATTCAAACAATATGGATACATTAGCATCTAGTTGAAATCCAGCAGTTATCTTGATATGGAATACAATGAGATAAAAAGCCTATAGTGGGATGGTGTCAAGACAGCAACCTGTCAATAAGCAAAATGAAGGAACTGATCACTGACTTCAAAAGGCAGAATGGAATTCATCCCCATGTATATCTACGGTACTGAGGTGGGGATGGTTGAGAACTTCAAGTCCTTAAGTGTAAGTTTGTCCTGGTCCAAGAATACTCACGATGGTACCAAGCTGTGACCTCTATTGAGTTGCAGATCAGAGATTTAATAGTTGTTTTTTTTAAATTGTTCAATTGTTTTATTTTTAATATTTTTTAGGTTCATAAGGATGGCTCTGGTGATAAGACGGGAGCTAGGGGTCAGGTTACAGTTTAGGAACAGGGATGTGGGGAAATTAGAGGTCATGCCAGAGGCTAAGTCTCCACTTTGCACTTGTAGACCAGTGATGTGGACGTGAGTCATCCGTTGTTGGATGTTGGAACTGCAGAGGGCCACCCAGATCAGCGAGCTGTTGGTGGATTCCAGACTCAGTGATTCATGCAGGCAGAAGGAACAAGCTCCAATGACCGCCGGGTTTGCGAATCAGTGAGACCAGAGTTCGAGGCCTAGTGTTCAGTGATCAACATGCCTTGTGGTCGATCCACGGATGAGAGATCTGTTAATTCTTCCAGGCCTAAGAGGGGGAGTTGGGGATTTGGTGCTACTGTCGCTCGTCTTTTCTGCGAATGAGGGGGTTGGGGATTGTTATGCTTGGAGGATCGTCGATTGCGGCTGATTTTTGTTGTGGGCGGGGGGGTGGATTTTGGAGTCAGCAAGTTTTGTTTCTTTTTTTAATCCTGGGTTTTTTTTGGGGGGGGTGGAGTTGATGGCTTTCCTTTCATCAACACCTATGGTCTTTCTGTATCTAATGACTATCTGGAGTAGACAAATATCAGAGTTGTATTATATATGCACACTTTGATAATAAAATAAACCTTTGAACCTTTAAAATACTACTACTCCTGTGGAATATACCTACCATGCACCTTCTGAAATTTCAGCCATTGCTGCTCTGCCGTCACCCCTGGTAGTGTCCCCTACCAATCAAGTTTGGTCAGCTCCTCTCTAATTCCCTTTCCCTCACTATAAATATTGACACATTTGACTTTAGCTTCTCCCTCTCAAATTGCAGGGTTATTATATCATATTATGATCACTGCCTTCGAAGGGTTCCTTCACCTGAAGCTCCCTAATCAAATCTGGTTCATTATACAACACCCAATTCAAAATAGCTGATCCTCTAGTGGGCTTAACCACAACTTCTTTTCTCAAGCCATCTTGCAGGCATTCTGCAAATAGTCAAAGATAATTGCTTTATCTGCTAATCCACCTTGTCACTGCCCTTGCATTTTATGCAATCTGAACTTTTTCTGCAGCTATAACACTATATTCTCCGTTCTCTTTTACTTTATACTACCCTGACGTACCTGCATATGATGTAACCTGTCTGCATGGCAGGTAAACAAAGCTTTTACACTGTATTTTCAGGTTGATAATAAACCAGTCCAACTCAAGCTGAGTGCTTAAAAACAAAAATGTGCTGGAGCTTGCCAGGTTGTCAACTAGTTGATAACCTACTTGCACAAATTTGAAAGTGCTCTCTATTTCTCCTGCTAAAGCCTGCCAGACAGATTAAATTGGAATGCTTCTATCCTCTCAGATCCAGTGCTCTGAGATCCTTAGGCCAATGCTGCTTTAAGCAAAACGATTACAGGAACCTTCTCACTGGTAAACTAACTCAGTGAAATGAATTTAAACACACACAAAATAAAATACCTCATACTGTTTGATCACAGTAAATCTTCAGCAACTGAAACAAAACATCTCAAGTTTTCCATATTTTATATGTTCTGTCATTGCACTACCTGCAAGAATATATTTAGCCAGTCGATATATTTGCAAATTTTTAAAAAAATTAAGAACAGATATTATACGGATGAAACAGAGTGTCCAAATGAATTGGATAGATACTAAAAATGTCTGAATGAATGTAATAATGGATGCATGAAAATATATGTTCTTTCAAGGATGCAGTTTGTTTTAATGGAGGCTTATTTGGTAAACAGCAGTTTGTTCAGGAACAATTTTTCATTGTAGACCATTAAATTTCCAAAAACCCTTACAAGTCTCTGCAACAATAGAATATGGGAGCAGCAATAAAAGACTTACTTCAAAACAACAAATACACAGCCAGTGTCTGAATAAGAACAATTATCCCATGTTTTGTGATATTCATTCTTCCTAATTTTTCTTCTAAACTGCAGTATTTACAATACCTACTATTGTGCTTTTGTGGGTAATAGGTTATGGGTATACACACTTTAATGAGCTAGCCTTGCTGGAGTAGAGCTCACTGATGACCATGTTAATTTTCTGCAAGGATAACACACACTGCAACTGCACTTAACATTTCTTAAGAAAACGATGAGGTTTCTCTAGGGCCTTGACTGGCTGACCTGACTTGACACAGAACAAAAGGCACCCACAGTTTTAAAAAGTGTGGATCAAATAAAAATGAGCTTACCTCTCTTCAATCCTGTTCTTGTCCATCAGTGGCTGTTTGATCCACTGATTGACAAGGCGTTGTCCCTGAGAGGTCTTGCACTTGTTCAATAAACCAGCTAGTGACTGAGTATTGCTAGAATCTTCTGATGAGCCCTTGGGTTAAAAAATATGCCAGTCATATGAATACAAATTGAATAACAGCAATGGTATAACATTTTAAAAAATGTGGATCAGATGCAATATGATGAACAGGTAAAATAAAAAAAAAGAAACAAAATCGTGTCTTTGCCCAACTTTCTTTGGAATTTAACTCCAATATCTGTCCCTTTTGTTCCAAAAGGTAACATATCTGCATTTCAATGTATAGACGTATTGCTGAAGTAGACATGAGCAATTTGCTCCAATGCAAATTCATTTAAAACTAAATTGATATTGTTTTATGTTCTTTGACCTTGTATTAAATTTCTCAACAATTGCAACTTTAAGACCAAACGCCTCATATTAGATTTCTGAATTAACTGCAGCAAATCTTGCTCAAAGGACATGATTTGGTGAATATCAGACAAAATATGACAATAGGTAAGCCAAAAAGAGCTTATCAATTGAAATTAAAATCCAGCCTTGTATGCCAGTTCTTACTAATAACTTCTAAGTTACAGCACATCAAGTGGTCATCCAGGAATTTTTTTGAATCACTTTGGGATTCTTTCTTTCCCTTTTCAAATGCTTTATTGCACAAAGCACTATGCATTAATTCTCACACACGCCGCAACATTAGAACTATTCACTAAATCACTACAGCATGAACTATGAAGAGAACTTTCTCTCATATTTCAAGCTGTTACAGCACTTGGGACATGATCCACAGCAACTACACACTGAGATCTTCTCTGCTCTCTCTAAATAAGAATACAGAAGCCTGAAGGCACACACTCAGCGATTCAGGAACAGCTTCTTCCCCTCTGCCATCCGATTCCTAAATGGACTTTGAAGCTTTGGACACTACCTCACTTTTTTTAATATACAGTATTTCTGTTTTTGCACAATTTTTAAAATAATCTATTCAATATATGTAATTGATTTACTTGTTTATTTATGTTTTGTTTTATTTATTTTTCTCTTTCTGCTAGATTATATATTGCATTGAACTGCTGCTGCTAAGTTAACAAATTTCACGTCACATGCTGGTGATAATAACCTGAATCTGACACTGATGTCTTCAGACAGGGTCAGGCTGCATATCTTACCTGGAAAAGATTCAGTGCACTGACTGCTGCATTGTCCAGCCTCATGTATTCGTTCAGATCAAAGGTCGTCAGCTCGTATTGACCAAAATTAGTGCTGTCTGACAGGAGATCCAAATATTTAATGACAGCAGAAACAGAAGACATGGCAACCTTCAGGGAAAAAAAAAATCAAGAATTCTGAAATTGTTGTCTGTTCATTTTTGCTCTACAGATGACCAGATTAAAATAACGTACATCTACATACAAGATCATTTCTTGAGTATTTTATTTGCACCTTAACAACAGCATGCAAGTTGCAGCCTTTTTCCACAATAATAAAGCCCAGTGCTAACAACGATTTTCAGATTTTTAATCAATGAATAACAGATCTTTGTGTGAGGGAATCAAGCATTACCGGGTTAGTGCAGGGAAAGTAGCACTGAGGTAAAAGGATTGATCTTACTGAAATGAGAATCAGATCCCAGGGGCCGAATGACTTACACCTTCTATTAAGCCAACTTGGTATCTGATATACAGATAGCCATAGCCATGCACGTCTCCAAGCTTGCAAATTATATACAGTTAGAATTTATGTTTGTCTGACGTTGAGAGGATTCTCCCCTTATACATCCCAGAAAACACAACCGATAAAGTTCAAACAGGTCTGTTCAGTCAGGATGGCCTTAAACCTGGGGCACTGTTGCAGGGATTTTTCAATTGAATTCAAAGTGGGTCTGTCCTTAGAAACATCAGAAGAGAAATGTGATGATGATACTTGTGCTCACGAGGTCTAACCCATTATTACTATTGGGTGCTAGGGAAGGCAGGGGAGAAGAAACTCCTTCCAGAAGACTAAAGACAGTCAACTTTTCACTGCCACATTTCTTTCTAGCTCTTTTTGGGATGACTATAAGAAAGGCTTAATAATAGAAGATGCCTGCAAACAAACTGCCCAAAAACATAAAATTAAATGTGATGAGTAGAGAAGTGACACGCTTAACTTCAGAGTAATCAATGTGTTCCATTCTCTAGCACTTGAATGATTAGCACAAGAATAATGCAACACAAAATCCAGATGTCTCCCTTAGGTGTGTAAGAGGAGGAGCCAGAATACAAGACCCATAATTTATGAGAATCAAAGAGAGATTCCTAACTTACTTGCTTTTCCATCTCTGGCAGAGCAGCACTTGATACTTGTTCTCCTTTTTTTCCTTTCAGCAGTCGGTTCAAGTCCTGTACAATGTCTTTATTTGTAAATTCACTTTTTTTCCTATCTGTAATTAAAATGCCTCCTCGTTGTACTACCTATATCATACATTAATAGAAAAAGACTAGCTCAGACAAGAACAGCCTATTTCAAACAATCTCTATGTCTATTAGTACATGGTAATGCAAATGTGGCATTCAGTCCTCACAATCACTATTTTTTGCTATTCTATGCAAATATGAAATGACTCAATCTTCCCAACCAAAACAGTAATGATTCGCATGTGTATAGCAGAAATCCAACATACCAAGCCCTTGATAAAGCATTTTTGACACAGATTACAAATTTATCCTCAGCTAAAGGATGTATTTGTGTAAAGAGAGTAAGAACAGAAAAAAAAAATGTGTTGTTATCTTGGGTCTATGCAGCTTTCAGGAAAGAGCTCGTGGTTCTTTACAAAAGCAGTGCCAGGGAAGAAGTTCTGCTGAGGAGTGCAATTGTGTCTTTGTATTGCAAAAGGGAAGAAGCAACACAGCAAGTCTTGTGAGAACAAGCAACACACACAAAATGCTGGAGGAATTTAGCAGGTCAGGCAGCATCTAGAGAGAGGAATAAGCAGTTGATGGCCTGAGCTTTGACCCTTCATCAGGACAGGAAAGGAAGGGGACAAAAGCTAGAATGAGAAGGTGGGGGAGGAATACAAGATGGCAGGTGAGAAGAAAGGAGGGTGGGTGGGGGAGGAGATAGGTGGAAGAGATAAAGCACCGGAGGAATCTGATAGGAAAGGACAGTGGACCATGGAATGAAGGAAGAGGGGAGCCAGAGGGAGATGATTGGCAGGTGAGAAGGTAACCAGAAAAAGTGGAGGGAGAAGGGAGGAGGGAATGGAATATGGAGAAATTAATGTTCATATACAGACTGAATGAAGTGTTGCTCCTCCAACCCAAGTCTGGCCTTATCATAGACAAACATGCCAGAATGGGAATGGGAAGTCAACCTGAAATGGGTAGTCACTAGGAGATACATATATGAACAGGGTCGGCAACATTCAATAAGTACATTTCTTTAAAATTGCAACTAACATTAATTCTCCTAATTTACATAATTTTAATAACCAAATTTTAATTATTCACATTTTTCCCACACTTTCTAAATAGAACAATGATTAAAAACATGCAGAAATTCTAAAAGGCTTTCTGACAGCACAAGGCGTTAAAAGACCATCAAGCAGGTCTTGAGGACACCGCAGCTGTGGGGGTCATTCTGCCACGTGGAACATTTGCGGCAATGACCAGGATGCCATCTGACGCACAAAACAGGGCAACTCTAGATCCTCAATTTCTTCACTTGCAAACTGCAGTCAATAAAAGTCAGCAACATCTCCTCCACAAACACCTTCAGCACAGGTGCACCACAAAGCTGTGTGCTTAACCCCTTGCTTGTGTGGTTAACTGCAACTCCAATCACATATTTAATTTTGCTGATGACACCACATATTTTGGCTGAGTCAAAGGTAGTCACAGATCAACATTGTAGAAGGGAGATTGAAATTCTGGTTGAACAGGGTCACAACCTCTCACTAAATGTCGGCAAAACCAAAGAACAGAGGAAGAAACTGAAGCTCCATGGGCCAGTTTTCATTTCAGGATCAGAGGTGGAGAGGGTCAGTAACTTTAAATTTCTTGGTATTAATATATCAGAGGATCTGTCCTGGGATCATCACAAAGAAGGCACCACAGCTCCTCTACTTTCTTAGAAGTTTACGCAGATTCAGCAAGTCACCTAAAACTTTGAAAAACTTCTACAGAGGTACCCTAACTGGTTGCATCATAGCCTAGTATGAAAACACCAAATGTCCAGGAAAGAAAAAGTCTACAGAAGGTGGCAGGTATAGCACAGTCCATCAGGCAAAAATCTTCAGTATTGAACATACTCACAATGACTGCCGCCACAAGAAAGTAGCATCCATCATCAAGACAGCCCACCATCCTGGCTGTACTTTCTTACTACTAGCTTCAGGAAGGAGAAACAGAAGCCTTTAGGTCCCACATCACCGGGTTCAAAAACTGTTAACCCTACAACCACTATGCTCCTGAACTTCACTTATCTCATATCTGAACTGATTCCACAATCTAATGACTCACTTTTAAGGACAACTCATGATCTCAGTATTATTAATTTTTTGAAATTTGCACAAATTTTCTTTTGCACACTGGTTGTTTGAGTCTTTATGTGTAGTTTTTCACAAATTTGATTGTGTTTCTTTATTTTCTTGTAAATGCATGAAAACACCTTAAGATAGCATATGGTAACATATACATTGATAATAAATTTACTTGACCTTTTTTGACAAGTACGACTGAATGATCCAGCACAATCCAGCCCACGTTTACTAAATCTGAATAATGAACAAAGTTAGCATTCAAGATACAAAAAAATCCAAAGCTATAGATTCACCTGTCTGAGTTTAGTGATATCTCCTGCACTCTCACCACCTGAAAGCACACATTCCTTGGGTCCAATTTGCACCAGCAAAGCTTCCAGATTAGAAAACTGATCGTTGTCCGGGAACTCGCATACACCCATCTTCCGGAGTGTGGAATCAACATAGCCAACGCCAACTAACCTCTGCCCATCTCCAGTGCCTAATTTAACACCCACTACACCAGCTGCAGTGGACATATCATTGTTGCCAAACAGAATTTCTTCAAATTGTGTGAGGTTACCCGGAGAAGCCTGAAGAGAAGAAAGAGAACTGGATTTTTACAAACAAACAACACTTTTAGACATTTCCAAATTACAGATACATTACAACTATTCCTTTGTTCAGGGAACAATACTTTCAATGGGTATGTTTCATTACAATAGCGTTTTCAGAAGAGGACTGCATACATTTGTGATATGCATCTTAGAGAACACAATCTCAGAATAGAGGGACATCCTTGTAGAACAGAGATGAGGAGGAATTTCTTTAGCCAGAGTGCTGAATCTGGAATTCTTTGCCACAGACAGCTGTGGAGGCTAAGTCTTAAAATATATTTAAGGCAGATGTTGATAGAGTCTCGATTTGTCAGGGCATGAAGAAATACAGGGAGAAGGCCGGAGATTGGAGCCGAGAGGAAAATTGGATCAGCCATGATGAAATGACAGAGCAGACTCGATGGGCCAAATGGCCTAATTCTTATGGTCAAAAGCACCCAGCTCACATTCACCTTCTTGTTGAAAATCTGCTCTTTACCTCCATTACTAACATGAATATCATGCCCACAACTTTGACATGTAACTTTCTCATTATTCTTCCATTGACAATCTCTGAATTTTACATAGGTAAACTCCAACAGCTGTGCCTAACACATTGAGTTTTCCTAACTTCAGGACAAATGCTTGTTTACTTTAAAAAATGATGTACAGAAAAGCTTGCCATGCAATCTGCAATATATTTTTCCAACCCACTACTCAAGTTAACATTACGTATTAAAATCTCTAGCCCGATTTGGAGCGTAATCTGATGGTTATATTAATTACCAACACTTACCTTACAGGCCAAGTACCAATCATTCTCCTTTGAGGATTTACCTGCAGCTTTGTTTCTATAAACCTCAACACGATATTGTCGGACCAATAGAAGATCCCTGACCACAGATTCAAAATTCATTTTGCTCAGCACAACACTTTCAATCTTATTGTTTCCTGCAAAGAGGAAAGGTAATTATTCAAAGCAACACACACAAAATGTTGAAGGAACTAAATAGGTTTGGCAGCTTCTATGGAAATGAGTAAATAATCGACGTTTTAGGCCAAAACCCTTCTTCAGGACGGGAAAGGATGGGGGATGAGTCCATAAGCAAGTGTGTCAATAGTGATATATCAAACTAGAATCAGGTTTATTATTGCAAACACGAGAAAATCTGCAGATGCTGGAAATTCAAGCAACACACACAAAATGCTGGTGGAACGCAGCAGGCCAGGCAGCATCTATAGGAAGAAGTACAGCCAATGTTTCGGGCCGAGACCCTTCGTCCTGACCCTGAAGGGTCTCGGCCTGAAACATCGACTGTACTTCTTCCTATAGATGCTGCCTGGCCTGCTGTGTCCTACCAGCATTTTGAGTGTGTTGCTCAGGTTTATTATTACAAGCATGTTATGAAATATGTCAACTTAGCAGCAGCAGTTCAATGCAATACATAATATAGAAGAAAAATAAGTAAATCAAGTACAGTATATGAATATTGAATATATTAAAATTTGTGCAAAACAGGACTAGTATGTGTAAAAAAGTGAGGTAGTGTTCACAGGTTCGCATAACTTATATAAAGTATTAGGCTACAGCAAAAACTCTTTTAATACTGCTGACCACAGTATAGGAAGGACGGAATGTTAAGGAGATTCACAGAGATATAGTGCTTTATTCAAGACAGGAAGCTGGATTTGGTTTATTTACAGCAGAGAATAATCAGCCAGGCTGCCTTTGATCAGAAAGCAGTAGATTCAAGGGGAGAGAGAATATAAGAATTGTTACTTTCACCGATATGGCAGTTGAAATCTGCAAAACACTAACTCTTGGCGTGGAGGTGCTGTTTAAGGAGAGAGAATATAAGAATTGTTACTTTCACCGATATGGCAGTTGAAATCTGCAAAACACTAACTCTTGGCGTGGAGGTGCTGTTTAAGGAGTATTTAGAGGAGCATTTGAAACGGCATGACGTAAAGGCGGAGCCGGGGGGAAAATCAACGCTTACAAATACTCATGGCCGGCTTGCCTATTTTAGTGCTGTACAGTACAGTACCTACATACAGTCACTATATGTACTGGGGGTTATGGGCCGAGTGCAGGTCGGTGGGACTAGGTGAGAGTAAGAGTTCGGCACAGACTAGAAGGGCCGGGATGGCCTGTTTACGTGTTATCAGGTTATATTGGGAAAAGCAGGGCATTATAAACTGATTCCAGATTAACTTCCATACAAAAGCAGTGATTGCATAAGGATAATTCTCGATTCAATCGCAACGGCCGCAGATTGAAAGTTGTTGCCCTTCGAGAAGGGAATGCAAATACCTGTGTGCATGTAAAACAGTGATTGAGATCAGGCCAGAACCCGCCAGCCCAGCTCGCAAGGGTTCCTGCAGCGAATGAGATGCAGCCCGAGCAACACTGCTCCCGGCCGAGCTGTAAGCTCCAGGAAACCTCAGCTTCAGGCTCACCTGATCCCAGGGACTTGATGACACCGTTGGTTTTGAAGACCTCCTTGGCGGCGAACAATGCGTCCTTCCCATGCACCGTGTAGTAGTCGCTCCGGTCAAAGACGCGGAAGGTGGTGGGAGGCTGCTCGGGCATGGACCTGTAAAAGGCCACGAAGGCGCCGCCATCCTGCCCGCCGTCAGCGCCGCTGAGTCGGTCGCGCGGCTGCACAGCCATCTTACCCGTTGCAGCTCGCGAGGCGATCGAGCGCGAGAGATGAAGCGCGAGGGGAGGCCGCCGAAGGCGCCAATTCAGACGTCACCCGACAGAGGCGTGGCCGAGGGGCCGGTGGAAGGTAGGAAAGCCAAAGGAGACCCTGGAAGTGATAGCTAAACGGAGAAAATGCGGAAAATATTTGGTGGGTTAGACGGTCTGTGCAGAGGAAACAATTGTAATATATCTAGTTCATGGGAATAGGTGACTATCGACATCAAATGCCTTAAATTGCTGACCCTGAGGGGAACTACAGGGAACCAAGAGAAGGGCATCCGATTGGACTTGACAGCCAATCAGAAGGAGAAGGTCCTTGGATCGGTCAACCAGTAGGAGTCAAGGGCCTCGACACAGCCGAATAGAGGGGCGGGAGGAAATTCCGACCAACCAATCAGAGTAGAAGAAACCTCAGCATGCCAGCCAATGGGAATGACAGTTTAGGAAGGGACCTCGGAGTGGGGGATTTGAGGTGAGGTCTGAGTTTCGATTTACGTGCGAGTCGGGAGGGAGTGGGCCTCGTACCTGCGTGGTTGGCGTAGCAGCACCGGCCCCTCCATTCAGCAAGGGGGCAGGTGGGACACGGCTGAGGGGCTGCAGCGCGGGAATAATCAATGTGGGTGGAGCGTCTGGTTGAGGGTAGAGTGAGCGAGTGTTAGCTTTGGGAAAGGGGGGGGGGTGCCTTCGCGCTGTGCCGAAACTACTTTCTTCCCTGCATGTAAATTATTCAAAAATTCATATTCACAGGAGTTCAAATCATTTGTTGCTCATTCCATCTACTTAGTGACATGAACAAGAATAGAAGTCAAGTGTTAGCTAATATTGTACTTGCATGAGGCTGCGAGTAATTTTATGCAGAGATGCTCATTTTATGCAGAAATTCTGTAGAATTATTTTGAAAACCAACAGGTTAAATTTGGATTAAAGCTAAAGACTGGCTTATTATTTTGCCAGGACTGAAGAAAGAACACGAAACGTTAGCATTTCACTGTCCGGAAGCATTGTTGTCTGAAATACTGTCTGCTGAATATCTTGAAAATGTTAGTGACAGAATCATTTCCCCCAATTTGGTTCTCACTTTACAATATTTCCCTCTCGTATAATTTCCTTTTCTGCTACTTGAAATTGCTAATTTGGAGATCAAAACATTATACTGGCAAGTTTGTCGTGAGGTTTTCATTTAATGTGTTGCGAACTCGATATCTCTATCAGAGCACTAAAAATAGAACCATTATGGCCGGTGCTGTAGTTTTGATCGTTTTTGCAAACTGCACGGTGCATCTTTTGACTGCTGTAGTGTCTGCTAATCTGTTGATCTCAGTTTTGCAGGTTCTTGGTAGATTAGGCTGCATGTGGGAAGAGAAGCAGCCCTACCATTTAGGGTTGCACCAGGTAGGGGAGGGGCAGGATAGGAGTTGAGAGACAGAGTCGGCTTGGCAACTGACAGAAGCTGGCAAAAAAAAGAGGAAGCAGGATCGCAAAGGATACCAGTGTAATAAACAAGAAATTCTGCGTGTGGTGGAAATCCACAGCAACAGGTGCTGGAGGAACTCAGCAAGTCAAGCAGCATCTGTGAAAGTGAATAAACAATCGATGTTTCAGGCTAATAATATCATGCATCAAGATTGGAAAGGAAGGGGGAAGAAGCCAGAATAAGAAAATGGGGGGAGGGGAAAGAGGATAGCTAGAAGGTGGGTAGGAAAGGTGAAGGGCTGGAGAGGAAGGAATCAAAGAACCAGTGTTTAAAGAACAGGGTTTCCCATCCTCCACTATTGATGCCACCCTCACCCACGTCTCCTCCATTTTCTGGACTTGCGCACGCACCTTGTCTTCCCACTGTCTTAATGGTGATAAGTGTTCCTCTTGTCCTTACCATCCCATGAGACTCCATGTCCATGAAGATTGGCAGAGTTGTTGCCAGTGTGGAAGACTACAGCTCAGCATTCAACACAATCACACCCTCAATTTTAATCAACAAGGTCCAAAACCTGGGCCTCTGTACCTACCTCTGCAAATGGATTCTTAACTTCCTTACTGGGAGACCACAGTCAATTGCAAGTTGGAAATAACATCTCATCCTCTGACAATCAATACTGGTGCATCCCCAGCCCACGTGCTTAGCCCACTGCTCTTCTCTTTCTACGGCTATTATTGTGTTTCTAGGCAGAGCTCAAACATCATCTATAAACCTGCTGACAACACAACTGTTGGTATAATTTCAGATGGTGATGAGGAGGCATACAGGAGTGAAATAGACAGTAGTTGAGTGGTGTCACAGGAGCAAGCTTACACTTAACATCAGTAAAACCAAGGAATTATGGACTTCCTCGGGGAAGAAGGGGAAGTTGTGGGAACATGCACCCAGTCCTCATCGAGGAATCAGAAGTGGAAGAGCAAGCAGTTTCAAGTTCTTGGGTGTCAACATCTGTGAGGATCTGTCCTGGCCCCAACATATTGATGCAATTACAAAGAAGGCACAACAGCAGCTCCATTTCAGTAGGAGTATGAGGAGAATTAGTCTGTCACCAAAGACACTCGCAAATTTCTACAGATGTGTCATGAAGAGCATTCTAACTGGTTGCATCACCATTTGGTGTGAAGAGGCCACTGCAAAGGACTGGAAAAAACTGCAGAAAGTTGTAAACTCTACCACCTCCATAATGCGCACTATTCTCCCCCAGCATCCAGGACAGCTTCAAAAGGTGATGCCTCAAAAAGGTGGCAACAATCAGAACTGGGTTTAATATCACTGGCATATATTGTAAAATTTGTTGTCTTTCCAGCAACAGTACAATGCAATATATAACAATACAGAGAAAAAAACTGAAATACAGTAAGTGAGTGTATGTATGTGTGTGAGAGAGACACACATATTCAGGAAGAAGCTATTCCTGATTTTTGAGAGTGAGCTTTCAGCCTTCTGAACTTCCTTCCTGATGGTAACAATAAGAAGAGGGCATGTCCTGGGTGATGGGGATCCTTACTGATGGATGCCACCTTTTAGGGTCACTGCTACTTGAAGATGCCCTGGATACTACGGAGTCTAGTACCCGTGATGGAGCTGACTAATTTCACAATTTTGCAGCTTACTTCAATCCTGTGCAATTGCACCCCCCGCTACCATACCAGACATTGATGTAGCCAGTTAGAATGCTCTCCACAGAGCATCAGTAGAACTTCACGAGTCTTTTTGGCGAGATACTGAAACTCCTCAGACTCCTAATGACAGAAAGCTCTGTCTTGCCTTCTTTATAGCTGCATCAATATGTTGGCTCCATGTTAGGTTCTCTGAGATATTGACACCCAGGAGCTTGAAATTGTTCATTCTCTCCACTTCTGATCCCTCAATGAGGTTGGGTGTGTTAAGGATGCCATCACCCAGGACATACTCGCTTCTCATTGCTACCATCAAGGAGGAGGTAGAGAGCCTGAAGGCACACTCAGCATTTCAGGAACAGCTTCTTCCCCTCTGCCATCAGATTTACGAATAGAAGATAAACCCATGAACACCACCACAGTAATATTTTCTTTCTTAATGCACTACTTATTTAATTTTCTTTTTTATATATACTTACCATGAGTAATATTTTTATCATTATACATTGCAACGATGCTACTGCTGCATAACAACAAATTTCAAGACATACCACCGATATTAATTCTGATTCTGATATAAGCTGTAGATTGATGTTACACTCCGAGGGATTTGGTGTGCAAATCTGACAATCCTTGAAGGTGGGAACATAAGTAGACAACGTT
The DNA here is from genome assembly GCF_030028105.1 of Mobula birostris. Lineage (NCBI taxonomy): Eukaryota > Metazoa > Chordata > Chondrichthyes > Myliobatiformes > Myliobatidae > Mobula > Mobula birostris. Next base: position 31,461,483 of record NC_092377.1, read on the forward strand.
GAGAGGAAGGCAAATGGGCTACTGGCTATCATTAGTTGGTGCATTGATTATAGAAGGAGGGAAGTTATATTTCAGCTTTATAAAACCTTGGCCAGATCACAGCTATCGTTCTGCATACAGTTCTGTTCACCAAGGTATATGAAGGAAGTGATAGCAATGGGGAGGGTGTAGAGGAGATTCACCAGGTATTGCCTTGGATGAAGCATTTAAGTTATGAAGAGAAATTGGAGATGCTTCTCTCCCTGAAGTGGAGGGGACATGATTGAGGTATATAAAATTATTAGTGTCACAGGTAGCGTAGAGGGGTATTCAGTGCCTATAAAAAGTATTCACCCCCACCCCCCGAAGTTTTCATGTTTTATTGTTTTCCAACATTGAATTACAATACAACTGGTGAAGCACTTGTATCCATCTCCTGACTTATGCTTTTCAGTAACCTTTTTGTGTAATTGCTTGGAGTGTTCTTTTGTCTTCATAGTGTAGTTTTTGCCAGGATACTGACTCACCAGCAAATCGACCTTTCAGATACAAGTGTATTTTTACTACAATCAATTGAAACACCTTGACTGCATTGATCTCCATTTAACTAAATATGTGACTTCTAAAACCAATTGGCTGCACCAGTGATGATGTGGTGTTTCATATTAAAGGGATGAGTAATTATGCAATTAATTATTTTCTGTATAATGATTGTAATAAATTTAGACCAACTTGTAGAAATCTGTTTTCACTTTGACATGAGTCTTTTCTGTTGATCAGTTTCAAAAAAGCCAGATTAAATCCACTGTATTTCAATGTTGTAAAACAATAAAACATGAGAAGTCCAAGGGGGTGAACACTTTTTATAGGCACTGTAGATAGATAAATAAAACTTAAGGTTTATAAGTTTAGAGTAAAGGAGAACAGATTTAGAGTGGATATGGGGGGGGGGGGTTCTTCTTCATTGAGATTGTGATAAGTATCTGGAATGTACCACCTAAGAGAGTGGTTGAATTGTTTTGATGTCCCAAGGAAGAAGAGCACGTCAACACTCTGCATTAAAATCACAGGCTACTTCCAGTCTTGGCTGCCATTTCTGAAAGACCTTTGTAAACGTAACTTTGCTGGATCAAATAACGACAGCACAAAAAGATCATTACTTGTCTTTTCAGCCGTTTATTTCTTCGAGCTCAGCCGGTGAGTGAACTTGGATCCGACATCAGGAAGAGAACCTTTCTCATCTCCCCGGCAGTTCTACAAGTTCACTGCCTGATGTCAGAATGGTCAGAAGTTATAAGGGCACCGATACAAAAGAACAATCAGTTTGATAACCTTTCCGGCCAAGTCAATGGACTATTGATACAAAGGTACAATCAATTTGTTAGACACTCCAGCCACCTTAATTAAAGAAAGGAATGTCCTACATGGTTTGCTGGAGCCACAACTTAATTACAAAGATAAGAACATCCATCAAATTTATGCTTTAATTAAGAAAGGAATGTTCTGTCTAATTTCTGTCAGGTACTGCTTTTTGTCAAAATCAAAAGGTGTGAAAAGCCCAGAGACATCTTATGTGGATCTGGGCAAACTTTAACCCTTATCTTGCCCCAAAGAAGGCTGCTGTGAGACATTATTCCAACACACTGCAGTCATAGACATAGTCAGTACTTAATCCATTGCTTACGGGAATCTGAGATCCCCCATTCCATTAAACTTTATCACCTTCCCATTATCTGAGCCAATTAATTTTATGGAACTTCGTTTTCCATACCACCAAAAACTTTACAACACCAGTTAATTGTTCCTGAGATTGTATATGGTGTCTGAAATGTTTTGGGAGCCTATAGAGGAGAGTATCCTGACTGGTTGCATAATGGCCTGGTATGGAAACACCAATGCCCAGGAACAGAAAAGTCTACAGAAAGAGGTGGATACAGCCCAATCCATAACAGGCGAAGTCTTCCTCGCCGTTGAGCAATAAGTGCTGCCACAAGAAAGCAGCATTCATCATCGAAGATCCTCATCATCCAGGCCATGCTCTCCTCTCACTACTGCCATCGGGAGCCTTAGGTACAACACGACCAGGTTCAGGGATAGTTATTACCCTACATTAACCATCAGGCTTCTGAACCAGTGAGGATAACTTCAGTCACCACAAACTCTGAATTTATTCCACAACTTGTAGACTCACTTTCAAGGACTCTGCTACTCATATTCTCAGTTTTATTTATTAATTTTATTTTTGCATAATCTGTTTTCCTTTGTACATTGTATATTTGTCTTTATGTATAGTTTTTTAAAAATAAATTCTATTGCATTTTTTTATTTTTCTGTAAATGCCTGCAAGAAAATGAATCTCATTGTAGCATATGGTGACATATACATACTCTGATAATAAACTTACTTTTGCTTTGATTTACCAGCCTGTAATGGAGATGCTGCACTGAGTCTGCATCCTAATGTGTCAAGAGGACGGTAATGCAAGGATGTAATGCTGAAGCTTTATAAGGCATTGGTCAGACTGCACTTGGAGTATTGTGAACAGTTTTGGGCCTCTTATCTAAGAAAAGATTTGCTGGCATTGGAAAGGGTATAGAGGAGGTTCACGTGAATATTCTGGGAATGAAAGGATTAACATATGAGGGCTTTTGATGTCTGTGGGTCTGTACTCAGTCTAGGCCCATGTTTTGACTTTTGTTTCCTTTCCATAGATGCTGTCCAACCTGCTGAGTTCCTCCAACATTTTGTGTATCTTACACTGGATTTCCAGCAACTGCAGATTCTTTTGTATTTAATATTAAAAGGCTGTATTTTTAGCAATAGTTTATTTGCCACCAGTCAAGAAGCACGTTAACTTATTATGCCTCTTCACATCGGATAATCAACCCTGAAAACAGTATGGGCCAGGTGTCACAAAGACAGATTATTTTATCACTGTCACATTGCTGAGTGTAGAAAGTCTATGCAAGAATTAGCAGAGCATTTCCTACATTACCAATGTAACTTTGTTTCATTGATTGTAAAGAGTCTTGAATGTTCTGAGGTTGGGAAAGGTGCTACATAAGTGAAAGTTCTTTCTTTTTAACTAAAGAAATCACTTGCATGGGTTTAAACTAGCATTGCAGCATGGCAATAGGTGGTAGGTTGGAGGACAAGAAAGACTGTATGACTCGTAAGACCAAGAGAAAGGACAACAAGAGACAGGCTGGTAATTATCGTCAGACTGACTGTTGTCGCCTTTACAGAAACCTGGTTGCATGAATGAGAGAACTAGCAGCTCAATGCCCCTGGATTTTTTTGCTTTAGATGTGATAAGAGAGGGTGAGAGGTAGAAGGGTTGCACTACTGACAAGGGAGAATGTGACAGCAGAACTCAGTGAGGAGAAGCGTTTGTTTACAGAAGGCAATTTGGGTGCAGCTCCAGTATAAAACAGGTGCATTTATGCTGATGGGATTATAGTATACCCACCAAGAGGTGGAGGAACAGATATAGCAACAGATTTTGGAAAGGTACAGAAACAAAAGTTATTATAGTGGGTGACTTTAATTACCCTAACATCGATTGGAACTTCCTTAATATAAGAAGCATGGATGTGGCAAGAATTCTTCAGTGCATCCAAGAGTGGTTCTTGAAACGGTGTGTGGAGAGTCCAACTAGAAAACGTACTGGACCTGGGTTTTGGAAATGACTTGTTAGTGTGTGAACATTTTGGGAACAGGGACCAGAATTCATTATATTTTAAGATAGTTATGAGTAAGGATAAAATTGGATTTTGTTGTGAACATACTGAATTAGGGGAGGGCAAATTACAACAGGATAGAATAGGCGCCAGGTGCATTGATTGGGAGAATTAAAGACCAGCAAGAATGGTAAGGTAAGGGAACCTTGGAAAACCTGAGATATCCTACATTGAATCAGGAAGAAAAGAGAGTCATATGTAAGTTTTAAGAAGCTTAAATTAGAAGGGGTTGTAGTGGAATATAATGATTACAGGTAAGTGCTCAAGCAGGTGATTAGGAAGGCCAAAAGGGATCATGGAGCAGGATCAAAGAGAATCTCAGGACATTTTATACTTGAATTAAGTAAGTAGAAGGTAGGCCCAATCAAGAAACATAGAAAAACTACAGCACAATACAGGCTCTTCAGCTCATAATGCTGTGCCGAACATGTCCTTACTTTAGAAATTACCTAGGGCTACCTATAACCCATAGAATAGATGAGGGAATTTGTGCTTAGTGTCAGAGCAAGTGACTGAGGTTCTAAATTAGTAATTTATGTTGATATTTATTGAGGAAAAGGTTTTGAATGATAGTGAAGGCAGAATGGGGTATGCCAATATGCTGGGAGATTTTGACATTAAGGAAGAGGTAGTGCTTGGCCTTCTGAGAAGCATTTAGGTGGATAAATTTCCAGGGCCTGATGGCATATGTTCCAGAATATTGAAAGTAGCAAGTGAGTACTTTGACAAACAACATTTTGTCCTCACCAGCAACAGGCAATGTCCCAGTGAACTGGAGATTAGCAAATGTAGTCCTTTTGTTCAAGAAAGAAAGTGGGGATTTTCCAGGTGCTTAGGCCAGTAAGCCTCACGTCAGTGTAGGGAAGCTATTGAAGAGGATACTAAGGGATAGGATTTATACACATTCAGAAAAGTATGGCTTGCTTAGAGACAGGCAACATGGCCTTGTGTGGGGCAGATAATGCCTTACAAACCTAATCCAGTTTTTTAAGGAGGTGACAAGGAAGCTTGGGGAGAGTAAGGCGATGAACATTATCTACGTGGACCTTAAAGCAATTACTCCACCATTCAGCACATTTACAAAGATGGCTGCCACAAGAAAGCTGCATCTATCATCAAGGATGCCATCATCCAGGCCATTCTCTCTTCTTGCTACTACCATTGGGCAAGAGGTACAGGAACTTTAGGTCCCACTCCATCAGTTTCAGGAACAGTTATTACTCTTCAACCATCAGGCTCCACTCATCACAAACTCTGAACTGAGTCCACAACATACAGACTCACTTTCAAGGATTCTACAAGCATTGTTCTCATTATTATTATTATTTAATTTACACAGTTTGTCTTTTGCACATGGGTTGTTTGTCAGTCTTTGATTTAAGTAGTTTTTCACAATTCTATTGAATTTCTTTATTTTTCTGTAACTGCTTGCAAGAAAATGAATCTCAAGGTAGCATTTGATGACATATAAGGTAGCCAGTAGCCGGACGATGGTGTGGATGTTCTACGAGTCTGTGGTGGCCAGTGCTATCATGTTTTCTGTTGTGTGCTGGGGCAGCAGGCTGAGGGTAGCAGACACCAACAGAATCAACAAACTCATTCGTAAGACCAGTGATGTTGTGGGGATGGAACTGGACTCTCTGACGGTGGTGTCTGAAAACAGGATGCTGTCCAAGTTGCATGCCATCTTGAACAATGTCTCCCATCCACTACATAATGTACTGGGTGGACACAGGAGTACATTCAGCCAGAGACTTATTCCACCGAGATGCAACACAGAGCGTCATAGGAAGTCATTCCTGCCTGTGGCCATTAAACTTTACAACTGCTCCCCTGGAGGGTCAGACACCCTGAGCCAATAGGCTGGTTCTGGACTTATTTCCTGGCATAATTTACATATTACTATTTAACTATTTATGGTTTTATTACTATTTATTATTTATGGTGCAACTGTAACGAAAACCAATTTCCCCCGGGATCAATAAAGTATGACTATGATTATATATGTACTTTGATTTTGATTTGTTATGATCTCTCATGTTATGATTCTTATGCAGAAGATGAGGATGTGTGGGATCCAGGGGTGAATTGCAAGTTTGGATTGAGAACTCCCTTGCCCATAGAAGACAGACAGAAGGAGTGGAAGGCTGTTATTCTGACTGGAGGTCTATGGCCAGTGATGTCCCACAAGAATCATGTTATACGTCAGTGAATATGATGAAAGTGTAAATGGGTGAATTAGCAAGTTTGTGGGGAATTTTAAGGTGACATGAGGGGCAAGTTTTTTTTTTACAGGGAGAATTGTAGATGCCAGGAATAGGTTACCAGTAGTGGTAGCTGGCAGTCTGGTAGAGTTTAAGAGGCTTTGAAGTAGACACATAGATGCATGGGGAATGGAAGGAAATGATAATAAGGTGAAGGACATTTGGTATAAATTGGCATTAAGATTGGTGCAACAGAATGGGCCAACTGGTCTATCCACTACTCTACTCTATTCTTGGAATTTTGCTGTAAGTAACTTATTCAACATGGATTGAACTGGGATGTTCATGGTTAGTTTGACTCAATTGTAAAACACATTGGTTTCTTTCCAAGACCACTAGACTGCAGACCTCATTACAGCCTTGTTCTGAATATGAGCAAAGAGGCCAAATGTTAAAGGCAAAGCAATAGTGTAAGGGGGACAGGGTGATAGGGGCAGATGGGAAATGGGTTGAGGAAGGATAGTGCCCTGAACGTGGAGGTGATAACGTGGAAGTAACAAAGCTGAAGATGATGATTGAATCTGATAGGAGAGGAAGGTGGAGAATGGAACAAGGAAGCGGGGAGGCCAGGTAGGAGTAGTGGGAGAGGGAAACCAGTGGGAGGATGGGCAGATAGAGAGGATGGAGAAAGGGAAAGAGCAAGAGACAGGGTTCTGGGTGCATCAAGTAGAAAAGGGACAGTAAGGCAGCAGTTTACTAGAGGTTGGAGAATGCAGTGTTCATGGCACCAGGTTGTAGACTACCCATGCAGAATATGAGGTGCTGTTCCTCTACTTTATGCTTAGCCACACTTGGCTGGACAAATAAACCCTGAAAAAACTGAAGGTAATGGGGAAACATGTTTTATTGTGTTTTGTGATTAATGATCCCAGCTCAAGGACATCATCGAACAAGTTGCTCAGGGCAGCGATCAGGGCCTAATCATCTTCTCTTGCTGTATTAATGACCTTTATTTATTTTGTCATAAAGTCAAAATTAGGATTACTGTTGACCTTCAATTTCATTCACAACTTGTGGTCTGGAGGCAGGGCAATGGGATTAATGTAGATGGGCAAAAAACTGGTTGGCTCTGATACAGTGGAGCAGAGCACCTATATCTTTGCGGCAACTCTAACTCCACTGAAAAGGAAGCCACCTTGTCTGCATACAGCAAGATTTAAACAACATAGAGGGATGGACTAATAACTGGTAAGGACCATATCTACCACTAGAAGTTCCTTGAGGCTAGAGTAGAACTTTTTTACAAAATGCACTACAGATTGTATCAAGGCTTCTTTAACAACACCTCTCTGATCTGTGACTCCTGCCAATGAGGACAAGTGTTGCAAGTGCACAAAAATGGTAAACTTCCAAATTCCTCTTCCAGTCACATGCTATTCTAACTTAGGATTGCTATTCCTTCATTTGTGGGCCTAAATTCTGAATCTCCCTTATCAATAGTTAAGGAAGATGAAGTATTCATAGCACTGCTGAATAGAGGTGTCTAGGAAGAACAGAGATTCAGGATTCCAATGGCAACTACATCTCATAAAATAGTTTCCAAAAAAAAAAGTTTCAAAAAATGATTAGGTATCCATTAAAAAGGAATGTGTGTGTGTGTATGTGTGTATTTCTGTTATGAAAACAGTTTGTGAATAAGAGCAAGTATTGCTAAGGGGTTGGGACTGTTGAGAGGAAAAGAACAGAACTAACCCCAAAGGAAAGTTCCTGATGGGAACCACAAAGTTATTGTATCAACATGAGGAAGTTGATGAGGTGAGGTACACAGCATAACCAGAAATCATTTGCACACAGCACAAAGGTTGTGGTGAGTTTCAGAAAGTTCCTCTGTGAACATTCATTTCATTTCTACTTAGCTGGGAACTCCTACTTGGCCTGTTTGAAAAGTGGAATCTCTCCAGATGCAACAATGAACAGCAGTTGTAAAATATTGATGTGTGTAGAACATAGAACAGTACAGCACAGTGATAAATTATTACAAGAAATGTAATCATTTTACAAAACCACTCACTTTTTCAATTCCTCATAAGAAAGTAGAAGAAGGAATTAGCTACTTGCCCCCTCAAGGTGGCTCTACCATTCAATATGACTATGGCTGACTTGCCCCAGGTATTGTCTCATCTCTGCCAGTTCCCCAGAGCTTTCACTTCTCTGATTTTTGAAACATTTATCTACTTTCTCTCCAGTGATCTAATCTCCACAACCCTCCGAGGTAGAAAATTCTGGAGATTCAATGAGAAGAAGTTCCTACTCTTTTTCATGACCACACGCAGCAGTCTTTTTCGCTCCATGTTAGAATATCTGGACCGTTCTCAGCTTCTCATAGCAATTGAACTAGAATCTTTTTTCTGAGATCATATGTGGTGTCGAGTCTCTCACACAGTGTCAAGTCATAAATGTCCTTCTCCTACTTCCTGTGATACCAACAAATTAAATGAGTTAGTTTAAAATGTGGAGGGGTGTTAGCAAGGGAAGGGAAACTAAAATAAGAGCAGCAAGTATTAGAAACTCACAAGAGAGAAGCTAACACATTATGAAAGGGAAACGGCAGATCAAGAGCCCAGATGCTATATTTCTTGATTTTTTAAATGATTTTTATAGCTTTTATTCCTCTCATTTTCTTATGGCAAACTTACGCTTCCTATACTCAATCCTGCTTTATTTAATTTACCTTATTTTCATTATTTCAGTCAGCTAAAAATTTCAAATTCAGTTTTAATTTCGTTCTAACTTTTCTAAAAAAAAAACGACCTGCAGCATATTTAATTCTCCTGTGTGAACAACGTCAACATTCCTGACTTCAGATCTTTTGTTCACTCCCTTTATTCCCCCAACCCCTTTTATCCATCCTCCTCACTTATGATTGTACTGCCGTTTTAAGGATTTAATTGGCCTTCCAGTTTCCTGTGGAGGTGAATGTTCACCACACAATATTTAAGTCAACTTTCAGATGCAGTGTCCTGTAAATTCCTTTCTTGAGTTAATGATCAAGAGCTTATCTGTTTAAATGCAAACTATCAAGAATTATTCCACACACCAGACAAATTAATCTTCAAACCGCTCAGAACATCCTATTTAATCAGTAGGGTAAAATCTAAGAATAATTATTAACTTTATCGCAAATTAATTTTCAACTTCAGTCAGGAAGCTGTGTCTTAATGCATGCTGTCTTCATGCACAGAACATCAATAAGCAACTTTTCATTAGCTTCATTGAGAACAGAAAATATTAAGCACATCAATATAAATCCTACACACCTTCAGTTTAATTTCACTATAACTCTGAGATCATTCTAGAATCTTTTTTTTTTGAAAGACAAATTTGTAAATTTATAATTCAATTTGCATGCCAATTTGAAGACAACTTTCCCTAACTATTAACAAGTGTCAAGTGTCTGCCAGGTGTAGTGGTGGCCAGAACTGCACTTGGTACTGCAGTTAAAGGTTAATTTGCTTGTGTGAAGGTTTTCATTAGCCAATTACATTTTTTTTTCCTTCTACTGTGAATGTCTGCAAGGAAATGAATCTCAAAGTAGTACAAATTTACTTTGAACTTTGACCCTAGCTGACTTTGTGTTACAAAAGTTCTGCAGGTACGTTGGCAAGCCCTTCAACCCAATCAGATGTATGTGTGTGGGCATTTATGTAGGACCATACATAAAAACACTGGAATCAGGCAGTATTCACGTTTTATTACCTCACTGGGACATCTTGAAGCACTTTATGGTCAATAACATTTTGTACTCGTGTTGAATGTGCAGCACCTAATTTGAGCTGAACAGCTTTCCCCAAACATCAATGTGACAATGAACAAGTAATTTCTTTTCAAGATGTCGATTGAGGGATAGGATACGAGGGAAAATTATCCTGCACTGTTTCAAAATGCTGCCATAGTATTTTTCACCAGCTCGCAAGAGCTTCTATGAGGGAAAGCAAATATATTCTCATTATTTTACTAGATCTTCAATCTGGATTTGTATGATCAAATCTCTAGATTGGAGTGTGAAAACACAGCATACATATAGAGTAAAACAGCAGATGTACAGAGTAAAACAGCAGATGTATAGAGTAAAACACGGCACAAGTACAGAATAAAACAGCACATGTACAGAGTAAAACAGCACATGTACAGAGTAAAACACAGCATATGTACCGAATAAACAACATATGTACAGAGTAAAACACAGCAGACGTATTAAGTAAAACAGCAGACATATAGAGTAAAACATAGCAAATTTATTGAATAAACACAACATATGTATAGAGAAAAACACAACATATGTATAGAGTGAAACACAGCAGACGTATTGAGTAAAACACTGCAGATGTATAGAGTAAAATACAACACACATGTAGAGTAAAACACAGCACACGTGTAGAGTAAAACACAGCATACATATAGAGTAAAACACAGCACATGTGTAGAGTAAAACACAGCAGATGTATAGACTAAAACACAGCACACATATAGATTAAAATACAGCACATGTATAGAGTAAAACACAACATATCTATAGAGTGAAACACAGCACACATATAGAGTAAAGCACATCATATGTATTGAGTAAAACACTGCATGCATATTGAGGAAACACATATGGTAATGGCACAGTCAGCTAACCAAACGTCATGGCTAGTTCCAACCTCCATCCTTATAGATGGTGCCACATGTCTGTTTGCTCCAACTCATTCACTGGGTCAGTCTTGTTGGGACGTATCAACATTACGTTGGGAAAATCCCGTAGGATTGGACTCAACTGATTTCAGTTGGGATTCTTAGCCTGTGGATTTAGGGAAAGGCAAAATTTTTTCAGTCTTGACGAAGGGTCTTGGCCTGAAACGTCAATTTCCATAGACACTGCCTGGCCTCCTGAGTTCCTCCAGCATTTTGTGTGTGTTGCTTGGATTTGCAGCATCTGCAGACTTTCCCATCTTTGTGCAATTTTTTTTATTATTTTGCTCTAATGTATTTCTTTACTTAAAATACTTTGGGTGTTTCTTATTGAATCTAATTATTATTTAACTTATTAACTTCAGTGTTAATGTTCTTAAATGGTTCAATGTCAAAGATGTTTAATATTAATGAAAATGCTGTCAGAGCTGCAGTTGCAACTTTGCTTTCTCTCAGGACTCTACAGGATAGGGCCTGTACATTACACTGCCTGATGTCCACTCACTAACTGGACTATGCCACAACCCTAGACAGTGTGGTAGGCTGGTAAGGGTGACCCTCCATACGTGGCTCACCCAAAAATGAGGGCTACAAACAGATTCTGGACAGTGAGTGTGGGCTGACATGGTACAGAGCAACACACAAAACATTGCAGGAATTCAGTAAGTCAGGCAGCACATATGCCGGTGAATAAACAGTTGATGTTTTGGGCTAAAATCTTTTATCAGAACTCAGGAAGGGTCTCGGTCTGAAGTGTTGACTATTTATTCCTCTTCATAGATGCTGCCTGACTTGTTGAGTTCCTCCAGCACTTTGTGTGTGTTGCTCAAGATTTCCAGCATCTGCAGAATCTCTTGTGTTTATGACACAATACAGGTTAAGTTTCAGAAGTTGGTTAGAAATGTAATCAAGGTTTTGGGAAGCATTAAAGACCAAGACTAATCAGCACTGGGGACACTCTCAAAAGGAAGAATGCTTTAGGAGTACAAGGATAAAGCTAATAGGGATGCAGAGATAGGGTATGGTGAAATCATGGAGTGATTTTTAGATGAAGATAGATGAAAATCTGGATTTAATCTTTCAAATGACAGGAAGTTGTTGATGGTCAATTACTACAGGCTAATGGCAATCAAATCTTGAATAAATTGGAGCCAAGATGATGGGTCAGGAGTATACCTGGAACCAATTAAACAGTTTAGCCCCAGTATTTTTAACCAATTAACACCTTACAAAAGAATTAGTTAATAAATTGACTGAGTTGGAAACAATATGACAAATGGATTATAACCTGGAACTTCAAGAATGGAAAAGAATCATACTTAAATGGTGTAGACAAGCAACATGCAGCCACATGCAATGTTGTCCTTTAATGACAGGGATAGAGTACAACTGCACAGGACTTTGGTGAGGTGGCACCAGGAGTATTGCGATTTGTTTTGTCTTACTCAAGGTTAGATATATTTCTCTTGTGGGCAATGTAAAGAAGCTTCAATGAAATGGTTATTGAGATGTAGGGAATAATCCCACTCAGCAGATAGGAGGATGATAGCAACCTTTTGAAGAGAGAAAGCTAAATACACTCCCTCTAGTTGACAAGTTAAATGTTGTTACAACTGTTTTTTTTTGCATTTGTAAACTGGACTCATTTCTTTCCCTGAAGCTGGTCATGACGATGGGATCTTCATAAATTCTCCGCTATGCTTTTGGCTTCCTAAACAGTAGGTGAGGTGGCAATACACCACCAGTTTTAATATCTCTCTGGAGTTTCTTCCTCCATTTTTTGAATGTTCTTTTTGACCTCTTGTCAGGTTTGGGTAATTCTGGGGCTGTGACAGATAGTGTGGTATAAAATAGAGTCAAGGACAAGCCCAAGGCAGTTTTTGGCTGTTGGTCTTGGGTCAATTTTTGATTCACTGCATTTCCTACTCCATTGTTGAGGAACCTAAAGGCAGAGCTGAACCTTTCAACAGACCAGGCTGGAATAAATCATGAGAACAGATCAAGACGCCTGCAGTACAACTGGCTCTGTTCTCAACAAGAGTGAATATTAGTGGAAACCTTGTGTTAGGCATCAAATAGTTCTACACAGAACTACAGAAATGGTACAGCCAAAATGTTGCTAATCCTAGTGATTCTTTGGATTACAATGTCCTTGGACGAGCAGTTGTAGTTAAAGGATGAAGCCTTGTAAGGGACATCTTGCAAGAAGTCAGAGGCAGAATAAACCAAGTAACCAGTGTCAACCAGCTCCATCCAATATCAACTAGAGTTAGAGAACAAATATAAGACCATAAGATGTAGGAGCAAATCAGGCCATTTGGTCCATCAAGTCTGCTCCACCATTCAATCATGGCTGATCCTTTTTTTTCCTCCTCCTCCTCAACACCTTTTCCCAGCCTTCTCCCTGTAAGCTTTCACGCCATGTCCAATCAAAAACCTATCAATTTCTGCCTTAAATACACCCAATGACCTGGCTTCCACAGCTGCATGTGGCAACAAATTCCACAAATTCACCACCCTCTGTCTAAAGAAATTTCTCCGCCTCTCCTTTGAATGGATGCCCCTCTATCCTGTGGCTGTACCGTCTTGTTCTAGACTCTCCCACCACAGGAAACATCCTTTCCACATCACCTCTGTCTAGGCCAACCAACATTTGAAAGGTTTCAATGTGATCCCCCCCCATCCTTCTAAATTCCAGTGAGTACAGAACCAGAGCCATCAAACATTCCTCATATAATAACCCTTTCATTCCTGGAATATGTCCCTTGTGAACCTCCTCTGGACCCTCTCCAATGCCAGCACATCTCTTCTAAGATGAGGGGCCCAAAACTGTTCACAGTACTCAGGGTGAGGCCTCACCAGTACATTTCTGCTCTTACAATATCTTGTAAGAGACCAGCAGCTCCATTCAAAGGTTAAAGCAGGGTAGAACATTGAAGTTCTACAGTATTGTAATCTTTTAAAATTATGTAACACAAGATTAGTGAAGACAAGTATTATATTTTGTCATCTTCATGATTATACTTGAATATTGATTCACATTTTAATAATCATTTAGGAGTTCAAAGTTGTGCTGCTCTAAGGACTTCAGATCTCTCTCTTCCCCCTCCCCCTGCCAAAGTCAAAGTAGTGGTAAGAAGAACTATCTAGAGTCAGAACACTACACACAGAAACAGGCCCTTAAGCCCATCTAGTCTGTGCTGAACTGTTATTCTGCCTTATTGCATCAACCTGCAACTGGATCATATCCTTGCCATCCCTGTACTTATACATGTCACAGTAGCATAGCTGTTAGTGTGACACCATTAAAAGCTTAGGATGTTGGAGTTTGCCATTCAATTCTGACATCATCTGTACACCCTCCCAGTGGAATGCATGGGTTTTCTACAGGTGCTCTAGTCTGGAGAGATATTGGTTAGTAGGTTTATTGGTCACTGTAAATTGTCCCATGATTAGGCCAAGGTTAAATCAGAGGTAGCTGTGTGGCACAGCTTGTAGGTTCTATTCCACACTCAGTCTCAATAAATGTTAAAATCAAACCTGTATTAACCACTTCTGCTAGCAGTTCATTCCACTCACCACCCTGAGTGAAGTTACCTCTCAGGTTTCCCTCAAAATATTTCACCCTTCTCCCCTAACCCAAGACCTCTAGTTCTAGTCTCACCCAACCTCAGTGTGAAAAGCCCTCATCTATATCCCTCAACTTTGTCCTCATCTTAAACAAAAATCCCTCCATTCTTTACTCCAGAGAATGGAGAGCTAACCTATTTAATCTTTCCCAAAACTCAAGTCCAAGTAACAGCCTTGTAAATTTAATCTGATCTTTCAATTTTACTAATAACCTACCTCCTGTTAGGTAGGTGACCAGCACTGTATACATTACTCCAAACTTGGCCCCAAAATGGTTTCATAACTTCAACATACCAACTCCTATATTCTATACTCAGATATGTGAAAGCCAATGAGCCAAAAGTTCTTTAGTCTTCTGTAAGAGTATTTTTAGACCCCCCCCATTTAAATCCCACCCTAGTTTGTCCTCCTAAACTGCAACACCTCACAGCATTAAGTTCCATCTGCTGTTTTTCAGCTGGTCCAGATCCAGCTGCAAGCTTTGATAAACTCAGCTTTTCAGCATACTCCCCAATCTTGGTGTCATTGTCCACTACAACCCAATCTTAAGATCATTCACTTATTCTAAGGAACAAGACAGACAGACAGACAGACAAATATTAGGTTTATCCAAGAATGACCACAGGTGGTAGGCTAGACTAGATCACTTTTTGCAATTAACTTCCTTGCATTTCCATTATCTGTCCTTTGAGTCAATCAGTTCCAACCATGGTTTCTGGGCTATAATAGTAGTGAAACTACGGTGTTGAAGTTACTGTCAAGTTAACTGCTTTTATGGCCCATAACTGTACACTCCATGTTTAGGATGTTTCAAACAAGTCGTCAGTACACACCAGCTGTAGGAGTTGGATCAAATTCTCATCCCCTTACTCAGTTCCACCTTCCTTGGCTAACGGATGGTGAGGAAGAAAACCATCTTCTCTACTAATCCCAGTCAGAACAAATGAATGCCATTTTAACAGACAATTTATTTTAAGATATTTCAGCATTGAAACTGGATAGGAAGCTTAATCCTTCTTCCATGCCAGTTGATAAAGTAGGAGTTGAAGTGCAAAACCACAAAGTTGAGATTTACATTAACCAAGTCAACAAATTTGTAGTCTTTATTAAAAAAACTCACATTACAATTTAAAGTATTTTGTACACAAGCTCCAATGAATTGCTAAAGTTAAAACTTGACCCAAAACAAGCTTTCAACTATACAGCAGTTAAAAAGTTAACTATTTTCAAAGTTCTTTCAATATTATCCCAATATGCAATGCTAGTTTAAAATGCCAATATTACTCATGAAAAACACATTATAAACAAACTACAATCCAATAAGACCATTTGAGAACTTGCAACTAAAGCCTTGGGAGCAAAGTCCAGTAACATTTACCATTTTGTATTAAGCAAATCTCCCAAATGCAAGTAGAAAGGATGGAATCACTTAAAGGAATGGAAGTTAGAGCTGCACAGCAACCTTGTAAATAATCCAAAGTTAGATAACTATCCACTTGCTTTGGCTCAATGGTTCAATATTCCCAGGTTGTAGGACATCAATTGGTCCCAAACACATCGTTTTAGGATTAGGTAGTCAGCTGCTGTTTCTGAATTTCATCCAGTTCTCTTCCCTGTAAAGAGACAAATGTACACATTAAACTAGAAGCATTTTTAGTTAAGAAACTAGTTTACAAATGGTGAAAAAAAAAACTTACCTCAGCTTTTTGATATATGTGTGACTTGGCTGCCTTCCTTCGGGCAAAGAACTGGAAAAAGGAACCAAACAAGACATTAAGTTCTGTCTAGAAAGCCAATTCTGTAGTTTGAGTTTATTTTCAATGGCAATTTCATAATATAGGGTTGCAAACAAATCAAGAATCTATTGATCAGTAGTAATTTTCTATCAAGATTGTTTTGTGGGCAGAATGACATTTTTCCTCTGGCTTTAAATTTATGGGCATACTATTGACAAGCCACTATTGGTCATCCTCAGTTACTGATGAACCACTGACCAAGCTGCTGCAGTCTGTTGGTGTAGGTGAATGGAATTGGTTTTTCAGGTTGTATGTTGTCTGAACTTCTAGGTGACATTTTTGGGGATTGGGAAGTGCTGATCAAGCAAGATCTAGAGGTTGCTCTAGTCTAGTAGAACTTAACTAATCAGTATTAAAACTATACACTTCAATACTTGGATGCAAGATATTCTGCAGATGCTGGAACCATTGAGCAACACAATGCCAGGAGTCAATGCTTCCCTTGTCAACTAGATCCTTTACTTTGAGCAGATCCAAATCAGAAGGATAGGCAGCAACAGCTCCACCACAATTATTCTAAACACTGGCCATGTCCTTAACCATTCACTCTACTGCCTATATGCTTGTGACCAACTCCTCTGGAAATTTGCAGGTGATACCACTACAGTAGGACAAATCTCAATACACATTTGTACATCTTACAGAGTCAGTACAGGAATGAGAAAGCTTGGTAACACAGTGTCATGACAATTTTTGTCAGCAAATCAAACGAGCTGGTCATTGACTTCAGGAAGTGAGGTGATGCATAAATGCTCCTATCTATACTGACAATGTTGAGCTCCTAGGAGTGAACATCACTAACCTCTCCTGAGCCAACCATCCAGATGCCACGTCTAAGCTCAGCAATGCCTCGACTTCAAGGTTAAAGGAATTTGGCATGTCCCCATCAACCCTAATGCACAGTAAGCATTCTATCTGGATATATCATGGCACTGCTCAGAAACTGCTGGAAATTGTGGATAGTTGAACAAATGACCAAAACCAACCTTCCCCTATGGATCTTCTCACTCCCTCAAAAGCAGCTAGTATAATCAATAATCTCATCCACAAAGCATTCTTTCACACCCCTCCTTTCCATTGGCAAAGATACAAAAGCCTGCAATTATTTACCATTTCTATCCAAGGACAGCTTCTATCCCACTATTAAATTGTTCCCCATTGGATTAGGGATAATTTAATAAAATGACCTTGACCTGACAATCCACCTCATTATGATCTTCATCTGCACTGCACCTTCTCTATAGCTGCTGCACTTTATTCTGCATTTTTAATCTGTTCTATACCTTAATGCACTGAACAATGATTTGATCTATTTAAACAGTATGCTAGCTTTTCACCATCTTGCCAAGTGTTAGAATTGTAAACCAATTTAGATCAGGCAGCATCATTTCCTTCCAAAGATGCTGCCTGACCTGCCAAGTTCCTCTAGCAGAGGATCCCAATATTATTTTTATTAAATGCCACAGACCAATACCATTAAGCAAGGGGTCCATGGAGTCCAGGTTAAGAACCCCTGCTCTAGCATTTGTTGCCCTTCATATACTCAGCCAAATAGATCCTTCAACAGTCACTACGCTGACCAGTCTCACATTCCCTTCATGAAAGAGATTTCACTTAGTGACCAATTAACCCACAACATTATATGGAAGGAAAATGAACCATGCAAGGAAACTGATGGGGAAAACATTTGTAAGCCCAAGTAGGACCCAAGATCAGGACTGAACCAGAGTTGGAGCTGCTTACTACCTGCACCATTCAAATTTATACACCAATAAACCAGCATCTGATATTTTACAGAATGATTTACTGGAGACAAGTTTGAAGAGACTAATTTGCAGATCTCCAACTAGTCAAGCAACAAAAGTGACTACAAATTCATTAAGTTAAAGAAAATTTGTGACTTTAGAACTGAATTTCAAACTAAGCCTTTAAAAAAAAAAAAAAAAAAAAAAATCACTTCAATAAAAGCTGTTATGTTTAATACTTACAAGCACAATAAGTCCAGCCACAACTGCGAGGCACACTACGACAACAACTGCAATAATGCCAGGGGTCATTCCCTTCATGGAGAACTCTGGATTCTTTGAATCAATGTAGTATATATAAGCTTGTTCAAAAGTTAGTTTAGTCCCATCATATGGCATACCATCATCTTGAACTGATCGATTATACATGATGGAGAACAACGAGTTACCCTTGATCTAGCATGGAAGGGAAAAACTTAGTTTTAATATTGTGGTCAGAATTGTACACGGACTAGTCTATGAAAGAGATTAAAATGCATTTGCAAACAAAGTCCTCTTTCCATTAACCAGGATTTCCAAAGTCTCCCGCTCAGTTGCTTTAGTTGACAGCAATTAATGAGTACCATCTCAAATCCATTAATTGCTATCCATCTGAACCAAGGCAAGTTCAGCTATTAATTGCTATTTATCAGGATATTGAATGCTACTTACATCCTTTTCTAGATAATATGTTGCTGTAGCAAGATCAGTTGGCGAACTCACAGTAAGATTTTGCTTCAGGTCCACTATGATATAACGGTCATCCTCAACATACTGAAATAAAAATGTTGGCATGTAAGAAATACAACTTCTGTGCCTATAATACCCATTTTCTTTTAATAGCTTAGATACAGAATGAGAGAAAATCTGTCTCCATTAACCCCAGATTTTGGTAAATTTGTCAGGACCTGGAAGCTCCAGATTACTTATTAAAATATTCCCTGCAACTTTTGTTTCGGAAAGGAAGCTCAAGAAGCTTGCTAAGAAAGATTTACAGATGAAACAATGTTTAAAGCCGTAAAAATTGGAACTGCAAACTTGGAAGAATCAGTTTGCAGAGATAGGCAACACAAAAGCCAAGTCAAAGATCTGCAAAACAGTAAAGGAAAAATAAAATGATTTCACCATCATTGCAATTACTTTAACATAGATTATAAATATGGCACTTGGTTTGACCATTTTAAATGAGAAAATTCCTAATGTTCAACATTCACATGGCTTTGATACAAGTAGCATTCCACAAACAAAAGCCAATTTTCTAGACAGGATGCTGAAACAATTATTTGCCTACCTCAACCTTCTCAATGTAGTCTGAGTCCACCATGTAGCCTGAAAACATTTTTTTGATTGCACTGTTGAGAGAAAAGCCACAAGCATTAGCCATTGAGCTATTGTAATTTACATTCAGTGGCTGACATATTTAGCTAAACAGTTTTATATTAAAATCAATGCCAGTGATACAAAGACCAGTGCCCAGAACAAAGTTCCACAAATCTGCACTTGGAACAGCACCTTCCTAGACTTTCTAAAGTGCTTCATAGCCAGCAGCTTCTGAAAATACATTGTATAACAGCGATGCAGAAATAAAACTTTGTACAATTAAACCTGATAATCAATATATTAGAACAGCATACTATTCTGGCATCCACGTATAGCAGTGGTTAAGACAAGGGGATCATAAACATAGACCCACTGTTTTAAAACTGCACAGTGCCAGCAGCATAATGAACCAAACAAAACAATTACATGCACACATCCATGAATTGGGAGCACACTACTGGGCACAGGTTATATTGACTAATTAAACTTGGGAGTGCTTACTCTTTAAGTTTATCTTCATCGATTACTTTATCCATGGGTTTATGTCTCAGCTGAACTTGAAACCAACTATGAAGAGTAAAGCAAGGGAAGGAATAGGTTAATACAAATTGGTCCTTAAATATATTTTTAGAAGAAGCCTTAAAAACAACTCTTACTGATCCTTTTCATTGGGTCAATATGAAATCCACAAAAGGATTGAACTCTTCTCTCTCCCCCCCATCCCCCCCCAACTGATTGTCAGTAAGTCAGTGTTGACACTTGTGTTCATCACAAGCATGTTCCTCTGCCTACCACCCACCCTACTCCCCAAACAGTTACACCAAATAAAACTACAGTCTGCAGTCTTTATGACCAGAAATGGGTCCACTTGCATTGACCTTTTACACTTTTCCTCCCTGCTACCTAGCCCAAGTTCAAACTTCAGTGTACAGTACTTACAAAGTGTCCACAAGCTCAGAGCACTGAATATTTTTATCTCCTTTGTCAGTTCTCCGAACACCAGCTGTGTTAACACACCAGCATGTGTCAGTCCCATTGCACTGCTTGGCATGGAATTTTCCATCATTCTCGCAGTCGGGATCATAAATGCCATCATTATCCAACATCGCATGCTCAGTGGGCTTTCTGCGGGTTCCAATATTATTCTTCTTTCTGTACATTTCATTCTTCATCATCCAACACTTGGGGGTCACTAAAATGTTTGAAGATCATTAGGTTTTGCCAGCTCTACTTTGAAGAGTAAACTTTTGATTTATGATTTAATTCTACTGAGCAAATGTTTGGTCCTTCCAAGTGGATGGGTGCAGGGCAGAAATACACTTGCTCATTAAATTGAATGATTTTCACCACAAATTATTCGAACTGGCTTCCAATTGAATAGGAGTTACACTGAATCAGAAACAGCAACTCCATGTCATATGCACAAAATCAATTTCTACCTAGTATGTCCAAAGCAAAGTGTTATAGGGCAAATTTTCCCCACTCTTCTTTACTAAAGAAAATGAACCAAATGGTGTGTTAATTTAAGTTACAAAAATTTTATACCCACAAATGTTGCCTTCTATCCCCAAGATCACATGCACCATTTTAGTTGCATTATTCATCTTTGATTAATTCTCAGGTCAGAAATATTTAAACACTAGAATGCAGTGACAGTGAAGAGTAAAGTTTGGTTTATCCAAATCAATGTTGGAATATAGTGACCAATTCAGCAAATAGTTACCATAGTCTTAATAGTCTGTTAGAAATCCTTAAAAAAAAATCATTTCACTCAATTTGCTGGATCCCAAGAGAGCCTATGAGATGGCTTTTTAAGAGTAGGATGTGATTGAGCCCACTAGGGGAATGGCAATTCTGGATTGGGTGATGTAATGAGCCAGATTTGCTTAGGAAGTTCAAGATAAAGGAACCATTAGGAGACAATCATAATGACAGAATTCACCCTGCAATTTGAAAAGTTACTCAGATGTGTCAGATTTACAAAGGAGTAAAGGGAATTACAAAGGCACGAGGGGGAAGCTGGCCAAAGTTGATTGGAAGGGGACATTACTATGGATAACAGCAGAACAGGAACGGCCTGTATTTTTGGGGGAATTCAAGAAGTGCAAAATACAGCCCAAAGATAAAGTATTCTACAAGGGAGAATGAGGCAACCATGGCTGATAAGGGTAGTCAAAGGCACACAAAAAAAAAAAGCACATAATATAGCAAAAACTAGTGGGAAGGTAGAAGATTGGGAAACTTTTGAAACCAACAGAAGGCAACTCAAAAAAGATTAATTATGAAGGTAAGCAAGCCAATAATACAAAAAGTTAAAAAAATAAAGGATGGATATCTGATCACTGGGGAGGTAGTAATGAGGATAAAGAAGTGGTGGACAACCAACAAGTATTTTGCTTCAGTCTTCACTGTGGAAGACATTAGCAGTATGCCAGAAATTCAGGAGTGTCAGCGGCAGTAATGAGTGTAGTTGCCATTTCTAAGGAGCTGCTTAGGAAGCTGAAGGATCTGAAGGTACACAAGTCACTTGGACCAGATGGACTACACCCCAGGGTTCTTAAAGAGATAGTTGAAGAGATTGTGGAGACATTAATAATGATCTTTCAAGAATCATTATCCTTTGAGGGAGACTGAAGGAAGGAAATTTCAGGCCAGTTAGTCCAACTTCAATGGTTGGACTAACTGGGAGTCTTCCAGCAGGATTCCTTAAAGGTCAACTTGGAGGTTGGGTTAGTGGCAAGGAAAGCAAATGCAATGTTAACATTAATTTCAGAGGACTATCATGCAAAAGCGAGGATGCAATGCTGAGGCTTTGCAAGACATTGGTCAGACCACATTTGGGATCAATGAGCCTAAAAATGTTCACAATATTTAAAAGAAAAGTATGTGCTGGCACTGGAGAGAGTCCAGAGGAGGTTCATGAGAATTACCCCTGGTCTAAAATAGACTTAACTTATGAGGAGCATTTGATGGCTTTGGGCCTGTACTTGCCAGAGTACAGAAGGATAAAGGAGGTGAGAATGGGAAGACTTATTGAAATTCAAATATGGAAAGGTCTGGACAGAGTGGGGGAGTCTAGGACCAGAGGGCATAGCCTTAGAATTGAGTGACATCATTTAGAACAGAATTCCTTCAGTCAAAGGGTGGTCAATCTGTGCAGGCCAAGTGATTGGGTACATTCAAGGCCAAGGTTGATAGGTTCTTGATTAATCAGGGAGTCAAATTATGGGAAGGCAGAAGAATTGGGTTGAGAGGGATAACAAGTCAGCCATGATAGAACAGCAAAGCAGACTTGATTGGCCAAATGGCCTAATTCTGCTCCTGGGTCTGTGGTCTCAACTTTGTTACATTTGAAAAGGTATGGTGGCCAAATATTCATCATTTCTGTTCCTGCACATGAAAAACAGTCAAGACAGACAAACAAATGACTACCAATTACTCAAGTATACTAGGATTCAATTCCCATCTTACATTGCTAATGAAATGTGAATCATTAGCCAATGTCAAAAGGAAATGCAGCCTTTTTCTTGTTCATAAATAGTTCCTGATACCCCTCTATCATCTCCCTCAAATAGTGGAAGCAACATCCACAGAAGCTCATAGTTCAGTTATATCCAGACACACTAAAGGACATCCTGGTTTACTCAATGCAAGTCTTTCTATTTGACATTTTATGATTACATTCTAGCTCCTAGTATTTCACATAACACCAAAATTTAAAATTACTATAGATTGAACAATGCTGTCAAACTCAAACCCAAGATATTTCAGATCAAGTTAAAAACGGGAAACAGTTTTGAAACACAAGGTCACTGATGGACAGAGCCAAAGATAGCTCCAGAGGATGGCTTCTCTCAGCTCAGTGAAAGAGTTACACTCTTTCTATGTAATGTCTCTTTTCCTTTACAGGGGGGCTGGGGTCCTATCGCAATCTTTGATCTAGAGCAACACTCAAAACTGCATTCTGCACGTTGGTGCGTTCCCATTCTTGGAACTTGTCAATCGGCAGTATTTCATTACATCAGGTGCGGCCTGAGGGCAGGCAAATTTGGGGCCTTGCATGGTCCTGTGGACACAAATTCTCAACCATGTCATGAACTGAAGCTTAGCAGGAGTAGGAACATCAAAGACAGTGACAGTGGCCATCAGAGGGCTCTGCACTCAGGATCAATCTATGGTGGGGGAAGAGTTTGTTGCCAGCTGTCAAGTTGGGGAACTCAAAATAAAAAACACCTCATACTGACCAACTTTGAAATAGCTGTCTTCCCCTCATTAGAGAGCCTGTGGAATGTTGAAATGTGGGAGTGAACAGTTAAGTTTTTGATGTACTGTAGACCATGGTCTCTCTTTGGGGCTTTACTGTTGCTTGCATGGCAGGTGGTGGGAATGCTGATGCTTTATGCTAGAATAAGTGAGGGAGGGGGAGGGTTAATGCTTTTGTTGCTGCTTGTGTGGGAGGGGGCAGGGGGCTTTGGAGATCCTGTTTTTGTCATTCATTCTTTGGAGTTTTCTTCTGTTTCAAGGATTAAGAAACAGTAAGAATTTCTCAGGTTGTATTATTTTTTTAAATATATATATTTTTCATTCAGATACTAAATGGAACTATTGAACTTTTTACCCAAAGTGTTGCCCATGAACAAGGTTAATTGGCTTTTATGATAGGCATTCATACCTCAATCAGGTGTCTAAATAATGGAAAACTCACTCATTTCTTTCAAAATAAACAATGTTATCAATTCTTTTAAATTCCATCCCAAAAATTGCCTAACATCCTGGTAATAACTTGAGCAGCAAAATGATAAAGGGATAATAGAAAGTTGTCAAAAGAACTTTTCATAAAATGTGCATTACTTTGCTGCACACTACATAGATCTTTCCATTCAAAACTTACGTTTTTTGCAATCTACTGGTTGAGTCAGATCCTCATCTAATTTCAATGTACATTTACATTCAGATCCACTGCATTTGGCAAATTGGTTTGTTAAGCACATTTCACAATCTGAAAAAAATATACAAAGTATTAATACAAACAGAACATCATATTTAAACACTGAGGCTAGAGAATGGAAGCTAAATGAATAGATTTATCAAACTCAAACACAAGGAATTCTGCAGATGCTGGAAATTCAAGCAACACACATCAAAGTTGCTGGTGAATGCAGCAGGCCAGGCAGCATCTCTAGGAAGAGGTACAGTCAACATTTCAGGCAGAGGCCCTTTGTTAGGACAGACGTACTGTACCCCTTCCTAGAGATGCTGCCTGGCCTGCTGCATTCACCAGCAACTTTGAGATTTATCAAACTGTTTTAGTGAGGGGATTTTGAAAGAAAATTCATTCACACCACTAATTTTAAGGTAAGCCACTCAAACTTCCATTTCCCTTCAAAAACGAAGCTCTCATGTTGTAATTTTTTTTAAAGAAAAGAAAAATGACTACATGCTTTAACATCATGTCCACCAGGGGTTCCACAGACCCCTCGGTTAATGGTAGGGGTCCGAAAGGGTTGGAAACCCCTGGCTCCAAGCCAAGCATATCCTTGCAGAATATTAGTAGAATTTACAAAATGCTACCCGCCCGTCATTTACATGCAAATGTTGACCAGGTTAGTGTTTGTTCGTTATTAAAATAGTGGATTAACTAGCTTAAAAGTTGGGAGATCTGACAACTCCGCCTAACAACCCATTGGATCAAAAACATTAAAATTTAAACCCAAGAGATTCGTGACTGTAGAGGAAAAATAGTTGAGAACTCATACACAAATCGAAGCCCACCCTCTGGCCCTGGCGCCACAGGGTGCAGAAAAGGACAAAGCCAGCCACACCTTGCGGACACCGGGCGGCCCCGCAAACGTCCCCCAGCGTCGGCCGTGGGAATTGCCCGTGCGCCCAACGCCCCAGCGCACCCTCGTGGACGCCGCTTTTCTCCAAGTTTTCTATGTTACATCAGTGATCGAGGAGAAAGGGTCAAAGACAGCAAGCCAATTCCAACAACGAAAGTCGACATTTGTAAGAGTTAATAAGTAACCAAAGCGCAGATCTTTACTGAACGAACCTTTCTCTCACTCACCTTTCTCCCCGTCATCCCCCGCCCAGGCGGCCAACGAACACAAGGCCAACACCAAGAAGCCCAACACACGCATCTCGCCCGCTCACAAACAAATCCCGCTTCAGACCAGGTCCTTTTTAACAGAGACTGAACACTCGGCTCGCAGGTCACGGCTCCAATCGGATTTTCAAATTTTAAAGGATATCAACAGCGCTCCAATGCCAGCCCAACCAGAACTCACTCTACCTTCTTTGTTACAACCTGGACTACCAATTTCCTCTTCCTCTCGGCATTTATACCTTTGGGAAGCTGACGTCAGGTTATTACCTGGTGAAACTGGGAAGAGTTTTTTTCTCTGTTAGGTGATGCCAATTGGTCGTCAAGTCACTGCCTGTCCACACCATATTTGTCTCTTCCTCTTTGGAAAGATCAGGGCGTGATCACCCGCGACTGCTTACAACAACAACAAAGAACGTGTTAAATTCCCCTCGTAACCCACCCAGAAAGTGGAAAATGCCGATAAGCACATGATACCGAATCACCGAGATTTCAGCACCTTGGGGCTCAAAACACGATCTGTGTTCGAATTACATTATGTTTACTAACTAGGTACACAGACTTACTTCAATTCAGTAATATTATGCTTTTATTGATTTTCGTTATTACTTTGTAAACAAATAGAGGGGCAACAATTTTAATTAATAAATAAAATCAGAAATTGCTGGGAATCTTTAGCAGATCGTCTTTGATTTTTTTTCCTCTCCCTCTCCCTCTCCCTCTCCCTTTCTCTCTGTCTCTCTACAAAACAATTACAGGTCAGACGGATGGATGACCTTCGGTCAAACGTCCGGCCAAAAATGAAAGGTTTTTAAGTACAAAGGCGAAGAGGAGGGACTAACGAATAATCAAATGAAGGGTTAGAAGCAAGGGTTCTAGCGACTATAGGCCTCGTAATTGTTGTATTTCAAAGATATGCTTTATTGATAATTTATACAATAAATAATTGAACCAGATTTATAAAGGAACCCTTGAGCCGGGCAGTGATCATAATATGATA
The DNA here is from genome assembly GCF_030028105.1 of Mobula birostris. Classification (NCBI taxonomy): domain Eukaryota; kingdom Metazoa; phylum Chordata; class Chondrichthyes; order Myliobatiformes; family Myliobatidae; genus Mobula; species Mobula birostris. Next base: position 31,487,770 of record NC_092377.1, read on the forward strand.
GAATTTGCCCTGCATTCTGAGAGGGAAAAGCTAAAATCAATTGTATCAGTATTATATTGAGTAAAGGTAACTACAGAGGCAGAGAGAGGAGCTGGCTGAACTTGATAGGAAGAGCAGCAGTGGCTGGAGTTCCTGAGGGTAATTCAAAGATGTAGGATCATTTCATCCCAAAGAAGCATTCTAGGGAGGAAGAGGCAACGGTGACTGTCAAAGGAATTCAGAGAGCATAAAAACAAAAGATAGGGTGTACAACATTGCAGAAATTAGTAGGAAGCCAGAGAACAGAGAAGCTTAAAAAAAACAGAAGGTAACTTAAAAAGCCACATGGAGAAAAAATATGAAATGTGAAAGAGGATAGTTAAAGTTTTTTTTCAGATATACAAAGAGTAAAAGAAAAGAAAAGCTTGTGTGGCATTGGATCGTTGGAAAATGATGTTGGAGAAATAGAAGAAATGGTGGAAGAAGTGAATAGGTATTTTTCGCCAGTCCACACTATGGAAGATATCAACAACGTGCCAGAAATTTGTGAGAGTCAGGGAGAAGGAGTGAGTTTAGTCACTACTGCTAAGGAGAAGGTCCTTGCGAAGCTTGAAGGTCTGAAGGTGGATAAATTATTTCTAAACATGAGAAAATCTGTAGATGCTGGACATCTAAGCAACACACACAAAATGATGGAAGAACTCAGCAGGCCAGGCAGCATCTATGTTGCCGTTTCGGGCCAAGACCCTTTGTCAGGATATATTAGTTGGACTGCACCCCAGGGTTCTAAAAGATAGCAAAAGAGATTATGGAGACCTTAATAATTACTTTTTAAAAAATAACTAGAGTCAGGAATAGTTTCAGAGGACTGGAAAATCACTCTTTAAGAAGGGAACTAGGGATAATCCTGGAAACTGTAGACCGGTAAGTCTCATATCAGTGGTTTGAATTGGCTTTATTTTTTACATCCTTCACATACATGACGAGTAAAAATCTTTATGTTACATCTCTGTCTAAACGTGCAATGTGTAATCATAGTAATTTATAGAACAGTCAACGTAACATAGAAATACACTCAAATCAGCGTGAGTTAATCAGTCTGATGGCCTGGTGGAAGAAGCTGTCCTGGAGCCTGTTAGTCCTGGCTTTTATGTTGCGGTACCGTTTCCTGGCTGGTAGCAGCTGGAATAGATTGTGGTTGAGGTGACTCAAAGGTTGAAGGGTACAATTTAATGTCAGAGAAATGTATACAATATACATCCTGAAATGCTTTTTCTTCGCAACCATCCACAAAAACAGAAGGGTGCCCCAAAGATTGAATGACAGTTAAATGTAGGAATCCCAAAGTCCCTCCCAGCTCCCCCGTCCCATACGTAAGCAGCAGCCAGCAACAATCCCCCCTCCCCCCACCGGCAAGAAGTGCATCGGCACCGCCATCAAGCACCCAAGCATGAGCAAAGCAACAGCAAAGACACAGACTTGCAGTTACCCCAAATACTTCGCGTTTCACCTGGTATTCGACATACCACAGGTTCTCTCTCTCCCTAATAAGGGAGAAAGGGGTGTCTCCATTTTCCCAGCGAGCGGGGAGAAATAACAAACAACTCGCTGGTTTACGATGTTAAAAGTCCGTCAAGTCACTTTTTTCGCGCTGTGAGCCCAAAAAACTAGGCACACAGCCGCGGATATCCTGACTCCCCCGATGGCACACGGGTCTTCTGTCGTGACACCGACACTCGATCTGCTCTTCTCTGGAGTCCCGAGATCCTAGGCTTTCGAATCTGAGCCCGACTCTTAGGCCGAGTCCGGTGTGTTGAACAACAATGGCCAGTTGTGAAACCCCGAGAGCCGGTCCCATTCCTGCAAGGAACCATAGTCAGCATGCAACTCCAGGTCAGGGTCTTCAAAAGAACCCTGAAAGGGAAAAATAGAGATATTAAAGATGAAAATAGAGCTGTTTCCAAGGATGCGAGCAAAGGAGTCGCCTTTAGGTGCCATTAACCCTCCTAAGCTCCTAAGGCCCCCTATGATCCTTTGGGCCCTTTTCTCATACCTGACTTTTTAAATGTCCTGAATCATGGGAAGTTCACATGTGTAGGGAGTTTACTAGGGAGAATTCTTAGGGATAGGAATAATGAGCATTTGGAAAACCATGTTAGGGAGAGCCAGCACAGCTCTGAGCATGGTAAGTCCTATCTTAATAACTTGATTGAATTTTTTTGAGGGTGATTGATGAAACTAGAGCTGTGGATGTTGTCTCCAAGACATTTTAGCAAGACATTTGATAAAGTCCCTCATGGGAGGCTCATCCAGAGAATTAAGATGCATGGGATCCATGGTGAATTGGCTGTTTGGATTCAGAACTGGCTTGCCCATAGAAGACAGAGGTTAATGGTCAAAAAGACATTCTAGCTGGTGGTCAGTGATTAGTGGTGTTCTGCAGGGACCTATTCTACTGTTTGTGATGTATATCTGGATTAGAGAGCATATGCTATAACAAGAGGTTGGACAAACTTGGGTTGCCTTCTCTGGAGGTTGAGTGGAGATCTGATAGAGGTTTATAAGACTATAAGAGGCATAAGTAGAGGAAGAAGAAGAAAGCCCTTAACTCCGAGTGGAGTCATCGGGACGCTGTCATGACGGCGTTTTTTTAGCAGGCTTTCTTATTTTTACAAGGCCGAGTTGCTAGCTCAACGCTCAATCCAGCACGGATGGAAAGCGTGCAAGGGGGCCAGCTGGATTCAAACTCGCTGATGCCACTACGCCACCAGCTGGTTTTATAAGAGGCATAGACAGAGCAAAAGACAGTATCTTTTCCCTAGGGTTGAAACGTCTAATGATTTAAGGTGAGAGGAGGGAAGTTCGAAGGAGATGTGAGGGGCAAGTTTTTTACACAGAGAGTAGTGGGTGCCTAGAATGTGCTGCATGGGGTGCTGGTAGAGGCAGATATGTTAGAGATTTTGAACAGATGTTCAGATAGGCACATGAATGTGAGGAAAATGGAAGGATATGGACATTGTGTAGGCAGAAGGGATTTGTTTCATTGGCCAGTTGATTACTAATTGAATTGGTTCGGCACAATGCTGTTCCTGTGCTGTACTGTTCCATGCTCTATGTTCTAAGGGAGGGAGGTAAAGGACAGGAAACTATAGACCAGTTAGCTTAACTTCAGTGGTTGTTAAGATGTTAGAATCCACTATTAAGGATGAGATTTTGAGGTACTTGGAGGCACATGGTAAAATAAGCTGAAGTCAGCATGGTTTCCTTAAGGGAAGAACTTGCCTGACAAATCTGTTGGAATTCTTTGAAAAAATGACAGGCAGAATAGACAAAGGAAAGTCAGTGAATGTTGTTTACTTGGATTTTCTAAGGACCATTGACAAGATACTGCACATTATTATGTGGCTATTACAGAAAAGGTACTGGTGTGGACCAAAGATTAGCTGATTGGCAGAAGGCAAAAAGTGGAAATAAAGAAGGTATTTTCTGGTTGGCTGTTGGTGACCAGTGATATTCCACAGTGGTCGGTGCTGGGTTCATTACTCTTCACATTATATGTTAATCATCTGGATGATAGAATTGATAGCTTTGTGGCCAGATTTGTGGATGATACAAAGATAAGTAATGTATAGAAAGCAGGGAGTCCACAGAAGGACTTAGATTAGGAGAATGGGCAAGGAAGTGGCTGATAAAATACAGCGCAGGGAAATGTGTGATCATGCACTTTGGTTAAAGAAATAAAGGCCTAGAGTATTCTCTAAATGAGGAGTGCAGGATTATTGAAGGTTAACTTGTAGGTTGAGTCTGTAGTAAGGAAGGCAAATGCAAAGTTAGCATTAATTTCGAGAGGATCAGAGTATAAAAGCAACAATGTAATGCTGAGGCTTTATCAGGCTCTAGTCAGACCATATTTGGAGTACTGTGAGCAGGTTTAGGCTCCATTTCTAGGAAGGATGTACTGACGTTGAAGACAGTCCAAAGGGGGTTTACGAGAGTGATCGCATCAATGAAAGGGTAAATGTATGAGGGGTGTTTGATGGCTAGATAGAGTAGACTAAGTGAAGCTGTCTGCAGTAGTGAGAGACTTTGCAAGGACCCTGGCAGAGGTATATAAAATATCCTTAGCCACAGGTGAGTGCTGGAAGATGGAAACAGAAACATAGAAAAACTACAGCACATTACAGGCCCTTTGGCCCACAATGCTGTGCCGACCATGTAACCTACTCTAGAAACTGCCTAGAATTTCCCTACCGCATAGCCCTCTATTTTCCTAAGCTCCATGTACTTATCTAAGAGTCTCTTAAAAGACCGTATTGTAACCACCTCCACTACCGTTGCTGGCAGTGCATTCCGCACACCCATAACTCTCTGTGTGGAAAACTTACCTCTGACATCCCCTTGTACATACTTTCAAGCACCTTAAAACTATACCCCTCATGTTAGCCATTTCAGCCCTGAGAAAAGCCTCTGGCTATCCACATGATCAATGCCTCTCATTATCTTATACACCTCTATCAGGTCATCTCTCATCCTCCATTGCTCCAAGGAGAAAAGGCCAAGTTCACTCAACCTATTCTCCTAAGGCATGTTCTCCAATCCAGGCAACTTCCTTCTACGTCTCATCTACACTCCCTCCACAGTATCCACATCCTTCCTGTAACGAGGTGACCAGAAGAAAGCTAATGTTGTTCCGTTGTTCAAGAGTGGCTCAGACTAAACTGGGAAATTATAGGATAGCAAGCTTGATGTCAGTAGTGAGTAAATTAATCAAAGGCATTCTAAGGGACAGGATATATAAGTATTTGGATAGACAGGGCCTGGTTAGTATAGTGAACATAGCTTTCTGCCTGGGAGATTGTTAATAGAGTTTTTCCAGGAGATTGCCTGGAAAGTTGATGAAGGAAGGGCAATGGATATTGTCTACATGGACTTAGGAAGGCCTTTGACAAAGTCCTGTATGGGAGGTTGGTCGAGAAAGTTTGGTCACTTGGCATTCAGGATGAAGTAGCACAGTGGTACTTGATGGTTGCTTCTCCAACTGGAGGTTTGTTGGTAGTGTGCCACAGGGATTAGTGCTGAGTTTGTTGTTGTTTGTCATCTATTTCAATAATCTCGATGATAATTGATAAACTGGATCAGGAAATTTGCCAAGATTGGGGTGTAGTAGACAGTGAAGAATACTTTTAAAGCTTGCAGCGGGATTTGGACTAGCTGGGAAAATGGGCTAAGGAACAGCGGATACAATCTAATGCAGACAAGTGTAAGATGTTGCGTTCTGGGAAGACAAACCAATGTAGAACTTACACAGTGAACAGTAGGGCACTGAGGAGTGTGGTAGAACAAAGGGATCTGGGAATGCTGATCAATATTTCCTTGAAAGTGCATCACAGGTAGATATGGTCATAAAGACAGCTTTTGGCACATTGGCCTTCATAAATCAGAGTACTGAGCACAAGAACTGGGATGCTATGTTGAAGTTGTTTAAGACTTTGGTGAGGCCAAACTGTGTGCCGTTCTGGTCACCCATCTAGAGGAAAGGTATCAATAAGATAGAAAGAGGACAGAGAAAATTTACAAGGATGTTGCTGGGACTTGAGGACCCGAGTTACAGGGAAAGGTTGAATAAGTTCCGACTTTCTTCCCAGGATAGCAGGGGAATGCGGGGAGATTTGTTAGTGGTATTCAAAATTATGAGAAATATTGATAGGGTAAATGCAAGCAGGCTTTTTCCACTGAGGTTGGGTGAGTTTGGGCAAAAAAGTGGCAGATGGAATACAATGTTGGGAAATGTATGATAATGCATTTTGGTAAAAGGAACAATAGAAACCATAGAAACCACAGCACAGAAACAGGCCTTTTGGCCCTTCTTGGCTGTGCCGAAGCACTTTCTGCCTAGTCCCACTGACCTGCACACGGACCATATCCCTCCATACACCTCCCATCCATGTATCTGTCCAATTTATTCTTAAATGTTAAAAAAGAACCCGCATTTACCACCTCGTCTGACAGCTCATTCCATACTCCCACCACTCTCTGTGTGAAGAAGCCCCCCCTAATGTTCCCTCTAAACCTTTCCCCCCTCACCCTTAACCCATGTCCTCTGATTTTTTTCTCCCCTTGCCTCAGTGGAAAAAGCCTGCTTGCATTCACTCTATCTATACCCATCATAATTTTATATACCTCTATCAAATCACCCCTCATTCTTCTACGCTCCAGGGAATAAAGTCCTAACCTATTCAACCTTTCTCTGTAACTGAGTTTCTCAAGTCCCGGCAACATCCTTGCAAACCTTCTCTGCGCTCTTTCAACCTTATTTATATCCTTCCTGTAATTTGGTGACCAAAACTGAACACAATACTCCAGATTCGGCCTCACCATTGCCTTATACAACCTCATCATAACATTCCAGCTCTTATACTCAATACTTTGATTAAAAAAGGCCAATGTACCAAAAGCTCTCTTTACGACCCTATCTACTTGTGACGCCATTTTTAGGGAATTTTGTATCTGTATTCCCAGATCTCTCTGTTCCACTGCACTCCTCAGTGCCTTACCATTAACCCTGTATGTTCTACCTTGGTTTGTCCTTCCAACGTGCAATACCTCACACCTGTCTGTATTAAACTTCATTTGCCATTTTTCAGCCCATTTTTCCAGCTGGTCCAAGTCCCTCTGCAGGCTCTGAAAACCTTCCTCACTGTCTACTACACCTCCAATCTTTGTATCATCAGCAAATTTGCTGATCCAATTTACCACATTATCATCCAGATCATTGATATAGATGACAAATAACAATGGACCCAGCACTGATCCCTGTGGCACACCACTAGTCACAGGCCTCCACTCAGAGAAGCAATTCTCTACCACCACTCTTTGGCTTCTTCCATTGAGCCAATGTCTAATCCAATTTACCACCTCTCCATGTATACCTAGCGACTGAATTTTCCTAACTAACCTCCCATGCGGGACCTTGTCAAAGGCCTTACTGAAATCCATGTGGACAATATCCACTGCCTTCCCTTCATCCACTTTCCTGGTAACCTCCTCAAAAAACTCTAATAGATTGGTCAAACATGACCTACCACGCACAAAGCCATGTTGACTCTCCCTAATAAGTCCCTGTCTATCCAAATGCTTGTAGATTCTGTCTCTTAGTACTCCCTCCAATAACTTACCTACTACCGACATTAAACTCACTGGCCTATAATTTCCCGGATTACTTTTCGATCCTTTTTTAAACAACGGAACAACATGAGCCACTCTCCAATCCTCCGGCACCTCACCCGTAGACAGCAACATTTTGAATATTTCTGCCAGGGCCCCCGCAATTTCAACACTAGTCTCCTTCAAGGTCCGAGGGAACACTCTGTCAGTTCCCGGGGATTTATCCACTTTAATTTTCCTCAAGACAGCAAGCACCTCCTCCTTTTCAATCTGTACAGTTTCCATGGTCTCACTACTTGATTCCCTCAATTTCATAGACTTCATTCCAGTTTCCTTAGTAAATACAGATGCAAAAAACCTATTTAGGATCTCCCCCATTTCCTTTGGTTCCGCACATAGCCGACCACTCTGATCTTCAAGAGGACCAATTTTATCCCTTACAATCCTTTTGCTCTTAATATACCTGTAAAAGCTCTTTGGATTATCCTTCACTTTGACTGCCAAGGCAACCTCATGTCTTCTTTTAGCCCTCCTGATTACTTCCTTAAGTATTTTCTTGCACTTCTTATACTCCTCAAGCACCTGATTTACTCCCTGTTTCCTATACATTTCATACAACTCCCTCTTCTTCTTTATCAGAGTTGCAATCCCTTGACAACCAAGGTTCCTTATTCCTATTCAATTTGCCTTTAATCCTGACAGGAACATACAAACTCTGCACTCTCAAAATTTCCCCTTTGAAGGCCTCCCACCTACCAATCACATCTTTGCCAGAGAACAACCTGTCCCAATCCACACTTTTTAGATCCTTTCTCATTTCTTCAAATTTGGCCTTCTTCCAGTTCAGAACCTCAACCCTAGGACCAGATCTATCCTTGTCCATGATCAAATTGAAACTAATGGTGTTATGATCACTGGAACCAAAGTGCTCCCCTACACAAACTTCCGTCACTTGCCCTAACTCGTTTCCTAACAGGAGATCCAATATTGCATCCCCTCTAGTTGGTCCCTCTATATATTGATTTAGAAAACTTTCCTGAACACATTTTACAAACTCTAAAGCATCTAGACCCCTAACAGTGTGGGAGTCCCAATCAATGTATGGAAAATTAAAATCCCCTACCACCACAACTTTATGTTTCCTGCAGTTGCCTGCTATCTCTCTGCAGATTTGCTCTTCCAAGTCTCGTTGACTATTGGGTGGTCTGTAATACAATCCCACTAATGTGGCCTGTTTCTCAGCTCCACCCATAAGGACTCAGTAGACAAGCCCTCTAATCTGTCCTGCCTGAGCACTGCTGTAATATTTTCCCTAACAAGCAAAGCTACTCCCCCACCTTTCATTCCTCTACCTCGATCACATCTGAAACATCGGAACCCTGGAATATTAAGCCGCCAGTCCTGCCCCTCCTGTAGCCAAGTTTCACTAATTGCTATAACATCATAATTCCACGTGTCAATCCACACCCTCAACTCATCCGCCTTCCCCGCAATACTCCTAGCATTGAAATATATACACCTCAGAAGATTTTTACCACCACTCACAACCTTTCTATCAGCGGATTTGCTTAAACTTTCAACATCATTTATTTTCACCCCAGCCACACTGTCAGCTCTGGCACTCTGGTTCCCATCCCCCTGCAAATCTAGTTTAAAGCCTCCCCAATAGCATCAACAAACCTCCCTGAAAGGATATTGGTCCCCCTGTAGTTCAAGTGTAACCCGTCTCTCTTGTACAGGTCCCAATGATCCTGAAATCTGAAACCCTGCCCCCTACACCAGTTCCTCAGCCACTTGTTCCTCCTCCAGAGCATCCTATTCCTACCCTCACTGGCACCTAGCACGGGTAGCAATCCTGAGATTACCACCCTTGAGGTCCTGCTTTTCAACTTCCTACCAAGCTCTCTATACTCACTCTCCAGGACCTCCTCACTCTTCCTTGCTATGCCATTGGTACCGATATGCACCACGACATCTGGCTGGTCACCCTCCCACTTCAGAATGTCATGCAATCGATCAGAGACATCCTTGACCCTGGCACCCGGGAGGCAACAAACCATCCTGGGTTCTCTGTCACGACCACAGAACCTCCTATCTGCACCTCTAACTATCGAATAGTGAGGACTATTATCTAAATGGGGAGAAGGTTCAAATATCAGAGGTGCAGAGGGACTTTGGAGTCCTCATGCAAGACTCACAGGGTGGGTGTGGAGAGAATGAATTAAATCCTCTGTCATTCAGTGTTGTAAGGTTGTCATAGCCAGGGGTGGTGGTAGTGGGGATAAGCTCCCACTACCTTTAAAGTGCTCCAAATGGCGTTCGACTCTTAACAGCATCTGACAACCAAGTCTAACTCTTGGCCTTCATGTGTGGCTTAGTTCCTAGGCCCAGCGGAACTGTATTTACTGACAAGAGAAGGGGCAAAGGCGGACCACTGGCCCCTCAAAACCAGTTGCTTTGGGCAGGTGGGGCTTGTCAGCCTATCTGGGAAAAGGAAAACTCTGACTTTAAACAACCATGGCCTTGCGGCCATACCCACCCATGCGAAAGGCTTCGGGAGTGAACCCCAAGGCAGAAATCTGGAGCCAGGGTCCCTAAGGCAGTTTGATGTTGTTTACAATTTCAGTCTGGCAGCCTCTGCGATGACGCTGGTGCCAAGCTGTATTGGCACTTGCCCTTCCCTTGGACTACATCAGTGACGTGGAGAGGGGGAGCCCGCTGCATGGGCAACAGCCGGTTCTTCAAATCTTCCTGCGCAGGCTCTGCGCCCTGGCGAGGACACAGTCCACCAGAGGCGCAAACCTATGATCCCCTGGGATCAGCGGCTGCCTACTGTAGTCAGCAGAGCTTCATTAAAGGAAACTCCTATCTGACCAATTTCATGGAACCTTCTGAGGAGTTGTCTAAGTTGTTCATATATGTGGATGATGTGGTTGATGGACTTTAGTAAACCCTTTGACAGGATTCCACATGGGAAATTGATCCAAAAATCAAGTCACAAGAAAATTTGCAGATGCTGGAAATCTAAGCAATACACTCAAGATGCTAGTGGAACTCAGCAGACCAGGCAGCATCTATGGAATAGAGTAAACAGTCGACGTTTTGGGCTGAAACCCTTCATCAGGACAGGATAAGAAGGTAGGAAAAGGGGAGGAAAAAGAACAAGGTGGTAGGTGATAGGTGAAACGAGGGGAGGGGGAGATCTGGGAAATTGAATGGTGAAAGAGGTCAAGGGCAGGAGAAGGTCGAAGAGCACCAGAGGGACGTGATGGGCAAGTAAGGAGATAAGGTGAGAGAGGCAAACAGGAATGGGGGAATGGTGAAGGAGGGGAGACAATTACTGGAAGTTGGAGAAATTGATATTCATGCTATCATGTTGGGGCTACCCAGATGGAAAAGAAAGGTGTTGTTCCTCCAACCTGAGTGTGGCCTCATCATAGCAACAGAGGAGGCCATGGACTGACATATTGAAATGGGAATGGGAAGTAGAATTAAAATGGGTGGCCATCAGGAGAATCCACAATGGCAGTAGGTGCTCGGAGAAGTGGTCTCCCAATCTGCGTCAGGTCTCACCGATATACAGGAGGCCACACCAGGAGCACAGGATACAGTAGGTGCCCCCAACAGACTCAAGGTGAAGTGTTGCCTTAGCTGGAAAGACTGCTTAGGGCCCTGAATGGTAGTGAAGTGGGAGGTGTAAAGGCAGGTGTGGAACTTGTTCCCCTTGCAAGGATGAGTACCAGGAGGGAGATCTGTGGGGAAGGACAAATGGACAAAGGAGTCTCATGGGGAGTGATCCCTGGGAAAGTGGGAACTGCGGGGGGGAGGGAAAGATGGGCTTGGTGGGGGGATCTATCGGAGATGGCAGAAGTTACGGAGAATTACGTGCTGGATGCAGAGGATAGTTAGGTGGTACGTGAGGACAAGAGGAACCCTATCTCTGGTGAGATGGCAGGAGAATGGGGTTAGGGCAGTGGTGCGTAAAATGGAAGAGATGCAGTTGAGGGCAGCAGTGATGGTGAAGGAAGGGAAGCCCTTTCATTGAGGAAAGAGGACATCTCATTAGTTCTGGAATGAAAAGCCTCATCCTGAGAGCAGACGTGGCAGAGACAGAAGAACTGAGAGAAGAGGATGGTGTTTTTACAAGTAACGTGGAGACCTCTGGTAGAAACCCCTCTCTTTTGAGCTCCATTGAATCGCGCATTCCCTCCGGACTCCTGTGGCTGGAGGTTGGATGTGTATCCAGGGTTGGTTTCTGGTTGGATGTGATTATGCTGATGCTGGCTTTGCTGGTGGGGATAGGTGGAAATGAGAGTTAAGCAAACATAGTAATTCTCCCAAGGTAAGGGTATCAATGTCAAGAGGGCGTGGGTTCAAAGTGACTGGATGGAATGTTAAAAGGAATCTGAGGAAGCGTTTAAACAGAGTGATTGTCAGAAGAGGTGGTAGAAATAATCATGTTAAAGAGGCATTTAGACAGACACTTAAATAAGGCATATGAGATTAGTGTAGGTGCTCAAAATGGTCACCATGGATGTGCCGGGCCGAACGGCATGCTTCTGTGCTGTATGACTTGCTGACTATGACTTTATAAGTCTTTACCTCACATGGAAATGGCAGATGCCTCCACCGAAGTATAGCAGGTAAGGTAGAACTTCTTATCTATCACTGAAGCAAGCACCAGTGCTATAATTTGTATCTGCCATGGCGCACAATTTAGTCATAGGCCCTCATATTCAAAATAGAATTTTGAACAAGCATTGTCAAAATATGCACTGTATAAAGTGTAAAGCAGACATCTACTACACATTTTTAATAAAATTTAATGGCACGAAAGCCTTGCAGTTCATCGTACTACTGTTCACTGTAGTTTTATGGTGAGTATCTCACCGTAGAACTGCCAGCAAAATTGAGACTCAGTGGCATATCTTTATATTGTTAGGCTGATAAGATTAGTGAACAAACAATACAATCTATAACCTGCTTATCAGTGCTGTTACAGAATGAAACATACTTTGGATAATTAATTTATTTTTGTGTAAACATTCTTAATCGCATGGGTAAGCTTTTATACACTTCATGTTCGGTACAACTAAGCATCAAATTTACAGTTTTCAGAATCAGAATCAGGTTTATTATCACTGGCATGTGTTGTGAAATTTGTTAACTTAGCAGCAGCAGTTCAATGCAATACATAATATAGAAAAAAAATAAATAAATAAGTTACAGTATATGTATATTGAATTGATCAAGTGCAATGAAGATATAGCATTGTATTTCTTCCCCTTAAGTTGACAAATATCATGGCATATACCGGTGATAATAAACCCGATTCTGATTTCTGATTTTATTCTGAAATTGGCAAGTGAGTTAAGCTAAGAAATGACTAATGTTTACCACACTGTGCATTACCTCACATTTAATCTGAATTGTTTATTTGGAAATTTGAAATAAAAACAGAAAATTTCTGAGTTTATTATCTCGAGTTCAGTTGCTGCTCAGTGATTGCATGTGTTGCTCAGGGCTTTTGTGATCAAATCCCAGGCACGGGGATTTGGGATCAAGTTCCATTCCTGATACTCGAGCACAAAAATCTAAGCGGTGCTGTTGGCTGTTACAGTCCTGCACGAAATGTTAGTTTGCAAAGTTAAAGCCAATGGTATTGGGGGCAATACGTTGCCTTGCATTGACAATTGTTTGACAGGTAGGAACCTATAGGAATAAATGGACTTCTTCTGGGTGGCAGGGATCAGCTATCCACAAGGGTTTGGATAAGGGAACAGAATGTAATATTTCAAAGTTTGCAAAATAAACTGGAATTGACCCTGATTTGTGAGGAGAATTCAAAGAGCCTTCAAAGTGACAAAGCAAAAACATGGCCTTCACCAGGATGTCGTCTGCAGTGGAGAACTTTACATATAGGGAGAGATTGGATAGGGTGGGTTTACTCTCATTGGAACATAGGTGATCTTTCAGACGTTTATAAAATTATGAAGGGCTTGGGTAGGAAAGAGCCAGAATCCTTTCCCAGGGCAGAGAAATCTAGAACCAGAGTACATCAGTTTATGGTGAAAGAGGAGAAATCTAAGGAAGATCTGAAGGGCAATTGTTTCCACAGAAGGTAATGGTTATATGGAACAAACTGCCGGAGGAAGTTGGAATGTTCTTGGATAGGAATGGAACAGAGGAGTACGGGCCAAATGCAGGAAAATAGGATTAGTGGAGTAGGTATCACAGTTGGCGTGGATGAATTGGACCAAAAGGCTCATTTCTTTGCACTATGACTCTTTTGGACTGCCTACAATTCCAGCATAGTATATCCTTTCTTAAATAAGTGGATTAAAAATGTGTACAGTATTCCAGTTGTGGACGCATCAGGACTTTGTACAAACACAGAATAATCAATTTCTAAACCAACCTCTCACAATAAAGATGAATATGCTGTTTGTTATACTGTCCTGCAATTATGCAAAATGCTGTTCAAGGATTCTGCAACCCCTGTTCTCGGCATTATTTAACTACTATTTTATTATTTGTGTGATTTGTCTTCTGTTGCACATTGCTTGTTCATCGGTCTTATGAATATTTTTTCAGAAGTACTATTGTATTTTCCTGTAAAGGTAGTATATGGTGACATATACATACCTTCATAGTAAGTTTACTTTGAATTTTGAACTATCTTCTTAGGCACTTGCTGCACCCATCTGCTATCTTTTTCTGATTTGAGCAGTAGAACATCTAGATTCATAGAAACATAGAAATATAGAAAACCTACAGCATAATACAGTCCCTTCGGCCCACAAAGCTGTGCCGAACATGTCCTTACCTTAGAAATTACCTAGGGTTACCCATAGCCCTCTATTTTTCTTAGCTCCATGTACCTGTCCAGGAGTCTCTTAAAAGACCCTATCGTTTCTGCCTCCACCACCATGCGCCGGCAGCCCATTCCAAGCACTTACCACTCTCTGCGTAAAAAACTTACCCCTGACATCTCCTCTTTATCTCCTTCCAAGCACCTTAAAACTGTGCCCTTTCGTGTTAGCCACTTCAGCCATGGGAAAAAGCCTCTGACTATCCACACGATCAATGCCTCTCATCATCTTATACACCTCTATCAGGTCACCTTTCATCCTCCGTCACTCCAAGGAGAAAAGGCCGAGTTCACTCAACCTATTCTCATAAGGCATGCTCCCCAATCCAGGCTACATCCTTGTAGATCTCCTCTGCACCCTTTCTATAGTTTTCACATCCTTCCTATAGTGAGGCAACCAGAATTGAGCACACTACTCCAAGTGGGGTCTGACCAGAGTCCTATATAGCTGCAACATTACCTCTCAGCTCCTAAACTCAATCCCGCGATTGATGATGCCAATACACCGTATGCCTTCTTAACCACAGAGTCAACCTGCACAGCAGCTTTGAGTGTCCTATGGACTCGGACCCCAAGGTCCCTCTGATCCTCCACACTGCCAAGAGTCTTACCATTAATACTATATTCTGCCATATTTGACCTACCAAAATGAACCACCTCACATTTATCAGGGTTGAACTCCATCTGCCACTTCTTAGCCCAGTTTTGCATCCTATCGATGTCCTGCTGTAACCCCTGACAGCCCTCCACATTATCCACAACACCCCAAACCTTTGTGTCATCTGCAGATTTACTAACCCATCCCTCCACTTCCTCATCTAGGTCATTTATAAAAATCACGAAGAGTAGGGGTCCCAGAACAGATCCCTGAGACACACTACTGGTGACCAACCTCCATGCAGAATATGACCCGTCTACAACCACTCTTTGCCTTCTGTGGGCAAGCCAATTCTGGATCCACAAAGCAATGTCCCCTTGGATCCCATGCCTCCTTACTTTCTCAATAAGCCTCACATGGGGTACCTTGTCAAATGCCTTGCTGAAATCCATTTACACTACATCTACTGCTCTAACTTCATCAATGTGTTTAGTCACATCCTCAAAAAATTCAATCAGGCTTGTAAGGCACGACCTGCCTTTCACAAAGCCACTCTGACCATTCCAAATCATATTATGCCTCTCCAAATGTTCATAAATCCTGCCTCTCAGGATCTTCTCCATCAACTTACCAACCACTGAAGTAAGACTCACTGGCCTATAATTTCCTGGGCTATCTCTACTCTCTTTCTTGAATAATGGAACAACATCCGCAACCCTCCAATCCTCTGGAACCTCTCCCGTTCCTATTGATGATGCAAAGATCATTGCCAGAGGTTCAGCAATCTTCTCCCTCGCCTCCCACAGTAGCCTGGGGTACATCTCGTCCAGTCCCAGTGACTTATCCAACTTGATGCTTTCCAAAAGTTCCAGCATATCCCCTTTCTTAGTACTTACATGCTCAAGCTTTTCAGTCTGCTGTAAGTCATCCCTACAATTGCCAAGATCCTTTTCTGTAGTGAATACTGAAGCAGAGTACTCATTAAGTACCTCTGCTATCTCCTCCAGTTCCATACACACTTTTCCACTGTCACACTTGATTGGCCCTATTCTCTCACGTATTATTCTCTTGCTCTCACATACTTGCAGAATGCCTTGGGGTTTTCCTTAATCCTGTCCGCCAAGGCCTTCTCATAAGCCCTTCTGGCTCTCCTAATTTCTTTCTTAAGCTCCTTCCTGCTAGTCTTATTGTCTTCTAGATCTCTATCATTACCTAGATATTTGAACCTTTCGTAAGCTCTTCTTTTCTTGACTAGATTTACAACAGCCTTTGTACACCCAGGGTTCCTGTACCCTACCATCCTTTCCCCGTCTCATTGGAACATACCTATGTAGAACACCATGCAAATATCCCCTGAACATTTGCCACATTTCTTCCGTACATTTCCCTGAGACCATCCGTTCCCAATTTATGCTTCCAAGTTCCTGCCTGACAGCCACATATTTCCCGTTACTCCAGTTAAACGCTATCCTAACTTGTCTGTTCCTATCCCTCTCCAATGCTATGGTAAAGGAGATAGAGCTGTGATCACTATCTCCAAAATGCTCTCCCACTGAGAGATCTGACACCTGACCAGGTTCATTTCCCAATACCAGATCAGGTACAGCTTCTTCTCTTATAGGCTTATCTACATATTGTGTCAAGAAACCTTCCCGAACACACCTAACAAACTCCACCCCATCTAAACCCCTTTCTCTAGGGAGATGCCAATCAATATTTGGGAAATTAAAATCTCCCACCACGACAACCCTGTTATTATTATACCTTTCTATCTCCTCGATGTCCCTGTTACTATTGGGTGGTCTATAAAAAACACCCAGTGGAATTATTAACCCCTTCCTGTTCCTAACTTCCACCCACAGAGACTCCATAGACAATCCCTCCATGTCTTCCACCTTTTCCGCAGCTGTGACACTATGTCTGATCAACAGTGCCACACCCCCACCTTTTTTGCCTCCCTCCCTGTCCTTTCTGAAACATCTAAAGCCTGGCACTCGAAGTAACCATTCCTGCCCCTGAGCCATTCAAGTCTCTGTAACGTCATAGCTCCAAGTACTGATCCACGCTCTAAGCTCATCTGCTTTGTTCATAATACTCCTTGCATTTAAATAGACACATCTCAAACCATCGGTCTGAACGTGTCCCTTCTCTATCACTTGCCTATCCTCCCTGCCGCACTGTCTCCAAGCTTTCTCTGTTTGTGAGCTAACCACCTCTTCCTCTGTCTCTTCAGTTTGGTTCCCACCCTCCAGCAATCCTAGTTTAAACTCTCCCCAGTAGCCTGAGCAAACTTCCCCACTAGGATATTAGTCCCCTTGGGATTCAAGTGCAACCTGTCCTTTTTATACAGGTCAATCCTGCCCCAAAAGAGGTCCCAATGATCAAGAAATCTAAATCCCTGCCCCCTGCTCCAATCCCTCAGCCACGCATTTATCCTCCACCTCACTCTGTTCCTCACTGTCTCGTGGCACAGGCAGTAATCCCGAGATTACTACCTTTGAGGTCCTGCTTCTCAACTTCCGTCCTAACTCCCTGTAGTCTGCTTTCAGGACCTCCTCCCTTTTCCTGCCTATGTTGTTGGTACTTATAAGTACCACAACCTCTGGATGTTCTCCTTCCTACTTCAGGATATCATGGACGCGATCAGAAATATCCCAGACCCTGGTACCTGGGAGGCAAACTACCTTCCGCGTTTCTTTCCTGCGTCCACAGAATCGGCTGTCTGACCCCTTAACTATAGAGTCTCCTATCACTACTACCTTCCTCTTCCTTTCCCTACCTTTTTGTTGTTCCCCCAGGTAGGCTGTCCACCCCAACAGTACTCAAGCAGGAGTACTTATTGTCAAGGGGTACAGCCACAGGGGTACTCTCTAGCCTCTGACTCCTGCCCTTCCCTCTCCTGACTGTTACCCACTTATCTGTCTCCCGAGGCCCTAGTGTGACTACCTGCCTATCACCTCCTCACTTTCCCTGACCTGATGAAGGTCCCTAACACGGTCCCTAAGGAGGTGCAGCTCGATGCACCTGGCGCAGATGTGGCCGTCCAGGAGGCTGGGAGTCTCCAGGACTTCTCACATCTGACACCAAGCACAGAACACCAGCCTCACACACGTTCTTCCAGTCTGTATTCTACACAGGCAACTTACCTTGCCTTGACCCGTTATCAGCGAGGCCGCGTTGAGCCAAAGCCTTCCTACTCTGACTCCCTCTACTCCCTCACGGGTGAGAATTCCTGTGTATTTCACTCACTCCTCACTCATCTGTTATCTTTTTCTGTTCAGATAATAGTCTACCTTTTTATTTTTCTTACCTAAGAGCATGACCTCACACTTCCCATATTAAATTCCATTTGCCAAGTTTTCACTAACTCACTCAATCTATCCAGATCCTATTGCAGAGTCCAAATATTGTCATTTCCACATGCACTCCTACTTAATTTTGTGTTATTTGCAAACTTCTGCATTGTCCCTTCCTCCAATTTAGTAATATTAAGCGTAAATAATTTCAGGCTAATAGCTGATCATTGGGATATACTGCTTATTATAAAACAGTACTTCCTTTAAAACCTTTGGGTGCAAGCCAATGGGATCTAGTGACTTATCTGCCATTAGTCTCCTTAGTTTTTCTAATACATCGTGTCTTGTCATAATAATTATTACAAATTCCTTTCTATTATTTGGAACTGGCCCATGAGATATCTCTTGAATAATCTGCAGTGGTTATCACCATGAAGACTGATATAAAGTGTTGATTTATCCGATCAGTCTTTTCCTTGTTTTCCATTAATAAGTCGTGTTTACCAGCGTCCCACAATTACTGTAGCCATCTTTTATATATTCATAGAAGTCTTTGCCATTTCTTTTGATATTACGTGCTGTTTTCTCACTCTTAATTTCATTTTCATTACTGACCAATGGACCTATATAGGATAACCATCAAAAATGAGTGAGGGCATTGGCATTGCCTTCAACGTAACATGAGCAGCATGTGAGCCTCAGGCTGCTTGTTCATTCTCATGTTTGCTGCACCTTCTGGGGAACAAATGCACAGATTGTTGGCTGTCTGTATCAACAATGATGCATAAAGTTGTGCCAATCCCTCTGATATATTGAACAGCACCGATTACATTCAGGTGTTCTTTAACTATTGAACATTCTGTTAATGAGTTTTCACTTTATACGTAGAATTTCAAAATACTGATGATGACCTTCACCTAGCATTTTAGATGTAGAAAATTCACTTAATGAAATGTTTTCCAGGATATCTTTGATAAATTGAGGAATGGCATAGCTTCATTTTGGATTGGAGAGCAACACTGTCCTTCAATATGGCCCCCTTGCTGGTCATAACACATCCTGTAAAGTTTGTTATTTTCACAACTGCACCAGTTGCAGAGTCAGGAGAGCCAAAAGGGACGCTGGTGGGTTAATTTGCTCCTGCTAATTGGCCCTGGTATAAGTATGTGGTAAAAAAATCAAAGGAGAGTTGATGGACATGTATGCAAGAATAAGCTGCAGAGCAATTGGGGGATAAGAAGAAGGGGGATAAGAAGAAAGGGGATGAGACAGATGGGATTGCTCTGTACGGAGCTGGCACGGACAATGGCTGCTACAAGTAGCTTGTGTGCTCTCATCCCAGATTGGGGAATCAATTTCCCAATGTGATATTTCTGTTTCCCAAAACAGTAAATATTCCTGTAATCTATCCCAGGGAACGAATCAATTGTTGTTGAAATAATTGCTTAAGCAAATAGTAAAATTAGTAAGTGATGTTTATTTAATATTTTGTTCTTCTGTAGTCATTGTGTGCAATGCAATATTTGTCAATAGAAAGATAAACAGTGGAAAATTAACAGCATTGTTACTCTCCCACCCCTTTTTCTTTCTTCTATGGCCTTCTGTCCACTCCTATTAGATTCCCCCTTCCCCAGCCCTGTATTTCTCTCACCAATCAACTTCCCAGCTCTTTACTCTACTTCTGCCCTATTTCACCTATCACCTGTTGTTTCTCCTTCCCATCCCCTCACCTTTTAAATCTACTCCTCATCTTTTTTCCTCCAGTTCTGGTGAAGGGTCTCAGCCCAAGACGTCGATTGTACTCTTTTCCATAGATGCTGCCTAGGCTGCTGAGTTCCTCCAGCATTTTGTGTGTGTTGATCATTACAAAGCTAAGCCACCTAAAGCCAGTTAGCACGACCTAAAGCAAAGGTGTAATTGTGACTGCTGAAGATCATTCAGAGTTTCACTATGCCACACAACCAATAGCGGACGGTGAGACTGAGCAACATCAAACTTTTCGTAACATTGGACCCAAGGTCTTGTTGGCAGTATGTGGAAGAGAAAGAAGGGAGTGGAAGGGACTCGGATAACCTGAAACAATGTAAACAGACAGCTGCCAGGAAACGAATTCATTTTAATGATATTTTCACTCCATTTTCAGAAAGTCAAAGCACTTTGGTACTTCTGTAGGATGTTTGGTGTTATAATGTAGGAAAGGAGGTAGCCAGTTTGAGCAGGTTCTCACCAACATGATAATGACGACATTATTTGTTTTAGAAATGGTAACTGAGGGACAATTTTTGTCCAGGAGTCCACTATTTTCACTCTTTTCATTCTAAATTGTGCCAAGGCATCTTTCCAGTACACCCATTAAACTGGCTGGGATTGAACATCAGCCCTGTCTTTTAAAACACAACAACCCAAGTTCAACTAATCAGTTCTATGCCAAATTATTTTTCTATGCTCTATTTATCTTGTATGTAGTATGTGCTGAATTTTTAAAAAACTGGATAGTTTAACAGTCTTTACTTTCATCCAACTGTTTTAATGATGTTGTAGTACATAGGCTTTTGTATAATACATTTTCCTCATTTTATACTTCAAACAATTAAAATAATTTAACAGAGCTCAATTTGCATGCATTATTTTTCCTAATCCAAAAATTTCCAAATTTCTTTCCCCCTCTTGCTTGGGCTTCTTTATTATTCATTCCTACATAAAATTGGTGTTTTGGAGCCTTTTCCTTCAGTGGATCTGTTCTCTTTTTAGGCCAAGGAAAAGGCTTATTTTGACTCAGTGATTTTTGCACATGCAGCTGCTTTGATTTCACAAGCATATTGTTAATTTTCTCTGAATTTCTCAACAACCCCTTTACATTTTCTGTGCAATTTATTTCCAAAGTAACACACACAAAATGCTAGAGAATCTCGGCAGGTCAGGCAGCATTTATGGAAATGACCAAACAGTTGACATTTCCGGCTGAGGCCCTTCTTCAGTTTATTTCCACATTTATAGTAGTGTGATCAGAGTTTTCTAGTAATGGTTTACTCAGTTTTTCCCATCATTTATGCTATCCAATAAGAAACATGGGGAAAATCTTGTTGAAAGATATAAAAGCATAGCATAAATAATGCATACATATTAGAAGGAATACAGCAAAAATAAATGAAAACAAGGGTCCAGTGTTGTTATCATGATGTTGATTACATTCATGCTTCATTTAACTTTGGTCCACTGGCCCTTGAGTGAACCAACTCCTCTGACTTTTGCCAGAACTGTCAGATGACCAGTTTAGCCATGAGTCAGCCCAAGGAGGGGGACAGGAGATACATTTAATGTAATGCAACGCATGCAAAATGCTGGAGTAGCTCAGCAGGCCAGAGTCTTCTGGGTCTCAACCTGAAACGTCCACTGTTTACACTTTTCCGTAGATGCTGCCTGGCCTGCTGAGTTCCTCCAGCATGTTGTGTGTGCTGCTTTGGATCTCCAGCTTCTGCAGATTTTCGCATGTTTAATATAATGCTTGAAAAGTGGCATCTCAAGCAATGCAGCACCGCCCCCTCCCCAGTACTGCCAGCTCAGGTTTCTCCGTTCAGCCATCTGGGCTGCGGCTAGAACTGTGATGACACAGGAAAATTGCCCACTGAATCACAGGTGACAAGCATTGATTGACTCTCAGAGGCTGAGAGGGATTTGACCTCCAGAGTAGCAATGAAAGAGGAGATTATGTTGTCTGACTTTTGGATTTGCCTTTTCTGCAGGCTTTTGGTCCAAGATTGCTCACTGCTTTGCGACAACGGCACCTAGCTGGTGGTGCTCTGAAAGTGTGCGAGCAGTTATACAGGTGGCATTTTGAAATTCTACAGGCCATTGTGACACTCAAAAAGTGGTGTAATTTGTCTCCTATGACTTCAAGGGATGTTGAAAGAATATTGACTGAGAGGTACATCGAGAACTTTTACCAGCCACACGTACTCAAAATTGTACTTTGTTATTTACATGACTTAGTGGGAGACCGGGCTGAGAAAAGTTGTGAGACTGGACATACCTGTTTTGGAATTACATCTACATTAATAAATCATGGTTGTTAGGGTGTAGTCCATAGCAACCATTTCAGCAAGCCAGTGTTTGGCAGTGGGGTAGGGCAGAATGTTCATTTCATTTCACATTGAGTTCTTTTAACCCTTTCTTGACCATGCCGTATTTTATGCGTCAACAAAAGCAATTAGAGGATTGTGATGGCACAGAAGGAAGCAATTCAGAACAGCCTGTCTCAACTTTTCTCAGTTCAATAATGGAATGATTTCTTTCATAGCATTCAACTTTAGAATTGTTTTTGTTGTGCTTTCATTCACCTGATCCGTCTGTGACCAGCAGCTGTGAAGGGAACTGCCTGTGTTCAGATATCACAAATATGTCCAAGAAGTATTGTAAATATGCAATAAAACCAGGACAAGCTAAGCAACTGATGGTATGCAGACAAAGTTACGGGGTGAAGGCAAGAGAATGGGTTGAGAGGGACAACCAAACAGCCATGGTGGAATGGCAGAGCAGACTCGATGGGCCAAATGGCCTAATTCTGCTCCTATACCTTATGGTCTTCTGGTCTTACATTTGTTTTTCTCTCTGCCAGTGGTCTCCAGGTGTTGTTCAACAGATGAGTCTAGACAAGGAGGGATTCCCTCGCCCTGGGATGGCAACTCCATCTTTTTCTCCAATGCCTGTAAGACTTGGAGTAGGACAAGGGGCATCTGTCCTGGAGATTAGAAGGGAAAAGGTTAAATAAATTATTTACTTTTTACTTATTATAAGACTACTAATTATTTTAGTTAATTCTATTTTAAGAGATTGATCTTCTTTAATTATTTATTGCAATTATAATAGTTTTTAAATGTCATTGTCAAACCCAGTTAGGGTACTTCGGGGATGGGTGGGTCATTTTCTGGGACATCCTGAGATTATGTAATTTTAGCAAATTGATGGTTGGGGTTTATACACTTGCCTGGTGATCTACACTTGAAGTACAGTACCTCCTCTAGCTGACAACCTTTAATGCTGTTTTTGAGCTGTGTGGCCTAGGGTTAGACTAACACTGTAGTGTTAGGAAGGCAGAGCTCTTCTTCCTGCGCTGGCACAATTACAGAGCTCAAGATGCAGCTGCCGCTTGCTGCGCGATGTAGAAATAGGGAGGGGTGTGGTTCCAACACAGCAGTTCCTCTACAACCATATGAGATTGGGAGCAATATGGATGTTACTAGAGTAGACGTGTTGGCCAGAGGTCGGGAGGCCGCATCAGGCCAGTGGTTGGAAGCCACATGTCAGCGGTCACTCTCTGTGGAAGAGTTGAGTTCGAGCTGTCACCCTCCTCAATGCTGATGGAGGATGTTCTCGAAAGTCTGAGCCTGATGTGATTATTGGTGTGGACTGTAGTCTATGTGGTCTCTTTCAGTCTTCTGTGTTTTCTTTCTTGTTTCTGTTTTCCAGGTGAACGATATGTTGCGTTTTGTGCGAGGGAGGGCTTGGGGATTTGGAGTCTGTTGCTCTTGGTGGTGTTTTTCCGTGTGGGCAATCTGTTAGTTTTTTGTTTGCGGGACGAGGGGTTTGGGGTTTGATGTTATTGCTGTCTTTTTTTGTGTAGAAGGGGGTTGGGGATTAGGGGAATGATGTTCTAACTGCCGTTTTCTGAGTGGACAATCTGTTTGTTGGGGTTTACAAGATTTATTTATTTTTCTTTTTCATGTGAGGAGGGTGTTGATATCCTTTTTATCAACAACATCCATGGTTTTTCTGTATTTCATATTTCGTGGCTATCTGGAGAAGACGAATCTCAGAGTTGTAGTCTATGTACATACTTTGATAGCAAATTGAACCTTTGAACTACCAATCTAGTGGCCTAAATAGGTAGTCCAACAGGAGCGGTTAAATTCAATTAACCAAATCCACATTGGAATGAAAACCAATCATCAGTAATTGTGATTACAAAGCCACTGAAATACTGTTAAAACCTAACTGCTTACCTAGCGTGAATTCTAGAGGCTCCTGTGTGTATGAGAACAGAGTAAAGAGATGAAGTGGGATGTCATGTAGTGGTGGTAGAGAGGGGAGTGATGCAAGGCTGGTCGTGGCAATAGTATGATTGAGATCAGAGTAATTGAGGGGAGAGATTCAATAGAGATTGAACTCTTAAGAACTTCACTAGATTTGTCAACTTTTTTCAGAATTTCAGCGCACTCAGAGAACTTAGCTCTGAACATTGCTCTCGACTTCTCATTGGTGGTGAAGGTGTTATTGTTGGATGTCCCACTCCCATTCTGACCTTTATCTCATTAAGATGGTGGTGCACAGAGACACAGCGGCTTCCAAAAATGGTGCCAGCTTTCAATTCTTAGACAATGCTTCAAATTTTTTAGTCAGAGATTTTAATCGACCCAAAACTCTGCGAATACAGTGGCGCTGAGCTCTTGGACAAAATTATATTTAGTCTGCCGGCAGTGGAGTTAATAGCGGTGCTCAACAGACTGGGGATTCCATGGACACCAGACCCAGTGACAGCGACCTGGCCAAAGTGACCCAGCCAAGGAAGCGGCAGGCGCAGGCAGTGTGAGAGGAAGCAGAAATGTGGCAAGAGAGCTAGGGCGCTAGCTAGGAGGAGAGCTAACTTGACTAGACCAGTGGTACCATCACTTTTTCTGGCCAATGTCCACTTGCTGGATGATAAAATGGACTTACTGAGACTGAGAATGAACACTCAGAAAGAGATGAGAAACTGCTGCATCCTGGTTTTCACCAAAACGTGGCTAAACAACAAAGTGACCGTTTTGGCATTTCAACTTGATGGGATGACTCTGTTCCATGCAAACGGGACCTCCCTATCAAAGAATTCCAGAGGAGGTGGGATCTGTGTGTACATTAACAAGGGTCGGTGCCCCAAACTCATTTGTAGTTAGCAGTCACTGTTCTGGGGAAATTTAGCATCTTACAATTAAATGCTGGCCACATTACCTGCTCAGGGAGTTTACTGTTGTGCTTGTCACCACTGATTGTCATTCCCCCCTGAGCGCGAACGCCAAGGATGTACTGGGAGAGCTTTACGGTATCACCAGCTCTCTACAAAGCAAGCATCCAGACAGTCTCTTCATAATTACGGGAGATTTCAATCATGTTAACCTGCAGAAGTTTTACCCAAAATCCACCAACACATCGCCATGGCCACTAGAGGAACAAACAGCCTGGACCATATTTATACAAACAGACACGGTACTTGAAAAGCCATCCCACACCCTTACCTTTCTTTGCCTCTCTGACTGCATATCCATAATGTTAATCCCAGCAAACAGACCACTGCTGAAAATAGAGAAACCAGTCAAGAGGATATATAGCCTGTATAGCCTAATGAGGCAATCTATATGCCTCAGGACTGCTTTGAATGGAGACGGCCACAAAAGGAGTAGACACACAACTTGAGGAATATGCCTCATTTATCATCGACTATATCACTAAGTGCGTAGACAAAGTTGGTGCTTCAAGAATGGTTATTTCACAGCCCAATCAAAAGCCTCAGCTGAATGCAGAGGTGCGTTCCCCGCTAAGAGGCCAAAACGCTGCCCTTAAGTCCAAAGACAGAACAATTCTCAGGGCAGCCAGAAGAAACCTCATCCTAGGCATCAAAAGGGCAAAAGCCACCTACACGCAAAATATTCAGGACACTTGTCCGATAACGATCCCCATTGTAGTAGCTGGACATCAAAGGCATTATCAACTACACAAGGAAAAGTACCATCGACTATACCAGTGATGCCTCCCTCCCTGGCGCTCTAAACAACTTTTATGCACGCTTTGAGGCATACAACACAATACCGGCCATGAAAGTTACCCCTCTCCCAGGTGAGCAGACACTGTCTGTAACAGCAGCAGATGTGAGAAGGTCTCTGCAGATGGTCAACACCCCCCTCCCACCCCGTAAGGTAGCCAGGCCAGACAACATCCCAGATCAAGTACTCAGGGAGTGTGCACACTAGTTCACTGACATCTTCATGGAAATCTTCAAAGCTTCACTCATTCAGGCTGCTGTCTGCACATGGTTCAAATCAGCCACCATCATCCCTGCACCTAAGAACTCTACACCTTCACAATTAAACAACTACTGATGATGGCACTGACTCCAATCATCATGAAGTGCTTTAAATGGCTGAAAATGGCACCTATCAAAACTCCATTCCTGCCATATTGGACACCCGTTGATATGCTAACCAACAGAACTGTTCTAAACCAGAGCATCTGACTTGCTCCTGGCTTTGATCACTTCAGAAACAAGGACACTTATATCAGAATGCTGATCCAGCATTCAACACTGTTGTCCCACAGACGTGGTGAACAAACTCCTACTCCTCGGTCTAAGTACACCATTGTGCATCTGCGTGTTGGACTTCCTGACCAACAGACCTCAGACAGTCAGGATGCACAACTGCTCCTCCCTCCCCATCATCCTCAACGCGCGCACCCCAGGGCTGTGCGGTGAGCCCACTGCTGTACACTCTGCTCACACATGGCTGCACGGCCAAACACCCAAGTAATCACATGACACCACAGTAGTGGGGCTCTTCACCAATAATGATGAGGTGGCCTATGGAGAGGAGGTGGAATAGCTCGACGCCTGGTGCCAGGCATATAACTTTGGTGGCACAGCAATAGGAACGGTAAGTGGTTTCAAACTCCTGGGAGTACACATCACACACAAGGTCCCTGTGCACACCTACACAGCAAAGAAAGGTCACCAATGCCTCTACTTTCTGAGGAGTCAGAGGAGACCTGGACTTTGTACATCCTTGCTCACCTCAATCTGCACATGTGCAGTAGAGAGCATCCGGACAAGCTGCATCACTGCTTGATACGGAAACTGCGCTGCAGTGGAGAGGAAGGCTCTACAATGGGTGGTCAGATTGTCCAATGCCTCACCAGCACCAGCCTACCCACCGTCAAGGATGTGTATACAGAAAGGTGTTAGCAAAGGGCCAGTAACACCATGAAAGATTTCACCCACCCTGCTCGTGGACTGTTTGCTCCACTCCCATTAGGGAGGAGGCCAGGACAACCAGACTCAAAAACAGTTACTTTCCCCAAGCAGTAAGGCTGATCAACACTTCCACCCACAAACTCAGCCGCTACATCCAGGGTCAGGGATGTCTCGGATTGTGTCCACAGCATTCTAAAGGGGGTGGGAGAGCAGCCAGAAGTATTGGTAACATGTTGGCACCAATGACATAGGCAGGAAAGGTGAGAAGTCCCTGAAGAGAGGTTTTAAGGAGCTAGGTAGAAAATTGAAATGCAGAACCCCCAGGGTAGCAACTTTTAGATTGCTGCCTATGCCACATGACAGTGTGGGTAAGAATAGGATGATTAAGCAGACGAATATATGGCTGAGGAACTGTTGCAGGAAGCAGGCCTTCAAACTTCAGGATCATTAGGATCTCTTCGGAGGAAAGTACAGCCTGCTCAGAAGAGAGGGGTTACACCTGAACCCGATGGGGACCAACATCCTTGTGGGCAGGTTGGCTAGAGTTGTTCAGGAGGGTTTAAACTAATTTGGCAGGTGGATGGAAACCGGAATGATAATGCTGAGGATGAGGTAGTTGGTTTACAAACAGAGGCAGTGTGTAGTGAGACTGCTCGCAAGGAGAGGCTGATGATAGGGCAAAATTGCAGTCAATAGGATGAGTTGCAACGTAAAAGGGGAACAAAATCGAAAAGGGTGAATACAAGACCGAAGGGG
Source organism: Mobula birostris (assembly GCF_030028105.1). NCBI lineage: Eukaryota > Metazoa > Chordata > Chondrichthyes > Myliobatiformes > Myliobatidae > Mobula > Mobula birostris. The sequence continues at coordinate 31,515,429 of NC_092377.1, forward strand.
TTCTATTTGAATACATGCAGTATATGGAATAAAGAAGATGAACTTGTAGCACAGTTACAGATTGGAATGTATGATGTTGTGGGCATCACTAAGTCAGGGCTGAAAGAAGGTGATAGCTGGGAGTTTCATGCTCAAGGATACACAATGTATCGAAAGGACAGGCAAGCAGGCAGAGGGGATAGCATTGCTCTTGGTTAAAAATAAAATAAAATCATTAGAAAGAGGTGACATAGGATCAGAAGGTGTAGAATAGTTGTGGATAGAGCTAAGAAACTGCAAGGGTAAAAAGATCCTGATAGGAGTTGTATACAGACCCCCTAATAGTCCACAAGCTACAACAGGATACAGAAAAATGCATGTCATAAAGACAATGTTACAATAGTCATGGGGGTCTTCAATATGTAGGTAGATGGGGAAAATCAGATTGGTGCAGGATTCCAAGAGGGGGATTTGTAGAATGCCTGCAATTTGGCTTTTTAGAGCAGCTTGTGGTTCAGCCCATTAGGGGATCAGCTATATTGGATTGGGTTTTGTGCAATGAACCACAATTGATTAGAAAGCTTAAGGTAAAGGAACCCTTAGGAAACAGTTATCATAATATAAAGCGGGGTTTATCCACTCGGGATCTCCCATCCACTGCTACCAACTTTATAGTTCCCACACCTCGCACTTCCCGTTTCTACCTCCTACCCAAGATCCACAAACCTGCCTGTCCTGGCAGACCTATTGTCTCAGCTTGCTCCTTCCCCACTGAACACATTTCTGCATACCTCGACACGGTTTTATCCCCCCTTGTTCAATCCACCATCTCGACTTCACCGCACCTTGTTTCCATTCCAACCTTACTCCTTTTGAACGCTCTGCTCTCCACTCCCTCCGCACTAATCCTAACCTTACTATTAAACCCGCCGATAAGGGGGGTGTTGTTGTAGTCTGGCATACTGACCTCTACTTTGCCGAGGCACAGCGACATCTCGTGGACACCTCCTTTTATTTACCCCTCAATCGTGACCCCACTAAGGACTATCACCGACTTTATGCGCTCAGGGGATCTCCCATCAACTGCTACTAATCTTATAGTTCCCACACCTCGCACTTCCCATTTCTACCTCCTACCCAAGATCCACAAACCTGCCCGTCCTGGCAGACTAATTGTCTCAGCTTGCTCCTGCCCTACCGAACTTGTTTCTGCATATCTCGACACGGTTTTATCCTCCCTTGTTCAATCCATTTCCGACACCTCCCTCCCCTTTCTAGATCTTTTTGTCTCTATCTCTGGAGACAGCTTATCTACTGATGTCTACTATAAGCCTACTGACTCTCACAGCTATCTGGACTATTCCTCTTCTCACCCTGTCTCTTGCAAAAATGCCATCCCCTTCTCGCAATTCCTCCATCTCCGCCGCATCTGCTCTCAGGATGAGGCTTTTCATTCTAGGACAAGGGAGATGTCTTCCTTTTTTAAAGAAAGGGGCTTCCCTTCCTCCACCATCAGCTCTGCTCTCAAACGCATCTCCCCCATTTCACGCACATCTCCTCTCACTCCATCCTCCCGCCACCCCACTAGGAATAGGGTTCCCCTGGTCCTCACCTACCACCCCACCAGCCTCCGGGTCCAACATATTATTCTCCGTAACTTCCACCACCTCCAACGGGATCCTACCACTAAGCACATCTTTTCCTCCCCCCAGTCTCCCTATGCGACTCCCTTGTCCATTCGTCCCCCCCATCCCTCCCCACTGATCTCCCTCCTGGCACTTATCCTTGTAAGCGGAACAAGTGCTTCACATGCCCTTACACTTCCTCCCTTACCACCATTCAGGGCCCCAGACAGTCCTTCCAGGTGAGGAGACACTTCACCTGTGAGTTGGCTGGGGTGATATACTGCGTCCGGTGCTCCCGATGTGGCCTTCTATATATTGGCGAGACCCGACGCAAACTGGGAGATCATTTTGCTGAACACCTATGCTCTGTCCGCCAGAGAAAGCAGGATCTCCCAATGGCCACACATTTTAATTCCACGTCCCATTCCCATTTTGATATGTCTATCCACAGCCTCCTCTACTGTAAAAATGAAGCCACACTCAGGTTGGAGGAACAACACCTTATATTCCGTCTGGGTAGCCTCCAACCTGATGGCATGAACATTGATTTCTCAAACTTCCGCTAATGCCCCACCTCCCCCTCGTACCCCATCCGTTATTTATTTATATACACACATTCTTTCTCTCTCTCTCCTTTTTCTCCCTCTGTCTCTCAGACTATACCCCTTGCCCATCCTCTGGGGTTTCCCCCCTCCCCCTTTTCCTTCTCCCTGGGCCTCCTGTCCCATGATCCCCTCATATCCCTTTTGCCAATCACCTGTCCAGCTCTTGGCTCCATCCCTCCCCCTCCTGTCTTCTCCTATCATTTTGGATCTCCCACTCCCCCTCCCACTTTCAAATCTCTTACTAACTCTTCCTTCAATTAGTCCTGACAAAGGGTCTCGGCCCGAAACGTTGACTGTACCTCTTCCTAGAGATGCTGCTCGGCCTGCTGTGTTCCATCAGCAACTTTTATGTATGTTGCTTGAATTTCCAGCATCTGCAGAATTCCTCGTGTTTGCGATCATGATATGGTAGAATTCACCCTGCAAGTTGAGAAGGAGAAGCTAAAGTCAAATGTATCAGTATTACAGTGGAGTAAAGGGAATTACAGAGGCATGAGAAAGGAGATGGCCAAATTGATTGGAAAGGGACATTCAACACAAAATGCTGGAGGAACCCAGCAGGCCAGGCAGCATCTAGCAAAAGAGCACTGTCGACGTCCTGACCCAAAATGTCGACTGTACTCTTTCGCTAGATGCTACCCGGCCTGCTAAGTACCTCCAACATTTTGTGTGTGTTGCTTGGATTTCCAGCATTTGCAGATTTTCTCCTGTTTGTGGAAGGGGACGTTAGCAGCTATGGTGGCACAGCAGCAAAGGATGGAATTTCCGGGTGCAATTCAAAAGGCACGGGATAGGTATATCCTAAAGAAGAAATGTTTTAAAGGCAGGATGATGCAATTGTCGCTGACAGACGTCAAAACCAAAGGAAAAAAATTAGTGGGAAGTTACAGTATTGGGAAGCTTATAAAAACCTACAGAAGGCAACTAAAAAAGTCACAAAAAAGGAAAAGATGGAATATGTAGGTAAGCTAGGCGATAACATTAAAGAGGATACAAAATGTTTCTTCAGATACATAAAGTGTAAAAGAGAGGCAAGAGTAGATATTGGACCGCTGGAAAAAGATGCTGGAGAGGCAGTAATAGGGGACAAGGAAATGGCAGACAAACTGATTAAGTATTTTGCATTTGCCTTCACTGTGAAAGACACTAGCAGTATGCTGGAAGTTTGAGAATGTCAGGGGGTAAAAGTATGTGAAGTTGCCATTACTAGGGAGAAGGTGCTTGGGAAACTGAAAGGTCTGAAGGTAGATATGTCACCTGGACCAGATGGTCTACGCTCCAGGGTTCTGAAAGAGGGGGCTGAAGAGATTGTAGAGACATTAGTAATGCTTTCAAGAATCAATGAATTCTGGTATGGTTCCGGAAGACTAGAAAATTGCAAATGTCACTCCACTCTTCAAGAAGAGAGAGAGGCAGAAGAAACGAAATTATAGGCCTGTTAGTCTGACTTCTGTGGTTGGGAAGGTGTTGGAGTCCAGTGTTAAGGATGTCGTTTTGGGGTACTTGGAAGTACATGATAAAATAGGCTGTAGTCAGCATGGTTAACTGTTTCTCTCCTCGCTGATGGCTGAGTAACTTGCTGTGTACTTCCATCATTTTCTGACATCATTAACCTGGAACCTTGCTGCATTTTAGTGAAGGACTGGAACTAAGAGTCAACTCGAGCACTTGAAGTAAATCGACCCAATTTCAATCTGTGTGCTTTTTGCAAGTTATTTTCAGTGCTAAGTAAAAATGAGCTTTCAATATTTATATATATTTTATTTTTATTCACCATTATTTTTATTGTTATAGTTTGTTGGCTCATCTGTAATGGTAAGTTTTTATTTTTTAACATTTTAAACAAAACAGAAACACACATTTGGTGAGCATTCCACCTGTACACATTACTGATATTGCTTTTTGTCTGACCCTTTACTCCTCCCCTTCCTCTAGTTTGCTTTAGTCAATAACAACATTTACCTTTTGCTGGTAGTACTGGTCAATAAAATAGCATTTAGCAAGTCAGCCGCTGGTGTGCATTGGTAAAGCAAAATTACTTCTAGACAGGGTCAGTTACAAAATCAGCAAGAACACGGACCATAGACACAGAAAATTTCAGGCAGCTACAAATAATTTTCTTTATTGATGTAACAGAATTAAACAGAATTTGACATCTGTATGGGTGCCATAGGACCATTTAAGAGAATCTTAAATAGGCATATGGATGAAATAAAAGTGGAGGGCTACATGGGACAGAATGGTTCATTGATCTTGGAGTCGGTTAAAAGATTGACACAGAATTGTGGGCTGAAGGGTCTGTACTGTGCTTTTCAGTTCTATGTTCAAAGTTCTGAATGCAGAGTCACTTTATAGTCAGAAAAATGCTGGAGGAACTCAGCAGATTAGGCAGCGTCTATGGAAATGAACTAACTTTTCAGGACAGGAAAGGAAGGGGAAGACACCAGATACCTTCTGTCTGTCCTCCTTCCTTTCACCCCACCTTTTTATTCTGGACTCTTCCCCCTTCTTTTCCAGTCCTGAAGAAGGGTCTAGGTTTATTAATTTCTATAGATGCTGCCTGACCTGCTGAGTTCCTCCAGAATTTTTTATGTGTTGCTTTGGATTTCCAGCATCTGCTGACTTTCTTGTGTTGATTCACAGATGTTTGACGAATTATTCCTGACAACATTGACAATCTCTTTCTCTATTACTCTCCCCTCAACTGTGAAAACATTGTCTCCAAATATCCATAAATTTAATTGTAAGGGGTTTCTTCTTTTATGTTACTGCGTAGTCTAATTAAAATGGCTTCTTTGTTATGTTATAATTGAAATGGCTTCTTTGTTATGTTAACTGCTGAGAAAGTCCTCCCGCTAGCAGTTTGTTTGGATTATGTTACTGATAAGAGGATGTTACGAACCAATTGGGATAGATGTTGTGCTTTCTGTGTGTCTGTAAGATATTGTGATGCGCGGGTTTTTGGGCAGAAAGTGGGAGAGAGAGAGAGACAGAGGATGGCCCAGGTGTTGTGAGTCCGCTAATGGGGTCAGACCCTGAGCAGGAGTCTGAGGTCCAGGTTGTTCGGTGAGGAGAGGAGATGGAGACGGACTCGTGTGGAGCATATGGTCGACCACCGTTGTTGGTCCCAGGCGGCAGGTTGAGCTGGTCCAACGGGTCGCAGGGTGAAGAAGAAGGGCCCTGAGCTCCAACTGTTTGTGCACGAAGAGATTGAACTTTGGTAAGTGTGGCGCCTTTTATTTTCCTTTTATATTTTATTCTCTCTTAATTATATAGTTCCGATAATATCTATAAACTGTAAATCATTTAATCGTATCTGGTGTATTGTCTGTTATTTGGGTGGGATGGGGTACATTACACAGCGTCCACAGAAACTATTACCCAGTTTGGCGGGGCCAAGGGCTGTTTCCCTAGACAACAGCGAGCTGAGCGACCCTGAGGCTGTGCAGGGGAGTTACATAATCATCAAATCTGCAACAAAAGGCTGTCTGTTGAAGTGCAGACAGACAGACCAGGACAGCACTGAATGTGTGGCGACACTTGTAGGCTGCCCTGAGCACATCCTTGGGTGTGTTGGTTATTGATACACGTTTCACTGTATGTTGCGATGTAATGTAATAATTGATTCTGAATCTGCTTTCATGAGAGTTAACTTACGGATGTGGCCTACAGGGATTCAAAGCAGTGTGGAGACATGTGACTCCAGGTTCCTCCGGCATTTTGTGTGTGTTGCTCCGGAAGAAGTATGTTTTGGATTTTGCTATTCACAAAGGCAAATCAACATCCATTGGTTTTGACATGTTTTCTAATATGAAGTGTTTATCCATTTATATGTAATCTCAGTACAGTTGCCAGAAACTTTCTGTGTCTTTAGTCCATAATCTTGCTGGTTTTTCTTAAGATAAATTCTGTGTTCTTAAAGGGAGGTATTTAATATGTTAAGCTTCCCTAGTACGCTTTGAAGTGATATTACACAACAGAGAGAGGATAGGGCTAAATGGTTATAATTATAAACTCAGTCAACGTGTGACATAATGCAGCATCATAGCTATAAGTCTTTAACAGGAAAAGGACAAACAAGAGAAGCAAGGCGTCACTGTGAGAGAGATAATAGTTCAATGTGTGTAACTTCCCTTCCGCCTACCAATCCTGTGTCCATCTCTATAACAATAATCATCCAGATTCAAGACAGGAAAGATAATGTGGGCATGATTGTAATGAAAATCAAAAAAAATGCTGACGCTGGGAATCAAATAAACTTGAATGGAAAATGCTGAAAACATTTAGCAGTTCAGGCAGCATCTGTGGAAAGAGAAAAAGTTAAAATGTTATATCTGTGATCTTTTGCAAGAGAAATGGGAACACAAGAGGTGGCACCATATGGCTATAATTGTTAATTTAATTATTCATACCATTGGGTTGTAAGTTACCTAAGTAGAATATTAGGTGCAGCCTCTTGCTGGCTGTGTTGTAACATGTTGAGATCTGATGGTTTTGGTGAGGCCATATTTGGACTGTGATATCACCACTCGGTGATGCACAGACAAGAAATCCTGACAGTATCACTGACGTAATATCCAGTAAAGACTTAGCATTCATGCTCTTCCATAATGTTTCATAATCCTCAGAGAAAGAAGAAACTTCGCTCCGCAGGCCCACGGGGTCCAGAACTGGGAACTCCCCCAACGTCTCTGATTCCCACAAGGCTCGATGAGTATTTTTCTTGGATTCGGATGCACAGCCTTTTGAATACTCTCAAAGAAAGGTGATGATTTTCATTTTATGCTGGAATGTCACCTTCAGTCCCTGGTAGATAGTGTGATGGAATATTGTACTTCTCTGCCATGAAAATAAATACATTCTCAACAAGCAAGGCTTTAAACCTGATTATGCACTTGAAAAATTCTGCCCCAACATATATACTGGGGAGGACTGCACTGGTTGAGAGAATGAAGGAATACCTCATTTAATTTTCACATAAACTAGAAGGGAGTGAAAATTCTGACTCACCAAGACTCAACCGTATCCATTCCCCCATCCCTCCCCCCCCCCAGTATCCTTTTCAGTATACTATGGATTGCCTATTGTTAAATTCCATTTAGTGATGTTGGAAACTTCGGAACAGATAAAGAAGATGTAAACTGGGATCTGATGGGCTATAACCTGCGTTCTACAAAATCCCCTTCGCTGTTAAAATTACTCAAGCACATAAAAGGTATGAGTCTGCTCTGGAAGGGAAGATCCACATACATCCAACTGACTGGCAATAAGCTCCGGTTCCTGACCGAAACTCCTCCCACACTCAGTGACTTTATCATGTGACAATTAATGGTGGCTTTGTTTTACTGATTTGCAGTGTATGGCCCCCTTACTTGCTAACTACCCAATAGGAGGACAAATCCCATTAATATACTTTGCTTTATAATTTCTTCTTGCAATTTGACGGGAAATTAGTTTGCTTATTAAAATAAATCTGTTCCTTTTTTTGCTTGAATATAGAACTTGAGTGAAGCATTTGCAAATCTCAAAGGACTGGAATACTTTCTAGTTCTGTATTCAACTGATCTTACAAACCATCTCTCCACAAGCCACCCTCCCCGACTATAAAAGCTAACTACTTGACTGCATTCAGTACTATTAGAAATCTAGGAGTAAAACAGCAGTTTGTCGGTCAGCTCTTTTGGGTTTTGCTGCTGTTCCCCCTGCTGAGTGAGGGGTCAGGGTAGGTAGGGGGTATGGTGGGAGCGGCGAATGATGAGTAGCTACTTAGTATTATCTTTGTTGGCTCTACATTAATGAACCCTTTCAGTCTCTGTGAAAGTAACTATTCACCCATTTAACTTCCCAGTCCAAAGAAATCCATTCTAGGTCTTCCAGGTTTGTCCCTAAGCAGCCACTTCCATTCCAGGTGGCTCCACTCCAGGACTCCCAGGAACCACCTCAGAGGTTTGGTACAAGTCCTGGGCTGCAGGTAATTCTGAAATAGCCTGAGTTCAGGTCAACCCTCCCAAGCATAGTGCTATACCTAATGTTCAGGCCATTGAGAAAATTACTGCTGTTGTTGGCAGAGTCTCAGATGGCGATGAAGAGGCATACAGGAATTAGATAGTTCATCTGGATGAGTGGTGTTACAGCAACAACCTTGCACTCAACGTCAGCAAGACCAGGGAATTGATAGTGGACTTCAGGAAGGAGAAGTCAAGAGAACACACACCCATCCTCCTTGAGGGATCGGTAGTGGAATGGGTGAGCACCTTCAGGTTCCTGGGCAGAGGAGTGATAGTCACCCAGCTTGGCATATCTCATAGTGAAGTATTGCCCATACTACCTGCGGATGCTGGGAATCGTTCCAACCTGATGGCATGAACACCAATCTCTCAAACTTCCGGTAAATGCCCCACCCCCACCTTCACCATTCCCCATTCCTGTTTTTCCTCTCTCACCTTATCTTACCTGTCCATCACCTCTCCCTGGTACTCCTCCCCCTTCTCTTTCTTCCATGGTCTCCTATCAGATAACCCCTTCTTCAGCCCTTTATCTCTTTCACCAATCAACTTCCCCAGCTCTTTACTTCACTCCTCCTCCTCTCCTGGTTTCACCTATCACCTACCATCTTGTACTTCTTCCTCCCCTTCCCCCCACCTTCTTGCTCTAACTTTTCACCTTTTTTTCCCCAGTCCTGATGAAGGGTCTCGTCTCAAAATGTCGACTGTTTATTCTTTTCCATAGATGCTGCCTGGCCTGCTGAGATCCTCCTGCATTTTGTGCACGTGTTATCTGCCACAAGATTTCACTTCAGCTTGCTTGACAGCAGTCTATATCTCACTCCAGGTGGATGTGAAGCCTGCACTCAATCAATGATACTCCATGAGCTACAGCCTTGAAACGGGTTACCCAGAGGCCCTCTTCATCATTGCCAGTGACTTCAGCCAGGCCATCTTCGAAAGTATTGTAACACATTACTGCCAGCTTGTCTCCTGTCCCTGCAGGGACCCAAGCAGTCTTGACCACTACTGAGTGAGTGAGGCCTCCGTCGGTAAGGGTCAAACATGGATGTTGCATCCTTGCTGTCTAGGTACTCAAGCCTGGACAGTACAGTATGGAGAGCAAGCTGTTGCCCATGTAGCAAGCTCCTTCTCTCTGTGCATCTGATGAACCCAAAGAAATGGCAGAGACCAATACAGTTTGGCCGCAGCAACTTTGCAGGAGCTGCCAGCCAGTGTAGAACTCAACATAGGACTGCCTTAGAGACTCCAGCTCCAGATGTTTCCCTTGGGGTTTACTCCCAAACCCTTCCCCATGAATACGTATAGCCGCAAGGCAGTGGAGGTTTGAGATCAGAGTTTTCCTTCTCCTAGATGAGCTGCCAACCATGTCTGATGAGCTCCATCTGCCTAAAGCGACTGGTTTTAGGTGCCAGTAATGCGCATTTGCCCCTTCTCCTCTCAGTTCCACCAGACGTAGTACCTAAGCCACACATGAAGGCCAGGAGCTGGACTTGGTTGTCAGAGGCTATTTAGATTATGAAGACACGTAGTCCTCTTTTATTGTCATTTAGTAATGCATGCATTAAGAAATGATACAATATTTCCTCTGGTGTGATATCACAAAACACAGGACAGACCAAGACTGAAAAAACTAACAAAACCACATAATTATAATATACAGTTACAACAGTGCAACAATACCATAACTTGATGAAGAACAGTCCATAAGCACAGTAAAAAGTTCAAAGTCTCTCAAATGTCCCACATCTCACGCAGATGGGAGAAGGAAGAAAAACACTCCCTGCCATGCCCGACCACAGTCCGACTCTGAGTCGTCCGAAAAACTTCGAGCCTCCGATCAGCTCTCCGACACCGAGTACCGAGCACCATCTCTATCCGAACGATTCGACCTCAATCTCGGTCACCAACAGCAGGCAAAGCTGGGGATTTTGAGGCCTTCCCTCGGAAGATTTCTTGCTCGCGCAGTAACAACGGCAGTGAAACCCTGCGTTTCAGAAATTTCTCCAGATGTTCCTCTGTGCTTTCACGTCTGTCTCCATCAAATCAGAATTGTCCACGGCCCCTATTTAACGGATACGGTATTATTTTCACCGAAGGGCTGCGCACGCGTGGTGCACTGCTCTCTCTCCTCCCGCCATTTGAGGTGCACATCATTAGGAGCATTTTATAGGTAGTGGAAGCCTGTCTCCATTACCACCCCTGGCTATAACCACCTTAAGGAACCAATTAAGGGCCATTGCTACACAGCTCTGAAAGCTACCTACAGAGCCACCTCTACCGATACTTTGGTAAATCGGACCATCAGGTTGTTCTCCTTATTCCTACATACAAACAGAAGCTGAAATGTGAGGGTCCAGTACAAAGCTGTTCAGTGATGGTCTGAGGAAACAGACGAGCTTCTCCTTTACTGCTTTGAACTCACGTTTAAAGACTTAGCAGGAAGCCTAGATGAGTATGTCACTACTGTCTCAGATTTTATCAGCAAGTGTGTAATGAACAACATACAAAGGAGGACAATTTGGTTGTTCCCAAACTGCGAACTGCAGATGAACTGGGAGTTACACCACCTACAAAAGTCTAGGTGACCCTGATCAATACAAAAAGAATGAGATACAACTTCTCTATAGCCATCAGAGATGCCAAGACACAAGTCCCGGACTAGCTGTCAGTTGGGACTGGGATCACATACTATCACAGGCTACAAAACACAGTCGCTCAGCATCAGTAACAACAGCATATGCCTTCCCGATGAGCCGAATGCATTCCATGCACATTCTGAATAGAAACATAGAAACATAGGAAATAGGTGCAGGAGTAGGCCACTCGGCCCTTCGAGCCTGCACCGCCATTCAGTATGATCATGGCTGATCATCCAACTCAGAACCCTGTACCTGCCTTCCCTCCATACCCCCTGATCCCTTTAGTCACAAGGGCCATATCTAACTCCCTCTTAAATATAGCTAATGAACTGGCCTCAACTGTTTCCTGTGGCAGAGAATTCCACAGATTCACCACTCTCTGTGTGAAAATGTTTTTCCTCATCTCGGTCCTAAAAGGCTTCCCCTTTATCCTTAAACTGTGACCCCTCGTTCTGGACTTCCCCAACATTGGGAACAATCTTCCTGCATCTAGCCTGTTCGATCCCTTTAGAATTTTATACGTTTCAATAAGATCCCCCCTCAATCTTCTAAATTCCGGCGAGTATAAGCCTAGTCGATCCAGTCTTTCATCATATGAAAGTCCTGCCATCCCAGGAGTCAATCTGGTGAACCTTCTTTGTACTCCCTCTATGGCAAGAATGTCTTTCCTCAGATTAGGGGACCAAAACTGCACACAATACTCTAGGTGTGGTCTCACCAAGGCCTTGTACAACTGCAGTAGTACCTCCCTGCTCCTGTACTCGAATCATCTTGTTATGAATGCTAACATACCATTCACCTTTTTCACCGCCTACTGTACCTGCATGCCCACTTTCAATGGCTGGTGTACAATGACACCAGGTCTCGTTGCACCTCCCCTTTTCCTAATCGGCCACCATTCAGATAATAATCTGTTTTCCTGTTCCTGCCACCAAAGTGGATAACCTCACATTTATCCACATTACATTGCATCTGCCATGAATTTGCCCACTCACCTAACCTATCCAAGTCACCCTGCATCCTCTTAGCATCCTCCTCACAGCTAACACTGCCGCCCAGCTTCGTGTCATCTGCAAACTTGGAGATGCTGCATTTAATTCCCTCGTCTAAATCATTAATACATATTGTAAACAACCGGGGTCCCAGCACTGAGCCTTGCGGTACCCCACTAGTCACTGCCTGTCATTCTGAAAAGGTCCCATTTATTCCCACTCTTTGCTTCCTGTCTGCCAACCAATTCTCTATCCACATCAATACCATACCCCCAATACCGTGTGCTTTAAGTTTGCACACTAATCTCCTGTGTGGGACCTTGTCAAAAGCCTTTGGAAAATCCAAGTATACCACATCCACTGGTTCTCCCCTATCCACTCTACTAGTTACATCCTCAAAAAATTCTATAGGATTTGTCAGACATGATTTGACGAATAGAAGCAGGTTGCAATGTAGCCACGCACACCTGACCCCATGGAAAGCATCTGACCTGGATGGTATCCTTGTACGGGGCCTATCAGTGGCGTCAACAGAGCTCTGCGAACTAAATTAAAGTACAAAAGGGATTAGCGGTTGTCGGGTGTAGACCAGTGGCGAGAGTAGAAGCGACAGGCTTTAGCTCAAAAAGGGCTTCGGCGTGGAAGAGGCGTCAGCTCTGTGTGAAGTGTCTGCTAAGGTTTCCTTTTTGTTTTTTGTTTTTTTTCTCTCTCTTACTGTACCATTTAAATGACTGTGGTGTGTTCTGCATGCCGGATGTTGGAGAGCTGGGAGACTCAGAGTCTTCTGGGGAACTACATTGGTGTGAAGTGCATCCGGCTGCAGCTCCTTGAAAACCATGTTAGGGATCTGGAGCAGCAACCGGATGACCTTCGGCTTTTACTGGAGAGTGAGGAGATAATTGATCAAAGCTACAGGGAAGTAGTCACCCGGAAGTTGGAGGAGGCAAGTAGCTGGGTGACTATCAGGAGAAAGGAAATAGGCAGTTAGAGCAGAGCACATCTGTAGCCATTCCCCTCAAAAATAAGTATGCCGCTTTGGATACTTTTGTGGGGGGATAACTTCCCAGGAGAATGCCATGGCGACTGGGTTACAGGCACTGAGCGTGGGTCCGTGCTGCAGAAGGGAAAGAGAGAGAAGGAGGCAGCGGTAGTGATAGGGGACTCTCAAGAGTGAGGGGAACAGACAGGAGATTCTGTGGACACAAACGGGACACCTGAATGGTATGTTGCCTCCCAGGTTCCAGGGTCAGGGACATCTCGGATCATGTCCACAACATTTTAGAGAGGGAGGAAGAGCAGCCAGATGTCTTGGTACTTATTGGTACCAATGACATAGGAAGGAAGAGCAAAGAGGTCCTGAAAAGAGAATTTAGAGAGCTAGGTAGAAAGCTGAGAAGCAGGACCTCCCGGCTAGTAATTTCTGGATTGCTGTCTGTGCCACGCGCCAGTGTGGGTAGAAACAGGATGATTTGGCAGATGAATGCATGGCTGAGAAGCTGGTGCAGGGGGCAGGGCTTCAGGTTCTTGGATATTTGGGATCTCTTCTGGGGGAGGTATGACCTGTTCAAAAGTGACTTGTTGCACCTGAACCCAAGGGGGACCAATATTTTCACAGGCAGGTTTGTTAGAGCTGTTGGGGAGGGTTTAAACTAACTTGGCAGGCGGGTGGGAACCACAGAGAAGGGACTCAGGATAGGACGTGTGGTAAAAAAGTAAAGATTGCGTGCAGTCAGACTGTCAGGAAGGGCAGGCAGGTGATGGGACTTAGTTGCAGGCATCAGGCTGAGAATCAAACATTAGGAATGCAGAATCAGAAAGGTAGCAAATACGGTGCTCAATGTGTTGTATCTAAATGCGCGTAGTATAAGAAATGAAGTGGGTGATCTTGTCGCACTATTACAGATTGCCAGGTGTGATGTTGTGGCCATGACTGAATCGTGGCTGAAGGATGGTTGTAGTTAGGATAGGAAGGTAGGCAGAGAGGGTGGTGTGGCTCTACTGGTAAAGAATGGCATCAGATCAGTAGAAAGATGTGACATAGGATCAGAAGATGTTGAATCCTTGTGGGTTGAGTTAAGAAACTGCAAGGGTAAAAAGACGTTGATGGCAGCTATATGCACGTCTCCCAACAGTGGCTGGGAGGTGGACCACAGATTACAACAGGAAATAGAAAAGGCGTATCAAAAGGGCAATGTTATGGTAGTCATGGGAGATTTTAACATGCAGGTCGATTAGGAAAATCAGGTTGGTAATAGATCTTAAGAGAATGAGTTTGTTGAATGCCTAAGAGATGGCTTTTTAGAGCTGTTTGTTGTTGAGCCTACTAGGGGATCAGCTATACTGGATTGGGTGTTATGTAATGAACTGGAGGCAAGTAGGGAGCTTAAGGTAAAAGAACCCTTAGGAACCAGTGATCACAATATGATTGAGTTCAACTTGAAATTTGATAAGGAGAAAGTAAAGTCTGATGTAGCAGTATTTTAGTGGAGTAAGGGAAATTACAGTGGTATGAAAGAGGAGTTGGACGAAGTAAATTGGAAGGGGCTGCTGGCAGGGATGACAGCAGAGCAGCAATGGCGTGTGCTTCTGGGAAAAATGAAGAAGGTGCAGGAGATATGTATTCCAAAAATGAAGAAATACTCAAATGGTAAAATAATACAACCATGGCTGACAAGGGAAGTCAAAGCTAGCCTGAACTCAGCGGTTGGGAAGATGTTGGAGTCAATTGTTAAGGATGAGGTGATGGAGTACCTGGTGACACAGGACAACATAGTACAAAGTCAGCGTGGTTTCCTTCAGGGAAAATCCTGCCTGACGAACCTGTTGGAATTCTTTGAGGAGAATACAAATAGGACGGATAAAGGGGATGCAGTGGATGTTGTATGTTTGGACTTTCAGAAGGCCTTTGACAAGGTACCACAATAGGCAGCTTACCAAGTTAAGAGTCTATAATATTACTGGAAAGTTACTAACATGGTTAGAGCATTGGCTGATTGGTAGGAGGCAGCGGGTGGGAATAAAAGGATCCTTTTCTGGTTGGCTGTCAGTGACTAGTGGTCAGTGTTGGGACCACTTCTTATACTGTACTGTATATAAATGATTTAGATGCTGGAATAGATGGCTTTGTTGCCAAGTTTGCAGATGATACAAAGAATGGTGGAGGGGCAGGTAGTGTTGAGGAAACAGGTAGGATGCAGGATGTCTTAGACACATTAGGAGAATAGGCAAGAAAGTGGCAAATGAAATACAATGTTGGAAAATGCATGGTCATGCACTTTGGTAGTAGAAATAAATGTGTGGGGTATTTTCTAAATGGGGAGAAAATCCAGGAATCTGAGATGCAGAGGGACTTGGGAGTCCTTGTGCAGAACACCTTGAAGGTTAACTTGCAGGTTGAGTCGATGGTGAGGAAGGCAAATGCCATGTTAGCATTCGTTTCAAGAAGTATAGAATACAAGAGCAAGGATGTCATGCTGAGGTTTTATAAAGCACTCATTTTGAGTATAGTGGACAGTTTTGGGACCCTCATCTTAGAAAGGATGTGCTGGCATTGGAGAGGGTCCAGAGGAGGTTCTCAAGGATGATTCCAGGAATAAAAGGGTTATCATATGAGGAACGTTTGATGGTTCTGTGTCTGTACTCACAGGAATTCAGAAGGATGAGGGGAAATCTCATTGAAACCTTTCAAATGTTGAAAGGTCTAGACAGAGTAGATGTGGAAAGGATGTTTCCCATGGTGGGAGAGTCTAGGGCAAGAGGGCACAGCCTCGGGATAGAGGGGCGCCCATTCAAAACAGAGATACGGAGGAAATTTCTTTAGCCAAAGAGTGGTAAATTTGTGGAATTTGTTGCCACATGCAGCTGTGGAGGACAGGTTGTTGGGTCTATTTAAGGCAGAGATTGATAGGTTCTTGATTGGACATGGCATCAAAGGTTACGGGGGGAGACCCAGAAACTGGGGTTAAGGAGGAGAAGAAAAAAGGATCAGCCATGATTGAATGGCAGAGCAGACTTGTTGGTCCAGAAGGCCTAATTCTGCTGCTATGTGTTATGGTCTTATGATCCTGTGTAAGTCATCCATCACGGGTATTTAGAGATTTTTTTACCTCTCCCTACTTCAATCTGAGGATATCCTCTGCTTTAAGAAGACCAATATCATGCTCTAATGACTATCCACTATCATGAACTGCTTTGAGAGGCTGCTCATAGCATGCACTAATTCTATCCTCGTAGACAACCCTGACCCACTGCAATTCACCCACCACAGAAACAGGTCTATGATGGATTGCATCTTCCTGTCCCTGCACTCATTTCTAGAGTATCTGGACACTAAAGTCTCACTCCTATGTGAGACTGTTGTTTATTAACTACAGATCCACCTTCCATACTATTATTAGAGACATAGTGAAGTACAGTAGAGTCAAGTCAGTGCTGAACTATTTAAATTGTTTAGTCTCATCGACCTGCACTGACACCATAGCCCTCCATACCCCTACCATCCATATTTCTCTTAAATGTTGAAATCAAGCTTGCTTGCAGCACGTGTTGTCAGCTCGTTCTACACTCTCACAACCCTCTGAGTGAAGATATTTACCCTCATGTTCCCCTTAAACTTTCACTTTTCACCCTTATCCCATGACCTCTGGTTGTAGTGCCACTCTACCTCAGTGCAAAAAGCCTGTTTGCATTTACCCTATCTATACCCCTTAGTCTGTGTACCTCTATCAAATCTGCTCTCAATCTTCTACATTCAAAGGAATGAAGTCCTAACCTATTCAATCTTTCCTTATAACTCAGGACCTCTAGACCCAGCAACATCCTTGTAAGTTTTCTCTGTCCTCTTTCAAACTTATTTACATCTTTCCTGTATGTAGGTGACCAAAACTGCACACAGTACTCCAAATCTGGCTTCACCAATGTCTTATACAACTTCAACATAACATCAGATCTCCTGTACTCAATACTTCGACTTATGAAGGCCAATTCTTTATGACCTTAATTCCAAGGAAACTCATTTCCAAACTTTTAGACCTGGGCCCATCATGTGAATACAATTACGTGCAGTCTACTTTGCTGCTTTATGGTGAGGGGGGAGCAGCATCGGTGCTGGTAATGCAAGAAGACTAAATAAACTCATCAAAAAGGCTGGATCTGTCCTTGGCTACAACCCAGACTCTTTTGAGTTAGTGGTGGAGAGGAGGTCACTAAACAAACTGTTATCCATTATGGACAATCTGGCACATTCTCTCCATGACCTACTGAAAAATCAGCAGAGCACCCTTTCAAACAGATTCATTCAGCTCCGCTATCGCAAGGATCGTTACAGAAAATATTTCCACCAAATGCAATAAGCATATACAACAGTTCATCGCTATGGAACAGAAGAACACACATCATAGTACAATATACTCAGCTTTATTATTTTCTACATTATTATTGCACATTGTTACATTATTATTCTGTATATTATTATCCTGTACTTTATTATTAGTTAAAGTCTGCACACTGCTAAGTGTGTTTTTAAATGTTGTTACTGTAGTGAAAGAATTTCCCACTGGGATCAATAAAGTACTTATTATTATTACTATTATTATTATTATTACTACTACTACAAAGAAAGTGTGTCCGCTTCTCTACTTCCTGAAAAGTTTGTGAAGATTTGGCATGACATCTAAAACTGTGTCAAACTTCTACAGATGTGTGGTGGAGAATATATTGGCTGGCTGCATCACAGCCTGGCATGGAAACACCAATGTCCTTGAATGGAAAATCCTGCAGCCCATTCCATCATTGGTAAAGCCCTACCCACCACTGAGCACATCAACATGAAGCGTAGTTGCAGGGAAAGAGTATCCATCATTAGGGACCCCCTGCCCCCCAGGTCATCCTCTCTTCTCGCTACTGCCATCAGGAAGATGGTTCTGGAGCCTCAGGACTCACCTCACCAAGTTCAGAAACAGAAATGACCTCTCAACCATCAGGCTCTTGAACCAGAGGGGATAACTTCAGTCAACGTCACCTGCCCCATCTCTGAGCTCTTCACACATCCTATGGACTACTTTCTTCATCTCATATTCTTGATATTTATTGCTTATTTATTTGTTATTATTTTTCCTTTTTGTAGTTCCACATTTTGTCGTCTTTTGCACACTGGCTGTCCACCCTGTTGGGTGTGGCTCTTTCATTGATTCTGTTATGGTTATTGGATTTATTGAGTATGCCTGCAAGACACCAAATCTCAGGGTTGTATATGGATATGTATATCTGCTTTGATAATAATCTTACTTTGACCTTTGAACTTTTGAACACGTGTCTTTGCAAATGGATCCTTGACTGCAATCAGCAAGGATAAGTGGCAACACCTCTGCCCCAAGGTATAGCTTCTTATTCTTCCTGATTGTGTTCTCAGCTCTATATCTAACTCTTTACATACTCATGACTGCATGGGCAGGTTCTGCTCTAACTTCAGCTACAAGTTTGAAGATATCGCCACCATAGTGGGCTGTAACCCAATAACAATAAGTCAGAGTACAGGAAGAAGAGAAAAAGCTAAGTGACATGGTGCCATGACGAACTCACTGTCAGCAAAACAAAAGAGCTTGTCATTGACTTCAGGAAGGGGGGCTGTGCATCTGATCCTGTTTGCATCAATGGTGATAAGGTTGAGGGGGTTACGAGCTTCCTTTTGCTAGAGGTGAACATTACCAATAGCCTATCCTGAACCAAGTAGATGCCACAGCCAAGAAAGTTCACCAGTGCCTCTACCTCCTGAGGAAGCTGAAGAAATTTCACCCTCACATAATTTTTATTGATGCATCGTGGCTTGGTGTAACAACAGCTCTGCAAGTGACCACAAGAAACTGCAGAGAGCTGAGGACACAGTTCAGTACATCACTGAAAGCAGCCTCTCTTCCATGGACTCTGTTTACAGTTCTTGTTGCCTTAATGAAGCCAATGGCATAATCAAAGACCCCACTCAACCTGGACATTCTCTCTTCTCTCCTCTTCCACTGGGCCGAAGATACATCTGCCTGAAAGCACCTACTACCAGGCTCAAGGATAGACTCTATCCTGATGTTCTAGACTTCAAAGGTTCCCCCAATACGATACAGTAGACTCTCAACCTCACAACCTATCTCGTTATAGCCTTGCACCTTATTGTCTACCTACCCTGTACTTCCTCTGTAAAATTTCTTACTATTTATTCCTTGGAGCATGAACGATTAAAGGGTGGCTTTAGAGAAGTTTATAAAATGATGGAGGGTGAGGATGGTCATAGTCTTGGGGAGTCCAAAACTTGTGGGCATAGTTACAAGAGGGAAGAGATTTAAGAGAGACCTTAAAGGTAACTTCTTTCCATGAGGGTTACGAGTACCTGGCTTGAACTGCCAGAGGAAGTGCGTGAGGTGGGTACATCTGCAACATTTAAGAAGAATTTGGATAGGTACTTGGAGGGGAAGGGCTTGCAGGGTTATGGGCTGAATGCAGGCATCTGGGACTGACATGATTGGTATGGACCAATTGGGCAAAGGGGCTGTTTCTGTGCTGTATGACTCTATAACTCTGTAACATTGTATTCCACAACCTCTTACCGTTTTACCATGTACTACCTCAATGAACTACTATAATGAATTGCTCTGTGTGAACAGTATGCAGGGCAAGTTTTTCACTGCATCTCAGTACAAGCGACAATTAAAGACCAATTTTCTGAATTTATCAGGGAATGCACTATGCTGTACTTACTTGCTGGTGAAAAATGTTTGATCTGGATTTAGAAATTACATTTATTGCCATATACACAATTTATTTTTATTGTCATGTAACAAAACAGAACTAGAACAATTCCTTTAGATTATAATTCAGGTCATTTCCATGACTTCGGGTTCAAAATACAACTTGCATGATGCAGCTGGGCAAACCTGCACTATTTTATTTGCTCGAAGTAGGGATGGATACAATTAAAGAGAGGGTGTATTCTGACTGCAGAACAACTAATTGGCTGCTAGACCTGCTACTTGCCCACTCATGTTCTTTGATACTGCACTTTGGGCCCTGATTCTGAAAGGAGAATATAGGGAGTTAGGAAGGGAGTTGAGAAAAAGGACCGCAAAGGTAGTAATCTCGGGTTTGCTGCCTGTGCCATGCGACAGTGAGAGTAGGAATGCAATGAGGTGGAGGATAAATGTGTGGCTGAGGGATTGGAGCAGGGGGCAGGGATTCAAGTTTTTGGATCAGTGGGACCTCTTTTGGCACAGGCGTGACCTGTACAAAAAGGATGGGTTACACTTGAGTCCTAGGGGGACCAATATCCTGGCGGGGAGATTTGCGAGGGCTACTGAGGTGACTTTAAACTAGAATGGTTGGGGGGTGGGAATCAAATTAAAGAGACTAGGAGAGAGGAAGTTAGTTCACAACAGGGGGATGGGAACCAGTGCAGAGAGACAGAGGGGTGTAAAATGAGGGTAGAAGCAAAAAGTAGTAAGGTGAAAAGTAAAAGTGGCAGGCCGGCAAATCCAGGGCAAAAATCAAAAAGGGCCACTTTTCAACATAATTGTATAAGGGCTAAGAGAGTTGTAAAAGCGAGCCTGAAGGCTTTGTGTGTTAATGCAAGGAGCATTCGTAACAAGGTGGATGAATTAAAAGTGCAGATTGTTATTAATGAATATGTTATAGTTGGAATCACAGAGACATTGCTCCAGGGTGACCAAGGATGGGAGCTCAACAATCAGGGATATTCAATATTCAGGAGGGATAGACATGAAAGAAAAGGAGGTGGGGTAGCATTGCTGGTTAGAGAGGAGATTAACGCAATAGAAAGGAAGGACATTAGCCAGGAGGATGTGGAATCGATATGGGTAGAGCTGCATAACACTAAGGGGCAGAAAACGCTGGTGGGAGTTGTGTACAGGCCACCTAACAGTAGTAGTGAGGTTGGGGATGGTATTAAACAGGAAATTAGAAATGCGTGCAATAAAGGAACAGCAGTTATAATGGGTGACTGCAATCTACATATAGATTGGGTGAACCATATTGGTAAGGGTGCTGAGGAAGAGGATTTCTTGGAATGTATGCGGGATGGTTTTTTGAACCAACATGTCGAGGAACCAACTAGAGAGCAGGCTATTCTAGACTGGGTATTGAGCAATGAGGAAGGGTTAATTAGCAATCTTGTCGTGAGAGGCCCCTTGGGTAAGAGTGACCATAATATGGTGGAATTCTTCATTAAGATGAAGAGTGACATAGTTAATTCAGGAACAAAGGTTCTGAACTTAAAGAAGGGTAACTTTGAAGGTATGAGACGTGAATTAGCTAAGATAGACTGGCAAATGACACTTAAAGGGTTGACGGTGGATATGCAATGGCAAGCATTTAAAGATTGCATGGATGAACTACAACAATTGTTCATCCCAGTTTGGCAAAAGAATAAATCAAGGAAGGTAGTGCATCCGTGACTGACAAGGGAAATTAGGGATAATATCAATTCCAAAGAAGAAGCATACAGATTAGCCAGAAAAAGTGGCTCACCTGAGGACTGGAAGAAATTCAGAGTTCAGCAGAGGAGGACAAAGGGCTTAATTAGGAAGGGGAAAAAAGATTATGAGAGAAAACTGGCAGGGAACATAAAAACTGGCTGTAAAAGCTTTTATAGATACGTGAAAAGAAAAAAGATTGGTTAAGACAAATGTAGGTCCCCTACAGACAGAAACAGGTGAATTGATTATGGGGAGCAAGGACATGGCAGACCAATTGAATAATTACTTTGGTTCTGTCTTCACTAAGGAGGACATAAATAATCTTCCGGAAATAGTAGGGGACAGAGGGTCCAGTGAGATGGAGGAACTGAGGGAAATACATGTTAGTAGGGAAGTGGTGTTAGGTGAATTGAAGGGATTAAAGGCAGATAAATCCCCAGGGCCAGATGGTCTGCATCCCAGAGTGCTTAAGGAAGTAGCCCAAGAAATAGTGGATGCATTAGTGATAATTTTTCAAAACTCTTTAGATTCTGGACTAGTTCCTGAGGATTGGAGGGTGGCTAATATAACCCCACTTTTTAAAAAAGGAGGGAAAGAGAAACCGGGGAATTATAGACCGGTTAGCCTAACATCGGTGGTGGGGAAAATGCTAGAGTCAGTTATCAAAGATGTGATAACAGCACACTTGGAAAGCGGTGAAATCATCGGACAAAGTCAGCATGGATTTGTGAAAGGAAAATCATGTCTCACGAATCTCATAGAATTTTTTGAGAATCTAACTAGTAGAGTGGATAGGGGAGAACCAGTGGATATGTGGTATATTTGGATTTTCAAAAGACTTTTGACAAGGTCCCACACAGCAGATTAGTGTGCAAACTTAAAGCACATGGTATTGGGGGTAAGGTATTGATGTGGATAGAGAGTTGGTTGGCAGACAGGAAGCAAAAAGTGGGAATAAATGGGACCTTTTCAGAATGGCAGGCAGTGACCAGTAGGATACCGCAAGGCTCAGGGCTGGGACCCCAGTTGTTTACAATATATATTAATGACTTGGATGAGGGAATTAAATGCAGCATCTCCAAGTTTGCGGATGACACGAAGCTGGGTGGCAGTGTTAGCTGTGAGAAGGATGCTAAGAGGATGCAGGGTGACTTGGATAGGTTAGGTGAGTGGGCAAATACATGGCTGATGCAATTTAATGTGGATAAATGTGAGGTTATCCACTTTGGTGGCAAGAACAGGAAAACAGATTATTATCTGAATGGTGGCCGATTAGGAAAAGGGGAGGTGCAACGAGACCTGGGTGTCATTATACACCAGTCATTGAAAGTGGGCATACAGGTACAGCAGGCGGTGAAAAAAGCAAATGGGATGCTGGCATTTATAGCAAGAGGATTCGAGTACAGGAGCAGGGAGGTATTACTGCAGTTGTACAAAGCCTTGGTGAGACCACACCTGGAGTACTGTGTGCAGTTTTGGTCCCCTAATCTGAGGAAAGACATCCTTGCCATAGAGGCAGTACAAAGAAGGTTCACCAGATTGATTCCTGGGATGGCAGGACTTTCATATGATGAAAGACTGGATGAACTAGGCTTATACCCGTTGGAATTTAGAAGATTGATGGGGGATCTTATTGAAACGTATAAAATCCTAAAGGGATTGGACAGGCTAGATGCAGGAAGACCGTTCCCGATGTTGGGGAAGTTCAGAACGAGGGGTCACAGTTTGAGGATAAAGGGGAAGCCTTTTCGGACCGAGATTAGGAAAAACTTCTTCACACAGAGAGTGGTGAATCTGTGGAATTCTCTGCCACAGGAAACAGTTGAGGCCAGTTCATTGGCTATATTTAAGAGGGAGTTAGATATGGCCCTTGTGGCTAAAGGGATCAGGGGGTATGGAGGGAAGGCTGGTACAGGGTTCTGAGTTGGATGATCAGCCATGATCATACTGAATGGCGGTGCAGGCTCGAAGGGCCGAATGGCCTACTCCTGCACCTATTTTCTATGTTTCTATGTTTCTAGCACTTTGTATTTTTCACTGGAACAGAATGATCTCAATGTTATCATACAGCCAGTGACGTTGTTGCCCTCAATTATCTCCCTTCACTTTAAACATTTGTCCTTGTTTATTCGGCTTGGAGAGATGCAAGTACTGCTGCTTAAGGAAGTGGAGGCCGGGGCATTCAGCATTATTTAACCTGTCCCCTATCAAGCACCATCGATCTTCCAAAATTCAACAGATTCTAAAGTGTGGATTGGGTGGTAGCAAACGTGGAGGAGGAAACAGTATTGGGAAAAAATGCTGGAAAATGCAAATCATCTTGAGGGAAAACACAACTGTGCTTGTTGGAAAGTGGCAGCTGGACATTTGGAAAATAGCAATAAGATTGGACAGGGTCAACCTGGACTTATGAAAGAGATTTTTGGAAATTTTTGCAGCTGTAATTCGCAGAATATCTTGTGACATACTAATTAATTGGTGCATTTGGATTTTCAAAAGACCTTCAATAAGATGCCACTAAAGAGGTAATAAAACAAGATTATAGCACAGTCTTGTTCATAACCTCTTGTGTGGCACCTTATTGAAGAGGTAGTGTGCTGGCATAGACATAGGAATAGATAAAACACTGGATGTAGGAATAAATGGGTTATTTTCCAGTTGTGAGGCAGTGACCTGCAAATGCCACAGAGGCTGGCACTGGGACCCAACTGTTCACAATCCGTACCAGTGACTGGCTGAAGGGATCATGTAATCTATTCAAGTTTCTGAGCTAGGTGGCAGTTTGATTATAATAGGGAAACTTGGAAGCTTCAGGGAAACATGGACAGACTAAACAAATGGATAAGAACGTAACCCGCAGATGTGGAAAACTATGAAGTCATCTAAATTGGCAGAAAAATGGAAAAGTATTTTGTCAATAGTGGGAGGTTGAAAGTTGTTATTTCAGGGGTCTTGGCTTACATCTAAACAAATCACAGACAGTTCACTTGCAGGTTCAGCATTCAGTTGGAAAGGCAAATGTACACTGGCCTTTATTGTAAGAGAATCTCTATAGGAGAGTGGAGATAACCTGCTTAAATAAACACAGCCTGGGAATACCACAAATGGAATTTGATGACAGTGATTCAAAATGAATGGAGGAAAAGCAGGTGGGGTCACTTATTGCAACCGAATGCACTACGGAATACTCTAGATATGTACACTCAGTGGACACTGTATTAGGTACACCTGTACACCTGCTCATTAATGCAAGTATCTAATCAGCCAATCATTTGGCAGTAACTCAATGCATAAAAGCATGCAGACATGGTTAAGAGGTTCAGTTGCTGTTCAGACCAAACATCAGAACGGGGAAGAAATGTGATCCGAATTACTTTGACTGTGGAAAGGTTGTTGGTGCCATATGGGGTTTGAGTATCTCAAAAACTGCTGATCTCCTAGGATTTTCACATAGGATAGTCTCCATTGTTTACAGAGAATGGTGCGAAAAACAAAAAACTTCCAGTGAGCGGCAGTTCAGTGGGTGAAAACACCTCATTGAAGGGGGAGGTTAGAGGAGAAAGGGCAGACTGTTTCAGGCTGACAGGAAGGTGACAGTAACTCAAATAACCACATGTTACAGCAGCGATGTGCAGAAGGGCACCTCTGAAAACACAGCACATCAAGTGGACTGGGTCATGGCAGCAGAAGACCACACCAGGTATCTAATAAAGTGGCCACTGAGTGCATTTGTGGCACTTGAGGGGATGGCATTAGAAAGACTTGCAACGAGACACTCACTACATGAAATGACAATGGTTACAGATGGAAACTGCAAGTTTCACTGCCATTGACAATGCTGGTTTCACAGGATGTTTACATTGACATTACCAGTTTCGGTACAGTACTTAGATTGAGATTATTTAGGCTTCACTAGGGTGTGGATATTGGCATTGTCTGTTTTACTAGAGCACTGACATCAACATTATTAGTGTCAGCAGGGCACTGCTTATTTATATTTTGTAAGCACTTGTAGCTTTTGGCATGTAGCAATAATTGAAGGCAACTCTTAAAGGGACATACCACACCACGTACAGTACTGTGTGAAAGTCTTAAGGCACACATATAAATAACTAGGATGCCTAAGACATGGACAGTACCGTATTTGTACTGTGAGTTTGTAAACCTGGCAGGAGCAAAGGATGTTGGGAATGGAGTGCCACGGGAGGGGTGTGGGACAGGTCTCAGAGAAGGAGTGCCACGGGTGGAGGTTAGCACGGCTGCAGACTCACCCTACCCCTGAAACACCAAACAAGGTCAATTGATTCCAAACAATTGGATTATTGATCATTACAGAATGTCTCTCTGGTTCTTCCTGCTCCCTCCTCTAGATTTTCCCCTTTTCCCAACCAAGATTCCCCTCTCCCTGCCCCCTTCCCATTCTCAGTCTACAATAGAGACCCGTATCAGAATCAGGTTTATCATCACTCACATATGCCATTTGTTTTTTTTTGCTGCAGCAGTACAGTGCAATACATAAAATTACTACAGTACTGAGCAAAAGTCTTAGGCTCCCTAGCTGTATATATGCACCTAAGACTTGCACAGTACTGTACATCTCTCTTCCAGCCATAGGACTGTTTTGCTTTGAAAGAATGAATAATGCAAAGATGGGATGGGTCAGACTGAGCAGGATAACTGAAGAACATTACCTTAAAGAAACATATTCATTCTACAAGGGGATCATGGGCTTCCTCCTGGGCTGGACCCAGAGATTCCCTGGCATACAGTTAGCAGGGAGTCTCTGTAAAGACATGACTGGGGGCATTGTGGAGGCAAGCAAGGTTGTGTATGGCTACAGCTAAACAAGGATCAGTTGGAAAGTTGGGCAAAGCAAAAGCGAATAGACTTTAATCCCAACAAGTGCTAGGTGATGTATTTTGAGAAGGCAAGCAAGACACACAGTGAATGAAAGCACCCTAGGGAGTGTTGATGGGACTTGGGTTATAAGTCCATTGGCCCCTGAAAGTGGAAGCACACATGGGTGGGTAAGGTAATGAGGAGGGGTTGTGAGACTTTTGCCTTTATCAGCCCGATATTGAATGCAAGAGCTGTGACGTCAAGTTTGTGAATCATTGGTCAGGTTGATAATTTTTCAAAACTCTTTAGATCCTGGACTAGTTCCTGAGGATTGGAGGGTGGCTAATGTAACCCCACTTTTTAAAAAAGGAGGGAGAGAGAAACCGGGGAATTATAGACCAGTTAGCCTAACGTCGGTGGTGGGGAAAATGCTAGAGTCAGTTATCAAAGATGTGATAACAGCACATTTGGAAAGCGGTGAAATCATCGGACAAAGTCAGCATGGATTTGTGAAAGGAAAATCATGTCTCACGAATCTCATAGAAGTTTTTGAGGATGTAACTAGTAGTGTGGATAGGGGAGAACCAGTGAATGTGGTATATTTGGATTTTCAAAAGGCTTTTGACAAGGTCCCACACAGGAGATTAGTGTGCAAACTTAAAGCACATGGTATTGGGGGTATGGTATTGATGTGGATAGAGAATTGGTTGGCAGACAGGAAGCAAAGAGTGGGAATAAACGGGACCTTTTCAGAATAGCAGGCAGTGACTAGTGGGGTACCACAAGGCTCAGTGCTGGGACCCCAGTTGTTTACAATATATATTAATGACTTAGACGAGGGAATTAAATGCAGCATCTCCAAGTTTGCGGATGACACGAAGCTGGGCGGCAGTGTTAGCTGTGAGGAGGATGCTAAGAGGATGCAGGGTGACTTGGATAGGTTGGGTGAGTGGGCAAATTCATGGCTGATGCAGTTTAATGTGGATAAATGCGAGGTTATCCACTTTGGTGGCAAGAACAGGAAAACAGATTATTATCTGAATGGTGGCCGATTAGGAAAAGGGGAGGTACAACGAGACCTGGGTGTCATTGTACACCAGTCATTGAAAGTGGGCATGCAGGTACAGCAGGCGGTGAAAAAGGCGAATGGTATGCTGGTATTCATAGCAAGAGGATTCGAGTACAAGAGCAGGGAGGTACTACTGCAGTTGTACAATGCCTTGGTGAGACCACACCTAGAGTATTGTGTGCAGTTTTGGTCCCCTAATCTGAGGAAAGACATCCTTGCCATAGAGGGAGTACAAAGAAGGTTCACCAGATTGATTCCTGGGATGGCAGGACTTTCATATGATGAAAGACTGGATGAACTAGGCTTATACTCTCCGGAATTTAGAAGATTGAGGGGGGATCTGATTGAAACTTATAAAATCCTAAAGGGATTGGACAGGCTAGATGCAGGAAGATTGTTCCCGATGTTGGGGAAGTCCAGAACAAGGGGTCACAGTTTGAGGATAAAGGGGAAGCCTTTTAGGACCGAGATGAGGAAAAACTTCTTCACACAGAGAGTGGTGAATCTGTGGAATTCTCTTCCACAGGAAACAGTTGAGGCCCGTTCATTGGCTATATTTAAGAGGGAGTTAGATATGGCCCTTGTGGCTAAAGGGATCAGGGGGTATGGAGAGAAGGCAGGTACAGGGTTCTGAGTTGGATGATCAGCCATGATCGTACTGAATGGCGGTGCAGGCTTGAAGGGCCGAATGGCCTACTCCTGCACCTATTTTCTATGTTTCTATGTTTTCCCTGGAGCAGAGAAGGCAGAGGGGAGGGGTCTTGATAGAGATATGTGTATAAAATTAACAAGGGCGTAGATAGGGTAGGTAGTAGAAATGTTTTTCCCTTAATGAGTCATCAAAGACAAGAAGGCTTAGTCAACTGGAGTTTATTCATACGCGCCAGTATGGTGATGCATGGATACAATAAAAACTCGCTGGTAGTAGTGTCATAAGCACATGGCTACAAGCAACACACAGAACATAAGTTCTTATACAAGACAGTGAAAAAAGGTGAGAGGTAAGAGGTGTAGAGGGATTTGTGGGGGAGTTTTTTCACTGAGGTTCTGTAATGCTCTGCCTGAAGAAGTACTGGAGACAGATGTGACAGTGATGTTGGGGAACAGACAGACAGAAGCACGTAGACAAGTTCTTGAGGCATCAAGGCATAGAGGGCTGGCAATTGGCGAAATGCAGGTAAATATCCGCTGGGCCAAAAGGCCTGTTTCAGTGCTGTGTGTGGTAAACCATGTGTATAAGCTGTAACTGGGTTACCTGTCTGGACACGCCCTTCTGCTGACTGCTCCTGCGACTCCTCCCACAGACCCCATAAAGACGGTTGTGCCACTCCTCCCCCCCTCGTCCGGGATAGGGATGTAGCATGACGTAGTCCATTTCATTGTTGATAAAAGCCTTTCAGTATTTACTACCAGTCTTTTGGAGTAATTGATAGTGCATCAATTTTATTAACAATAATTTTAAGGCATGGAACACGTCCTGAGACCCGACAAGTTAGACCTCGACCCGCAAACACATGAAGCCGGAAACGCTTTTGAACTCTGGCTGGCCTGCTTCTAATCATACCTGGAGGAGATTGAAGTGACCGAGTCCGCCGTGAAGCGCAGAATTCTCCTCTCCGGGGTCAGTCCACGGGTCTATTCAATGATTAGAGACCAGCTGAGCTACGATGGCATGATGAGCGCCATCCGAAGACAATACCTGCGGCCTGTAAATAACGTCTATGCGTGACATTGCTTAGCGATGCAGCTGCAGCGGCCGGGGAGTCAAGCGCTGAGTTCGTCCGGGCCCTACACACACTCGTACGGGCCTGGGACTGCCGAGAACTGACGGCTGAACAGCGTGCGGAACTCCTAGTAAGAGACGCCTTTGTCACAGGGACCAGGTCAGTGTATGTGTGCTGGAATATGCTGCTGGAATATGCCAACCTTACCTTACACTCAGCGATTGAGCTGGCCGACACACTGGATGCCGCTCTGCACAACTCTGACGCTCTCCAGGCACGTGATCTCCTGACGGCCTCATGGACGCCGCAGACCCCGCAACCCGCCAGCAAACCGACCACAGCTGCTGCCAGTCGCGAGTCTGTGAAGTGCTACTTCTGTGGACTCGAGGAGCACCGCCAGAAATGCTGCTCCAGCTGCGGAAAGAAGGGCTGCCTCACCAAGGCCTGGTATTCCAAACTGCGAGTGGGATCGAGCAGTGCCGCATGCGAGACGTGGGGGTCGCCATCTTGCCTGCATGCCGCCACCTTGTACGAGACATGGGGGCGGCCATCTTACAACCCATGGGTGCTCACCAGGCATCCCACCGCACCGGACCAAGACAGCGACTCAACTCTGGCCTCCGTGACCCTCGACCAAAGCGCTCCCCATCAGCTCGCAAGGTCAATGATGGACATCCTGGTGGAGGGGCACAGGACAAGCTGCCTGTTTGACACGGGCAGCATGGAGAGTTTTATCCACCCGGACACGATGCAGCATTGCAGACTCATGATACAGCCGGTAAGTCAGAGGGTCACTATGGCTTCCGGGTCGCATGCAGCAGACATCCGGGGGGATTGTGTAGCGACGCTAGTGGTGCAGTGCATAGAATATCGAGACTTTAAATTACTGGTCATGCCTCAACTGTGTGCCGCCGTGCTATTGGGGCTGGACTTCCAAAGTCACCTGAAAAGTGTGACGTTGGAGTATGATGGGCCCCTCCCATCAATTACTGTTGGAAATCCTCAGTTTTGTAGGAATACGTCACATACCCCGCTACTGACCACACACACACCGACCCGCACATCCCACCCAACACCATGCCAACTGCCGCACTACCAACACCACTTGTGGCCTCTCCACCCTCAAGATCCCTCCCCCACCACTGTTCGCCAACCTGACCCCAGACTGTAAACCTGTGGCAACTAAGAGCAGGAGGTACAGCGCGGGGGCAGAGCCGGAGGTGCAGCGGCTGCTCAAGTCCTTGGAGGGTGCAGGTGGTTGTTGTTCGGAATGGGGAGAAGAATAGGATGGTCATGGACTATAGCCAGACCATCAATAGGTTCACTCAGCTCGACGCGTACCCTCTACCCGCATCGCGGATATGGTCAATCAGATAGCACAGTACAAGGTGTACTCGACCATAGACCTAAAATCCGCTTACCATCAGCTCCCCATCTGCCGGGAGGACCGCCCTTACACCACCTTCGAGGCGGACGGCAGGCTTTATCACTCTCTGTGCGTCCCCTTCGGTGTCACGAATGGTGTATCTGTTTTCCAGAGGGAAGTGGACCAGATGGTGGACCAGTGCCAACTGAAGGCCACGTTCCCATATCTGGATAACATCACCATCTGCGGTCATGACTGGCAGGATCACAACAACAACCTCCGAAAATTTCTCCAAGTGGCCAAAGTTTTCAATCTCACCTATAACAAGGACAACTGTGTATTTGGAACGAACCGACTTGCTATCCTTGGGTGTGTCGTGGAGAATGGAGTCATTAGCCCTGACCCTGACCGTATGCGCCCCCTGTTGGAACTCCCTCTTCCCAAAACCCTCAGAGCCCTTGAAAGGTGCCTGGGCTTCTTTTCATATCGCGCCCAGTGCATCCCTAACTACGCAGACAAGGCCTGCCCCCTGGTCCAGTCCACCACATTTCCCCTCTCAGCCGAGGCCCGCGCGGCCTTCAGCCGCATTAAAGGGGACATTGCTAAAGCAACAATGCATGCGATGGATGAGACAATTCCCTTCCAAGTAAAGAGTGACGCCTCCAACTCCGCGCTGACTGCTACCCTTAACCAGGCGAGAAGATCGGTGGCATTCTCCTCCCGTACCCTTCAAGGACCTGAAATTCGGCACTCCGCGATGGAGAAAGAGGCCCAGGCCATAGTGGAAGCTATTAGGCACTGGAGGCACTATCTTGCCAGCAAAAAGTTCACCCTGCTGTCTGAACCAGCGCTCAGTCGCATTCATGTTTAATAACCAACAGCGGGGCAAAATCAAAAATGATAAAATTCTGAGGTGGAGAATCGAACTCTCCACCTACAACTATGACATCATGTACAGGCCTGGGAAGCTCAACGAGCCCTCCGATGCCCTATCCCGGGGAGCGTGCGCCAGTGCGCAGATCGACCGGCTATATGCCTTACATGCAGATCCTTGTCACCCGGGGGTCACCCGGCTTTTCCACTTCGTGAAAGCCCAGAACCTGCCTTACTCCCTTGAGGAGATCAGGACGATGACCAGGGACTGCCAAGTCTGCGCAGAGTGCAAACCGCACATCTACCGACCCGAAAAGGCACAACTCATCAAGGCCACCCGCCCCTTTGAGCAACTGCATGTTGACTTTAAGGGTCCCCTTCCCTCCACCGACCGCAATGTGTACTTTCTTAACGTAATTGACGAGTACTCGCGATTCCCCTTCGCCATCCCCTGCCTCGATACCACTACCACGTAAGTCATGAAAGTCCTGCTCAAGCTCTTCACCCTGTTCGGATACCCATGCTATATCCACAGTAACAGAGGGTCCTCATTTATGAGTGACGAGCTGCGCCAATACCTGTTGGCTAGGGGAATTGCAACTAGTAGGACCACGAGCTATAATCCCCAGGGGAATGGACAGGTAGAGAAGGAGAATGGCACGGTGTGGAAAGCCACACTCTTAGCCCTCAGGTCAAAGGGACTGCTGGTATCCCGCTGGCAGGAGGTCCTTCCCGAGGCACTCCACTCCATCTGCTCCCTGTTATGCACGGCCACCAATGCCACCCCTCATGAGCGGCTCTTTTCTTTTCCCAGAAAGTCGACCACTGGGACCACCCTACCAACTTGGCTGACGTCCCCGGGGCCAGTGCTGCTCCAGAAACATGCGAGGAGCAATAAATACTCCCCGATGGTCGAGAGGGTTCACTTACTTCATGCGAACCCCCAGTATGCCTACGTGGTTTTACAAGATGGGCGGGAGCACACTGTCTCTATCTGCGACCTGGCGCCCGCAGGAGCACTGGACCCCTACCCTGAACACTCTATTAACACCGTATCCACGGATATATATACCCATGAGACACCGTGCACTCCAAGCCCTACACAGACACCACACGACACTCCCATACCGGGTGCGACGCACACGCATGAGGGATTACCGACGCCTAACGTGCTGGCACCTCAAGTCAGGCCGGAGCCAGCACAACCACCGTCGCTGGTGCAATCACCGCCGGTGTCATGTAGGTCACAGCAACGGACTCGACCGTCTGATAGACTTGACCTGTAAATACTGTTACATGCTCAAGGAGATCTGTTTTTTTTTGTGAGAATGATGTAATGGTCTTTTGGAGGTCACCTGATGTGATTTTCCCGCCAAGGTGAGGTCACGTGATGACATGTGCCCCGTGACTATGTAAGGGTCGACTCAGGTGACGCAGTGGGATTTTGAGTTTGTAGATTTCCAGGTAGAATGTGTTGTGCCTCCATTTCTGTTGCGTTTGTTTTTGTGATGCAGTTTCATTTTTAAAACGGTTGTACGTTCTGTTGAAAGATTCCATATTACTTGGACTGGAAATTTGTGGCTGGAAGTGCCAATTTACTCAATTCCGACAGTTTTGAAGGGAGAGTGAAGAATTCGTCGAAGTGAAGGATCGAGAGAAGTCAGCATCATTTGGCAGCTTAATAAAGGATCAACCTTATTAGTCTTCGTTGAAGAGAAGCTGCATTGAGATAACTCTTGTAAAAGCGCAATGAGTTCATGCACAAAGGCTCTCTTTCTCTCTGAAAGGAATTTAAGGTCAGTTGATTTAAACTGTTTATTTTTGGCATCGGGAATCCTGTGGACAGAACCGGCAGTAAAGGTGCGTCGGTGAAGAAATCATTCTCCAGAGAAGTCTCTCCCAATTGAATGTGTAAAACTGTTGGGCTTTCGAAGTTATCGCTTTAAGAACTGTATCCGACTGTATCACTTTAAGAACTGTTTCCGCATTTAACTCTTTAAGAGCCAGAGCCGAGTGGAGTTGATGAACAGCTGCGTACCTGTTTAACCTCCGGTTAAAGTTTTCCTTTGTTTTCTCTCCCCTTATCGTTTATACGTGTTCAATAAATGTTTGGTAGCTTTTATAAAACCTGTCTCGGTTAATGTTCATTGTTGCCGGTTACGTAACATAATTTTGTTGGGGCTTGGCTGTGATATGTTCCAATTTTGAGTTTAAGTGCTGGTAATTGCCATTGGGGCCAGTACATTTTAGCCCAATTAAGTGGCTGCCCCAATTAACTGAAGCTTAATGGAAATAGTTAAAAAGGTATAAAGAAAAGACAAACTACCATTTACGTGAGTAGCAAATTATGTATTTAAATGAAATACAGAACAAATTAGAACACTACTAAAACTACTACAGTGTACACTACAACAGTATAAAGCCGTGTGTTAGTTCCTAATAGCTATAGCTGCCGTGTTCTTTTGATTGACTGCAAATGAACAAAATCTGCGTAGACACCTAGTGCAGGTAATGGACAGCCTTCAAACAACGATTTTGATGATTGCATCTTCCAACTCTTCATTTTCATTCTAACATTCACGATGATTGTCGATACCTTCAAATTCTTCATAGTTTCTAACTTGTTGAAATAGAGAAATCATTTACAGTATTGCTTTGCACTGTTGTAACTATATG
Organism: Mobula birostris; assembly: GCF_030028105.1. Classification (NCBI taxonomy): domain Eukaryota; kingdom Metazoa; phylum Chordata; class Chondrichthyes; order Myliobatiformes; family Myliobatidae; genus Mobula; species Mobula birostris. The sequence goes on from NC_092377.1 coordinate 31,549,297, forward strand.
TTGTAATTACGTGGTTTTGTCAGTTTTAGTCTTGGTTTGTCCTGTGTTTCTTGTGATATCATTCTGGAGGAACATTGTATCATTTTTTAACGCATGCATTTCTAAATGACAATAAATGAGGACTGAGTGTCCTCATAATCTAATCTAAAAAAATTTCATTTTCAATCCCAGCTGTTTCTGGCATCTCCAAGCCTGAATGTTTGAACCCTCAGTGAACAAATCAGTTCTGAATTGTCTTACTGCTCATTACTTGCTACTATCAGTGACAAAAATCACTACTTTTTGAACAGAAACACAGTCAAGTGACACAATCTAAAACTTGCTTGCTCTAAGTACAGTGCAGTGTCTAATGGCCATACAACGTGCATGAGTCTGACTCTGGTTAGAAACTGTTCAACAATAGTCCCCTGTCCCAATTAGGCATAGTGTCCCAAATAAACAAGGAAATTCTGCCACTTTCTCGATTTGCTTATATTCTTTAAGAGTTGTCCCAATAAGTGATTGCCCCGATCAACCAATGGCCAAATTAACTGAAATCTGCTTTATATACAAAAGAATGCGTCTAAAACACAGTGTAGAATGATTGATGAAAGATCAAGTCTCATGCCTTTCTGCTCATTGGCGACTCCAATTTACAATGACTGGTGTGGAAAATCTTGGAGGTCCTCGGCATCGATCGTGATGCAGTCTGAGGAGAAGTCTAGTGAGCTTGTTCACTACTCACACAGAGTGCGCTTGCGCCGGTCGTGCATGCAGCCTGTTACAGCCGTTCCGACTAGTATTCTTACTTTTTTCTTCTTACTTTTTAACTTACGTTATTTTTTGTATTTTTTTTCTCACAGTAACATGTTGAAGCTCACCCTCTCTAAAATGCTGGTGGAGAGAGTTTTATCTGGGTTCTTAGTGCTTCTGGGACGGAAGCATGGTCACATTGTGTATTCCAGGGACCAGCTGATTGAGCTTATGCCGGCTGGTTTAGCGAGCAGAGCGGCGGACACCCCTGCTGAAATCTGGAGGAAAACACACAGAGGATGCAGAGGGGGATCACAAAGTCGAGGAAAGAGGACCGGGTCGTGACAACAGAGACTTATAGAGAAGAGGAGTTCGGTGGGTAATAAAATGGACAAGTTCACGGCGCTAGCCAGGCGTCAGAGGACATTTCAGGAGTGCAATGTTATGTGTTTTACTGGAACGGGGCTGCACGAGGACATACCCGATCAAAACTTCTCCATGGACGGCTTCTAGACTGCTCGGGCTGACCAGAAGTGCACTGAGAGCGGTAAGCGTAAAGGAGTTGGGTGCTTACTGTTCTGGTTAGCAACAAATGGTGCAATCCGAGTCATATTACGATCGAGGAATGTGCTTGTAGACCGGATATTGAACTTTTTGCTGTTGGACTTCGGCCATATTCCACCGAGATACAACACTGGGCGGCACGGGAGGTTGTTCCTGCCTGTGGCCATCGGACTTTGCAGCTCCTCCCGTGGAGGGTCAGACACCCTGAGCCAATAGGCTGGTCCTGGACTTATTTTCCATCTGGCATAGTTTGCATTTTGTTGTTTGATTGTCTGAGGTTTTTGTATTGCTATATTTATGCTCTATTCTTGGTTGATGCAGCTGTAACGAAACCTAATTTCCCTCGGAATCAATAAAGTATATCTATCTATCTATAAACAAGGAAACTCTGCTTCTTTTCTAACTTCTGCATTCCATTCAACTATAATTTTAAAGCTAGTTATTTCTTAATGAATTTTACATGGTCAACTGAACCAGTTTCACTCGTCTCTGAGAAAAGACAATTGATCATGTCATTTCACACTCCTTAACGTCTCACGTGTGCATGCTGCAAGACCGCAAGGACCCTATGAGCATCGTCTGTTTCTTCCCCTCTGTAGGCGAGTGACAAGTTCCTCCAGCAGTTTGTGTATGTTGTCATGAAACACGACCTTCTGTTTTACTTATTGTCCTGATTAACATACCTGCTCATTATGAGAACTATGGCCTGACAACTCCATTTTGAATGAAAAGATATGCTTTTAACCCTCTCATTACACATGCAGAGGTGAGAGATCTACAAAATCGGGTTCCGGGATGAGACATTACAGATACAAGGATAGATTGGAGAAGTTTGCAGAAGCTGCTTTGGTGAAGTTAAGTCTCAGGGTAAATTTGATAGAAGAGGAATTAAAAGTGACACAGGGCAAAACTTCTTATGAAACAGTATGTTGATGGAATGCACTGTCCCGAGGTGTGGTGAAGGCTGGTTTCAATGTGGTCTTTGAAAAAGGAACTGGATAAGTATAGGGCAAGGAAAATGTATAGAGAATAGGTATGTGGGGTGGGGGAGGAGGGCGGAACTGAGTTGGTCTGATAGACAGCCATTGTGGACATAAGGGGCTGGAAGGTAACCTATTTATTTTTAATTCTCTCTGTTCTGATGAAACGTTATCAACCTGATATATTAACCTTATGGGTGCCTCTCTCCACAGCTGCTGCTTATGTGCCAAGTTCTTCCACCTTTTTTGTGTCTTTATTCTAATTTTCCCATTTGATTCCCCTTTACAATCAACTGCATTTTTGCACTTTGGAGATTTGCAGTCAGCGAGGAGCCTTGAAAATACAATCATGTTCCCATTTTCATTTTCTGTTACTGCCAACAAGGCTCGCAGGCAGAGTGTGCTAACACCCCAAAGGCACAGCAGACATCAGGACTGAACCCAGGTGTCCGTACCTATGAACCGTCAGCACAGAATGCTGCATTACCACCCTGACTTCTTTTCCATCCATCATTCAGGTCAGGAGTGTGAAGCCGTGCCTTCTAGTTGACTAGATGTGCGAAGCTGCAGCAACTGTGCTTCCCCAATACTAGTATCAGTATAATGTAGGCCTCTCGAACGGAATTCTCAGCCCTCGGCCTTCACTCCCCACCCCCTCCATCCACCCACCCACCCACAGTCACTCTCACCACTTGCAAAATGCAATGCAACAACTCATGCCAGATTCTTTTCCAGTTCCTCCCAAACTATGCAGCCACTACCACCAGGCCAGCCACAACAAGGAAGCAGGATCACCTGCAGGTTCTCCTCCAGACTACATGTTCTCTTATATTTTCTGTTGGATACAAATATCTCCTGCAGCCCCTTAACCGTCAGCACTGTGGGAAGATTGAAGCTCAAAGATTGCGGTGGTTCTGGAAGATGGCTGACCGTCACCTTCTCAATGAAATCGGGCTTGACCATCAACAATAGGCCTTGTCTTCAATGACCACATCCTGAAGACGGGATCTCAATACCTGAACACGGTACATGGTATGTGGTGCTTTATAGCCTTCTAAGATTATATTATCTTCATTGGCTTATTGTTGTTTTGTTTGACAGGTGTTTTTTCTCCTCACACTTCTAATTGCTTTTTGTCAAAGCACTCCTCCAGTTCGTGGCTGCATCGATGGACCACAGCAAAGCTGTCTCGGATCCTGGTGAGAGGGCATGTTTGGACCAGGTGGTGGGCATCCTGGGATGTAGCAGCACATGGGCAAGCTGGGGCTTGTTGGGCGCCCTGTTATGATATACTTGTACATGCACTCGTGAGCAGACGATTAAAGTTGGTGTGCATGTGCCATTGTTTTTATCTGAAATATCTGTCTCAAAACATGGTGGCAGCGGTGGGGCTCGGAAAATTGCTTTTTCCAACCGCAGAGCCCGACTTTTTCAACTTGCAGTTGGCAGCATAATAATAGCGCAGCTCTGAAACGTCGGAGAGTGAGGGTAAGAATAGAAAAATGTCCACTGAGACGAGCAACCAGCCACAAATAGAGAAAGGTGCAGTAGCAATGCCTGGAGGTAAGACAGCAGAATCTCAGTGGCACCCAGCACCTGCGGGCGACCCCGTGCCGGGGAACCATGGTCGGGACAGAAGTCCTCCCCCAGTCAGCGGCATCCGCCCACCACTGGCCGTGATGGTCAACCGCAGAGTGATGGACAGATGGAAGACATGGCGGCAGATGTGGACCAAGCACAGCATCATAGCACAACTGCACAAACAGGTTCCAGCGTACCAGACGGCATTATTTTTACATACAATTGGACCGTCAGGACTTGAAGTCTACAACAGTTCTGTGTTCGCAGATGAGGCTGAAGGCCAAGACCTCACAAATATTTTAGCTGCATTTGACAGATATGCTATCGGTGAGAAAAATGAGACGTATGAACAGTACTTGTTCAACAAGCCGCAACAAGAACAAGGTGAGACCTTTGAATCGTTTCTTGCCAGCTTTAGGTCTCTTGCAAAAACATGTAATTTTTGCTTGTGTATGTCAGACGATCTGCTGAGAGACAAGATCGTACTGGGCATTAACGACTCCCAAACCAGAAGACATCTGTTACAAGAAAGCTATCGCTCAATGACTGCACTGACATCTGTAAAAGCACAGAAATGGCTGAATCACTCCTACAAGCGTTCAGTACAGCTGCAGATAGCAGGTCCCCTACTGTCCATGGGATTAAACCTCGCACTAACAAGAAAGGTTCAAAGCATCCTGGACAGAAGGCTAGTGCTACTGGTGGAGCCAGAGCAAAAGGCACCTTGATCAGCCACAGAAGCAAAGTAAACCCTTGCAAGTACTGTGGCATGGAACATGCAGGAGACAAGCAACAATGCCCGGCATAGGGACAGGTGTGCAAGGCATGTGGCATTCGAAATCACTCTGCAAAGGTATGCAAGCAGAGGTCCGGGCATGGGGTGGAAGCACAAAGCGATGACCATACTGACAGTGACAGCAGCACCAAGTTTATCGACAATGTCATACTGGTGGTCAGCAGTTTGAAGACAAAGGATGATGTATTCGCACAGACGCTCATCAATGGAAAGCCGATAGACTTCCAAGTCAACAGCGGGGCGAGCATTAATAATTTACCCTGCAAGTACTTGGAGGGAGTAGACCACACACTAAGACAATGCACAAAAAAGCTTCTGAAGTGGAACAAGACCACTATGAATGCAGAAGGGATGTGCAGAGTGAAATTGCATAACCCCATGACGAACCGCAAGTATTCTGTTCAGCAGGGCCAGCCAGCAAATGAAGCTGATGATGGTCAACAATGACAACTTTCGCGGGGTGCATGCACCTACATTTCAAGAAGAACAATGCACACCAGAAGAACGCTATGCAGAGGTGTTCGATGATGCGCTTGGGGAGCTTCCGGGTGCAGCCCACCAGCAGATTGATGAGGAAGTTCAACCCACAGTGTTACCCCCATGATGTCTACCTCACACTATGAAGCAGAAAGTGAAAGCTGAGCTTGATCAACTGGTAGACCGCAACGTGATAGCTCCATTCCATGAACCAACAAGGTGGGTTAGCCAGTTTGTGGTCGCAGTGAAGAAGAATGGCAATCTTCGTATATGCATTGACCATTGAACAAAGCGCTGAGGAGAGAATACTACCCCCTTGCAGTGATAGAGGACACTTTGCCAGATCTTGACCAGGACTAGGCAGAAAATGGTCTGGCACAGCCAAGAAGGGCCAAAGGGCCTGTTTCTGTGCTGTAGTTTCTATGGTTCTATGGTTAAGGTTTTCAGCAAGCCTGATATGAGTTCTGCATTCTGGCAAGTGAAATTGGACTGTGAATCAAGCGTGCTCACCACTTTCAACACACCTTTCGGGCAATATAGATGGCTCAGCCTCCCGTTTGGAACCAGTGTTTCATCAGAGATCTTCCAGCGTAGGCTGCATCAGGCACTGGAAGGACTATCGGGAGTGATCTGCGTTGCAGACGACATTCTGGTGTACAGAAAAGGGGAAACACAGGAAAAGGCGATCGCCGATCATGATGTGAAACTTGAGCAGCTATTACAGCGTTGTGCAGGGCAGCATATCAGGCTCAATAAGAACAAATCTGTCTTCAGAGCAACAGAGATACCCTTTTTGGGGCATCTCATCACAAGTGAGGGACTTCAGCCTGATCCTAAAAAGGTCGCTGATGTTCTCAACATGCCAGCACCCACAGATGTGCAGGAAGTGCAGCGATTGATTGGATTTGCCAACTACCTGAGCCGTTCTCTACCAAGTCTCTCAGATACCCTTGAGCCAATAAGACAGCTGAAAAAACCAGATGTAGCATGGGAGTGGTCAGCTGAGCAGCAAAACGCTCTCTCCAAGATCAAGTGGATGGTATGCGAAGCAGCGGTGTTAGCAGACTACAATTCTAAGGAAGAGCTAACCATCCAATGTGACGCCAGCAACAAAGGCCTAGGGGCAGCACTCCTCCAGAATGGACGTCCGATCGCATACGCAAGCAGAGCGCTAATGACACAGAGACGTGTTACGCAGCGATCGAAAAGGAAATGCTCACAATCGTTTTAGCACTTGAGCATTTTCATCAATACACTTCTGGCTGCTTCACAAGAGTACTCAGCGATCACAAGCTGCTCAAAATGATAGTTAAGAAGCAGTTGGTGAAGGCACCAAAGCGCCTACAGGGAATGCTTCTTCGCCTGCAGAGCTATGACTTCGACATCACCTGCTGTCAAGGTAAGCTCATGCACCTCACGGATATGCTATCACGAGCAGTTAGCGGTACTCCAGGCCAGGAGAACGGCTTCGACGAAGTCAACATGCTATTGCACCTGCCAATCCGTGATGAGCGTCTAGAGCAGATTCGCATAGAAACAGCGAAAGATGACACACTACAGACGTAGGCCCTTGTGGCTACGGGGGTCAGGGGGTATGGAGGGAAGGCTGGGGCGGTGTTCTGAGTTGGATGATCAGCCATGATCATAATAAATGGTGGTGCAGGCTCGAAGGGCCGAATGGCCTACTCCTGCACCTATTTTCTATGTTTCTATGTTTCTATGAAACACATAATCATCAGTGGATGGCCGAGCGAACGTGACGTGCTACCAGAGCAACTCACACCTTACTATAGCTATAGGGATGAGCTCGCAGTCCAAGATGGCTTAATCTTCAAAAGTGAGCATGTCATCATACCGCAAAGTGAGCGAAAGCAAATGAAGGAAAGAATTCATTCGTCACATTTGGGCGTAGAAGGATACCTCAGACGCGCACGCGAATGTCTTTTTTGGCCAGGCATGAGCAGCGACATCAAGCAATACATTGCTACATGTGATGTTTGTGGCACATATGAAATGAGTCAGCAGAAAGAATCGCTTATGAGTCGTGAGGTACCTGCTCGGTCCTGGGAAAAGATAGGTACCGACCTGTTTACATTCTAAGGAAAAGAGTACCTTGTCACTGTTGATTACTACAGCAATTTCTTCGAGATAGACCTTCTTTGCAATACGACCAGCGCAGCCGTTATTTGCAAATTGAAAGCTCATTTTGCGAGATATGGTAGCCCAACACAAGTGGTTAGCGATAATGGGCCACAATACACGTCAGCGGAGTTTCACAGATTTGCACGAGAATGGGGTTTTGAGCACTTGTGTAGCAGCCCCGGAAATAGCAGAGCGAATGGAAAAACTGAATCAGCAGTTAAAACAACGAAGCGGATCCTCACAAAGAGCAACAAATCACGAGCAGATACCTACCTCGCACTTCTAGGCCATCACAACACACCTTCGCGAGGGCTCAGCACGAATCCTGGCCGGCGTTTGATGAATCGCCGGACACGCACGCTCCTGCCTACAACAGCGAGTTTACTGGAACCCAGAGCTGTACGCAAATGCGAGCGTATGAAACAACACATCCAGCAGCAGGCCAACAATGACAAGAAATCAGCCAAAGACCTTGCCCCACTTGATGAAGGGGATACCGTGCGTATGCAGCCCATGGTGCAAGGTAAAAAGAATTGGGAGAAAGCAATCGTGTGTCGGTGCCTTGATGAGCGTTTATACGTAGTTCTTCTGGGATCTACCGAAGTAATCGCACACATCTACGAAAGACGGCTGAGGAACCGCCTGAAAAGCTAATCACATATGAACGGGCAAAACCAGGTCAAACAACTGAGATCAATGACCACAGTGTGCCTACCGCATTAAATGCACACAACCAAACACTAGCAGAGGCTAATGACACAACACAAACATTGAAACATGCACATAATAAACAACAGGACTCGGACAAAACAGTAAAAGCTCGTTCTGGCCGCACAGTGAAAAGGCCACAATATCTAGAAGACTGTCCCACATTAAATAATAGCATGAAAAATTGAACAATAAGTCTGTGACTCTATTTAGCATTTTAATGTCATGTTTATACTCAAAGAAGGACCATGTACTATTTGAGATTGTGTAGTTTGTAGTCTGAAGTAAAAGTCGAATTTTAGTATGTTTTATATTTTGCATATATGCTTATACAAACAGAAATAATTTGTAGTATGTATTTGTGACAGGCATAAGAGACATAAGGCATGATTAATGAATCCTTCGAAAGTTAATTCCATGAAAATACACTGGAAAGCAGACTTCAGAGAAATTGAGTTTAATTAATACAATTGTTCCTTTTCTTTGTTTTGATAAAAAGGGGGATGTTATGATATACTTGTACATGTACTCATGAGCAGACGATTAAAGCTGGTGTGCATGTGCCGTTGTTTTTATCTGAAATATCTATCTCGAAACACGCCCCATCAGTGTGGTGTTAGCGCTGTTTTGGCATGTCGACTTCTGAGCCTATTTGCGGCTGTCCAGTTTTTTCCGGGTAGCTGTAGTAAAGCCCAGGAGGAGTGAGGTGGGGGTCGTCGATCAAATCTCCGCTGGGAGGGGTGGGGCATGTCGGTATGCCAGTATTGGTGCCATTCAGTGTGTTTATTATAGGAGTCAAATTTTTTTTCAAGTTGTAGAAGTGTTTTTGGGATTTGAGTCGGGAAGTTGGAGGAGCATTTTCAATGAGATTACGAATTGGAATGCTGTTGGACATATTTTGGATACGCTTGTAGAATTTTGCTGAAGCTGCGCTCTACAAATCTCCGGAGGATTTCATTTAAACAAGTGTTGACTGTCCCTGATAGCTGGTCTGATTTTGAGGATTTGACTGTGAGCCTTGGCCGCCCCCATGTGGCTGAATTCCAACTATTTACAAATGATTGCACTTGCGTATCCTAACCCCCTCAGCATTTTACATTCTGCAAGGTTATCCTAATTATATTTTTCAGATTAATCTACAAATTAATGTACTTATACTGTTCCATGTGTGCAAATGATCTACCATTATCTTGAAAGAGAGCTTTTCTCATCAAGAGTGTTAGTTAAGCTGTAAAAAGTCTTTGAACAAATTCTAATATCAGATTTCCTGCACATAAATGGCAATTTGGCTGCAATGTATTTTTGATTGAACAAGTCACTAACAGGGAACTAAACAGGTGAATCTTTTGATGTTCATTGCAATGATGTTATATAACAAAGCAGAGACTTGAAATCTATACAATCAACACCCATACAAATGTCAACACACAGCCGTGAAAATCATTATTACTGATTTATCTTTCCTTCAGCATTGAGAAGAACATGTCTGGTCCATAAAGGGGTGAGAACCTACTGGACGCCTAAGCAGTAAATCTGCTCGACCTCATCTTCTGATATAAAATTGAAAACTTGTGAAATATTCAGCAGGTGAAGTTAAAAGCAATTAGTATTTTAAGCCCAGGATCTTTCATCTACCCTGTTGAATATTCCAATATTTTCTTCTTTTATTGTGAAATTCCATCTTCAGCAGTTTTTAAAATTTCACCTCCCTTGTCTTCTTTCTGATTTAATTCACAGATCACAACAACAGTCCCAGGAATGATTAGTCAATTTATCAGAATCCCCGATGAGCACAACTATGGCATTGGTGAAGCTGGCTCCTCGCGTTGAGTTCCAGCTCTTGAATTTCCTTGATCTCCCCACCGTGGCTGCTTTTTCTGATATTGTCTTCTTTCCCCTTGCATAAAGCCTGGCTTGCTGAATGGAATAAATTTTGGAAGTCTCATTAGTGCAGGACCTCATCCAGTTGGAGTTTGGACTAGGAAGGAAGGCATGGATGCCAGCAAGTCCAATTGAGTTGTTTTTGCCTTTCTGCATGTGAGGTTTTTTTGAGTGACACATCCAATTCTTCAGTATGCATTTCCACTAATCAAGATTTCACTTAAACAGACGCACCTTATATGCATCTTTTTCTTCTTAATCATTAGTCTCTGTTTTACTTTTTTTTCTTTTCCCCTTGGCAATTTATATGTTGTTTCATTTGCAGATTTCTCCATTTAATCTGAAATAGCAACTTAACTTTCATTTCACAGTAACTGCTTGATGTATTGAGCATTTACAACATTTTCTGTTTTTTTTCTACTGAAGCCTATGTCAAATGAAAAGTATGCACAACTTTAACCATCAGTCTCAATGTAGAGAGTGAAATGATAACTTGTCCTAATATGTCTTTGCCCATAGGTTTCTCCTCAGGACATGCATATTCTTATGCTGAGAAACTGACACATGTTTGGCATATAAAACTGTTGTTATGCGTAGCAGTAACGTAATAATGTTTATCGGTCACCAGGAGAGTTCTCAACTTTTTCCATTAACCTATCAAAATGCTTCTTAAATGTTGCAGTCTTACCCTCTTCGTCCACTTCCTCCGGCAGCTTATTCCAGGTAATCACTACCATTTGTGCAAAGAAGTTACCTCTCAGATCTTTTTAAAATTCCTCTTTTCTTACCTTGTTCTATTAGTTTTATGTTATGAGATAAATATTGGCATTGTACAAGGATGGAGCAGAGTTTTCCAATGCACAGATGAAAGATTTTATGATTAGTGAGCCTTCCATTAGATAAATAAAATCGAGGAATAAAATTAGTTTCCATCAATTTATTTCAAACAATATAATTGTCACTTAAATATGACTTCTGCCTATCATGAAACCCTTCTCAGCCCTTCTGCAGACACCCTGCTTCCTCAACGCTACCTGCCCCTCCTTCTATCTTCATATCATCTGCAAATCTGGCCACAAAGCCATCAATTCCTTCATCCAAATCATTGACATACAACGTGAAAAGAAGCGGTCCTAGTCACCGGCAGCCCACCAGAAAAACCTCCTTTATTGCCACTCTTTTCTTCCTGCCAGACAGCCAATCTTCTATCCATTCTAGTACCTTTCCTGTAAAGGTAAGGTAGTGTAGTTGTTGGCACAACGCTTTACAGTACAAGCAACCCAGGTTCAGTTCCTGCCGCTGCCTGTAAGTGTTTGTATGTAGCGTATAATATGCATATTCTGTGTGGTTGTATTTTTACTGATATTTTATAAGGGTTTGTTGACTTGTATTCATCAAGACACGGCAGCATAGGAGGTGAGCTTCAGGACTCTTATTACATGATTGTGATCTTGTGTATGCTTACTGTGCGTGACTGTTGGTTCTGTGTGTTGCATCTTGATCCCGTAGTAATGCTGTCTCTTTTGGCTGTATTCGTATATCGTTAAATGACAATTAAACTTTTAATGATTAATTGATACTGACAGGGCCTACTCCACACTGTATCACAAATAAAATAAATAAATAAAAATACCCCAGGCTCTTATCTTGTTAAGCAGCCTCGTGTGGTACTTTGTCAAAGGCCTTCTGAAAACCCAAGTAAACAACATCTATTGACTCTCCTTTGTTTAACCTGCTTGTTATTTCCTCAAAGAATTCCAACAAATTTGTCAGGCAAGATTTTTCCTTTAGATATCCATGTTGACTTCAGCCTATTTTATCATGTGCCTCCAAGTATACTGAAACCTCATCCTTAGTAATAGACTCTAATATCTTTCCAACCACTGAAGTCAGACTAACTGGCCTGTAATTTCCTTTCTTCTGCTTCCTTCCCTTCTTAGAGAGTGGAGTGACTTTTGCAATTTTCGAGTCCTCAGGAATCATTCCAGAATCTATTGATTCTTGAAAGATCACTACTAATGCCTCCATAACCTCTTCAGCTACCTCTTTCAGAACCCCAGAGTGTGATCCATCTGGTCCAGGTGATTTATCTACCTTCAGTTTCCCAAGCACCTCCTTCTTGTTAATAGCAACTACAGTCACTTTTGCCCCTAACACTCTCAAATTTCTGACATACTACTAGTGTCTTCCACAGTGACAAAAATACTTATTAGGTTCGTTTGCCATTTCTTTGTCTTTTCCAGCGTCATTTTCCAGTAGTCCGATATCCACTCTCACCTCTCTTTTACTCTTTAAATATCTGAAAAAACTTTACCAGAGATTTACCAGGAGCATAACTCCCCATCTCAGCTCCGACTTCTGTGCCTGTGCATTGAAGCAGTGAAAAGCCTTCAGGTTTTTCAGCCCAAGCACCTTCTCCTTAGTAATAACAACTACACTCACTGCTGCCCCTGACACTCTCGCAATTCTGGCATTCTGCTAGCATCTTTCACAGTGAAGACTGGTGCAAAATGCTTATTAAGTTCCTCTGCCATTTCTTTGTCCCCCATTACTGCCTCTCAATCATCATTTTCCAGCGATCTGATATCCACTCTTGTCTCTTTTTCTCTTTATATATCTGAAAACAAGCCCTGTTCCTCCCTCCAACCCATGCACGTACAGCCCCTTCCTTTCCAGTCTGCTTCCTTCATTTCCACTCCTGACACTTGACCCGAAACCTCGAACCTTTATTTCCCTCCATAGACACTGCCTGACCTGTCGAGTTCTTCCAGCATTTTGTGTGTTGCTCAAGGTTTCCAGCATCTCCAGAAGGTCCTGTGTTTATAGAAACCATAGAAACTACAGCACGGAAACGGGTCTTTTGGCCCTTCTTGGCTGTGCCGAACCATTTTCTGCCTAGTCCCACTGACCTGCACACGGACCATATCCCTCCATACACCTCCCATCTATGTATCTGTCCAATTTATTCTTAAATGTTAAAAAAGAACCCGCATTTATCACCTCGTCTGGCAGCTCATTCCGTACTCCCACCACTCTCTGTGTGAAGAAGCCCCCCCTAATGTTCCCTTTAAACTTTTCCCCCCTCACCCTTAACCCATGTCCTCTGATTTTTTTCTCCCCTTTCCTCAGTGGAAAAAGCCTGCTTGCATTCATTCTATCTATACCCATCATAATTTTATATACCTCTATCAAATCACCCCTCATTCTTCTACGCTCCAGGGAATAAAGTCCTAACCTACTCAACCTTTCTCTGTAACTGAGTTTCTCAAGTCCCGGCAACATCCTCGTAAACCTTCTGTGCACTCTTTCAACCTTATTTATATCCTTCCTGTAATTTGGTGACCAAAACTGAACACAGTACTCCGGATTCGGCCTCACCAATGCCTTATACAACCTCATCATAACATTCCAGCTCTTATACTCAATACTTTGATTAATAAAGGCCAATGTACCAAAAAACTCTCTTTATGACCCTAACTACCTGTGACACTACTTTTAGGGAATTTTGTATCTGTATTCCCAGATCCCTCTGTTCTACTGCACTCCTCAGTGCCTTACCATTAACCCTGTATGTTCTACCTTGGTTTGTCCTTCCAACGTGCAATACCTCACACTTGTCTGTATTAAACTCCATCTGCCATTTTTCAGCCCATTTTTCCAGCTGGTCCAAGTCGCTCTGCAGGCTCTGAAAACCTTCCTCACTGTCTACTACACCTCCAATCTTTGTATCATCAGTAGATTTGCTGATCCAATTTACCACATTATCATCCAGATCATTGATATAGATGACAAATAACAATGGACCCAGCACTGATCCCTGTGGCACACCACTAGTCACAGGTCTCCACTCAGAGAAGCAATTCTCTACTACCACTCTTTGGCTTCTTCCATTGAGCCAATGTCTAATCCAATTTACCACCTCTCCATGTATACCTAGCGACTGAATTTTCCTAACTAACCTCCCATGCGGGACCTTGTCAAAGGCCTTACTGAAGTCCATGTAGACAATATCCCCTGCCTTCCCTTCATCCACTTTCCTGGTAACCTCCTTGAAAAACTCCAACAGATTGGTCAAACATGACCTACCACGCACAAAGCCATGTTGACTCTCCCTAATAAGTCCCTGTCTATCCAAATGCTTGTAGATTCTGTCTCTTAGTACTCCCTCCAATAACTTACCTACTACCGATGTTAAACTTACCGGCCTATAATTTCCCCGATTACTTTTCGATCCTTTTTTAAACAACGGAAAAACTTGAGCCACTCTCCAATCCTCCGGCACCTCACCTGTAGACAACGACATTTTAAATATTTCTGCCAGGGTCCCTGCAATTTCAACACTAGTCTCCTTCAAGGTCTGAGGGAACACTCTGTCAGGTCCCGGGGATTTATCCACTTTAATTTTCCTCAAGCCAGCAAGGACCTCCTCCTTTTCGATCTGTACAGTTTCCATGATCTCACTACTTGTTTCCCTTAATTCCATAGACTTCATGCCAGTTTCCTTAGTAAATACAGACGTAAAAAACCTATTTAAGATCTCTCCCCCATTTCCTTTGGTTTCGCACATAGCCGACCACTCTGATCTTCAAGAGGACAATTTTATCCCTTACAATCCTTTTGCTCTTAATATACCTGTAAAAGCTCTTTGGATTATCCTTCACTTTGACTGCCAAGGCAACCTCCTGTCTTCTTTTAGCCCTCCTGATTTCTTTCTTAAGTATTTTCCTGCACTTCTTATACTCCTCAAGCACCTTATTTACTCCCTGCTTCCTATACATGTCATACAACTCCCTCTTCTTCTTTATCAGAGTTGCAATATCCCTTGAGAATCAAGGTTCCTTATTCCTATTCACTTTGCCTTTAATCCTGACAGGAACATACAAATTCTGCACTCTCAAAATTTCTCCTTTGAAGGCTTCCCACCTACCGATCACATCCTTGCCAGAGAACAACCTGTCCCAATCCACGCTTTTTAGATCCTTTCTCATTTCTTCAAATTTGGCCGCCTTCCAGTTAAGAACCTCAACCCTAGGACCAGATCTATCCTTGTCCATGATCAAGTTGAAACTAATGGTGTTATGATCACCGGAACCAAAGTGCTCCCCTACACAGACTTCTGTCATTTGTCCTAACTCGTTTCCTAACAGGAGATCCAATATTGCATCCCCTCTAGTTGGTCCCACTATATATTGATTTAGAAAACTTTCCTGAACACATTTTACAAACTCTAAACCATCTTGACCCCTAACAGTATGGGAGTCCCAATCAATATATGGAAAATTAAAATCCCCTACCCCCACAACTTTATGTTTCCTGCAGTTGCCTGCTATCCCTCTGCAGATTTACTCTTCCAATTCTTGTTGACTATTGGGTGGTCTGTAATACAATCCCACTAATGTGGCCGTACCTTTCTTGTTTCTCGGCTCCACCCATAAGGACTCAGTAGACAAGCCCTCTAATCTGTCCTGCCTGAGCACTGCTGTAATATTTTCCCTAACAAGCAATGCTACTCCCCCACCTTTCATTCCTCTACCTCGATCACATCTGAAACATCGGAACCCTGGAATATTAAGCTGCCAGTCCTGCCCCTCCTGTAGCCAAGTTTCACTAATTGCTATAACATCATAATTCCATGTGTCAATCCACGCCCTCATCTCATCCGCCTTCCCCGCAATACTCCTAGCATTGAAATATATACACCTCAGAAGATTTTTACCACCACTCACAACCTTTCTATTAGCGGATTTGCTTGAACTTTTAACATCATTTATTTTCACCCCAGCCACACTGTCAGCTCTGGCACTCTGGTTCCCATCCCCCTGCAAATCTAGTTTAAAGCCTCCCCAACAGCACTAACAAACCTCCCTGAAAGGATATTGGTCCCCCTGTAGTTCAAGTGTAACCCGTCTCTCTTGTACAGGTCCCACCTGCCCCAGAAGAGGTCCCAATGATCCTGAAATCTGAAACCCTGCCCCCTACACCAGTTCCTCAGCCATTTGTTCATCCTCCAGAGCATCCTATTCTTACCCTCACTGGCACGTAGCACAGGTAGCAATCCTGAGATTACCACCCTTGAGGTCCTGCTTTTCAACTTCCTACCAAGCTCTCTATACTCACACTCCAGGACCTCCTCACTCTTCCTTGCTATGTCATTGGTACCGATATGCACCACGACATCTGGCTGATCACCCTCCCACTTCAGAATGTCATGCAAGCGATCAGAGACATCCTTGACCCTGGCACCTGGGAGGCAACAAACCATCCTGGATTCTCTGTCACGACCACAGAACCTCCTATCTGTACCTTATGATTTAGATTCTGATCTCTCTTAGTACTCACTGAAAAATTGGTTTGGTACATATACTCTTGTCACTTAACAGAGGGAAAACAGCGCTCTGAGTGTAATGAACAGTACTTAGGCACTGCACTGACTCAAACCCACACACAGCGTTGGCATAGATGTGCTCAGCTGATCCCGCGTGATATGCTGTCATAGAGTTGGGCTCTTCAGTTTCTGTCAGTCACGAGTCATCCCAGATGTTATGCTCTGAGCTTCTGGACAATTCTTGCAAGGCCAAAATGTAATGCCTTCTGTAATTACCTTTGAGAAGATGGTGAGTTCTGGAGCACAGTTATGCTATAGTCTGGTTTTACAGCCTTTGCTACATCACTTGCTTTAGCAAGATGATCCATTAGTTTTTTCCAGCTTCCTCTTTGTTGTCTTTAGCTCTTTGCCCTCTGGTTTTAATTCATTTGTTTCAAGTACCATATTTAGTTAACATATTCCTGGCAAATTTCATTTACCTCTCTCATGTAGCCGGAAAATGGCTAAGCTTTTGGAACTGCTAGTCTTTAAAACCAATTCAGAAAGTGACTCGTCATCAAAGGTTAAAGAAGCAAAGCATCAATACACACGTCAAGATAACTTTGAACTCTGTGGATCGTCCAGCTGCCCCATCCCAGTCCTCCTTTTCAATTAGTGTTTGTTTTGATCTCTCAGCTTCCTCTTCCACCTTCCTCTCCTCCGTTCATGAACACAGTGAAGAGACATTGTCTCCTTGTCTTGCCATTCTACTAATTTGCATTTTACTTTTAACTCTGCAGTTATTCATCATTTTTTCTTGGCCTTTCTGTCAACCTATGCCTGCTATCTCTTGAGATTTACTCAACCCAATTCTGTACAGATTTGCTTTTTCACCTGCAGTGTTGATCCATGGCAAACCGTTTGTTTGTTATGCGTTGTTCCACTCTCAGAAATCCTACAAATAAGCCATTTTTGTGGGAGTTCAATTACCCTGCAGGTTCCTCATAGTAATCGGCCAAAACTCATGCTTCTTGATTCACCAGTTTACAAAGGCAAGTGCAAGAACCTCAGCAGGCCAGGCAGCATCTATGGAAAAGAGTGAACAGTCAATGTTTCGGGCCAAGACCATTCATCCGGACTGGAAAAGAAGATGATACATCAGAACAAGAAGCTGGAGGAGGGGGAGGAAGAAGTACAAGGTGAGAGGTAAAACTGGTAGAGTGGAAGGGGTGAAGTAAAGAGCTGGAAGTTGATTGGTGAAAGAGGGCACCTGATAGGAAAGGATAGAAGACTGTGGAAGAAAAGGAAGCGGGGGGAGGACCCCAGGGGGTGGTGGTGAGCAGGTAAGGAGATAAGGTGAGAGAAGGAAACAGGAATGGGGGAATGGTGAAGGGGGGGCACAATTACCAGAAGTTTGAGACATCGATGTTCATGCCGTCAAATTGGAGGCTACCTGGATTCGAATATAACTATATAGCTATATGGACAGGAAAGGAATGGAGGGTTATGGGCTGAGTGCAGGTCAGTGGGACTAGGTGAGAGTAAGTGTTCGGCATGGACTAGAAGGGCCGAGATGGTCTGTTTCCATGCTGTGATAGTTATATGGTTATAAGGTGTTGCTCCTCCTCGTTGTGGCAATAGAGGAGGCCATGGACTGAAATGTCGGAATGGGAATGGGAAATAGAATTGAAACGTGTGGCCTCCAGGAGAGCACGATTTTTTTCTGGTTATGGAGCATAGGTGCTCAGCGAAGCAGACTCCGGATCTACGCCGGATATGCCTGTTCCTGTAAGGAACTGCAGAGAGTTGTCGATGCAGATCATCACATCACAGGAGCCAGCCTCCCTTTTATAGACATTGTCTATACTTCTCACTGCCTCAGTAAAGCAGACAGAATAACCTAAGACCCTCTTTCAGCTTGGACATCCTTTCTTCTCCCTTCTCCCAGCAGGATGAAGATACAAAAGCCTGAAAGCACGTACTACCAAGCTCAAGGACA
Source organism: Mobula birostris (assembly GCF_030028105.1). Lineage (NCBI taxonomy): Eukaryota > Metazoa > Chordata > Chondrichthyes > Myliobatiformes > Myliobatidae > Mobula > Mobula birostris. The sequence goes on from NC_092377.1 coordinate 31,567,461, forward strand.
GCTTTTATCCCACCGTTAGCAAACTCATAAACAGACATCTTGTACAAAAAGGTAGACTCTTAGCCTCCCAATCTACCTCATTGTTTACCTGCACTGTATTTTGTTGGTAGCTTTTACACTATATTCTGTGTTGATATTGTTTTACCTTATTCTACCACAATGCACTCTGCAATGATTTGATCTCTACGAACAGCAAGCTTTCCACTGTATCTTATTTATTTATTTATTTATTTTTGCTCAGCATAAACAAAACTTTCAATTTACAGATACATTTACATTTACATTTCTTCCCCTCATAGATATCAGCTACCAGAACACTTCCATCAAAATATAGACATTACCCCAACATCCTGTACAAAAGCCCTTATTGGTATAGCAGACAGGTTTACATCTACATACTGCAGAAAAGGTTGCCATGTTTTATGAAAACTATTTGTTTTTGAGTGTACCATACACGTCAAAAAGTCCAAAGGAATGTATTCCATGATTAATTTACACCAACCAAAAAGTCCAGGGGCCTTATCGGATATCCAACAAAGTAAAATGTTCTTCCTTGCACAAAAAGTCAGGATGTTAAAAAGTTTTTTCTGATGTGCGTTAATAATACGACTGCTGGGTCGGCCTAAGAGAAAAGACACTGGGTCCATTTCAAGGCCCATCTTCAGAATCTTTTCCATTTCACCCAAAATATCACTCCAGTATGCCTGAAGCTTGGGACGTCCAAAAACAGTGGGTGAAAGTTCCAGTATTTACTTTACATTTAGAACACATTGGAGAAACCCTGTCTTAAATTTCGAGAGACAATCTGGAGTCAGATGGGCTCTATGCAGAATTTTGAGTTGCAGTGCATTAGTACTATTACAAACTGAAATTTTCTTTGCAATATCACAGATGTCTTCCCATGTTTCAGCTGTAATTTCTACTCCCAGCTCTCCCTCCCAGACCTTTCCCAGTTGCTCAACCTCTGCACAAGAACATTCCCTCAGGATGCTGTAAAAAGTACTAATAGAGACTTCACCCTTTGAACAAAACACCCTCTTTTCTGTGTCAGAACTATGGAAATCAGTTAACAATGATGTCTTTTTCTGTATATAATCTCTTACCTGAAAGAAACGAAAAAGATCCTTGTTGGATATGTTAAATTTCTGTACTATTTGACTAAAAGACATCATCGTTCCTTCATCAAACAAATCTCCTAGATGGAAAATACCCTTAGAAATCCAAAGTTTAAATCCAGAATCCAATATGCCAGGCTGAAAATCTGGACTGCTGGTTATTGGAGTGAAGGGTGATATTTACGCTGCGTTGCCCTCAATTTGTCGCACTGCCCTCCGAGCGCTGACTGTGTTAATTGTTATTGGATTGCGACAATATTCCTTAACTAGTTTGATCTTACTGAGGAAATGCAAATTAATAAGAGGGCATTTTGCTTGTGAAGCTTCAATATCTAGCCAAATTGAGGAGGGGTCCCTGCAAACCCAGTCAACCTCATAAGATAAAAAGGAACTTAATTGATATTTTCTGATGTCTGGAAAATCCAGACCCCCTAGACTACTGGGAAGCTGTAACTTAGACATTTTAATACGGGGTCTTTTTTTGTTCCAGATGAAAGAAACAAACCAGCCATTTATTTTTTTAAGTACTTGTTGGGTAAAAATGACTGGAATCATTCGTATTGGGTAGAGCAGACGAGGAAGAATGTTCATTTTGAGCAAGGATATTCGGCCAAGCCAAGAAATGGTAAGAGTGCTCCATTGCTCAAGATCCTGTTTGATTTTGACAAATAACTGTGTAAAGTTAGCTTTGAACAATTGATCAAACGTAGATGTGATAAATATGCCTAAGTAAACAAAACCTGTCTGCGACCTTTTAAAAGGGAAAACACCCTGAATGTCAGGTACTTGCTGCAGATTCCCCAGAGGCATAGCCTCTGATTTAGTAAAGTTTATTTTATAACCTGAAAAGGCACTAAATGAATTGATGCATTGTATAAGGTGGTGCACTGATATAGCAGGGTTTGATAAGAAAATTAGAACATCGTCCGCGTACAATGTAATTTTATGTGACTTTAGTCCTATGTCTGGAGCAGATATTTTGGGGTCTTGCGGAATAGCCTCAGCCCATGGCTCGATCACTGGTGTGAAAAGTAGTGGTGATAAAGGGCAGCCCTGCCGGCTGCCCCTCAGAATACTAAAATTATCCGACCTAATACCATTAGTGAGAATCGCAGCCAAAGCGTCACTATAAAGAACCTTCACCCACCTAATAAAATTATTGCCCAAACCAAATCGTTCTAAAGTGAAAAAAAGATATGGCCATTCGACACAATCAAAGGCCTTTTCTGCATTTAAGGAAACCACCAAGCTGTCCACTGCCTGTTGTTGACATGCCTGAATCACATTAAGTAATCTTCTGATATTGTTAGATGATCTATGGCCTTTTACAAAACCCGTTTGATCCTCTTTTATAATAAAAAGGTAACACAGTTTCTAATTGCAACGCTAAGGTTTTAGATAAGATTTTAAAGTCAACATTTAACAATGAAATAGGCCTGTAGGAGGCATAATCTTCAGGGCTCTTTCCTTTCTTAAGAATTAGGGAGATATTAGCTTCTCTCAATGAAGGTGGGAGGAGACCACAACTAAAAGCATGATTGAACATGTTTAGCATCGGCTCTGATAATAGTCCTGTGAACTCTTTATAGAATTCACTAGTGAGTCCATCAGGACCAGAGGCCTTCCCACTTTGGAGCTGTCTCACAGCTTCCTGTATCTCATGTATAGATAACGGAGCAATGAGGAGGGACTCTTGTTCAGAAGAAATGCCTAGAGATCTAAATTCCTGAAAAAGTACTCCATCCTAGATTGTCCATCATTGCATTGCTCAGATTGATACAATTTAAGATAAAAATTCTTAAGCACAACATTAATCATTTTAGAATTACTAGTGAGGGCTCCTGTCCCATCCCTAATTAAAGCAATAGTCTGAGAGGCATTTTTCTTTCTAGCTAAATAAGCCAAATACCTACCTGGTTTTTCACCATGTTCAAACAATCGTTGTTTAGCAAATGTCAATTTTCTTTTGGCTGCTTGTGTAAGTAAAGAATTTAGTGCACAGCGTAGGGCTATGATATTCTGTAACTTGGCTGCAGAATGCTTATTAATATAATCCTTTTTAGCTGCCGCAAGCCTTACTTCCACTAGGCGCTGCTGTTCCACAGCTTGTTGCTTCATACTAGCAGAGAAGGAGATAATTAATCCCCTTGCATAGGCCTTAGCGGTTTCCCAGATCATCGATGGACTACTAGCTGATTTGGAATTAATAGATACGAAAGTTTTAAATTCAGAAGTAAAGTAGTCTATACATTTATTATCTTTTAGAATAAAAGTATTCAGCCTCCAATGTCTAGATTGTGCTGAATTATCTTTGGGCTTAATATTTAAATATACTGCTGCATGGTCAGAAATAGCGATATTTCCAATTGTGCAGGATGCAACTAAATCTAGGAGCGTTTTGGGGGTTAGAGTAAAGTGTATTTTGTTATAACACTTGTGTGGATTAGAAAAAAATGTGAAGTCTTTGTCTGAGGGATATAACAACCTCCAGACATCCACAAGTCCTAGTTCTCCACATAAGCCTATGACTTGTTTGGACTGTGAGGAGAGCAATGGGGGACCACTAGGCACTCTGTCCATCAATAGGTCCACAAGGCAATTAAAATCCCCACCTACAATAATGTTTTGTATTGAAAAGCTTGTAAGTTTGGAAAAAGCATCTATTAGAAATTTGAGAGGATGAGCTGGAGAGCAGTAAACCTTGAGAATACCATATTCCTCTCCATATATTGAAGCCTTAACAATCACATATCTCCCATACTTATCCTTAATGCAGTCTAATAAATTAAAAGGTAGGTTCTTCCTAATTAAAATGGCCACCCCCCCTACTCCTGGTATTAAAAGATGAAAAATAGACTTGATCAAATTTACTCTGTTGCGGTTTTAGATGTTCTTAATCATATAAATGTGTCTCCTGCACTAAGGCTATGTCTACCCTTTCCTTTTTCAGGTTTAATAGGATTTTCTTTCTCTTGATTGGTGAATGACTCCCCTTAATGTTCAAAGTGCACAATCTTAATATATTACTGGTCATAACCCTTTATAACAATCATTTGACTCTGGAGGAGAAGAAACCCGACTTAAGATCAGCTGAGCAGCAATAAGTGAATTAAAAAAACACACACAAAAAAAACAAAGCGCCAACAACGCTGAACAAGAGGACGTACCCCACACCTAAAGGGGATATCTGAACTTTCTAGCACCCCATATTCTGCCCCACTGCCAATATGGCATTTAAGTTCGTCAAAAATGTAAACAGGGCATAATTTATCAATCCACTGATTTGTTACAATCATGTTTAAGCTCCTTCAGGCCTGAGCAGCACCACTAATTTAAATAAATAATCAAACTATATTAATCAAAACAAATACATTACCCATCCTATAGGATATCTTGCTGTCGAGTAATGCAAAGGTAAAATAAAGCGAGCATGGAGCATGTTATCGCCCATAACCAGGAATACACAATATATACATTCTTTAGCCCAACGTGTCTACAAAAGTTTTAGCTTTGCCAGGAGAATCAAATATCTTGGTGGTCCCATTGTAGGTGATCTTCAGCGCTGCTGGGTGCAGCATAAAGTACCGGATTCCAGATTCTCTCAGCCGCTTTTTTACCTGGTCGAATTCCTTGTGCTTCCGAAAAATGGCTGCCGAAAAATCTTGGAAAATCATAAGCCTGGATCCCTCATATAATAAAGCCTGGGCATCAGTCCCGCGGCGTCTCGAGTCCTCCATCACTCTTTGCTTATCACCGAAATCATGGAACAGCATTAGGACAGGTTGAGGGCATTGGTCTGGGCCCGGTTTTCGAGCCAGCATACATGAGCTCTTTCCACTTTAATGCGTCCAGCCTTGGTTTCCAAATCAAGGAAATTAGGCAGCCAGCCCTCAAAAAATTTCGCTGGCTGGCTGCCTTCTGTACCTTCAGGTAGACCGATAGTTCGTACGTTCTTCCTCCTACCTCTATTCTCAAGATCATCGATATGGTCAGACAGGCTTTGAAGTTGCTTTTCGAGCGTCCGGATGTGGCTCTGGGCCTGATCAGCTACAGTCTCTACCACGGAGGCTTGGCCCTTGGCCTCGGTCATTCTCGCATCAAGATTTTTAAGCTCCAACGTGTGGTTCTGGAGTGTTAGAGAGAGTGGACCCAGCTTCTCGTCCATCATTTTGGATATGTTCTCCGTCACTTCCTGAATCACTTGACGAAAAGCTGCGTCCGACGTGTTAGTATAGCAAGCAGCAGCTAGCTCCTCAGCCCCGGGAGACCGCTCTGTGCAGTCCGTCCTGGCCGCCTTTTTAGTGCTTTTTGATGACACAATGTTGAAGCAGCTCAAAAAAAGTACTCATCAATGTTCATGTTATTAAATCCGACACTTGGGCATTAAAAAAAGTTGGAACATTTGGTTTATATGTGAAATTATCAGTGTTGCGGTGCTGAGCTCAGCAAGCAGACCTTCCACTGTGCCGCCATCTTGAAAAACCTTCCACTGTATCATGATACATGTGACAGTAATAAACTAATACCAATACTAATACCTCATTTTAAGCATTGACAGTAGTGCAGTTGATCACCTGGTTTGATACCAATGGGAAAGTGATGGATATACCATAGTACGAGGGTACACATTATGGTGTGTACATTTTCGGTTGAAGTGGTGGTCCGCAGTGTTTTGTGGGTGCACAGTTTTGAACTGCCATATCTGTTCTGAGTTGAACCTAATGGACACTAATATAGTGATGTACAACAAGATGGAAGTCCTTGGTGTGAAGGCAGAATTGTGTCCCCACAAGGACTGTATGCGGGTCATTTCTACCAAACACATGTATACCGCCAAAAGAAACAACATTTCCCCAGACCAAGGTGCACAACACAGTGCCTATAACTCACTCATAACACATAAAATAATATTATCGCAAATAAATTCATGAATAATAAGGTGCATTTGCGACACAAGTTAAAATGTAAACAGTATAAATTCGTGTGTAATGAGACTTGGATGGTGGCAGGGAGTTCCATAGTCTCATGGCCTGGGGGAAGAAGCTGTTTCTCATCCAAACAATCCTTGTCTTGTTGCTCTGGTACCTCCGGCCTGATTATAGGGGGTCAAAGAGATTGTTGGATGGAGTGGGGGGGTCGTTGACAATGCTAAATGCCCTGAGTGCATAGAGCTCCTGGTAATATTTCAGATAAGACCATAAGATATAGGAACAGAATTAAACCATTTGGCCCATTGAGTCTGCTCTACCATTTCATTATGGCTGATCCAATTTTCCTCCCAGCCCCAATCTCCTGCCTTCTCCCCATATTCCTTCATGCCCTGACCAATCAAGAATCTATCAAGCACTGCCTTAAATATATATAAAGACTTGGCCTCCACAGCTGCCTGTGGCAAACAATTCCACAGATTCACCACCCTCTGGCCAAGGAAATTCCTCTTCATCTCTATTCTAAAAGGGTGCCCCCTCTATTCTGAGGCTGTGTCCTCTGGTCTTAGACTCTCCCACCTCAAGAAACATATGTCCCCACATCCACTCTATCAAGGCCTTTCACCATTCAATAAATTTCAATGAGGTCAGCCCTCATTCTTCTGAATTCCAGTGAAACCAGCCCCAGAGCCATCAAAAGCTCTCATATGACAAGCCGTTTAATCCTGGAATCGTTTTCATCGAACCTCCTTTCCGGTTTTGACTGTTTACTCTTTCCATAGATGCTGCCTTGCCTGCTGAGTTCCCTCCTGCAGTTTGTGTGTGTTGCTTTAAACTGGTTTGACGTGTTTAATCGGTGGTCTGTATTTAGGAATTAGCATAACAGGTAAGTGGTCAGAGTATCAAAGGTGGGGGTGGGGAACAGCTTTGTAAGCACCATAGATGGTTGGTATAAACCAGGACTAATGTGTTCTCACCTGGTAACAAAGTAAATACGCTGATAGAATTTAGCCAGGACTGATTTTAAGTTAGTCTGGTTGAAATCGCCAGCAACAGTAAAGAAATCATGGGGTGGGGGGGCGCATTTGTATGTCACTGATGATGCCATAGAGCTCACAACATTAGCACAGTGGAGGATTTCTGCCAATAGTCCATTGACTGGTACACATACCATTGATTTAGTGAGGAAGAGGTTAAATTGGTTGATTCCTTCTTGTTGGTTCTCTCATCCCTGGCCACTGTCTTGTGTAGCTGATGCTTGAGGTCATGAGAAACAGCATTCAGATTTTTGTTTCAATAGAAAATTTATGACCAGGAGCCCAGTGGACCAATTGCTCTGTCATATATGCTGGTGTATGAAGTGCATCTAGACATAGCCAGTGGAATATTCAGCAAGGCTGAAAGTGGAGAACAATCTCATCCCACTTTACACATCTGCTCTCCTAGTTCATCTCCGGAGTCATCAGTTGAAGAGGTTGGCATCTAGCCAGGTTCATTACTGGTCTGACTGTGCAGGTGAATTGGGGTGAAAAGATGCAATAGTCAAACAAGCTTTTCCAGGTACTGCTGACTCAGAAAGGAGTGCTGGTACAGATGTGCTCTTTTTGTTATTCTTAAACACTGCCAGGGTATTTATCATATCCTCCAGAGGAGACTTTCAGGATCCGGGATTGATGTTGTAACTGAGCCAATTGGCCTCCACTAACATATCCAGAACTAGAGCATCAGCTGAAACTACTTTTCGGTAATGGTTTGGACCAAATGCCCTGTTTCAAGGGTGTAGGTTATATGAAATCCTGTGTAATTTCCTTTTCAGATTAAGAAAGTTTAAGGCATTACTTCTACATGAAATAAGCAGGCAAGAAACTTGTGTAGTTCACAGATAGTTGACACCAACAGTTTACACCCACTGGTATTATCAGGCAAAAGTATGATTTTACAAAGGGCAGATCACTTGTTCATTATAATAGGTTATTAAGGAAACATGATCTGTAGGCATCATTGTAATGGAGTATTAATTTTCTCTCTGTATCACAAGGTAGGGTATTCATGTGCCTCTGGTAACATAGTTATATAACTGAATATGATCCATTCTCAGATTTAGTACAGATACTGAAGCAGCATGATTATCATAAAAGAGCACTTGGATGTGTGCTAAATGGTATCTAAAAATGGACATCAGTAAAACATAGAAAAGACAGAAGGTCTTGTGAGGAGAAGCGTGCTTGTATTTGACTTCAGAAAGAGGCAAGAGTGTTCAATTCAACGAAAAGGCAGCAGGCAGAAGGTAAGAGAAAATTATTTCTTGGAACCATCTACGTGAGTCAGTGATATTTCTGGATGAAAGGGATTGGTAAAGTTGATGTTTGGTATGCTGCCTCTCTCTTTAACTCCTGCGATCCACTCCTTCCGCACTCTGTGATCACTAATATTCTCTGAAACAAATGTAAACCCTTGCTTTCATAGAATTCTGGATCCCAAAGAGGTTATTAGGAAAGCAATCACACTTGCACTGCATAGGTCGATCGAGATTACAAAATAAACATCAGCCTGTGTGCCCAAGCACTGCAGCAGGAAGTTTAATACAGTTAGTGTGGAATTGGAAGAATCAGGCAGCTTCCTCCTGATTGCTCAGAAGTACTGGGCTCAGCTAGCACGGACCCATCCCTGCTCAGGGCTGAGCATGCCTCATCCTGACAGGAGAGCTGAAAGCTCTTTAGTATCCACAAACTGCCTGACAAATTAAAATGAGATCAGATTACCAAAATTGGGACACCTCTTCACCATCTGAACAAGTAGCCAAGGACAGACAGGATAAATGTCAAAACCTTGGTGTTTTCTTAAACATTTTTGAAAGCTGTGGGTTTCAGTCTGGCAGTAAAGAGAGTAGTTGTTGTTATTATATCTTATGAGTCTATGAAAGCTGTTTAACAATTAGATAAGCTCAGTTTTAAAACCGAGTCTTCCTCATTTTTTTTTGATGATCAAAGATTTACTGGTTATAATTTGCATTCTGATTGGTTTTGATGGCTTTGTGTGTTCTTGAGTATGGTTTTAGCCATGACTTCAGGTCCGGTCACTTCCTAGGCTTCAGAATATAGGACTGTGGTATCACTGAATGTCCAGTTTGATCATTCATGCAATCTGAGGAGAACCTTCAATTAACCAAACTCACTGTAGTTCCCACACATTGGAGGTGGCCAGTGCAAAGGCAGCTGAGTAGGTTGGTAGCAATAGAGAATTATGTTAAAGAAAAGGTTACTAACAAGGTGTGCGGTATTATGGGATATGCCCAGATTTCTCTATCTTTCCATCAGTCTAGTAGGGTCTCTGTTTCCCACCACTGAGACAGTACAAAATGGGATTACAAGGTTTCTACCTATAAAGCCACTGTCAGGCCCAGGGTATCGAGATGCAGGATGACCTCGAGCTGTCCATAAAATAGCTCAACCATCCTTTACATCATTGTGTACATCAGGCTCGGGGTGCATGTAAGGCATGTGATCAATTGTTAGTATTATTGATCCATAGTCAGCCAGGAATGAACTGAACAAGTGTGTGTGATAAAACATGTTTCACTTCATTCTGTGGAGATACCCAACAGCCTTCCCCCTGCCAATGTAATAATAAACCTTGAAGCTGGGAATGGATATGGATTCTTTACTGAATGATTTTTTAATAGTTCAATTTCCCCAAAATCATATTACAATGTATATAGTGTAAACAATTGTAATTTATAGAAATAACATTGCCTTAAGTACTAAAGTTGTCAAATACAATGAATAACCATGTACTGATGATGAATAGGAATATCCACAATAACAACTTTAACAAGCAGACCTGGGGAAAAGGACTCAGGTTCAGACACGGACATAGAAAAAATAAAGGGCAGCATAAATCTTGCTGCCATTAGCATGGGAATGGAGCAAGGATACAGCTCAGAACAAACTGGGTTCTATCAGAAACCTTGGTCTTTATGTTAAAGCATATGATAAATATGAGAATTGATAGAGAGAGGGCAAAAGATGACTGATCAAACTGAAGTGAGCTGACAGTATAAGAAAGCGATCTTACTAACAGAAAGAGCTGCAGATATGCATGTCGCCTTAACCGGCTTTCTGGAAACACACTAGGCAGAAGGTTTCATTTGATGCAATCATTGCAAGATTGCAGAATCATTTTTGGAGATGGAGATTGTTAGATCAGAAACCAACAACCAGAAATATTGTATAGGTGCATTGAAAAATATCATTATTGCATCAGATGAGCAAGTTTAATCTAGCCTCTGCAGTTACATTAATAAGATTGCCATAGAAAGATCTGAACACAGACTTAGGAATGTAATATTAATCCCAGGTAGCAGAAAATAATTTCCTTATAACAAACATAGAGAGAGCAAAATTAACACAGAGGAGTCCAGTACTAAAGCAGGTATATGACTACATTGGACGATTGGATTGATTTGAACCTGTCCAGTTGAAAATATAAATACTTGCTTGCACAGACATTATGAGCTGTTCAGAAATCAAAGACTCCATCAAGTGGAACCATTGTTCAATCATTAGTGAGTGTATGTCCTTCAGATACTTTGATGGAAGGAAGGTTTTTGATGAAACAGCTGAAGGTGGCTGGATGTGGATCACTGAAGAACTCCTGCATTTAGGTTCAGGGATTTAATGGTTGAACTCAACAATCACAGGCTTCTGCCTTTGTGCAGGGTATGACTCCAACCATGGTAGTGTTTCCCCTTTGATGAATGTTGACCAGTTTTATCAGGACACCTGAATGCCAGACGTACATGGTGTCCTGATGCCAGAGGTAGTCACTCTCATCTTATATCTGGTACTCACCTCATAAGGACCAAGGCTGTGAAGAAGCCTCAAACTAAGTAGGCCAAGTAAAAGCTAAACTTGATATTGGTGAGCATTTTGCTGGTAAGTAGGGGGTACTTGATAACACTGTCAACAATCCCTTCCATTAATTTGCTGATAATTGAAAGAAGATTAATGGTAGGTACCATTAATGGTAGATTGGATCAGTGAACTTGTGCAAATTTTCACATTGCTTGGTAATTACTAGTGTTGTTAACAGTAGTAGAACAATTTGGCTGGAGATGCAAGCTAGTTGTGAAGCACAGGTCTTCAGTGCTACCGCTGGGATGTTCTCTGATAATGTAGCCTTTGTGGGATCCATTGCTGTCCATGTTTTGTTTTAAAATGATGCAAAATGAATAACTTTGGCTGGGACTTTTGTGATGGTGGGTACCCCAGGAAGAAGCAGAGATGACTCTTCGCTGAAAGTGGTTACAAACGCTTCCACCTTCTCATTAGCACTCACATGCTGGGCCCTGCCACCTGACAGTGTAAAATAATGTAAGAAATACGCTAGGAGGCTTTGGGTAATCACAAACACAAGAAAATCTGCAGATGCTGGAAATCCAAGACAAAACACACACAAAATGGTGGAGGAACTCAGCAGGTCAGGCAGCATCTATGGAAAAGAGTGATCGGTCGATGTTTCGGGCAGAGACCCTTCTTCAGGACTGAGGGGAAAGGAGGGGGGGAGATGCCTGAATTAAAAGGTGGGTAATGTTAGTGTAAAAGCAGTGGCTCCTATACTTTTTGTCAGTTTGCCTGCTGTGAGCAAGTATCTGGAGTAGCTAACAAGCAAGTGCACATTTGCCAAGACTGCAGACACATGTACTGACAGCATTATTCACAATACATCTTTTTCAGTGTCGTCTGGTTTCCATCAACATCACAACCATTTGTAGGTTAAATGACCACTAACAATTGTCTCTAGTATGGTGTGGGTGGTAGAATTGAAGGGAATGAGGGGAGAATATATTTTTGGGAATATTACTGGGAGAATGGGATTGCTCTTTTAAAGAGAGCAAGCTGTGTGGTTTATATACATAATTAAATCTACATTATGTTCTTGATCGGGCATGTTTAGAATGGAGAAAAAATTTGAATAAACCACATATACCTCAAGCTGTCTTTGCTTCCCACACATTACTCCACAATTCTGCATGTTACTTGTCCAGATACCTGAAATGTGCTGTATATTCCAGCTATTATGTGTGTCTACGTGTAGTAGGGGATGAGAGAACTCCAAAGCTTGGCCTGTTGCAAGTAGATACATGTGAGGTTGCTATAACGGAATATCCTACAAAAAGTAGTGGATACTGTCCAGTCCATCACGGGTAAAGCCCTCCCCACTATTGAGCTCATCTACAGAAAGTGTTGTCACAGGAAAGCAGCGTCCATCATCGGGACTCCCATCATCCAGGCCATGCTCTCTTCTCGCTGCTGCCATCAGGAAGGTGGTACAGGAGCCTCAGGACACACACCACCAAGTTCAGGAACAGTTATTATCCCTCAGCCATCAGGCTCTTGAACCAAAGGGGATAATGTCATTCAGGAGAAGATGGCAGCACGACACAGCGCGTGCAGCTCTCCGGTGAAATGATATCGTATCTGTTAAATAGGGGCCGTGGACAAATCTGATTTGATGGAGACAGACGTGAAAGCCCAGAGGAACATCTGGAGAAATTTCTGAAATGCCGGTTCGCTGCCATTGTTACTGCGCAATCGAGAATCTTCTGGAGGGAAGGCCTCAAAATCTCCAGCTTTGCCTGCTGCTGGCAACCGAGGCTGAGGTCGAAGTGCTCGGATAGAGATGGTGCTCGGTACTTGGTGTCGGAGGGCTGATCGGAGGCTCGAAGTTTTCGGGCGACTCAGAGTCGGACTGTGGTCGGGCATGGCAGGGAGAGTTTTCTTCCTTCTCCTGTCTGCGTGAGATTTGGGACATTCCAGAGACTTCGAACTTTTTTACTGTGTCATCGCCTCTTCTTCATCAAGTTATGGTATTATTGCACTGTTGTAACTATATGTTATAATTATGTGGATTTTGTTAGTTTTTCAGTCTTGGTCTGTCCTGTGTTTCTGTGGTATCACACCAGAGGAATATTGTATCATTTCTTAATGCATGCTTTATTAAATGACATTAAAAGAGGACTGCACATCCTCATAATTTAAAAACTTCACTTTCCCCATCACTGAACTATTCCTACAACATATGGACTCATTTTGAAAGACTCTTATCTTTCTTTCTTTTTGTATTTGCATAGTTTATTGTTTTTGCACATTGGTTTAGTGCCCAAGTTAGTGTGATCCTTCATTAATTCTATTACTGTTAGTATTCTATAATGGATTTTTTGAGTACCCTGCAAGAAAATGAACCCCAAGGTTGTATATGCTGACATATATGTACTTTGATAATAAATTTACTTTGAACTTTGGTAGTGCTGTGAGTTGCACTCTGTCTCAGGTAAAGGAACCACTGTTATGTTCACCTTTGGAGATTGCTAACGGCACATTATGTTCTTTCCCATTTCACCTCACTCATTGCAGGTAGCAAAAGTGACAAATTACTGGTCCTCCTGGACACTCTCTCGTACACTGAAATCCTGGTAATTTCTTTAATCAGATAGAAGTGCCCTATTTTGTATCCGGAATTGCAGCAAATGTCTCATATCTAATTACATGATAATTCAATTTCTAGATATAATGTCAGGGCCCCCACATGATCAGATCTGAGCAGTGAGTTTATATTAACCCCACACACTGAAATTCTCAGTCTCTCACGAGGATAATTGAAGCACTTTACTAAGGCAAAGTCTGATCCAAGTTTTCAAGCTGCTCCATTGTGCTTATTAAAGTCAAATTAATGGATTTACAGGAGTAAGGATAAACAATTCCTTTTACTCAATTATTATTCACTTTCCCCCTCCACAATAGGGAAAACAAAGTGAACTAGAAATTCTGCAAAGGTAGAGTCATTTAAATATTTAGAGCAGACATCCTCTGCCTGTGAAGATAACATGGCAGATGTATTATCGAAATAGTATGGAACCTGTTGCACTCTGAAACTGGATGGGTCCAACTGCATGGATAGGAAAAGCTGAGAGGGATACGGGCCAAATGTAGACAACTAGGATTGGCACTGGTAGGCAACCTGGTCAACATGGTCATGTTGCACTAAAGAACATGTTTCCATGCTGTATAACTCTGACTTAAATGACAATAATTTGGCTGAGTCTTACACAGAAAGTTATCTCAAGCCCAGTGGGGAATGAAGTGATGTCATTGCTTTCACTGGCTCCAATAGGTGGACAGCAGAGCTTTACCTATTCGAGCAGACTTCTTTGCTCTCTGGGTGTTGCTTCAGCAAATGCAATACATTCCAAAGCCCTGGGCTGCATTCTCTGGAGAAATCTGAACTCCGTGTCTCCCAGTGATCACAAACCACACCATTGGGATCCATCTACTCCTTGGGTAAAATATCTATTTAGGTCCTCGATATTAGACTACAGGAGGCATTGAAAAGTCATAATTATTCTATCCAAATGAATCCTCTGCATCGTCTCAAAATGGCTTCTACCACTCTATCTCTGAACAGCATTTCAAAGTCAAAGTAAAATTATTATCAAAGTATATATATGTCACCATCTACTATCTTAAGATGAATTTTCTTGCAGGCATTTACAGGAAAATAAAGAAATACAGTAGAATTTATGGAAAAACTATACATAAAGACTGTTAAGCAGCCAATTGTCAGGCCTGCACATATAGGCTCCTCCCAGTCTCTATCCAGCTAGTAGGAGTCACTTGCCATTTGTTTCTAACTCATCACCTGCGGCCTATTTAAACCTAGCTCTCATCCACAGACATGCTCACTCATCGAACCAACCAGTTTCAACCTAGTTTTCAGTTACACTGTTGCCTCTGGTGCTCAGTATCTGTTCTCTCGTGTTTTGTGGCTCCTTATGATTTGTTATTTTTGCAGTCCCGGGAGGGGGGAGAAGATGGTGATGAATATCTGCTATTTGTCAAGTAGGGGACCGTGCACAATCCTGATTTGATGGAGACAGACGTCAGAGCACAGCTGAACATCTGGAAAACTTCTGAAATGACTGCTTTGCTACCGCCGCTTCTGTGTGGTAACCGGAATCTCCGGAGCTTCAGGCCCCGAAATCCTTGGCTTTGCGTGTTTCAGCGGCCGGGGAGAGGTCAAAGGCACTCGGCAGAGGATGGCACTCGGGAGGCTGTATCAGAGAGGCTGCTCGGAAGCTCGGAGTTTTCGGACGGATGGACTCAGGGTTGGCTGGGGTTGGCTGGGGTCGGCTGCTTCCAAGGTATTGGCAAGTTGACGGTGCCTGGAGGTTTATGGCAGGGAGTTTCTCCCTTTTGCCACCGCTATCAGGGACTCGGGAGTCGATCGACTCGGGAAATCTGAGACTTTTTTTACTGTGCCTATGGTCTGTTCTTTATCAAATTATGGTACTGCTTTGCACTGCTGTAACTATATGTTATAATTATGTGGTTCTGTCAGTGTTAGTCTTTGGTTTGTCCTGTTTTCTGTGATATCACTCCAGAGAAACATTGTATCATTTCTTAATGCATGTATGCATTTCTAAATGACAATAAAAGAGGACTGAGTGTTCTCATAATCTAATCTAACATTAAACCGTTTTGCTTTTGAGTCCGGCCTCCTTTATGTTTCTTGACAAGGTGAATGGAACATTGATTGACCCAGCAGAGGATGCTCCCCTAGAAGAAGTCTCCTGTCAACATGAGCACACGATCCAGAAGCAGCAGGAAGCCATTAACCATCTGCTCGCCACTCTCTTCCAACTCTGTCTCGATGCAGCAACCCTGCGCCAGTCTGCCTTCTACCTCTGAGCCCCAGATTCCCGTGCCTGAATGCTTCGACGGTTTCCCAACCCGAGCCGCAACTTCCTGTTCCAATGCGTGTTGTAGTTTGAGCTCCAGCCGTCTCTGTATTCCACAGACCAAGACAAGATTGCCTTCCTCATTTCTCTCTCTTTCCTGAGCGAGCTCTGACCTGGGCCGCCGCTAACTGGGACAATAACTTTGCAATAATTATGAGGAGTTCACCCCGAGGTGCATGGTGATTTTGACCATCTGTAAAGTGGAAGGGAGGCAGCAGATTGGATACTTGGCCTGCATCAACGCTCACACTTGTTCCTGGATTACATGGTAGAACTCAGGACCCTCACGGCAGAGTGCAGCTGAAATGCGTAAGAGCCACTGGTCCATTACCTGCGCAGCCTCTCGGAGCACCTGAAAGACTCTCTGTCTACCCGGCAAAACCATGGACCCAGAGAAATTGTGTGCCGTCATTGAATGACCCCGACCGCAGTCCCTCAAAAAGTTAGAGCGCTTTTTGAGCTTCTCCAGCTTCTATCGTGGTTTCATCAGAAACTACAGCCAAATTGCTGCTCCTTAAACCTCCCTCTCTAAGGCTACGCCCACACTAGACCGTATAATTTTGAAAACACTGGTTTTGCGTAAAAACGACAGGCGTCCACACTAGGAGTTTTAAAAAATACCTCTGTCCACATTAAAACGGATATTTGGGCGAATCTCCTCCCACTGGGCATGCGTAGGGCACACAGAAAACAAGCGAAGAGGAAATGGTATACTTGGTGCGTGTTTGTCCAGTTACAGACTAGAAAAACTTAAAAGGAAGTTGCCAAACGAAAAACTTGGTGTGCATTTGTCCAGAAACATTTCCTACAGCCATAGTCTCTTCACTGATGAAAGGGACGACAGCTACAACTAAATGCAATAAGGCTTGTTACTGGGCAAAAGTGAAATTTGCTGTTACTTTTGCCATGTCTTTGTGTATTATTTTGCTGTATTTAACATGTGCAATAAAACGAGTTTCTGGGCAAAAGTGACAATTGCATCTATTGAATGTTTGCACAAGCAATACATTAATAAAGCACCTTGTTAAATGTATAAAGCATGTCTGCATCAGTGTTATCTTGTATTTCCATACAATGTTACATGAGGCTGTTACACATCTATTGTCAGATATTGTTGTTGTGGTGTTGGAGGTTGTGTTCAAGAAAACAATGAAATGCCGCGCTGCCACCACCATCTGTTCTGGCACGTCATGACAGCGTTTTTAAAAATAGCCGGTTACCCCGTACACACTACGCTGGATATTAGGCATTTTCAGATTTATTCACTCTGGAGAGTGTTTCTGAAAAGCTCCATTTTCGGGGGAGGAAAACGCCGTTTCAGTGTGGACGGAGGGTCAAAATGAAGAGAAATTCTTCGGTTACGGATTTATCCGGTCTAGTGTGGATGTAGCCTAAGTCACCTGCCTCATGGATAACCTAGTCTGCTGCCGTGGACCACACTTTCAAAGAGCTCAAGAGATGTTTTACTACTGCCCTCATTCTCCACCATCCGAACCCCTCCAGACCATTTGTGGTAGAAGTGGACACAACGGAGGTGGGCGCTGCGGCCAGCGAGGACTGGATGGGGGGGGGGGGCGCTCTTGTGCCTTATTCTTGCGCAAGTTCAACTCCACACAGTGCCATTTTAGGGTAGGAGACAGGAAGCTATTTCCCATTAAATAGGCCTTGGAGGAATGGGATCATTGGCTGATGGGAAACACTGAACCCTTCCTGATCCGGACTGACCACTAGAACCTCATATCCACACAACAGACCCGCCAGTACAACCTTCGTCAGGCTTGCTGGGCCCTCTCCTTTGAACAATTCAACTTCACCATCGCCAACCAGCCAGGCTTCAGAAACACTAAGGCAACACTAAACCTTTTCATGACAGGTTGACCTAGTGGAAACGGAAATCAACTCTCAGCCCATCATTCCATCTTCTCAGACCCGAGTCCTGGTCATCTGGGATGTCGAGAACCAGATCCACCAGGTACTAGAGCACGCGCCTGCTCCAGCCGACACACCTGACAGCTGCATGTATGTGCCAGCGGCTTTGCGCTCTGGGGCACTCCAGTGGGCCCAATCCTCACCCCTCTCCGGCCATCCAAGCGCACGACAGACTCTGGTTCCGATGGCCCAGCATGATCGCAGATACGTGTCAGTTCATTGCAGCCGGCGCTCAATGTGCCCATTTCAATTCCTCCAGCCAGTGGCCCTCTGGGCTTCAGCAGCCCCTACCGGCCCCTCGATGCCAGTGGTCCCGCATCACCATGGATTTCATCACAGGTTTGCCACCTTCCAATGGGGCCATAGTGATCGTGACAATGGAGAACCGGTTCACCAAGGCAGCCCACTTCATTGCTCTCCGCAAACTTACCTGGACTCCAGTGGCACAGTTTGGGTGCTCTGTTTATCGTCCACAAGCTGCAGAAATGGTCAACAGCACTAGAGTTTCTGCAGGTGCTGGAAATCCAGAGTAACACTCACACAATGTTGGGTGAAGCTTCTTGGGCCTGAAACATTGACTCTTTAATCCTCTCCATAGATGCTGCTCAACTTGCTGAGTTCCTCCAGCATTTTGTGTGCGAAACTTTGTGTTATTTACAGAAAATACAGCCAGCTGAAGCAGGGCACAGATAGAAACATAGAAACATAGAAAATAGGTGCAGGAGTAGACCATTCGGCCCTTCGAGCCTGCTCCGCCATTCAGTATGATCATGGCTGATCATCCAACTCAGAACCCTGTACCTGCCTTCTCTCCATACCCCTGATCTCTTTAGTCACAAGGGCCATATCTAACTCCCTCTTAAATATAGCCAATGAACTGGCTCAACTGTTTCCTGTGGCAGAGAATTCTACAGATTCACCACTCTCTGTGTGAAGAAGTTTTTCCTCATCTCGGTCCTAAAAGGCTTCCCCTTTATCCTTAAACTGTGACCCCTCGTTCTGGACTTCCCCAACATCAGGAACAATCTTTCTGCATCTAGCCTGTCCAATCCCTTTAGAATTTTATACATTTCAAAAAGATCCCCCCTCAGTCTTCTAAATTCCAGCGAGTATAAGCCTAGTTGATCCAGTCTTTCATCATATGAAAGTCCTGCCATCCCAGGAATCAATCTGGTGAACCTTCTTTGTACTCCCTCTAAGGCAAGAATGTCTTTCCTCAGATTAGGGGACCAAAACTTCACACAATACTCTAGGTGTGGTCTCACCAAGGCCTTGTAGAATTGCAGTAGAACCTCCCTGCTCCTGTACTCGAATCATCTTGCTATGAATGCCAGCATACCATTTGCCTTTTTCACCGCCTGCTGTACTTGCATGCCCACTTTCAATGACTGGTGTACAATGACACTCAGGTCTCGTTGCACCTCCCCTTTTCCTAATCGGCCACCATTCAGATAATAATCTGTTTTCCTGTTCTTGCCACCAAAGTGGATAACCTCACAGTTATCCACATTAATTTGCATCTGCCATGAATATGCCCACTCACCTAACCTATCCAAGTCACCCTGCATCCTCTTAGCATCCCCCTCACAGCTAACACTGCAGCCACTGCCACAGATCTCCAGCTCACCTGGCTACTTCAAATCACAGGTCCTTCTGTTCTGGAATAATGTTGCTGTTGGCTGCAAATCCTGCGGCTGTTATTTATCAGGAGTTGGGGAGTCCTTGCACCACAAGGACTACAATGGTTCAAAGATGACTCGCCACCGGCTTCTCAGAAAAATTAGGATTGGGCTTCAAATGTTGGCTTTGCCACCACGGCTGCACCCCAAGATTGAATAAAGATACAGTATATTACAAATGTAGAACATGATGTCATTGTTTGGCAATTATACACAAACTGAGTGATTGACATGTAATACTTTTTGGCCTTGTTAAATCCAATATCTTCATGTCATTTGAAATCAATTTCCTCAAAGCATCTTTTTGCTCACCAAGCCACACACACGACATGCTGGAGGAGCTCAGCAGGCCAGGCAGCAGCTATGGAAAAGAGTACAGTCAACGTTTCAGGCCGGGACCCTTCAGCAGGACTTGTAGTGTCTGCAGATTTTCTCTTGTCTTGTGCTCACTGATCTTTGTTTGATCATTTAAGGAATTTGACATGAGTCTTGGGCACCCTCTTGTGGTTTAATTTGACTATTTCCAAATGATTATTGTTTGTTGCATGTTCCAACAACCTCAACATCTTGCAAAACTGTCCTAAGGTCCATAACTGGTCTCTAAATTAATTCAATGATTTTGTTTTATGTGTTATATTGCCAATGAACTGTATGTAATCAGTAAATCATTGGAGCCAGCGTTAGCAAGTTCAGTTAAAGACACAGTATAGCTAAACTGGCCTCTCATTTCATGTATCTATATGGCATTTGCCCGTGAATGGACACATTTTGTCTTTTTTCTTTTTTTGCTCTTTGTATTGAAGACAATGACCTTTGCATGTACTATTCCAAGAAAAAAAACATATATATTCTTCAATTTAGAGATACATATCCATGTCCATAATAACAACATTGCACTAAAAACTGATGTCACGGGAGTGTACATGTTTGTGCAACTTTGGGGGGGGACTCAGAGTTCAGAGTTCAATTCTGGTGTCCTTTCTAAGAAAGTTGGTAGGTTAATTGGTCATTGTAAATTGTCCTGTGATTAAGCTAGGGGTTAAATGAAAGGGTTAATTCCAGGAATGAAAGGGTTATCATATGAGGAACGTTTAATGGCTCTGGGTCTGTACTCACTGGAATTCAGAAGGATGAGGGAGAATCTCATTGAAACCTTTCGAATGTTGGAAGGCCTGGACAGAGTAGATGTGGAAAGGATGTTCCCCATGGTGGGAGAATCTAGGACAAGAGGGGCATCCTTTCACAATAGAGATGCGGAGAAATTTCTTTAGCCAAACAGTGGTAAATTTGTGGAATTTGTTGCCACGTACAGCTGTGGAGGACAGGTCATTGAGTGTATTTAAGGCAGAGATTGATAGGTTCTTGATTGGACATGGCATAAAAGGTTATGGGGAGAAGGCCGGGAACTGGGGTTGATCAGGAGATATAAAAAAAAGGATCAGGCATGATTGAATGGTGGAGCAGACTCGATGGGCCAGATGGCCTAATTGTGCTCCTATGTCTTTTGGTCTTATGGTCCAAATCAATGGTTTGCTGGGTAGCGTGGCTCGGTGGGCCAGAAGTGTCTGCTCTGTGCTGTAAATAAAATAAAATACATAAATAAATGCAATATTTAACAGCAATACAACGCATTGAGTTCTTTTTATGTTCCTAGTTGCAAGAGAAGGCATTGCAATAAAATACAGAGTTTCTCTGTATAAAATAACATTCTACCAGGATAACACATCAGCTCTCCAGTATACAGACAAATAATTCAGTCTGGGAGTGTTGATGAATGGTCTTGGCTTGAAACATCGACTGTTTATTCCCCTGCCTGACTTAATGAGATCCTGCAGCATTTTGTGTGTGTTGCTCTAGATTTCCAGCATCTACAGAATCTCTTGTTTATAACAGATCTCTAGCTCATCTGGAGTGAGAATTCCACATTAGACAAAACCTACCCCTAAAATTTGCTTCCTTAAATTCCTCTAAATCCATGTGATTCTCACGTCAATATAACCTTCACACATGACAAAGTACTGTGGCATAAATTTAAATAATTTGAGAAGAAATGTTTATACAGAATATAATTAATTGGATTTAAACAGCATCTTCAATGACTTCAGGGTATTACAACTCAATTTACAGCTACTTAAGTTCTTTTTAGGAGGTTGAAAGTGTGCCCTTTTTTTCAGATCTTGTCATGATATCTTATATCCCCAACTGGGAGAGGAGCCGGAATCTTGGTTTAATGTCTCAGGTTAAACTGAAGGGTTGGCTGAGATTATGTCTCAAGTGTACAGTACTTTTACTGTAACAAAATGTGCTGATGCATTTCATTAATTCAAACCTGGGCAAAATCTATCCGTGAAACCATTCCATCCATCCTTTAACATTACTCTTTCTCAAGGAAGTACTTATTTGATATCAAGATTATTTATGGAGTCCTCTTCAACTGCAGAGAATTCCACATTGTTTTCAATATTCACATTAAATTGATCAGTTTATGGAATTACAACAGATATTTAGATGCCTGCGATAGATCAGCTCATTCATGCATCTTCTGCAGATTCCTAAAATGATATCTGTAGTGAGGGCTCCCAATTACTGTATATGCCACCGACTTTAATGTCACAGTCTGGTGCTGTTGATGGGCACCCCTCTGACAGGAAAATGTCATTGAACCTTTGGATAAGATGGACCATTTTGGAACAAGAGTCTTTGAAACCCATTGCTCTGCTTGGTCTTTACGAACAAACTTAGAAGTGATACCTTCACGTTTTTTAAAGGTAAAATAATGTAAAAACAACAACTGATACACTTCACCATCTCCATATAACCATAAAATACTATTTATCTCAATTAAGTTTTAGGATGATGGTAGGGTACTAATCATTTGGTGGTAAATTGCTTACTAGAACTGCTGCTGTCTTTCTGGTGAAAGTCATGTCACGATGTTGCCGGGCAGGAGACTCCAGGATGTAGATCCAGTGACAGTGAAGTACCACCAGTATATTTCTAAGTCAGGGTGTGTGTCTTGAAGGGGAACTTGCTTGTGCTGGTATTCCTCTGCAGCTGTTGTTGTTAGATGGTAGAGGTCGCAGGCCTGGCATGTTCCATTAGGAAGAGAAAAACCAAGTAACTGTACTGTGCCTTGTATGTGGTATACACTGCAGGCCTTGTGAACTGGTGGTGGTGAGAATGAATGTGTAGGAAGGTTTATTTTTCTTTTAAACCAATGATCCTTCTGGAAGCAGCTAATTCTCCTCCATGGTGAGTTAAGCCTCGTCTAACTGCCTACTCCCTCACCTCCCCCCAGGAAGGTTGATGTGGTGCAGGTGAAGTAGGATGCTTTGCCGTGGATGGTGTTGACTTTCATCAAAAGCTGATTGTGTTGCACTTATCCAGCCAAAGTGGAGAACATATCGTCATGCTCCTGACCTGTACGTTGTAGATAGTGGAAAGGGATGTCAGAGGTGACTTATTGATTGCAGGGTACTTGGCACAGTCATGCTCTTACAGCCCTGATATTTACGTAGGCAGTCTAATGACTTGTCAGTGGTAATTCTCAGCATATTGATGGTATGGTTCTTAGCAGTGACAATGCAGTGAATATCAGGGATAGATGGTTAGGCTCCCCTGTTTGAGACAACTGCCAGGAAATTTTGCTGCTAGCGTTATCTGCCACTTATCACCTATGTCTTGCTACAAATAGGAATGGGCTGCCTCGTAGGTTGGCAAGTTGCAAATGGAATGCAATCGTCAATGGAAATCCCCATTTCAATTAAACAGTACTGAAACACACAAGTGGAAAACCCAATGGGAATGGAAGTGGAAAGGCTCAGGATAGAAAACACTCCGATTTCCTGCCACTACTTCACCAGTTCTGTTCAGAAATCAGCAGGTGGCTGCTACGTAGATGTCTTTCTGCTGGTGCCAGGATTGTCAGTAATAGGAATAGGTAAATCATTCATTAGGACATGCAGAGAAGTTGTAGTGAAAAGACAACAAATGGCATGTTACTGACTAGCCAGACTAGTTGTTTCAAGTGAAAATCAAAAAACTGCAGACACTGTAAGTTTCAAAGTTCAAAGTAAATTTACTATCAAAGTACATATATGTCACCATAAACAACCCTGGGATTCATTTGCTTGCAGGTGTACTTAAATCTATAGAATAATATCCATAACAGAATCAATGAAAGACCCCACCAACTTGGGCGTTCAAACAGTGGGCAAATGACAACAAATTGTGCAAATACAAAAGGAAAGAAAAAATAATAGTAATTAAATAAGCAAGAAATATTGAGAACATGAAATGAAGAGTCCTTGAAAGTAAGTCCATTGGTTGTGGGGACAGTTCAATAATGGGCAATGAAGTTATTCTCTTTAGTTCAAGAGCCTGATGGCTGAGGGGTAGTAACTGTTCCTGAACCTGATGGTATGAGTCTTGAGGCTCCTGTACCTTCTTCCTGTTGGTAGTAACGAGAAGAAAGCATGTCGTGGGTGGTGGGGGTTCCTGATGATGGATGCTGCTTTCCTGTGACAATATTTCCTGTAGATGTGCTCAACGGCGAGGAGGGCCTTATCGGTGATGGACTGGGCTATATACACTACTTTTTGTTGAAATAAAAATAAAAAACAATAAACCATAGCTGGTCAGTCAGCACTTGTGGAGAGAGATATGGAATTAATATTGACAGGTCTTCAAACTTAAATATTAACTTTGTTTCTCTTTCCACAGATGCCACCTGACCTATTGTTTCCAGCATTTTCTGTTCTTGCACAAGCTGATCTGGGTATTTATCTGGTTGAGTAAGGAACATTGGTTTGGATGTAAGGAGAGCGGCCTGATCTTCTTTTATTATCTTAATAGTACATGGAGTCAGTCGCATCCAGTGGAAAGGATTACTTAAAGTCTTAGTTTTGCATTATATCTGAGAGATCTCAGCTCCAGCACAATCAATTGGGCCTAATCCCAATTCTATGGTGCCAGTTCTACATAATGGCATATATCTTCAAAGATTAAGAAATCTTTTTAAATTTCCAATACACAAAATATAGAAAAAACTTCTGTAGTTCAGAAATAATTGATGCCAACTAATTCTTTCAATTGGTATTATCAAATGAAAGTATTGTTTTACAAAAGACTGGTAACTTGTTCCAGATAGTAGGTTATTAAGGTAACATGATAAGTACACACCGACGAAATGGGGTTTCCATTTTCTTTCTCTATCACAAACCAGGGTATTCATGTGCCTTAGGGAACACAGCTATATAACTGAATAGGATCCATTCTCAGATTTACAGACTTTGAAATAGCAGGACTATCACAAAGCAATACTTGGATAAGCACTATATGGTATTCTAAAAAAGGCATCAGAAAAAGACAGAAAATAGTCATAGTCATACTTTATTGATCCCAGGGGAAATTGGATTTTCGTTACAGTTGCTCCATAAATAATAAATAGTAATAAAACCATAAATAGTAATATGTAAATTATGCCAGGAAATAAGTCCAGGACCAACCCTAAGTCCTCAACATACTGTCATTTTGTGAGAAGGAAGCTGGTGTGTATTTGAGTCTTCTAAGAGGCAAGAGCACTCAGTCCAAAAGAAAGGCATTAAGCAGAAGGTCGGAGAAAATAATTTCTTGAAATTGCCTTTGATATGGGTCAATAATATTTTTGGGAGGAACCTTTCACCGGGCAAATTAAGAATCACTAGTATGCACTAAAGTGAATATTTGGTATGTTGCCTTTCTCCTTAAACCCTGTGATTGGCCGACTGTACTTACCCCACTCAGCAATCGCTGATTACCGTTAAACAAATGTAAACGATTTTCATGTAAGTCAGGATTCCAAAGAAGTCAGTAGGAGAATAATTGCCACTTTTGTGGGCAAATCGATTGAGATTACAACATGAACAATTAGCTCATGTGTCTAGGCACACTATATGGAAATTTAAACCTGCTTTTAGCGTGGAATTGGAAGAACCAGTCAGGTTTCACCTGATTGCACATAAATACTGGGCTCAGCTGGCCTGGACACGTCCCAGCTGAGAGCTGAGCCAGCCTCATCCTGATACCAGAGCTGCAAGCTCTGCTCCAACATATTAAAACGAGATTGGGTTACCAAAATTGTGATACCTCGTCACCACTTGAATGAGAGGCCAATCTATGAGGGTTGACAGGGGAAATGTCAAAATTGCACCCTGCCACCCCATCACTTCTGGTGCATTCTTAAATTTTGAAGTAAACTCTGGTCTGACAGCAGAGTAACTATTTTTATATACCCTACAAATCTATAGAAACACTTCCACAATCAAACCACTCACTTATAGGAAGGTAGGCAGAGGGGGAGGCGTGGCTTTATTGGTAAGAAATGATATTAAATCATTAGAAAGAGGTGATATAGGATTGGAAGGTGCAGAATCTTTATGGGTTGAGCTAAGAACTTGCAGGAGTAAAAGGACCCTGATAGCAGTTATACATAGGCCTCCAAACAGCTGCAGTGATGTGGACTACAAATTACAACAGAAGATAGAAAAGGCTTGTCAGAAGGGCAGTGTTATGATAATTGTGGGGGATTTTAACATGCGAGTGGATTGGGAAAATCAGGTCGGCACTGGATCTCAAGAGAGAGAATTTGTAGAATGTCTGCGAGATGGCTTTTTATAACAGCTTGTTGATGAGCCCACTAGGGGATCGGCTGTACTGGATTGGATATTGTGTAATGAACCGGAGGTGATTAGAGAGATTGAGGTGAAGGAACCCTTAGGAGACAGTGATCATAACATGACTGAGTTCACTGTGAAATTTGAAAAAGAGAAGCCAAAATCTGATGTGTCGATATTTCAGTGGAGTAAAGGAAATTATAATGGCATGAGAGAGGAACTGGCCAAAGTTGACTGGAAAGGGACACTGGTGGGAAGGATGGCAGAGCAGTAGTGGCTGGAGTTTACGTGAGAAGTGAGGAAGGTGCAAGACAGGTATATTCCAAAAAAGAAGAAATTTTTGAATGGAAAAAGGATGCAACCGTGGCTGACAAGAGAAGTCAAAGCCAAAGTTAAAGCAAAGGAGAGGACATACAAGGAAGCAAAGATTAGTGGGAAGACAGAGGATTGGGAAGTTTTTAAAAGCTTACAAAAGGAAACTAAGGAGGTCATTAAGAGGGAAAAGATTAACTATGAAAGGAAGCTAGCAAATAATATCAAAGAGGACACTAAAAGCTTTTTCAAGTATATAAAGAGTAAAAGACAGGTGAGAGTGGATATAGGACCGATAGAAAATGATTCTGGAGAAATTGTAATGGGAGATAAGGAGATGGCAGAGGAACTGAATGAGTATTTTGCATCAGTCTTCACTGAGGAAAACATCAGCAGTATACTGGACACTCAAGGGTGGCAGGGAAGAGAAGTGTGCGTAGTCACAATTACGACAGAGAAAGTACTCAGGAAGCTGAATAGTCTAAAGGTAGCTAAACCTCCCGGACCAGATGGAATGCACCCTCGTGTTCTGAAGGAAGTAGCTGTGGAGATTGCAGAGGCATTAGCAATGATCTTTCAAAAGTTGATAGATTCTGGCATGGTTCCGGAGGACTAGAAGATAGTAAATGTTACTCCACTATTTAAGAAGGGGGCAAGGAAGCAAAAAGGAAATTATAGACCTGTTAGCTTGACATTGGTGGTTGGGAAGTTGTTGGAGTCAATTGTCAAGGATGAGGTTACAGAGTACCTGGAGGCATATGACAAGATAGGCAGAACTCAGCATGGATTCCTTAAAGGAAAATCCTGCCTGACAAACCTATTACAATTTTTTGAGGAAATTACAAGTAGGCTAGACAAGGGAGATGCAGTGGATGTTGTATATTTGGATTTTCAGAAGGCCTTTGACAAGGTGCCACACATGAGGCTACTTAACAAGATAAGAGCCCATGAAATTACAGGAAAGTTACATACGTGGATACAGCGTTGGCTGATTGGCAGGAAACAGAGAGTGGGAATAAAGGGATCCTATTCTGGATGGCTGCCGGTTACCAGTGGTGTTCCACAGGGGTCCGTGTTGGGGCCGCTTCTTTTAACATTGTACATCAACGATTTGGATTATGGAATAGATGGCTTTGTGGCTAAGTTTGCTGGTGATACAAAGATAGGTGGAGGGGCTGGTTGTGCTTAGGAAACAGAGAGTCTGCAGAGAGACTTGGATAGATTGGAAGAATGGGCAAAGAAGTGGCAAATGAAATACAATGTTGGAAAGTGTATGGTTATGCACTTTGGCAGAAGAAATAAATGGGCAGACTATTATTTAAATGGGGAGAGAATTCAAAGTTCTGAGATGCAACGGGACTTGGGAGTCCTCGTACAGGATACCCTTAAAGTTAACCTCCAGGTTGAGTCAGTAGTGAAGAAGGCAAATGCAATGTTGGCATTCATTTCTAGAGGAATAGAGTATAGGAGCAGGGATGTGATGTTGAGGCTCTATAAGGTGCTGGTCAGACCTCACTTGGAGTACTGTAGGCAGTTTTGGGCTCCTTATTTAAGAAAGGAAGTGCCGACGTTGGAGAGGGTACAGAGAAGATTCACTAGAATGATTCCAGGAATGAGAGGGTTAACATATGAGGAACGTTTGTCCGCTCTTGGACTGTATTCTTTGGAATTTAGAAGAATGAGGGGAGACCTCATCGAAACATTTCGAATGCTGAAAGGCATGGACAGAGTTGATGTGGCAAAGTTGTTTCCCATGATGGGGGAGTCTAGTACGAGAGGGCATGACTTAAGGATTGAAGGGCACCCATTCAGAACAGAAATGCGAAGAAATTTTTTTAGCCAGAGGATGGTGAATCTTTGGAATTTGTTGCCACGGGCAGCAGTGGGTGTATTTAAGGCAGAGATTGATAGGTATCTGAGTAGCCAGGGCATCAAAGGTTATGGTGAGAAGGCGGGGGAGTGGGACTAAATGGGAGAATGGATCAGCTCATGATAAAATGGCGGAGCAGACTCGATAGGCCGAATGGCCGACTTCTGCTCCTTTGTCTTATGGTCTTATGTTTCCCCAAATCCAAGATGTTTTAGGTACTGCACCTGAAATGTCCTCTCATCATTGACCATAAATTTCATCAATCACTGAGCTGATTTTGTTGTTGAAAAGTGACTGTACGTTTCTGGATTCCCAATCTGAAAACTTTGCAGTGAGAACAACTCTATATCCACCAACAAGTGGTTTGTTGTCAGTTTAAAAGCTGGCCACTTTTTATTCTGATCTGCACCTCAGTTTTCTTGCTGCTGCTGTGGGAGGGGGGCAAAGTACATTGTGAAGAAAAACCGCATCAGAGATCAGAACTGAACCCAGGTTGCTGAGAAACAGCTAGACGACCTCCCACACAACTGTGCAGCCTTAGACTGAAAAGTTTTCCCTTTGAGGGGTAAGAACTAAAATGTTTATGAGATAAATTTTCGAAATTCAAAAGCTCCGAAGCTGTTATTTGATAGTGCAGGGGATTCAGCACTGTTATTTAATCAGATCACAGATGACTGGCAACTCAGATTACCCAATTTCACTCCACTGACCTCCTTTTATAATCCAACCCTGACCTATTTTTAATTAATATTGATAAAGTTTTATGAATGCCAAAAATTTAGTTGGCAGGAAGGCAAACATTTACTGTACCAGCTTTCTGGGAGGATAGAAAACTATTGGTAGGACAAGTTTATATCAGCAATGGTGCCCCTACACAAATCCAGTCGAAAATCAGAACTGTAATTGTGAAGTTCAAAATTGTACTCAAAGAACAAAATTTGAGTCAGTCAAATCCTCTGGAACATGATACAATGATGTGAGTTAGAATTAGAGTGTAGGATGATTTATGTTCTTTTTGTGGGCAGTTACAGGATTTAGACACAATGACATAAAGGAAGAGCTAAGTCAGGACGGCTTGCGACGGAAAGAGGAAATTGCAGGTAGTTATACTCCCAAGAATCTATTTCCCCTCACTGTTAGAGCTCTTTTCTTTGGAGCGAAGGAGGATGAGAGGTTACTTGATACAGGTCTACTAGATGGTGAGATGCATAGATAGAGTGGACAGCCAGAGACATTTTCCTAGGGCAGAACTGGCTAACACAAGGGGGGATAACTTTAAGTTGTTTGGAGAGAAGTATAGGGGAAACGTGAGAGGTAGGTTTGTTACAAAGAGAGTGGTAGATGGGTGATGCCAGGTAATTTAACCTTCTTGACAAGCTTCCTGTGCAGGACTTTGTCAAAGGTTCATGTTGACAACACCTACTGCCTTTCCTTCATCAACTTTCTTGGTAATCGCCTTAAAACACTCTATAAGGTTGATTAGACACAACCTACCATGCACAGATCCATGTTTACTAACCTTAATCAGGCCCTGTTTATTCAAATACATATATATCCTGTGTTTTAGAATACCTTACAATAATTAACTCACAATTGACATCAGCCTTACTGGCTTCTAATTTCCGGATTTATTCGTAGAGCCCTCCTTAAACAATGGAACGACATTAGTTATTGTCCTGTCCTCTGGCTGCTCAACCATGGCAAAGGATATTTTAAATACCTCTGCCAGGGCCTCTGTAATTTCTGAACTAGTCTCCCGCAAGATCCTTTTCAGGTCCTGAGGACTTATCCAACCTAATTTGCCTCAAGACAGCAAGCACCTCCTCTTCTGTAATCCAGAAATGGTCCATGACCTCTGCTGTTTTGCTCGGTTCTATGGACTCTGTGTCCTTCGTCTACTAAATATAGGTGCAAAAAGTCAATTTGCATTCTCTTTCAGTTCCATGCATAGATGGCCACGCTGATCTTCAAGCGGACTAATTTTGTCTCTTGCTATCCTTTTGCTCTGTATTGGAGTCCCAGTCAATATGCAGAAAGTTAAAATCATCTAGTCACAACATTATTTTTAACTCTCTACAATCTCTCTGCAAATTTGCTCCTCTAAATCTTACTGACTATTCAGGAGATCTATAATATAATCCCATTAGCATGGTTATCTGTAATATAATCACATTTGAGTGGTCATCCCTTTCTTATTCTTCAGTTCCACCCATACAGCCTCAATATTGAGCCCTCAAGTCTGTTCTGTCCAAGCACTGAGTGATGATTTCCCTGACAATCTTCTCCTTTAATACCACCACCTCTATCATGTCTAAAACAACAGAATCCCAGAATACCGAGCTGCCAGTCCTGCCCCTCCTGCAACAGAACCTCATTAATGTCCAAGTTTATTGTCATTCATCATATATATCAAATGAAATGACATTTCCCCAGACCAAGATGCACAACACAGTAAATATAACTCACACACAACACATAAAGTAATGTTACCACAACTTAATTTACAAATAATAAAATATATTCTGGAAATCTGACAATTTAGATTCAAGTGTATTCATGACACAAGTTAACTAATAAACAGTATAATGCTACTGGCAGTTCAATTATTTCTTAGCAAAATATACAACTCTGAAATTCTTCTTTGGGTAGCCATGAAACCAAGAAAGAAAAGAAAGGCATCAACCCCCAAATCCCAAATCCCACCTCCCCACAAAAAAAAGAATGAAAATGGAACTGGCACATCAACCCCCAAATCTTCCTCCCTGCATAAAAAAACCCAAGAAATCGAGTGATAAGCACAAAATATTCAGAGGAGATCCTGGAAAAAGCATACAGAGGGTTAGGAAGGAAGCTGAGATGCAGGAGCTGAAGGGTGATAATCTCGCGATTGCTGCCTGTGCCACATGACAGTGAGGATAGGAATAGAATGAGGTGGCAGATAAATGTGTGTTGAAGAATTGGAGCAGGGGGTAGGGCTTCAGATTTCTGGATCATTGGGACCTCTTCTGGGGCAGGTGTGACCTGTACAAAAGGGATGGGTTGCACTTGAATCCGAGGGGGACAATATCATTTTGGGGAGGTTTTCTAGAGCTCTTGTGAGTAGTTTAATCTAATATGACAGGGGAATGGGAACCAGTATGATAAAGCTGAGGTTAAGCCAGCAGGTTTACAGGTAGATGATGGATGTAACATGATTGTAAGGAAGAACAAGCCAATGATTGGGTACAAATGCAGACGGAGCAAAGAGTTAAATTGTACCACAGAGGCAAAATGCCTAAGAGTGAAGAATTCAGGACTGAAGGTGCTGTATTTAAATGCACATAGTGTTTGGAATAAGGTGGATGAACTTGTGGCGCAATTAGAGATTGGTCAGTATGATGTTGTAGACATCACTGAGTCAAGACTGAAAGAAGATCATAGTTGAGAGTTTAACATGAAAAAGATATACCTTGTATAGAAAGGACAGCAGGAAGGCATAGGTGGTGGTGTGGCTCTATTGGTAAGAGATGGAATTACATCTTTAGAAAGTGGTGACATAGGGTCAGAGTCTTTGTGGGTGGAGTTAAGAAATTGCAAGGGTAAAAAAAAACCGTTATGGGAATCATATATAGGCCTCCAAATAGTAGCCAAGCAATGGGGTTGAGATTGCAAAGAGAGCTGGAAAGGGCATGTGATAAGGGTGATGACACAATTGTAATGGGGGACTTAAATATGCAAAATTGGAAAAATCAGGTTCATGTCAGATCGCAAGAAAGAGAATTTGTTGAATGCCTACAAGATGTCTTTTTAGAGCAGCTTGTGCTTGAGCCTTCTCAGGGAAAGCCTATCTTAGATTGGGTGTTGTGTAATAACGCAGATTTTATTAGTCATTTTAATGTAAAGGAACCCTTAGGAGGCAGTGAGCATAGTATGATTGAATTCATACTGCAACTTGAGAGGGAAAAGCATAAGTCAGATGTATCAATATCATAATGGAATAAAAGAGAATTACAGAAGCATGAGAAAGGAGCTTGGCCAGGTGGATGGGAGGGAGATACTGACAGGGATGATGACAGACCAGAGGTGGCTAAAGTTTCTGGGAATAGTTCACAAGGCGCAGGAAAGATATATCCCACAGAAGAAGTTGTTCTCAAATGGCAGGGGCAGGAAACTGTGGCTGACAAAGGAAGTAAAAGACTGCATAAAAGTCAAGGAAAGGGTTTATAAGGTAGCAAAAGTAAGTGGGAAGTTTTTTACATCCTATAAAAGGCAACTGCAAAAGCTATAATAAAGGAAAAGATGATATATGAGGGCAAACTAGCCCATAATATAAAGCAGGATACTAAAAGTTTTTACAGTTATATAAAGAATAAAAGAGAGGTGAGAGATAATATTGGATCACTGGAAAATGATGGTGGTGAGGTAATAATGGGGGACAAAGAAACAGCAGATGAACTTGATTAGTATTTACTTCAGTCTTTACTGTAGAAGACAACAGCTGTAAGTCAGAGGTCCATGAGTGTTAGGGAGCACGAGTGAGTGCCATTGAAAGGTCTTAAGGTGGATAAGTCATCTGGACCAGATGGACTACATTCCAGAGTCCTGAGAGAGGTTGCTGAAGAGATAATGGATGCATTGGTCATGATCTTTCAAGAATCAGTTAATTCTGGCATGGTCCCAGAGGACCAGAAGACTACAAATGTCACTCCACTCTTTAAGAATTGAGGAAGACAAAAGAGAAGAAATTATAGGCCAGTTAACTTAACCAGAGTGGTTGGGAAAGAGTTGGATTCCATTAATAATGACAAGGTTTCAGAGTACTTGGAGACTAATGATAAAATAAGTCAAAGTCAGCATGGTTTCTGTCAAGAGAAATCTTGCCTGATAAATCTGTTAGAGCTCTTCGAGGAAGTAACAAGCAGGGTGGACAAATGAGAGGCAGTGGATGTCATTTACTTAGATCTTCAGAAGGCATTTGATAAGATGCTTCACATGAGGCAGCTTAAGAAGATAAAATCCTATGGCATTACAGGAAATATACTGGCATGGATACAGGAATGGCTGACAGGCAGGAAGCAGTGGGAATAAAGGGGGCCTTTTCTCGTTGGCTGCCAGTGACCAGAGGTTTTCCTCAGGAGTCAGTATTGGGACTGCTACTATTGTTTATCTGTGATTTGGACAATGGAACTGATGGCTTTGTGGCAAAGTTTGCGGAAGAATCGAAGATAGGAGGAGGAGTAGGTAGTGCTGAGGAAGCAATGCGATTGCAGCAGGACCTAGACAAATTGGAGGAATGGGCAAAAAAGTAGTGGATGGAATACAGTGTTGGGAAATGTTTGATAATGCATTTTGGTAAAAGCAACAATAGTGCAGACTATTATCTAAGTGGGGAGAAAATCCAAACATCAGAGGTGCAGAGGGACTTAGGAGTCCTCATACAAGACTCCCAGAAGGTTAACACAGGTTGAATCTGTGGTAAAGAAGGCAAATGCAATACTGGTATTTATTTCAAGGGGAATAGAATATAAAAACAAGGAGATAATGCTGAAGCTTTATAAGATATTAGTCAGGCCGCACTTGGAGTATTGCCAACAGTTTTGGGCTCCTTATCTCAGAAAGGATGTGTTATCATTGGAGAGAGTCCGGAGAAAGTTCATGAGGATGATTCTGGGACTAAAGGGATTAACAGTTTTGGGCCTGTACTCACTGAAATTTAGAAGACTGCTTGGGAATCTCATTGAAATCCACCCAATGTTGAAAGGACTAGATAAGGTGGATGTGGAGAGAATGTTTCCTCTGGTGGGGGTATCCAGAACTAGAAGACACAGCCTCAAATTGAGGGGTGACCTTTTAGAATAGAAGTAAGGAGGACTTTTTTTTTTAGCCAGTGGTGAATCTGTGGAATGCTCTGCCACAGACTCCAGTGGAGGCCAAGTCCGTGGGTATATTAAAGCGGAAGTTGATTCCTGATTGGCCAGGGCATAAAGGGATATGGTGAGAGGGCAGGTGTATGGGGTTAAATATGATGAGACCTTCCTTGATGGTAGGAGTTCAGTTGTCTCACGATTTGGTGGAAGAAGCTGTTTCCTATCTTAACAGTCCTTATCCTAATGCTACGGTATCTCCTGCCTGATGGTAGTGGGTCAAAGAGATTGTGGGATGATTGGGAGGGATCATTGACAATGCTAAGACCCTGCATAAATAGTGCTCCTGATAAAAATCTCAGACGGGGTGGAAGAGGGTCCCCAATGATCCTCTCAGCAGAGCTCACAATGGGTCTTATAATCCAGTGCCTTGCTATTCCCCTACCAGATGGTGATGCAGCTGGTCCAGACACTCTCAATGGTGCCAATGGTGCTCCTGTAAAAATTGGTTAGAACTGGGGGGGGGGGGAATGGGGGGAGCCTCACTCACCTCAATCTCCTGAGGAAGTGGAGATGCTGCTGTGCTTTCTTGACTAAAGAGGTGGTGATGAGGGACCAGGTGAGATCACCCATTATGTGCACTCCCAGAAACTAGGTGCTCCTAACTATCTCCGTGGAGGAGTTGTATATGTACAGTGTGGAGTGGTCAGCCTGCAACGTCCTAAAGTCCGCAATCACCCAAGATGCAGGATATAGGAAACTGGGTGACAGTCAGGAAGGGGAAAGGGGTTAAGGAGCCAGTGCAGAGTAACCTTGTGGCCATCCCCCTCAACAACTTTAGATACTATCTGGGGGGATGACCTAGCAGAGGAAAGTCACAGTGGTTAGGTCTCTGGCACTGTCTGGCTCTATGACTCAGAAGAGAAATGGGGAGAAGAGGTGATATGGGATTAGTTAGATAGGGGAACAGAAAGGAGGTTCTGTGGGTGAGAATGAGATTCCCGGATGGTATGTTACCTCCTGGGTACCAGGATCCAGGGCTTCTCGGATCATGTTCTCAGCATTCTTAAGTGGGAGGGTGAGCAGCCAGAGGTCATGGCCCATGTAGGTACCAATGACATGGGTAGGACGAGTGATGAGGTTCTGTAAAGGGATTTCAGGGAGTAAGGTGCTAGGTTAAAGGGTAGGAGCTGAAGGGTTGTGACCTCAAGATTGCTACTCATGCCACACGATAGTGAGGCCAGAAATATGAAGATTAAGTAGTTTAATATGTGGCTAAGGAGTTGGTGTAGGAGGGAGGGCATAAGATTTTTGGATCAATGGGCTTTCTTCCAGGGAAGTGGGACCGGTACAGAAGGGACGGTTTGCAGCAGAACTGGAGGGGGCTAATATCCTAACAGGGACATTTGTTAATGCTAGTGGGGCTTAAACTAGAGTTGCAGGGGTATGGGAAGCAGAGTGCCAGAACAGTTAGTGGAGAGGTTGTGAAGGCAGATGTTGGTAAGACCTCAGAAAAAGTCAGAGGTCAAAAGGTTGAGTATGGTGTAACTAGTGTCCTGAGCTGCGCATATTTCGATACAAGAAGTATTGTTGGAAAGGCAGGTGAGCTCAGAGTATGGATCAACACCTTGAATTACCACAACGAAAACATTAATGAAACTTGGCTGCAGGAGTGGCAGGACTGGCAGCTCAGTATTCCAGGATTCTGTCATTTTAGACATGACAGAGCAGGAGGGATGAGAGGGTGAGGGGTAGCGTTACTAGTCAGGGAAAATGTCGGAGCAATGCCTTGTCAAGAGAGACTGGAGAACTTGTCTAGTGAGGCGTTATGGGTGGAAATGAGAAATAAGAAGAGCATGACCATGTTAAGCTGGCTATCTTACAGGCCATCTAACAGTCCCAGGGATTTAGAGGAAGAAATTTGCAGAGAGGTCGCAGACTGTTGCAAGGAACAGAAGTTTGTTATAGTAGGTGATTTTAACTTTCCGCATATTGACTGGGACTCCCACACTGTAAAAGGACAAGTTGGGATAGTGTTTGTCAAATGTGTTCAGCAGTTTCCTCAATCAGTACATTGAAGTCCCAATGAGAGGGTGTGCGATACCGGATCTGCTATTAGGGAATGAGACGGCAGGTGACAGAAGTTTGTGTAGGGGAACACTTTGCAACTAGTGACCACAATGCCATTAGTTTCAAAGTAAATATGCAAAACTATAGGTCTGGTCCATGGGTTGAGATTCTAAATTGGAGAAAGGCAAATTTTGATGGTATCAGAAATGATCTGGTGAATGTGGATTGGGACTGGCTGTTTTCTGGCAAAGGTGTACTTGGTAAGTGGGAGGTCTTCAAAAGAGAAATTTTGAGAGTACAAAGCTTGTATGCACCTGTCAGAATAAAAGATAAAAATAACAAGTGTGGGGAACCTCGGATTTCAAGGGATATTAAGACCCTGGTTAAGAGAAAAAAGGAGGTGCATAACAGGTATAGGCAGGTAGGAAGAAATGAGGTGTTTATGGAGTATAAAAAATGCAAGAGAACACTAAAGAAGGAAATCAGGAGGGCAAAAAGAAGGCATGAAGTTGCTCTAGCAGACAAGGTGAAGGAGAATCCTCAGTGATTCTACAGATACGTTAAGTGCTAAGGGATTGCAAGGAACAAAATCGATCCTCTGGAAGACCAGAATGGTAACCTATGTGTGGAGCCAAAACAGATGGGGAAATCTTAAATAAATATTTTGACTCTGTATTTCCTCAAGAAGTGGACACAGAGTCTACAGAAGTGAGGCAAAGTGGCATCAACTCATGGACACTGTGCAGATTACAGAGGAAGAGGTGTTTACTATCCTGAGGAAAGTAGGGTGGCTAAACCCCCAGGGCCTGACAAGGTGTTCCCTTGCACCTTATGGGAGGCAAGTGCTGAAATTGCCAGGGTTTGAGCAGAGATATTTAAATCATCCTTTGCAATGGGAGAGGTACCAGAGGATTGGAGGTTAGCCGGTGTTGTTCCCCTGTTTAAAAAAGGCTCTAAACAGAAACCAGGAAATTATAGGCTGGTGAGTCTGACATCAGTTGTGGGAAAGATAATGGAAGGTATTCTAAAAGACAGGATATGTAAGTGTTTGGATAGATGTGGACTGATTAAAGATAGTCAGCATGGCTTGGTGCGTGGTAGGTCATATTGAACCATCTTATAGATTTTTTTGAGGAAGTTACCAGGAAGGTTGATGAAGGCAAGGCAGTAAATGTAGTCTACATGGACTTTAGCAAGGCATTTGACAAGGTCAAACATGGGAGGTAGGTCAAGAAGATTCAGTCACTCAGCATTCAGATGAGGTAGTAAATTTGATTAGACTTTGGCTTTGTGGGAGAAGCCAGAGAGTGGAAGCAGATGGTTGCCTCTCTGACTGGATCAGTGCTGACTCCGTTGTTGTTTGTCATCTACAGTATATCAACAAACTGGATGATAATGTGATTTACTGGATCAGCATATTGTGGATGACACCAAGATTGGGGGGTGTGGTGGACAGCGAGGAAGGCTATCGTGGCTTGCGGTGGGATCTGGACCAGCTGAAAAAATGGGCTGAAAAATGGCAGGTAGAATTTAATGCAGACAAGTGTGAAGTGTTGCACTTCAGTAGGACCAACCATGGTAGGTCTTACACAGTGAATGGTAGGGCACTGAGGAGTGTGATAGAGCAATGGGATATGGGAATACAGGTTCATTATTTGTTGCAAGTGGCATCACAGGTAGATAGGGTCCTAAAGAAAGGTTTTGGTACATTGGCCTTCATGGTGGTGGCATCCGTTAGTCTCGCGAGACCATGGATCTGCACCTGGAAAGTCTCGCTTCAGTCTGTGTTAGAGCAGCGTCTGTTGTGGCTGTAGAGTCCCACACCGGAGTGACAGTCTCGGCTGCAGCGACTGCACTTGAAGGCACTGTCCTCCAGTGTTGTCTTGGTGCTGTTTTTCTGACAAGTGCACTTTTCTTCAACAACAAGACTCAGCTTCTCTTCTCCTCTTTTTAGACCTCTGCATAGTTCCAGCCTCCAGTGAGAGCGATCGCTTGCGATGTCCTCCCACCTCTCGACGTTCATTTTCAGTGACTTCATGTCTCTCTTGCAAACGTCTTTGAAACGAAGATGGGGCCGCCCTTGTGCTCTCTTGCCGGAGTCCAGTTCCCCGTACAGCAGGTCTTTCAGGATCCTCCCGTCTGACATGCGGTGTACGTGGCCCAGCCAGCGGAGATGGCGTTGTTGGAGCAGGGTGAAGAGGCTGGGTATCTGGGCGCGGGCCAGGACCTCATTGTTGGTGACTCGGTCAGTCCATGTGACGTCCAGGATGCATCTCAGGCTGCGAAGGTGGAAGGCGTTGAGACGCCGCTCTTGTCTGGAGTAGAGGCTCCTGGTCTTGCCTCTACTTTGGTCTTCATATATCAAAGTATTGAGTACAGGAGATGGGATGTTATGTTGAAGTTGAAGAAGACGTTGTTGAAGCCTAATTTGGAGTATTGTGTGCAATTTTGGTCACTGATCTACAGGAAAGATATAAATACAGTTGAAAGAGTACAGATGTTGCCAGTTTCAGAGGGCCTGAGTTATAAGGAAAGGTTGAATAGGTTAGGACTTTATTTCTTAGAACGTAGAAGACTAAGAGGAGATTTGATAGAGGTATACAAAATTATTAGCGGTGTCGACAGGGTAAATGCATGCAGGCTTTTTCCATTGAAGCTGGGTGGTCCAACAAGAGGTCATAGGTTAAGGGTGAAAGGTGAAAAGTTAACGGGGAACATGAAAGGAAACTTCTTCACTCAGAGGATTGTAAGTGTGTGGACTGAGCAGCCAGCACAAGTGGTGCTGTGGGTTCAATTTCAACATTTAAGTGAAATCTAGATAGGTACATGGATAGTTGAGATATGGAGGGCCGTGGTCCCAGTGCAGGTCGATGGGAGTAGGCACTTAAATGGACTAGATCAAGTCATTTAACCCTATGTATATGTATGTATTTAACCCTATAATGTATATGGAAACGAGACATCATTTCTCTAAACCAGGGTAAACTAGATGGGCCGAAGGTCCTGTTTTTGTGCTGTATTTCTCTATGACACTCTGACTCTAGTCATCTCCTTAGTCTTGTCCCACGTTGAAACTCAAGTTGTTGTGCTCACACCACCGTATAAGCTGCTCTACCTCCTCTCTGTACACCATCTCGTCATCACTGTCGATGAGGCCAGCCACTGTTGTGTTATCGGCGAACTTGGTGATTCGGTTTCAGCTGGATCTAGCAGTACAGTCATGTATCAGCAGCGGGCTGAGCGCACAGCCCTGGGTACAAAGCTGCTGCTCAGCGTGACGAAGCTAGAAACGTAGCTGATACTAATGGCTCAATACCATAATCCATGTGCTGATCCATGGACTGAGTTTATCTGGATTATGCACAATACTGAAATAGATGTAATTCAGAACTCTAAACCCATCATGCCCAACCTGTCAGTTCCTGTCTTTGCTTAACAGCCACTTTCCCCACAACCATTCCACTAACTGGCCTGACATTCTGCATCCCATTTCCACCCCCTCCTCCCGCCACCCCCACAGCTCTAGTTTAAACCCCCTCACCCCCACAGCTCCAGTTTAAATTGCCCCCCCACCCCCACAGCTCCAGTTTAAATCGCCCCCCCACTCCCACAGCTCTAGTTTAAACCCCCTCACCCCCCACAGCTCCAGTTTAAATTGCCCCCCCACCCCCACAGCTCTAGTTTAAATCCCCCCACCCCCACAACTCTAGTTTAAATCCCCCCAAAAATCTCTCACCAACTTTCCGCAAGGATATTGGACCCACTTCAGTTCACATACAAACCCGTCCCATTTGTATGGGTCCCGCCTTCCCTGGAAGGGAGTCCAATGATTCAAAAATCTGAAGCCCTCCATCCTGCACCATCTCCTTAGCTATGTGTTAAACTATATCACCTTCCTATTTCTAGCCTCAGTAGCATGTGGCACAAGTAGCAATCCTAAGATCACCAACCTGGAGGTGCCTTGTCACCCTTCATACCCATGTCATTGATACTGAGGTGGACCACGACCTCTGGCTACTAACCCTCCCCCTTAACAACGCTATGGATTCGATCTGAAATGTCCTGGACCCTGGCACCTGGGAGATAACATACTATCTGGGAATCTCGTTCCTGTCCATGGAACCTCCTGTCTATCTTCTGTCAGAGATATTTATGCTTTCAAAGGCAATATAATTTCTGGACTCCAAGAATTGTAACAAATAAAAGGTTACTTTTTCAGATCACTTCTTGCAATAACATACCGATCAGTAACCATTTGGTGTGAGATACCATTGTCTTTCGGTAGGGGAGTCCCAGACATTATCGCTAGCCTGTCAGTGGGGCTCCAGAGTTGCCCCACATATCCTCCCATCCTGTCTTGTGGCGAAGACAGCATTATAAACATATTAGACAAGTATTTGAACAGCTAAGACATACAAAGTGTGGGTAAGAGGGATGGGTAGAAGAATACTTGGTCTGCTCGACATGGTGGGCTAGAAGGCCTGTTTCTGTGCTGTATGTCTCTATGACTCTAACAAGTAATTTTAAAACGCAAGTTCCATGGCTACTAATGAGGGAATCAACCACATTTTTTTTGGGTGGAAGGTAAGAAGTATATGATTGTTAAAATTGTTTTGCATCGAGAGTGGATTAAATATATACAGGCCATCCCAGGGTAATAAATGTGTTCCATTTTGACAAAATCAATTTTATCCATGTCGGAAACTATCACTGGGTGCTGAGGGCGTGACTCTACTGTACTGTAATGGATGGCATCAGAAGCACATACACGTAGAACAAACAATTATTAGAAATGGAGAGAGATGAAATTATTTCTGCTCTATATCAGGCTTTTAAATTTAACAACATGATGGAAACTTGTTCCTTTGTAGGAGTGTCCACGAGTCAGGCATTTGTTACCCTAGACCACTTGTATATTGATGTAGAAATTATTGTTACTGGAAAACATTATGGCACTCAGTGGAGATTCTATTTCTGATATTGACAAAAGATTTGAAGAAGTTGTTTTTTTTTGAAGTAGGAATACATTTTAATGATGATGAACGTTTCTTCCATTACTGTTGGAATGCTGTGTTACAGTCTAGTCATGCTCCACTTACCTGCAACTTAATCCAACTCTAATATTAAAGAGAGGCAATGATATGAACGATTTCCAAGTGCTGGTCCGGTGGCCAGCTGCTGCTACAACAGGCTGGTAGCGTACTTTTAGATGAAGTGAGCAGGGAAGCATAACGTGCTGAATGTAAAACATGCTTCTGATCAAAGCTTATGATTACAACATTCTTCTTTTTGTCAACTCTTGGCCCTGTTTCTTCTGATAAACTTACAGTTCCTTGTTTCTCACTTTCTTTTGTATGCACACATTTCACTCTTTTTATATTTGCCACACTCCAGGTGTGTTACATCCTCTCCTTTAATCTCTACTGCATCTTTTAGTCTGTCACAGATTCTCTCTCACTAATGCAAGCTTACACCTAACACTCACATGCATAAATTCTCACACAACACACTACTAAATTACACTTTGAACAGGAAGTTAAAATGCTTCATTTTGATGGAAATACTGTATGTATTAAATGTAAGACTCAAACATATTCAGAAGGATACAATGTATGTAAATGGAATTAAAATTATCAAGATGACAATTTTAACTAAATCATTAGATTGAAATATTAATAATGTAATACAGTATATAGAAATAGATTTGAATTACAAAAGACAGCTTGTGAATTATTAGTTCAAACTGTTGAAGGACTGGCCTTTGTAAGGGATCACCTGAAGAGTAGTGAAATCTGATCTTGTATTTGTGACCTCGCTCTGTTTTGATAATCAAGAGTTCTAATCTGAAGTCTGTCCTGCTTAGACAATTAAAAGGGATAATTGAAAATAAGTTCCAATAAGTATAATCAATAACATTTTTAGTCTTATAAAGTCTACCAAATAATTAATAATCTGTGATATTCTCTCACCTTATAGGTGGATTGTATATTGAAATCATCACTGGGAACATAATTTATCATTTCAAAATATTGGGGTGAAGTATATACAGACGTTGAAAGCTTTTAACTGATGGAGGCTCAAATTTGCAAGACACGGTGAGTCAATAACAAGAAATTTAATGTAATATCAAACTCAGACTATTAAAACTAGGTACAATATTTAAAGAAATTTTAGAGGAAATAGTAGAGGCTGGTGATTTTGCAACATTTAAGAAATATTTAGATGAGCATTGAATTGACAAAGCAGAAAGCGTTGCAGGCTAAACGTAGGTACTGGTCTGGACATGATGCGTTAAAGGACCTGTCTCCCTGCTTTAGGATGCAATACTCTAGGTCAGAAGCTGAAGGGAAGGCAGCGAAAAGGTGCTCAGCCATTTATTGAATGTGATGCCAAGAGGCAACTAATAACAGCAGACTGAAAGTGGCATACAAGGTCCATTCAGCAAAAAAACAGTAGGCTGGACTCTCTATTCATGGTAATTCT
The DNA here is from genome assembly GCF_030028105.1 of Mobula birostris. Classification (NCBI taxonomy): domain Eukaryota; kingdom Metazoa; phylum Chordata; class Chondrichthyes; order Myliobatiformes; family Myliobatidae; genus Mobula; species Mobula birostris. Next base: position 31,610,139 of record NC_092377.1, read on the forward strand.
GCTAGCAATTTGAAGAATTTATAGAGAGAGTCCCAGAGAATAAGTGTAGAATTTTAGGCCTTGAGATATTCATGTAGTTAAAAACATAAAACCAGTAAACAATTCATGATGATGTGATTTTTAAAAATAGCAAATTTACTTAAGGCCTGCACCAATATTGTTCATAAACCCTATCTTCTTATGATCATTGATATCTCTAAAAACATCTCTACATTTCTCCAGAGTGAGTCAAATTTATTGTTCAAATATATTACCTTCCTTTTTTACAGCACTGTCATATTTTGTGGAATACTCTTTTGGATGAACATATTCACATTATTAGCAGGTAGGAGACTGCTTTTATTTTATTTCAGATCTTACAATGTGATTTAACAACTATGATATCTGGTCATACAGTACAACCTGTGTAACCAGAACTCTACTTAAAATCAACTTTTACATAATAAAATATCCCAAGACATTTCATAGGAGTATTAACAAACAAAATTTGACATAGATTTACTTCAGGAAAAATTGTGACACGATATATCTGTAGATGTTAGGAATCTTGAACAACACACACAGAATGCTGGAGGAACTCAGCAGGTCAGGCAGCATCTACGGAGGGAAATAAACGGTTGAAATTTACCAAGTGCCAGCTTTTCTTCAACGATCTAACAGCGTAAATGCAAGATTATTCAGAATTTTGGCATAAGTTTATCCTGTTGTGGAAATTCCAGCCAGTGAACCTCTTGTGTACTGGAGCAGCAGTGCACAAATGTTCTGACATACCCTTCACTTAATCTGATGATGGAACTTGTGCATATTAGACTGGGCACAGGAGACATGACATGCGTTTCAATGGTGATGTAACACCTGTGAGGAAGACAGCAAGAGTGAGTTCTATTAACATTTTACTGATGGTATTGATTTTCTTGAGGGGGGGGGGCACACCTTGTATATTGTCCCCGGGTTCCTAGATGTACAATCTTTATGCCATTTGATCTGGAAGATCAACCTTGCTGGCCCCCTGGAGTTAAGGATGAGTCTTTGACCATTTGTGACACCTCAAAAGAAAGTAATGGATGATGTGGATGTATTGGAACCAACACTGCTCACATACTTCTGGAATCTTTGATATGGTAGATTCCCATCTCTAGGTTTGCTCCAAGACAGATTATTTTACATTTACAAAATTTATAAGGATGTTGCTGGGACTTGAGGACCTGAAATACTGAATAGGTTAGGACTTCATTCCCTGGAGTACAGGAGAATGAGGAGACATCTTATAGAGGTATACAAAATTATGAGGGCTATAGATGGGGTGAATGCAAGCTGGCCTTTTACCCTCAGGTTGAGTGAGAATAGAACTAGGGGCCATAGATCTAGGGTGAAAGGTGAAATATTTAAGGTGAATCTGAAGGGGAATTTCTTCACTCAGAGGGTGATGCAAATGTGGAATGAACTGCTGATGCGTTTAGAATGCAAGGGTTAACATGAGGAGTGTTTGAAAGCTCTGGGTTTGTAGTCGCTGGAGTTTAGAGGAATGAGGGCGGATCACATTGCTACCTATCAAATATTGAAAGGTCTAGATAAAGTGGATGAAGATGTTCATGATAGTGCGGGAGTCCAAAACAAAAGGTCACAGTCTCAAAATTGAGAGATGTCCATTTAGTTCAGAGATGAGGAAAAATTTCTTTAGCCAGAGGGTGGTGAATCTGTGGAATTCATTGCCACTCTCGCTGTGCAGGCCAAGCCATTGGATAAGTTTAAAGGCAGAGGTTGATGCCTTGATTAATCAGGACATCAAAGCTTATAGGGAAAAGGCAGGAGAATGGGGTTGAGAGGGATAATAAAGTAGCCATGATGGAATGGCAGAGCAAACTCAGTAGGCCAAATGGCCTAATTCTGCTCCTTATCTTATGGCCTTATGATTTTATGATTTAATTCTGCTTTTAAAAGACTACATTGAACTTACAGCACAATGCACTTCAGGTAAGCTATTTTAATTTGATTAGTATCTGCAATAATCAGTAAGCATATCCAACACAGACAGAGCTAACCCTATTTCTACTTGAATACTTAACTGGAATGATTTTATGCTTACTGCAGTAATTTTTAAGAAGACAGATTTTTGCATTAAAATATTGTAGTGGTTTTACATTATAGAAGACAGTAATTCTATTGGATTAACGTATTTCTATTACATTTCAGCTGATGTGAATAAATGTGGCAACACAGATCTAGTGTGCCACGTGCATGCCGGCTGCCAGAACACATTTGATGGAAGCTACCACTGCATATGCAAAGCAGGTTTTCTTGGAAATGGAACACAGTGCACAGATATTGACGAGTGTGCAGAAAATGTACATGACTGCCACAGAAAGGCAACCTGTGTAAATAATGTAGGTTCTTATAACTGCCTGTGTAAATCTGGGTACACTGGAAATGGGATTGACTGCAACGACATGGATGAATGTGTTACCAACAATGGCGGCTGCCACAATAATGCCACTTGTTTCAATACAGCTGGCAGTCGGACTTGTCAATGTAAGATTGGGTTCTCTGGCGATGGGTTCACCTGCAGTGATGTAGATGAGTGCTCAAAGCCTGGTACCTGCCACTGGAGTGCAACATGCACCAACACCTATGGCTCATATATCTGCACCTGCAATGCAGGGTACAGAGGAATTGGATTGTACCTGTGCTTGGACATAGATGAATGTGCGCAGATGCCAGGTATCTGTTCACAAGTGCAAGGATGGATAGGATGCAAGAATCTACCAGGGTCCTACCAGTGCACTTGTTCCGCGGGTTTCCATGTGCACGACAACAGATGCACTGACATCGATGAGTGTGCTCGTCAGATCTGCAGCCCATTTTCAACCTGCATCAATCAGCCAGGTTCATACAGCTGCGAATGCAAGACAGGATTTACAGGAAACGGATTGACCTGTGTGGACATCAATGAATGTGCTGGCCCAAATGATTGTCATCCTCAAGCAACATGCCGGAACTACTTGGGCAGCTATGTTTGTAACTGCACATTGGGGTTCACAGGAGATGGGATCACTTGTTCTGATGTTGACGAGTGCAATGGGATTGCAGACTGCCCTGCTGCATCTTCCTGCGTTAACACCGAGGGTTCCTATCATTGCGACTGTGGTGTTGGGTTTACCTTGAATGGCAGTGAATGTGTTGATCTGGATGAATGCTCTGCTGGTGCTTGCGACAGTCAAGCCACTTGCAACAATGTCCAAGGATCCTTCTCCTGCAGTTGCAATGGGGGTTATAGTGGAAATGGTACCATATGCAATGATATTGATGAATGCCTCCTAAACAATGGAGGATGTCACTCAAATGGCATTTGCACCAACCAAGTTGGAACTTACACATGCACGTGCAAAAGAGGTTTTTCTGGTGATGGAAATTTACACTGTGAGGATATTAATGAATGCAATTTTAATAATGGTGGCTGTTTGACTAATGCAACGTGTATGAACACACTGGGATCTTTCTTTTGTGCATGCCCTGATGGATTCCAGCTTATAAATGACACCAGGTGTGGAGACATTGACGAATGCAGGACAATCAGTACACCATGTCAGTCCAATGAACAGTGTATCAATACATTTGGGTCTTACCATTGCCAGTGCAAATCTGGCTTTTCAAAGGCAAATGGCATTAGTTGTAATGATATTGATGAATGTCTGAACAATCCATGTGATCAAAATGCTCTGTGTTCAAATGCTTTTGGTTCATTTATCTGTGAGTGCACTTTGGGCTTTGAAGGAAATGGCTTTATCTGCAAAGACGTAGATGAATGCAACTCCCCAAACATTTGTCACATCAATGCTTTGTGCATTAATACTGCAGGAAGTTACATCTGCCAATGTCAAGAGGGCTTCAGAGAGGTTGATCAGCATTGCGAAGATATAAATGAATGCAGGCTAAACAATTCTTGTCTCTCAGGCACCATTTGCCTCAATTCACTGGGATCATATGTTTGCTCTTGTTCCAATGGTACTTTCATAGTCAATAGCACTTGCATGTCACCGAGTGATAATTGCTTTCCACCTTGCCATGATCGGGCATTATGCCATCTGGCTGGCAGCAGATATCAATGTGTTTGTGATGTTGGCTTTCAGGGCGATGATTTAAATTGTGTTGATGTAGATGAATGCAGAGAGGAAAATATTTGCCTGGGCAGTCACATGGATTGTGTAAACGTACCTGGTTCATATAGCTGCGTCTGTACAATTGGCTTCCAAAAGAATGGATCTTCCTGCACAGGTATGTAATTATTATTACAACTTGTTTTTTGCGATTTGCAATTTCTATGAAAGGGATTTATGGCATAAGTTACAAAAGTTGCATTCACATAGCTTTTTACTGTGGCAAAAGGGATGGCAAAATAGCGTAGCGGTTAGCATCATGCTAATGCAGCATCAGTGACTCCGGTTCAATTCTGCCACTGACAGTATGGAGTTTGTACAGCCCTCCCATGACTGTATGGGTTTCCTCCCACATTCCAAAGATGTGTGGATTAGTAAGGGCTTGTACCTTTAAAAAAGATGTACAGGTTAGTTGGTTAATTGGTTACACATGTGTAATTGGGTGGTGCAGGTTCATTGGACTGGAAGAGCCTGTTGCTATGCTGTGCCTCTAAAATCAAATAAAATGGCAACATATTCATTGCCATTCAAAGTTGCATCATAGGACAGCTTTAAACAAAGTTTGACATAACAAAGGAAGATGTTCTGGGAGATGAAGGAATTTTAAGAACCTTAAAGTGAAGAAGTTTATGTGGGGAATTACAAAGATTCAAACCAAGGGAGCAGAAGCGATGGCAACCAGTGATAAAAAACTAAAAATTAGGATTTCCATGAGTCCAGCATTGAAGGCAAGAGATATCCAAGAGGGTTGTAGTAAATAATGAAAGAGAGTACAGAAAGTGATAAGATGGCTGATCTTGAAAGTAAAGAACACTAAAAACAGGCATAGGAGTAGGCAGCAGAGGATGCTGTAAAATTTAATGAGAACTTGGCCGATCTGATCTTGTCCTCAGCTTTGCTTCACTACCTGCCCCCAATACCTGTAGGTCTGTTTTGTCAATCAAAAGTGCAAAAATCCATCTTCGCTCTGAATATACTAAGTGATCTAACCTCCGCAGCTTCATGAGGTATAGAATTCAAAAGATTCCTTATCCATTGAAGGAAAGAATTCCTCATGATTTCCATTTTAAATAGGTAACCCCTTACTCTGAAAACTCCCTCTGAGTTTTGTCGTCTGTTAAGAATCTTACATGTTTCGAAAAGATCATTTCTCATTCTACTAAATTCCAATAAATAAAGATCCATCTTGTTCAATTTTCTCTTATAAGGCTATGTCTTCATCCCATGAATCAGTCTACCAAAACTTCTCTGAATTGTCTCTCACTTAAATAAAGAGTCCAAAATTATATGTAGTACTCCAGATATGACCTTGTTAATGGCCTGGGCAGTTGTAGCAATATTTCATTATTGTGTACTCCATTCCCTTTAGGACAAGTCATTTCATTCCTAGTTACTCCCTTTACCTTCATTCTAATTTTCTATGTTTCATATAGAAGGACACCCAGGTCACTTTCCATTGCAGCATTCTTTCCTCACTTGCAGAACCTCATCAATTCAGATTGGAAACAACAACTCTACAATCTCCATCAGCACAGCTACACCACAAGGCTATGTGCTTAGCTGCCTGCTCTATTCACTTCACACCTATGACTGTGTGGCTAAGTACAGTCCAATGCCATATTTAAGTTTGCTGGCAACACCACTGTGGTTGGCCGAATCAAAGTTGGTGATGAATCAACATACAGGACGGAGAATGAAAATCAGGCTGAGTGGTACCGCAACAACATCTCACTCAATGTCAGCAAGACCAAGGAGCTGGTTATTGACTTTAGAAGGAAGAAACCAGTCCTCACCGTGGGATCAGAGGTGGAGTGGGCCAGCAACTTTAAATTCCTTGGTGTTATCATTTCAGAGATCCTATCCTGGGGTCAAATTGTAAGCGCAATTACGAAGAAAGGACAGCAGCCCTTCTACTTCCTTAGAGGTTTGTGAAGATTCAGCATGATATCTAAAACTTTGACAAACTTCTATAGGTGTATGGTAGACAGTATATTGACTGGTTGCATCATAGCCTGGTATAGAAACACCAATGCCCTTGAACAGAAAATCCTACAAGAAGTCGTGGATACGGCCCAGTCTGTCACGGGGAAATCCCTCCCCACCATTGAGCACATCTACACGGAGCATTGTCGCAGAAAACAGCATCCATTATCAGGGAGTTCCACCACCCAGGCCATGGTCTCTTCTCTCTGTTGACATCAGGAAGAATATACAGGAGCCTCAGGACTCACACCACCACCACCAGGTTCAGGAACTATTATTACCCCTTAACCATCAGGCTCTTGAACCAGAGGAGTTAACATCACTCAACTTCTCTTGCCCCATCACTGGACTGTTCCCACTATATATGGACTCACTTTCAAAGACATTTCATCTCATGTTCCTAATACTTATCGATTATTTATTTATTATTATTTCCCTTTTTTTGTTTTGCATTTGCACAGTTTGTTGTCTTTTGCACACTGGTTGTCTATCCTGTTGGGTACGGTCTTTTGTTGATTCTATTATGGTTACTGGATTTGCTGAGTATGCCCGTAAGAAAATGAACCTCAGGGCTGTATATGGTGACATATATGTACTTTGATAATAAATTTACTTTGAACATTAGCTACACTCACTGGCCACTTTATTAGGTACACCTGCACACCTGACTGTTAATTCAAGTATCTAATCCGCCAGTCATATGGCAGCAACTCAATGCATAAAAGCATGCAGATGCGGTCAAAGTTCAGTTGTTGTTTGGACCAAACATCAGAATGGGAAAGAAATGTGATCTAAGTCAGCGGTCCCCAACCACCGGGCCGCAGAGCATGCGCTACCGGGCCGCGAGGAAGTGATATGATTTGGTCAGCTGCACCTTTCCTCATTCCCTGTCACGGCCACTGATCAGCCAATACGCATGCGACGTCATGACCCGCGCGTCATCCGTGTCAGGGCGGGAAGGCGGTCAACTCCTCGAGCTTGCAAATGACAACGGGCTGAAAAGTATGTTTGACATAACATCTCCGCCGGCATTTTGGATCAAAGTCAAGGCTAAATATCCTGAGATAGCCACGAAAGCGCTGAAAACGTTGCTTCCATTTCCAACATTTTTCTGCGAAGCGGAGTTTTCTGCAATGAATGCAACGAAAACTAAATTGCGGAATAGACTGGACATCAGGAACCCCCTTCGAGTATAGCTGTCTCCCATCACCCCTCGATAGGACCGTCTTGTTACAGGGAAACAAGCCCAGGGCTCCCACTGATTCAGCGATATTGGTGTGTTGCAATGATTTTATATATTCATACGGAAAATATGTGCTGTGCGTTTAATATCCAAATATTACTTAAAATGTTATGATGCTATTGACTTATAAGTGACCTATATAAGCATATGACAATTACAGTACGGAAACAGGCCATCTCTGCCCTTCTAGTCCGTGCCAAACGCTACTCTCACCTAGTCCCACCGACCTGCACTCAACCCATAACCCTCCATTCCTTTCTTGTACATATACCTATCCAATTTTTCTTTAAATGATAATATCGAACTTGCTTCTGCCACTTCTACTGGAAGTTCGTTCAACACTTCAAGCTCCCCTGTCCTCCCCTGATAATTGACTTATCATTATATCCATGCGAGGAAAATATGCGCTCTGTGTTTAATATTAAATTCGTTAGATAAACCTTTTTAGAAACAAAATTGAGTGTATTACCCACTTATCACCTATATTCCGGTAGTGATTAACACCCGCCCCCACGAACAGAATCGCCAAAAAGTATTTGCTGGGCATGGGGGGGGGAAATCGGCAGGTCACGAAGCGCATGCGCATTGGTGCCAGCGCAAGACTTCTTGGTCATTGTAGTCTTTTGGGTCAACAACGTATTTGACTGCTACTCTTGTTCGTTGGCAACCCTACCCCCCTCGGCCGGTCCGCAAGAATATTGTCAATATTAAACCGGTCCGCAGTGCAAAAAAGGTTGGGGACCCCTGATCTAGGTGACTTTGACCACGGAATGATTATAGGTACCAGACCGGGTATTTTGAGTATCCCTGAAACTGCTGATCTCCTGGGATTTTTACACACAGCAGTCTCTAGAGTTTACAAAGTATGGTGCAAAAAGCATCTAGTGAGTGGGAGTTCTGTGGGGGAAAATGCTTTGTTAGAGAGCGAGGTCAGAGGAGAGTGGCGAGTGTGGTTCAAGTTAACAGGAAGGCAGCAGTGACTCAAATAAATACTCATTACAACAGCGGTGTGCAGAAGAGCTTTTCTGAATGCACAACATGTTGAACTGTTAGAGCAGCAGAAGATCATGGACTCACAGAAATACATTCACTTTATTCTTGTATTTAAACAATACTCGGCTCTTCTACTCTTCCTACTCAAATGGATAATCTGATGTTTCCTTGCATTACAGTCCATCCGCCTGAATTTTCCCACTTGCTTCCCTATCTGTATCCCTCCACAGATATTTTGAGACTTTCCCATCATTGGCAAATTTGGCGACAGTCAGTCAGTGAGCACCACCGGGGCTTCATGTGAGTTGGATACTGGCAACAGCATATCTGATGACCCATTTATTGAATTTAGAAAAAAGGTGAAGTGATACACTTTGGAGGATTCAACTTGAGGGCAGAGAACAAGGTCTGTGGCAGTGTGGAAGAACAGAGAGACCTTGGGGTCCAAGTCCATAGATCCATCAAAATTGCCATGCGAGTTGAAAGGGTGGTTAAGAAGGTGTATAATGTGTTGGTTTTTGTTAGTTGGGGGACTGAGTTCAAGAACTGCCTGGTAATGTTGCCACTCTATAAAGTGCTCGTTGGACCACATTTGGAAGATTGTTTTCAGTTCTGGTCAGTTTATTATAGGAAAGGTGGAGAAGCTTTCGGGAGGGTGGAGAGGAGATTTACCTGGATGCTGCCTGAATTAGAGAACATGTCTTATGAAGTTAGGTTGAGCAAGCTAGGACTTTTCACTTTGGAGAGAAGGAGGATGATAGAGGTGTGTAAGATTATGAGAGTCATTGACAGAGTGGACAGACAGCAACGGCCGATAACAGACGACATCCCTTTAAAGTAAATGGAGGGAAGTTTAGGGGAGATGTTAGAGGTAAGCTTCTCACACTGAGAGTGATTGTCCCCTGGAATATATTGCAATGGGTGGTGGCAGAGTCTGATACAATAGGGACATTTAAAAGACTCATAGATAGGAAGATGGATATAAACAAAATGGGCAGTGTAGGAAAGAAAGGTGAGGTTTATCATGCATAGTGGCAAGCACCAGTGACTGAGGTTTAATTGCTGCCACTGTCTGAAAGGGGTTTGTCCATTCTCCCCATGACCACGGGGTTTCCTCTCACAGTCCAACGACATATGGTTTAGTAAGGGGTTGTAAGTTAAAGGTGCTGGAAGCTTGCTTCGGACTGTATTGATCACTCGCCCATTTCACTAAATGTTCCAAAGTTTCTTTATATAGCTCAGTACATCATGGGTCAGAGGGCGTGTACTGTGCAGTATGTTCCTATGTGAATGCTGGCACAAAATATTGCAGAATGTTAATATATTTTTAAAATCACTTTTATTCTCCTTGGACCAACAGATATCGATGAATGCTTCACCACAACACACAGGTGTCACCAGCTTGCTCATTGCATCAACGATGTGGGAAGTTATCAGTGTACATGTCTGAGTGGCTTTAATGGTGATGGAAAAAATTGCTCTGGTAAGTTTTCTTCAGAATCAAAATCAGTTTGACTTTCATAGGAACTAATGCATTTGGAAGTGGTCAGGGAACTGGGTTAATGCAGTAAAGTGAACGCTTTGGGAGTATGGCTCAAAATGGCTAATTGGGCCTTTTAAATGACAAGACTATGAGGGTCACAATCACGAGGGTTGTGAGAGTGTGGAATGAGCTGCTAGCGTAAGTGGTGCACGCAAGCTCGATTTCGATGTCAAAGGGAAGTTTGGATAGGTACATGGATGGCAGGGATATGGAGGGCTATGGTCTGGGTGAAGATCAATGGGATAGGCAGTTTAAATGAGTTGGCATGGTCTAGATGGGCTGAAGGGCCTGTTTCTGTGCTGTACTTTTCTATGACTCTATAACTTATGGTGAGCAATGCAATTGTTAATTTCAGTGGTCTGGATTGCTCAAACCACTGCTCACCAGCTCAGCAGGACTTCTACGGGCAGAGTTACACAGTCAGTTGGTCTTGCAAGTTCCATGCGGTGCAGGCATTTTTGCTATTTGTCTACTTTAGCCTGGAACTCAGATGGATATAGTACAAGATTCTTAAACTGGAAGAACTCTGACCTCCATTAGCAAAGAAGCCAACTTTTGGTACCAAGCATCAAGTACAGCTTCATCATGAAGACTTTCACTGAACTGCCCAACAAATTCAAGCAAAGTATGCATGACAAAGTCTCAGCATGGTGGTAGCATGGAAGGACATCATTCAGTCCATTCTATTTTTGAAAACCTACATCGATGACCTCGATGCTCTAGGACTAGCGCAGGTGCTTTGAAACTGCTGGAGATTTAGGAGCAAAGTGCTGTCACTTGGTTTGTACAAGCCGAGGTGCAATTCGCGCTGCAAGAAATCACCGCCGACAACACCAAATATTTCTATGTGATAGCATCCCTCAGCAGTTCCACCGCTCCGAATTATCGGAGATCTGAGTTGCTCTCCATACCCGGTCTTGGCGATGCCGGGCCTTTGGAGCTAAAGGACCACATGCCGTCTCTCCTGGGAAATCACCATCCTTGTTTTATTTTTAAAGAACTCTTCATGCAGCAAATGCCTGATCAAGTTCACATAGCCCTCGCTAATGTACCCGTGAAGGACTATAGGGAGCTTGCTAAAATGGCTGATAGTCTACACTCAGTTAGGTGGCATTGCATCATTCCTCCTCCTTTCTCTACTTCAATAAGCCCAGTCAGCAAGGCCCGTAACATAAGGATGCCTGCGACTGCAAAAAGACGATGCTGGGCCTGTGTTTTTACCACACTCGCTTTGGTACAAACTCTAGGAAATGCCGACCGCCTTGCAGTCTCGACAGTGCCTGTGCATCGGGACATCAGAGATCTGTGAACACCATGGGTTCCACCTGCCAGGGTGATTTACTGCTCATTACAGACACCCTTTCAGGGCATTACGTCCTGTTGCTCATGTGAGCATGCTGCCAACATTGCCCATTGAGAAGGCAAAGAGCGACACAACCTCGCTGGAGGCTGCCAATGGCAGCAGGATCCAGACTTACAGGACATGACGGCTGATGCTCTGATTCAGTGGCTGACATTATACATGGGACTTTGTCCTGGCTAAAGTGGCTAGACCTCTGCTGGGTGCGGATTTCCTGTGTGCCCAACGACTATTAGTCGATCTTAAGAACTGCTGGCTTGTGGATGCCGACGACTTTGGGTCGTTACCCTGCTCCCCCAGTAAGTTCCCCACAACTCTGTCAAGCACCTGCACCACCACGTGTGAGTTTACTTGACTGCTGGATGAATTCCAGAACTTCACTAAGCCCACATTCTCCACTACAGTCACAAAACATGGGGGTGAGCACCACATTTCTACTCTGGCCCACCAGTCCACACCTGCATGCGTAGACTGGACCCAGTAAAGCTGGCAAAAGTGAAGGTTGAGTTTGCCAACATGGAAAGATTTGGCATTGTATGCTGGTCGAATAAGACCATAAGATACAGGAGCAGAATGAGGCCATTTGGCCCATCGAGTTTATTTCGCCATTTCAACATGGCAGATCCAAGTTTCCTCTCAGTCCCAATCTCCTGCCTTCTTCTCATATCCTTTCATGCCCTGACCAATCAAGAATCTATCACCGCTGCCTTAAATATCTATATAAAGACTTGGCCTCCATAGCTGCCTGTGGCAAAGAATTCCACAATTTCACCAACCCCTGGCCAGGCAGCATCTATGGAAAAGAGTACAGTTGACGTTTCAGGCCGAAACCTTTCAGCACCAGTCCTGCCAAAGGATTTCAACTTGAAACATCCACTGTACACTTTTCCAAAGATGCTGTCTGGCCTGCTAAGTTCCTCCAGTATTTTGTGTGTGTTGATCATTTTCGTGACCCTCCTTTGAACTCTCTCCAGTTTCAACACATCCTTTCCAAGATAAGGGGCCCAAACCTGCTCACAATACTCCAAGTGAGGCCTCACCACTGCTTTATAAAGTCTCAACATTACATCCTTGCTTTTATATTCTAGTCCTGTTGAAGTGAGCATTGCATTTGCTTCCTCACCATTACTCAAACTGCAAATTAACCTTTAGGGAATCCTGCACAAGAACTCCCAAGTACCTTTGCATCTCAGTTTTTTTTTTGTATTTTCTCTCCATTCAGAAAATAGTCAGCCTTTTCATTTATTCTACTGAAGTGCATGACCATACACTTCCCAACATTTTATTCCATCTGCCGTTTCTTTGCCCATTCTCCTAATCTGCTTAAGCCCTTCTGTAGCCTCTCTACTTCCTCAAAATTACTTGCCCCTCCACCTGTTTTCATATTGTCTGCAAACTTTGCAACAAAGCTATCAATTCCATTATCTAAATCATTGTCATATAATGTAAAAAGAATCAGTCCCAACACAGAACCCTGTGGAACACCACTAGTCACCGGCAGCCAGTCAGAAAATGTTCCCGCTATTCCTATTCTTTGCTTCCTGCCAATCAGCCATTGCTTTACCCATGCTAGAATCTTTCTTGTAATACCATGGGCTCATAACTTGTGTGGCACCTTGTCAAAGGCCTTCTGAATATCCAAGTACACAACATCAACTGATTCTCCATTGTCTATCCTGCTTGTTACTTCGTCAAAGAATTCCAACAGATTTGTCAGGCCTCGTTCTTAATAATCGATTCCAACATCTCGCCAACCACTGAGGTCAGACTAATTGGCCTATAGTTGCATTTCTTTTTCCTCTCTCCCTTCTTGAAGAGTGGAGTGACATTTGCAATTGTCCAGTCTTCTGGGACCATTCCAGAATTTAGTGAATCTTGAAAGATCATTACTAATGCCTCCGCCATCTCTTCAGCCACTTTTTTTCAGAACTCTGAGATGTACATCATCTGGTCCAGGTGACTTATCTACCTTCAGACCTTTCAGTTTCCCAAGAACCTTCTCTCTATTTATGGTAACTTCATGCATTTCATGTCCCCTGACACCTGGAACTTCCACCATTCTGCTGGTGTATTCCACGGTGAAGACCGATGCAAAATACTTATTCAGTTCCTCCGTTATTTTTGTTGTCTCCCATTACTACCTCTCCAGCATCATTTTACAGTGGTCCGATTTCCACTCTCACATCTCTTTTACACTTCATGTAATCTGAAGAAACTTTTGGTATCCTCTTTAATACTATTGGCTAGCTTACTATTCCATCTTTACCTTCTTAATGACATTTTTAGTTGTCTTCTGTTGGTTTTTAAAAGCTTTCCAATCTTCTAACTCTCCCTCCAGTTCAGGTGCAAACCGTCCCTGCTGTACATGTACAGGTCCCACCTTCTCTGGAAGAGAGCCCAAAGATTCAAATATTTTATGCCCTCCCTCCTACTCTAACTCCAGCTCCTCAGTCATGTATTAAACTGTATAACCTTCCTAGTTCTGGCCTCACTAGTACATGGCACGGGTGGCAATCCTGAGATCATAACCCCAGAGGTCCTGTCCTTTAACTAAGCACTGAACTCCCTGAACTCCCGATGCAGAACTACCCTTGTCATTGGTACTTACATGGACCATGACTTCTGGATGTTCACCCTCCCACTTAAGAATGCTGAGGACTCAATCCAAGATATCCCGGACCCTGACACTTGGGAGGCAATATACCATCTGGGAATTTCGTTCTCACCCACAGAACCTCACGTCTTTTCCCCTAACCTGGATGGTAACAAATCACCTATCACCACAGCGTGCCTCTTCTTCCCCCTTCCCGTCTGAGTCACAGAGGCAAACTCAGTGCCAGAGACGCAACCATTGTGACTTTCTTCTGTTAGGTCATCCCTCTGACAGTGTCCAAAGTGATATACCTGTTGTTGAGGCCACAGGTATACTGTGTCACTTTGGACACTGTCAACTGTTTGGTCAACCCACAGGGGTACTCTTCACTGGCTCCTTAACCCCTTCCCCCTTCCTGACTGTTATCCAGTTTCCTGTGTCCTGCACCTTGGGTGTAACTAATTCTCTCTACATCCTCTCTATCATCCCTTCAGCCTCCCAAATGATCTGGAATTCATCCTGTTCCAGCTCCAACTCTTTAACACGGTTTGTTAGAAGCTGCAGCTGGATGCACTTCTCACTGTTGTAGTTGTCAGGGACACTGGAGGCCTCCCTACCTTTTCACGTCCTGCAAGAGGAGCATGGCAGTAACCTGCGTGATATGTCTACATTGCTGAGCAGATATAAAGAAGAGAAGAAAAAAAAATTTTTTTCTTATTTTTGCCTTCCCTGAGTGAAGCCTCTCTTCATTGAAGCCTTGAAGAGCTGTAGCCTTAAGATCACCACTCTGACCATGTCCACTCAGACGACAGCTGCTGTGCTTGCCCCTGCCTTCCTTTAATTTGCTCTTATTAATTAATCTCAAATGCCCGTTGGCCACTGGTTAAAGCTCTATCGTGCTGTCACGACCCACTTCTGCCTTTTATTCTCAGGCCGTGGACCTGACTGAAGTCCCCTTCTCTTCAAACTTCTGATGCCGGGACTGGCCACTCATCGAAGCTCTATTACACTAACTGGAGGCAAATCGCTCCTGCCTTTTATCCTCAGGCGGTGGACATGGTTGAAGTCCCCTTCTCTCCAATCTTCTGATGCCTGGACTGGCCATTCTTCAAAGCTCTGGGCTTTGCCCCTCCATATGATCCCTAAGTCCATGGGTGGTTGCCACCAATGTGGCAATTACCGACACTTTAATGAGGCCACTACCCTCTGATCGTTACGTGGCCCCACACATCCAGGACTTTTCAGCATGTTTAGATGGAAAGCTAATTTTTTTCCAAAGTCGATCTAGTTAGGGGCTACCATCAGGTGCCTGTGTGCCCGGATGACATTCCCAAAATGGCTGTAATAAGCCTGTTTGGCCTCTTTGAGATTCTGCACATGCTGTTTGGGCTGAAAAATGCAGCAAAGACTTTTGAACGGCTGATGGACTCTGAATTCAAAGACGTAGATTTACTTTTTGATTACCTGGATGACATACTTGTCACCAGTGCATCCAAATCCAAACATGGATCACAGCTCCGCATACTTTTTGAGCGTTTAAGCCAACACGGGTTGATTATTAATTCTGTTAAATACCAGTTTGGGTTGCCATTGACTTTCTCGGCCATTGTATCTCTGCAGCAGATGTGAAACCCCACCCATCAAAAGTAGGCACTACTTTGGATTTCTCACTGCCCTGCACTACTGAAATACTACAGGAGTTTTTAGACATGGTGAATTTTTATCACTGCTTCATTATGCGAGCTGCCAAACTTATGCTTTCCCTGTATACTGCGCTTAAAGGCTATACCTTAATCACGTGCTTGACTGGTCAGCGGACATGACCAGAATGTTTGATGACACTAAGCAAGCTCTTTCCAACATGACTCTGCTAGCGCACCTGGTCCCCAATGCTTCTATAGCCATTACTACTGATGCTTCGAACTATCCTGTGGGTGCTGTGCACGAAGAGTTGGTCGGAGGTGTGTGGCAGCCACTCACCTTCTTCAGCTGGCATCTTTCTCTCCCCGAAAAGAAACACAGCATGTTTGATCGTGAGCTTCAGTCTCTATCCGGCTGTCTGCCATTTTTGTTTCCTTCTAGAGGGTCGCATTCATTGACCACAAACCCCTCGTGCGTGTGATAGCCAAAATATCAGACTCTTGGTCTGCACAGCAGCAACGCCAACTGGCCCACATATCACAACTGATATACAACATATCAAGGGGAAAAATAATGCCGTAGCTGATTGTTTCTCAAAGGCCAGCCACTGAGCCATACACTTAAGTGTATGCCAGAGGCCCAGGCTTACCAAACAGTCTCTCTGGCTATCCACCCCATAGGATGATGATGGTTCCTTTCAGTCAGTTAGTGGGTTTGATATGTGCGTCCTGGAGTGGCTGTACAGGCCGATCCTTGACAAGCTCTGCTTGCCACATACTTGGCAGGTGAGGCCTGGAGGGGCAGCAGGGGCAGAAGCTCTGTCATGGCGCTTCCTGTGCCTTTCCTCTGTTACCTTGTTGAGTTTGTTCGCAGCAGCGTCCTCACCTTTTCTGATGGCGTCCCTCCACTGTGAGCGATCTTGAGCCAGATCCTCCCATGTTGTTGGGGCAATGTCAGCTTTCTTGAGGCTCCTGTGCAGAACATCCTTGTACCGTAGTTGCTGGCCTCCTCGTTTTTGGGTACCACTGGACAGTTGGCTGTACAAGATGTCCTTGGGCAGTCTTCCGTCAGGCATTCTGACAACATGTCCTGCCCAGCGCAGTTGGGCTGACATCACCAAGGTTGAAACTGCTGGCATTCCAGCTCGAGAGAGGATCTCGGTATTGGAGACCTTGTCTCAGAAACATAGAAACATAGAAAATAGGTGCAGGAGTAGGCCATTCGGCCCTTCGAGCCTGCACCACCATTTATTATGATCATGGCTGATCATCCAACTCAGAACCCTGCACCAGCCTTCCCTCCATACCCCCTGATCCCCGTAGCCACAAGGGCCATATCTAACTCCCTCTTAAATATAGCCAATGAACTGGCCTCAACTGTTTCCTGTGGCAGAGAATTCCACAGATTCACCACTCTCTGTGTGAAGAAGTTTTTCCTAATCTCGGTCCTAAAAGGCTTCCCCTTTATCCTCAAACTGTGACCCCTCGTTCTGGACTTCCTCAACATCGGGAACAATCTTCCTGCATCTAGCCTGTCCAATCCCTTTAGGATTTTATATGTTTCAATCAGATCCCCCCTCAATCTTCTAAATTCCAACGAGTACAAGCCCAGTTCATCCAGTCTTTCTTCATATGAAAGTCCTGCCATCCCAGGAATCAATCTGGTGAACCTTCTTTGTACTCCCTCTATGGCAAGGATGTCTTTCCTCAGATTAGGGGACCAAAACTGCACACAATACTCCAGGTGTGGTCTCACCAAGGCCTTGTACAACTGCAGTAGTACCTCCCTGCTCCTGTACTCGAATCCTCTCGCTATAAATGCCAGCATACCATTTGCCTTTTTCACCGCCTGCTGTACCTGCATACCCACTTTCAATGACTGGTGTATAATGACATCCAGGTCTCGTTGCACCTCCCCTTTTCCTAATCGGCCACCATTCAGATAATAATCTGTTTTCCTATTTTTGCCACCAAAGTGGATAACCTCACATTTATCCACATTAAATTGCATCTGCCATGAATTTGCCCACTCACCCAACCTATCCAAGTCACTCTGCATCCTCTTAGCATCCTCCTCACAGCTAACACTGTCACCCAGCTTCGTGTCATCCGCAAACTTGGAGATGCTGCATTTAATTCCCTCATCCAAGTCATTAATATATATTGTAAACAACTGGGGTCCCAGCACTGAGCCTTGCGGTACCCCACTAGTCACTGCCTGCCATTCTGAAAAGGTCCCGTTTATTCCCACTCTTTGCTTCCTGTCTGCTAACCAATTCTCTATCCACATCAATACCTTACCCCCAATACTGTGTGCTTTAAGTTTGCACACGAATCTCCTGTGTGGGACCTTGTCAAAAGCCTTTTGAAAATCCAAATATACTACATCCACTGGTTCTCCCCTATCCACTCTACTAGTTACATCCTCAAAAAATTCTATGAGATTCGTCAGACATGATTTTCCTTTCACAAATCCATGCTGACTTTGTCCGATGATTTCACCGCTTTCCAAATGTGCTGCTATCACATGTTTGATAACTGACTCCAGCAGTTTCCCTACCACCGACGTTAGGCTAACCGGTCTATAATTCCCCGGTTTCTCTCTCCCTCCTTTTTTAAAAAGTGGGGTTACATTAGCCACCCTCCAATCCTCAGGAACTAGTCCAGAATCTAACGAGTTTTGAAAAATTATCACTAATGCATCCACTATTTCTTGGGCTACTTCCTTAAGCACTCTGGGATGCAGACCATCTGGCCCTGGGGATTTATCTGCCTTTAATCCCTTCAATTTACCTAACACCACTTCCCTACTAACAAGTATTTCGCTCAGTTCCTCCATCTCACTGGACCCTCTGTCCCCTACTATTTCTGGAAGATTATTTATGTCCTCCTTAGTGAAGACAGAACCAAAGTAATTATTCAATTGGTCTGCCATGTCCTTGCTCCCCATAATCAATTCACCTGTTTCTGTCTGCAGGGGACCTACATTTGTCTTTACCAGTCTCTTCCTTTTTACATATCTATAAAAGCTTTTACAGTCCGTTTTCATGTTGCCTGCCAGTTTTCTCTCATAATCTTTTTTCCCCTTCCTAATTAAGCCCTTTGTCCTCCTCTGCTGAACTCTGAATTTCTCCCAGTCCTCAGGTGAGCCACTTTTTCTGGCTAATTTGTATGCTTCTTCTTTGGAATTGATACTATCCCTAATTTCTCTTGTCAGCCACGGGTGCACTACCTTCCTTGATTTATTCTTTTGCCAAACTGGGATGAACAATTGTTGTTGTTCATCCATGCAATCTTTAAATGCTTGCCATTGCATATCCACCGTCAATCCTTTATGTGTCATTTGCCAGTCTATCTTAGCTAATTCACATCTCATACCTTCAAAGTTACCCCTCTTTAAGTTCAGAACCTTTGTTTCTGAATTAACTATGTCACTCTCCATCCTAATGAAGAATTCCACCATATTATGGTCACTCTTACCCAAGGGGCCTCTCACGACAAGATTGCTAATTAACCCTTCCTCATTGCTCAAAACCCAGTCCAGAATAGCCTGCTCTCTAGTTGGTTCCTTGACATGTTGGTTCAAAAAACCATCCCGCATACTTTCCAAGAAATCCTCTTCCTCAGCACCTTTACCAATTTGGTTCACCCAATCTACATGTAGATTGAAGTCACCCATTATAACTGCTGTTCCTTTATTGCACACATTTCTAATTTCCTGTTTAATACCATCTCTGACCTCACTACTACTGCTAGGTGGCCTGTACACAACTCCCACCAGCGTTTTCTGCCCCTTAGTGTTATGCAGCTCTACCCATATCGATTCCACATCTTCCCGGCTTATGTCCTTCCTTTCTATTGCGTTAATCTCCTCTTTAACCAGCAACGCCACCCCACCTCCTTTTCTTTCATGTCTATCCCTCCTGAATATTGAATATCCCTGAACGTTGAGCTCCCATCCTTGGTCACCCTGGAGCCATGTCTCTGGGATCCCAACTATATCATAATCATTAATAACAATCTGCACTTTCAATTCATCCACCTTGTTACGAATGCTCCTTGCATTGACACACAAAGCCTTCAGGCGCTCTTTTACAACTCTCTTAGCCCTTATACAATTATGTTGAAAAGTGGCCCTTTTTAATGCTTGCCCTGGATTTGTCGGCCTGCCACTTTTACTTTTCTCCTTACTACTTTTTGCTTCTACCCTCACTTTACACCCCTCTATCTCTCTGCACTCGTTCCCATCCCCCTGTTGTGAACTAACCTCCTCTCGCCTAGCCTCTTTAATTTGATTCCCACCCCCCAACCATTTTAGTTTAAAGTCACCTCAGTAGCCCTCGCTAATCTCCCTGCCAGGATATTGGTCCCCCTAGGATTCAAGTGTAACTCGTCCTTTTTGTACAGGTCACGCCTGCGCCAAAAGAGGTCCCAATGATCCAAAAATTTAAATCCCTGCCCCCTGCTCCAATCCCTCAGCCACGCATTTATCCTCCACCTCATCGCATTCCTACTCTCACTGTCGCGTGGCACAGGCAGTAATCCGGAGATTACTACCTTTGCGGTCCTTTTTCTCAACTCCCTTCCTAGCTCCCTATATTCTCCTTTCAGGACCTCTTCCCTTTTCCTACCTATGTCATTGGTACCTATATGTACCACGACCTCTGGCTCCTCACCCTCCCACTTCAGGATATCTTGAACACGATCAGAAATATCCCAGACCCTGGCACCAGGGAGGCAAACTACCATCCGGGTCTCTGGACTGCGTCCACAGAATCGCCTATCTGACCCCCTTACTATCGAGTCCCCTATCACAACTGCCCTCCTCTTCCTTGCCCTACCCTTCTGAGCTACAGGGCCAGACTCTGTGCCGGAGGCACGGCCACTGTCGCTTCCCCCGGGTAAGCTGCCCCCCCCAACAGTACTCAAACAGGAGTACCTATTGTTAAGGGGCACAGCCACTGGGGTACTCTCTATTACCTGACTCTTCCCCTTCCCCCTCCTAACCGTGACCCACTTGTCTGCCTCCCGTGGCCCCGGTGTGACCACCTGCCTGTAACTCCTCTCTATCAACTCCTCACTCTCCCTGACCAGACGAAGGTCATCGAGCTGCAGCTCCAGTTCCGTAACGCGGTCCCTTAGGAGCTGCATCTCGATGCACTTGGCGCAAATGTAGACGTCCGGGAGGCTTGGAGACTCCAGGGCCTCCCACATCCGACACCAAGAACAGCAAACTGCCCTCACACTCATACTGCCCCTCTCCTCAAATAACAGCAGAAAATGAATACCAAACCTTCCTCGCCTCGCCCGTTTCCGCCTAAGCCCGTTGAGCCAAAGCCCTTAAGTCTTCACTCTGCTCCCGGCTCACTCCGCAGCCCGCAAACTACGCTGCCCGCTGTATGAGGCTCTATTCCTTTTAAATCTGCTGCGCTGCACTGCCCGACGTCACACGCCTGCGCAGTCCAGCCTCTCTGAACGCCGTTGGAGGAAAAAAAAAATGAAAATTTCAAAAATGTCTTTCTCGGCACTCCCGCTCCGACTCTCAGACTTCCTTCTTCGAATCAAACCCGAAGCAGGATTTCTGCCCTTTTAAATCTACCGCGCTGCACTGCCCGATGTCACACGCCTGCGCAGTCCCGCCTCTCTGAACAGTCTCACCAGGTGATCTTCATCAGAGTACGTAGGTGATGCTGCTGCAGTTGGTTAAGCTGGCGTAAGTGTCTCTGATATGGGCACCATGTCTCACATCCATATAACAAGGTTGATATGACAACGGCCCTGTTCACCTTGCACTTGGTGGCCAACCTGATGTCCTGTGACCAAACTCGATCTTTCAGCTGACCAAAAGCATAGCAGGCTTTTCTGGTTCTTGACTCAATCTCTACATCCAGAGAAGCTGAGGATGTTATTATGCTGCCCAGGTAGCAAAACTAGTTGACAGTTTTGAGACGAGTGTCATCAATGAGGACAGTTAGTTCTTCGTAGCTTGAGCCAGGAGCCGGTTGGTACAAAACTTCCCTCTTTTTCAGGCTGGTTGTCAGTCCAAAGCTTTTGGCTGCACTGGCAAAGTGACTGGTGATCTCCTGTAAGACTTCGAGAGAGTGGGCAACCAGTACACAGTCATCAGCAACTGCAGCTCATGTGCCACAATGTCCCTGACTTTTGTTTTTGCTCTCAATCTTGTGAGGTTGAGGAGCCCGCCATCGGCCCTTGATTGTAGGAAGACCCCTAACTTCAGGTCTGATGTGGCATCCTGAAGAACAGCAGTGAAGAATAGTCCAAACAGAGTAGGAGCCAGAACACAACCCTGTTTTACGCCGTTGCTGATGGAAAATGGGTCTGACAACTCACCACACATGTTGATGCGGCCTTCCATGCCTTCGCAGAACTAATGGATGATGTTGGTTAAACGTGGGGGGGCAACTGAATTTTGGCAGGAGCTTCCACAGGCCATCTCTACCAACAGTGTCGAGCGTTTTGGTTAGATCAACAAATGTGACATAGAGACTTCTCTGCTGCTCAACACATTTCTCTTGGAGCTGCCTCAGTGAAAAGATCATGTCCACTGTACTCCTGCCTGTTCGAAAACCACACTGGCTTCCTGGAAAGATGTTGTCACTGATGTTGGACACCAAGCATCTAAGGATAATCTTCGCGAGGCATTTTCCTGCAATTGACAGAAGAGAGATGCCAGGGTAACTCTTATCTCCCTTGTTCTTGTAGATGGTTACGATTGATGCATCTTTGAAGTCTTGTGGTAGTTCTGCAGCTCCCCACAACTTTGTGAACAGTTGGTGCAGGCATGATGTCAGCGTGTGACCACCAAACTGGTAGATCTCAGCTGCGATACTGTCAGGCCCTGGTGCTTTGTTGGGTTTTAGCTGTTTGATGGCTTTGATAACCTTGTGAAGAGTAGGGGGAGCATCTAGCTCGAACAGTATGGGTCGAGGGTGTACTCTGCCCAGTGCTTCATCGCTGATGGTTTCTGTTCTGTTCAGCAGCTTGTGGAAGTGTTCTTGTCATCTTTTCATGTGCTCTGACTTCTCAGTGAAGATGGACATACTGTCCTTGCTCAGGTGTTGTGAGGTGCGTTGTTTTGATGGACCATACACAGCCTTGATTGCTTCATAGAAGCTTCTTGAGTCATTACAGTCAGCGAAGGCTTGTAACTCCTTGGCCTTGTTCGCCCACCACTGGTCTTTCATAGCTCTGAGCTGCCTCTGCAAAGTTGATTTTGCACTCAAAAAGGCACATTTTTTGGAACTTGAGTCTGGGTGTCGAAGAAGAGCCTGGTGTGCAGCTGCCTTAGCTCTTAGAAGGTCTTGCACAGATTGGTTGCTCTCATCAACCCAGTCCTGATGCTCGCGCTTGGCCTTCCCCAAGGTGTCCTGGGCAGCGCTGTACACCGTTTCTTTGAAGGCATCCCAGTGCTCAGTAATATCCTCTGGTGGATTCTCAACCAGTCTGCGTAGTGCAGTTTTCATAGAGGATTTCAGGGCATCAGCACACCCACGATGTTTCAATTTGGTGGTGTTCAGCTTTTTGGGTGGTTTGGCAGCATTCAGTCTGCATGGAGGTTTGATCGATAGACATAGATCCGACCACACCATTTGATGATCAGTTGAGCACTCAGCTCCACGCTTAACTTTGGTGATACGAACGTCAGAGATGTCTTGTTGTCGGGTGATGACATAGTCAATGAGATGCCAGTTTTTGAGATGCATCCATGTGCATTTGAGCTTGTCTGGCAATTGAACAGTGTGTTAGTAATGCACAGTTTGAATTCTGTGCACATCGAGTGAAGCAGTAGACCGTTACCGTTACTATTGCCAACCCCTTGGTGTCCATTCACACCAGCCCACACAGTGGACTCCTTGCCAACCCAAGCATTAAAGTCTCCCAGCAACAGCAGCTTATCGGAAGTTGCCACACTACTGATGGTGGTTTTCAGCTCACTGTAGAATGCCTCCTTGACTTCACTGGGATTCGTCAGAATTTGGGCATAAATGTTGACCATGGTGAGGTGGCGTTTTCCTTGCGAAGGTATAGGCAAGGTCTGGATTCGGTCATTTACTGCAACAGGCAGGGTTGGTAGCTTTGCTGCGAGGCAGTTCTTGGTAGCCAAGCACACACCAGATTCTCTTTGTTCTTCTTCGGGCCTACTAGACCAGAAGAATGTGTACCCTCCTTTCTCTTCACAAAGCGTGCCCTCTCCAGCGAGTCGAGACTCCTGGAGAGCCGCAATGTCCACTCTGTAGTCCTTGAGCACACGAGCAACAAGTGCAGTCTGTCTCTCTGGGCGATCTGAGTTAGCATTGTCCAACAGAGTTCATATGTTCCACGAGGCGATGATCAGATTCTGCTTGTGATTCTTACTGCTAGAGTTGGATGACCCGCCAGTGGCGGCAGACTGGCCAGGTTGGTGTGAGCAGGCTTTGTTTGAGCCACCTTTTCTAGGCCCTTCCCTAATTATAGGGTGAGCAGTACCTCCCTAAACAGGGCTGCTCAGACGCAGAGGGTGCTGCCTCACTGGATCTCCGCTCTGTAATCCATGTGCGACCACTCTCCCCCTGCCGCCTGCATGCAGACTTGTGACTACGTCTCCCAGCTGGTCAAACCTACTGCTTTGCCACTTGTCCGTCACTACAGGACTTGGGTGTGTTGAGGATACCCCATTCCTCAGAAAGGAACAGCGTGTGCGTGAGTGGATTTTAGGTGAGTTGGGGGTTGCACAGGTCCAGACCCATCCTCTCAACATCCTCTCCCGGATCCAGCAGCATGGTGGGGTCCAAGACGGCTGGGGGAAGTTCTGTTGCAGTGAATGACCAGAACAAACTTTGATGCAAGGGATGCCCTTCCCGTGCTTCACGGCACGTGTTTGCTAAGTGGCCATTGACCCTGCGAGAGGGTTCATCAGCCCTTTGACAGGTCTTGTTTTTATTCCTGCAGGGTGTCTAGCCACCCTCCTCACCAGGCGAGCCTGGTGGGGGAGCCGGTTTAGTCGCCAACCACCGGACCATGCGACAGGTAGTACTGGCTTACGTGGTACCAGTGGCACTCAGACGAGTGACCTGACATTGAACAGTAGTCACAGGCCTGCAGTTGGCTAACATTAAGTTTAGAGAAGTTGGGGTTTCTGTACTGTACAATATCCCCACTTGTCACCCTTGCCCCATACTACCCAAAAACTGGAGGCAGACTGTTTTTGACTCCATACATAGCCTCTCGCATCCGGGCCGGAAGGCCACACAGAAACTCTTTGCACAAAAGTTTGTGTGGCCTGGCCTTAGAAAGGATGTGCATGATTGGACTGCAGCCTGTGTGGAGTATCAACAGTCAAAAATTAACCATCATCTCCAGGCACCATTGGCACCTTTTGAGGTTCCTGAGTGAAGGTTTGACCATATCAATATGGATCTTGTTGGTCCTCTTCCTCCTTCCATGGCTTCAAGCACCTCCTTACCATGGTAGACCGTACCACCAGATGCCCAGAGGTCGTCACTCTAACATCGACGATGGCCACAGATGTGGCTCGGGTGTTCATCAGCACCTGGGTTGCTTGGTTTGGCACCCCATCTGATATTTCCCCTGACCATAATCATCAAGTCATTTCAGACCCCTGGGCTGCGATGGCCCAGAACCTTGATGTTAGGTTACATCACACCACGGCAAACCATACGCAGTCCAATGGTCCATGGAGCCAGTTCACCGCTCCTTAAAGGCTGCTCTGAGGGCTTCCCTGACAGATGAGTGTTGGCATGATCATCTCCCGTGGGTCCTGCTGGGGCTCAGAACGGCTCCAAAAGAGGACCTGCAGTTGCTCAAGGCTGAATGTTTATATTGGCAGCCATTACGAGTGCCGGGTGATTTTATTCCTGATACCACGAGTGTCTAGTTGGCCCCTCAACAGTGTTCTACCCTCCTCAGTAAATTCAATTCCTTTGTAGCTATTCCTATTCATGGTGAACTGCAATCTTGGGTTCCTGTGTAAACCTACATTGCACCTCGATGTTTTCATGCGTCATGATGCTCACCAGAATCCTCTTAGGCCCCCTTACGATGGCCCATCCCCTTTGGATGGCCCCTCTCCTTGGGCCCCCTTACGATGGCCCGTCCCCTTTGGATGGCCCGTCTCCTTGGGCCCCCTTACGATGGCCCGTCCCCTTTGGATGGCCCGTCTCCTTGGGCCCCCTTATGATGGCCCGTCCCCTTAGGCCCCCTTATGATGGCCCATCCCCATAGGCCCCCTTATGATGACCTGTTCCCTTATGATGACCCGTTCCCATAGGCCCCCTTACGATGGCCAGTTCCACGTTTTGGAATGCAGAGAAAAGCCTTTTATCATAGTTACGAGGGGTAAACCTGAATGCGTTTCGGTAGATCGCCTTAAGCCGGCCCACCAAGATTTGAAGGATTTTGCTACCAGCACAATGTGACCATGAGCGTGTCAACACACCCCTGGACGAACCAGAGGCTCCTGCTGCTGCTCTCCCAATGGAACATGGGACCGGAGCCGGGCAGCTCATCCATGCTCTGCACAGGCTCACAATGCCGGTTTTAGTAAATTCTGGACGGGCCTGTGTTGGGTAATGGAACTGGTGGAAACGTGCAGAATTCACAATCACTGATACTGGGTTGGGGTTCACTTTTAAGAGGCTGGTCTGATGTGATGAGGTAATTACGAAAGGGACTTCTTACCGGATTTTGTGTTCAGTTTTTCCAGTGTTCAATAAATGAGTTGATACAGTTTTTCTTACTCATAAAATGCCTCCACTGTTTTATTTATGAAAACCTACAGTCCCACTCTCCAAGCTGTCTCCTCAAAAGCCCAGCAATTTGTTTCCTTCCAGCTAATTATCTGCTTAGTTTGGAACGTTAGAATTGAATCTGCCTCCACTATTATCCTGGAAATTCAATTACTTGACCATTACTCACCTTACTTCAGATTCTTCTGCCTATCACCTGCATTCTACATTGACTTGTTCTCATTAGTGTTCCTTTCGGTTTGCTTTGCCCATAACATTCATGATTTTAAAGACAACTAGCAAATCCCCTGCAACAACTTCTGTCACCAGGAGAACAACACCAGCTTCTTTGCATTGTCCACCTAAATAAAGTCCCCTATGCCTGGAATAATTTCAGTGAATTCCCTCTGCACCCTCTATAAAACCTTAGGACCTTCCATAAATTATAACAGCTAAACTGGACATAATACTACACTTGCGAACAAACCATTGTTTTATAAAGGTTCATGATGACTTACATGCCCTTGAAATCTGTACCTCTGTTTATGTAGTCCAGCCTGCCACTAGGTTGTTTAACCACTTGCTCAACCTGCCCTGTCCCTTAAATAAACTTTACACACATACCTCTAGATCTCCCAGTTCTTCTAGAATTACTCCCTTTAGATTATGTTGTCTTAACTTTTCCTTTCTAGCAAACGTAACACTTCACATTTATAATCAGTAACTTTTATCTTCTATCTATTTACCAATTCCATCAGCCTGTCGACATCAACTTGAAGTCTATTACCATCCTCACATTTCAGTCCGCTTCCCTATTTTTGTAGTTGTGAATTTAGTAATGTACTCTGTACATCCATTAATAAATCAATCAAAGTTGTGTTTATAGTTGTGACTGCCTGACAATTGCACATTTCCCACCAGTTTAAGAAAAAACATCTTTCTCTAATAATCTCTGGTCATGTTATTTATTTCTATCCACGATCTTGCATCCTGTCTTATTTTCTGGCTTTCTATCATGATGGCAAGGGAAATAGTGGTATCAATCATTGCATGAGCCGGAAGGTATAGGAGGTGAGGTCCTAGATGAATACTTTTCAGTGGTACTCACAAAGGAACAGACTTTGTAGTTGGAGAATTCAGTGGAAGGGTAGGTGGAAGTCTGGAGGAGGTCTTGATAAATAAAGATGAGGTAATTAATGTCCTGGTGGATTTAAAATGGATAACCACCTGAAACTGGATTGGATTTGCCCCAGGCTCCCAGACTGCTCTGGGAAGCAGGGGCAGAGTTTGCTGGGGCTTTGAGTGATATCTGTATATCTCCACTGAACATACAAGGTACCAGGTGATTGAAGGACAGCAAATGTGGTTCCACTTTTCAAGGGAGGCATCAGGGAAAAACCTGTTAACTATAGATAAGGTGAGCCCAACAAAAGTGGTAGGGAAGATACTGGAAAAAGTTCTGAGGGCCAGGATTAATGACCACTTGGAAAGGCAAATTGGAGACAACCAACATGGCTTTGTCAAGGACAGACCCAGCGTGACTAAATTGATTCAATTCTGTGAAGAGGTAACAGAGATTTGATAAGGGCAGGACAGCAGTTATAATATACTTGGACTTTAGTAAGTCCTGATGAAGGGTCTCAGTCAAAAATATCAATTGTTTGTTAGTTTATTCCTTCCCATAGATACTGCCTAACCTGCCAAGTTCCTCCAGCATTTTGTGTGTGTTACTCTAGATTTCCAGCATCTGCAGAATCTCCTGTGCTTAGACTATAAGACCATAAGACAAAGGAGCAGAATTAGGCTACTCGGCCCATTGAGTCTGCTTTGCCATTCTGTCATAGCTAATTTATTATTCCTCTCATTCATTCTCCTCATCAACCTCTGTTTTAAATATATCCAATGACTTGGCTTCCATAGCCATCTGGGGCAATGAATTTTCCAGATTCACCACCCTCTGGCTAAAAAAAATCCTACTCATTTCACTTCTAAAGGTATGTTCCTCTATTCCCTCTGAACCTAAACTCCCCCACTAAAGGAGACATCTGTTCCACATCCACTCCATCTAGGCTTTTTAATATTCGACAGGTTTCATTGAGATCCCTCCTCATTCTTCTAAACTCCACTGAGTACGGGCACAGAGCCATCAAACACTCCTCATGTTAACCCTTTCATTCCTGGAATCATTTTTGTGAACCTCCTCTGGACAGTCTCCAATACCAGCACAACTTTTCTTAGATAAGGGGCCCAAAATTGCTCTTATCTTGTAAAGCAGAATTACATGTGGCACCCTTTCAAAGGTCTTTTGAGAATCCAAATAAACAACATCTACTGACTCTCCTTTGTCTATCCTGTCTGTTATTTCCTGAAAGAATTCCAACAGATTTGTCAGGCAAGATTTCTCCTTGTTGACCATGCTGACTTTGCCCTATTTTATCATGTGCTTTCAAGTATCCCAAAACCTCATCCTTAATAGTGGACCCCAACATTCTTTCCAACCACTGAAGTCAGGCTAACTGGCCTATAATTTCCTTTCTTTTTCCTCCCTTGGAGGAAAGTGTGGAGTGACATTTGCAATTTTTAATAAGGCCACATGGGAGACTGGTTCAAAAGGTTAGGACTCATGGAATCTAGGGCAAGTTAGCAAAATGAATCCAAAATTGGCTTTGCAATATGCAATGGAAGGCGATAGGCCTGCAATAGTGAAGTGTCATTGAGGTACCCTGTCCATTGATGTTGCAGATTCAATTAAGGACTCTCTCTGATGTGCACCTTATCAGCAGCAACAATTTTTGTTCAGTTGTCATGTGTGAGCTGCATATTGAGAACCCAACTCTTTTCTTTAACCATCCCTACCAAAGGTGTGGGTATCTGAGCAAGTACTTGTTTGATAGGAAATCTGTAATGTTGCACCATTAGAACAAGCAATCTCCTCTGAAACTCATTTGGAAGCTTTGTAGGAGATTAAAATCCTGTACTGGTGCTGTTAAGTGGAGAATGTTTCAAGTTATCATTGCGCATTTGATCATATTTCATTCATTGCAGACTTCGGGTCTTGAATGTTGTATACCATCTGAGTAAATAGTATTAAATTCTGTTCTGCAAGGTCCTCATTATCTAGGAAGTACAAGTGTTTGGATTTTCTGCTTAGCAACCATGTATCTTACTCTGCATGTGTGAGTTGTGAAATGTTTCCCTTCCACACCATGTTCTGCTCTCTATTCTTAAAGAAGAGATCGACAAATGTGAGCAGGCATATGTTAATGGATGAATGGAGAGATTTTGTTGAGGGAGAGATACAACATTACGCAAAAATGAGGCTGAGCATCAGTGGTGCCTGGGGGACCTCCCAAATGCAGCAACGAGCGGTAAACTACTCACGGCAGCAGCTGTGATCAGCAGGGGAGGCCGGGACCTATTGCGAAACTTCAAAAATAAATGTGTCTGTAAATCTGACCTCCAGGGCCAAAAGAGTTAAGCAAACAGCTGATGCTGCATTTCAGGTTGCAGGCTAAGAACATAGTCTGAGTATTGACCTGAAGCGTTATGCCCATTATTCGGTTAGAAGTACTCATATCTGGATATGACATAATTCCATAATATTAGAAAAGCCTGAGAGCCACTTTTAAAACCATGATGTTTGTTCCAAGATCATCTGTTACTCAGTCAATTAAAAAGTGAAATACCTATTCAAACATATAGAACAAATATTATATCCTTACCTGTTATTACTTGTCTTGCAATAGGCAAGCAATTTTAAGTTTAACCCAATCTTGTCTGGGCTGCAGTTCTTAAAACTAATCCTGCGGTAAGAGGCAGCATATTAACAGTCAGATATGTGCTGATAACAATCTATCTAATTGAAGGTCTAACTGTGAAATGCATCTATACATTACCTGATCTACATGATGTAACATCGTTTACATGGAAAACTTATATGTATAGTTATAGAGGTGATTATATTATATCAACATGGCTTACAGATCTCTATTGTTACTGGGTTAAAAAAAAAAGACATACTGGAATAAATAATGTACTCAATAGTTTCCACACCAACATTAATGTTATAATATATGAATTTATCACACCTGCCTTTTTAAGTGTCTGAAATATTTCCATGATATTGAATAGCTTAAAAAAATTTTGATCAAAAATCTAAAGAAATTGTTGTCCACTTTGTGTTTGTTGTACCTCATTCTATCCATTTCAATAATAACTTATAGACATTGATGAATGCCAAAGTCACAATGGAGGATGTCATCCCTTTGCAATGTGCAACAATACACCTGGATTTTTCCACTGCATCTGTCCTCATGGCTTCACTAACAATGGAACTGAATGCTTGGATATCGATGAATGTGCCCTTGGCAATATGACCACTTCCTGCAATGAGTCTGCCACGTGCGAAAATACAGAGGGGTCATTTCAGTGTCAATGCCACGCAGGCTTCTCTGGAGATGGATTCAATTGTGTGGATATTGATGAATGTGAAATACTTTCCATATGTGACGAAAACGCAGATTGTGACAATACTCTTGGATCTTACTCATGCACTTGCAGAAATGGATTTGTGAGTGTTGATGGCCTCTGCTTGGACATTAACGAATGTGACAATCAGACAATTTGTCATCAAAATGCAAACTGCATCAACATACAAGGTTCATTCCATTGTCGTTGTAAATCTGGCTTTTCAGGAAATGGAACAGCCTGCCTAGACATCGATGACTGTGCTCTGGGTATTTGTCATGAAAAAGCAACCTGCATCAACACCATTGGAGCCTACCATTGTGAATGCGGAGAAGGATATGAAGGGAATGGAACTGCCTGCTTTGATATAAATGAATGTGTTAAAAATGACACCGTATGTCACATTTACAGTAGCTGTATTAACATTGAAGCTTCTTATACATGTCTGTGCAATGAAGGTTTTGTAGGAAATGGATCATACTGCGAAGATATAAATGAATGTTTTCTGTCTAGTATATCTTTGCAATGTCACGTTGACTCATATTGCATTAATACTTTGGGATCATTTGAATGCCTCTGTGAGGCTGGTTTTGCAAGTAATGGGACCAAATGCATTGATGTTGACGAATGTACCACGGATTCATCTGACTGCCACAAATATGCAACCTGCTTCAATTTTGGGGGTTCGTTTGACTGTCAGTGCTCAGATGGATTTGTTGGAAATGGAACAGATTGCACAGATGTTAATGAATGCAACACAGATAACAACACATGCCACAGCGATGCCCTCTGCCTGAATAAAGAGGGCTCATATCTGTGTCTTTGTGATTCTGGTTTTACTGGAGATGGACAAAACTGTAGTGACATTGATGAATGCTTGGACAATTCGATTTGTCAGAAAGATCAGATATGTATTAATATTGCTGGCTCATTTCAGTGTGTTTGTAGGACTGGTTTTTCAGAAAATGGAGTCATGTGTATTGATATTGATGAATGCCTGACTGATAGATTTCTTTGCCACCCAGATGCTCACTGTGTCAACCAGCCTGGTTCATTCTTTTGTACGTGTAACATTGGCTTTGTTGCTGCTGGGATGAACTGCACAGACATGGGTGAATGTTTTGGGAATGGAACTAAATGTGTAGATATTGATGAGTGTGCATTGGGGCATTCGATCTGTAATGAAAAGGCCGTTTGCAACAACACTGTTGGAGCTTATGAGTGTGAGTGCCGTGAAGGTTTTGAAGGAAATGGGACATTATGCTATGACATTAATGAGTGCATGCAAAACCAGACCATGTGCCACATATATAGCACCTGCGTTAATACAGAAGGTTCCTACATATGCCAGTGCAATGAAGGATTTGTGGGAGATGGGTTATACTGTGGAGATATAGATGAATGCACACAGCCTAATGTATTATTCTTATGTCAATTGGATTCATATTGCATGAATACATTGGGATCATTTGAATGCCATTGTGAGGCTGGTTTTCAAAGCAATGGATTAGAGTGTATTGATATTGATGAATGTATGGCAAATTCATCTGACTGCCACCTGAATGCAAACTGTATCAACTTTTTAGGTTGGTTTTATTGTGAATGCTTGGCTGGGTTTATCGGAAATGGAACAGTGTGTCTCGACATTAATGAGTGTGCAGGTAATCATACGTGCCACAATGTCTCTTCTTGCCTGAATACACAGGGATCCTTCCAGTGTCTTTGTGACTCTGGTTTTATTGGGGATGGACATAACTGCAGTGACGATGATGAATGCTTAAATAACACAATGTGTCGGGATGATCAGATATGCATTAACACAGTTGGCTCTTTTCAGTGTGTTTGCACTACTGGATTTTCAGATAATGGAACAGTATGTGTAGATATTGATGAATGTTTGATGGATCACTTCCCTTGCCACCAAGATGCTTTTTGCTCCAACCAGCCAGGATTGTTTTCCTGCATTTGCAAATCAGGTTTTGTTGATGACGGGTTCAACTGTAAAGACATCGATGAGTGCTCGGATGTAAAAAAGTCCTGTCACCAGCTGGCACACTGCGTAAACATGCCAGGCTCATACTTGTGCTTGTGTGAGAAGGGATTTCTAGGAAACGGACAGATATGCACAGATATCGATGAATGTCAGCTGAGCGATCAAGGATGCCATTCAAAAGCTTCATGCATCAACACCGTGGGCAGCTTTTATTGTGTGTGCAACCAGGGATTCAATGGCACTGGCCAAACTTGTACTGCTATTGATGAATGTTCGATGTTTAGATCTTGCCAAACGAACAGCAAATGTACAGATATGGAAAAGATGTACAATTGCATTTGCTCATCCAGTGACACTTGTGATCTACAAGGAGCAGATGGTGTGTTATAACAGGAGTTTATTTTGTCAAACAACATAATGTTGAGAATTGATTAGCAGAAATATTATAAAAATCAGGTTTTTTAGGATTTACATCCCATAAGCCAATTGACTGATAATTTGAAATGCAAGCTTTAAGAGAAGCTTTTTCAGAACTAATGATGTGATATAAATATGCCATGAATCTTACTGTATTTTTAAACAAAAATGAATTACAAAGAAATGGATTATTTTAAGCTATTGTGAGTTGAAAAGTACAGATTTTATGTCAGGTATAGAGAGCATGCTGTTAAGTTCATTTGTTGTTATATGACATAGATTGAAAATCCCAATTTTCTGAATAATCATTCCTATTCAATATTCTTTCCCCTCCTGACTTACATTGCTTCGTGGCACTGACAAGACCATCCCTTGCTCCTGTAGTCTTCAACTGTTAGCTACATCATAGTGACAGGTTATTACTCTCGGGATAATCAAAGTCAAGCTAAATCCAATCTCTCCACCACATACAGTACACCCCACCCTGCCCATCTAGTTCTCCGCAGCAGTAAATAAGGAGCAGTTAAGAGCAAAAATCCTGGCTGAATGTTTTGGAGCTTAGAGACCACCAACCTACTGCGAACCTTGCAGACATAAAACATATGATGACAAACAAGGAGGAAAGCCTGAACCTTCCAGTCTTTTTACTAGAATGATTGACTAATCAGTCAGTGATCTGTAGGCTTCAATATTTGATTTAAATTAGTTTTCCAATAAATTAAATTTAGTGTCTGCTGGACAGAATTCAACAGGATTAAAATTGTAAGGCTTAACATAGCGCAATGTGGGTGTTCATCACTGCATCCGAGTTTAACATTCATCCTCCGCCCCTAAGTTGCTCAGTATCATTTGCTGGTTATTATATTTTTGCAGCTTTTTTATTCTTTGTAATGCTTTCTCATTGCGTGGACCCAAATGCACCGGTGGTGTATTGAAGGTTAATCATCATCCTGTAAGTTCCTGTAAATTTAGAATGACATGAGAACTCACCTTCAACATCCAGATTCTATTAAGTACAGCCCTTTAGATAAACTCAGGTGATTCAATCACAGTTCAAGGGAGATAAGCCATAAATGTGAAGCTTAAGCAGTTTATGTTTACTATCTAAACCACAGGATTGAATTATTGTCAAATTAGCATTAATAACTTTATAATGAATTAATATAGTGAATTTCTAAATTTATGATTTTGCTCTCTGTTTTCTATTATCATTTTCTTTACCCTTTAAAATTGCATCCACGAGTTAAATCTGATTTACATTTAAGGGGGATAATTAAATGATCTCCACTTGTGAAGGGCCAAACAGCAGCTGATTAAAACCTTTAATAAATTGGTAGCTTGAAAAGCTGCTTCAAGAAGTAGTTGACAACCAATCACATTAATTTGGGAATGGAGTGTCACAGTTTTGTTAACTCATATCAGCAGAGTTGATTTCCTTTCTCTCAGAGCACCAAGACACCAAAGTGACTTTTATATCCAGCCAAGGACTTCATACGTAACTTTCTATCTATAGAAACTTCATTTTTTAATTGTTTTTACCAAGTAACAAACCATCCTCTGGGCTAACCTTTCAGTAACGTTACCACTGATAATAACATAATTATTTGAAGTGCATCTTAACCCAATCCTAGACTGATATAGCAAAAAGGAAGTTATTTATCCATTATGTTAACTCTTTAAAAGCACAATTTCTATTTATCCCTGTAGCCTTGCAAATTTTTCAACTGCAAGTATTTATCCAATTAACTATTAAAAGTCATTTTATCTGCTTGCAGTTTTTATTCTCATTACAATAACCTGTATATTTTTGTTCCCTTGTTTTGTATCTGCTTCTTTGGTCAATTGAATCTGGAAGCAGTTTTGCTTTTTGTTTTAAATCAAGACTCCATAGTGATTTTAACATTTATCAACTCTTTTCTGACTTTCTCAGTTTATTTGATCTCCTTATTGTCCAAATGCAACTTACTACCACTTCATAGCCCTTGCTTGTTGTAAGATGTCAAAGTTTTGGAAGTAACATATTAGTATGGAGAGAGGATTTGTTAACTTATATTAAACAGCTAGGATAAGTAGGAAATTTTAAGGTTGGTAAGCATAATGGAATGTTGCAACATTTGTGCTAAGAGATCCACTATTTACAATCTATCATAAGACCATAAGCTATAGGAGCAGAATTAGGCCATATTGCTCATCGAATCTGCTCCACTATTTCATCATGGCTGATCCATTTTCCCTCTCAGCCCCAATCTCCTGCTTTCTCCCCTCCCCCACCCCGTATCCCTTCATACCTGACCAATCAAGAATCTATCAACCTCTGCCTTAAATATACATAAAGACTTGGCCTCCACAGCCCGTGGCAACGAATTCCACAGATTCACCACGCTTTGGCTAAAGAGATTCCTTCCCATCTCTATTCTAAAAGGACACCCCTCTATTCTGAGGCTGTGACTCCGGTCTTAGACACTCTCACCATAGGAAACATCCTCTCCACATCCACTCTATCAAGACCTTTCACCATTTGATGGGTTTCAGTCAGGTCACCGCTCATTCTGCTGAATTCCAGCGAATACAGGCTTCACCATAGACTCAATTTGCAAATTAACCTTCAGAGAATCTTGCGTAAAGACTCACAAGTCCTCTTGCATCTCAGTTTTTTGTATTTTCTCTCCATTTAGAAAATAGTCAACCCTTTCATTTCTTCTACCAAAGTGGATGACCATACACTTTCCTACACTATATTCCATCTGCCACTTCTTTGTCCATTCTCCTAATCTGTCTAAATCCTTCTGTAGCCTCTCTACTTCCTCAACACTGCCTGCCCTTCCACCTATCTTCATATCATCGACAAACTTTGCAACAGTTCCATCATCTAAATCATTGACATAGAGACACATATATTGACACATCATAATGACAGGTAGAGTGTAT
This sequence comes from Mobula birostris, assembly GCF_030028105.1. Taxonomy (NCBI): domain Eukaryota; kingdom Metazoa; phylum Chordata; class Chondrichthyes; order Myliobatiformes; family Myliobatidae; genus Mobula; species Mobula birostris. The sequence goes on from NC_092377.1 coordinate 31,646,198, forward strand.
TGCACGTACATTTGCAGATGAGTGTAGGCTAAAATGGGAAAACATTCTGAGGAGGATGCAAAAACTTTTCAAAGGGAGATAACAAAAGTAGACAAAAATTGCAGATGGAGTATGCTGTTGGGAATATTTGCAGAGTGATGTGTATTGATGCATGAAACACAAAGCTATTATTCAGGTTTAGCAAATAATTAGAAAGGGAAATAGAATATTGGTACTGAATAAAGCGGGTGGATGTATAGAAGTAGGGATAAAGTCTGAGAATGCTGGAGATGCTTGGCAGTTTAGGCAGCAGCTATGGAGAGAGAAACAGAATTACCCTTTCATCCACTCACCTCATAAAAGCAGAGCTGGCTTGTTATGTTTTTTTTTTAAGATCATACATAAATCACTGTGTAATTTTTGTCTCTATTTAAGACAGCCGTTCACAGAAAATTTGATTCTTGAGGTTAAGAAGTAGGCTTAGAAAGAAAGGTTGAGTAGATTTGGTGTAAGTTAACTGGAGCTAAAATGAATTCTCGTTCTTCTAAAAAACAAAATTCTGAAGGTCTTAAACAGATTGATACTGAAAGGATTTGTTCCAGCATGGGTGAATGTAAAATTAGGTGTCTTGGTTTAAAATACTGATTTACCTGTTTAAGATGAAGATGAGTAGGATTTTTTTTTTCCCTCTTGGAGGGTTGAGAGATTTTGAAATGCTCAAACCGAAAATACTTTGGGCAAAAAGTGTATCAATGATGATAGACAACAAGTGAATGGAGAACCATGTGAAAAAAGCCGAAGAAGTTGACCTTTTTGGCAGGAAAAATATTGAAAGTGTTATTAAAATTATGAAATATTGCCAAACTCTAAGGTACAGAGGGATCTGGGTAGGCTCGTATATAACTTACAAAGTGCTATTATGTAATTATAGTAACTAATTAGGAGGGTTAACAGAATGTTTTTTGTTTATTGCAAGGGCAATAGAATACAAAAGTAAGGAGGTTATGCTCAATTATAAAAGGCTTTGATGTTACTAGAATTGGAGTACTGCATATAGTATTGGTCTTATTTAAGGATGTAAATGTGCTGGAGGCAGTTCAAAGGAGGTTTATTGGACTGATAACTGGAATTAGTGAGATTCCCTTGTAAGGAAAAGCTTGACAGGTTTGTCATGTATCAACTGGGGTTTAGAAGAGTGATGGAAGATGTCAAATCCCTCAGGATCTTGAGTGTTTCAGACAAGGGTGAATAAGGAGAGGATTTTTGTTGTGAATGAATCTATAACCTGGAGTTATCTTTAAAATAAGTGTTACGAGGAAGTCTTTCCCAAACTATGATTAAACCCAGTCTTCGAATATTTTTAAGGCAGTTCCTTAGAAAGCAAGGAAACCGAGGATATAGGTGGCACGGTGGAATTGAAGTGACAATCAGATCAGCTATGATCTTCTGAGTCATAGAGGAGGCTCAAGGGCAGTCCGGCCATTTCCTGCTCCTATTTCTTATGTTTTTGTATTCCGTGTAAAATAAAATTTAAGTTTAACTGTGTTCTTTAGAATTTGTTTAATTATGTTCTTTAGAATTCAATCATTGTTTTATCTGGATTCAATTTGTGAAATTAATTTGACAAGATGATTAAATTAAATTATTAAATACTTATCATTATGATATTAGTCAATTTTATTGGCCAATTTCAATTATTTTCACAGAAAGTGTACTTTATCTGCATGGCGAGGCTGTTGGAGACATGAGGGTATCTGCTACAGGCACTGATGTAAATTCACCCTTTATTGTTCCTCCCATGGGATTTCCATTCCTTGATTCAGTTTGGGACAGAATATATGTAAGTAGAAAAAAAGTCTTTTTAGTTTCTTTACATATATCTAACTGAGTTAATTCCAAATAAATGTTTTATTTTCCTTGTGGAAAATCTGCCTCGTGTGGTAAAGCCAATCAGAAGTTCCTCTTTTTCTTATACAGGTTTATAGGGATTTTCACATTTTCAAGACCATTTCAACTAATATCAGCAATGCTTCTAATGATCTAAGCTATCGATTTCCCTCCTCAAACTTTTCTATCTCTTTATTTCTGCTCATATATAAGACTGTAAGACATAGGAGCAGAATTAGGCAATCTACTCCACCATTCAATCATGGCTGATTCACTTTCTTCCTCCTCCTCAACCCCAGTTCCCGGCCTTCTCCCTGTAACCTTTGATGCTGTGTCCAATCAACAGCCTATCAATCTCTGCCTCAAATACACTCAACAACCTGGCCTCCACAGCTGCATATGGCAAGAAATTTCACAAATTCACCACCCTCTGCCTAAAGAAATTTCTCTGCATCTCTATTTTGAAAGGGCCCTCTCTATCCTGAAGCTATGCCTCTTGTCCTAGGCCCTCCACCATGGGAAGTATTCTTTCCACATCCACTCTGTCTAGGCCTTTCAACATTCGAAAGGTTTCAATGAGATCCCCCTCATCCTTCTAAATTCTAGTGAGTACAGACCCAGAGCCATCAAACGTTCCTTGTATGATAACCCCTTCATTCCTGGAATCATCCTTGTGAACCTCCTCTGGACCCTCTCCAATGCCAGCACATCTTTCCTAAGTTGAGGGGCCCAAAACTGTTCACTGTACTCAAGGTGAGGCCTCACCAGTGCCTTATAAAGCCTCAGCATCACATCCCTGCTCTTGTATTCTAGACCACTTGAAGTGAATGCTAATATGGCATTTGCCTTCCTCACCATTGACTCAACCTGCAAGCTAACCTTTAGGTCAAAAATACCAAAGTGCATGGCCATGCATTTTCCAACATTGCACTTCATTTGCCACTTCCTTGCCCATTCTCTTAATCTGTCTAAGTCCTTCTGCATCCTACCTGTCTCCTCAACACTACCTGCTCCTCCACCAATCTTCATAGCATCTGCAAACTTGGCAACAAAACCATCTATTCCATCATCTAAACCATTTATATACAGCACAAAAAGAAATGGTCCCAACACCGACCCCTGCAGAACACCACTAATCACTGGCAGCCAACCAGAAAAGGATCCTTTTATTCCCACTCACTGCCTCCTACCAATCACCCACTGCTCTAATCAAGTTAGTAACTTTCCTGTAATACCTTGGGCTCTTATATGCTCACATATGCTAACACCTATGCATGTTAATTTACCGAGAAGTTGCATTGACTGGATTTTCCCTTCTCTGGTGCAGATTTCAATACTATTTTCTGTGCATTCATTACCACTTTTATAAACCACCATAGTTATTGTTCAAATCACGTTCAAGTTTGACTTATTGCCATGCAACCGTACACATGTGAACTGCCAAACAAAACAACGTTCCTCCAGACAATACTGGTGTACAACACAGTACAGAAAACACACACATAACAACAGATAGAGTAACGTTAACACAAATAAATTAACAAATAATGAAGTGGATTTACGACACAAGTTTAAAAGTAACAGTGCAACGCTTCAAATATAATGAGGCCTGATTGGTGGCGGGGAGTTCAGCAGTCTTATGGCCTGGGGGAGGAGGCTGCTTCGCATTCTAACAGTTCTTGTCTCAATGCTACGGAGACTCTTGCCTGATAGTAGGGACTCAAAGAGATTATTGGACAGATGGGAGGGATTATTGACAATTCTAAGGGAAATGTGGAACACTTATGCTTCATTACAATATGTACTGTACAATGATCAAGAAATATTGATATTGCAGAAGTTCAAGGGTGTAACTAAAGTAAAGGAGATGCGTAGTCTCTGTAGTCACACAACCTTGACATCCATTTAGATATTCCTAAGATGCAAGGAGTTGGGAAGATAATGTTGAACTACATTTTTGGTGCCCCAGTTTAGTCTCTGTTGTGACAAAATAACGGCATTGTAATCCTACATGTGATTTTTTTATTCTAGTTTTCAGATAACGGCCTGATTCAATTTCAAACTTTTCAGTCAAATGAGAAGTATTTATATCCGAACCCATTTAAGAATGGATTTGAAGGCAATGAAACAGTGCCTATGTTGGCAGTGTTCTGGGATGATGCAGACCTCACTTTAGGAGAAGGGAAGTTATTATATCAGGTATGCTTCTAAATCATGTATATTTTCTTGGTAAGGAATTTTTTTTTGTTTCTTTTTCAGAGCATCATTGAATTTTCAACCGTGGGTTAAATAGGCCTATTTAATGTACAAGTAAAGTGAGCAACTCTCCACGGCTGTGAATGTTGTGTAATTGATAGCCAAATTCAAGCAGCTGCAACCCAATGTCAGAACCTAACATATTGACCTACCTTGGGTCAACTAAGATTCTATTCTTCCTTAGTAGCAAATCAAAGATGATGAAATGATGAATGCTCCTCCTTCCTCAATTCCTCATCATCCCATAAATCTGCCATAATTCATCCAATAAATATTTGATTACATTGTTGTAAGTCTGTTCTAATTCAAATAAAGTCAAAGTCAATGGGAGATTTATGTGTGAACTAGACAACTATAAATGGTGCTGATAGGATATTGCTTTGTTAGGATTGTAATGTTACATCATCTAAAGCAGTGGTCCCCAACCTCTGGGCCGCGGACCGACACTGGGCCGCGAAGCGTGCGGGGGTGCAGCGGTAGCCGGAGCGCACCCAGCACGTCTTTAAGAAAAGAGCCAAAATAAACAAGCTAAGGGCGGGACCTAATTAATTAGTTTGTTCTGATCTGATCTGATCTACAGCCAGCTATTGTCCCTATTCACCACTCATACTTAACATTCAATGCCAGCACCAGTATAGCCCATGGTCAACCACATAAATCCAAATGGCCTCAAGGCCTTGCTTCCAGGATCAATCCCTGAGAGAAGCTAGTGAGTGTCATCCAGGCCTCAAAGCAATACGTCTTGAGGGCCCAATCACATTGACAGTCTGTAAATATCAAAGGGCTATTTTTCTGGTTTTAAATGTCTCTGATAGTGAAAGAATCAGAATCAAATTTATTATCACTGAAAAGTGACATGAAATTTGTTGTTTTGCAGCAGTAATAAGTGCAAAGGCAAAAATCTATAAATTACAACGAATAGATAAAAGTGCAGAAAACTGAACAATGAGGTGTTGTTCCTGATCATTCATAAATCTGGTGGTGGATTCATTGAGCGTGGATCCTCAGGCTCCTGTGCCTGTTTCCTGATGGTAGTAATGAGAACATGGTGAGGATCCTCAATTATAGATGCTGCCTTCTTGAAGCACCACCTCTTGGAGATGTCCTCGATGATGGAGCTAGCTGAGTTGATGAACCTCTGCAGCCTGTTGCAATGCTATGCATTGTAGGTACCATATCAGGCTGTGATGCAACCAATTAGAATGCTCTCCACTGTACGTCTATAGAAGTTTGTAAGAGTCTATGGTGACTTACCAATTCTCCTCTTACTCCTTATGAAGAAGAGTCAGTGGCATACGTATCTTCTTCATGATTGCATCACTGTTTTGAGACCAGGATAGATCCTCTAAGATGCTGATGACTGGGAACTTGAAGCTGCCCACCCTGTTCATTGCTGGCCCTCCAATGAGGACTGACGTGTGTTCCATGAACTCTCCTTCCTGAAATCCATTAAATTCTTGGTCTTGTTGAGGTTAATATTGAAATTGATGTAAATAATTAACAAAAAAATTAAAAATGTAAACACAAACAAACTCAACCTCCCAGCATGATCTGTTATTCAATAAAGTTATAGCCTACCTTAAATCTCAGCTCCTCCTTCTTGCACTAACCCTGTAACTTCTGATTCTCTAAATAGCTAAAATTTTGTCTTGAAAATACTGAGTAAATGAGCCTCTGCAGTCCTTTTGGGTGGAGAATATTAAAGATTCATAATCACCTGGGTGAAGAAACACCTTCTCAGCTCGGCTCTGAACGGGCTAAATCCTTATTTTCGATGCTATTCAGTACTAGATACCTCAAACACAGGAAACATTACTGTAACTCAATGACAGTACACACTAAAGTTCTTAAAATATGCAAGACTGTTTCCATATTTAAAAAACAGAGCTAATGAGGAAATGAAATAAAGGAAGAAAACAGTGTTACGACTTTGGAGCGAATTACAACAATTTAACTGATATGTATCCAGCTTACATTTGTTTACTAAATTCCAAATCAATGAATGGCAAAATAATTTACTGATTATTTTGTTTTGTAAATAGGTTATTTGCTATCACAGATGTATAATTTTAAACAGTATTTTGCAAATAACATCAGCACCAATTTCAATTATTTAGATCCCTAAATAATAAATGTACATAATAATTTGTATTATATGTCAGTGCATACAATGCTGAACTTTAGATGTCATACTTAGTTACAGATAATAAACAATCTTAAATGCCATATTGTTTTCAAATGAACCATAAAATTGACAAATATATTTCAGTTTGCAAATTTTCCTGATTAGATGACAAATCTGTAATAAGGGTTTTTATTCCATTCAGAAGGGTTCCCTGAAAAAAAACAACAATCAAGCTCTGAATGACTTAAGACCCTGTTTATAATTTTATTTGACATGATTTTAAATGAACGTGTTTTCATCATACTGGTAGAATGACACAATCTGCCATACTTAATATAACATTTTCCTGCTTGTTAAACACCATAATGTGATTTATTCAAATATCTGCCAGCACTGCATATACTTGTAATGATATTAGGTGAATAACATAAATCCTGTATAAGAAAATAACAATTTAAAACTCTTGGATGAAAGAAATAGAAATCATGTCTGCTGTTCCTATTTCAGGTGTATGATGAGAGTAAGACCGATCTCTATTCTCAAATTATTTTCAACAGAACCACTGAAGAAGTAAACAAGTATTTTGCAAAGAACATCAGCACTAATTTTGTCCCCAGATGGATATTAAAAGTAACATGGGATCATATCTTACCAGTTTCTTTTCAAAAAAGAAATATGAGTCAGGTAGGTCAGTGAAATATGAAATTGGTTAATCCAAGTTAATTAAGTTGGTTAAGTATAGTAATCACACTCATTGAAAATCTATTATTTATTAAGCTTGCAGGTTTCATTCTGTGTCTATTTCTTAGTGGGATAAAGATCAGTACACGGATATTATAGACAGAAAGTAGACTTAAAAAAAAGGAAATTCTTCAAAATAAAATTGTAGACAGCAATGCTGAAGCTTATGCTGAATGTAAGACCATTAAATTTAGCTATAATTTCTGGTTCAGATATGATCAAGAAAAGCTTAGTGTCTGTTAAGCTATCTTTTCCTCAATGTCTTTATCTGTAGTTACTTCTCTTTCCCCCTGGATTTCTAATATATTGCTATGTTCCTAGGTTCCCCCAAATTCCAAAATCTTTTTAAGAGCCATCCTGCCTTCTTCTGCCCTAATATTGTTTTCTCAGAGTCTCAAGACAGCATAAATGATGCATAATTTTTATTAACGTGATTTTTATTAACAACCTGGATGTGGGGGTAGAAGGGTGGGTTGGCAAGTTTGCAGATGACACAAAAGTTGGTGGTGTTGTAGATAGTGTAGAGGATTGTCACAGATTGCAGAGAGACATTGATAGGATGCAGAAGTGGGCTGAGAAGTGGCAGATGGAGTTCAACCTGGAGAAGTGTGAGGTGGTACACTTTGAAAGGACAAACTCCAAGGCAGACTACAAAGTAAATGGCAGGATACTTGGTAGTGTGGAGGAGCAGAGGGATCTGGGGTACATGTCCACAGACCCCTGAAAGTTGCCTCACAGGTACGTAGGGTAGTTAAGAAAGCTTATGGGGTGTTAGCTTTCATAAGTCGAGAGTTAGGGTTTAAGAGTCGCGATGTAATGATGCAGCTCTATAAAACTCTGGTTAGGCCACACTTGGAGTACTGTGTCCAGTTCTGGTCACCTCACTATAGGAAAGATGTGGAAGCATTGGAAAGGGTACAGAGGAGATTTACCAGGATGCTGCCTGGTTTAGAGAGTATGCATTATGATCAGAGATTAAGGGAGCTAGGGCTTTACTCTTTGGAGAGAAGGAGGATGAGGGGAGATGATAGAGGTGTACAAGAGTGGATAGCCAGCACCTCTTCCCCAGGGCACCACTGTTCAATACAAGAGGACATGGCTTTAAGGTAAGGGGTGGGAAGTTCAAGGGGGATATTAGAGGAAGGTTTTTGACTCAGAGAGTGGTTGGTGCATGGAATGCACTGCCTGAGTCAGTGGTGGAGGCAGATACACTTGTGAAGTTTAAGAGACTACTAGACAGATATATGGAGGAATTTAAGGTGGGGAGGTTATATGGGAGGCAGTGTTTGAGGGTCAGCACAACATTGTGGGCCAAAGGGCCTGTAATGTGCTGTATTATTCTATGTTCTATACCTTTTTCTTTTATGAGTCTATATTAGAATTATCATTTGCTAAGTTATTTACTTCTACATTTCTCTGATTGTTTTTGGATATAAAGGAGCCAACAATGAATAGGATTGTAGCTTGGCTTGTCTATGCATTTAATGACACATTTTGTAGTATGAATTTGCAAATATATCCTTTTGAGAAATGTTTATGATTCTGATAATACACTACGATATACTCAGGGTAAAACATGTTAAATTCTATTATTCATTTTGTGGCATTATCATTTTAAACAGATTAATATATCTCCTAAAGTTGTGGATAGAAGAATTTCAGGTGAAATTATTAACAGTTATTTACATTTAAGGCACAGCAATATGGCCATTCAGCCCATTGTGTCCATCTCCCTCCATTAATCTCACTTCCTAGCTTTCTGTTTATAGCTTTGCTGTAAGATTTTGAATGTGACAAGTGTTCCTTTCTGTTATCAGGTTGTCTCCCAAAACAAAATCCCACAATTCAGTTCTAATCATTTTATTTATTAACTTAGAATGTACAACCCTAGTTATTGCTCTTTCTCCTAATTAGGTCCTTCTTAGTTACTTTGTTTGGGCAACTCATGATATTGAATACATTGGTTAAATCTATCCAGTCTCCTTTGTTGAAAAGTAACAACTCCAATCTAGCTAAACCCTCCTTATAACCATGATTATCCAGCTCCAGAAATATCCGCATAATTGCCTCTGTATTTTCTCTCGTCCAAACACATCCTGACATAGTATTTTACTATCGATGATGTAGCTTCAGAGCATAGATTTGTGTGTTTTACATTTAAGAAGATATCAAAGTACTGAATTGAAATACGTTTATTAAAGTAGTACACAATAAACAGATTATTAATATTTTGTTTATGAATTAAATGCAAACAAACAAATTTAAGATAAGATTAGAATGATTTAAATTCATTCATCTTGATTAGTGTCAAAAAAGGAGAGAAAGACATGTTTCGAGGGGTTATATTTCATAAAAACTGGTTGATAAAAACATTGTAGTTACTTTTAAGGTCCGCATTTCAAGTTATGTTGAGAGATCACATTCAAACTTTTAACAATTTGTTTTAGATACTGACCAATATGTGAACATTTTCCAACAATTTGATATTATGTGCAGGAGTAAGAAATTCATAGTTCATAGTCCATCAGGAGATCTTCCTCTCTGAGCAGAAAGAAGTACATTGTCTTGCCATTCCAACTGTTCTCTGTATGTTTTTACTTTATCAGTTGGTTTCAACTTTTCGAGCTGGCTTTGCAACTGTACTATTTTACTTTGACATTTTTTTACAATAGAAAGTTTAGATTTGTCCTTAACAACTATATTTATTTACAGACCAATACATTTCAATGCATATTGACTACCGATGGGATTTTCTCATTTGCTTCGTTAAAATATGCTGCAATGCAATGGTATCCTGGTCAGAGGTTATTCCACAGAGCATTAATGGGCTATACAAATGGAAGAGGAATATTTTATAATGACCGGCAAACACAAAAGAATAATACCTATGGGCCAAGAGGAAGGTACAGGCCTGATCAAGAAACTGGAAACACAGGACTCCGTGGACAATGGGCTTACCGATTGGATCTGCAAAATACCGGTAAATACCGTATAAACTACCAGCAGAAGTGTTGGAATTGGCATCTAACTGAACCAAATCCTTCTGCCTGGAATACCAATATACATTCATGTCCCTGCCGTGAGATGCAAGCGAAGGAGGACCATCGTTTTATACCTGAAATTTTGCTGTTCAATAGTTTCTCTGAACAGAAGCTGGAAGAGAAAATGATTACATTTCAATCTGCATTACCTAATAGATTCAGAGCTGGCCGTAGGTGCACCTACAGTTCAGGATATTTGATTGAGGGTATAACTGACCGTTACTTTATTTATTCAAAAGAAGCACCAACGATAGAGGACCACATACGTGAGTATACATTAAAATGCTTTCATTAATGGTTCAGTTAATTTTGTTAGAACATCTTAGGTGGAACCTTAGGAAGACTGCAAATTGGTCTTGGTCTGCAGATTAGATAAATCAGCTAAGGGTTTATTTGATCGATTGATTTTATATGGAATTCCCTTCAATCTTTTAAAGTACTTACCATCATTTAAATATTTTTTTTAAAATTTCACATCAGATTTTGCTTTATCTCTTTTGATCACAAAAGCACAGAACTAAGTAGAAAGGTGGGTTACCTTTTTGTTAAATTGTCAGGAGCTGACGTTAAAAATCAGTATTGGCTGCTGGCTATCGCATTTGGAACCGATGAAGTCATTGGCCACGATAAAAAATGGGCAGTGCTATTATAATGTGGGTAAACATCAAAAGAAATCCCTTTGAAGGGTGTCGGCCTGAAACGTCGGCTGTTTATTCATTTTCATAGATGCTGCCTGACCTACTGTGTTCCTCCAGCATTGTGTGTGTGTTGTTCTGGATTTCCAGCACCTGCAGAATCTCTTCTGTTTATCGAAAGAAGAACTCTATGAAATGGGTGAAAGGAAAACACGATTGTGTTAAACCCGACCCAAGGACAGTTTCTGAATGGAGTTCCGGTGCCAAATATTTTCCTCCTTTGTTGATTAATTTTATGATTCTATTAATGATTATTTTTGTGCTGGATTACCCAATAGGCTGAATCAAACATATATGCCCCTGAACTGTTTTCGCTCTGTAGCCCAGATAAATCCTATGCCGCACTGCTACACAAAGCCAAGTTGTCCATGAATAGAAAGCCTGAGATCCCAACCCAGATTGCCCCATGACCTCTTCTAAGTTTGTTATGGTCAAAGGCTGCTAAACTGCTTTAAAATTTCTCTGATGGTCAGAAGTGTCAAAATTATCTTAAAATGTATTAAAATCTAACTTAATTAAAGACATCTAAATTAATTAAAATTTTAAAAAATCTGCACTTACCTGTTCAATACTAATCTTTGTGTTACAGCTAAGGGAGATGTTAGTATCACTGCTCAGCTGAGCACAGCTGAGGTATATAAATGTGCCGGTACCTGACCTCCTGCTGTCTCTGACTTCCATGTGGCAATAAGACAAACTTGCTCACAAAGAGTATTTTGCTCCTATGCCTCCACCTAAAAGCAGTCAGGTGATCAGGCCAATGTGACCTCCTTTTCCCCTCGCCTCCTGCAAAAGACAAACCCGATACTTGTTACAGTGGAACTTTTCTCACTGTCTTTCCTATGTATTTAAACATTAACTTTGAATTGTACTTGCATGTTATTAAAATATTTCTATTTTAATTAACAGAGAGGGACTTGGAACCTTTTGAATGGTGTTGTAGAAAATCTTCTTTGTGTCATTTGTACTATGAAAAACGACCTATTGATAAATGTGAAAATTATACTTCATTGGGTTTGGGTAAGTGAATACCAATCTAAGTTTGCACTTTAATAGTTGTGGCTTATAACACGGAACTCCATTGCACTAGTTGGATACATGCTGTCTGGTGTTTTCTCAAGGTCATTTCCTCTTTCTCAATAGTCACCTTTTACATTCACCTTTGAGCTACAATTTCAGAAAGCATGCTATAAGTTCAGCTTGTGGAAGTATGACTAAGGTCAAGGTGATCGGAAGGCATTATGTTTTATAGTCATAGTCATACTTTATTAATCCCGGGGGAAATTGGTTTTCATTACAGTTGCTCCATAAATAATAAATAGTAATAAAACCATAAATAGTTAAATAGTAATATGTAAATTATGCCAGTAAATTATGAAATAAGTCCAGGACCAGCCTATTGGCTCAGGATGTCTGACCCTCCAAGGGAGGAGTTGTAAAGTTTGATGGCCACAGGCAGGAATGACTTCCTATGACGCTCTGTGTTGCATCTCGGTGGAATGAGTCTCTGGCTGAATGTACTCCTGTGCCCACCCAGTACATTATGTAGTGGATGGGAGACATTGACCAAGATGGCATGCAACTTAGACAGCATCCTCTTTTCCAACACCACCGTCAGAGAGTCCAGTTCCATCCCCACAACATCACTGGCCTTATGAATGAGTTTGTTGATTCTGTTGGTGTCTGCCACCCTCAGCCTGCTGCCCCAGCACACAACAGCAAACATGATAGCACTGGCCACCACAGACTCGTAGAACATCCTCAGCATCGGATGTTAAAGGATCTCAGTCTCCTCAGGAATTAGAGACGGTTCTGACCCTTCTTGTAGACAGCCTCAGTTTCTTAGGAGGATAGATTTGTCGTTGGGCTAGATCACTTGGATTCAGATAGGTGCCTCACTACATAGAGGGCTGGGTAAGGTGACTCTCCACGGCCTAGAGTCAGGCTGTAAGGTGACTAGGGCTCAGATTGCAGATTGCACCGTACTACCGGTATGTTCTGATGGCTGACAAGCAGCTGTCAAAATTTGTGAACTGATTTCAATATCTTGGATAATCAGAGAAGTTCAAATAAGCAAAATATCACCTAATGTCTTACGCATTAATAAAAACAGTACGAAAATTGAAATAAAAATGACTTCTTACCTTTTCAATCAGAGTTGGCAACTCACTAAAGTAAATGGCTGGATGACTTAAGTCTGGCAGAAAGTCAGATAGTACAAACACCTGCACGTTCTCTCACGTTCAACATCCACCTGCTCCAGTGCACAGGCATACAAGTCAGAGCTGAGATGGGGAGTTATGCTCCTAGTAAATCTCTGGCAAAGTTTTTTCAGATATTTAAAGAGTAAAAAAGAGGTGAGAGTGGAAAATGACATTGGAAAAGACAAAGAAATGGCAAACAAACATAATAAATATTTTTGTCACTGTGGAAGACACTAGCAGTATGCCAGAAATTTGAGTGTGTTAGGCACGGAAGTGAGAGTAGTTGCTATTAACAAGAACAAGGTGCTCGGGAAACTGAAGGTAGATAAATCACCTGGACCAGACGAACTACACTCTGGGGTTCTGAAAGAGGTAGGTGAAGAGATTGTGGAGGCATTAATAGTGACCTCTCGAGAATCAATAGATTCTGGAATGGTTCCAGAGTATTGGAAAATTGCTAATGTAACTCCATTCTTTAAGAAGGGAGGGAGGCAGAAAAAAGGAAATTATAGGCCAGTAAGCCTGACTTAAGCGGTTTGGAAAATGCTAGAGTCCATTAGGATGATGTTCAGGGTATTGGAGGCATATGATAAAATAAGCCAAAGTCATCATGGTTTCCTTCAGGGGAAATCTTACCCAACAAATCTGTTGGGATTCTTTGTGGAAACAACAGGCAGAATAGACAAAGTAGAATTAGTGGATGTTGTTTTCAGAAAGGTTTTGACAAGCTGCCGCACGTGAGGCTGCTTAACAAGATAAGAGCCCGTGGAATTACAAGAGCATGGATAGAAGATTGGCTGACTGGCAGGAGGCAAATCCGCAGAGGTCAGTGATGGGACCATTTCTTTTCATGTTATATGTTAATGATTTGGATGTTGGAATTAATAGCTTTGTGGCCAGGTTTGTGGATGATACAAAGATGGGCAGTTAGTGTTGAGGATGCAGGGAATCCGCAGGACTTAGACAGATTGGGAGGACAGGCAAAGAAGTGGCAGATGGAAAATACTGTAGGGAAGTATATGGTCATGTACTTTGATAGAAGGAATAAAGGTGTAGACTGTTTTCTAAATGGGGAAAAAAATATAAAAATCTGAGGTACAAAGGGACTTGAGAGTCCTCGTGCAGGATTCCCTGAAGGTTATTTGCAGGTTGAGTCGGTGATAAGGAAGACAAATGTAATAGGAACACTTATTTTGGGAGGACTTGTACATAAAAGTAAGGAATGTAATGCTGAGGCTTTATAATGCATTGGTCAGACTGCACTTAGAGTATTGTGAGCAGTTTTGGGTCCGTTATCTAAGAAAAGATGTGCTGAGATTGGAGCGGGTACTGAGGAGGTTCACGAGAATGATTCCAGAAAAGAAAGGATTAACGCATGAAGGGCATTTAATAGCTCTGGGCCTGTACTCATTCGAGTTTAAAAGAATGGGGGGGGGGGGCGGTCTCATTGAAACCTATTGAATATTGAAATGCCTAGATAGAGTGAACGTGGAGAGGATGCTTCTTATAATGGGGGCGTCTCAGACCAGAGGGCACAGCCTCAGAATAGAGGGACGCCTGTTTAGAATAGAGATGAGGAGGACTATATTTAGCCAGAGGAAGGTGAATCTGTGGAATCCATTGCCCTGGACAGCTGTGGAGGCCAAACCGTTGGATATATTTAAAATGGAGATTGATAGGTTCTTGATTAGTCAGGGTGTCAAAGGTTATGGGGAGATGCCAGGAGAATGTGGTTGAGAGAGTTAATAAATCAGCCATGATGGAATGGCGGAGTAGCCTCGATGGTCCAAATAGCATATTTCTGCTCTATCTTTGGTTATGATATAGAATGAAGCTCAATAAATTGTATTGTTCACAACATAGGTTTAAAACAAATATTATGGAGTGATAAATACACTAAAAATAAACTTTTATTATTAAGGTCAGGTTTATGGAACCCTGCATATGAAAACATTTGATGGAGTTGATTACATATTTCATGGACTTGGAGAATACGTCATTGTCAGGCTGTCATCGGACAAAGGAAATAACATTTTTACTCTTCAAGGCCAAAGTGACCTAATGATCATGGGTCACTCCTTGATAACTCCTGTGATCTTTGTAAAGTTAGCTGCATTTTATCAAGGGATGGTGATGATGAAAGTAAGTGCCAGTACTTTCTAGAGTTGTGCCTTCATTGCTCAAAGATACTGTTTCAAAATAATTCAGAAATTCAAAACCCTAAATTTCTGTATTCTTTTCAGGTAGAGTGGGGATGTTCAAAGTCTGAAAATGAACTTTCGGTTTCAGTAAATGATAAGGATATTATATTAAATAAGGCTGAAGATTTAGGTAAGATTTAGCAAAAGAGTCTGTTGAAATCATCCGTATGATGGTAGGCATTTTAACTACTATAACATACATAAACTATCAAATTATTTTAACTGGGCTTCTGCAGATTTTAAAACATCCATTCTAAAACCTACATGTTGTTTAGTTCCAACAATATTTGTTTATCATGAAGCTAATCTACAAATCCCACTTGTCAGTTACCCACTGTGGACTGTTTTTTCAATAAATGATATATATGTGTGTGAATTAGCACTGTATTTCATTGTTGTGACTTTATATAATGTAATGTGCAATTGTTTAAGTTTATTTATGCAAATACTAACTATGATCAGTTATTTTCAACAGCTTTGATTTTTGGTTTTTTTAAATCTATAATTCAAATGATTTAATAGTAAACAACATCCCTTACCATTTGTTTTGTTTTTCATAGAAGTATACCATTTCAGTCAGAACCAGTTGGCACTGGTGTGTCAAAAGGGAATCAGATGCTCTGCAGTTTATTTTTCTGGACTACAAGTTACGGTAGAATTAGCCATAGGTGGCTTTCTTCAAGCAACAGTCTACTTACCGCATTCCTTCTACAAAAGGACTCTTGGTCTACTTGGCCTATGGAGCAGTACAACAGCAGACGAGTTTTTGTTCCCAAACGGAGACCGTCTTCAATTTCATGCTGGCCATTTTCCCACTGAAGAGGAAATTTATAAGTTTCAACAATCCTGTAGGTCATTGAAGTATCTGAAACTGGTTATAAACTTTAAGGCTGGTTGAGCATCCTTCACACCTTTGTATATCCTTCCAGAACAAATGAAGTATTCTTCAGTATGGGCATCACTAATGTGAAATTATTTCATATGTAGTGATTGTTTACATATGACCTGTATTTTATCCATAAGCAATCTAGTTGACAACAAAGGCTGTTGGTTCTAGTCTCAAATTTCTTTTTTAGATGATAACCACTCCTGCATTTTCCAGTGAAGGTCATTGTGAACAATCAGGTAAAGGAATACAAGCTGTTACCCCTTCTTATGCCAGGGATCGTTAGTTATTAAGATAAGGCACAGTGAATGGAACCCTTCAGGGTTTTCACTATTCTCATTTCCTGTGACAGACTCATCGAATCAGCGTCATACTGGATAGAAATGAACATTTTGTCCACCTACCGTTTTGACCACTTACATTGATACCATTTCTCCACAAATATATCCTTCTATGCCTTGTTTAATTTTTGGTTTAAATGTCTCGAATATTGAAAGGCCTAGATAGAATGGATGTGGAGAGAATGTTTCCTATGGTGGGAGAGTCTAAGACTAGAGGAATAGAGGGGCACCCTTTTAGAATGGAGATGGGGAGGCATTTCTTTAGCCAGAGAGTGGAATTCATTGCCACAGGTGGCCGTGGAGACCAGGTCTTTACATATATCTAAGGTAGAAGTTGATAGATTTTTGATTGTTCAGCGCATTGAGGGATACGGGGAGAAGTCAGGAGATTGGGACTGAGAGGAAAAATGGATCAGCCATGATGAAATGACAGAGCAGTCTCGATAAGCCAAATGGTCCAATTCTGCTCCTATATCTTACGGTTTTGTGATCTAAAAACATCACAATTGTATGTGAATCCATTACTATTTCAGGCAGTGTGTTCCAGACATCAACCACTCATTGTGTAAAAAGTGCTTATTCCTCTGATTCCTTTAAAACTCTTTACTCCCAACTTAAACACATGCCCCCTGATTTTGATACCCATACAGTGGAAAAAAGAATTTGACTAACTACTCTCACAATGCCTCTCTTACATCTATCATGTATTCTCAGCATCCTCTGGGAAACGAGTCCAGCCTATCCAATGTCCTTCCATAATTAAAGTACTCAAATCCCGTCAACATCCTGATGAATATCCACTGCACTCTCACCAGCACAATCACACCCTCCCTATACTGTGGTGAGCAGAACTGTACAGGGTAATCCAGATGCAGACTAATGCAGACCAGTGTTGTTGAATTTGCACCATAACTTCTCTACTAATATTCTATACACTAACCTGTGAAGGCTGCTATGTCACTAACCTATGGACCTGTATTGCCAATTTCAATGAACTTGAACACCTCAGTTTCTCTACACATCAACATTTCTTAGTGCCTTTATTTTACCGTAAACAAATACCCTGGCTGGACTTGCCAAATTGCATCACTTCACATTTGTTGGGATTAAATTCCAGCTGCAACACTTCACCCAACTTTCCACCTGATCTCCATTCTGCTGTAGCCTTAGGCAAGTTTACTAGCTACCCACAAAACTATCAATTTTCGTGTCACCTGTGACTTACTAAACATCCCTCATGCCTTATACATCCACATCTAAATCCTCAATATTCATCACATACAGCAAAGGCACTAGCACCTGTCTCTGAGGTACACCACTATTCACATATTTCCAGGCAGAATAACCTCCTTCCACCACCACACTCTGCCTTCAATCACTAAGCTAAGTTTGGATCCAATTAGTTGGCTTGTTATTCCACATGCCCTGTCCTTCTGGACAGCCAATCACATGGGGCCATGTAAAATGTCTTCCTGAAGTCCAAACAGGTGACATCTACAACCTGCTTTCATCAATCTCTTTTGTTACCTTCACAAAAAAAATCAAGGAAATGAAGGAGACAGGATTTCCCACATACAAAACCATGCTAACCAGTCCCCATTTTTTAGAAATCCCCTAAGAATAGGAGTTCCCAACCTAGGGTCCACAGGCCTCTCGGTTAATGATAGGGGTCCATGGAATTAGAAGTGTTGGGAAGACCTGCCTTAGAACTTTTTCCAATGATTTCCCTATCACCAACATAAAGCTCACCAGCCTATAGTCACCTGGCATTTAGTTGTTCCTTTATTCACAGTCCTAGTTTCAATCCAATTGACAAGAACCTATGAGTTTACGACTTCAGGAATACACCATTCAAATAGGAATCTAGTTCTGACCAATTTCATCAAGATTTAAAATTCCTTTATTCTGGTTACGTTCGATGATCTGAAAAGCTGAGTCATTCAGTAACAAAGTATGTCATACACTACTACATCTATAAGTTAACATAAGTGTATTTGGTGCACCTTTGCTGTAAATTGAATTGTTGCTAACAAAAAATCTAGAAAAATCCTTTATAAAAGCCGGGCAGCAGCAGAACGCAGTCCAAAGGCATGCAAAATAAGCACAATGTGATTTTTTGCTGGCAATTTCCAATAAATTACAACCTCTTGTCTCATCCTCTGTATGATTCCAGATTAATGGCATCTTAAATGCTTTGGTCTGCTGTATTCACAGGCCATCATACCAGGTCTACAGTCAAAATAAGACACTATAGTTCCCACCGATGAAGACCCCTGAGCTCTCCCCCAAGAGGTGCAAGTTAGGGCTCAATCTCTGGGCCTTCCTTTGTCAACTAGGACAACAGTGTGAGTCAATGAAAATAAAGAAAAGCTGTAGATGCTGGAAATATAAAACAAAAAAAAAAGAAAATGCTGGAAAAAACATGAGCAGACCAGGCAGTCTCTGCGGAAGGAGAAACAGTCAACATTTCAAGACTGCAGCCCATTGTCTGCAAATGGGGAATACAGAGATTCAAGTTGATTTTTGCTAAGGGAATGGGAAGGAGCAGGTTTTGTAATCCCACCTCCACATTCTCCCCCTCGCAGACGGCAAATTAACTTGCATTTCTCTCCTTCCGAGTTCTGATGAAAGACTGCAAACCCTAAATGTTGTCTTTTTTTTTCTTTCCACAGATGCTGCCTGAAATACTGAGTTCTTCCAGCTTTTTCCTTTTTTTTTTGTAATGATGTTAGTTATGCTGACAGCAGGAAGAAAGCATTAGACTTGATTGTTAACATTCTAACAATCAGAACTGTTGAAGAGTGCAGGAAAAGTGACACATACTGTCTATCCCTTTACAATATATCTCCAACAAAGTGTCAAATTTACTCTTAAAGCAATGCTCACGTATAATACTCGTAGCCACATTCAAAGCAAGAACACCAACAACCAGCTCTTCAGAACATGAGTGCACCATATCATGCACATATAGGAAGGTTTCACAAGAAATTACTTTCAGAAAATACTTCCAGAGATGAGTCAGGAGCACTCATAAGCCTTAAAGAAATTAGAGAGAGGCACTTGAAACTGTTGTGTACATAAAATCCTGCAGTCATTATTCAATGCAGAGTACCTATATTCCAAATATAGGGTAGTGCAGCTGTTAAGGACTATAGCATTATGGGTTGTTTGCTGACATATTAGGGCGAATAAAAAATAAATGGACAGGTGAGTGATTATAATAAAAGATTCAATTATTAGAGATATGGACAGCTATTTTGAATGCAAGATAGTGTATTTGTTCCCTGGTGCCAGAAAGAGGAATGGAAAAAAAAAACTTGGGAAAACATAGGCATTGTAGGATAGGACACATTCGAACTGATGGCCACTGAAGTAAATGTAAAGGAAAGTAGAACTAAGTGTAAATCAGACTCATAATGTCATAGAAAAGTAAACACAAAAACAGTCCCTTTGCTCCATTTAGTCCATGCCGAACCATTTAAGCTGCCTAGTCCCATCAAGCTGCAGCGGGACCATAGCCCTCCATACCCCTACTATCCATGTATCTATCCACACTTCTCTTAAACATTTAAATCGAGCTTGCATGCACTACTTGTGCTGGCAACTCCTCCCACACTCTCATGACCCTCTGATTTCTCCTCATGTTCCCCTTAAACTTTTCACCTTTCACCCTTAACCCATGACCTCTGGCAGTAGTTCCACCCAACCTCACTGGAAGAAGTCTGCTTGAATTTGCTTTATCTATACCGCTCATGATTTTGTATGCGTCTGTCAAATCGCCCCGCAATCTTCCACATTCCAAGTCGGAACCTATTCAACCTTTCTCTATTTCTCAGATCCTTCAGTCCCAGCAACTTCCTTGTAAATTTTCTCTGTATTCTTCCAATCTTACTTATATCTTTACAGCAGGCAGGGGACCAAGACTACGCACAAATCAGCTGCTAGTTTCCTTCGATTTATACTGTCCCTACAGATGTTATCCCACTGTGTATTCTCTCAATATTTAACTAATCATGAAATATGAGTCTCAATTGGAAAGTAATGAGGAGACAAATCAGAAAAAAAAACATTTGTAGCAGAAACAAGGTTCTAAATGTTAGACAAAGAAGGATTCACTTAACCTCTGTTTTCTGGTTATTTATGTCTCAGGGCTTGTCCCACCACCGGAGAGTCTCTTTCCTTCACGCCAGCCATTGAAAATGTGGAAAACATTTAAGCCTATCTTCACATCAACACTCCTTGCAACTACAGATGATAAAAGATTGAATGATATCAACAAGACCTGCTCGAGCAATGCTGCATGTGTCCATGATATCCTTGTTACTAATAATACAAATGTGGGATTGCAAACAAGGAATTACTACATAAACTATGAGAAGTCCACAGTGATTTTTGGTCAGTATAACATTTTGGTGAGGCGTTGTATATTAGATAAGTGATCGTTATGGAAAATTGTGAATATGATGTAATGTGTTAGGGTTTGTCTAGCTCTTTTGAAGTTATTGTAGACCACATTGCAGTGGACAAAATTAGAGCATGAAGTAAACCAACAAACATGATCTTGATCAAATAAGCATCAGGAGCAATTTTAATTACTAGAACCCTGGCAGTAGCCCAGGAATGGACAGGGTCTTTAATTAATACAACAGTAGGTCTTAACCAACTAGTTTCAATTTGCACTGTATTTGGTAACACTGTGGCTCTCCCGTGGTTTGTATTGCATGTATGTAAAGTCTCTTTTAGGTTAGTAATTGGTTTTAGATAAAGTTCTAATTGTATCCTGTGTGAAGCACTGCACTATCTGTCACTGGATTTCTGAAATCTTCTCTTCGTTCTGTTCATTTTGCATTTTTGTCTATTTACCTATCCTTTAACAGAGAAAATGATGAGATGAACTCAAATGTTGTGGTTTTGCGGACATATGTTGTATAAATTGAGACTTTAGCAGTTTACCAGGGAGGATTTATTAGGTAATAAGCGACTGTTTGACTTTAGGGAGAGAATTGGCATCAAATCTCATGTGAACAAAAAGTGTTAAATTAGATTCCTGTTTATCCAATGCCTATGTAACTAAACTTTCCAGTAAAGACAGTGACAAGGATTAGACGGTGAATAGGATTGAGCCTGGACATTTTTTATTTCTCCATAATTAGGAGATTTAGTGGTTGGGAATTTATAGAATGGAGAATGCCCTGGAGTTTCTCAGTGGCTTTATAAGACAGAAACTATACTAGAATATTATTTTCTGATTTTTTTCAACAACAAGTTGAGCAGGCATAATAATAATTCTCAAAATCCTTTTTCAGCTCCAATGCTTAGAGGGGTTTAGCAACCAAGGTACAGTATTTTGATTGATTGGTGCAGGGGAGGGAAAGGAGGTGGGGTTAGGGGGGGAGGGAGAGTGGTGGGCGGTGGGGAGAAGGGGTGTCAGGGAGGTAGGGTGCAGGGAGTAAGACTTTGAAGGCACCTCTTGCATTCAGAAAGTGATGCATCTCCCCGCTGGCTCTTCTGTCTTATGGAGTTAGAAGGTGCAAACTGTTACTAGTACAGTGCTATTGTGGTCCCCTTCTGAATCCTGAAGTTAATAATCAATATCAAAGTTGCCACAGAGATACCAGAAAGAAGCTCAAACATTTAGAGTCTAATCTCCAAAGTTTAGAAATTCTTTTCCAAAGCTTATAAAGGTGTCAGCACAAATTCCATGAAATAAGCTTTTCAGAGAAAGATTAAGGAAAGTAGCTGAGAGGTTACACTTCCCACTGACTGATTTGCCTTTCAATTCTTCATTTCCTTCCAATGATGCTCTATTTTTACAGGAAACGTAGAAAGCCAGTGCACCTGGCATTTCAATAAAAGCCCAGTATACTACCAGTATAAGTGATTAAACATACAAGTGTCAACCTGCCCCTAGTGTGGAAGTTGCTCACAAGCAACCGGACACATCAGTTTAAATGTGAACAAATTGGAATTTTGGAAATATTTCCTAAAGCTTTTTTCTAAAACATTTTTTACCTTGTTAAAAATGCTGGGAAATCTGTCACCATTGCGGTCTGTATTGTTCAGTTCTGCAGCCTGGTGTGTACTTACTTCGCAGAATAGATATTTTATTCAGTTTTAACATTTTGTTATCCACCTTTTTAATATCCATTGCCCACCTTCAAATTAAACAATATACATGGTGGATACATACTATTAGCAGCAATTCAGAAATGTACTGAAATTGAGTCTGATTGATACTCTTTTTTTTCTTATGTTTAGGAAACATGCCTCCAACTGTTACTGGCCCCTTATTCATCCAAGTTAAAGTTAACAGAACAACAAGGGTTCAATTTACAGCTAAAGACCCCAACAATGATAAAGTCAGCTTTGCATTAGTACCACCTATTCCAGATGGAGCAACAATAAACTCAGGTTTGTAATTTATTAATAAAAATCTCTGTAATTCAGAATGATCATATGTTTTGTATATGAACTGAATTCATTACTTCTAAATCTCTTCTCTCCAATGCTACTTTCTGACAGTCAGTCATGATACCTTCCAGTTATTAATTCTGTGGTATTTAATTCGCATTCCCATTTCTTGCTCCAAAATTATTACTGCTTTTCTAACTGCCTGACCTGATTTCGAATCACTCAGTGTGCCTTATTTCCATTTCAGAATTCACTGAGGTATCCACTGGTGCTTACTTAAGACCAGTAACCCCTATTTCCTATTCTCTCTGAGTATTGTACCCAACAGACCTGTTGTAAACTGAACTCCCCTGCCCTCTATCCCATTCAAAATGCCCGTATATCCATACTTTTCTTAGAAGCTAGACACATCAGTTTAAGTGTGAAGAAATTGGAATTTTGAAAATTCTTTCTGAAGCCTATACTAAAACATTCTAAAACCTTCTGTAACTTTATTACAGACAATTGCTTTGAAATCAAGGCCGTTCAGTAATGTTGTGGCTCACAATTAACAAAACCCTTTAATGAAAACTATAAGCCTATACAGTATATTCCATTCTCTGCCTAATGCAAAACTTCAGTTTCAGAGTATTCCATTCTAGATAACTACAGTTGCAGCTCCTCTTCGGTCTTCTGAAACTTTATCATCTGGAAGCATAGTTTGATCCGTCCTTCTTGCTATTACTTTAAAGTTCATATTTTCTACCATAAGAATCTTGCACTTCCCAAATAGCCAGCAATCCTCTATCAGCTCCCTGATTCCCCAATACTCCACCTCCCAAGCCCCACCCACTTCTCCCACCACCCAATCTGCCCCAATCCCATCCAGAATTTTGTACTGAGATACTCTTCCACCACAATCACGGAGCAGATAGGGAGGCAGATTCAGGAACGTGCAATAATAACAGGGTAGTTGTGATGGGAGATTTTAACTTTTCTAATATTGATTGGCCTCTCCTTGGCGCAAGGGGTTTAGATGGGGTGGAGTTTGTTAGGTGTGTTCAAGAAGGTTTTCTGACACAATATGTAGATAAGCCTACAAGAGGAGAGGCTGTACTTGATCTGGTATTGGGAAATGAACCTGTTCAGATGTCAGATCTCTCAGTGGGAAGGCATTTTGAAGGTAATGGCCACAACTCTATCTCCTTCACCATAGCGCTGGAGCAGACAAATTTGGAAAACATTTAGTTGGGATAGGGGGAAAAATGATGTTATTAAGCATGAAGTTGGAAGCGTAAATTGAGAGTAGATGTTCTCAGGGAAACGCATGGTAGGAATGTGGCAAATATTCAGGGAACACTTGCATGGAGTTCTTCATAGGTATGTTCCACTGAGGCAGGGAAAGGATGGTAAGGTTAAAGAACCATGGTGTGCAAAGGATATAGAAAATCTAGTTCAGAAGAAAAGAAAAGCTTATGAAATGTTCAAGAAACTAGGTACCGTTAGAGCTCTAGAAAATTACAAGTTTGCTCGGAAGGATGTTAAGAATGGAATTAGGAGAGCCAGAAAGGGCCATGAGAAGGCCTTGGTGAGCAGGATTGAGGGAAATCCCAGGCATTCTACAAGTATGTGAAGAGTAAGAGGATGAGCTGTGTGAGAATCGGACAAATCAGATACGATAGTGGAAACGTGCATAGAGTCAGAGGACGTAGCGGAGGTACTTAATGAATACTTTGCTTCAGTATTCACGAGGGAAAAAGACCTTGGCAATTATGGGGATAACTTACAGCAGACTGAAACCCTTGAGCATATAGGCATGAAGAAAGAAGGTGTGCTGGAGCTTTTGGAAAGCATCAATATGGATAAGTCACCAAGACTGGACGAGATGTATCCCATGCTACTGTGGGAAGCAAGGGAGGAGATTGCTGAGCCTCTTGCGATGATCTTTGCATCATCAATAGGGACAGGAGAAGTACCGGAGGATTGGAGGGTTACAAATGTTGTTCCCTAGTTCAAGAAAGGGATATGTGATAACCCAGGAAATTATAGACCAGTGAGTCTCTAACTTCATTGGTGGGCAAGTTGTTGGAGAAACTCCTGAGAGGTAGGATCTATGAGCATTTGGAGAGAGATAATCTGATTAGGGATAGTCAGCATGGCTCTGTCAAGGGCAGGTCATGCCTTATGAGCCTGATTGAATTCTTTGAGGAAGTAACAAAGCACATTGATGAAGGTAGAGCAGTAGATGTAGTGTAGATGGATTTCAGTAAGGCATTTGATAAGGTTTCCCATGGAAGGCTTCTTCAGAAAGTAAGAAGGCATGGGATCCAAGGAGACTTTGCTTTGTGGATGCAGAATTGGCTTGCCCACAGAAGGCAAAGTGTGGTTGTAAATGGTTCATTTTCTGCTTCGAGGACGGTGACAAGTGGTGTTCCACAGGGATCTGTTCTGGGACCCCTCCTCTTTGTGATTTTTATAAATGACCTGGATGAAGAATTAGAAGGGTGGGTTAGTAAATTTGCTGATGACACAAAGATTGGGGGTGTTGTGGATAGTCTGGAGGGTTGTCGGAGGTTACAGTGGGACATCAATAGGATGCAGAACTGGGCTGAGAAGTGGCAGATGGAGTTCAACCCAGATAAGTGTGAGGTGGTTTATTTTGGTAGTCCAATTTGAAGACAGAACATAATATAAATGGTAAGACTCTTGGCAGTGTGGAGGATCTGAGAGATCTTGTGGTCGGTGCCCATAGACACTCAAAGCTGCTGAGCAGGTTGACAGTGTTTTTAAGAAGAGTGTGTTGGCATTCATCAACGGTGGGATTGAATTCAAGAGCCATGAGGTTATGTTATGATATAAGACCTTGGTCAGACCCCAATTGGAGTACTGTGTTCAGTTCTGGTCACCTCACTACAGGGTACTATAGAGCGAGTGCAGAGGAGGTTTACTAGGATGTTGCCTAGTTTGGAGGGTGTACCTTGTGAGAATAGGTTGAGTGAACTTGGCCTTTTCTCCTTGGAGCGATGGAGGATGAGAGCTGACCTGATAGAGGTGTACAAGATGATGAGGAGCATTGGTCATGTGGATAGCCAGAGGCTTTTTCCCGGGGCAGAAATGACTAATATGAGGGGGCATAATTTTAAGGTACTTGGAAATAGGTACCGAGGCAATGTCAGGGGTAAGTTTTTCACACACGGCGGCGGTGGTGGAAGCAGACGCAATAGGGTCTTTTAGGAGCCTCTTAGATGGGTACATGGAGCTTAAAAAAATAGAGGACTATGCGCTCAGGAAATTATATGCAGTTTCTAGAGTAGGTTACATGGTCAACACAATATAGTGGGCCGAACGGCCTGTACTGTGCTGTAGATTTCCGTGTTCTATGTTCTACTTACTGACTCTCTCAATGTTGGATATCCTTCAGCAAGATTAAAGAAATGGAAGGAAGGTAGGTCAGCACCACAAGGGCAATAAATTGTGAATCCTATCAAAATGAGTTTACCAAACTTGTTTTTCTGGGCTTCAGTCTGACTACAAGATAGAAACAGGAAGGGAACTGACAAAGCTGTAGTTGCAAGAAAATGAATGCAGTCTTCTAGTGCTCTACTGTGTCATTGCTGTTCTCCGTGCTTTGGTAACCTGTTGAGGGGCAGATTGCATGTGTGCATGACAAAAATACATGCTGCAATCCACAAGCGTTTTGGCTGCAAATTGAACCTGTGTAACTGTAGTCGTAAAGTCATAGAAAAGTACAGCACAGAAACAAGCCCTTTGGCCCATCTGCTCCATGCTAAACAACAAAACTGCCTCGTCCCGTCGATCTGAACCAGGACCATAGCTCTCCATACCCTGCCGTCCATGTACCGATCTAAACTTAGACATTGAAATTGAGCTCACATTCACCACTTGTGCTGGCAGCTCGTTCCACACTGTCACTACCCTCTGAGTGAAGAAGCTTACCCTCTTGTTCTCCATAAACTTCCACCCTTAACCCGTGACCTCTAGTTGTAGTCCCACCCAACTTCAGTGGAAAAAGCTTGCTTGCATTTATCCTATCTATACCCCTCATAATATTGTATACCTCTATCAAATCTCCTCTCAATCTTCTAACTTACAAGGAATAAAGTCCTTGTCTGCTAGGAGAATCTCATGCCTTCTTTTAGCCCTCCTGATTTCTTTCCTGTGTTCTCTTTTGCATTTCTTATACTCCATAAGCACCTCATTTGTTCCTACCTGCCTACACCTGCTATGCACCTTTTTTTTTCTTAACCGTGGCTTCAATATCTCTCAGAAACCAAGGTCCCCTACACCTGTTATCTTTACCTTTAATTCTGACAGACACATACAAATTTTGTACTCTCAAAATTTCACTTTTGAAGGCCTCCCATTTACCAAGTACACTTTGCCAGAAATTAGCCTGTCCCAATCCACAGTTGCCAGATCGTTTCTGATGCCCTTCTCCAATTTAGACTCTCAACCCACGGATCAGACCTTTCTTTTTACATATTTATTTTGAAACTAATGGCATTGTGGTCACTAGGTGCAAAGTGTTCCCCTACACAAACTTCTGTCAGCAGCCCTGTCTCATTCTCAAATCAAGCATCATACTCTCTCTCGTTGGGATTTCTACGTATTGATTAAGGAAACTTTCCCGAACATAGTTGACACCCTCTATCCCATCGAGTCAATTTAATGTATGGAAGTCCCAGTCAATAAGTTAAAATCACCTTCTATAACAACCTTATGTTTCTTGCAACAATCTGTGATCTCTCTCCAAATTTGTTCCTCAAAAATCCCTCAGACTTTTGGGAGGTCTGTAACTTAGCCCCATTAATGTGGTCGTGCCTTTCTTATTTATCAGGTCCACCCATAACGCCTCACTAGATTTGTTCTCTTGTCTGTCCTGACTGAGCACTGCTGTGACATTTTTCCAGACTAGTAAGGCCACCCCTCCTCCTTTAATCACTCCTGTTCTGTCATATCTAAAACAATAGATCATTCAGCTGCCAGCTGTGCCCCTGCTGTAAGCAAGACTCACTATTGGCTACAATATCATAATTCCAGGTGTTGATCCATGCCCTGCGCTCATCTGCCTTTGCCACAATACTTCTTGCATTGATACTATGCAGCTCAGGTCACTAGTCACACCATGCTGTACATTTTGATTCCTGACTTTGCCTGATGTCTTAGCAACATCTGTGTCCACAACCTGTCCAGTATCTGTTCTGGTACTCTGATTCCCACCTCCCTGCAACTCTAGTTTAAGCCCCAACAGGCAGTGCTAGCAAACCTTCCCACTATTAGGCTCCTTCCAGTCCAACAAACTGTCTCTTTTGTGCAGGTCCTACCTTCCTTGGAAGACAGCCCAATGATCCAAAAATCTTATGCCCTCCTTCCTACACCAACTCCTTAGCCACTTCTGGCCTCGCTTGCACATGGCACGGGTAGCAATCCTGAGATCACAACCCTGCAAGTTCTGCTTTTAACTTAGCACCTAATTCCCTTTGCAGAACCTCATCACTCTTCCTACCCATATCATTGGTACCTACGTGGACCACAAACTCTGGCCTTTGGCTCTTCACCCTCTTACTTAAGAATCTGAGATATCGCAGATACTGGCACCCGGGAGGCAACATAACATCCGGGGATCTCGTTCTCGTCCACAGAACCTCCTTTCTGTTCCCCTAATTAACGAATGCCCTATCACCACAGCTCACCTCTTCTTCTCACCCCACTCCAGGTCTCAGAGTCAGACTCAGTGCAAGAGACCTGACTGCTGTGATTTTCCTGTGCTAGCCCATCTCTCCAACAGTGTCCAAAGTGACTATCTGTTGTTGAGGGGATGGCCACAGGGGTACTCTGCACTGGCTGTTTAACCTCTTTCCTCTTCCTGACTGAAACCCAGTTTCTCCTGTCCAGTGCCTTGGATGAAACTACCTCTCCATATGTCCTATCTACCACAACGCAGCCTCCTGAATGATCTGGAGTTCACCCATTTCCATCTCCAGCTCCTTAACATGGTTTGTTAGAAGCTGCACTGGATGCACCTCACAGGTGTAATTGCCAGAGACACTGGAGGTCTCCCTGCCTTCTCACATCCCCGCAAGAGGAGCATTTCACTCTCCTGCCTGGCATCTCTACTGTTCTAACTGAGCAAATATAAAGAAAGAAGCCTATCCTTGTTGAAGCCCAAAAAATCTCCACTCTAACTCTATCCACTCCAACAATGACAGCTCCGCTTGCCTCTGCCGTACTTTAATTGTTCTTGCCAATCAATCCCAAACGCTGATTGGCCACAGTTCAAAACGCCAAACTGCTGTGAATCATAAGACCCATTGAGTCTGCACTGCCATTCAGTCATGGGCTGATCCAATTCTTCCAGTCATCCCCACTCCCCTGCCTTCTCCCTATACCCTTTGATGCCCTGGCTAATCAAGAACCTATTTATCTCTGCCTTAAATGCACCCAGTGACTTGACCTACACAGCCACTTGTGGTAACAAATTCCACCGATTTACCACCCTCTGACTAAAGTAATTTCTTCACATCTCTGTTCTAAATGGATGTCCTTCAATCCTGAAGTCATGCCCTCTTGTCCTAGACTCCCCTACCATGGGAAATAACTTTACCATATCTAATCTGTTCAGACCCTTTAACATTCGGAATGTTTGAATGAGAACCTCCCCCCACTTATTCTCCTGAACTTCAGGGAATACAGCCCAAGATCTGCCAGACATTCCTCATATGGTTACCCTTTCATTCCTGGAATTATTCTCGTGAATCTTCTCTGAACACTCTCCAAAGTCAGATATCATTTCTAAAATAAGGATTCCAAAACTGCACACAATACTCCAAGTGTTGTCTCATGAGTGCCTTATAGAGCCTCAACATCACATTCCTGCTCTTATATTCTATACCTCTAGAAATATCTGTCAACATTGCATTCATCTTCTTCACCACCGACTCAACCTGGAGGTTAACCTTTAGTGTATCCTGTACAAGGACTCCCAAGTCCCTTTGCATCTCTGTATTTTTGAATTCTCTCCCCATCTAAATAATAGTCTGCCTTTTTTTTTCTTCCACCACAGTGCATGACCATACACTTTCCAACATTGTATTTCATTTGCCACTTCTTTGCCTATTCCCTTAAACTATCTAAGTCACTCTGCAGGCTCTCTATTTCCCCAACACTAGCCGCTCCTCCACCTATCTTTGTATCATCGACTAATTTAGCCACACATCCATTAATCCCATAGTCCAAATCATTGACATACATCGTAAAAAGCAGCGGTCCCAACACCGACCCCTGTGGAACTCCACTGGTAACCGGCAGCCAGCCAGAGTAGGATCCCTTTATTCCCACTCTCTGTTTTCTGCCGATCAGCCAATACTCCACCCATGCTAGTAACTCCCCTGTAATTCCTTGGGCTCTTATCTTGCTAAGCAGCCTCATGTGCGGCACCTTGTCAAAGGCCTTCTGATAATCCAAGTACAACACATCTACTGCATCTCTTTTGTCTACCCTGCATAATTTCCTCAAAAAATTGCAGTAGGTTAGTCAGACAGGATTTTCCTTTCAGGAAACCATGCTGGCTTTGGCCTATCCTATCATGTGCCTCCATAATCTCATCCCTAACAATTGATTCCAACCACTGATGTCAGGCTAACAGTTCCATTGTTTCCTTTCTGCTGCCTCCCTCCCTTCTTAAATAGTAGAGTAACATTTGCAATTTTCCAGTCATCCGGTATAATGCCAGAATCTATCGATTCTTGAAAGATCGTTGTTAATGCCTCGGTGATCTCTCCAGCTACTTCCTTCAGAACCCGAGGGTGCATTCCATCAGGTCCAGGAGATTTATCCACTCTCAGACTATTAAGCTTCCTGAGCACCATCTCAGTTGTAATTTTCACTACACATACTTCACTTCCCTGACACTCTTGAATGCCCTGTCACTGCCTTTTCTACTCAATCAGCGAAACTGAGTGAGCTACGTCTTGTTAGGTTTCCAATCTCCTATTTCCTGCTGCTCAAAGCTCCAAACCGAGCTAAGTCTAAGCTGCGATTACAGCATTTGGACAGTTAGATACAGGTAGCCGATACCTGTAACATTTTGAAGGATGCAAAACTAATCATCAGAGACCTCATCATATTTGCATTTGCAAACATTATAATGGAGTTGATCTCTCCAACAGGGCAAAGCAGACTGAAATAGTTTAAATAAGCAGGAAACACTAAATGGATTGCAATCTTTGAGCATACCTTCATTTCGCATTATGATCTTTGCACCATTTTGGAGACCTGCAAAATCAGTCCCCCATATCTTCACCATTAAGTTCACCCCTCTTTCTGACTCATCCCTTTTTTTGCTTGAATCAGAAAGTTTACATCTTTGATGCCTTATCCACCCTTGAGCAGAATGTCTGAACTCTTTCCTAATCCTTCCAAAGATTGCCTTTCTCCATCTCTGTTGCATCACTAGCTTCCAGTCCAGTCTTAGCTCACCTGTTGTAGAACTCCATCAGCTATTGACTAAGACTTGGAATTACATATTCCCAGGTATATCTCTTTAAGAAGAGATGTGCGAAATGGATAATGGAGGCAGTGTAGCCCTGATATTAAAGAATAGGATATAGGCATCTAGGAGTGTCAAAAGAAATCAATAGAGATAAAGAATCTCGGGTCAAATAAAATTAGAAGACAAATATGTTTGGGTAGAGTGAAGACAAACCAAGGAACACAGAATAGTGACGGGAGTTTCACATAGGCCGCAGGACAACAATGGTATTGCAGGGCATAGTATAAATTAGTTATAGGTAATTCAAGGAGACTTGATCTAGGGATAGTTTGGGGAAAATTGAATAGTAATAATGTGGAGAATAAATTCATGAAGAGCATAAAATAATGTAAGGTGCAACATTTAGTCAAGAGGCAGAAGGAAGTCTATTTAAGGCTGAGGAAGTAAAAGTCAGACAAGGCTCTTGAGATTTATAAGGTAGCCAGGAAAGATCTTAAGAAAAAGGGCATAGGGGAGCTAGAAGGATCCATGAGATGGCTTTGGCACATAGGATTAAGGAAAACCCCAAGGCATTCTACACATAAGTGAAGAACAGGAGGATGACTAGAAAGATGGTAGTGCTGCTCACGGATAAAGAGAGTTATGTGCCTCAAAGCAGAGGAGGTAGTGGAAGTCCTTATGAATACATTGCTTCAGTTTCTCCAGGGAGAGAGATTTTGATGGACGTGAGATCAGACTACAAACTAAGGCACTGGAGTATGTTGGAGTATGTTGAGCTTTTGAAAAATATTAGGATAGATAACCTAGGGCCAGACAGGATATATACCAGATTACTACAGAAAGCAATGGCAGAAATAGGGGTAGGGGGACATTAACAATGATTTTTTCACCTTTCCTGGCTACAGGAGTAGTACTAGAGGATTGGAGGATGGCAAACATTGTTCTGTTCTTCAGGAAAGCCAATAGAGGTAATTCTGGGAATTATAGACCAGTGGGTCTTATGTTAGTGTTGGGCAAACTAATGGAGAGGATTCAAAGGGACAACATTTACAAATTATGACGAAAGGTTGAGTGAGCATGGGCTGGACTCAACTGTTTGGACTAGAGAAGGATGTAAGGTGACTTGACAGAGATGTTTAAAATGATAGAGGTATAAATAGAGTGGACAGCAGCACCTTTCTCCCAAGGGTGGCAATGGCTAATACGATAGGCCATAATTTTAAGGTAATTGGATGAAAGTATAGTGGGGTTGTCAGAGCTAAGTTTTTTTACGCAGAGAGTGGTGAGTTATGTCATTGGATAAATATTTCATTGGTCTAAGCAAGTGATGTGGTCACGCAAAGTCAAATTACATAGTACTCTGGAAATGATCAATTCAGTTGAAAATGCTGTTGCAAGGAATGTTGATAGTGTTATAAATGCCATATAATTTGGAATTAATTTCAGAGATAGAACAAAAATTTCTGATACAATAAATGAAATACTATCAGTGGGAAATGAATTTCCAGACAGGTAAGTTTACAGAAAAGAGAGGAGGAGTACTTGTTTCATTTGATAAATGTCATGGATCCCCATTTTGGAGCAAAGGATATGATGCACCATCAATAACTCCAAAAGACTGGAAGTAGAGTAAATACTGAAAGGGTTTTTTTTGCAGTAAAGTGTGACCTCCAGCATGCTGAGTATCTGCCCCTGAACTGAGAGGAGGAGCCAAGGCCCAATCACCTTTATTCAGGAGTCTGTGGGAGGAGACACAGGGGCAGTCAGCAGAGGGGTGTGTCCAGACAGGTAACCCAGTTACAACATATATATATGGTTTACCACAGGATATTAAAAAGAATTTTACCCTAAATGGTAGTAGAAGAATTGAAGGCATTTTTTCATTGGTTGTTCCTCTGTGAAAATCTTTACCTCTTAGGAACACGAATAGAGAATTTAATAATCATGGTTTAAACTTTAATACAACAATAGCAATTTATCTGCTAATATTACTTTACTGTGCACATGATATTTCTTGTAACAATATAGCTACAGGTCAACTGACCTGGACGCCACGAAATATCAGACCAGTCCAGTTAACCATTCAGGTGAATGACGACTTCAGTGGATCATTTATGAACCTGTCTGTCCTAATGTGCAGCTGTATGAATAATGGCGAGTGTGATTACAACACCATCACGCAGACTTACCTGATGCGGAAATTCCAGGTTAGTACTTCTGTAGACACCACCTGCATGGCAAGTTGGGCGATATTTCCTGGGAAAATGAGATTTATCAATTGAAGGGGAAATTTCTATTGATTGGCATTTGCAGATGGCACTTCCACTTTTTAATTTTATTTAACAACAGAACTTACTCTTAATGCAAGTGCAGCCATGGATTATACTATTTTGTATGTATGTCAAGATAACTAATTAATATAGTACTATACTAAATCAATACATTGTTTAAGCACATTAAATCCATATACGTGACTAATATTAGAAACATTGCATTAGTGGAAACAACATAAAATATTGAAAGCAACACACACAGAATGCTGGAGGAACTCAACAGGCCAGGCAGCATCTATGGAAAAGAGTACAGTTGACGGAAAGGTCTCGGCCCGAAACATCGACTGTACTCTTCTATAGATGCTGCCTGGCCTGCTGAGTTCCTCCAGCAGCTTGTGTATGTTGCTTGGATTTCCAGCATGGCATATTTTCTCTAGTTTGTTAAATACTGAAACATGAATTCATTACAAGCTACTGGTGACATAAATAAGTAACTATCTCATCTTGTAGATTCTGCATAATGTCTGGAACTGAGTGAACAGAGCGAATGGAAATATTGCACAACGTGTGCAAGAATGTCATGAATGTCTTTGTTTCATAATTAGAAACTCTTGTTTCTGATGTTTTTCTGCTTTCCTCTTCTCCATGAATAAAAATCAAAGCAATCTCCTAACCCTGAAATCCTCTCCCCTCTCTTTGGTCTAATTTTATCTTTAAGAGTTAACTCTTGCTCACTTGACACTATATCCACAGAATTCCTAGATATCTAACATACAGCCACTTGACAAGGTCACCTTCAGACAATGCATGAGAATTCATATCTGATCTCAGAATGTCAGTCCTGTCTTTCCGGTATCTCCATCAGTGTTGTAAGAATGTTTGTACTTCATCTAGTCTTTGATTAAATTCGTGCTTTTTGTCAGCTAACATGGAACTCTTCTGGTATGCAGCTTCAGGACAAAGACATCCTCTCACAGAATTTCACCTGCCATGGCAGCCTCTCAGACTGCCTGCCCCATTCTTTTCCTTTAATAGACTGTGGCCAAAGTACTGAAGTTGGCCCATATGATATCAGAGATTTCTGTGCATCACTAAGGGTATCTCTGCTGACTAATAGTTAATGAAAATACAACTTGAACTTTAGCATCCAGACCAAAGCTACAGAGGAGACACTGCAGTATAAGGCCAAGGCATTGAAATCCACCTGCAAAGGCACTTAAGTTTTAAATTTACTTATGTCAAGAAACTTGGTTTTGCATTATTTTATTTTAATTTTTTATATGTCATTCTCAAGGAACAAGAAAATTTCAAATGTATTTTATTCTGGACACATGCATACAAAAATCACAATGGATTAATAGTTGTTGGCAATGGTGAGTTGTTACTTGCTATTGCCATGCATTTCATTTCAACATCCACAACGCCAATGGGTTACTGTTGGACAGAGAGAGGTGATTTATAATTAAGAGTGATTGAGTCACTGAAGTAACCCATAATATTATGAAATCATTTAACTGATTCAATAGCTACGATGTTATTTGGGCATGGTAGCTAAAGAATCAGTTAAATGATCAACTATAATCTTGATGACAAGTTGATTTCTGTGTTGGACTTATGCCTGGCTAACTTGCCCTTATAATAATTATAATGGAAACTTTTCAGTGGAATACTTCTAAGAGATGTTAAGAACTATGAGGAAGTTCATGTAGTGAAATGAAGCATCACCAAAGGCTGGACTTTGGGATGAAATATCCCTCTGCAAGTAGATCCTTGACATTATGACTAACAGACCGCAGTCAGTAAGGATAGGTAGCAACACATCCGTCACAATTATTCGAAACACTGGTGCTCCACAAGGATTTGTCTTCAGCCCACTACTCTTCTTCCTCTGTACTCAGGGCTACATGTCCAGATTTAGCCCTAACTCCATCTACAAGTTTGCAAATGATACCTCTGTACTGGGCTGCATCTCAAAGTTGGAGAACAGGAAAGGGATAAAGAGCTTAATGACATGGTGCCATGACAGCAATGTTTCCCTCAATGTCAACAAAACAGAAGAGCTGCTCATTGACTTTCTCTGTCAATATCAATGGTGTTGAGATTGAGAGGTTGAGTGTTATGTTTTGTAACTTCAAAACATTAAATTAATTCAAAGGAAAACACGGGTCTGGGAATAGAAACATAGAAAATAGGTGCAGGAGTAGGCCATTCGGCCCTTCAAGCCTGCACCACCATTCAGTATGATCAAGGCTGATCATCCAACTCAGAACCCTGCACCAGCCTTCCCTCCATACCCCCTGATCCCTTTAGCCACAAGGGCCATATCTAACTCCCTCTTAAATATAGCCAATGAACTGGCCTCAACTGTTTCCTGTGGCAGAGAATTCCACAGATTCACCACTCTCTGTGTGAAGAAGTTTTTCCTAATCTCAGTCCTAAAAGGCTTCCCCTTTATCCTCAAGCTGTGACCCCTCGTTCTGGACTTCCCCAACATCGGGAACGATCTTCCTGCATCTAGCCTGTCCAATCCCTTTAGGATTTTATATGTTTCAATAAGATCCCCCCATCAATCTTCTAAATTCCAACGAGCATAAGCCTAGTCGATCCATTCTTTCATCATATGAAAGTCCTGCCATCCCAGGAATCAATCTGGTGAACCTTCTTTGTACTCCCTCTATGGCAAGGATGTCTTTCCTCAGATTAGGGGACCAAAACTGCACACAATACTCCGGGTGTGGTCTCACCAAGGCTTTGTACAACTGCAGTAGTACCTCCCTGCTCCTGTACTCGAATCCTCTTGCTATGAACACCAGCATACCATTCGCCTTTTTCACTGCCTGCTGTACCTGCATGCCCACTTTCAATGACTGGTGTATAATGACACCCAGGTCTCGTTGCACCTCCCCTTTTCCTAATCGGCCACCATTCAGATAATAATCTGTTTTCCTGTTTTTGCCACCAAAGTGGATAACCTCACATTTATCCACATTAAATTGCATCTGCCATGAATTTGCCCACTCACCTATCCTATCCAAGTCACCCTGCATCCTCTTAGCATCCTCCTCACAGCTAACGCTCCCGCCCAGTTTCGTGTCATCCGCAAACTTGAAGATGCTGCATTTAATTCGCTCATCTAAGGCATTAATATATATTGTAAACAACTGGGGTCCCAGCACTGAGCCTTGCAGTACCCCACTAGTCACTGCCTGCCATTCTGAAAAGGTCCCATTTATTCCCACTCTTTGCTTCCTGTCTGCCAACCAATTCTCTATCCACATCAATACCTTACCCCCAATACTGTGTGCTTTAAGTTTGCACACTAATCTCCTGTGTGGGACCTTGTCAAAAGCCTTTTGAAAATCCAAATATATCACATCCACTGGTTCTTCCCTATCCACTCTACTACTTAAATCCTCAAAAAATTCTATGAGATTCGTCAGACATGATTTTCCTTTCACAAATCCATGCTGACTTTGTCCGATGATTTCACCGCTTTCCAAATGTGCTGTTGTCACATCTTTGATAACTGACTCTAGCATTTTCCCCACCACCGATGTCAGGCTAACCGGTCTATAATTCCCCGGTTTCTCTCTCCCTCCTTTTTTAAAAAGTGGGGTTACATTAGCCACCCTCCAATCCTCAGGAACTAGTCCAGAATCTAATGTGGGTCTAACTTCAAGTTTACTTTAAGCGAGGTTCACACATGTCATGTGGTAGTGTGATGATATATGCAATTCAGGTATTTATACATATAACCCATAATGAGCTATTGAAGCACACCAGAATGCTTAGTCAAACCGCACATATGCAAGATTACTCAAATATTTCTTAAATATTAAATACCAACACTCCTTCCTGCTTAGCTATAAACTCCAACTCAATACCACATACAAGCTCAATGTGGCTTGTTGGTTGTTCTATTTCACTGTTAGGATTGTCATTTTCACAGGACTTAGCTTTTCTCCAGTATAAGTTCTTACTTGGATACAGGCTTCAATTTAGTATCTTTGAAATGTTGTTCAAACTCATTTTTTGGAATGACTGAATCAGCTGAACCAGTGTCCAATTCCATTTTAATTAATTTGCCATTCATTTGTGATGTAAGCCATATTGCTTATCTATTGTTAGTTTTTACATTGTAAATCTTAAGGTTACTTAGTTTTTCATCACTCTCATCATCATCAGAATTTTCATCAACAGCATGCAAATTAGTATTCTTTTTGAAACTGCAACTTAACTATTTAGCTTTTTCTCTTCACTGAGCAGTCCATTTATTTTGTATGCCTGACATCCTCTTTGTATGTCTCCTACTTTGTCGCATTTTCTGCAAATCTTGCCTTTAAACCTGTATTTGTTTGCTGAATGTGAGCCCCTGCCACAACAGTAACAGAATTTGTCCGGACAGCTGATTTCTGTTTAGACACTGTACTTTGTTCACACTCACTTTCATTCCTGATGGCAGCTCAATCACATCTGCAGCTTCCATTGTAACAGTGATTTCAACTGCTCTTTTAAATGTAGGTTGTGCTTCAGTTAGGAGCCGTTTTTGAAAGCTTTCTTTTAAGATTCCACAAACTGTTCTTTCAGTGCATCATTAAGAACATTACCAAACTGACAATGCTCAGACAATCTCTTCAATTCAGACACATACACTGAATGGACTCCACTTCCTTTTAACTCTGTGTATGAAACCTAAAGCATTCTGCAATCAATAATGGCTTCGGTTCTACAATGTTCCTGCATTACTTTGACAATATCAACACCTGGTATGGCAACTGCTGTACATGTGACCAAAGTAAACTGAACAGAGTTGTGAACACAGCTCAGTACATCAGAGTTGTGAACCAGCTTCCCCTCCAGAAGCAGTGGTGTATGCCTCATGATCAACTCCTCGTGGTGTACTAATGTGTTGGTGACATCCCAATATTGCTCACCAGACCTGGAATACCTCGCAATTAACTGCTGTGGGAGATCTTAGCGATCATTCTGATAGAGGTGTACACTCCACCTCGGACCAATGTTAAAGAGGCTCTAGACAAACAGATCAATGTAATCAACAGGCATGA
The DNA here is from genome assembly GCF_030028105.1 of Mobula birostris. Taxonomy (NCBI): domain Eukaryota; kingdom Metazoa; phylum Chordata; class Chondrichthyes; order Myliobatiformes; family Myliobatidae; genus Mobula; species Mobula birostris. The sequence continues at coordinate 31,684,795 of NC_092377.1, forward strand.
AGCAGCACATCCTGATGGCTTCCTTATCATCTTAGGGGATTTTAACCAGTTCAGCTTGGAAAAAGTCACTAAATAATTATTATCAACATATTACCTGTAGTACCGGAGGAAACAACACACTGGACCACTATTTCACTAAGATCAGGAGTGCCTATTGTGCTGTCCCATGTCTACACTTCAGAAAGTCTGATCACCTGGCTGTACTTCTACCCTCTGAGCACAGGCAGAGACTGAAGACCTAAACACCAGTAGTGATGACCAAGAAAGTATGGACAAGGGAGGCACAGGAGTGCTCACAGGACTGCTTTGAATTGATGGTCTGGACTGTATTCAGAGAGTCATCTTCGAATCTGGATGAGTATGCCATACTTGTCAACAACTTCATTAAAACCTGTGTGGATGAGCGTATGCCTATGAAAACTTGCTGTACATTCCCAAACCAAAGCCATGGATGAACCAGGAGGTTCATCGTCTGCTGAGGGCTAGATCTGTGGCATTTATATCGGGTGACCCACATCTGTACACGAAAACCAGGTATGACTTCCAGAGGACTATTTTGAGAGCCAAGAAACAATTCCGAGAGAGGTTAGAAGCAACATCGGATGCACATAAACTCTGGCAGAGTTTGCAGGCCATTAGATCCTAAAAAGCAAAACTCAGCATCATGAATAGCAGCGATGCGTCACTACCAGATGAGTTTCAAAGCCTTTTATGCTAACTTCAAAAGGGAGAACAAAACCACAGCCTTGATACATTGCCCAGTGCCCAGTGATCTCTGTCTTGGAGGCCGATGTCAGGCTGTCTTTCAGGAGGGTGAACCCTTGTAAGGCAGCAGGGCCTGATGGAATACCTGGTAAGACTCTGAAAACTTGTGCCAACCAACTGGTGGGTGTATTCAAAGACATTTTCAATCTCTCATTGCTACTGTTAGAAGTTCCACCTGCTTCAAAAGGGCATAATTGTACCAGTGCCCAAGAAGAGCAGCATGCTCTGCCCTAATGACTTTCGTCCAGTAGCACTCACACCTATGGTGAGGAAATGCTTTGGGGGGGTGGGTTAGTCATGGCTAGAATCAACATCTGTCTCAGGAAGGACCTGGATCCACTGCACTTTGGCTATTGCCATGATAGGTCTACAGCAGACCTGATCTCAATGGCTCTCCATGCGGCCTTAGATCATCTGGGCAACACAAGTACCTATGTCAGGATGCTGTTTATTGACCATAGCTCAGCATTTAACACCATCTTTCCTACAGTCCTGATCGTAAAGCTACAGAACCTGGGCCTCTATACACCCCTCTGAAACTGGATCCTTGACTTCCTAACCAGAAGACCACAATCACTGCAGATTGGAAATAACAACTCCATCTCACTGACAATCAACACTGGCACACCACAGGGATGTGTGCTTAGCTCACTGCTCTACTCTCTCTGCACCCTTGACTGTGTAGCTAGGCATAGCTCATATGCCATCTATAAATTTGCTGATGATACAACTATTTTAGGCAGAATTTCAGAGGATGACGAAAGGGTGTACAGGAGCAAGCTATACCAATTAGGTGAGTGGTGTTGAAGAAACAACCTGGCACTCAATGTCAGCAAAACCAAAGAGCTGATTGTGGACTTCAGGAAGGATAAGACGAGGGAACACAAACCAATCCTCAAAAAAGGATCAGAAGTGGAGAGAGTGAGCAATTTTGAGTTCCTGGGTGTCAATCTATCTGAGGATCTAACCTGGATGCATGATATCGATGCAGTTATAAAGAAGGCAAGGCAGCGACTATATTTCATTAGGAGTTTGAGGAGATTTGGTTTATCAACTAAATCACTTGAAAACTTCTACAGATGTACTGACGGGGTACATTACCATAGAACCATAGAAACTACAGCACAGAAACAGGCCCTTTGGCCCTTCTTGGCTGTGCCAAACCATTTTCTGCCTAGTCCCACTGACCTGCACACGGACCATATCCCTCCATACACCTCCCATCCATGTATCTGTCCAATTTATTCTTAAATGTTAAAAAAGAACATGCATTTACCACCTCGTCTGGCAGCTCATTCCATACTCCCACCACTCTCTGTGTGAAGAAGTCCCCCCTAATGTTCCCTTTAAACTTTTCCCCTCTCACCCTTAACCCATGTCCTCTGGTTTTTTTTCTCCCCTTGCCTCAGTGGAAAAAGCCTGCTTGCATTCACTCTATCTATACCCATCATAATTTTATATATCTCTATCAAATCTCCCCTCATTCTTCTACGCTCCAGGGAATAAAGTCCTAACCTATTCAACCTTTCTCTGTAACTGAGTTTCTCAAGTCCCGGCAACATCCTTGTAAACCTTCTGTGCACTCTTTCAACCTTATTTATGTCCTTCCTCTAATTTGGTGACGAAAACTGAACACAATACTCCAGATTCGGCCTCACCAATGCCTTATACAACCTCATCATAACATTCCAGCTCTTATACTCAATACTTCGATTAATAAAGGCCAATGTACCAAAAGCTCTCTTTACGACCCTATCTAGTAAGTGGGGACGGGGGCTGGGGGTGGGGAGGCTACTGCTCAAGATCGAAGGGACTTGCAGAAACTTGGTAAATTTGTCAGCTCCATCATGTCTTGGGTAGTATCCAAGACATCTTCAAGGAGCGGTGGCCTTGGGAAGATGGCATCCATCCTTCAGGATCCCACCACCCAGGACATGCCCACTTCTCATTGTTACCATTGAGAAGAAGGTACAGAAGTCTGAAGGCACACACTCAACAATTCCGGAACAGCTTCTTCCCTTCTGCCATCAGATTTCTAAATGGACATTGAACCCATGAATACTCCCTCACTACTTCTTATTTTTGTTTTTCTCGCACTACTCATTTTAACTTAACTATTTAATAGACATACTCTGTATACTTACTGTAATTCAGTTTTCTTTCTCTATATTTATCATGTATTGCATGTACTGCTGCCATAAAGTTAACAAATTTCATGACATATGCTGGTGATATTAAACCTGATTCTGCTCTGAATCTGATTTTCCGTCGATCCTGTCTGTATTTCTTGCTGTCTCAGGAAATCAGGCAGTATAATCAAAGACCCCACTCCAGACATTCTTTCTTCTCCCCTCTCCCAGCAGGCAGAATATACAAAAGCCTGAGAGTATGTACAACCAGGCTCCAGGACAGCTTCTGTCCACAGTTATCACACTTTTGAACGGACCTCTTGTAATACAAGATGGACTCTTGGTCTTACAATCTACCCCTTTATGATCTTGCACTTTATTGTTTATGTGCACTGCACTTTTTTGGTATCTTCTATACTTTATTCTGCATTGTTATTGTTTTACCATATTCTAGCTAAATACATTGTGTAGTGATGTGGCCTATATAAATAATATGCAAGACAAGCTTTTCACTGTATCTTGGTGCATATGACGATAATAAACCCATACTAATACCACTAACAATTTTCTGCTCTCATTGCAGGTTGTTGGTTGTTTATGCCCAGAGAGATTTTCAGGAGCATTCTGCTCAGATTTTCAAGATTATTGTAAAGGTCAGCCTTGTTTCCCAGGCTTGAAATGCACAAACCAAACAAGTCTACAACTTTTTCAATGTGATAGATGCCCTTCGACAACAATTTCAAATGGGCAAGAGGGATACAAATGCTTCCTAAATGGTGAGAATTGATTAAGATGTTCTTTTGCACTGAGTTAAAATGTGTTAGTATAATGAATTCAATAGTTTTAAAGTAAAAAGAAAACTCTCTCTGGAGCTAACCTTAAATGGAGATTTTAAAATTAAACCTATCTAAATAACGCAACTGTGATTGTTACGGCTGAATATACAATATAGTATCGGTGTATTCAGCTCTGCTTCCGAAACTGAATTAGTGGAACTGAAGTCTGAAACAGAGGACAAAGTACCATTGCTATTACATAGCAAATTTACTACGAAGAGTTAATCTCCAGGCAAATGCATTTTTGGTCTTTTTGTAAATATTTCTCTCTAACCTCCCTGCTATATTACATTTCTCTATTTTTTTTCTGAATCTAAGAGTTCACTTTATTGGTTTTATTGTAGTTCTTACATTTTTCACAAGATTTTACATTGAAATTCCAAAATGTTCATATGCAAGCTACCATATTATTTTGAGATCTTTAATTCAAGATTATGAAAAAGTAAGGATTCATAAGCTACTTAAAACAACTAGAATACAGGCTATCCCTGGGTAATGAACAGGTTCCATTCTTACAGACGTCCTTAGTTGACTTTGTCCGTAAGTTGCAAAATGCCACACTTCCACAGGATTGTAATGAAAGGCACAAACTGATTTGAAAAAACAGTTATGAAAAGTGGAGAGAGGAAACTATAGTCAGTGACCACTTTATTAGGTACACCTATACACCTGATGTTAATGCAAATATCTAATCAGCCAATCATATGGTAACAACTCTTGATCTCATGGTCAAGAGGTTCAGTTGTTGTTCAGACCAAACAGCAGAGTGGGAAAGACATGTGATCTGAGTGACTCTGACCGTGGAATGATTGTTGGTGTCAGCCTAGGTGGTCTGAGTATCTCAGAAACTACTGATTCCTTGGGATTTTCACTCACAACCATCCCTAGAGTTTATAGAGAATGGCACGAAAAACTAAAAAAATCCTGTGAGCAGCAGTTATGTGGACAAGAGCACCTTGTTAATGACAGAGGTCTGACAGGTTCAACAAAGATGCGACATTAACTCAAATAATTTAACTGCATATTACAACAGTGGTATGCAAAGGAGTATTTCCGAATGCACAGCACATTAAACCTTGAAGTAGATGGGCCATTGCAGCAGAAGACCATGAACATACATTCAGTGGCCACTTTATTAGGTACAGGATGTATGCACCTAGATCAAACTTCAGAATTTAATAACATTATAGGAGTTCACTCATATATATGGGTGTCCATCAATTGGGCATTGGTATCTCAGGGAGAGCCTTGTTGATAAACTGCTGAATACCATGGTAAGTCAGAGAGTCATAGAACACTACAGAACAGAAACAGGCCTTTTGGTCCATCTAGTCTGTACAAAAGTATTAATCTGCCTAATCTCATCGACCTGCACAGGGACCATAACCCTCCATACTTCTTCCATCCATGTACCAATCCAAATTTCTCTTAAATGGTGAAATCGTACCCATAACCACCACTTCTGCTGACAGCCTGTTCCACACACTCACTACACTCTGCGTTAACAAATTTCCCCTCATGTTCACCTTGAACATTTCATCTTTCACCCTTAACCCATGACCTCTAGTTGTAGTCTTACCCAACGTCAGCGGAAAAAAAGCTTGCTTGAATTTACCCTATCTATTCTCCTCATAATTTTGTATACCTCTATCAAATCTCCCCTCAGTCTTCTATGTTCGGGCGAATAGTCTTAACCTGTTTAACCTTTGTCTCTAACTCAGGTCCTCAATTCCTGGCAATATCCTTATAAATTTTCTCTGCACTTTTTCAATCTCATTAACATCTTTCCTGTAGGTAGGTGACTCAAACTTCACACAATACTCCAAATTAGGTCTCACCGATGTCTCATACAATTTCATAGAAACATAGAAACATAGAAAATAGGTGCAGGTGAAGGGCCATTCTGCCCTTCGAGCCTGCACCGCCATCCATTTCAACATAACATCCCAACTCCTGTACTCAATAGGAGGCCAATGTCCCAAAAACTTACTTTACGACCCTATCTACTATCTACCTGTGACAACACTTTGAAGGAATTATGGATCTGTAGTCCCTGATCCCTCTGTCCTACTACACTCATTGTTTGTCCTCCCACAAAAACTTATTCCACCACTGACTTCAGGCTTACCAACCTATAATTTCCTGGTCTATTCTTTGAGCAATTCTTAAACAACAGAGTAATATCAGCTATCCTTCAATCCTCCGGCACCTCACCGTGGCTAAGGACATTTTAAATATCTCTGCTAGGACGCCTGCAATGCCTGCGTTAGCACCCCACAGGGTCCGAGGTAATACCCTGTCAGGCTCTAGGGATTTCGCCAGCCTAATTTTCTTCACAACAGCAAACACCTCCTCCTCTGTAACCTGCATAGGGTCCGTGACCTCGCTGCTACTTTGCTTCACTTCTATAGACTCTGTGTCTGGCTCACGAGTAAATACAGGTGCAAAAAATCCATTTATGATCTACCCCGTCTCTGTCAGCTCCATGTAAAGATGACCACTCTGGTCTTACAGAGGACCAATTTTGTCCCTTGCTATCCTTTTGCTCTCGATATATAGAAGCTCTTGGGATTCTCCTTCACCTTGTCTGCTAGAGCAACCTCATACCTTTTTTTTTAACCCTCCTGATTTCTTTCGTAGGTGTTTGCTTGCATTTCTTATACTCCTCAAGTACCTCATTTGTTCCTGCCTGCCTATACCTCCTTTTTCTTAACCAGCATCTTAATGTCTTTTGAGAACTAAGGTTCCCTAAAGCTGTTGTCCTTGCCTTTTATTCCGTCAGAAACATACAAACTCTATACTCTCAAAATGACACTTTTGAAGGCTTCTCACTTATCAAGTACTCCTTTGTCAGAAAACAACCTGAACCAATCCACACTTGCCAGATCCTTTCTGATGCCATCAAAATTGTCTGAGCTACAATTTAGAATCTCTACTCAAGGACCAGACCTATTTTTTTTCCATATTTAACCTGAAACTAATGGCTTTTTGATCACTAGATACAAAGTGTTCCCCGACACAAACTTCTGTCATTCCCTAATAGGAGATCTTGTCTCAAGCTCTCTCGTTGGGACCGCTACGTACTGATGAAGGAAACCTTCCTGAACACATTTGACGAAGTTTATCCCATCCAGCCCTTTCACAGTATGGGAGTCCCAGTCAATATGTGAAAAGTTAAAATCACCTACGATCACAACCTTGTGATCAGAACCTTCAGGGTCTCGGCCTGAAACGTTGACTGCACCTCTTCCTAGAGATGCTGCCTGGCCTGCTGTGTTCACCAGCAACTTTTATGTGTGTTGCTACGATCACAACCTTGTGTTTCTTGCAGCAATCTGTGATCTGTCTACAAATTTGGTCCTATAAGTTCTGTGGATTGTTGGGTGGTTTAATATAATCCCATTAGCATTGTCATCCCTTTCCTACTCCTCATTTCCACCCATATAGCCTCAGTAGTTGAGCTCTTCAGTCTGTCCTGTCTGAGTGCTGCAGTGACGTTTTCCTTGACTAGTAATGCCATCCCTCCTCCTTTAATCCATCTATCATGTCTAAGACAATGGATACCTGGAATTTTGAGTTGTCGGTCCTGCCCTCCTGCAACCAAGTCCCACTAATGGCTACAATGTCATAATTCCACATGCTGATCTATGTCCTGAGCACATCCACTTTTCCTACAATACTCCTTGCCTTGAAGTATACACAACTCAGAACATTAGTCCCACCGTGCTCAACTTTTCATTTCCTGACTCTGTATGTAGGCTTAATAACATTTTTCACCACAACCACTCCACCATCTCCAGTGCTCTGGTTCCTGTACCCACTTCCTCCCCACCCCCATGCAAGATGGTGGTGAAGTCAAATTGTGTAATCAATATCAGTAATGATGGCTAAGATGATTATGATTACGCAGTCTCCTCTTATCGTCATTTAGTAATGCATGCATTAAGAAATGATAAAAATGTTTTTCCGGAATGATATCACGAAAACACATGACAAACCAACTTAAAAACTAACAAAAACCACATAATTATAACATATAGTTACAACAGTGCAAAGCAATACCATAATTTGATAAGAACAGACCATGGCACAATAAAAGTCTCAAAGTCTCTCGAAAGTCCCATCATCTCATGCAAACGGTAAGCCTCCAGTGCCGCCAACTTGCCGATGCAGCATCCTGGAAGCATCCGACCACAGTCCGACTCCGAGTCCGTCCGAAAACTCTGAGCCTCTGACCACCTCTTTGACACCGAGCACCATCTCTGCCAAGCGTTTCAACCCCAGCCCCAGCAGCAGGCAATATGCAAAGCTGAGGATTTGGGGCCTTCGTCTCCAGAGATTCTCAATCGCACAGTAGCAGCGGCAGCGAAGCAGGCATTTTAGAAGTTACTCCAGATGTTCCTCTGTGCTTCTCACGGCTGTCCCCATCAAATCCGGATTGAGGACGGCACCCCTAGTTACACATATTGATATTGATTCGGAACGGCCGCGCGTGCTGCTTCGCACCGTCATCTTCTCCTCCCTCCTCCAATTTGGTAATCGATATTACCAAATTTTTATTAAAACCCTTGACGTCTTCAAGAAGGTAGATTGCTCTTCTAATCTGGATCTGTCCTATTTTGGTTGATTTTTAACTATATCCAAAATGATTCAGCAAGGTTCTGCAGGCCACTCACTTTAAAAGGCAATAAGAAACAGATTTTCAAAGCTTAAGCGTGACTGGAAAACTAAAAATAAAATTAAGTGTGAGATTGAAAAGCAAGGCCAAAGGATAATAATCTCTAGATTGATACCTACCACCAAATCAATGAATTGAAACAATATGGCTGCATGGGGGCGAATGATCTGTATTCTTGGTGAATCCTAGAGCAAGAGGAAGATTATACTGAAGTGACACCTCAAGCATTAAGGGAAGATAAATGAGAGTGGATGGATCTAAACTAATATGGCAAAAGAGCGATGGGGGGAAAAAACATAGAAAACCTACAGCACAGTACAGGCCCTTCAGCCCACAATGCTGTGCCGAACATGTACTTACTTTAGAAATTACCTAGGGTTACCCATAGCCCCCTATTTTTCTAAGTCTAGTGAAAAAAAGGAAAGATAAATAAAGTAAGTAGAACTGAAATAGAAACCAAACAGAGAAAATTTGTAAAAGGGAGTGGTCTTGATGTGAAAGATAGCAACTGTTCATCACACTGAAATATTAATTCTTTTTGCTATCTGGAAGTTTGCTCTCTGACCTGCTGAGTATCCCCAGAATTTGCTCTTATTTCAGATTTATGGGAAAGAGGTAATGCCTAGGTCATAACACTGTAAGTAGTAGGAATAAGAATAGGCCACCATCTCCTTGAGCCCATTCCACCATCCAGTGAGAACACAGTTGATCCAGTTTCTTTTGTCCACTTTCTCACCCTCTCACTTCGATTTCCTTATTGATGAAAAATCCATCCATCTCATCTTCAAATACATTCATGGATTTGGCCTCCACAGCTTTTGGGATAAGGAATTCCAAAGACTCACAATTCCTTGAGAGAAAGAAATCTTTCTCATCAGTTTTAAATGCCCTCCCCCTGCTCCTCACATTCTTAGAGGAGATTCTCCCATAATCATTTTTCCTGCATCTGCTCTGTCCAGTTCCCTACCGTCCTTATATTTTGCAAAAAGGTCACATCTTATTTTTCGAATCTGTAATGAGTACTGATCCATACTGTTCAGATTTTCCTTATAAAACAATCCCTCCAAACTGGGAAGCAATGCAGTGAACCTACTCTGAATGACCTCCAATGATAATATATCTTAAATTTCTGATGACCTCAGGATGTGAATTTTGATAAAACTGATTTTGTCAATGGGATAGAAGGCATAGACCTGTGAAAGTGACTCCTATGTCTTGTGCATGATGCACCAAAAAATATAATTGAAAGTATATAGGTTACAACTTTTGTTTATGCTGTATATCAGCAGGTAGCATTGGAAGATGGTTATTTTAATTCCTTGAATAATGTCATTTAATTTTAGGTTCTTGGGTGAATCCCTTCTTACAACCTGTTAATTTCTTTCAGATAAATGTCTTCCACCATTTCCCTTCCCCTGCCACGAACTAGCTGACTGCTTCAGCGCCGCTGACAGCTATGTTTGTCAGTGCAAGCCAGGGTTCACGGGTGATGGAAGTAATTGCACAGGTAAATGCTAAAAGCTCAAAGTAATCATTGGACACATTCTGCAAACTGTCACAGGGGTTGTGGTGTTTCAACGACGTGGGCAACGTTCCATTCTTATCTAAACTCCAGAATAAACTTAAAGGAACCGGGCCCATGTTGCAATTCCCTTAGGGAAGACACTTAAGTAAATCATGAACCCAGGCAAACAAAATAAAAAAGTATAATAGGGGTGATAAGGTAGAAGGAGTCAATTTTAGAAAACCTAGCACATTTATTTTTCAACATAGTCCCCTCCTACATGTACACACTTAGTCCAGCGGTCATGGAGCATACAGATCCCTTCTTTGTAGAAGTGGTCCACAGCAGGGGTAAATGATAAGTTCGTGGCCTAAGGTAGAAGCAGGTCAGTTATTAACTCCAAACTTTCTGCATTATCACTCAAAGAGTTGAACTGCACGTGCATGTAACGAGAGTGTCTTGGACCTCCAGGTGGTCCACAGCAGGGGTGATTGATAAGTTCGTGGCCTTAGGTAGAAGGAGATAGGTTATACGGCTCTTGTTACATGCACGCGCAGTTCAACTCTTTGAGTGAAAATACAGAAAGTTTGAAGTTAATAACTGATCTCCTTCTAACTTAGGCCACAAACTAATCAATCACCCCTGCTGTGGACCACTTCTGGAGGTCCAAGACGCCGACTTCTACAAAGAAGGGATCCGTATGCTCCACGACCGCTGGACTATATGTGTAAATGTAGGAAAAGTAAATGTGCTAGGTTTTCTAAAATTGACTCCTTTTAACTTAGGCCACGAACTTATCAATCACCCCTCATATTTTTAGCTCAATTATCCTTCTTTGCCGACTTAATAAATACCCATGGCTCAGCCTGAGATCATAGGTTGTAAGCTGAAGTGTCAGCCAAGAGACTTGAACTGATATTTCAGTAAAAAGCAAACTGCTGAATGAGCTGAGCATGAAAACTGTCCCTTTGACTCAGCTGGTCCATGCTGACCAAGGTTCCCTGTCCAAGCTAGTCCTGTTTTCTGCTCTTTGGTCCATAAGCACTTAAACATTTCCAATCCATGTGCATGTCCAACTATCCTTTAAAAATTATTATTGTAGCAGCAAGTGTCAAAGCAGCGTCACTGAAGTTGGGGGATGGGGAGGGAGGCTGTTGTCGACATTTTGGGTCAACGTGCAGGATGTCAACCAAAACGCTGACGTTCCTTTCCTCCATAGACGCTGCTTGACCTACTGAGGTTTATTCTTTGCACTAGATTCCAGCATCTGCAATCTCTCCTGTCTCCACTGACACTTCAGTTGTGGAGGTGCCATTGTTTAGAAGAAACATTAAACTGTGTCTCCATCAGATCTTCAGGTGGACATAAGTGATCGCAGGACACAATGTAGTGATATTCCAATTGTCCTGGCTGATAGTTGTTATTGCATAAAACATAACTCAAAGACAAATTAATTGGTCATTATCATATTAATAATTGTGGAAACTATGATTAAATTAGTTCTATTATAACTGTATTATAACTGTGTTATCACTACATATCTACTCATTGGCTATAAAGAGTTTTAGGATGCCCTGATGTTGTGAAAGGTGGTTTGCAATAAGATGCTTTTCTTACCACTGAATATCAGAAGGTCTTTGTAGAGTCCAAATAACAGTTAATCTTCCATTACATTATATCACATTATACATCAAGGGCACTACTTTCCACTGATTTATTGAATAAATGCTGTAAAGAGGATTTTTTTTGCTATTAAATGTGATTGGCCAGCACATTGCCTGGTGTGAAATGGTGTTGTATAGAACAAATTAATTCAGGAGAGAAGATGATACATTTAACACATTCTACTCCAGCACGCTGACAGATTTTGACGGAGCTACTGTGAGCAAAGGTTGTGCTTCAGTGGATGACGCTGATGAAATAAATAATTTTCTTGAATCATATATTCAATGCAGCACAGCGCAGGGTACATGACCCATCAAGTCATTGTTAAAATGTCTGTTCAGTCCAATGGCCTTGCTGTTTCCTCAGGGTCACATCCACAGTAACCATTCCTGCTTGAAAATAGCATCGTCAACCTCAATGCTGTAGTATTGCTCAGTCTTTTTCTTCCCATGATCTTTGCCATGGCAGTTGGAGTAGAGCTTATCAAAACAGAGAACAGATTGCAGTGATATAAATTAACACAATGTTTTAATCACAGACTGTTAGTGTCCTCATTCGTGCTTCAGAACATCACCAACATTTTAAAAACACCTGCGTTAACAACAACATTATCGTTTGTACAATACCCTCAAATATTATAAATACATTCCAAGCTGCAAGTAATTTCATATTCAAATATGCTTTACCAAAGCAGCTTTTCCTGAATGTGGCTGATATTTTGATATTGCTTATTGGACCACCCTCCCTATTATCAATGCTGAGGAAGTAAAAGCTCTAGAAATAGTCAGGGCATCTAGGCTTTTAAATATTACAGGTTCTTCCAATCATATCATTAAATGTTGTATTTGGATTAACTAAGGTTGAGATTGCAGAGAAATGGGAATGTCGGAAATGGGTGCTGCGTTAAGAGTCAAATGAGATAATTTTCTGTTGTTGGCTTTATGTTTGCTCAATATATAAACTTTCTGTTGTAGTTATATCATCTTAGAATTATCTCCTGTTTACAGATATTGATGAATGTAAGAACATGACCTTTTGTTCCAGTGCTAAGTATGAATGCATAAACACTTTTGGCTCTGTTCGATGTGCCTGCCGGTATCGCAGTGAAGATGGTTCTGCAACTTGTGGTTTGTATGAGAAAAATACCAAATTGTACATACCTTAAAATCTTAAAATACGTTTATGAGGACATAGGTACCAAACAATCCATATTACATTCAATTACATTTTTATCTTGTTAAATTATGAATATAGATGTATCTGTTCCTGGAAACAAGCAATTTTTTTATTCTGTAAATATGATTATGTCTTAAGAATTTCATCTGATATCTTTAAAAGGTCTTTAATGAAAATGTTGCATAGCTTCCATTTTAATTGTAGTTTCTTCACTTTCACCATTATGCACATTTGGTTTGTTTCCACAAAGCCATTTCTCTTCATTGAAGCCTCTTTTCTCATTTTGACAACAATCACTATTTCCTCTACTTTTCATAGATGAGCAGAATTCTTATGTTGGATAATCTTTAACAATGAAATATTTACTAAAATACATTTTGATTATTTCAGCAACCTTTTCTGATTTCCTACTCCTATTTCAGTTTGCTCATTGCTCAAGTCCCTATGGTCACATTATCAATTTGGGTGACCTTAGAGGCACTGCTCCATTACATGAATTGTTGCAGATATGGCAGTTCTTTGTTGCTTGCATTACCTGCAGTGCTAATTCCATGGATGAGGTTTATTTCACTAATGTACATTGTAAACAGCAATAACTCAGCTCTGATCAGTTAAGTTACTCTACTGATCTAACTTCAATTTCAATATCCACATGCGCAAACTTTCAGCTTCAGTCAAGTTTCAATCCATTTCAGAAGCAGCCAATTGCACTCTAGCTGCTAAGCTATTGAACGATCTATTAAGTTCCTAATTCAAGTTAAAATTCCACATGGGGGAACCAGAAAGGAAAGAAAGAAAAACTACCTGGCTGACAAAAGGGTTCTGTTCTTTTCCAATGTCCCAGGAAGATTTTTGTGATGAATTAGTCAATTTATAGATGTTTGTACACTGGAATACTCAGTTCACCCCATGTCAAGATTACACAAGAAACAAAGGGACCTGGATCAATTTGTTATTATAAATCGTAGGTTGTTCTCACTTTCATTTTCTGCCCTTAATACATGTGAAATTGAACAAAAGTCTGAAAATGATTGTGAGAGCAACTTGCATACACGCATGTAGGATAAAACACAATAAATTGTTCTGTGGCTTATTAGGCAAACTCTTGTTATTTTTCTGTTACACTATGTCATTTCAGCTGGTACAGAGTCAACCAAAGATACAGGACAATTGTTTAATCATAAAATGGACAGTATCAAATCACCTTTTTAAAAATGTGTGCTATGAGTTCACTTGCCAACTATCGCTCCTATGAGTATTAAATTACAGGAACCAACAATAAAAATCATACTCAAACCTAATTTAATGTAATTTTATATGGACAAGAATTTGTTAGGTTTAGGATGGAGGATGGGATGATGTGTTGCTAATTGCATGGTGCCCTAGAAACTGTAGCTCATAAAATGTGGTTTGTTGATTGGGACTCGGACAGCGTGAATACTTTGTGAGGCCTGCTTATTATTTAGCTAATGCTAATCTAACTGTTGACTGAAAATATCAGCACGGAATACAAAGTTGTAGCTTGCCGATATCAGTTAAAGCCTGATTAGAGTACTTAAAGTATTGTTGGAAAAGGCATGGGCAGTCATAGGGGAAGTGAAGATGACCTGGGCTAGAGTGAGGGATAGAACAATATAAAACAATTTCCATGAACTCTGCTAGCTGTCTTCACATAAGAAGGTAGAACACAGAAGGGAAAAATAATATTCACTATAGGACTTGGGAACACTTTTTTAAAAAGCAGCTGGACCATACAGCTGTAGAGGTCAATGCCGGATACCAGATGCTGCAAGGGTTAAATGACTCCACTTAATGGATAAGGTTACTAAATTAATCTCTCCACTAAATGGGTAAGATTACTGAATGAATCTTCAAATATAATATTTTGCGAATGGCACCACTAGCCTCGGGCACTATGATCAAATCACACCACCCAACCTATCTCCACCCCCATTCACCCATCAACAATTTCCATCAGTCATGACCCATATCCATCTTGCTGCAGGGGGACCTGCCTTTTGGAAGAGACTCACTCATGCAAAATATTATATTTGCAATGATATTATTTTGTTCATCGATGAGATGATGGGCAGGAGTAGAGCTGAAACTATGGAGATATTGGCATTCTCAGATAGAATCCTATCACCTCTGACATTCCTTTCATACTAAGTGACCTAGAAGCTGCAGAATTACTTTCCAACCCAACCACCTCACAGAATCAAAGTTTACAGCTGTGCCGTTTTCTTTTCAGACATTTAGTGTGTGCGATTATGCAATGTGGATAAAGAAGGGCAAAGAGGAAATGATAATGAAGGTGCACTATCACTTGACTGAACACTTAAGCAATCAGTTCAGATATTACACATCATTGTAAAAACAGATTAGGGGGGTTGGGTGGAGGGTGGATTGAATATGGTGAAACATGGCATTAATGGCCTGTAGACAGGACAGGGTGAAAAGTTAAAATGATTCTGTTTGCTAGAGGGTAAAATTAGAATCAGAATCAGATCAGATTTAATCTCACCAGCATATGTCATGAAATTTGTTAACTTTGCTGCAGCAGTACAATGCAGTGCATAATATGCGGAAAAATGTGAATTATAGTATATAATAAAGGCATCCGTTAGTCTTGCGAGACCATGGATCTGCGCCTGGAAAGTCTTCACTTTCCAGGGCGCAGGCCTGGGCAAGGTTGTATGGAAGACCAGCAGTTGCCCATGCTGCAAGTCTCCCCTCTCCACGACACCGATGTTGTCCAAGGGAAGGGCAGTAGGACCCATACAGCTTGGCACCAGTGTCATTGCAGAGCAATGTGTGATTAAGTGCCTTGCTCAAGGACACAACAGGTTGCCTTGGCTGGGGCTTGAACTCATGACCTTCAAGTCGCTAGTCCAGTGCCTTAACCACTTGGCCATGTGTTCGTGTTTTTTTCTCACTCTCTCACTCTCTCACACTCACTCTCTCTCACTCTCTCTCACTCTCTCACACTCTCTCTCTCTCTCTCACTCTCTCACTCCCTCACTCCCTCACTCCCTCACTCCCTCACTCTCTCACTCTCTCACTCTCTCACACTCTCTCACACTCTCTCACTCTCTCTCTCACTCTCTCACTCTCACTCTCTCACACACACAAAAAAAATAGTTAAATTAACTAAGTAGTGCAAAAACAGGAAATAAATTAATGAGGTCGTGTTCATGGGTTCAATGTCCATTCAGAAATCGGATGGTAGAGGGGAAGAAGTTGCTCCTGAATCGTTGAGTGTGTGCCTTCAGGCTTCTGCACCTCCTTCCTGATGGTAGCAATGTGAACAGGAATTGTCCTGGGTGATGGGGGTCCTTAATGATGGACACCACCTTTCTGAGGCATCGCTCCTTGAAGACATCCTAGATACTGCAGAGACTAATGCTCATGATGGATCTGACTAAGTTTCCAACTTGCTCCAGCTTACTATGATCCTGTGCAGTAGACCACCCCCCCCCCCAATTTACCAGATGGTGAAGCAACCAGATAGTTTGTATCACTGATGATTCGTGAGGAAGTTGAAGGGAGGAAGCTGAAGGTTATGCATGATGTATTGACCTATCAGCCAGAAAACCTGCCTTCATTGACAAGAACTAGGGCGGAATCCTGCACCAACGCAACAGAGGACAAAATTCAGGATCTAACATTCCTTTTCCCAGGGCAGAAGTAGTGAAGAACACTCACAGATTAGTGCCAAAACAGAATAATGTGGATGCTGAAAATCTGAAATTGATACCAAAAAATAAGGGAAAGATTGCATTCTGTAAAGTTAATTCTAGACATAAGTGCAGAATCTGAGTCTTCCCATTCAGATCTCAGTTTCCAGGCCCCACAGTGTTCTAACAAAGCTCAATGTAAACTCAGGCAGTATTTTACAGTTTAAAGGTTCTTAATAGGGAAAATTTCACCATAGACATTAAAGCTAAACAGGTACTTGATAATAATTTGTCACTTATACTCATTTTCTGATATTTGCTTTGATGAAATTCATTATTGCAAAGGACAAAATCCAAGACTGTTACTTCAGAGGAAGATCACAATAAAAAGCGATAATTTCAAATGAATATTTTTAATCAAATGGAATTTTGATATATTACAGAATTCTAATTCCATCTTTGCTTTCAGCTGAATATGATGTGAGTACATTGTACATTTTTCTTTTAGACCATTTAATAATATACTTACTTTGATTCTCTTTACAGATGAAATTTTAAATCCACCAGGTATTGTTACTATTTTTTCTTCTTCTGAGATCTGTGTTGATTATTCAATGTGATATTTTAGCTTCTTGGAACCTTCTGGTCAATCTTAATGAATCCAGCAGAACTCTAGTATTGCCAATAGCTACACAAGAGCTTTGTAGGGGAACTGACAGGCTAACGCTTCCCACTCATCACAATATGGGGACGCTTCACTTGGTTTGGTAAAGTTTAATGCACTGTGTGTGAAAAGAGAATCTTTTGCTAATGAAAAAGAACCAAAGAAATGTGAAGTTGATTCTATAAACCAACAGTTGTTATTTCCCATTAGAGAAATACTTAAGCTTAAAAGATTGTGTGGCAATATTATAAGACATAAAATTCAATGTCAATTATCTACGCAAATCTTGTTCTGGAATTGTATGCTCTTTGTTTAGGTTGGAACATATTCAAATGTACACTTAATTGGAAAAGTTTAAAGAAATCTGAAGATCTCTTGAACGTTAACAGTGCTTCATTTAAGGACCATGCCAAAAAATATGCTGAAAAGGTGAGATGTATATTTCGTTCACTGAAATTTATTTTATTTTAACATTCTCCTTTTGCAAATAAAACACAGTTTGCAATATAATCTTCGAGCGCATCAAAAGTGATTATGTGCAAAAGTTACTCTCCTTGATAATGTTTCCATGATAAACAGCATGATTGCTGTAACTTGAATGCTGCATACACTAATTTCAGATTCAGCTCACATCAGATCAAAATACCCGAAGTTCCTTATTTTCATAATAACCCTATTATTTTCATAAAGAACCCTAAGTTCCTTATTTTCACAATTTTCATGTACTATTGAAACTCCCGATTTAATGTACAAAATATTTTGCCAATATCTTGAGAAACTGAAGATTGTCCAGAGGCTTAATAAAGATATAAATTTATCGTTGTCTGACTGAAATCAGCCTCTGGGTGAAAAAGTTCTTTCTCAAATCTCCCTATAAACCTCTCATTCCTGACCTTAAACCTGTTGCCCCTGGTCTTAAACATCACTGCCAATCTACCCAATCTATTCCTCTCATAACTTCGTATATCTCTAGCAGGTTCTCCGTCAGCCTCTTCATAACTGAAACATTTCACCCCAACCATCATTATGGTGAATCTTCTCTGAACTCTTGTTGGTGTAACCATGTCCTTCTTATGTCATGGCAACCAGAAATGCACAACATATTCCAGCTGTGACCCAATCAATGTTTTATGAAGTTGTGTCAAGATATCCCTGCTCTTATACTTTTGTGCCTCTGCTAATGAAGGCAAGCATCCCGTATGCCCTTTTCACAAATCCATCTACCTGTGTTGCCATCTTTAAGGATGTTTTGATATACATCAAAATTCCTTTGTTCCTCAATAATTCCCAGGACCCTCCATTCTTGGCTTCCCAAAATGCATCATTTCACACTTCACCCTACCAACTTTCCAGCTGATCAATATCATTCTGTGGCCTAAAGCTACCTCCCTCATTATCAAAAACACCACCAATTTTTGTGTCATCTGCAAACTAGTCACAACTCCAGTAACCATGTGGAGATTTTTCTTATTCATTTGCAGCATACCAGCATTTCTCATACATCCTGCTTGCCTCATACATTTTTCAATGAATGACAAGACTTTGTAAAGATCAAGACTAGGGAGAAATTATGCACTATGATCACAATGAATGAGAATAAAACTTGTAATTTTAATTGTCAGGTCAGGTCAATAAAAATGGAAAAGAAAAAATGCTAGAATTCAATCCTTATTACATTTATCACTTGAGTTGCCCTGTTGTTTTTGAAATAGATTTAAAAATATTAGATGGCTAGCTACATTTTTTCATAGTGTAAATTTCATCTTTTTTTTGCTTTTACAGCTTAATAATATTCTGAGCCTAGGATTTGAAAATAAATTTTACAATCTCAGTTTAAAGTCATTCCCAGATGGAGGCCCTTCAGCTCAATACCACATGAATGTTTCCAGTGATACACCTCATTGGTTTGTTCGGGACTTTTTGATTCAAGTTGCTGAATACTATGGAGTTCAGTCATCACGTATTTCAGTAGAAGGTACATTATTAAGTTTCATATCAAAGCAAAACAGCTGTACTTTAATTCTATTTGAACAAGTGCAATGAAGAGTGCTTCTATTTAATAAAGTATCATCAAGTAAGTCACTTTTTCCTCTGTATTTAATCAGTAAATCAAGATTAACTGCTTAGCTGAGATTACAGAACACTGCTTTTGCATTTGTTCTCAAGGTTAAATGAAGTAATGGAAATATATTCAAATTGCTTGTTTTTTTTCTGTCTGCAAGTTCGAGTTCAGTTTGAGCTTATGGCCAGTGTTTTTAAAATGTATGTTGTACATCTGATTTTGTAATCAATCCCAAACAGGGTAAGATCTATTTTCCCAGTTACTTCCATTCCTCAAAACAGCCCGGCACTAATATTCTCAGCAGGTCGGACAAAGTAACAGCTAATATTTTCCTGAATGGCCACTCCATGTAAATACAATGTCTCCTCAATGTCTGGTGGAGTGATCACTAATAGGCCCCGCAGGTACACACCCAATGTATTTTGGTGTCAGTTCAGTAGAGAAGAGAGTGCTGGTTTCATTTAAAAAAATTACAAGGTGATGCACTCAGTAATGTGCAGAACCATTCAGCATAAAGAACATGTGTTTGCAGTCAACTCGTTTAAGTAATTATTCAGCAAGAAATGGATTATTTCACTGGAGTATGGAAACAATAGATTGCTGACAGCTTATAGCAAGAAGAGTTTTGGCACTGCAGACTTACCCCAGGAAAACATATGTGGACTAAACCAAACCAAATAAATGGGGAAAGTGGACTATATAAAGGACAGAGATAATTTTTATTCCACAGAAAGCACAAGTGAATGGTGTTTTTCAAAATGAGTTGACACCATTGATAAAGGCGGAGTGCTTTTAAAAGTCTTCAGTCCAGCGTCTGAGTAGAAACACTGGATCAAACGAACGTTATTCATTAAGGTATCGCTGGCATAAATTAGCAATACATCCATCTTGTTCAGAAAGCTTCCAAGACAAAAAATACTCTAAATGTATTTACAACATAGATTTACTTTTAAGCAACTACATTACAGAAATTCTTAAACATCTGAGAACCTTTATCTATCACAAGGCATCACAGTCTATCAGCTTCCATGAAAATGTTATGATACAGTTCACTCCTGAAGACATAATCCTTTACCACTGAGTCAGAATCATTGAGTTATTTAGCACAAAATAATGCCGACTATGCCTAATCGGTCCTTGCCTTTCCAAATGCAGCTGGCTCCTGTCCGTCAGAATTATTTGCAATAATCTTCCCATCTCTGATGTTAAGCACACTGGTCTGAATTCCCCTAGTTTGTCCTTACAGCCCTTATTAAATAAAGGCACAATATTAGCCACCCCACCTCCACACCCCAAGTCTTCTGGTACCTCATCTATGGCTATCATCAATGATATACATAGAAACATACATAGAAAATAGGTGCAGGAGTAGGCCATTCGGCCCTTTGAGCCTGCACCGCCATTTATTATGATCATGGCTGATCATCCAACTCAGAACCCCGCCCCAGCCTTCCCTCCATACCCCCCGACCCCCGTAGCCACAAGGGCCATATCTAACTCCCTCTTAAATATAGCCAATGAACTGGCCTCAACTGTTTCCTGTGGCAGAGAATTCCACAGATTCACCACTCTCTGTGTGAAGAAGTTTTTCCTAATCTCGGTCCTAAAAGGCTTCCCCTCTAACCTCAAACTGTGGCCCCTCGTTCTGGACTTCCCCAACATCGGGAACAATCTTCCTGCATCTAGCCTGTCCAATCCCTTTAGGATCTTATACGTTTCAATTAGATCCCCCCTCAATCTTCTAAATTCCAACGAGTACAAGCCCAGTTCATCCAGTCTTTCTTCATATGAAAGTCCTGCCATCCCAGGAATCAATCTGGTGAACCTTTTTGTACTCCCTCTATGGCAAGGATGTCTTTCCTCAGATTAGGGGACCAAAACTGCACACAATACTCCAGGTGTGGTCTCACCAAGGCCTTGTACAACTGCAGTAGTACCTCCCTGCTCCTGTACTCGAATCCTCTCGCTATAAATGCCAGCATACCATTCGCCTTTTTCACCGCCTGCTGCACCTGCATGCCCACTTTCCATAACTGGTGTATAATGACACCCAGGTCTCGTTGCACCTCCCCTTTTCCTAATCGGCCACCATTCAGATAATAATCTGTTTTCCTATTTTTGCCACCAAAGTGGATAACTTCACATTTATCCACATTAAATTGCATCTGCCATGAATTTGCCCACTCACCCAACCTATCCAAGTCATCCTGCATCCTCTTAGCATCCTCCTCACAGCTAACACTGCCACCCAGCTTCGTGTCATCCGCAAACTTGGAGATGCTGCATTTAATTCCCTCATCCAAGTCATTAATATATATTGTAAACAACTGGGGTCCCAGCACTGAGCCTTGCGGTACCCCACTAGTCACCGCCTGCCATTCTGAAAAGGTCCCGTTTATTCCCACTCTTTGCTTCCTGTCTGCTAACCAACTCTCCACCCACACCAATACCTTACCCCCAATACCGTGTGCTTTTAAGTTTGCACACTAATCTCCTGTGTGGGACCTTGTCAAAAGCCTTTTGAAAATCCAAATATACCACATCCACTGGTTCTCCCCTATCCACTCTACTAGTTACATCCTCAAAAAATTCTATGAGATTCGTCAGACATGATTTTCCTTTCACAAATCCATGCTGACTTTGTCCGATGATTTCACCGCTTTCCAAATGTGCTGTTATCACATCCTTGATAACTAACTCCAGCAGTTTCCCCACCACCGACGTTAGGCTAACCGGTCTATAATTCCCCGGTTTCTCTCTCCCTCCTTTTTTAAAAAGTGGAGTTACATTAGCCACCCTCCAATCCTCAGGAACTAGTCCAGAATCTAACGAGTTTGAAAAATTATCACTAATGCATCCACTATTTCTTGGGCTACTTCCTTAAGCACCCTGGCATGCAGACCATCTGGCCCTGGGGATTTATCTGCCTTCAATCCCTTCAATTTACCTAACACCACTTCCCTACTAACATGTATTTCGCTCAGTTCCTCCATCTCACTGGACCCTCTGTCCCCTACTATTTCTGGAAGATTATTTATGTCCTCCTTAGTGAAGACAGAACCAAAGTAATTATTCAATTGGTCTGCCATGTCCTTGCTCCCCATAATCAATTCACCTGTTTCTGTCTGCAGGGGACCTACATTTGTCTTTACCAGTCTTTTCCTTTTTACATATCTATAAAAGCTTTTACAGTCCGTTTTTATGCTTCCTACCAGTTTTCTCTCATAATCTTTTTTCCCCTTCCTAATTAAGCCCTTTGTCCTCCTCTGCTGAACTCTGAATTTCTCCCAGTCCTCAGGTGAGCCACTTTCTCTGGCTAATTTGTATGCTTCTTCTTTGGAATTGATACTATCCCTAATTTCTCTTGTCAGCCACGGGTGCACTACCTTCCTTGATTTATTCTTTTGCCAAACTGGGATGAACAATTGTTGTAGTTCATCCATGCAACCTTTAAATGCTTGCCATTGCATATCCACCGTCAATCCTTTAAGTCTCTGCCAGAATCTCAGCAACTTCTTCCCTTGTTTCCCACCGTGTGCTAGGATATTCATGGTCAGGCGAATTATTGACCTTTATGCTCCTTAAGATTGCCGGCACCTCCTGTAATAGGCAACAATGCACTGCTCGCTGATAGTTTTATTGTTTTGAGGTTATGGGAGTGATGGTTGAAGGGGATGATGTTGGTGTTGGGAATGGAGTTAACATCAGAGCTTTCAAAAGTAGTGTATCATTACCTAGTCACTCTAGAGCAGGGGTTCCCAACCTGGAGTCTGCTGATCTCTTCCTTAATGGTAGGGGTCCCTGTAATAAAAAAGGTTGGAAACCCCTGCTCTTGAGGGTCATGGAGATCAGATCCCAAATATGCAGATTTGGATCATTTCCACTTTCTTCTTTTACATGCTTAATGTTCCAATAAAAATTACCAAGCTCTAGAGTTTACTAACAAAACCACCGTGCAAATCATTTAGGTAAAATATTTGTTTTCCAACATGAAATGCAGATATATTCAAATATATATAATCCAAACTCAGTGACCTTTAGCAAAAAGTTCCTCAAACCAAAGTTAATCCATCTTTGCATATAAACAAAAAAAATGCCAGAAATATTCAGTAGGTCAACATATTTCTGGAGAGAAAAACATGCTCAGCACTTCAGGCTGATGACCTTTCCTAAGAATTGAGAGAAGTTATAGAACAGATGGAGAGAAGGACTAGATTGTCAGTGATTGGGTGGAGAAAGTGGAAACTAAAATAGGTTAAATGACTCAAGTAATGATAGTGGGAAGGAAAGAGATAAAAGGAGAGGTATTGTATTACCAGCAATTCATGGGAAAGCCCAGCAGAAAGGTGAGTGGGTGTTGGTGTACGTGGAAGAGTGAACAATTGTTATGTACGGAATAGTTCCCCTGGAATATTGGAGATAAACATCTAATTTTGATCATCATTCTTTTGTCTGTCTTCTTATAACTGCTTCGACCAGTTACCAGTACATCAATTACTGGAAACATTTTTTCATTCATGTTTAAGAATATGAGCATTAATTCTCCTTCAAATATCTCTGCTCTCAGGGAAACTATAAGGAGTAGTTTCAATTTTCTTAGTAACTTAAGTAATTGGCCCTCCCACCATTTTACCTTTCCAGCAGCTTTTTTTCTGCATCATTTGTAAGATTTAGATATTTTGTCCAAAATATTGTGTTTGGAATTGAACAAAATGTATTAGCCTAATCAGTGTTTTATAAAGGTTGAGTAGAACATCATTTATTTGGCAAAACTTTACATGTAATAAAAACATGGATCAGATGTGATTCCCAAAAGCCTTTTCAACATGTCCTACCAAAATAATAAATTTATGTATTTATGCCTCCCGGTCTCTCCGGCATCCCTTGCCCTCCTTAAAACTGTACCATTTAGTTTTTTTTTTATTGGCATGCTTCTAACAAAGTATCTAAGCATTTCCCTATATTAAATTTAATTTGCCAGATGTCTATCATCCTGAACTTTATATTATTGTAATTGTGAGTTTCATACAATCTGCCAAGTTTTGAAATTGTATCTTATACACCCAACTACAGGTTATTAACTCTTCAGTTTAAACAAAACTTCGTACAAAAGGAAGTCAATGTGTCCTTTAATCTACATTGGCAAGTTAAATGTTTAATCACACATTTTTTCTTACAGTACTTGCCCACTGTCTTTTAAAACTTCTTACAGAATCAGTTTTCACCATCTTTTCAGGTAGAGTGCACCAACTGACCAACCCTAATAAAAACAAACTATTTATTTATAATTTTGAAGAAAACACGCTACAGAGTGAATATTTGTTCACCTATCCTATCAAAATCATTCATCATCTACAAATCCCCTTCCTGTTCACCATAAACACAAGAGATTCTGCACATGCTAGAAATCCAGAGCAACACACACAGAATGCTGGAAGAACTCAGCAGGTCAGGCAGCATCTATGGAGAGGAATAAAGAGTCAGCATTTCAGGTTGAGTCCCTTCATCAGTCCTGATGAAGGGTCTCAGCCTGAAACACTGTCTGTTTATTCATTCTCCAGCATTTTGTGTTTGTTAGAAGGTCACCACTTGCTATCATCTCCTAGCCTTTTCTGTTCCTAGGAGAAGAGTCTGAACTTTTCCAATCTTTCCTACAGCTGATGTCCCACATTCCAGGTAATATAACAATTGATGAAGTCATCTGATTGATAGTTGAATGCCAAAATTATTATATTGGAATCTATTATGAAATAAAAACATAAATTACTGTAAACACTCAACAGGTCATGTAGCATCTATGGAAAGAGAAATTTGCTCTCTGTCCAATAATTAATGATAGCTTTTGCATATCTCTTTAAATACCCTCACTAAATTATCAACTAAATGGCTTCAACAATAGCTGATCACCTAAACAACCCGAGCCCCACTCTGCTAAATATATTCCTTTTTCCCACCAATCCCTCTCCCATCCTCTCTGTAATTTAAAACTTACTTTTTCTCTCTTTTGAGGAACTCAGCAGGTCAGGCAGCATCTGTGAAGGAAATGAGCAGTTGATGTTTCACACCAAAACCCTTTATCAGGACCTGACCTGATCTTCTTGGTGAAGGATTTTGGCCCAAAATGTCAACATGCATTTTCCTCCAGAGATACTTACATCTTACAAAAATCCGAATATTTTATATCCATTGGTTCTCTCTTATATATTCTATTAGTCACATCCTCAATGAACTTGAACTTTCAATCCATTTATTCTTTTTAAGTTGTTCTACATCGTTCATTATAGAGTCTAGCATTTTCCCTACCACTGACATTAATAGGTTAAAAAGTCAACATTTCCCTGTTTGTTTTCTTCAATAGTGGATTAGTTTTTCTACTCTCCTTTCCACAGCATTACCAAAATCTACAGCACTTTGGTAAATGATAACTTGAGCAGTCACTATCTTTTAAGCCACATCATTCTGGAATATAAATCATTTGGTCCTCGGGATTTATCAACTTGCAAGTTCATCAGCTTCTCTGTTATCTTTACTAAATCTTCAGTTCCTTATTCTCAGCACACGCTTCATTCTCTAATATATCTGTTAAGCTTTGTGCATTTTTCTCTGTGAAGACAAGTAACTGTTTAATTCCTATGACATTTCCTTGTTCTCGATTATAAAGTCTTGTCTCTTGTAAACCTCCCTTGCAACTTTTCGTTTTTTAAATCATTCTAAAGTGGATGTATTGAACTGTTTGAGGTCTAACCAGTATCCCTTTAGGCAATAGATGTAGTTTTCCTGTCATCAAGGAAAGTAAATTCTTTTGGACTAAGCTGGCTTGCCTGATGAGATATTGGGGCACTAATTTATCTCTGCCTTAGATGATCGATCAGCGTATAATATCCTTCCGCCAGGCGTGGCATCCTGGATTCACTTCAGCTTCACAGACCTATTTTCCTGTTGTCTGTAGAGATAAAAAGAGAAGAAGGACTCAAAGTTCAAAGCAAATTTATTATCTAAGCACATACTGTATATACAAGCCCGAAATTCATTTTCTTGCAGGCATACGCAATAAATCCAATAACTATAATAGAATCAATGAAACACTGCACAAACAGGGCAGATAACCAGTGTGCAAAAGACAATAAACTGTGCAAGAAAAAATGAAATAGTAATAATACTAAGAACAATAATGAATAAATAAATAAATAGATAAGAAATAAATATCAAGAGCATGAAATGATGAGTCCTTGACAGTGAGTCCATAGGTTGTGGGAACATATCAGTGATGGGCGAGTGAGGTGAGTGAAGTTATCTGCTCTGATTCAGGAGCCTGACGGTTGCAGGGAATAACTGTTCCTGAACCTGGTGGTGTGAATCCTGAAGCTCCTGTACCACTATTTTTCGTTCAAGGGCAGTGATGCAGCCATTCAATATACTCTCCATCACACATCTATAGAAGTTAGTCAAAGTTATAGATATCGTACCAAATCTTCGTGTACTCCAAAGAAAGCAGAGGTGCTACTGTGCTTTCTTCATAATTGCATTTGTCTGTTGGGCCCAAGACAGACCCTCTCAAATGATAACAAAGCAGGATTTAAAGTTGCTGACCCTCTCCATTTCTCCCCCATGAGGACTGGCTCATGGACCTCCGGTTTCCTCCTCTTGAAGTCAATAATCAGCTCCTTGGTCTTGCTGACATTGAGTAAGAGGTTGTTGTTGTGGCACCACTCAGACAGATTTTAAATCTCCCTCCTATATGCTGATTCGTCACCACCTTTGATTTGGCCTATGCCAGCGGTGTCATCAGCAAATTTAAATATGGCATTGGAGCTGTGCTTAGCCACACAGTCATAGGTGTGTGTAAAGTAAGCAGAGCAGAGAACCAGGCACACAGCCTTGTGGTGCACCTGTTCTGATGGGGATTGTGGAGGAGATATTGTTGCCAATCTGAACTGACTGGGGTCTGCAAGTTAGGAGGTCTCACAAAAATTTTATTTTGCCATTTAATCTGTGCTGTAAAGGTTTTGTTTGTAAAGAGAATATCAAACAGAATACTGGCATAACCTTTCATTCTTCTTGAACTAGCACCAAATGATTGTTAATGTCCAGCTAAACTATTGGTTTAATATTGCTGTACATATTAAAATAATTTTGCTTTTCATGTCTTTTACAGACTTAAATGAATGTGCCAGCGGAGAAGCAGTTTGTCGTGGAACTGCGCTGTGCAAAAACACATATGGTGGTTACAAGTGCATTTGCAATGGAAGTGCTGAATTGGAATCCCAAACATGCTACAGTAGGATCTTAACCTATTGAAAGATATGTCATATAAAACAATTGAAAGGCAGAGTTGAAAATTCATCCTGTTAACTTAGCAGCTTGTTTGAACTGATCAACAAGTATCAGCTTGCATTGCAAGTAATACAAGTAGTTTATCTTTCCAGTTCAGTTCCTCAGTTGTTTTGGTGTTCCAGTCTGATAAATTAACTTCAGCAGTTCAAAATAGCACACTTTTCAGTTCCACTCATTACAGAAAGTTTTTAGAGAGTGCAGGGGACATCAAAGACAGCCAAAGAAAGCAGTGCGGCTTGGGGCATGGAGATCGTGCTGACTTTGGGGGAAGAAGCTGGATAAAATTCTTGGGTCTATCTTCCCTATTGACTGAATGGCCAGCATGAAGGATGAATCCCATTAACAGAATGTCACAACTCTAGAAATTTGCCCGATGGCAGAATACTATTCAGGAAAATGGCAGTGGCTCTTGGAATAGGAATCAGCCATGATGCCACCCTTGCCAATTCAGCCACTACCATTGCTGCCTTGGTTACTGAGCTACTGTCACTGATGGTGAGATGGTACAATAAAAAATTGGGCTACCTCGATCCGGAGAAGTTAAAACTTAGCGTTTATTTTCTGTTCCTAATTAGTCCTGAACAACTATACTGCATTGATGGGATTCAAAGTTATATTTTTCCATCAATGTTCCAGGCCTCTGAATAATTTTCAGATAACCTAACTTCCATGCCTTTAGCTCTTTGGAGCCAGGTACCGCTTACTAAATGTGAACCAGGGGCTCGCAACCTGGAGTCCACAGGCCGCCCCCCCCCCCAGTTAATTGTGAGACTCTGTGGCTGAAAAAAAGATGGGAACCCCTGAACAAATACAGGGAAAGGCATGTGGAAAACATGAACAAAGGAGAAGCACAACATGATTTAGTTGATGCAATTTTTCATTTTCTGAATGCCTGGAAAATGGTTGAGTAATATATTATTCATTTGTGACCAAGGGATTCTAAAACCAAAGAGCTGATCAATAAAGAAAGGAACAGAAACAGGAAACTACAGTTCTTTGCTTCATGGGACGTATGACCATAAGACCATAAGATATAGGAGTGGAATTAGGCTATTTGGCCCATCAAGTCTGCACCGCTATTTCATCACTGCTGATCTATTTCCCTCTTGGCTTCAATCTCCTGCCTTCTCCCAGTAACCTTTCATGCCCTGACTGATTAAGAAGCTATCAACCTCTGCCTTAAGGTGCTGTCGACAACTCATACTTGATAGTGTTATGAACACTAGTACCGTGTGTGATTAATTCAGATATATTTATTGATCACATGTACATTGAAACATTCTGTACAGTTAACAACCAACGCAGCCTAAGGATATGGCAACACATATAGTTATGTGTTGTAGTTATGTTGTAGTTATGCAACACATTCTGCTGCCCACAAGATTCTGCTGCAGAACAACTCAAGCAATATCACCAACAAAACAAGAACAAGAAATGAAGCCCCCTCTCTTCTTGCCAGCCCTTGTCCACAGGGCCCACCTACAGCCTCGGTCATTGAACACAATGATAACTGGTCTTCATCTCCGGGCCTGCCGACCCAGCATCTGTCCACAGGGATCTCTAGCATTCTAGCATGCAACATCCTGACCTGGATTCTGACACTTGCTTCTCACTCTTCATTTACTGCCCCTCATTCCCTCCCTTTCCCTAAATCCTAACCTGTCCCCTAACTCCCCATGCTGCCCCCAAAACCATCCCTATGAACCTAAAAAACCAACGTCAACAGACATTGCAGCTCGGCGCAGCGCCATCTTGACTGGATGTGTAATACAAGCTATCGGAGATGAGTGCAGCCCAAATCAACAGACCTTGCATCAAATTTGTTTTCATCTGTTCTTGTGCAACAGGACTGCATGAAATCTTCTGCTTGTTTATAGCATGAAGGCACAATGCATGAGTTGCTGAACTATTTCTTCCAGGTATTGCAAATCATGCTAAGAATGTCCATGAGGCTGGAAACAAATCAGTGGCCTTGCACCAGGAAAGCAGTGTGATGTTCTCCAATTCATGGACATGATCTGTCAACAACAGAAATGTTTATAATTGTTCATATATTGCTATGAAATGCCAGTAAACATACACACAGTTCATAACAACATAAAATGTAGGAGCAGAATTAGTCCTCACCAGTGCTTTATAAAGTCTCAAAATTACATCATTGCTTTTATATTCTAGTCCTCTCAAAATGAATGTTAACATTGCATTTGCCTTCCTCATCACCAACTCAACCTACAAGTTAACCTTTAGGGAATCCTGCACAAGGACTCCCAAGTCCTTTTGCACCTCAGATCTTTAAATTTTCTTTCCGTTTAGAAAACAGCCTACGCTTCTATTACTTCTACCAAAGCATATGACCATACACTTCCTGACATTGTATTCAATCTGGTACCTCTTTGCCCATTTTCCTAATCTAAGTCTTCCTGTAGCCTCTCTACTTCCTCAAAACTACCTGCCTCTCCACCTATCTTTGTATCATTCTCAAACTTGGCTACAAAGTCATCAATTTCTTCATCCAAATCATTGACATATAATGTAAAAAGAAGCCGTCCCAATACAGACACCTGTGGATCACCACTAGCTACAGGCAGACAACCGGAAGAGGCTCCCTTTATTCCCATTCTTTGCCTCCTGCCAATCAGCCAATCCTCTATCATTCCTGTAATACTACTTGGTTCTTAATTTGTTAAGTAGCCTCATGTGCAGCACCTTGTCAAAGGCCTTCTAAAAATCCAAGTGCATAACATTCACCAATTCTCCTTTGTCTATCCTGCTTCTATTTCTCCAAATAATTCCAACATATTAGTCAGGCAAGATTTTCCCTTGAGGAAACTATGCGAACTACTGACTATTTTGTTATGTGCTTCCGAGTGCCCCGAAACCATGCCTTTGACAATCGACTTCAACAGATTCCCAGTCACTGAGGTCAGACAAACTGGCCTACAATTTTCTTTCTTCTGCCTCTCTCCCTTGAAGAGCAGAGCGATATTTGCAATTTTCCAGTTCTCTGGAGCGAAGCCTGAATCTATTCTTGAAAGATTATTACTAATGTTTCCACAATCTCTTCAGCCACCTCTTTCAGAACCCCAGAGTGTATACCATCTGGTCCAGGTGACTTATCTACCTTTCAGTTTTTCAAGAACCTTCACCCTCGTAGAACTTCGCAAACTTTTGCCTCCTGACACTCTCGAACTTCCGGCATACTGCTTGTGTTTTCCACAAGATTGATGCAAATTATTTTACTCAGTTCATCCATCATTTTATTGTCCTCCATTACTATCTCTCGAGCATCATTTTCCAGCAGTCTGATATCTACTCTCATCTCTCTTTTATACTATATGTATCTGAAGAAACTTTTGGTATCATCTGTAATATTATTGCTTCACTTACCTTCGATTTCCATCTTCCCCTTCTTTATGGCTTTTTTAGTTGCCTTCTATTGGTTTTTAAAAGCGTCCAAATCATCTAACATCCCACTAATTTTTTACTCTAATATATGCCCTCTCTTTGGCTTTTATATTGGCTTTGACTCATCAGACACAGTTGTGTCATCCTGCCTTTAGAATACTTATACATCTTTGGGATGCATATATCCTGCACCTTCCAAATAGCTCCCAGAAATTCCAGCCATTGCTGCTCTGCCATCTTCCTTGCCAGTGTTCTTTGCTAATCAATTCTGGCCAGCAACTCCATTGCCTCTGTGATTCTCTTTACTCCGCTGTAATACTGATACATCTGATTTTAGCTTCTCCTTTCCAGATTGCAGGGTAAATTCTATCATATTTGGATTACTTGTCACAAAGGGTTCCTTTACCTTAAGCTCCCTATAATCAATTTCAGTTCATTGCACACACCTAGTAGGATTGCCGAAAATTTCTCTTCTTAGTGAGCTACCAGTGAAATGGCAGCTTCCTATGATCAAAACCTGCATTGGTTTTGACCACATGTGACAGACTCAAAGCTCTATTTAGAGGAAGAATTCTAATGGAGAGAGAAATATCTTTTAAAATAATTTAATTGCATTCCACAGCAAGAGAGGTAAAACTGCTATTATTGATAGTAAACTGTTTTCCAATCTGATATATTTACATAAAACTTTTACTTCTCTTTTACACACAAACAGGCAATGCCACAGTCGCCACTGGTTCAAAGTACATCAACTATAACCAATTGTTGATAGGCCTGGTATTGGGACTAGGAATCCCAATACTCCTACTCCTACTGGCTCTACTAATCTTTTGTTATTGCATTAGAAGGAGAGTAAAAGCTGAGTAAGTATAATCGGACCAAATACAATTCATTTCCATAAGTCTAAAGAGAAATATAAATTATTTTTGCAGGAAATTGTTAAGCATGTAGATGTTGAATTTATATGCTTATCCATCACACTCGCTAGCACCATTATATGAAACCACTAACCCCCTGTGCACCCTCCCACCCACCACCACCTCCTGTGTCTCTCCCAAACACCACTGACCCATTTCACATCTGGGCTGCGTGATGATGTCCTGCACCAGATTCTTTTTTTTTGGTGTGTGCCTGCGTGCATACGAGTCTGTGCATGTGCGTGCATGCATGCGTCATGATGTCTTTTTCATGACTTTTTTACAAGGTGCGGAGCGAGAGAGAGACTGTGGCGCACAACTCCTCACACAAAAATATTTTCGCGGTATTTTCCCTTTATTTTACGAGGTCGTTGCGTTCTCGACAGTCAACCCGGCACGGATGGAAAGCGTACTCGGGGGGCGGACCCGACTGGTTTCAAACCCAGGAACCTCCGCTCCCAGGTCCGGCGCTGATGTCATTACACCACCAGATGGCCCCCCTGCACCAGATTCAACAACAGTCTAACTCATCTCACCCACACAATCAAAATTATCACATGATTGACAGCCACAGCTGATTAACATATTCCTCAGTGAAAAAGGGGTAAATAGTGAAGTAAGGTAAACAAAAGTCTTATCACTGAAACCACCACACTTAGAATTAATCTAGAATTAATTATCAAATAGTAGCCAAGAGGAATGAGTACATTTAGCATAATTGTGAGAAGGCAATTGTTAAGATAGCAAAATTGTAATGATACAATATGTCGTCAGTAGTTGTTCAGCAATGCACAGTTCTCAAAAGCATTTGTAAATTCAGATTTTTAAATGAAAATTCAAAGGAAGGTGTATTGTGGGAGAAAACTGTATAGTGCTTGCAAAGTATAGGGAAAGGGGGGAAAAGTACCTAGGTTATGGATCAGAAAGGAGAGTTTTGAGGACATTTTTGAAAGGATTGCTATCTAGAGGCCATTTTATCTCATCAAATGGAAAATTTGGGAACATCGGACATAGAAAATCTACAGCACATTACAGGCCCTTCAGCCCACAATGTTGTGCCGACCATGTAACCTACTCTAAAATCTGCTTGGAATTTCCTTATATGTCAACAACATTTGTATCAATGAAATGAGATAAAAAGTTAGTGTTTGATACTTCTATGAGCTTAAGAAACTGGTCCCAGACTTTGAATAACTGCAGTAAGATGTGGCATGTAGATATTGAAGATGAGAGGAGAAACCTTTATCAATGACGAAATATCTGTGCTGAATTACGTTAGCGCAGGATTAAGACAGAGTAGATTCTGAGACAATGGAGAATGAAAAGGCCAGTGGTTTGAAATATATGCAATAATAATCTGGATTATTATTCAGATTTCCAAAGCAAATACATTCGGTACCATACAATTATCAGAACCATTTACCAATGCTCATTTCTAAAATATCTGCAATAATGTACAACTGGTAAATCATGTTATATATTATTTCATGTTATGTGACTACTATTAAAATCCTATCTGGTTCACTCATGACTTAAGGGAAAGACATCTGTTAATCTTACATGATTGGCCTAAATGTGAATCCAGACAAACCAATGTGATTGATTCTTAAACTGCCTCTACAGTTTAGAGACCAGTAGCAATGTCAATATTACAATATAAATGTCAATATTACTTTTTGACATCTTTGTCCTTGGAATAAAGAAACTCCTTGTCACCACATGCATTTCTCAAAAAAAAAGTATAATTCTCAAACATAATCTAAGAAGCTGGCAATATTTAAATCTTAAAATACTTCAGTTCTCATGCAAATTTCATGATCCAGAATTTCCAATCACCACAAAATTATCAATTATGTTCAAAACCTGCAGGATCTAAAGGCATTTAATAATGTAATTCCCTAATGCATTTTATATGATCTGCTAATTTATCAAATTTTAATAACAAATTGTTTTCCCCTTGTGTTTACAGCATTGCTACAACATCAAATGGATCTGTACCTCAAGGGAAATCGCTAAGGCCTGATTATCATGTTGAAACTCTTGTTTATAATGTACATCATCTACCTTCATATATATAAGATAAAACTTGCAAATACATCTGAAGAAACTTGAAAATGTTCCCTGGAGACAAACATTAAAGAAATATAATAATTTAAAGTTTTTAGATGTTTTTATATGTAATGCTTTAATGTATATATTTACACAGTGGGGCAGAAAAGTTATCAAGAGAACTATTTAGATAATTAAAGCAATCACTTCCAAATTTTCTATGTTGTCAACCTCCTGCAAATATTAAATGACGGCTTTAGTCCGCCATTCAATCGTGCATTCATCCCAGTAGCCATAGCACAGGGGTCTCCAACCTTTTTTGCACCGTGGACCGGTTTAATATTGACAATATTCTTGCGGACCAGCCGACCGGGGGTGGGGGGTGTTAATCACGACCGGAATATTGGTGAAACTATAAGTCACTTATAAGTGGTTAATAATACACTCAATTTTGTTTCTAAAAGGGTTTATCTAACGAATTTAATATTAAACACAGCGCATATTTTCCTCCCATGAATATAGTGATAAGTCAACTATAAGTCACTTATAAGTCAATAGCATCATTACATTTTAAGTAACATTTGGATATTAAACACACAGCGCATATTTTCCTCGTATGAACATATAAAATCATTGCAACACACCAATATCGCTGAGTCAGTGGGAGCCCTGGGCTTGTTTCCCTGCAACAAGACAGTCCCATCGAGGAGTGATGGGAGACAGCGATACTCAAAGGGGGTTCCTTATGTCTAGTCTATTCCGCAATTTAGTTTTCATTGCATTCATTGCAGAAAATCCTGCTTCACAGAGATATAATGTTGGAAATGGAAGCAACATTTTCAGTGCTTTCGTGGCTATCTCAGGATATTCAGCTTTGACTTTGATCAAGAATGCCGGCAGAGACATTATGTCAAACATACTTTTCAGCCCACCGTCATTTGCAAGCTCGAGGAGTTGATCTTCTTCCCGCGCTGACATGAATGATTCACCAGGGACATTCACAAGTGGGTCACGGACCCATTCCTTTGCACATCTTGGGTAATTTGCGGTTGGGAAGTAACGCTCGAATTCTGCTGACAGTGAAGTTAGGTGATCGCACACCAGCTGTGAGAAAGACGGTGCAGCCTCATTCTCTCCCAAATCCCAGTTAATGTTGGGAACAAGTCAAATATGCCCCTGTCCACTTGCTGTCCCCACAGTTCCAGCTTGGCTTTGAAAGCAGACACTTATCTGCCAACTTGAAGACAGTTGTCATTCTCCCCTGAAGTGACAAACTGAGTTCATTGAGCAGGTTGAAGATGTCACACAGATAGCCACTAAGTACAATGCTCTCAGAGCAGCAGCATTTGTGGAGCTGGTGGCTCTCAGCACTTGCTTCTGACTCGCTTGCTCATGTTTTTTCCCCTCAAAAAACTCAACAGGTTTGTCTTTAAGTGCAGGGTGCTTGGACTCAAGGTGTCGAAGCAGTTTTGAGGGCTTCATTGCCTCATTAGACAGCTTGTCTCCAGATATCACACACAGGGGGCTTGGAGCGTGCGAGTCACCGATCGCAATAAAGCCATATTTTATATACAACTCGTCGTATTTTCTGTTGAAAAAAAGCTTTCTTCTTTTTGCAGTCTGTGCCTCAGCTGTCTCTGCGTTATCATCATCGTTAGGCCTTTTATGCCCTCTTCCACCTCTTCCAAAGAAACTCTGAAGCGACGTTTGTTTTTTACTCATACCGACTGATGACCTCACGTGCGTTCAAGTTCAACAGTGGACGTGACAGGGAATGAGGAGAGGTGCAGCTGATTCATATCGCTTCATACCGCCAAATAATATTGTTTCCTCGTGGCCCGGTAGCACATGCTTTGCCGCCCGGTACCAGTCTGCGGCCCAGTGGTTGGGGACCACTGCCATAGCAGCATAGAATTTCACAAATGGCCTTTAACCTGCATCTTTGTTCGTGTTGCCCTTTCACGTTTTCTAGATGACTTTACTCTGGGGTCCTGTTT
Source organism: Mobula birostris (assembly GCF_030028105.1). Lineage (NCBI taxonomy): Eukaryota > Metazoa > Chordata > Chondrichthyes > Myliobatiformes > Myliobatidae > Mobula > Mobula birostris. The sequence goes on from NC_092377.1 coordinate 31,720,653, forward strand.
CCCTCTACAATCCGTTCTTTAATAAATTCCTGGAAAATTTTCCAGATGTTCCTATCAGAATTCAAATTTCCTTTGTACTTGTTTCAAAGTTATAAGAACTTCATATCTAGTTAATATTCTTCTGACGTGCCAGTTATCAAAGTTTCACAGAAGTTTAGGATTAGTATTACATTTTAACTTAACCACAATAGCTTGGTTACTAAGCCAAATGCAATCCAATGCCTTTGTCACTTGGGAACTGGATAGGAGCAGGCTCTTGGATTTGGGGTCAAGGGAAAAAGCAAAGTGTTGGGGTGGGAGGAAAAAGGTGATAACTGGTGCAGAGTTTGAAAGTCAGATCAGAGAAAGGCACAAGCCAGAACTTGCTAGAGGGCTTGGTTTGGTGAAAGGTTGGCGTTGGGGGGGAGGAGGGCCAGTGTTGTGAATAAAGAATCAGTACATCAACACAGAGTTTGGACAGATCATTGTCAGTCACAGCAGAGCCAACCTAGTCTAGTCTTTGTCACAATGTTGCTTCGTGTCTAAACTGTGAAAGCTGTTGCACCTATCAGGCAATCTAAAACCTATTATAGTTGCACTCACAGAATATAATCTTACAAATAACAATAATCTTCCTTCAGCACAATCTCCGGGTACATTCAGTCCTGCTGGCAGGATTAGGTGGTGTCGTATTGATGTGCCAGGCAGGAGTTGTGATGCCGTACTGTTGTGCCAGGCAGAAGGAGTTGTGCCGTACTGATGTGCCAGGTAGAAGGGGTTGTGATGCCGTACTGATGTGCCAGGCAAGAGTTGTGGTGCCGTCCTGATGTGTCAGGTAGAAGGGGTTGTGGTGCCGTACTGATGTGCCAGGCAGAAGGAATTATGATGCCGTACTGTTGTGTCAGGCAGAAGGAACTGTGATGCCGTACTGTTGTGTCAGGGGGAAGGAATTAACCTTGAGGGTCTTTGCAGCAGTCCACACAAGATGTTATGTTGAATCAGGTAAAACACAGGCAAGAATATTCTAGTACCAGTTACAGCCCTTCCTCTGTTGATGAAGTAGTGTTTCTCCCAGTGGAAAGAAGTGGTGAAGTTTGCAAGGGCCACATAATTGAACCTGGGTAAAAGACCGAGAGTCCCTTCATATTACTTTCACTGACTATTTCTTTGAGAAACAGCTGCCAGACTGTGCCTGCAATCAAGAGTGGGTAAACAGGTACAAGGCAAAGGCCAACTCGATCTCATCCTTGTCCAGTACGAAACTGACTGAAGCGATCAAACTATGGAGACCTGGGCCCTGTCCTCAAACTCAGGTTAACTCCATGTGGTGCTGCCAATCTGCGAAATGATTCAAAATCACAACCCCACCTAGCACCAACAATTATTCCACAGTCAATGTCACTTAGATCACATTTCTTCTCCATTCTGATGTTTGGTCTGAACAACAAATGAACCTCTTAACCGTGTGCGCACGTTTTTATACATTGAGTTGGTGGCACATGATTGGTGGATTAGATATTTGCATGAACAAGCAGGTGTACCTAATGAAGTGGTCACAAAGTGTATACACAATACACAGCATTTATTTATTAAAACTACTTTCACAGCATCTTCCAAATCTGCAGACTTTATCTTCAAGGGCAGCAGGTGTATGAGAGTACTTCCACCTGTAGATTCTTCCTACAAATTACACATTATCCTACTTTACACTTGTATCACTGTTAGAGATAGTCCTGAAGCTTTCCATTCAATAGCATTGTGGGAATATCTTCACCTGAAAGACTGCACCAGTTCAAGAAAATGACTCAAGAATATATAGGGACTGGATTGCCACAAAATGAACTAAAAAAGGGCTGGAGGTTCATATGTCAGGGGCAGAAGGCAGATTGATGTTTACGTAGGATGGTAGTTAGCAGATTAATTGGCAGATGGATTTCAACCCAGATAATGGTTCATTTTAGTAGGTCAAATATGATGGCAGAATATAGTATTAATGGTAAGACAGTGATTAATGGCAGTGTGGAGGATCGGAGGGATCTTGGGGTCTGAGTCCATAGGACACTCAAAGCTGCTACGCAGGTTGACTCTGTGGTTAAGAAGGCATATGGTGCATTGGCCTTCATCAATCATGGGATTGAGTTTAAGAGCCGAGAGGTAATGTTGCAGCTATATAGGACACTTGGAGTACCGTGCTCAATTCTGGTCGCCTCACTACAGGAAGGACGTGGAAAGCATAGAAAGGGTGCAGAGGAGATTTACAAGGATGTTGCCTGGATTGGGGAGCATGCCTTATGAGAATAGGTTGAGTGAACGCGGCCTTTTCTCCTTGAAGCGACAGAGGATGAGAGGTGATCTGATAGAGGTGTACAAGATAATGAGAGATATTGATTGTTTGGATAGTCAGAGGCTTTTTCCCAGGGCTGAAATGGCTAGCATGAGAGAGCACAGTTTTAAGATGCTTGGAAGTAGTTACAGAGGAGATGTCAGGGGTAAGTTTTTTTACACAGAGAGTGGTGAGTGTGTGGCTGCCGGCGGCGGTGATGGAGGTGGAAACGATAGGATCGTTTAAGAAACTCCTGGATGGCAACATGGAGCTTAGAAAAATAGAGGGCTATGGGTAAAGCCTAGGTAGTTCTAAGATAGGGACATGTTCGGCACAGCTTTGTGGGCTGAAGGGTCTGTATTGTGCTGTAGGTTTTCTATGATTCTATGTTTCTAAAGAGTTTATATTTCCCTTTAAATTTCTATTCTAGAAAATCTCTTCTGATGCTTCTTCACTGCATTTTCTTTGAAAAAAGACCAAAACTGTTCTCAATACCTGAAGTGTGATCTTATTAAGTTAATATTCAAATTTAACAATAATAATGTAAAGTTAATATAATTTGTTTCAACAATATGGTGCGCACATTAGTTTGCATTTAATATGGATTTTAACTTATAAACTTTTTATTTTCTTTTTGTTTGTTTAGCTATACAGTACTTCTCTATTTCATGCAGATGGTCCCTTAGAACTCAGCTTCTCTCTGTTGTCCCTTTATTACTGAATTTTTAGGTTACAGACAATTATGTAGAAATTGTTACTTTCCTCTCTTTCTCTCCCTCAATTTCCATCTGCTCATTCCTCCCTCCAGTTTGCATCAATTCTCTTCACATATACATCAATGTATTATTGTGAAATGCATCAGTTCTGAATTTAAGAAATAGGAATTCACGTTCAATGTTAAAATTCCTCCAGCATTATTATAATTTATACTTTATTGTTGCCAAACAATTGATACTAGAACGTACAATCATCACAGCGATATTTGATTCTGTGCTTCCTGCTCCCTTGATTACAAATTGATAGTAAATATTAAAAATTTAAATTATAAATCATAAATAGAAAATAGAAAGATAGAAAGTAAGGTAGCGCAAAAAAACCGAGAGGCAGGTCCGGATACTTGGAGGGTACGGCCCAGATCCAGGTCAGGATCCGTTCAGCAGTCTTATCACAGTTGGAAAGAAGCTGTTCCCAAATCTGGCTGTACAAGTCTTCAAGCTCCTGAGCCTCCTCCCGGAGGGAAGAGGGACAAAAAGTGCGTTGGCTGGGTGGGTCGTGTCCTTGGTTATCCTGGCAGCACTTCTCCGACAGCGTGTGGTGTAAAGTGAGTCCAAGGACAGAAGATTGGTTTGTGTGATGTGCTGTGTCGTGTTCACGATCTTCTGCAGCTTCTTCCGGTCTTGGACAGGACAACTTCCATACCAGGTTGTGATGCACCCTAGAATAATGCTTTCTACAGTGCATCTATAAAAATTAGTGAGGGTTTTAGGGGACAGGCCAAATTTCTTTAGTTTTCTCAGGAAGTAAAGGCGCTGGTGGACCTTCTTGGCAGTGGACTCTGCTTGGTTGGACCAAGTCAGGTCATTTGTGATATTGACCCCGAGGAACTTAAAGCTTTTCTATTTACTGTTGAATTTATATGTATGACTGTTAATGCCACTGCGTTCATCAATCCGCACTCCGCCAAAACCCCATCCATCCAATTGCTTTCTATGTTCACTGTACAATATGTTGGATTACTTGGTTTATTCGGTATCCTCTTTCTTTCTGTCTTTACTGTTACTATTTTTCTCTTCATTTGTCTTTTCATGTTTACTTTTGGGGTTCTTTATAAAAATAGATATAATTCATCTGCTCAGTACCTCATCCATTTCAGTATAACCTCCACTAAGGTTAGTTTACTCTTTCCTGAATTCAGAATAAGGAGCTTAGAGTAATTTGTATAAAGGTATCATTTGTAGGAAGGTAATGTTATCATTGAGCAGGGTATAAGATTGTGATTTCTGGCTATCTTTCAGTGGGAGAAGATAGAATTAAAATGAAGGGGAAAATAGATTAACAAAGTCATAGTTAAAGCACGAAGCACCAATGAATGAGTAGTAATTTGCAAATTTATTATATTCATCTTTGATTACATTATCAACAGTATTTTGTGTGCATGTATAGAGGCTGTTCATTAACTTGGTAATGACTCAGCGTTGAAGTCAGTTCTGATATAACTCTTAATTATAAAAATTCATGGATAGTTATACAGTGTAATCATTTACCTTGTAACCAAGATCTGAACTGTCCATCAATTAAATGGCATCACATATCACATTTGTTTGAAATGACCCACCTGAAAGATGATATATTAATGGATTTAAAGCTCTAAATTAAGGTGCCCCCCCTTTACAACAGATGAATCAATGGCTTGTTTTACAAACCTTGTGCACATCAGTTTTATAGCGTTCGTGGAGGAAATTCTTCAGAGCTGCTTTTGTCGCTGGAAGTGTGGTTTCAATCCCATTTATCATTTATAGTTTTATCATAATAAAAACTGTAAAACTGAAAAACACGGGAAGAGCTGAAGCTCCTGTTATAATTTGAGTAGGTAAGGCTGAAGAGGCAGCAAACTGTTGTACTGTTGGTAATGTAAGACTATCAAAATAAAATCCTGGTCTTGTTTGCGTAAATCAATTTCCTACTTAGAACCAAAAGTAAGCAACAGAGAAAGCCAGATCGCAGGTCAGTTCTGCACTTCCTAGTCTTTTGGATGAGGAGATGGTTTGTTTTTGGGAGACGCCATCAAAAACCAGCAGTAAAGCCAACATGAGGCACCAAGACCAAAATATATCTGCTTGAGCCTCTTCCACTCCTAAAACAATTTCACACTAAACTGACTGAAGAGAAAGCTACAATCTTTCCGAGACCCATGGAAAGTTCCACTGATATGTACTGGTAATTAACGAAGGATCCCTTTAATTTCTGACAGGGATCTTTTCCATCTATGTATAAAAGGCAGCTAAAATTGAAGCCACTGAGAGATTGTGGGATGTTGATGGTTTGTCAGCTGCTGTCTCTGAGCATGTTAAAGTTATCATTTCAAATAGGGGCATTTTAGTTGAGTTAGATATTCCAGCAACAAAATTTCACAATGACCCAGATGCTTATTGAGGAAGCCTGACTAATTTAAATTTTTGTTACAGTTCCAGGAAAGAATGAAGTAGACAAGTCCTCTATTATTTTCTAACTTCCTTGCTTTCTTTCACATCGGGGTGGGGGGGGGCACAGTCCTGAAATTGACCCTAAAACTTGTGTTTGGCATTATCAGAATAGGAAGTACTGGAGTATATTTAACGTTGGACACCCAGGTTCAATCTTTAATAAAGACACATTATATACAGCATTGGATAAATGTTGTTTGTAGCTCCCAGCTATATTACAGACCACGTCCTGGGTAACAAGTGGTTCACAGAGATATAAGGTAGATTGCAAATGTTAGAAATCTGGAGTAAAACAGAGTAACTCAGCAGGTCAGGTAGCACCTATAGAACAGTCAACATTACAGGCCGAGATCCTTTATCAGGATGGGTTCCATCTTTCAAGATGTCCATAAGTTGATGTGGTTTATAAGTCGGAAAATACAGAGAAATCACATGATATGGTTACCATAGCTCCATAGTAATGCAAGGAATGGTGTCGACACACAGTGGCAGCGCCAGAGATTTTTTCTTGCTGGTGCTACGGAGGGGCTGAATGATTCAGTGACGGTGCTGAGGGATGCACTGTATGGTAATATGTATTCGCAAGGCCAGACGCATGGCGTTAAAAAGTCAATTTCACACATTATGTGCCTACTATAAGTGCCTCTGTTGATTCACAGGCAACAACAATTGATAGATCTAATACAGAAGTGAACTGTTACAGTATCAACAGCAGTGGAGACATCCTGGGCTACACAGAGCATAAACAAAAACAAACAAACAGAGCATCTGAGCAACAGCGGACAACATGAATCACGCACCAATCCCGCAATCGGCGTCAAATGTGTGCTTTTCAACTGAAAAACACAACATGAACCCACTGCTATTCGCATTACATAGACAGCAATGCCAAAACATACACCATTATTAAAGTCAAATAAGGCAAACAACAGATGCAAGGCTTTACCAGGAGTTGGACAAATCGTACTCTGACCATGCAATACCTCAATTAATTCGGCTATTGAATTTAAAACAAAAATCAACAGAATCACTGCTTGGAAGTCTAAGCAAAACCAGTAGGCTTAATAGCAGTAAATGTAATATTTTATGATTTGCAGGAAACATAAGGACTATGGGGTATCCACCACAAAATAATAATAATAATCAGCATTAATCTTGGCCCAAATTTTTTAAAAGTCAACTGCACTCACCATTAATGTTTTCAGAGAAGCACAATCCATCTGTTGTTGTGATTGGTGGCGAAAGCATCAAAGATTTTCTGGATGTCACTGTCTGTCCTTGCTTTTGTTTTATTTCCAGCAGACGCCGAACCTGATGTAGCTCTGCAGTCAGGTTCACTTCAGTCACTCCATAGTATTGGGCCATTGGCCAAAGACAATTCTTGTCTAGGAAGAACTTGTGTTTGGGACTCAATGCTGAGACTCCAAGCAGAACACCCCCAGTCTCAATTGAGAACCGTCCTTTCATTTCAGTCAGAAGTCTGTCTATAACTGGATAGAAACAGTGGTTGCAAAGGTCATCAGAGGATGTGACAGGTGTGCGTTCAGTTTGGGCCTCAACAACAAAATCATGTAGGTGGCGGGGTGGCTGGGCCTGTCTCCTTTCATGTGGTCTGCTCTGTATACCGGCCTTGACGCACAGGTCCCTAGCTCTTGTCTGAATTTCACTCCATGATTCCTCCCCCCGTTTTGCTGAGAGTGCATCGATAACAGACTGAGCCAATTCCACAGCGGATGAAAGCTCCAAACTGGGAGATTGTAGCTGGTCTGACATGAACTTGGTGATTCAGAATAAATCCTCAGACAGAGTGAGAAGTAAAGCAAACTGTTCATCAATCAGTCCATTTACAGCTCTGGCCTCCGTCTTCCTCCGTGCATTTGCTTGACCCATAATATCCTGTAGTGTAGCTAGAATGGCAGGGAGTGATTTCCTTATAGCCCACAAAGCTGTATACTGCCATGCCCAGCGTGCATCTGACAATTTCTTCAACTCCACGGGCTGTGCAGTTGATTCCAGTTCTCTCTGTTTCTTCATGAAAAGATCGTGGGCAACAGAGTTTGAAAAGAAGTTGTAAAGCAGCTGCACAGTTTCAAAAAACTCACCCGCTTGTGGTACATTGCTCACAACATCCACTAAAACAAGGTTAAGTCTGTGAGCATGGCAGTGTGTATATAATGCCTACGGGACCTCTTTCCTGAACCTCTCTTGTACCCCGTTATTGCACCCGGACATCACTGCCGCTCCGTCATAACACTGACCTATACACGCATTCTTATCAATAACACACTGGGCAAGTGTCTATTCAATGCTTTTAAGAAGCGACTCTGTGTCCAACCCTTCTACTGGAGTGAAGCGCAAGAATTCTTCAAGCACTGTTTCGTTATTCAAATACTGCACCACCACCGATATTTGCTCCTTTTTACTCAAGTTTTTACTTTCATCCACCATGATGCCAAAATATCCAGCCTCTGATTTCTGCACTTATTTGACGTCTGACCATATCTGCCATAATGCCCATAATTTCATTTTGGATATAGTGATGGGTGTTTTTTGCATTTCCAGGATTGTCCTCTATTTTTTTAGCTACAGTCTTATCAAACTTCCCAATTACACTGAGCAACTCAATAAAGTTTCCCCTATTGCCAGATCCATCATCCTCCCAGTGTCCTCGCTGGGCAATGCCTTGGCACGCAGTATAGTATAGAGACTCAACTACTGCTCTCATATACTCACGATTTTCTTGGACAATCTTTGCATGTCCTTTGTCAAGCATATTTCCCAATCTTGAACCGTCTTGTTTTCTCAGTCTGAATTCGGTCCATGCCTCCATCGCAAACTTATGAGCTGCACTTACATGGTTGGTTTCGAAAGCTGTTGTAGCTTTCTGCCAGTTGCGGTAACCGGTGACAGCGAAGGTAGACTCAGAATGGAACCCATGTCCTCCACACAGGAAATGCCTGCATGCGAAGCAGAATATAGCATCTTTTATGATTGAATATTCCAGCCTGGAGTACAGGTCAAACCAGCCACGAATAAAACTCCTTTGCTGATTGACAAACTGTTGCGAAGGGTACTTTTTCAATGCTGGCCAACAGGGTCCTTCCTCAGGCTGCTGGCTAACATCGCTAACAGTATTCCCACTCGCACTAAGAGTGGCTTCATCCACGTTCTCTTCTGAATCCCGCTCCATTTCTTGTTCCTCTACTTCGCCCTCGCACTCCTTCAATGAACTGCTGTCGTCCTCATCCCCACTTACTTCTTTCTGCATGTCACTTTCAATTAAGACATGCTCAGGCTGAGACACCACTGATTCCTCTGGATGAGGTAGTTTTCTGACTAAAACTCGGTCCATTTTTCACGCCAGCCAAAGTAATGCACGTGCCAAATCGACGCTAGCTTCCAAAAGAACAATGTGCACGTGTGGCATCCGTTAGTCTCGCGAGACAACAGATCTGCGCCTGGATGTATACTATCAATCTCTCGCGTGAGTGAGAGTGAGTGACATCACCACCTTAGATCAGCTTAGACATTGACAACGAACGAATAAGCAGAAGTGTAGAGTGGATCTGACAGAGTTTATAACTTTATTGTTGCGTGGGTGCTATGGTAATTGGGGGCGCTGTTTCACTAGATCAGCTGGAGAAAAAAGCTGTATTCAAAACTATACAGAGAAAGCAAAGCAGCTGCAGTTAATTTCTTGGTGGTGCTATGGTGGGGCTATTGCAATTTCTGCTGGGGCTATAGCCCCAGCTAGCACCACCTTAGCGCCGCCCCTGTCAATGCACATAAGGCTGATAAGAAACAGAATAATTACTAAAAATTAGTTCTGCCAGTTGTAGGACCAAATGTGTTCATAGGTCAGGCTTTCTTAACCTGAGGAAAATCCCTTTATTTCATCAGTGTTGATTGAAATTAGATCTTTCAGGAGTGAGCTCAGTAAAAACTTACATACAGAAATGGTGGTGGAAGTTGAAAGCTCTTAACTGGTTGTGGCTACTTGGATAATTGAGATTTTTGTTAGCCAAAAGTATTAAGAGATATTGAACAAACAGGAGTAGCTGAAGTTAAGTTACAGATCAGCTAATGTCTCACTGAGTAGCAGAACAGGCTTGAATGGCGTACCCTTGGTTCCTGTAGTTCTAAATTTAATTTTCAAAATAATTAATGTATATAGAACCAAAATGACTAGGAGTTCTTAAAACATTGCAATAAACATAAATTTGATAGCAAAATGCTAATATTTCAGTCTAGTCTAATTTCCCATGTTTTAACTGTTAGATTTCCTACCATGAAGAGAATGGTTTGGTCCACTTTCAGGGCATTTTGCTAACAGGCCTTGTGAGGTTGATTTAAATTTAGGAAGCATCCAGTAAATAAACTGTAGTTAATGAATGCTTACCTAGTTTTAAGCTATGGCTTCATTTGTATCAGGCTGACAAACTATCAAATTCCACGGCACTAAACTACATCTCCCAATGCATCCGACCACACTGAGGCCCAACAAAATTTCTTATACAAAGGCAAATGTGGAGGAGAGAGTTTCACTTCTTGGAGGAGTATCTGTGTATCAAAGGAGACTTTGTAAACTTTAGATAACTATTGCAGCTACTGCTCCAGAGTGTTAAAATGAAAAGGAAAGTCCAGGATCAGATTTGTGTACTAACAATCATTCAAATAAATATTTCTGGCTCTTAAATGGAACAGCCGCTCTGTTGGGACTAATGGAAATTCAGTTCCTTTAACAATACTTTATGGCCTTAATACCAAACCAGTAGTATCAGCTAAATTGCTGTCTCCGATGGCTAGGAATGATGACCAGAACTATAATATCTGGAGCTAACCTAGAAGCAGTTGGAGGCTGTGAAAATAGCTCAACTGGCTTCTATAAAAAGAAGAGGTAGATGTGCCAAATTTGTACTTTTCTTTGTAATGTTTCTGGTCTTTATTAAAGATTTGAGTGATTACATTGAAACAGAAGACAAAAATAAATGAAGTTCTATTGCTGCATTTAACAATACTCCAGTGATAAGTAAAATAATCAGGTTACAAAGACTCCTTTTAAGTGCCTTAAGAAAAAAATATTTTGAGGATAATAGTACTCTTTTGAGGTGAAGGTACTCTTGAAAGGTAATAGTCCTCTCTGATAATCATTTAATCTGGTTAAATGGTATTTTTGGAATAACTTCTAATTCCAGCTGTAATACTGGAGATTTCAAAAGTGTCTTGCCTTTCTTGAAAATTGATCTATGTACTTTACTTTGCATCAAATATCAAAGATATTTATATAAAAGATTATATCTTTTGGACAACTTGATTCTTGGCACTTCAATATACTCTCAGTGGCCACTTTATGCGGCAGTTGCAAAAAGCCAATGGGGCCTGTCGGGACTCATTCTGCCGAGTGGGGGATCGCAGAGAGGGTTGGAGACAGTTCGTTGTGGAGCCTAAGCACCAGTTTTAAAAAGTGAGCGGGTCCTGTCAGGGCATGACTGCGGGGCGAGAGATTGTTTGTGTTGTTAGTAACTTAGCAAGGGCTAATAAGGTGTATGCAGAGTGGCTATTGTGTGACTATGCCAGGGTTAGAGAGGGAGGCCTTAGCTCAACAGACTTCAGCAAGAATGGGCGGATGTTCTAAATAAGTTTTCTTTTCTATTTCCTTTAGTCTATTACTATGTAGTTAGTGTGTTGAGAATGGATCCAGGGTTAGTGGTATGTTCTTTGTGTGAGATGTGGGAACTCTGGGAGACCTCCAGTCTCCCTGATAACTACATCTGCACGAAGTGCATCAAGCTGTATCTCCTTAGGGAACGTGATAAGGGTCTCTGGCTCTATGACTCAGAAGGGAAGGGGGAGAAAGAGGAGTGCAGATGTGATAGGGTATGCCGTAGTTAGCGGAGTGGACAGAACATTCTGTGGGCATGAATGAGATTCCCAGATGGCATGTTGTCTCCCAGGTCCCAGGATCAGGGATATCTCAAGTTGGGTCCACATTATTCTCAATGAGGAGGTTGAACAGCCAGAAGTCATGGTATGGTACATGTTGGTACCAATGACACAGGTAGGAAAAGGGATGAGGTCCTGATGAGAGAATATAGGGAGTTAGGTAGAAAGCTGAAAAACAGGACTTCAAGGGTAGTAAGCTCTGGACTGCTGCCTATGCCATGCACCAGTGAGGGTAAGATTTGGCAGAAGAATGTGTAGTTGAGGAATGGGTGCAGGGAGCAGAGTTTCATATTTCTGGATCACTGGGATCTCTTCTGGGGATGCAATGACCTATGCAAAAAGGATGGGTTACACCTGAACACGAGGGGGTCCAATATACTTAACAGGTAGGCTGGTTTAAATTAATTAGGCAGGGGGATGGGAACCGGAATGATCAGGCTGAGGATGGGGCAGTTGGTATAGATGTAGATTCAATGTATTGCACTGTTTTCTCATCGCTGTGCAGCTGTGGGTGTGTGACTGTACAGTAACGGAAATGCTACTGCACACATAGCCTTTGTTACCACGCAGCTGGAAGAAAGGCAGCCTGGAAAAAGTTTACGAAACGTGAAAGATTTTCTTTGTTGTTCTATATTTCATTATACCCTTCAATTAATAAATAAAATCAAAAGCGTGTGATACTTCAATTTTCATTCTAAATATTCATAGTACAGTATACATATTACAAAAAAAAAAGACATTTAAAGTGCCGTGCAGGTTTCAGGCTGTGTGAAAATTTCTTGCTCAGAGCAACAGTTGGTCTGCGCAGCTGCGAAAAAGAAGTTAGAGGGAACATTGGTGTGTAGTGAGACTGTGAGGAAGGACAGGCAGATGACAGGGCAAAATTGCAGTCAGTGGGATGAGTTGAAGTGTAACATGGAGGCAAAATTGAAAAGGGTGATGAATACAGGACTAATGATGAGATATTTGAATGCACATAATATATGGAATAAAGTAGATGATCTTGTAGCACAGTTAGAATTTGGCATTTATGATCTTGTGGGCATCATTGAATTGTGGCTGAAAGATGATTATAATTAGGAGCTTAACATCCAAGGACACACATTGTATCGAAAGGACAGGTAAGTAGGCAGAGGGGGTGGGGCGGCTCTGTTAGTGAAAAATAAAATCAAATCCTTAGAAAGACTGACACAAGATCGGTAGACATAGAATCGTTGTGGGTAGAGTTAAGAAACTGAAAGAGTAAAAGACCCTGATGAGAGTTGTATCCAAATAGTAGCCACAATGTCGGGTACAAATTACAATGGGAGATAGAAAATGCATATGAAAAGGGCAATGTGATGATAGTCATGGGGGAATTCAACATACAGATACATTGGAAAATTCAGGTTCATGTTAGCTTCCAAGAGAGGGAATTTATAGAATGCCTATGAGATGACAGCTATAAAAGCCATAAGGAGAGAAAAGATGAAACATGAAGGTAAGTTAGCCAATAGTACGGAAAACTTTTCTTTGGGTATATAAAGAGTAAAGGAGAGGTGTGAGTGCATATTGGACTGGTGGAAAATGATGCAGGAGAGGTAGACAAACTTAATAAGCATTTTGCGTCAGTCTTCACTGTGGAAGACACGAACAGTGTGCCAGAAATTCAAAAATGTCCTGGGGCAGAAGCGAATGTGGTCCTCTCACTAAAGAGAAGGTGCTTGCAAAACTGTAAATTCTGAAGGTAGGTGAGTCACATGGGCCAGATGGACTTCATCCCAGGGTTCCAAAAGAGGTAGCCAAAGAGATTGTGGAGACATTAGTAATGATCTTTCAAGAATCTCAAGATCTGGAATAGTTATGGAGGACTGGAAAATTGCATATGTCACTCCACTCTTTAAGAAGGGAAGGAGGCAGGAGAAAGGAAAATATAGGCCAGTTAGCCTGACTTCAGTGGTTGGGAAGATGTTGAACATCATTATTAACAATGAGGTTTCAGGATACTTGAAGGCACATGATAAAATAGGTTAAAGCCAGCATGATTTCCTAAGGAGCAATATTGCTGACAGATTTATTGGAATTCTTTGAGGAAATAACAGAAATAACAGGCAGGATAGACAAAAGAGAGCCAGTGGATGTTGTTTATTTGGATTTTCAGAAGACCTTTGACAAGGTGCCACACCTGAGTCCATGGTATTACAGGAAAGATACTAGCATGGATAGAAGATTGCCTGACTGGCAGGAACAGTGTTGAATAAAGGGACCCTTTCCTGGTTTGCTGCTGGTGACTAGTGGTATTCTGCAGGGGTCAGTATTGGGACCTCTTCTTTCCATGTTATATGTTACTGACTTGGATGATGGAACTGACAGCTTTGTGGCCAAGAAGGTATGAAGATAGGTGGAGGGGCATGTAGTTTGGAGGAAGTAGGGAGTCTGCAGAAGGGCTTAGACAGATTAAGAGAATGGCCAAAGAATTGTAGATATTGTAGAGAAGTCTATGGTCATGCACTTTGGTAGAAGGAATAAAGGCATAGACTATTTTCCATACAGAGAGAAAATTCAAAAACCAGAGGTGCGTAGGTACTTAGAGGTCCTCGTGCAGGACTTCCTAAAGGTTAACTTGCAGGGTGAGTCGGTGGTAAGGAAAACAAATGCAATGTTAGCAATCATTTCGAAAAGATTGATCAGACCTCATTTGGAATATGACGAGCAGTTTTGGCCCCCTTATCTAAGAAAAGATGTGCACACATCTTTTGCTACCATCATACTAAGGAATTTAAACTGCACACAAAAGGTTGTCACATTCTACCTCGTTGGTATGTTATGCATATTTCACAATTGTACAATCACATTTCCTTTTCTGATTTCTGATGTGGGTGGTGTTGGCAATGTGGAGTTTGCGAAGATTTGTCTGCATATTTTAGAATTGGCTTATTTATACAGGTTTTATTGAAGAAATTATTCAGTGCACACACGTTGTTGTTATTAGGCAAAAAATTGCCCAGCACAAGATTTTTGCACACATCGGTCATTACAAATTAGAGGGAACATCACTAACATTGGAGATGGCCCAGAGGATGTCCTCGAGAATTATTCCAGTAATGAAAGAACTAATATATGTAGAGTGTTTAATGGCCCAGGGCCTGTACTTGCTGGAGTTTAGAAGAATGGGAGGTGGGGGGGGGGGGAGTTGGAGGTGGATGTTCTCCTTGAAACTTACTGAATATTGAAAGGACTAGATAGAGTGGATGTGGAGAGGGTGTTTCCTATAGTGGGTGAACCCAAGACCAGAAGGCACAGCATTGGAATAGAGGGACGTGCATTTGGAACAGAAATGAGGAGGAATTTCTTTAGCTAGAAGGTGGTGAATCTGTGGAATTCATTGTCACATATGGCTGTGGAGGCCAAGATAATGGATATATTTAAAGCAGAGATTGATAGGTTCTTGATTAGTCAGGGTGTCAATGGTTACAGGGAGAAGGCAGGAGACTGGGGTTGAGAGGGATAATAAATCAGCCATGTTGGAATAGTAGAGCAGACTCGACGGACTGAATGGCCTAATTCTGCTCCTATGGTTTATGGTCTTTATTATGTATACCTGTACACCTGCTCAATAATGCAAATATCCAACCATCCATTCAAGTGGCAGCGACTCAGTGCGTAAAAGCACACAGACATGGTTGTTGTTCATAGCAAACATCAAAATGGGGAATAAATGTGATGTAAGTGACTTTGACCATGAAATGATCATTCACGCCAAACAGTTTGGTTTGAGTGTCTCAAAAACTGCAGATCTCCTGGGATTTTCATGCACAGCAGTCCCTAGAGTTTACAGAGAATGGTGCAAAGAACAAAAAAAAAATCCAGTGAGCAGCAGTTCTGTGCGTGAAAATGCCTTTTTAATGGGAGAGGTCAGAGGAGAATGGCCTGACTGGTTCAAACTGACAGGAAGGTGACAGTATCTGAGCACTACAACAGGAGTGTGCAGAACAGCATCTCTGAACACTCAACACACCAAACCTTGGAATGAATGGGCTACTACAACAGGAAACCACAAACGTACATTCAATGGCCTCCTTATTAAGTACAGGAGGTACACTGACTGTAGCATCAGGCTTGAGCTACCACAAATGATGTGTGCAAGTTTGTGCATTTCCTATTAACAAAGGCTGTTGAATGACATTTCAACATCCAAGTTTCAGGTTAGGGAAACAGGTACAAAGTTTTAGAAAATATCAAAAAAACAAAACAAATCATGATTCTGATTAGACTGAATAGCATAGGGAAGGAAATCTTCAATTTATTTAAAGATTTTAATTCTGAATTGAAGAGTAAAATCTGGGTGAGTAGAAATCTAAAATTAATTCTTGACACCAGGCACTAGTGTAGTGAAGACATCAATAGGTTGTGGAAGAGTCAGTGGAGAAATTATGGTTTTATATCTCAAGGACAAGTCTTCAAGTATGGAAGGCTAATCGGACTTTGCCTGACCTATACTGACGTGAATATCCTTTGTGATGTTGTAAACCAAAGATTAACATTTGGAGGAGCTGCGATCTCCGCAGTCCCAGAATACTTTCTGCAGCACCTTTGTAAATGCCACTTTAAGGCAACCACATTATTGAAATATTGCACTAAGTTTCACAATTTAGAAGCATAATGCAAGCATGATATACATGTAACATCAAACAATCTGCTGGAAGAACTTACCTGGTCAAGCAGAGTGTGTGGGAGGAAAGAAACTTGATTCTTCAGGTCGAAACTGGATCAGGACTGCTCCACAATCTTTTCCTTCCACAGATACTGCTTGACCCGCCGAGTTCTTCCACCAGATTGTTTGTTACTCCAGATTTCAGCATCTGCAGTCTCTTGTCTCTCTGTGATATATATGTAGTTGACTGTACACAGGGAGAAATACAAAAAGGATTTGCTAGAAGGGAGCACAGAAGAGCAGCACAGCAACATTCCATATAGGCTGATTGCTCTTATTTATGTTTCTACATCTCCGTTTCGCCAAATCTTAACCCCATTTAAGTCTGTCAGTGACATGTTTCCCTTGTCTCAATTCTACAGCAAAATATCATGTCCATCCTTACAACTAGCCTCTACCTTCTACAGGCAAACTAATTGTGGATCCATACAGCCAAGTTTCCCTGGGTCCCATGGCTCCTGACTTTCTGAATGAGTCTACCAAGGGGAACATTATGCTGTGATATACTATGTTCTCGTTGAACCCCTGCTGGCTGACAAGTCATGGGAAAGGCCATATACTAAATGAATAATAAAAAAAATCTTCAGAATCTTCAATATCCTCCATTGCAGTTCTAAAACTTAGTGAAGAGGAATTTCAGTTACAAATTCACATTGTGCTAATTATCGTCATTTAACCTCCTCTCCGCTCCTGCCACCAGTTCCTGCAGCTCATCCTGCTCCATCTCCTCCTCTTCCAGGACAAGAAAAAATAATGTGTCCATTTTTGGATACATTCAAGGAACAAAGCACAGGATAGTTGCAGTGCCAGAGGTACAATTACACGGATGCAATAGCATGGATGGCAGTGATGGCATATAAACCATCAAATCAAAAGGAATACTGTAACCCACAGGTCCCCAACCTTGGTTAATGGTCGTAGTCCATGGCAGAAAGGAGATTGGGAAGCCCCGCTGTAGGGCTGGAGTCATTGTTAGTGAATATATTTGGCAGATGATGAATGGCACCAGCCAACCAAATGGTTCATGCCCCCTCCCCCAGCCATCAACTAGTGCATTATCTCTTCATTCCTGGTCAGTCACTGCACTTCAGAAGATACCACTCCCATGCAGGAAGCCTTCTTCCTATTCCATGCTATGTCAAAGAGAAGGAGAGGTAGGAGACAGAGAATGTTTCTCATCCTTGTGTCTTTTTGCAGCTTGAACAGTAGGAGAGTTACTAGAATGTCAGTGGTCGAGGGTGAGTCATGATTTAAACTGGGATATTGTGTTTGGAAGTATGGATAGAGTAAGAGTTTGTGTGTACATGCGCACACATGTCAGCATGCATATATGAGTAAAGGAGTAGTATTTGAGAGGTTGTACAGCTCACCCTCACAAGTTCTATTAAATTTCAAACTCATTTTCCAATCAGCTATTAGTGTACTATCTATTTGTACAGCAGTCTGGGATCTCTTGACATCTGTATCACAGTGGATCTCCTTCCTTGCTTCCCTCTGATCACTAGCATCTTGGTGCCCTAATGAAGAAATCTGCAAGCTGTCTTTCTTTTCATCTCCACTGCAGGATCTTTTATCAAGCTGGCAGTCATAATGTAGTCTGTATTTATGTAGCTACAATGATAAGTGTGAACAAGAGCAGACACCCTTCTGAGATTTGTGTCAGCAAATTCCCTAAATTCAGTGAAATCACTGCAAGATATATTTGAATATATCACCCTTAATACATTTTTAAAGTTGCTTTGGGCCAATTTCACTATCTTGTCTGTGAACCAATTTGGTGTTAATATTATACAGCTTACTCAAAAAACCTGTAAACTCTAATTTCACAACTTTTCTCTCCGGGTATGTCTGATACTCTGTGCTTTTATAACTGCTGTACGTCAAATTCCAAGATACACCTTTCAAGAACCTTAGATTTTGACCTAGATATTGAACTAATACTATAATTTTGCAAAATCTCTTTATGTTCCGGAGAAAACTTTGCAGTAAAGAGTTTGCTAGTTAACAATTTTTAAAGTTCCCCTTACTGCAACTAGATGGCGCTATTAACTTTCTAAAGGCGTTGAGTCTATTAAAACTATTTTTCATCACCAGAAACAGCACAGAAGCTTCATCAATTTACTCAACAGAGCACAATTCAACAAGTAACATTATCTGAAGGAAACTAATTTTAGCAGCCACTTGATTTATCAAGAGCTTGAAGAAGCTGCAGAAGGTTGTGAATCTAATCAGCTCCATCTTGGGCACTAGCCTACAAAGTACCCAGGACATCTTGAGGGAACGGTGTCTCAGAAAGGCAGCGCCCATTATTAAGGACCTCCAGCACCCAGGGCATGCCCTTTTCTTACTGTTACCATCAGATGGGAGATACAGAAGCCTGAAGGCACACACTGAGCTATTCAGGAACGGCTTCCTCCCCTCTGCCATCCGATTCCTAAGTGGACTTTGAAGCTTTGGACACTACCTCACTTTTTTTAATATACAGTATTTCTGTTTTTGCACATTTTTTAATAATCTATTCTCTATATATATTGATTTACTTGTTTATTTATTATTATTTTTCTCTCTGCTAGATTATGTACTGCATTGAACTGCTGCTGCTAAGTTAACAAATTTCATGTCACATGCCGGTGATAATAAACCTGATTCTGATTCTGATTCTGAGAATTTTAGGTATTGCCTCAATTTCAAATTGGCATAACTGTGAACAATATAATTTTCTAAAGTTTCTAACTAACGTATTTAATATTATTGAATTAGAATATCATTTCATTCCATTTTTAGACACTTTTACATTCCACTCCTCAATCTAATGCAAAGGCCTGTGTTATATAAACAAACTGAGCTAATCCAGAATCTGCATTGTATCAGGATTTCCAAAACTGCATATCATTTCTTGACTTTTCCAAAGGCTGCCACAAAAGTTTGTTTTCTAATTCATCTAGGAATTAATAGGCCTTTTCTGAAAGATCTTACAGATTGGACTGGAACACTGAAGGGTAGGAGTTGCATCTGGTCGGTGAAAGAAGATCGCTCTGGTATTTGGATTGGTACAAGACCGAGAGGGCATTTTACAACAGATTGGCCATAGCATGACCTGAGATTTTCCCACATTCCAAGATACAGTGAAAAGCTTGTCTTGATACTACATTGATTGGCCTAATCTCAAATAATAACGAGGCAGCCTACAGATAAGTCATTACTCTGACTCAGTGGTGTCAAGAGAACAACCTCTCCCTCAACGTTGCAAAAACAAAGGAGCTGGTTGTGGACTACAGGAGGAATGGAGACAGGCTAACCCCTATTGACACCAATGGATCTGGGGTTGAGAGGGTGAACAGCCTTAAATTCCTCGGCATACATATCACCGAGGATCTCACGTGGTCTGTAATACCAGCTGTGTGGTGAAAAAAGCACAACAGTGCCTCTTTCACCTCAGGCGGTTGAAGAAGTTTGGTATGGGTCCCCAAATCCTAAGGACTTTCTATGGGGGCACAGTTGAGAGCATCCTGACTGGCTGCATCACTGCCTGGCATGGGAACTGTACTTCCCTCAATCGCAGGACTCTGCAGAGAGTGGTGCGGACAACCCAGCGCATCTGTAGATGTGAACTTCCTGCTGTTCAGGGTGTTTACAGAGGCAGGTGCGTAAAAAGGGCCCGAAGGATCACTGGGGACCCGAGTCACCCCAACCATAAACTGTTCCAGCTGCTACCTTACGGGAAACTGTACCACAGCATAAAAGCCAGGACCAACAGGCTCCGGAACAGCTTCTTCCACTAGGCCACCAGACTGATTAATTCATGCTGATAAAATCTTTACTCCTCATGTATGTGAAGGATGTAAGTAATAAAGTCAATTCAATTCAAATATACAGATCAAATCATTATTCATTACAGAGTGCACTGAGTTAGAATAAGCTAAAACAATGACAATGCAGAATAAATTGTAAAAGCTACCAAAAGAGTGCAGCGCAGATAGACAATAACGTTGAAAATCATTATGAGGCTAAGAATCCTCCTTATCATTGAAGAGTTCAAGAGTCTGATGGAGCCAAAAGTCTAGGATGACATCAAAGAACTTCAGTGCTCTTTTAGTACTTGCCTCCTGAAATCTTCTTTCCATCCATAACTGCTGTGAGATTTTATTCAATTATTTTGGCAAAGTGCAAATATTAGATGTTATAATGCCTTTCTACTCACCTTTGTGCCTGTATAGATTATGAGCAGATCTCATCATTTTCTGGAAACTATTAAAATGATGCTTTAAATAGCACGTAGCACAAAAATATCCATTATTTTGTAAAATAATCAGAAAAAGTCATCTACCTCATAATTTATTCCAATGGATATCAACATTGGAGAGCACGAAAAATTTTCTGACACCCTGGATACATCCAATAATGAAATTAAATTTAAAATCTAGGTTAACCTTCGAGTTGTTTACAGATTCCTATTCTGGATCTAAGGCTACAGTCTGCTAGACATTTCACTTTAATTGTGAATTGCGATCAACGGTCATGGTGAGGGTGATTTGTACCAGTATGGCAACTCATCTTAGACAGCACCTTTCAAACCTTTGACCTGAACTTGTTATTGGACAAGGGCAACAAAAGCACTAGCTGGAAGATGACTTCCAGGTCTCACACCTTTCTGACCTGGAACTCCCTTCATTATCAGCATTGTGGGTGCACCCACGCCGCAAAGACCGCAGCAGATCAAGGATGCTGCTCTTCAAGGACAATTAGTGATGGGCAATTAAATACTGGCCCAGCCTGCAAAGTCCACATTCCTTGAATGAGCAAATAAGTTATATCATCAAGCAATTGTATTAGAAAACTTACGTAAATTAATTACCCATCACTGTACTGCTGCTTCTAAGTTAACCTGATCCTGATTTCTATATTCTTCAGTGAATGCCTGCAAGAAAATGAGTCTCAGAGTAGTATATGTGACAAACATGCTTTGATAATAAATTTACTTTGATATTTGAATTTAAATAAGGGTCGATACTGGGTCTTTACCACCTTTATTAGTCTGACCTATACATGTGACCAAGTCCACTGATGTTGTTGATTCTTAAATGCTTCCTCAGTTCTGGTGCAATTGAGAGTGAACAATAAATATCAATATAGACAGTGACATCCATATCACATGAATAAATTTTTAATAAGTTTTTATCAATCCTCTGGAAGGCAACATTCACCAAGTTAACATCTTGGTTGGATGCTCAGAGAGGAAGCCTGCAGTTGAGGGCAGCATTGATGGCAGAGGAAGGGAAGCCCCTTTCTTTAAAAAAGGAGGACATCTCCTTCGTTCTAGAATGAAAAGCCTCATCCTGAGAGCAGATGCGGCGGAGATGGAGGAATTGAGAAAAGGGGATGGCATTTTTACGAGTAGTAGGGTGGGACGAGGTGTAATGAGAGTCCATGGGTTTGTAATAGACATCGTTGGATAAGCTGTCTCCAGAGATAGAGACTGTGAGATCGAGAAAGGGAAGGGAGGTGTTGGAAATGGTCCAGGTGAATTTGAGGGCAGGCTGGAAGATGGAGGCAAAGTGGATGAAGTTGATGAGTTCAGCGGGGGTGCAGGAAGCAGCACCAATGCAGTCATCGGCGTAGCATAGGAAAAGTGCAGGACGGTCACCTGTATAGGCTTGGAACATAGACTGTTCCACGTAGCCAACAAACAGGCAAGCATAGCTGGGACCCATACAAGCAGCAGTGTGATGCAAAACATGATAATCACAAGATCACAAGACAAAGGAGCAGAAGCAGGCCACTTGGCCCATCGAGTCTGCTCCGCTACTGCACCATGAGCTATACTATTCTCCCATCTAGTTCCAATTTCTGGCTTTTTCCCCATATCCCTTGATACCCTGACGAATTAGATACCTATCAATCTCCTCCTTAAACACCCTCAATGATCGGGCCTCCACAGCTGTATGTGGCAACGAATTCCATAGACCCACGACCCTCTGGCTAAAAAAATTCTCCTCGTCTCTGTTTTAAATGGGTACCCTCTAATTTTAAGACTGTGGCCTCTTGTCCTGGACTCACCCACCAAGGGAAAAAGCCTTTCCACATCTACTCTGTCCAACCCTCTCAACATTCGAAATGTTTCTATGAGATCCCCTCTCATTCTTCTATACGCTAATGAATACAGTCCAAGAGCCAACAAACATTCAAATATGGACATAACGCTCAAAAAAGCCGACAAATATAGAATGAAAAACAAATTAAATCAACTAGAGTAAGTATTTATCTCTATATTAAACAGATTAAAGGCAGTGCAAAGACAGAAATAAAAGTGAGGTAGTGCTCATGGGTTCAATGTTCATTTAGGAATCGAATGGCAGAGGGGAAGAAGCTGTTCCTGAATCTCTGAGTGTGTGGCTTCAGGCTTCTGTACCTCCTGCCTGATGGTAACAATGAGAAGAGGGCATGCCCTGGGTGATGGGGGTCCTTAAAAATGGATGCTGGCCTTTCTGAGGCACTGCTCCTTAAAGATGTCTTGGGTACTATGGAGGCTAGTACTCAAGATGGATCTGACTAACTTTACAACTTTCTGTAGCTTCTTTTGGTCCTGTGCAGAAGCTACCCTCCATTCCGCACTCCACCCCCCATACCAGACAGTGATGCAGCCTGTCAGAATGCTCTCCATAGTACATCTATAGAAATTTTTGAGTGTTTTAGTTGACAAACCAGATCTCCTCAAACTCCTGGTGAAATATAACCGCTGTCTTGTCTTAGTAGTTGCCTTGATATGTTGGGACCAGGTTAGATCCTCAGAGATCTTGACACCCAGAAACTTGAAATTGCTCATTCTCTCTGCTTCTGACCCCTCTGTGAGGAGTGGTTCATGTTCCCTTGTCTTACCTTTCCTGAAGTCCACAATCAGCTCTTTCATCTTACTGATGTGGAATGCATAGTTGTTGCTGCAACATTACTCAACTAGCTAGTATATCTTATTCCTCTACACCCTCTCGTCTCTATCTGAGATTCTACCAACAATGGTTGTATCGTCAGCAAATTTATGGATGGTATTTGAGCTATGCCTAACCACACTGTCATACATATAGAGAGTAGAGCAGTGGCTAAGCACACACCTCTGAGGTGCACCAGTGTTGATTGTCAGCGAGGAGGAGATATTATCACCAATTTGCACAGAACGTGGTCTTCCGGTTAGGACGTTGAGGACCCAGCTGCAAAGAGAGGAACAGAGGCCCAGGTTCTGTAACTTATCGATCAGGATTGTGGGAATGATGGTGTTAAACACTGAGTTATAGTCAATGAACAGCATCCTGACATAGGTGTTTGCATTGTCCAGGTGATCTAAGGCTTAATGAAGAGCCATTGAGATTGTGTCTGCTGTAAACCTATTGTGGCAATAGGCAAACTGCAATGGGTCCAGGTCCTTGCTGAGGCAGGAGTTCATTCTAGCCATGACCAACCTCTCAAAGCATTTCATCGCTGTTGGTGTGAGTGCTACCGGGTGATGGTCATTAAGCCAGCTCACACGACACTCCTTATATACAGATATAATTGTTGCCTTTTTAAAGCAAGTGGGAACTTCTGACCATAGCAGTGAGATGTTGAAAACGTCCTTGAATACTTCCACCAGTTGGTCGGCACAAATTTTCGGAGCCTTACCAGAGACTCCATCGGGGCCCGCCACCTTATGAGGGTTCACCCTCCTGAAAGGCAGCCTGACATCGGCCTCCGAGACAGAGATCACAGGTCACTGGTTGCAGCAGAGATCTTCACAGCTGTAGTTGTGTTCTCCCTTTCAAAGCGGTGCATTGAGCTCATCTGGTAGTGAAGCATCGCTGCCACTTATGCTGTTGGGGTTTGCTCAGTAGGAAGTAATGTCCTGCAAACACTGCCAGAGCTGATGTGCATCCGATGTCACCTCCAAGGTCACTTGGAATTGTTTCTTCACTCTTGAAGTAGCCCTCCGCAAGTCATACCTAGTTTTCTTGTACAGACCTGGGACCCCAGTCATAAATGCCACAGTTCTAGCCCTTCCCCTTGGTAAACAATGAATCTCCTGGTTCATCCATGGCTGTAGGTTTGGGAATGTACAGCATGTTTTCATAGGCACATACTCATCCACGCAGGATTCAATGAAGTCGGTAACAACCGTGACACACTCATCCAGATTTGAAGATGAATCCCTGAATATAGTCCAGTCCACTGATTCAAAGCAGTCCTGCAGGTACTCCTGCACCTCCCTGGTCCAAATCTTCTTGGTCCTCACTACTGGTGCTGTGGTCTTCGGTTTCTGCCTCTACTCAGGGAGCCGAAGTACAGCCAGGTGATCAGACTTTCCGAAGTGTGCATTTGGAACAGCATGGTAGGCATTCTCGATGGTGTTGTAACGGTGTGGCCCAGTGTGTTGTTTCCTCTGGTACTACGAGTGATTTGTTGATGGTAATTATTTAGTGACGTTTTCAAGCTGGCCTGGTTAAAATCCCCAGACTGATGGTGAAATTGTCATGAGTGCTGCTTCGTGCATGTTGATCCCATTGCTCAGATCATCCAGGGCCTGATTGAAATATAATACAGTCAATGAAAAACTGCAGACAAACAACTGATGTGCAAATACGAAAAGAAAACAAATAATTATAATGGTAATAAATAAATAATACTGAGAGCATGAGTTCCTTGGAAGTGTTGTGGAATCAGTTCATCATTGAGATAAGTGAAGTTATCCACGCTGATTCAGGAGCCTGATGGTTGAAGAGTAATAAATGCTCTGAGCCTGATGTTGGGGAACCCAAGGCTCCTGTACCCCTTCCTGATGGTTGCGGCAAGAAGACAGCATGGCCTGGACAGTGTGGGCCCTTAGCGACGGACACTGCTTTCTTGTGGCAGTGCTCCTTGTAGATGTTCTCAAAGGAGGGGAGGGTTTTGCCTGTGATGGATGGGGCCAGATCCACTATTTTCCGTAGGTTTTTCTGCTCTTGGGCATTGCTGTATTGCCAGCTGTATTAGCAATATTTAAAGAGCATTAGCAGATTGTAATCATTCTGTGATTTCATGGTTATCATTACTGGGATCTACTTCATTTAAAATTCCAGATTTATTGATTTAATTGAATATAAGTTCCATAATTGCCATAATGGAACTCTAAGTTGGGTATTTGGAACAGTGGCCCATACAAGCATCGAAACATAGAAAACCTACAGCACAATACAGGCCCTTCGGCCCACAATGCTGTGCCGAACATGTATTTACTTTAGAAATTACCTAGGGTTACCCATAGCCCTCTATTTAACCACCATAGCATATGGAATGGAACCATCTTTTAGCACAAGTTGACACTGTTAAAAAGTGAAAGACGAAAACCATCAACAATCTGGAAAATGGTCAGCATTTTCTTGAGTGTGTCGAACTTAAAGCAGCTAGTTAACACAATATCCATTAATATGTCTTTCTCACTGCATTCTCTATGGTGAAATACTGCACTTAGAAAAATGTAGTGAGGAATAGATGAAGAGGTGCTGAAGTAAGACATGAAGCCTGCGCCAATCATTAACAGCTACTCTCTTTACAGTTGTCTTTCAGGTATCAAAATGTGTGCAAAAGAATCCCAAGGAGATGGTGCACAGCAGATAAAAGTCTTTGACTTAAGTGCTGTACAGTGTACAGATGTTTAGTTCCATATTTACAGACGAGAAAGAATGCCTATTCATTTCAATGATTTTGTGGAGGTTGTTAAGAACATGGGCTTGAATTCTGGGCAGGGACAAGTATGAGCATTACATAAAGCAATTTCACTGTGAGAATTTAAAGTTAAAAATGATAAGAAAACATGCATTTACATAATCCCTTTCATAAACTTCGGGACATTCCAAAAAAACTTCACAGCCAGTGAAGCATTTGTGAAGTCTAACAACTATTGCAACTAATTTATGCACTACAAGCACCCACATTATGAAATGACCAAATTGATTCAGGGAATAAATGCAGGCCAAGAAATCAGTAATAACCCTCCTGCTCTCCTTTGAAACAACGATTTTTCTAACAAGTTTTAAAATGTCTGATGAGGCAAAACATCGCTAAGTACTTGACAGAAATATTTTAAAATAAATATTGACTCCAAACTACATCAGGCATTATAAAGGATAAAAAAAAAGTGGAAAAAGATGTGGGTTTTAAGGAGCTTCTTAAAGAAAGAAAAAGTAAGGGACCAGATATATTTAGGGAGAAGACACCAAAGAGTAAGGGGTGAAAGTGTGGCTGCCAGTAGATGAGCAATTAAATTTGGGGATGATCAACGTCCAGAAATTGGATGGGCATCAACCCCTTGGAGATTTATAAGCATGAGAGAACTAAGGAAATATAAAGTGGTAAGGCCATGAGGTAACTTGAAAACAAAAGAGACAATGTTAAAAATCTGAGGTGACCATGAGAGTGTAATTCTAAAACCACAGTTGAGAGAATGGTACTAGTCGGGATGCAAAGAATAGATTTTTGGACAACTACAAGTATTTTAGGATAGTGTGTTAAGGCATATTCTGGAGTTAGAGTATGTAGCAAATATTAATTTCAACAGCAGCCGTGCTTCAGATTTGAATGTGGATTGCAGATTGAATTTAAAACTCAGAACACTAGGCTTCCTGGATCTGCAGGCTGGGGTCAATTGCAAACAAAGAAACAGGTTAGAGCTCAGATACCTGCATATGCATGAATATGACCTGGAGTCCATGGGGATTAGCATTCATTTTGGGTGTCTGGAGAATGGGCGCAAAGAGGGAGGTGCTTGAAAATGATATGTAATTCAAAGGAAGCATTGTAGATAGAATTGTCTTGCTGTTACCTTTGACCTTTAGCATAAAAAATGTTTTGTAATATTGGGTCGGGCAGGCCTCTTCTTCCAAGCGTGTCTCTAATTATGATGCCTGCTGCTCACTTTTGTTAAATAAACACTTCTATATCCACTAGCTTCAGTGCCTGGACTGAAATAATCAATTCAAGAAACAACTTCAGCATGGACAGAGACTTTAGCAATGAGGAAGGTGCAGTGTCAGCATCGTTTATAGAGGTGGAAACGGACAGCCTGTGACGGAACACATGCGTCATCTGTACCACAGCTTAGGATCATGATACCAAGATTACAAATAGTCTGGTTCTGGTTTGAACAGATGCCTGAAAGTGGTTTGGAGACATTGGCTAGGGAAAGAAAATTGTAATGAGCATCAGCAACTTTTTCTGACGATAAGGTTAAGTGGGAAGCACCAGGAGAAGGATTTTCAGAGGCTTCACGATGATTTAGATAGATTGTGAGTGGATGACAGGTGGACTATAATGTGAAATATGTGAGGAATGTTAGAATGGTGAAATGTGTTTTTTATGGTGAGACTGTGAAAGGTGTTGATTTTAAGATGGACTTGGATGTCCTAGTACACAAGTCAGTGAAAGTTAACAGTGAAGTCCTGATGAAGGGTCCTGGTCCAAAATGTCAACTGTTAATTTGTCTCCATAGGTGTTGCCTGATCTGCTGAATTCCTCCAGCATTGTGTGTGTGTGTGTGTGTGTGTTGCTCTGGATTTCCAGTATCTGCAGAATCTCTTGTGTTCGTGAAGTTTAACATGCAGGTGCAGCATGCTTTCAAGAACACAAAAGAGTGTGTTGGCCATTATTGCATGAGGATCCACATCCAAGGCTCTGGTGAGAGTGCTGGTGGAGTATTCTATACTTGCTTCATCGCTGCTCCAGGAAGAGCATTCTAACTGGCTGCATCACCGTCTGGAATGGGGGTTGGGGGGCAACGGGGCTGCTGCACAGGATCGAAGTGAGCTGCAGAGAGTCGTAAACTTAGCTCCATCATGAGCAATAGCATCCGTAGTATCCAGAACATCTTCAAGGAGCAATGCCTCCAAAAGGCGGTGTCCATCAACAATGACCCCCATCACCCAGGTCATGCCTTGTTCTCATCGCTAGCATCTGGAAGGAGGTACAGAAGCCTAAAGTCACACACTCAACGATTAAGGAACACCTTCATCCCTTCTGCCATCAGGTTTCTAAATGGACATTGAATCCATGAATACTATCTCATGACTTTTTATTTTTATTTTTTGCACCACTTGTTTAACTATTATATATATCGAACTGTAATTCAGTTTTTTTCTCTATTAATTTGCAAAGTCAGCAGATTGTACAACACATACCATGATTAGAACATTAGAACATTAGAAAGATTTTGACAAGAACCAGCCATTCGACCCAACAAAGCTTGCCAAATTCCTATTCTCAAAGTGTGTTGAAATAACTATTAAGTTTAGATTTGAAAGTCTCTCAGGTACTACTCTCAAGTACACAAGCAGATAATTTGTTCCACATGTCCACAACTCGCTGTGTAAAGAAATGCTTCCTGATGTTAGTCTGAAACCTCCCTTTAACCAGTTTCCACCTATGGCCCCGTGTCCTCATTGATGTATTAATTTTGAAGTAGCATCTGGTATCCAACTTACTGGATGATTTTGAACACTCCTAACATGTGTCCACTCATTCTACGTCTACTTGGGCTAAAAAGATTTAATTCCTTCAATCTTTCTTCGCAGCTCATACCCTGCAGGCCTGGCATGAGTCTCCTTGCCCTTCTCTGAACTCTCTCTGGTGCCTTCACATCTCTCACAAAATATGGAGACCAAAATTGTACAGACTACTTAAGGTGTGGCCTCACAAACACATTATACAGCTTAAGGAAAATGTTTCTTGACTTGAACTCCACTGAGCGCATCATATAGCCCAAGATTCTATCAGTATTCCTAATTACTCCTGTGCATTGTGTAGATGTTGATAGTGATGAATCTACTAGGATGCCCAAATCCCTCTCATACAGTGTACTTTCTAACTCAAGACCTCCCACTGAACAATTATATCTAGTACTTCTACTTTTATGTATACTTTTCATTTACTTACATTAAATTTCATCAGCCATTTATATTTGCCCACATCTGGATTTTGTTTAGATCTAACTGTCACCTGATTCTGCTACCTGCATGTTATCAACCCGTTCCCCTCATTTTGTGTCAGCTGCAAACTTTACTAGTTTATTTGTTATGTACTTATCTAGATCATTAATGTACATTAAAAAAAGCCTTCTGGAAGTACAAGTAAATTATATCAACCGCTCTATTGTTATCATACATTTTAGTTGCCTCTTCATAGAACTCCAGTAGATTAGTAAAACATGATTTCCCCTTTTTGAACCCATACCATCTTTCTGCTAACATGCCTGTTCTTATCAGCTGCCTTTGCATTTCATTCTTTATTAACGTTTCCATTATCTTACCTGCGATACAGGTTAAGGTTACTGGTCTATGGTTACCAGTGTCAGTCCGGTCACCCTTCCTATTACTGGAACAGCAGAGGCCCATTTTCAGTCCTGATTCTCATTCTGATTCTGAAAGATATAGTTGCAAAAGTGGTGGTAGAGTGTTGAGTCACCAGACTGATTCCTGGGCTCGCTGGTTTTTACATGAGAGTGACCAGTCTAGCCTATACTTCTGAGTTTAGCGAGTGATCTCATTGGTGAGTCCCTTTGTAGGTTGGGGTCAATAATGATTGCTGCATCCCAGCTGACTAAGTGATACACAAGCCAGGGCAGTACAATGTGGAAAGCAAGCTGTTGCCAATACAGCAGGCTGCCCCTCACCATGCAGAGATGAATCCGAAGAAATGGTAGAGGCTAATACAGTTTGGCACGAGCAGCATCCCAGAAGTTGTCAGTGTTTCAGTGTTGAGCTCAGTGTAGGACTGCCTTAGGGACGGCAGCTCCAGATTTTTCCATGGGGTTTACCCCCAGAGCTTTCCTCATAAATGAGTTTTGCAGCAAGGCAGGTTTGAGATCAAAATTTTCCTTCTCCTCGGTGAGCTGCCAACCACCAGCTGTCGAGCCCCTTCTGCCCAAAGCAACTAGTTTTAAGGCTTCAGTAACCTGCCTTTCCCCCTTCCTCTGTCGGTAGAAATAGTTCTGCTGGCCTCAGTAGTAAGCCACACATGAAGCTAGGAACTGGACTTGGTTGCAGAGCCCATTTCAGGTGCACGCAGTTGGGAGCATTTAAAAGGTAGTGGGAGCTTATCCCCACTACCACATCCAGCTAAAACAACCTTAAGGAACCCATTAAATGAGTTCTCATTGAAACATATAGTATCCTTCCGTGCTTCATAGGCAGGAAGCAAGGATGACTCTTCCCCTGGTTGATGTGACTGGAATTAGGGGTCGTGGTATCAGGACAGTCGTAGTCTAAGAGTTCAGCTATTCTGCATTGAACTAAAATGTCTTCACTCAGAAGAGAGTGAATAATTGGAATTCTCCACTGAAAAGGCAGTTGTGAGGTAGTTGCTCAATATTCTAGACAGAGATCAATAGATGTTTAGATATTAAGGAAATCAAGGCATAAAGATTGAATGCAAGAAACTGGAATTGATAAAAGACCAGCCATGGTCTTATTTAATGGAGCAGGTATGACGACAAAGTGACTTCAGTATTTTTTTCATTTCAAGACAAGCAAATTGACAAACACAACAGACAATTGTCACTACAGTTTATAACATTTCCCGTCCCCTTTCAGGACCTGCTTCTGCCAAGAACAGGTGCATTTCTGCCTGCACAATCTTATCCCTTTCTCCCTTGCAGGATAACATGGCGCAGGCAGAAATGCGCCAGTGGCGGGCAAATATCTAGTTCTGGTGTGAGAGAATTCTAACCATATAAAAGTTTATGATCACGATGACCTTGACAACTGGTGGCTAAGCATTCACTGCTTTGCTCGGGGTTACAGTTATGACTGAAGGTGGTATATTTAATTGCGGACGTTACTGAATGTTTCTCACAACCTGTTCCTCTATGATGCTTGGTATGAGGATTGGTCACTGAAGACCTTTTGTAGACATAGCTTCCTACTTAAAGCCCCTTTCTCAACTCTCCCCTCAATAGGTGCGCACACATACGCACACGCCTACCCTTTCTGAGTAGCTCGTTCTGCTTTTCTTCCCCTCCACTCATCTCTTAGGCACGTAGTACTCCAAAGGGAATGAAAAATATTGTACTTATTTTTGAAAACTACAAGTAGATGCAGAATCGCCAACATCAAGAAAATGTCCTTTAACACTTGCTGTGACATTTCTTTCAGACTCCAACAGTTAAAAAAATTCTAGACAGTACACACACATGGAAAACTGTAGCAACCGTTTATATTAATCAGTCACCAGCTGACCTTCAAATAGTTGATGAATGCTTTAATTTGTAATGATGCGGATGTATCCAACTCTGTTAGGTTAAAAGGCAGAGTTATCGCAGCAATAAGCTCCAATATGACATCATTTTCAGCACTCCCCACTATTTTTATTTATTTTGCTGGGTACCAGCTTCTCTGACAAGTCCACCATTTATTGGCAATTTCCAGTGGACCTCCAAAAGACGCACTCCCAAAAGGCCATTGAAAATGAACTTCCAATATTAAGATAATCTAAATGTAGCAATGACACCATTTCCAGGTTAAGATAACAGGTGAAACAATGAATCTGCTGATGGTGTTCTCCTGCTATCCTTATTGTCGGTGGTGGAAGTCGTGGTTCTAGGAGGAGCTGCTAGAGGAGGCAGGCAAGTAACGGCTGTGCTTTTTGCAGATGTCACACCCTGTACTAATGATAGTGTAGGGAATAAATCCTTAGAATAAGGTATATGGTATCAATTAAGCGGGCTACTTTGTTCTAGATTATGGCGAGCTTTCTGAGTGTTCTTGAAATAGTATCCATTATTTCATCATACTTCTGATGCTGCTGACATTTGCTTTGTAGATCATGCTATAGGATACCTTGCTTCTGACTTGTTCTAGCGACCACCATATTTATGTGATTGTCCAGTCAAGTTTCTCTTAACAGTGGCCTCCAAGATGTTCACAGCAGAGACACAACAATGGTAGTGTCATTGAATGTTAGTGGTTAGTGACCACATTCTCTCCTGTTGGACATGGTTAGTGCAGGTATTTCTGTGGTGTAAATGTTAGTTGCAATATGACATCCATGCCAGACTGTTGTCTAGAATGTGGATTGGCCACACTTTTATTCATCTTGCTGACGTTAATAAGCAGTTAAATTAGAAAGGTCCTTTATTTTTTTGAACAAGACAGTTTGGGGCAGTTTTTTTTATATTGTCAATAAGATTGTGGCATCACAACTTTACTGAAAGAAGCTCAGCTACAGACACAAGCATAAGCTACCCCCAAAATCCATAAGGTGTAGGAGCAAAGTAACCATTTGGCCCATTGAACGGCATCGTCATTCAATCGTGGCTGATTGTTTTTTTTCCAATCCCATTCTCCCAGCTTCTTCCTATACCCTTCACCCCTTACCACTCAAGAACCTATCAACCTCTGCCTTAAATACAACCATTGACTTGGCCACAGATGATGTGCAAAATTTAAGTGTATCAGTTAGGGCACTATACCAGGCCAGTGTTCTTTCAAGTTTAGAAGAATGAGGAGGGACCTCACAGGACTGCTCAGAGTTACATTGTCAAGCTGTACAGGAGTGAAAGGAGGAGAATGCAGAATCCCCACCAGCTCCTGTGGCATTCTGCACCATAGGTGGTGGGGAAAGCAAAGTGATTAAACATATTGTAGTGGACACAGATTTCTCAACACAAAAGCCATTGTCCCTTTATCACATATGCCCTAGCCTTGTCTGACTTCCCAAAATGCATCACCTCACACTTCTCAGGATAAAATTCCATCTGCCAATCGTCACCCAAGTTTCCATCAAATCTACTTCCTGCTGCAGCTTTAGACAACGTCCCTCATAGTCTGCAGTCCCTCCAATGTTCCTGTCATGCATAGACTTGCTAATTTTAATCCCTACCTTCACAATAACATTATATATATATATCACAAACAGTGGGATATATGCATAGTACCTCTGGTGAAGGGGTTAGTTGTGTCTAGTCCGGGGCAGCTCACTGGCCTTTGGCTCCCACCAGACACTCAGCTGTCCCCTGTGGCTCCAAGTAGCTGTTTGCATGTGACATCAGCGACACCCCGCTACACCACTTCAACAGGTTGGCTAAAGCAGATGAGGGTAGCTGGCGGCCTCATACCCCGGTGAGATAGGGACATGCTTGTCTTAGCATGTGAACTTAGCTCTAGCAGACTGGGTGGATGAGATCTACAGTGAGATCGGATGGCTAGGAAGGTGATACTTCAATACTCCATGGAGAGCGAAGGGCATGACGAGGCACAGAAAATATCGTGATCATCCACTGCAACCAAGGAAGACCTCAGTTTGTGACGCTTGTTCGTACCACTGCACCGGGACTTCTGAGGTCAAGAGAGTGGAACTCTCCTACACAGGATTCCTGTCATTGTCGGACATGATGGACAATCACCATCACTAACAGCAAAGGTCCATCAATGATCTCTGCAGTATACCACTAACAGCCTTACAATATTATAGAAACATAGAAAACCTACAGCACAATACAGGCCCTTCAGCCCACAAAGTTGTACTGAACATGTCCCTACCTTAGAAATTACTAGGGTTACCCACAGCCCTCTATTTTTCTAAGCTCCATGTACCTATCCAAAAGTCTCTTAAAAGACCCTATCGTATCCGCCTCCACCACCTTTGCTGGCAGCCCATTCCACGCACTCACCACTCTACATAAAAAAACTTACCCCTGACATCTCCTCTGTACCTACACCCAAGCACCTTAAACCTGTGCTCTTCTGTGGCAGCCATTTCAGCCCTGCAAAAAAAGCCTCTTGATCTATCCACACAATCAATGCCTCTCATCATCTTATACACCTCTATCAGGTCACCTCTCACCCTCTGTCGCTCCAAGGAGTACAGGCCAAGTTCACTCAACCTGTTTTCATAAGCATGCTCCCCAATCCAGGCAACATCCTTGTAGATCTCCTCTGCACCCTTTCTTCTCTGCCTCCCATCTCCAAGCTACTTTTGGAACCAATTAGCCAGCTCATTTAGATCCCTTGTACACCAGCTACCACATGGGACCTTGTCAAATACCTCACAGTATATAAAATAACTACTGTCCTGCCTCCATCAATGTCCTTTGTCACCATCACAAAAAAATGGCAATCAAATTTTCCTTGCCAGTGGCATGCTGACTGTACCTGATTAGTTTGTCTTTCCATATGTATTTAAATCCTCTTTCTTACAATTGTTTCCATTGATTTCCCAACCACTGATGTAAGGCTCATTGGCCTACAATTATCTAGTTTATCCCTGCTGCCTTTCTTAAATAAAGGAAAACTAGCTATTATCTGGCCCCATTGGGGGCTAATGAAGATGGAACGATCTCTATCAGGGCCCTCAATAATTCCTCCCTTGATTCCAATAGCATTCTCAGAGAGATCTCATCCAGCCCAGGGGATTTATCAATCATTACACGTCCCAAGACATCTAACACATTCACCTTCTTACCAATGTGCTCCAAACCATCAATGTATCCCCACATTAAACTCATTATTTCCATATCATTCTTCTTGGTGAATGCAGATGAGAAATATCAATTTAGGATCTCACCACATTCCCTGGCTCTATGCTTATATTACCCTTTTAGTGTTGGCGCGTGGCCAAGTGGTTAAGGCGTTTGTCTAGTAATTTGAAGGTCGCTAGTTCGAGCCTTGGCTGAGGCAGCGTGTATGTCCTTGAGCAAGGCACTTAACCACACATTGCTCTGCGACGACACCGGTGCCAAGCTGTATGGGTCCTAATGCCCTCCCCTTGGTCAACATCGGTGGCGTGGAGAGGGGAGATTTACAGCATGGGCAACTGCTGGTCTTCCATACAACCTTGCCCAGGCCTGCAGCACAAGACTAACGGATGCCTATATATAAGTCCCCAAGAGGACCGGCTCTTTCCCTAGCTATTCTTTTGTTCCTAATATTCTTGTGTAAAATCTTACCTGCCAAGGATATTTATTTCATGGCCTCTTTTTGTCCTTCTACTTTCTTCAATGTAAGCTCCTGCATTCTCAATATTCATCAATTCACTTGACTGTAGATGTCTATACCCGATCAAGCCTTTAATGCCCTTGATAATCCAGGCTTGCCATCTTTTACCTTTCATGCTTACCAGAACATCCTGGCCCTAAACACTTCATCTTTTTTAAAAGACTCCCAATTGTTTAATGTTGTTTTACCCACAAGCATCTGCTTCAAGCCTACTTGTTCTCGGTTCTGGTTTAGCCCAAATCACAACCTTAACAATGAGAACCAATCTTATTCCTTCCGATAACTAACATGAAATTTACAGAATCATGTTCACTGCTGCCAGAGTGAAGCAGTTACCTTACTAAAATTTCCAACATGGGCCCAGGAGCCAAGGACAAGTACAGTCCCTTCTCTGACCAGGGTATCTAAACTTTCTCTCAATAACTATTTTGAATGCACTTAACAAATTCTGTGTCATCTAATAACGTTTCACAAAAATAATCCCAAATAATATTGGGAAAATTAAAATCACCCACTCCTATAACTATTGCTTTTACAGCTTCCTGGAAAAACAGTCCCTTTTTCCTTGCGCACACTTCAGAATGGTGCATTAAATCTATGTTGTCTCTCTTCATTCCATTTGCCAAGATGCATTATTGGAATTAAATTTGCATTTTAAAAAGGCAAATCTCATCAATTCTTAGTCTCATTTTTATAGGAGTCAGAAGAGAAAGAGGGAACAATAAAAAGGCAAATCTCATTGCTTGTCATTTTCATTCTTACAGCGGTTGGGAGCAGGGATGGGAATCTAAAAAGACAAGTCTCAGTTTCATTTTTACAGGAGTCAGAAGCGAGTACAGGGACATTTAAATACACATATCTCTTTGTTGGCTAATTGGAGGGTGTTTTAAGCAATAAAGGGTAGGGAAGGTTAGGTGAGGCAGTAATTGTGTGAGTGGGCCAGTGTAAGATTGGCAAGATGAGGCTTTGGTTCAATGGGCACAGGTCAGGTTTTATTTTTGTGTTCATCCTTTGCACATGACTCAGTGTTGGCAGGATGGCAGTGGTATGCCACTGCAAGGTGTAGGAAGTGAAGGAACCTCATGGTCTCCTGAATGACTACATATGTGAGAAGTGCATCCAGCTGCAACTCCTGACAAACTGGGTCAAGGACTTGGAGCAGGATTTGGAAGTACACAGAATCATCTAGGATACTGTCAGTAACATGGGTGAGACTTTTACTGAGGTGGTCACACCCATGGCGCAGGCTTCAAAAAGATGGGTGACCACTAGGAAAAGGGGAATGGACTGGCAGGGCAAGGTTCACCAAAAGCCATTCCCCTCATTGACAAGGCCCTGGTGGAGGACTTTATCAAATGTTGCACAGCTCGACATTAGTAAGGCAAAGGAGATGGTGATGGACTTTAGGAAGACCAAGCCTGCACTGCTCCCTGTTACTATTGATGGTGAGGATGTGGATATGGTGTGGAGCTCCAAGTACCTGGGGGTGCACCTGGATGAAAGACTTGAGTGGAGCTCTAACACAGAGGCTGTGAACAAGAAGGGCCAGAGTCACCTCTACTTCCTGAGGAAACTGAGGTTCTTTGGTGTATGCAAGCCTCTGCTCCACATGTTCTACAGTCTGTTATTACCAGTACAACCTTTTGTGTGGTGGTGCGCTGGGGCAATGGCATCAACATGGGTGATCCTGGCATTTCTGGACAACATTTCTCACCCTCTGCCTGCGACCTTGACTGAACAGAGGAGCACTTTTAGTAGTAGACTAAGACAACAGCACTGCTCCAAAGAGTGCTATATGTGGTCATTCTTATCCTCGGCCATCAGGCTCCATAATGAGTCAACCTACAGCCGGGGAAGTGATGACTCCCTCCTGTTAGACTGTTAGAGGTATCTTGTTTTTTATTCTTTCTACTTCTCTTCTGGTATTTGTGTCCCTGCACTTGTAACGCTACCGTGACACTGTAATTTCCTTTGGGATCAGTAAAGTATCTATCTATCTACTTCTTTGGATACTTTCGGAGGGGGCAGTCGTCAGGTCTCTAGCACTGTGACCATCTCTGAGGTTCAGAGGAAAAGGCTGAAGTCAGACAGGGCTCAGAATGAGATAGGTGACTTGATAGTGAGGGAGACAGAGTGGAGGTTCTGTGGCTGCAGAAGAGACACCAGTATGGTGTGTTACCGCCCAGGATGTAATCTGGTTGCAGACCTCTACAGGGGGAGGGCAAACAGCTAAAGATCATTACACATGTTCTATCATCAATAGAACAAGGGAAAAGGTCCTGCAGAATGAATATAGGGAGTTAAGGAATATGATAAGAAACAGGACCAAGGTTAATGATCACAAGATTACTCCCTGTGCCGCATATAAAGATAGGCCAGATGAACATATGGCTGGGGATCTGGTGCCGAGTGCAGAGATTTACTTTCTTTCACCATTTGGAACTCTTCTAGGATAGAAGTAACCTGTGGAAAAGAGATGGGCTGCGTTTGAACCAAAGAGAGACTGGTATCCTAGCAGGGAAATTTGTTTTTGCCACCAGATTGGCAGGAATTAGGAATTTGAGCTGTAGCCAGCAAGAATCAGAATCAGGTTTATTATCTCCGGCACGTGTCATGGAATTTGTTAACTTAGCAGCAGCAGTTCAATACGTGATATGCAATACATGTAATACAAGATAGAAGGAAGAAAAAAATCAATAAATCAATTACAGTAAGTATATATATGTTGAATAGATTATAACAACACAAAAATAAATATATATTAAAAATGGAGGTAGTGTACATGGTTTCAATGTCCATTCAGAAATTGGATAGCCAAGAGAAAGGAGCTGTTCCTGAATCGCTGAGTGTGTGCCTTCAGGCTTCTGTACCTCCTTCCTGATGGTAAAAGTGAGAAGAGGGCATGCCCTGGGTGATGGGGGTCCTTAAAAATGGATGTTGACTTTCTTGAAGATGTCTTGGGTACTACGGAGGCTAGTACCCAAGATGGAGCTGACTAGTTTTACAACTTCCTGGGGCTTCTTTTGGTCCTGTGCAGTAGCACTCCACCCCCATACCAGACAGTGATGCAGCCTGTCAGAACGCAAGAGAAAGTTTAACAATAAGCATAGCCGGTGACACAGTAAAGGGAGGGAAAGGAATACTCAGTTAAATTACACTTATCTCAATGCGCAAGGCTTAACAGATAAAATGGATGAATACAGAGGATGGATTAGCTCTGGGGACTGGGATGTTATGGCCATAACAAAAACAGGAGAGAAGGGCAGGACCGGCATTTCAATATTCCAGGATAAGATGCTACAGGGGTGAGGAGGAGGATGAGCTGTTGCCTTTTTGAAAAGGGAGGACTTAGAGCAACATTCTTGTGGAATTGTACAGTGGATATATGGATAGAAATTAGGAAGGGGAGGGTAACTCTAGCGGGGCTGTGTTACAGACACCCCCTCCCCCAATTGTCAGTGGGAATTAGAGAAGCACCTGTAGGAAAATTGCTCCTAGTTGTAAGAACAATAGGGTTGTATTAGTGGGAGATTTTAAAGTGACAGTGGTTAAGTTGAAAGGAGACTTGCGAAGCAAGAGTTTTTAATACGCAGAAAGGCGGGAGCCTGGAATGCACTACCAGGGATGGTGGTGAAGGAAAATACAATAGAAGTGTTTAAGATAAATGTGCAGAGAATGGAGGGATATGGACATTGTGTGAACAAAAGGATTAATTTAGTTAGGCATTTAATTACTAGTTTAATTAGTTCAACAGAACATTGTGGCCCTAAGAACCTGTTCCTGTGCTATGTCGTTCTATGCTCTACATTTAAAGCCAGGGAACTACATCTGGTTAGCCTGACGTCATTGATGGGGAAGTTACGAGAGGGAATTCTGAGGAACAGAAGCTACCAGCATTTGGATAACAGAGTTTGATTAGGAGGAGTCCGCATGGCTTTGTACATGGAAAGTTATGTTTGATTAATCTTTTAGAGGTTTTTTTTTGAAGACTTAACCAAAAGCGTACACGTGGGTAGGGCAGTGTCTGTTGTCTATACAAACTTCAGCAAGGCATTTGACAAGACTCTACATGGTAGATTCTTCTGGACGGTGTTGTCCCATGGAACCATGACACACCCACATGAGCCCCTATATCTCCAATGACCCTATAATTTCAATCTCTGAGGCAGACATCGAACTATCCTTCAAGAGGGTGAGTCGATGAAAGACATCTGGTTCAGATGGTGTGCCTGGCTGAGTACTAAAGATCTATGCAGACCTACTGGCCAGAGTGCTTACAGGCACATTCAACCTTTTGCTTCTGCAAATCTGATTTTTCCACTAACCTCAAAAAGGTACCTATTGTATCAGTGCCCAAGAAGACTGCCTTGACTACCATCCTGAGTTGCTTTGAGAGGGTGCTTATGGTGCAAATCAACTCCTGCCTCAGATGACCAGGATCTGCTCCAACTTATCTGGCTCTTCACTCTGCTCTGGACCACTTAGGTAACAGGAAGTCATACATCAGATTGCTGTTCATCGACTGCTCCTTTACATTTAACACAATCATCCCCTCCAAACTCATCATCAAGCTTCGGGACCTGGGCCTCTGTACCTTCCTCTGCAACTAAATACTCAACTCCATCGGCAGAACATCAGTCAGTCAGCATTGGCGACAACATCTTCTCCTTGCTGATCATCAATGCAGGTGTTCCTCAAGGCTGTGTGCATAGCCCCTGCTCTATTCTCTGCGAATACATCACTGCGTGGCTAACCACAACTCCAAAGCCACCTTCAAATTCGCTGATGACAGCACAGTTGTCGGACAGATCACAGGTGGCTCTGAGTCAGCTGACTGGGCTGAGATGGGACACCTGGTTGGGTGGTACAGCAACAACAGACTCTTACACGTCAGCAAAACCAAAGAGCTGATTGTTGCCTCCTGGAAGGGGAAGGAGTGTGAAGATGCACTATTCTACTACACTGGGAGAACAGGCAGTCGAGAGAGTCAGTGGATTTAAATTCCTGGGCATTAATATATGAGATGACCTGTCCGGGGCCCAGTCATAAGGAAAGCGCACCAGCACCTTTACTGTCTTAGGTTAAGGAAGTTCGGCTTGTCACCGAATACTATAACAAACCTCTGCAGCTGGACTGTTGAAAGTATCCTGACAGGTTTCGTCTTGGTCTGGTATGGCAATTCGAATGCACAGGAATACAACAAGCTGCAGAGGGTACTGTACCCTTCCCAATACATGCAGGCACATTCCTTTCCACCATTAGAATGATCCACAAGAGGTACTGCCTCAAGAAGCAGCATCTATCTTCAAGGGTCACCACCATCCAGGCAATCCCATCTCTTCTCAGCTACCATTGGGCAGAAGATTCAGAAGCCTGAATTCCCACACCACCAGTTCCAGAACAGCTACTTCATTTCAAACATCTGCTTGAACCAACTGGAAAAACCCTTTGTGCTACAGTTTCACAACACTATAATCTCTTTGTACTAAAATGGACTTCATCTTGTTCTAATTGTGTTCATTCTTGTAAAAATTGTGTAATGCTCTGTTCATGTGGACCTGTTGCAAGTAAGGTTTTCATTCTATCTATGCATACTGTACATTTGCTTATGTATATGACAATAACTTGTCTTGAGTTAGTTAGGTTAATTCAAAATTGGCTAGGAAGTAGGAAACAGAAGATGGTGTTTCATGGTGACTAGTGGTGTGCTGCAGTGGTGGGTGTTGGGACCTTTGTAATTTATTATTTATTTACAAAGTACAAAGTAAATGGCAGGATACTTGGTAGTGTGGAGGAGCAGCGGGATCTCGGGGTACATGTCCACAGATCCCTGAAAGTTGCCTCACAGGTGGATAGGGTAGTTAAGAAAGCTTAGAGGGATAGAGTTTAAGAGTTGCGATGTAATGATGCAGCTCTATAAAACTCTGGTTAGGCCACACTTGGAGTACTGTGTCCAGTTCTGGTCGCCTCACTATAGGAAGGATGTGGAAGCATTGGAAAGGGTACGGAGGAGATTTACCAGGATGCTGCCTGGTTTAGAGAGTATGCATTATGATCAGAGATTAAGGGAGCTAGGGCTTTACTCTTTGGAGAGAAGGAGGATGAGAGGAGACATGATAGAGGTGTACAAGATAATAAGAGGAATAGATAGAGTGGATAGCCAGCGCCTCTTCCCCAGGGCACCACTGCTCAATACAAGAGGACATGGCTTTAAGGTAAGGGGTGGGAAGTTCAAGGGGGATATTAGAGGAAGGCTTTTTACTCAGTTGGTGCGTGGAATGCACTGCCTGAGTCAGTGGTGGAGGCAGATACACTACTGAAGTTTAAGAGACTACTAGACAGGTATATGGAGGAATCTAAGGTGGGGGCTTATATGGGAGGCAGGGTTTGAGGGTCGGCACAACATTGTGGGCCGAAGGGCCTGGACTGTGCTGTACTATTCTATGTTCTATGTTCTATTATGAAGACACGCAGTCCTATTTTATTGTCATTTAGTAATGCATGCATTAAGAAATGATACAATATTTCCTCCGGTGTGATATCACAAAACACAGGACAGACCAAGACTGAAATAATTTATATAAATTATTTGGAT
The DNA here is from genome assembly GCF_030028105.1 of Mobula birostris. NCBI lineage: Eukaryota > Metazoa > Chordata > Chondrichthyes > Myliobatiformes > Myliobatidae > Mobula > Mobula birostris. The sequence continues at coordinate 31,762,372 of NC_092377.1, forward strand.
GCAAACGCACAAAGTTTGATCAGTAAATTTGTGAATGGAATGGCACGAAATTGGGAGGCGTTGTTGATACTGAAGAAGCTTAATACAGATTACAAGAAGATCTTGATCAGTTAGGTAGATGACCTGAAGTGTTCAATTGGATTTCAATAGAGATAAGTATGAGGTGATGCATTTTGGGAAGTCAAACAAGCGTGATACACTAGATACCATTGTAGGACACTAGGGAGTGTACTCGAACAGAAAAAATTAAAGAGTACAGGTGCATAGTTTGTGAAAATGGCATCGCAGGTAGATAGTGTGATGAAAAGTATATTTAGTACACTGGCCTTCATGAATGAGGGCAATGAGTACAAGAGCTGAGCTGTTATGTTGCACTTGTACAGCTCATTGCTGAGACTGCACTTGGAGTACTGAGTACAATTGTGTTCACCCTTTTATAAAAAAATGTGTTTAAACTGGAAACAGTGCAGAAAAGATATGAAGATGTTGCTACAGCTAGAAGGCCTGACTTATAGGGAGCTGTTGGTGAGACTGGATCTCTATTCCTTGCAACGTAGGAGGTTGAGTGACAATCTTATAGAAGTGTTTAAAATTATGAGAAGCATAGATAAGGTGGATGGTAACAGTCTTTTATCTAGGATAGGAGAGTCCAAAACTAGGGGGCAAAGATTTGGGGTGAGAGGGGGGAGATTTAAAGGGTAAACACAAGAGATCCTGCGGATGCTGGAAATCCAGAGCAAAGCACCCCAAATGCTGGAGGAACTCATCAGGTCAGGCAGCATCTATGGAAATGAATAAACAGTCGACGTTTTGAGCCCAGACATTTCATCAGGAACCTTCATCAGAGATTCTGCAGATGCTGGAAATCCAGAGCAAGACAAAACAATTTCCCCCCAAACTGACCTTAACCTTACTTTTCCGTGAGTCTCATGAGCACATTTACATGGAGCACTGCCACGAAATGGCAGCATCCATCATTAAGGACCCCCACCATCCAGGCCATGTTCCCTTCTCACTACTACCATCAGGCAGGAAGTATAGGAGGCTGAGATCCCACACCAACAGGTTCAGGAAAAGTTATTAACCCGCAACCATCAGGCTCCAGAACCAGTGTGGATAATTTCACTCACCACAACTCTGAGCTGATTTCACAACCTACTGGCTCACCTTCAAGGAATCTACAACTCATGTTCTCAGTGTACATTATTTCTTACTGTATAGTATATTTTCTGTATTGCATTGTACTACCGCCATTAAACAACATATTTCATAACATATATCAGTGATATTAAACCCATTTCCAATTCATTTCAGTCTCAAGTTATACAATTCAGTTGTACATTTATGAGAGACTAGGTTATGGGTTCCTAGTTTTGCTAATACAGCACTGCAATGTACACCTATTCTCAAACAATCCCTCACTCTGACTGTCTGAACAGACTCAAGGCCTGTTCTGTTCTCTATTGCAGATACCTTTCACCCCAAGCTTGCTGTCTACAGTGCTTTCATACCTAGTTAACCTTTCATTGCAACAAACTTGGAATATGCTGGAATCAGTCAGTAGGAAAGGCAGCATCTGTGGAATGAGAAACAAAATTAATATTACAGGAGAAAGACACTTCCAGACTGTGAAAGAAAGGAAGTTAAGTTTTCTGCTGCAGGCAAGACCAACATTGTACCGGACCAGTAAATGTGTTCATTGGGTCATTGGAGCAGTTGGTGAGGGAGAATATAGTTCTTTGCTCAAAAAAACTCTGAAATGAGAGAAGTTGGAGAGATAACACACAAAGAGTTATGAGCTGCATGGCTGCAGGACAGTCCCAGTATGACCTGTTTTGCAAATGGAGAGCCAGCCAACTTCACAGATGGTTGGCAGCAGAATGCAAATTCTGGAATCTGGAGAACTCAGCAGGTCAAATAGCATTTGTGGAGACAAAGGATATTTAAGGCCAATACCCTGCATCAGGACTGGTATTGGATCTGGAAATGTACTCTGACAGAAGATAAAGTGCTGTTTCTCATGCTTTCTCATTAGAGTTGAGGAGACCGTAGATAGTCATTTGAGAGGATGGAGAATTAAAGTGGCAGGCAACAGTAAATGCAGTTTTTCTTTTCACAAACAGTTGCTGTCTTAGCTGCTATGTGTTTTCAGCATTGCTTTATTTATTTCAGATTTTCAGCTATTGCAGTTTCTTCACTTTCAGCATTTATAAAGATTCCATAGAATATATTTCTTTTCGTACTGCGTTTGTGGTCTTGTGTCTTTCGTTTGCCTTTTTAAATTCGCCTTGTGAAGTTCGGCGTTTTCTTTTTTTGTTTTACTGTTTATTCAGCGTTCCTATTTCAATTTTACGGGGAAAGAGTGGATACCTTTTCAAATCCTGGTGCCTTTGTCTGTGACACTATTAAGGTGTTTTACTTTTAAAATGTCATCTTATCTAGAACTTCAGCCCTTGATCTTCTCCCTGGCGCACATTGACATCTTCACCCGTTCTCCTTAAGACAGATAAGACCAATATACTACATCGGGAGTTATAAATAGTTCAGGGGCAAGAGGTTTCAACTCGGTTTTCAACTTCCCCAATTTGCGACGGTGCTCTCTACTTCCCTCCCGCTCTTAATCTTCAACCACGGAACTCTCCAACTGTTCTCACAGCAGATACTTTCCACTGTCTTTACGCATGCGTGATGTTTCCACCCTGGTTACTGCATTGCACCACTGACTCACGGTAACAAACATCACCCAACAACTGAACGCAGATGTGAGAAGTTCGTCTCCAGTTCAATAATATATGATAAAACAAGCAGATAAATAATAAATAACTTAGCAACATATATTGCCATCGTAGTTAAGCTTTGGTACTTCTTGCTGGGAAAAAAATCAGCGAGAAAATATCAGAATTTACAAAGTCATGAGCACACCATTAAGCAGGCTTCTTCGTTTAACCATTTACATCATTCTTATAAGCAAGGATGTTGAAAGTTATGTAAAATCAACAAGATCCATCGGCCAACGTATGTCGTGCGAAAACCAACCATTCCTGTATGCACTCAATTATTAAATCAACATAGTTTAAGAGATAAAACAATTTCTAAACATCACATAACCATAAATACTCGTTACTTTATGAAGTGTTTTATATGATTTTTTTGCTGGAATGATTCTCAAATTTGTAAACAGTCAATATCAGACAATATTGGTGAACCAGAAAGATATACATAATATCAGAAATTAGGTTTAATTTAATTTGATATTTGTCTGCATGCATTGTAATCCAATATCGTTATTTCAGCAAATCTATTTGATTGAAGTATTGTCGTTCAGAACTTTGAATAAATCAATGCCTTTTCAGAAAGAGGGAGAAATTTCCTTGATTAGAATGGTGGTACAAGATGAATCAGTGAAAAGTGAACTGAACGCTCTGTATCTGTTCAAGCATTTATACATGTGCTGTATAAATTTGTTTGAGATATAAAATACACTAAAGGAATAAAACATTTAATTATATAACCCTGTGCATTTCATTGAATGGATAATTACACCCATTAATATGTCCAAGAGTTGCTAAACTATAAACACTTCACATAAATTGAGCTTCCTTGACATGAAATGCTTATATACGTATCAAATTGAATACTGTATACCCAAATCCAGAAAATATTAGTGCAAACTGGCATCAGCCAAGACATGGGCTTTACCAAATATATTGCTCATATCTAACTGAATAAAATTTGTGAACCTATCAGCTTTGTGTATCCAGTTAAACACCTTGCACAATTTTGTCTCCTTTTTCTTGGGTCCTGGTCGACAATGACGTTGCTACCATTTTGTCCAAAAAGATTGGAATCATTGTACAGCAACTCAGATTCTCCTCTTTGAAGGTAATTTGCAAAGTATATTTTAGAACAAACAATGACTTTCATGATTAGTTACTGAGTCTCAAACTGGCAGATTTTTTCATACTTAATTTCGGAATTTACCATAAACTTTGACTCCAGGTGGCTCAGTCATTAAAAGCAACCACAAGGTATTGAGTTGATTTAGATCAGCAGAAGCAACAACTTTTAAGTGACAGATTCACTTCAGATATTGTCAAAAACTCACAATTATCAGGAAGTCCTGAAGATCTGCTTGAGATACTAGGTTATCAAGCATCAATTCACTTAGCTTTACGAGATGCCTATTTTGAAAAAAATTGTTCCTTACTCAAGAAGAGGATATGACCTTGTGGGTTATTAGACAACTGATAAGCTTAGTCCATTACGAAGAAGCAGTGAGAATAAAGTACCTTTCGAATAGTACAATGATCAAGAGCAGCTCAATCAAAATGTGCAAGTGTACTGCCTGTGTTATCCGAACAGCAGCAAATGAAAAAGGGCTTTTTGTAAACAGCTACTTCAGCAACTGTTTGTCACCACGTAATGCAGCTTACAAACTAATCAAAGCAGAAACTAATTTCCAAATTCAACTCTCCAAGTAATTCATTCTGAGTTCTTTTATCTAGGTCATAGACAGAAACAGGCCCAGCTAGTCAGTGCTGAACCATTTAAACTGACTACTCCCAATGACCTGCACCAGGACCATCGCCCTCCATACCCCAACCATCCATGTACCTATCCGAACTTCTCTTAGACATTGAAACTGAGACGTTCACCACTTGTGCCGGCAGAAACTTCCACACTCATGACTCTCCGAGTGAAGGAGTTTCCCCTCATGTTCCCCTTAAACTTTTCACTTTTCACCCTTAAACTATGTCCTCTAGTTGTAGTCCCACCCAACCTCAATGGAAAAAGCCTGCTTGAAATTACCCCTCATAATTTTGTATACCCCATCAAATCTCCTCTCAATCTTCTACATTCCGAGGAACAAAGTCCGAACCTATTCAACCTTTCCTTGTAACTCAGGTCCTCAAGTCCCAGCAACATCCTTGTAAATTTTCTCTGTACTCTTTCAACCTTATTTACATCTTCCCAGTAGGCAGAGGAACAAACTGCACACAATTCTCCAAATTAGGCCTCATCGATGTTTTATACAACTTCAACATAACATCCCATCTCCTGTATTCAATACTTGGACAGTGTGCCAAGAGCTTTCTACACAGCCCTATCAACCCGTGACGACACTTTCAATGAATTATGGACCTGTATTCCCAGATTCCTTTGTTCTACAGCACTCCTCAGTTCCCTGATGTTCACTGTATAAGATCTACCCAGGTTGGTCTTACTGAAATTCCATTTGCCACTTTTCAGCCCGTTTTGCCACCTGGTCCAGATCTTGCTGACAGAAGGCCATGATAATCTTCCTTGCTGTCCACTGCACCCCCAATTTTTGTGTTCCGCAAATTTGCTGATCTAGTTAACCATATTATCATCCAGGTCATTGATATAGATATCTCAAACAAAGGTTTGCCTTCAGTGAGGACCACTTGTGAAATGTCGTGTTTTGAAGTTGGAGATATTGAAGTCACTTCAAAATGCCATTTCATACAATTAACCTTTTGGATTTCATTAAAAACTGATCGATAAATAGTAGCGTACTCAACTTAGTGACCAGACTTGCAAGTACACTAAACCAAATATTTAGAAATGAATTGCAGTTTTGCATCTTCAATATTATGTTGATGATGTGCAATGGCTCCATCCTGATAGAAATGTTCATATTAAGAATTCTATCTATTAGACCTTTCTGTCACTTGGAACATTCAAGCATCACTCGTGGTTTTGCTGGTAGTCGCTGTGGCGGATTCCACTTTGGAGACTTGAGCACAAAAATCTAAGCCAACACTTGTAAAATTAAATGAGTAAGTAGTGTGTGGCAATAATCCTAAAGATGAGGGGTTTCAGTTATGATGGTAAATTCTGTGCTTGTTCTCCTTTGAGCATAGAGGACCTGGAGATCTGACAAAAAATCATGACAGGTTTTGGGAAGGTGAAATAAGGAAAAATTGCAAGAGCCAGAGGTCACATATTTCAAGTGACTTCTAAAACATCCACAGGTGATATGAGGAAAAATTAAACTCAAAGTAAAATTTATGATCAAAGTATGTATTACCATATTCTATCTTAAGATTTGTTTTCTTGCAGGCATTTACAGAAAAATAAAAGAAATACAAAAGAATTTACAATTAAACAAAGACTGACAACCAATGTGCAGAAGGTGTATTGTGCAAATAAAAAAATACTGAGAATGAGTTGTAGAGTCCTTGAAAGTGAGTCTGTAGATTGTTGAATCTGTTCAGAGTGCAATGTTATTATGCAGAAGGTATTTATGATATAGATTCAAAATCCTGAAAGTGTGGTCGGAACAGATTCAGTTGTAACTTCAGAACAAAAAGTCACATGGTACAGCAGGCTCAGTAGCTTAGTGGTTAGCAGAATGCTATTGCAGCAGCAGCGATCTGGGTTCAATTCCCACTGCTGTCTGTAGATTTTGTACATTCTCTCCATGACCACGTGGGTTTCCTCTGGGTGTTTCGGTTTCCTCCCATGTTCCAAAGGTGTAAGGGCTACTAAGGGTAAATTGTGGGCATGCTATATTAGCGTTGGAAGTATGGCAACAGTTGCACCCGACACATACCTGGACTGTTTTGGTCATTGACAAAAACGACACATTTTACTGTATGCGTCAATGTACAGTATGTGACAAATAAATTGCATCTTTAAGAACAGCACAACAGCAGCATTTCAGCCCACAATGTTATGCCAAACTAGTACTCGAAAAGGAAAATGGATAAATTATCAAAATGGCAAAAAAAATACAGATCTGTGAGCAATTAACAAAAATTGGAATTCATGAACCCTTTTCTCTGTTGTCAAATTTTCTAGTTCTGGGAATCACTATCAATCTTATTTGCTCCTCCACATGGAAATGAAAGAAATTACATAACTACTTCAAAGAACAAGTTTTGACCTCAAATTAATTTCAAAATATATTGATTCATTATCACAGCACTGTTTGTATGTATAAAAGTGGCTACCATGTTTCCTACATTGCAACAGTAACTTCATACTTCTTTGAGAGATCATGAGTGTTTCTATGTAAATATAAGTCCTTCTTTCTAAGAAATGTCTACCAAACAAAAAGCTTTAGTCACGTGTTCAGGAATGGCTGAGCACAGCTCCTTTATTACTGAATAATAAGTTGTTGTCAGTATAATTTGGATCTGTCAATTGCTAAATAACTGGCTATTTCTGGTATTGTCCGGCTTCATAACCAGTTGTGAATACTGCACTTTAACCTCTGTGAACTTTAACACCATGACATACCTTAACATTCGATACTTTAATAACATTTAATATCAAGAATGTAAAGTTTCACACAACAATGCATATGTGTTCCATTAAAAAAAAAACTCAGGTCTCAGGTAATTCTAGTATTCTATTGTCTGTGAGGAAGTACAACCCAATTCATGGTCAGGAATGGAAGTTATTTTGAAATACACAAGAAGGCTAGCAGTTGGTTGCAAAACCATTATTGGCACTAATGGGAGGAAGCTGATTAACAAAAAATCAGACTTTCAATCAGTACCATTATATTAAGTACTTTTTTGTGCATTTACGAGTATCAACAGCTAATCAGGCAACAATTTGGTTATAGAAAGCAAGATGATATCTAATCCCTTCCTCTTAAATAATTTGGCATTTTTGTACACTGGAAAAGTAAACAAAAATAGTGGATGGCGAAACATAGAAAAATAGAAAATAGGTGCAGGAGTAGGCCATTCGGAAATAATGTTGTAAGTAGTAGTCCAAATGATTACCTACCTAAATGTAAACAACAGGAATTCTGCAGATGCTGGAAATTCAAGCAACACACATCAAAGTTGCTGGTGAATGCAGCAGGCCAGGCAGCATCTGTAGGAAGAGGTGCAGTTGACGTTTCAGGCCGAGAAGGAAACGTTGACTGCACCTCTTCCTACAGATGCTGCCTGGCCTGCTGCGTTCACCAGCAACTTTGATGTGTGTTACCTACCTAAATGTATTTGATTACTAAACAACCACCCAAAATTAATTCTATACATCACTTACTAGGGCCTCAAAATTGAAATGGTTTGCTTTGACACATTATTAAAAAGGCACTATTATCTGCGACAAACAACTCTTACAAACAGGCCTACAACCTGTAGTACACCAGCAAGTCTATCATAAAAGATGATGAGAAATGTACAGTGCAGAACTGCAAGACTAAATGGTACCTTAATTTTTTTAATGTTAATTTTGGAAGTTGAGGTTAATAAGTACTTCACATTTAACTATTGTTTTAGAAATTAAAAACTGAAAACTATTCAGAAACTTGCATCTACGATTTTACTTGAAGCCAAATAGCAAAAATTTAGAACAACTCGATCCTAAAAAAAAAGATTTAAATCTGTAAGGAAATAACAAAAGTAATTGCAACTGTGCAATATTGGAATGTCGTAGGAGTAGAATAACTCAGCTACTAGTCAATACACAAACATTAAAACAGCCCGAAACTACAATCTAATACAGAAATATGAAAGATTTTTACAAAATGTAGCTGTCAAAAGCTATTCATAATATAAAAATTTCGTCTGGTGAATATCCATAGCAACAAGAAAGATATACACGTGTTATCTATTACAGGAACCGCGAACATATTATCCCCAAACTCTAGGAAACAATTCAAAAACTTTGTTACAAGAATAAAATGAAATCCACCATAACTAGATGTGTATTAAAAACAAATCTCATTCATTATGGAATTAAACAAATGCTTTTTTAAAAAAACCCTTGAGAAACAGCAAGCTTGTACCAGGAAGATGCAAGGGAACAAGTTGAGTTAATGTGTTAAAACTGTAATGTGCATGTTAAATCAGCATCTATCCCATCCGTAGTGCTCCTATTTTTTTCGGTTTACTACAGCAAGCGCTGCACTGCGCCGAACCAGAGCACAGACAGCACCCGGTACTGCGCCAGGAAGGCAGCCACCCCCTCGGTGCGAGCACCAACTGAAAGGCTCGGAATAACGGAGGGAGCGAAACCAGCGGACGCCAGGCACCGACGCTGCCCTGCACTGACGCATTGCAGGTACGGTCCAGCCAATCAGCGGCCGCAGAAGAACCGAAGCTTCGACCGCGCCAGCGTCATGCGGGCTTCGTCTCCTTCCGCGGGAATCAAATAATCCCCGGCGGTGTCCTACGGCCAACTTCGAAATCGGCGAAATGGGAATGGGAGTTTGGCTGGAGGTCTCATACGCGGTCCCGCAATGGCGGACCTTTGAGTTGCCTCTGTGATAGTGTCGATGGCGGTTAGGGAAAGGGGGGGGGGTTGACGGGAGGTGATCCGCGGAGTGCGTGGTGGGCGGGGCTAGGCGGAAGGATACGGGAGCGGAGAGGAGTTAAGCAGCCGCGGTGAGCGGGGTGTTTATAGTCAGTGGTGTTGAACGTCTGAGGAGTTAAGGCGTTACTGAGCAGCCGGTGGTGACTTAACCTAGTAAAATGGTGAGTTCCAATTTACAGTTAGTTCTCCTCACAGTCTGCCCTCCCCCCAACTCCAGCGCGGCAGAAAAGCCGGCTGTTCCAAAAGCACGTTAATTTGAGTGTACTTTTGTTTTCTGCTTTCCTCGTCGGGAGCGTGGGCTGGGTGTGTGGAGGGAAGATGCGACCACCGTAGAGCCTGCCGCGGCCCATTTGCTCCGGCTTTTTTACTCGCGTGGACCCGTGTCCCCACCGCCGTCCTGAGGGCAGGTGATGAGGGAGCGGGGGGTAGTTATACATCCCACAGAGCAGTGGCTGCCTGGGGCGTGTCACATTCGGTCGCCTCTTTGTGACCTTACCGGGATCTGCACGGCGTTCTCCGCGGGCGGCGGCGGTGGCTCGGACTGCGGCGTGCGGAGTGGTCGCGGTGCGGCGCTGCGCTGCGCTGCCCCCGTCCGCCCTCGCCGGTTCAAACTGCGGTAGCGGTTCGGACCGTTAGCTGGGGGCGAGACAAAGCTCAACGGCCGCAGGCGAGCCTGGCCACCCCCGGCTGCCGCCCTGAAAGCCAGCGCAGCCCACGGTGCGTGCTGTTATTTTCTGCCGTGGTTTGGGTTTGGAAGTTATTTCACATTTTGGATGGTGAAGGCGGGTAGGGTTGCCGGTCTCCGATGACGGGTGATTTTAAATTATCAGCACTTCCGGCTGCAGACGCGCAATGCAGAAATGACGGCAGAGACAACTGCAGAGCATGTGTCTCCATCGTCTGTAGCACCACTGCACGATTTTGGCCAATTAGCTTTTACAAGAGAAAAGTAACTTGACGTCTGTGCACTATTTTTAACGTACAAAGATCTTGACGTTTTTTTCGAAAAATCCTCAATAGGTTGTACCCCTTTCCACCACGTGGGGTCTGGTGTTCTGTCACTACCCTCCCACATCGTTTCCCTATATTTCATGTTTTAGGGTCGGGGAAGGATGCGTGCATTGGTTACTAAGATCGCATTGAAATCTGTGATGGTTTGGTGAAATTTGATCAGATTTTGCTTTGTTTGCCTCCCTTGGCATCATTTGCACGTCTCTGGGTTTTTGACTTGGTTAAATGTTTGACTTTCTAAACCTTTACTGTTGATGGTATGTATGTAACAATTGGTTTTAAGGAATGTTTTCGTTACAGGCTTAATTAGGATGCAATCTTGTAGTCATTACTTCTACAGAGCAGCATAGCTCTTAGCTGGACTTAATATAGGGGGTTAATATATTGAAGTTTTCTGGAAACCTGCATCTTGCCAGTGTTCCAGTTATCAGTTAATACCAAATGACCACAATTTCCTCTAATGCTAGGAGGTATAAATGTTGAAATGGACATTTTCTCACAAACAACATGTTTTATCTTGATATTTTAGTGGCTTTAATGCAGTGCAAAATCTTTGACTCCAAGGTTCGTTATCATGTGGCACGTGTACTGGTTGGAGATGTGCATTTATCTTGGGATTAAATCACCCTAATTGTGAATTTCTACACATCCAATGCTGTAATCTTGTGTAAGAAAAGTGCATAATTTGCAAATGTTTCTTTTCAGGCTGATCAACTAACAGAAGAGCAGATTGCTGGTAAGTGCATAAATTTCCCTATCTGGGGAAAAATAAATGCCTCTGCTTGAGCAAGAAATAAATTTGCTCTTGAATGGCCCAGTACTTGAGTAACTAGGGTGTGGTTTTATGCTCTTGCTGATTTATGGGCCCTGTAGATTATCTCAAAGCATCTAAACTTCAGTACTTTATTTGAAATTTATAACATGTAAGTTGAGCTTACTGTTATTGTCATTACTAACTTCAAATTCTTAAAAGGGATGTACCAAGTCTGCTCCATTGAAATTAGTTGAATTTCCTTGTGCCTGATCACTGGCTGAGCTAAATAATGGAGAATTTCTGTGGCTGTATCTCTGGTCTAGTCTTGTGGAAGGCTTCTGCAATTGATCAGGTGCTGGCTTGCCAATGATGTCTGTTAATGCACTTTTTCATGAAAGTAAAGGCATCTTGAAGTATTGATAAAGCTCTTATTGAAATACATTTTGTACCATTATACTTCTGTACATAGACTATTTTTCTGCTCTGTTATAGAATTCAAAGAGGCCTTTTCACTCTTTGACAAAGATGGGGATGGTACCATAACAACAAAGGAGCTTGGAACAGTTATGCGATCACTAGGTCAGAACCCAACTGAAGCAGAACTGCAGGATATGATAAATGAAGTGGATGCTGATGGTAAGCAAGAAGAGGGAGCATTGAAATTAATCTTGAATTGCATATTTGGTTTTATTAATTTTCTTTTTTGTGATGGGCAGGAAATGGAACAATTGATTTTCCAGAATTTCTGACAATGATGGCAAGAAAAATGAAAGATACAGATAGTGAGGAAGAAATCAGAGAAGCATTCAGAGTGTTTGATAAGGTATTGATCAGATGTTAAAATTGCATGCTTAAATCTACATTTGAATTTGTCTGATTTAATACTGTCAAACTGAGCCTAGTTCATCTGTTCTTGGGATTCAAGTTGGACTTGGAGCATGTGTTTTTTTTAAAGGAGATTTTCAATATAGACAAGGCTTTAATTTGGGCCTCTGGGTAGTTTTTAGTCTCTCACAGCCTTGACTACCGAAGTACTTGTAAGCTAGTTAATTTGTGGTTCCTGTTGGAATGGAATGTGGTAATTGTTCACTATAATGAGAAAATAATAAAAAAAAAAATTCAGGTTGAGGAGCTGGGCATCTGGTTGAGCAACCTTGTTCTGAAACAATGAGGTATTCTGCATCTTCAAGCAGATAAGATCTCATAATTTTAAATGCAGTGGGCAATTTGTATAAAGCAATTGTAGGGTTTCCTGCAATGCTCAATTAACATTCAAGTTAGATTGAAGAGGAGCCTAAATTGACTAAATTAAAGAATGTTGCGACTTTACCATCAATACTCAGTATTTTGGAGTAATCATCCATGATTTTACAATCAAGAATGCCCTTGGGGTTATTGGCATACAACTGCTTGGGTGTTAACGGTAGGGTGTTTAACATATATCTACCTTGTGCTCATTAGAAACCTTATTGCCTGAAACAAGGTTGGCGAGTAATCTATAACTTTTGTATCCAGGATGGTAATGGGTATATCAGTGCTGCAGAACTTCGTCATGTAATGACAAACCTTGGAGAAAAATTAACAGATGAAGAAGTTGATGAAATGATCAGAGAAGCAGATATTGATGGTGATGGTCAAGTGAACTATGAAGGTGGGTTTTCAGCTGCTTATTGTATGCAATAGTTTGTTTCAGGTGTTACAGCCTCTGACAGAATGCATTTCCAAATTCAGTTTTCCTGAAGTAGGAGGAAACAATCATGAGAATTACCAGCAGTGCAAAATGCTGGTGGAACTCGGGCCAGGCAGCATCTATTTGGGGGTGGGGGGGGGTATGGTTGATGTTTTGGGTTGAGAGCCTTCATCTTGGATTTCCAGCATCTGCAGATTTTCTCTTGTTTGTGATGAGAATTGCAACCTGACATGTTCCTCAAGCACTTGCATATGAGACAGTTCTTAATTGTCCCAGCAAATCATTATGACACAGGAAATCTTTGTAGATGTATGCAAATCCACTTTTGTCTGCTCCTTGTGTAAATGAAATATTTTCATCAGTGTAGGCAATTCATTTGGGTTTCTCTAGCAATGGTGTGGAATGCCGGTTAATAGTTCTAAACATGTACTCGGGTCCAGCACAGAATTGGGTTATTTGCCTCAGATGTACAGTACATTGGCACATTTCACTGTTCTGTACATGTGACAAATCCAATCTTTAGAATTTGTGCTGATTATCAACTACCCATTAATACTAATCCCATGCTCACCCTTTTATGGTGAGGAAAAGTAAGATTCTGATCTCTGAAACAGATTAGATTTACATCACTAAATGGTTGTTGCAGTATTCCTAGTTGAGCTAGTATGAGGTTGTCTGCATTAACCCCCAGAAGTCCCTTAAATCAGAAAATAGTTCATAAATTGTTCTTTATAATTGTAGTTTCCCACCAGTGCATCATCTAACATTGGATCATCAACTTAAATATGCAAGTAGTCTAAGAGATTGAGTTTTGGATTTTGTTTCTAACTAAAAATTAAAAAATAATCATTTTATGCACTAGGCTATTAAGTGAACACAATTTTAGTGTCAATTTATTGAATTCTGATTTGACTAAGTTAGAAATTAATGTAAGTATTATTACCATGACCATAAGACATGGGAGCAGAAATGGGCCACTTAGCCCACTGAGTCTGTTCTACCATTCCATCATTGCTGACTTAATATCCCTCTCAATCCCATTCTCATGCTTTCTCTGTAACCTTCGACACCCTAACTAACCAAGAAGCTATCAACCTCTGCTTTAAATATACTCAATGACTTGGCCTCCATAGCCATCAGTGGCAATGATTTTCAGATTCATCATCCTTTGGCTTAAAATTCTTCTTGTCTGTTCTAAATGGGCGTCCCTCTATTCTGAGGCTGTGCCCTCTGGTCCTAGACTCATGTATTATTGGATATATCCACTCTATCTAGGCTTTTCAATATTGGATGGGTTTCAATACGATCCCCTCTTCTAAACTCCAAGTATAGGCCCAGAGCTATCAAGTGCACTTCATACTGTATGTTAACTCTTTCATTTCAAGAATGATTCTCTCAAACCTCTGTGCCCTCTAATGTCAACACACACTTTCTTGGTAAAGGGCCTAAAACCGCTCAATAATCTTTGCGGTCTAACCAATGCCTTACAAAGTCTCAGCAACGCATGTTCTTTTTTCTAGTCTTGAAATGTATGCTAACATTGCATTTGCTTTCCTTACCACTGACCCAACTTGTAAGTTAACCTGTAGAGAATCCTGCACAAGTGCCTTGTACCTGATTTTTGAATTTTCCCCATTTAGAAAATAGTTTATGCCTTTATTCCTTCTATCAGAGAGCATGATCACGTACTTCTCTACACTGTTCCAGATGCCACTTCTCCTATTCTAAGTCCTTCTGCAAACTCTGCTTCATCAACCTGCCCCATAACCCCCATCTTTGCATTGCCTGCAAACAGAAGGCCACCAGTTCTGTCATCCAAATCATAACATATAATGTGAAAAGTGGTTCCATACCAGTTCCTGTGGAACATCACTTGTCTCCAGCAGCCAGATAGGAATTCAATGCTTAGAATGTCTTAGAATAGGATGGAAACCCTTCCATGCCATGATGTGGGCTGTAGAATGGTCAATTGAGTGTTTGACACTTGCATAACATGTGAGCTATGATAAAATGAATAAATTTAATTGTTGGATCAGTTAATAATCCTGATGAGGTTTTGACTGGAATATTTTAACTTGGGCTCAACAGTAATATATCATTAAATAACTATCTAGTAAAATTGATTATGTGGTGAAGCTACGTTGCTTTAATGGAAAAACTTGGATGTTTGTTATTTTATGTAAGTTATTGAACTGTTTTTCTTTGGATTTGTTGAACCGTTCAACACCTACAAGCCAATACAATTGTATTGCTTTATGTTGGAAACTAAGGATGGCACTGTTTGAATGTCTTGCAATTTTATTTCAAACAGAGTTTAAATTTCCAGCAATTTAATCTTAGTTCAGAGAATAAAGCTTGCAAACTGCTGTGAAAGCACCAGTACTAAAACAGCTGACTTGGTGTGTGTATGTGTTTTTGAATCACAAGTCCTGCCCAATCTTTTTCCGATGGCTTTGAGGTGGCAGCAAGCAGGTTGAAAGTTGAGTATGGTGATAATTAAATCAGTTACATTTACTGTTTTAGAAACTCAAACATTTCCTCCTTTCTTTACAGAGTTCGTACAAATGATGACTGCGAAGTGAAGATCTTGTACAGACAATTGTTTTAATTTTCTTGTAAAAAAAACATTGTTTATTTGCCTTCCTTTGTTTGTAATTTCTGTAATGTTTCTTCCCTGCCCTAACTGTAAAACATTTGCATGTATAGTGGGTAGTTAGTCTGTTACTTTCCTTTATCTTGTCATTGTTTTCCTTTGCAATTGAGAAGACTATTGGTGTAACAAAAGATGCATGTGGCTTTAACTTGAAGTGCATCTAAGCTCTTCTACACATTAAGAGCTACAATAAGGACTTGTGGTTTAATGAGGGATCATCTGGATATGTTGCTATGAGGAAGTGGCTGACATGTAATGCATTGCTGTTAATATGCAGAGTTATCACTCTGCATGGAATGAGGGCAACGCTTAAATTTTCTCAGCATTGCACTATAGCAAAACGGGTGTATCATCCAGGTACTCGTACACTAAAACCTTTTTTGTATTTGCTGTTCCATACGATGAAGCATTCATGTTTTCTTACTGTGCTTTCATAATTTTGTTTAGCCATTGAGTTCTCTCTGAAATCTGCTTTGGCACAATACATGCCTGAAATCCATTCCAAGTTGTATATTTTTTTCCAATAAAACTACAATTTACCCAAAATACCACTTTTGTGATTGACATTTATTCCCCAAAACTTGGTGGTACAGAAAACATAGGAATTTGCTACGTTGATTAGTGTTGGCTTTCTGTAAATTACTCGCTGTTAAAGACAGGCATGCTTGTTTTAGTCTTGTATGTTGAAATTAACTGTCAATGTTGAACAATTTGAAGTCTACTTTGGGGAAGATGGATGATTTTTAAAAAAAAAAAAAGTTCTCATAAGGAACTGAAAAAGCCTGATGCCAGTGCTTTACATCAATTTCCATGCAACAAGTTTTTCTGGATGTTACCACATGCTTTCTGTAAAAGTTGGTCTGCTTTAATGTTCATGGTAATTGGGAAAGACTGTCTTGAGGAAGTGATGCTGTAATCTTAATGGTGATGCCAAAATTAAATGCTCATATTAATTTGCCTTCAGTTTATTCTGTAGTTAAAGTATTCACAATTTGGAATGGTTCTTATTTAATAATGGCATAGGAATGACCTATGATCCTGTAGATTTTTAGTTTAGCATTAACAATAGTGGGGTAGTTTAAAGCTTTTAAATTCTGGACTTGATTTTGTGTGAAGGATTGTGCTTGGGTATAAATGAATATCTATAGTGCTGCAGTACATTGGTGATGGGTGTGAATGGTTAGGTTAAATGGTTTCTGTTGTCAAGCTTGGTGTCTTTAAGTGTTCTTAAATAGAGCACACTTTGAGTTGGAGGTGGTGCTAAGGTGTCACTTTCTGCAGATTCCCAGGTTATGACAACCAATAGCATTATTTACACGGTGGTCTGGCTAAGTCTGGGTCGATGATTTCTTGGGGGTTTGGCAAAATGATGCAAACTATTAAAGAATGGTTTAAACTGAAAGTGAGTGCCATAGGGACACATTACTGTTGTAGAATTTGAATGACTTGTGTTTGGTCTTGACCAGAGATGTACTCTGGTTTCTTCCATCCCAAAGACTACTTTAGAGGTAAATTATAGTCTGTTATAGGCGAGTTACAGAAGAACCTGGAATTGAGCAGAAATAAGTTGGTGGCAAGTGGAGTAGAGGGAAACTGATGGGATTGCACAGCTGGCATAGTCCATGGATTGAATGTCCTTGTGCACTGAGGGAGAATGAGTTGCTTTAATTTTAAATGACAAGTCACACTTAGGCTGTACATTTGGGTTTTGTTGCATTAAGATACCAGTTGCAAATTATGTTCTCATTGACCTATGGCAGGAAACTAGATCGCAGGGCCTAGGATATTGCCCTGAACAATATTCCATGGGAATGTTACTGGAATGACTTGCCTCTAACTTCTACCTTGTATTTCCCTGGTCCAAGTTATAATTTGTGTTTTGTGTGGTGTCTTAATATTGTACTTCAAATAATTCCTTGATACCAGGAGCCTCAGATTAGATGCTTTGTTTAGCATGGAAAGCCTTTAATTGTCTTCCAGCTTTTTTCCCCTGTTTTTTTATATATAAAAAAAAATTAAGCATACGAATAAGTTGTAAGTTCTCTTTACTAGCTGGTTCCGTAAGTTTGTCGTAGACATAGTGGGGATAAGCTCCCACCACCTATTAAGTACCCCCAATGGTGTGTGTCTCATAGACTCTGGCCAAGTCTAGCTCTTGGCTTTCACGTGTGGCTTAGCTACTAAGCCCAACAAAATCATCTCTACTGACAAAAGGGGCTCATCAGCCGTGGTAAGCAGCCATCTTGGACACAAAGTGTACCTCAAACCTCTACTGCCTTGCAGCTATACCCACTCATGATGAAGGCTTCAGGAGTAAACCCCAGTGGGAAAAATCTGGAGCTAAAGTCCCTAAGGCAATCTTTCATTGAGTTCAACTCTGGCAGCTCCTGCAATGCTGCTGGTGCCAAACTGTATCAGTCTGCTGTTTGTTCCTTTAGATTCACCCTCTGTATGGAGAGGGAGAGTCTGCTTCATGGCCAACAGCTTGCTGTCTATATTGTACTGTTCTGCTTGCCTATCATTGATAGCTAGGATGCAATGTCCATGATTCATCCTGACCAAATGGAGGGCCTAAAATTTGGTAACTTGTTTTTCATGTAGAGTGTACTTCATAACCATGGTTACATTTTAATGTTCAAAATAAGTAATCAGTTTATTTACTTGGGATTGACATTACATGGGGTCTGGAGCCAAGGGTTTCAAAGCCGACCGTCCCTGTCTACAACATTGGCCATTCTGGTGGGTTTATGGAGTATTCTGGCAGTAATATGTTATTGGGCATGACCAGTTTTACTGTTTTTTTTTATTCCCAATCATTTTTGTGGAGCTGAATTGCAATTTTTGGCATATTTCATTAACATAAACTGTCGAAGAATTGTCATATCAGCCTTCCTAATACACTGGTTCTCAGCTATTTGAGGGTTGTGAAGACTAGGTAAGCAACTTTGCATGTCTGAATCCTATGTAGCTTGATGCAGACTCCAAGTGTTTAATGTAACTAGTGTGCTAGGACATGTAGAAGAGCATTTAAGATTCAAAATTGTCCATATAGAGTTGCATAAAGCTCATCAGGAAGTGACTGCATTTTTCTTTACATAACTTGACTTAACCATTTTATCTCAAGATTGCAAAGTCAAATTTTTTAAATTCAAACCATGGGGTTTAAATTTGAATTTTGTCCAGCCTTTATTTGTCTGGAACTAAACACTGCCACTATTCCCAGGCTAACTCTTGCCACTGAAGTTTTGAACTGAATTCAAAATTAAGTATTTAAGTGTCAAGTTGCACCATGCAACTAACTTCCAACAAATCTTGCACCTGTTCTAGAATGCCAATTACTCAAGGCTCCCTTTTTTTTTAAACTAATACTTTTTCAGTTGTTTTCTGGTTACCAGTACCTCTGCATAAAGATACATCTGCCATGAAGATGTATTTTCTTTGCAAACTGATTCATTTCAAACTTCTACCACTTGGATGTTTCAGTCAGATTTCAGTCAAATCACAAAGAATTTCAAGAAACCAAAAGTCCCTAATTATCAGTGCATGGGACAGCCTCACCTAGAAATTACATGATGCAAAAATCTGGTTTTCTC
Organism: Mobula birostris; assembly: GCF_030028105.1. Taxonomy (NCBI): domain Eukaryota; kingdom Metazoa; phylum Chordata; class Chondrichthyes; order Myliobatiformes; family Myliobatidae; genus Mobula; species Mobula birostris. The sequence goes on from NC_092377.1 coordinate 31,781,373, forward strand.
TAACAATTTGGCTATCGGATTTAAAAGGCTCATTTTAAGTAGTATTTGCTGTATAATGTACAATTTAAAAACATGACAGTGTTCAGCTTGATTCTTAGATGTTCAATAGCACTTCATTTGTATGTGGAAGAATTTCTCAGCTGATTAAAATTTTAAACTAGCCTGACTATATTTAACTACTTCCTTTACCACATTTGTTTCTCAGACTTGAAAATTAGTATAGTATCATTGACTGCATCAATACTGTAAAGAAAACAACTTCTAATGAAGATGACTCACGTTAGTGATTTGTATCATTATCCTGCTACCACAAGGTAGCAACTGAATTGAATACGGTTTTAAATTTTGATAAACTTTTAATTTGGAGTGAAAGGAATGATAAATTAAGCTCAAATTTTAAATAAACAATTATACTTTTTTCATTTCTTACAAAATTAAGACAGGCAAGACGTAACACAATTTAATCCTACCTTCCCCAAAACTGATAGCTGAATCTTTGTGTTGCAATCCTTAACTTCTACATAGTGATGCTGTATTCTGGGTTGTTAGCTTTGTAAAGTATTATGCTAACTGCTACCCTTCCATCATTAAATACCATTATAGTAAAGAGTCACAATGACTCTTAACCATCAACGATTTCTTAAAATAAAAGCATAACATGGTGGAGAAAGTGAGCAATTCAGGCAGTGCCCATGGAGGCAGAAACAATCAAACATGAGAAAATCTGTAGATGCTGGAAATCCAGGGCAACATGTGCACAATGGGGGAGTACCTCAGCAAGTCAGGCAGAATCTATGAAAATGTATAAACAATGTTTCTGCCAGTGCAAGAAGGTGGGGGGATGAGAGGAAGTACAGGTCATAGGAGAAACTGGGAAAGGGTGGGAAGTGGGAGGTAAAGAGCTGGGAAGTTGATTGGTGAAAGATAAAGGGCTGGAGGAGGGGGAATCTGATAGAAGAGGGTAGAAGAGCATGGAAGAAAGTGGAGGAGGAGGAGCACCAGATGGGGATTATGAGCAGGTAAGGAAAGGTGAGAAAGGGAAACGAGAATGGTGAAGGAGACATTTACTGGAATTTTGAGAAATCGATGTTCGTGTGATCAGGTGGAGGCTATTCAGATGGAATACAAGGTTGCTCCTCCAATCTGAGAGTGACATCATTGCAACAGTAGAGGAGGCTGTGGACTGACACTTCAGAATGGGAAATAGAATTGAAATGGATGGCCATTGGGAGATCCTGCTTTTTCTGGCAGGCAGAGCATAGGTGCTTTGCATCAGGTCTCATTGATATACAGGAGCCCACACTAGGAGCACAGGATACAGTAGATGACCCCAACAGACTGCTGATGAAGTGTTTGGGGCCCTGAATGGTAGTGAAGGAAGTGGTGTAGGGACAGGTATGGCACTTGTTTGGCTTGCAAAGAGGAGTGCCAGGAGGGATGATTGGATAAGGGAGTTGTGTATGGAGTAATTCCTGTGCAAAGCAGAAAAATTGGAGGAGGGTGGAATCCTGTCGGAGATGGCGGAAGCTATGGAGAATTGTGAGCTCAACATGGAGGCTAGGTAGGTGAGGACAAGAGGAACCCTATCCTTGGTATAACAGTGGGAGGATGGGGTGAGGATGTACTTGCAGAAAATGGAAGAGATGCAGGTGAGGGCAGCATTGATGGTGGAGGAAGGAAAGCCCCCCACCACTTTAAAAAAAAGATATCTCATTAGTTCCTGAATGAAAAGCCTCATCCTGAGAACAGATGCGATGGAAACAGGAATTGAGAGAGGGGATGGCATTTTTAAAGCGACAGCAGAGTCCAGGTAGAGAACCAGCTACTTCCCTTCAATCATTTGATTTCTAAACCAACTGGGAAAACCCTACTCACAACAGTTTAGCAACACTATCAACACTGCACCAAAATGAACTTTAAAAATTTGTTTGTAAAAATTGCATAGTTTTAAAATGTTTTTCTTTTTGAATACCGCTTCTTGATGTGCCTGTGTGATGCTGCCAGTAGGTTTCTCATTGCACCTGTGCATAAATGTGCATATATGATGATGAACAACTTCAGTAATGGCTATCAATTTGTATGGAATCATATCCATCTTGGGTAATATCTAAGTGTTGACATAAGTTGTGCACAAATCTCTAGAGACCATCAGACATTGGACTAATTCTGCTCCTTCGAGTCTGGTCTGCCTTTCCATCATGGCTGATTTACTATCCCCCCCAACCCCATTCTCCTGTCTTCTCCCTGTAACCTTTGATGCACTGACTGATCAGGAACCTCTCAATCTCTGCTTTAAATATACTCAGTGACTTCACCTCTACAGCTGTCTGTGGCCATGAGTTACACAGATACACTAACCTTTGGTTAAAGAAATTCCTCCCCATCTCTTTTTTTAAATGGATGTCACTCTATTATGTTGTGCCCTCTGGTTCAAGAACCCTTTCTACAGGAAACATACTGTCCAAATCCACTCTATCTAGGCCTTTCAATATTCAATAGGTTTCAATGAGATGCCCCCTCGTGTTTCCAAACTCTACAGAGGACAGGCCATCAAAAACTCCTTATTAACCCTTCTGTTCCTGGAATCATTCTTGTGAGCTTCTGCTGGACCCTCTCCAATACAAGCATATCTTTGAAATAGGGGCAAGCTGCTCATGATCTTCCAAGTGCAATCTGAGCAGTGCCTTATGAAGCCTCAGCATTACACCCTTGCTTTTATATTGTAGTCCTCAAATAACTGCTAACATCGGATTTGCCTTCCTTACCTCTGACTCAAACTGCAAGTTAACCTTTTGGAATCCTGCACAAGGACTCTCAAGTCCCTTTGCACCTCTGATCTTTGACTTTTTTTCGCCCTGTTTAGAAAATAGTCTATGCCTTAATTCATTCCACCAAAGTACATAACCATACACTTCTTGCACTATATTCCATCTGCCACCCCTTTACCTATTCTCCCAATCAGTCTAGTCCTTCTGCAGAATCCCTGCTTCCTCGGCCACTATCTGCCCCTCCACCTATCATACGCAACCTTGGCCATAAAGCTATCAATTCCGTCACCCAAATCATTCACATACAACGTGAAAATAAGGTGTTTCAACACTGACCCCCTGCAGAACACTGCTCGTCACTGGCAGCCAACCTCCTGTCAGTCAGCCAAACTTCTATCCATTCTAGTTGTTGTTCCTCTCTGCGCCTTGTGGGCAGCAATCTTAGTGTTTGTTTGTCTTTTACATGGCTGAATTGTTAGCTCAAAGCTCAATCCAGCACGGATGGAAAGTGTGCAAAGAGCCAGCCAGATCTGAACCTGGGACCACTTGCCTCAAAGTCCAGTGCGGGTGCCACTATAACACCGGCTGGCTGATCCATTCTAGTATCTTGTTAAGCAGCCCCATGTGTGACAATAAACTGAACTTGTACTTGTTGCCTAAGGCTACCTTTCACGTAGCAACAACTCCACCAATCTCTACAGCATCTGCAAATTTACTGATCGTGCCTCTAACATCTGGACCTGAATCATTTGCAACTATTGCACAGCAAGAGTCCCAGCACTGGTTGCTGTGGAACACTATTATTCACAGACATCCACTCACAAAAACCTTTCACCTTCTGTCACTTCTTATCAAGATCATTTTCAGTCCAATTTGTCTTGGATTCTATGGACCCTAACCCTTTGGACTGGTTGGCAAAGGCCTGAGACCCATGTAAACTACATCGAATGCACTGCTCTAATCAATAAACTCTGATAGCTCTTCAAACATTTCCATCAGATTGGTTATACGGGATTCCTATGGAGGCAGTGTGCACGACTGAGGTATTGACTAACTACATCTTTCTTCAGGGAAGACGTGCAGCAAAAGAACATGTAGTTGAGATGTTAGTTTTTAAAAATTGATGGAGGCTAGCTCTATTTAGTGAATCAGTGAGAGAAACGTGGGTTATATGGACTTGTAAAAATAGCATTTGGTCAAGGTGTTACAAGCTTATCAGCAAATCTGATGGAATAAAGGACTGCAGCAGCATAGAGGCAGAAAATTGGCCAAAATAATACAATAGCAGCGAACGTTCCTTTCCCAAACTGAAAGTAAGTGTACAATGGCGTTCTCTGAATCAACAGGATTACTGATTCTCTTATTATTTCACCCTGGGTGCAGAGAAACACCGACAAAATGCAGGAGGAACTCAGCAGACCAGGCAGCATCCACGGGAAAAAAGCGCTGCCGGGGTTTCAACTGAGACCCCTCAGCCGGACTGGAGGGAAAACGATGAGGCGTCGGCGTTAGAAGGTGGGGGAGGGGAGGGGGAGAAACACAAGGTGATAGGTGAATCCGGGAGAGGGGGGCGGGTGAAGTAACGAGCTGGGATGTTGATTGGTGGCAGCGATCCAGGGCTGGAGAAGGGGGAATCTGATTGGAGTGGACAGAAGGCCGCGGAAGAAAGAAAAGGGGGAGGAGCGCCAGAGGGAGGCGAAGAGCTGGCGAGATCTTTGGGTGCAGAGCGCTCAGTTTCCAAATTATACGGAATGTGGAAACGTTGTGAACTATGATTCCTTCCGCGTTTGTGACTATTCAGATAAATGAATTGACCCCAGCACATTCCTTTCTTTCCTGCTGATAGCTTTTAACAGTGATTCAGATCACTTGATGTCAGTTACCAGCAATGTTAATGTAGCCGAACATTTTCCTGGTCTTATCCGTGCTTCGGGTCACTTACTGATTTCATAGCGATGAGGAAGTGGGCGTTTTAGTTTCACAGACCGGAAATCCTTTACAACTTCATTGGCGCCAAGTTATTCGTGGAGGTCGTGAAAGGGACTCCTAGAAGGGGCGTCTATTAACACAACAAAGATCGTTTCTTAAGCATTCATATTTTAATGATCACATCTAACCAGATTCCTAACGTGCTAGGTAGCCGCTTGTAGTCAACTCATTAAAAAAAAACAAATTGCAAATCCGACAAGCGACGGAGATCTTGGCTGCTTTGCGGCGTAAGGGAGTAGACTACCAGCAGAAGTAATTAATTGTATCCATGAAGTAAAAGTGCGTGATATGGGTGCATCACTGACCGCGGGGGTTTTCTCAGCCGTATTAAAAGCAACTCTTAATTTAATTATTATGAACCGATGCTAAAGGGCTGTTCATTCATCGTAACGTTTGATTTTAATCTGAATATTTTTGCGATTATTTTGGTTTGAACAGGGGCAGTGGTCAGTAACCCAAATGCAATGCTGCTAAGGTCTGAGGATAAGGGAAACTCAACCAGTCGTACTGTGCTGGTAAATACGGTCGCGGTAATGTCATAAGCATGGACACAGCGTCTTCCAGCCCACCTGAAAAAACATCGAAGTGGAAAAGCGGGCCAAGCAACACATTGAACATAAAACCCAGAACCAATTATGTCAATAATGTTAAAATCAATCGTAATTACAAGGTAGTAAATGGGAAGTTCTAACATTTCTGGTAGATTGTAATGCCACATTTATTGAGAAATACAATAATTGTCAAATTATTTTCACTGATCATTCCAGCAAAAAAGTAATTCGGGCACGGAAGATCAAGAATCATCTAAAGGAGAATGGTGGCAAAAAACTGTCGATGTAAGTGTAGAAAGCTTAGAACTAAATCTAACGACATGTTACAAGATCATAATCACACCTGCATGGTAGAAAAATAAGCACCTACCTATCTCGAATGTCATTTAATATAATTTTTGGCACAAAAATTGAACCTAATCTCTGCCCGTGATTTATGCAGTAGATGAACTTCTTCACATCTTTTACCATCTACATTTGTCAACAGGACCCCTTGTGTCTGATAAGTCAGCCTCCCCTTAAATGCATCTCTACTGTTTATCTCAACCATTCCTGGAAGCAAGTTCCATATTTTCACTTTTCCTTAGGTAAAGAAATTCCTTCTGAATTCCCGGTTGGTTTCTTGGCGATTTTTTTTTTGCAGTTATGTTGTTCTCCATAAATGGAAACATTCTCTCAGAATCCACTTCATCAAAACCTTTAATAATTTCAGAGGCAACTGTGTGTTCAGCTTTCTTTTCAGGAAAATCTGTTCATTCTTTCCAGATACATACACCACATAGAAATGATACTGTTAACGTACATCCTCCCTGCCTTGTCTCCAATGCCCCTTTATTCTTTTATTAAAGTAACCACAACACTCATAAGTGTGTTTTAACCAAGTTTTGTTGCAGATTTAGCATACCTTAACTGTTTTTCATTTATATATCCCTCTGGAAATGAATCCTAGTGCTTGATTTTCTTATATGTCTGGCTTTGCAACAGCAGAAAAACATTTAATGGTTGTGATAGCCCATTGTTCCTTTAGCCATCAGTACTCTTGCCTATTTTAACTTAGGTATACGTAGATATTTTATATATTTGTTAATGGAACTTCTTTATACAGTTAAAATTTCATGAGATCATGGGGTATGTTAGTATTTTTTCATTAGCAAGTATTACATCATCCACATTCAAGCAAAAACACTAGAATTTGAAGTTTATTCACTAAACTATATTCTAAGCAGAAGATCTGGCCACACTGGAACTTTGAGTCCACATTCCTCAATGTTTTTCCTGATATCTAACAGTGAAGAAAGGATCAGTGAATGAAATGTAGTCTGTACAGTTATGGCTGACAAAAATTGCCTGGGACTTTGATGGATTTAGTGGTTTCAGTAACAAGTTTGATGTGAATCAGAGTAAGATTTATTAACACTGACGTCATAAAATTAGCTGTTTTGCTGCAGCAGTACAGTGCAAAACAAAAAAATGTGATAACCTGCAAAAATAAATAGACTAAATGAGGAATAATGAGGTAGTGTTTATGGGTTGACCATTCAGCAATGTGATGTAGGAGGGGATAAATCTGTTCCTAAAATGTTTAGTGTGAGTCTTATGGCTCCTATACCATCTAACGAGAAGAGGGCATGTCCTGGATGGTGATGGATGCTATCTTCTTGTGACATCCTCAGTGATGAGGAGCATTGTGCAAGTGATGGAGCTAGCTGAGCGTATAACCCTCTTCAGTCTCTTTCAATCCTGCTCGTTGGGGCCTCCATACCAGGCAGTGATGAAGCCAGTCAGCGTACTCTCCACTGTACACCTGTAGAAATTTGTGTTTTTGGTGACTTACCAACTCTCCTCATGAAATAGTGGCACTGGGGTGCTTGTATCAATGTGTTTGGCCCAAAATAGATCCTCTGAGATGTTGACAACTGGGAAGTCGAAGCATCAATATTCTTGGAGAATATTTCTTCAGGTGGCCCAAGATACTGCAGCATTGATGACTTCTGTATGCAATTTAACCAGCTTTCAAAAGGGCATGTGCCCCTTTCATTGCGTGAGATCTGTCTCAGCAGTAACAACGTATATTCTGTAAAGCATTTTTTTTTCTGTGGACTTCAATGTCATTCGCCAAAGTTTTAAAATGTAAAGTAAAATTCTGATAATCTAGCACCCTTGGGACTTTAGTGTAGGATTATCAATTTGACCATACAAAGCAGGTGAAGTTTTTAAACTAATTGTGATTAAAATAAATTAAACATTAATTATTAATTTAGGTATACATATTATACCAACAAGTATGTCTGTCTTGTAAGATTTAGTTCTGATGTAAAATTCCAGCTAAAATATTAATTACTTTTCTCTGAATAGCAACACAAGCTGCTTCAATGTCAAATTTCCCACATGGAGTTTTAAAAATCTAGTTTAGATCTTTATCACAAATTCCTATGTTGATAACTTCAATACACCTAATACTTTTTTTGCTTGCAGGAGATGCCATTCTCTGGAAGACTTTTCACAAAACTTTATACTCAAGAGGGACTACTAAATCCAGTGAAACGAACATTTAATTTTGAAAGAAAGGGCAAAGGGAGCTCCAGTACATCAGAATCACAGTCAAGGGCACGGTTGACCCCCGCTAGCCTGAATCCACTAACCTTAGCTCATGTGGAGAAGAATATGTCTTCTTTCAAAGCTCTCGAAAACATCATCAAAAAGAAAACCATACCACCTATATCTCAAAAGGTGAAGAGCTTTACTGATATGTGTGTTTAAGAATTTATTGTTTAATTGGCTTAATGTTACTCTAAGAAGTAAGAGGTATAAGTTGCAGGCCATCTGGCCTTTTGAGTGTCTTCAAGAGTAAGCCAGAGGCTATGAATCCTGTGGCAAGTAACTCACTTCCTAACTTACCAAAACCTGTCCATCTACAAGGCCCAAGTCGGGAGTGTATTAGAATACTCTCCACTTGCCTAGACGAGTGCAGTTTCAACAACGCTCAAGTTTGACATCTTATAGGATATTGCTTGCTTGATAGACACTCCTATCTATAAGCATTCACTCACTCCACTACTAACTACAGGACAGACACTCCTATCCTTAAGCATTCTCTCACTCCATCAGTAACTGCAGGATAGACACCCCTATTGCGCCTTTTTGATCAAGATGGAGGAGTTCAGGGACCAGGTGAGATTCTCGGAAATGTGGACACCAAGGAATTTGAAGCTTAATACACGCTCCACTACAACTCCGTTGATGTAGGTGGGGATGTGAGTGTGGCTCCTAGCATGCCTGAAGTCGACAATGATTGCCTTGGTCTTCTGGGTGTTAAGGGCCAGCTTGTTGTGGTACACCATGTGGCCAGGTGCTGGACCTCGTCCCTGTAGGCCGTCCCGTCATCCCCTCTGATCAGGCCAACCACCGTGGTGTCGTCTGCGAACTTGATTATGGAGTTAGAGCCATGTACAGAAACGCAGTCATAGGTGAAAAGGGAGTACAGAAGAGGGCTCAGCACACAGCCTTGAGGCACGCCGGTGTTCAGGGTGAGAGTGGAGGAGGAGAGGTTGTCTAACTTAACTGATTGAGGTCTGTTAGTCAGAGAGTCCAAGGTCCAATTGCAGAGGGATGAGCTGATACCAAGCTGGTGAAGTTTGGCAATCAGCTTGGAGGGGATGTATTGAATGCTGAACTAAAGTCAATTCACTCACTCCATCACTAACTGGAGGATAGACACTCCTATCCATAAGCATCCACTCACTCCATCACTAACTGCAGGATAGACACTCCTATCCATAAGCATTCACTCACTCCATCTCTAACTGCAGGATAGACACTCCTATCCATAAGCATTCACTCACTCCATCTCTAACTGCAGGATAACACTCACCTCCATAAGCATTCACTCACTCCATCACTAACTGCAGGATAACACTCACCTCCATAAGCATTCACTCACTCCATCACTAACTGGAGGATAACACTCCTATCCATAGGCATTCACTCACTCCATCACTAACTGCAAGATAACACTCCTATCCATAAGCATTCACTCACGCCATCACTAACTGGAGGATAGACACTCCTATCCATAGGCATTCACTCACTCCATCTCTAACTGCGTCAGTTTTCACTGTGGAGGACACTAGCCGTGTGCCAAAGGTTAAAGGGTGTGAGGGAAGAGAAGTGAGTGCGGTTGCCATTACAAGGGAGAAGGTATTCAAAAAGCTGAAAGACCTAAGGGTACGTAAGTCACCTGGGCCAGATGAACTGTACCCTAGGGATTCTGGAAGAGGTAGCGTTAGAGATTGTGGAGGCATTAGTAACAATCTTCCAAAAATCATTGGACACTGGCATGGTGCCAGAGTACTGGAAAACTGTAAATATCACTCACTCCACTCTTAAAGAAAGGAAGACAGCAGAAAAGAAATTATAGACCAGTTAGCCTGACCTCAGTGTTGGGGAGATGTTGGAGTCAATTGTTAAAGATGAAGTTATGGAGTACTTGGTGACATAGGACAAGATAGGACAAAGTCAACATGGTTTAGTTAAGGGAAAATCTTGCCTGACAAACCTGTTGGAGTTCTTTAAGGAGATTACAAGTAGGATGCAGTGAATGTTGTATATTTGGACTTTAAGAAAGCCTTTGACAAGGTGCCACATATGCTTACCAAGTTAAGAGCCCATGGTATTACAGGAAAGTTACTGGCATGATTAGAGCATTGACTGGTTGATAGGAGGCAGCGAGTGGGAATAAAAGGATCCTTTTCTGGTTGGCTGGAGCTGAATAGTGGTGTTCCACAGGGGTAGGTGTTGGGACTGATTCTTTTTATGCTGTATATCAATGATTTAGATGATGGAATAGATGGCTTTGTTGTCAAGTTTGCAGATGATATGAAGATTGGTGGAAGGGCAGGTAGTGTTGAGCAAACAGGTAGGCTGCAGAAGGACTTAGACAGATTAGGAGAATGGGCAAGCAAGTGGCAAATGAAATACAATGTTGGAAAATGCATGGTCATGCACTTTGGTGGAAGAAATAAATGTGTGGACTATTTTACAAACGGGGAGAAAATCCAAAAATCTGAGATGCAAAGGGACTTGGGAGTCCTTGTGCAGAACACCCTGAAGGTTAACTTGCAGATAGAGTCGGTGGTGAGGAAGGCAAATGTAATGTTAGCATTCATTTCAAGAGGTCTATAATACAAGAGCAGGGATGTGATGCTGAGGGTTTATAAGGCACTAGTGAGGCCTCAACTTGAATATTGTGAATGTTCTTGGGCTCCTCATCTAAGAAAAGATGTTCTGACATTGGAGAGGGTTCAGAGGAGGTTCACAAGGATGATTCCGGGAATTAAAGGGTTATCATGCGAGGAACATTTGATAGCTCTGGGTCCGTACTCGCTGGAATTTAGAAGGATGAGGGGAATCTCATTGAAACCTTCCGAATGTTGAAAGGCCTAGACAGAGTAAATGTGGAAATGATGGTTTCCATGAATAGGGAGTCTAGGACAAGAGGGCACAGCCTCAGGATAGAGGGGCATCCATTAAAACAGAGATACGGAGAAATTTCTTCAGCCAGAGGAAGGTGAATTTGTGGAATTTATTGCAACAGGCAGCTGTGGAGGCCAGGTCATTGGATGTATTTAAGGCAGAACTCTATAGGTTCTGGACTGGACATGGCATCAAAGGTTACGGGGAGAGGCCGAGGAGGAGAAAAAAGAATCAGCCGTGATTGAATGCTGGAACAGACTCGATGGTCCAAATGGCCTGATCCCTCTCCTGTGTCTCATGGTCTTATTTCCATTATCCTTGCCATCGAGATTAAACATTAAATCACTTGACATATTTTTCATTATACTCGCATTGTATAACAGAGGTTTTAAAAGCAGAAGACAATGTGTTATTTCCATTATTCTTTATCTTGGAGAGTATCAAAGTTCAAAATAAAATTTGTTATGAAAGTACATATGTTTACCATATGCGACATTGAGATTAATTTTCTTGCAGGCATCTATAGGAAGATAAATACAATAGATTTTATGAAAAGAACTATATTAACAGACCAATGTGGAAAAGAAAACAAATTGTGCAAATAAATTAATACTGAGAATCTAAGTTGTAAGAAGTCCTTGAAAGTGAGTCTGTAGGTTGTAGAATCTGTTTAAAGTCATAGTGAGTGAAGTTATTTACACTAACCCTTCCTCCATAATATAAGGTAGTTGATTCTTCACTCCTCCCTTCCTGAGGTGGCAGTTTCCATTGCCGTCCTTTGGCTACAAGGGCTACAATCAAGCTCAGAGCCTCACCTTCTCTGATCAATGGTGGGTGTGGCAACACATGATCATCCATAAGGAACAGACAGACTTATGATGTTATTCCTAAATGCCATACTGTTTGGACTGGACTGTGAGATGGGAATGCTAGCACTATAAATCTGGAGCAAACAGAGAAGGGTCAAAGATCTGCAGTATATTTCTCTATTAAAACTAAGATATACAACTGTCCCACAACCTCTGCAGTGTCTGGTGAGTCGGCAGCAGACTTCAGGGGACCTAAGTTTCCCTTGGGAAGTGCATTTTGTTCAGATGTGCTCACTGGTTCTTACAGCTTTCCGTCTACTGCTTTTCAGCTGCTGGAAGCATATCGTCTTTTCGTTCTGATTTTCCAGTGGAAGTCTTTTGCCCAGGTTGAGTATGTTGAAATAATAAAATTAATTGTAGCTCAGTTTGGATAGACTTTTTATATTGGGAACAAGGTATTGGGGGCAGGAAAATTAGCTTTTTTTTCCATTTCTGGAGATAAACTGTTTACCGACATCATGTATAAACCTACCAATTCCCATAACCATCTTGACTACAGTATACCTCTTCCCACCCTGTGTCCTGTAAAAATGCTATCCCATAGAAACTACAGCACAGAAACAGGCCCTTTGGTCCTTCTTGGCTGTGCCGAACCATTTTCTGCCTAGTCCCACTGACCTGCACACAGACCATATCCCTCCATACACCTCCCATCCATGTATCTGTCCAATTTATTCTTAAATGTTAAAAAAGAACCCGCATTTACCACCTCTTCTGGCAGCTCATTCCATACTCCCACCACTCTCTGTGTGAAGAAGTCCCCCCTAATGTTCCCTTTAAACTTGTCCCCCCCTCAGCCTTAACCCATGTCCTCTGGTTTTTTTCTCCCCTTGCCTCAGTGGAAAAAGCCAGCTTGCATTCACTCTATCTATACCCATCATAATTTTATATACCTCTATCAAATCTCCCCTCGTTCTTCTACACTCCAGGGAATAAAGTCCTAATCTATTCAACCTTTCTCTGTAACTGAGTTTCTCAAGTCCCGGCAACATCCTTGTAAACCTTCTCTGCACTCTTTCAACCTTATTTATATCCTTCCTGTAATTTGGTGACGAAAACTGAACACAATACTCCAGATTCGGCCTCACCAATGCCTTATACAACCTCATCATAACATTCCAGCTCTTATACTCAATACTTGCCATATACTCAATCTGCCATTGCCCTGCAGGGGGTCTTGTCTTGTCCTCGCCTCTGTGGGGTAAGTCAGGCTGTTTTGCCGTTGCCCTGCGGGGGACCTGTCTTGTCTTTGCCTCTGTTGGGTAAGTCTGGCCGTTCTTCCGTTACGCGACGGATGGTCCTGTCCCACCTTGGTGTGGAGAAGTTGTCTAAGCTTGTCTAAGTATAAGTCCCGGCTCCATGTCTATGTACTATCCTGTCACATCTCTATGCCAGTCAAGTCCTGTTCGTTGTACTTCAGTGTCTGTGTCTCGCATTTGGGTCCGTTCACAGCACCCCATTCTGACAGCCAGAGTTGGTAGAATCAGATACAATAGGCTCATTCAAGAGGCGTTGAGGCTGGCACTTAAATCGGCAAGGCATAGAAGGATAGAACGTAATGAAGGTAAGTGAAAGATGTGGATGGGTAGGAAGGTCAGTATGGACACCGTGGGTCAAAGGGCCCGCTTCTTTGCTGTGCAATTTGGCACCATTGATCTTCTCAAACCCGGTTTCGGTTCTATTTTATACATATAGGATGCTCTTGTGTTCAAATGCTGTTTGTGAGGAAATGCTGAACAGAACGCCAGTGAATAAATGAGCCCAGATGCAGGTAGATAGAAGTTCTCTGTCTAATGTTTTGTTCATGGCAAGGATGTGAGACATGCCCAGCAAGCCAGATGGTACTAACAGAATAAGAAATAATGAGGAAAAATTATCACAAGCCGAAATGGAGGGTGTTGATATAGACAGAATTATACATAGAGTGCAGAATTCAGAATTGAGTTCGGCAGGCTGCAATGTGCCCAGATGGAAGATGAGATGTTGTTCTTCGACCTTGTATTGGGCCTTGTTGTAGGTGCTGTCGGTCACAGGCAGAATGGTTAGAGTGGGAATGAAATGGTGAATTATCCCTTTGCAAGTATGTTGCAACTTCCCCACAGCTCAATTCTCCTCTTGCACACACCGTGCTCTTTACATGTGAACAGTTGAGGGCTCAGATATTTTTCCTGTGGACTCTCACTAATAACAATTGAACTTGACTCATTGATTTATGTTATCAGCTTTCTGTTCTTTAACCAATCCTTTGTGTAAACTAACATGTTGCCCTCAATCTCATGAGGCTTTATTTCAAATAACAGACTCTGAAGCACTTAATTAGGTTTCTTTTGAAAGTCCAAAGATGCTAAATCCAATTGTTCCAATTACGTATCCAACCTGTTTTATTTTTTAAAAAACTCAGATATATCAATAACAATTATTATACCTTTATAAATCACGCTGACTATGCATAAACAAAGTTTGATTTTCTAAATGTTCTGCTGCCAGAATACTAATGAAGAATTCTATGATTTCATCAACTAATGTTAGTCTGACTTAGTTAGAGTTCCTTATACTTATCTCTCCCTCCTTTCTTAAATAGCAATGTTTCATTTGCTACCTACAAGTCTGCTAGACTGTTCTGAAGCCTAGGCAATCTTGTAAAAACATCCCTTCTGCATCCACTATTTCCAATGTTAGTTCTTTTGCAATACCGGAATGTGCCTATTTTAAATGGAGTTTTCTAGTTTTTTTTAAATTTAATTAAATTTATTTTTTTGCTCAGCATAACAAAACTTTCAATTTCCAGATACACTTACATTTACATTTCTTCCCCTCACAGATATCAGGTATCAGAACACTTCTAGTTTTAGTACCCTTAATTGTTTTCAGTAAGAAGCTGCAGAGACTCATGAACTCAGTCCAAAACCTCACAGGCATGTCCCTCCCCACCATTGGTAGTATCTATCTCAAGAAGGAAATATCCATCATCAAAGATCCCCACCATCCAGCCCTCGCCATCTTGCAACTACCATTGGGCAGAAGATACAGAAGCCAGACATACCACACCACCAGGTTCAAGAACAGCTACCTCCCTTCAGTTCTTGACCAACTGGTGCAATCTAATCACTACAGGTTAACAATAGTTTGATCACTTTGAACCTTGTGTCTTGTTTGTTTTAATTGTGATCTTTCTTGTAAAAATTGTGTATAATTTTTATTTAATTTTATTTTCATGTGAATGCTGCTTATATAATGCTATATAGCATTAGGAGGAGGAGAAGATGGCAGTGCGCGTGGCCACTTCGGTGGTGATGTCTGTTATCTGTCAAGTAGGGGACCGTGCACAATTCTGATTTGATGGAGATGGATGTGACAGTACAGAGGAACATCTGGAAAACTTCTGAAATGCCCGCTTCCCTGCCGCTGCTACTGTGTGGTAACCGGAGTCTCCGGAGCAGAAGGCCCCGAAATCCTTGGCTTTGCTTGCTTCACCACCCGGGGCGAGGTCAAAGGCACTCAGCAGAGGATGGCACTCAGGAGGCTGTATTGGAGAGGCTGGTCGGAAGCTCGAAGTTTTCGGACGGATGGACTCAGTGTCGGCTGCTTCCAAGGCATCGGCAAGTTGACGGTGCCTGGAGGTTTATGGCAGGGAGTTTCTCCCTTTTGCCGCCTGCTATCAAGGACTCGGGAGTCGATCGACTCGGGGACTTTTGAGACCTTATTTACCGTGCCCATGGTTTGTTCATCAAATTATGGTATTGCTTTGCACTGCTGTAACTATATCTTATAATTATGTGGTTCTGTCAGTGTTAGTCTTTGGTTTGTCCTGTTTTCTGTGATATCACTCCGGAGAAACATTGTATCATTTCTTAATGCATGTATGCATTTCTAAATGACAATAAAAGAGGACTGAGTGTTCTCATAATTAAAAAAAATAATGTTATATAATGCTATATACCTTTGCTGCTGCAAGTACGTTTTTCATTGCCACGACAACCTCTCACTCATCATCAGTAAGAGTGAAGAGCTGATTATCGAATGCAGGAGGAAGAAGTCGAAAGTCCAGGAGCCAGTCTTGATTAGGTGAACAGAGATGGAGAGGGTCAGTCACTTTAAATTCTTTGGCATTAACATATCAGAGGATTTGTTCTGGGCCCAGCACATAGGTGTCATCACAAAGAAGACAGCAGTTTTACTTTCAGAAGCTTGTGTAGGTTCAGTGTGTCAGCGAAAACTTAGACAAACTTCTATAGATGCACAGTGAAAAGTATGGTTGCATTATGGCCTGGCATAGAAACACCAACGCCCTGGAATGGAAAAGTCGACTGAAAGTGGTGGATGCATTCTAGTCCATCACAGGTAAAGCCTCCCCACCATTGAGTATATCTACATGGAGGGCTGCCACAAGAAAGCAGCGTCCATCATCAAAGACTCTCATCATACAGATTTTTTAATATATTAAAAAATCCAGATATTGAGGTTTTCTCACGACTGCCATCAGGTAGCAGGCACAAAAAGCTCAGGTCCCACAGCAGCAGGTTCAGAAACAACTACTGTATTGCCCTACAACCATCAGTCTCCTGAACTGGCATGGATAACCTCATTCAGCACTACTCTGAACTGATACTATGATCCACAGACTCACTTTCAAAGATTCTTTACATCTTGTGTTCTAAGTATTGTTTTTATTTACACAATAGTCTTGCACATTGGTTGTTTGTCAGTGTCTGTTTATGCATAGATTTTTTGTAAAATTATTTTTTTCCTACAAGTGCCTGCAAGAAAATGATCAATGAGGTATGAACCATATACTGACTGACTGCCAGTTACGTGTCTGTCCATACTGTCGCACACAGTTATAGAAGGATTATTCATTGCTGTTTCTGTAACAATTTTGATTTACCATTCACGGTTGTTAGCTCTAAGCTGAGCCCACAAACCTGGTGGACCGGTGGACCACTCTTAGTCTAGCCTCTGCTCTTTGAACTGTTTGACATGTGTGACCCTACCAAGAGCCAAAGCAGAATGCCCTGACTCCGGCCAACAGAGCTCTCCGGGTCATTGAGGCACACAAGCCTCCAAAGCCAACAGCAAGATTATGGACGCTTGCAGGAACAGACACACACTTTGATAATATATTTATTTTGAATTTGTTATTTTTTTTATTAAAGATACAGCATGGTAACAGGCCCATCTGGCTCGACGAATCCACGGCAACCAATTACACTCACGTGACTAACTCATGCGTCTTTGGAACATGGGAGGAAACCCATGCAGTCACGGGTGGGAATGGTGGGGGGGGGGGAGATAGAATTGAACTCGGGTCACTGGCACTGTAATAACATTACGATAACCACTACACTTGCCTTTTGAACTTTCCACTATGAAGGAGAAGGGAAAAAGTCTGTCTTTGTATCTAAAGGGTAAAACCCAAAACAACCAGTTGCCCAGTTGATTCCATGATATATTGTTCTTGAACTCTATGAATTTGTCTCCCAGACAACTTCTACCAGTTACTTGCCAAGCCTAAATGGAGATTTAAACCCTCATGATTAATGCTTTATCTTCACTGCCATCTTTTCTTACTTCCTGATTAATTTACCTCTCCAAAGTTGTTCTTTTTCTCCAGTCCTGATGAAGGGTCTCTTGACGAAATGTTGACTGACCTCTTTTCCATGGACGCTGCCTGGCCTGCTGAGCATTTTGTGTATGTTGCTCCAATATAGTTGTTGGTTTTTGGGGCCCTAAGAACCACTCCCTTCTTTGTCATTTGTTACCTTCACCCTATCTAACTCTACACCATGTAGGTGAAAGTTGAGCAAAGACATCTCAGTATTTTTAGTGACCTAATTGCTTATCTTTCCTTCACTAAAAATATGCACAGAAGTGAATCATGTTTAAGAAATAAACTTGGTTCACAACAACATGGATATTTGTTATTGAGATGATCTTTCAGGTGAATCATGTGAGAAACATTAATACATTTTCACAGGGATGAGTTAATGCAGCATCTTTTAGTAAAACACTAGTGAATTTCCTGCGATACCTTCCACAGTAAGTCACAGGATGCACAGTGTATAAAGGCAGCATATTATACCATATATAGCAACGTGTGCATGTTATTTCCTTTAAGTCTGAAAATTCTTGAAATGTACTTTGGTCATCTACAAATCAGATTGTAGATTAGAACCTTTTCCTAATTAACATTCTGGTTAACACATACAATAGTCTATGTCCTGTTCAGAGGGAGCAGGAAAGTATAGCATCTGCAAGCACGTAAAGTAAATTGTCCCAGTGCTAAGATAAATGTAAGCTTTCTTATATCTGCACCTAGTTTGAAGAACATAATTATCTTAGCTTATTTTGATGGTGGAAATAATTTAACTACAAGATTTGCATAGGTTAAAATAAATTTACCTATGGTTAAGAATGAAGTAGAAATAGTGCAGGAAGTATTGCACAGAATGTTGCAGGAAATGAGTAATAGCATACTCTGACAAACCCTAGCTTTAGATAATAGAAATGATTAATTACATAGTAAATGCATGAGGATCTTCTGTTTTGTTAAGATTTATCAATGAATTTTTGCAGAACAACCTTTCTGTACAGTCATACAGCTTACAAACTCCTACATTTGAAAAGCCACCAGCCAAGTAAGTGTGACCTCCTCACTCTCCAATCCAAGAAGGGTACAGAGGTAACATGCTTAAACAAGTTGCAGTAGTGAAGTCATTTTATTAGGTCAAACTTTGGTTATATCTAACACTCTCAATTCTACTACACTTTTTTTCCTCAAAAGAGAGACGGGACATCAACCGTCTTGAATTCACCACACCTTGTCCCCATTCCAACCTCACTCCTTCCGAGCGCTCTGCTCTCCACTCCCTCCGCACTGACCCTACCCTTACTATAAAACCCGACGATAAGGGGGGTGCTGTTGTAGTCTGGCGCACTGACCTCTACCTTGTCGAGGCACAGCGACAACTCGTGGATACCTCCTCTTATTTACCCCTCGATCATGATCCCACTAAGGAGCACCAGGCCATTGTCTCCCACACCACCACCGACTTTATCCGCTCAGGGGATCTCCCATCCATTGCTACCAACCTTATAGTTCCCACACCTCGCACTTCCCATTTCTACCTCCTACCCAAGATCCACAAACCTGCCTGTTCTGGCAGACCTACTGTCTCAGCTTGCTCCTGCCCCACCGAACTCGTTTCTGCATACCTCGACATGGTTTTATCCCCCCTTGTTCAATCCCTTCCTACCTATGTTCGTGACACTTCTCACGCTCTGAATTTTTTCGATGATTTTAAGTTCCCTGGCCCCCACCACTTTATTTTCACCATGAATGTCCAGTCCCTATATACCTCCATCCCCCACCAGGAAGGTCTCAAAACTCTCTGCTTCTTTTTGGATTCCAGACCTAACCAGTTCCCCTCTACCACCATTCTGCTCCGTCTAGCGGAATTAGTCCTTACTCTTAATAATCTCTCCTTTGGCTCCCCCCACTTCCTCCAAACTAAAGGTGTAGCCATGGGCACCTGTATGGGTCCCAGCTATGCCTGCCTTTTTGTTGGCTTTGTGAAACAATCCATGTTCCAAGCCTATACTGGTATCCGTCCCCCACTTTTCCTTCGCTACATTGATGACTGCATTGGCGCTGCTTCCTGCACGCATGCTGAGCTCTTTGACTTCATTAACTTTGCCTCCAACTTTCACCCTCAAGTTTACCTGGTCCATTTCTGACACCTCCCTTCCCTTTCTTGATCTTTCTGTCTCTATCTCTGGAGACAGCTTATCTACTGATGTCTACTATAAGCCTACGGACTCTCACAGCTATCTGGACTATTCCTCTTCCCACCCTGTCTCTTGCAAAAATCCCTTCTCGCAATTCTTCCGTCTCCGCCGTATCTGCTCTCAGGATGAGGCTCTTCATTCCAGGACGAAGGAAAGGGGCTTCCCTTCCTCCACCATCAACTCTGCTCTCAAATGCATCTCTCCCATTTCACACATATCTGCTCTCACCCCATCCTCCCGCCACCCGACTAGGAATAGGGTTCCCCTTGTCTTCACCTACCACCCCACCAGCCTCCGAGTCCAACATATAATTCTCCGTAACTTCCACCACCTCCAACGGGATCCCAGCACTAAGCACATCTTTCCCTCTTTCCCCCCCCCCCCGCTTTCCGCAGCAATCGCTCCCTATGCGACTCCCCTGTCCATTCATCCCCCTTATCCCTTCCCACCGATCTCCCTCCCGGCACTTATCCTTGTAAGCAGAACAAGTGCTACACATGCCCTTACACTTCCTCCCTTACCACCATTCAGGGCTCCAGACAGTCCTTCCAGATGAGGTGACACTTCACCTGTGAGTCGGCTGGGGTGATATACTGCGTCCGGTGCTCCTGATGCGGCCTTCTATACATTGGCGAGACCCGATGCAGGCTTGAGACTGTTTCGCTGAACACCTATGCTCTGTCAGCCAGAGAAAGCAGGATCTCCCAGTGGCCACACATTTTAATTCCACGCCCCATTCCCATTCTGATGTGTCTATCCACGACCTCCTCTACTGTCAAGATGAAGCCACACTCAGGTTGGAGGAACAACACCTGATATTCCGTCTGGGTAGCCTCCAACCTGATGGCATGAACATTGACTTCTCGAACTTCCGTTAATGCCCCACCTCCCCGTTGTACCCCATCTGTTATTTATTTATATACACACATTCTTTTTCTCTCTCTCTTTTTTCTCCCTCTGTCCCCCTCACTATACTCCTTGCCCGTCCTCTGGGCTTCCCCCCTCCCCCTTTCTTTCTCCCTAAGTCTCCCGTCCCATGATCCTCTCCCTTCTCCAGCCTCGTATTCCTTTTGCCAATCAACTTTCCAGCTCTTCTCCTATCATTTCGGATCTCCCCCTCCCCCTCCCCCTCCCAATTTCAAATCTCTTACTATCTCTTCTTTCAGTTAGTCCTGACGAAGGGTCTCGACCTGAAACATCGACTGTACCTCTTCCTAGAGATGCTGCCTGGCCTGCTGCGTTCACCAGCAATTTTTTGTGTGTGATACTATCATGCACCACTCTTCCTTGCTGATGCGCTCTCGTGAAGCACTGTTTCAACATTCAGGTTCCTAGGCAGTGTTATTTCACAGGACATCATGTGGAAGAACCATACCTCCTTCATCAACAAAACTGCTCAGCAAAGGATTCTTCTTGCAGCAGTCTCCCCCCACCCCCACCCCCCCGAACATAGTGGTGCCATTCTACACTGCCATCATAGAGTACACCCTCACATCATCCTGCTTTGGTGAGTGTCCTCTTACAATGTATGAAGACTACAGTGAAATATCAGGTCAGCAGAAAAGGTCATAAGCTGCATGTGTCCTGGACAAAGGGGGCAGCAAAAACTCATTGTGGACACTACCCACCCTGCAAACTGCCTTTTGTAAAATCTGCCTTCTGGAAATCGCTACTGGGCCATTAAAACTAAAACTTCACCCATCTTAAAAGTTTTTCCCCCAGGCAGTCAATCTGCTCAACCATCTTAGTTAGCCACTCCACACCCCAGCCACTGCATTGCACTGTAAACACGAAACTTTTATAATTCTGCTTGCATTGTAAAAATATACATCTATTTATGCACATTTTACTCAATATCTGTACTTAAACTTTTAACTTTATTTTTATGTAATTCTTTAATCCTTATAATTGTTGAATGTTGTTTTCTGTTGCATGTTGCACCGCTACGCCACAGCAAACCCCTGGAACATGTAAGTGTACATGATGAATAAAGGCAACCTGGAGAGTGAGTATAGAGAGCTTGGTAGGAAGTTGAAAAGCAGGACCTCGAGGGTGGTAATCTCAGGATTGCTACCTGTGCTACGTGCCAGTGAGGGTAGGAATAGGATGCTCTGGAGGACAAATGGCTGAGGAACTGGTGTAGGGGGCAGGGTTTCAGATTTCAGGATAATTGGGACCTCTTCTGGGGCAGGTGGGACCTGTACAAGAGAGACGGGTTACACTTGAACTACAGGGGGACCAATATCCTTTCAGGGAGGTTTGTTAATGCTATTGGGGAGGCTTTAAACTAGATTTGCAGGGGGATGGGAACCAGAGTGCCAGAGCTGACAGTGTGGCTGGGGTGAAAATAAATGATGTTAAAAGTTCAAGCAAATCCGCTGATAGAAAGGTTATGAGTGGTGGTAAAAATCTTCTGAGGTGTATATATTTCAATGCTAGGAGTATTGCGGGGAAGGCGGATGAGTTGAGGGCATGGATTGACACGTGGAATTATGATGTTATAGAAATTAGTGAAACTTGGCTACAGGAGGGGCAGGACTGGCAGCTTAATATTCCAGGGTTCCAATGTTTCAGATGTGATCAAAGCAGAGAAATGAAAGGTGGGGGAGTAGCATTGCTTGTTAGGGAAAATATTACAGCAGTGCTCAGGCCGGACAGATTAGAGGGCTTGTCTACTGAGTCCTTATGGGTGGAGCTGAGAAACAGGAAAGGTATGGCCACATTAGTGGGATTGTATTACAGACCACCCAATAATCAACAAGAATTGGAAGAGCAAATCTGCAGAGAGATAGCAGGCAACTGCAGGAAACATAAAGTTGTGGTGGTAGGGGATTTTAATTTTCCATATATTGATTGGGACTCCCATACTGTTAGAGGTCTAGATGGTTTAGAGTTTGTAAAATGTGTTCAGGAAAGTTTTCTAAATCAATATATAGAGGGACCAACTAGAGGGGTTGCAATATTGGATTTCCTGTTAGGAAACGAGTTAGGACAAATGACAGAAGTCTGTGTAGGGGAGCACTTTGGTTCCGGTGATCATAACACCATTAGTTTCAACTTGATCATGGACAAGGATAGATCTGGTCCTAGGGTTGAGGTTCTTAACTGGAAGAAGGCCAAATTTGAAGAAATGAGAAAGGATCTAAAAAGCGTGGATTGGGACAGGTTGTTCTCTGGCAAGGATGTGATCGGTAGGTGGGAAGCCTTCAAAGGAGAAATTTTGAGGGTGCAGAATTTGTATGTTCCTGTCAGGATTAAAGGCAAAGTGAATAGGAATAAGGAACCTTGGTTCTCAAGGGATATTGCAACTCTGATAAAGAAGAAGAGGGAGTTGTATGACATGTATAGGAAGCAGGGAGTAAATAAGGTGCTTGAGGAGTATAAGAAGTGCAAGAAAATACTTAAGAAAGAAATCAGGAGGGCTAAAAGAAGACATGAGATTGCCTTGGCAGTCAAAGTGAAGGATAATCCAAAGAGCTTTTACAGGTATATTAAGAGCAAAAGGATTGTAAGGGATAAAATTGGTCCTCTTGAAGATCAGAGTGGTCGGCTATGTGCGAAACCAAAGGAAATGGGGGAGAGATCTTAAATAGGTTTTTTGCGTCTGTATTTACTAAGGAAACTGGCATGAAGTCTATGGAATTGAGGGAAACACGTAGTGAGATCATGGAAACTGTACAGATTGAAAAGGAGGAGGTCCTTGCTGGCTTGAGGAAAATTAAAGTGGAGAAATCCCCGGGACCTGACAGAGTGTTCCCTCAGACCTTGAAGGAGACTAGTGTTGAAATTGCAGGGACCCTAGCAGAAATATTTAAAACGTCGCTGTCTGCAGGTGAGGTGCCGGAGGATTGGAGAGTGGCTCATGTTGTTCCGTTATTTAAAAAAGGATCGAAAGGTAATCCGGGAAATTATAGGCCGGTGAGTTTAACGTCGGTAGTAGGTAAGTTATTGGAGGGAGTACTAAGAGACAGAATCTACAAGCATTTGGATAGACAGGGACTTATTAGGGAGAGTCAACATGGCTTTGTGCGTGGTAGGTCATGTTTGACCAATCTGTTGGAGTTTTTCAAGGAGGTTACCAGGAAAGTGGATGAAGGGAAGGCAGTGGATATTGTCTACATGGACTTCAGTAAGGCCTTTGACAAGGTCCCGCATGGGAGGTTAGTTAGGAAAATTCAGTCGCTAGGTATACATGGAGAGGTGGTAAATTGGATTAGACATTGGCTCAATGGAAGAAGCCAAAGAGTGGTAGTAGGGAATTGCTTCTCTGAGTGGAGGCCTGTGACTAGTGGTGTGCCACAGGGATCAGTGCTGGCTCCATTGTTATTTGTCATCAATATCAATGATCTGGATGATAATGTAGTAAATCGGATCAGCAAATTTGCTGATAATACAAAGATTGGAGGTGTAGTGGATAGAGAGGAAGGTTTTCAGAGCTTGCAGAGGGACTTGGACCAGCTGGAAAAATGGGCTGAAAAATGGCAGATGGAGTTTAATACAGACAAGTGTGAGGTATTGCACGTTGGAAGGACAAACCAAGGTAGAGCATATGGGGTTAATGGTAAGGCACTGAGGAGTGCAGTGGAACAGAAGGATCTGGGAATATTCCCTAAAAGTGGCGTCACAGGTAGATAGGGTCGTAAAGAGAACTTTTGGTACATTGGCCTTTATTAATCAAAGTATTGAGTATAAGAGCTGGAATGTTATGATGAGGTTGTATAAGGCATTGGTGAGGCCGAATCCGGAGTACTGTGTTCAGTTTTGGTCACCAAATTACAGGAAGGATATAACTAAGGTTGAAACAGTGCAGAGAAGGTTTACAAGGCTGTTGCCTGGACTTGAGAAACTCAGTTACAGAGAAAGGTTGAATAGGTTAGGACTTTATTCCCTGGAGCGTAGAAGAATGAGGGGAGATTTGATAGAGGTATATAAAATTATGATGGGTATAGATAGAGTGAATGCAAGCAGGCTTTTTCCACTGAGGCAAGGGGAGAAAAAAACCAGAGGACATGGGTTAAGGGTGAGGAGGGAAAAGTTTAAAGGGAACATTAGTGGGGGCTTCTTCACACAGAGAGTGGTGGGAGTATGGAATGAGCTGCCAGACGAGGTGGTAAATGCGGGTTCCTTTTTAACATTTAAGAATAAATTGGACAGATACATGGATAGGAGGTGTATGGAGGGATATGGTCCGTGTGCAGGTCAGTGGGATTAGGCAGAAAATGGTTCGGCACAGCCAAGAAGGGCCAAAAGGCCTGTTTCTGTGCTGTAGTTTCTATGGTTTCTATGGTTTCTAACCCTTGATGCTGCATTCCCTCCGAAAGCCACTCTTGTCTTCTTCACTAACACTGATGAGTCTTCTCCCATTATCACATTACCATCCTTCTGTGAACAAAACAAGCTACTTCATAATTAATACCTAAATGCATTTGGAAAAAAATATCATTGTATACCCTACAGCCATAATAATATTTGAATCAATTCCAGCTGCCTTGTCATATATAATGTGATAGATCTCGAATGACATTGCCAAGCTGCATTTGTCGTTGCATGGGGAGGATTCTGAAGGGAAGAAAGGCTAATTCACACTGCAATTTAAAGAATATGAAAGGAAAGAGTTGTAAGAAAGCTTTTGAAAGCTTTTTATGGTTAAAGTGATGCAAAGGTTACTGAATTGTTCTTTGACAAGTAAAATAAATATATTTGCCTAACGGATATCAGGAATGTACATGGTTGTTTTTGTTTATTTTTGTATCATAGTTTCATAAGTAAGTCCATGGCATAATTATAATGTGAACTTATTTCCTAGTTGAGTCATGAATTCCCATTCAATTCAAGGAAACCATGATTACAAAATAAATAATAATTTACAAAAATAATTTTCTAATATCAGTGGTCTGAATTTTACAATATCCATTCAAGGAGATGATCCTATGATTCTGTTCAATGTAAGCTTCTATATTCTTGCCCGTTAGTTTTTTTCATGCAGGCATCAGTACTGGCAAGGTTAGAATTCGCTTCCATGTCCTTGATCCGCTGCAGCTGGCTCAAACTAAAAGTCTATCTACTACTACTATGTCAACTCAGGCCTAGGGGGCCAGCATCGGACAAGATGACAGACTCTCCACTTCTCCCTCTCCCTCATCAGTGTGTTCAGTTCATCTACATTAGCCGTGCCGCTGTCTTCTAGGAGCGTGTTGACCATAGTCTTGGGAGGGCGCCCAGAGTTCATCCTCCCGTGCTTGGGCTCCCATATGATGACTAGGCTGGCAGGTAGCTCGGGGTGGTGTAGACAGTGCCCCACTATTTGCAGTCTTCTCACCTCAATTTTAGTGGAGAGCATCGGTAGGTTGTTATAGAGCTCAACGTTCGTCATGTGCTGTTGTCAACTCACATCAAGAGCCATCCTGAGCATTCGTGTATAGCAACTGTCTAGAGACTTTCGCATCGTCTTGGTGAGTGTCCACGTCTCGCATCCGTCTGTGAGAATGGACTCTATAGCTGCTATGAAAATCCTCTCTTTAAGCCCTCTGGTCAGGTTCGACTTCCAGATTTCCTTCATGTCGTTCATAGCCCTCCACGCCAGCATCTTCCGTATCTTTTTGTCCTTCTCTGAACTCATCATTCTTGACCCGAGGTACTTGTAGTCAAAGACTTTATAAATGGTATTATTCTCTACGGTCTTGAGAGTACCTTCGTCGCAGTTAAACGCCATGTGCTCTGTCTTTTTAGCGTTTAGGTGACGTCAAACTTTATTGCATTCTATTTCCACTTTTGTCAGTAGCTGCTGTGCTTCCTCCATCTGGTCAGAGAACAGGACTATGTCATCTGCAAAATTGAGATCTGTGAGTGTAACTGGTCTGACCTTTTTGGTTCATCCTGGTTTTATGGTAAAACCAAGCTTGTCATGATCTTTGGTAGCTTGACACAGAGCGTAATCAAGGACGATTATAAAGATGTAGGGTGCCAGAGTGTCTCCTTGCAGCACACCAGCTAGGAGCTCAAACACTGCTGTTTCTCTGTCTGGTGATACAACTTTCGCCATGGTTTTGGTATAGCTGGACTCTATTGCTCTCAGTAGATGGCCTGGCACTCCGTAAGCTTTCAGGATCTTCAGCATTTTTCCCTCTGTGAATGGAGTCAAAAGCTTTGCGAAAATCGATGTAAGTAAGCACAGCTGGTAGGTTGTTCTTCTATCAAGTATTGTCAAAGAATGATGTTGACATCTTTCTTAAAACAAAAGTTAATCAGTGCATTACTCATAGTGTCTAATAGGTGTCAATTTTGTGCCCTCAAACAGGCAGAATGCTGGGTGCCCTGCAACTAGCAGCTTTTTAAAGTTTCTTAATTTTTTTTCAGGATTTGCATGTCACTAGCAAAGCCAACATGTGCATCCCACCCTGAATTGTTTATGAACAGAATGGCTTGCTTAGTCCTTTCATAGTCAACCACATTTCTATGGCTCGCACGTAGCATTATGGCCATACTGGGTAATTTCCTTCCCTGAAGAACACATTATTAAACCGGATCAATTTTGTGATCAATATTACTAAGAGTAGCTACGTTTGTAGTTATGACATGCTTTATTGTAATGTTAAATAAAATCCTTTGAAACGTATGCCAAATTAAAATGATAAATTCAATTCCCTTGTGAATCAGTGATATCATATTGCAAATAATGAGCTACCATAATCAACTATTTTAGCAGCACTTGTCACAAACCTTTTCCTTCTGTCTTTGCGAAAGGTCTTGAGCATTTAAAAATAAAGCCTACTTCACTCTTCTGTTCAATCATGAAAATTATTCTAATATACTTCAACACTTTAGCCTCTATTGCTTGGGACATCAGAATTTTTTGTCTGAATGATAGAGTGTGCGAATGATATAATCTGTCATGTCTGGATGCGTCTGAATGATATAATATTTGAATAAATATAACATGTCTAAATGATATAATATGTGTCTCTTCCAATGTATTCATTACTCTACATTTCTTGTAGGGTTAATAAAATGAGCTTCTTTTCACCATCCAGTCAGAGTTCATTTTGATCTTCTGTGAAGCGGTTTCCAACCATTTACTTTGTTCCTGTAAGTACTGTGTAGCGCCATCAGTTGCTCCCTTTATTGATCAGTTTACAGTACAAATCGTAGTTATACTTCACTGTAA
Organism: Mobula birostris; assembly: GCF_030028105.1. Lineage (NCBI taxonomy): Eukaryota > Metazoa > Chordata > Chondrichthyes > Myliobatiformes > Myliobatidae > Mobula > Mobula birostris. The sequence continues at coordinate 31,808,971 of NC_092377.1, forward strand.
CTCATCAGTTCCTAAGGTATAAAGCACTTAAAATTCAATTTCACAAGAATTATTTCAGGGGCATTTATCACTTCTGTACAGACAAGAGAAAATCTGCAGATGCTGGAAATCTAAGCAACACACACAGAATGCTGGAGAAACTCAGCAGGCCAGGCAGCATCTATGGAAAAGAGTACAGTTGATGTTTTGGGCCTAGTCCCTTCATCAGGACTTGAACAAAATATGAAAATTCAGAGTAAGAAGGTGGAGGAGTTGGGGAGAGGGGAGGAAGAAGTACAAGGTGGTAGGTGATAGGTAAAACCAAGAGAGGGGGAGGGTGTGAAGTAAAGAGCTGGGAAGTTGATAGGTGAAAGAGATAAAGGGCTGGAGAAGGGGAATCTGTAGGAGAGAACAGAAGACCATGAAAGAAAGGGAAGCAGAAGGAGCACCAGAGGGAGGTGATGGGCAAGTAACAAGAGAAGGTGTGAGAGGGAAACGGTAATGGAGGCATGGTGGAGGGGAAGTGGCAATTATTGGAAGTTCGAGAAGTCGATGTTCATGCCATCAGGTTAGAAGCTACCCATGTGGAATATAAGGTGTTGCTCCTCCAGCCTGAGTGTGGCCTCATTGCGGCAGTAGAGGAGGCTGTGGACTGACATGTTGAAATGGAATTGGGAAGAAAAATTGAAATGGGTGGCTACCAGGAGATCCCCCTTTTTCTGGCAGGAGGAGAGTAGGTGCTCGGCGAAGCAGTCTTCCAATCTACATCAGGTCTCACCAATATACAAGAGTGCCCACTGGGAGCACCAGACACAGTACATGACCCCAAAAGACTCACAGACGAAGTGTCACCTCACCTGGAAGGACTGTTCGGGGCTCTGAATGGTAGTGAGGGAGGAGGTGTAGGGGCAGGTGTGGCACTTGTTCCCGTTGCAAGGATAAGTACCAGGAGTGAGATCAGTGGGAAGGCACTCTAGCACATTGGGTTTCCTGACAGCAGATTACATTAGGTTATGAGGACACACAGTCCTCTTTTATTGCCATTTAGTAATGCATGCATTAAGAAATGATACAATATTTCTCCGGTGTGATATCACAGAAACACAGGACAGACCAAGACTGAAAAACTGACAAAAACCACATAATTATAACATATAGTTACAACAGTGCAAGCAATACCGTAACTTGATGAAGAACAGGCCATGGGCACGGTAAAAAAGAGTTCAAAGTCTCTCGAAAGTCCCACACCTCACGCAGACGGGAGAAGGAAGAAAACTCTCCCTGCCATGCCCAACCACAGTCCGACTCTGTGTCACCCGAAAACTTTGAGTCTCCGACCAGCCCTCCAACACCGAGCACCGAGCACCATCTCTGCCGAGCACTTCGACCCCAGCCCCGGCCACCAGCAGCAGGCAAAGCCGAGGATTTGGAGCCTTCCCTCCGGAGATTCTCGATCACACAGTAGCAGCAGCAGTGAACCGGGCATTTCAGAAATTTCTCCAGATGTTCCTCCGTGGTTCTCACGGCTGTCTCCATCAAATCAGAATTGTGCACGGTACCCTATTTAACAAATACGATATCATTTCACCAGAGAGGCTGCGCGCGCTGCGTCGGTGCAGGATTGATGCAGGATGTATCTGAGCTGGGTGGTTCACAGCAGAGAATGCTCCACATGCTAACTGTGAGGGAATATAAGGTAACCAAATACAGGATTAAACATACAAAATTGTCAAAAGCTGGAAAATAGTCTCTGGGCTTTGTATTGGTAAACTGCGACCCTATAGTAGTATTTTGAGTAAATGAATTTTGGATTTAAGTCCTGTCCAGAAATTCTTTATACCTTATACTTTATTGTCGCCAAACAATTGGTACTAGAATGTACAATCATCACAGCGATATTTGATTCTGCGCTTCCCACTCTATTAAATATTAAAAATATTTAAAATAGTTAAAATTAGTTAATATTAAAAATTTAAATTATAAATCATAAATAGAAAATAGAAAAATGGGAAGTAAGGTAGTGCAAAAAAAACCGAGAGGCAGGTCCGGATATTTGGAGGGTACGACCCAGATCTGGGTCAGAATCCGTTCAGCAGTCTTATCACAGTTGGAAAGAAGCTATTCCCAAATTTGGCCTTACAAGTCTTCAAGCTCCTAAGCCTTATCCCGGAGGGAAGAGGGACAAAAAGTGTGTTGGCTGGGTGGGTCGTGTCCTTGATTATCCTGGCAGTACTGTTCCTTCAGCGTGCAGTGTAAAGTGAGTTCAAGGATGGAAGATTGGTTTATGTGATGTGCTGCGCTGTGTTCACGATCTTCTGCAGCTTCTTTCAGTCTTGGACAGGACAACTTCCGTACCAGGTTGTGATGCACCCTAGAAGAATGCTTTCTATGGTGCATCTGTAAAAATTAGTGAGGGTTTTAGGGGACAGGCCAAATTTCTTTGGTTTTCTCAGGAAATAAAGGTGCTGGTGGGCCTTCTTGGTAGTGAACTCTGCTTGGTTGGACCAAGTCAGGTCATTTGTGATATTGACCCCGAGGAACTTAAAGCTTTTGACCTGTTCCACTTGCACACCACCGATGTAAATTGGGTCGTGCGGTCCGCTACTCCTTCTGAAGTCAACAATCAATTCCTTCGTCTTGCTGACATTGAGGGATAGGTTATTGTCTTCGCACCATGCCACCAGGTTCTTAATTTCCTCTCTGTACTCAAATTCATCATTACCCAAGATACAGCCCACATTTGTGTCATCGGCAAACTTAATATATTGAGTTTGATGGAAACTTGGCTACACAATCAAGGGTGTACAGTAAGTACAGCAGGGGGCTGAGTACACAGCCTTGTGGGGCACCAGTGCTCAGAGTGATTGTAGAGGAGAGCTTGTCCCCTACTTTTACAGCCTGGGTCCTGTCTGTGAGGAAGTTGAAGATCCAGCTGCAGATCTGAGTGCTAAGGCCCAGGTTCCGGAGCTTAGGAATCAGTTTACTTGGAATGATGGTATTAAAGGCAGAGCTGTAGTCAATGAAAAGGAGTCTTACGTATACGTCTTTATTCTCCAGGTGTTCTAAGGAGGAATGTAGGGCCAGAGGGATGGCATCTGCTGTTGACCTGTTGCTCCGGTAGGTGAATTGCAAAGCGTCGAGGTTGACCGGTAGGCTGTGGTTGATGTGTGCCATAACCAATCTCTCGAAGCACTTCATAGCAATTGATGTCAGAGCCACAGGTTGATAGTCATTCAGGCGTGCCACCTTGCTCTTCTTTGGCACTGGGATTATCGTTGCCTTCATAAAACATGAGGGGATCTTAGACTGAAGCAAGGAGCAGTTGAAGATGTCAGCAAACACTCCAGCTAGCTCGCTTGCACAGGCCCGGAGAACCCGTCCTGGGACGGCATCTGGGCCTGTCGCCTTCCTTGGATTTATCTTCAGGAAGGCCCTTCTAACGTCCTCCTCGGTGACGATGAATCTCGATTCATGAAAAACTGCACTGTTTGAGCTTTTAGATGGAATGGCTTAATGAAGTCCAGTATGATTTCTCAGTTATACATAAAACTCCCATGACACTCTTTTGATGTGATCAACCTCCGGTGTCCTGCCCTATATTTATCCTTCAATCAGTATTAGCAAGGTGGGTAGAAATTTATTCCGTGCAGCTGCTCTGCTTCTGAAATATCATTCCATTGCCGTCGGACCAAACCTGAGAAATGGAGTACAACAGCTTTATCTCTTCAAGAAGAGAAGGAGTGTACCGTGCAGAGTATCACCTTTGATAACTTATTGCATCAGCAAATTCCATCAATTCAGAGTTGATTGTCTTCAATATAAGGTGTATTTTGGATGGCTTTATCTTTGATCCTTTCCTCTGTAACAACAAGCCTTCATAGTCTTCACCAGTGCTGCACTTAGGATGTCGCGACATGAGGCAGCGATGAAGTGTGAGGTTATGAAGAACAGGGTTCTCCAGGAAGTCCGGTTGTCATGGCAGGTAATGGAAGCGTGAATATCACTGCAGAAATATGGTCAGGGTCCGGAATTTGCCCCATACGTGAAACAAGAGGGAACATCCCTGAGGACAAACGTTGTTGAGGGCCGCAGCTGGGCGGCTGATGTCTCACAGCTCAATGGTCGGGAGTTCAGTCCTGACCAAAGGCACTGCCACTGTGGAGTTTACTTGTTCTCTCTGTACTTGTGTGGATTTCTGCTGGTAATATAGGTCTCCTCCAGTCTCCCAAAGACATGCTGGTAAGTTAAGTGGCTACAGAAGTATTATCCTTCAGAGTAGGTAAGTGGCAAAAAAGAATCCAGGGGTAATTGATGGGTATGTGAGTGGAAATAAGTTCCAGGGCCACAAGAAACTAAAGGGGAAACTAGAGGAGTAATGGGAGTCAGCATTGATTTGATGGGCTGAATGGCCTGGACTCCTCCTGCATCACAAGGTTGTAAACAATATCATTGAAATTGAGACATTTGTAAGAAGAGAAAAGTAATATTTATTGCTGGTGGTGGTGCAGCAGAGACGTGTGATATTGATGAGCCTACACATGTGCCAGAAACTGCAGCTGTGGTCTCTTACAAGAACGTTGCAAAAGTCTCGAAGGAACATTTTAATATAACAGTTTCAGAGATTTTCAAGAGTTGCAAGTTTAACATGTGCAACCTGTCACCAGAGGAAACAGCTGGAGAACGCAGGGTCTTGCTGAAGACTCAGATAGTGTCGAAGCTGGACTCTCTCATTCAGGCTCTGTCTGTAGTCTGGCAAATGAGAGAAATCAGACAAAGCAGTTTTGTGTGCTGGGTCTAATTCTTGAGGGAGACTGCAGAGAGAAATCATAACATCTAAATGGTGTTTAAAAATATTATGCTCTTTCAGAACATAATGCTTGGGAGAGGCAGCATTGGTAGTGGTGGTGTGGTCTTCCACACTATTATATTATGGGGAGGTTACAAGCAAATTCAGTGAGAAATGAGTCAGTCTTGTGTGTGCAAATTCTGCAAGGCTGTTGAGAATGCCATTTAAACGTTTGCAGCAAGGGTGCACGTGGTTTACTTCACCGTGGCTCAGCAGTTACTGCATTAGAATGCATCCGGTTACTGTGACCAAAGGCGGCCATTACAGAAGCATCTGTGGAGGCTTGTATAAGGCTGAGACACGGACCTGCAGATCAAAACATCATGTGAGATTCCCAAAGTCAAAAAGGGTCCATTTTGAGCAGTCCTAGTCCTGGAGACAAAAAGCTGAAGAGACTCCAATCCTGCCGAAGGGTTTCTGCCTGAAACATCGACTGTACTCTTCTCCATAGGTGCTGCCTGGCCTGCTGAGTTCCTCCAGCATTTTGATTGTGTTGCTTGGATTTCCAGTGAGTATGAACAGTACACGTGAATATATTGCCCAGATTTTCTGATAGTTAAACATGGAAGATAGGCTGGATTTGAGTTACAAACTCCAGGGAAGCTACAGCAACAAATTGGCTGAGCTGAAGTAATGCAGGAGAACTGGAGAAACTGCAAAGTGTGGTTGTGTTGTCAGAAGCTCATCCAGGAACTGAATATCACAACAAGATTGTGAGCAATGAGTCCTGTGATCAGTGGTGTGTTGTCAGGATTCAGTGCTGGCTCCTTTGTTGTTTTGTCATAGATATTAGCGATTTGGATGAGAATGAGCAGACTACTGTACAGCAAGGTTTGATTTCATTCTGAAGATGCATGGACTAGTGTATAGATGATGGTATAGCCTAGGATTGCAACTCAGAGCAGCAATGACAGACCATAATACAACCAATAAAATGAAGATAAGGATATTTATGAGAGATGAAAGTGATTACTCATCATAAAACAAGCCTTCTGTATCAAAATCTAAAGGGCACGTACCAGAATTACAACAAAATTAGGGTCATAGAAAATAGACGGCATCCGTTTGCTTCAATTTTTACTCAGCATTTCTTGAAAGTGAAAATGTATCATATGGTAATTGTCTTTGTTCCAAGGACAAATAGTAATAAATACACACAATATGCTGCCTTTTGTACCATGCTAAAAATAAAGTTCTTCCTAACCATTATGAAATATACTCAGATAACTTTTCTTTTGAAATGGATGCATATTTTATCCATATATTTTATAAATGATTAAGAGTTTCTTCATTAAGTCATGGGTTAAGGATATTGGAGGGAGGAACAATTTTTGTTGTCCATCTCTAATTCACCTGGAAATGTATGATTTGCTTGTCATTTCATTGGCCTTCAAGAGGCAATTGGTTATTGCAGGTCTGATTTTGCAATAAACCACATAACTGGGGCAAATGGTTCCACAAAAGACATTTAAAAGCTAAATTTTATTTACTTGCAGGGACAGGTAAAATTACAACATTTAAAGGCCGTTTGCACAGGTACATGGACATGAAAGGTTAAGAGGTTTATGGGTCAAACATAGAGGGTTATGATCTACACAAATGTGTAGATGGACCTCTTGGTTGGGTCAAAGGTCCTGTTTCCATGTTGTGAATGTATGAGTGTAAATGCTCTAATCTCCAAGCCTATGCAACAAGAGGTGAAAGTTGGATTAGACCAGATGGCTTTTTTTAAGGTGGTCGAGAAATGATGGGACAGTTCCACATAAGATGTAAACTTTCAGCCAAGTCTGCAGCTGGATCTCTGGGGCTAGGTTAAGCATCACAGTTAAATAACCTACTGTCTCTCACTGTCTAGCCACTCATGAAGAATTTATTCCTCATGCACTCTTCGTTCATCATCTGAAAAAGATGTGATCAGAACGGAAAGGAATGTTAATATTCAAAATGCCTTCACTAACATGTACTGACCTAAATTATATGAATTATCTAATGTATTCAGCTGGACAAACTATTTGAAAACAAATGCCCCAACGCTGTCTTCCCCTCTTCTCTTTTGAGAATGGTTCCAACTTTCTGAGTTACAGATCCACAGGTGCCAGCAACATTTTAGCCTCTAGCTATTTTTCATGAGTAAGAATAATGGTGAATGTTTGCAAGTTTTTCACCCATAATCTGGTCGAATCCACACCTGATGTCTTCAGCTTTCTTGCTAGGGTGACTAGCAATGGGAGTAGGACACTCTGCCATTCCGCTATTCAGTGAGATCACGGATGATCAGACCGAACTCCTTCCATGATTTGTACATTTCCCTTAACTAAAAGAAATGTATCTCCGATTTAGAATGAACAATTTATCCAGTAGTTTTGCAATGAAGGTGTCCAATTATCTATCACCTTCTGCAGGTGGAAAGAAAAACTTGGATTTATCTCAAAAAAAGGTGGTGAATCTATGGAATTTGTTGCTACGGGCAGCAGTGGAGGCCAAGTCATTGGGTGTATTTAAGGCAGAGATTGATAGGTATCTGAGTAGCCAGGGCATCAAAGGTTATGGTGAGAAGGCGGGGGAGTGGGAACTCATGATAAAATGGCGGAGCAGGCTCAATGGGCCGAATGGCCGACTTCTGCTCCTTTGTCTTATGGTCTTATGTTCTACAACCAGTGAAGTAATATAAGAGAATTATCACCAATTTGCAAACAGCAAGCTCACACAAGCACCCTCCTTGTTCCCCCCCCACTTATCTTTCTCCCTGGGCCTCCTGTCCCATGATCCTCTCATATCCCTTTTGCCAATCACCTGTCCAGCTCTTGGCTCCATCCCTCTCCCTCCTGTCTTCTCCTATCATTTTGGATCTCCCCACCCCCCCACTTTCAAATCTCTTACTAACTCTTCCTTCAGTTAGTCCTGACGAAGGGTCTCGGCCTGAAACGTCGACTGTACCTCTTCCTAGAGATGCTGCCTGGCCTGCTGCATTCACCAACAACTTTGATGTGTGTTGCTCACACAAGCACCAGTGGGTTACAAAAGAAAGATATGGCACCTCTGCCTCAGTGCTGGAGTACCAGCCTCGTTTCCACTTTCATATCACTGATTTGAGATTTGTGCCCCAGAGTCTTCTAGCTTGGAGCAAAAGAACCTCAGGCAGCACAGGTAGCGTAGCGAATAGTGCAATGCTTTACAGTGACCAGGGTTCAATTTCTGCCGCTGTCTGTATGTTCTCCCTGTGACTGCTTGGGTTTCCTCTGGGTTCCCTGGTTTCCACCCACATTCCAAAGTTGTACGGATTAGGGTTAGTAAATTGTGGGCATGCTATGTTGGCACTGGAAGCGTGGCAACACTGGTGGGCTTCCCCCAGCACATCCTCGGACTGTAGAGGTTGTTGATGCAAATAACACATTTCACTGAATGATTCGATGTTTCAATGGACTGTACATGTGACAAATGAAGCTGATCTTTATCCATTCTGCCATAATTAACTCTCCCCTACTGTCACACTCAAAATAATATGGTTCTAATTTTTGAACTGTGCTCTGTAACCCTGAACAGCTCATTCAATGGAAATAGTTTGCTCCAGACCTGCTCTTGCTTGTAACTTCCATGCACAATGGTAGTTTGTGTAATCTCAGGGTAATAAACAGCTGGTTTTCATCTACCCTCATTTGTCACCATAAGTCATCATAAATTTCAATAACAAATAACCTAAATAAGCAGTGCATAGGAGGAATAGTGAGAGAGTGTTCATGGGTTCATGGACCATTCAGAAATCTGATGGTGGAAGGGAAAAAGCTGTTCCTAAAATGTTGAGTGTGCGTCTTCAGGTTCCTGTACCTGCTTCCTGATGGTAGGAATGAGTAGAGGGCATGTCCCGGATTCTGCAAGTCCTCATGATGGATACTGCCTTTTGAATATGGACTCAGTGACGGGGTACCCGTGACGGAGCTGGGTGAGAGCACAACTCTTTTCAGCCTCTTTCAGTCCTGGGTGATGATGCAACCAGTCAGAATGCTCTTCAGGGTACATCTGTAGAAATTTGCCAGTTGATGACACACCAAGTCTCCTCAAACCCCTGATGAAGTATGGCTGTTCTTGTGCGTTCTTTGTGATTGTTTCAATATGTTGGGCCCAGGATAGACCCTCTTGAGATGATGACACCCAGGAACTTGAAGTTGCTCATCCTCTCCATGGCTGTCTCCTCAATGAGGATTTGTGTATGTTCTCCCAAATTCTCCTTCCATAACCTGTTCCCTGGTCTTGCTGACAGTAAGTAGAAGGCTGTTGTTGTGACATCACTCAACCAGCGATCTATCTCACTCCTCTACTCCTGCTGGTTGCCAACTGAGATTCTGCCGACAACAGTGTTGTCATCGGCAAATTTATAGATGGTCTTTGAGCTGTGCCTAGCCACGCAGTTATGAGTGGAGAGAGAGTAGAGCAATGGGCTATGCGTGCATTCTTAAGGTGCACTGGTGTTCATTGTCAGCTAAGAGGAAACGTTATTACTAATCGACATGGTGGTCTCCCAATGAGGAAGTCAGGGATCCTGTTAAAGAAGGGAGGTAGGAAAGAAGGAAAAATGATGAAATATTTTTTCAATTTAAATGGTGGAATTGGAATTGGATTAAAAAATCAGCAGGAAACTGCAGGACAAGGAGATTTGAAGGTGCTTGTACACAGAACACATAATGCTAGCAAACAGGTTCAGCAGGTAATGGAAGTCTGGCTTCTATTTCCAGAGCCTTGCTCAGATTATGCAGAAGGCTGGGTCAAAAGCAATAAATACCTGGGATTAGGATTCTGGCACCCCGTTCAGCTTCAGGGCTGGAGGCTGAAAGGATGGTCGAGCAATCTGAGCGCCAGTCGTTGTTGAATCTTTATCTACCCAATCCCCTGGGAGGCAATGCATGCTCAGATCACTGCTGTTTCCAACTCCCCCACCCCCACCGACACAGAAAAATTGGTGCAATAATACGCCACCAGGCTTTTGAGCCACGAAGACACCAAGTCTATTCCCAGCAAGATTTGTCAACTCAATCACCTGTGCCCACAGCTGCCACAGAACCACCATTGTAGGTGTGCAAAAAAAACCACTCCCTGTCAGTTTAAGTAGATACTCCCCTGAACATGTTAGGTAAATTGATCATGTCTTCTGCTGAAGCTGGGCCCAAGAGTCCACAGTGTCTGCTGCTTCTTCTAATTAATTTGTTTTGTACACAGACGCTGTTTCATTAAAGGAAAGGATAGCACAAACAGAACCTCATCTGCACGTGGTATGTTAGAAGTCATTGTATGTCACCACAGTGAAAAGCTAATAACATCCACCAATCGTTAAAAGGCCTCTGGCTCTTAAAAGAAAATAATTCAAGAGCACTGTTTTGCCATTAAGCAGATGTAAAATTCTGCAGAAAATTGTCATTCCCAAGCGTGGTAGGAGGGTAATGGGCATTTGGAGTTCCTCAAATTAGCTGCCACTTGTTTTTGTGAAGAATGTGCGATGGTATCTTGCAAGTTAGCTGCAGGGCCTGGGAAAACATGCATTTGGAAGTTCACTGACCAGTGGGAAGTAAGCCTTTGTGTGTTGCCACAGAATTTATAGATGCACAGGAGCATGAAGAGAGATTTTGTGATTTTAGAAATGTAAACATTGCTGTGGAAAAACAATCAATGGTATAGGCTTTATGTCAGCAGGCTTGCAGTCAGAAAGTGACAAATAGAGTAATGAGGTCCAGGTTGTTTTAATGCTTGGGTCCTAGTTGAGTCCAGTAAGGCTAACTAAAGAGAGCACACAGCCATCAAAAAGCTTTCCCAGAGATTGTCATCTGGGTAAATCTCTAACATAGGATGTCTGTTACTGGTTTACTGGGATACTTCAAAAGACTGGAGATATTGGTAAATCTCAGGGTAGCAAAAGTGATCTGATTACTGAATCAAAATTTTAAAAAGCTGCAGATGCAGGAAATCTGAAATAAATATAGAAAATGCTGGAGATACTCTGCAAATCAGGCAGCATCTGTGGAAAGAGAAACAGAGTTGATGTTTCATGTCTAAGACCCTTCATCAGAACAGTTCTTGTCAGACCTGTCACATCATCCGCTTAATAATCTTTTCAAATTTACTTTCAATTCTTTGAAAAAATGTAGAACAAGTGATCCAACAAAGGGCAGAAATAGAGCTTGGATTGAGTACCTACAGATAAATAAGATGAATGGCTGTGAGGGAGATGTCAGGGCTGAGATGTTAAGGGAGGAATGAGACCATTATGTATGAACGAGTGTTTGTTAGTGGTTGAACACCTGGCAAATGTGCTTGAACAGATTTCAAGGTATGAGGAAGAGATTTCTGACATGGGCAGATCTCTTTCTTGTTTGATTAATTTTGATTAACCCAACAGCCTCTCTAATTCATATTTCAGATTCTTATGCTGAACTACACCTATCACACACTTTGCCACGGTCCTTTTCATTTTTGGGAGACATTGAAGTCAGCATTTTGTATATTCAACACTCTGAAGCTGTTGAATTTTGAGTCCTTTTAGGGGGCCCCACAGCAGTGCCAACCACTGAAGTCACTGGGAATCAAGGGGAGGGGTTGTTGGGTGCCAACGCCTAGGGTAATATCTAATACAAAGCAAGTTCTTTGTGATGTTGGAGGTTAATCGTCCCAGTCCAGAATGATTCTTCAGAAAGTTCTTCAGGTTGTGTCCCAGGGTTAACCATTGTCAGTGGCTTCATCAGAAACCTCCTTTCCACGGTTTTTACACCTCCTCAATAAATGAATCAGTTAAGGCTCCAACTAAACAACAGTCAGCCATGGACAGATCAGTGGCATTTTCATGCCCAATGTACCAGTCAATGATCCCCTTCATCAAGGAGACAATCTAACCAGCAGCCCTTGATATTTAATTTGCAAGTCACCCACTATCAACATCATGGAGACACCATTAACCAGAAAATCAATGTGACCAGTTCATAAATATCACACCTACAAAAGAAGACTAGAAGCTGGGTATCTCGCATGAACGAATCTCCTCCTGATGTGCCAAATCCTTACTATCTTGTGTAAGGCATGATATAGTACTCTCAGTGAATACAAATTCAACAGCATTCTATTCTATTCATTATTTCCACAACCATCTCACAGTGTGTTCTCCCGCTCTATATTTTGAAGTTATTGGCCTAGACTACTCTGACAACAACATCCAAACAGCCACATCCCTCTCCTACCCCCAAACCCACAATTCTACAAGAAGGGCTAAGGTGCCAGTTGCAATGCAACACCACCAAGTGTAGGTTGTCAACAAACTCAGACTTTATTTAAGGCAGAGAGAAATGAATCTGTGGAATGACCGGTCGCAGACCACAGTGAAGGCTACATTCATCGGTATATTTAAAACAGAAGTTGATGGATTCCTGATTGATCAGGGCATTGAAGAATATGGTGAGAAGGCAGGTATATGGTGTTGAATAGTATCCGGGATCAACCATAATAGAATGGCAGAACAGACTCGATGGGCTGAATGGCCTAGTTCTGCTCTTATGTCTTATGGTCTTATAGTCTTACTCTTGGATGTGCATCACTGTTCCTTCATCACTTTTCTGTCTAAGTTTTGGAACTCCCTCTATAAATCATTATCTGGGAGTGCATTCACCAGAAAGTTGCAGCAGTTTAAGAAAATGGTTCTGAGCCACCTTTTCAAAGGCAACAGCCAGATCCTGCAAAATGAATAAATAAGTAGTATCTGGCACCCAAAATCACTCCATAAAATCAATAATGATGGTAATGATGGTAGGAGGGGAGGAGAAGATGGCGGCGCGACGCAACACGCACGGCCACTCCGAAATTATATCGTATTTGTTAAATAGGTACCGTGCACAATCCTGATTTGATGGAGATGGACGTGAGAAGCACGGAGGAACATCTGGAGAAACTTCTGAAATGCCCGCTTCGCTGCCACTGCTACTGTGCGATCGAGAATCTCTGGAGGGGAAGGCCCCAAATCCTCGCCTTTGCCAATTGCCTGTTGCCGGGGCCGGGGTCGAAGCACTCGGCAGAGATGGTGTTCGGTGCTCGGTGTCGGAGGGCTGGTCGGAGGCTCGGAGTTTTCGGACGGACTCAAGGGTCGGCTGTGGTCGGGTGGTTCCAGGTTGCTGCATTGGCAAGTTTGTGGTGCTGGCTGGAAGCTCATGGCAGGAAGAGAGTTTCCCTTCCTTCTACCGTCTGCGTGAGATGATGGGACTTTTGAGAGACTTTGAGACTTTTTTTTACCGTGCCCATGGTCTGTTCTTCATCAAATTACGATATTGCTTTGCACAGTTGTAACTATATGTTATAATTATGTGGTTTTTGTCAGTTTTTTTAGTCTTGGTTTGTCTTGTGTTTCTGTGATACCTTTCTGGAGGAACATTGTATCATTTCTTAATGCATGCATTACTAAATGACAATAAAAGAGGACTGCGTGTCCTCATAATCTAAAAAAAAATTTGGTTTATTGTTGTCACATACTGAGGTACAGGGAAAATTTGTCTTTTGTGCCATCCATACAGATCATTTAATTAGACAGTGCACCGAGGTAGAAGAGAAAGCAATAGCAGAATGCAGAATAAGGTGTTACAGTTATAGAAAGAGAGCAAGTAGACAATAAAGAGTAGCGAGGTAGATTGTGAGGTCAAGAATCCATTATATTGTACTTGGGGGTCGTTCAGTAGACCTATAATAACAGGATACGTAGAATCCTTCCTTGAGCGATGGTGGTACAGGCTTTCAAGCTTTTGTATTTTCTGCCTGATTTTGTGGGAGACAAAGAAGAGAGAATGTCCTGGGTGGGTGGGGCCTTAGATTGTGCTGGCTGCTTTACTGAGGTAGTGAGAGGTGTAGAGAGAGATGCTGGTTTCTGTGATGTGCATAGTTATCTGTGATTTCATGCTGTCACAGTCAGGGGAGTTGCCTTACCAAACAACGATGCATCCGGATAGGATGCTTTTTATGGTGTATCAATGAAAATTGGTAAGGGTCGAAGGGAACGTGCCAGATTTCTTTCGGCTCTGGAGGAAGTAGATGCACTGGTGAGCTTTTATGGTCAAGGCTACATGGTTTGTCCAGGACAGATTTTTGGTGATGTTCACTCCTAGGAACTTGAAGGTCAGAACTTTCTTGACATCACTACCATTGAGGTAAATAGAAGCATGTGCATTGCCCCCCTTCCTGAAGTCAATAACGCATTCAGTTGCTTTTCTGTCATTGAAAGATCGTTTTAGTCATGAAGGAACTGTCACCAGGCTCTCTATCTCCTTCCTGTACTCTGACCCATTGGCCTACTGTCATGGTATCACCTGCATGCTTGAGTAAGGCCACGCAGTCATGTGTGTACAGGGAGTAAAGTAGGGGGCTGAGGACTCGCCTTGTGAGGCTCCAGTGTTGGGAATAATCGTAGTTGAGGTGCTGCTTCCTATCTTTACTGATTGCAGTCTGTTGGTCAGGAAGTCAAGGATCCAGTTGTAAAGGGAAGTGTGAGTTCCAGGTTTAGGACTTCGGACGTCAGCTTTCTTAGATTTATAGTACTAAAGGTGGAGCTGTAGTCAATAAGTAGTGGTCTAACATTGGCATCTTTACTAAGCAACACACATAAAATGCTGGAGGAACTTAGGTCAGACAGCATCTATGGAAAAGAGTAAACAATCAACATTTCCAGCATTTTGTGTGTGTTTTGCTTGGATTTCCAGCATCTGCAAATTTTCTCTCGTTTGTGATTGGCATCTTTACAGTCCAGCTGTTACAGAGATGTGTGGTGGGCCATGGAGATGGCACCCGCCATAGACCCTGTTTCAGAGGTAGGCGGATTGCAGTGGGTTGCAGATTAAGGTTGCCTGAGAAGCTGAAGTTAATGCGTGCCATGACCTGTCTCTCGAAGCCCTTCATGATGGTGAATGTCAAAGCCATTAGGCAGTAGTCATTGGGCACATTACCTTATTTTCCTTGGGTACCAGGATGGTGGTGGTCTGGTGGTCTTCCTCAAGCTGGTGGAAACCTCATATTGAAGCAAGGAGAGGTTAAAAATATCTGCTAATACCCCTGCCAGCTGATTTGCATTGGGTCTACAGATACCAGTTGCTTTCCACAGGTTCACTGTGGAAGACTGATCCTACATCTGCAATGGTCACTGTGGGTTCAGGTACATTTGAGACTATCAGGGTGGGTGGTGACATTTTAATCCCCTTCTGTTCAAAATGTGCATAGAATGCACTAAACTCATCAGAAAGGAATGAGTTGTTGCCAGTAGTGCTGCCCAACTTTGTTTTGAAGCTTGTTATAACATGTAATGTAAGCTCTGCCACAACTAATGGCCGGTGGGACTCCATTTTGCACTGGTATTGTCTCTTAGCATCCCTGATGGCATTAAGGGATGATGGACTTATGTGTATAGTTGGAACTTAGTCCACAAGTCCCGGAAGGTAGTTGGTTAGGAAAGCATGTGGGCTGCTTGTCTTTCTCAGTCAAGATCGAGCATGCAAAGCTTTATAAATCCCCGGTTGCCAGAGCTCTGTGTACACCTGGTCACCATATACAGAAAGAAAATGGCTGCACCAGAGAACATACGGAGTGGATTTTTGAGGAAATGACTAGGAGTGGAGAGTTCTAATTAGTTGGGAAGGCCAGCTCGTCTGGGGTGGCTTTCTACAAACAAAGAAGACTGAAGAGAGATTTAATTGAGGTTTATAAAGATAACTAACATCTGCATTGAATGTTAATGTGTATAAAGATATCTTCAATGTGGACAACTTCACTCACCTCAACAGTGAACTGACTCCATAACCTATAGACTCACTTTCAAGGACTGTACAATTCAATATAATTTATTTGCTTTTTTATTATTTGCACTATTTGTCTTCTTTTGCACATTGAATGTTTGTTCATCTGTGTTGTTTATAGTTTTTCAGAAATTCTGTTGTATTCCTTCATTTTCCTGTAGGAAAGTGAATCTCAAGGTAGTATTCAGTGACATATTTGTACTTTGCTAATCAATTTGCTTTGATGTTTCAACTAAAACATTGAGGGCCAGATAAGAATATTGATACAGCGGATTTGAGAGCAATTTTTTTTAACAGAGCCATTGGGGTCTGAAACTCACTGTGAATAAGTGCTGGGGGTATAAACCCTTATCACATTTAAAATAGTATGTGAAATGCAGTAGTTACGCACTGCAAGCTGGAAAGTGGGATTAGCTTTAAAGCTGTACTTTGGCTGGTATGCGCACGACTGACTAAGTGGCTTTCTTCTGAGCAGTAAATTCAAATGATTCTTTTTGATGTTCACAGAACCAGAAACCTAGTTCAGAAAAATCTAACAGCTTCACTTTAAGCATAATATTATAGTGCCTAATTACATCTTGTTAGTAGTATATTAGGGCTAAAGGGGTAACACATCTGTGAAGTCGATGAATGACTTTGTCGTAATGTCCCCAAAGCTTTATTAATTGGTCAGGCAGCCAGGTGGTGGATGAAATTACCACTGCCTCCTCCCCTAGAGGAAATTCCAAGCTGTAACTTCAGTGATGAGATTTGCTTATGCCAGCATAACAGTTATGATACCGGACTGTCAATCAAAGACTGTGGACTAGAAACCTAGCAACAGAGCTGGCATTAACTTTTCTTCTGTGCACTAAGATGATGGGCTGGAATCACCTACCATTACCCGCCTCATAAGCAGTCATATCTGATCAGGCACAAACGCTGTTCGTATGAGTTCATCTTAAGTGCAAAATGAGTTATTCAAATTAGGGCCCTGTATATTTTCCCTTAAATATCAATGTCTCTCTGTGGTCTGAAACCCAATCGCTCCCATACCTAACAGCTGCCGCTGATCTTCAGTTATGATTTGCCAGCAGCTCTGTGCAGATCGCTGACCCCATTGAAAGCCCAACATTAATGTCCTGGAGCTTATCACATGGTTGTAAAAATTGTGTACTCTGTGCCCAAGATTTGGCAGATCTGCACTTCTAAATGTGAATTCAAATTCCAACATTACAGAGGTCGAAATTCTTCAAGATATATCAGTCTGATTGCCTTAAATCCCAGGTGTATTTTTGCATTGTCTGTTACGTGATTGTGGTTCCACGCAATATGCTTTATTTTCAGTGGTGTCAGTAAGAGCACAAATGGGCATAGGATACCGTTGGTTTTCCCAGCACCCTGAGGGCAAATTTAAAAGCAACATGCTAGAGTCATCAGTGACATTGTAAAATGGATATGCAAGCGACTGTCGACGCTGAAGCATGGAGCCAAAAATCAAGCTGCTAGCGGTACTCAGTGGGCCGGGCAGCATCTGGAGAGGGAAATGCACAGTTGACGTTTTAGGTTGAGACCTTCATCTTGACCTGAAACGTTTTCTGTCCATTTCCCTCTGCAGACACTTACTGATCTGCCGACTTCTTCCAGCAGCTCATATTTTATTCTGGATTGCAGTGTCTGCAGTCCCTTGAGTCTCCATGGAAGAGTCGTCAAAGCTCAAACAAATGATCTACACAGCTATCATTGCGTAATTTTTTTGAGGTTCCCATCGGACTTCTGGCAAAGCTGCTGCTGAGCTATAATTATTGAATTACTGGCATTCATCCCATGTTCTTGGCATCTGTCCTCCCCAGACACAGAATTTCCTTGGTACCTGGGGAAGGATGCCATTGCAACATAAGATAAGTACCAGAAATTTCCCAGTTAGATTCCTTTCACATAGTACTAGAACTTTACCTGTTTAAGAAATTCATGTTGTAGGCGAGGGTTAATTTTGCAGCAGTGTTTCATCAAGGAAAACCAGTCCTGACATTTGAGTAGATTTATTAATGTAATATTTAAGTCTTTTGTCTTGTGAAAGCTCAGAAGATTCATTACCCAGATGACATCAATTTGCATTGTACCAGTGCAGCTAGATAAAATCCGAATGCCCTCAAGCATGTGTTCTGTTCAGTCACAAGCAAGTAGCTGTTTGCACTGTTGCTTCCTATGATAAATTCTTCCTTTTTTTTAAACAAAAAATAGCCTTCAAATTCAGGTAAAATATTAAAGTTACACCAGGATGAAAATGAAGAAGAAAATACATTGGTTGCAATGAACAATAAGCATTTTAACATTTATCCACTTGTGTTCTTTCTCTTTAAGTATTGATATAATTACTTTTATCAAGTTCTACTTGTTTTGTTTACTTAGCTGAAGGAAAAATGTGTTTTTAAATAGTATCTTGAAGGAACTCAGGGCAATTTTAAAGGCTTTATGGCCATTAAGATAGGTTTTGTAGCTGAGACTCTGTTAGCTAGGAAATACATCATTATATTTTCAGACTACAGCAAAGAGAAGTATACAGTGATCAAATGATTTGTTTTAGTGATGTATATATACTGCAAAAGTCATTGGTGATCAGAAGCTCTGCTGTTCTACCGAACAGAAATGGGATCTGAAGCAGATGGAGCTCTCAGGAAATGTCCCATCTAATAGAGACACTTACTCTGACAGTGCAGTGCTCCCCTGTGCCTGCAGCTTATTGTGGACCTAGATATTGTGCTCAAAGCTTTGAGTTGGATTTAAACCCACAGGTTTACTGCGGGGGGTGGGGGAGGTGGTGTACTGATTCATAAAGATTCTTCTGTAATATATTGGAAAGAAGTACATAAATGTCATCAGGTGTTCAATTCTAGTGAAAGGTTAAGGAAAACCGAAACCGGCCCAAGGAACTAGATCTCTATAAGTACATTTACCAACTATTGAGCTGTCATGGCTTTCTCTCTCCAAGAAATTTTCACCAGTTTGGATTTTCATTTTCCTACTGTAATTTTGGTCTTGTGTTTTTGTTTGTTCTCATTAAAAAAAACACCATTTTGAGGTTAAAATGGAAGAATCCTATGAGCAAAACCAAACAACTAATGATGCACTTCGATTTACCTTGTTGTGAAAATGAACTCATACCTGGGTCCCTATTCCCTCTCACATAAAGATTAATGAAGGCACCGTGAAGCAGGAGGACTCATTCCTGAGCTAAGTATGGCTTCGTAAAGTGCTTGCCTGGACATCTGGTCGGCACAGCACTGCCAATAAGTGACCATCTGGCCTCACCCATGAAGACGGGTTATTTGAGTGTGGTTATACAAGCTGCTAACAATTGTGCAACTGTACCCCAGTGGGAGAGACCTGTTGCTTTGCCAGTATTTGACAGTGATTTACTTGGATCATTTGCTGGTTATTTTTCCTCCCTCCTGCAGAAAGAAGGGCCAGCACCAGGCCGGTATAGTGTGAATGATCAAACTCTGTCCCAGATTATAAGTTCTTCCTTTCAATCAAACGTGCCTCGGTTTTTACCCAATGCCAGTGTAAGTATGAAAATACGGCCAAGAAGCTTTTATAAATAAAATAGTGCTTTACACATTGATCAGGAAAAGCAAGCTCAAAATGTGACAACACATCTTCAAAAGCAAGTGCAGTTGGGTTACTAAAGCTGCAGATAGTTGTCTGAAGCCTGCACAGTGTAAGTCATATTGCCACGACTAGTAACAGTCTTGATAGTTTTTCAAATATGAGACAAGAAAGCTGAGCTATAATAAGCCAATGCTGGCTGATAAGGAACTGAAGGATTTGAGTTTTCCACGGCCTGCCCAAATTAAATTTTCAGCTGAGCTGGCTGAAATCATTCATCAACTCATAAAAGATGCCAGGAATGCTTAAAGGATGCAGCCACATCAAATGTCGAGGCATGAAAATATTTTCAACATTTCCTCAAGCTTCAGATATTTTCAGTGTATTTTCCGGCCTTTAAGACAGATATGGTGACTGCCAAAGTGAAAAGCTTGTTTAAGTATGGGAGGAAGAAATTATTTATGTGGCAAAGCAAATATACCCCAATTTTGAAGGTATTCAGAACCATGATATCATTAACATTGAAATCTAGAGACTTGAGCAGGACAATCTAGGTTGTCACTCCAGTGTAACACAGAATGTACACTCAGTTATGAAGACCCTTAGGTGTCTCGTGATGTTAAAACAAAGACCCTCTGCTTCCTTAGGTGGATATCAGAACCAGAATCAAGTTTAATATCACTGGCATATGCTGTGAAATGAGTTGTTCTGTGGCAGCAATACATAATAATAATAAACTAAATTACTGGGAGAAAATTATTTAAAAAATTAAGTGCAAAAAGAGAGCAAAAAAGGAAAGAAATTGCAAGGTAGTGTACATGGATTCATCGTACATTCAGAAATCTGCTGGCGGAGGGGAAAAAGCAGCTTCTAAACTGTCGAGTGTGTGTGCTCAGGCTCCTGCACCTCATCCTTGATGGTCGCCATGAGACAAGAGTATGGCCTAGGTGATGACAGTGATTGATGCAGCCTTTTTCAGACATCGTGTATTTAGAAGATGGCCTTGAAGTTTGGGAGGCTAGTGCTCGTGATGGCCTGGTTATGATTGCAAAGCGGAGATCTGCAGAGCAAAATCAGTGTGTTCCAGAGTTATACAACATTGAAGCAGGGTCTTCAGCCCAAGCCATTCATGACAACTAAGTTGCCTCCCTAAATGAGTCCAATTTTCCTGTGTTTGGTCCATATCCCTCTAAACTCTCTAAATCTGTCCAAGTGTCTTTTAAATGTTGTAATTGTATAGCCACTCAATCCACATATGCACCCTCCTCTGTATGTTATCCTTCAGGGCCCCTTTAAATCACATTCAATCAACACCCTTGTGTTTTGGACTGGAGAAAAGACTGACCTACTCTCCTCAATATATTTATATACAATGCCTCCAAAAGTTCACCCCATAGACTCCTATGTTGCAGGATAAAAAACTCTACCCTATCTAGTCTTTCCTTATAACTGATACTTCCCAGTCCTCGTAACATCCTTGTGAATGTGCAACTTTTCCAGTTTAATGACTCTTTCCTACAGCTGGATATCTAGAACTGCATACAATGTTCCAAGTGTGATCTTATACAATTGTAACATGACATCCCATCTCTGTACTCAGTGTCTTAATGGATGAAGGCATGTGTGTCAAATGCTTTCTTCAACATCCTGTCTACCTCTGTCACCTCTTTAAGGGAACTGTATACTTGTACATAGTTCCCTGAAAACATTATACATGTAACACACAAAATGCTGGAGGAACCCAGCAAGTCAGGCAGCATCTCAGGAGGGGAATAAGCAGCTGGCGTTTCAGGCCAAAAGCCTTTGTCCATTCATTAACAAACACTGAAGTGCTGTAGCAAGCCACCAAAGAAATTGGAGAAGGGATTCATTCATTCTTGTATTATATTCAGTCCACGATCTTCAATCTTAATGTATTACATTTAAACCAGCGCAGCAAGGTGAGAAGGGATTTTATCTGTGATCTTGGTCTAATAAGGTATAAAACGGCGAGTTAAGAAACATTATTATTTTATCTCCCTGTGGTTAAACCATTTTTTATGTATTTACAGAAAACACCAGGACCTGGAACATATGAGCCTATCAGGTACATGTCAAGTTGGACCAAAGCTGCTCCTCTCTCTTTCATTACTAATTAAACACAAAAGCCATGCATTCTTTCAACAGACTTCACTTACAAACATGAAGTTGTTCAATACAAGTTTTGCCCGCCTTAGTGTGTTTCCATGTGCTTAAGTGCCCAAGTCAGGAAGCATGATGCAAACATAATGGAGATTTGGAGAAGAAAGTGGCCACCAAGCTGAACAATCTGAAAGAACTCAATGGGTCAGGCAGCAGCTATGGAGGGAAATAGACAGCCATTTTTCAGTTCCTCCTGCTTTTTATGTGTCGCTTCAGATTCTAGCATCTGCTGTCTCTTATGCCTCCAAGAGTAACAATTTGGTTGCTAATCTCAACAAAGTAGTTTCTGCAAACTTACTTGAAATAATGCAATGGAGATTAATGAAGGAAAAAAATCAGACTGCAAAACCAAGGAAGTTTTGCTAGATGTTTAAAACAATGCCTGCCTAACCTGGAGATCCTTGGATTTTCACAGTCTTTGCCAAAACCACGCGATGTTCCCTAGACCATGAAGAAAATCCATAGTGTAACCAAACGGGTATGAAAGGGAAAAAGATGACAGCTTCAAATATTCGTCATCTGACCATAGGGCTTCCATAGCTGTGGGTTTCACAGCCACAATACTGAATGATGAGGAGTGGGGTGAGAATAGCAGCAGATTAGGTAATGTTCTGGGAAGCATTTACTAACGTAAAATACAAGGGCATCGACATCAGGTGAGTGCAGATATCCTCAACCACGTGGCCTCTGCAGTTACTACGTCAGAGCATAGTAGGTTCAATCAATTGAATAATGTACACTTAAGAATTGGAAGCAGGAGTAGACCACATTGTCTGCCATTATGTCTGAGCTATCTTGACCTTAAGGTTTCTTAAGGTTGTTGTAGCCAGCGGTGGTAATGGGGACAAGCTCCCACTACCTATTAAATGCTCCCAATGGCATGAAATTCAACTAGCCTCTGACAACCAAGTCCAGCTCCTAGCCTTCAGGTGTGGCTTAGCTACTAAACCCAGCAGAACCATTTCTACTGACAGGAGAAGGGGCAAAGGTGAGTTACTAGCACCTTAAAACCAGTCACTTCGGGCTGATGGGGCTCATCAGCTGTGGTTGGCAGCTCATCTGGGAGAAGGAAAACTCTGATCTGGAGCCTCCACTGCCCTGCAGCCATACATACTCTTGAGGAGGCTTCGGGAGTAAATCCTGGGGGAAAAAATCCATAGCTGGAGTCCCTAAGGCAGTCCTACATTGAGTTCAACGCTGACTGGCAACTCCTGTGATGCTACTGGTGCCGAACTGTAGCACCCTCTGCCGTTCCTTTGGGTTCATCAGCTGCATGGAGAGGGGGAGCTTGCTGTCCATATTGTACTGTCCAGGCTTGTGTATCCAGACAGTGAGGATGCAACATCCGTGGTCGATCCTGACTGACAGAGGCCTCATCACCTTGACCTCAACTCCATGTCCTAGCTGATCCTCATGGTTCTTAGCTCCACTATTGTCCAAAAAACTAACACACCATTCTTGAAATATTCAACAATTCAGCTCTACAAGTCTCTGGACCAGAGAAGTCCACAGATCATAACATAGAGAACAAAATCTTGCTCTTCTCCATCTTAAATGGGTGGTCACTTCCCCTGAAATGTTGCCCCGATGGTTTAGGTTCCACTGTGGGGCTGAAGTATCTTTTCAGCCTCCTCAGCAACCTTTTGTGTTTTAGTGAGGATTTTAAACTCTAAATGAGGATTTGTTTTTAAATTTAGGGGGTGATTAGGATCAGGAATGCACTGTCAAGCACAGCAATGGAAGCAGATTTAATTCTAACACTTGGAAAGGGAGTCAGAAACATTTGAAAGGAAAGAATTTGCAAGGCTGAGGAGAAAGGTTGAAGAGTGAGACGAGATGTGTTACTTCTCATGTAGAGTCTGCATGCGCTTGACAGGTTAAGTGGTCTCCTTCCCCAATGTAATCTATTTATGATCTGTGTCTCAGGTGGTATAGGCCCAAATTGCTTACTCCTTCCCAATAAGACTAACTGCTCATCACTGAAATCAAACAAGTGAACCTTCTCTTCATTGCCTCCATTGCAATTCCTCTTTACGTATATAAGGAGGCCAAAACTATCTTTGAAAATCACAAATACTCCAGATGCTAGAAGTCTGAAATAAAAGTCGAAAATGCTGGAACACTCAGCCAGTCAGGCTTAAAACTAACTTGTTTTCTCTGTCACTTTCCCAATTCCGTTTGTCTTCAGATGCTGACAGACCTGAGCATTTCCAGCATTTTCCCTTTTTTATTGTAGACCAAAATGCTATGCAATAGTCCAGGTGTGACCTCAGCAATGGCTTGTAACAGCTGTAAGTCTAGTTTATTTTACTACTAACAGCAGTAAGGGAGCATGGAGTCAGAGGCAGTCATCTTCCAAACAAGATGTTTACTTCAATTAGTTCAAGGTAAATCTATTATCAAAGTATAGTACATATATGTCACCATATACTGTACCATCCCGAGATTCATTTTCTTGTGAGCATTCACAGTAAATAAAAAGAAACACAATAGAGAACTATACACTAGGACAATCAATATGCAAAAGAGAATAAATTATGTAAATACAAAAAGAAAAAGAAATTCTAATTATAATATAGTAAATAAATAAGTAATAAATATTACGCAGAATGCGTTGTACAGTCCTTGAAAGTGAGGACTTGAAATCTGTTCAGTGTTGGAGTTAGTGAAGTTATCCACTCTGTTTCAGGACCCTGACGGCTGAGGAGCAATAATTGTTCCTGAACATGGTGGTGTGGGGCCCAGGGCTCTTGTACCTCTTTCCTGATGGCAGCAGGAAGAAGAGTATAGCCTGGATGGTCGAGGTCCTTAATGATGCTTTCCTGTGACTGCTCCTTGTAGATGCGCTCATTGGTGGGGATGCATTTACCGTTACTTTTTGTAGGCTCTTCAATTCAAGGACATTGGTGTTTCCATACCAGGGTAAACTACTGTCCACTGTGTATCTACAGAAGTTTGTTGGAGTTTTAAATGACATTGCAAATCTTTGTAAACTTCTAAGAAAGTAGAGCCACTATGATGCCTTCTTTGCAATGGGACTTACGTGCTAGACCCAGATCCTTTGAACTAATTCCTTTGAAGTTATAAATTAATGACTTTATGGATACTGACCCTCTCCACCTCTAATCCCTTGGTGAGGACTGGCTCATGAACCTCAGGTTTGCTCCTCCTGTAGTTAATGTAGTTCTTTGCTCTTGCTGATGTCGAGTGAGAGGGTGTTGTTGCTTTATTAGCATTATTTCTCATATGTACATCGAAACATACTATGTAGTGAAATAAATTGTTTGCATCAAATCAAATCAATGAGGATACCCAATTTCCCTCGGGATCAATGAAGTATATCTATCTATCTATCTATTGTGCTGGGAGCAGCCCCCGAGTGTTGCCACACTTCTGCAGCCAACATAGCATGCCCATAGTTTACTAATCCTAACCCCAATCGTATGTCTTTGGAATGTGGGAGGATCTGTTCTGGGACCTCTACTTTTCGTGATTTTTATTAATGACCTGGATGTGGGGGTGGAAGGATGGGTTGGCAAGTTTGCAGACGACACAAAGGTTGGTGGTGTTGTAGATAGTATAGAGGATTGTCAAAGATTGCAGAGAGACATTGATAGGATGCAGAAGTGGGCTGAGAAGTGGCAGATGGAGTTCAGCCCAGAGAAGTGTGAGGTGGTACACTTTGGAAGGACAAACTCCAAGGCAGAGTACAAAGTAAATGGCAGGATACTTGGTGGTGTGGAGAAGCTGAGGGATCTCGGGGTACATGTCCACAGATCCCTGAAAGTTGCTTCACAGGTGGATAGAGTAGTTAAGAAAGCTTCTGGGGTGCTAGCTTTCATAAGTCAATAGAGTTTAAGAGTCGTGATGTAATGATGCAGCTCTATAAAACTCTGGTTAGGCCACACTTGAAGTATTGTGTCCAGTTCTGGTCACCTCACTATAGGAAGGATGTGGAAGCATTGGAAAGGGTACAGAGGAGATTTACCAGGATGCTGCCTGGTTTAGAATGTATGCATTATGATCAGAGATTAAGGGAGCTAGGGCTTTACTCTTTGGAGAGAAGGAGGATGAGAGGAGACATGATAGAGGTGTACAAGATAATAAGAGGAATAGATAGAGTGGATAGCCAGCGCCTCTTCCCCAGGGCACCACTGCTCAATACAAGAGGACATGGCTTTAAGGTAAGGGGTGGGAAGTTCAAGGGGGATATTAGAGGAAGGTTTTTTACTCAGAGAGTGGTTGGTGCGTGGAATGCACTGCCTGAGTCAGTGGTGGAGGCAGATACACTAGTGAAGTTTAAGAGACTACTAGACAGGTACATGGAGGAATCTAAGGTGGGGGCTTATATGGGAGGCAGGGTTTGAGGGTCGGCACAACATTGTGGGCCGAAGGGCCTGTACTGTGCTGTACTATTCTATGTTCTATGAAACTGGAGCACCTGGAGGAAGCTCACAGTCTCAGGGAGAATATACAAACTCTTTCCCGACAGCAGTGAGAATTGAACCCTGACCGGCGGTCGCTGGCACCGTAAAGCGATTGTGCTAACTGCATTGCTACTGTGCAATGCAGCTTTTGGCTCATGGTCCACATTATCTCTTCCTTTTGCCTGTTAACCAGCTGTCAATCAGGGTTTGTGCTGGAATGAATGGGGTTCAGGAGATCACACTTATCTACCGTCACAATGAAGTTCTGCACTTATTATTTTTCTGACAACTGCAGCAGCTTTTTTTTATAGAGGAAATGAGGTTTTATCTTGGGGAAGATTCCAAAGAATTGTTAAGTCATAATTGGTATTCACATGTCAATCATCTTCATATATTGGAGAATGGATAAAAGCCTCTGGTATATCACCAAAGACTTTGCAAATTTCTATAGATGTGCATTGGAGAGGATTTTGGCTGGTTCCATCACAGCGTGGTGTGGAGCCTCCAATGCATAGGATCGCAGGAGGTTGTAAAGGATTGTCGACTCAGTCAGTTCCATCACCACCACAGCCCTCCCCGCTATCAGGGACATTTTCATAAGGTGGTGCCTCAAGAAGGTGGCAACCATTGTTGAAGACCCTCAACATCTGACACATCTTCTTCACCCTACCAGCGTCGAGGAGGAGGTACAGGAGCCTGAAGACCTCCCACTCAATTTTTTAAGAACAGCATCTTCCCCTCCACAATCAGATTTCTGAACAGTCCATGAGCCCATGAATACGACCTTATTGTTCATCTTGCACAATTAAATTTAGTAACTTAATTTAATGTCTTGCATTGCACTGCTTCCCCAAAACTACACATGCCAGCGTTAATAAACTGGGTTCTGATTTCAATATGCCAGTGTGGGAAAGAAAAGCCAAATAGCCTTCTTCAGAATTCTGTGGTTCTTTGAATTTCCACATACAGTACATGATTATATAATGATGAAGTGCAAATCTAAGAAGTGTCCCCGAGACACCAGAGCATTTAATGAGATTATACAAAAAAAAAAGGGTTATGTGGCCAGTGTCAGTTCTAATGAATCAGTGTTTATTCATGAGCTCTTTTGAATTGAATTACCAGAAAAATAAATTGTCAAAGGCAGCTTTTGGCTTATGGTCCACATTATCTCTTCCTTTTGCCTGTTAACCAGCTGTCAATCAGGGTTTGTGCTGGAATGAATGGGGTTCAGGAGATCACACTTATCTACCGTCACAATGAAGTTCTGCACTTATTATTTTTCTGACAACTGCAGCAGCTTTTTATAGGAAATGGGGTTTTTATCTTGGGGAAGATTCCAAAGAAGTGATGTATCACAATTGGTATTCACATGTCAATCATACTGTGATTCACGTATCAAGCCTCAATTTTAACTGGGTGTATTGAGTGGTAATTGGAGAGGGGAGTGTGATCGCAAAGCAGCCTCTGACCCCCATCCTCCCAGTCCAGGCAATTTTAACTCTCGGCTTATATTTTATGTTCAATGGGCTGCCGTTCTGATAGTATTTTTATTTCCAACAAGATGACTAAAATCTCTGATAAGTTACGTTTAAAGATTCCATGCTGAAATTATAGTGAGTTTCCAAATAAAATGCCTTCAAAGCATTACCTGTCTGCCGCCATTATTATTAATTCTGCATTGCCATGGTGATTGGCAGGGACTGAGATTAAGAACTGCTGGAAGGCCAAGGTTGGAAAACAAAATAATTGAAATGATTCACAAATGACAGCTTTAGTCAGGGAGCTCAAATAGATGGAGAAGAGAAAGAGACACTGGGCTGGTGTTATGCATGAACCCCTGTCTGTTTGACTCGACATGGACACACAGTGTGTTGTGAATGTAAAAATGTAAGAATTCACTAATCTCATTTTCTTTTACTCCTTTCATATCAATCTCTGCCTTGAATATACTCAAGAACAAATGAGCCTCTTGGGTAGAAAATTACAAAGAATCATTATCCACAGGGTAGAAATTTCTCTGACTGGCTGGCTCCTCATGACCTCAGGTTGTAGACGTCTCAGCCAGAGGAACTTTATGTTACTTATGTTTTGATGCATTCATCTGTGGTTTCATTAGTATGGTTTCAGTGCTGACCACGCAATTTTAGTCTGTAATAATGGAGTTAAGATGTTGTGGCCAGAGACTTGGATGGCTCGGGGGCAGGATGGCTACTTAGAGTACCAGGCTTTAGATGTTTCAGAAAGGACAGGGAGAGAGGCAAAAGAGGTGGGTGCATGGCACTGTTGATCGGAGATGGTGTCACGGCTGCAGAAGAGGAGGAAGTCATGGAGCGATTACCTACAGAGTCTCTGTGGGTGGAAGTTAGGAAGAGGAAGGGGTCAATAACTCTATGGGGTGTTTTTTATAGACCACCCAACAGTAACAGGGACATCAAGGAGCAGATAGGGAGACAGATTCTGGAAAAGTGTAATAATAACAGGGTTGTCGTGGTGGGAGATTTTAATTTTCCAAATATTGATTGGCATGTCCCTAGAGCAAGGGGTTTAGATGGGGTGGAGTTTGTTGGGTGTGTTCAGGAAGCTTTCTTGACACAATATGTAGATAAGCCTACACGAGGAGAGGGTGTATTTGATCTGGTATTGGGAAATGAACCTGGTCAGGTGTCAGATCTCTCAGTGGGAGAGATCACAATTCTACCTCCTTTACCATAGCCTTGGAGAGGGATAGGAACAGACAAGTTAGCAAAGGCGTTTAATTGGAGTAAGGGGAATATGAGGCTATCAGGCAGGAACTTGGAAGCAAAAATTGGGAACAGGTGTTCTCAGGGAAACGTACAGAACAAATGTGTCAAATGTTCATGGGATATTTGCGTGGAGTTCTGCGTAGGTACGTTCCAATGAGACAGAGAAAGGATGGTAGGGTACAGGAACTGTGGTGTACAAAGGCTTTGTAAATCTAGTCAAGAAGAAAAGAGCTTACAAAAGGTTCAAAAAACTAGGTAATGATAGAGATCTAGAAGATTATAAGGCTAGCAGAAAGGGGCTTAAGAAGTAAATTAGGAGAGCCAGAAGGGGCCATGAGAAGGCCTTGGCAGACAGGATTAAGGAAAACCCCAAGACATTCTACAAGTATGTGAAGAGCAAGAGGATAAGATGTGAGAGAATAGGACCAATCAAATGCGACAGTGGAAAAGTGTGTATGGAACCAGAGGAGATAGCAGAGGTAATTAAGGAATACTTTGCTTCAGTATTCACTACAGAAAAGGATCTTGGTGATTGTGAGGATGTCTTACAGCAGACTGAAAAGCTTGAGAATATAGATATTATGGAAGAAGATGTGCTGGAGCTTTTGGAAAGCATCAGGTTGGATAAGTCACCGGGACCAGACAAGATGTACCCCGGGCTACTGTGGGAGGCGACGGAGGAGATTGCTGAGCCTCTGGCGATGATATTTGCATCATCAATGGGGACGGGAGAGGTTCCAGAGGATTGGAGAATTGTGGATATTGTTCCCTTATTCAAGGAAGGGAGTAGAGATAGCCCAGGAACTTCAGTGATTGGTAAGTTGATGGAGAAGATCCTGAGAGGCAGGATTTATGAACATTTGGAGAGGCATAATATGATTAGGAATAGTCAGCATGGCTTTGTCAAAGGCAGGTTGTGCCTTACGAGCATGATTGAATTTTTTGAGGATGTGACTAAACACATTGATGAAGGTAGAGCTGTAGATGTAGTGTATATGGATTTTAACAAGCTATTTGATACGGTACCCCATGCGAGGCTTATTGAGAAAGTAGGGAGGCATGGGATCTAAGGGGACCATGTTTGTGGATCCAGAATTGGCTTGCCCACAGAACTCAAAGAGTGGTAGTAGACGGGTCATATTCTGCATGGAGGTCAGTGACCAGTGGTGTACCTCAGGGATCTGTTCTGGGACCCCTACTCTTCGTGATTTTTATAAATGACCTGGATGAGGAAGTGGAGGGATGAGTTAGTAAATTTAAATGATGACACAAAAGTTGGGGGTGTTGTGGATAGTGTGGAGGGCTGTCAGAGGTTACAGCGGGACATTGATAGGATGCAAAACTGGGTTGAGAAGTGGCAGATGGAGTTCAACCCAGATAAGTGTGAGGTGGTTCATTTTGGTAGATCAAATATGATTGCAGAATATAGTATTAATGGTAAGACTCTCGGCAGTGTGGAGGATCAGAGGGATCTTGGTGTCCGAGTCCATAGGACACTCAAAGCCGCTGCGCAGGTTGACTCTGTGGTTAAGAAAGCATACGGTGCTCTGGCCTTCATCAATCGTGGGATTGAATTTAGGAGCCGAGAGGTAATGTTGCAGCTTTATAGGACCCTGGTCAGACCCCACGTGGAGTACTGTGCTCAGTTCTGGTCGCCTCATTACAGGAAGGATGTGGAAACCATAGAAAGGGTGCAGAGGAGATTTACAAGGATGTTGCCTGGATTGGGGAGTATGCCTTATGAGAATAGGTTGAGTGAACTCGGCCTTTTCTCCTTAGAGCAACGGAGGAAGAGAGGTGACCTGATAGTGGTGTATAAGATGATGAGAGGCATTGATCGTGTGGATAGTCAGAGGTTTTTTACCAGGGCTGAAATGGTTGCCACAAGAGGACACAAGTTTAAGGTGCTGGGGAGTAGGTACAGAGGAGATGTCAGGGGTAAGTTTTTTACGCAGAGAGTGGTGAGTGCGTGGAATGGGCTGCCGGCAACGGTGATGGAGGCGGATACGATAGGGTCTTTTAAGAGACTTCTGGATAGGTACATGGAGCTTAGAAAAATAGAGGGCTATGGGTAACCCTAAGTAATTTCTAAAGTAAGGGCATGTTCAACACAGCTTTGTGAACCGAAGGGCCTGTATTTTGCTGTAGGTTTTCTATGTTTTTTTTTAAAATTTCAAGGGAGCCCAGCACCAGCTCAACCCTGCAACTGATGATAAAAGGCCAGTTTGCTCTTGCTGAGAGAGCGGCAAAGGGACTGTAACTGATAGAGGTGTCACCGTGAGTGTTCTCCTCTTGTGGGTAGCCTCAGGGATGGAATGAGGTGGAAGGGAGTCATGGGATGGTCCTCAACATCCTTTACTCTGGCTCAAATATGCTGGTGGGCACAGCAGATTATCATAACATGCTCATCATTATCTTCCACAGGTAGTCACAGACCAGAAGTACATTTAGCAGCTCAAGTTCAGCGGTCAAGTCTTTTCTGTTGCTGAGCATCTTGGGATTTTCATGTGACTCCTGGGTCTCTGCATCAATGGCATCAAAAGTGCAGACAAACTCAAGTGGTCGTGCTGGCTGTTGCTCTCGTGTACTAGAAGGGGAGGAATTCAATCGCCCTGGAGCTTCCTAATACTGATGGGACCTGGAAAATGCAGAGGTGGAGGAAGCCAGTACAACCTTCACAGTCAAAGGCAGTACAGTTCTGTCCCAGATCTGTAGCCTGCATGAGTCCGCAGCATATATTGGCCAGTCTCCATAAGTATTTCTTTGGAAAGAAGAACATAGGAGAGCTGTTCCTTAGGACCTTTTGTTTTTACTTCCCAAGGGAGACACACTTCCTAACAAACAGATCTGCTCTATGGCCCTCTCCTCGTTCTCTCTAACAGCTGAATACTGAGCAAAACAGCCACCAAACTACCCACAGCTGGCAGCACACCAACCTAACTGATGCCACACTACTCCCAGACAATTCATGAAAATGTGATGGAGTTCTCCAAAGACCAGGTGCCATGTCTCTACAACCAATTCTTCTCCAAACTTATCACCAACAAACCTGCAAGATTTGATCTTGATTTAGTCATAAATCATCTGCAGAGAAGTATTCCCGCTACTTAATTCTGCGGACCCGGTACTGCTCAGATGTTAGTGGTGGCATTTTGACAGGACTGTCATTAACATAGGGTTGCACGCTGCTCAACTCAAGCTGGATGCATGAGGATCTCACATGCACCACAACCCTTTCCATGCTGCTGGATGATTTGTATTAGACAACAAGTGTCTTAGGTGCTTTACACCAAGTATTTCTAGCCAAACCATTACCTGTGTAATTTGAACCAGTTTAACAAGTTGTGTTCTGTTAATATTTTCCTCCTCCTGAGAGTTTCATAGTTAGTAGTCAAGCTCAGAGGAGCCTTCCCAGAGCAGCCACTATGTTATTGTCAATTTCCCCCGTCACTCTCCTGACGGTATGAAAATTAATAAGCAGAATAATTTGTCATCTTGTCCCCAGTGGCAATTTTTTTTCATGTGGGAACCAATATGAGTGAGTGTTGGCAGGTTTTGGATCACAGAAGTCATCCCAATTGTGTTGAATCCTTCCTCACATGAAGCGCTTCCTACCGTGAATCAGCCTCCCCCTGGCTAGGCTGCTGGCTCATTCTCTGTAGGTTACAGAGCTGTGGGCTGCCAAGTCTCCTGAGTGAGATCAGGTAACCCACCATGTGCTGAGAATTAATTATGTGATGGTATGTTCTTCCAGTAAATTTGGGGAACCATTTTTTAAACTGATATGTGAATCATCATGGGAGGATATATGTTAGGATTAGGCGTAGGGGTGGGGTTTATAATTGCTGTTTTAGAGAGAGAATGATGCATCGAAAATACACGGTTAGACCCCACTGTCAGACAGGGCAGAGAGTGCATTGTTCTCTACTTATTGCTGACTCACTCTCTTCATTTCTAAGGTGGTTAGTCACAATCTACTTCTCTTAAAAAGCAAAGTGCTTCAAGGCTGCAAATCGTGCTGCCAGCTGTTCTCCATACCACAGCTCAGCTGAAGGCCGACCACAGAGAGATGATGCCAAGCCCCAACCTAATTCTTTATGGACATTGCACTTCAAGTCCCTGAATGGAGAGGGTGATCAATGCCCTCCAGCACCATGGGGAGTATTGCCCGGTGACATTAGTAAAAAGTTGTATAAAAAATAAAGGAGGAGGCAAGGAGCAAAAGCCCAGATTTAGCACAGGCCCAGTTTCCTGGTTTATCCCTCTCTTTTAAAAACTGGATCCACATTAGCTACCCTCTGGACTTCCAGTACCTCATCCGTAGCTAAAGGTGATGCAAAAATTTCCATCAGAACCCTGTAATTTCCCTTGTTTTTCATAATATGCTGGGATAGATTTCATCAGGCCATTGGCAATTCTATTTTTATACACAATCTGACACTGGTAATTCACAATCTACTGTGCAACAGGAAATCTAAATTTCCTGCAGTCCCAATTCGACTCAAAAATGGAACCTCAGGTATGATTCCATCTAAAAAAGGTTATCAGGACTGTTATGTTTTGTAACTGGAAAACACAAAAAAACTAATTGCAAGAAAAACAAGAGAGCCGGGGATGTGAGTCTAAGATAGACTTCACTTTAAGCGAGGCATGCACATATCAAATGATGCTGTGCAGACGTATGCCATTTATGTACTTTTACAGATAATCTGTAGTTCATTATGTAAGCAACAAAGTGCTTAATCAAACAATATATTTACAATATTAATCAAATATTACTGAACTATTAAATACACAACACTTCTCCCTGCTTAGTTATAAACTCCAACTCAATGCATCTCAGCTATATACACAATATAAGAAAGGGCATAGAGGAGTGAGATATACCAACTAGTTGAGTGGGGTTGTAGCAACAACCTTGCACTCAATGTCAGCAAGACAAAGAGTTGGTTGTAGACTTCAGGAAGGGTAAGATGAGGGAACACAAACCAATCCTCATAGAGGGATCAGAAGTGGAGAGAGTGAGAAATTTCAGGTCCTTGGGTGTTAAGATCTCTGAGGACCTAACCTAGATTCAACATATCGATGCAGCTATAAAGAAAGCAAGGCAGTGACTATATTCCATCTGGAGTTTGGGGAGATTTGGTTTGTCAACTAAAACACTCGAGAACTTCTACAAACGTACCATGGAGAGCATTCTGACTGGCTGCATCACCACCTGGTGTGGGGTGGGGAAGGTGCTACTGCACAAGCTCAAAATAAGTTACGGAGACTTGTAAATTTAGTCAGCTCTATCATGGAGTTTGCAAGGCATGTTCGAGGAGTGGTGCCTTAGGAAGGCGGCGTCCATCATTAAGGATCCCCACCACCCAGGACATGTCCTCTTCACACAGTTACATCAGGAAGGAGGTGCAGAAGCCAGAAGGCACACACTCAATGATTCAAGAATTGCTTCTCCCCCTCTGCCATCTGATTTCTAAATGTACATTGAACCCATGAACACTACCTCTCCACTTCCTTATTTCTGCTTTTTGCACTAATTATTTTAGCTATTTAATACACATACACACACTTAACGTAACTCAGTTTTTTCTCTATATTTATTTATCATGTATTTCGTTGTACTGCTGACGTAAAGTTAACAAATTTCACTACATATGCCGGTGGTATTAAATCTGACTCTGATTCTGATTTGATATACTACATAATACAACTACTATGCTGACATCCACAGCTTAGTAAATTTTCAATTGTCTCATTAATCATTGTGGAGGATTTCTTACTCTTGTGGGATAATGTCTTTCCTGACAAGGGTGTGGCTGTGAAACAATCTCAGGTTCTGGGGCTTCCTCCATGGTGCTTGTAGGAGTTGACTCTGAGATTGCAGGAAGTATCTGACAGCTCTGAACATCCTTCTTCTCCTTCTCTCAGCTTTTCTCTCTGGATTTACTTCGATCCTTGTTTCTGTTCTTTTCAACTTCTGGTCTTCATTTTTCTGGCCTTTCTTTTTCTTCGGCGAGTTTCCTGTGAGCATCTCCGAATTTTCTATTTCCTCGAGAAATTGGACCTTGTTTATCGTCTTCCATTTCCACAGCACTTATGTCATCCTCCCCTTTCTCTTCCTTTTTCTTCTTTCTAGGATGTGCATCTTGATCTTGGGAAGGTGCACTTAGTTTGTAGGATTTTGTGAATAAAACATGTGAGAGTTGTTTATGCCCTTACAAAAGCTGCAGCCCTTTACTCCCATTACAAACAACCAAAAGCAGTTGCCTTACCCGGATATCATTATGTCAGGCACCGATCTACAGAAATACATTCAGGTTTACCCTTAAAATTTAAAGTCTTTTTGCCCTATTCCAAAATGCAGAAAAGGGCATCATAATGGGGTTGTTGATGTGCATCTTGGCGGACAAAAATGAACGTGGTAGAATCTACGTCAACTGGAACCCAAGAGTGCTGTATGCTATGGTGGGAGGTAGGAATAGGTGTAAAAGAATTGAGTTTACTGAGGAGGGCAGAATGACGCTGAGGCGCTGACCAGGCAGTCGTGGCATCAGGAATAAAATTGCTCGACACTTATAGCAGCTGCCCGTACACCAACTCAGCTGTGGAGGACTGCAGGTCCTCTTTTGGAGTCATTCTGAGCCCCAGCAGGGCCCACAGGAGATGATTGTGCTACCCCTCGTCCATCAGGGAGGCTCTCAGAACAGCCTTTAAGGAATGGTAAAACCACTCACACAGGCCATTGGGTTGCAGGTGATACGCCGTGGTGTGATGCAATTTAATACCAAGGTTCTGGGCCTTTGCAGCCCAGAAGTCTGACGTGAATTGGGGACTGCAGTTGGACGGGGTGTTGAAATGAGTCA
Organism: Mobula birostris; assembly: GCF_030028105.1. Lineage (NCBI taxonomy): Eukaryota > Metazoa > Chordata > Chondrichthyes > Myliobatiformes > Myliobatidae > Mobula > Mobula birostris. The sequence goes on from NC_092377.1 coordinate 31,844,404, forward strand.
GACGGGGTGTTGAAATGAGTGACCCAGGTGTTGCCCAAGCCACGCCCACAGCCATTGTCAGCGCCGGAGGGACAATCTCTGGTCACTTGGTGGTATGATCCACCAGGGTAAGGAGATGCAGGAAACCAAGGGAGGGGGAGAAGAGGACTAACGAGGTCCACATTGACGTGGTCAAAGTGAACTGCCACTCGGGGACCACTAAAAGTGTCGATGGTCCCCAAATGTGATGGTTAATTTTCACCCACTGACACACAACACAGGCTGCACTCCAGGCCTGCATGTCAATCCTAAGGCCATGCCGCACAAATGTTAAAGCAACCAGCTTCAGTGAAGCCTTCCCGCCCGGATGTGAGAGGCTGTGAATGGAGTTTAAAACAGTACACCTCCAGTTGTGACCAGATGAGACATCACACAAGAGAGAAACTCCTGCAGCCCCGAACTTGATGTCAGCCAACCCCAGGCCTGTGACTGCTGTCCTGTACTTCCTCTCGGCATGGCAGAGCTGCTGCTGAGGAAGGTGAGCGGCTGCCACATGCCCCCAACCAACTGTTGGTGCACAGCACCCACACCATGGCCTGAGGCACCAGCAGTGATGGCTCGATGCATTGGGGAGCAGGCGTGCCTGTTGGGTCCATTTGAAAGAGCTCCTTTGGTGTCAGATTCTCTGGTTATGTTAGCTGACCACTCAAGCATGAATTAGGGGCACTATAGAAGGGGAGCATAAGTTCAGCAGCTCGCGGAATGAAACAATGATAGAAATTCACCATACCTAAAAACTCTCGCAGTGCTTTGGTAGTGCAGGGCAATGGAAAGTCCATAATAGCAACGACTTTTGATGGCAGGGGTATTGCATCTTCTGCGGTGACCATGAAAGTCAATAGTAGACAACGTGAATCAATCCATGTTGGTTTAAGCACTTGAAAGGTGTGCGGAGATGAGATAAGTGTTTGGTTTAGGATGCACTGGCGACAGGTATGTTGTACAGGTAAACAAAAAGAAAATCTAAGTCTTTTAACGCAGACTCTATTAGTCACTGGAAAGTGTGAGCTGCATTTTTCAGTGCAAACGGCATGCTCAGAAACTCAAATAGGCTAAACAGGTTTTGGGAATGTCCTCACCGCACAGAGGCACCCGATGTTAGCTCCTGACCAAGTCCACTTTAGAAAGAATTATCTGTCCAGCTGAATGTGCAGAAGTCTTGAATTTGTGCGATCAGGTAACAATCGGGTGTGGTGGCCTCATTAGGGTGGGAGGTATCGCCACATAGACAGCAAACCACTGTCAAGCCTAGGGACCATGTGGAGGAGTGAAGCCCAAGGGCTATTCGACTTGCGTACAGTGCCATGCATTTCATGTTAGCAAACTCAGCCTTTGCACTGGCCAGCTCTTCTGAGCCTAGTCGATGCACATGGTGTGGACCAGTGAGCCGGTTGTCGAAATGTGGTCCCAGACCCCAAGCTTTGTGACTATAGTGGAAAACGTGTGCTTGGTGAGGTCTGTAAACTTGTCCAAAGTCCTTTGTGTCCACAAGCCGGCAGTTCTTAAGATCCACAAACAGTCCTTTTTTTGTGCAGAGGAAATATGTACTAAGCAGAGGTTTAGCAACCTCAGCCAAAATGAAGTCCATGTGTGGTGTCATCCACTGAAACAGGGCGTCACACCTCGTGCCCTGTAAGTCCGGATCCTACTGTTGCTGGCGGCCTCAAGTGAAGTTCCATTGCTCTCTGCCTTATACCCAATGGGTGATGCTGGCAGCACACTCACTATAGAGCCCATATCACACAGGAAGCGTTGCTCTGAAAGTGCGTCCAGAAAGAACAGTAGACGACCCTGGCATCTGGAACCCATGGTGTTCATAGACCTCTGATGTCTCGATGCTCTGGCACTGGTGAAGCATTCTGCAACGAACAATGATTTTGTCTCGAAATGCTCCTGCATTTCTTTCACAGTATCAGCAAAACTCATTTACCGCTGGTTTGGTTGGAGCAGCAAAACTTCAAAGAAAGTTGTGTGCCTTTATATCCAATGCACTTAGCATAATTTGGCATTTGCTTCTGATCTACTGTTTCACTTGCTTTAAAATACTGCTCAATTCATTCAGTATACAAAATCCAGTTTCCTGTTGTGTTATGAAACACATCTATCTTTCTGATATAGCCAGCCATTTCTGCTCTTTTTATTTATGATTATTATCACCCAGTATTCAATGTTTATGAAACCATGAATTCTTCCATTTTACTGCCGTTCCTTAAACTCGATCATGTTTTCCCTTCTGAAGAACTTGTACTGCTCAGAAAATAAAGTGTTGTGCTTTTTTTGATGTATCCGTTTCTTGCTGTGCTTCAACAGGTAGGTAGTCATCTCAAGTTCATTTTAAAAATCCCACATTGCCACTGTTATATTTTGTAACTCCAAAACATAAAATCTAATTGGAAGAAAAGTAAGAGAGCCAAGAATACGAGACTAAGCCAGCTTTTACTTTAAGTGAGTTGCGCACATGACACATGGTGGCGTGATGACGCGTGCCGTTGATGTGCTTTTACAGGTAACCTACAATGCGTTATGTAAACAACAAAGAATGCTTAATCAAACAATCATCATCATCATCATCATCAGGTGCCGTGCCCAGTTTGAGCTTTGACCGCCATGGCCCACACACACCTGTTTCGGCTCAAGTGGATCAATTCATTGGTATTCATTTCCAGTTCTCTGGCTGCTGTCTCCACCATCATTTGTCTTTGTCTTCCTCTTGCTTTCTTCCCTTCAATCTTTCCCATAATTACCATGCATTCTAACTCCTCTTTCCTAATCACATGCCCAATGAAGTCACGTTGCCTTTTCATGATCTCATACATTATTTCTCTTTTTGTGCTTGCTCTGTTCATGACATCCTCATTAGATATTCATTTCATCCATGATATTCTTTGCATCCTCCTCAAAATCCACATCTCTGCTGCTTCAATTTGTTTCCTTATGTTACTAGATATTGTTCAACATTCTGAGCCATATAACATAACTGGATAAATGTAGCATTTCAGTGCTCTGAGGCGGGTTGTCATGCCTAGTTTTAATGTTGGTCAGTATACTCTAATTCTCGTAAAGGTGTCTTTTGCCATCCTTATTCTTCTTTTGATGTCCATGTCGCACCTGCCATCTGATGTCACCCAGCTTCCTAAGTAGCAAAAGTTCTGTACTTGTTTTATGTCTTCCCCGTTTATTCTCAGCCTGCAGATAGGATTCTCCTTCTTTTTGGATATCACCATACATTATTTCTTTTTGCAATTGATTGATAGACCCATTTTTGCACTTTCTTCAACAACTATATCAATTAAGTTCTGTAGTTCTTCCTCCGTACTTGCAATTGACACAGTGTCATTCACATATCTAAAGTTATTGACGTTTTCACTACCAACTTTGATTCCCAAGATGTCTCTTATTTTTTGTAATATTGTTTCACTGTACACATTAAATAAATCAGGGGAGAAAACACACCCTTATCTAATGCCTCTCTTGATTTTCGTAAACTGACTCACTTCTCCATTTAATCTCACAGCGGTAGTTTGTTCCCAGTACAGATTTCTGATTAGGCCGAGGTCTTTCGAATCTAGATCTAGCGTTTCCTGTAATATTTCGAATAACTTATTGTGCTTCACTTTATCAAATGCTTTTGTGTAGTTGATAAAACAAACAAACAAATCTTTTTGCACTTGAATAGCTCGTTCTGATAGTATCCTTAACATCAATATCACATTTCTTGTACCTTTGTCTTTCACAAAACCACATTGTTCTTTACCTATTTCAGCTTGTATCTTACTTTTAGCTCTTGTCATCAAAATTCTTAGAAGTATCTTAATGATATGACTCTTTAAACTTATGGTCCTATGTAATTCACATTCTATTGCTCCAGGTTTCTTAGGAAGAGTGATAAATACTGATTTTTTTCGTCTCTTCTGGTATTATTCCAGTCTTATAAATGTCATTGATTAAATCAGTAAGTTTTTCAATTCCATAATCTTCAAGGGTGATAATTTGTTCTATTAATAATTCATCAGGACCTGCTGCCTTTCCTTTCTTCATCTTATTTATTGCATTACGAACTTCAGATTTTAAAATACTTGAACCTTCAATGTTCTTATTAATTTCTGGTTTTTCGCCTCAATCATCTTCAAACAATTCCTGAATATACTCAGTCCATCTGTTCATAATTTCATCTTTTTCCATGATAATGGTACTGCCTTTTGCTTTTAAACATCCACCTGAAGAACAGAGGAGCTTTTTACCAGCGATATTCTTGATTTGTTGATGTAACCTTTTTGGATCAGTAATAGGGATTCTTTCTAATTGCTCACATTCCTGGTTTAACTATTCTTCTTTGGTTTTTTGACATAAGCTTTTAACTTTTTTATCTAAGGACTTATATTCTATAGGATTTGCTTTCTTCCATCTCCTTTCTTCCATTAGATTTTTCATTTCATCTGTCATCCATTTATTCTTTGTGCTTTTTTTCTTTTTTTAGGAATCACTGACTTTGCTGATTCTACCAAGGCATCCTTCAGAGAGTTAAACTTAATTTCTACATGATTGCTGTCATCTTCAACAGATTCTATTTCTAGACTTTGAAATCTATTCCCTACTTCAATTGTAAATTTTTGTCTTAAATTTTCTTCTTTAATGAATTGCAAGTAGTCAAGGGATTGTTCAGGTTTTTGCTTCAGGTTATTACAAATATATAAATACACAAGAAGGACAGACAGCAACAAACAGTCTGCTGAAGGAACTCATTCCTTACAAACTGGGAGAATAGGAATCGGCAATGTTTTAGGTCAGTATGTTGGATTTCAATCTGAAGCTTTGATCATTTCTTTCCTCCCACAGATGTCCTTCAGCTCCTGGGTTTGTCCACCTCACTCTTTGTTGCTCCAGGTTCAAGTATCTGCAGTCTTTTGTATCTCCATCAGGATAGAGACTTATCCATCCCCCTCCCAGGCTCCTCTGCAACTTAAAACTAACGTTCTTTTCTCTTTCGCAGTTCTGACAAAGGATCTTTGACCTGTAATACTAACCCCTTTTCTCCCTCCACAGGTATTGCCTGACCTGATGAGTGTTTCCAACATTTTCTGTGTTGCTTTTAGCTTTCCTTCTTCTGCAGCTTCTTTGATTTTAAACATTTCTGCAGAACATTTTCCTCAGGAGCAGGGTTATGAATTAAAAGGTTTGGTTCTCATTTAGCCAGCATGTGGTAAAACAGGAATTCTTCTTGGAGAGGGACAGAGCCTACAGTAATTGGCTCCTTAACTTCTGACTGCACCTGCTGTTTATTAAAAACTGACAGAATTTCAACTATGAGTCACACATTGATGGAAGTCAAGACCTCGAAAATGTCATTATATTCACTGTTATAGATTATCAAGTTGTATCATCTAATAGAAGTTCAAAGATTTATTTGTAGAAATTTCTGGGTCAGTCTTTTTATTTGACACTTCAGAGCTCACTGGTGATAAATAGTCTAACACTTCACACTGATAATAATCAATTCATGTCCTCAGCAGGACATGTTATAATAGTGATGAAAAAACAGGGTTCACTTCCACATTGGGTGCCACGTAGTAGGGTGTAATTTCAAAGATGAAAACCACCCTGCAGCTTACTACAAACATCCACTCGGTCCTTTGGAACAAATGGACAGACTCTGGCTGTCTGAATGTCTCCTGTCTGTCAGTCGGCTACTTCTTCCTGTCATTTTGCTTGGGTATTCCTGGCAGCATGACAGCTTGCCAATGTGGCCCAAAATGTCCTGGGCCTCAAATATAGGCCAACGAGTTGGCTATGCAATTTTTCCACTCTACCCACCCGAAATCCAGAACTTTCCAATACTTCTACCACTGGTCCTTACTCACATGTAGTGCAGTGAGGTAAATAATCCTGCCCTGTTTTCTCATAAATCCACTGTGATGGACAATGTAGTAGGAATTGGTCAGCAGGTTCAAATCACATAGACTTCTCAGATCAAAGGCAAATTAATTGGATCTCAGACTTTTCCTTGCTATTCTCGTCTGTTTCCTCTGATAGTATTTGAGGATACGACTGTGTTTAACTGATTACTCAGCCCTGTCATAGGACATGGTCAGTCCCTTAACTCTCCATTTTTCCAATGGGAACTCCCAATAATGCAACCACCGATCTTCTGCCCTTCCAAACACATTGATTTCATCCCGTAGATGTTAATTTTATCCCATACAGGATGTCGGATTGAACATTGGACTCTATTACTGGAGACTCTTTTCTTGGCTGTGAACCTCCAGGTTGATTAAGGCAGTGTGGAGATGGTGTGATCTACATTACCCTAAACCAGCTTGGGTTGTTAACTCTGCTTCTCTTCACTGTAGAGAGCATCGCCTTGTTCCAGTCTTCTCACCTCCCTCCTTTCAATTCATCAGCATGATTATCTGGTTCTTTCCCTAAAATACCCTCCCTCCTTACATTTTCACAAATAGATCCCTCACCATAATTATTTCAATCCACATCCCTGACTCACCTTCCTCTGATTTCACTGCCATTCCCATTCCTCATCAATCCCACCCATCCTGCCTTTCCCTCCATAAGCATCCACTAACCTTTATCCATTTACCAGTTCCATGAATTCTCTGTTCCCAGTGTCTCAGTCAGAGGCTGGTCCCCAGACTGATACCATTCTCCTATCCCTGACTACCTCCATTACCTTCTCCTTAGTAATACCGCTTCTTCACCATTCTCTGGTTCAAAAATCACCTGATGTTTCTTAAGGAATTCCTATCTGTTTGTACTTCATCATCCACTTCTGTAAAACTTCAGCAACTTTGGATTTACTTAACACATTTTTCACCACAATACTCTTACCGTAATATTCTAACCCAAGTTGGCCAAACCACACCTTGCACCCAAACACCCACTACTCTCTGTATTTTCCCCCAAAGCTAAGGAGTGCCATTCATGTGGCACACAACCAGTTCATCCCAACTTTGCTGAAAACCTCATTGGTATTGTTGACCCTAGTGTCCCCCAGCATGTAAGGAAATCATCAGCCTCCTTATTCCGTGACCAAATCTTTCTTAGATCTCTTATCTATGACCTTCCACCCTCACTCCAACTCATAAATACTTTATTGACACTAAAATTGTCATTGAGCCATTGCTGCCAACCACCTCTTTCCCCTTAACCCCCCAGGACACGTTACTACTCCATCCTTCCTATTCTAGCTGCTCTAATTTTATTCCCATTTTCCCCAAGTTCATAATTTCTATGTGCCTTTTTTCCCTCTTATTATGCTGCACCACTTTCCTTCCTGGATTATGTTAGGGGATATTATGAAAGGGGTACCCTAAAACCAACACCATGCTCTCAAAGTCTCGCTCAAAAGAACTCTCTGTTGTCCACTTCTTCTTTGAATTAGAATCAGGTTTATTACCAGTGACATTTGTTTACCATGAAATGTGTTGTTCTGCCGCAGCAATACAGTGCAATACATAAAAAATTACAGTAAGTTACAATGAGAAATTTAAAAATAAAAATTGTGCAGAAAAAGTGAAAACGGAGGTAGTGTTCCTAGGTTCATGGTCTGTACTATGAACCACTCCATAGCCAATCTCCCTCTCATCCATTGTTCCTTTTAAATCTTACAATCCCATGCTCAAAACTTTACCACTCAGCCGTCCAAACGTGCCAGAAGATAAGATCGTCCTGAATCAACGCCACAATATGTTCTCACCATTCACAGAATACATCATAATTGCACTGTTGATTCTGGGAATTATTCCCGGCTCCTGACATTTGGACAGGGTTTGTGATTAAATTGTTACAGCGTTCAGGAGACAGCTTGATGCACACTTCACATTCCACTTGCATGAGTGCAGGATCAGGCTTCACCTGTCCTTTCCCTGGCACTTCAGTCAGCTCCAACCCTGCATGTAACAGGAATGAACTGTGGAAAGCAGGGTGCATATGTAAACCTATCTCTCTGGTTATTTGTCACTAAGAGATCACTTGTAGCTGTGAAGATGAAATTGTATATTATTTGAACGATGGAGTGCTAATAGGGTGGCAGAATGGTATCGCGATTACTCACTGCTGAGCTTGTACTGCAGCCAAAGTTCAAATCAAAGTCACATGGTGGCACTGAAATAGGATGTCACTGTGCAACCATCTTACTTCAGAAGGAAGAGTGAGCTTGTTGCCAAGAAATCACAAAATGATTTAACTGTCTCAGAGATGGCTGTTCGCTTTGCGTGTTTATAAATGGTGCTTGGAAAGTTTACAGAAATGAGCAATTGATAATAGGGTGTGCAAAGTGACTGAGGTTCTTGGTGGAATGTGAAATCAGTTTGCTGTTCAGACCAGCTGCTTCCCCAGGCCTCAAGCATGTATTCCCAGGTAGACTCCTGGCCTAATACTAAGCAGGCCTGAACTGGATGTTCACAGTATCACTACTGGAAAAATGTGATTCTTTAGAAAGATGTCCAGTCAAGCTCTGAAATATATATGCAATCTCTTTTAGCCATTATACTATCACCGGCATAAAAACTGAGTTGTCCTTGTGATCTCTGTCCTTGTTCACTTTCAACATTTCCACATAACTCTTCACCTCATCGTCTGATTCTGCATCTCTATATTACTTTTATCGCAACTGTCAGGTTTTACTCAGTTACTGAGCCCATTCCCAACACAGGAGCATGTGATCTAGTTATACAAAGAGAAGGTTAGAGGTTCATTGTTTCAGGTGAAGTAAGCCAAGGCTCCAATCCTCCTCCCCGGCAGATTTCCCCTGCTGACTGGACTAATATGTACCACTCAGCCTGCTTCACCAAAAAGTGCAATAACTGGTCCTTGCTGTTTCTGAGATATAATGAGCATAAACTATTTGTTGCATTTTTCTGAAATGGCAATAAGAACCATAATTCAAGCATTCTTATAGGCTGTGCTTTGAGAAGTTGTGAAAAGTGCTGAGGAAACTCTCCTGTTTTTTTTTCTGGTTTCCTGTTTCTATATCTCTTTCTCTTCATTTCTTCATTACACTGCCCGTGATTCTCTGTTCTCTTCTCCTCCTGTATATTCCACCCCCAGTCTGTATGTCTGTCTGCCTCAGTTTCTTTTTCTCTTGTCCATCTTCCTTCTTCATGCGTCTGTCCATCTTTCTATCTAATTTCCCACTTAGTTTCTTGGTTGCTTTTTCATTTACTCAGTGTTCTGCAAACTATCTGCATCCTCAGTTATTTAATGGTCAATAACCCAAGTGCCCAACCAACAGTGGCTTATCACAAGATAATCTTTTAATGCATCTAAACAAACAAGTCTTCACTAAATGTGAACTACAGAAGAAAGAACAGTAAAGATGCTGTAGTTTTAATGGGTTTGAAGGTGGGGGAAGATGTGAGGATGTAGTTGGAGTGGCTGGGTCTTACACAGTGAACAGCAAGACACTGTGGTGGAACAAAGGGATCTGGGAATACAGGTCCATAATTCTTTGAAAGTGATGCCATTAGTAGATAGGGTCAGAAAGAAAGCTTTTAGCACATTGGCCTTTGTAGATCGAATTTTTGAGTACAGGAGATGGGATGTTATTTCGAAGTTGTGTAAGACATTAGTGAGGTCTAACTTGAAGCATTGTGTGCAGTTTTGGTCACCTACCTACAGGAAAAATGTAATTAAGATTAAAAGAGTACAGAGAAAATTTACAAGAACATTGCTGGGACTGGAGGACCTGAGTTATAAGGAAAAAATGAACAGATTAGAACTTTATTCCCTAGAATTTAGAAGATTGAGGGGAGATTTGATAGCGGTCTACAAATTTATGAAGATGTTGAGAATGTGGAATGAGATGTCAGTTCAAATGATGGATGCGATTTTGATTTCAACTTTTAATAGAAGCTTGGATATGTACGTGGATGGGAGGGGTTTGGAGGGCTATGGTCCCAATGTAGGTTGATGGGACTAGGCATTTAAAATGGTTTGGCACAGACCAGATGGGCCAAAGGGCCTGTTTCTATGCTGTAGTTTTCTATGACTCTATGATGAAACCACTCTCTGGGTGGGGAAGCAACACCTCATGTTCCATTTAGGTAGCCTGCAATCTGATGGCATGAACACGATTTTGCCTTCCGATAATTTTTTCTTCTTCTTCTTTTCTTTTCCCTTCTCCCTTTCCTCTTTGGCTATTCCTCAATTTGGCCTCTTACCTCTTCTCCTCACCTGCCTCTCACCTCCCCTGGTGCCCCCCCTTCCCTTTCTCACATGTCCTCTCCCCTCTCCAATCAGATTCCTTCTTCTCCAACCCATTAGCTTTTCTGCCCAGCTGGCTTTGCCTATCACCTTCTAGCTTTTCTTCCTTCCTCTCCCCTCGCCCTTTTATTCTGGAATCTCCGCTCTTCCTTGCCAGTCTAGATGAATGGTCTCGGCCTGAAATGTTGACTGTTTATTTATTTCCATAGATGGTGCCTGATCTGCTGAGTTCCTCCAGTTGTTTGGGTGAGTTAATCTGGATTTCCAGCATCTGCAGAACCTCCTGTGTTTCAAAATTGCCCTGTTATTGCTCGGTGTAGACTTACAACCTATTTTGCACAAGAGTACAGCAGTTGTGTTTCTCCACACTCAGACAGCATCTCCACATCTACAGATGTCTGGAAGATTATGGCTAATTTTTACCCTTGCTTCCTAAGTAACACAGGAGTCATTACATGGATTACTGGTATTCTAATATATTTAAATATCTGCATATTAATAACTTGGGCTTGAATGTACAAAGAACTGTTTCCAATTTTGCAGGGTTAACAAAACTTGGAAGCACGGGGAACAGTGAGGACTATAATTAAACTGAAGGAGATATAAACATACTGGTGGAACAGACAGATAATTTAATGCAGGCAAGTACGAAGACTACATTTCAGTCAGATGAATGAGGATATACAATTTATCCACTTTAAGCACCATTTGCCTTTCTAGCACCTGCCTTTTATCAGATATTAACTGATCCAGCAACTGACCTGCAGCTTTCAGTAGCACATTCCCATTTAAAGAATCAGGTTTTCTTCCCCAAAAGACGTTAGTGAAACATAAACAAGAGAAAATCTGCAGATGCTGGAAATCCAAGCAACACACACAAAATGCTGGAGAATCTCAATAGGCCAGGCGGCATCTATGGAAAAAAGTATAGTTGGCATTTCGGGCTGAGACCCTTTTGTGTGTGTTGCCTAGTGAAACATAAATGTTTTTAGGATGATCTTGTAGACTGATACTGCTTTCAATTCCACATTTATTTAATTGCTTGCATTTAAATTCTCTCAGTGGTGGGAATTGAATCATATAGCCAATCAATAATCGTGGCCTCTGGATACTTGTCTAGTATTGTGCGATTGCACTTGTCTAGTATTTTGCCTGTGCAATTGCACAGGCAAAAATATGGGGCAGGGAATTCTAGAAATTAGACAAAGCAGCAATGAGGAAACAACATTAAGTTCCTGGCCAGGATATTGGGCAGCTTCGATCTCCTCTAGTGCGATCATCCCTTTGTGATGATGCAAGAATTGGGTGTGGGAGGTGCTGTTAAAGAAGCAATTAAAATAAGATCTTCTATGAGTTCTGGTAAAGGAACACATCAGAAATACATGAAGGGGTTCTTCTACGTTATTTAAAAATAAACAGTAGCTCTGGATTTTATCACTCTGCAGAAAGCATTCCAGCAGACTGTACAGAAATTCTTCCAGTGGTTATTCCCCATTTTAAACATAGCCATCCTGACCCAGCATGAGATTAAACTGATGTGTTTCTACACAAATTAAAACAAGTTTTTCAAAAATAAAGTTTACAACATGTCCAAATTACACCCTTCAGAATACGTATAGCTCTTTATAATCAGTAGACCAGCAGAGTGAGAATTCAGTTGCATTAAGCAGGGTGACAGGGCTGGCTACAATCCATAGACATCATGAATAATAGCTTTGTTTATAAGTCTTGCCGCCTGCAGGGCTGGAATCCAGGGCTCTGTTAGGACTGTTAGATTGGGTGGCAGAGAGAAGTGTCAGTCAGGTGACAACTACTAGATCCATGAGAGACAGAGGAGAGGGAGAAAGGGTGACAAAAACGGAAAATTAGGTGGACCAGTTTAAACAGAACTAAAGGCAGGGGGACAACCTAGAGATCAACCTGTAGAACAGGTGTATCGAGAGTGCACCTATCATCAAAGTAAAACGGAATAAAAACAAAAAATGGCTAACTACAGAGCAAAGATATAATTGCAATGATTATTGCATCATCATTTCAAGAAAATGTACCCTACTAACCTGGAAAACTTGCCCAAGTCACATTACTTTCCAAACAAGGTGCAACGACAATAACAATAACAAAAAAAAAACATACCATTTCACGATGCCAGCAAGGTATCTAATTTTAATCCTCACTTTTTAGGCTGATGTCAGTGGGCTATAGTTGAGATCTTTTACCAGGTGATGCTCTACGAAAGGAACAAAATTAAACCTATTATCTAGTAATTTCCAATGAAGGGCTTTTGATCTGCCTGCAAGGAATGAATTAAGCATATTAACAATGAACAACACTGTTGAATTGCCAACCTACTCTTCGGAAGGCACTGATGTGTCATAGCCTCATTCCTCTCACGGTCTGTAGCTTTTAAAGTTTCTCTGTGGCCTCGTTGTTTGTGTGTAAGCATTTACTGAACATCTAATTAATGGCCTAGCACATCACAACAGCCACTATCATGTTTCAATTGCTGTCCGAACCACGTGCCTTTGGACTGGTAGTCTGTAGATAGCAATTGAGTATAGGAGAGGTTATTAACTTGTGGTAAACCATATATATATGTTGTAACTGGGTTACCGGTCTGAACACACCCCTCTGCTGACTGCCCCTGTGGCTCCTCCCACAGACCCCCAAATAAAGGCGATTGGGCCTTGGCTCCTCCTCTCAGTCCAGGGGCAGACACTCAGCATGCTGGAGGTCACATTTTACTGCTAATAAAAGCCTATCAGTATTTACTCTACTTCCACTCTTTTGGGGTTATTGATGGTGCATTATAACCCAGGGTTGCTGAAGGCAACTGTCACCCCAAAACCCCACCCCTATTGCTTTAGCTGAGTGTTATCCTGACATTCACACAAATGCATTTTCCAGAGTAATCACTGGAACATAATCCGCTGCAGGAAACACAGCTGAATGTTCCCTTCCCTGACCCATCTGTGCTGAAGTCAATTGCAGACAGAGCCCCAGAATAAGTCAGATAGTTGTTACATACCCCGTAACTGGGTTGCCAAACCAGCAGAAATGGACCACTTAGTTGGAGTCTGGTTTAACAAAAACTAATAAAGTTTTATTAAAGAAATAAGTAACACAGTACTCTAATCGTAAGGATATAAATGCAACAGGTTAGCAATGATAAAACACTCATGTACACAGAACTAGGGTAATAGGAATCAACCAAGCTCTATCGCAGTCTAGGGGTAAAATGATCAGTCTCAAGTGACGCAGAGTTCAGTTCAGCTTAGTACAGTTCGCAGTAATCGCTGTTGTGCCATTGGAGCGAGAGAGAGAATGCAAATTTTGATTCAAACAGACTTTTGATGTTCTTCACAGTTAGCTTTCGGGCGGACCCTTTTTTATGTCTTCTGTGGTCACCGACTGTGACCCCTCCGTCCCGGATACGACCATTCTTCCGCGGTGAACCCGGCACCAAGGCAAGGGCGGATACACACACCAGGTTCCCGCCAATCGTCCCTTTTCATCCTGTGTGTCTATGGTCGGTTCCCCCAACCAGACCTCCAAACTCTAACCAACTTGTGGGGGCACACCGCTCTTCCAGGGTCTCGTTATCTCGTGATCTCGTGGTGTGTCGTGCCTTAGCAAACCTGTTCTTTTTATCCCCCTGCTGGGGTATCTCCTGTCCATCAAACTTCAAACAGTTCAGGTTCAAAGCAATTAGTCTGGCCTGCTGCATTCACCAGCAACTTTGATGTGTGTTGTCAATATTCTGAAATGTGTTTCTTTCTCGTTAATCTCTCTCTTCTCCTTTATTAGCATTTTGAATGTTTCTCCATTGTCTCACTTATCTCTCTCATCAGCATCAATCTTCTGATAACTTGGTTTTTCGTCACATAGTAGAGCAGAGATTCAAGTGGAAATCTCTCTAACCTGAAAATAAATAAGGCAACACATATGCTGGATATCTGAAATAAAAACAGAAAGTGCTGGAAACTCTCAACAGGCCAGGCAGCATCTGTGGAAAGAGAAACAGTGTCATCTCCAGGACACTCCAATAGAAGGATAACTCTCTCTAGTTTATGTCCCTGGCACTGGAAAACATGTCTCTCAACCAAATCATTTCAGAAATGCTTATACTGTAACTATATTTTCCATTACAATTATAAAGTTCTGGAATTTGATCATTTCATACAAACTTTCAATGGGAATATTAATCCTTTGAGAACTTGGCTGTGTCATTTGTGAGTTAAATATTTTGACACAGCAATCATGTCATTAAGTGTAAAAGGCCCAGAACACTATACAAATTGTGTAACTTGATTTTAGAACTATGAAATACAACCATCAATATAACAATATTTCTTTTTCTCCTTGACACACCACACTCACTCTGCAAGATAAATTTAAGGTTTGGCTCATGCTAGTTACAGAATTCATTGCTATGTTTTGGGAGCAGGTATCCTTTTCATCACAAAGACTGCTCCCTGTCACAACTCAGTCACCTGCGGAGACCCTCATTCATGCCTCTGTTACCTCAAAATTTGACCTCTTTCTGCCTTCCTGCCTCCCAGTTACACATTCCGTAAGACATGATGTCTGCTGTGTCGCCCCGAACCTATAGTAACTGGCTGACACACTGACTTTACATTTGTCTTCGCTTAAACATCACCTTAGCTTTAAAATTCTCATCCTCGTTTTTAAATTTGCCTCGTCTCTACTCTGTAATTCCAGCACTCAGTGTTCCAGGATAACAACAGAACTCCAAATGTGATCGTCCCTGCTCTTCAGTTTTTAAAGTCTTCAGCCAACTGAACCTAAGGTCTGAAGATCATTCTTTAACTCTCACCACCTCTCTCTCGGTCTCCTTCCTTGTTTAAGGTGTTTCTCCAAACCACCACCTTGATTAAGCCTGATTTCTACTTCACTGGCTCAGCATCTCTTGATCCTCTGACAGGCAAAGCCCACCTTCCTCTCCACCATGGAACATATTTACATAGAGCACTGCCACAGGAAAGCAGCACCTATCATCAAAGACCCCCACCATCCAGGCCAAGCAGTCTTCTCGCTACAACCATTGGGCAGCAGGTCCTCTACCACCAGGTTCAGGAACAGTTATTACACTACAACTATCAAGCCCCTGAGCCGGCGTGAATAACTTTAATCACCACAACTCTAAGTTGGTTCTACAACCTACAGAATCACCTTCAAGAACTCTTTGCAAATCATGTTCTCGGTAAACTGCGCAGTTAGTCTTCCTCTGCACATTGTTTGCTTGTCAGTCTTTGGCTGCTTATGTTTAATTTTTGTGTAAGTTCTGTGGTATTTCTCCCCTCCCCCTTGTAAATGCCTGCGAGAAAATTAATCTCAAGATCATATATGGTAACATTTATGTACTTTGATTACACATTTACTTTGAATTTTGAAAATGTTTCATCATTGCACAGTTTACGACATTAAAAGTGCTAACTAAATAAGTTGTTGTTGGGATTTTAATTGAACTGTACTATCATTCAATACTGTTTTATGGCCATTAAAACCGAAGCAAGACAAAAAAAAATCCTAAGTAATGCATTAACTACTTTCATTTGTTTGAGATCTGAAGGATTTCAGTGACCTAATTAAATTAATGGATCTTGACTGTATGCAAGTTTTCTTTCTGCTGATTGCATCTAAAAACTGTATGAACCCTTACAGAAGCACAGCCTGACAATTATTGTTTTGGACTTTGGTTCCTTATTGCTTGACTCTGCTGACATCATCTCTCCAATGAGCTATAAAACATGGCACATTCTGGAAACCAATTAAAGTGAAACACAATAGAAACCTTCTGAAGGGAACACCTATGACAAGCAATTTGCTCTTGTTGTTCAATCTTTCATATTAACTAGGCTCCGTTTTAAGGGTAAAACTCGATCCCAAAAGACAAGGTAATGTAAACATGTTAGGGACAACAGTAAGTCACTCGTCTCCCCTGGGTCTGCTGTTCCACTCAGTTCAGCCAAAGCTGATCTAGCCTTAGATTCTATTTCCCTGCCTATACTTCAAATAAGTTCATTTCTAGTAACTTAACTACATTTCAGCAAACTTCAGGCTGACTTCAAATACAATTCTGGGTGGCACGGGAGGTTGTTCCTGCCTGTGGCCATCAAACTTGCAGCTCCTCCTGTGGAGGGTCAGACACCCTGAGCCAATAGGCTGGCCCTGGACTTATTTTCCATCTGGCATAGTTTGCATTTTGTTGTTTGATTGTTTGTGGTTTTTGTATTGCTATATTTATGCTCTATTCTTGGTTGGCGCGGCAGTAACGAAACCCAATTTCCCTTGGAATCAATAAAGTATATCTATCTATCTGTCTATCTATCTATCTAAATGGTAAAGGTCTTCGGACAACCTCAGGTGAAAGAACAAATTACATTGATGTATGACCATTCATGATTCATTTTGAAGTGTTGGTGGCTGCAGTCAGGTCATGCACAGTGAACTCCCAAGGGTACCAACGATAGAGTGACTGGTTAATTACCTAAACATTGCCAATTGTCAAGAGACTTTTCCCGATAATTCCTAAATCATTTCACATTACTCTGAATATTCAACCAGTCTTTTGGTGTGATGCACCCTTGCGCACATTAGCTAGGCACAGGATAGTATCATCCCTATGCCTTGCAGTAGGGCATTGCAGAAGAATTTAGACTGAGATTGCTTGTGAGTTTCACTTGTCATAGATAGAACACTACAGCACAGAATCAGGCTCTTTAGCCCATCTAAACCACGCTGAACTATTATTCTGCCTAATCTCATTACTTGAACCCAGACCATAGACTTTCATGCCCTTCCCATCCATGTACCTATCCAAATTTTAGATTAGATTAGATTAGATTATGAGGACACGCAGTCCTCTTTTATTGTAATTTAATAATGCATGCATTAAGAAATGATACAATGTTTCTCCAGAATGATATCACAGAAACACATGACAAACTGACTGAAAAACTGACAAAAACCACATAATTATAACATATGGTTACAACAGAGCAAAGCAATACCGTAATTTGATGAAGAACAGACCATGGGCACAGTAAAAAGTCTCAAAGTCTCTCAAAAGTCTCATCATCTCACACAGACGGTGAACCTCCAGCGCCGCAAACTTGCCGATGCGGCATCCTGGAAGCATCCGACCACAGTCTGACTGTGAGTCAGTCCGAAAACTCCGAGCCTCTGACCAGCTCTCTGACACCGAGCACCATCTCTGCTGAGCGCTTCGACCCTGGCCCCGGCAACAATTTCTCTTAATTTTGACATTGTAAGAGTCAAGACTTGGAGCAGGAGAGGGAAGAGTTTAAAAGGAGAAAGTTATTAATTGTTGATAGTTGATTGGATAATTAGCTAATTAACAGTGCCCAATGATATGAAGGTGGGGAGGCTGTTTTGGAATGGCTTTCAGTGTCTTTATGCAGAGAGTGCTAAGTGCCTGGGGTAGTAGTGGAAGCAGGCAGTTTTGTGGTATTTGGGAGGTTTTTAAATAGACACATGAATGTGAAGAGAATCAAGGGATATAGATGATACACGGGAGGAGGATGTTTAGTATGAATTGGCACAATGTTGTGGGATGAAATGCCTGTCCAGTGTTGCACTGTCTCATGGCTTAAGCTGTCCTGCAGGTACCCACCATTGTAAGAAGTGTCCCTTAACTGCTGTTATCTTTTGTCCACTGATGCTTCATCCCTTAAGAACCAGGACTTGACCCTCCAATGCCACTAAAGCTCCAAATTCTGGTCCAGTCATCCCACACCCCCACACGCTGATTCCTCACAATTCTTCCGAACCTCAAGTTTTGTGAGTCCCTGCACTGTTCCACTCTTCTGTGATTCACTTCACAATCTGGCAATTATCTGAAAATTCTCCTTCCTTATCTATTACTTGATCACCACCCCTGAGTCCTTGACTGACCTTCAAACTCTTCCCCATTAACCTCAGCTCCTGATTATTAGCCTCTCTCCAACTACACCATACTTGGCAACCCTATCTTTTCATCTGGTGATGCAAGTGACAGCAGAGGCTGGAACCTGGAGCAAGTGAACAGTCTGTTGGAGGAGTTCAGTAGGTGAGGCAATAGGATAGTTGACATTTTGGGTTTTGACGTAGGGTCTCAAGGCAAAATGCTGAACATCCCTCTGTCTCCACAATGGTGCCTGACCCCCTGAGTTCTGACAGCAGCTTCCTGTCAGTCTTGTCATCCAACATTTGGACCTCTATCTCATCCAATCTCCAGGAATCTGCTTCATTTCCAAGAGGCTCCTTAACTGCTGAACAGCCATCTGGAACATCCATTTGGGCGTGCAGTTTCCAGGTCACTTGAGGCTTGTTGTGAAATTGTGTGGCCAGTTTACCAGAAGGCATTGTATAAGACATTATATATGGTTGTATGTGACATTGGCAAGACTTAATTTGGAATATTGTGTGCAGTTTTGGTCACTTACCTACAGGAAAGATGTAAATAAGATTGAAAGAGTACAGAGAAAATTTACAAGGATGTTGTTGGGACTGGAGGACCTGAGTTATAAGGAAAAATTGAAGAAGTTAGAACTTTATTCCTTAGAATGCAGAAGATTGAGAAGAGTTTTGATAGAGGTATTCAAAATTATGAGGGGTAAAATTAAAGGCATCCATTAGTCTTGCGAGGCCATGGATCTGCGCCTGGAAAGTCTTCACTTTCCAGGACGCAGGCCTGGGCAAGGTTGTATGGAAGACCAGCAGTTGCCCATGCTGCAAGTCTCCCCTCTCCACGACACCAATGTTGTCCAAGGGAAGGGCATTAGGACCCATACAGCTTGGCACCAGTGTCGTCGCAGAGCAATGTGTGATTAAGTGCCTTGCTCAAGGACATAACACATTGCCTCGGCTAGGGCTCGAACTCACGACCTTCAGGTCACTAGTCCAATGCCTTAACCACTTGGCCACGTGCCCACTATGAGGGGTATCGATAGGGTAAATGCAAACAAGCTTTCTCCACTGAAGTTGGGTGGGACTACAACCAGAGGTCATCGGTTAAGGGTGAAAGGTGAGAGGTTTGAGGAGAACATGAGGGGAAACACCTATGCTCAGAGGGCCATGGAAGTGTGGAATGAACTGCCAGCACAAGTGTACATGCAAACTCAATTTCAATGTTTAAGCGAAGTTTGGATAGCTACATGGATGGTAGGGGTATGGAGGGCTATGGTCCCAGAGCAGGTCAATGGGAGAAGGCAGTTTCGATGGTTTAGGCATGGACTAGATGAGCTGAGGGTCCTGTTTTCGTGCTGTAATTTTCTCTGACTATGACTCTAAAACTATTAATTGACTTGGCTTGGAGACTGGCAGAACCATAAAGTATACAGAATAGGGTAAAAAACAACCACTCAAATCAACCAAATGTGACTAGTAGGATTCTGCGGGGGTCTTGCAAAGCCTCAAATATTCCCTGTATTTACAATATAAACAATGAACCAAAAAAAAACAGGTACTGAAGTTGGATTGAGACACAAAGATGGGTGTAAATGGAAGGACATTGTGCAAATAGGCAGCATTGGGACAAGTAGATTTCTGTGCAGACAAACATAAGAACATGAGACAGCAAGCATGTTCAAGGGGTTAAGTGGCCTTCTCTGGATGTTTTTCCACAGAGAACATTGAGTGTCCAAGTCTGTTGCTGCTCTTCAACTGCAATCACTGCAATCAATAATCTGTAACTTCTCTTTCAGAATTGAGCTTTTGAACCTCCCTTACAATCTGGCATTTTTAAAGTGTGAACTGAAGTCTCAAAGGTGCAGGATGGTGTGTATGGGCCAAATTGAGCCAGCGGGGCCCAGGCATGAGAGCAAGGAATGAATTAATGTTTGGCCATTGCCGGAGTGGACTTGAAGCCAATTTGAAGCAGCGGGTCCAAGGAGAGGCAAGCCGAGTCGAGGCTGGGTTGAGGTGATAGAACCCAGGCTCGAGAACGTATCAAAGTGGCAGGACCCAGGTCCAAGAGCAAGAATGAGCTGATATTTGGACAAGTTAAGTACTGGGCCAGATTGAAAAAGTCATGATGTTGGGGTCAGAGGTGAGGGACAGGGCGGTATTCAGCTCACTACTCAGGGAAGTTTACTCAACACTGCGCTGAGCTGAGGGTGCGGCCTGCAACTAACAGGTTCCTAGACCGGCTGCAGTGACGACTAGCTTCATGGCTGTGAACTCACTTTCACGAACTTTAGTTCTGAATGTTATTTGCTTACTTTTTCTTTGTTGCATGATTTGTTCTTTGTTTTACACATTGGGTGTTTGACTGTCTCCTTTTTTATTGCGTTCTTTCGGATTTCTTTGCCAATAAGGAGAAGAATCTCAAGGTTGACTATAGTATCCATACTTTGATAATAAATAAACTTAGAACTTTGAAAACAAGTAAATTAGAATTTTTAATATTCTTCATACTAAACTTTTAACTGTGTATTCTGTGTGTTTTAATATGTCTCCACCAGAGTATAGTATTTAATCTTTCTTCACAGAGCCAGATCTTTAGATTTATTTGTCACATTTATATGGAAACATCAAAACAGATGAGGAAGAACTTGAATCTTTTTGATTATATCCACAAACTCTCTAATTTTTCTGCTTTTACAACATCTCATCCAGGCTTCAGACATCTTTCCTAGCAACCAGCTTCAGCTCAATATTGCACTTTGAGTAATGAAATAGAACAAGGAAAAACTTCAGCATGCTGATGTGGCTGAGAGAGGGACAGGGATGGATGCTGAATGTCCCAGGGATTTAATATTTTAGAAAATACTGACAGAGAGGTAAAAGAGGTGGGAGGGCATTACTGTACTACGAATCAGGGACAATATCACAGCTGCACTCATAGGGGACATAATGGAGGGCTCGTTCGCGGAGTCTATATGGGTGGAACTCAAAGGTATGAATGGCGTGATCACTCTGATGGGATTGTACTACAGATACCTCCACCCCGTAGCATGGAACCGATTTGCAGGCATTTAAGGAAAGGTGTAAAAACAACAGCATTGTTTCAAATGGTTCAAATGGTTCTGTTTATTATTAGAGAATGTATACAAAACCTGAAATATTTGTCTTTACAAAAAACTGAAGAATCCCTAAAGATGAATGACAGAAAAAGTTAGAACCCTAAAGCCCAATCTCCCCCCCATGCAAGCAGCAGCAAGCATCAACTCTCCCCCTTCACCCCCACCCATTTCAGCAAAAAGCGTCATCATCCACCACCCACCAAACAACAGCAAAGCACGCAACGAGAGACCATGATCTGCAGTCAAAAAAATCTATTGTTTGCCTGACAGTTCAACATGTCACAGGCTCTCTCTCTCTCTCTCTCTCTCGCTCTCTAACAAGCTATAGACAGATATCACCCATTTCACAGAGAAACGGAAGAATAACAGTCACTGTTAAAATGTTACAGTGTCATGGGGGACTTCAAGTGCCCTAATAAAAACTTGGACCTTCTGAGTTCAAGAAGTTTAGACAGGGCAGAATTTGTTTAAGTGTTTGTACATCCAGGAGGGCTTCTTAAGTCAATATGTAGATGGTCCAGCAAGAGGAGGAGCTGTACCGGACCATGGCGCTGGGTAATGAGTCTGGCTAGGTGACCGAACTTTCAGTGTGTGAGCAGTTCGGGAACAGTGAGCACGAGTCCTTAAAAGGCGGGAGGAGAAGATGGCAGCGTGACGCCGCGTGCGCAGCCTCTCCAGTGATGAATATCTGTTATCTGTCAAGTAGGGTGCCGTGCACAATTCTGATTTGACAGAGGCAGACGTGAGAGCATGGAGGAACATCTGGTGAAACTTCTGAAATGCCTGTTCTGCTGCCGCCCCTACTGTGTGGTCCAGAATCCCCGGAGGGGAAGGCCCCGAGTCCTCAGCTTTGTCTGTTGCTTGGCGGCCGGGGCTGGGGTTGAAGCGCTCGGCAGAGATAGTGTTCGGTGCTCAGTGTTGGAGGCTCGAAGTTTTCGGACGGACTCAGAGTTGAACTGTGGTCGGCTGCTTCCAGGATGCTGCATCGGCAAGTTTGCGGCGCTGGAAGCTCATGGCAGGGAATTTCTCCCTTCTACCATCTGCGTGAGATGGTGGGGTTGTCGGGACTTTGAGACTTTTTTTTTATCGTGCCCATGGTCTGCTCTTATCAAATTATGGTATTGCTTTGCACTGTTGTAACTATATGTTATAATTATGTGGTTTTTATCAGTTTTATTCTTGGTCTGTCTTGTGTTTCTGTGATATCATACTGGAGGAACATTGTATCATTTTTTAATGCATGCATTTCTAAATGACAATAAACGAGGACTGAGTTTCCTCATAATCTAAAAAAAAATTTTAGTATAGTTATATATAATGATAAGTATGGACCTTGTGAGAGAGTATTAAATTGGAGCAGTGTAAATTATGAGAGCATTAGGCAGGAACTAGGGAGAGTTAATTGGAAAGAGCTGCTTGTGGGAAAGCCTAGATCTGACATGTGGAGGGTGTTTAAAGACCAAATGCACAGAGTACAGGACAGATATATTCCAGTCAGAAGGAAGGACAGCGATGGCAAGGTAAAAGAACCTTGGGTGTCAAGGGAGGTGATGAATTTAGTCAAGAAGAGAATGGAAAAGTATGTAAAGCTTACAAAACTAGAATCAAGCAGAACCCTGATGATTATAAAGAAGAAGGCAATTAGGAAAGCCAATAGGGGCCATGAAAAGTCCTTGGCAAATAGGATTAAAGAGAATCCCAAGGCATCCCAAATACATCAAGAGCAAAGGGATAACTAGGGAGAGGTTAGGGCCACTCAAAGATAAAGCGGACAACGTTTGCTTGGATGCAGAGGATGTGGGTGATGTCCTTAATTAGAACTTTACATCAATATTTACCAATGAAAAGGACTTGGATGATAGGGAAATCAGTGTTGAGCTTATTGATATGCTAGAACATTTTGAGGTAGTGGAGGAGGTAGTATTGGGATTAAAAGAGCATTAAGGAAGGTAAGTCCCCAGGACCTGATGGGATATACCCTAGGTTATTGAGAGAGGCAAGAGAAGAGATTGCTGGGGCCTTGATCAATATTTTCATGTCCTTTCTAGCCACAGGCAAGGTCTCGGAGGACTGGTGTTGTTCCATTATTCAAGAAGGAACCAGGGATAATCCTAGAAACTATAAACTGGTGAGGCTCACATCAGTGGTAGGGAAATTACTGAAGAGAATTCTTAGGGATAGGATTTATGAGCATTTGGAAAACCATGGCTTAATTAGGAAGAGCCAGGATTTGTGTAGGACAAGTCATGTCTGACTAACTTGACTGAGTTCTTTTTGATGAGGTGATGATGTAGATAGGTAAGTTAGTAAGCTTGCAGATGATACAAGGATTGGCAGTGCGGATAACGTAGCAGACTGACAGAGAATGCAACAGGACATAGATCAGTTGCAGATATGGATGGAGAAATGGCAGGTGGTGTTTAACCGGCAAAGTGTGAAATATTGCACCTTGGTAGGTCAAAGAGGCATTACACTGTCAAGGACAAACTTCTTAACAGTGATGATAAGCAGAGGAACTTGCGGTCCGAGTTCATAGCTTACTGAAAGTGACTACACGGGTTGACAGGGTGGTTAGGAAGGCAGATGTCATGCATGCTTGTCTGTATTAGTTGAGGCACTGGGTTCAAAGGTCAAGAAGTTATGTTTGCAGCTTTGTAAAACTCTAGTTAGGCCTCATCTGGAGTGTTGCATACAGTCCCGGTCGCCCCATTATAAGAAGGATGCTGAGGCTTTGGAGAGAGTGTAGAAGAGTTTTACTAGGATGTTGCCTGGCTTAGAAAGCATATGCTACAATGAGGTTAGGGTGACACTGGCACAACTCTGGCAGGGTTTGCAAGACATTACTTCCAGCAAAGCAAATCCCAGTAGCATGAATGGCAGTGATGCTTCACTACCAGATGAGCTCTACACCTTCTATGCCTGCTTTGAAAGAGAGAATACAACTACAGCTGTGAAGATCCCTGATGAACTTGATGACCCTGTGATCTCTGCCTCAGAGGCTGATATTAGACTGTCTTTAAAGAAGGTGAACCCTCGCAAGGCAGAAGGTCCTGATGTAATACCTGGCAAGGCTCTGAATACTTATGCCAACTAACTGGTGAGAGTATTCAAGGACATTTTTAACCTCTCACTGCCATAGGTGGAAGTTCCCACTTGCTTCAAAAAGGCAACAATTATACCAGTGTCTATGAAGAATAATGTGATCAGTCTTAATGACTATTGCACGGTAGCACTCACATCTACAGCAATGAAATGCTTTGAGAGGCTGGTCATGACTAGACTGAACTCCTGTTCAGCAGGGACCTGGACTCATTGTTGTTTGCCTATTGCCACAGTAGGTCAATGATAGACGCAATCTCAATGGCTCTCCACATGGCCTTAGACCACCTGGACAACACCGGCATCTGTGTCAGGATGCTGTTCATCAACTATAGCTCAGCATTTAATACCATCATTCCCACCATCCTGATTGAGAAGTTGCAGAACCTGGGCCTCTGTACCTCCCTCTGTAATTGGATCCTCAACTTCCTAACCGGAAAACCACAATCTGTGCGGATTGGTAATAATATCTCCTCCTTTTTGACGATCAACACTGGTTCACCTCTGGGGTCTGTGCTTAGCCCACTGCTCTACTCTCCATATACCCATGACTGAGTAGCTAGGCATAGCTCAAATACCATCTGTAAGTTTGCTGATGATACAACCATTGTTGGTAGGATCTCAGATGGAGACAAGAGGGCACAGAGGAGCGAGATATGCCAACTAGTGGAGTGGTGTTGCAGCAACAACCTGGCACTCAACATTAGTAAGCTAACTGTGGACTTCAGGAAGAGCAAGACGAAGGAACACATACCAATCTTCATAGAGGGTTCAGAAGTGGAGAGAGTGAGCAGTTTCAAGATCAAGATCTGCGTGTCAAGATCTCTGAGGACCTAACCTGGTCCCAACCTATCGATGCAGTTATAAAAAAGGCTATACTTCATTCAGAGTTTGAAGAGATTTGGCATGTCAACAAATACACTCAAAAACTTCTATAGTCGTACCATGGAGGACATTCTGACAGGCTGCATCACTGTCTGGTATGGAGGGGCTACTGCACAGGACTGAAAGAAGCTGCAGAGGATTATAAATTTAGTCAGTTCCATCTTGGGTACCAGCCTACAAAGTACCTAGGACATCTTCAAGGAGCAGTGTCTCAGAAAGGCAGCGTCCATTATTAAAGGCCTCCAGCACCCAAGGCATACCCTTTATTCACTTTTACCATCAGGTAGGAGGTACAGAAACCTGAAGGCACACACTCAGTGATTCAGGAACAGCTTCTTCCCCCCGCTATCTGATTCCTAAATGGACATTGAACCCATGAATACTACCTCACTTTTTTAATATATATAATTTCTGGATTTTGCACAATTTTTAATCTATTCAGTATAAGTATACTGTAATTTATTTATTTATTATTATCATTTTTTTTCTTCTTCTATATTATGTATTGCATTGAACTGCTGCTAAGTTAACAATTTTCACGTCACATGCCGGTGATAATAAAGCTGATTCTGATTCTGATTCTGACAAGAGGTTGGACAAAGGTGTTGATGAATCAGCATATAGGAAAAAAATTGAAAACCCGGCTGAGTGGTACCATGAGAACAATCACTTATTCAATATTAGCACAACCAAGGAGATGATTATTGACTTCAGGAGGAGGAAACTGGAGGTCTATAATCCAATCATCTTCAGGAGACCAGAAGTGGAGAAGGTCAACAACTTTATATTCTTCAGTGTTATCTCTTCAGAGGATCTGACCTGGATCCAACACATACGTGTCCTTACGACGAAAGAATGTCAGCGCCTCTGCTTTCTAAGAAGTTTGTAAAGATTCAGCATGTCATCTGAAATTTTGACAAACTTCTATAGATGTCTGGTGGAGGGTATATAGCATCATGGTCTAGTATGGAACCGCCAATGTCCTTGAATGGAAAATCCTCAAAAAGTAGTGGATGCCGTCCAGTCCATCATGGGTAAAGCCCTCCCTATCATAAGACCATAAGACCACTATCATTGAGCACATCTACATGAAATGCTGTTGCAGGAAAGCAGTGTCCATCATCAGGAACACCCACCATCCAGACCACGCTCTCTTCTTACTGTTGCCATCAGGAAGAAAGTCCAGGAGCCTCAGGACCCACACCACCAGGTTCAGGAACAATTATTACCCCTTAACCATTAGGCACTTGAACCAGCAGGGATAACTTCACTTGCCCCATCATTGAAATGTTCTCGGAACTTCTGGACTCACTTTCAAGGACTCTCCATCTCACGTTCTCAATATTTATTTATTATTATTATTAATATTATATTTTTTGTATTTGCATAGTTTGTTGTTTTTTGTTTGTCCTTCCTGTTGGGTGCAATCTTTTGATTCTATCGTGTTGCTTGTATCCACTGTGATCGTCCACAAGAAAATGAATCTCAGGATTGCCTATTGTGACATATACTGTATGTACTTTATAATAGATTTACTTTGAACTATGGACAAACTTGGGTTGTTTTCTCTGGGGTGCCAGAGGCTGAGGGGAAATCTGATAGAGGTTTATAAGATTATGAGTGGCATAGATAGGGTAGACAGACAGAATCTTTTTTTCAAGGGTTGGATGTTTAATGTCAGAGGAGATGCATTTAAAATGAAAGGAGGTATTTTCAAAGGAGATGTGTGGGGCAAGTTTTTTACACATTAGTGGGTGCCTGAAATGTGCTGGCTGGGGTGGTCTTAAAGACAGAAGTATTAGAGACTTTTTAGAGTTTTTTTTTAAATAGGCATGCGAAAGTGAGGAAAATGCAAGGATATGGACATTGTGTAGACAGAAGAGATTAGTTTAATTAGCCATTTGATGACTAATTTAATTGGTTCAGCACAATATTACAGGCCAAAGGAGCTGTTCCTGTGCTGTACTGTTCTCTGTTCTATGTTGATGTTCAGGTCTTTTGGCTCACAAAGTCAATGCCGAGCAGAGCATCAATTTGAACTAATCCCATCTGCCTGCACACGGTCCATATCAAAGTTCAAAGTACATTTATTACCAAAGTGTATATACTATATACATCCTTGAAATTTGTCTCCTTACAGGCGGCTACAAAACAAATGTACCCATTAAAAAAGACTCTCAAATACCCGATATGCAGAAAAGTAAATCAGATTGAGTAAATAATAAAAGTAAGCAAGTAGCGTTCAGTACTGAAGTTCACAAAGGTGAGTCCCCAGACACAAAGCCAGTTACAGTGACCCAGGAGTCCATTAGCTGCTGACCACCGTGCAGAGATGACTAAACCTTATGAGCAGCAAGCTGAACATTGGCCCATCCCTCACCTCTGGTCCCAACATCCTGACCTTTTCAACCTGGCCCGGTGCTTAAATCAGACAAACAGCGGGTCTTCCCTCACTCTTGGACCTGGGCCCATCTGCTTCAATATGCTCTTGGGCTCAGGACCTGTCTCTTCGATTTGGCCCATACCTGACCTTTCCAAACTGGCCCAGCACTTAAATCGGTCAAAAATCGGCTTGTTCCTTGCCCTTGGGCTCGGGCTTTGCCGCCTCAACTCTGCCTCACCTTGGTTCTGCTGCTTTGAATCAGCTCCAAGTCCGCTCCAGCAGCTGACAAACATTGGCTCGTTACTTGCTCTCGGGCCGGGGTTCATTGGCTCATTCCACCTCCACAGTTCAGTCCGTACATGCCACACCACAACAATCCCGCACCTTCGAGACCTCAGTTCACAGGCAAAAATGCCACATCATACATGAGGTTTGAAAGCTCAACTCTGAAACAGAAGTTACAAGCTATTGATTGCGGTAACCAATCACTAGAGAAATTATGATTAATAGAGTAGTTAGTAGTTGTTTTTGCTGTCAACAAATCATCACTGTGCCTCACCAGCACCATAGTAAACTGGAACACCTCTGTCCTCTGACTGTTCATAGGCCTGGTAGGTGCCTCTAAAATCTTATTGTATCTGCGTCTACTGTTTTCCTGGCAGTGTGCCCCAGTTGTTCATATTAAATAGACACTTGACTTGATCTTTAAGTTTTCCCCTCTCATCTTACATTGATGCCCTCTAGTCTTTGACATTGGGAAATTGACTTTGACTATCCATCCTCCATCCCTCTCATAATTTTACATATTTCTATCGAGTTGCCACTCAGGCTCTGAAACTCCAGAGAAACCAATCCAATTATGTCCAATCTCTCATTGTAGCTAAAACACTCTAATCCAGGCAAAGCCCCGGTAAATATCTTTCACACTTCTTCTAAAGCCTCCAGCTCCCTCTAACACAGCACCTAGAAATCCATATAATACTCCAAAGCTGGCTTAAACAAAATTTTATGCAGCTGCAACGTGACTTCCTGCCTTGTGTTCAAAACCCAGAGTAATGAAGGCAAATATTCTAAACACTTTCTGTACCACTATCTACTTGTACTGTCACTTTCAGGGAGCTATGGAGTTGCATCCCAAGATCTCTCTATACATCAGTGCTTCTAAGGGTCCTGCTACTCTGGGCTAAGCCAATTTTGAATCCAAGTCTCCATGGATCCTTTGTGCTTTGATTTTGTGGACCAGTTTACCATGAAGGACTGGAGGACTGCGTAGATCTTACCCCCATCAGTCACATTGTCACCTCAAAGATTTATAAATTGTGATCTCTCCCTCACAAAGTAATGTTGACTATCCCTTAACTCCATGTTATTCCAGGTGAATAAGCAATATTACTAAGGATTTACCTCCCACTGCTATAAGCCTCACCTGTAGCTAAAAAAGATACAAAGGTCTATATCAAGGTACCTGTAATTTCCTCTTACCTCGGTCAATAACCTGGGATGGATCCCCTCAGAATCTCAAGGTGTATCCATCTTATGTTCCTGAAAAGACTTTATATCAACATGCCCTAGAATATTGGCCCACCCTCCCAGATCTAATTACGCCACACGTTCTTCTTGGAGAATGTCAATATGAACCATCATCGGTTGCTTCATCTGCCTTAAGGTATAAATTCACTCTTTGAGCAGTTCTACCTTCTCCCTAGCCACCTACTGGGGATCATTTCTGTCTTCTGGCCTCAGCTATATGTTGCCACTGTTGTATATCCAAGAGTGTTGCTTGTGAGTAATTTTATCTCACTGTTGTATATAATGTAAAGCCTTCACTTAGGTATCCAGAACTATTGCTTTGGTAGCTGCAGAGACCCAGCCAATGAAAACATCCCTGAAATTCCAGCAGGCTAGTATTTGAATCAACTTTGCTTGCTATCTGTCAATCAAGAAGAAGTAGTCTTGAAAGGGTTACATTTCTCATCTGATGCCAGCCAGATAATTGGTCTCCTGAGCCAGTGGTGACATCACAGTTACATTTTCCATGTTTGTACGTTCTTGGGTGCTTATTTACCAGAGAAGAAGCTGGAATGTGCCTCAAAATATAGACCCATCCAGTTGACACTATTATTCACATTACATTTAGCTGAAGGCAGATTGTTAGCATGATGCAAGTTCAGGCAGCAGATTCTTTGGGAGGGAGGGAGGCATTCTATCTGAGTTGTGACTTCTGTTCTTACTGTCATTTGGGATGTCAGACTAAGTGTCGAAATATATCTCTGCTCACTATTCATTTTGATCCATGTCATTTTTTTCTTTATTGAATTCAGAATATTTTTTTCAATAAGGAATTGAAAATGTGTCAAAATATGCCAATTTTTGATGTGAAATATGAAATACCAGTGAATTTTAGAAAAAGGAATTTGTCAAAGTAAATCTACCTGCTTTTATTTTGGCTTTCCCTTTATATCTCCTTTCTCTCTTGATGTGTTAGAAACATTTTTTTGGTCTACCCTCGTGTGAATAATTACATATTTCTTTGTGTGCATGCATGCAAATTGTCATTGAACCTTTTTATCTGTCACTTTCATTGTTTGCAATTCTTCACTCTGTAACTATATCTGAGACCATTTGTCTGTATTTGTGTGAATGCAAGCACCTGGATCCAGTCTACTTGTTTGTGGTTTGTACAATTAACCATTGTATCTGTACCTTTATTTAATTATCTAGTACATGTATCCCTCAGGGTGTCTAATCTGCACATTCCAAAATCAAACCTCACTCCTCACCTGCATTTACTTGACACCTTCTAACCTCACTCCTCACCTGCATTTACTTGACACCTTCTAGCCCAGCAGCTCTCTGAGATAACTGCATTTCTTGAATTCCAGAGCCCTGTACGTTCCTGTCTTTCCATCAGAAGCTACACTAGCTGTCGACATGGTAAGCATGGGGATTCTCTCAGGATTCCCTCTTTGAGCTGCTCTGCCTTATTCCTCCTTTCAGTCTTTCAGTTCCTCCTTAAAACCTTTAATCTGCTCAGTGCCGGATTGTTTGGTAACACCCCTCTGGGTTGCCCTGGGATGTTTTGCTTAAGGAGGCTATATAAGCACAAGTTGTTATTGTTGTAAATGTCTGCTTCTGCCAGTTCCTGTTTATTCCTTCTCTCTCACCAGTTTGTCCTCCAGATGAGAGATTAAAATTAAAATAAAATAAATTAAAATTAATACCAGAAATTATTGTCAGTTATTTGTAAAATCAAAACTGTTACCTACTTGTTTTGGTGCTTGTGCCAGTACTGACTTCAGTTATACTCCCACTGGTGTTTTGCTCTAGAAACAAAAAAAAAATCTAACCATCCCTAGAGGTATTATTCTTACTCCTATCTTAAATCATCTGCATCAATAGATGCAAACTGGTAATAATTCCCTGCAATCATTTTAGCTCTGATCTTCTTGTCCATTGGAGACTGTTATCAAGATTCTTTACCTTGCATTTTTCACAATAATGAATCTTAAACCAGTTCACATCCAATGGGCTGCTGTGAATTGATAGAATTTCATAAACAGCGAGATAAATGGAAAATTAATATGTTGTAAATGTACCAGCTGATTTTAAGATATTAACATTCTTCTAACTTGGTTGTTGGGCTTTTGTGAGAATGAACATGGATTAATGAAGTTAATTCTTGTCTATGGAAATTGAATTGAAAAGAATGAATATTGGCCTTTAATCACAGAAGCAAATATACTGAAATCCAAGTTAAAACTTGCAACCACCAGGGATTGACACCACATGCATTTTAGATGCAAGAGAAAGGACAAGGCATTTCATGATTAATCAATGTGATATACCGGCTCATAGTTAGACACCAGAGGTGTTTGCGTATCAAAGGGTAAGGTAATACTCCACCTCTGCTGCAAACTACTCAGATAAAAGCAGGTTAGCAAGGAAGGATGATTGGCAGATAGGAACACTGGCTACAATTGCATGTAACAACTCATCATGGAGAAGTCCTACTCCAACTTGTGCAGGGGTGTCTCCAGAACTTGGAAACTCTTCTATCCCGTATAAAAGGAATGGTTAGCTCCAGGCTCCAGGATGGAACCTCTGCTGATCACTTACAAGACACCTCTTCCTATACGACTTTATGCACGAGGGCTTGTTTGGACACGTATTGCCTGGACCTGTCATGACACATACACTCCTGCTCCTAGTCGGTACTGGAAGTGTGTGAAGAGCTGCTTTACTTTGTTAAAAGCACCACCGGTAGTCCTGTCTCAGGATGATGCCACGCCTGCTGTCTGCCGCTCAGCCCATCAAAGCCAGTGGGACAGACTGCTCCTGCACATGTCAAGACATTGCCAGCCTTCAGGAGTCATAACTATTTGCGGCCATGCACAATGCCATCTCAGTATTCTCCATTAAATCTCAGCAGCTTTCCCCTTGCTGGGCAGGCTGCAGTTGCACTGAGTGTCAGTGTAGTTATAGGAATGTCTAAACTCCAGGTCTTTTTCCAGCACCGAGCTTCAGTATAAATCTGCATCTCTTTTCTTTACAACTGCCCACATTTTCACATGTTCCTTTTCAAATATCTCACCGGTTATCTTTTATCACCTAGAATTTTCCTGCATATCCTTTCAAAAGGCTAGTTATCAGGATTTTTTACAAACTTGACAACAAACAAGCTGCTGACTGTAATATGTCAGCGCGACCAAAATAAGGACACATTTACCCAGCAAAGACAGATGGACAGTTTATTGGCTCATTGATCTTTTACTTTCCTTCCACCATTAGCAAATAACTTCTGCTCTTCTATAAGAATTTTGAATGATTATCCTCTGAGTCCCAAGTTTAAACAGGTTGACAACCACAAATCCAGAATGATTGGGACCTGTGCAGTGTCATATTAGTGAATTTGCCGAATCACAGCTGGTTAGGTTAGGACAAAATGAATAAATATCTCTAACCCATTTGATTATCACCTCACCCTTGCATAATAAAGGGAAAAGAAATGATGAATGAAAAGCAATTTTTTCACAATTCCTGTACTGGTCTGCCAGAGTCAACTGCACTCAGTAACCACTTCATAAACAGGGAGTGATATTTTGTTTTCAAAGAGCGTAATATGCCATTGTCCAGGGGTTGAATTAATGACGTACAGTTAGGTGGCAGGAAGATGCTGCAAACATTATTCTTTAACAAGACTTTTGCTTTTGGATGCGCAGAGCAGTTATCTAAAATCAGCATTATCTTACAACTTTTGTCCAGACCAACAAAGTCACAGTGAGCTCTCACTTCAGGAACAAAGCAATGTCTGAACCATTCCAATGCAATGTCAGTTGTAATAAATCCATTTTTATTGGCACAGTAAATTCCTGGAAGCGGCGTCATATCTTTGAATGCTCTCAGAAGTAAACTTTTGCCAATGACTAACAACTTACACCTGTGGGTTCCTGCAGCATTACAGCAGCCCAACACGATCTTTTGATGCTTTATAAATTGTTGGTGATTCTGCATCCTCTGTAGTCAGTGTTCATCTTGGACTACGATGCCAATATAAGGCTGTTCGGTCCACATTGTAGACCTGCTCGGGACTTAAATTTTCATCAGAAACTAACTTAGCGAACTCATCAACAAACACAGCAGCTGCTTCTTTATCTGTTGACCATCTCACAGTACACACTACATGAAATTTTATGGCTTGTAGCTGCTCGAAACATTGAAGCCACCCTTCACTGTAATGGCATTCATAATCCAGTCCAAATTGCTCATGAAGTAATTTTGCTTGTTCCATCGCCATCTCTCCTGACAGTTCTACACCTTCAATGACGCACAGTTTAAACAACTTTATGAGAACTTTATCAAGTTGTGAACATTTCCATCTTTCATTGTTTTTCTGATGCACAGCTTTTTTTTTAATTCACTGTCAGCTAAAAACCGGAGCAACTTTTCTTTTTGTTTCTTTATATCATAAACTGTTGAAGAACCATTGTTATACAAGCCACGTATGTTTTTCACAGATACACCACTGCCGAGTTTTTTCAGAACTTCCACTTTATATTGAATAGATTACATATGGTGTTTGCACTTTACACCGCTTCCCTTATTCAAACATGCCTTGTTAATGAGAGAGGCCAGAGGCGAAAGGCCAGGCTGCTTCAATCTGACAAGAAGGTGACAGTAACTCGAACAACCATGCGCTACAACATTGATGTGCAGAAGGGCAACTCTGAATGCACAACATGTTGAAGCTTGGAGTGGATGGGCTACAGCAGCAGAAGACCACAGACGTCAGGTACACAACAAAGTGGCCATTGGGAATATGTAATAGTGATTTTCTACCATAATTGTTGTTTTAATGCCATAACTGTTTTAAAGATGTGTCATATGACTAACTGTTCTTTAGACTGCGATAATTTATGGCAAATTCCAGAGGAGCAGTCTTGGGGGAGTCATTGAGTAAAAAGAAGCATTCCTTGTTTTGAGCTCTTCGTGCCTCGTGTATTTGTCTGTACACTCTTTGATGAAGGTTGGGAATCCACAGAGAATGTGAATCCTACAATTAGGCTATTTATCTTTTATAGAATATTAGACACACACCTTTCTTCTGAATACCTACAAGCGTATGTTGGTTGTTCTTTTCAGCCATGCCCATCACTGGGTTTTGTAACACATTTATAAAAATGGAAAGCCATTTTTATAAAAAGCAAAGTGAGCCAAGGTGAGATGGGAGGTATAATTAAGTGCCTTCTTGCATCCAGTGTTTGTGAAGCCAAAACTGCAGAAGCTACCCATTTAGATGTTCCTCAGACGTGCTGAAGCAGGGTAGAGAGGAGCAATGAGAACAATGGTTAAGACAGGGGCATTAAATTATATTTTTAAAAGCTAAACTTGAATGGGACCTTTACCTTCTCCACTAACTGAAAAAAAGCAAAAAACAGATGAAGGGTCTTGACCTGAAACATGGATTGGTCATTCTTTTCCATAGGTGCTACCTGACCGACTTGAGTTCCTCCAGCATTTTGTGTTTGTTCCTCTGGATTTCAGCATCTGCAGAATCTCCTGTGTTAATGCACAGATGTACTGCCCTCTTCCTGCTCAGTCCTGGTCCACTTACATAGACACAGAACAGTACAGCTCAAGAACAGGTCATTTGGCCCATAATGTTGTGCCAAACCAGCTAAAAAGAAAATCATAAACAACCAAACACTAATCCCTCCTAACTACACCACGTCAATATCCCTCCATCTTCCTTATATCCACGTGCCTATACAAACAGCTCTTAAAAGCCTCTAAGGTATTTGCCTCTACCAGGCAGCGCATTCCAGGTATTCACAGCTCTCGAGTAGAAAACTTCCCTCTCACATCCCGCTTGAACCTACCCCCTCTCACCTCCAATGCATGGTCTCTGGTATTAGACATTTCAACCCTGGGAAACAGATACTATTTGTCCACTCTATCTCTACCTCGTATAATCTTGTAAACCTCCATCAGATCTCCTCTCAGACTCCTATGCTCCAGAGAAAACAACCCAAGCTTATCCAGCCTCTTGTGATAGAACATGGCCTCTACACTGGGCAGCATCCTGGTAAACCTCTCCAAGGCCTCAAAATCCTTCCTATAGTGGGATGAGCAGAACTGTGCACAATACTCCAGATGTGGCCTAACCAGAGTTTCATAAAGTTGACACATAACCTCTTGACTTTTGAACTCAGTGCCTTGACTAATAAAAACAAGCGTTCCACAGCTTTCTTAACTACTTTATCAACCAGTGTAGCTACTTTCAAAGAGCAATGAACTTGGATCCCAAGATCGCTCTGCTCTCTGCTCAGCAACACTGTTAAGGATCTTTCCCTTAACAGTGCAGTTTTTGACAAGGTCGCAAGAGAGGTTGATGAAGGTAGGGCAGTGGATGTTTACATAGATTTGACAAAGTTCCTCACGGGAGGCCTATTCAGATGATTAGGATACATGGGGTCCACATGGATTCAGGACTGTCTCGCACATGGAAGACAGAGGGATTTATTTGAGCAGGAGGTCTGTAATTAGTACTGCACTGTATTCTTTGCCAGTCTTCTACACTATGCACAATTCCACCAATCATCAGTAAACTTACTAACCCACCCATCTACATTTTCATCCAGGTTATTTATATACATCAGAAACAGCAGAGGGCCCAGCACAGATCCCTTGGGAACACCACTAACTACGGACCTCCTGCTCAAATAAATCCCTCTGTCTTCTATGTGCGAGCCAGTTCTGAATTCATGTGGACCCCATGCATCTTAATCTTGGGAACAGGCCTCCTCTGAGGGACTTTGTCAAATCTGTGTAAACATCCACTGCCCTACCTTCATCAATCTTTCTTGTAACCTTGTCAAAAACTCAATCATAGAAACATAGAAAACTTGCAGCACAATACAGGCCCTTCAGCCCACAATACTGCACCAAACATGTACTTACTTTAGAAATTACCTAGGGTTGCCATAGCCCTCTATTTTTCTAAGCTCTATGTACCTATCCAGGAGTCTCTTAAAAGACCATATCATTTCCGCCTCCATCCCCGTCGCCGGCAGCCCATTCCATGCACTCACCACTCTCTGCATAAAAAACTTATCCCTGACACCTCCTCTGTACCTACTTCCAAGCACCCTAAAACTGTGCCCTCTTGGGTTAGCCATTTCAGCCCTGGGAAAAAGCGTCTGACTATCGACATGATCAATGACTCTCATCATCTTATACACCTTTATCAGGTCACCTCTCATCCTCCGTCACTCCAAGGAGAAAAGGCCAAGTTCATTCAACCTATTCTCAAAAGGCATGCTCACCAGTCCAGACAGCATCCTTTTAAATCTCCTCTGCACCTTTTCTATAGTTTCCACATCCTTCCTGTAGTGAGGTGACCAGAACTGAGCATAGTACTCCAAATGGGGCCTGACCAGGGTCCTATATAGCTGTAACATTACCTCTTGGCTCTTGAACTCATTCCCACAGTTGACGAAGGCCAATACACTGTGTACCTTTTTAACCACACAGTCAACCTGTGCAGCAGCTTTGAGTGTCCTATGGACTCGGACCCCCAGATCCTTCTAATCCTCCACACCGCCAAGAGTCTTAACATTAATACTATATTTTGCCATCATATTTGACCTACCAAAATGAACCACCTCACACTTATCTGGGTTGAACTCCATCTGCCACTTCTCAGCCCAGTTTTGCATCCTATCTGTGTCCCGCTGTAACCTCTGATAGCCCTCCACACAATCCACAACACCTCCAACCTTTGTGTCATCAGCAAACTTACTAATCCATCCCTCCACTTCCTCATCTAGATCATTTATAAAAATCACTAAGGGTAGGGGTCCCAGAACAGATCCCTGAGGTACACCACTGGTCACCAATCTCCATGCAGAATATGACCCATCTACAACCACTCTTTGCCTTATGTGCGCAAGCCAGTTCTGGATCCACAAAGCAAGGTCTCCTTGAATCCTGTGCCTCCTTACTTTCTCAATAAGCCTTGCATGGGGTACCTTATCGAATGCCTTGCTGAAATCCATATAGACTACATCTACTGCTCTACCTTCATCAATGTGTTTAGTCACATCCTCAAAAAACTCAATCAGGCTCATAAGGCACAACCTGCCTTTGACAAAGCCATGCTGACTATTCCTGTTTCTCAGGATCTTCTCCATCAACTTACCAACCACTGAAGTAAGACTCACTGGTCTATAATTTCCTGGGCTCTCTCTACACCCTTTCTTGAATAAGGGAACAACATCTGCAAACTTCCAATCCTCCGGAACCTCTCCTGTCCCCATTGACTATACAAAGATCATTGCCAGAGGCTCAGTAATCTCCTGCCTCACTTCCCACAGTAGCCCAGGGTATATCTCATCCAGCCCCGGTGACTTAATCAACTTGATGCTTTCCAAAAACTCCAGCTCATCCTCATTCCTAATGTCTATATGCTCAAGCTTTTCAGTCCACTGTAAGTCATAAATCAAGTTGGTAAGGCATGACATGCCCGCACAAATCCATGCTGGCTCTCCCTAAGTAAGCCATGGGCTTCCAAATGCTCATATATCCTATCCCAAAGAATTTTCTCCAGCAATTTCCCTACAACTGATGTGAGACTCACTGGTCAAGAGTTCCCAGGATATTCCTTTGTTCTCTTCTTAAATAGAGGTACAAAATTAGCCACTCGCTAGTCCTCTGGGACCTCACCTGTGGCTAGAGAGGTCAATGCCCCAGCAATTGTGTATCTTGCCTCCTTCAATAACCTGGAGTAAATCCCATCAGGCCCCGGGGACTTATCCTATATCCTGAGCAGGGACTTTGCTTTGGGCAGACTGAGTAGCATTTGGAGAGTCTTGTTTCTCTATTATTACCAGACGTTTTAATTCCAACTGATAGTCGTGTTTAAAAGAGAACTGATTTGATGAAGGGATGGATGGCTTTGTTAACAATATGTTTAATAGCCCAAAGCAACATTCAGAAACAGTGAGGTAGTTTTCATTCAGTATGTAAGTAATTCAATGTGGCAACTGAGAATCTTTGCATTCTAGAATCAACTGATTGGCACATGTGATAGAAGCAGACTAGGGCTAAAACAAGAGGAATGGACTAACTCCATTAGCTGGGAATGTGTAAACAACTCCCTCTCTACTAACATGAAGAATATTCCAGCCAACCAGAAAAATTGCCACAGAGCTCAAGCATTATCACTACACAAACGTTTACAAAATTAGAAGTTCAGCTGGGAGATATGCGTTGGATTAAAATAAAACCAATCAGCATTTGGCAATTTTTATAACGAATGCTGGATGTAATTTTTTTTGCTCAAAAGGAGTTAATTCTCGGTGGTTTGCATTTTCAGAAAACAAATGTGCAGTGTGCACTGAATGACGCCAAGAAGCCTCTAAAATTAGTCCAGCCATTGGGGAATAGGTAGTGCAGGAATTCTGCAAGGAGGGTTTTAGAGGGTGGCTCTTCGTTAGGCTGGGTCATGCAGTAGAGCGGATACTGTTCTGTAGCTCCTTAGGTAGTCCCTTGATATCAAGGACAACTGGCTTTTACTCCATTTCTATGAGATGACTGATATGGACCAACAGAACCTTCCACAGATGGGATAGGTGGTGCCTGTTGGGAGGGGTAGGTAGATAGGGAGATGTGCTCCCTCCTCTATTTACATTTGGATCATGTGCGCTTAGTGAATTGAGAAGTAGATGGCTACTTTGTGCAGCTGTAGACTGCCTTATACACTATGGGACATGTGATCATTTCTGCTGATGCTTACCCAACAGTGACTGATGTTCTTAATGAGATACCAGATAGTCATCCAGTTATATTTGTCTCATCTCACCTCTTGCTACATTTCACAGCCAACCTCCACAACCCGGAGAGCAGAGATTCATACTTCAAAGGAATTCCTATCTGAGACAGTGTCGCTCCAAATACCTGCGCTTCACATCTGGGTTTGCAGTATTGGTTCTGGCTGATGTTGTTCCTGTCTACACCATACCAAAGTGCCAGCCATAAATGATCACTGATAAGAGAGTCTAACCAACTGCTCTTTATCTTTAATGGCATTACAATTGCTGAATTCCCAGCAACATGCTGCACATCAACATTGACCAGAATTGGATAGGCTTGTGGCTACGAAATCAAGTCAGGGGCAGCAAGTAACTCAAAGTCTGACACCTTTCCAAATCCACACTGCACAGATTAGAGAACACTGAAATACTCTTCACTTGCTTAGAGTCATAAACCTGTGACCTCTACCACTAGAAATCCCAAGGTCAACTTGTGCATGGGAACACTGCCCACCTCTCCAAGTCACACATCATCCTGATTGCTGGTGTCCCAATGTGTCACAGCGCCCAGATTCCAAAAGTAACATCATCTTCTTTTTGCATCCAGATAATTTGCAACAGATCTAACAATTGTTTGTAGTGAGGTGTACAATTTATCTTTAGGTGTACAGATTTAAAAAATTTTTCTCTTTATTCTGTAGTGGTGCAAATTGGGCAATGTTTAGAAGGAGCAAAGAAACATTACACAACTGGTGAAATTTAAAGCAAAGGCAAAATTTGATGAAAAACATCTTGCAACCTTGACTGAAGTGAGAGAATAGGAAAGCATGCTCAAAATCAAAGTGAAAGGAACCCCATTGAGTTGACATGTCCCAGCCTGATCCTTCTCCTGAACTGAACCTAATGCACTCACTGAGTATCGGAATCAGAATCAGGTTTATTATCACTGGCATGTGTCGTGAAATTTGTTAACTTAGCAGCAGCAGTTCAAAGCAATACATAATATAGAAGGAGAAGTAAATAAATAAATAAATAAATAAAACTATTACAGTGTACATATATTGAATAGATTAAAAATCATGCAAAAAGAGAAATAATATATTTTTTAAATGTGAGGTAGTGTTCATGGGCTCAATGTCCATTCAGGAATCGGATGGCAGAGGGGAAGAAGCTGTTCCTGAATCGCTGAGTGTGTGCCTTCAGGCTTCTGTATCTCCTACCTGATGGTAACAGTGAGAAAAGGGCATGCCCTGGGTGCTAAGGGTCCTTAATAATGGACGCTGCCTTTCTGAGACACCACTCCCTGAAGATGTCCTGGGTACTTTGTAGGCTAGTACCCAAGATGGAGCTGACTAAATTTACAACCCTCTGCAGCTTCTTTTGGTCCTGTGCTTTAGCAACCACCCCCGCCCCCATACCAGACAGTGATGCAGCCTGTCAGAATGCTCTTCACAGTACATCTGTAGAAGTTTTTGAGAATTTTTGTTGACATATCAAATCTCTTCAAACTCCTAATGAAGTATAGTCACTGTCTTGCTTTCTTTGTAGCTGCATCGATATGTGAGGACCAGATTAGATCCTCAGAGATCTTGACACCCAGGAACTTGAAACTGCTCACTCTCCCACTTCTGATCCCTCTATGAGGATTGGTATGTGTTGCTTCGTCATACCCTACCTGAAGTCCACAATCAGCTCTTTTGTCTTACTGACATTGAGTGCCAGGTTGTTGCTGCAACACTACTCCACTAGTTAGCATATTTCGTGCCTGTACGCTCGCTCATCACCACCTGAGAGCTCTTGCTCTCCTTTTACTGCATATTAGCATCATTTTGTTGGTATTGAAAAGAAGCCTACAGTATGATGAAGGCTTCTGAATGCCCATTTTAAACCAATTGTCTATTACAAAATCCTCTCAGTTATTGGATGTGCTCTGTATTTGCATGATTGATGATCCAGACTCTGAGGGAATGGTCAATGCTTCATCGGCAAAACATTGACTACCCATAACGCTCAGTGGTTGCAACTAAAGGCAAGTCTTTCCTTCCTACCCAGAAACCATTCTTCTCCTCTAGTTAACACAGGATATCCATAACATATGGGGTTCAACATTAGTACTCAGCTATGCTGGTAGTGGGTAGTGGCTCCATATGTCACTACTACAGGGCGTGACGACCCTGCCTTACACGAGTCCTGGGCTCAGCTGGCTCCGGCTGACAGTACCCGGTGTGGGCCCCTATCCAGGGTTACAGATCCCACTGCCTTGTGGGTATCTTCGGGAGAAGAGAAGGCTAAGGAGTAAATCCTACACAAATCCGGAGTGGAGCCCCTCAGGTGGTTGGATAACGTATCACGTCACCTCCCGGCAGCTCATGCAGCCAAGCTGCTGCCAAATCTACTGCTTCGCATTCCTTTGGACCACATCCGCGAGGCTGAGAGGGGGATCTTGATGTCTGGGCAGCCCAGGATCTCCATGTTCCTCGCCCAGGTCTGCCCCTGTGCAGGCGCATCCATTGTCTACTTAGACGGATGGAGCCATTAATTAATTACTCAGCTATTACTACATCCAGGCTAAGGAGAGAGTACCACCTGATGGGGTAATTTTCACCTTCCTTGCCTCAGCAGTAGATATGGAGTAGATAGATCCTCTGCCCAATTTGTTTCTATTGAACTAAACCAGTAATGTGGAACAAATTGACCAAAGTGATGTATTCATTCTGTATTGTCATTGATTGCTGGATTAATTGACGTGTTTCCCAGGGAGTTAAAGACATCCATCACCAAAAAATATAGTACGGTTATGGCGTTTCTTTAGTGACACCCCATAAATATTTTCACAAATCTGTATTGTTTCATCAAACAGTTGCAAACTGTTGCCCACAATATGACTGGCACTCTTGGTATGTTTAACCATGATTATATGGTCTTCAGATGTTTTCTACATTTTTTAAACTAAATTTATCCTTTCAAGTACCAAGTTCCTGCTTTAGATGATTAGCTCCAGCGACACTCCGCACAAACGCTGCCAAAAATGTAGCCTGTAGATCTGATTTTAATATTCCACTTGGCAATACTATAGCAACTGCCATGGGTTTAATGAATTATCTTTCAGATGCAGTTCCTGTTCCATTTAAACTGCTGAGATGTTCAGCATTAGAGAACTTTAAATGAAAGAAGCTCACTTTCCACAGTGCCTCAAGAAATTTACACAACGCAGAAAATCAGATAAACCTTCCATAGATACAAACTAAGACTTTGGTTTCTACCCTCCAAATCCACCTCCCTCTCTATCTTCCCCAAGAGATTCCATTTTCAACTGCCTTGCTAAAAAGCAGCACCTAATGGAGCTCACACGCAGAGAAACAAGGTAAGTCAGCAAAACACACACTTTACTCTATCTTCTCCATTACAATTTATTACTCTCTCTTACTCACACTTCATTCTTCTGGAGCACCTAACAACTGGTCAGACAGTGAATGATGAGACTTGTGTCTTGTCTCAGGTTTCCAGCAGTTGACACCGTGAGCATAAAATAGAAGCATTACACACAAAGTGTTGGAGGAACTCAGCAGGCCAGGCAGCATCTATGGAAAAGAGTTTTGGGCCGAGGCCCTTCATCAGGACCAGAGAAAAAAAGATGAAAAATTAGCGTAAGAAGGTGGGAGGAGGGAAGAAAGAAGTACAAGATGGTAGGTGATTGGTGAAACCAGGAGAAGGGGAGGCGTGAAGTAAAGAGCTGGGAAGTTGACTGGTGAAAGAGATAAAGGGCTGGAAAAGGGAAAATCTGATAGGAGATGGTAGAAGGCACGGAAGAAAGGGAAGGAGGAGGAGCACCAGAGGGAGACAATGGTCAGGTAAGGAGATAAGGTGAGAGAGGGAAATGGAAATGGAAATGGTGAAGGAGGGGATCATTACTAGAAGTTCGAGAAATCAATGTCCATGCCATCAGGTTGAATATAAGGTGTTGCTCCTCCAAAATGAGTGTGGCAGTAGAGGAGGCCATGGGCTGACGTGTAGGAATGGGATCGGGAAGTAGAACTAAAATGGGTGGCCACCAGAAGACCTTGCTATCTCTGGCAGAAAATTTTCTGGTGGGTGCTCGGCGAAGCGGTCTCCCAATTTACATTGGGTCTCACTGGTATACAGGAGGCCACAACAGGAGCACCGGATACAGTGGATGATCCCAACAGACTCACGGGTGAAGTGTTGCCTCACCTGGAAGGATTATTTTGGGCCCTGAATGGTAATGAGGGTGGAGGTGTAGGGGCAGGTGTGGCACTTGTTCCGTTGGCAAGGATAAGTGCCAGGAGGTCTTTGAGGGAGTCATCCCTGTGTAAAGTGAAAAGTGGAGGGTGGGCAGGAGGGAAAGGTGGGATCCCATTGGTGGTGGGATCCCGTTGGATATAGCCGAAGTTATGGAGAATTATGTGCTGGACACAGAGGCTGATGGAGTGGTAGGTAAGGACAAGACGAACCCTATCCCTGATGGAGTGGTGGGTGGATAGGGTTAGGGCAGACGTGCGTGAAATGGAAAAGATGCAGTTGAGTGCAGTGTTGATGGCAGAGGAAAGAAAGCTCCTTTCCTTGAAGAAGGATTTCTCCTTAGTTCTAAAATGAAAAGCCTCATCCTGAGAGCAGATGCAGAGGTACTGAGAGAAGGGTATCACATTTTTACAAGTCCAGGTAGCTGTGAGAACGTTGAGCATAAAATGGAAGACAGATACATGGATAAATGGAAGACAAACGTAAAGTAAAACTATTTGCCATAATATTCTGCAGGGGTGCTACTGGTCTTGAAGAAACAAGCCCACAGCTTTATCTTATAAAGGCCAGTCAGCTTGCTGTGTTGAGGTTGGAAGCTCCAGTTGGATAACAATTAAAGGGAAAGGAATGGGAAGACAACTAAGCTGTCAGATAAAGGC
Source organism: Mobula birostris (assembly GCF_030028105.1). NCBI lineage: Eukaryota > Metazoa > Chordata > Chondrichthyes > Myliobatiformes > Myliobatidae > Mobula > Mobula birostris. Next base: position 31,888,295 of record NC_092377.1, read on the forward strand.
AGGCAGATCCTGACTGAAGATAACATGTAGCACTGCCTAAAGGCCCAAAGCTGAAGGGGAAACAAGCTTTAAGTATTTTCCTCACCACATAATCACCTCAAACTGAACACATTTCTACAATTTTGGGTATTTTTAGCATTGCATTGTAATTTTCATTGGATCCTAAAACGTTTAATTAGGGCCTTTCATGGTAAGGTGGCACTTCTCTGATTCTGCAGTTGTTCTCAGCAACATCTGTTCAACATCGATATAAGTAGGATCTCTAAAAATAAATGACACACATTTTCCTTTTACTTTCATAGTTAATTTTTTTTTGACAATAAGTTAATTTGTGCCATTAGGTGATTTTCATGTTATTCTCAAGATTGAATTCTTGTCTTCAGTACAGCATTGAAGAGGACAGTAGAGCAAAATATAGTGGGAAGTTAGAGGATTGGAAGCTTTTAAAAAGAACAGAAGGCAAGTATAAAAAAAAGGATGGAAAAGATGGAATATGAATGTAAGCTAGCCAATAATATAAAAGAGGAAATCAGGACACTTTTTTTCCAGATATATATTAAGTAAAAGAGAGGCAAGAGTGGATATCATACCACTGGAAAATGATTTTGGAGGAGTAATGGGGGATGAAGAAATGGTGGATGAACTTAATAAGTATTTTGTGTCAGTCTTCTCTGTGGAAGACACTAGCAGTATGCCAGAAATTTGAGAGTGTCAGAGGGCAGATTTGAGAGTAGGAGAAGGTAAAAGATCTCAAGGTGGATAAGTCATCTGGACCAGATGGACTACACCTCAGAGTTCTGAAAGAGGTAGCTAAAGAGACTGTGGAGGTGGAGGCAGTAGTAAATGATCTTTCAAGAATTAATAGGTGCTGGATGGTTCCGAAGGACTGGAAGATTGCAAATGTCATTCCACTCTTTAAGAAGGGAGGGAGGAAGAAGAAAGGAAAATATAGGCCAGTTTGTCTGACTTCAATAGTTGGGATGATGTTGGAGTCCATTATTAAGGAAGAGGTTACAGAGTACTAGAAGGCACATAATAAAATAATCCAAAATCACCATAGTTTCCTTAAGAGGAAATCTTGCCTGACAAATCTGTTGGAATTCTTTGAAGAAATCACAGACAGGATAAACAGAGAGTCAGTGGATATTGTTTACTTGGTTTTTCAGAAGGCCTTTGACAAAGTGCTATACATGAAGCTGTTTAGCAAGATAAGAGCCAAAGGAAGCAAGGAGTGGGAATAAAGGGGGCCTTTTCTGGTTGGCTGCTGCTAACTAGTGGTATTCCACAGGGATAGATGTTGGGACCATTTTTGTTCACATTATACGTCAACGATTTGGATGACAGAATTGATTATTTTGTTACCAAGTTTGCAGACAATAGAAGGAAGGGTGGAGGGGCAGGTAGTGTCGAGGAAGCAGGGAGTCTTCGGAAAGACTTAGACAGATTAGGAGAAAGGGCAAAGAAGAGGCAGATAGAATTTAGTGTAGAGAAGTCTATGGTGTGCTCCTTGGTATAAAGAATAAAGGCATGGAATATTTTCTAAACGGTGAGAAAATTCAAAATTCAGAGGTGCAAAGGGACTTGGGAGTATTCACATAGGATTCCCTAAAGGTTGCAGGATGAATTGGTGGTAAGGAAGGCAAATGCAATGTCAACATAGATTTTGGGAGGACTATAATATAAAAGCAAGGATGTAATGCTGAGGCTTTATAATGCATTGGTCCGCCTACATCTAGAGTATTGTGAGCAGTTTTGGGCCCCTTATCCAGGCAAAGATATGCTGGCATTGGAGAGGGTCCAGAGGAGGTTCACGAGAATGATTCTGGGATGGAAAAGGTTAACGTATGAGAAGTGTTTGTTGGTTCTGGGCCTATACTTGTTGGAGTTTAGAAGAATGAATGGGAACCTCATTGAAACCTGTTGAAAGGCCTAAATAGAATAAATGTGGAGAGGATGTTTCTTATAGCTGGGGACTCTAGGACCAAAGGGCACAGCCTCAGAATAGAGGGATATCCATTTAGAACAGAGATGAGGAGGAATTTCTTTATCCAGAGGGTAGTGAATCTGTGGAATTCATTGCCACAGACAGCTGTGGAGGCCAAGTCATTGATTTTTAAAGTGGATGTTGATAGATTCTTGATTAGTCAATGCATCAATAGTTATGGGGAGATGTCTTATGGTTTAACAGAGAGTCCACTCACTGCTCCATCTCCACTGGAACTCCAGAAGGATCTCCTGCTGTTTCTCACTTTATGTGACTGAGGATGGGAGGTGAGGATGTGGGGAAGATGATTGTTATAGTGTTCTAGCCATCATAGAATGCTTTGGGCCTGGTTAGTCTGCAGGTCATTTTCGACACATTGGTTTTGGTTGTTTCTTCATTGTGATGAGTTGGGGTTAAGGGGATCCTGTCTGCAAATGAGAACCACCCTTTGATGACCTTGGGGAAATAGGGCAGTGAAGCAGCAAGACCGCTACTGCAGTGAAAAGGGGTGAAGCTGTGGTTTGAAATGGAATCCTAGAGAGAAAAAGGAAAATATCTTTGTCAATCCAACCATACATGAATATCAATGAACCACATATGAATACATGAAATATGATTGCCATCCAACCATACACGAATGCCCATGAATACAACAAAAGGAAACAGTGTTATTCCAGGGCCAAGGTACAAAACACAGTACCAACAGTCATACACAGCGCAAGGCATATATACGAGGGGTGATTGATAAGTTCGTGGCCGAGGTAGAAGGAGTCAATTTTAGAAAACCTAGCACATTTATTTTTCTACATAGTCCCCACCTACATCTACACACTTAGTCCAGCGGTCGTAGAGCATACGGATCCCTCCTTTGTAGAAGTCAGCACCTTGGAGCTTCAGAATGTGGTCCACAGCAGGGGTGGTTGATAAGTTCATAGCCTAAGGTAGAAGGAGATGACTTATACAGCTCTCGTTACATGCACGTACAGTTCAACTCTTTGAGTGATTATGCAGAAAGTGTGAAATTAATAACTCATCTCCTTCTACCTTAGGAGGGGACTATGTTGAAAAATAAATGTGCTAGGTTTTCTAAAATTGACTCCTTCTACTTTAGGCCACAAACTTATCAATCACCCTTCGTAAGGTTGGAAGAGCACATAATTGATGTGATTCTCATTCATTCCTCTTGTTGAGAAACACAACAGCGAAATCTCCTGCTTCTACAGTAGTTCCTTGACAGTCTTGTTCACGGAAACCACACAAGGGTGATATGCCAAACAAATTTACACTACTGATGTAGAAAAGCACAATCATTATGAACAGCTCCATATCTGACAAGTATGAGGTAAGGTCATTGACAAAGTAACTCAAGGTAGATGACCACCAATCCTTCAAGTGATTAGCTTTTTCTCTTTGTGTCCAAACATGTCCATTTGTGCTTGCCCGTTCTCTACACTTCTGATTTACTTGTATATACTGTGCTGCTCAGCACAGCCCAACAGGCCACCCTATACAATACAGGAAAAGTTTAGAAGAAAATAGTCCAAATTCAGGAAGATGGGATTACTTTATTCTACCTTGGTCAGCAAGAATGAGTTGGGTCAATAGGCCTATTTCCCATGCTGAATAGTTCAATAAATGTCACCCAGCCTTCAAAATTTAGCAACTTATCATACAAAAAAACTTGCAGATACTTGGAAGGAAAGAGTTAATGAGAAAATAGGAAATGGGTTCAATGTAGGATTAATTTAAATCTTGAATTGATGGTCAGCATGGACTCAGCAGAACAATAGTATCTGTTTCTGTCTCTGTGATTCTGACTCTAACTAGTACTCTTAGTTTTGTTGATCACAATCATTCTGGCAGGGTGAGGGAAGCCTCTAGATCAGGGGTTCCTGGCCTGTGGACCACGGATCCTTTGCTTAATTGTATTGGTCCACGGCATAAAAAAGGTTGGGCACCCCTGCTCTGGATAGAATGGACTGAAATGCTCTTTTCAGCACTTTCAGGGTTCTTGTAGTTCAAGAAGATCATATTGCAAGAGTTAATATATGGAAAAAAGATGCATAGAAAAACCCTGTATTCCAACAAATATCTGAAGTTGTAAGAACTCACTGTGGTAGATGACATAATGTCCGAATGGGGTTTTGAGAATATTGGGCTGTCCCTGAATGTTTCTAGATTTTACATAGCCTGAAACTTCCAAACATGGCAACACTACTGCCTTAATCATACACTGCCTATCACTGACTTCAAATCTACTCTCTGGAGCTTTCATGGAACTGTGCTGGAATCAGTCGCTGAATTCTAATCAAAGGAAATAAACTCCACAGAACAGAATGAACAACTGACTGTAATCAGCCCGAATCTCACATTATGGCATTATTTATCACATGTGCCCCTATATTCACACCTTTTTCATTAAAGCATATTGAAATTAAATATGTGTATGTGTTTGTGGATCATTGTGTGATTTGTGCATGTCTGTTTCTTTATGCTTTTTTCATACAAGTGTGTGTGTGTATGTGTGTGTGTGTGTGTGTGTGTGTGTGTGTGTGTGTGTGTGTATAATTGACCTATTGTAAGAATGCAGATATTTGCCCTTTGGCTTCCAACAAACAGGGGCAGCCAATTGACTAATATCTGCCTTATGTTTGTTTTTTTTTGTTGATAATTTTGTGCCTTTTTAGCTCACTTCAAATGATGCTGAAACAAAGATCAAAATGATGGGAATATTGCTTCTCTGTGTATTATAGTATCAATAACAAAAATTAACCATCATTGGGTTTGGCATGAAAGAATATGCAAAGAGAAATGCTGAGTAGATCTGATTCTGGAATAGGGAGCATTTGGAGATGGACTAGGAGGTGGCTAATACTGGAGCATCCATGATGGGATGGATTGCGGACAAAGAAGTTCCAAAATTGATTTGATTTTCTAATGGAGTACCACTGAATTCTGCACCAGGAGCACCTTCACTGCACTTATCTGTGGGAAAGGATAGGATATCAATTGTTCTATTGGGAATCAGCAACAGACTCAATGGACAGAATGGCCTTCTCCTGTACCATATTAATTATTGAGGAGAAGATGGCGACGCGACACAGCTTGCAGCAGCCACTCCAGTGAATGATATCTGTTATTTGTCAAGTAGGGTGTCGTGCACAATCCTGATTTGATGGAGACAGACGTGAGAGCACAGAGGAACATCTGTGAAACTTCTGAAATGCCTGCTTTGCTGCCACTGCTACTGTGTGAGCCAGAATCTCCGGAGGGGAAGGCCCCGAGTCCTCGGTTTTGCTTGTTGCTTGGTGGCCAGGGCGGGGTTGAAGCGCTCGGCAGAGATGGTGTTCGGTGCTCAGTGTCAGAGGGCTGGTCGGAGGCTCGAAGTTTTCGGACAGACTCAGAGTCGGCTGCGGTCAGGTGCTTCCAATGCATCGGCAAGTTTGCAGTGCTTGGAGTTCATGACAGGGAGGGTTTCTTCCTTCTACCGTCTGCGTGAGATGATGGGGCTATCGGGACTTGAGACTTTTTTTTACCATGCCCATGGTCTGCTCTTTATCAAATTACAGTATTGCTTTGCACTGTTGTAACTATATGTTATAATTACGTGGTTTTGTCAGTTTTAGTCTTGGTTTGTCCTGTGTTTCTGTGATATCTTTCTGGAGGAACATTGTATCATTTTTTAATGCATGCATTTCTCAATGACAATAAACGAGGACTGAGTGTCCTCATAATCTAATCTAATCTAATCTGATTCCATGATTTTATAAATTCCAAGTGCATGTTTAGCATTCCCTTACTTTTCTGAATGCACATTTTAAACTTACTGGACTAAATGCACAAAATCTGTGGAATCATAAGGTAATACAGTGTGGAAACAGGCCCCTCAGCTCAAATGGTCCATGCTGATCCAGAAGTCTATCTGAGCTAGTCCTGAGAAGTAAATTCACAGGTAAACTGAGGGTGGGATGGAAATGTAAACACTGTATCATGTAACAGATCATTTTTTTTTCCTTTTTTAGGAGCATGATTGCAAGTTGAGAAGTTGTGGTGATTTACTTACAGCTGGGAATTTGGGTGGCCAAGAAGCTCCAACAAATTAGATTAAGTATGGGCTGTAGGAGGTAAATTAAAGAGCTTCTTACAGTTAGTGTTGGGGGTGTTTGGAAAAAGATAAAGATAAACTCCAATAAAGGCAAATTATGATTTCAAGAAAATTTTGCTGTGGGAAGGGAAGAAATGAAAGGATAAATGTTACATCACACATGGTTGAAAGGGTAAGAGTTGTAAGTAGGTGATTGGTCGGTGGGAATAGAAGAGGAGAGTTGCAAAGGGAAGAACCACAGTGAAATGCTGAGAGGAGAGGATGTGATTGGTGGTGGAACCTCTGTAAATGTAACATGAACTGTGGCGAATGATCTGCTGAATGCAGAGGCCAGTGGGGACAGGGGAATCTTTACACTTGGTCCCTACTAGAGGAAAGGGAGTGCAATTTGAGCTGTGGGAGAGGGATGAGATGTGGTCAACGGCTTTATTAAAGATGATAGAGGAGAAGGAAGACATTTCAGATACACCTGTACAAAAGGTGTCAATATCAGAATAATGATGGAGATGGAGATACCATGAGAATGTTCTTACAGAAGGCAGAGTGGGATGAACAGTAATCAAGATCACTTTGCAAACCAGTAAGCTGATAATGGATGTTAGTGATTAGGTGATCTCCTGAGAACTAGATAAGGACCCTCTTGTGGGTCCAGGTAGGACTGAAACAAAGCCTCTGCCACACAGCCCATCAAAACATTGTAACATTTAAGAAAAGTTTGGTTGATGAGACTAGGCAGAAGATTGAGTTGGCATGGACTTGATGGGCCAAAGGGCCTGTTTCTGTGCTGAGTTGCTCTATGACTAGGTGTTTTTTTCAGAGGGGATCTGAAACATTAACTCTATTTCTTGCCCCACAGATGCAACCAGACCTGCCGAGTATTTCCAGTATTTTCTGCTTTTATTTTAGAGTTTAAGTATCTGCAGATTTTATTTTTAAATTTTCACAGCTCTTCTGTTTTGGAAAGAAGCATACAGATTCTTGTAACCAAACATGAAACAATGGCTTGGAATTAAACTTTAATGAAATGAAAACATGAATCAAGATAAGAATAGAACAAACAGGAAATTAAAATGTAGGAATAAAATTTGGAACAAAAATATGAGTGCTACACAGCAGGGTTACTGTCTGTGGAGTGTCAACATGGTTAAATTAAGATTTCTTCATTAATAAACTTCTTTTCCTGAATCATTAAGAATTGATGTGCACTCTATGATGTGAACCGATGATGAGACCATCGCTCTGCCTTCTCACTGCCTTGAAGCCCAGATCTAATGGTTCGCAAGCTCCAGCTTCTGCAAGGTTCTCAGTGATCAGGTGCTGCTAATGTGACATGTAGAGGCAGCAATAAAGAAATTGTGGGAATTTATGAAGTTGGCTCTAGCACGATCAAAATGCTGCAAGTTTTACTCTGGCTGGTTGATAAGTATAGAGGTCTTTTCATCTTCAGTAGGGAAGGACCCATGCCAATATGTGCTCAGTAGTTCCAACCACTTTTAGAAGTCTTCTTCATGCTGACAAAAGCACTCAATAAGGTCAGAATTATTTATGATAACAGTAAAGCAGTAAAGGAGGTAATACTGTAATATCAGTGCCCTTGAACAGAAAAGTCTAACAAAAAGTGATGGATACAGCTGAGTCCATCACAGATAATGCCTTCTCCACCATTCTGTACATCTACAAGGAGTGCTGTTGCAGAAAAGCAGCGTCCATTATCAAGGACCTCTATCATCCAGACCATGCTCTCCATTCACTGCTGCCATCAGGAAGGAGGTACAGGAGACTCAGGTCCCAACCATCAGGCTCAGGAACAGTTATTACCCCTCAACCATCAGGCTCTTGAACCAGAGGGGATAACTTCACTCAATTTCACTCACCCTGACTCAGAACTGATTCCACAACCAATGGATTCACATTCAAGGACTCTTCAACTCAGGTTCTTGCTATTTATTGCTTATTTATTTATTTACGTGTATTTGCATAGTTTGTTGTCTTTTGCACATTGGTTGCTTGTCTGTCTTTGTTATATGCGGTTTTTCATTGTTTCTATTGTGTTCCTTCGTACTTATTGAGAACGGCCATAAGAAAATGCATCTCAGGATGGTATTTGGTGACATATATGTACTTTGATAATAAATTTACTTTGAACTTTGAACTTGAACACTCACACTCTTCATCTCAAGTGATGGAGTGAAGACATGAACACAAGCCACAGCACTACTACCAATTTCTAATTACTCATTCAGAAACCTCACTGAGGAGTTTTTGCAGCAGAGGACGCTGAAAGCCATCTGAATCATCGTTCTCTCTAGAAATGAAATTTCACCAATTTCTGATGTGCTAAAACATGGCTACATTTAGCACCCACCACCTCCCAGCCACAGCCACAAGAAGGGTGAAATCGGACAAAACCCAGTTTTAGAGAGATGCAAGGAACTCCAGATGCTGGAGTCTGGACCAGTAACGATTCCGCTGGACCAACTCAGCATGTCAAGCAGTGTCTGTGGGATGAAAGGAATTGCTGAACTTTCAGGTCAAAACCAAGTTTTAAATGCCTTTAGAAAGTTAATACCCAGAAACAATCTCCAAAGTGGGACCTGCATGATTCCCAATAGAAGTTTACACAAATTCACAGTCTAGGATTGGAGAAGGGCACTAGGCTTGAAAAACACATGCTCCAGGCCTACCACACAGCAGCAACATATACTTTGAATGGCACAGAAAACTCAGAGGCTACAGAGAGCAGGAAATTTTCACCAACTTTTACTCAAAGAACAGATGCAAGTCCAAGTCAACAAGGTACATACCAGAAGGAAGACCCTATAGGTCAGGGACATCAGGATGCTGCAACATTGTATCATTTTTAATGCATGCCTTTCTAAATGACAATAAATGAGGACTGAGTGTCCTCATAATCTAACAGTAGTCACCTCCAGGTGTGGGAGTCTCAAAACTGAAACAGTAGATCTCCAGAAGTTATGTCAAGCTGCAGAGCGGACATTCTCACAGAACATGCTTTTTGACGCCGAAACCCAAGTTTCTCAAGTAAGCTTCCAGTGAAACAAAAGTATAGAAATGTTATAGCTGGCTATAAAATAGGAACTAGGGCTCCATCATTCATGTGCGACTTGAAGCACAGGTGGAGCTGTGCTGCAGGATGTGAGTGGATTCTACATTCCACCTGGCCTCTCCCCGCTGATTATTGGTGTGATGTTTGGAGCGGAGATGAGATCAGTTGGCCTGGACTGGGCACTATGATTTCCCAAGGTGCCTGGCAGAAATACCCATCCAATAGGCAAAGTCCTGAGGCCCATTTGGCCAGTTCTGTGTCCTTTGCTCAGGTAAACTGGTAAATAAGATGGGGGTGCTGAATAGCAATCTTCATCTCTCTGCTGCTCTTGACCTTCTCAAGGCCCTTAGGCTCTGGGTCTCTTTGGTGTTTGTTATCTGTCACTATCAGCTGTCCACAGTTTGCTGGACTGTGACGCATTCTGCACACAAGACTATCTCAGGATGTGCTTGGGAAGCCTTGCAGGACACTCCCGCATGATTTGTGGCAATGGAATCTACTTCAAGGAAGAGACTGGCGACACTTCCCTCTACTATCCTGACTCTTGTATCATCAATCAGAAGCCAGAAAAGCAGAGAAAACCCCATACTACCCCAGGACGAATAACTCCAGGTTGTGCCCTGTAAAAATGTCTGGCAGTGCAGACTGCTTCAGGATGAAGGAATTGTGTGTTCTGCCCAGGAAACAAGGTTCTTTCCCCTATGATCCATAGTATCCATAAAATGAGTGAGTGAAAACCTCACAAAAGAACATAAGAATAAGAAACAGGAGTAAACAATTATTGGATTAGAGTGTATAAATGATACTTTTCTCGTAGTTTAACTTTTCCTATGCTTACTTGTACTTTTATATAATCACGTACATAATCACTTTTATATAATAAGTGATGATTAAGTAAATTTTCTAGTCATTTCTAGATGATCGTCGATTTCAGACGGTGTCAGCCTGAGCACACACCCCTCAGCATCAGCGGCTCCACAGTGGAGAGAGTGGAAGACATCACATTCCTTGGGGTGCAGATCTCGGACAATCTCACCTGGTCCAGGAACACCACTGGGATTGTGAAACGGGCCCAGCAGAAATTGCACTTTCTGAGGAAGCTTAAACAAGCATCACTCCCCACTAACATCTTAACTACATTCTACAGAGGCATGGTTGAGAGCGTGCTGACCTTTTGCATCACAACCTGGTACTCCAACTGCAGTGCTGTCGACAAAAAAGCCTTGCAGAGGGTGGTTAGGGGAGCAGAGAAGGTTATTGGGGTCTCCCTACCTTCTGTCCAAGACCTCTTTCAGAGTCGATGCCTCCAGAAGACACGGTACATCATTAAAGACCCCTCACACCCTCTCCATGGACTGTTTGTTCTTCTGCCATCAGGCAAACGTTACAGGAACATCAAAACTAAAACCACAAGGCTACTAAACAGCTTCCTCCCACAGGCAGTCAGACTGCTAAATAGCTGCTCCACCTGACTCTGCTTTGGACACTTTTAACTTGCACTGGACACTTATAACTGATTTTAACTGACATGTGGCTGTTGTGTTTTACTATTTATTGTTGTGTTTATTATTTAGAGTTGCGCTTGTTATGTTATGATTGCACTGCCCCTGAGAAACGCTGTCTCATTCTGCCCTGCAGAGCTGATGTATGGTTAGAATGACAATAAATTTTTTTGAATCTTGAATCACTGTAATATAGCTGATACTGCACTTTCCTAGAAGCCTCTTAGTTTCTCGTGCCACTTGAATCTTACTATTTCACAGGTTATTTATTATCATGGTGTGTCTTGTTATCTGTCTAGTTTGAGCTAGTTTTTAGTATAGGATGCCTATGATTTCTTTGTTTTATTCTATTCTTATTACACTTAATAAACAGCCACAACCGTAAATTTTAAGCCTCATTCTTGACTTCTGAAGGATCTGTGGATTACAAAATCACAAGAACTCGACACTATCCAGCACTTTGGGCATGCTTCATCATCGATTATGTTCACAGCTGGTTTACCTGAGATCCATTTTCCTGTACTATTGCTATAGCCTCGGATTCTACAATATCCACAAATCTATTAATTTCATTGAATGAGGTCACTACCTGAAATTTTGAGAATTCAAAGGGTTTGAGTGAAGAAAGTTCTCATCCCAGTCCTACCCATATTCTGAGATTATGACCCCTTTCTAGACTCCTTAGTCAGGGGAATCATAAAACCATAAGATATAGGAGCAGAAATAGCCATTTGGCCCATCGAGTCTGCTCTGCCATTCAATCATGGGCTGATCCAATTCTTCCAGACATCCCCACTCCCCTGCCTTCACCCCATACCCTTTGATGCCCTGGCTAGTCAAGAATCTATTTATCTCTGCCTTAAATACACCCAATGACTTGGCCTCCACAGCTGCTCGTGGCAACAAATTCCACAGATTTACCACCCTCTGACTAAAGTAATTTCTCCGCATCTCAGTTCTAAATAGACGTCCTTCAATCCTGAAGTCATGCCCTCTTGTCCTAGAATCCCCTACCATGGGAAATAACTTTGCCATATCTAATCTGTTCACATTTTAACATTCATCCTCTCTCATCCTTTAGGGATTTCTTCTGTTTCATGGATGTCTGCAAAGAGTACGAATTTCGGTTTGTATACTGTATACGTTCTCTGACATTAAATGGAACTGTTGAATCATTGATTCATTGCATCCATGTTGTCAAACCTGCAAAAATGTTATAGGTTTCTAAGAGATCTCCTCTCATTCTTCTAAAGTCTAGAGAATGAAGAAACCAAGCTGTCTACTAAATCTCTCCTCACTTAGCAAACACACATCCCAGGAAACAGTCCAGTGAGTTTTTCTTGCATGTCCTCAATGATTGGTGTATCTATTTTCTGATAAGAAGACAATAATTCAGATGTGGTCTCACCAAGATCCCATTAAGAAAGAAAGTCTTTCGGCGCAAGCAAGTGGTGGCAGTCATGGGAAGCCAGTATGCCGTGGAGCTTGTACCAGGGAAACAGCAAGTGTGCTGTTGTAGGTAGCACACAGAAATGCCCGATTTTACGTTATCATAAAAGTGCACTGCATCTGTACCATGTGACCATGCAATGAGTGTTAGAGTTATGTAGGAGGCACAGCCACAGTAGAGGAGATCATTCTGAAAAAGAAGAACTGGGTGAACTAACCTAGTTAATAAATTAACATCATGGGTCACCTAGGCCCAATTACTTCTATCCTTTAGAGAACCTAAAAAGGGCCCACACCAGCTCTTACAACTGGAGTCATCGGTAACACTTTTTGTGGTTGGGGTATTTGGAGAGGGTTAGTGAGTTGGGGTCTGTGTTTGTGTAGTCATGAGCCTTTTATCAGTATTTGGGTAGAGCTGCGATTCTGGATGACTGATTAAGTCAGATGCTCAAGTGAAGATTGTGATGTCAGGAATATAGGGGCAGGAAACAGGAAGCTTAAGGCCCACTGCTAATCTGCCTCAGTGAAGTTCCCAGTGCCAAGCTGCTATGAATCAAACTCAGCTGGATCACGAGGAAATATTAAGTTCCTGATGAACAAGTGCACCTCCAGACCACATGATATACTTTCTCAATGACAATAATTGGCAAGCCTGATGTACAAAACTGTTAATTCACATAATTCAAGCAAAAATATGCTGTGATTCCAGCCTAGCAACTAGCATCATTGTGTTCTACTTTGGGAACGTGGCCAAAAACAGGCAGCATTGGTAATCAACTTTCTAAACAAATCTTTTTTTTACCAAAAGGTTACCTCAGTTTATCACCTCAAGAGGTGCCCACTGTGTCCTTAGCAACTGAAAGACTTTGTTCTTTGATGAATGTTCTACTTCCTCAGAAGGCTAAGGAAATTTGGCAAGTCTCTGATGACCCTTACCAATTTTTACACATGTACCCTAGAATGCATCTTATCTGGATGCATCATAGATGGTAGCAGCTGGAACAGTTTGTGGCTGGGGTGACTCGGGTCTCCAATGATCCTTCGGGCCCTTTTTACACACCTGTCTTTGTAAATGTCCTGAATAGTGGGAAGTTCACATCTACAGATGTGTTGGGCTGTCCACACCACTCTCTGCAGTGTCCTGCGACTGAGGGAAGTACAGTTCCTATACCAGGCAGTGATGCAGCCAGTCAGGATGCTCTCAATTATGCCCCTATAGAAAGTTCTTAGAATTTGGGGGGCCATACCAAACTTCTTCAGCCATCTGAAGTGTAAGAGGACCTGTTGTGCCTTTTTCGCCACATAGCCGATATGTACAGACCACATGAGGTCCTTGATGATGTTTATGCCGAGAAACTTAAAGCTGTTCACGCTCTCAACCCCAGATTCATTGATGTCTATAGGGGTAGCCCATCTCCATTCCACCTGTAGTCCACAACCAGCTCCTTTGTTTTTGCGACGTTGAGGGAGAGGTTGTTTTCATGACACCACTGTGTCAGGGTGCTGACATCCTCTCTGTAGGCTGCCTCATTATTATTTGAGATTAGGCCAATCAATGTAGTGTCATCAGCAAATTTAATTAGCAGGTTGGAGCTGTGGGTGGCAACATAGTCATGGGTATACAGAGATATTCCATTACCAATCATAACTGTTGATGTCCTCTCATCCTCCCTTTGGGAGACCGTTCCCTTGAGTCACCAATGGCAGACCCTTGTCTTGCCAACTCCTGTTCCTGCCCACCATCTTACTTTTGCTGCTTTTGGACAGGAGACCAACCATCTGCGTGATAATGAAGCCTGTGCATTAAAGTGACAGAGACCACATCCTTACTGTACCTATCTCAGCTCTCAAGCTTAACAATAAAATGAGGACCAATTTCCAGCATTTCTAGGCATTGGGGGCAATTGTCACTCTTCATGCCATTAATGAGATTCAGTTCTTCCCCACTACCCTTAGAATTTAGCAATTAAAACTCCCACTTGCCGCAGTTGAGAATTTCCAACAGATGATCCACAAGACGATAATTTCCAATGATCCAATTGCAAATGGTTTTGGACTGAGAATAGATGGGACTGCTTTTATATTTCACACTTGCCCCGTAAAATAGCAGCAAACAGGGTAGCATGGACACCAAAATACACACCAGGGTTTTCCTTGGAGAGAAAAGTAAAATTATCACGAAAAGTCCGTTTGGATATGCAGAAGAATTTAGTTACTTATAAATTTGGGGTAGGGCAGCACTCAGCACTGTGTGGCAGTAGGCAGGGCCTTTAAAATGCGGTGATAGGTAGCATTAATGAGTTTCTTTCCAGTCAATTCCTGTTGCTTAGTCATTTTGATACACACCAACTCAAAGCTTTGTTTAGGCAACATCCCCTGGCAACCAATTGCTCTGTTTGCAACATAAAGGATTTCCATAGCGCCTAATATGTACTCTGACTGTTGTTATGCAATATAGTCATAGTCATAGTCATACTTTATTGATCCCGGGAGAAATTAGTTTTCGTTACAGTTGCACCATAAATAATTAAATAGTAATAAAACAATAAATAATTAAATAGTAATATGTAAATTATGCCAGGAAATAAGTCCAGGACCAGCCTATTGGCTCAGGGAGGAGCTGTAAAGTTTGATGGCCACAAGCAGGAATGACTTCCTATGACGCTCTGTGTTGCATCTCGGTGGAATGAGTCTCTGGCTGAATGTACTCCTGTGCCCAACCAGTACATTATGTAGTGGATGGGAGACATTGTCCAAGATGGCATGCAACTTGGACAGCATCCTTTTTTCAGAAAACACCGTCAGAGAGTCCAGTTCCATCCCCACAACATCACTGGCCTTACGAATGAGTTTGCTGATTCTGTTGGTGTCTGCCACCCTCAGCCTGCTGCCCAGCACACAACAGCAAACATGATAGCACTGGCCACCACAGACTCGTAGAACATCCTCAGCATCGTCCCGCAGATGTTAAAGGACCTCAGTCTCCTCAGGAAATAGAGATAGCTCTGACCCCTCTTGTAAACAGCCTCAGTATTCTTTGACCAGTCCAGTTTATTGTCAATTCATATCCCCAGGTATTTGTAATCCTCCACCATGTCCACACTGACCCCCTGGATGGAAACAGGGGTCACCGGTGCCTTAGCTCACCTCAGGTCTACCACCAGCTCCTTAGTCTTTTTCACATTAAGCTGCAGATAATTCTGCTCACACCATGTGACAAAGTTTCCTACCGTAGCCCTGTACTCAGCCTCATCTCCCTTGCTGTTGCACCCAGCTATGGCAGAGTCATCAGAAAACTTCTGAAGATGACAAGACTCTGTGCAGTAGTTGAAGTCCGAGGTGTAAATGGTGAAGAGAAAGTGAGACAAGACAGTCCCCTGTGGAGTCCCAGTGCTCCTTGATATATGTCTTGATATATGTTCCTGGTAATCAACTTGTGATCAGAAATTCAATAATCCATCAGTGGTTACCTCCAAAGCAGAAACAGGACTTACTTACACATCAAGAGCAATGAGACAGGTCAAAGTTCTCTGTTATAATGGACCCTTGCAAAGGTATGCGAGCACCTCTCTAATCTATCCTGGATCAGAGTGTGGCATAGCCCTGGCAAGCTGGCCCACGGCCACTCCTTGTGCCCTCTCCAGGGGACACCTGAAATTGCAAGAGAAATGAGTGAACTTATGCATCATAAAGCCTCATGAATTCAGAGGTACTCACAACAGTGGCCTAGATCTGGATTTCCAGAAACACAGCATATTGTATTTAATATTTTGGTAATACTTGAGTGGTATTGTAAATATATTGCTTGATTTAGCATTTTGTGTTCCTTACACAATTATGGGTTCTGACTAGCAAGGCTTTTCAAGCTGAGCCCAGTGTGGATCTCACCCAGTTATGACACATTTGCGGTTAGTTCAGACTGGCATCAGGAAGGCTGTCCTGTTTTCATTGCTCCCTAGGCAAACAGTTCATGCTCAAAACCCCTCTCTGGGACGTTTTACCTATTATACATGCTTTCATGCATTGTGATTTTACTGTTTATATTTGTGGAACTCGTCTTGCATGTCCCTGACCTTTTAAAATTAATTTCATGGTACATACCATTACTGGCAAAGTCAAAGTAAGTTTATTACCAAGGTGTGTATCTGTCACCATACTCCACCTTGAGATTTATTTTCTTGCAGGCATTTACAGAAAAATAAAGAAACAAAAGAATTTCTGAAAAACCAATAGATAAAAAGACTAGCAACACACACAAAATGCTGGTGAACGCAGCAGGCCAGGCAGCATCCATAGGAAGAAGCACAGTCGACGTTTCAGGCCGAGACCCTTCGTCAGGACTAACTCACTGACTGACAAACAATGTGCAAATGAAGACAAACTGTGTAAATAATATAAAGTAAGTACTATTGAGAACATGAATTCTAGAGTACATGAGAGTGAGTCTGCAGGTTGTGCAGTCACCCATCCTAATTCCCCCTTCAGAAGATGGTGTTAGAGACTTCTTGAACTGCCACTGTCTGTCTGATGATTGCACTCTCACGGTTCTGGTGCCTGAGGAGTCACTGATGAATGAACAGCAACACTTCTGCATTTTAGGATATTAAGCAAATTAGAGGGGAACTTACAGTTCTGTCGTCATTATGTGCAGTCACACTTGTCCTTTTTGGGCACCGGTGGCATCTCAGCTGATTGAGAACCTAGGTTGAATAAGCACAGTGCATTTTGTAGAAGGCACCAAGCAGACATGGAGTGTCACTGCAGGAGGGAGTGAATACTTAGAGTGGCACTCAGCCCAGACGAATGCTTTGTCTAGCATCTTTTGAGTCTTGCTGAAGACCGGAATTGAAAATGGTATTGGTTTATTACTGTCACATGCGCCGAGATACAGTGAAAAACTTGTCTTGCGTATTGATCAATTTTTTTATGGAATGCACAAGGTAAAACCATAACAGAATGCAGAATAAAGTGAAACAGCTACAGAGAAAGTTCAGTACAGGTAGGCAACAAGGTGCAGGATCACAAGGGGTAGATTATAAGGTCAAGGGTCCATCTCACCGTACTAGGGAACCATTTAATAGTCTTATAACAGGGGGATAGAAGGTTGAGCCTGGTGTTACCTGTTTCCAGGCTTTTGCATCTTCTGCCCGGGTGGGGTGGGGAGGGTGAGTTAGAGAATTCTGGAGTAGATGGGGTATTTGAATGTGCTGGCAGCTTTACTGAGACATATTTGATTTTGTTCCTGATATGCCTTGTAGTGGGTGGAAAGTCTTTGTGGAATCATAAAGCAAGTAACACATCATGGGTTGTCCTTTCCTTAGGCATTCCCTTAGGTTCTGTGGCTGCTGAGGGGACTAAAGAGAGAAATCTGGGGACTGTAGTCTCCTCCACAGACAGAGCAGGTGAGTGTTTGTGTAGGTAGTGGTGGTGCTTTCCTTCTACCACTGGGGAAGGGCTTCCATGTTTCCCCTTAGATGCACTTGAGGTTCTTAATACCACCTTGACGGTCATGGGCCAGAAGTTCCCAGTCAGAAGGAACATTGCATTTCTCCTTTCTGTCTGTTTGGTAATCTCTTCTCTGGACAATGGGTATACCCCCTCTGACTCAGAGTGTCACTGCTGGGAGGCTCAGTGATGGTTGTGTCATTGAATGCCAAGATCAGGTACAGTTTCGAGATTCTCACAGCCACTCTTCCTGAATGGTCTCACAGCCTCATTCAATTTAGTTAATCTCTTCATTATTTTTGACGGTTGCACCTAATAACCAGGTCAACAAAAACATTCTATCTGCTGGTACAGTTAATTTACCAAAGTAGCAGACTAATAATGAAAATGGTAGAATAATGATTGCTTATGAGGAAGCCTGGACAAATAATACCTCCATACAGATGAGAAATTTGAGATTCACTTGATTAAATCTTTTTCATGCTGCATTAGCAGGAGGAAAGAAATTGTTGACCGTTCCGATCAAAGGTAACAGAAACAAGATGCTGAAGGATCTCAGCAGGTCCGACAGCAATCTATAGAGGGAATTGAACAGTTGACATTTTGAGCTGAGACCCTTCATCAGGACTCAGGTCAGAGATGTTACCTGACTTGCTCAAAATGTCCAGCATCTGCAGAATCTCTTGTATCTCTGTTTCAACTCAAACCCCTGCATCGGATCTGAGAGTGGAGAGGTGAGATGGCCAACAGAGAGAGAAGAAGAGGAGTGGTGAGAAGGGATTCCAAGGCAACTGGTGGACTGAGGAGGGGTGTAAGATGACATATGGAGTGAGGTAGGGGAGGTGAGCAGAGGATGGGGTTGGAAGACTGTGGCAGGTGAATGATAGATGGAGACAAGCAAAGGGAAAAAGGAGACAAAGCAATGGATATCTCAGGGAGCAAGGTGGAAAAGGGGAGTGTGAAGGTGAGTGACAGCTGCAGGAGGGGGATATGAAGGAACTGATTTGGATTAGCAAAGGAGATGAGAATGGAAACCAGGAGGAGAGGTGAATGACAACTGGAACCAGATGGTGGAATCTGTGCGTGAAATGGCCGGATGGATCAGAAGAAGGAAGCAGATGAAGATTAGTGAAAGGGGTTAGGGAGAGAGTGGGAAAGGAGATAAAAATGGGAGAACTGGAAGATCCTTATGGCAGGTGGAATTTGATGCAGAGAAGTGTGAGGCATTGCACTTTGGTAGGACCAACCAGGGTAGGATTTACACAGTGAACAGTAGGGCACTGAGGAGTGTGGTAGACCAAAGGGATTTGGGAATAATTGATTGAAAGTGGTGCCACAGTTAGTTAGAGTATTAAAGAAAGTTTTTGGCACATTGACCTTCGTAAATCAAAGTATTGAGTACAGGAGTTGGGATGTTATGTTGAAATTGTATAAGTTGTTAGTGAGGTGTAATTTGGAGTATTGTGTGCAGTTTTGGTCACCTACATACAGGAAAGATGTAAATAAGGCTGAAATAGTACAGAGGAAACTTACAAGGATGTTGCCAGGTCTGGAGGACCTGAGCTATAAGGAAAGATTGAATAGGTTAGGACTTTATTCCTTGGAACATGGAAGATTGAGGAAAGGTTTGATAGAGGTTACAAAATTATGAGGGGTATAAACAGGGTGAATGCAAGCAGGCTTTTTCCATGGAGGTTGGGTGGGGGCTACAGCTAGACGTTATAGATCAAGGGTGAAAGGTGAAAAGTTTAAGGGGATCATGAAAGTAAATTTCTTTACTCAGAGGTTGTAAAAGTGTGAAACAAGCTGTCAGGGCAGTTGCTACACGTGAGCTTGATTTCCACATTTCAGAGAAGTTTGGAGAGGTGCGTGGATGGTAGGGGTATGGAGGGCTATGGTCCCAGTGCAGGTCGATGGGAGTAGGCAGTTTGAATGGTTCAGATGGGCCAAAGGGCCTGGTTCTGTGCTAAATTTTTCTATGACTCTTTTTTCTATCAGAAGAGAAGGGAGGAGAAGAAAGGTGTGGTGGGTAAAGAGGTTAAAAAAAAAGGGGGAAAAGGGAGCTTACCTAATTGAAAAACTTAATATTCATGCCATTGGGTTGTAGACAACCCAGGCAGAATACAAGGTGCTGCTCCTGCCAGGAGGAAGATCCTCAGCAGATAGCAACCACGTCCGAATCCTTTCCTGCCACTCCCCTTCTTCACTCTCAGTCCTGATAGAGGGTTCCACTCGTGGCAATTTCTTTTGTCTCACAGACGTTGTTTGACCCTCTGGGTTCCTCCAGCAGATTGTCTGTTGCTCCATTTCCCAGCATCTGCAGTCTATCTTTTTGAAGTGCTGAATTGGAAGGTGAGAGGCAAATTAGGTAGCACAGTATAATTAAAATCAATCTGATTAAGCAGAAAGCTCCTCACAATTTTGCCTCCCACTGAGTACGAAGTAGTGTTTGGAGGCCTAGCTTCTCCAATCCAAAATATTCCCACAGGAATTCCTCAGAGCCATGACCAAGGTCCAGACATCTCACAGTGGAGCTGCTCACTCATGTTTGATCAGCGTCCAATTCCATTCCCGAGTCGCCAGGTAATGGAAATAAAAATAGTAGCCGATGTAGGAAATCTGAAATAAAAACAGAATATGTTACAAACACTCGGCAGGGAAATACAATTAATATTTAGGCCAATCATCAGAAAGATGTTTGAGCTGAAATGATTTTTCTGTTTCTCTCTCCACATGTTGCCTGGCCTGCTGAGTGTTTCCAGCATCTTCTCTTTTACATACTCAGCTATTGCCCATGTGTATCACGTCCTGTGCAGTGTTGCAGTAAGTAAAGGGTTCTGCCTTACACATGTCAGGCAATGAACGCCTCCACCGAAAGAAAGCAAAACCCGCCTCCCTTTAATAAAAACATTGCCGAATCCATCGCCATCAATCCCTTGAGGATAAACTGCTTCCAGAAACTCAGCTGTACCATCAGCTACATAAACAAAATACCTGAAAGAATAGGTTGGAAATATGACCTTGTCAAAAAAAATTAGTAACTCTAAAAGCATCTTTAAAGTGTTGAAGATTAAGAGTAATAAACCACACACTTATAAACAATTAAATATTTAAATTCATTTAATTAACACAAATATAAAGCTTTACTTACCTTTGTCACGGCATCCGGTTTTGCCCACTGATTACTGTATTTGCAGCAGTCCAGCCTGGTGTGAGATCAGTAAACCACTCACTCAGCTTACAATTGGGAACTGTGTGGAAGAGGATTCCATCCTGTCACATGATCTCATTGAATGATAAAAATCATAAAGTCAATAACTGAAAAGGAATGACTGCAGAGGCTGGAAATCGGAAATAAAATCAGAAAGTTCTAGAAATACTCAGCGTGCCAAGCAACACCTGGAGAGAGAAACTGAGTTAATGTTTGAAGTCGGTGACCCTTCCTCAGAAGAGTTAGGGCTGCTATGGCCGCCATGGCTTGCCACGGCAACGTCCTGTGCCTTTTGAATTACCAGTTAAGTCACACTGTCTCTTCATTTTGTCTCTGACCCAAAATACTAATTTCCATCACAGATAATTCTGACCTGGAGAGTTAAAGTATTTTCTGTACTTTTCACTTCAGACATCCAACACCTGCAGTACTTGCTTTTAGATTGCTGCATTTGTTTCCTTGAGTGGCATTTTAATATTAAATTGCTGTATGCAGTGGTGTGTAGTAAGTAGAACATAGAAAAAATACGGCACAGTGCGGGCTCTACTGCCCACAATGTTGTGCCGACATTTTAACATACTCTAAGATCAATCTAACCCTTCTCTCCCACATAGCCTTTCATTTTCTTTCATTCATGAGCCTATCTAAGAACCTCTTAAATGCCCATAATCTATCTGCCTCTACCTCTGCCCGTTAGTACAATCCATGCACCTACCACTCTCTGTGCAACACGACTTAACTCTGACATCCCTCTATATTTTCCTCCAATCACTTTAAAATTATGCCCTCTAGTATCAGTGCTTTCCACCCTGGGAAAACAGTGCTGGGTGTCCACTCTATCTCTGTCTCTTACCATCCTATACATCAAGTCATCGCTTATCTTCCTTCACTCCAAAGATGAAAGCCCTATTCAAGAGACACACTGCAGATGCTGGAAATCAAAGTAATACACACAAAATGCTGGAGGAGCTCAGCAAGCCAGGCTACATCTATGAAGAAGAGTAAGCTGTTGATATTTTGGGCCGAAACCTTTCATCAGGAGGGCCGTAGATCACTCAACCTTTCCTCATAAGACATGCTCTCTAATTCAGGCAGCATCCTGGAAAATCTCCTCTTCATTCTCTCTAAAGCTTCCACATCCTTCTTATAATGAGTCGACCGGAACTGAACACAATATTGCAAGCATTGTTTAACCAGTTCTCTAGAGCTGCAACATTACTTCACAGCTCTTGATCAACAGATAGTTGCAAACAATAAGAACTCACAGATTGCAAGTGAGCTGAAATGCTAGTTAAACAGGTTATTTTTTCAGCGTTGTTTTCAGAGGTGGAATTTTGATGAGGAATCAAGAAGACCTGAGCTATGAAGTATTGTTTTACATCCATTTGAACAGTGAAGGCTCCAATGTGCAATCATATGCAAGAGACAGCAATATTAACTCCAGAAGTGATAGCCCAGACTCCATACTCAGTTCTGGCTGAGATGAAAGTTCTGTGGAACTCAAGCATCCAAAGTTGGATGGAATCTGAGCAGTGAGAAGGGGCACAGATATGAAATCAGAAATCTCATTCACTTTTTCCTGTTCCATGTGGATCATGGATAAGTGGGCCCAAACATGTTTATGAGAATAGCAGTCTTTGAGGGTGATATTTCAGCTTTATTCTTAATGTATTCTATCAGTGGTATTAGTGGAGCTTTTAAAATTAACCTGCCTTACCAAGTTATTATTACCAGCTTAATATGTGGCATTAGCATAAGAACTGTTAGGATGGGAAACAGCTTCTTCCCCAGGCCATAAAACTCTTGCATTCCCTACCACCTCCTAGGTCTCACCATGTATGAAGCGGGCATAGCATTATACTGTTTAACTTGTGTTGTAAATGCAGCTTATTATTTGTTAATTTATTTGTGGTGACATTACTTTATGTGCTACATGTATGTTGTATGTACTGCGTGTGCTCCTTGGTCCAGAGGAATGTTGTTTCATTTAGCACAGGGGTCCATGGGCTCCTCAGTTAAAGGTAGGAGCCCACAGTATAAAAAAGGTTGGGAACCCCTGGTTTAGTGGTGTACATGAATGAGGTTGAAATGACAATAAACTTGAACATGAACTTGGAATTGAACCACATTCCGCATATGTTTGTTGTTCACTCTGCTTCAAAGTTGAAAGTAAATTTATTATCAAAGTATGTATATATTATCTTGAGATTCATTACCTTGCAGGTATTTACAGGAAAAAAGAAAAACAGTAGATTTTTGGGAAAAACTATGCATTAGCAAAGACCAACAGCCCAGTGTGCAGAAATAGACAAGCTGTACAAAAGAAATACTGAGAGCATGAGCTGGAAAGAGTCCTTGAAAGAGAGTCTATAGGTTGCAGAATCACTTCAGTGTAGTGGAGAATGAAGTTACCCACACCAGTTCGGGAGCCTGGTGGTTGTAGCGTAAAAAATGTCCCTAAACCTGAGGTTTCTGTACCTCCTACCCCATGATAGAAGTGAAAGAGACCATAGCCTGGATGGTGGGGATCCTTGATGATGGATGCTGCTTTCTTTTGGCAGCGCTCCATGTAAATGTACTCAATGGTGGAGAGGGCTTCCCCTGTGATAGGCTGGGCTGTATCCACCACTTTCTGTAGACTCTTCTGTTCCTGGGCCTTGATGTTTCTGTACCAGGTCATGATACAACTAGTCTGAAAACTCTCCACTGTGCAGCTAAAAAAGTTCATTGAAGTTTTCATGACATGCCAAATCTGCACCTATTTCTAGGGAAGTATTGGCACTGTTGTGCCTTCTTTGTGATGACACGTTTGTGCTGGTCCCAAGCCAGATCCTCTAAAATGCTGACTTCAAGGAATTTAAAATGACTGACACTCTCCACTTCCAATCCCCTAAAGGGGACTGTCTCATGGACAACTAGCTTCTTCCTCCTGTAGTCAAAAATCAATTCTTTGGTTTTGCTGATGCTGAGGGAGAGGTTGTTGTGACACCACTGAACCATATTTGCAATCTCCCTCCTATATACCTATATGCTTTTCCTCGATTAAGTGAACTTGTATTATTTACCTTAGTGCTAGTTATCCTGGTTACTCTGAAGGTCTGGGCTTGTTTCACACTCTGGTTCTGTACAGTATGAGCCCCATTTTGTCACCCATGTCTCTTATTTGCTTCCACCAGCAGTGATGCATGGGAAAAATAGAAGAAATGCCAAAACAAACAGCTTGCCCTCAAAATAACTTCCAGGTGCCACCACAAGTAGAACCAGTTGTTGCTGGTAATATGCAAAAAAGCTCAGCCCCTTATGATTCAAAAAGTCTGGCGGGTTGATTGGAACAGTATTGCCTAACAGGTGTTTTATGAGCTGTTACAAAAAAATAAGTAACCTCTGGATAAAACATCCATTGAATGCAATGGGCTATTATAAATAGACAGTATCACTGACTGCTGTTCATTTCTGCTCACACAGAGATTATTTTGGATTTTATCAATTCACAAATGCAAATTCTTTGACACACCCAGGAAAGTCTGTAGTCCTTTTTTAGTGGTAATGCAGTGATAGATACAAAGGTCCCTGCAAGGTTTATTCTGGAAGCACTATACAGAGATTATTTAAAAAAGGAAAAATTTGCAGCATAGTATATGCATAATTCAAAACTTTCTTGGACACTGCATTTTAAGATATCAAGTTTCATCACATCTTAATCCCATACTTATCAGGAAATGAACTGATGACAGAGTATTATTCTGTGCCATCAGCTAACAAGGTGTATCTCAGAATATGTGTTTGTGCCTCTACCAGGTTTTCACCTTGCCACAGTACTAAGACAACTCACAAGGTCACAAATAATGTCCATTCTTTGCTGTTGTGGAGCCGGTGACCCTGCAGTTACCTGGTTTAATGCCTGGCCAGAGAAACACCATCTTCATCTGCTCTTCTCCATCTGCTCTTACACCACTACCTCCATTGACCCCATGGATCTGAGCTTTGGTCCCACCTGTTATCATAAGGACTACCAAGTACCATTCACCTACCACTTCCTGTGTTTGTTGACACTTGCTTAATAATGTTTTAATTTTAAATTTGTGTCTTTATTTTCAAATCATTTGATAACATCACAAATCACAACCTTTGTAATCTCCTACAGTCTGACAAACCACTGGAAGTAACAGTGCTCCGCTAGATCAGAGAATGTCATTGGCAGTCATATTGTCCACTGTCTTCACTCTAATCTCTAACAAACGCTTCCCTAAACCATTTTGCCTCCCTCTTAAGATTTTACGATCCTCGACAATCCTCCTTATTAGTGTTCTCTTACATCTTCTGCAGCCTGATGGTAAATTTTGTTTGACAAAATTTGCCTGAGGCATCTTTGCACGGAAGAAATACAAGCTGGTTTTGTGGAAATGTTCTTTGATATAAAGGTGGGTAGAAAATCTCTCAAATCTAACTAAATCACCTAAAGGTTTATAGTTCTGGATCACATGAAAGAAACTGAAATATTGAATATCCTGTTCACTGGCTTCAATTAAACTTAACTGAAAGGACTAATGTTAACTGTGGATGACAAGAAGCTGCAGATCTCCAAACTAATTTACAGAACTATGTAGGTCTTTTAAAAATCTGTCTGTGGTCTCAATAAAACCAAGTTTTGCCCATTTTCCACCCCCCCCCCCATATAAGTTTTATCAGGTTTCAAATGTTAGTTGAAGGGCTCACAAAATCTACCCAACACTGGAGCTCCACAGGATATTAATAACCTGACTTATGAAAATCCAACTTTATGCAAATTCACATAAGCATTTTTAAAGTACTTTTCAAGTAAGTAATAATGATGAACTATTTCATGGTACTCACGTAAATGTAGAGAGAAACGCAATGGGTAGCTATGGAAAACAAATATTTCTGACTTATGGAGAAAATAGCTTATGGGCAGTTTTCAGGAAGAGCAAATGATTTAACCCAAGGACTGCCTTATATTGCCACATATATCACTGAACCACTGAGGGAGAACAGTTTTGTTAGAAATACTGTTAAGAGGATCTTTATATCTAATTTGTTAAGATGAAGCAGTCGATCTTACAGTGCTCTTTAGATTCAGAATCAGAATCAGGTTTATTATCACCGACGTGACGTGAAATTTGTTAACTTAGCAGCAGCAGTTCAATGCAATACATAATCCAGTAGAGAGAGAAAAAAATAATAATAAAGAAAACATAATAATAAATAAACAAGTAAATCAATTATGTATATTGAATAGATTATTAAAAATGTGCAAAAAAACCCAGAAATACTGTATATTTTAAAAAGTGAGGTGGTGTCTTTGCACGTACGTATTTATTTGGGTAAAGATGCTCGTCCCTCTCAAGGTGACACAGTTATTGCAACAGATGCAAGTACTATTTAAACCTTAGTTCAATTAAGCATCCCAAAGATGTGCCAGAAGGACACCAGAGTGTTGAATGTTACATGCTTAAGTGTGAAGTGATTCATTTCGGTAGGTCAAATTTGAAGACAGGATATGATATTAATGGTAAGACTCTTGGCAGTGGGGGGGAATCAGTGAGATCTTGGGGTCCATGTCCATAGGACACTCAAGGCTGCTGTGCAGGTTGACAGTGTTGTTAAGAAAGCATATGGTGTGCTGGCCTTCATCAACCTTGGGATTGAGTTCAAGAGCCGTGAAGAAATGTTACAACTATATAAGTTGTAACACACGCACGTCTGCTCTCACTCCATCCTCCCGCCACTCCACTAGGAATAGGGTTCCCCTTGTCCTCACCTACCACCACACCAGCCTCTGGGTCCAACATATTATTCTCCGTAACTTCCGCCACCTCCAACGGGATCCCACCACTAAGCACATCTTCCCGCCCCCCCCCCCGTTTTCCGCAGGGATAGCTCCCTACGCGGCTCCCTTGTCCATTCGTCCCCCCATCCCTCCCCACCAATCTCCCCCTTGGCACTTATCCTTGTAAGCGGAACAAGTGCTACTCATGCCCTTACACTTCCTCCCTTACCGCCATTCAGGGCCTCAGACAGTCCTTCCAGGTGAGGCGACACTTCACCTGTGAGTCGGCTGGGGTGATATACTGTGTCCGGTGCTCCCAATGTGGCCTTCTATATATTGGCGAGACCCGACGCAGACTGGGAGATCGTTTCGCTGAACACCTACGCTCTGTCCGCCAAAGAAAGCAGGATCTCCCAGTGGCCACACATTTTAATTCCATGTCCCATTCCCATTCTGATATGTCTATCCACGGCCTCCTCTACTGTAAAGATGAAGCCACACTCAGGTTGGAGGAACAACACCTTATATTCCGTCTGGGTAGCCTCCAACCTGATGGCATGAACATCGACTTCTCTAACTTCAGTTAATGCCCCACCTCCCCTCGTACCCCATCTGTTATTTATTTATATACACACATTCTTTCTCTCTCTCTTCTTTTTCTCCCTCTGTCCCTCTGAATATACCCCTTGCCCATCCACTGGGTTCCCCCCCCTTTTCTTTCTCCCTGGGCCTCCTGTCCCATAATCCTTTCATATCCCTTTTGCCAATCACCTGTCCAGCTCTTGTCTCCATCCCTTCCCCTTCTGTCTTCTCCTATCATTTTGGATCTCCCCCTCCCCTTCCCACTTTCAAATCTCTTTACTAGCTCTTCTTTCAGTTAGTCCTGACAAAGGGTCTCAGCCTGAAACGTCGACTGTACCTCTTCCTAGAGATGTTGCCTGGCCTGCTGCGTTCACCAGCAACTTTGATGTGTGTTGCAACTATATAAGACCTTAGTTAGACCCCACTTGGAGAACTGTGTTCAGTTCTGATCAACTCACTACAGGAAGGATGTGGATACTATAGAGGGAGTGCAGAAGAGATTTACAGGGATGATGCCTGGATTGGAGAGCATGCCTTATGAGAATAGGTTGAATGAACTTGGCCTTTTCTCATTGGCCGACAGAGGATGAGAGGTGACCTCATAAGAAGGTGAGAGGCATTGATCGTGTGGATAGCCAGAGGCTTTTTCCCAGGCTGAAATGGCTAACATGAGGAAGCATAGTTTTAAGGGGCTTGGAAGTTGGTACAAAGGAGATGTCAGAGGTAAGTTTTTCACACAGAGAGTGGTGGGTGCGTGGAATGCACTACCAGCGTAGGTAGTAGAGGTGGATACAATGAGGTCTTATTAGAGACTCTTAGATAGGTACATGGAGCTTAGAAAAATAGTGGGCTATGCGGATGGGAAATTCTAGGAAGTTTCTAGAGCAGGTTACGTGGTTGGCACAACATTGTGGGCCTGTAGTGTGCTGCAGATTTCTATGTTGCAATGCAAACTGGCAAACACAGGTACTAGTTCTTCACACAGAGCCATTTTAGCGCACCTTGTGAATCACAGGAGAATTTCTAGGATGCCAGGTTGAGTTTTTCCTTCAGTCTTTTGACAATCTACCTTTATAAAGTGAACAGCATTGATGTGGTGGATGCCCATCCAAGCATAACACTGGGTCAGAAATATCCAGAAATTATTTTGGTTCTGTTCAGAATAGCTGTTGGAAATTGAAATATTACATCTGGTTTAGTGGTCTGATCTTGCACAGTTTGTGGCCATGTTGTATCTCTCCAGGCTCTGCTGGATACCGATGCTGTGTCCATGACAACAGTAATTTGTTCCATTCCTTAACATTAACTACCTGTATTTTGATATTTGTTTTCAAAAGAAAACATGTGAAAGTTTCAATTGAGCTGGAGGAAGTGCAGTGGAACAGCATTTTGGCCTGATCCTTTCCACTGCTTGACAGTCCATCTTCAGCTCAGATGCTTTTCCCACCTAATCCTTCACCACCCTACTCCACTCCTGATCATTCCCCCCATCCCAGATAGACCCTTTCCATAACTTCCTGACACAGTGCCCTCAACCACTTATACCACTGTGTTGGCCTGCTGCCTGAGGCTTTGTAGTATCTGTGCAGCTAGGCCCTCGGACTCCAGTCAGTAGGCCAGCAGGGCTTCTCACCTCTGAGGTTCTGCTGGTGTCCTGGAGAAAAAGCTTGTAACACCCACTGCTGGGGGGGCTTTCCATCATCGACTTGTAACCTAGATTCTATCTCTATAAGCTCTCATTTTGATTTTTTTTTCTGTGAGCGGAGAACAGGAGGTCATACTGTGAAGTTTGCTTAATAAGGCTGACAGCTGCACATCAAGTGGGCTCTTCTGTGCTCCTCTTATCCATCCTGACACTCAGAATGCTCCATCATCCTGAATGGTGTCTACTTAGTTGTATTTTCCAACTTCTTCCCTATGATAAAAAGAACTACTGATGATATTAAAATGTAGATTTAAATTTTCAAAAAGGCTATAGATACTGGAAATCTAAATTAAAAACAGAGAATATTGGAAATGCTCAGTAGATCAGGCCCCATCAGGGGGAAGAGAAGCAGAGCTAAAGTTTCTGTCATAAAGCATTAGCTATGTTTCTCTTTCCACTCATGCGGCCTGTCCTGTTGATTTTTCCATCCTTTCCTGTTTTTATTCTAAAGGTAGCCTTGGAAGCCTGTTGTAGAGGATTATCATAATTTATTCTAATTTACCTAATGCTCTGGAGATAAATTAGGTGAAGCACAAGAGGGTGCAGATCTGTAACCTGGAGCGTAATGCAAACTGCGGGAGGAACTCATGACGCAGGGACTCAACCCAAAACATTGACCATCCATTTGTCTCCACAGATGGTGCATGATTTGCAGTAGTTTGTTCTTTGTAGTAGGTTAGGTGAGTGAAAAAGGATATAGTGCTTTCCTGGCAAATAAACTCTTCTTGGGCTGAAATAAACTCTCCATACCCAGCTGGAAGCCCGAGAAGAGTTTAAGAACTGGAAGAGGACTACCCTTCTGTCTCCATGGGTGATGCCTGCCCAGCCGTTTATTTTTGCTCCACATTCCAGCATTTCCAGTCTACTGCGTCTCCCATCATTGTAGTACATTCCCTGTATATTTATTATTTGACCAAATAGTTCCTGTGTATAATTAACGTATGGGCTTTGAGCCACCAACCCACTGGCCGATGTCAATAAACACTGCTGGCAATGTGCTTGATTAGTTTTATTATGCACACTTCTATGCTTGAAGTGGGGAGGTGAAGATCAGTCAAAGTTTTTGTAGCTGATCCTGGTCCAGTACCTCTGCTGGAAGGAATGCATCCATGCATGCCAAGCTTAACTTTAGACTGGGATGGTCTCCCCTGAACTCTCCTCATATATTCCCTCCCTGATCATCAAAGCAAGTATTTGCATTTCCATGATATGAATTTTGACTTCAGGTTGCCTCAAAGTGATTTGCATAAAGTTATAGAATCAGAGAGTACTACAGGAGGGAGACAGGCCCTTCAGCCCTTCCAGACAATGTTGAACTATTGTCCTGCCTATTCCTATCAACCCGCACTTGGACCATAGCCCTTCGTGTCTTGTCTTTTATGTTATTTATTACAGATTAATCCATTACAGTGCTGTACATGAGTACTACAGGGTAAACCAATAATAGAGTGCAGAATAAAGTGTTACAGCTACAGAGAAAATGCAGTGCAGAGACAATAAGGCACAAGGCCACACCGAGTTACAACGTGAAGTCAAGAGTGCATCTTATTGCACTAGGGAACCATCAATAATCATATTACATTGGATAGTAGCTATCCTTGAGGCTGGTATTACATGATTTCAGGCTACCGTATCTACTGCCTGATGGAAAAAGAGAGAGAAGACATAATGTTTGGGGTGGGTGGGGTCTTTGATTTTGCTGTATAGATGACTGCATGGACAGAAGACTGGTTACCATGATGTTGTTGAGATGTGTGTACAACACTCTGTAGTTTCTTGCCGTCAAAGGTAGAGCAATTGCCATACCAAGCAATAACGCATTCAGGTAATATGCTTTCGATAGCGCACTGTTAAAAATTGACAAAGGTCGAAAGAGACATACCAAATTTATTTTTCCTCCAGAGGAA
Source organism: Mobula birostris (assembly GCF_030028105.1). NCBI lineage: Eukaryota > Metazoa > Chordata > Chondrichthyes > Myliobatiformes > Myliobatidae > Mobula > Mobula birostris. Next base: position 31,919,040 of record NC_092377.1, read on the forward strand.
GCAGAGTGCTGGTGAGCTTTCTTAGCTGTGGCTTCAGTGTGGTTGAACCAAACAGGTTATTGGTGATGTTGGCTCCCAAGAACTTGAAGCTCTCAACCCTCTCAACTTCTGCACCATTGAGGCAAACAGGAGCACAGGCCTTGCCAGTGTTGTAGAAGTCAATGACCAGCTCTTTCTTGCTGGCACTGAGGGAAAGGTATTGTCATGACGCCATATTATAGGCTTTCTATTCAACTTGTACCCCAACTCATTGCTAATTGAGTGGCCCACTACCATAGTATAAGTTGTGTATTTAATGTTTCATCATATTTAAGGAATATCATAAATATATTGTTTGATCAAACATTCTTTGTTTGTTTACATAATTCATAATGGGTTATATGTAAAGGTCCCTGAATGCCATACTTCATTATGCCACCAGTCAAAAGTGCACCCCTTACTAAAGTAAAAACGAAGTCCACATGTTTATCCCCAGGCTTTCATGTCTTTCTTTCCATTAGTTTTATGTTTTGGAGCTACAAGACATAATAGTGGTGACAAGGTGGTTTTAAAATGAACCCAATATGACGACCAGAAGTGATCAGCAAATTAATTAAAATGAATTTGGACAGTGGCTTGGCTGTTTCAGTTATTCTACAAAATAAGTTTGAGCAGCATTTCAAAGATTCTAAATTGAAGCCTGCACATATCCAGCTAATAACTTAAACTTGAGAAAAGATAGTTCCTTGGGAATGACATTCATAACAGTCAACCAGCCATATTGGGCTTATATGTTGAAGCGCAGAGAGATGTTTGATTTTTTTTTAAGTGCAACACCTGCCTCTTTTGGAGTTAAAATAAAAGGAAGAAAATGGACAAGATTCAAGGGTTCATAGTCAGTGAGTACTGGGTGATAGTAACAATAAATTAAAAAAAGCAGAAATGGCTGGCTACCTCAGAAAGATAGACTCGTTCGATTGCATGAAGGGTAACTGGGGGATACATACTGAATGAATAGAGCAGTATTTTGAAGCAAATGAAATAGCTAATGAGAAATGAGCGCTGGTTTTCCTGAGTGTAATTGATGGAAGAGTATATAGTTTGCTTAGAAGCTTGACTGCTCCAACCAAACCAGCCAAAATTAGCTTTGCTTGTATCATGAAAGTAATTCAGGAACATTTAGAACCGAAACCATTGTTAATTGCAGAAAGCTTTAAATTTCACAAGTGGAGTCAAAAGGAAGGGGAGTACGTTCCAGCTTACATGGCTGAATTACATGTCTGAGTATTGGAAGTTCAGTGATGGGCTCAATGATGCACTGAGAGCTTGCTTAGTTTGTATAATCTTGCAAAAAAGCTTTCAAAAGCAGGTCCTAACTGAGGAACAACTGATATTTAAAACAGCAGTTGGAATTGCTGTATCAGTGGAGGCGGTAGATACAGATGCAACTGAATTGTAGTCCAGAATGAAAGTGAGTGTGAACAGAATTGCAACGTCTAAACAGAAACCTGCCTGGCCAAACAAATTATGTTACCATTGTGACAGGGGCTCACGTGCACCAAACCAACATAGATTTAAAGGTGGAACTTGCAGAAAATGCAACAAAATAGGAACATAATAAGAGCATATCTGGAAGAAAAATAAATGGACTGCACAGGGAAGCGAAAAACATAAAAAATCAAAATACATTTTCATACAGGGCATTAATGGTGGGAGTGACACAGGACTGGATAATCTTCGGATTTATAATGCAAAAACTACCAAGTGACAAGCAATATAGCTTGTACCACAAGTGAATAGCAAGTTATTAATATGGAATTGGACACTAGCTCAGCTGTTTAAGTAATTCCACAAAATGAGTTTGAATGGCAATTCAAGGATACTGAAATGAAGCCTGCAGATATTCAGCTAATAACTTATGCTGGAGAAAAGATAATTCCTGTGGAAATGATATTTGTAACAGCAAAATACAACAACCAACAAGCTACATTGGGCTTGTGTGTGGTTAAAGATAGGAGAACGAGCATAGTCGGGCTATAATCGGCTGAGACAACTGCAACTTGATTGAAGATCTATCCACAATTTGTATACCACACCCCCTGCAATAGAGTCAACTAGAAGCAAATTAACAAAGGTACCTGATGATGCCACAGCAGTGATCAAGGGTGGCATATCAAGGGTAAAATAGTGTTAAATGAAAATGCCACACCCAAGTTTTGCAAAGCCTGTCCAGATCCTTAAACCATCCATGATAAAGTAGCCAGTGAGCTTGATCGGAGGGAGGCTGAAAGAATTCTTTCCAAGGTTGAGTGGAGCCGGTGGGCAACTCCAGTGGTCCCAGTACCCTAGAAAAATGAATCTGTCAGGGTCTGTGGTGATTTTAAGGTCATCATTGACCCAGTACTGAAAGTAGGTTAATAGCCTCTGCCCAGGATAGAAGATTTCTTTGTATAGCTTTCTGGAGGGAAATTCTTCAGCAAAGTGTACTTAGCTGAGACCTGCCTTGAGATGGAGGTGGCAGAAATGCCCAAAGTCTTTCTCACTATAAACATTTATAAGGGGCTTTACTGCTATAATAGGTTTATTTCTGAAATAGTATCTGCATCTGCACTCTGACAGAAAGCGACAGACTAGGTGCTGAAAGGCTACCCAGGCACTCAGTCTTACCTGGATGACATCATTGTTACCGGTAATGATGACAAGGATCACCTCCAAAATCTCAAGACGGTGTTAAAAAGATTAGAAGATTATGGATTCAGAGCATGACACAACAAGTGTGAATTCTTTAAGCCAAGCATCACTTACTGTGGTCACACAATTGGTGCAGAAGAATTACATAAGTGTGCTGAGAAAACTCAAGCAGTGATGGATGCCCAAGACCAAAGGATGTGTCACACCTGTGGCCTATTTTAGGTTTGGTAATTACTACAACAGGTTGCTGCCAAACCTGGCTACTATGCTCCACCCATTGGCCCAAAGATGTACCAACTGGTAGGTTAATTGGTCATTATAAATTATTCTGTGATTAGGCTAGGATTAAATTGGGGGATTGCTGGGCAGAGTAGCTTGAAGGACTGGAAGGGCCTACTCCACATGGTATATCAATAAATATTAAATAAATATTTTAGTTGAGATGCATTCTATATTGAGTTGGAGTTTATACTAAGTAGGGAGAAGTTTTGTATATGTGTTGTGTATTTAATATTTCAGTAATATTTGATAATATTATAAATATATTGTTTGATTAAGCATTCATTGTTTGTTTACATAATTCATTACAGGTTCCATGTAAAAGTATGTGAATGGCATACGTTATCACGCCACCATGTCATAAGTGTGCACCTCGCTAAAAGTAAAAATGAAGTTGACACATTTATCACTGGGCTCCTGCGTCTTTCTTTCAATTAGTTTTATGCTTTGTAATTACAAAACGTAACAGTATCGTCTGCAAATTTATAGATGGAGCTCGAGCAGAATATGGAGACAGATTTCTGAGTAAACAAGGAGTAGAAAAGGGGGCTGAGGCTGCAGCTTTGTGGGGCACCAGTGTTGAGGATAATCAACCTGGTTGTTACTTATCCTTCCTGATTGTGGTCTGTTGGTCAGCAAGTCAAGGATCCAGTTGCAAAGAGAGATATTGAGTCCCAGGTCCAGGAGTTTGGAGATGAGTTTGCTCGTGATTATATTATTGGAGCTAGAGCTATCATCAACAAACAATAATCCAATGTTCATAGGTACCTTTATTGTACAGATCCTCCGGAGATGAACTTAGGGTCAGGAAAATAGCATCTGTTGCAGACCTGTTTTAGCATTAGGCAAATTGAAATAAATTAAAGTTGTCTGGGAGGCTGGAATTAGTGATAACTCCAGCCTCACAAAGAACTTCATGATGGTGGATGTCAGAGCCTCTGGATGGTCTTAATGAAGGCACATTATGTTGCTTCTCTTAGGTACTAGATGATAACCTCCAACTGAAGCAGGGAATGGTTAAAAAATTTTGTTGGGGTGAATGGTGCTATTCCAATCCCCTTCTGTTCAAAACATGCATAGAATGCATTAAGCTCTTTAAACGGTCCACATGTATGATAAGATGGAGTCTTGACCTCACGATCTACCTTGTTATGACCTTGCACTTTATTGTCTGGCTGCATTGCACTTTCTCTGTAATTGTAACATTTTATTCTGCATCCTGTCATTATTTATCTCGTTCTACCTCAACACACTGATGCAATGAAATGATACACATGCATAGCACGCAAAACAAAATTCTTCACGGCACCTCGGTGAATGTACATGTGACAATAAACCAATTTGCCAACTTAGGTAGCGAGATTAACTGGCAGGTAAATTACCTTGTCAGAAGGCAAAATGCTGCAGCTGCAGGAACTTCAAACTAAAAACAGAAAATGTGTATTGATCTTTGTTCATTAAATTTAAAATTACTTTAAACCCCCCTTTAAGTTTGTCATTCAAGCAAGTAGATACCTTATCAAAACAATTTTGCTCCATGTTTCACTCTGGAGGAAACCAGTGTCTGGATATGGCAAGCTGCACTACCATTCATGGCTTGGTTGCTTAGCAACCACTGGAAAATAGGCACAGGTGCTTCCTGGCATGATTTACATTGGCACAATGACATTTGCCTGGCATCAGTTGAATATCAATTATTGTTAGCTGGTGCAAAGCAGCCATTCCACAGTTACCTACAGAAATAGGCTGCTGTTGAAAGTGCTACATGCCTGTGAAAAATTTTAAAAAACGGAAATTGGTAACGCAAAACAAAAAGACAATATGCTAAAAACCTTCATTAAATCAGCCAGCATTTTTGGAGACAAGCATGGAGTTAACATGTTATTGGCCAGTGTCCTTTTATTGGTACTGGGAAATGTTAGAGTTTAAGACCATAAGATATAGGAGCAGAAGCAGGCCATTTGGCCCATTGAGTCTGCTCCACGGCTGATCCAATTCTTCCAGTCATCCCCACCCCCCCTGCCTTCTCCCCATACCCTTTAATGCCCTGGCTAATCAAGAACCTATCAATCTCTGCCTTAAATGCACCCAACGACTTGGCCTCCACAGCCGCTCGTGGCAACAAATTCCACAGATTTGCCACCCTCTGACTAAAGTAATTTCTCCACATATCTGTTCTAAATGGACGTCCTTCAATCCTGAAGTCATGCCCTCTTGTCCCAGAATCCCCTACCATGGGAAATAACTTTGCCATATCTAATCTGTTCAGGCCTTTAAACATTCGGAATGTTTCTATGAGATCCCCCCTCATTCTCCTGAACTCCAGGGAATACAGCCCAAGAGCCGCCAGTTGTAAAGAAGGTTTCAAACTATAGGGAAAGTGATGAAGGGCAGACAGAATAAAAGGAATGATCTGCGATAGGATGGAGACCAGAAAAGCTTGACTGACAGGTTCAGAGTACTGGGCTACTGGCTGAAAGAGGGGATGCAGAAACCTTGGAGATTTACAGTGCTGGAAGAGATAGAGCAGGAGACATCTGTTATGTTTTGTTACTCCAAAACATACAAATTAATTGAAAGGAAAACAATGGAGCCAGGAGATAACTCATATATGTTTGTTTTTACTTTAAATGATGTAATGACGTATTCTACTCACATACTTTTACGTATAAGCTGCATCTTAACTATATGCACGGTATACAATATAATACAACTACTATATCGACATCCACAGCATAGTAAATTTTAAGTTGTCCAATACAGTCCTAAGAACTTAATGACTACGGAGGATTTCTTACTTTGGTGAGATAACATCTTTTCTGACAAGGGGATCACAATGGGGCCGCCTCCATTGTGGTTGCAAGAGTTGAGTCTATAACTCTAATATAATGGAGATTGAAGAGTTGACTCTATAACTCTATATAATGGAGATTGAGGAGATCCAAACATGAACACAAGGGGTACAGCACCAGACACTGAAGTTCTCTCTAGAGCAAGTCCACCACCAGTCCACACACTGCTGGGCAGGTCATGTCATCCGCATGCCGGACGAGCGCATACCCAAGCAGCTCCTTTTTGGGGAACTGTCTGCTGGAAGACGCTCGCATGGAGGGCAGAAGAAATGTTACAAGGACACACTAAGTGCCTCCCTGAAGTCATTTGACATAGACATGACCTCCTGGGAAACGCTGGCACAAAACCGCCCTACCTGGCGCGGCCTCATCCACAAGGGCTGTCAAGCTTACGAAGCAAGGTGCATTTCTGAAACACAACATAAGCGCGAGCTGCACAAGTCCAGAGCCACCAGCACAACAACTGCAGTGCCTATACAAGTCTGCCCCACATGTGCCAGGACATCTTGTGCCCGAATTGGCCTGACCAGTCATCTTCTGACACACCGCATCCAGTCTCAAAGTGGCTAATGGTGTCGAGATATTCATCAACGACGATGGATGAACCATTCTAGCTGGTGAGTTGTTGGTTGTGGAGTGTGCTGCACTGTGATATGCAAGGAGGAAATTAGCAAGTTTCTGATTCAGTGTCAGTGTAGTGTGTTCTGTTGACATTTCTTGCACTGCGTTCTTTAAACTCTGAACAAACATTTCTGCCAAGCCATTTGTAGTTGGGTGGTACTGTGCAGATATAACATGTCTTATTCCATTCATTTTCAGGAATGACTCTAAGTGTCTATGGGTAGGCCTCAGCTAAGCCTATTTTGCTGAATGTTTACCTGCAGAAAGGTTTATAAGTTATCCTCCATCCTGAGCAGAGGGTATTGATCCACTTTCTGTACTGGACTGATGGTGACTTTAAAATCACCACAGATCCTGACAGACCCATTATGGCTACTGGGACCACTGGTGTTGTCCATGGGCTCCAATCAACCTTGGTAAGAATTCCTTTAGCCTCAATGCATCTGGCTCACTGACTACAGATGGCTCACAGATGGTATAAGGAACAGGCCAGGCTTTGTAAAACTTGGGTGTGGCATTTTCATTTAACACTACTTTACCTTGATATGCTTGAGTTTTCCAATGCCATACTTGAACATTGCTGTGGCATCATCCAGTACCTCACTTAATTAACTTTCAGTTGCCTTTATTGCAGGAGATGTGGCTTGCAAATTGTGGATGGATCTCCAATTAAGTTGCCCCAACAATGCTAGCCTTCTGGTTTTGACCACATGCAAGCCCAATGTGGCTTGCTGGTTGTCATATTTCACTGTTATGAATGTCATTCCCAAAATAATTATTTTTTCTCCAGTATAAGTGCAGAGCTGGATATCCACAGTATCTTTGTAATGCTATTTAAACATATTTTTTTGGAAAGACTGAAACAGCCAAGCCAGTGTCCAATTGCATTTTACTTCATTTGTCGGTCATTTCTGGTGTAAGCTATATTGCTTATTTCCTGTTAGTTTTCACATTGTATGTGAATAATGTGGGCTGCCTTAATGACTATCGCCCGGTAGCACTCACGTTCACAGTGGTAAAATGCTTTGAGAGGTTGGTCATGACTAAACCAAACTCCTGCCTCAGCAAGGACCTGGATCCATTGCAATTTGCCTAACGCCACAATAGGTCAACGGCAGACACAATCTCAATGGCTGTCCACATGGCCTTAGACCACCTAGACAACACAAACACCTACGTCAGGATGCTGTTCATCGACTATAGCTCAGCATTTAATACCATCATTCCCACAATCCTGACTGAGAAGTTGCAGAACCTGGGCATCTGTACCTCCCTCTGCAATGGGATCATCGACTTCCTAACTGAAAGACCACAGTCTGTACAGATCAGTAATAATATGTCCTCCTCGCTGACGATCAACACTGGCGCACCTCAGGGGTGTGTGCTTAGCCCACTGCTCTACTCTCTGTATACACATGACTGTGTGACTAGGCATAGCTCAAATACCATCTATGAATTTGCTGACGATACAACCAGTGTTGGTAGAATCTCAGAAGGAGATGAGAGGGCATACAGGAGTGAGATTTGCCAACTAGTGGAGTGGTGCCGCAGCAACAACCTGGCACTCAACGTCAGTAAGACAAAAGAGCTGATTGAGGACTTCAGGAACGGTAAGACGAAGGAACACATACCAATCCTCATAGAGGGATCAGAAGTGGAGAGAGTGAGCAGTTTCAAGTTCCTGGGTGTCAAGATCTCTGAGGATCTAACCTGGTCCCAACATATCGATGTAGTTATAAAGAAGGCAAGACAGTGGCTATACTTTATTAGGAGTTTGAAGAGATTTGGCATGTCAACAAATACACTCAAAAACTTCTATAGATGTACCATGGAGAGCATTCTGACAGGCTGCATCACTGTCTGGTATGGAGGGGCTACTGCACAGGACCAAAAGAAGCTGCTGAAGCTTATAAATCTAGTCAGCTCCATCTTGGGCACTAGCCTACAAAGTGCCCAGGATATCTTCAGGGAGCGATATCTCAGAAAGGCACTGACCATTGTTAAGGACCTCCAGCATCCAGGGCATGCCCTTTTCTCACTTTTAATACCAGGTAGGAGGTACAGAAGCCTGAAGGCACACAATCAGTGATTCAGGAACAGTTTCTTCCCCTCTGCCATCGGATTCCTAAATGGACATTGAATCTTTGGACACTACCTCATTTTTTTAAATATACAGTATTTCTGTTTTTGCACTTTTTTGTATTGTCTTCAATATATGTAAATGATTTATTTGCGCTTTTTTTTCTCTGCTAGATTATGTATCGCATTGAACTTCTGCTGCTAAGTTAACAAATGTCACATCACATGCCGGTGATAATAAACCTAATTCTGATTCTGATTCTGATTCTTAAGGCTACTCAGTCCTGTGTCACTCTCATTATTATCAGATTAGTGAACTTTCTGAAACTGCAACTTGACTTTTTAGGTTTTTTTTTTCTCTTTCCTGTGCAGTCCATTCAGTTTTGTTTGCCGAACATTTTCTTTGCATGTGTCATACTCTGTTGCATTTTCTGCAAGTTTCACCTTTAAACCAGCATCGGTCAAATGTATGTGAGCCCCTGCCACAATGGTAAGACGGTTTGTTTGGCCAGGCTGATGTCTGTGTAAAGGTTGCAGTTTTTTTCATTTCTGACTACAACACAATTAAATCTCTGTCCTTTCCATTGATACAGCTATTTCAACTACTTTTTTAAATGTAAGTTGTGCTTCAGTTAGGAGCCATTTTTGAATGCTTTCTTGTAAGATTCCACAAACTAAATGATCTCTTAGTACATCATTAATCCCATTATTGAATTGTCAATGCTAAGACAATCTCTTCAGTTCAGTCACGTGCACTGAACTAAATTCCCATTCCTTTTACTTCCGCTTATGAAACCTAAATCATTCTGCAATCAGCAATAGTTTTGGTTCTAAATGTTCCTGCATTATATTCATATTACCAAAGCTCATTTCAGCTGATTCGGTTGGAGCAGATAAACATCAAAGTAAACTTTATGCTTTTAAATCTAATTCAAAACTGATACTTGTTTCTTATTGCTACTTTATTTGCTTTAAGTACTGTTCCATCTGCTTCATATATAACATCCAGTTATTTGTTTTGTAATCAAGCACATCAATCTTTCTGATGTGGCTAACCATTTCTGCTCTTTTTTTATGATTATAATCACCCGGTACACACTGTTTATGAACTAATGAATTTGTCCATTTTCTACCTTTTTTAACTTGACAATATCTGTCCATTCTTGAACAAGGAAGTGCTGTGCTGTCTTTTTTTACTGAATCAATTCTTGCTGCACTTTTTTAAAAACACAAATATTTTGCTGTGCTCCACCAGGTAGGTAGTCGTCTCAGGTTCATTTTAAAACTACTTCATTCACACTGTCATGTTTTGTAACACCAAAATATAAAAAATAATTGAAAAGGGAATAAGAGAGCCCAGAAACAACTTGTGTACATTCATTTTTACTTTAGGAGAGGCACACATGTATAACGTGGTAGCATAATGATGCATACCATTTACATACTTTTACATATAACCCACAATACATCATGTAAACAGCAAAGAATGCTTAATGAAACAATAACTTTACAATATTACTCAAATATTTCCAAAATATTAAATACACAATGTCATGGAGGAATTTGAAAATAGGGATGAGATATTTATATTTGTGAATTGCTTAACAATGGTATTGAAGTCATGCAGCGAAAGTGCACCGAAATGCTACAAAAGTGGTGAAAGAAGCACGCCATTTCACAATATCCTCACCCATTAGTTATCTCCTGTATTACCTGTGCAACAGTCTGCAGTTGGCACACTGGCTCATTAATTACCCTAGCATGCACAAAAATTGAAGTCACACTCAGTCCTGAAGAACTGCCTAACAGAATTTCCTCATGGATTCTTTCACAACTTTGAAGTATGACTGTAGTCTGCCAAATAGTTTCTTGCCATCCCTGTACATAGTATATATTTATGGATTCAGCCATTGCACATTCAGCAGACACAGTTCAGTTACTGGCCGCAATGTTGGATCAACACAACATGGATATTAGCCGCTTGAGCATGTGCCAGGATTTCAGTATTTGTTTTATAGTTGAATTCAGTATAGAATTGAGACCATTTATTTGGAAGCTGTTGATATTTATTTCTTCTTTTTTGTAAGTTATCCATGATTCATTTTCACTGAGTGGTAACAAAGCACACAGACACATAAATGAGCTTTTTTGGTAACTGTTAGCATTTTGTTGCTCCAAATTCCTTTCTTTTGCTTCACAGAAAACGTTGATGCTTTTCCAGTCCTGGCGTTCATTCCATTGCCAACTGAGATGTTGTCCCCAGTGCTCAATTCAATACATGCAAACGAACATTAATGGCTTTGAGACTGAGGACTAGTGATTCAGAGAAATACAAATTGAGTAGATGTTAGTGGTTGAAGAGCAAGAGAACTTGTCAGATGCTGGAAATCCAAGATAAAATAATGTTATTGTTACTGTGGTTGTTCCACATTACTCAGATCAGTTCACTACTTTGCTACAAGCTTCTACTACATCTACAAGTATAACTCTGAACTTTTACTGTCTGTCACTCGAATTCTTTGGTCTACTCCAACTTCGATTTGTGTTTTAAGCCTTTCACAGTGCTCTGATATAAACTAGATTAAGCTTAAGCTAAACATGTCATCTTGTAAGGTACAGCATGTCACCATTCTGGCACATTATGAGTTTGCAAAGTCAAAATAGAATTCATTAATTTCAAATAATAATTCTGCTCTTCCCATTTACTCTTCCAACAGGCCATACCTTTGTTTCCTTCCTTGTCTCATTATCTTTTCCTTCTGACTTGCACGATTATCCTTTTCTTCACTTAACCCTTTCTGCTTTCCTTTGAAGTACAAACCATTCTTTTCATTCTTCTGTCCCCTCCCTGCTATTCCTGGACCTTGAAGTAAGGAATGTTTCCAGCTTTTCTTTTCTTTTTTAAGTCAGGCTGAATTTGTAGCCACTTAAAGAGAATTAATGTTTCAGACTTACAGTCCTAAGTTTAAATCCCACGATGATGGGTATGATGGATAAGACACTGCACTATAATTTAGAAGGCATTTGAAAACAATTCAGAGGCACCGGTTCAGATGCCACAAGGCAATTGTAACTGAAAATAAATTCAGTTAATTGAATACAGTCCATCCTCAGACAACAAATGGTTCTGCTTTTACTTAGGTCTTTTTTACAGATTTTTTCAACAAGCTGGAAAATCATTCAATATGGTAACTAAATCTCCTCAGTATCATCATGAATGGCATCAAAACCATATCAATCTAACAAGGAAGAACAATTTCTAACAGTGCATAGGGAGAGAGGTTGGGTGGGGGACTAGATCTGCTGCGGGTAGGAATGAAGGAATGCATGCATGTCAGTCTTTTGCATTTAATAATGTTATGGGAGCACAATTGTCCAGAGGCTGGGTATTTGTAACCCGACAATGGTCTGTGTTTTGAATTTTTTATAAAAGCTAACCTTGGTATTGATAAGCCTGAAAATATAGAGTGTTATAAGTATTCATTTGAAATGCTGATGGATTTAAGGATAAAGATACAGTTTCCTTCGCCGAAGTACGTTCTAGTCCAGAGCACTCTGATTCCCTTATTAAAGCTCTCTGAAGGGTCTCTGCAGCCCTGTAGTGGCACCCACAGAAAGGGCCCTACATGACAGGAATAAGATTGGGGAGGGGGTGAAATAATCAGATTTATAATCAGGTTTATAATCTCTGTCTTATATAATGCCAGGCTGTAACTGATGAATAGCCTTTCCATGTTTTTGTTGTCCAGGTGCTCGAAAGCCAGAGTGGAGAGCCAGTAGGATTTTATTCACTGCAGACTTGTTGCAGCAGTAGGCAAATTGCAACGGGTCCAAGTGCTTGCTCCGGCAGGAGTTATTTCTAGTTATAACTAACCTCTTGGATCACTTCATCATGGCAGGTGTGAGTGCTACAGGGCAATAGTCATTGAGGCAGCTCACCCCGCTCTTCCTGGGCACCGGTATGACTGCTGCCCTTTCAAAGGTGATGGGAACCTTTGAATACAGCGGTGAAAGCTTGAAGATGTCTTTGGACGGCACAGGTTTTCAGTACCCGGCCAGGAAACACCATCTTACTCCTATTCCTCTGTTGTTAGTGGCTCCATCTCGTTCTCCACACCCTTCCTTTTATTCCATGGTCTACCGTCCTCTACTGCCAAATTCCTTCTTCAGCCCTTTACCTCTTCCACCTATCATCCCCTAGATTCTCACATCATTGCCCTTCTCCCCTCCTCCTCCACCCACCTACCTTCCCCTCATCTAGACTCACCTATTTCCTGCCAGTTTGTGTTTCTCCTCTCCCCCTACCTTTTATTTCTGGCTTCTGCCCTCTTCCTTCCTATTCCTGATGAAGGGTCTCAGCCTTAAACGTTGACTGCTCATTTCCCTCTCTAGAGGCTGCCTAACCAGCTGAGTTTCTTCACGTTTTGTATATTTGATTATCCTCCAATATTCAAAGTTATAGTAGGCTTCACAAGGAAGCTTCACTGCATCGGCAGCATTTCCTCTGTTTCTACCACCCTCATTACTTTGTAACCTCAATCACTAAATCACATGGTGCTTTCTGTACTTATCCTTCTGGCACCTTGAACTTTAGAGAGTCTTTTGCCAATGTTCCTGCTCGTAGGCTTGTCCAGAAGTTTAGATCACATAGGATCACAATAGGCTGAAGTCAGCATGGTTTCCTTAAGGGGAAGTCTTGTCTGACATATCTGTTGGAATTCTTTTGAGAAAATAGCAGGCAGGATAGACAAAGAAGAGTTATTGGATCAAATCACAAACAAGAGATAATCTGCAGATGCTGGAAATCCAAGCAATATACACAAAATGCTGGAGGAACTCAGCAGGCCAGGCAGCATCTATGGAAAAAAGTACAATCAACGTTTCAGGCTGAGACCCTTCAACAGGACTGGTTAATGAATGTTGTTTACTTGAATTTTCAGAAGGCCTTTGATAAGGTACCGCACGAGTCTGCTAAACAAGGTAAGAACCAATGGTTAGATACTGTTGATTGGCAGGAGGCAAAGAAGGGTAATAATGGGGTCTTTTCTTGTTGGCTGACAGATACTAGAGGTACTCCGCAGAGGTTGGTGATGGGCCTATTTCTTTTCATGTTATATGTCAATGATTTGAATGATGGAATTGATGGCTCTGTGGCCAAGTTTGCAGACGACACGAAGATAGGTGAATGACAAGTAGTGTTGAGGAAGCAGGGAGCCTGCAGAAGGACTTAGTCAGATCTGGAGAATGAGCAAAGTAGTGGCAGATGGAATACAGTGTTGGGAAGTGTATGATCATGTACTTTAGTAGAAGGAATAAAGGCATAGACTATTTCCTAATAAGGGAGGTAATTCAGAAATTCAAGGTACAATATGACTTTGGAGTCATATTGCAGGATTCCTAAAGGTTAACTTGTAGGTTGAGTCCATGGTAAGGAAGGCAAATATAATGTTAGTATTCATCTCCCGAGGACTAGAATATAAAAGCAATGATGTAATGCTGATGCTTTTCGAGGCATTTGTCACACTGCACTTGGTACTGTGAAGGGTCTCGGCCAGAAACATCGACTGTGCTCTTTTCCATAGATGCTGCCTGGCCTGTTGAGATCCTCCGGTATTGTGTGTGTTGCTTGAAGTACTGTGAGCAGCTTTGGGCCCCTTACCTAAGAAAGGATGAGAGAGGAATCCAGAGGAGGTTCACGAGAATTATCCCAGGAATGAACAGGTTTTGATGGCTCTGCCTGTACACAATGGGAGTTTAGAAGAATGATGGCGGGGAGGGGCTCTCATTGAAACCTGTTGAATATTGATAGGCCTAGATAGAGTTTATGTGGAGAGGATGTTTCCTCTAGTGAGGGAGTCTACGACCTGAGGGGACAGCCTCAGAATAGAACGGTTTCCTTTTAGAACAGCGATGGGGAGGGATTTCTTTAGCCAGAGGGTGGTGAAATCTGTGGAACTGATTGCCATAGACCACTGTGAAGGCCAAGTCATTGGGTATATTTAAAGTGGAGGTTGATAGCTTCTTGGTTAGTCAGGGCATCAAAGGTTACGGGGAGAAGGCATAATAAATCAGCCATGACGGAATGGAGGCGGAATGTCCCAATTCTGCTCAAATACATTATAGTCTTATGGTATTACAGGATCAAGGGTAGCCTAGCCAATTGGATATAAGATTGGCTTGGAGGCTGGAGTCAAAGGGTGGTTGTGAAGAGTTGCTTTTTGATTGGAGACCTGTGACTAGAAGTGTTTGGGGATCAGTGCTAGATGCTTTGTTGTTCATCATCCATATCAATGATTTCAGTGAGAATACCGATGACATGGTTAATAAATTGCAACTGACACCAAACTTGGTGTATAATGGACAGTGAGGAAGGAATCTAAGCTTACAACAGGACATAGATCAACTGGGAAAGTGAGCCAAGGAACGTCAGATAGAATTCAACTCAGTGGGTTAAACCAGAGCAGAAATTATACAGTAAGTGACAGGGCACTGGAAAATTTTGTAAAATAGGGAAAACGAAGGGTGCAAGATCACAGCTCTCTGAAGGTGACAACACAAGTAGAGAGGGTAATAAAGACAGTGTTTGGTATTCTTGATTTTATTGGTCAAAGCACTGAGTACAAGAGTTAGATGTCCAAGATGTTGATGAGACCATACTTTGAGTATTTTGTGCAGTTCTGGTCACCCTGCTATAGGAAGGATGTCAGAAATGGTTCCTAAGGATGTTACTTGGAATGGAGTCTCCTTTTAAGGAGAGCCTGCATAGACTGGGACTATTCCCTGGAGCGAAGGAGGCTGGGGGGGGGGGGCACATTACAGAGGATTATACATTATGAAGGGCACAGATAAGGTGAATGGCCAATCTTTTTCCCCAAGGTAGGGTGGAGAGAATAGATTTAAGATGAGAAGGGAAAAATGTAAAGGGATCTGAGAGGAAAACTTTTTCACACTGTGGGTGATGGATATTTAGAATGAGCTGCCAGAGAAAGTGGGGGAGGCCGAGTCAATTGCAATATTTCAAGGACATTTGGACCCATAAATGGAGAGGGAAAGTTTAGATCGAATGCAGCGACATGGGATGAGAGTTGGTGGAGCCAACTGATTGGCAGGGGAGAGTTGGGCTGAAGGTGCTGTATAACTCTAAGACCATGTGACCCTGTCCAACTCCAGTTGCCTTGTTCTATGCCAACTCTTTTGCCTCAGCTTTAAATTTTTTTCTTCTGTGCCCTCCCACCATCACCCCTCCCCCTCACCATCCCAGTCATAATTTTACTGACCCCTTCAGATTTAGTAACTGTGACCTTGAATCAGGAAATTGCAAATGTCAGTTATGTAAAGGGAATTAGAAACCGGGTAACAGCAGACCAGAGTTTAATATTATTTGTAGGAAGATTACTGGTGCTACTCGTGTCTATCATCGAGAATAGAATGTCTGAGTAACCAGACAAGTGCAAACCAATAACAGATACACCAAGGATTTGTGAGGAGCCAGCCAAGCTTGACTTATCCTGTTGAGAAGGTCACTCAGATGGAGGATAGGAGGGAGTGATGGTTGTTGTCAACATCTTTCTCCAGGCACCTGAGAAGAATATACACATATCAGCAAACATTAATGTGAAGGTGACATGTGGCATACGTTGATAAATTAGATAGGAGGGAGGAAATAAAATGAATTGTCCTGGCTCTTGACAAGATTTGTTCCAATCCTGTGTTGCTTCTATGCTCCTTTTGTTATTTCATGGCCTTGTTCCTTCATATAATTGTAACTGAAATGATCCTATCTCATGGAATTTTCTGTTCTTCTTTTATTAATTCACAGGATATGGACATTGCTGGAGAGACAGTATTTGTTGTCCTTCTCTAATCACCTGTCAGTGTCCCATTACAGGGTCTCAGCCTGAAACACCAACTGTTTATTCCTCTCAGATGCTGTCTGACCTGTTGAGTTCCTCCAGCATTTTGTGTGTATTCCTCTGGATGTCCAGCATCTTCAGAATCTCTTGTGTCAACAGAGCGGCTTGTTTAGCCACTTCAGAGTGCAGCAAGGGTGGGGGGAAGCGGGGAGGGTGTCTATATTAATGTATAGGCCAGACTGAGCAAAGATGGCCGATTTCCTTGCTGATGGCCATTAACACACCCAATGACTTGTCATAACGATCGTCCTTCTTTATGAAACTGTTTTATTCCAGAAACATGGATGTAGGGTTGAGCACTGTGCCGTTATATACTTGCTCAGAAGTCTTCCACTCTTCACTTCTTTCTAAACCTGCATACTCACTTTGGAAATGTGGCTTGAACCAAGTTAAACTCACCTCTCAGTGAATGGATTTTTAAAAAAACTCATTAACACACTTTTCCCATTTAACAAAATATTAAATGATACATTTATGATGACGTGAAGAACCAAGTAATTCAGGTGTGCATGAATGTGTAATTTTGCTGCTGTTTTTATCGGGACTCTGCTTTTTTAATTCCAAAGACAGGAAATAGACGACTGAGCCCCTGGTCCATCTAGAGTCTGCTTATGGTGACACAGTGGTATAGTGGTGAGCGCAATTGCTTTATAGTGCCTGCGTTCACCGATTCCCACCGTTCTCTGTAAGGAGTTTGTATGTCCTTCCTGTGACTATATGTGCTTCTCCCAGGTGCTCCAGTTTCCTCCCATATTCCTAAAATATATGGTTATGGTTAGTAAATTGCAATCATGCAATGTTGAAGCTGGAAGCGTGGCGACCTACAGCACAATCCTCATTGATTCGATTTGACACAAATGATGCATTTCACTATATGTCTCAAGATTTTGATGTACATGTAACAAATACAGTTAATCTTCTCTCTTTTTAGTACAGTACAAATTCTACATTCCTCGGAGCTTTCCAATACAAAATGACAAAACTATCTAATCAAGTTCTTTGTAATTCTTAATGACTGTACATTGTGCTTTTAAGCACCGATAGTTTGTCTGTTTATGATCAGCACTAACGATAAAAATCATTTGATGTACTGTCTGCTGAACTCCATTAAGGCTGGTAAGTATGCAGCTGACATCCTGTATCTGAATCACATTATGAGCATTCACCTAAAATTCAAAAGAATACTTCATTAAATTAGAGATTTGCATTTTTATAATACCTTATCATATCCCCAGAACTTAGCAAAGCATTCCACAACCTATTAATTATTTTTGAAATGTAGACATTGTGGTTAAATAAAGTAAGGATTCAGTGTGTATACAACAAGGCTGAACAAATAGCAAATGAAATGAATGACTTATTAATCCATTTTTAATCATACAGGCAGAGGAACACATCCTAAATAAATGTGACAAGTAACACACACAAAATGCTGGAGGAACTCAGCAAAACAGGCAGCATCTATGAAAATGAATAAACATTCCACTTTTCAGGCCGAGACCCTTCTTCAAGTTTTGATTACTTCTTAAGTAACACCTGAGGAATCAGAGGAAATACTAAAAGGTATCAGCCCTCTTGCCACGCGTTGTTCCTTCAGGAGTGCACAAGGGCATTTACCTAGAAATTGGTCTTGAACATAGAGGTGGCAACTGAACCAAGCTGATAGAACACTAGTTTCCCAAATAGTCTTCTTGTCATAGCTGGGGTGCTGGGAGCGGACCCAAATGCAAGACACAGACTCTGAAGTATAGGAACAGGACTAGGTTTGTCAAGAAAGCAAGGGAAGTAGGGAAGAAATGACGCTGGACATTGACATAGGCCCTGACGAGACTAGGATACAGGGCTTGGCTAGGACTTGACTAGGAAAGCAGGACCAGGACAAGGAACTGGGAACTAGGACACTGGGCTTGGACTCTAAGCTAAAGACTGGACAAGGAACCAGAACCTGGGTCTTGACTCAGGTTCAGACCCTGGAACTAGGCAAGGACATGACGTGGCTACAGGACTGGACATGGCTTGGGATTCTTGGAGGCTTTCCTGGGCAGGACGAGGTACCTGGGCTGGGCGAGGCACAAGGACAGGAAGAGACCCCGAAGCCTTGATGTGGTCTTGGCAGAACAGGAACACAGAGCCATGAAACACAGAGCTGGGACTCCTCCTTGGGGCTCAACACAGAGTCAGGACCCCTCCGAGGGAGCAGGACGTAGGGCCGGGACTCGTACACAGAACGCAGACAGATAGTTCACAACACAAGGTAGCAGCAAACAGCTGGACCTACCTAGCAAAGGCGTGGACACAGAGACAGTTCCAAACAACAATAGACAGTTCCTTATCAAGACACAGCAAGTGCTCCAGTCTTGCTCCAGCAGTAGAAACTGACAGCAATACAGGTGAGGACACAGATAAGGTTGCAGGCAAGACTTCAGAAGGAAGGAAACAGTCCAGCAAATGAAGCTGACCCCAGTAGCTATTTATGTAGCCAGCCTAAAATGAGAATCAGGTGCCTCAATTAGAGCACCCACCAGAATAAGGGAAAACTGGAAAACCTGGAATAAGGAACAATGAACCAGACTGTGAACCGGAATGCAGACTTCACGGACCAGACCATGACACTTCTTCTAGAATTTGGAACAACATTAGGGGGACTGAAGGAGGGAATGATATATTTGCTGGTTTCTAGTCAGTCATTTAAATGGGCTTTTAAAGCTTAAGTGATCCTTCACTTTAAGTTTCCTATGGTGCGTGAGTCTCAGATTTGTTAGCTAAGATTTTCCCTTAAGCAAGCCGTGCTGATTTTAGCCTATTTTATCATGTGCCTCCAAGTAACTTGAAACCTCATCCTTAACAATTGAGTCCAACATCTTCCCAACCACTAAGGACAGGCTAACTGGTTCATAATTTCCTTTATTCTGCCTCCCTTCCTTCCTAAAGGGTGGAATGACATTTGAAAATTTCCATTCCTCCAGAACCATGAGAATCCATTGATTCTTGAAAGATCTTTACTAATACCTTCACAATTTCTTCAGCCACCTTTTCCAGAACTTTGGGGTGTAGACCATCTAGTCCTGGTGACTTATCTACCTTCAGACCTTTCAGCTTCCCAAGCACCTACTCCCTAGTAATAGCAATTGCACGCATTTTTGCCGGCTGACATTCTCGAACTTCCAGCATACTGCTAGTGTCTTCCACAGTGAAAATTGATGCAAAATACATATTCAGTTTGTCCACCATTTCCTTGTCTCCCACTACAACTTCTCTAGTGAAATTTTTCAACGTCTGATACCTGCTCCCACTTCTCTTTTACTCTTTATGTATCTGAAAAAGCTTTTGGTATACTTCGCATTTTATCTTTTCACTCCTTAGAGCTTTTTATAGTTGTCTTTTGTTGGTTTTTAAGCACTTCCAAAACCTCCAACTTCCCATTAATTTTTACTCTATTATATGCCCTTTCTTTGGCTTTTATGTTGGCTTGAACTTCCCTTGTCAGCCACGGTTGCATCATTCGGCCTTTAGAATACTTCTTCTTTGAAATGTATCTATCCTGCACCTTCTAAATTGCTCCCAGAAGTCCAGCCATTGCTGTCATCCCTGCTAGTCTTCCCTTCCAATCAACTTTGACCAGCTCCTCTCTTATGCTTCTGTAATTTCCTTTACCTCACTGAAATGCTGATACACTGGATTCTAGCTTCTCTCCCTGTCAAGCTGCGGAATGAATTCTATAATATTATGATCACTGCCTCCTAAAGGTTCCCTTACCTTAACTCCATAACCAAATCTGGTTCATTACACAACACCCATTTCAGAATAGCTGATCCCCTAGTGGGCTGTTCCTAAAAGGCATTCTGCAAATTGTCTCTTTTGGGATCCAGCAGCAACCTGATTTTCTATTTCCCATTGTAATTTGTACCTCACAGCCCGAATACAACTTTTGTACATTCTGTAAATTCAGAAGAATGAGAGGTGACCACATTGAAACTTATCGAATGGTGAAAGGCCTTGATAGACTGGATGTGGAGAGGATGTTTCCTATGGTGGGAGAGTCTAAGACCAAAGGACACAGCCTCAGAATTGAGGGACATCCTTTTAGAAAGGAGTTGAGGAGGAATTTATTTAGCCAGAGAGTGATGAATTTGTAGAATTCATTGCCACAGGCAGCTGTGGAGGCCAAGTCTTTATGTATATGTAAGGCAGAAATTGGCAGATTCTTGATTAGTCAGGGCATGAAGGGGTATGTGGAGAAAGCAGGAGATTGGAGCTGAGAGGGAAAGTGTGTCAGCCATTGTGAAATGGTGGATCAGACTCAATGGGCCAAATGGTCTAATTCTGCTCCTATACCTTAAGGTCTTTTGGTCTTAAGTATTAAAGGAATATTTTGGTATGACAAATTTCAACAATGAAAAACATGGCAAAGTTTAGCAGAAATACTTCAGATTTTCCTACAAATTGTAAATATACAGGAAGGAAAAGAATTTAAAGTTTCAGAGTTGAAAATATGCTGAAACTTCATACAACTCAAGTCAGTTCTAGGATAATAGGAGCAGCAGTACCATAATTAGTCACAGATCGCAGCACAACAACATTTGTTTATTCTAATTTTCATCGAGGTAACAACAAATCTATCCAGGTGCTTTACTGAACAAAGCAAACACAGCTAAAGTAGATTACAGGACCCTCAGTGTTCTGTATCAACCCATTGTCTTCACAGACATCTTGACTCTAAATGTTATCAACAATGCTCCACATTTTCCAGAGTTACATTTCAAACAGGCACGGATGGATGGTTATCAGAGGCTAACGTTTACTTGATACTTTAATGTCTTGATTTCTCAATGCGAAGGTATTAGCTTCCTGATTCAGTGTCACCACATTTTACATGGGTTGTAAGTTTGTGAAATGCTGAACAACTTGGGTGATGTCTGTTCCTTAAAATGACCAATTAGATCTAAATATAACAATGTTAAATTAGTCAAAAGCTTTCCATCAAGATCCGTTTTCTAAAAGTACGCCAAACTGGTCCTGACCTGCGTGGGTAACTGAGAAGAACTCTGGGATCAATTTCCTGATGACTGATGTGATTAGCATTGACTGCTCTGATGAATAACTCATGATGCACTAATGAAGTGGAAAGCGTGCACGCACTTGCCTTCCCTATTTAAGTGACAAATAGATTTGTGTGCTCCAAGAAACCAACAATCCCTATCGTGGTCTTGCTGGGGGAAAAAAAATTAACGAAACCCCATGTCTGCTTGGATGGTTTGAAGTAACATCAATTATAACTTAAATGTCAAGCTTTAAGTTTCTTGCACAATGATGTTCTTTCTAAAATATTTATTTATTCATTCATATTTTTGTATCCTTCATTTTCATCTTGGCTCAATGTTGATGAATTAACAGCTAGTCTTGATAACTTTCCTGAACTTGTGACTCTTGTACTATTGTGCAGCCTCAGTGCCCATATGCAAGTTGGATGATTTAAACCAGCAATGGCCAGCTCTGATACAGACAATGATCAACTGATCTCTGCTCATTTACAGCCTGAAATAAAAGGAGAGATTGCTATTAGAGTAATTGTCACATGTACCAAAAAATACAGAAAAGGCTTGTCTTGCATACTGTTCATACAGACCAAATCATTTCACAGTGCATTGAGGTAGAGTATGGAAAAACAATAAAAATGCAGAATGAAGTGTAAAAGCTGCCAAAAAGATGCATTGCAGGTAAACGGTAAAGTGCAACTTCATAACAAGGTACATTGTGAGATTAAGAATCCAGTTTATTATACAAGAGGTCTGTTGTGAATTATACTCGCTGGAATTTAGAAGATTGAGGGGGAGATCTTATTGAAACATATAAAATCCTAAAGGGATTGGACAGGCTAGATGCAGGAAGATTGTTCCCGATGTTGGGGAAGTCCAGAACGAGGGGTCACAGTTTAAGGATAAAGGGGAAGCCTTTTAGGACCAAGATGAGGAAAAACTTCTTCACACAGAGAGTGGTGAATCTGTGGAATTCTCTGCCACAGGAAACAGTTGAGGCCAGTTCATTGGCTATATTTAAGAGGGAGTTAGATATGGCCCTTGTGACTAAAGGGATTGGGGGTATGGAGAGAAAGTAGGTACAGGGTTCTAAGTTGGATGATCAGCCATGATCATACTGAATGGCGGTGCAGGCTTGAAGGGCCGAATGGCCTACTCCCGCACCTATTTTCTATGTTTCTATCTTTCTATGTTCCAGTGTCTGGTAACTAGGACCAATGGGAGAGGGGAGAAGTGGCAATGTCTAAGGTGAGTGGGGTCTTTGATTCTGGTTTCAATTTACCAAGGAGGTAATTAAACAGTCATTGTTTTGGGACAAGACCTGTCATCAAGACCTGAAACATCGACTCCCTCCATAGGTGCTGACTGATCTGCAAAGTTCCTGCAGTAGTTTGTGTGTGCTGACCGCAGTGACAAGTTAGTAAACAAGCTGATTAGATCAGTGGGTGAATGGGAGCAGTTAGAAGGTGAGACCATCGACAAAAGAATACTTCTCATTGGTATTCACCAGGGAGGAAGACATGGAGGATGTTGAGTTAAGGGAGAGGTACGTTGACCTTTTGAAGGATATTTCCATCAGGCAGGATGGGAGCTGTGCCAGGATGATAATGAGAGGAAAGTATGAGGGGGTGCAGGTTGTTGTGACTCTTACAGAGATTTTTGTATCTTCATGAGCAACTGGTGTGGCAGTAGAAGACTTAGGAAGCGCTAGCATAAATCCTTGATTAAAAAAGGGCCGTAGGGACATATGAGGAAATTACAGAACAGTGAGACTTACATCAGTGGTAGTGAAGTCATTGGAGAAGGTTGTAAGGAACATTTGGAAGGGCAGGAGTCAGCATTTATGCAGGATCATGCCTCACAACACATATCTGATGAGTTTCTTGAGCAGGTGTCTAGGAAAATTGCTGAGGACAGAGCATGGTTTATGTGAACTTTAGAAAGGGCTTTGACAATGTCCTGCATGGTAAATCTGGTGCTGAAGATAAAGGCAGGAGGGATCTGAAGTGTGTTGGCAAGCTGGGTGAGAGGAAACTGAGGGTGGTGGGTGATGGACGTTTTATCGACTGGAAATCCATGGAGTACTGCAGGGATCAGTACTGGGACTTCTGTTGTTTGTAGTGTACAGTGCCTATAAAAACTATTCACTCCCCTTGGAAGTTTTTGTATTTTATTGTCTTACAACATTGAATCACAGTGGATTTAATTTGGCTTTTTTGACACTGATCAAAAGAAAAAGACTCTTTTGTGTCAAAGTGAAAACAGGTCTCTACAAGGTGATCTAAATTAACTACACTTATAAGACACAAGATAATTGATTGCATAAGTATTTACCCTTTAATATGACACACCAAGTCATCACTGGTGCAGCCAATTGGTTTTAGAAGTCACATAATTTGTTAAACAGAGATAACTGTGTGTAGTCAAGGTGTTTCAATTGATTGTAGTAAAAATATACCTGTATCTGGAAGGTCCAACTGCTGGTGAGTCAGTATCCTGGCAAAAAACTACACCTTGAAGACAAAAGAACACCCCAAGCAACTCTGCGAGAAGGTTATTGAAAACAATGAATATCCCTTGGAGTACAGTTAAGTCAATCATCAATAAATGGAAAGAATATGGCACAGCTGTAAATCTGCCTAGAGCAGGCCATCCTCAAAATCTGAGTGACCATGCAAGAAAGGGACTAGTGAGGGGAGGCCACCAAGAGACCTATGTCAACTCTGGAGGAGTTACAAGTGGCTGAGATGGGAGAGACTGTGCATAAAACAACTGTTGCCCAGCTGCTTCACCAGTTGCAGCTTTATGGGAGAGTGGCAAAGAGAAAGCCTCTGTTGGAAAATCTCACATTGAATCTCAGCTAGCATTTGCCAGAAGGCATGTGGGAGACCCTGAAATCCGCTGGAAGAAGGTTCTATGAAACCATCAGACTAAACACTAAACACTATATTTGGCATATGCCAAACACTGCACATCATCAAAAACACACCATCCCTACTGTGAAGCATGGTGGTGGCCGTATCATGCTGTGGGGATGCTTCACTGCAGCAGGCCCTGGAAGGCTTGTGAAGGTAGAGGGTGAAATGAGTGCAGCAAAATACAGGGAAATCCTGGAGGAAAACCTGATGCAGTCTGCAAGAGAACTATGACTTGGGAGAAAATTTGTTTTCCAGCAAGACAATGACTCCAAGCATAAAGCCAAAGCTAAACGGAATAGCTTAAAAACAACAAAGTTAATGTCCTGGAGTGGCCAGGTCAGAGTCCAGACCTCAATCCAATTGAGCATTTGTGGCTGGACTTGAAAAGGACTGCTCACTCACGATCCCCACGCAATCTGATAGAGATTGAGCAGTTTTGTAAAGAAGAATGGGAGAAAATCGCAGTGTCCAGATGTGCAAAGTTGATAGGGTCCTATCCACACAGACTAAAGGCTGTAATTACTAAATACTGACTTGAAAGGGGTTAATACTTATGCAATCAGTTATTCTGTGTTTTATATTTATTATTAATTTAGCTCAGTTTTTAAAGATCTGTTTTCACTTTGACATAAAAGAGTCTTTTTCTGTTGATCAGTGTCAAAAAAGCCAAATTAAATCCACAGCGATTCAATGCTGTAAAACATGAAAACTTCCAAGGGGGATGGATATTTTTATAGGCACTGTAATTTGAATGAGAATACAGGGGTCTGATTCATAAATATGCAGATGGTATGAAAATTGGTGGAGTTCTAGTTGGAAAGAAGGCTGTGCAAAACAATAGCTCCCCAAAAATGGTTAGATATGTGGATGAGGTCATGGTAAAGGTATTGGCATGTTTCCCTCCGTAGTCCAAGGCACAGAGTAGGACTTATTTTATTTATTTAGCAATACAGTGCAGAGCAGGCCCTACTGACTCTTTGAGCCACATTGCCCCAGCAGCCCCCGACAAATCTGTTTAACCCCCACCTAATCACGGGGCAAATTCCAGTGACCAATTAACCTACCCGGCACGTCTTTGGACTGTGGGAGGAAACTTTGCACAGCTCCTTTTTCTTTTTAAATCTTTTTATTAATTTTCCAAAGTTATAAACAGAATAACAATGTTGATACAGAGAGATTAGAATAATCTTATTGTTAATAAGCATATACAAAAAAGATTTCAAATAATACAAGTATAATAGACTTCCAAACTCATGATGTAATTAATCATAGAGAAAAAATAAATAAAAATAAAAAGTACAAAGAAAAACTCCAAAAAGAAACAAAAAAAAAGAACTAAATACTAAACCCAAAAAAGCAAATGGAACAAAACAGGGCTGGACCAATATCTTAAATCGAACACGTCCAGTAATGTCGTCAACTCCGCTCCTCTATTCATATATTTTAAGTTAATAAGAAGGATTCGGAAAGGACAAATTACATCAAATGAAAATGTTGAATAAATGGTTTCGAAGTCTCTTCAAATTTAACCGAAGGATCAAAAATGTCACTTCTAATTTTTTCTAAATTTAAACATCATATAGTTTGGGAAAACCATTGAAATGTAGTAGGAGGATTGGTCTCCTTCCCGTTCAATAAGATGGATCTTCTGGCCATTAAAGTAACAAAAGCAATCATCCGACAGGCTGAAGAGGATAAAAATCTATGTTCTACCATTGGCAATCCAAAAATTGCCGTAATAGGATGGGGTTGTAAGCACAGCTCTAATGCCATACTTAAGTTAGCGGACAACTCCACTGTCATTGGCTGAATCAAAGATGGTGATGCATCAGCATATAGGAGGGAGATTGGAAATCTGGCTGAGAGGGCTGGCTGGTGGCGTAATGACATCGGCGCCGGACCCGGGAGCGGAGGTTCCCCGGTTCAAAACTAGTCGGGTCCGCTCCCAAGTACGTTTTCCATCCGTGCTGGGTTGAATGTCGGGATCGCAACTCGACCTCGTAAAATAAAGGGAAAATACTGCAAAAATGTCTGTGAGGAGTGGCGTGCCACACAGTCTCTCTCTCGCTCTGCGCCTCGTAAAAAGCCATGAAAAGACATCATCACAGACGCACGCATGGACACGCAGGCGCACAGGGACAGACGCGCACGCATGCAGGCACACACCAAAAAAAAAGGAAATCTGGCTGAGTGGTGCCACAACGACAACCTGTCGGGTCAATATCGGCAAGATCAAGGAGCTGATTATTGACTTCAAGAGGAGAAAGTCCTCATGAGCTAGTCCTCATTGGGGGATCAGAGCATCAGTAACTGTAATTTCTTCAGTGTTATTATGTCAGAGGACCTACCCTGGGCCCAGCATGCAAGTGCAATTACGAAGAACACACAGCAGCGCCTCTACTTCCTTAGGAGTTTGCAAAGATTTGCCATGACATCTATAACTTTGACAAACTTCTATAGATGTGTGGTGGAGAGCTTATTGACTGGTTGCCTCACAGCCTGGTATGGAAACACCAATGCCCTTGTTTGTAAAAACCTACAAAGAGTAATGGAAACGGCCCAGTCCATCACAGATAAAGACCTCCCCATCATTGAGTGCATCTACACGGAGCGCTATTGCAGGAAAGCAGCATCCATCGTCAGGGACCCTACCACTCAGGTCACGCTCTCTTCTCATTGTTGCCATCAGGAGGAAGGTACAGGAGCCTCAGAACTCACACCACCAGGTTCAGGAACAGTTATTGCCCCTCAACCATCAGGCTCTTGAACCAGTGGGGATAATGTCATTCAACTTCACTTGCCCCATCAGTGAACTGTTCCCACAACCTGTGGAGTCTCATGTTCTCGATATTTATTGTTTATTCACTGATTATTATTTCTTTATTCTTATATATTTTCAGCTTGTTGCCTTTTGCATATTGTCCACTGTGTTGGTTGCAGTCTTTTATTGATTCTATTATGGTTCTTAGATTTACTGAGTTTGCCTGCAGAAGAACCTTAGAGTTTTATATGGTAACATATGCATACTTTGATAATAAATTTACCCTGAACTTTGAACGGAAGGCTAGAATTACAAAGAGAGACAGGATTGGCTGGGTTTATTCTCACTGGGATGTAGGGGACGTTGTAAAGATCTATAAAATTATCTTTACATAACAAAACAGGGTAGAAAGTTATCATCTTTATCCCGGGGCAGGTGAGTCCAGAACTAGAGCCACAGGTTTAAAGCAGAAAAGGAGGGGAGAAATTTAAAGGAGGTCTTGGGGGTAGGCTTTTCCACACAATGAGTGGAGAATATCTGAATGAGCTGTCAGTGGAGGTAGCAGAGGCAGATAAAAGTACAATGTTTAAAGGGCATTTGAATGGGTACTTGGACAGAATAGATACGGGCCTAATGGGATTATCGTGGCTTGCATAAACCAGGTGGATCTGCACTGCATGATTCTCTGATTGCAATGCAGGAGTTGTGGAATGCCCTTCTCTCTCCACAGAGTGATGCAGAACCACCTTCCTGGCCATTCGATCTCACTGTAGATCTCATCCACCTAGTCTGCCAGAGATGACTTTGCATGCTAGGACAGGCATGTCTCTATCTCACCTGGGGTATGAGGCCCATCGGTTTCCCCCACCTGGTTCATCCTTCCCGTTGAAGCAGTGTGCCAAGGTGTGGCTGATGTCGCATGCAAACAGCCACTTGTAGCTACAGGTGACAGCTCAGTGTCCAATAAGGACAAAAGTAAGCAAGATGCCCCAGATTGGACACGATAAGCCCCTTCACCAGAGGCACATCCCTCCCTGGACACCTCCTACTTCATATTTGACGAACCTGTAAATCATCTGGATCTGAGAAAATCCTCACTGGCCTCAGGAGGTTAGCAATTCCTGGACCCTGTGTATTCACAACAAACCTGGATATACATAGGACTGAGCACTAGCTATCAAGTAGCCTTATATCCTCTTTCTTTGTGACTCTTTCACTTCTCAAACCCTGAAACTATTTTAACTTCCTGCTACCACTATGATAAAGCAAATTATTTCATCTGTTTGACAAGACAGCTTCAGGCACAATCACTAAATGAGTCAACTAGGTATTGGGAAAGGTTGGAGGCTTTAATGATGCATATTACCCTCACAGGATGCCTGTGAGGTTAAGTCATGTGTCTATTGTCCAGTGGGACTTCTCAGAAGGCAACAGATTCGCAGGCAAGATGGTGGGAATATTTCTTAATGGTGGCAAACCTTCATCTACAGAGAGAGAGAGAGATGTGCAGAAATCACAGAGGCCGAATGACCAAGTGTCAATTAAAAATACTTCAAACAAAAATTACTGAAGAAAATCATGGATTTTTTAAAAACTTAAAACGGGTTTGGGAGCATTGGAAGTTATCTTGAGGACTGCGAATAATGAGATGGAAGTCAGGTTACAGCTGTTCTGAGGGTGGAATAGACCCTACCTGGAATACTGTTTCCATTTCTGAGCATACCATCAAGAAAAATGTATCAGTATTAGCGAAAGCAGAACAAAACAGATTAAATTAAGATTGCAGGCTAGGTAGACTACTCTTAGTGGCAGAACACGAAGAAGTGATCTAATTGAGGTAATTAAGATGATTAAATGAGTTGATAGGATGAATACAGAATAAAATTATTTCCTCTGGAGCAAAGTTTGGAATTGCAAGTACACACTTAAAATTAGCACAATATTATTAAAGGGGTGATGTCAGGGAGCAATATTTCACACTTAAGGTACGAATAACCCGGAACTTCTCTGCAGCTGCCCTTGGAGCAGGCCAGCTGAAAGTTATGAAGGAGACCCAATTGCTTTTTGTTAGCCGAGGTCATTAAAGGTTAGAGATGGAGTTAACTAATGTAATGGCTATGATCTGGCAGAACAGGCTTGAAGGGGTAAATGACCTCTTTTGATCTGTTTTATACAAAGATATATCCTAAGAGCACAAGGGATCAGGGCAGGAGCAGATCAGATGTCCCTCTGTGTGTGTGTGTGTGTGTGTGTGCTGAGCCATTCAATGAGATGATAGTCATTGTAATCATGACCCGTTCTCACTCCCCACATTCCTTTGGCTCTCTTGTTGGTTAGTATCTGTCAATTTTAATCTTGACTAAAATTGGTCAAGTGGGTCCATGACATTCTAAAGGGGAGGGCGAGCTGCCAGAATCTTGGCACGTATAGACACCAATGACCTAGGTAGGAAAAGGGAGGAAGTCCTGAAGTGGAATTTAGGGAGCTAGATAGGGTAGTAACCACTGGATTTCCTCCTGTACCATGCACCAGTGAGGGTTAGACTAGGATAATTTGACAGATGAATGTGTGGCTGAGGAAGTGGTGCAAGGGGCAGGGCTTCAGATTGCTGGAACATTGGGAACTCTTCTCAGGAAAGTGTGACCTGTACAAAAAGAACGGGTTACACCTGAGCTTGAGAGGGTCCAATATCCATGTGGGCAGGATTACTAAAACTGTTGGGAAGGGTTTAAACTAATTTGGCAGGGGGTTGGGAGTCGGAGTGTTAGGACTGAAGATAGGGCGGCTGGCATGCAAGCAGAGGCAAGAGAGGCAGGTGAGACTGTCAGGAAGGATAGGCAGATTATGGGGTAAAATTGCAGTCAGTGGTACCATTGCTGACAATGGTAAACAGACCTCAGTGTCATGGTGCTCTCTGCCTCTCCCATCTGGCACGAAAATGAAGATGTCAGAATAGACCCCAATGAATTAGCCATCATAATTAGATGGAAGATAGTAACTTAATATGAGGAGAGAGGGGAGGTCATTTGATTCCTTACTTTCAGTGGCTTGTTACTGGTAAAAAATAATACCGCTCTAGGAAATATAAAAAAGGTTTTTCACCTCCAGTGAGATGTGTTGATATGCAAAGACTGTTGTCATGCATGGAAAAACAACGTCCAATTAATAGGCACAAACAACAAAGTAATTACTGACTAGCTGATATACAGTATTTGTTGTTGGTTGTTAAGAGATTTGAAACGTTAGTTTTCTTCACCAGTAGTCTTAATCTTGTTTGGAGGATCCCTGATCCAAGGATTGGCTGATATATGCAAATGACGCAGTAGGTGGCCTTCTCATTTTGACCCAGTAAATGTCTGAGGAGGGAGATAACCAGATGAAATAGTCCTATAGACTGTCCGGACCCCCAGTGTGCAGAGGCGAAAGAGGTTCCTAAAAACCCCAAAACATACCGAATATGCTGACAGCTGTACCTCAGGGGCTTGCTCCCTCTACCTGGCTGTGTCCAGTGAAGGACAGGCTTGTAACAACAGTCATTCACGTAACAAAGGTCATTCGTGTAACAATGGTCATTCGTGTAACAACGGACATTCGTGTAACAAAGGTCATTCGTGTAACAATGGTCATTCGTGTAACAATGGTCATTCATGTAACAACGGTCAGGTATGTAACAATGGTCATTCATGTAACAAAGGTCATTCGTGTAACAATGGTCATTCATGTAACAACGGACATTCGTGTAACAACGGTCATTCATGTAACAAAGGTCATTCGTGTAACAATGGTCATTCGTGTAACAACGGACATTCATGTAACAAAGGTCATTCGTGTAACAATGGTCATTCGTGTAACAACGGACATTCGTGTAACAATGGTCATTCATGTAACAACGATCAGGCATGTAACAACGGTCATTCATGTAACAAAGGTCATTCGTGTAACAATGGTCATTCGTGTAACAATGGACATTCATGTAACAATGGTCATTCATGTAACAACGGTCAGGCATGTAACAACGGTCATTCATGTAACAACCGTCAGGCATGTAACAACGGTCAGGAATGTAACAACGGTCATTCATGTAACAATGGTCATTCATGTAACAATGGTCAGGCATGTAACAATGGTCATTCATGTAACAAAGGTCATTCGTGTAACAATGGTCATTCGTGTAACAATGGACATTCGTGTAACAATGGTCATTCATGTAACAATGGTCAGGCATGTAACAACGGTCATTCATGTAACAACCGTCAGGCATGTAACAATGGTCAGGAATGTAACAATGGTCATTCATGTAACAATGGTCATTCATGTAACAATGGTCAGGCATGTAACAACGGTCATTCGTGTAACAAAGGTCATTCATGCTATTTTTCTGAGCAGTGACTTCATAGAGGTGATGAGGAATTGATAGAGTGGACAGCCAGTGCCTTTTTTCACCCAGGGTATAAGTTTAAGATGATTGGAAGGAAGTATAGGAGGGGATATCAGAGACAGGTGTTTTACACAGAGAGTTGTGGGTGTGTGGAATGGGTGGCAGAGACAGATACAGTAGGGGCATTGAAGAGATTCTTAAATCAGCACATGTAGAAATAGAAAAATGTAGGGTTATTTGGAAGGGAAGCGTTAGATTGATCTTGGATCAGTTCTGAATGCTGTTTGCTTGTTTTTATTGTTTGCGTGACTTGTTTTTTCTTCTCTCGCACTGCACACTGGGTGTCTGACAGCCTTCTTTTGTTTCTTTGTGGGTTCTTGTTGGTTTCTTTGTTTTGAGGCCGCCTGTTGGGAGATGAATCCCAAGGTTGTATAAAGAATACGTACTTTGATAATAAATAGGCTTTGAACTTTGAGTCAACACAACACCATGAGCCAAAGGGCCTGGACTATGCTGTACTGTTCACTGTTCCATGTCCTAATTTTTTTGTCCAGCATCAAAGTATGGATTCAGGGAAATTGACAAGAAAATGCGCATTTTAAACAGAGGATTAGATTTTACTTGCCAATCTGATTGTAGTGAGCCGGAAACTATGAAACATTCTCAGTTTTTGTGTACTTTGACTTGCTCTATTCTGTACATTCAATATTGGCTGAAGATGTTAGCAGGATTTGACACCAGCTGTATCAGTGTTACAGTCCAATTGCATCTTTTTCTTATTCTTCCAAAATATTGCTTCTGTTCAAATCCACGTGCTTTTTCAGTGAGATAGCAATTGATAGAATCACTCTGTCCCTTCATTTCTCTTTGTGCTGCGGACTGACATAAGGAATTTGGTGGAGAAAGTGGGGGTGGTGCAGGGGACAGGTTCACTGCTCAGCATATAAGCTTCCTACTATTGGCTGCTGGTGTTTGAGTTCTCTGCAACAGATGATACTGAACGGAAATGCTTTCTGGAAACTCACCCTCCACTCTGTCTGTTTATGAATTAAAAATAAACATGCATAAATTGAGATATGGGGCTGGGATAGAATGGCAGATTTCAAGAATAAATACAACCAGAGAAGATTGAAAGCTACCTGAAACGTGATCGTTCCTGACCCTCTGCGGCCATGGAAATGTTGTGGCATGGAAGGTAAGTAGTTAGTGCTGAATAATGCAGGATGTAAGGTTAACTAGATAGCTGTGCAGACAGGGACAGATTTGGAATAAGGTTCTTTTATGTTTCTCCTTTATTTCCAGAGCTGACTGGCCACAGTTCTGTGAGCTGTGGTACCATTCAAACCCTGTTAGCAGGTTGTTTGCTGTTGGCATGTTGATTGCCCTTCTGAGTCACCCTGAGATGAAGATTTTAAACCATCCCTGCAGTTTAGTGCCTGTCTGTTTGTGACCCCAGTTCTGTTCAGGTACATTACAGGAGTGTGGCATTGGCCAATACTTCGGAGCAGAGGCCTTGGTTCAGTTAATGCCCTCCTTAGACCTTTTTTTTTTGGCAAGGCCACTTGTAGCTTTCTGAGAACTACTTCAGTTTTAACTCAGTACATGGCAAACATTGTACTGGGAACAAAACTATCTGCTGGAGAAACTCAGAAGACTGAGCAGCATTTGTGAGGGAAGGGGAATTATCATCATTTCGGGTCGAGACCGTATCATCAAAGACCTAATGCAGGGTCTTGATCTAGAAGACTTTTGTGTCTCTATTGTATCAGCGACATAACTTGTGCTTATGCCTCAGCACCATAATTAGTAGTGCTCTTAAACCCGTAGTTTTTGAAGGATTTCTGATTAGTTACAAATAACAAGTCTCAAGTTCTCAACTATATATGATTTTGTAAAATGTAAAAGCAGCTGAGCTCATCTTATTTTGGCTATCCCTCTCCCCACCTCATGTTCAACCATAGATCTGAACTGCCGAACTGGAGAGCAGTACACAAAATGGCCGCAGTCCAAAACATCAATAATCCATTTTCCTCTACAGCAGCTGCTGGATTCCTCCAGTAATTTGGTTATTTTTGTCCCAAGTTCCAGCATCTGCTGTCTCATGTGCCTCCTGGATACTGGGCTTTTGGGAAACAAGAGCAATGCCCTTGTAATGGCACGAAACAACGTTTTCTTCAACTGGTGCAAAACAGAACAACTTTTATTAAACGAGTGCTTAGCCTGACATAATCATTCTGATTTCTTAAACCTTGTCAAATCAAAAGTGATAATAGCTTGAGATTAACTTGCTATCTGTCACAAAATTCTCAAATACTGAAATATAGATGAAGTAATTGGACATCTTGTTTGAATATTGAAACAGGCACCAGCACGTATAAAGATTTGGATAGGAGAAATCCCCAGACATTGATATGAGTGGGAGGAGAAATAGTTGGCATTCAGCATGCATTAAATTCAGTGGGTGTCCAAGCTTCTATCCCACTGTTATAAGACTATTGAATAGTTCTGTAGTGTGATAAGATGGACTCCTGACCTCATAATCTACCTCCTTATGACCGTGCATCTCATTGTTTACTTGCACTGCACTTTCTCTGCAACCGTTACACTTCATTTTGCATTCTGTTATTGTTTTACCTTGTTCTGCCTCAATGCCCTGTGTAACGATGTGATCTGCATGAGGCAAGGTTTTCACTGTATCTCAGTACTTGTAACAATAATAAACCAAATCTAATTCCAGTCCTAATTCTATGGGTTAATTATGCAGCATGATCTCTATGACAATTTTCAGATCGTATCCAACCTCACCCCTGCTTCTCCATTCTGTTGGAAATTAATTAGTTGAATAGACACACAGGTTATACATAGGATATTTAAAATAATAATACCCTTAGAAAGATCTCTAATTATACACTTCCAACATAACATTGAAATAGCTTTTATTTGTGGAAGGAAATTAGGTTGAAAGCTGAGCTGTAGCTTTTATATTGCTCTCCCTTCTATGCTAAACTGCAAGGCTTCAGTGTCACAGGACCAAAACTCCTTAATAATTACTGGATTAACCTTTTACTGACGGGTCTTCAAGTAATTTACAACTTTATATCCTTGATGAATTAAGCGGCTTGCTGAATTTCTGTCCTACAATTGTTATATACTGTTGTCATTCGAGAATTGAATTATTCAGAGATTTTGCCAATGAGTTAGACTGGGTGAGAATGCTCAGTAGTTTGTTATTTCAGGTATCTTACCTCAAAGACATATATCCAGCCAGCTGATGATAGATCTTCAACCAATTCCACTGCAGACAATCACAAATTAACTCATTGAATTTAGGATACCATCACAAAGAAAGTCTCTACAATTTAATTTTCAAATTTGTATTCCAGGTTAATTATGGGGGGTGGGGAAGGGGGGCAAATTTCACTGACATTTCACTCCACAATATTATGGGGAACTGAAAAGAGAATCAATCTCTCCGGTTGGGGAGCCCAGAACTATGGGAAAAGTCAAATAACTAGACCAAGTCTATTAGGTGTGATATTATGACACAGATAAAGTGGCAGAAGTGGCACAATTGATGCTAGGTTTGATATTTTGATAATTAAAATATTAAAAATATTAGATATATAGAGTGAGGTCACAGATCTCACCAAATGGTAGAAGAGGCTGAAAGATGGTTAAGTGGTCCATTTCTTTTCCTATGTTACAAAAGTTGATATTAGAAAGTTGTATTTTAAGATATAAACTTATGTTCCAAAGCATTTTGAGCTTTTCCTGTCTCCAGCTCATTTTGAATTAACTACTTTGTTGATGATATTGATCAGTTTTAAGTTTTTAATCCCCTGAGCAAAACTGCTCTCTGACACCAAAACTAAATCAAGCAAATTTCTAAAATTGATCTGACTTTGACCCTTACAAATGCAAACTATATGAAAGATGCTCATAGATCTCTTAATTGCACTTCCATATATATGCCAAAATTACTGACCGTTCTGTCAATTAATTGCCTTTTTCAGCCCAAATAATTTAGCAATCACTTTATTTCATGTTGGTCCCATTACCTATATTCATTCTTGTTCACTTAACTTGAAGTATATTTAATATGCTCGATTTTTATAGGGTGTTAACATTTACAGTCAAAATCTTCACAGATGAAAAGTAAAATAATGAATTACACATGCAATAACAATAGGACTTGAATTATAGAAAAATAAATCATCATATATTAGAGAAAATAAAGAGTTGACCAAGGGCAACAATAGATGAAGAATAGATCTTGATTCATTTATGTTGCATCCTACAAAGATTCTGAAATGACTCTCATGACCAGCTAATAATTGTGTGTTTTGGTTTAATAGATTCACAATGACTCCCCAAAGGCTTTCTGCCATCTACAAGTCATTAATATGAAGAGATATTCCCTACTAACCTGGATGAGAATAGCTCCAAGTATATTCAACACCAGCAAAAACAAGTCCACAACCTCTACCATCCATTGGGAGATACCTGCTTCCCTTAACTCTGCATCTTTTGAAGATTTTTGCAGCTTTTGTGGAGTCAACGTTATTTCAGAGAAAGGTTTTATTTATAGAAGTAAAGCACTCAGAAATAATTAGCAGTCCATGGGAATAACTTCAGAATCTTCATAGGATGCAAGGATAAATGAAGCAGATGCAAGAAATCTACTGCCTCTGCTCTCCTCTAAGTCGTTCTTTATTTTTCAAGATGATGCTCAGCTGCAAGTCTCAGTTGAGGGAGAAGCTCTGCTTTGTTTTTTTAGGTTCATAGGGATCATTTTGGGGACAGAGAGAGAAGTAAGGGGTCAGGTTAGAGACATGGATGTGGGGAAATTAGAGGTCAGACAAGAGTCTAACCCTCTGCTCCACATTTGAATGGCAGCAACGCAAACATGGGACATCCGTGGGCGGATGATGGGCCAGCAGACCAGTATGGACAAGGGCTGGAGCCACCCACCCCCACCTGCTCCCACCCCCAGGGTCAGCAAGTTGTCAGCAGGTTCAGCTACCAGAGTTCTGTGCAAGTAAGAGGAACAGATCCCATAACCCCTGGGTATGTGAATCGGTGAGACTGGAGTTTGAGGCCTAGAGTTCGATGATCAGCAGGTCCTGGGGCAGAAGTTTAAGAACGAGGCCTGAGATTCAGTCCAAAGTTTGAAGTTGAAG
This sequence comes from Mobula birostris, assembly GCF_030028105.1. Classification (NCBI taxonomy): domain Eukaryota; kingdom Metazoa; phylum Chordata; class Chondrichthyes; order Myliobatiformes; family Myliobatidae; genus Mobula; species Mobula birostris. The sequence goes on from NC_092377.1 coordinate 31,955,727, forward strand.
CCCGATGGCTAGAGGTTCAAGTCTGAGAATCTCTGCGAGTTTACTGGGGAAATCAAAGCCCTACGTCTGTGAGCCCAAGTTCACACGTGTTAGAAGATGGGGGCCAAAGGCAGTCTGTCATGATCTTGGAGGTCTGTATGCGTGCATTGGGAGGTCGGAAAGGGGCTTGTATTGCTGTTGGTCTTTTATTGCTTGTTCTGTTCTGTTGTGTTGTATTCTGTGTTATTCTGCCAAGCATTGTGGGCTGCCATATTGCCACGAGAACGTGTGGCGACACTTACAGGCTACGCCCAGCTGCATATTTCACATAGGTTTTGATGTACACATGATGAATAAACTTGAATCCTGAGTCTTCAAAGTCCTTACTGAGGTCAGCCTTTTCTTGACAAATCCCAAACTTACCAAAATAAACCCGAAACTTTCAACAAAATCTTTCTCATTATCTCTTTAACCATGCTTCACTGTGATAGAGAAAGGTCAGTATTCATTAATTTACATATTTTTCAATTGTTTTGTGTTTTCTGTTGCGTTAACATTTTATTAAATATATAATATTTAATGTTATTGGTCTCTGAACTAAACCAAAATTGAAAACGTCCGGGACTCTGGTGAATCCTCTGAGCTCTTCCACGGTTCCACAGAACCTCAGTGAGAAATATCCCTGTGAAGCTCACACAGTGTACTGTGACGTAAACACTTCATGGGGCAGGGTTCGTATTACCAATGGAAATCTATACAGGTCCAATCACAGTACTAATAGATCCATTATCCTTAAGTTTAAATAAATAACACACTGCCGACCATTTTCATTCCTTCAGCCGCTTCTTCTTGGCATCGAGCGGAGAGCTAGGCGCAAGTTGGATATTTCGCCATTTTGTGATGCTTCCTCTCAGCCCCGCAATTATTATAATTGACACCAAGTTTCTAATCATTAGCTCTTAGGAGGGGAGTTGATTTGCTTTCAGCAAAATAAAACTGAAGAAGAGCAAGTGGCTTCAAAGATGATGAGCTAGGGAGCATTCCATGAACAAGAAATTGGAAGGAGTATTTTATAAATTATTACATTTTCTAGGTATAATTGAATAGTGACAATCAATTTCTGACCCAATTTTTGTAAAGTTTACAATTGCATCTTCTTGCACAATTAATCTTTTTAAGCATTGTATTTGAAATTGTCAGCCCAACATTCACAATCTACATCAGCTACATACAGTACTGTAAATATATGATTTTACTGTTTATACTTTTTCCTCTTAGCTTAACATACTTAAATCATCAGCTGAACCTGCTCTGCATACTTAGAAAAGTTTGTCGTGAGTTCAACCCTTAGTCCTTCCAAGCCTTGGCTCCAGCTTTTATGTTGGCACCCATAAACATCCCGACACAAATAGATACACTTTACTGCAGTCTTTGACCTGTGTTCCGGTCTGGCTTCAGTAGCACACATGCAGGCCTGAGTCAGGTAACCAAGAGTTTCTGCCGAAGTCCCTGGAAACCAGATAATCTTCATGAATTACAGGAAACTCCATCTTCAGAATGCTGATCAAATATAACATTTCCTCCTGTTATCTGATCTCAGAATACTGTTGCATTTTAATTTCCTGCACTGCTATACATGGCTATGGTTAAATGGAGCCTCGAATGGGCTGCCTGTTTAGGCTAGTGTGCAGAGTCCTGGGCTGCTGATGTTGAATCCCTAATGGCAAGGTAAAAGCAACTAATAAATAAAATTGCAACAAGAGTCGTGGAACTGCTGGATTGTTATAAACACCTATCAGCTTCACTGATATCTTTCAGGGAAGGCAACTTCCAGTTCTTATCTCCAGTGGTCCATGTGTGACTCCAGGCCTAATAAAATGGAGGAAATGCCCCAGGAAGCCAGCAGGCAGTTAGTAAATGCTGGGCTTGCTGGTGAAATCAGGAAGCCTGGGTTACACTTTATTGCTACTGACATGTAATGTATGGGCTTTATGTTGTGGGGCCTGGTCGTCCATTTTCCATTAAGTTCATTCAGTCAGGGACCTATATCCCAACAGAAAGACTCCAGCTGAACCCAACTTTTATAAAGCCCACCATTTTAAATGAGGTATATGACAGAGTTGATTTTCAGCTCATTGACTTCTTGATCCCCTCTGCCCAAAGCACTGCGTGGGAAATCCTATTTTTGTCCTAAACAGTTCAGATAAACAATAGTGTACACTCTAGATCCAGTCAAGCTGATTTTTTCCCCTTCCTCACTACAGGTACTCTCTGCTTTAGGATAATGCTCCCTGTCCCCTACCGAGAGCTCAGGGCTCTAATCTATGAGTAGTAAAAGAAAACGAATATTTAAAACCCTGTTTAGGCCACATCTGAAGTATTGCATACTGTTCTGGTCACCCCACTATAGGAAGGATGTTGAGGCTTTGAAGAGGATGCAGAAGAGGTTCACCAGGATGCTGCTTGGTGTAGAGGCTATGTACTATCGCAAGAAGATAGATAAACTCGAGTTGTTTTTTCCGGAGCAGCGGAAGCTGAGGGGAGATCTGATGGAGGTTTACAAGATTATGAGAGGCAGTATCTGCTTCCCAGGGTTGAAATCTCTAATACCAGGGAACATGCATTGAAGGTGAAAGGGGGTAGTTTCAAGGTGGATCTGAGGGGTAAGTTTTATACTCAGAGTCGTGGATGCCTGGAATGTGTTGCCTGGCATGGTGGTGGAGGCAAGTACCTTAGAGGCTTTTAAGAGACATTTGGATAGGCACATGGATGTAAGGAAGATGGAGGGGTATGGACATTGTGGAGGTAGGAGGGATTAGTGTTACGGTGGTTTTGATTTGCTTTATAGCTGGTCGGGCACAACATTGTGGGCCGAATGGCCTGTTCCTGTGCTGTACTGCTCTATGTTCTATTTTGTCATACGCTGCTAAAATGATGTCAACCCAATTCCAGAGATCTACAGATATCTCCAAGCAGTTAACGGTACTGAATACTTCCAAAGAATATGCAGGAAGCTTTCACAAACAGTGATGAAATAATTAAAACACTTCAAACACTTTCAGAAGAATAAATAAGGGCCAGGACACTGGGTGAAATCTTTACAACAGTAGCACAGAATCATTTGCATTGACCTGAGGGGGAGGGCAAGGTGAAAGGCAACATCTCTAACTGCAGCTGGCTCTCACTATCCTCTTAAGTGCCACTTAGCATCCCTGGAGTGGGGTTTAAACCCACGAGTTTGTGGTTCAGAGCAGAGCGTGGTACTCCTGAGCAAGATGGCACCTGTGGATTTACTTCCTGCTACAGAAATGCTTTGACGAGCCAGTTGAGTAGTTGAGTGGGCAAGCCCATTGATCCACAGACACAAGTTTGATCCCACCATGCCAGCTGGAGAACTCAGGGTTAAAGTAGCTACAAAAGGGTGGTCTCCGTAATGTAATTGTTAAACTGCCAGGATGTCACTTGGCTTACAAGCATACTTCGGAGAAGGAAACTTGGCTCAAGTGTCACTTCAGACCCTCAATGTGGAGTCAGGAAGGACAAAAAATATTCACATTGCTTCCACATTTTGTATACAAACGCACAAACTGCTTCTCCATCAAGCCAGTCAGACAAAGCATCTCCGATGACACTTTATCACAAATGGGCAGCCTACGAGCTTTACATTTCTGAGACTGGATTCGTTTTTAATGTGAATCTGCTTCCAATTCTTTAAAATAATCTTTCTCATTACCAGTCCTGATCTAGGGTCTTAACCCAAGGCAGCAACAGTCCTTTTATCTGTACAGATGCTGTTTGACAACCATGTAGTTGGGCTATTTTTATATATTCTACCATCTGCAGGCTTGTCTGTCTCTATCCTTACCAAGTTGTAAGGAATAGCTCCGTTCTATTAGGACCAAGAGTGTGATCTGTGTGGCATTCTTCTTTGCTTTTGCATCTAACTTTAGCTTCAACTACATGTCACATTAAAGTACGTTTTAGTCTTTGTATCCTGCACTATACAACAATCTACCTAATCGCCTTTTCAAGTCAGTCCTGATTCAGATGCATCAGTAATTTATGCTCTCATCCTAATGGGCCTCTTGACCTTGCAAGTCATAAAAAGTGCCAATGCTCAATTAGCATGAACCACTTGAACTCAGATAGCTTTGGCTATAGCTAATACACCAAAATCACAACTTTCTAGAATACCTTGTTTCTCAGCAGTGAAACAAGAAGCTTTTTTTTTCCCCCCTCGACCAAGTTCATAACATACTTGGATCCCTCGACTGGGTTTCTGATCTTTCAGTAGCTGGTAACCCAGTGTGTATCTAATGGAGTGCAGTGTTCTCTGACATGCCACTGCTCTCTTTGTTGGAAAAGTAAGATCTGTTTTCAATAAGAGCAGGGAGTCCTCCCTGGTATCCTCTTCAATGCCTATCCCTTTATGGAAAGACACATGGCAAGCACTTTGTCAATATCACATTTCAGTTTCTGCCTGAGTCTCTGGAGTGGAATATATTCCACAACCAGCTTTCTCAATGACCTATAAGGCCCAACTAATTGCAACAAAAGTTCTATGAGATAGTTTGGGGATTTGAAATACACTACATGCCAGTCTTTCCTTTAGTCCCGGGGTGTTGTTGACTGCAGATCATTCATCTGTGAGTGAAATTCCTGCTGCATATCAATTTAGTGAAATGTTGTCCTGTGGGCCAAACAATTACCTGCTATGAATGGGTACATCGACACAGGGCACAGGAGTGAAAGAAAAATGGAAGGCTATGTGGTAGGGAAGGATTAGATTGATCTTGGAGTAGGTCAAAAGGTCAGCCATCACATTTTCTTAAAAGCTTGTGGTGCTTCACTATAGCCTATTGGAAATTTGATGCATAGTTTCCTAGAAAAATAATTATATGCCCAAATGATCAATCAGAAGCCAAAGGCCAATGTTGATCTGACCCTAGTGCAGGGGTTCCCAACCTTTTTCATGTCACGGACACCCTACCATTAACTGAGGAGTCCGTGGACCCAAGGTTGGGAATCCCTGCTCTAGTGCTTGTAAGTCATGATCAGAGAGTGAAATAAAAAGAAATTCAATCTTGTCAGTCTGTTTGGCAACCTTTATTTCATTCCCCAGCTGTGAGTGATGAGGTGCCTGAAATGCTTGATTGTAAAACCTTCCACATACATGGTGAAATATAGAACTGTGTAATCTTACGCCAAGAAGAATCAGCATATTGCTGTATCTTTGACAGAGCTTTCTAGTTAGCCATATTTTTCATTCTTTCTTCAGAGGCATTTTTTTTGCTAATCAAGTGTGTATCAAATTCATTTTCAAAATTACTTTTTAATTCCTTTCAGAGAGAATGCAGGCAGGGAAAGACATGGTTGCAATTGGATGTTGCCAATTTAATGTTTTGATGTGGGAAAACTATCTAGACTATATTTTTGTTTTATGTGCTGTGTGTGATATATGTATTGTGGGTGCACTCTGGTCTGGAGGAACGTTGGTTCACTTGTTTGCATAAAGGTACAATCGGACGACAATGAATGAATGAAATTTATTTCGGTCAGTACAAACGTAACAAAAAGTATAATTTTCAACGATGGTTTCATAGGACAAAATTACAACAAAAAAAAACATAGATGTTCTTTAAAACAGACCAAAAGGGTGTAGGCTGAAGCTACAGCTTATTACGCCTACCCCTCTTACTTATACAACAACATATTTGGCGTCAATCATCACATCAAAACAAAATAATTCATAATCTTTAAACACAAAATCCAATTCCAGGTATCATTTATTTACATTACTCCCATTCATTTTAAATCATGTATTTTATATTTGTTCGTTAAGTTATTTTTAAATAATTTTTTAAACTTAAGTGCGGTGCATGTTTTTAAATTCTCGCTACAACTGTTCCATTGATTCACCCCTCTGACTGAAATACAATGATTTTTTAATTTGTTCTTATCCTTTGCTTTTGAAATATACATGTTCCTCTCAAATCATGTTGACTTTCTCTCATTTTAAACAACCCTTTGGATACTTTGTGATAGTTGTCCATTTTTTACTTTATACATAATTTGCATTATTTTAAAATCTACAAAATCTCTGAATTTTAAAATAAACTTGAACTTGAATGGGCATCTCCATCATGCTGAAAAACATAACTCTTCTTGATCTTGCAGTAAAGAGAATGCTGACTCCTGATTATTTGCAGGATCTTCATCAGAGGAAGATCAATACTGAGCGAAGTGTTCTGATTGGCAATCATTTCACAGATTCTACCGAGAACCAAATAATTTCTATTATTAGCCCAAATTTAAACAAGTAATATCTTTCACACATTTCAGATTCAGATGGTTAAAGTGATTGTGTTCATAATAGGGGAATTAAAAGCAGAGCAACTTGGCCATTTAGGAACAAAGTCAGAAAGTACTTTTTAAAGCCAAATTATGCACAGATTTGAATCAGTATCACCCAAAAGGCTGTGGCTGTTGGGACATCAAAGTTTCAGGACTGAGGTAGACTTTCGCTAGGCAATTGTGTCAAGGGAAGTGGAAGTAAGCAGTAAAATTCAATTGAGTGGCAGATCAACCATGATCTACCTGAATGTCAGGTCCCGGAGGTTGAATAGTCTGCTCCTTCTCACGATGTTACAGTATAATTATTTTTTTAAACAACATTGGAAATTGGACTGATCAAGGACCATTCACGCTTCCACTGGGTCAATAATCCTTTGGACATGTTGGGCATCACTTTTAATGCTATAGGGCGGGAGAGGGATGGGGAAAACTGGGGGCAGTGCAATTAATAGAATTTCCTTTGGTTTGGCAGCAAGGTTCATGGACAGTGTCTGAGATCATCTCACAAAATACTAGACTTAAATGGAAGTAAAGGCCTTTGTCACCTGCAATGGAATTCCCCAGCGAAACACCCCAAATCAACCATATATAATAATGCAGACTTTCTTCCCAGCTAATTATTTTTACTTTAACTGCAGATTTATCAGAAGCACCTGCAAGCATTTACGCTTTCACCATGGCAATCCAAGTAATTCATGCAGCAAATTACTCATCGTTGGAAGTATAAGCTTAGTTATGATTATATGGATACTAACACATAGACATCAAATTTTTCAGTGCGTTTTAATTGGTTACTAAATCTTCCATTTAAATAGTACAGTAATGTGTTTCAAAAATGTTGCCTGATTAATTGCAGTAGTGCTTGCCCATAGCAATTCCCAGGCTTTGTGTACCTTCTGCACTGTCAACCTTGCACAGCAAGCAATCTGACAACCTTTCAGCGTCTTTTGTAATTGAAATCATTCGCTCTTTCTTGTATCAAAAACTGAGCTTTCCTGCAAACTCTGCAAGGAAGCAAGTTTGCAACAAACCTCTCCATCTTAACCTCAAAATTACAGCTACTCATGGGCATCATTTTGCTTTATAAAAGCAACGTTTTCAAATTATGGTAACCCTGGTGTTTGCTGCGCAGCGGCTTTTCAGAGACAAGTCTGGACAAGCACCGGATCTGAATAGTGGGTCTACTGAATTAGTTTCCAGACGTTATTGTTTTTGCATTACATTATGCCTTTCCAGTGCTAGGTGATTGAACTTCTAAGTAGATATATGAGAAAATAACTGAAACGGAATGAAGGCCCATCGGTCAACGTGCAAAGAAGTGGTTAATGTTTCAGGTTAGGCCATTTATCAGGAGTTAGTATGGAAAGAAACAGAATATTGGCTTATAGCCAGTTCCGAACCAGATAAATTATTCTTCGTGTTAGTTCCATGAAAGAAAAGAAATCTTACCACATTAATTTCCCATTGGCTCCTAATACAACTTAATATTCCAACATCTACTGAGTAATAAATATTAATACCTGGTGCTATGAGATACTCTTTCAAATACACATAACACTAATAGAATGCTATTTTCTTTTATAAAGTATCAATGGAGCCAGAATCAGACTGTGTGGGAAATTCCAAGCTCTCTGACCATTTCATAAGAGATTTACTGCTGCAATGTGAGGGAATTATCTATTACAAACAAGAGAAAATCTGCAGATGCTGGAAATCCAAGCAACACACATCAAAATGCTGGAGGAACTCAGCAGGCCGGACAGCATCTATGGAAAAGAGTACGATCGACGTTTCTGGCCAAGACCCTTCATGAGGACTGGAGAAAAAAAGATGAGGAGTAGATTTTAAAGGTGGGGGGAGGGGAGGGAGAAACATAAAGTGATAGGTGAAAGGTGAGGGGGAGGGATGAGTGGAGAGCAGTGAAGTAGATTGGTGAAAGAGATACAGGGCTGGAGAAGGGGGAATCTGATAGGAGAGAACAGAAGGCCAATGGAAGGAAGTAAAGGGGGGAGGAGCACCAGAGGGAGGTGATGAACAGGTAAGGAGATAAGGTGAGCGAGGGAAATGGGGGAGTTGGGCGGGGGGGGGGAGAGAAGAGAATTACCAGAAGTTCAAGAAATCAATGTTCATGCCATCAGGTTGGAGGCTACCCGGATGGAACATAAGGTGCTGTTCCTCCAACCTGAGTGTGGCCTCATTGCAATAGTAGAGGAGCCCATGGATTGACATATTGGAATGGGAATGGGAAGTGAAATCTCGCTTCTTCTGGTTAATAATCCTCTATTAACACCTTTTGTTCTGTGCACAGTTAAAGAGCAAGTTACCTTATCCTTACAAGAATACAAAATTAACTTTAGTGAATGTGGTCATGAGTGATATTGAATGAGGTAGGAAGGTTTAGCATATGTGGTTTATACATAAAGATTTGTGGAATTTATTATAGACACACATCACCAAGGTGAAGCTTGGAAGCTGTTAAGAGTACAACATGGAAGTAAAGAAAGGATATTAACTTGAACATAGAGCTCCAAAACAGCAATGCTGTCATCAGATCAAAATTGCACACTCCTTGCAAACGTGTGTATTTTCACTGCTTTCGATTGTCTTCCCCCAGGAGACATTCATGTTTGGTGGGATATGGCTCAGCAAGGACATCATTTTCCAAAGCTGTATTATGAACAGGCAGTGTATTCCTGTGCAATGCTAAAAGTGGTTTAAAGGCACCCGAACCATGTTCAAAGCAGACGCACGCCTTTCAATACAAATTACTGGATGTTGACTGGGTTTAGGAATGTGGACAAAGGACTTGGTTTAACAGCGTTAGAATTTACAGAAATGGGGAGAGAAGATTATGCTGGCTGTAATCAGAATGCTGGGAGTCAGTTACAACATCCACCTCATTTAAGAGTGATTATTACATATGCCAGAAAACTAGGGGCATCTTTGGCTGTAATGATTGTCACAAGAGCTTCAAAAGGACAAATAACACCAGATATGGTAATGGTGAATAGGTTAGTGTCTGTGATGTTACATTTGCTGAAAAAACTGCAAGGGGTGTACAATATTGATTTGATGACAGCATTGCAGTTTTGGAGACCTATGTTCAAGTTAATACCCTTTCCTTACTTTGCAAGATTGAAGATGTATCCATGAGCAGGAAAAAAATCACCCATCTCAATGCAGCCTCACAAGCATCACTGTGTGAGGTACGTGTGCTTCATAACCAGGTCCCTACTGAAACCTGCCATCGGTTCCACGAGAACTGAAAACTCACAGCAAGGTCGGAGCTCCATTATTCCCAAGATATCCAGGATCTGGGGGTTAGAGGACTGTGAGGCTGGGTGAGTGGGCGGGAGGAATGGGCCCTGGTTTGCTGTTGTCGCTTTGTATGTGCTGTTTTGTTGTGCTCAGTGTTGTTCTATCAAGCATTGTGGGAATGCAATGTTGGCGGCACCTGTGGGCTGCCCCTTGAACATCATTGGGTGTGTTCACTGTGAACACAAATGGTACATTTCACCCTAGCTGTCTATCACCTTCCTCATGGTTCCACCTTCTTCTACTACCCATTGTGCTTTCCCCTATTCTTTCTTCACCTTTCCTGCCTATCACCTCCCTGCTTCCCCTCCCCCACCCCTTTATCGTTCCCCTTACTGGTTTTTCACCTGGAACCTACCAGCCTTCTCCTTCCCACCCTCCCCCCACCTCCTTTATGGAGCCTCTGCCCCTTCCCTTTACAGTCCTGATGAAGGGTTCCGGCCCGAAACATCGACTGATCGTTTCCATGGATGCTGCCCGACCTGCTGAGTTTCTCCAGCGTGTTGTGAGTGGTACATTTCACCGTATGCTTCATGTGCTCTTGATAAATAAATCTAAATATGAATCTGACATTCATACTGGCTGGCTCATTCTAGACAGGGCTGGGAAATCTTTGCAAAATTTCTTTTTGCTACTGAAAACAGGTTGTTGAGTTCTCCTTTCAAAGATCGAGTAATTAATTTCAGTGTACAGTATTTGCTGGTTTCTCTGCTACAGGATGCCATTGGCTGCATACACATTGTTTTTGCCAATATTAAGAGGAATAGATAGAGTGGACAGCCAGTGCCTCTTCCCCAGGGCACCACTGCTCAATACAAGAGGACATGGCTTTAAGGTAAGGGGTGGGAAATTCAAGGGGGATATTGGAGGAAGGTTTTTTACTCAGAGAGTGGTTGGTGCGTGGAATGCACTGCCTGAGTCAGCGGCGGAGGCAGATACACTAGTGAAATTTAAGAGACTACTAGACAGGTATATGGAGGAATTTAAGGTGGGGGGTTATATGGGAGGCAGGGTTTAAGGGTCGGCACAACATTGTGGGCCGAAGGGCCTGTACTGTGGCTGTTCTGTTCTATGTTCTATATCACATGTCAACATTGGCCTATAACAGAACTGACAGGAATTTCAGTGTGTGATCATAGGCAGTGAGTTATGTATGGCAAACCCCATCACCTGGCATCACTCCTGATGCCCAGACCCCAATGCCTTAGCAACAGTCTATTGAGCAACCTGCTTTTGAGTCACTGCAGTCAAATAAAGGTGACAAGATCTATCTATTGGCAATATGGTTGATGGTTTCAGTAAACAAGAACATGTGAATTGCAAGCCATTGTGCCACATGGAATGTGAAAGGGCAGACCAACAGCATGTCAAAATGTGCGCAATCAGTACTCTGCACAGTTTGAAATAGACTGCTACGTGATGCGCCACTCACCTGCTGGAGGTGAGGAGGAGAAGAAGAAGGAAGAAGGCTAGGGACAACTTGAGTAGCATTTCCCTGTATACGTAGTCTGTGAAGAATTTCACTTCACCTATTCCCCTTTTGCCATCACTGCCATGGTTTAATTTCCCTCTGAATGTTGGCTTTCACACATCCTGCTTGTTCACAATATGAAATCCACTGCTAGAAGGCATTCCACAACGATGATATAAATGGAATCTCATCATGTTGCACCCAAGCTCAACAAGAAGCTTGTGCAGGCTTGTGCATTCCAATCCTTCACGTGCATTTCCTGGCCCCAGTGCCTCTCGGTGACTGTGGCCTGTCTGATGGAGGAGACAGCAGTCAGGCTCAAAGGCCGAGCTTTATGGCTAGAAGCCTCTCAACGTGGATGACAGGTTACCACATCTATTAATGGGACCACATTTGTGGACCAAAAATTGTTAATTCATAATGGAAACAGTCAAATTGGCAAACAGAATTATCTCAATGGGGAGAATCTACAAGGAGTGCTATTAAAAATATGTAGTTGTTTGATGTCTGATAAAATACTAAGAAAAGAACATTTGGAAAAAAATAAATCAATTCTTGGAGACTGGTAGTAAGAATGAAGTTGCAAGAGGTCCACATTTATAGATTAGTTCAATTATGCATTGGCTCACTATGAAATGGGCATTAGGTAAAAATAATGCTGAATATATTGCTGGTAAATAATCTTCAAGCAGGCAAATGACAAATTGGACTATACTTTGAGCAAACCACTGAGGCACAATGGTGGTTTTTGGTGAAAGACCAAGAGGCACCAGTATGTTGGGAATCAAAGGGCTGACTTGCATGGAAATTGTAGGGGGGAGCTTACGGCTCCTGACCATGCAAAGCTACAATCAGAGTTAAGTTTTACAGAGTTAAATTTCTGATATAAAAATGATCTTTGAGGAGAAATAGTTATTAAAATAGAAGTACATCCAGAGCTCTAATTTTTCATGTAAAAAATTTAAGATTTGGCCTCAGGGAAGGAGAACGGGAAGTTAAATTGTAGAAACATTTATACTTTGGCACTGGTTTTGGTGGCAGAACTCTCAGCTTTCAGTAAGAACGTGGGTTCAAGTCACACTGCAGATATCAGAGCCCAAGAATATAAGGTGACAATCTAGTAGGGAAGGAGCACAGCACTGTTAAAGTTATTAAACTGATGCTCTGTGAAATCACAAAGGAGGATTTAGAAAATCCTGTGGCTGTGTGGAGCAGTCTTGGCCAATATTTACCCTTCATCAATATCACTTTAAGGGATTACATTAATCCTTCTCACATTGTTGCTTGTGGAACCTTGCTATGCACAAATTAATTAGCATATTTCCTACATAACAGTAGCGTCAAAAGTGCAAGTGGTGATCAAGCATGTGGGCTGTCTTCAAAGGACTGTGAAAGGATCCATAGAGATGCCAATCTGTCTCCTCTCTGGATGCTGTGCTCACTGAAGTGTAGGCTGTTTTCCAGAGAGATGAAGTATGTAATATGTATTACAAGGCAGACACTAGGGAGCGATTACATGGCAGTAACCTAATCAACAGGTCAAATGATGTCATAAACCACAAGCATAAGTCCTGAGCAGTTTATAACTGTCATCTAAACCTTAAGATGAAATTACAGCCCAGGAATTGCTCACAGTACCCCTTTTTTAGCAGTGGTTCTGAGCTTCCTCCTGCACCTTAGTTTGAAAGTACAGTAGGTCAAGTTCAAAGTTCAGAGTAAATTCATTATCAAAGTGCACATATGTCACCATGTACAACCCTGAGATTAATTTTCTTGCAGGCATTCACAGTAAATACAAGAAGAAGAATAGAATCAATGAAATACTACACCCAGCAAGACGGACAAACAACCAATGTGCAAAAGATAACAAACTGTGCAAAAACAAAAAGAAAGAAATAAAGAAATAGTAGAAATAGTAATAATAACAACAATAAATAAATAAACAAGAAATATAGAGATATAAGATGGAGTCCTTGAAAGTAATCCATAGGTTGTAGGAATAGTTCAATGACAAGGCGAGTGAAGCTATCAAGTAGTCCAGGAGTAAACCATTATCTGCAAATGTTCTTGATCCAGTTCTCAGTCTGAGATAGCAGATTTCAGCTGTTCTGGAAAACTGCCACAATTACCCTTAGTGCCTTTGAATCAGGCTAATAAAGGGCTGGACTTTTCAGAGAAGCACTAGTAACCAGTAACATAGGTAACTAATGCCATTTCTTTATGAAAGTTTCATCAAGTCCAGGAAAGCAGCATCCATCATCAGGGACCCCTACTGCCCAGGACATGCTCTCTTCTCGCTGCTGCCATCAGGAAAAAGGTACAGGAGCCTCAGGACTCACAGCACCAGGTTCAGGAACTGTCATTACCCCTCAACCATCGGGCTCTTGAACCAGAGAGGATAACTTCAATAAACCCATCACTGAAATGACCCAATAATCTATGGGCTCACTTTCAAGGACTCTTCATCTCATGTTCTGAATATTTATTGATTATTTTATCTTTCTTTCTCCTGTATTTGCACAGTTTGTTTTCTTTTGTATCCTTGTTGAACACAAGAAAAATGGTCTTTCATTGATTCTGTTATGGTTATTATTCTATTATGGATTTATTGAGTATGTCCGCAAGAAAGCGAACCTCATTGTCGTATATGATGACATATACGTATATACTTTCATCATAAATTTATTTTGAACTTTCTCATAAAGGCAGACACAAATCAGAAATGCCTAAATTACTGCATGTTTTTCTGTCGACTTAACTGATGGCCAATGTCTTTCTCAGCCCTCTTCATGGCAGGGCTGGCTCTGTGACTTGTGCCCATTCCTCACCCTCATCTCCTAACCTCAAGTGACAGGAGGTAGGTAGGCGAAGGGATTGAATGTTGCCCAGGCTCTCACATTGGTGCATCAAGATGGTGAAAAGGACATTCATAGTTCCGATTCCTTTAGACACAGGAACAGGCCCTTTGGTCCACAATACTGTGGCAAACCAGCGAAAAACCAAATCAAAACCACCCAAACACGAATCCCTCCTACCTACACCATGCCCATATCCCTCCATCTTCCTTATATCCATGTGCCGAACCAAACATCTCTTAAAAGTCTCTGATGTATTTACCTCTACCACCATACCAGGCAGCGCATTCCAGGCACCCACAACTCCTAGTAAAAAGCTTTCTCCTCACATCCCCCTTGAACCTACCCCCTCTCACCTTCAATGCATGCCCTCTGATAGAAGACATTTGAACCCAGGGAAACAGATGCTCTCTGTCCTCTCTATCTATGCCTTTCATAATCTTGTCAACCTCCGTCAGATCTCCCCTCAGCCTCCGGCGCTTCTGAGAAAACAACCCCAGTTTATCCAGCCTCTTGTGATAGCACATGCCCTCTAAGCCAGACAGCATCCTGGTGAGCCTCTTCTGCACCCTCTTCAAAGCCTCAAAATCCTTCCTGTAGTGGGGTGGCCAGAACTGTACGCAATATTCCAGGTGTGGCCTAACCAGAGTTTTATAAAGTTGCAACAGAACCTCTTGACTTTTGGACTCAATGCCTCGACTAATAGAAGCAAGCATTCCATAGGCCTCCTCAACCACATTATTGACCACATTATTGTGTAGCCACTTTCAAGGAGCTATAAACTTGGATCCCAAGATCTCTCTGCTCAGCAACACTGTTAAAGATCTTGCCCTGAACAGTGTACTGACTCCATGCATTTGCCCTACTGAGGTGCAACATTTCACAGTTTCTTGGGTTGAACTCTATCTACCATTTCTCAGCCCATATCTGCCACTGATGTATATTGTGATGTATTCTTTGCCAGTTTTCTACACTATCCACAACTCTATCAATCTTACTACCATCCACAAATTTTCTAATCTACCCATCTACATTTTCATATATCACAAACAGCAACACAGATCCCTGTGGAAATCTATTAATTACAAACCTCTAGCTTGAGTAAGTTCCTTCAATAACAACCCTCTGTCTTCAATGGGCAAGCCAGTTCTGAACCCAAACAGCCAATTCGCCACAAACCCCATGCATCTTAATCTTCTGGATTAGCCTCCCACGAGGGACATCGTCAAACACAAACACCTTACCAAAATCCATGTAGACAACATCACCTGTCCTACCCTCATCAATTTCTCTTGTCACCTTGTCAAAAAAACTCTATCAAGTTGGTAAGGCATGACCTGCCATGCACAAAGCCATGCTGCCTCTCCCTAACTGAGCTATGGGTTTCCAAATGCTCATATTTCCTATCCATAAGAATTTTCTCCAGCAATTTCCCTACAACTGACATGAGACTCACTGGTCCATAATTCCCAAGATTTTCTCTTGTTCCCTTCTTAAATGGAGGTATAACATTAGCTGATGGTTTGGATCGGAGACCAGACCAAAGCTAGCAGCGCGCTATTTGTTCAAGGCACAGTTGGACAGTGGTTCCACACATCAGTTGGAGTCTGACAAGGCTGCCTCCAAAATTTTCAACAACACTGTTCAGCATTTTCCTGGAACAAATAATGGCAGATGCCCCCAGAAGACCATATTGGCACAGTCAGCATTGGAGGACAGATCACAACCAACCTCAGGTTCGCCGGTGACATTGATGGGCTGGCAAGAAGTGAGGAAGACTTATCTGCCTTGTGAACCATCTGAAAGATACGTCTATTAGATATGGCATGGAGACCAGTGCAAAGAAAACCAAGCTGATGAGAAACGGTGAGGAGCCAATCACAACAAGAATCACAGTCAGTGGACAAGAACAAGATACAGTTCAAGTATCTTGACGTCATCATCAACCAAGAACGATCAAAGCTTGAAGTCTTTGCAACACTGGCTATGCTAAAGCTAATCTGGGGAAACATTAGTATTGCTCTCTGTTCCAAGTTGGAACTTCTGCATGCACTTGTGCTCTCCACCTTCTTGTATGCATGTGAATTATGGACTTTGACAGTAGAACTGCAAAAGATCCAGGCAGTAGAAATGAAATGCTCCAGAAGGTTCCTCGGCATCTCCTATACAGAACATATCTCAAATGATGAAGTGTGAAGAACCATCACCCAGCGCATGAGACACTCTGATGATCTACTGTCCACAGTAAAGAAGAAGAAACTGAGATGGTATGGCCACATAACAAGATCAAGTGGACTCTGAAAGACTATTCTTCAAGGAACAGTGCATTGGACCAAGAAAAAGGAGCAGACAGAAGAAGAAATGGACAGACAACATTGCAGAGTGGATCGGTGAGAGCTTTGCCGCAGCCCAGGCACTCACTCACAACCATGAGAGATGGAGACAAGTGGTGCAGTGCTCATCTGTACAGCACCCCTACAATGCAGGCCGGTTGTGGGATCTGTAACCATAACATTAGCCATTCGCCAGTCCTCTGGGACCTCTCCTATGGCAACAGAGGACACAAGGATACTGGTCAAGGGCCCAGCAATCTCATCTCTTGCCTCTTTCAATAACCTGAAGTAAATCCTGTCAGGCCCTGGAGACTTATCCACCTTAGGCCCAACACTTCCTCTTTCTTGACGTCTAAACACCTTAATGTATTTATACACTCAGCACTAATCTGCTGGTCCTCCATATCCTTTTCCTTGGTAAATACTTTCAGGAAACTTGGGCCAAAAATCAACGGGCTTGCGCATATAGATTTTTATTAGTAGAACTTCCATCTACACAAAGAAGCAAAGAGACGATTGTATAGCTATATCGACCATTATGTAGAGTTTCAAGCAGCAACAGCAATATTTTACTTTCCAACCCAGTGTTGTTGCAGGATATATATACATATAGGGCAGGCTAGAAGAGTAGATGACAAAGGGATGATCTCTTAGAGGTGTGTAAAATCATGAGGGGCATGGTCTTTGTAAATGAGCACAGTCTTTTTCTCAGGAAAATACATTCAAAAACAAGAAGGAGTAGGTTTAAGGTGAGAAGAGAAAAGTTTAAACAGGACCTGAGTGGCAACTCGTTCAAGCGGAGGGTGGTGTGAATATTGTATGAGATGATAGGGAAGTGGTTGAGGCCGATAAACTAATATTTCAAAGTCACTTGGACACGTACACAGTTTGGAAAGGATGAGAGAGATGGGACTAGCTCAGTTGGGCATCTTGGTCAGCAAGGATGAACTGGGTCAAAGGTCCTATTTCTATACTGTGTTACTCTGTGACTCAGGTATGGGAGAAATTCAGCTTCAATACCTCTTTAATCATTAAATCGTCAACAAGCAAAAGCATCACATCAGCAACACGAGGTCTGAAGCATTTTTTTTACATAGAGCAATTTATTTCATGATTTAATCATTACATAATGACCCTATGTTAACACTGTGTGCGAATCCAGATCATAAAACACCCTCTACAGTGATGGCCGTAATTCTCTTTGAGCCAGGTTAATCTCACATAGTCAAGCATCCCAAAAATGAAGTACAACAATATGATAGGAGGCATCCAACTGTTATAAGTCTGGGAATTTCGACTGCAGAACATAGAACACAGAACAGCACAGGCCCTTCAGCTCATGACGTTGTGCCTACTAACATACACCACTCCAGATCAATTCAACCCTTCCCTCCTACACAGTCCATAATCCACATTTTTCTTACACCCATGTGCCTGTCTAAGAATATTTAAAAGTCCCTATTGCATCAGCCTCTACCAGCAACCCTGGCAGATTGTGTTGTAAAACATTATCAGTGTCTTTCTATTGATGCGATTGCACTCTAACAGTGGGTTAGTCAACATACGTACCCTAAAATCTTATTTTTATACTCAGATTTCAGCTTTCCTACATCTTGCTCTTTTCCCTCAGACAAATAGATGGGAAAACTGGTTCTTGCATCAGGAAGTGGCACTTGGATCTAACAATCATTCTGTAAGGTTCTTACTTCACTATATAGGCAACCATCTGATAGACAGGTCCATATATTTGCAACGTGAGGAAATGTAGTTTTAGATAAGAACATAAACACAAGAGGTTCTGTAGATGCTGGAAATCTTGAGGTGAAACCAGAGGACAGAGAAGGTGGGTGTGTGAGGAAGGGAGTTTGAGGTAAGAAGCTGGGAAGTGATAGGTGAAAGAGGTAAGGGATGAAGAAGATGGAATCTAATAAAAGGACAGTTGATCATGGAAGAAAGGGAAGATGGAGAGGAACCACAGGAAGATGATAGCCAAGTGAAGAGAAGGGATGAGAGGGGAACCAGAGTACAGAATCGATAAAGGGAGAGGGGAAATTTACTGGAAGTTAGTGACATACCAGAGTGTACTCCTTCCCCCTCCCCTTCACCCCCACCTTCTTATTCTGGCTTCTGCCCCCTTCCTTTTCTGTCCCGATGAAGGGTCTTGGCCCAAAACGTTGACTGTTTACACCCCTCCATAGATGCTGCCTGATTTGCTAAATCGCTCCAGCATTTTGTACATGTTGCTTTAGATCACATCAAACTGTTGCATGTAAGGTGCAGAGGTACTGATGGGCCATGCCAACAGGTCCCATCATGAAGGCACAACCAAATAAAGACTGTGCAGTCCTGTTCTACAAGAGCCAGAGGCACAATTCCAACTGTGAAGAGCAGAATTAGGCCATTAGGCCTCCGCGCCTTCTCCGGCATTTGATCATGGCTGATTTATTTTTCCTCTCATGAAATATTAAGTAAGTGTGCTATATCATATCTAAGTATTCATTAGAATGATTAATTACTTAAAGATATCAAACATAAACCAATCAACTCTCTCACTGAAGTACCTGAGAAGCAATGTCCTGAAAACATTGGGCAACTCAAATAGAGTTTATTGGCTAACTTATAAAATTCTCTCTATTATAAGGCATAATACAGTTACACAACATAACAGATTGTGATTTCAAAACAGCATTAAATACATTTCAGATATTTTAGATACAGGAATCACATTAATTTACTGTAACTCAGTGCAGTCAGGACATTGCAAAAGCAACAGCTGAAGTACTCAAGCCACATCTGATACAGTTGTTTCCAGCTACAGCTGGCTGGAGTGCACTTATGTACAGCAAAATAAATACTCATCTTTGTATTGTTCAAACATGTACCTCGTGACAGGTTCTAATAAAATATTTAATCAGTCCCTTTGTTGTGAAAATTATGTTAAAAACCAGCCTTCATTCCCTGAATAACACCTGGATCAAATTAATTACTTCACACATCTTGTACAATTTCTTTAGTCCCGGATTATTAACAATAGATGATTTTTGTGTGACAAGTATTAATGATCTACAGGATCAAGTTGTCAGAAGTATATTTCCCTTGACATTGTACACTTTTATAACACAGCAAACCAGCAGCGCCTTCCAGAGTGGTCCACGATGTGAATTAATAATGGTGTCTTCCAAGTTCCTGGAGTCGGCTCCAGGCAACTTACACCCAGTGCAGGGAATGTGAAACGGAAACCCAAGTAAATATTGTGTCACTGTTCAAAAGACTGCAGGGGCCTCAGCAAGGATGCTATTTCACAGTATCAGTTGATCTCTACACCTCCTAATAAAAAGTTACAATTACAAAAAATAAATTTCCCTCTTTAATTCTGACAAACTTCAGATGGTCTTTAGCTGGCAGGGGAATGTCTTAGAGTGAATGGAAGAATAACTTGCAGACATTGTTAGTGACAGCAAATGACAGTGAAGGCTCCAATGCAGTAAAATAAACAATTTTAACAATCAATAGGCTTTCCCTAAGATTTTTTTAAAAACAGACAGCAAAAGCAGACGTGTTATTTTACAAAATCAACTTGCAACGATTACAGAGAATGAAGTGCCAACCACTAATGTACCAAGTGCCAGAGGTAATACAGCCCACATTACTGAATTACATCTTTGTGTATTCCACCTGGAGATCTAAATGAGAATGCTGGCATTACGATAGTCAATGACGTTTAAAAGACATTCAGGAACACGGAGAGCAAGGGTTTAAGGAGGTATGGGACAAGGCAGATACATGAAACTAGCTCAGGCAGGCAATTTGGTCAGGATGGAGAGTTGGACCAAAGGGCCTTTTCCCATACTGTATAAATCTATGACTAACGAAGAACAGAGAAGCGAATTATGGTAAACATATGAAAATGGAAACACACTGTCATTCATTCCAAAAGGTTTTCTCAGATTCAGTTCCATCAAATTAAGAATCTTTCAGGAGTCCAGGTTTAACTGTTTCTAGGTTGAGAGTGTGTGAGGAATATTTGAACTCAATAAACTTTTCTTAATCTCGCTTTGTGACTCTATATGCTCTAAGTTTTCTCAGTTGCTATCGTATCTTATACTTAACAGCAGCTGCGTCCCAAATAAAGGAAACCTCAGACATGGGGGAGCAGGAAGTGGAACGGAGGGTGAGGAGAGGGAGAACAGGGTGGACTGCAGGCTTGGAAGGCTCATTAGCAGTCTCCTGCCTCTAGATATCCCTCACGTGACTGCATTTCAAATTGATTTAATAATTACTGATTCTGATCTTGCTATTTTTATAATCTTCAAATCAAAGTCAATTAGCTGCAGTTAAATTGACATGACGATACACCATGTGAATGGAATAGGAAAGGAACTCCTTCAGTTTGCAGAACATGGAGTTATTTCAAATGGGACTTTAATCCTCACTGCTCCCCCTCCTCCTTCCACACCAGATTTCCTGGTGGATCTCAAGCAACTGGTTGCAGGATAGATGTCATTAGTAAGACAGTATTTAAAAGCACTTTAACAGGTACATGGCCAGAAAAGCTTTAGAGTAGGGGTTCCTGACCTTTCTTATGCCATGGGCCCTTACCGTTAAACACAGGGTCAGTGGACCCCAGTTTGGGAACCCCTGGGGGATATGGACCAAGATGGCAAATGGGACTGGTTGGCATTGACCTGTTGGGCTGAAGGCCCTGTTTTCATGTTTATACGATTCCATCTCAAACTAGTTGAATTAATTCTGACTGATTGCCAAAATAACTAAATATGTTCCATTCACAATTTTAAGCAATTTGTACCAACCTTCACATCATGGAAGACTCCACAGCCCAAAATGTTAAGGTGCAAATAAAACCTGCATGTGTTTCTTGTGCAGAAGCCAGCACTCAGAGCCTGCACGGCAAAGCAGCGACAAAAGTAGTGAAATAAGTGCGCACACTTTTTATGGGGTTACAGCTGGTCTCTTTGGGATGCTCTTGTCTGCACCTGCACCATGAGTTATATGTTTTTGTGGTTGCAGCTTTAAACTAGATAACGTACTCAGCTGTAACTGAAACATTCAATTACACACAAGCTACGGTTCACATCATATCCATGCACAAGTCTGCAATCCAAACCTATGCTTTCATATTGCTGGATATGGGACAATATTAGAAAGGAAGCAAATATAAACAGTCCATTTTTATTCAAAGTCTGTAACTCGAGTGCAGAATAGTGGGAAAATGGGTGATTGGGAAACTAGGTGTAGAAAAAGCTCTCTACTGAGCAATGGCAAAACAAATGAGGATCCAGCTCATAATGACAACTGGAAATTCCAGCAAGAGTAGAGATTACTACTCACTATAATGAAAATGAGGTGAAATCCATCTCATGAAACTTGCATTGAGTGGTGCTTGGTTTGCTTCTGAGCCAAGACATGGTTGGTATTCAGTAAGATGAAGCAAGGTTCTAATTTCCTCTTTCCACCAGACTACTTCCCATTTTGTCATCTTTTAAACCCAAAGCCTTCACACAATACGATGAAGTGTGATTCTGGACAGAAGTAACATGATTCTCTGTTGCCCCAATTACGATAAATTTCGTCATAGCTTCCTGATATGGGAATCTGAAGGTGACGAATTGTATGCAAATTCTGAGATGTGACAGGATTTGTAAGTGTGGCTTTTATGCTCAGTAGTGAAACACTGAAAAACCATTATTGCATCAACACGTTATTTTGATCTGCCAGATTCTTGGTAAATGAGATTGCTAAATGATTGCTCCTTCTAACCTACTTGTAATTCCAGAGACCCTGCATAAAAAGATTGTAGTCTAGAACATTTCTCACTGTCAACATTAAATACTCTCAAAAGATCTATCTAATATATATCTGTATGTGTGTGTAGTTTATATCAACAGTTTTCTGTAAAAGCAGTGTGTTATGCTGGAAAGCGTGTTTTGGCTTCAGCTAAGATAAGGACCCACGTTGTCAAACTTGGGAGTGTTGTGTCAGCCAACCAGGATTGTGGGATGTGAGCCGTGGGGAAAGAGTTTTCTGAAGAACAGTCATCTTTTGCCGGGAGACGTGGAGAGGGGCACGAGTGAAGATGCTGCAGAATGCTATTGGAAGGACATTCCCCGTTGCAAGAAGAGCTTTGTGCAGATGAGTAGCTCGAGGGAGGAAGGACCAATACTCATGAAAGAGACAGTTCATTCAAGATGGCCTTCAAGGGGAGTTTGGAATGTGGTGGATGCTTTCACACAACCCCAACTACTCCAGTATGAGCTCCAATATTATGTGCACATCAGCCTGATTTAATTGTAATAGGCTCTTTTTCTTTTTCGGTAACTGTTTGTTAAAGTTGAACATTTGGTAAATGTAGTTTCTTTACAATTTTACGTTGCTGCACAATCTGTCATAACTGGGCTACTGATAACTGTGCATGGGCAATATTTACACAGTATTTGCTCAAATTGAGGTTTCTGTAATCAGAACATGATGACGTTCCTGTTTGGTTGAACCCCAAATCATACCGGCCCTAGACACATACTGTTTATGAAAGGTGGCTTCCTTACTGCTGAGTCACGTGGCTGGTAGCAGAGTTAGTTTAAGTGCCAAGTCTGTATACGAGCTCTGGTGAGAGGGTTACATAAATTTATAAATATGTTCGAGAGAGGGAGAGGGGGAGGGAAAAAGAGTAACTTTTGGAAGAACTACATAAACTACATACTTTTGGACATTGTAGGCACTGCAGAAAAGTTACAGTGCCCCAACGCACACTGGATGAATATTGTCCAACAATAACTGCTATCTGATTAGCTAACTGATGAGACATTTAGGAAGCAATGAACTAAGAATAACTTGCCTTCCTGACAGTTTGATGCGTTGAATGTTGTGCCAATAGTGTGCTTTCCCTGTGCTAGATCTGTGGCAAAACAAACCACATAAAACTGAAAATATCTCATATTGAAAGTCATGCTTGCATTAGGGGTGTGGAATTACTATTACGTATTGAGGGAAAGATTTATGAAAATAACTATATCATACAGAAATGATGGAAGAGGTGAACACAAAGTTTGGCAAACATGTAATTAATATTCAAACCAAATGGTTATATATAAAATTTACAAAAATATGTGCGACTAGTTACCAGAAACAATTTCAAAAATTATGAAAGCTTTGTGAGGTTTGTGAATCAAACAATTTGAAAGATGTTTCTATAAATTAACTGTTTGTCTTGAAAGAGTATTAAATGAGAACGTCTCATACAACACTAAGGTCCCAGGTATAAAAATGAAGGGATTAAGGACAGGAATTCTTACTTCCAGGCCCTGAAATTAGCACTTGACTAAGGGCAGTCACACAGATCTATCTCATTTGCTTCCTGGGCCAAGGTGAAGCGATTCTGGAAAGATGCTGCCACAGCTGCTGTGAATTATGTTCTTGCCTAATCCTGGATATTGTTCAGTGCAAGGAGCTGATTCCATAAGTGTACCATGATTGGCTTAATACAGTCTCAGAACCATTGTTTTGAATGTTATGACATTATAGTTGTTATGAAAGTGCACTGGGGGTGAGGGATGGTTAGGATTGGTGGTTGGGGTTTGTTCAATGTTGGGAAATGGTGTACAATTCAGTTTGGGAAAAGTATGGCTGACGAACCTTAGCTCAGTTGTTCCTAATACTTCATAGTTGAACTCTGTTCCAGGAGTCAGTAAATTAAATCTTTGGATTGGAATGTGCAAAATTTATAAAAAGTGACCCATGTGATTAATTTCAAAGTACTCTTGGGATGACAGTAAATGGCACTACAGGACTGCTGGCTTCTAGCTCTAAGGCAGTAAGAAAATATTCTGCAGCATCCTCATTTTTCCCCTGGTCTTGCAGCACCTCCCCCAAGCTGTTCCAGGCCTCATGGGATGTTGACAGAGTCTGAACGGCATCTCTCAGAACCTTCTTTGCCAAGCTACTTCGGCCCATTTTGTAGACTGTCCTTCCCTGCAATGAAACAACAGACAAAGATCAATAGGTCGATGTACCAAGCTGAGAATTATCACATTTCATGACAAAGATGTGGAAAGTATAAACTTAGAAATCAAAGTACTAGCATTTATAGAGCACCTTTCATGTACTCAGGAAACTTCAAAACAGTCCACTGCTAATCCATTACATTTGAAGTATAGGGATGTGAAGGCAAGCAGGGCAGTTAAATGAAGCATGCACAGACTCACAGACAGTAACCTCTTTTTGGTTGACATGGCAAAGGAATCAAATAATCTTTCAGCAAGGAAACAGGCCCCATGGTCCACTGAGTCTCTAGCGACCATTGAGTACACATTTATACTATTTAATAAATGTATAAATTAATAAAATAAATGTATATATTTGTAAAATAAAATAGCATAAATCTGTTCATATTATCTTATTCTCCCATAGATTCTGTCATTTGCACACAGAGTGGGGGGAAATTAACCCATTAATGTGCACAGCTTTGGATGTGGAAGGAACTCGAGAGTACTCCATGAAAACCCATATGGTCATAGGAAGTACGTGCAAACTCCAAAGAGGTAGAACCGGAGGTCAGCTGCTCTACTATCTTCACCTCCATGCTGAGCCCTGTGCTGTCCATGCTACTAGTTAAACCAGCGGTCCCCAACCACCGGGC
This sequence comes from Mobula birostris, assembly GCF_030028105.1. Classification (NCBI taxonomy): domain Eukaryota; kingdom Metazoa; phylum Chordata; class Chondrichthyes; order Myliobatiformes; family Myliobatidae; genus Mobula; species Mobula birostris. The sequence continues at coordinate 31,980,687 of NC_092377.1, forward strand.
CATGGACCGGCACCGGGCCGCAAAGCATGTGCTACCGGGCCGTGAAGAAACGATACGAGTCAGCTGCACCTTTCCTCATTCCCTGTCACGCACTGGTGAACTTGAACATTGGGTTGCCAACTGTCCCGTATTAACCGGGACATCCCGTATATTGGACTAAATTGGTTTGTCCCATACGGGACCGCCCTTGTCCCGTATTTCCCCTGCTAAGGTAGAGCGTTCCTATGAAACCTTTCATGCCGAAATGGTGTAAAGCGAAGAAGCAATTACCATTAATTTATATGAGAAAAATTTTTGAGCGTTCCCAGACCCAAAAAATAACCTAACAAATCATACCAAATAACACATAAAACCGAAAATAAATAACACTAACATATAGTAAAAGCAGGAATGATATGATAAATACACAGCCTATATAAAGTAGAAATAATGTATGTACAGTATAGTCGGGAAGCTGAAGGCAAAACCGATTCGTGGGAGAAAAAAACGGCACATTTGCGCATGCGCACATCACATGCGCACGTCACGCATGCGCACACAGGTGCCCGCGCAAGGCTTCATGGTCATGGTAGTCTTTCCTGGGGTAAAGTGTCCCGGGATTTGACTGCTACTTTTGTCCCTTATTTGGGAGTGAGAAAGTTGGCAACCCAAACTGTAAAAGACATGTTGAGGTGAGTTTAACCCTACTTGAACACCCACCCTCCCTCGGTCGGCCGGTCCGCAGTGCAAAAATGGTTGGGGACTCCTGAATGAAACAACCATTGTGTACCTTGGAAAATGTGAGCATGGAATTTTTCACATTCAACTAAAAAAGCAGGCAGTCAAATGTGAAATAAAAACAGAAAACATTGTAACCACTGAACGTTTGTGGTAAGAGAAACAAAGTTCAAAAGCTCAAAGTTCAAAGCACATATATGTCACCATGTACAACCCTGAGATTAATTTTCTTGCAGGAATACTCAATAAATCCAGAACAGGATAATAGCCCTAATAGACTCAACGGAAGACCAGACTAACTGGGCATTCAATTTCATATGCAAATGACAATAAACTGTGCAAATACAAAAAGAAAGCAATAATAATAATGAGCAAGCAATAAATATTGAGAACATGAGATGAAGAGTCCTTGAAAGTGAGTCCACAGGTTGTGGGAACATTTTAGTGATGGAGTAAATGAAGTTGAGTGAAGTTATCCCCTTTGGTTTTGATGGAGCCTGAAGATTAAGGGGTAATAACTGTTTCTGAACCCAGTGGCGTGAGTCCTAAAGCTCCTGGACCTTCATCCTGATGGCAGCAGCAAGAAGAGAGCATGACCTGCATGCTGGGGGTGGGGATCCCTGATGATGGATATTGCTTTCCTACAACAATGCTCAATGATGAGGAGGGCTTTCCCCAAGATGGACTTGGCCAAATTCACTCCTTTTGGTAGGATTTTCCATTCGATGACATTGGTGTTTCCATACCACGCTGAATTGCAGCCAGTCAACATACCCCCCACCACATATCTACAGAAGTTTGTCAATGTTTTGGATATCATACAAACTCCTAAAGAAGTAGAGGCACTGTTGGGCTTTCTTCATAATTGTACTTACGTGCTCGGTCCTCAGAAATGATAACACAGAGATATTTAAAGTTGCTGACCCTCTCCTCCTCTGATCCTCCGAAGAGAACTGGCTTATGGACCCCCAGTTTTCACTTCCTGAAGTCAATAACCAGCTCTTTGGTTTTGATGACATTGAGTAAGAGGTTGTTATTGTCCCACCACTCAGCCAGATATTCAATCTCCCTCCTATGAGGTGGTTCATCACCACCTTTGATTTGGCCTATGACAGTGGTGTTGTCAGTAAACATGAAAATGGCATTGGCGCTGTGCTTAGCGAGTAGAGCAGGGGCTAAGCACATAGACTTGTGGTGCACCTGTGCTGATGGAGATTGTAGAGGAGATGTTGTTGCCAATCTGAACTGACTGGGGTCTACAAGTGAGGAAATCAAGGATCCAATTCCACAAGGAGGTATTGAGGCCAAGGTCATGACCCTTATTTACTAACTTTGAGTATGACAGCATTGAATGCTGAGCTGTAGTTGATAAAGAATCTCCTGTTGTATGCATCTTTTAACATTTAATGTAATGCAGAAAGAAACAGTTCACGTACCAGATTTGACAAGGAATATTCAAACCTAAAACATTGAATGTTTCTCCTTCCTCAGATCTTGCTTGACTTGCTGGATGATTCCAGTATTTTCTCCTTTCATCAAACTGGGTTGTTCACTGCTAGTTCAAGGTAACAAAGCTAGTTCATGTCCAATTCTCAAAGCTAGTCACCTGGTTAAGTCTGAGCAATGACTATAGGCAACAGACTGGTGGTTCAAGGCCTTAAAAGTACTCAAATTCAAAAAAGGAATTTGTTTCAGTTCACGTGCACCACCACATACAACACGATGGCATAAGTGCTTAGTGCTTCATTTTTGCAATTCATTGACACAGCTCAAAACTGGACATCCACCAAGCCATGCAGACCTCCAACACCAGAAGTATTTTTCCTCCAACCTGAATACTCAGTCAATCACAGCCTATCCCTCATTCTCTTGTTTCTATCGCATCAGCCAACACATCCTTGCTCAATGAATAGGGCAGGTGAGCAGATTGGCAACAGCACCAAGTATATCTTTTAAGTGAAGCTCCACTACAATGAGTTTAACAGAGGTTACAATCAACATGCAGAACTAAATATAAACATAACTCTCCACTCTTGCCACATCCACTCAAGAATGGCGGTAGACAACTGAAAAATTATGGGAATGGATAGTTCTATGAACATTCCCCTTCTCATTGCTGATATTATCCCAGCATACATAAAGACAATATGGATAAAGCATTTATAGCCATCTTTCACCAGATGCGTCAAAAAGATGACCCCCTTTCCATCTTTTCAGGTTCTCATCATTACTCAAGAGACTATTGGCCAACAGAACATTCCAGCAGGATAGCAAAAGCTTTGTGCTCCAGATGGCTAGGCTAGCACTATCTACTCTACAAAGTAGAAGTTTGCTCAAGCATGTCCTACTCTGAACAAATCCACTACATCTTCCTAATTTAGTGCGCATGCGCCGGTCGTGCATGCAGCCTGTTGCTCCGCAATTTCTTACTTTTAAACTTTTTAAACTTAGTTATTTGTTGTATTTTTTTTCTCACGGTAACACGCTGAAGCTGCACCCTCTCTAACATGCTGGTGGAGAGAGTTTTACTTGCTTTTTTAGCGCTGGAATTAGTTACATTCGGACACGTCTCGTTAGCGTGGCAGCAGGATGGCCGCATTGTTTATTCCAGGGAACAATTGATTACACTCATGCCCGCTGGCTTAGCGAACAGAGCAGCAGACATCCCGGCTGAAATCTGGAGGAAAACACACAGAGGATGCAGAGGGGGATCAAAAAGGTCAGGGAAGAGGACCGGGTCAAGACAACAGAGGCTTATGGAGAAGAGAAGTTATAAGCCGTTTCTCCCCGCTCTCATCATGGGAAATGTGAGATCGCTGGGGAATAAAATCAATGAACTGACGGCGCTTGTCAGGAGTCAGAGAACATTTCGGGAGAGCAGTGTCGTGTGCTTTACTGAGACGTGGCTGCACGAGGACATACCCGATCAAACCGTTTCCATAGAGGGCTTCCAGACTGTTCAAGCTGACCGGAATTGCACTGAGAGCGGTAAGCGTAAAGGAGGGAGGCTGGCGGTTCTGGTAATTAACAGATGGTGCAATCCTGGGCATATTACGATCAAGGAACGGGTCTGTAGCCCAGATATTGAACTTTTTGCTGTTGGACTCCGGCCATATTATCTGCCAAGGGAAATCTCGCAGGCAATTGTGGTTGTTGTGTACATCCCTCCCTCTGCCAACCCGACGTCGGCGTGTAACATCATTTACACCGTCATTGCCAGATTACAAACCCAGCACCCAACTGCCCTTATTACCATCTCGGGTGACTTCAACCAGGTTACCATGGCTAGAACACTGCCCAACTTCACGCAGTATGTGAGCTGTACAACCAGAGGGGAGAGGACTCTGCATTTGATGTACGCTAACGTTAAGGATGCATACAGCTCCTCTTCCCTCCCCCCACCGGGAAGGTCAGATCACAACCTGGTGCATCTAAAACCCTGCTACGTGCCTCTGGTGAAGAGTAAACCTGCAACCTCGAGGACAGTGAGGAAATGGTCGGAGGAGGCTTATGAGGCGCTCCAGGGTTGTTTTGAGGTGGCAGACTGGCAGGCACTCTGTGAGCCACATGGAGAGGATATTGATGGGCTCACAGAATGCATCACTGATTACATCAACTTCTGTGTGGACTGCAATGTTCCGACAAGAACTGTCCTTTGTTATTCAAATAACAAGCCATGGGTGACAAAGGACATTAAGGACATCCTGAACGCTAAAAAGAGGGCGTTTAGAGATGGAAATAGGGAGGAGCTGAGGGCAATACAGAGGGACCTGAAAGCCAGGATCAGGGAGGCTAAAGACAGGTACAGGAGGAAGCTTGAGTGGAAACTCCAGCAGAACAACATGAGAGAGGTCTGGAGGGGGATGAGGACCATCACTGGGTTCCGGCAAACAAGCAACAGAGGAGCTGAGGGCAGTGTGGACAGGGCCAATGAACTTAACCTGTTCTTTAACAGATTTGACATTGTGACTCTGCCCATCCCCCACATGAGCCATCTGTTGTCGGCCCCCAATCAACACATGTTCCACTCTCCCCTCCTACCCCTCCTCACAGTCTCCCACCCTGCTCTCATGACTATACCCCTTCCCCACATAAAACCACCACGGTGAGCTTCACGGCTGAACAGGTGAGAAGACAGCTGAAACATCTCAACCCAGGCAAGGCACAGAGTCTTGTCATCTTCAGAAGTTTTTCTGATGACTCTGCCATAGTTGGATGCATCAGCAATGGAGATGAGGCTGAGTACAGGGCTACTGTGGGAAACTTTGGTACGTGGTGTGAGCAGAATTATCTGCAGCTTAATGTGAAAAAGACTAAGGAGCTGGTGGTAGACCTGAGGAGAGCTAAGGCACCGGTGACCCCTGTTTCCATCCAGGGCGTCAGTGTGGACATGGTGGAGGATTACAAATACCTGGGGATACGTATTGACAATAAACTGGACTGGTCAAAGAACACTGAGGCTGTCTACAAGAAGGGTCAGAGCCGTCTCTATTTCCTGAGGAGACTGAGGTCCTTTAACATCTGCCGGACGATGCTGAGGATGTTCTACGAGTCTGTGGTGGCCAGTGCTATCATGTCTGCTGTTGTGTACTGGGGCAGCAGGCTGAGGGTAGCAGACACCAACAGAATCAACAAACTTATTCCTAAGGCCAGTGATGTTGTGGGGATGGAACTGGACTCTCTGACGGTGGTGTCTGAAAAGAGGATGCTGTCCAAGTTGCATGCCATCTTGGTCAATGTCTCCCATCCACTACATAATGTACTGGGTGGGCACAGGAGTACATTCAGCCAGAGACTCATTCCTCCAAGATGCAGCACAGAGCGTCATAGGAAGTCATTCCTGCCTGTGGCCATCAAACTTTACAACTCCTTCCTTGGAGGGTCAGACATCCTATGCCGATAGGCTGGCCCTGGACTTATTTCATAATTTACTGGCATAATTTACATATTACTATTTAACTATTTATGGTTCTATTATTATTTCTATTACTATTTATTATTTATGGTGCAACTGTAACGAAAACCCCCGGGATCAATAAAGTATGACTATGACTAATTTATAATGAAGTAATGGAATGGGACAGTGATCATGTTTTTGAGTAGCACCTGTCACCAACTACTAATAACCAATTCCGCATTTGAGTTCTGGCAGGACCAAGCTAGAAGGAAAAGGGCAGTGGACACAGCAGCAGAAAAACTTATTACCCTCTAGTTCCCTATTAAGTCATTGACCACTTTGACATGAAAAGATGTCACCCTTTCTTTGTTACTGCTCGGTCAAAACTTGGACTTCCCTACCTAAAGGGACCTACAAAATCTGCAGCTACTCAAGAAGGCATCCTACCACTTCCTTCGCAGATGATTAGGCTTGGCCAATGAATATAAGCTTGCCAGCAACACCCACACAAAAAAATTTAAAAATCAAGAATAAATAAACTTCCTTATTCAAAAAAAGTCACATAGACTGCAGTGTGTTGGACTCAATCCAACATTCCTAGCTGCAAATATTCAGCCCACAACGATAACCATGCAGTTCTGACATCCTGTACGAATGAATCACTCTTTCTGAATCCATAAACTGCACTTACAAATTCACCAATGTGATTTCAAATCAAATTACAGCAACCACATTAGGTGTTACTCTCTCATGATACAAGTTCTTGTTAATATTCTCACTTTCCTTTTCATTGGGATCGGGTCATTTCATTTTCCATCGATTGCTATCAAAGTTGCTGCCAACTTATGACTCTATATTTGGCTAGCTATGGGTTTGATAACGTCATGTTACAAGTCTTGTCTGTGTACCAATATTTCCATTCTAAGTCAATTTTAAAATTTCCTTTTACTTAATATAGTAATGTCTATTTAGAATTCTCTTCTATGACAATGACTATTTCCTCTTACAATACAAGAAAAAAAGCAGCCCTTTCAACCTCCCTGAGCTGGCTTCACTGGTTTGATGATACATTAGTATGCAAGCCCCACCTAACTTGCAGTGACTGCCTTGCCAATGAAAAATCCCAGTTTCCAACTTCAAATGATACATGGACTTTTGAGAGACTGAGCTATTGTTTTGAATGAAGAGAGAAATGATTTTCAATCTTTAAACTAGGGCAAGGTCGCTTAAAATGCACTGGATTTCCACATCACGTGAAAGACTTCCTAGCATCTAGGCTCTCAAATTCTTCATATCTGATTAAGTCATCTCTGAAAGGAATAAAATCAAATTTCTGCAACATGTCCCTGTAATTTGACATCTTCGGGAGTGACCTGATTGACTCACCCTACAAGGCCAATATATCTACCAAAGACCAGCATCCAAAACTGAAAGCAGAATTAGAGATTAAATCTGACCAAGACTCTGCACAACTAAATCATTACTTTCATGCAGAATTCCGGTCCCCTTGAGATGAAGGCTAACATTAAAATTCATGTTTTATTATTGGTTTCCTAATCACCTCAAATTCTTTGATTCACATCAGATTCTGAGTTCAAAGATCAAAGTAAATTTATTATCAAAGAGTGCATACTGTATGTCACTATATGCTACCCTGAGATCTCTTGCAGGCATTCACAGTAGAACAAAGAAATACAATAGAATCAATGAAAATCTACACACATAGACTGACAACCAATGTGCAAACGAAGGTAAACAATGGAAATATGAAAATAATAACAACGACAATATAATAAATAAATAATAATGAGAACATGAGTTGTAGAGTCCCTAGGTTGTGGAAACAGTTCAGCATTGAGGTGCACCTGTGTTGCTGGTGATTGTGGGGGATGTTGTTGCATCTGCAAGTGTGGAGGATGCTGATTGGCATCTGCAAGTGAGGAAATTGAGGATCCCGTTGCACAAGGAGGGTTATGGAGTGCTGAGTGAAGAGCAAATGAAATGGCATCTGCTGTTGACATGATGTGATGGTAGACAAATTGGAGTGGATTGAAGGCATTCTTCAGGCATGAATTGATATATTTCACGACCAACTTGATATGATTCAAATATTGGAGGGAGATTCAAGTTTATGATTTCGTGTAATGGAGTCACAGCGCACAACGCACAACAGCAAAGAAACAGGCCCATTTAGTCTATGCTGAATTATTATTCTTATAGACCTGGACCTGGGCCATAGGTCTCCACACCCCTCCCATCCGTGTACTTATCCACACTTCTCTTAGATTTTGAAATAAAGCCGATATCCATCACTTCCACTGGCAGCCCAATCTACATTTGCACCACCCTCTAAGTGAATAAGTGACACCAGTTTCAAGGAATTATGGATCTGCATTCCCAGATCCCTCTGTTCTACCGCACTCCTCAAAGCCCTGCCGTTTACTGTGTACCACCCTTGTTTGCCTCCTAACATTACCCTGCAATTTGCTCATACCTTTCATTTGTATTGTAATTTCTGTCTCCCATTCATTCTATTTGTGTCTCCCAACTTAAATGTTGCAAACTTGAAAAATACATCATTGCATTCCTTCATTCAGCAAATAATATCACAATTATAGTAAAATTCAAAAAACACCTTGGAGAAATTTGATGTGACCAGTTGCTGACTGACTTAGCTTGGAAAGCTGATTTTCTAACCACACAAAGCACAGGCAGGAAGGAGTCAGTCTACCTGTTTTATCCCACCACTTCAGAGCTGATTGCTGAAGTCCTTTGATTATGGTCAATGCCTCTTTGATTTCCTTAAGCTTATTTCCTAAACTTCAACATATCTGGAGAGAATTTTTAAAAGGTTCACTGAGATAGAGTGAATACTTTGGCGTGATCAGAGGTGCAGAAAGCACGTCATTCCTATTAATTTTTTGGCTACATTCACTTACAGCTGAAAAGACTACTATACAGCTACTACTCCTACAGATAAAAAGCACAACTGCTTCCAAGGTCAGTAGTCAACAAAGATGCCTTCATGCATTTAAATGAACTATCGCTGCCTAAAACTGACGGAAACAATGCTGGTTTGGGATGGATTCGTCCTTGTAGGATTCCACGCAGGAAACATGGCTGCAGGTCAAGGATACAAGTGCGTTTAAGGATACGGGCTTTCAAAACTCCTAATACCGACTATCTTGCTGGCGAACGTGCAGTCTCAGTGAATAAAATTGATGATCTCAGAGCTAGGGTGCTGAATAAGAGGGACATTTGGACTGCATAGGTCCTTTATTCCCCGGAATCCTGGTTAACCCCTTCTGTACCGGATGCAGTGATTCAGAGCGACGGATTTATTATACACTGTCAAGACAGATCTATAGAGTCTCTCAAAAGCAGAGGTGGAGGAGAACGCCTCATGATCAACTCTTCTTGGTGCACAAATATATCAGTGCTATCCAATTCTGCTCACCAGCCCTGGAATATCTAGAAGTGAAATGCTGTACTTTTTACCTACCGCAGGAGATCTCCGGGATCATTTTAGTAGCAGTATACATTCCACCTCCGGCCAATGTCAATCACGCTTTAGATAGTATGAGAAATGGGATCAACATGCATGAAACAGAGCATCCTTACGCCTTCACCATCATTTTGGGGGATTTTAACCAGGCCAGTCTGAAAACATCACTTAGCAATTATCATCAACAGATCACTTGCAATACTAGAGGGAACAACACACTGGACCACTGTTACACCACCTTCGAGAATGCCTACCATGCTATATCATGCTCACACCTCAGAAAGTCTGATCACCTGGCTATACTTCTACTCCCTGAATATAGGCAGAGACTGAAGACTGCAGCACCAGCAGTGAGGACCAAGAAGGTTTGGACAAGGGAAGCACACGAGCGCTTACAGGACTGCTTTGAATCAGTGGACTGGACTGTACTCAGGGATTCATCTTCAAATCTGGATAAGTATGCTGCAGCTGTTACCGACTTCATTAAAACCCGTGTAGATGAGTGTGTGCCCACAAAGACTTCCCAAACCAAACGCCATTGATGAACCAGGAGGTACGTCGTCTGCTTAGGCTAGATATGTGGCAATCAAGTCTGGCAACCTAGGCCTGTACCAGAAAACCAGGAATGATTTGCGGAGGGCTATATCAAGGGCAAAGAGACAGTTTCGAACAAGGTTGAAGGTGACATTGGATGTACGACAAATCTGGATTGGTTTGCAAGACATTACTTCCTACAAAGCGAAACCCAACAACGTGAATGGCAGCGATGCTTCACTACCAGATGAACACAATACCTTCTATGCCCACTTTGAAAGAGAGAATACAACTACAGCTGTGAAGATCCCTGCTGCACCTGATGACCCTGTGATCTCTGACTCAGAGGCTGATGTTAGGCTGTCTTTAAAGAGAGTGAACCTTCGCAAGGTGGAAGGTCCCAATGGAGTACCTGGTAAGGCTCTGAAAACCTGTGCCAACCAACTAGTGGGAGTATTCAAGGACATTTTCAACTTCTCACTGCTATGGGTGGAAGTTCCCATTTACTTCAAAAAGGCAACAATTATACCAGTGCCTAAGAAGAAAAACGTGAGTTGCCTTAATGACTATCGCCTGGTAGCACTCACACTTACAGTGATGGAATACTTTGAGAGGTTGGTCATGGCTAGACTGAACTCCTGTCTCAGCAAGGACCTGGACCCATTGCAATTTGCCTATCGCCACAATAGGTCAATGGCAGATGCAATCTCAATGGCTCTTCACACGGCTTTAGAGCACCTGAACAACACAAACACCTATGTCAGGATGCTGTTCATCGACTACAGCTCAGCATGAACCTGGACCCATTGCAACTTGCCTATCGCCACAATAGGTCAACGGCAGATGCAATCTCAATGGCTCTTCACACGGCTTTAAACCACCTGGATAACACAAACATCTATGTTAGGATGCTGCTCATTGATTACAGCTCAGCATTTAATACCATCATTCCCACAATCCTGATTGAGAAGTTACAGAACCTGGGCTTCTGTACCTCCTGCTGCAATTGGATCCTCGACTTCCTAACTGGAAGACCACAATCTGTGTGGATTGGTGATAACATCCCCTCCTCGCTAACAACCATCTCTGGTGCACCTCAGGGGTGTGTGCTTAGCCCACTGCTCTACTCTCTACATACACATGACTATGTGCCTAGGCATAGCTCAAATACCATCTATAAATTTGCTGATAATATAACCATTGTTGGTAGAAGCTCAGATGGTGATGAGAGGGTGTACAGGAGTGAGATATACCAACTAGTGAAGCAACAACCTGGCACTCAACGTCAGTAAGATGAAAGAGATGATTGTGGACTTGAGGAATGGTAAGACCAATCCTCATAGAGGGATCAGAAGTGGAGAGAGTGAGCAGCTTCAAGTTCCTGGGTGGCAAGATCTCTGAGGACCTAACCTGGTCCCAACATATCAATGCAGTTATAAAGAAGGCAAGACAGCAACTGTACTTCATTAGGAGTTTGAAGAGATTTGGTAAGTCAACAAATACACTCAAAAACTTCTATAGATATACCGTAGTGAGCATTCTGACAGGCTGCATCACTGTCTGGTATGGGGTGGCTACTGCATAGAACTGAAAGAAGCTGCAAATGGTTGTAAATTTAGTTGGCTCCATTTTGGGTACTAGCCTACAAAGTACCCAGGGAGCAATGTCTCAGAAAGGCAGCATCCATTATTAAAGACCTCCAGCACCCAGGGTATGCCCTTTTCTCACTATCACCATCAGGCAGGAGATACAGAAGCATGAAGGCACACACTCAGCAATTCAGGAACAGCTTCTTCCCCTCTGCCCGATTCCTAAATGGACACTGAACCCGTGAACACTACCTCACTTACTTAATATATATTATTTCTGTTTCTTGCACAATTTTTAATCTATTCAATATATGTATACTGTAATTGATTTTACTTATTATTATGATTTATTTTTCTTCTATATTACGTATTGCATTGAACTGCTGCTGCTAAGTTAATAAATTTCACAACATATGGTGATAATAGACCAGATTCTGATTACATAAATGACAAACATACAGTCTGCCATAATCTACAGCAATTGTGTATTTGAATTTTCTAATATTATGATTTAAAATATCGTTTTTTATTTAAGAGTGACAGGTAATTTCATTAAATACTACAGATGAAGGATGGTTTATCATAAAGTATAAGCATTTTAATCACCATCCAATCCGTAAACAGTTTAAACTGATTGTAACCAATTCAAAAATTAAATATTTTCTTTACTAATTATGTTAATATACACCAGCCAGTTTCTTAATAAATTAAAAAAAATAAATGCTTTTATAATAAGATTAATAGTGTCTGTGCACTTAATAAAATAATCCGTTTAAAGATCACTTCAGAGAGAGTGGGCCACAAATGGAATTAAGCAGAAAGTCACACTGACAATTAACTAGATCTGGGCGAAAGGCCAGCTTTGAGGCCTCGCATAATTATACTTTACTGGAGCAAGAGCAAAGTTAAAATTTTGATTTACAATGGATATGTGAATTTGTTTCCCAAATATTAACTCAGCAGTTTAAAGATAGCCTGATTAACACAGTTACTTTGTTAATTAGTAGGCAAAATGGAGTCAAATCCTATAGTTTCACACTTCCTGTCACATTTTCCAGGTCAGTGGCACCAGTGACTTCTCCTGGTTGATTTCTTTTCCTTTACTGCTGATAGACTATCTAAGGGAAATGTAATAAAAGCACAGCACCGAAATGTTGCATGTGACACTGTCACTTTCACTTTTCCTCAAGCAAACTGAAAAGCAGTTTAATGATGCTGGAGTAGCTTTAAACCATAATTTTAGAGAAACTAAACAATACATAGTTTTCACAGCAGAAACAGTTGATTTCCCTCAGACCAAGTCTGGAAAATAATAAAGATGAAGCCTATTTTTATAAAAAAAATTCTGGGTGAGAGAAAGAAAATAAAGCAGACAAAAATACTCTTCCTGAATCTGTGAGAACAGAGGCTTTCCCATTGATCACAGCTCAAACGCTCCCACCCTGATGCCTGTTTCATTCTTAGGTGCACAGAACAGTATGATCGCCCAGTCCTTATGACAGTGTGAAGTGACTGAGACACAATTTAATAGTTCTTCCTTTATTAATGAATGCTCTAAAATGTTACAGCAATCTGAGGTTAACCACAACTTTATTGCTGAGCAAGGTAGCATGAAAGAAATATTTTAGGTCAGGCAATAAAAGAAGACATCTCAATCTAATATGTGAAGTATATTCTTTTTCAGAATTTACCTCTTCTCCCTTTTTCACAATCATCAGAATGGGTGCTCAGTTGAGAATCGGTTAAGCCTCAAAGCATTGAAACTCAGCCCAGTCTGACTATTAGCCAAGTTTGGGAGTTGAACTTTGGAAGCGTAGGAATGCAAAATTCTGGCCAGAATAATTCCCCACCCAAACAGCAAATAACAGTATTTCATACTCAATAAATAAAACCTTGCCAAGGTCAGGATACTGGAAACAGTGAGGCCTTTTAAGAATTGCAGAGTCTTACTTTAGAAGCTGACTTCATTGAAAAAGAATTTGTAATGAGTTCTGAATATAAATCAGTTAATTTCATTTAAGCAAATGTAATTTGACAAGGCCTATAAAACTGTAATGTTTAATCAGTACGTTACCTGTGGTTTGAATTTTAAAAATCCAAAAGGAGAAAATAAGCTTAAAGTTGAAAAAGAAAGTTTTAGAAAAGCACAGCTGACCAGTCAGCATCCAGAAGGAAGGAAAAGGTTTCAGTGTTAACTGTAAAGTACTTATACAGAATTCAGACAGGTTCTCCACCATTCAGAGGAAAAGAGCTGTGCCGTTAGCTGTCAATACTGACCAATGTGAATAATCAGTCTTTTTTAAAAATAATGATTATTTACCTTACTATCTTGATTAAATCAGTTCATTCACCCCCAGTGTGAAATAGCACTGACAGAAACAACATGCTGAAAGTACAGAACAGAATACAAGCATCTAATACAGAAAATAGGTTGAAGTTTCAGAGAATGCTCAGAATAAATTATAAAATACTGCAACAGGGTTGGTTTCTCACTTGCTTACACTCACTTCCATTATGGTCACCAACATTAGTCACTCATTTCACCACATTAAAAATAAACTGATAGTTAGAGCTGGTGTTCTCAACCTAACTTGATTCTTTTTTGCTCAATTTTCCAATGACAAGTGCGATGTTAATAACTTATATAATTTTCCTTCTTGCAAGTGATTCCCAATTTTGGGTTTCTGAATAAAGAAGAGTCTGGTAAATAGTGCCTCTGAATGTGCAAGAGTTAATCTTGAACATCGTGATACTTGTAGATTAGTGATCTGTATGATTACTCAGCATAATAACCCCCACATGTAGTTGTTACACCCCCTCCAGTAATCATAATTCACTTTGAGATAGGAGCATGGACTAGAAGTACGTTTGAGCAAATGTCGTGTTAGAGACCCAGCAGTTGCATTGGCACATCATCATGATAAATAAAATGAACCAATAATTACCACCGTAGAAAAATTACCCATTGCAGAACAAATACGGTACTTTAAGTTGAAAGGATAAACTGGAAATCAGAAAATGCCAGGAACACTCAGCTACAGAGAGAGAGGAGCAAACTCAACATTTCATGTCAAAGTGAGCAAAGGGAGTATCTGTGGTAGGCCAAGGTTTCTGGGTAACATTACTGTGGTCCTTGCAGTAGGAGAGAACAAATAAATAAACAAACATGTATGTTGGGAATGTGAGACAGAGAAGGCAGCAGTAGTGAAGATCTGAGACTAAAGAGAATGCTGAGAACACCTGCTTTATCGAGCAGAATTGACCTGACTATTCTGACATCGGACTCCTTAGGCTGCAACAATGGAGCATGATTTTTTTTTTAATTCTCCAGTCTCCACTACAGAATCTACTCAATTAAACCAGATCAGGAATACTCAGTCCACTTATTTTAATGATTACTATACCAGTAAAAGGTAATTTAGATCTTCAGAATCATTGTGAATTAAATATTTTAACTGCCTGTGCTTTTAAATGTTTAAACTTTGGTTTTAATCTGAAGGCATACAATAAATGTCTGTACATGGCTCCATTAGGAAACAGCCTAGAAATATGAAATTTTACATGGAATTCGGGTTCAGCTCAGCATCCTGCATTGCTTTACATCACCAGGCTACCAACGAGAAAGTGAAATCTGTGCACCAAGTTTCTGCAGGAGATCAGCTGCAATTTACACAGGTTAGATGAATATATAAGAACCAAGTTTAGTGAGATTCCAACGAAGTGCCTTGGATACAATTATGGAGGCTGTTTTTTCCAGATATGTTTGGTGGAATGTAAAAAAAAAACTTTACTTATTAATCTACTTTTAGCCACAGTTCAAAGACAAAATATGATTGTACCAGTTGTGCCAATGAAACTCTTATTAGAAACCCAAATTAGATCAATAATTATGTAATGGAATTTTGGAAAGTCTGTTACTCAAGCTACAGAAAATATACTTAAAATAACCAGTGCCATTGAAATTTAATAGTCTAGCCATCTACAGAGCATGACTACAGCAGTCTCTGTTGTAGAATTTGTCTTTAGACTTTGCTGAGACATTACTGAAAAGTGGCACCATCCAGGCCACAATATCTGCAGCCAAAGTCATTCAGCACCTGGGTATAATAGTCTATAAGTTCCTGTGAAAGTGGCAGTGAGCTTTCTTCCTGACCCACCACTTCAACCTTTTACAAATTATAGGAAAATATGACACAGAATTGTGGAATGCTTTATCCATGGCACCAACAGGAATTCCAGAATATTATCCAGTTAAAAAAAAGGTATTTAAATTAAAACTGCGGCTTCATCCCTTCCATGGAATAACTATATAGATCAGGCAAGATATTCTGTGGCTGCAGAAGAGATACCGGGATGCTGTGTAGCCTCTCAGGTGCCAGGGTTAAGGATGTCTCGGAGTGGTAGCAGAAAATTTGCAAGGAGAGGATGTTGTACAGTCCAAAGGTTGTTGTACAGTACATGTTGGCACAAACAACACTGGCCAAGGATGAGGTCCTGCAAAATGAGCACAGGGAGTTGGGTAAGAAATTCAAATGTAGGATATGAGGATAATGAACTCCAGAGTACTCCATGAGTCCAGGAATAGGAAGATTGACCAGATGATTACATGGTTGAAGATCTGTGCGGGAGGGGGGCGGGTTTAGGGATTCAGGTTCTTGGGGTCTCTTCTCGAATAGAGGCAACCTGTACAAAAGGGATGCAGCGTACTTGAACCAGAGGGGGTAACTAATATCGCTGTGGGGATATTTGTTTTTCCCACCAGGGAGGAATTAAATTCAATTGAGAGGGGGTGAAACTCGAGAACGTGAAGTCAATAAGATGGCAGAGATATGTATAGCAACCAAAGAGTGTAAACCTAGCAATCAGGTTAGCCATGTTTACAGTAAAAGGGCAGACAGGATCACTGCTTTAAATTACATCTCGTTCAATGCACAGAGCTTACCAGGTAATGGTGGATGAACTGAGAGCGCGCCCTGCCTTTACTGGGATATTTCAGCATAACTGGAACATGGTTGACACAAGGGCAGGACTGGCAGCTCAATGTGAAAGTGAAGGAGGTTGAAATAGCCCGAAGAGTGGTAAATTGGTTTCAATTTAGTAAGTGTGAGGCGATATATTTTGAACAATCAAACGAGTGTAGACCATAGAGTGAATGGTAGGACACTGAGAAGTGATGTGGAAGAGAGGGAACTGGGAGTCCAAGTGCACAGCTCACTCAAAGTGGTCATTGCCTTTTCCCCAGGTTTGGGGAGTCTGAAACTAGAGGGCCCAGATACAAGAGGGGAGAGACTTAAAAGAAACTTGAGAGGCAACTTTTTCACACAACGGGAATGAGATGACAGAAGAAGTCTTTGAGGTGGGTACAATTGCAACATTTAAGAGGCATTTGGATAGGTTCATGGAAGGGCAGGCAACCAGCAGCCAGGATCCTGTGGTACACATGGTCCAGAGGGCCTGTTTCTATACTGTGTTACCCTACGACCCTATCATTTACTATAGCTCAATAGTCATAGTCATACTTTATTGATCCTGGGGGAAATTGATATAAACCTTGCTGCAGCCATGCAAAATATTTCTTTGAAAACAGCTGTAAAATCAAGCAATTTTGAGAACCCATTGTTAAGGAGAAACTTTACTTATGTCCAAGTATGTTCTCGATACACTCTGAATGAAATCTGCACTTTGTAACAGATATAACTGGATGTCTGTTGGCTGACAAACTTGTTCCATTTTAATCCTGGAAGACTCAGAGGTTACAATAGATTAATACAACAGTTATGTAAAAATATCAAAGGTTGTTCTGACCTAGGGCTCTATTGTCAGCTTGGTAGGTTTTGTACTAGAGTTTCTGCTCAAACATCAAAATCACTCAGCAGCTATCTTCTATCTAAAAGTCCAGGTCATCTATCTATACATTTTTGCAGCTTAGCAGCTGCCTATCTTCTTCCTAGTACAGTGGATTCGATTAATTGGGATCATGACCAGTACATTTTGGCCCAATTAAGCGGCTGACCCAATTAGCTGAAATTTCATTGAAAGAGTATAACAAAGATAAACTACGATTAAATGAGCTACAAATTATGTATTTCAATGAAATACACAACAAATAAGAACACTACAAATATCATTACAGTGCAATGAAAGGTTTCTAATAGTTATCAATGGAGGAATTCATATAGTGAATGCTGCCATGTTCCTTTGATTGATTGTAAATGAACAAAATCAGTGCAGAAAATGGACTGCCTTCCTTGCCTTCCTGAATGTGCATGATGTAGTGTCAAAAAATCACTGCTTTTTATTTTGGCGTCAGTCGGCCCAAATGAATAATATAATACGAGTATATGCAACTGTCGCTATTTAAAAAATGTTTGCTCTAAGCACAGTGCACACCAGTGCACACAACAGCCACACAAGCGCTCACAACTGCTGCTAGTCAGAAACTGTTCGGCAACAGTCTCCTGCCTTAATAAAGTGACAAAGTGCCCCAAACAGACAAGGGGATCTGCAATTTTCTCAATTAGTTTTTGTTCTTTGAGAGTTATCCCAAATAAATGGCTGGTCCGATTAACTGATGGCCCAATTAACCTGAATCCATTGTATTGAATTATTGCTAGTGAATTTTAAATGTATGCTCTTCACCACTGACAGCGCAGCTGCATCAAAAGGTGAATACAAAGTAAAACCATGTTAATTACTAACACTTCATTTACATTAAAACATACAATTTCACTCATCAGTGGTCACGGCTAATAAGTCAAATGATACAATTTTCATTTGTTGGTCTGTACAAAACATCAAAGAAGGTCTTCAGCCAAAATAACTGCATGTGTTTTAGTACTTTTAACTGCTGTTGCCAATTTAGCCAACTGAGCCCTGTATAGTGCAAGGAGGAATGTCCCAGGGTATGGCACCCAACACAAATGGAATCACTTCCTCTAACACATTAACAAACTTATTCCATGTCTGGGAAGCTGTTGGGAGGCACAAAGTAAACTTTTAAATGAAAACAAAGTGTGCTGAATTATTTATTTCACTGCAGTGAATTGATATCACAGGGCATTTACAAAGTCATTAGTTGCACACATGGAGTGAAAGAGTCCATCAGAGCAATGTAGATTAAACACTCTTCTACATGTTAATGACCCCATCCATCTCTCTAGTTTAGGGACACCACTGAAAATGATTAGGGAAGTCACACCCATCATTCCTTACTGTTTTAGTGTCACTGGGACTGCGGCGGTACAAAGAGAGTAATGGTATTACATTAAAGTCATACAGAGATAGTTGCATAGCACAAAACCAATTTTGTTCACTTTCCGGTCTTCTGTGCAGGGAATTATTCTGTACAGAAACAGTTGAACACATGATGTGCAGAAGGGCCATTAATTAATTGATTTATGTTTTGAACCTACTTTATAAAGATCTACATAGTTTGCCAGTTTGACTGAATATTATTTAACACTGGAGCACTGCTACAACAGCAGCTTCATTATGATTGACAGGGTTGGTAATATAAACCCTAGGGAGATTAACGGAGGGAAAGGAAAGAAATTAGTCCAGGAGCTGAATTTTAATGTGTGGGTTGATATGCTTCAGAAGTTAAAATGCAAAACTTGCCTACTTTTATATCAAACAAGATGCCAGTAGCTTCTGCAGTTCCTTAGTCCGTTTTGTAAATGGTACAAACAGCAGCCATTACGCACCAATAGTGAAGAAAATGAACGCTTATGACCGTCAATGGGATGCAAATCCAGTGGGATGCTCCAACCTGGATGCTGCACTCTTTCGTTTAGAGTATTCCATCATGGTCCTGACCTGCAGTTTTTCACAGCCAATAGAAATGTGGAGGTTATTTATGGAGCACTTGCACAGGGTGCTGGATTGTCCCACTGAGGCAGAGAAAAGATCATTTAGTCAAGAAGAAACAGGAAACATACTTAAAATTTAGGATACAAATATCAGATAGGGCTCTAGAGAGTTATACAGTAGTCAGGAAGGAGCTTCAGAAGAGACTTAGGAGAGCTAGAAGGGGACATGAAAAGGCCTTGGTGAATAGGATTAAGGAAAAGCTGTAAGGAGGATGACTAAAGTGGGGGGTAGGACTACTCAGGGGTAAAGGGGAAAGTGTGCCTGGAAGAAGTATGGTAAGTCCTTAATGAATACTTCACTTCAGTGTTCACCAAGGAGAGGGGCCTTGATGATTGTGAGGTCAACGTAGAACAGGCTAATGGACTGGAACACGTGGAAGTTAAGAATTCCATCTGAAATTCAGTGCTAGAGCTTCTGAAAAACATTATTCAAGATTCACGTACATTTAGTATCGAAGGATGCATAGTTTATACACCTTGAGATTTGTTTGCTTACAGGCAGTCACAAAGCAAGAAATATGAAGAACCCAATTTTAAAAAAGACCATAAAAGAGAAAAACACCACACATTATGCAAACAATAGAAGTAAAGGACAGCATTCCAAATCAGACAGAGTCCTTATATCCACTCCCCAGAGCAGCCAGAGTAGGCCCAAGTCTACTCATATTAGCCATCTCAGTTTATCATATTAGTGGGGCAAAATCACTACGAAACTCACAAAGACAACAGCTGCCTGAAAGAGGGATGAACATCGTGCTAGAGTGAGTGAAATCAGCCCAATCTTCATCTCAGGTCCCAACACTCGGGTTTTCCAGTCTTATCTGGGCTGGCATTTAGATTTAAATTGTCTAAGCACCGGGTAGTGTCTCATTCTAGGATCCGGATCGTGGCACAGCGACATGCTTGGGCTGCACAGCCCTAAGCCATTCTCGATCTCACCAAATTGGCTCGCCACTTCAAGCGGTCCAACCTCGCACCCGGGTTAGGTAGATGGGTATCGAAACTCTTCTGCATTGGCTTCTCTCCAAACCGTTCACTCCAGCAGCGACATTGATACAAATTTCATCTGCGACCTCATCTTGAACACTTTGCCCTACGACTTTGTCCATCCTTCCAATCTGCTTCGCCTCCGCTTCCTTCTTCATTGTTCATTGTTTGCCGTGATAGTTGACCACGATTTTGCATTGTGCTTAGTTTTCATTGCCGCAATATAGGAAAGCTGTTGAAGCTTTAGAGAGAGTGTAGAGGAGACTTAACAAAATACTGCCTGTATTAGGGAGCATATTTACGAGGAAAGGCTGAGCAAGACTTTTCTCTTTGGAGTGAAGGAGGATGGAAGGCGACTGATAGAGGTGTATAAGATTATGAGAGGTATAAATAGAGTAGCTATCCAGCACCTTATTCCCAGGACAGCAATGGCCAATACCAGAGAACATCTGTTAAGGCAAATGGAGGAATGTTTAGGGGAGGTTTCAGAGGTAATTTTGTTTTAATACAGAGAGTGGTAGGTGTCTGGAATTCACTGTCAGTGGTGGTGGCAGAGGCTGATATAGGGGAGACTATGGTATAGGACATTTAAGCGACATTTAAGGGATATAAGAAAAATGGGCTGTATAGGAGGAAAGAGTTAGGCTGATCATGCAGTAACATTATTAGCACAACATTGTGGGCCGAAGGGCCTGTACTATGCTGTACTGTTCTATGTTCTAGATGAAGAGACAATGCAAATATTTTAAAAAAGTTATTTATTTTAATCCTTCCACCTGCTTCTGTAGACTCAACCTAATTACTTTTTGTCCAGTCTTTCACAAGCTCAGCAGGCAAAGGGATATTAAACCCAATGTCTTCAAATCCCAGGACAAACACTGTTACACTCAATGTCAGACGGTGTTTATTCTAGCATGAGCTGAGATTCCTTTCTATTACAAACTACCTTGGCTCTACCACTTTATTCCATCCAAATTCAACTACTTCAAAATTAGATTAGATTAGATTGGATTAGTTTATTGTCATGTAAACTAGAATACAATGAAATTCTTTATTTGCACGAAGTATACGGAGTAAATAGTATACCTGGTTATAATAAATGCAAGCATGAGCACCAAATAGCAGAAAAATGTAAAGATTGTAGTGCAATCTGAAGTAGTACAACAAAAATAAAGTGACATTATCAGAATAAACTAGAGATTAATAATTAATTCAAGAATGTAACAGCAATGTTGGGAAGGGGATGTGAAATAAGTGATTGGTTTAAGAATCTAATAACACTTCCGAAATTTTGATGCTCAGGATTTCAAGCTCCTTGATTTTCTCCCAGAATGTAAAGGAGAAAAAAGGAAGTGACAAAGGTGGTAGGCATCCTTGACAACACCACTTAACCTTCCTGAGGCAATACACCATGAAAATGGACTAGATAGAAGTGAGTGACTGGGCTGCGTTTACCAGTCCCTGCAAGTTGAGATGTTCAAGAGCAGTGTGGTTGCCATAGCAAACTGAGACATAACCTGTACTTTCTATAGCACATCTGCAGAAGTTCAAAACCTCTATCAACTTTATTACCTGCTACAAATTCTCTCTCCAGAGCCTTGTGCACCCCTGTATGTGTCCATTGGAATTTAGGCCTTAGACCTTTCCATTTCTATCATCCTTAAAAAATCCGCCTTGTAACTGATCAATCTTTTGATTTGCTCCATGATTTCTCCATCTGAAATTCAGTGTCTATTGGAACTCTGTGAATGATGCTCTTTATTATGTTTGTCATAATAATAAGTAATAAAATAGGTAAATTATGCCAGTGATCATAACAGAAAATTTTATTATGGAAATTCCAATCCATTGCACATGTTCAGCTTGGGTACACCGAGATGTGGAAGAGGTTCAAGTTCCTTCTATTTTACTTATTAAAATGTCAACTTCTCAAGAGTAACCCCTTCCGCACATAGCCTCATGTGGAGGAAATTACATGTGAAATTACAAGATGTGGATGTTTAAGTCAAGTTACATTTATTGCCATGTGCATAAGGTATGGTGTGACACAGGCATAATGAAAAACACAGCAAGGCTCACAGTTACAGACATGCTGGGAGCCCTGAGGTTTTCCATAATGATCCTGAAGCTTATAGGAAAGGTATTTGGTTAGTCAAGGGATGGTGTGTAGACTTGTTGCATTCACAGAGGGAAACGTTCTACAATAAAGTCACTTGGTTAAATATGCTGTTTAAGATCTGGATGCTGATGTCATTGCATTGAAGTTCTGTAACCCACTGGTGGGTCAGGGTTTTGAATCCTGGAAACTCAGCCAGCTGCCCAATACTGGAATCCTAACTTATAGTTGAATTAATATTAAATAGCTGTCATCCGTGGTGAAAATAACACTTGGCTGCCAACATAGTATTAACTTGCATTGCACAAATTATAGGAATTTTAAAATGCCGAATTCTACTCTTACCCACAAAGTGGTTAAAGGATAGAAAAGATACAGAGTGAATAATACTTCCTTAAGCACATTTCTCAGATAATTTTAAATTGTCCTTTTAAATTCCAATTTTACACTTCATGTTTTTTTAATTACCGGTGTACTAAAGTTAAAAAAACAGATTAACTGTGTACTTGAAAGGTTAAGTCACACAGGCTTAATGTGGTGATAACACAGCATCTGGTTAAAAGATGAATGGAACCTTATTCGATGGCTTTATGGTTAAATTACATTATTTGCATTATGGTAATTACCACTCGCAGGCAGATAGAATGCGATGCCAATTAGACTGAGACTCATTCAGGCGACGGTCTGCAGTTTGTAGCTAAAAGCATAAATTATAGTGCAGGCAGACAGATGTCCACTTAGTTGGAAGAAGGGAAAACCACATAGTCCTTTAAGAGGCAAAAGCTGTCTTCACACCAATGACACCTTCACCATGTTGTGTAACAATACAATTTTGTTACATGAGATACTCTCAGGCCAGATCTAGCTACTCAGAACAGGGTGTCTATAATGCAGCAGCAGAAATATACATCAAAACAACACACTCGAAAAGCCATTTTATTAGGTATGCCTGTACATCTTCTCATTAATGCAAAAATCTAATCAGCCAATCATGTGGCAGCAATTCAAACATGCAGATATGGTCAAGAAGTTCAGTTGTCGTACAGATCAAACATCAGAATGGGGAAGAACTGTGATCTAAGTGATTTTTATTGTGGAATAATTGTTAGTGCCAGATGGGGAGGTCTGAGTATCTCAGAAATTGTTGATCTCCTGGGGTTTTCACACACAACAATCTCTAGAGCTTACAGAGATTGGTGCAAGAAACAAAAAACATCCAGCGAGCAGCAGTTCCGTGGGCCAAAACACCTTGTTAATGAGAGGGGTCAGAGGAGAATAACCATACTGGTCCAGGATGACAGGAAGGTGACAGCAACTCAAACAACTACGCATTACAACTGTGGTGTGCAGAAGAGCATCTCTGAACATACAACACATCAAACCTTAAAGTGGATGGCTACAGCAGCAGAAGACCGCTCTGAGTGGCCACTCAGTGTACGTCACCTTATGGTCTAATATATCACTCACTCTACCACCATCAACCATAGTTCAATGAGGAGCATGGAAAGGGATAACAGGAACAGCATCAGACATCCTAAAAGCATAGTAGCCAGTCTAGCAAAGCTGCATCAGAGGAATACCTGTGTGCTATACAGCGAAGCAGCAGGCATTAGACAGAACCAAGCAATTTCACAACCAACTCAGATCAAGGTTCTCCAGTCCTGTCATGAACAGTAGTAGCAGCTAATAGTGGGAGGCAGTTCCAAGAATAATCCAATTTTCAATGAGTGAGTGCTGAACACAAGATTGAAGTATTTATAGCTTTATTCAGGCAGAAGTGCACAATATCTTCTAGTCAACGGTGACCCAACCCCTACCCTATGCCAAGATACTGATATAGAATGGTAATTTCACTGAATGCCAGTGCTAAGTGATTAGACTCTCTCTTGTTGGAGTGGTCATTGCTTGGCATTTACGTGGTGAGAATATAACTGGCTATTTATCAGGCCAAATCTCATTGTTGTCTACATGATACCGCATGTGGGGCCGGGCTGCTTTATTTGTGGAAGGGTTGTAAAATGGAATCATCAATCATTTTTAGCTCAGGTTTTCTGATACAAGGAAGATTATTGATGAAGTAGCTGAAGATGGTTGGGCCAAGGGCACAACCCTGAGAAACAATTTCATGGGATGACTGACCTCTAATGGCCAATACATTGTCTTTTCTGAAAAGTATTCCCTTTGATACCCATTAAGCAGATTAATCAGGGCTGAGTAGATCCAGCGTTTTCTTGGTTTGATTCCATTACTGTGATTGGCACAATAATATTTAGATTAATTTTTAATTGTGGGTGAGGTATGCAATGAGTTTCCCAGATATAATCACAGTTTCCTGCTTCAAGGCTTTGCTCTGGAAACTGCAATAGACACAAACCACAGGCTTCATTTTTCAAAGGACTGAAGGCCAATAAATTGCAGAGAAGGAGCATGAAAATAAAACCTCCTACTTTAGGGTATAAACATTGTATTGCAAAATTAGTGAGAAGTTTTCGCTTTCAATTGTCTGTGTGCAATGAAAACTAAAAGGCAGTGAATTAAAGTTCTGCTAGTTACTTAATGTATTTGATCTAAGCAAATAAATCAAATGGGCTGAAGTTCCTTCTCACCAGGCTGAGACAAGCAGATTTCCAGTAAATTATTTTACTTACTTCTATCCTACATAATTTTGCCTGGACTCAAAACAATTTGTATTTACTTAGTGCAAATAAATAAAAACATTCTTAATCAATATCTCAATCTAAGCTGAAGATGCAGGGAGAGTATACTCAAGATGCTCTCTATTGACTACAGTTCATCATTTAACACCGTGAGCCCTCAAAACTAATCAATAAGCTCCAGTCCTAGGCTTCGATACCTCCTTGTGTAACTGGATCCTCAAATTCCTCGAATCTCCTCCTCAATCCCCATCAGCACAAGTGCACCACAAGGCTGTGTGCTTCGTCCCCTGCTCTACTCGTTTTGTGCTTAGGACTATGAGACGAGATACAGCTCCAGTGGCATATTCAAGTTTGCTGTTGACACCATGGTTGTGGCTGAATCAAGCTGCCATATAGGAGGGAGACTGAAAGTCGCTTGGAGTGGTGCCATAACAACAACCTCACACTCAATGTCAGCAAAGCTGATTATGGACTATAGCAGGAAGAAATTGGGAGTCCATGAGTGTCATTAGGGGATTGGAGGTGAAAAGGGTCAGTAACTTTAAATTCCTGGGTGTTATCATATCAGAGGATCTGTCCTGAGACTAGCACATGAATGCCATTTCAAAGAAAGCATGGCAGCGCCTCTACTTTCAGAGAAGTTTGCGCAGACTCGGCATGTCATCTAAAACTCTGACAAACTTCTATAGATGCACAGTGGAGAGTAACCTTATTGATTGCATCACGGTCGGGTATGGAAATATAAATTCACAAGAATGAAAATACCTATATCAAAGGAAAAGCCCTTGTCACCATTGAGCACTTCTGCAAAAGGTGCTGCCACAAGAAAGTAGAATCCATCACCGACCATCTATGCCAAGCTCCTTTCTTGCTACCACCATTAGGAAGGAGGTACAAGAGCTGTAGATCTCACACCACCAGGTTCAGGAACAGTTACTATCCTATAACCATCAAGCTCTGAATCAGCATGGACATCTTCACTCACTACAGCACTGAACTGATCATTAAACACAACAATTTTTGGACTCACTTTCAAGGACTTTACAACTCATTTCTCAGATTCATCCATCCATTTATATATTCGTATTTGCACAGTCAGTTTTTGTGTGTGTTTTATTTTCAATTATTCCATTGTACTTCTTTGTTCTACTGTGAATGCCTGCAAGAAAATGGATCTCAGGGTAGCATTTGGTGACATTTATGTACTTTGGATACAAAATTTGGAAAAGTTGCAACAATATCATTAAATGGAAAATTATTTAACAAAGAGCTCCTTAAAGCTACCATCTGAGTTATTAAAATGTTAATTATTTGTTAATTTTGGGGATTCTGCATCCATAAACAGAAACAAAATGAAACACAAATTCCTCTTTAATAGTAGCTCACATGCAGTGAGCTTGAAAGAACAGAAGCCCATTCTCTTTGTGAAGTACATGATTCTTTTCAGAGCAAACACTCGATATTCTTGGCTTGGAAGTTCAATCTTATCTCAATGGACAATGAGCATCTTGACTGGCACCCAAAAGCCATTGTCAAACACAAAACCAGTGAGCTAAAGAACAAATGGGGGTGGAAAAAGTGCAGAAGGTTCAGCAATTTATTCTAAACCATGAGGTACACAGATTCTTCCTTATTGTCAAAACTGCTTATTGGTCCAAAGACCACGAAGGTCCCAACCTGCTGAAAGCCAGGAATAGAAGCAGTCAAGGGCCACTTTAAGTGACATTTTGAATTAAGCACACAGCCCTATGGTGTATTTGTGCTGATGGCGAGTGTGAAGGAGATGTTGTTTCCAATCCGTACAAACTGGGGTCAGCCAATGAGGAAAATGAGGATCTAGTTGCACAGAGAGGCCATGAAGACCAGGTTTTGGAGCTCAGTAAAGAGTTTTGAGTGGATGATAGTGTTGATTGCCGAGCTATAGTCCTGAGGGATGCACCTTCATTGTTCAGGAGGTTCCAGGGCTGAGTGAAGGGCCAATAAAATGGCATCTGCTGTTGTCCTGTTGTGATGGTAGATAAAATGGAGTGGATCCAAGTCACTTCTCAGGCAGCAGTTGATATGCTTTATGATCAAATACTTGAAGCAATTTATCACAGTGGATGTAAGTACTGCTGTACCATAGTCATTGAGGCAGGTTACCACATTCTTCTTGGGCTCCATTATAACTGATGCTTGCTTGAACAGATAACTCAGACTTCTGAAGTGAGAGGTTGAAGATGTCCGTAAACACTCCTGTCATTTGATGAACACAGGTCTTCAGTACTTGATCAGATACACCATCTGGAACAGATCTTTTCCATGGATTTACCTTCCTGAAGAATGCTCTCCCATAGACCTCAGAGACTGGGATCACAGGGTCGTCAGGGGCTGTGGGGCTTTATGGAATTATCTTCATGGTCTGTCAGTCAAAGTGAGCATAAAAGGAACTGAGCTCACCTGGGAATGAGATCTTGCTGCCATTTATGTTGCTTGATTTTGCTTTGTGCGGGTGATGGCATCAAACACTGCCACAGCTGCCGGATATCCTTCTGTGATTCAAGTTTAGTCTGGAGCTGCCACTTTGCATGTGACATGACTTTCTGGAGGAGGTCATACCGAGACATCTTCTACTTTCCTGAACCTCTGTCCTATACACCATTAGTTTAGCCCTCAGCAGATTGTGAATCTCTTGGTTCATCCAGGGTTTCTGGTTGGAGAAGACTCTGAATGATTTTGTGGAGAAACAGTCATCCATGCATATCTTTATAAAGTCAGTGACAACTGTGGCATATTCATTCAGGTCTCTTATTTGGATAAGGTGCATACACTGAAAACCGTAAGAATTACTGTTGAGATTCACATTGGTGCACAACATCTGAGATAATCCCACTATCCTGTGGGCACAGTTTTTGCTCACAGCTATATTGCAAGCCCCTGAAGAGTAGAAGGCAGATGATAGAATATACAGTGCTTTTCAAGATCCCTATGTCCCAAGGCTCTGAACCAATAAGGCTCTGTTGAATTGTAGACACGATTATCAAAAATCCAGAAGCCCGAGCAGATGATCTATACACTTGAACTTTGGTGTCACAACGATGGCTTGGGCAAGTAAATTCACTGAGGCTACATCCACACTAGACCGGATAACTTTGAGAACGCCGGTTTTGAGTAAAAACGACAGGCGTCCACACTAGGCATTTTTCAAAATATCTCTGTCCACATTAAAACGGATATTTGGGCGAATCTACTCCTACTGGGCAAGCGCAGACACACCTACAGAAAACAAGCGAAGAGGAAACGGTATAATATACGTTTCCGCGGTGGCGTTGTGCTATTTCCATTGGTCAAAAGCTAGAGTACCAACAACAACAGTGAAAGAAAGTTTTCAACAATGTCTTCAAGGAATACAAAGAAAAACCTCCACTGGAAAAAACAGACTGGACTTCTTCGTTTAGACAGACAATTAAGTCGACCTGTTTCTGTGAGTTACAAATGACTACAAAGTCAGCAAAGCAGTGGAGAACGTGGAGATGTTTAACTCCAAACAAGCTATTAACGTAGACAATTAAGTAAACAACACACGCATGAAGCTGTCCTCTACCCAAGATCAACAAGAGAGTGGAATCTTCTGCCACCAGACCTGCGCAGTATTTCTGACATTATTATTTTTAAAGATAGGAGACTCAATCAAATCAATTTAGGGGATCTAGTCAAAAAAGCTCTCTTTATAATTTAACCCTCACGCCGTTCACACCAACTGCGCGTTATAACAGCTGTCTGGCAGTGCTTGCACAGTACCAAGCAGAAGCAGAAAAAGCATTGTTGTTGTGGTGTTGCCATGACAGCATTTTTAAATATCTCCGTTTAGCCCGTCCACACTACAACGCGCAACAATCGTTTTCAAATTTACACAATCTGGAGGGTGTTTTCGAAAAGCTCCAGGGATGAAAACGCCATTTCAATGTGGACGGAGAAAACATAGAGAAAAAGCTTTGTTTTTAAAATTATCTGGTCTAATGTGGACATAGCCTAAGAAGTTAGTGGATTTTGGAATCCTGCTCTTCTTCAAAGTAACTTTTTGCCCTGACATGAGAGATGAGAGAATACCCTGTCACATCTGAGGGTCAAAAATGGAGAGCAGTTACACTGGGGCAAAGCTTACACTTGTGGAATTAAATATCAGAAACAGGAAATTAATGAAAATAAAGCTGAATACATTCTGTATTTGTGAGATGTAGGAAAAAATAATGCTATGCACAGTGGTCTTTCATGGCTCTAGATCGCCAAGTGCCTCAGAAGCAATGAGAAATGGTGTAGGCATGTATCAAATGCAGTAGTCAATTCATACATAGCAAAGTGCCACAAACAGCAATGACATAACAAAGTGTTTTGATAATGTTGGCAGGACACCAGGAAGACCTACTTCCTTTTCAATCACTACAAGGGACGTTTTACGTACCTTTGAAGGCAGGCGTGGCCTTAGAGAGTAGACACCAATGTGCTATTTTAAAACAATATGTGAATTGTTTCCATTCTAGTGAAATATGCTGAATGATATGTTTAAAAGTAAAGGCAATATTGCTTTCTTTCCCAATAAAAAAAACAACTTTAATCAGATGCTTTAATTTTTTAACTATTTAAGGGATGTATTCAACAGTTAACAATGTGAACTTAGCTGATGGGGAGTGGGGGAGGAGAACAGTCAAATTGTGTTCCATGTTTGGTGTAGCTTGCACATTTTGGATTAAAACTGGGTGACATATAACCTCTTTATTCTCATTCATCACAACTATGTTATGAAGCAGAGAAGCTTATTCTTTGAAGATCAGCTGTTGGCTAGCTGACTGAAATTGTATGGAATGTATGGTGTATTTTTTTATCCTCTTATTCCAGTTAACAGAAACCACCCCGCCCCCCCAAAACCCTTCTCGATTGCTGTGATTGTTATTATGGTTTGAATCTGATAGTGATGCTGAGTTTTCAGTTCTTCAGCCAAGGGATCACAAACAGACTCATCACAGTCACCTCTGCTTTTGTTTCTCCCAAGTTATCAGCACCCACTGCTGGTTTCGGAGATTTCTCACTTTTTGCTCTTACTAACTTATACATACATTATTCTCTTCCTTTTCCTTCATTAACTCTCCAAAACCGCTCTGATGCATTTCTTCTTAGCTCCTTCAATCCCTCGTTCTAGAGACTCCAGACTTTAAATTAAAGCTATTTCTAATCAATGATTCATAAATTACTCTTCAGTATTTTAATAACTTTACATCAAACTTCTGCATTATGCAGACTTGGGTTGGTTTAGCAAAACTGACCAAGAAGCACTTACCATAGGTAGTATGTTGACACCATGTTTGGCCATGTTTAATGAGAGCAAATAAGTATCTTCCTTTAGCAGTCACATAGACTTCTCCAGTAGGCAACCAGGGCAGCAACTTGGAACAGAAACCCTGACTGATTCTATTATAATCACTTCAGGGCAAGAAATTATTTTTTCCTGGTTATGTGGAGGTTTCTTTTCAATTAACAGAAGAATTCCAGACTAACAGATTCAAACCAGTTGCAAAAAGGAAGAACTCCAGACTTGCAATAAGGAAAAAAACAAAGACTTAAATACGAACAGTAAAAGACCCTGAAAAAAAAAGCATTGATGTTTTGGATAGAAATGCTGATGAAGAGACCTACCCAAAGCACCAACCTCTCTTGTTCTTCAAATGCTGAATGGCAATGCACATTCCCAGTAATTTTGGTATGTGTGAGGAGTTCTGATTACATATTAGAATTACGATCATTAATGCTTAACTAAGAATTCTGAGTCTAGTCATTCAATAGTCTGTTACAATGTAGTCTCTATCAGAGGCAAGGCCAGCTTCACAATACCGAATCAAAGGCTTCTCACAAAGCCAGCTGTAACTATGACTCTGTGTCAGTTTAAACTGACAGTTTCTGTGTTCCTGCTGGTGGGAACACCTCCAGATAAAAGATTAAAGAATCTGATAGTGCCATTTCCTTCTTTGGGCAAAAGCACACATACAAACCAGTAAACAACATATGCAAATCAAAGAAATCTGACCTCTTCCAGCTGCTCAGCCAGTTTTAGCATCAATGATGAAAACAAACAACAGGAAGGCAGGAAGGGCAGGTTTTTAAAAAAAATGTACATAGCTGTGAACAAGTACTGTGGGAACAATTAAACATGACAAAAATAATAATGCATTTTCCCTTTAGCTCACTGGAATGGTCCCGACAAACAAAACAACCCAACGCTTCCTTAGGCACTAACTGGCAATGTATGTTCCCAGTATTTTTAGTATTTGTGAAGAGGCCTAATATTATAAATGTGATTGCGAAGAACTAATTTTGAGTTAGCCAATTTAACTCTCCATTTGATTTTTAAGGCTTATCCTAATAGCAGCCCTAATAGAAAAGTGAACTACTGAGATACACAAGATAGAAACAAATCACCAGGAAAAAATGAAGCTGACCACTCAACATCCAGAAGAAAATACTGGTGGTCATTGTAACTGACCCAGATTATGTGGCATATTATTTCTGCTAGTGTTGACCAGTCATCTTTTATTTCAAGCATTCTGTTCTATCAGAAATGATAAATATTTAACAAAATTTATAGTTAGAAAAACCAATAGTTCTATTTCTTTTATTAATTATTTATTGATGGCTCTGTGACCAAGTCTGAGGAGGAAATGAAGGTAAGTGGAGGGGGCATGTTGTGTTGAGGAAGCAGGGAGGCTGCAGAAGGACTTAGACAGATTAGGAGAATGGGCAAAGAAATGGCAGATGGAATACAGTGTTGGGAAGTGTACGGGCATACACTTTGGTAGAAGGAATAAAAGCATACACTATTTTTGAAACAGGGAGAAAAATTTTAAAAATCCAAGTTGCAAAGGACCCTGGGGAGTCCTCATGCAGGATTCCCTAAAGGTTAACTTGCAGATTGAGTCAATGGTGAGGAAGGCAAATGCAACGTTAGCATTCATTTTGAGAGAATATTCCACTGCCATGGGCATGAGTGACTTCTGCCCAGTTGCACTCACCCCCAAAGTGCTTTGAGAAACTGGTTCTATCACATCTGAAATCCTGCCTGTCCACTACCCTGGACCCCATCAATTTGCCTATCGCACCAACAGGTCAACAGAGGACGCCATCTTCACGGCACTTCACTCTGCCCTGACCCACCTGGACAGCCCCAACTCTTACGTCAGAACGCTGTTCATTGACTTTAGTTCGGCATTCAATACTGTGATCCCCTCCAAGCTGATCGCCAAACTTCGCCAGTTTGGTATCAGCTCATCCTTCTGCAATTGGACCTTGGACTTTCTGACTAACAGACCCCAATCAGTTAGGTTACACAACCTCTCCTCCTCCACTCTCACCCTGAACACCGGCGTGCCTCAAGGCTGTGTGCTGAGCCCTCTTCTGTACTCCCTTTTCACCTATGACTGCGTTCCTGTACATGGTTCTAACTCCATAATCAAGTTCGCAGACGACACCACGGTGGTTGGCCTGATCAGAGGGGATAACGAGAAGGCCTACAGGGACGAGGTCCAGCACCTGGCCGAGTGGTGTGCCGACAACAACCTGGCCCTTAACACCCAGAAGACCAAGGAGATCATTGTGGACTTCAGGCATGCCAGGAGTCACACTCACATCCCCATCTACATCAACAGAGCTGTAGTGGAGTGTGTATCAAGCTTCAAATTTCTTGGTGTCCACATTTCCAAGGATCTCACCTGGTCCCTGAACTCCTCTATCTTGATCAAAAAGGCCCAACAGCGCCTTTATTTCCTGTGGAGCATCAAGAAAGCTCACTTCTGTCAGAGGATACTGACGGACTTTCACCATTGTACCA
Source organism: Mobula birostris (assembly GCF_030028105.1). Classification (NCBI taxonomy): domain Eukaryota; kingdom Metazoa; phylum Chordata; class Chondrichthyes; order Myliobatiformes; family Myliobatidae; genus Mobula; species Mobula birostris. Next base: position 32,013,412 of record NC_092377.1, read on the forward strand.
TTGAGAGCATATTCACCAATTGCATCTCAGTGTATTATGGCAATTGTCCCTTATCGGACCGCAAAGCACTCCAGCATGTGGTGAAAACTGCCCAGCGGATTATCAGCACCCAATTGCCCACCACTGAGAACATCTACCATAAACACTGCCTGGGCAGGACGAAAAGCATTATCAAGGATGCATCTCACCCTAAGCATGGACTTTTTACTCTCCTCCCATCCAGTAGGCGCTACAGGAGCCTCCGCTCCCGCATCAGCAGGCACAGGAAGATCTTCTTCCCTGAGGCTGTGACCCTGCTGAACCTCACATCACAGCGCTAAGCAGTATTGCACCCATATTGTACTGTCTTAGTACTTTTATATTTGTGTGTTGTAGCACTTACTTTTTATTCGCAGTTATTTTGTAAATAACACTATTCTTTGCATTTCTGGTTAGATGCTAACTGCATTTCATTGGCTTTGTATCTGTACTCAGTACAATGATAATAAAGTTGAATCTAATCTAATAAAAACAAGGATGTAAGGCTGAGGCTTTATAAGACACGGGTGAGGCCTCACTTGGAGTATTATGAGTTTTGGGCCCTTTATCTAAGAAAGGACATGCTGACATTGGAGGCATTGTGCTGACGAAAATTATCCTGGGAATGAAAGGTTTATCATATGAGGAACGTTTGATGGCTCTGGGCCTGTACTCTCTGGAATTTAGAAGAATGAGGGAGGATCTAGTTGAAACCTATCAAATGTTGAAAGGCCTAGATAGAGTGGAAGGTGGAAAGGACATTTCCAAAAGTGGGGGAGTATAGGACCAGAGGGCACGACTTCAGAATAGAGAGAGGCTAACTTAGAACGGAGATGTGGAGGAATTTCTTTCGCCAGAGGGTGGTGAATTTGTGGAAGTCATTTCCACAGTTGGCTATGGAGGCCAAGTTGTTGAGTGTATTTAAGGCAGAGGTTGAAAGATTGATAAGTCAGGGTGTGAAAGGGTACAGGGAAAAGGTAGCAGAATGTGGTTGAGAGGGATACGGATCAGAAATGGTTCATCTGTGGAGCAGACTGAAATGGCAAATGGCCCAATTCTGCTCCTACGTCTTATGGTCTTATATATATGGGCATGTGGCCAAGTGGTTAAAGCATTGGACTAGCGATCTGAAGGTTGTGAGTTCGATCCCCAGCCGAGGCTGCGTGTTGTGTCCTTAAGCAAGGCACTTAACCACACATTGCTCTGCGATGACACTGGTGCCAAGATGTATCGGCCCTTGCCTTTCCCTTGAACAACATTGGTGTCGTGGAGAGGGGAGACTTGCAGCATGGGCAACTGCTGGTCTTCCATACAACCTTGCCCAGGGCTGCGCCCTGGAGAGTGAAGACTTTCCAGGCGCAGATCCATGGTCTCGCAAGACTAACAGATGCCTTTTTTTTATATGGCATATGTGAGGGTTGATAAAGTTGATTCTGATATGGGTCTCTATTGTGGTCTGAGAGTGGGAGGGGGGCAGGGAGAGGGGAATCATAGTTGGGGAAAGGGGGAAGGGAAAAGAGAGGGAGCAGGAAGCACCAGAGAGGCATTCTGTAACGTTCAATCAACCAACTGTTTAGAATCAAATGACCTTACCTAGTGTCTCAGGCTGTGTACGTCTGCACCCGTGCCATACCCTGCCCCGGCACTCCTTCTCTGCCACCTGTCCCACACCCCTCCCGTGGCATTCCATCCTTTGCTCCTGTCAGATTTACAAACTCGTTTTCCACAGCACGTTGCTACTGTGCAAAAGTCTTAAGCACCCCAGCTATATATCTGCACCCAAGACTTTTGCACAGTACAGTAACTAACGAGACAAAATATTATAGCCTTAGATCTTGAAAAACAAAAGTTATTATCTTTACAAGATAACTGCTTAACTGATCCAACAGTAGCAGAGAATGTCATATGATTTAAGTTTTATACATCACTGACTCTGGACATGGGCAAAGTGACAAGATGAAAACTAGATGCTAAAAACAGGAATGTATCTGGATAACTATCTGTGTTTGGGGGGTGGAGGGTAGCAACGCCATCCTATAAAACCCTAGAGCTGCAGAAACGCCAACAGAAGCTCCAAAGACCTTATCCCTGGGAAAGGAAGGATCTTCACCTTGACGGCCTATGAACTCATGTGGTAAAAGACACAAGTCTGTGGAAGCTACGGAGGGCATTGGCCTTCTATCATTCAGGACCACCACCACTGGAACATGGAATGTAAAGGCCATGTATGAAAGTGGAAAGACAGTGCAAGTGGCAGCCAAAATGAAGAACAACAATCTGAGCCTGCTCATCATCAGCACGACAAGATGGACACAGTCTGGCAGAGGCGACTGATAACAGGGGAAGGAACTGCTGCTTTATTCAGGGTATGAGGAAGATGGCAGCCTGCACGCAGGAATGACATTCATGCTATCAAAAGTAGCATAGAAGGCATTGACAGTATGGGAAGCCTATGGTCCTCACATCATCTCGGTATCCTTTAGAACAAAGAAGGCAAAGATCGAAACCCTAGGTAACGTTACGTAATTTCTAAAGTAAGTACATGTTTGGCACAGCATTGTGGGCTGAAGGGCCTGTATTGTGCTGTAGCTCAGGGGTCCCCAACCATTTTTTGCACCACAGACCAGTTTAATATTGACAATATTCTTGCGGACCAGCCAACTGGGGGGGGGGGGGGGTTAATCACGACTGGAATATAGGTGATAAGTCAACTATAAGTCACTTATAAGTGGCTAATTCACTCAATTCCCTTTCTAAAGGGGTTTATCTAACAAATTTAATATTAAACACACAGCGCATATTTCCTTGCATGAATGTAATGATAAGTCAATTATAACAGTGGTCCCAAACCTCTGGGTTGCGGACCAATACATTACCGCGAAGAATGCAGTGGTACAGCGGTGGCCGGAGCACACTCAGCACATCTTTAAGAAAAAAGCCAAAATAAACAAGCTAATTGATTAGGTGCTGCCCGACACATAATGAATTAGCTTGTTTATTTCGGCTTTTTTCTTAAAAATGTGCTGGGTGCATTCTGGCTACCACTGTACCGCTGCATTCTTCGCAGCCCGGAGGCTGGGGACCACTGAATTATAAATCACTTATAAGTCAATAGCATCATAACATTTTAAGTAACGTTTGGATATTAAACTCACAGCTCATATTTTCCCCGTATGAACATATAAAATCATTGCAACACACCAATATCGCTGAATCAGTGGGAGCCCTGGGCTTGTTTCCCTGCAACGAGACGGTCCTATCGAGGGGTGATGAGAGACAGCAATACTCGAAGGGGGTCCCTTATGTCCAGTCTATTCCGCACTTTAGTTTTCATTGCAGAAAACTCCGCTTCGCAGCGATATGATAGTGGAAATGGAAGCAACGTTTTCAGTGCTTTCGTGGCTATCTCAGGATATTCAGCCTTGATTTTGATCCAGAATGCCGGCAGAGATGTTATGTCAAACATACTTTTCAGCTCGCTGTCATTTGCAAGCTCGAGAAGTTAATCTTTTTCCCGTGCTGACATGGAAGATTCACCGGAAACATTCACAAATGGGTTACAGACCCATTCCTTTGCACGTCTTGGGTCACTGATGACCTCGTGTGCGTGATGACCTCGTGTGCGTAATGACCTCACGTGCGTTAAAGTTCAACAGTGGGCATGACAGGGAATGAGGAACGGTGCAGCTGACTCATATAGTTTCATATCGCCAAATCATATCGTTTCCTCGCAGCCCGGTAGCACATGCTTTGCAGCCTGGTACCAGTCCACGGCCCGGTGGGTGGGGACCACTGCTGTAGGTTTCCAATGTTTCTATGAAATGAACGTCATACAGTGTATGTGCCAACTAACAACAGCAATGAAGTAACCAAGGGCGCTTTCTACAACAGATTCCATGAGTGAGACTGAAGCACACTTTGTTGATATGTGCACATTGAATAACATGGTCATGGGAGGCAGCACCTTCTCCCACAAAAGAACTCACAAGAACTCCTGGGTGTCACTTGACCACATAACAGAGAACCAACTAGACCACATCTGTATATCCAAGAAATCCAGGAGATCACTTCAAGATGTCAGATTGAAGAGAGAACAGAAGTCACATCTGACAATCACCTTTTGGTTGTGAGGCTAAAACTCAAACTGAAGAAGAATCAGCATCAATGAGGCAGATATTTAACTTCCACCTTATGAGAGATACACAGACCATGAAGCATTCAAATTGGTCCTCAGTAACAGGTTCCAAGTTCTACAAGAACTGCACTCCGAAAAGCATCTAAAGAGCAAGTGGCAGAAAGTTAAGGAAATGTCAAAAGATACTAAGTGCCAAAAAGAACCAGCAGGAAGAATGGATCTCAGCTGAAATGTTACACGAGATCCAAGTGAGCAGACAGAAAAAAGCAGTCATGAATAACAGGACTAGAGCGGGAAAGGTGAAAGCACAGGATGAGCATGCAGAGGCTCACAGGGTACTGAAGAGCATTAAATCAGACAAGTACAGTTATACAGACGGCCTGATGAAGCAGAACAAGCAGTGGGCTGTAGATACACAAGGAAGCTGTACAACACAACCAAGAAACTGTCAGCAAGTACAGTAAGCCTGAGAGGCCAGTCGAGGACAGGGGCAGAAAGGCCACAGTGGGAACAGAGCTGCAGCTGAACTGGTGGGCTTTGAAGATCTGCTGAAGAGATCCTCATCTCTAAACCCAACTAACATCCCTCTAGCCAATACTGACCTGCTTATAAACTGCAACAAGTCTACCAGAGAAGAAATCAGGAAAGCAATAAAGCTACCACAGGGGTTCCTAATCTTTGTTATGCCATGGACCAATACCATTAAGCAAGGGCCCTGTTGACCCCAGATTGGGAACCCCAATGAGTAAAGCAGCTGGTCCAAATGGCATTCTTGGAGAGGCTCTCCAGGCAGACCTTAACACTACAGTAGGGATGTTGCACTCTCTCTTTCAGAATATCCGGAAAGAAGAGCAAGTTTTAAAAGACCGTAAAGAGGGCCACCTTGTCAAGATTCAAAGACAAGCCTTAGCAACTGCTCAAATTACAAAGGAATCACACTCTTTCCAGCCTCAGGAACAGTCTTCTTCAGGATAATACTAGAGAGGATGAAGGATGCTGTAGACACAAAACTAGGAGATGAACAAACAGGCTTCTACAAGAACAGATCACGTACTGACCAAATGGCCACACTACGCATCACAGTCCAGCAGTCACCTGAGGGGAATTCATCTCTGTGCATGCACTTTGTTGATTATGAACAAGCCTGCAACAGTGTAGACAGAGACATCCTATGGAGAATCCCGTATCACTACTGAGTACCAGGGAAGATGGTCAGACTGATCAAGAATTCGTATGAGTGAATATCCTGCAGAGTCAGGCATGGTGTTTTCAGGTGAAGACAGGAGTCAGACAAGGACGCCTGATGTCCCCTTTCTTGTTCCTTCTCATCTAAGACTGGATCATGAAGACATCTACAGAACAGAAAAGGAATGGGATCCATTGGCCCCTAGGGAAACAACTGGGTGACCTGGACTTGCTGATGATAAAACTCTGCTGCCCTTTACCCAAAGTCAGATGCAGGAAAGAATAGACCCGACAACCACACCAGCGCAGGTGGGCTTAACATCCACAAAGGGGAAACTGAAGTCCTCAAGATCAATTCAACCTATGATGACCCAGTCACTCTCAAGGGAAGTCCACTTGAGGAGGTAGAAGCCTTCACCTACCTAGGTAGTGGCATTGGCAGACAGGCTGGCACAAGCGGATGTCAAGACAAGGACCAGCAAAGCTAGGGCAGCTTCGTACAGCTCAAGAACATCCGGTGCTCCAAGGAGCTGTCACTGCGCACTAACATCGGGCTGCTCAACTCTCATATGAAGTTAGTTCTTCTATTTGAGGAAAACATTTGGAGGACAACAAAGACTATCATTAGGGAAGTCCAGAACCTTAATAACAGCTGTTTGAGAAAAATCCCCCAGATCCTCTGGCTAGGAGTCATCAGCAACACCGATCTATGGCACAGAACACACCAGCTAGCAGTGGAAGAAGAACTGGGGAAAAGTAGATGGGGATGGATGGGACACACTCTGTGTAAACAAGAACCAACATCACTAAGCAAGTGCTAACATGGAATTCAGGGAAAGCAGATGCAAGGCTGGCTAAATAGCACTTGGTGACGTGACCAAGAAGATAGGCCACACCTGAGGACAACTTGAGAAACTAGCTCAACACAGAGTACTCTGGCAAGCTGCAGTCAGCAGCCTATGCCCCAAGAGGTGATGGGTGGGGGGAGGGGGAGTGCAGGACAAAGGAGTGGTCAATAGCAGGAAGGTTTGAACCAGAAGATCTTTAGCAGAATATTGCATGCACATTTTGAATGTGCTCTTATAAAGGTACTTTTGAGAGGGAATCAGAAATTGGATCCAGCTCCTCCAGACAGATATCCATAAGGCAGTACAAATCATTGCGTGGAAAACAAAACAGATACTCTATCAAGTCTGGAGTTAGGCATGATTGCCCATTTCCCCATTTTGTTTGTGCGCTGTATAGAGTCCTTTGCCAAATCCATCAGAAAGGACGAGGGCACCAGAAGGGTGATGTTGAGTCACACAGGTCAAGACCTCCCTGTACGTGAATGATACTGCCATTTCCTGCTCAGATCCAAGGTGGGTTCACAGATTGATCAGTGTCTGCAACTAACTTGAGCTGACATCAGTAGCCAGAGTAAAGCTGAAGAGGGACAGGACCATGAATTTAGATGGCTGGTCTGACTGATCCATCATCTCATCCTCAGGTCGGACTGCCTGCAGGTGCTACAGATCTGGTTCAGAGAGTCCGAGGCATCTAGCATGAAACAGGAAAGGAAGTTTTTTTTTCAGATTAAGAGGGATTGTCTTCCAGTTCATCCGGAGATCCAAGGTAGAATGAGTTCTAAGGGTTGCGATGTGCAAGTCCCTAGACCAGGGGATTCCTACCTGGGGTCCACATAATTACTTAATGGTATTGGTTCATAGCATAAAAAAGGTTGGGAACCCTTGCCTTAGACAATAGTGACAAAACTGTACCCAATGTGATCCTCGTAGTGATGAGCATGTGGCTGAATCAGTCTATGATCGGAACCAAGGCCTGCTGGATACCAGTGTCACTGTATGCACAGGTTCCACCTGTCTCTAGTGTTGTGCAGGATCAGGCTGGCCCCATTGCCATGTCAGCTGGACATTGCCACAATAGCTATTCTGCATGGAAAAAAATATTCCTGACAACAACTAAGGCCACAGGTTCATCACGCAGCAAACTGCATGGAACCAAGAATTTGATGGATACCCCGGGCGGAATGTCCTACTCATCTGGCAGAATGGCCCATTGCTAGAACACACTAACAGAGGAAAGCCACAGCAGTCGGGTCTCTGGCACCGGGCCTGCCTCTGTGACTCAAAAGGGAAGGGGGAAGAAGAGGCACACAGTGGTGATAGGGTATTCGTTAGTTAAGGGGAAGGACAGGTGGTTCTGCGGGCGAGAACAAGATTCCCGGATGGTATGTTGCCTCTCGGGTGCAGTCCTCAGCATTCTTGAGTGGGAGGGTGAACAGCTAGAGGCCGTGGTCCATGTAGGTATCCATGATAAAAGGTATGATGTGTTCTGCATAGGAAGTTCATGGAGCTGGGTACTAAGTTAAAGGCATTGACCTCCAGGGTTGTGATCTCAGGGTCGTTACCCATCATGCCACATGCTAGTGAGGCCAGAGCTAGGAAGATTATACAGTTTTATACGTGGCTAAGGAGTTGGTGTAGGAGGAAGGGCATAACATTTTTGGATCATTGGGCTCTCTTCCAGGGAAGGTGGGACCTATACAGAAGGAACAGTTTGCACCTGAACAGGAGGAGGACTAATATCCTAGCAGAAAGGTTTGATAATGCTGCACGATGAGGTTTAAATTAGAGTTGCAGTGCAACAGGAACCACAGTGCCAGAACAGATAGTGGAGAGGTTGTGGAGACAGGTGTTACGATGTCAGACGAAGTCAGGAATCAAAAGATTAAGCATGGTGCAACTAGTGTCCTGAGCAGCATATATTTCTATGCAAGAAGTATCGTAGGAAAGGTGGATGAGCTCAGGCATGGATCAACCCCTGAAATTATGACTTTGGAGCCATTAGTGAGACTTGGTTGCAGCATTCTGGGGCTTCGTTGTTTTAGACATGACAGAGGGGAAAATTAAAAGAGGAAGGGTGGCACTAGTCAGGTAAAATGTCACTGCAGTGCTCCATCAAGACAGACTGGAGAACTTGACTGTCATAGTCATAGTCATACTTTATTGATCCCGGGGGAAATTGGTTTTCGTTACAGTTGCACCATAAATAATTAAATAGTAATAAAACTATAAATAATTAAATAGTAATATGTAAATTATGCCAGTAAATTATGAAATAAGTCCAGGACCAGCCTATTGGCACAAGGTGTCTGACCCTCCAAGGGAGGAGTTGTAAAGTTTGATAGCCACAGGCAGGAATGACTTCCTGTGACGCTCTGTGTTGCATCTCGGTGGAATGAGTCTCTGGCTGAATGTACTCCTGTGCCCACCCAGTACATTATGTAGTGGATGGGAGACATTGACCAAGATGGTATGCAACTTAGACAGCATCCTCTTTTCCAACACCACCGTCAGAGAGTCCAGTTCCATCCCCACAACATCACTGGCCTTATGAATGAGTTTGTTGATTCTGTTGGTGTCTGCCACTCTCAGCCTGCTGCCCCAGCACACAACAGCAAACATGATAGCACTGGCCACCACAGACTCGTAGAAAATCCTCAGCATCGGATGTTAAAGGACCTCAGTTTCCTCAGGAATTAGAGACAGTTGAGTACTGGAAATGGAAAGTTAATGAATTTCATGACATATGTCAGTGAAGTTAAACCTGATTCTGATTCTGATGTTACCTTGAAGTTGTATAAGAGATTGATGAGGCCTAATTTGGAGTACTGTGTGCAGTTTTGGTCATCTATCTACAAGAAAGATGTAAACAAGGCTGAAAGAGTACAGAGAAAATTTACAAGGATGTTGCCGGGTCTGGAGGGCCTGAATTATAAGGAAATATTGAATAGGTTAGGACTGTATTCTTTAGAATGCAGAAGATTAAGAGGAGATTTGATAGAAGTATAAAAAAATTATGGGTGGTATAGAAAGTGTAAATGCAAGAAGGCTTTTTTTTTCACTGAAGTTGGGTGGAACTATAACTAGAGGTCATGGGTTGTGAAAGGTGAGAAGTTTAAGGGGAACATGAGGGGAAACGTCTTCACTCAGAGGGTCATGAGAGTGTGGAATGAGCTGCCAGCACAAGAGGTGCATGCGAGCTCAATTTCAATGTTTAAGAGAAGTTTGGATAGTAGGGGTGTGGGGTCTATGGTCCCAGTCCAGGTCAATGTGGGTAGGCAGTTTAAATGGTTTCAGCATGGACTAGATGGGCTGAAGGGCTTGCTTCTGTGCTGTACTTGTCTACACTGTACACTGCTGTGACTGTGATCAAAGTCACTGAAGCTGGTGATATCGAAGTCTTCATTCAGTACAATAAGCAGGCATTATTCTGGAGACACTACCGGGTAGAGGCTCACAAATACAAAGATACATCACATTTTAACGCTGCAGGAACTCAGCAGGCCAGGCAGCATCAATGGAAAAAAGTACAGTCCACGTTTTAGACCAAAACCCTTCGGCAGGACTGGAGAATAAAAAGCTGTGGAGTGGATTTTAAAGGTGGGAGGAGGGGACAGAGAAACACCAGGTAATAGGTGAAACCTGGAGGGGGAAGGGATGAAGTAAAGAGCTGGGAAGAGATATATGGCCATGGACGAAAGAAAAAGGGGGGAGGAGCACCATAGGGAGGTGATGGGCAGGCAAGGATGGATAAGAGGATGAAAAATGGTGAAGGGGAGGGTGAGGAGCATTACTGGAAGTTTGAGAAATTCATATTCATACCATCAGGTTGGAGGCTACCCAAACGGAATACAAGGTGTTATTCCTCCAACCTAAGTGTGGCCTCATAACGATAGCGGAGGAGGCCATAGATGGACATATTGGAATGGGAACGGAAGTGGAATTAAAATGGGTGGCCACTGGGAGATCCTGCTTGTTCTGGTGGATGCTGCCTGGCCTGCTGAGTTCCTCCAGCATTTTGTGTGTGTTGCTTGGATTTCCGGCATCTGCGGATTTTCTCTTATTTACACATCTCATTTTTATATCTTAAGATCAACGGTAACAGCAGGTGAGTCAATACAATTTCAATCGTTACAATGACATTATTTACTTCAATATTTTTGGTTGACAAATGGTTCCTTTGAGATACATAGTGGAAGCACATTGTAATGGTAAGACACCTCTGAAAATCCAAACAACTTTGGGAGAAACTAATTAACACAAATATTCTAAAACCTTTTGATGACAGACAGCCAGGCACCTAAAATGACTGTTGTCAAGGCTGTCACTAAGTACACAAATATCCTGAGTACACAAAAACTACTGATTGCCTATAACTGTAACTATGTTTGATATGCTGAGTGAGAACATCAGTCTGGTCTGCCAGCTTGTATCCAAGTCACAATGGTGTAAATAACTTAGCCCATGTTGCCTGGTTTGATACAAGCCAATTAAGACAACCCCATTATCTTAATGCTTGGCTTTTCTATATGCAATCTCTTAGTGGGGCAGCCTGAACTTACTTACATTTACAAACTGAAGCCTGGTTCTTGTTTGAATTAATATCTGCTATATTCACATAACTCCAGCATACACCTTAACACCCACCAACAATCACCAAAAGCTCATTTAATTAGCAGCGATAGGAACCCTCCTAGTCAGATCTATCACTTCCAACACACAATTCCCTCAGGACGATTGTGATGGGGACGAGATGGCTGCCTACCTCTTTGCAGACTGTGAATTTGCCAAGAGAGAATGGAGAATTATCCTCATAATAGTTCATCGCAAGTAGCTGTGTGAGAGAGAGATCTCTGATTTATGGGCTGTACCCAGAGACACATGCAGGGACAGGTATCAAACACTACTGGAAGATCTTCAACTTAATGAAAGACTCTCCTTGGTCTGCTCAAAACTTGTTGGTGTTCCAGGAGAGCAAGGTGACTGTAAGGGAATGCTGCTGACCAACACATTGCAGACAGCATGTGTATACGCTGAGGAGCGCATTGAAATATCAGCATAGGCCAAATGTCGTGTTTCTATGCTACAAAACTTCTTGTAAATCCCAGCGGAGGTCACTGTAATTACACAGTTTATGTAACAGTAAACCAAGTTACTTTTGCAACCTTTATAGTATGTGACATATCATTCAAATGAAAAGCTAGCCAAGTATACTCCAACAAATCTAGATCATACACGGTTGATTCTGATGCACTCAAAAGCACATGTTGTGCAGATCTGGGAGAGGAGGAACGTACTGGATGGAAGGGTAAGGGTCCGGTGGGGGGGAAGTGGATGGAGAATAAAACACCATCTCATATCTATCTCTCTCTCTCACACACACACACACACACACACACACACACACACACACACAACACACACACAATAGGTGGTATTTCATTTCCATTTTGTAACCACCATCAATATGCACAAAGTTAACACTTATTAAAGGTCACATTACACAAGTATAACCAATCCTATGTTTTAGCTTCAATTCTGGGAGCCTCACAGTTTGCTCTTTTATTCTCTTATGCCTCCAACTTTTAATTTTTTAATGGGTTTACTGCTGGTATGGGGAAGTTGTATTCCTATTGTGCAGGTCTCAACATAGGTACCCATTTGTGAAAACCAGGCAAATGACTCAAATCAGATTAAAAACAAATAAATCTTAGATGTCTGAAATATAACACAAACTATGCCTCAGTTGATTTTTAGAAAATTTGACAAATGATAATTCAATAGATTTACTTTGTTACTGAAACTTATGCCCAGAAGCAATTCCAAATTCTTCAATAGAAAAACAATACCGTATCAGTTCAGATGTTCTACAGTGCTCCCGTATCTTGGTAACTTTTCTAATTCTCCTCTAGCACTCCTACAGGTTTTACAAGCAAAATATCTAGCCTGCAAATTCTCTTCACAATCTGTATTGTTCTTTTCATTTTGCCAGTACTACTGTGCTCGGCACTTTATACACTACAGAGTAATTGATTCATTCCTAGATTTACTATCTTACCATTCTTACTACAACTAATATCCACATTGATTACACTTTCACCTACTGTAACCATTTCTTAGTTCAAATGTTGCTTCCCAAAGCCTTCTTGTGCACTGTCTACAGCTTTCATATTCAAGCCTATTATCCTGCTCTTTATTTCAAACATATTCCATGACTCCCAAAGTGAGTATCCAGAAGTGCTTCGCAGTCAGTTAAGTACCTTTAGAAAAAGACACAGGAACTAATGCACACACAGCAGTAATGCGAATGTAACCGGTTAATCACTATTTATGGTGATGTTCGTTCAGTACTTAATCCGTCTTTCTTCCTTTTTCCTTGTCAAATCATATTAGTAATATCTAGACATCATAGCAAATAAGCAATGAGGTCATTAACAACAGGGAGCCATGCCTCGGGAAGTGAAATCCAGGATCAGGTCTGCTTTTGTTAACCTGCATGGTTCTGATTATGGCTACACTGTTCCTTATGATTGAAAAGAAGAGTTAATTCAATAACAGTTCAGTTTGTTTTCAAAGAGAATAATGTTGAGAGAATTCAGAAATTTTAGAAAATTTGACTATACCTACTCAGAACAGTCAGCACAACACTCTGATGCCAGTGGTTACTTTGGATAAAAGTTGCTCCACATATTACCACTTCAGAAAGAATCTCAAATGTAGTCACTTAGCAGATCAAAAAATGTTCCAAATTAATTGTTAGAAAGCTATTTCACAGAGTTTCAATATTAAGGTTATCCATACCCTGTTATACAACGCAGGAGGCATGTGCTAACTAATGGTATGTTTACGTGAAATGTCACAGGTATATGAACCTGAAACATCAGCTAATTTATTGGGATTAATTGAACGGAAGTGATCTAAGCAAGTAAAATGTCTTCACAGCATCAGGGAAATGTGGCTGCTATCTCCACTCAAAACAAAATCTGCAGCCGTCTTCCATTTGTCTCTTTCCATGATGATGACAAAGCAAAATATCAAGGATTTTGGAAATCGTAATCCTACTTAAAAGGCCTTAGATCGAATAATTTCACTGTCAAGAAATATGTCATGGTTCCAAATAACTTACTTTCAGAAAAGCAATATGATTTTTTTAAAATATGATGTAACAAAATTGAAAACCAGAACATGCCAGAAATACATATCCAGGTCACCCAACAGCTGAAGCAGATTATTAATTTCAATTTTTGATGTAAGAAGAGAGGTTCCATTTAAAAAAAAGCTTAACTTACCTTTCCATTCCTCCCAGATCCTGCCAGCCTTATTGTGAATTTGTGCCTTTCCTCATTTTAGTTTTGTGGCATTTATAGTTGATTCTCACTGACACACTGTTCTGCCAGCTGTGTTCAACAGCACACACATGCAGTTCAGGTTTAATTTATAATTCTGTAAATTATTTGAAGAAACTTGTCTCCAATAAGCAACCAAAACTGACCTGCTTGCAACCTTTCCTAACAAAGTATGACTAAGCTGGCACCAAGAAAAACAGTGTAAGAGCTGTCTAGAAAGTAAAATGCCCTTCAAAACACTAATGAAAAGCTGGTGCAGCTTGCTAAATTATCCTACACTGGCCTCTCTTGGAAACATCAATGCATCTAAAGATACACAACCCAAATTTAGGATGTTGAAACACTTGCGTTGGACTTTTTGTTCTGCTGTTTCAGAGGATATAGGCAATCAGATTCAGAAGTTATTAAAAACAGCATTTCAAACAGTATTCAGATGTTACAATTGAGATGTAATGATGAACTTATGAAAGGCTGCAAGATCATGTGGAGTTTGGGGCTTTGTATAATTGGGAGGATATTGGACATCAAAGGAGCTGCCCGGATTCACTGGCATGCTGCTTGAATGAAGGCACATACGGAAAGAATGATTCACTTTAAAACAGAATGGTAGCTGTTTTCTTTCGGGCAAGGAAGATTACAGAAGGATTTGAAGGAAGTGCTCATTAAGTTTTGACTGCAGTAGATCAAAGTAGACCCCGTCCAATAGTTTTGACAGCCTTGAGATGATGAAATATTAAATGCAGGACATTTGGACCAGACAAGAGAAAAATAAAATTACAAACAAATTTTAAAGCCAGAGCTAGTCTCAGAAGCAATATTTACTAATATGTTAGATATGAAGTTAAAAGTAAAGAGAAGTTTTATGAGTTCTGGATGTTCATGTGGAATTCGGCCATTACTATTTCGAGAGAAAGTTGGGCCGAATTGCCAGCATTCGGTAATTGGGCATAAATTCTCTCCCAATCCACAGGTTGGTCTCCCTTCCATTCCAATCACACTGAAAGATATGGTAACCTCACTAACTTTTATTTAACCTCTCTTATTAAAACCTAATTTGTTCAATTACAGAAATTTGTGACTTGAGAGTTAATTGGTATCCTGAGAGTTATTTGATTTTCGTTGACCTAAATTAATATATTGAATATATATCCTAATTGGCATCAGATGCTATGCATTAAATAAATTAGGGTTTGTTCATTTTACCACCTAACAGCTGTGGTACTGAACTACACAGAAAAAAAAAATCACAGATTCAATTTCAGTCTCCTCTGTGTTTATTTATCTCAGAGGAGAATATGCTAATATTGATTTCTTGGTTTCTAGCTCAGATAAGGAGAGGAGGAAGGGTGGAAGGGAAGGAAACAAAACAAATGCAGGGCCTTGTTTCTGATTCCTATCTAGCCAGAAACCCAGCAGGCTAGGCAGCACCTATGGAGTGAAATGGACCGTGGTTGTTTCGAATTGCGACTCTTCATTTGGTCCAGATGAAAGGTTGAATGCCCATTTGTCTTTGTAGATACTGCCTGACCCACTGAGTTCCTCTGGTGTTCTTCTGTGTTGTACCACAGTCCAACATCTGTCGTTTCTTACGGCTCCCATCCAGTCAGTTTGGCTGGAGTTAATCACATGCGAACTCTGCACAAAAAACAAGATTGCTGTTGGCTCTAATAGGGGTGGGTGGATGAGTGTGGGGGTGTGAGGGGGGGGTGTCTGTGTGTCTTTGCGTGATTGAGAGAGTGAGAAACTGAAATTCAAGAACATATTTAATTTTTGCAAGACTTAGAAAGTTCATTTAAAAATAACTCACCAAGTGCTCCATGATCTTTGCACTTCTTGGATTCATGGCAAGAGCTTCATCATAAAAGTGCTTGGCTGCATTCAAGTTGCCGCTCACCTCTGCCAACCACCCACGCATAAACATTACATCATGTGATACGGAAAAAAGGCTTGCTGCTTCTTGGATGCAAAATGAAGCTTCCTTGGTTCTTTGTAGTTCAATAAAAAGTTCAGCTAATTAAAAAAACACAAACAAACATTATTCAAATCCTGTGAAAGAGAAATGCACTAAAATAGGAAAAGATTTGGACCAGTTATCTGAAATGTTTTTGTCTTAGGGTTTCGCTACTCACATATTGTACTGCTGATTCCCATTCAGCAAATTTATATCTCACATGAATTTACCCATGGTCTCTGGAGAATACAGGAAAGCTGGAGATGGGTTAGTAGCCTTATTTTTGAAGTGTTAATTAATCTGACTTCGATAGGGAGGAGGGCAGTGTGGGAGAAGGGAACAGCAACTTGTCAGTAAGAAAAGTTATGTGATCAATGATTTCTGAAGTGGGATTTAAGCCCCTTGACATAGAGAGGAGAATGCCAATGATCTAAAATTCAATATTAGTAATTCCTTTCTACTATTTCCTTTCTTTTCAGAACACTAACATTTTCTGGGTAGATAAAGAATCTGAAGCCAAGAAATTGGGGCGTATATCACCCAACTTTTGAGAGCATAAAAACTACTTTGTAAATGTTTTACATTTTCTGTGGAAGCTCTAGCATCAGGACATTATTCATTATATCATGACTGTTCCAGCTTCATTTAGCACGTGATGATGGGTACCAATTTGTACAGTAACCTTCCCTACCTAATTGGTAAATACTGGAGCAATAAAGCAACCCATAATCTTTCTCTTTTAACTTTCAGTAAAATAAGGAACAAATTCCAAACCATCAGCCATGAGATGAGAATTGAAGATCCCAACCAAGACAAAGTCCTGATGAAGGGTCTCAGCCCAAAGTGTCAAATGGTTAGTCCTCTCCATTGATGCTGCCTGACCTGCTGAGCTCTTCCAGCATTTTGTGTGTGGTACCAAATCAATGTGCTGTTTCAGAATGTGATTACCAGGTCTTATTGTATTTATTGCAGACTTTCGAATCTGTGAACAACACGGAGATGTTGTGGTACCTGCCTTAATATTGAGCCTGTGCCTAACATGAGGTCACAGACACCATAGGACAATCATAAAAGTTAGCTGGGGGAAAGTTAGGTAAAACATGTACTGGTTTGTCAGACACGCTGAAGACATATGTTCCCCACTTTTCATGCACTCTCTTGTGTGCAGGGTTAACTTTTCTATGGCTTTTCATTTTAAGCAAAGAGACCTATCCTTCAAATCCTATCTCAATTCCCTTGTGCAATAACCTCAAGGACAGTACAGGCAGCTACCACAAAGAAATGTACAAGTTCCATTTTATCACAGTAATTGGGGTACAAACTACATGATCTATCTACTTAAAAAGTGACATGAGGGCAACTTTTTTTATGTGCTTGAAATGAGGATTGCATTACATGAACATGTGGTGGAAGCAGATGCCGTTCTGGTCTTCAAGAGGGAATTGGATAAAGATACTGTGAAGGAAAATATGCAGGTTTACAGAGATGAGACAGGAGAATGGAACAAGTCAGTCGATCTTTTAGCGAGCCGGTGTGAGCACAATAGCCTCTTTCTGACCTATAACCTCTCAATAATTCCATAATTGGAGTAATGAACTATGGTAATTGCTGTACTCAATACTTTGATTTTTGAAGGACACCATGCCAAGAGCTCTCTTTGTGACCCTGTCTACCTGTGATGCCACTTTCAAGGAATTATGGACTAGAATTCCCCAAACCCTTTGTTGTACCACATTCCTTAGTGTCCTACTGTTCACTGTGCACGTCCTATCCTGGTTTGTCCTCTCAAAGTGCAACATTTCACATCTGTCTGCATTAAATTCCATCTGCCATTTTTCTATTTGGTCCAGATCCCACTGCAAGCTTTGGTAACCTTCCTCACTGTCCACTACACTCCCTATCTTGGAATTATCCACAAATTTGCTGATCCAGTTTACCACTTCATCATACAGATCATTGATTTAGATGACAAAAAAAAAGAACCCAACACTGCTATCTGTGGCTCACCACTAGTTGATGGTGCGGAATGCTGCAAATCTAATTTATTGATTTATTGGCAAACAGCAGAGGAGCTGCATGGCCTCAGCTGTGGTGAGGTCTAGACCTCAAGCCATGGTGCTGCCTGTCTGCAGCTGCCCAGGAGAGGCATTAGAGTTGGGCACTCCACCGGAGGGCTGGAGGCAGTGTGGTGTAATGCCCAAGCTGGAATCGGTGCTGCCCACACCCAGTGTTCACTTGCAGAAGTCAAGCTGTATTGTGTTTGACGGAAGACTGCTGCAACATTCATGGACTCAGGGACTTGGACGAAATTTTTTTGTGTGTGTGACTATTTTACTGCTATCTTATATGTGGCTTGTGCTGAGTATGACTGTTGTTACTGGGTTTTGCACCCCAGCGGATTAACACTTTTTTGTTTGGCTTTATTCATGGGTATTCATGTTTGGTTGAGTAACAAACTTGAAATTAAATGGTGAGAGACCTGGAAAGGTTGGTGTCTGGAAGACTCTGGCTTGCATTGTACACAAATCACATCAGGCGGGAATATCAGATTTAAGTGCATCTTAAATATAACTTTTCTGATGAGAAGATATGTTTTTTAATATGTTATAAGAAGATCCTTGCATCCCTGAACTTCATAGTGGAAGTTCTTTGCCTGGAACATAATTGAGCAAATGATACTTGCAGGGGCTCCTGAGTTAAATGAAAAACTGTACTTGAAGCTGTTCAGAATTCACAAATTATTTTCCATCTGCCCATTTAAATAAAAATTCACAAGCAGTAACCCAGAGGAATGTGCAAGAGCTAAATTGTAAATCTACTGAAAATTGCTCATTGACTTTTACCACTCTTTTCAATATTTGTCTTAACTTACTGTTGATTTAGTTATTCACTTCCATTTGAAGAGATTAGAATAACAAACTATCAAAGCCTCATCTAAAATGTCAGCTAATAGAATATAGAGTTTCTAGGACACTCATAAAAATTGAAAAGCACCATTTGAAATTAAATACACTGAAATGTACAGCTCCTTCACTTTTATCTAAACTAAATTCTGTTATCTCCTTTTATTAAAGGATATTAAACAATTGAGTTACTTCTTGAGATTTGATCTTGTGATGATTGCATTTTATATCTATCTCTCTATCTCTATATATACATACACATACACACAAACATATACACACATACACACGTGTACACATATACATATATATACACACACACACATAGCCTATAAAAAGTATTACTGCCCCCCCCAACAGAAGTTTTCATATTTTATTGCATTACAACATTGAATCACAGTGGTTTTAATTTGGCTTTTTTTGACACTAATCACCAGAAAAAGACTCTTCCAGGTCAAAGTGAAAACACATCTCTACAAAGTGATGTGAATTAATTACAAATATGAAAAACAAAACAATTGATTGCATAAGTATTCACCCGTTCAAGTCAGTATTTACTAGATGCACCTTTGGCAGTAATTACAGCTTTGAGTCTGTGTAGATAGTCTCTGTCAGCTTTGCACATCTGGACACTGCAATTTTTCCCCATTCTTTGCAAAACTACACAAGCTCTGTCAGATTGCACGGGGATCATAAGGCTTCCAAGTCCAGCCACAAATGCTCAACTGGTTTGAGGTCTCGACTCTGACTTGGCCACTCCAGGACATCAACTTTGTTGTTTGTAAGCCATTCCATTTAGCTTTATGCTTTGATCATTGTCTTGCTGGAAAACAAATCTTCTCCCAAAGTCGCAGTTCTCTTGCAGACTGCATCAGGTTTTATTCCAGGATTTCCCTGTATTTTGCTGCATTCATTTTACCCTCTAATTCACAAACCTTTCAGGGCCCTGCTGCAGTGAAGCACCCCCACATCATGATACAGCCACCACCACGCTTCACGGTAGGGACAGTGTGTATCTGATGTGCAGAGCTCGGCTTACGCCAAACATAATGTTTAGTCTGATGGCCAAAAAACTCAATTTTGGTTTTTGGTTTCATCATACCATAGAATCTTTTTTCAGCTGACTTCAGAGTCTCCCATTTCTGGGAAACTCTAACCGAGATTTCAAATGAGTTTTTTTTTCCCAGCAGTAGCTTTTTCTTTGCCACCCTCCCATAAAGCCGAGACTGGCGAAGCACCCGGGCAACAGTTGTATGCACAATCACTCCCACCTCAGCCACTGAAGCTTGTAACTTCTCCACAGTTGTCATAGGTCTCTTGGTGGCCTCACTCACTAGTCCCCTTCCTACATGGTCACACCGGTTTGAGGATGGCCTGCTCTAGGCAGATTTACGGCTGTGCCATATTCTTTCCATTTCTTGATGATTGATTTAACTGTACTCCAAGGAATATTCAGTGACTTGGAAATTTTCTTGGATCCATCTCCAGACTACTATTTTTCAATAACTTTTTCACAAAGTTGCCTGGAGTGTTCTTTTGTCTTCATGGTGAAGTTTTAGCCAGGATACTGACTCACCAGCAGTTGGACCTTCCAGGTACAGGTGTATATTTACTACAATCAATTGAAACACCTTCACTGCACACAGGTCTCCAAAACAAATCTCCATTTAACTAATTATGTGACTTCTAAAACTAATTGGCTGCACCCGTAATGATTTGGTGTGTCATATTAAGGGGGGGGGGTAGTGAATACTTAAGCAGTCAATTATTTTGTGTTTTATATTTGTAATTAATTTAGATCACTTTGTAGAAATCTGTTTTCATTTTGACACTGAAGCACCTTTTTCTGTTGATCAGTGCCAAAAAAGCCAAGTTAAATCCACTGTGATGCAGTATTGTAAAACAATAAAACATGAAAACTTCCAAGGGGGTTTTTATACTTTTTATGGGATATATATATATATATATACACACACAGACACACATATACATACACACATACACATTTTACATGTTAAAATCTGTGTTTCACACATTAAGACATATCTAGATGATCCAATGACAGTAACGCATCAAGTTTTCAGTAATCTTGACGAGGCTTCAAAATGTAATGATCATTGAGAAATAATGGTTTAGTACCATCAATAACGAGTTTGATTACCAGATTCTGCTGTCCTTCAGAAATATGGAATCATCTGCATTGAAATGATCACAAGCTCTATCGTCACAATGTTCCCTTTGCTTCACTTGTTTTTTTAAAAAACACACTACAGCCAAGATCTGACTCCACCAAAACCAATTACAGTTTGAGCACTTCTGCCTATCAGTAACTCAACGGGTGTCTGTTTATTAATTGAGTGTCTTGTAACAAAAAGTCTGCAACCTCCGCTTCACTTTCAACTGCAGAACCATTTTCAGTTCATCTTTCCCAATTAGAACGGTCTTTATAACTGGTCAAGCCTGTGCCCATACACTTGATAACATTCTTCTTCAGGGATTTGGCAAACTCAGCACCACTGCCGCCATTATTCATCAAAAGTAATTAAAAGAGGTTGGGTGTTGTGATGATCAATTTTAACTTTGAAATTATATGTTTTAGCTTCAAAAATGATCATGGAAACTGTACATATCCACCTGAAATGGATATCTATTACGATCACGGCAATTTTCCACAAATGCAGTTCCAAGGCCCATTTGTATCCTTAACTGCAGCTTCCTCAGTTGGGCTGTGGTAGAGGAGGAACAGCTGGTAGATTTGTGTGATTATCTTTCATCTTGTCATTTGACTGTTTCAGATAACACTGATTGCTTGATATGATGAGGTACATCTGGGTGTCCTTCATGCAAATATTTCAAAGTAGCTGCTCTTTCTTGTAATGGATCAGCAGCATTCAATCCCCACAGTACCAATATATGAGTCAATCCCCACAGTACCAATAAATGGATCAATCCCCACAGTACCAATAAATGGATCAACCCCACAGTACCACAGCATTCTATAGGGTCATCCTGATGGAGGGTCTCGGCACAAAACGTTGACTATTTATTCATTCCCACAGATTCCACCTGACCTGCTGAGTTCCACCAGCATGCAATAGGCTTATCTTGGGACATTTTCTGTATTGCAGTAACAACAAGTCACTGTCACATTTTCTTTTCTATTCACACTGGATGTGGTTATGGAATCACAATAGGGTGGGATTGCATCTACACATGGTAGCAAGCTCTGGGATTATGACTGGAGAAATATCCAAGCATTTCCACAATGCCATAATCTGTCCTGATACTGGTGATTTATGTAGAGGCATAGCAAATGGCTCTCAACTTGAATTCATATTCCACTCCGATTGTACTGTCCACCCGTCTATTTCAGAACAGTCCTCCACAGACAGTGCTAATGTCAATCTTTACCCGTTAGCCAAGGAATCACCGAATAGGTTTCTGGTCCGTGAAAAGTTCGGCCCACTGAGATATTTGTGAAACTTCACTTTATGGATAACAGTTAAATCTTCTTTTTTCAAAGTTCAAGGTAAATTTATTACCGAAGGACATATAGGTAACCATACAACACCGAGATTCAATTTCTTGCAGGCATACTTCATAAATCTACAATGGAATAATAGCCGTAATAGAATCAACGAAAAACCACACCAACTTGGGTGTTCAAACAGAGTGCAAAAGACAATGAACTCTGCTAATACAAACAGAAAGTAATAATAATAATAAATAAATAAGGAATAAATACAGAGAACATGAGATGAAGAGATTTTGAAAGTGAGTCCATAGGTTGTGGGAACAGTTCAGTGACAGGGCAAGTGAAGTTCAGTGAAGTTATCCCTTTGGTTCAAGGGCCCAATGGTGAAGGGGTAATAACTATTCCTGAACCTGGTAATGAGAGTCCTGAGGCTCCTGTACCTTCTTCCTGCTGGCAGCAAGAAGGAAGCATGACCTAGGTGACGTGGGGGTCACTGATAATGGATGCTCCTTTCCTGCGACAACGCTTCGGGTAGATGTTCTCCGTGGTGGGGAGGGCTTTATCCGTGATTGACTGGGCTGTGTCCACTACATTTTGTTGGATTTTCCATTCAAGGGCACTGGTGTTTCCATACCAGACTGTGATGTAGCCAGTCAATATACTCTCCACTACACATCTATAGAAGTTTGCCGAAGTTATAGATGTCACGCTGAATCTTCGCAAACTCCGAAGGAAATAGAGGCGCTGTCCTGTTTCATAATTACTCTTTCATGCTGGGCCCAGGACAGGTCCTCTGACAAGCTGACATGAAGGAATTTAAAGTTGCTAACCTTCTTCACCTCTGATGAGGACTGGCTCATGGACCTCTGATTTCCTTCTCCCGAAGTCAATAATCAGCTCCTTGGTCTTGCTGGCATTGAGTGAGAGTTTGTTGTGGTGGAACCACTCAACCACATTTTCAGTCCCCCTCCTACATGCTGATTCATCACCACCTTTGATTCAACCTATGACCATAGTATTGTTGAACTGAATACAGAAGCTTTGAGACTGGTTGTCAAATCTATCCATACTATCTTTTGGCCAGCAGTCACATACTTACAGATACTGAATGCAACACTTCAATGGTAAACACAACCATCTTCGTCAGGCACAAGTTAGCCAAATGGCAAGTCACCCTGGAAATACCTCGATTCTTTGATTCAAATCACTCGTTGATTGGAGTACTGCACAGATGTAGGAGAAGTGTTCCCATGCAAGTCCAGTGAAGAGCCTTAAAAAGCAGGAAGTTTCTTCAGCAGGAGTCATTGATTGGAGTACTGCACAGGTGCAGGAGAAGCGTTCCCATGCAAGTCCGGCAAAGAGCTTTAAAAAGCCAGTCTCCATAAAATAGGGATACCATCTGGCGAAGCGGTCATCGTCAAGAGTGGAAAGGCTTTGGCTCAACAGGCGGAGGCAAGGTAAGTAGATAAGTTCATTCCTTATTTCTTCTTTCTTATTTAACTCTTGAAAGAATAAGGGATAGGCTTATATCCCCGATAGCCATATCTGCACTAGGTACATTAAGATGCAGCTCCTTAGAGACTGTGTTAGGGAACTGGAGCTACAGCTTGTTACGGCAAGTGAAGAGGTGAAAGGCAGGAGTGCTACAAGGAGTTAATCAACCCAAGGCTACAAGGGACAGGTAAATGGGTGACTGTCAGAAGAAAGAGAGAACTTCAGATAGTGGAGAGCACCCCTGTGGCTGTACCCCTCAACAATAAGTACTCCAATTTGAGTACTGTTGGGGGGTGGGGGTACCTACCTGGGGGAAGCAGCAGTGGCCATGCCTCTAGCACTGAGTCTGGCTCTGTGGTGCAGAAGGGTGGGGAACTGAAGAGGATGGGGACTCTATAGTTGGGCACGTGGCCAAGTGGTTAAGGCGTTCGTCTAGTTATCTCAAGGTCACTAGTTCGAGCCTCAACTGTGGCAGCGTGTTTGTGCCCTTGAGCAAGGCACTTAATCACACATTGCTCTAGTCTGGGCGAGGAGTGGCGCCCCACTCAGACTTTCAATCTGCACCTTGTAAGGTATGAAAATGCCCGACGCAGGCCTCTCATGGTCTGAGTCGACGTTCCCCTCCCCCTCCCTATAGTTGGGGGAGGGGGGGGGAGAGACAGAGAGGCGATACTGTGTGCACGAAAAAGAAACGTAGATGGTAGTTTGCCTCCCAGATGCCAGGGTCCACGATGTTTCTGAATGTGTCCACAATATCCTGAAAAGGGAGGGTAGGCAGCCAGAAGTCATGGTACGTATTGGTGGCAACTACATAGGTAGAAAAAGGGATAAGGTCCTGAAAACAGAATACAGCGAGTTAGGAAGGAAACTGAGAAACAGGACACCAAGGGCAGTAATCTCGGGACTGCTACCCGTGCCATGCGACAGTGAGGATAGGAATAGAATGAGGTGACCTGTACAAAAGGCCACACTTGAATCCAAGTGGGACCAATATTCTCCTGGGCAGTCTTACTAGAGATGTTGGGAGCGGTTTAAGCTAATATGGGAGGGGGATGGGAACCAGTATGATAGAGCTGAAGATGAGCCAGCAGGTTCACAAGTAGATGATGGATGTAACATGAATGCAAGGAAGGACAAGCCAGTGACTGGGTACAAATGCAGACAGAGCAAAGAGTTAAATTGTACCACAGAAGAAATTCAAAAGGGCGAAGAATTTCTTCTCAAATGGAAGGTGCTGTATTTAAATGCATGTAGCATTCGGAATAAGGTGGACTAACTCGTGGTGCAATCGGAGATTAGTCGGTACGATGTTGTGGGCATCACTGAGTCGTGGCTGAAAGAAGGCCATAGCTGGGAGCTTAACAGCAAATGATATACTTTGTGTTGAAAAGACAGGGAGGGAGGCAGGGGCAGAGGTGTGGCTCTGTTGGCAAGGAATGAAATTACATCTTTAGAAAGCAGTGACACAGGGTCAGAGAATGTTGAATCTTTGTGGGTGGAATTAAGAAACTGCAAGGGTTAAAAAAAACCATTATGGGAGTCATATATAGGCCTCCAAATAGTAGCCAATATGTGGGATTGAGATTGCAAAGGGAGCTAGAAAAGGCATAGTAAGGGTAATGTAACAATTGTAATGGTGACTTCAATATGCAAGGGGACTGGGAAAATCAGGTTGATGTCTGATCACAAGAGTGGGAATTCTGTTGAATGCCGACAAGATGGCTTTTTAGAGCAGGTTGTGCTTGAGCCTACATGGGGAAAGGCTTTCTCAGATTAGGTCATAGTCATAGTCATACTTTATTGATCTTGGGGGAAATTGGTTTTCGTTACAGTTGCACCATAAATAATAAATAGTAATAGAACCATAAATAGTTAAATAGTAATATGGAAATTATGCCAGTAAATTATGAAATAAGTCCAGGACCAGCCTATTGGCTCAGGGTGTCTGACCCTCCAAGGGAGGAGTTGTAAAGTTTGATGGCCACAGGCAGGAATGACTTCCTATGACGCTCTGTGCTGCATCTCGGTGGAATGAGTCTCTGGCTGAATGTACTCCTGTGCCCAACCAGTACATTATGTAGTGGATGGGAGACATTGTTCAAGATGGCATGCAACTTGGACAGCAGCCTCTTTTCAGACACCACCGTCAGAGAGTCCAGTTCCATCCCCACAACATCACTAGCCTTACGAATGAGTTCGTTGATTCTGTTGGTGTCTGCTACCCTCAGCCTGCTGCCCCAGCACACAATAGCAAACATGATAGCACTGGCCACCACAGACTCGTAGAACATCCTCAGCATCATCCAGCAGATGTTAAAGGACCTCAGTCTCCTCAGGAAATAGAGACAGCTCTGACCCTTCTTGTAGACAGCCTCAATGTTCTTTGACCAGTCCAGTTTATTGTCAATTCGTATCCCCAGGTATTTGTAATCCTCAACCATGTCATATTACACACACCAATAGGTGCTGTGTAATAACCCAGATCTTATTAGGGAGCATAATGTAAAGGAACCTTTAGGAGGCAGTAATCATGATACAATCGAATTCATACTGCAGTTTGAGAGGCAGAAGCACAAGTCAGTGTATCAGTATCACAATGCAATCAAGGGAATTACAGAGGCATGAGAGAGGAGCTTGCCCAGGTGGATTGAAGGGAGATACTGGCGGGGATGACGGCAGAGCGCAGGTGGCTGAAATTTCTATCACAAGGCACAGGATAGATAGGTCCCACTGAAGAACTTGTTCTCAATGGCAGGGGTAAGCAACTGTGACTGACAAGGGAAATTAAAGACTGCATAAAAGCCAAGGAAAGACAAATCGGATGAACGGTCAAAAAAAGTGGTTGGGAAATGTATGATAATGCATTTTGGTAAAAGGAACAACAGTGCGGACTATTATCTAAATGGGAAGAAGGTTCAAACATCAGGAGGTGCAGGGACTTTGGAGTCCTCATGCAAGACTCCCAGGAGGTTAACTTACAGGTTGAGTCTGTAATAAAGAAGGCAGATGCAATGTTGGAATTTATTTCCAGGGGAAAAATATATAAAAGCAAGGAGATAATGCTGAGGCTTTATAAGACACTAGTCAGGCCACATGTGGAGTACTATCAACAGTTTTGGGCCCCATATCTCCGAAAGAATGTGTTGTCATTGGGGAGAGTCCAGAGGAGGTTCACAAGGATGATTCTAGGAATGAAGGGGTTAACATATGAGGAGCATTTGGCAGCTTTGTACTCACTGGAACTTAGAAGAATGCAGGGAGGTCTCACTAAAACCTACCAAATATTGAAAGAACTAGATAGGGTGGATGTGAAAAGGATGTTTCCTATAGTGGGGACATCCAGAGCTAGAGGACACAGCCTTAAAATTGATAGGCAACCTTTTAGAACAGAGGCAGGGAGGAAATTTTTTAGCCACAGTAGTGAATCTGTGGAATGCTCTGCCACAGACTGCAGTGGAGGCCAAGTCCATGCGTATATTTAAAGCGGAAGTTGATCGTTTCCTGATCAGCCAGGGCATCAAAAGATATGGTGAGAAGGCAGGTGTATGGGGTTGAGTGTGATCCGGGATCAGCCATAATGGAAACCTGTAGCAAACACGAGGGGCTGAGTGGCCTAATTCTGCTCCTATGTCTTATGGTCTTACATAAGCTCTCGGGTGAGCAGGGCATGGGTGGGGCATAAAGCTCAATCCTGATTGGCTAGATCTGAATTGGCTTTTCTTGATTGGTTATTTTGAATTGGCCTTGGTTAATTGCACTGATCAATTTTTCAGGCCAAAGCCTCTTTAGGAATGTGCCATGCTTGAGAGAGGCAATGAACAAAAATGCTTCATGGAAAGAAAAGACATCATTGTATTTAGACAAAATCTTGAAGATGTCTACATTTTGTGTGACTTGCACAGTTTCCCAGTTTGGTGAAAATTTCTACAAACAAAAGGATGGAATGGGCATGAGATCTCCTGTACTCTGCAATTTACTCATGGACAGCCTTGAAACAAAAGCCTTCGCTACAATTACTAAAAAGTCAGACTTAAAGCTGCGCTATGTGGGACGACACCTTTATCCTATGGAAACACGGTCAAGAAGTATTAGAAGCATTTTTAACACATCTAAGCAATCAGAACAAGCCCGATCAGTTTACTATAGAAGTAGAAAGTGAGGTACTTTGCATCTTTAGATGTTATGGTAAAACAGATGGTAGACAAGCTGGAGTTGAGTTTTTACAGGAAAAAGACTCACACAGACCAGCATCTGAATTTCCGGTCAAATTATTCAAAGAAGACAATGCTTGGCATTGTTTTGAGGCATGGCACTAAGAGCAAACACCTTGTGCACAACTAGAACTGCAAAGGAGGAAGAGTACAGGAAGATCAGAGGAGCATTCAAGAAAAACTGCTACCCTATGCACTTAATCAAAAAAGGAATGTAGTGCAACACAACAAAGACAAGCTCCCGATAGAACGGTTATTGTGCCATACAGTGGCAGCTAAACTGAAAAGCTAAGACAAATTCATCAAATATGTGGTGTCCAGTTAATAGCAAAATGTAAGGACACAATCAGGAAAAGGCTAAGCAAAATGACACCTAGAAGATCTAACGAAATGTGTCAGGGAGTTGTGTACTCCGTACCTCTATCACCATGCAAAGAAGTATATATTGGTGAGACTGGAAAGCCATCGAAGACAAGGATAGCAGAACAAAAGACTGAATTAAAAAAGTTAAGAGCAGAATGAAGTGGGATTGCTGAACGCTGCCTATCATGCTCATGTAGACCACGTTTTGATGAGACCAACATCCTTGACTAGGAAGAGAATGCCTACAAGAGAAAGATTAGGGAATCATTAGAGATGGAACACGTGGGGTGACCTAAATGTAGCTTCTAAGAGTACAGAGATAGCTCCAGTCTGGGACCACACATTCCTAAAAAGGGTTTGGCCTGAAAAATTGACCAGACAGTTCAACGCCAATTCAAATTAACCAGTCAGAAATAGGTAATTCAGATCCAACCATTCAGGATCGAGCTTTAAGCCCCACCAATGCCCCACTCACTCAAGAGGCCTTGCTGAAGGGTCTCGGCCCGAAATGTCGACTGTACTCTTTTCCACAGGTGCCATCTGGTCTGCTGAGTTCTTCCAACATTTTGTGTGTATTTGTTGGATTTCCAGCATCTGCAGATTTTCTCTTGTTTGTGGAGTGGCTCTAGGTCGCTTCTCAGGCAGGAGTTGGTATATTTCATCACCAACCCCTCAAAACACTTCATCACTGTGAATGTAAGTGCTACCAGGTGATAGTCATTGAGGCAGGTCACCATGTTCTTCTTAGGCATTGGTATAAGTGAAGCTTGCTTGAAGTATTTGGGTACCTCAGAATGCCGAAGCAAGAGGTTAAAGATCTCAGTGAACACTGCAACTATTTGATCAGCACAGGTCTTTAGTACTCAGCCAGGTACCCCATCTGAGCAGGAGGCTTTCTGTGGGCTTTCCCTCCTAAAGGATGCTCTAATGTTGGCCTCAGAGTCTGGAATCACAGGATCATCCAGATCTGTGGGAGTTTGTGATGGTCCCTCCATGTTTTGATGGTCAAAGTGAGCACAGAAGGCATTAAGCTCATCTGAAAGTGAAGACCTGTTGTCGTCTATGTCGGTTAATTTTGCCTTATAAGAGGTGGTAATATTCAAGCGGTGACACAAACATTGAGCATCCTTTGTTGATTCAAATTTAGTCCAGAATTTTTTTGGTCACCAGACTTGAGTGCCTCTGACCTGGCCCTCAACAGACTGCAGAACTCGCGGTTCTTTCAGGGCTTCAGATTGGGGAAGACTCTGAATGATTTTGTGGGGACACATTCATCTATAACTGTTTTAATAATTT
The DNA here is from genome assembly GCF_030028105.1 of Mobula birostris. NCBI lineage: Eukaryota > Metazoa > Chordata > Chondrichthyes > Myliobatiformes > Myliobatidae > Mobula > Mobula birostris. The sequence continues at coordinate 32,042,634 of NC_092377.1, forward strand.
ATCTATTGGCAAGGAATTCTGTTTTACCTTGAAAAGATAAAACCTTGCCATCTTTATTCTTCATACAGCCTGTCAAAGTTACACCAACTAAAACAGGTGATGCATCACAAGGAAGCAGCATTGGCTTCACTGTGTCATAATAAGCAAGTGCCTGGCAAACTCAGCAGCAAATCTATCAACACATGGCACATAGCTTCTTTCTTTCTTCTCTACATCTATTATGTCTTGTGATTCTGTATTGAGGTCTTTTCATATCTACTAAAGATGACATCAGCTTTCCATAGTAATTGAACGATGCTGGACAAGCTTTCAACTCCAAGTTGCCAGGACTTGGTTTACCTAATATTGCTTGGACATAGTTCTCCCCCTCCCCCAATGACTAAGTACAAAGATACACTTAATTTGTGTGGGCACGTGGCCAAGTGGTTAAGGCATTCGACTAGCGACCTGAAGGTCGTGAGTTTCAGCCCCAGATGAGGCAACATGTTGTGTCTTCAAGCAAGGCACTTAATCACACAGTGCTCTGCAACGACACTGGTGCCAAGCTGTATGGGTCCTAATGCCCTTCCCTTGGACAACATCGGTGTTGTGGTGAGGGGAGACTTGCAGCATGGGCAACTGCTGGTCTTTCATACAACCTTGCCCAGACCTGCGCCCTGGAGGATGAAGACTTTCCATGGTCTTGCAAGACTAACGGATGCCTTTTTACACTTAACTTATATCAAATATCTCAAATCAAAGGTTGTTGTTTTGGAACAGTGAACTACAATTATTTAATCTGAATATCCCTTTGATCAACTCAAAATGCTGATAAGATATGACCTGTCAAGAATAGTGGAAGTCTGTTTGCAACTAGCTAAGCCAACAAATCAACAGACTTAAAGGTTTTATTTCCAACTTTAATTCTCTAATGATTATTAAGTTATAATCCACAGTTCAATGATACCTGCTTCCTTGAAAGCGAATTGAGAATTCTTTCACAATTTAGTTCTCTTTCCAATCTAGCCAGATCTTTGATAGTCATTTCTAATCGGATCCTTGACCTGAAACAGTATAAAGGAGTTTTTCTTCACCCCTACCATTTCTTACTGTAATGTCATATTACCCTCTTGATTCTTTCCCTAGTTTATGTACAAAGATGCTGGTATCTGGATTTCAAGGAATCATCTGGCCAATTTGGTTTGAATTTTTGCTCATGCATCATCAGTATAGCAGAATGTAACACATGGACAGAGCAAGAACTACAATGAAGTAATATGATCAAAAGTTCTTACTGAGTCATGTTAGAAATGGTACACGCCAGGCAATTTAACACTTTCTTTCCTTTAATGTATATGGACAAATGAAAGGTTCATTGCACCACTGACTTATATGAGAAGTCCAGCAACCCATCTAGGTCATGCATACAAAACTGCAACAGGCAGCAACTTATTTAAAGATGCTGGGCACTGTTGTGGACAGAAAGTTTCATTCACTCCTAGACTCAGATTGGACTTTATCAGTAACCACAAATCAGTCCAAAGCACCCAAAAACCTCACAACAGAAAAATAAAATTTGCTCCTGAAAGTAGTATCAACAGTCAGTTATCATAATGGAATCACTGATCAAATACAAAATCCCATTTTATTGAGAGGCAAATTAACATGAATGAGCTTTGCAATAGCCATCTTTTTAAACTTCATTTGAGGAGGACTCCAGGCATGACTTGGATCTGTTTCGAGTACAATGCCAAATTCAATGTCAGTTCAATAGTATACAAAGAGTCTTCCTGTCCTGAAGTTACCACACCATGAAAGTAGCAACAAACCAATTTTTCTAAATGTCTATGCCAATTTTCTTCTCATTATTTCTCCTACATCTTCTGAGAGAAACCGATGTTTATAATTGCAAATCTCTTCCTTTTTACATGCCTTTGTAAGCATAAACAGTCTATTTTTATGTCTGCTGCTAGTTAGCACTATTTTCTGTAATTATTCTGCCTATACTTTGTTGAATTCTAAGCTCTCACACTCTTCAGGTTTATAGCTCCTTTGGAAAATTCAGATTAAATACTTATTTAATATTTAAAGCCTGCAAGTTTTGCAATGTTGGCACAGGAAACAAGGTGACACTTGTAGACTGTCTCCAACACATCCTTGGACTGTGTTGGTCATTATCCCAAAACAAGATGTTTCACTGTATGTTTTGGTGTACCTGAGACAAATAAAACTAATCTTTAATCTTTCTTCCTTCATCACTCACGGTTGACCATTTTTCCTATACATTTTAGAAATCTGTTGTTTTTTGCACAATTTCTTTAAGCACTGGCCATTTAAAGAAATAACTACTGTATTTATCCACCTTCATATTTTTGAAATCTAGTTTGCCAATCTACCTCATCCAATACACCCCTCGTACTTTCATTCTGTTCAAATATATGACTCCAGTTTCAGAGTTAATTGAATCACTCTCAAACTCTATATAAAATTCCATTATATTATGACCACTCTTCCCCAGGGGCTCTTTTACTACGAGGTTATTAATTAACCCTGTTTCATTGCAAAATACTAGATCTAAAATAACCAGTTCCCTTGGTGGTTCTGCGACACACTGACCTAGAAACCATCTTTAATTCATTCCCCTTACTGTTACTGCAAATTTGGTTTCCAGAGTTTTTTTAAATGCAGTTGCAAGTCCCCCATGATTCCAATGTTACCTTTGTTTTATGTACAACTGAATGAAGAACAAATATATAACCAGGAGCAGGCTATACAGCCTTCGTGCCTGCTCTGCCATTCAATAAAATCATAGATGATCCTTTATCAATACCACCAGATTTCTGCCTTTATCCCATATCACTTTGTTCCCTTGATATCTGAAAACATATCAATCGCCGCTGTGACTACTCTGCAGAGGGAATTCTAGTATTGCATACTATCTGGGTGAAAAACATGATCTTGTTTTGAAACTGTAACCCCTAGATTGGAAAAAAAAACCCAGTCAGGGGAAACAGCAGATAATAGATAAGTGGGTGTTACAAAACCAGGCATTACAATTATCACAGTATACACATGACAGCTCTTGTGTAGGAATGTGGAGTTATCTACATCATTGGATTTTGTACTGGGAATGCACAGAGGGACCCTGTGGGAGGCAAGTGCGGTAATTGCAGGGGTCCAAGCAGAAACATTTAAATCATCCTTGGCGAGAGGTGAGGTACCAAAGGATTGGAGAATAGTTAATGTTTTCCACTGTTGAAGAAAAGCACTAAGAATAAACGAGGAAAGTAGAGGCCGGTGAGACTGACATCATGAGTGAGAAGATAATTGGAGGGTATTCAAAGGGACCACAGTTATGAGTATTTGGATGGACAGGGACTGATTAGGGATAATCAGCAAAGCTTTGTGCATGGTAGGTCATGGCTAACCAATCTTGTAGAGTTTTTCGAGGAAGTTACCAGGTGCTGGGTCATTGTTTGTCATCTGTATCAGTGATCTGGATGATAATGTGGTTAAATGGATCAGCAAGTTTGCGGACGGCACCAAGATTAGGGGTGTAGCGGACAATGAGAAAGACTATCTGAGCTTGCAGTGGGCTCTGGACCAGCTGGAAAAATGAGCTGAAAAATGGCAGATGGAATTTTCTGGAAACAAACGTGAGGTGTTGCACTTCGGTAGGACCAACCAGGGTCGGAGTTGCACAGTGAGTAGTGGGGCACTGATCAGTGCTGTCGAACAAACGGATCTCAGAATACAGGTCCATAACTCATTGAAAGTGGAGTCACAGACAATTAGGGTTGTAAAGAAAGCTTTTTGGCACAATGGCCTTCATAGATCAAAGTACTGAGTACAGCAATTGGGATGTTACGTTGAGTTGTATAAGACACGAGTGAGGCCTAATTTGGAGTATTGTGTGAAGTTTTGGTCACCTACCTACAGGAAAGATGTAAATAAAGTTGAAAGAATAGAGAGAAAATTTACAAGGATGTTGCCCAGGTCTGGAGGACCTGAGTTATAAGGAAAGATAGAATAGGTTAGAATTTTATTCCCTAGAACGTAGAAGATTGAGGAGAGATTTAATAGAGGTATACAAAATAATGAGGGGTATTGACAGGATAAATGCAAGCAGGCTTTTTCCATGGAGGTTGGGTGGGACTACAACTAGAGGTCATGGATAAGGGTGAACTGTTTAAGGGGAATACAAGGGGAAAGTTCTTCACTCAGGTCATGAGAGTGTGAAACAAAATGCCAGTACAAGTGGTGCATGCAAGCTTGATTTCAACATTTAAGCGAAGTTTGGATAAGTACATGGATGATAGGGGTATGGTCCGGGTGCAGGTCGGTGGGACTAGGCAGTTTCAATGGTGGCATGGACTAGATAGACCGAAGGGCCTGTTTCTGTGCTGTAGTTTTCTGACATCTAAGGAGGAAGATTACAAACCTGAGACAATAAACACTACCCAGACCACTTCACAAATGATGTCAAGTTCAATGTCATTCAACCATACACATGTATACAGCTAAATGAAACATTGTTCTTCCGGGGCTTCTAAAGATTAGTCACCTTGTAATATAGCAATTTATGCTATCAGATTGCCATATATCAATAAGATATTGACACTTACCAGCCTGCAACCAAATTTGCTCCAGCATGATGGACAAGTGCTTGGGGGAGTTCTTCACACTGCTGCTTTGTGCAGACTCCTCAGACGCTGCCTGTTCCATTCGGGAAGCAGCAACGGATGGGACACGCTGGGAACCTGGGGCACAGTTCAGCAGTGTCAGTTTGAGTGTTTCCATTTAAAGACTGAAAAGGAACTGTAGTCTGAAATTAAATATGTGAGTTTCACCAATGGTAGGAGTATTTTTTATGGGTGCAAATGAGTGGTTTGTTTTGTCGAGACAGCAAGAAATTGGCAGAGTTTTCAGGAAGAAGGGAGATAGGAAAGACATTTGCTCCATGTTCTCGGCCTGAAACGTCGACTGCACCTCTTCCTACAGATGCTGCCTGGCCTGCTGCGTTCACCAGCAACTTTGATGTGTGTTGCTTGAATTTCCAGCATCTGCAGAATTCCTGTTGTTTGCTCCATGTTTGCGAACACTTAGTAAACCATTAATGGTAAGACTCCTGGCAGTGTGGTGGATTAGAGGGATCTTGGGGCCCGAGTCCATAGGACACTCAAAGCTACTGCGCAGGATGATTGTGTGGTTAAGAAGGCATACGGTGCATTGGCCTTCAAACCGTGGGATTGAGTTCAGGAGCTGAGAGGTAATGTTACAGCTATAGAGGACCCTGGTCAGACCCCACTTGGAGTACTGTTGTCAGTTCTGGTCACCTCACTACAGGAGGGATGTGTAAACTATAGAAAGGGTGCAGAGGAGATTTACAAGGATGTTGCCAGGATTGGAGAGCATGCCTTATGAAAATAGGTTGAGTGAACTTGGCCTTTTCTCCTTGGAGCGATGGGGGATGAGAGGTGACCTGATAGAGGTGTATATGATGATGAGGGGCATTGATTGTGTGGATAGCCAGAGGTTTTTTCCCAGGGCTGAAATGGCTAACACAAGGGGGCATAGTTTTAAGGTGCTTGGAAATAGGTACCGAGGGGATATCAGGAGTAAGTTTTTCACAGAGTGGTGGGTGCATGGAATGCACTGCCGGCGGCAGTGGTGGAAGTGGATACAATAGGGTCTTTTAAGAGCCTCTTAGAGAGGTACATGGAGCTTTGTAAAATAGAGGGTTATGCGCTGGGAAATTCTAGGCAGTCTCTAGAGTAGGTAACATGGTTGGCACAACATTGTGGGCTGAAGGGCCTGCAATGTGCTGTAGGTTTCTATGTTCTGTGTTCTATGCCGATGATATTAAATCTGATTCTGAAATGCAAAGAGGACAAGAGAGAAGGTTTCTGCGACACAGTGCTATGTGGGGTTAAGAAACAAATCTCATTCCTTTATTTATGCATCCAGTTTCCAATCCCATTCAGAAGAGCGATGGAATAATCTAGGCTTCATCACTTGTTTTTTCTCCATCAATGAAAACATTTTCGTGAACATTTGAACACCACCCTGGTGCACTATTTGGTTGAAGTTGTGCTCTGCACCACCATACAAACATTATGCTTGTCTGGAATGAAGATGGTGATGATCATCTTCATTGCACAATAGATCGGTTACAAAATTACTACAATAGCTAAATTGATCTGGGGATGGCTGTGTATTTTACAGTTCCAATGCATGAGTCTTGTAAGAGCATACAGAATGCAAGTATATTTTTAACAGCTTTATAACGACAAGTTTGTGTCACATAACACAGTAATGCACAAGGGACCATATTATGACCATTTTTTAAAACTCTTGGGCATCATTAATGGGGCTCTTTTTTCACTATCCATCCCTAATTGCCCTTGAAAAGATGATGAGTTGGTTTTATGAATCACAGCAGCCCAGTTTCCAAGCGGTGTTGGGAAGGGGGTTCTGAGAGTTAGACCCAGCAGCAAGAAAGACAAGCAATATATGTTCAGATCAGAATGACGTGCAACTTGACGGGGAATCTGTAGTGTGTGGTGTTCCAGTGCACATTCTGCTCTTACCCTTCCTGATGATGGAGGTTGTGGGTTTGAGAGGTGCTTTCAAACTTTTTGTTTGTTTCTGGACATTAATGTTTGAAAAAGTAGTGCTTCATTCCTTGAGTTTTATTTCTTGCCAATGAGTTGGGAAAAAGGAATGGTCTTTGTATCTCTTTGCTCTCTCCTGGAGAATGCAGTTATGGACAGGTGTCACAAGAGGACAGGATCTGGCACTAACGGAAAAACTCTCATGATGGGGACTGCTCTTCCTGAACAAGTGATTTACTGTGACTATACCTCAGTGTAACTCATGGCATTTAGCATAAAATAATCTGTACCTTAAATAGGTTCCAACCATAAAAAATCTGCATCTTAAATAAGTGCTAACTGTAACACCAGTACAAGAAATTAGGGCATTTAAATAATAAATAAAAGCTCATGGGAGTTCCAATCTGATTAGGATTCAGTAATATTTGACTTTGTGGAATTTGCCTAAAATACTTCTTACAACATTTAAAGTTCAAGCAAAATCCCCTTGTTTTTTTGCTCCCTATAAATAAATAAATAGCTGAAATATTTATGTAGGGATTTCAAGTATAGTTCAATAGGGCAAGCGTAATCCTATAAAACCTGACATGTAATTCCTCCTTACCTGATTCACCCTCATGGAAATCTGGGAAAGCAAGGTGAACCATGCTTCGTTTCTCAACCGATGCTCCCTCACCAACACTACTTTGAAGAGTGCTCCGTTTTTCCATCTGTGCCCCTTCAGTTAGGCTGCTCTCTTTGTCCCAATCACTGAAATAAGGAGAATAGATTTCATCACAAGGATAAGACTGTAGGATGTTTTCTATCATTTCATCTCTCCTTTCCAGAGTCGTTAATCGTGTTTCCTAAAGACATCCAGTATTGTGCCCAATTTTCCTTTCTCCATCTGTGAGCTGAGTTAAACAACTGAGTCTGTCCCAGTTAGCATGCTTAATGTGTTACAAAGAGTGTCCTTGTAGTTAGCCTCTATAATGATGAAAATGGCTATCATTCATTAATGTTTCTTTAATTAATGGACTCATTAATTAACCTATGGACTCACTTTCAAGGACTCCATCTCATGTTCTCTATTGCTTATTGATTATTATCTTCTTTTGTATTTGCACAGTTTGTTGTCACATTGGTAGTCCACCCAGTTGTTGCGGTCTTTCATTGATTGTATTATGGTTATTGGATTTACTGAATATGCCCAATAATAAAATGAATCTCAGGGTTGTATCTGGTGACATATATGTACTTTGATAATAAATTTACTTTGAAATTTGAAATTTATTCCCTCGTGAATGAATAAATGAATGAATTGAATAAATCGACTTTATTTCTTACATCCTTCACATACACGGGGAGTAGAAATCTTTATGTTACATCTCTGTCTAAACGTGCAATGTGTGTGTTCCTGTGTAAGCCGTTATTTATTGCCCATTTTTAATTCTCCTTGAGGAAGTGATACTACCCACTGACAGACTGTTCTGAATATATAAATCCAGAGTACTATTAAAAGGTTAGTTTCAGGGTATTAATCCAGCTACAATGAAAGAGCAACTAAGACCTTAAGGTAACTTTATAACTTTGAGGTGATGAAACTTCCCATGAGCCTGCCGTTCTTTCTAGAGGACAAGCTGCCAGTAGAAGTGGTGGATGCAGGTTTGATTTCAACACTTAAGAGAAATTTGGATAGGTACATGGATGGGAGAGGTATGGGGGGGCCATGTTCCGGCTACAGGTCAATGGGATTAGACAGCACAATAGTTCAACGTGGACCAGATGAGCCGAAGGACTTTTTTCCATGCTGTAATATTCTATGACTCGATGATAGATCCATGAGTATGGGAGAAGCTGTCAAATGGTTTTGTAGTGCATAAAAGGTACAGATTACAGCCATGACTGTTGGAAGTGCTTGTTCACAGTGACAATGGTGTTCCAATCAACCATGTTGTGATCCTGGGTGATGTTTAGTTTTTTTGAGTGATCCTGGAGCAGAAATCATAGAGACAGGAATGAAATACAGTGGGTTCCAGTTAATTGAAACACATCAGCACCAGTACCTTTTGGACCAATTAAGCGGCTGCCCCAATTAGCCAAAGCTTCATACAAATAGTTGAAAAGGTATAAAAAGACAAACTACTGTTTAACTGAGTAACAATTACGTATTTAGATAAAATTAGAACACACCAATGCTACCACAGTACCATAAAACTGTATTTCCTAATCGTTATCAATGGAGGAACACGTTCAGTGTACACTGCCATATGGGGCGTCCTGGGAGGGCTAGCACCTCTGGTGAAATGGCTTATTATGTCCAATCCAGGGCAGCTCACTCAATTTTGGGCCCCACTGGACACTCAGCTCTCACTTGCAACTCGAAGGACCAGTTTGCATGCAACAGCAGCCACATCCCAGTACAGGGCTTCGACAGGCGGGCTAAACCAGGTGAGGGTAGCTGGCCAGCCCCATACCCTGGTGAAATAGGGATGCCTGTCCTAACATGTGAAATCAGCTCTGGCGGACTAGGTGGATGAGATCAACAGTGAGGTCCAATGGCCAAGAAGGCGGTTCTAAAACGCTTCGTGGAGAGTGAAGGGCATGATAAGGCAAGTGCATCCAAGAAAAACCCCCATTGGTGACGACTGCTTGAGGCACTGCACCAGGACTTCCGAGGTCTAGAGAGTGGAACTGTCCCAGTGCAACGGCTTTTCCACTTTAAAAACTCTCCTGCACAGGTTTTGTTGTCGTCGTCGCATACAATGGACAACCAACACACTGCTTTGTTCTTTTCATTAACTGTAAATGAACAAAATTAGCACAGAGACAGTGCACATAATGGTCTACTTTCATACAATGCTTTTGACGACTGCTTCCTCCAAATCTTCATTTTCATTGTAACATTCAAGATGGTTGTTGATACCTTCAAATTCTTCGTAGTTCCTAAGCTGTTGAAGCTGTGAAAATACTTCATTTTCATTCCCAGCCATTTCTTGCATCTCCAAGCCTGGATACTTGTAACCGCAATGAGCAAAACAATTCTAAGTTGTCTTAGTGCTTACTTCTTGCCAACTATCAGTGGCAAAAATCACTGCTTTTTGAACACAAACATGTGCAACTGACACTATTTAAAAACTGTTCACTCTGAGCATTGTCTAACCACCACACAAATCAACATGACTGGTGCTAATTAGAAACTGATGTGGACGTTAAAAATAATTTTAGAAACATTCATCATTAGTGCCCTTCGTAGAAGAAATATGTGTTGCAATTTCCGACATTTCTATCTGGAAGTAGCAAGCACTGATTAATTGTCTAATAACAACTCACTTAAAATTTTTTGGTTTAAATACTGCACTTTGTATGGTACCATATGATTACAAAATTACTGCATGCTTTCTAACATTGTTGTGTACAGTTTGGTTCCCGGAATGTGAACCTTGTTGCTGCAAATATTCACCATTCTTTCTTCAGGTGGAAATCCAAAAGTTGCTTCTGGAGGGATGGTGTTAGCTTTGCCACAACAGTATTTTGTTGAATGGTTCTTCAATTACATTAAAATTAGCGGGAGGAGAAGATGGAGGCACGCCTGCGTGTGCGCAGCCCTCCGGTGAAAAATGATATCATATCTGTTAAATAAGGGCCGTGGACAATTCTGATTTGATGGAAAATGGATGTGAAAGCACAGAGGAATATCTGGAGAAATTTCTGAAACGCCCGTTCGCTGCTGTCGTTACTGTGTGGACGGGAATCTTTCGGAGGGTAGGCCTCAAAATCCCCAGCCTTGCCTGCTTTTGGCGACCGAGAAGGAGGTCGAATCGTTCAGACAGAGATGGCGCTCAATACTCGGGTGTCAGAGAGCTGATCAGAGCTCGAAATTTTCGGATGACTCAGAGTCGGATTGTGGTCGGCATGGCAGGGAGAGTTTTTCTTCCTTCTCCGCTCTGCGTGAGATGTGGGACATTTCAGAAACTTTGAACTTTACTGTGCTCATGGACCTCTTCATCAAGTTATGGTATTGTTACACTGTTTGTAACTATATGTTATAATTATGTGGTTTTGTCAGTTTTTTCAGTCTTGGTCTGTCCTGTGTTTTGTGATATCACACCGGAGGAAATAATGTATCATTTCTTAATGCATGCATTACTAAATGACAATAAAAGAGGACTACGTGTCTTCATAATCTAAAAAAAAATGATGACACCTATCTGCCTTACTGAATCCTATCGAAGGCAAAAGAGTTTCTGAGATTGGAGTTTTACATATCTCTCTGTTTACAACAACTGTCAAAAATTATTATTAGAAACCAATGGCATACAAGCAGTTATATGGTAAGACCAAGTGGAACAAAATGCTAACATTAGTAGAACTTTTTTGTCAGTCCCAAAATCAAGAGGTCGACAAACAGGCAGCATCTGTTCAGTCCGGCTGGGAAAATATAAACTCATCTTGATCTTTAAGTTTCGATGCTGCGTTTGTAAAGCAATGAGGTTCAATGCTCTACTTACAAAGCAATGTTATTGCTTTACAAACAGAGCATTGAAACTTATTTAAATGTTACATAAAGCATACATTTTGAAATTCCATCTCCATTACGATTTGGAAAGATCCAATAAACAAGATTAGACCACTTAATTTAACAATTGAGGCACTATTGATTTGTATGGGAAAAAAATATTTCTCTGGTAGCACATATTACACTACTCATGTGCATCTGCAAAATATGGGGAAGAGAAGAAAACTTTCTATGGGTTGCATGTTCTTTTAATCATCTAGTGAGAATATAGCTTTATTATTTCACATTCATGCCCTTTTATATTCATTATATAACTATACTGTATATTCTGCAGCAAATGAAGATGTCATTGTTTTTCATTTCTAGGTAACACAGGTAACCAGAGTACTCCAACTAGTTCAAATATAATAAACACATTGTATAATGGCGTTTAGTAAAAATAAAGCTGGACATCTTGATAATTATTACCATTTTTCATTCAAAAATCTATGTACAGACCATAAATGCAGGACAATGTCAAAAATATATTTCCTTCTAGGGTATTTTTGTTATTATTGAAATGTGAAACGGGCAGAAAGCAGGTAGCCCCTCAATTCAATGAGACCATGTCTGATTCAATTTTAGCTGCAAAACCACTTCCCTGCTCTCTCCCCATTAGACTTTCTTAAAGTGGTCATCTCCAAGTCTGAAACTATGCCCTTGTTTTTGATAACTTCACAAAGGTAAACATCCTCTTAGCACCCATCCTTCAAACACTTTGTAACTTCCGCCTTTCAATAAGATGACCCCTTATGTTTCATGCACATGAATCCCCCACAAGGCTGCTGCACAGCAACATTTGTAGTGTCACTCAACACAAGCGATTCTGCAGATGTGGGAAATCCAAAGCAACACACAAAATGCTGGAGGAACTCAGCAGGTCAAGCAGCATCTAAGGAAATAAGTAAACAGTCAAAGTGTTGGGCTGTAATTCTTCATCAGGACTGAAGAAGGGTCTCAGCCCAATACGTTGACAATTCACTTCCATAGCTGCTGCCTGGCCTGTTGACTTCCTCTAGCATTTTGTGTGTGTAGTATTGCTCAATTTGCTTTCTCATTCTGTTCTAAAATGGTTTAAAGATTTTAAAGATTAAATATCAGCTTTCTTTGTCACATGTACATTGAAACATACAGTGAAATGCATTGCTTGTGACAATGACCAAACAGTCCAAATATCTGCTGGGAACAGCCCGCAAGTGTTGCCAAGTCTCCAGTGCCAACATAGCATACCCACAACTTACTAACCTTAACTCATGTTTTTTTGGAATGCAGGGAGAAACCGGAGCACCCAGGGGAAACTCACGAGGTCTCAGGGAAAATGTACAAACTCCTTACAGACAGTGGGGGGAACTGAACCCCGATCTTACACCTAGTGCTGTAAGCTGTTACACTAACTAAGCTACCATGCACCCCCATGGTATACCTCACGTTTCCATGTTGTACTCCATCTGCCAAATTCTTGTTCACTCACTTAACCTAACTACATCTTTCTGTCACAAACACAAGAAAATCTGCAGATGCTTGGAATCCAAAGCAACACACACAAAATGCTAGAGGAACTCGGCAGGCCAGGCGGCATCTATGGACAACTTCAGGAATCCTGATGTCTTGGCCTGAAGCATCGACAGTTTACTCTTTTCCACAGATGCTACCTAGCCTGCTGAGTTCCTTCAGCATTCTGTGTTGGTCTCGGCCCGAAACAGTGACTGTTTATTCTTTTCCATTGATGCTGCCAAGCCTGCTGAGTTCCTCCAGCGTTTTGCGTCTGTTGCTTTCTATAACTTTCTGTACCCATTTGTGTTCTCCTCAGAACCTGCAAGCCCATCTTTGTATCATCTGTAAATCTGGCAACAGTACACTTGTTCCCTTTACCCAAGTCATTAACATTTATTGTAAATAGCTGAGGCCCAATATCAGTTCTTGATTAGTCACTAATTGCCAATCCAAAAAGGACCCATTTATCATGACTACTTTCCTTTAGTTAGCCAATTACCCATCCCATCATTCTTATTTTGTGCAGTAACCTTTTCTGTGACTGCAGTAATCAATCAGAGTTTCCAGATGAAATTCATAATCACAACATATCTTGTCTCTTTGCTGCAAATCATTGAAAAAAAATGCAAAGTTTCTAACTTGCAAACAAGGAGCACAGTGTGGTTAAAATTCTAAAGTACATGGAATGCAGTACCATTATTATTTTTCTGGCCAACTGCACAAATTTGCATACAGAAATATCACACAATGCTAATCTTTCAAAAGGTCACTGACCTGAAATATTAATTTGTTGCATCTCCTTGGATGCTGGCCACTGAGGGATTTTGTCTTAGATAAGGAAAACAGCTGATTGATATACTATTACAACATATTCACAATCCACTACACATCTTTCACTTAATGATCCCATAAAGTTATTAAAATTGATTTTGCTTCAAAGTGTACCAATGCACTGCATTTGCCATGAAGTATTTGCAGCAGAGCCTACCTGCAATGAGAACTGTATGTTGTCTGCCACACATTTAACATATGTTTGCAGGTTTCGAGAGCTTCATCGGGTCCCTTGTGTACTGCCTCAAGTCTGACTTTAGTGAAAAATAAACTGCAAAAGAAGAAAATATAAAATAAAATGCCCTATCTTGTGTGGTATATATTTTATAAGTTATTTATTTTTCACAAAATAGGACCATTTGCAATGCATAATTTTCAGACACAGGAACCTAGTTTACTAATGGAGATGACTACGCAGTGTGTTACAGAAACGATAACAGAGTACCAATTAAAGACTATATCCCATTGTAACTCAACAACTATTTTTCAAAGATAGTTTATTGCAGGCCCTCCTTTGACAAAGGTTGACCATGGATGTTGCGTCCTAGTTGCCTGTGTGATATGCAGTCAGGACAGTGTGATATGGAGAGCAAGCTGTTGCCCATGTAACAGGACTCCCCCCCCACCTCCCCCCATGCAGCTGATGAACCCAAAGGAACTGCAGAGACTAATATGGTTTGGCACCAGTGATGTCGCAGGAGTTGCCAGTCAATGTTGAAATCAACATAGGGCTGCCTTAGAGACTCCAGCTCCAAATATTTCCTCAGGTTTACTCCCGAAGATTTTGCCATGATTGGGTATAGCCACAACGATTGGAGATCAGTTTCATTCTCCTGGATGAGCTGCCAACCACGGCTGACAAGTTCCAACTGCCCAAAGTGACTGGTTTTAAGGTGCCAGCACCTGCCTTTGTCCTGTCTCCCGTCAGCAGAAACGGCTCCACCAGGCTTAGTAGCTAAACCACACGTGAAGGCCAGGACCCAGACTCGGTTGTCAGAGGCTATCTGAGACGCATGCCATTGGGAGCATTTAATTGGTAGTGGAAGCTTATCCCCAATACCTCTCCCCCCTCCCCCCCAGCTACAAAAACCTTGAGGAACTAATAATTCATTAATTAGTGATTACTTTATATGCACATTTATAAACAATTTAACTAGAGCTTAATAGCATATTACAAGTTGCTACAAGTGAAATATAGCAGATTATTTTTAATTGATGGTAGAGAATCAGTTAATGGGTTGTCTGGAACTTGCTTCTTTACCTGTGGTTGACCCATTTGTCTCTGGTGGGCAAATCGAGAATCTGAAGCCAGCTGGAGCAATGCCTATTGCCTCCAGCTGTCAAGTGAAGGATTGCTGAATTGGCTGCAATCGAGTAGAATTGGCTCCAACTCAGTAGAATGCAATCTCTAGAGCATAGATCATTTTCAATACGGAGCCAAAGCCGATCCCTCAGCCACCTGTCCACATTGAGAAGCAACCAAGTGCTTAAGCTCTGACTAACACAGCAAAAAAGTGCCAACCTTGTTCTTAAATATCCACAGGATGTTCCAGCTAGTTTTGAAATGAGAGCTAACATTTGAACCTTCCATGATTTGGTGTGCCCAACCTAATTTGTACACAAACTAACAAGACTAAAGATTGCTCAAGCAGTTTCCTCGTACATTACAGATTGTGACATGCATATTTTCCTTGACAAGCAGTTATACATATTTAAGATGTCCGAATATATCTACCACATCTAAAAAGTGAAGTTCAGGAATCTGAAAGACATTTCTACTGTTCAATCTAACCTTCAGCAAATTACACATAAAATAATGTCAGCAGGCATTTATATGTATTCTTCGTAGTTTAGATTTGTATCTATTGTAGGCAGAGTGGCACAAACACAGATAACACCACCCTCATACTTTGCACATAAATTGCTGACAACATTAAATAAAGCCATTAACTCAGAATTATTCAGCTTCAAAGTCAGCGGAAGGAATATTTCCTCTTTTCCCTTCCCCATTGTCCATCATAGGCATGCGAAATAGACCCTTAGACATAACAGGGTATCTTGCAACATTTTTTTCACATTTTTGAATGTTGCTTGAAATTTTGAACACATTCACCCTGGCAGACTAAAGCAACAATAGTGTACATAGATGCATGATACAAATCATTTTACTGAATAAAGGAGGAACTTGTTGCAATTATTTCATCAAGGGTGTTACACATAACACCTTTGAACAGCTGGTACAGCAAAGGTTTGAAAGATATAATAATTATGAACAACAGAGCGTTGTTAATATAATAAATTCCAAACTCTTGGGACCATAGTTCAAAGTATATTTCTTATCGAAGTACATTTATATCACCATAACATAACCCGAGATTTATTTTCTTAGTATTCTGGGACAAAAGGAAAGTTCATGCACAGATCATACCAGAAACATCTTTGGATTTTGAATTTGCCTTGAACAAGGGGATAGGGCGAGAAGATATCCATGAATTTTTGCTCAGGTGATTAGATGGCTCAGGCAGAGTATAATGCACAGATTTGTCTTTAGCATTTTCAGTATTGCTTGTGCAATGCAGATAGATGTCATTTGCTACCACTCTTAGCTGAGCTGAGCAGAAAATGACTTTCTCAAAGTTGGACAGAAAGAAACCTGAAGCCATGCCTGAATTGTCATTAACCTCATTTCATGTCCAGTTAAAGATGCAATCTTAATGACTTAAGAGTATTTCTAGTGCTTCAACATAGATGAAAAAATTAAAAGATAAGGGATCGCCACCAAAAATACCCTCCCATAGAATTCAAAAACTGATAGCTAAGTATTTAGGGAAATAAATAGAGAGATATACCAAAACACAAGTGTAACATTGCTGAAAAGGTGATCCTTTTTTAAAATTATATTCACAAATTAATGATGTTGTATAAATTATATTATTCTTTAAAAATAAGAGGCAATGAATGGGTAATGGAACAGAATACACAGGAAAAGGACTGGGAAACAAGGAGATTTGTGGGAAAAAAAAGAAACTGACAAGGATTAATATAATCCTTGGTGATAATCGTTGAAGCAACCTTCCAAACCCAACTGTTTTCACCCAAGGCAAGATCATTAGAAATGTATTAGTTGTAGACTTCCAAAATTTACCAGCTTTGAGGCTACACAGGATTAATGGAAGGTGGTACGAACAGCAAACTTTCATAAAGAGAGCAGGAACAGGCAAACTCCAATAAGAAAGCTAGCAGAGCTATAACAAAATATTGATAAAATTCAGACTATATCTGTTATCAAAGATAGGGAGCAGACTGTCAAGATGAAAGGAATTGACTTGGCATCCAGTGATGACATTTTGTTTTTCAGAAAAATAACAAATCTCAGAATTTAGACCAAACTTGTTAACAGCAAATGAAGGGCTGACATACTTGCATAAGGGCTACAAGAGTATGGAGTACAATGCCTTGGAATTCCACAGATATACACACACAAAAGATGAATAAAAAACAACTAAAGCTTTTAAATGAAAAGATTGGAGGAATTCAGCAAAGTAAGAAAGGTTCAGTGGGTTTTACCCAAATTGCTTAGGATGTCTCAAAATTAATTTCCGTCTACAGCGATGGTTGAACAGGCAGCCAATAAAGGAAATGTTCAGTTGAGCATTGTGGGCATACTACATATATTGGCGCTAGAATGTGTGGTGACATTTGTGAGCTGCCCCAACACATCCTAGGTTGTGTTGGTTGTTAACACAAACAACCCATTTCAGTGTATGTTTTGATGTACTTATACATGTGATAATAAATCCAAACCCTGAAAGTTAGTTCCTCCAATATATTTTCTAGCCTCCACCATCTAACAGAGAACAGTGTTTGATGCCAAGTATATGAAAAGCAGAAAAATATATATGAAGTGAAAATTCCAAGAAAATGTCTGAATTTGTGATAGGTAATTAGTATCTAAAATATAGAAAACAACATTCTTTTTTTATTTCCTCTTTTAAATGATTAGCTGCAAAGAACAGCTCTTATTTTTAATATTCTAAACAAACAAATATTCCTGCAGTGACATGGAATTCAGACTGCTCCAGGGGTCTGTGAACAGCCCATCTATTCACAATAAATGAGCGCAGAACCACTGAACTTAATAAATTGGCCATGTTTGGAAACGTATGGAATTGATCATTACAGTTGACATACAAAAGGTGGGAAATATAAATAGAATAACTTTTCTCAGTGCTGGAATGTGTTTGGGCATTGTTCTTTCCTTTCCTCTCCTGGATTACCACCGATCTTATAGAATGAGCTTCTTAAAAAATTATGAGGCTTAAACAAAGCTACCAATGTGGAAAATACTGGTGCTGCCATTGTAGTAATGCCAGAGTATGCTTTTCAAGCATTTTTGTGTATTTTACTCTGCTAATAACTGTGACTTACAGGAGGCTCTTGTTTAATTTATAAGTAGAACCAATACTTTATAGGAGCTTTGTGACCAGTGAAAACATGCATTTTCTTAACAAACAACAAGCATATGTAAATAAGCATCAATTACAGGAAAATGATCTAACAAAGGGCCTTCTGGTGACTTTCGGCAGCCAAAACCTGAGTTTGCTTTATAGTGAGTTGCTTGCGAGTCTAAAAAACAGAAAGAGCTTGCAGCGCATTGGTGAGGTGTTGGTGTAGCAAGTTCCAGAACACACACAACTCTAGATCTGAACTAACAATTGGAATCATGGAACGGTATAGCATGGAAAATAGTCCTTCAACCCAATCAGTCTGTGTCACCAAGAGCCAATCACCTCCATTGATCCGACACTTCAGCAACTCTCACAGCTTCTACGACTCACCTACAGTACACACTAGGAGTAACTCAGTGCGCTGGAATGTGAAAAGAACTGAAGCATCCAGAGGAAACTCATACAGTCGCTGGTAGCACATGTAAACTCCACAGAGACATCATACTTCAACTCAAAGACATTATTCCTCCCAACCGTCTGGGAATAAGTGTCTAAACAGGGACAGCTATTCTATAGTTTAGTTAAGCAATAGCAAACACATTCATAATCACAGGATCATACAACAATCATCATGCCAGACCGCTCAATCACAGAAACTAGGTATATATTGTACCACAAGATGGTCAGAACTCCCCGTGGTGTTCGTACGTTAATCTGCAGGCAGGAGGGAGCAAACTAGTGAGTTCTCAATGTTTGACTCCACTTCGAATGGCATTAGGTCAAACATGGGCCATGAAACCACTCTTGGTTACCAGCCTTCTTCCTCCGCTGTTGAATCAGCCCACCACCATCTCGACGAGAGGTTCCTAACCTTCTTTATGCCATGGAACCATTACTATTAAGCAAGGACTCTGTGAACCCCACATTGGTAACCCCTGATCTGGACACTCTCCTCTTTCTTGAACAATACTTAGAAAAGGCACCAAAAGTAACAAGAGCACAGAAAGCACTCAGAATGGAAAACTTCAACATCCATCAGCAAGGGTCGTTTAGGTTACCACCAGCTAAGCTAAATGTCCACTCACTGAATCTTGAAGAAGATGGCAGCCAGAGTCGGTAGCAGGAAGTGAACACGACAAGGGGTAAGCTTACCTGACGCTGCCCTCACCAGTCTATCTGCAGCAGGCCTAACTGTCTACTGCAGCTTTGATAGAAGTGAGCTCTGCACAGTCCTTCTGAAGACAAAGTCCTGTCTTCTCCCAGGACACCATCCATTGTGTTGTGCAGCGTTATAGTCATACAGAAGCAATAGACTCAGACCAAATACGGTAGCACAAAGCTGGCGTTCATGCAATACCGTGAACATAAACTGCAGTAGAAATGTGTACTACAATTATCTGTGTTATTGGTGGGGGTGGGGGAGGGGAAGTTATAGTCTTCTGCCAGTTTCTCTCCACACAAAAATCTAATTTATTCAACCATTTTGCTGCAGTTCCAGATCAAACAGGAGTTTGATTTTACTAGTGCCTCCTCTTGTATAAAACCATAAGACAAAAGAGTAGCATTAGGCCATTCAATCCATCAAGTCTATTCTGGAACATGAACGGGTTTTAAGTAAGAATTACAGGAAAGAGGATCCTGAGGATGCAAAAACAAGTCCTAAACCAGAGGATCCTAGACACTGTACACATCCACGGCAGGTAGAGTAAGGAAATGTCATTCCTGAAGATTTTACAGAAAAGCATTTAATACCCAAAAAATTTTACTGCACAACTTAAAAGAGTCTGTGTGTCTGGATAATTGGGTGACTAAGACCAAGAAGAGAGGTGGGGATAAGGTTTATGTATTATCACAAATGCTAAACAAAAGAAAAATATGGTCAAAAATTGAACTAGGAATACAGGAGTAACTCGTTTAAGGCAGAGATGAGGAGGAATTGATTATGACTAGAGAATCTTAACAACTTTCTATATTGGAGAACTGCGAGGAGCTGAACTGATGAATATATCCTAGAGATTTGTCTGCAGGGGAGTCAAGCATACCAAGAAACTGGCAGGAAATTAGACTGAGGCCAGGATCAGATTAACCATAATCTCACTGAATAGCAGAGTCAGATTGACGGGGCATATGGGTTACTGATCCTATTTCTCATGTTTACTGAGAGCTATGCAGTCAAGATTTGACATCAGGGTTCCCGGGTTTTAGGAAGGCACAGGAGTCATCCACGTCTTCTTTCCCAGTATCCCCTATTGACATACTGGGCTGAGACAGAAAAAATAGGTGGGTTTGTCTTCCAGCTATTATAAATAGTGCAACATCAAGATGAAGAATAAGGCATTCGTATAAACTTTACTGTGAGAGTAATTAGTGTCACCTGGTGGAGAAGTAGAAGAATATCAAGTATTACAAATGCAACAATGCCATTAGTTGTATTTAAACGAGGCAATACAGGAATTCTGCGCATCTTGTATATTCTGTGGTAAATTGGAGTATACAATCTCTCCTTTCCCCACACTTTCTGCAATCGTCTTCATATTGTCTATCATCTTCAAATCTACTTTTCTACTTCAAAGATTTTTTTCATTGCCCTGTTTTTCTTTGTCTTTTTCTCTTTCCTGTAAGTAGAAGTTAGGATAATTATGGCTTAATGAAGTGGGAGAAGAAACCAGTGAAACTGCAGGTTACATTTATTGGTATGGCTCCTCCAAGAATGAGAGTGATCAAAAGCTGTTAATCCTTAACTTAGATATCACTTCCATTTTTGATTCAAATGCCTTTGATAGCTTCTTTTAAAGACCTCATATAAGGATAACACCTTTTGTCTGTCCATCCAGGTACTATCCTATATATGCAAACCTCTTCCATCTGAGTTGTCAGTTCAGTTTTCTGTTTCTTTCAAAATTGAACCATTGAACAATGGATTCAGCAGTGGCTGGATGGGAGACGCCAGAGAGTAGTGGTGGATAACTGTTTGTCAGACTGGAGGATGATGTTTAGTGGTGTGCCTCAGGGATCTGTACTGAGTCCAATGTTGTTTGTCATATATATTAATGATCTGGATGATGGGGTGATATATTGGATTAGTAAGTATACAGATGATACTGAGATAGGTGGAGCTGTGGATAATGAAGTAGGTTTTCAAAGCTTGCAAAGAGACTTAGACCACTTAGAAGAGTGGGCTGAAAGATGGCAGATGGAGTTTAACGCTGATAAATGTGAGGTGCTACATTTTGGTAGGACTAATCAAAATAGGACATACATGGTAAATGGTAGGGCACTGAAGAATGCAGTAAAACAGAGGGATCTAGGAATAATGGTGCATAGTTCCCTGAAGGTGGAATCTCATGTGGCTAGGGTGGTGAAGAAAGCTTTTGGTATGCTGGCCTTTATAAATCAGAGCATTGAGTATAGGAGTTGGAATGTAATGTTGAAATTGTATAAGGCATTGGTAAGGCCAAATTTGGAGTGTGGTGTACAGTTCTGGTCACCAAATTATAGGAAAGATGTCAACAAAATTGAGAGAGTAGAGAGGAGATTTACAAGAATGTTGCCTGGGTTTCATCTCCTAAGTTACAGAGAAAGGTTGAACAAGTTGGGTCTTTATTCTTTGGAACGTAGAAGGTTGAGAGGGGACTTGATAGAGGTATTTAAAATTATGAGGGCGATAGATAGAGTTGACGTGGATAGGCTTTTTCCATTGAGAGTGGGGGAGATTCAAACAAGAGGACATGAGTTGAGAGTTAAAGGGCAAAAGTTTAGGGGTAACATGAGGGGGAACTTCTTTACTCAGAGAGTGGTAGCTGTGTGGAACGAGCTTCCAGCAGAAGTGGTTGAAGCAGGTTCGATGTTGTCATTTAAAGTTAAATTGGATAGATATATGGACAGGAAAGGAATGGAGGGTTGTGGGCTGAGTGCAGGTCGGTGAGACTAGGTGAGAGTAAGAGTTCGGCACGGACTAGAAGGGCCGAGATGGCCTGTTTCCGTGCTGTAATTGTTATATGGTTATATTGTTATATATTTATTTTTAAATAACTCGAAGGGAAGCAGTCTCTTAGATTTTTATGTTTGCATTAAACAAGGTATAATGAATGCAGTTGAGAAAGGCAAGCATGCTCTATAGTTTCTTTACCACTCTATCTACACGTGTTGCAATTTGCAGGAAGTTATGGACTTAAACATTCCAAGATCTAGGCTGAAGTTTCTGAGAAAATTCAGTAGGTGCAAGGAGAGAGTGTTCCCAAAGATGAAGAAGTATTCTAAAAGGAGGATGAGGCAACCATGACTGAGAAGGGAAGTAAAAGACAACATAAAAGGAAAAGAGAGGGCTTATAATGCAGCAGAAATTAGTGGAAGTTAGAGGATTGGGAAGCTTTTAAACAAAAACAAGACAAAGCAACTAAAAGAGCCATAAGGACAAAAAAGATTTAACATGAAGAGAAGCGAGCCAATAACATAAAAGAGGATACTGCAAGTTTTTTCAAATACAGAGAGTAAACGTGAGATGAGAGTGGATATCGGACAGCTGGAAAATTACCCCGGAGAGGTAGTAATGGGAGAACAAAGAAATGGCGGACTAACTTAGTAAGTATTTTGCGTCAGTCTTCAATGTGGAAGATGTTAGCAGTATGCAAAAAGATTTGAGTGTCGGGGCAGAAGTGTTGGGAAGATATTGGACTCCATTATCAAGCATTTGGTTTCAGGGTAATAACAGACAAATGATAGCCAAAGTAGAGTCAGTGGATGTTGCTTATTTGAATTTTCAGAGGGCATTTGACAAGGTGCCACACGAGTTCTGCTTAGCAAGTTAAGATTCCACGGCATTACAGGAACAATACAAACATGTATGAAGATTGACTGATTATCAGGATGCAAATAGTGGGAATAAAGGGGGCCTCTTCTGGTTGGCTGCCAGTAACTGGTGGAGTTGCACAGGGGGTCAATGTTAGCACTTTTTTTTACATTATATGTCAATGATTTAGATGACAGAATTTAAGGCTTTGTAGCCAAGTTTGTCGATGATACACAGATAAGTGGAGGGGCAGGTAGTGTTGAGGAAGCAGGGAGTCTTGCAGAAGAAGATTAGGAGAATGGGCAAAGGAGTGGCAGATGGAATATAGTATAGGGAAGTGTATGGTCATGCACTTTAAGAGAAGGAATAAAGGTGTAGAATATTTTCTAAGTGGGGAAATAATTCAAATATTAGATGTGCAAAAGGTCTTGGAGTCCCTGTGCAGGAATCCCTAAAGATTAACTCGCAGTCTGAGTCAGTGGTGAGGAAGGCAAATGCAATGTTAGCATTCATTTCAAGAGGATTGGAATGTAAGAGCTAGGATGTAATTAATGCTGAGACTTTATAAGGGATTGGTTAGACCACACTTGAAGTATTGTGAGCAGCTTTAGGCCCTTTATTGAAGAAAAGATGTGCTGGCATTGGAGGTTCATGATAAAAAGGAGGTTCATGAGAATGATTTTGGGAATGAAGGGGTTAAGGTATGAGGAGCATTTGATGTCCCTGGGACTGTACTCGCAGACATTTTGAAGAATGGGGGGAGGGGGCATGTCATTGAAACCTATCGAATATTGAAAATTCTGGATAGAGTGGATGTGGGTGAGTATAGGACCAGAAGGCACAGTCTCAGAATAGACTAGAGGTACATCCATTTAGTACAGAGATTAGGAGGAATTTCTTTAGCCAGAGGGTAATAAATCTGCGGAATTCATTGCCACATACAGTTATGCAGGCCAAATCACAGAGTATACTTAAATCAGAGGCTGATAGATCCTAGATTAGTCAGGGCATCAAAGTTACAGGGAGAAGGCAAGAAAATGGGATTCAGAGGGATAATAAATCAGCCATGACGGAATGGCGGAGCAGACTCAATAGGCTGAATGGCCTAATTCCACTCCTATGGCTTATTGTCTTATCCTCTATATACAAGAGCCCAAAAGAGTCCTGCCATTTACTCTATATTCCCCCCCACCTCATATTTGACCTCCCATAGTGCAACACCTCACACTTGTCAAATTAAGCTTCAGCTGTCATTTTTCTTCGCACATCTCCAGCAGATCTATGTCCAGCTGTACCCTTTGATAATTCTTTTCACTAAAACATGGGTTTTTGTAAGACGCTAAGGGCCCTCACTCAGCAAAATCTGAAGTGATAAAAGGTCAGGATTGAATTATTTGGACTCTGGAATATATTAAACTATTCAGTTAGACTGTGACTGATTCCATTTAGCCTCTATTTCTCTATATCCCTTGAGGATCTTATTTAAGTAGAATACAATAATATTAGTCTTAAAATTTTAAATTACCCCAGCATCTACATCCTTAAGCTCCATAAATCTGTGCAATTTTGTACATTAGTGATTTATAACTAAATTTGATACAGAATCTATGTACATAACTTATCTTTTCTTCTCCAGCATGACCTATAAAGACAGCAATGAAACACATAAATGATGTTAGGAAATCAGTTTCTGTTTCTAGTTTCAATATAATCTTTGCTATTTCACAATTTTCCATATTTACCTTCTGTCACTCATTTCCAAGCTGCAGAACTGCATTACAATATCAATATTTATTTATCTATGAAAGTACTCATCTACTTTCATGGGATCTGCTTTTTTAGCTCATAATCTCCCTTTTAATCTCAGTTTTCCAATATGATTAGTCCCATTTATATCATATACTTTAAATTTCACTAATTCCAATAATGCTATCACAGCCTACAAGCTGCTTTTGACCTAACCCAATAAATGTAATCTACAGTTTCTCAATGTTTTTTTGCCCACGTTCCTCAAGACACAGGAACCCTACTCCCATTAAGAAAGAAGTCATTTATAGATTGATTGATTTTCATTTTGCAAGAATATACTTAGTCTATGATCTTTGAAGATTCCCCACTGATTGATTCTTCGGTCTAATATTCTTGTTCAGTTAATTTATTACTTTTCCTATCTCACAGAATAGTACATTTTTGAAACGATCATCACACACCCACTTACACCAATCTTACCTCACCCAATTTTATCCTCCTCACATTCCCAAGAACTATTTCTCAGGTTCTACCACTCAACTGTGCATTAGGGATGATTTACCATTGTCAATTAACCTGCCAACGTGAGAGGAAACAAGAGGACCTGGGGGAAAACAATGTGTGTCATGGGGATAACACGCAAACTTCATATACACAGCACCTGGGGGAAAACACGCAAACTCCATATACACAGCACCTGGGAGGGGGAACACGTGTGTCATGGGGAAAACACGCAAACTCCATATATACAGCACCTGGGGAAAAACTGTGTCATGGGGAGAACATGCAAACTCCATATACACAGCACAGGGGGGACACGTGTGTCATGGGGAGAACACGTAAACTCCCTATACACAGCATCTGGGGGAAAACACGTGTCATGGGGAGAACACGCAAACTTCATATATACAGCACCTGAGGTCGAAACTGAACCCAGATTACTGGAGCTACCAGGTACTATGCCAGCCTGATACCACCAAAGCTAAGAATGCGAAATTTGCTGAGGATAAGGAGAGAACCTAAAGAGATTAAATGGATGTACATAGGTCAAGTCAGTAGACAAAGAGTAGAAAAATGGAGCATTCTCTTAGGGAATGTGAAATTGCCCATTTTATTTGGAGATACAGCACGGTAACAGGTTCTTCCAATGAGCTCATGCCGCCCAGTTGCACCCATATGACTGATTAGCCTACTAACTGGAATGTGGGAGGAAACCAGAGCACCCGGAGAAAATCCATTCAGTCACAAAGAGAATGTGCAAACTCCTAATGAAGAGTGGCGGAAGTGAACCTGGGTCACTTGTACTATAATACTGTTACACTAACTGCTATGCAATCGTGCCATCCCTTGGAAGGAACAATTAAAACATCAGAATGGTGAAAGGTAGCAGAGTCCTGGGGTGCAAATGTTCTGTGTGACCATGTCTATGTTTTGAAAAAGGTTAGTATGCTCTTAGAGCTGGTTATTAGGAAAGCTAACGGAATGCTATGGTTCCTTGCTAGTGGGACTGCATCCTAAAGTAGGGGGAGATTATGCTTCTGTTACATAGGGCATTAGTGAGGCCACATCACGAATATTGTATAGAATTTGCCCCCTTATTTAAGGAAGGATATTGATGCCTAAGCAGTTAAAAAAAGGGTTTGCAAACTAATGAGTGATTGATCTTATGAGGAGAGATCCTGTTGGCTGAGCTTGTATCTGCTGGTGTTTAGAAGAGGTGATCTGATTGAAATATACAGTTTCTAAAGGGTCTTGATAGGGTTGATGTGGAGAATATGTTTCCTCCTGTGACAGAATGCAGAACTAGAGGGCCACTGTTTAAAACTAAATGGTGGCTCATTTAAAATAGAGACAAGGCATCTCTCAGCATCATGTGCCTTTGAGCTCTCCTGCAAATGTAAATTAAAGTAAAATATTTGAATATTTTTATGGCAGGGATAAGAAAAAAATCGTTAAGCAAGTGAGTGGAAGTGGTCACCACTGGTACTGTATTCGGGGATGCAGTGTTGTGATTACAGTAAGACTAGCCATGATCTTATGGATGCCCTGAAGAAGTCTGCCCCAGTTCCTAATACTTAAGTACAATATGTGTAACAACATCGCTGAGATAATGATTCATTTCTGGTGAAGTACATTTCTCGGTGCAGCAAAATGCATATATATTGAAAGCCTAATTAGTTCGGGTAAATACCAATAAAGGCGTTCCTTTATTTGTATTGTTAGGGTGCACCGCCTAAAATCCATTAAATGCACAGCAATCTTCTCTCAGTAGGTCACTGCAGGTTAGATTACCGTCACCATATAGCTGAAGCCAGTGGCAGTTAGCGAAGTCATTCTGTTCCCATAAATGTTTTAAAATATTGTAATCGTTAATAACCAGATTGGCGCAATTTTAACTTAAAAAATTGGGCCGTGGTTCCCCCCTCCATCTACAAGATATGCAAATTGAACAACGGGTAAATGGTTTTCGTGGGCCGACAAGAAATTTTCCTCATTACTGTATCAACTCATTTTTCATTTAAAGGTTAGCTTAGCTACTAATCGCTTTATTAACTCGGCTCTAATTATGGATATAAAATTGCTGATAGAATCAACAATGCGGAAGAAAACATTCTGCTGTCTGCCATGTGTTTCACATATGATTCTCTGACAGCAACAACTAAGTACTGTAGCTACCCCGCTCCGCAAGACAAGTTAATCACCCGGAGAGGAGGTTCATGACCTTCGCCTACACCGCTCGGAGACTTTACCGAATGAGCTGATTGGAAGGGCAAATTAACGTTCAGGCAATTGAGATTCAGTCTGAAGGGATGCCGAGAGGGACAGCTCTCCGTCTGAGACCTCAGCAAAGCTGGCAGCGCCTGTTCTGCACAGCGGTCATCAAAACCCCCACAATGGGCACCGGCGCGAAAGGCTGATTAACTGATAGTCAAATATAACCTACTGAAGTAAAACTAATGGAGTTTGAAACATGGACTTCGACAATACATTTGTTTCAAAATTATTATTTGTTATAGTAAAGGCAAAATCACTGAAGATAACATTTGGAAAATAATGCTGCAGGCGATACAAAGTGAAAGCCACATAAACAGTCTGTACTCACACACAGCCCTAATACAGTGAGAGGGAACCACCCGGCAGGTGCTGCAAATAACCCGCTGACGCAATCGCATCGAAATTAAACTGCATTGGCGAGTGTCAGCCACGGCAGCTGCAGCACGGCGCTTTTTGCCTCGCCTCTGCTGATCTCAGTGTTAAACTGCAGTGGCTGTCATTAGTCATACTGCAGCTCCACCGCAGGCTGAATCAACGGAAGCGAGTGTACTCCAGGGTACAGCTCGCAGACATAGAGGTCTAAAATGGAGGAACCGCAGACTGTCTCTCCTCACTCCCGCTCCGTTTAAAAATTAACCTCTCTCCGCCATACGACTAAGAACACTGCAGAGATACACTCAGCAACTTGTATGAGATCTGATTGGTGCACTCACAAGCTTATCTCATGAAAATTCACGGTAAATATAGACAGAAATAACATTACGGAAAAGCATTTAAACAAAGTAACAATCCTGAATAGTAATGCGTTCTGCATTCTAAAGCTTAGATGAAGCTGTTCAGCCTAACTAGACAAAACACTTAAATATGAATGCAAACGTGTAATTTGAGATTATTCCTCCGTATTTTCCAGGGGAAAGGTCACCAAAAGCTCCCAGTGTGCAGGTGAGGCGCGGCTAAAGATATTTTTTAAACGGTGTTTCAAAACAAAACCACCAAAACACTTTATTTCCTTTTGGCAGTAGAGCTTTACATTTGGGAATTGGGCTGACTGTAGCCAGATCAAGCAGGTTAATGGATGCAGGTTAGTCGGCAATGTGAAGGGAATCTTGTCACGCTGACAGTCTGTCTCGGCAGCCGGCCATCTGTCATTGCAGGGCACAATTCAATTCCAATGAATTCATACTTCGGCTCGTTGCTACCTCCATCCACCGACTGCGTTTGTCTGTTTGTTGAGCTGCTGCTAACATTTCCCAGTTCAGTTGTGAACGCTCACCTCTCTTTCTCTTTCCCTCCCCAGAGATGCGGACATTCCTACTTCATTGTTTTGCAAAGTAGACATCAGAGTATTAAATTTAGGTTGGAGTGGCACATATAATATCAGGACAGAGAGAAACGCGGGTAGCAATTGCGCAGCTGTCAGGAATCCTTGAATGATTTAACAAGGGACTTGAAGATGACAGCTTAGCTAATCACTGCTATCATGCAACACAGAGAAAACATTGCCAAATTTATTAAGGATCACTAAAGCTCATCATAAAGTTAAAACTTATGACAGTAATTGAATATGATCTCATTGCTGCTCTGCTGAAATCTGGGTTTTTAATTATTACTTAGTCTGACAGCTTAACAATTCAGTTTGTTGTTGGCTGTGGGAAATAAAAGTATTCAATCATTACACCATTAAAAACCTTCACCACAAAATGGTCGCCCTTATCCAGGCAAACCTCAAATCATCTGTTGTAAGCATTGACTGACAGGAGCAGTATGTGAGAGATATATTAAATTAATGCATCTCAAGGGAATATATTCATGATTTTCTAATAATAAATCATGAATATATAACATTACAGAGGAAATGTTATTTTCCAATTATCAGGTTTGATCTCCAAGAGTTAAGTCAATTGCTTATTATGTAACATGGAAAATGCTGGAAACCATTCAGCCAGTCAGGTAGATAAACATAGTTAATGTTTCAGATGAAGAACCCTTGGTCAGACCCGAAATGCTCATTCTTGTTTCTCTTTCCACAGATGCCCCACTGAGTGTTTCCAGCATTTTCTTTAGATTTTAGATTTCAAGCATCCGTACCTTTCTTGATTCTCACACTTAGAATGTATTTGATTTAAGTGACTGACAAAGACAACATTTCACTCACTCATACCACCTTTACTTTTTACTACTATTGATCTAAACCCCAGATTGGTGGTGGTGGTGGTGGTGGTGGTGGTGGGGTGGGGGTCATTACAGTCCTAATCCAGGAACATGGGATTGGCATATTTAGGCAATAAGGTTGGCAAGTATGTTGTGGGCCAGAGGGGCCACTTACGTTCTTTATAACTCTATCAATCTATGACCTGTTTCACTTCATTCACACTTAACTTTTGTCATCCACTACTCTTTCACTTTGGGGTGTATGGGGTGTGTAGGAAGGGGTAGCACCTCTGGTGGGTAGGGGGGGCCTGCCGTGCCCTTTTCAGGGCAGCTTTTCCACCTTTGGTCCCCACCTGGCGCTCCGCTCTCACCTTTTGCTCCAAGTAGCTGTAACGCACGCAGTGGCCACACCCCGGTAAACCGTCTCGGCAGACAAGCTAAAGCAGGTGAGGGTAGCCGACAAGTCTTCGACCCTCGGTGAGGTAGGGGATCTGCTTGTCCCAGCGTGTGAAGTCTGGCCATGGCGGATTGAGCGCTGAGAGCACGACAAGGCACTTAGATGTCCTGGTCATCCACTGCGAGAGGTGGTGATCTCTTTAAACTCACCCGGCAGCAGGCAAAGGCAAACCACTGCTGTAAACTGCCACGAACATGATTTCCCAATATGTCAGAGCGGCGTGGAGGGAAATGGTCCGCCAACTGGAAATTCCAGATGTGACCTAACGACGACTCTTTCACTTTACAAATGCTGCTTTCCTGTGACATCACCTTTGATTCGGCCAACGACAGTGCTGTCGTCAGCAAACTTGAAAACGGCATTGGAGCTGTGCTTAGCCTCACAGTCATGAACAGAAAGCGAGAGAGCAGGTGGCTAAGCACACAGCCTCGTGGTGCACCTGTGCTGATGGAGAGTCTGGAGAAGTACAATTTCAAATTTCAAAAGTTACAGTTGACCCCACATTTGTCATAACGGGGATGCTGGGAACAAGACACAGATACTGAGGTACTACGAATAGGACAAGGTGTGTCACGCAAGCAAGGGAAGTGGGGAAGAAACGACGCCGGACAAGACACAGGCCCTGGACGAGACTAGGACACAGGGCCTGGGCTAGGACTAGACTAGGAAAGCGGAACCTGGATGAGAAACTAGGAACTTGGAACCTGGACAAGGACTCCGAGCCAGAGACTGAACAGGGACCCGGAACCTGGGTCTTGACTCGGGCTCGGACCCCAGATCTAGGTTCGAGCAAGACGTGGCTACAGGACGAGGAGTGGTAACAGGACTGGACGTGAGATTCCTGGACAGGACGAGGGAACTCAAGCACAGGACAAGGGAACCCCAGCACCGGGCTGGGCACTGTACTCCTGGGCTGGGCAAGGCACATGGATGGGACGAGAACATGAAGCCTTGACTAGATCGAGGGAGATAGGAACGCAGAGCCTCGGTCGAGGGAGACAGGAACGTAGAGCCTCGGTCGAGAGAGACAGGAATGCAGAACCTCGGTCGAGGGAGACAGGAACACAGAGCCTCGGACGAGGGAGAACAGGAACGCAGAGCCTCAACTGTGAGAGAACAGGAACGCAGAGCCTCGGACGAGTGAGAACAGGAACGCAGAGCATCGGCCGTGAGAGAACAGGAACGCAGAGCCTCGGACGAGGGAGAACAGGAACGCAGAGCCTCGGCCATGAGAGAACAGTAACATGAAGCACAGAGCTGGGACCCCTCCTTGGGAACAGGACTCGGGGCCGGGGACCTAACTAGTGAAGGCGTGGACACAGAGAAAGTTCCCAACTCAAGGTAGCAGCAAACAACCAGAACTACCTAGCGAAGGTGAGGACACAAAGAGACAGTTCCAAACAACGAAAGACAGTTCCTTATCTAGACACTGCATGGCCATGATCTTGCCCTGGCGTTTGAACCTGAGGGCGTTATAGGCGAGGACACAGGCGAAGGTAGCAAGCGAGGCTTCAGAAGGAAGGGAAGGGGAGGGAACAGTCCAGCAACCGAAGCTGAACCCAGGAGCTGTTTATGTAGCCAGCCCAAAATGAGAATCAAGTGCCTCAATTAAGGCACACAACAGGACAAGGGAAACCGGAAAACCTGGAATACGGATCGATGGACCGGACCGTGAACCGGAACGTGAACATCACGGACCAGACCATGACAACATTAAGAACTTAAGTTAAAACAGAGGACTGAGATAGATACAGGAAAACACAGGAACAGGCCCTTTGCCTGTGATGTCTGTGTTGACTGGCAACAAAATAAATCCCATCTATTTGGAACAGAGGGTCCATATCCCTCTGTTCCCTGCCTGTTCGTGGGTTGCTCTATATGCTTCTTCAATGTTGCCATCATATCGGCTTCCACCAGCTCCTCTGGCACTGTGTTCCAAACAATACCACCCCCTGTAGAAAAAATTGCCACATAAATCTCCATTGAATTCTTCCCCTCTCACTCGAAACCTATGCCTCTAGTATTTGATACTTCCACTTTGGAAATATCAAAAACTGGAGACTGAGATACTATAACTACCATAAGTCTACATATTTTCCATCAGGTCATCCCTCAGTCTTCAATCCTCCAGCAATCCATTTGTCTAGTCTTCTTTATAGCTTATACTGTTTAATCCAGATAACATCCTGGTGAACCAAAAGTGCACACAGTAGTCCAATTGTGGCATAACCAAAATTTTGTACACCCTATCTACTGTGTTACCACTTTCAGGAGGCTGTGAACTTGCATCCAACATCCCTTGGTATATCAATGCTCCTCATGGTCCTGTCATTTACAGTATACGACCTCTCAAAATGCATCAACTCACACCCGTCCAGTTTAAACTCCATCTCTTTGCCCAAGTTTCCAACTGATCTATATCCTGCTGTGTCCTTTGACAACTTTGTTCACCAATTTCTATGTCATCCATACACCTGCTAATCAGACCACATACACTTTCATCCAAATAACTTATATATTACAAACAAACAGGTCCCAGCATGTTCCTTGAGAATACCATTGGTCACAATATTCTGACAAAATAAATCCCTTTTACCATTATCTTTTGTCGTCTACAGCCAAACCAATTTTAAATCCAACTACCAGCTCACTGCGGCTTCCACAAGCCTTAAACTTCTGGATCAGCCAACCATGAGAAACTCGGTCGATGTAGACAACATCCACTGCTGTACCCTCATCAATCTTCTTACTTCCTCAACATCCTCAATCAAGTTAGTGAGACATGACCTCCCCTGTGAACTTAACTTAAACAATGAGCATGAGTGACAATCGAATACCAATGTAAAAGCAGCGTTGCGATGCATGTTGGTACGTAGGATGAGGAGGCAAAGATAACCCTCGGAAGTGTCCAAGTTTGGTGGAGGAACAGAGTGATCTGAGATACAATTACCCAGGGGTGACGTAGGTTTTAAAAAAAGGCCAAGTATTGTAAAGTATTGCTTAAGCATAGTTCAAAAGAAAATAGAACAAAAGCAAAATGCAGAGAAGTTATGTTGAACTTGTACAAAACCTTGGATTAAATGTCAACTGTTCTCAATTCACACTATGAAAAGATTTTAGAGGAACAAGAGAAAGATCATACCAAAACCTAGGGATTAAGTTCTTTGGAAAGATCATCTAGACTGGAGATATTTCTTCAACAGAAAACAGAAGACAGAGTTTACAAGGAGCTGCCTTCAAGATTATGATAAGACTTAGTAGAGTAGGTGTAGTAATGTCTCCACTGAAGCACTGAAGTATGGTACAAGAAGTTGGGCCCAGGGACACATTTCATGGGGAAATTCAGAAAATAATGGCTTGATTCAAAGTGAAGCTAGAATGTGGATGTTGTTACTACATGGATTAATGAGGCTAATAACATCGAAACAACAGGGCATATTTGTGGTATAGTGTCATCCTCACTAGACTTCAAGGTAAGTGGTCCCAGGTTCAAATCCGGCTGGCTCCATGCACGCCTTCCATCGGGGCTAGGCTGAATATTGAGCTAGTAACTCGGCCTCGTTTAAAAAAAAGACAAAAATGCTAAAGAAACGGCAAAGTTGCCGCACGGTGCGCCACAAGGTGGGGAAAGAAACAACATACAACAGGACATGTTGATATTGTTAGTTAGAAAGGGGTGAGAGATTGCCTGAATGGAAGATCAACATGACATGGTGGTGCTACAGAAACTTGATGATACACTACAGTTTTATTTCAATAGCTCTCAGCAATGCCACACGGTCTACCACAGAGAATTACAAGCTCCCCTGTTGGTTATCCACTGCATGCAATATCATGATAGTTTTGATAGGAAATGGAAGATCATATCCATTAGTAGTTAATTCCAACAACCAGCAAATATAAAATTCTGGCCTTACTATACACTGAATAATAAAACAAATGGACAGTAATGATGATTTGGAACTAATTGTTGGTAACATTGGTAAAAACAAAGTCAATCAGGCTTCCTAACGAGAACTGGATTGGCACATAAGGAAATAAGAATTAGAGTCATAGAAAACAATAGCACAGAATCAGGCCCTCGGCCCACCTAGTGTGGGCCGAACAATTTAAACTGCCTAGTCCCATCAACCTGTACCAGACCGTAACCCTCCCATCCATGTGCCTATCTAAACTCCTCTTCAACTTTTCACCCTTCACCATGAACCATGAACTCTAGTTGTAGTCTCATCCAACTTCAGTGGAAAAAAGCCTGCTTGCATTTATCCCGTCTATACCCCTCATAATTTTCTATGCCTCTATCAAATCTCCCCATAATCTTCTACGTTCTAGGGAATGAAATCCCAACCTATTCCATCTTTCCTTATAACTCAGGTTCTCCAGTCCCAGCAGTATCCTTGTAAATTTTCTCTGTAATCTTTCAAATTTATTTACCTCTCTCATTTGTAGGTGATCAAAATTGCACATAATACTCCAAATTAACCCTCACCAACATCCAAGACAACTTCAACATAACATCCCACCTCCTGCACTCAATACTTTGATCTATAAAGGCCATTGTGCCAAAAGCTTTCTTTCTAATCCTTTCTACCTGTGATGCCACTTTCAATGAATTATGGATCTGTATTCCCAGATCCCTTTGTCCAGATCCCATTTTTCCAGCTGGTCCAGATTCCACTGCAAGCTTTGATAGTCTTCCTCACTGTCCATGACACCCCCAATCTTGGTGTCATCCGCAAATTTGCTGATCCAGTTAACGACATTATCATCCAGGTCATAGATATAGATCAGCGGTCCCCAACCACCAGGCCGCAAAGCATGTGCTACCGGGCCGCGAGGAAATGATATGATTTGGCGATATGAGTCAGCTGCACCTTTCCTCATTCCCTGTCACGCCCACTGTTGAGCTTGAACGCACACGAGGTCATTACCCGCGCATCATCCATGTCAGCGCGGGAAGGAGATCAACTCCTCGAGCTTGCAAATGACGGCAGGCTGAAAAGTACGTTGACATAAAATCTCTGCTGGCATTCCGGATCAAAGTCAAGGCTGAATATCCTGAGGTAGCCACGAAAGCACTGAAAACGTTGCTTCCATTTCCAACATATCTCTGCAATGAATGCAACAAAAACTAAATTGCAGAATAGACTGGACGTAAGGAACCCCCTTCGAGTATCACTGTCTCCCATCTCCCCTCAATAGGACCGTCTTGTTGCAGGAAAACAAGCCCAGGGCTCCCACTGATTCAGCGATATTGGTGAGTTGCAATGATTATATATATTCATACGAGGAAAATATGTGCTGTGTGTTTAATATCCAAACGTTACTTAAGATGTTATGATGCTATTGACTTATAAGTCACTTATATAACCATATAACCATATAACAATTACAGCACGGAAACAGGCCATCTCTGCCCTTCTAGTCCGTGCCGAATGCTATTCTCACCTAGTCCCACCGACCTGCACTCAGCCCATAACCCTCCATTCCTTTCCTGTCCATATACCTATCCAATGTTTCTTTAAATGATAATATCGAACCTGCCCCTACCACTTCTACTGGAAGTTCGTTCAATACTTACTTCAAGCTCCCCTGTCCTCCCCTGATAATTGACTTATCACTATATTCATGCGAGGAAAATATGTGCTGTGTGTTTAATATTAAATTCGTTAGATAAACCCTTTTAGAAACGAAATTGAGGGTATTAGCCACTTATCACCAATATTCCGGTCGTGATAAACACCCCCCCCACCCCCACCCCCCAGAACAGAATCGCCAAAAATGATTTGTAGAAAAAAATCAGCACGTACACACATGCGCACACAAGTGCCCATGCAAGGTTTCATGGTCATGGTAGTCTTTCTCGGGGTAAACACAACGTATTTGACTGCTACTCTTGTCCGTTGGCAACCCTACCCACCTACCACCCTCACCCCCCCCGGATCGGCTGGTCCGCAAGAATATTGTCAATATTAAACCGGTCCGCAGCGCAAAAAAGGTTGGGGACCCCTGATATAGATGACAAGCAACAAAGGACTCAGCACCGATCCCTGCTGCACTCCAGTAGTCACACTTCTCCAGTCAGAGAGGCAACCAGCTACTATCACTCTCTGGCTTCTTTCACAAAGCCAATGTCTAATCCAATTTACTACCTAATCTTGAATGCCAAGCAACTGAACCATCTTGACCAACCTCCCACGCAGGAGCTTGTCAAATGCCTTGCTGAGTCCATGTAGACAACGTTCACTCCTTGCCTTTGTCAACTTTCCTGGAAACTTCCTCAATTGGTTCGACATGACCTTCTACACATAAAGCCATGCTGAATGTCCCTAATTAGTCCATGTCTATCCAAATATTTATATATCCAGACACACAGAATACCTTCCAATAACTTTTCCACTACTGATGTCAGGCTCTCTGGCCTATAATTTCCTGGTTTATGTTTGAAGCCCTTTTTAAACAGCAGAACAACACTGGCTATCCTCCAATCCTCTGGTACCTCCCCTGTTGCTAAGGATGTCTTAAATATCTCTGCTAGGGCCCCAGCAATTTCTACACTTGCCTCCCACACAGTCTGAGGGAACACCTTGTCTGACCCTGGGGGATTTATCCACTCTGATTTGCCTCAGGGCAGTAATCACCTCCTCCTCTGTAATCTGTACAGACTCCATGAAGTTTATGGTGCTTTGCCTCACTTCACTTCTATAGATTCTGTGTCTGTCTCCTGAGTCAATAAAGATGCAAAAAGAAATTAAGATCTCCCTCATCTTTTTTGGCTCCATGCACAGACTGTCACTCTGATCTTTCAAAGGACTAATTTTATCCTTGTAAACCTTTTGCTCTTAACATATCTGTACAAACCCTTAGGATCCTCCTTCACCTTGTTTGTTAGAGCCACCTCATGCCTTCTTTTAGCCCTCCTGATTTCTTTCTTAAGTATTTTCTTGCAATTCTTATGCTCCTCAAGTACCTCATTTGTTCCTGCTATATACTTTCTTTTTTTTGTTAACCAGGACTTCAATATCTCCTGAAAATCAAGGTTCCCTAAACCTGCTGTCCTTGCCTTTTATCAGAGAGACACATACAAACTCTGTACTCTCAAGATTTCACTTTTGAAGACCTGCCACTTACTAAGTACAGTTTTACTAGAAAACAGCCTATCCTAATCCATACTTGCTAGATCCTCTCTGATACCATCAAAATTGGCCTTTCTTCAATTTAGAATCTCAACCTGAGGACCAGACCCATCCTTGAAACTAATGGCATTATGATCACTAGACAGAAAGTGTTCCCCTACACAAACTTCTGTCACCTGCCCTGTCTCATTCCCTAATAACAGATCAAGTATTGTAAACTTTCTAGCTGGGACTTCTATGTACTGATTACAGAAACTTATCTGAACACATTTAAGAAACTCTATCCCATTGAGTCCTTGTACAGTATGGGAATCCCAGTCAATATGTGGAAAGTTAAAATCACCTACTATCACAACCTTATGTTTCTTGCAAAACTCTGCAATCTCCCACAAGTTTGTTCCTCTAAATCCTGCAGTCTGTTGAGTGGTCTGTAATGTAGCCCCATTAAAGTGGTTATACCACCATAAAGTCTCACTGGACGAGTTCTCCAATCCATCATGACTGAGCAGTGCCATTACAATTTCCGTGATTTGTAATGCCTTCCCTCTCCCTCTAATCCTTCCCACTCCATTACTTCTAACAACGGAACCCCGGGAGTATTGAGCTGCCAGTCCTGCCCCTCCCGCAACCAAGTCTCACTAATGGCTACAATATCATAATTCCAGGTGTTGATTCATGCCTTGAGCTCCTCTTGCTTTCCTACAATACTTCTTGTATTAAAATATACACAACTCAGTACATTAGTCCCACCATGCTCGACATTTCATCTCCCGACTTTAAGATTTTAACATCTGTCTCCACAACCACTCCATTATCTCTGCTTCCCATTCCCCTGCACCCTGCAGCCCCCCACCCTGTGCAGTACTAGCAAACCTTCCCACTAGCATATTAGTCCCCCTCCAGTTTAGGTGCAAGCTCGTCTTCTGTACAGGTCCCACCTTCCCTGGAAGAGAGCACAAAGATCTAAAAATCTGAAGCCCTTCCTTCTACACCAACTCCTTAGACACGTGTTAAAACTGTATGAACTTCCTATTTCTGGCCTCACTAGTACATGGCATGGGTCGCAATCCTGAAATCACAACCCTGGAGGTTCCACCCTTTAACCAGGCACCTAACTGCCCATACTCATTTTGCAGAACCTTGTCCCTCTTCCTATCTATGTCATTAGTACCTATATGGACCACAATCACTGCTCACCCTCCCACTTAAGAATGCCAAGGAGTCCATCTGAGATGTCTTGGACCCTGGCACCTGGGAGGCAACATACCGTCTGGGAGTCTTGTTCTCATTCACAAAACCTCCTCTCTGTTCCCCTAACTAACAAATCCTCTGTCACCACAGTGTGCCCCTTCTCTCCCGTTCCCTTCTGAGCCACAGAGTCAGGGACCTGACTGCTGTGAAATTCTACGTCAGTTCTCAGTGCCACAGGTAAAACTAAACAGCAGAAGAATAGGACTGACAAGCAAGGACAAACTTAAGGTGCATATGTCTGTTCCTCTATGGTAACAATTGAATGATTTCTTTCTGGAGCAGGGATCATATCACATCAGACTCCATCGATAAAACTCTTCTCATCTGGACATATATGACATCCCTTCATCAGACAGGGTCAAAATACTTACTACCACTAAGGATATTTGCTACCCTCTTCAAAGGGAAATAAAAACAGGAGAAACAATAAATGTGACTCACATTCCAAAATTAGATAAGTGGAGCAGCTAATACTACGTCAGAGAGAACTTCAGCATTTTCTAATAGGTATAACGCAGTCAAAGATAAAGCACGGTATTAATCCAACAGATCTAGGAGCCTAATGATGATAGTTACTGAAAGAATAGTTCATGAATTGTTGCTAACATTCTGGAAACTTAAAATTCCCAAAAAAATCAGCAGCTGCATCACCCAATGGTTTAAGCCAAAGGCCTCATGAAGAAAATGATCTACATCCCCAAAATTTATAAAGTACTGTAATAGTTCTTCAAGTTTATAAGATGATTTTGATAACAGCTTCTAAATTTAAAGCCTTCATCAAGCTGTGCATGTCAGCAGCAGAAACCAGCTCCTCATTAAAGATGCAGAGTGAATGGCAATGTCAGTAATGGATCAGCAACTTAGAAGTGGCTAATTAAGAAAAATTTAAACAATTTTACCCTGTGGTGTTTTACATTCCTTAAGCAAGTCAATGGCATTCAGATTGCTTACGGTAAATTATAAGCTAGGAGCAGAGGCCTGCAAAGATCAATGAGAGAATGTGGGTAAGAATGAAATATAGTTTGCCACTTTAAGGATTGAAAAGTTTGGAAGAGAAATATAATGTTGTTTTCCTAATGGATTCCAGAAGATGTACCTTGTTTGCTTTCTCATTGCAGGTGAATGATAAATGTACATTACTAACAATAGATAATGCAAACAACCAATGTCCTCATTACCATGAGTTACCAGCTCTTTTCTTATGTGATCTATTGTGCTCTGTGTAGATCTCTAAAGGAACAGATATACAGACTTGTACATGTTCCTCTTCTAAATTTGACTGCAATATTTATATCAGAATTAGAATCAAGTTTATTATCACCGTCATGTGACATGAAATTTGTTAACTTAGCAGCAGCAGTTCAAAGCAATGCATAATCAAGCAGACATAAAAACAAATAATAATAAATAAAATAAAACATAATAATAAACAAGTAAATCAATTAAGTATATTGAATAGATATTTTTAAAGTGCAAAAACAGAAATACTGTATATTAAAAAAAAGTGAGGTAGTGCTCAAAGCTTCAATGTCCATTTAGGAATCGGATGGCAGAGGGGAAGAAGCTGTTCCTGAATCACTGAGTGTGTGCCTTTAAGCTTCTGTATCTCCTACCTGATGGTAACAGTGAGAAAAGGGCATGCCCTGGGTGCTGGAGGTCTTTAATAATGGACGCTGTCTTTCTGAGACACCACTCCCTGAAGATAGAAACACAGAAAACCTACAGCACAATACAGGCCCTTCAGCCCACAGAGCTGTGCCGAACATGTCTCTACCTTAGAAATTACCTAGGGTTACCTGTAGCCCTCTATCTTTCTGAGCTCCATGAACCTGTCCAGGAGTCCCTTAAAAGAGCCTATCGTAATCGCCACCACCACCGTCGCCAGTAGCCCATTCCACGCACTCACCACTTTCTACACAAAAAACTTAACCCTGACATCCCCTCTGTACCTGCTTCCAAGTTGTGCCCTCTTGTGCTAGCTATTTCAGCCCTGGAAAAAGCCTTTGACTATCCACACGATCAATGCCTCTCAATCATCTTATACACCTCTATCAGGTCACCGCTCATCCTCCGTCACTCCAAGGAAAAAAGGACGAGTTCACTCAACCTATTCTCATAAGGCATGTTCCCCAATCAAGGCAACATCCTTGTAAATCTCTTCTGTACCCGTTCTATGGTTTCCACATCCTTT
Organism: Mobula birostris; assembly: GCF_030028105.1. Lineage (NCBI taxonomy): Eukaryota > Metazoa > Chordata > Chondrichthyes > Myliobatiformes > Myliobatidae > Mobula > Mobula birostris. The sequence goes on from NC_092377.1 coordinate 32,083,036, forward strand.
CTATAGTGAGGCTACCAGAACTGAGCATAGTACTCAAGTGGGGTCTGACCAAGGTCCTATAGAGCAACAATACCTCTTAGCTCCTAAACTCAATCCCACCATTGATGATGCTAATACACGGTATGCTTTCTTAACCACAGAGTCAACCTGCGCAGCTTTGAGTGTCCTATGGACTCAGATCCTAAGATCCCTCCGACCCTCCATACTGCCAAGAGTCTTACCATTAATTCTATATTCTGCCATCCTATTTGACCTACCAAAATGAACTACCTCACACGTATCTGGGTTGAACTACATCTGCCACTTCTCAGCCCACTTTTGCATCCTATCAATGTCCCACCAGATGTCCTGGGTACTTTGTAGGCTAGTGCCAAGGATGGAGCTGACTAGATTTACAATCATCTGCAGCTTCTTTCGGTCCTGTGCAGTAGCCCTTCCATACCAGACAGCGATGCAGCCTGTCAGAATGCTCTCCATGGTACAACTATAGAAGTTTTTGAGTGTATTTGTTGACATGCCAAATCTCTTCAAAATCCTAATAAAGTATAGCCGCTGCCTTGCCTTCTCTATAACTACATTGATATGTTGGGACCAGGTTAGATCCTCAGAGATCTTGACACACAGGAACTTGAAGCTGCTCACTCTCTCCACTTCTGATCCCTCTATGAGGATAGGTATGTTCTCCTTCGTCTTACCCTTCCTGAAGTCCACTATCAGCTCTTTCATCTTATTGACGTTGAGTGCTAAGTTGTTGTTGTGGCACCATTCCACTAGTTGGCGTATCTCACTCCTGCACGTACTCTCGTTGCCGCCTGAGATTCTACCCACAATGTTCATTTTATAGCAACAATGTTTATAGCATGCTTATTTTTACTCAAAAGTAACACCTAGCTTGATGCTAGAATAATTAATTTCCAAAATTTAGTCAGTATGAGTACATAGAAGACCTCAACACAGGAACAGGCCATTCGGCCCACAATGTTGTGCTGAACCAGCTAAAAAGCAAATCAAAAACACCCAAAACATTAATCCCTCCTACTTACACCATGCCCATATCTCTCCTTACATCCATGTGCCTATCCAAACATCTCTGTATTTGCTTCTACCACCATACAGGCAGTGCATTCCAGGCATCCACCACCCTCTGAGTAAAAAAAACTTACCCTCGCAGTCTCCTTGAACCCACCCCCTCTCACCTTCGATGCATGCCCTCTGGTATGAGACATTTCAACCCTGGGAAGCAAATACTCTCTGTCCACTCTATCCATGCCTCTCATCATCTTGTAAACCTCTATCAGATCTCCCCTCAGTCTCCACCGCTCCAGAGAAAACAGATATAATTGGTGAGATCAGTTACATTGAAAATTATAAAATTCAAGAAGTCAAATATTTAAATTACATTTACTCTGTACACATTCGAAATTTCTGAAAACTGTAAGTTCACTTTCCCATGATCTACCATTCTTATCATATGCTATGTTTTGTACAACTCATGCATGTTCTATAAATTATTACCTTCAGAATGAAATCCACTTTGGTACTAATTAAGGCAACAGAAGCTCCTTCTACAAGTTCCTAACTACCATTGACAAATGGGAAGGTATCAATCACAGATAATGGGAATAAGTCCTCAGATATGAATACTTTAACAATACCTGAAGTTTTCAGGATATTCGTTGATTGCCATGTTAATAACCTCCAAAGACTGTTGATAGTGTTTTTGAGCAGAAAACAGAAGTGCCAGTAAATGGAGAGAATGCATGTCATCATTCCTGAGTTTAAGGGCTATTTGTAACAGTTCAATCGCTTCAGAGATCTGCAAAAGAAACAAAACACAGGGGAAGTATATAATAAAACTGCAACAACACTTAGAAGCCCTAGATCAGCTAACTTCTGGATTGTCATAACCTGCCTTAGAATACAGGAACTAAATTTGTTCTCTAATTCCCTGTCACTTGAAATTAATTTTTTATTCTTCCAAATGGTACTAGCCAATCAAAGGGATGAATGCAGGAAAGAAATGCTTTAAAGAGAGTCAATTAAATTAGTCTGTAAGAAGGGAATTAAAAAATAGGTCTGCTGCCACTTACAGCACCGAGGAGACAAAGGCAGAAGATGAAGGTGAATTGAAATATTTACTGCTTGTTAATTCACCATAAATAATAGTCACTAGTAATACAGCTAACTCAAAAATAAGGAACTGCTCAAAGATTGCATTAAGTGTGCATATGCAAATTGTTGGGAGCTACAAGAAGATGGAAGGAAGATGTATCAATCAAAACAGTTGATTCAATTAAACAGAAAGTCATTGCATAATTATCAATTAAACTTCACTAAGTACTATTCAGAAATTTAAACAGCAACTTTAACAATACCTCTTTTAGAAACATCACCTAGAAGAGAAAGATTTTTTCAAAGCAGCATTTAAATCATCCGTCAATCAATGACAGTAATAGCAATGGAAGTTTAAAGAAAAAAATAAGAAGCAAAGATCAGACAAAAAGATAAAAGAAGTAAAAAGAACAATAGATATAATAATAAAATGATTAATCAAAAGAATGAATAAAAGGGAAATTATGTTGGAAAAAGAAGACGGAATATAGTGCCCTTTTCATAAAACATTGTCACTACAAGCTGTGAGAAAAAATCATATCTGGTGCCCGAGGATATATCTTATTTAATTTAGGTTTGTGAAGAACCTTGCAATAGTGTCTAAATCTAGCACGCAATCAGAAAAGTTCTGTTCCAAAATATGTATCCATCCGGCCTGTCTCCAGATATCTGGCATCTTGCCATATCATAGTTGCAAATCCCAGTGAACCCACTGCAAGTAAAACATTCAAGATAGGTGATGAGAGGTAGTTAGATCATGAAAAACATTGCTGGGAATAATATTTCCCATTTGACAATATTGTACTTGACCTGACTAATTTGACTTTGGCGAACATCCTCAGTTAATGTTCTTGAGAAACTGTTTCAGTGTTTTTGGTGCGCTACATTTGTTAAAACCAGCATTGTGATGGACACAATGTTATTCAAGTCCAGGAAGAACCTGATTGCTCTTCTTACTTTGAATATAAAAAGATAGAAGACTTAAAAATGTTTTTATGTTTCTAATTTCTGCATTGGAGAGAAGTTGGCTAATATACAAATTAGAAGAAAATGCTAGAAATTAAAGAAAAATCCCTCTAGACCAGGAGTTCCAACCTTTATCATGCCACGGACTCCTACCACTAGCTGACGTTGGGAAGCACTGCTGCAGACCAACAGCTTTAGTCATCGACTAGAAAGTTGTGCAGCAGGGACCCACTGCAAATTTTCCCCAATGAATCCTTAGGCAAATTTAGAATAAGAATCAGGTTAATCATCACTGATATAGGTAATGACATTTGGCGTGGAAGCTAGTACCCAATGCTGGAAAGACATGATGGAAAACATGCTGGAAATATTCAAATGGAAACAAAAGGACTTTGTAATCTTGAGCTAGGGAAGAGTATGATCAGCAACAAGTAACATTAGTGTATCCTGCCAAGTAATCTTTGTTTGTATATGACTAAAGGTAAGAACAGTAGCAGCCTTTAATGTGATGGCTCCAAGTCCACGTTGAGTTTATTCTCATATACACAAGTCCAGTGAAGTACAACAAAAAACTTGCTTGCAGGAGTATCATAGGCACGTCGATTCAGACAATACACAGGACATAAATTATACAGAAATCTTATATGACAATGAAGAAAAAAATCTGCACAAGATAGTAGTGCAAAATCATTATTTGAACCAAATCCATGGTAGTGTAAGAGGTGGCCATAATATTCTGCTGCTGAGGTAGGACTGGAGTTGTGCAGGTCAGCTCAACAATCTGATGGTTGCAGCAAAGTAGCCTTTTCTGAACTTAATCATGTGGGCCTTCAGGCTTTTGAATTGGACCAGAGATTCTGTACACATGAATATTCAGGTAATGGAGGGATGCAGATCATATCCTAGCAGAAGAGATTTAGTTTAACTCAGCATCATTTTCATATCGATATCAAAGGCTGAAAGATCTGTTCCTATGTTGCACTCTTCTGTGCCCTATCTCCAGACCAATGGTAGCAGCAAGAGGGCCTAGCTCAGATGGTGGGAATCCTCAGTGACAGATGCTGCCTTCTTGAGGCAGCACATCCTGTAGATACCGACAATAGTAGGGAACGGCTATGCCATCATAGACCATGATGTTCCCTACTGTCTGTGGTCTCCTGCATTCCTGTGCATTGGAAGTGCCGCACCAGGCCACTGTGCAGCCACTGAGGATATTTTCTACAGTAAGTGCATAGAAGTTTGTAAGTGTTTGGTGACATGCCAAATTTCAAGTGTCTAAGAAAGAAGAGGCACTGGTGAGCCTTCTTCATGATTACATCTATGTGCTGGGTCCAGCACAAATCACCTAAGATGTTAACATCATTCCACTGCCAATCCAAAACCAAAAGCATGATCTACCAAGTTCCATTTTTGAAGAAAACCAAGGGACTAATTGTTTAGTTTATGATAGGTGAGATCTTGTTGCTGAATTGCTCAATATGCTGCTCCATCTCACTCCTGCATACTGATTTATTCAATACCAATGTCAACTGTGTCATCGGCGACTTTGTCAAGGGACTGGTGCTTTGTTTAGTCACACAGTCATGGGTGTAAAGAGCCTAAAGATGCAGCCTTGACTTGCACCTGAGTTTACTGTCAGTGGGGACGAGATGTTGTTACCATTCCATACTGACTGAGGCCTGCCAATGTAGATGTCAAGGATCTAGACACAAGTGCAGGGGAGCTTGGTGATAATTATAGAGGGAATGATTATGTTAAACGTCGGGCTGTAGTCTGACCTCTGTGCTTTTGTTATCCAGATGGTTGAGAACAGAATGGAGAGACAATGAAATAGCATCTGCTGTTGACATGTGGTGGTGATAGGCAAATTGAAGGGGATCAAGGTTATTTTTGAGGCTGGATGTGAATTGCACCATCCAACCTCTTGAAGCACTTGAAGCCTTTGAGCACTAATCATCTCACATGATGGAAATTTTAGTGCATGAGGAACAATTAAAATGGGGAAAATAAATACCTGAATCTGTTCACCTGCACAGGTTTCGTCATGTGGAGATGTTCCAAAGTATTTTCACGTAGCAAAGAGAATGCTGTAATTAAAATATCCATGCCAAGTAACATTTATAGACAATAGACAAAAGGTGCAGGAGTAGGCCATTCGGCCCTTCAAGCCAGCACCGCCATTCACTGTGATCATGGCTGATCATCCACAATCAGTATCCAGTTCCTGCCTTATCCCCATAACCTTTGATTCCACTGTCTTTAAGAGCTCTATCCATCTCTTTCTTGAAAGCATCCAGAGACTTGGCCTCCACTGCCGTCTGGGGCAGAGCATTCCACATATCCACCACTCCCTGGGTGAAAAAGTTCTTCCTTAACTCCGTTCTAAATGGCCTACCCCTAATTCTTAAACTGTGGCCTCTGGTTCTGGACTCACCCATCAGCGGGAACATGCTTCCTACCTCCAGCATGTCCAATCCCTTAATAATCTTATATGCTTCAATCAGATCCCCTCTCAGCCTTCTAAATTCCAGTGTATACAAGCCCAGTTGCTCCAATCTTTCAACATACAACAGTCCCGCCATCCCGGGAATTAACCTTGTGAACCTATGCTGCACTCCCTCAATAGCAAGAATGTCCTTCCTCAAATTTGGAGACCAAAACTGCACACAATACTCCAGATGTGGTCTCACCAGGGCCCTGTACAGCTGCAGAAGGACCTCTTTGCTCCTATACTCAATTCCCCTTGTTATGAAGGCCAGCATGCCATTAGCTTTCTTCACTGCCTGCTGTACCTGCATGCTTGTTTTCAGTGACTGATGTACAAGAACACCTAGATCTCGTTGTACTTCCCCTTTTCCTAAGTTCACTCCATTTAGATAATAATCTGCCTTCTCGTTCTTACCACCAAAGTGGATAACCTCACATTTATCCACATTAAACTGCATCTGCCATGCATCCGCCCACTAACCCAGCCTGTCCAAGTCACCCTGCATTCTCATAACATCCTCCTCACATTTCACACTGCCACCCAGCTTTGTGTCATCTGCAAATTTGCTAATGTTACTTTTAATTCCTTCATCTAAATCATTAATGTATATTGTAAACAGCTGCGGTCCCAGCACTGAACCCCACTACCCCACTGGTCACCGCCTGCCATTCCGAAAGGGACATGTTAATCACTACCCTTTGTTTCCTGTCAGCCAGCCAATTTTCAATCCATGTCAGTACTCTGCCCCCAATACCACGTACCCTAATTTTGCCCACTAATCTCCTATGTGGGACTTTATCAAAGGCTTTCTGAAAGTCCAGGCACACTACATCCACTGGCTCTCCCTTGTCCATTTTCATAGTTACATCCTCAAAAAATTCCAGAAGATTAGTCAAGCACGACTTTCCCTTTGTAAATCCATGCTGACTCAGACCTATCCTGTTACTGCTATCCAAATGTATCGTAATTTTATCTTTTATAATTGACTTCAGCATCTTTCCCTCCCTTAGGATCCTTCTTCCTCTTTAGAATGAACTGATCCTGCACCTTCTGCATTATTCCCAGAAATACCTGCCATTACTGTTCCACTGTCATCCCTGCTAGGGTATTGTTCCATTGAACTTTGGCCAGCTCCTCCCTCATAGCTCCATAGTTCCCTTTGTTCAACTGTAATATTGACACTTCTGTTTTTCCCTTCTCCCTCTCAATTTGTAGATTAAAACTTATCATATTATGGTCACTACCTCCTAATGGCTCCTTTACCTCGAGGTCCCTGATCAAATCCAGTTCATTGCACAACACTAAATCCAGAATTGCCTTCTCTCTGGTAGGCTCTGGTAAGAATCCATCTTGGAGGGACTCCACAAACTCCCTTGGGGTCCAGTACCAACCTGATTCTTCCAGTCTACCTGCATGTTGAAATCCCCCATAACAACTGTAGCATTACCTTTGCAACATGCCAATTTTAACTCACATTTGCACCACACAAGTGCCCAACAATAACGATAACTAACATGAAAAAATTCAGCTTTTATCCCGACATCAGATGGCGTTACCATCACTGAATCCCCCACTGTAACATTGTGGGGGTCACCACTGACCAGAAACTGAACTGGAACAGCCAGTTCCACTCTGTGGCTCCAAGGGCAGATCAAAGGCTCAGAACTCTCCTGTAACAAATTCATCACCTACTGGCCTACCATTTACAAGGCTCACGTCAGGAATGTGATGGAATGCTCTCCACTTGCATAGATGAGTGTGGCTCATAAATATACTGATTGTTGGCAGAATCTCAGAAGGTGACGAAAGGGCATACAGGAACATGATATACCAGCTAGTTGAGTGGTTTCATAGCAACAACTTCGCACTCATCGTCAGAAAGACCAATGAACTGACCGTGGACTTCAGAAATGGTAAGATGAGGGAACACACACCAGTCCTCATAGAGGGATCAGAAGCAGATTGAGTGTGCAGTTTCAAATTCCTGGGTGTCAATATGTCTGAGGACTTAACCTGGACCCAATATATTGATGCACAAATTTACACAGATGTACTGTGGAGAACATTCTAACTGGCTGCATCACATTCTGGCATGGGGGGTGGGGGGGGGAGCTACTGCACAGGATATAAGGAAGCTACAGAAAGTTGTAAAATTAGACAGCTCCATCATGGGTACTAGTCTCCATAGTATCCTGAACCTCTTCAAGAAGCAGTGCCTGAAAAAGGCAGCTTCTGTTGTTAAAGACCCCCAACACCCAGGACCTGCCCTCTTCTCATTGTTAACCATAGGGAAGGAAGGAGGTACTGAAGCCTGAAGGCACACTCTCAATGATTTAGGAACAGCTTCTTTCCCTCTGCCACCTGATTCCTAAGTAGACATTGAACCCTTGGACACTACCTCACTTGTATTATTTCTGTTTCAGCACAATTTTAATTAAACTATTTAATGTACATATACTTACTGTAATTAATTAATTAATTAGGAGGGGAGGAGAAGATGGTGGCGCGATGCAGCGCACGCGGCCGCTCCGAACTGGTATTGGTATTTGTTAAATAGGTACCATGCACAATCCTGATTTGATGGAGACGGATGTGAGAAGCACAGAGGAACATCTGGAGAAACTTCTGAAATGCCGCTGCTACTGTGTGATCAAGAATCTCCGGAGGGGAAGGCCCCAAATCCTCGGCTTTGCCTATTGCCTGTTGCTGGGGCTGGGGTCGAAGCGCTCGGCAGAGATGGTGCTCGGTGTCGAAGGCTCGAAGTTTACGGACAGACTCAAGAGTTGGCTGTGGTCGGGTGCTTCCAGGGTGCTGCACTGGCAAGTTTGCGGGGCTGGAGGTTCATGGCAGAGAGAGTTTTTCTTCCTTCTACCGTCTGTGTGAGATGATGGGACTTTCGAGAGACTTTGAGACTTTTTTTTACCGTGCCTGTGGTCTGTTCTTTATCAAATTACGGTATTGCTTTGCACTGTTGTAACTATACGTTATAATTATGTGTTTTTTGTCAGTTTTTCAGTCTTGGTTTGTCTTGTGTTTCTGTGATATCATACTGGAGGAACATTGTATCATTTCTTAATGCATGCATTACTAAATGACAATAAAAGAGGACTGCATGTCCTCATAATCTAAGTTATTTTTCTACTTTATCATGTATTGCACTTGTACTGCTACCACGAAGTTAACAAATCTTACAACGTATTCTGATCCACAGCCATTCACTCACTCCACCACCAATGAACAGTAACCGCAGTTTGTACCAAAGGTTCAAAGTTTAAAGTTAATTTATTGTCAAAGTACGTATGTTACCATATGCTACCATTAGATTCAATTACTTCCAGGAATTTACAGGGAAAAGTACAATAGAATTCAATGAAAAACTGTACATAAACAGACAAATACAGTATATGCAAAAGAAGACAAATTGTGCAGATAAAACTAATACTGGGAACATGAGTTGTAAAGAGTCCTTGAAAGCACCTTAAATCGAAGATCTGCACCAGCTCGGACAAGGGCAGCAGAAACATGGAACACCAACACCTGGAAGTTGCCCGCCAAGCCACACACCATGCTGACTTGGAAATTTATTACCAATTATTTGTTGCAGGATCAAAATCCCGGAGCTCTCTCCCTAACAGCGTTTTGGGAATACCCACACCTCACGGACTGCAGTGGTTCAAGGTGGTGGCTCACCACCATGTACTCATGAGCAATTAGGGATGAGCTTCCATTTTTATTTTCAGAGTACTACGATTATCAACATCTTGTTTTTACATTTGTGAAAGATTATCGCAAGTATTGCAAGTCATAAGTCACTCCACAGTGCAGTCATTCCTCTGTTTAGATTTATTGCCACTGTGAATCACCTGTGACCAGCTTACTGACTTGTGTGCCTGTTGTATTTGTGATGTGGGAAGTTGTGTGGTTTATTTTATTTTCTGGGCAATAGTAGCCAACTTCTATTAGAAACGTAACAGCCTTGAAATCACTCCATGTCATGTTTAGTTTTGTGAGTCCACTTAACATTGTTTATTGCAGCTAAATGACGAAGGAGAACTCAAACACGAAGTACACAGAGGTGTTGATGGGTTTCCCTGGCAATGTCAGGTTCAGCACAACATCTGGTACTGATGTATTGCAGATTCTCAGTTGTTACAATGCAACATATAAGACCTTTGAGCCACCTCTTAAAGGGACAGGAGCAGCACACTCCCACCACAGAGCAGTGCTACTTCTATGTATGTCACCATCTATGTGCATGAAGAAAAATAATTTAACATAAAGCTTCATGAACACACTGAAATGCAAAAAACACTTCCGGGGTTCAGGTTTCTGTGCTTAAACTATTGCTTGCACATAAAACTTTGCGCTATACCATTGCTTTAAATGTAAAAATTGAACAAATGGGGCCAGCAAATAATAACTGGAATACCAACCTGCCTGTTGAATGCCATCTGTAAAGATAGGTATAGGGCAATCCGATGATCGTCAGGATCCAAACTGTGAGCTCTAAGGGGATGGTACATAGGATTTTGATAAATTATAAAATAAATTAATTAGATTAATAAATAAAGCCACACAATAAATATTCAAAAATTCAATACAAGAGGAAAACAATAATAAATCAAGGTGAAATTTCCACACGGTAGCATAGCAGCTAGTGTGATGCTTTACTGCATCAGCTGTCAGGGTTCAGTCCCCACCGCTGTCCTGTACGTTCTCCCCATGACCATGTGGGTGCGCCACGCTCCTCCCACGTTCCAAAAACGTACAGGTTAGTAATTTGAGTGAATGCTATGTTGGCACTGGAAGCATGACAACACTTATGAGCTGTCTCCAGCACATCCCTGGACTGTGCTAGTGTGTGACACAAATGACGCATTTCACTGTATGTTTCTATATACATGTAACCAATAAACCTAATCTTTCTTTATTTAATGTGATGAAGTAATAAAACCTGGTTACACAGCTACAATTTTGAGATGACTTAATTGCAACAATAATAGCTGTATGTGAATATAGTGACATTTAAAAATATTGCTTAAAAATAGATCAGTTGGCAATGCTTTGAATTTAATGTTAATTAAATTCTGCAAATCTTAGCACACCAAAGCTAAATATTACAGTTAATGTCAATGTCTGGTCTATCTGATCATTTCCATTTATAAAGCCACATATCTATATGTGGCAATGAACCAAGAATAGCATACATAACAAAAAGATTATTCCTTTCCGCCGCACATACTGATGAAGAATTGAAAATGAACCTCTTTCAGAAAATGACAGAATATTTAAAGGTTTTCTTGTTATCAATTTTCTTCCTAAAGCCAGGATTCACGTGGACTAATGTATTTATTTCTTCACTGTCTTTTAGGTGTTCTTTCTCATTTAAAACAATACTGATGAATATATTCATTAAAAAAGAGCTTCCTCACTAACTCTTGGTTAGCTTAGACAAGTCAAAAGGACAAAGGAGACACAAGAGAATGCAGATGTAGCAACAAACAAGATGCTGGAAGACCAGGCAGCATCTCCGGACAGAAATACATGGTCAATGTTTTGAGTCAACAGTAGATCTGACTAAATAACAAAGCTGTGATCTTCAGCATGACATACTCAGTGGTGACATAACTTTAACTGGATACGTTCCAGTTTTGTTCCTATTGATATACGAAGGATCACAAACTTGGTCTTTTGCCTGTCTATATACTCCATAATGTCCCATAAGGGAGTTCATAGAATCCTAAGGCTCTTAATCATGGTACCTTCATACCCAACACACTAGTATTTTACTGCAGAAAACTGAATTTCAGCCTTGAAGATCTTGAATAACCATTTTGCTGTCACCTTTGAAAATACAGTTATCTGAATGGAATGAAACAAAGCAAACAACAACATCAAGTGATTGCTAGTAACAAGAGCATTTCACATTATCTCACCACTTCACAAACAAACATTATGCACACAGTTTAATCAACTGGGCCATGAGTCATTTTCAGGCAAAGAGTCTATTGGGAAACAAATCAAACCAAAATTCTCTTAAAAACTGTGAACATACAGACTACTTATTTATTGTGATAGATGGTTTAATGTTCTTATTCACAAGACCATAAGACGTAGAAGCAAAACTAAGCCATTTGGCCCATCGAGTCTGCTCTGCAATACCATCATGGCTGATCCCAGATCCCACTCAACCCCATACACCTGCCTTCTCACCATATCCTTTGATGCCTTGAACTATCAGGAAACAATCAACTTCTGATTTAGATATATTTACGGACTTGGCCTCCACCACAGTCTGTGGCAGAGCATTCAACAATTCACTACTCTCTGGATAAAAAAAAAATCCTCCTTACCTCTGTTCTAAAAGGTCAGCCCTCAATTTGGAGGCTGTGCCCTCTGGTTCTGAATACCCCTACCATAGGAAACATCCTCTCCACGTCCATCCTATCTAGTCCTTTCAACATTTGGTAAGGTTTCAATGAAATCCCCTCGCATTCTTCTAAATTCCAGTGAGTATAGGCCCAAAGATGCCAAGCGTTTCTCATATGTTAACCCCTTCATTCCTGGAATCATCCTCAGGAACCTCCTCTGGATTCTTTCCAATGACAACACATACTTTCTGCGATATGGGGCCGAAAACTGTTGACAATACTGCAGTGCAGCCTGACTAGTCTTACAAAGGCTCAGCATTATCTCCTTGTTTTTATATTCTATTCTCCTTGAAATAAATGCCAACATTGCATTTGTCTTCTTTACCACACACTCAACCTGTAAATTAACCGTCTGGGAGTCCCAGGTCCCTCTGCACCTCTGATGTTTGAACCTTCTCCCAATTTAAATAATAGTCTGCACTATTGTTCCTTTTACCAAAATGCATTATCATACATTTCCCAACACTGTATTTCATCTGCCACTTTTTTGTCCATTCTTCCAATTTGTCTAAGTCCTTCTGCAATCACATTGCATCATCAGCACTACCTACTCCTCCACCTATCTTCGTATCATCTGCAAACTTTGCCACAAAGCCATCAATTCCATTATCTAAATCATTGACAAACAATGTGAAAAGTTGCAGTCCCAATACTGATCCCTGAAGAACACCACTAGTCACTGGCAGCCAACCAGAAAAGGCCCCCTTTATTCCCACACTGTGCCTCCTGCCTGTTAGCCATCCCTCTATTCCTGTCAGTATCTTTCCTATAATGCCATGGAATTTTATCTTGTTAAGTAGCCTCATGTGTGACACCTTATCAAGTGCCTTCTGAAAATCCAAGTACATGACATCCACTGCTTCTCCTTTGTCCACCCTGCTTGTTACTCCCTCAAAGAAATCCAACAGATTTGTCAGGCAAGATTTCCCTTTACAGAAACCATGCTGACTTTGACTTATTTTATCATGAGTCTTCAAGTACCCCAAAATCTCATCCTTAATAATATACTCCAACACTTTCCATCCACTGAGGTTAGGCTAAGTGGTCTATAATTTTCTTTCTTTTGCCTTCCTCCCTTCTTAAAGAGTGGAGTGACATTTGCAATCTTCATGTCCTCCGGGACCATGCCAGGATCAAGCGATTCTTGGAAGCTCGTAACCAATCAATCCATTATTTCTTCTCAGGACTCTGCGATGTGGTCCATTTGGTCCAGTTGACTTACCCACCTTAAGATCTTTGAGTTTGCCTAACACTTTATCCTTTCTAATAGCAATGGCACTCACTCCTGCTCCCTGACATTCACGGACATCTGGCAAACTGCTAGTGTCTTCCTCAGTAAAGGCAGATGCAAAGTACCCATTAAGTTCATTGTCATTTCTTTGTCCCCCATTACTACCTCACCAGCAACATTTTCCAGTGGTTCAATATCAACTTTCACCTCCCTTTTAACTTTATATTACTGAAAAAAAACTTTTAGTATCCTGCTTTATATTTTTGGCTAGTTTGCCGTCATATATCAACTTTTCCCTTCTTATAGCTTTTTTTGGTGCCTTTTGTTGGATTTTAAAAGCTTCCAACTTCTCACTCACTTTTGCTACCTTATATGCCCTTTTATGCAGCCCTTAACTTCCCTTGTCAACCATGGTTGCCTAGCCCTCCCACTTCTTCTGCCAGACATATTTACCCTGGGCCTTGTGAACTATTCCCAGAAACTTCAGCAATCTCTGCTCTGCCGTCATCCCCGACAGTATCCTCCTCCAATCCAATTGGGCAAGCTCCTCTCTCATGCCTCTGTAATTCCCTTTATTCCATTGCGATACTGATAGATGTGACTTATCCCCCTCAAATTGCAGAATGAATTCAATCATATTATGATCACTGTCTCCTAAGGGTTCCTTTACATTAAGCTGCCTACTAAGATCTGGTTTAATAACAACACCCAATCGAAGATAGCCTTTCCCCAAGTAGGTTCAAGCACAAGCTGCTCTAAAAAGCCATCTCGTAGGCAATCAAAAAATTCCCATTCTTGTAATCCAACACCAACCTGACTTTCCCAATCCCCTTGCAGACTGAAGTCCCCCATTACAATTGTGTCATTACTCTTATTACGTGCCTTTTCCAGTTCCCTTTGCAATCTCAACCCCACATCTTGGCTGCTGTTTGGAGGCCTATATATAATTCCCATAATGGTTTTTTTACCCTTGCAATTTCTTAACTCCACCGAGATACAGCATTCACTGTCCCTATGTCACCTCTTTGAAAGCCATGAACATGGGGAGCTGGGGGAGGGAGGGTGGTATATAAACCAATATTGGAGTTTATAAGAACTTCTATGTTGGACCCAAAAATGATTGCTTCCAAGATTATCAGAGGATAATTCAGGGTTCTCAGGGTTTCATTGTTTGGCACGCCAAGGGTTCGGCCTGAGAGTCCCACTCGTATTTGGAAGCCTAAGATGTCAGGGCTCTGGAGATGGGTGGATCGAGAGTCAGTGTCACAGCAGGAGACCCGTGTGTAATCGGGGGAGTCAGAAAATCTACTGCTGTGAGCCCGAAGACCTGAGATCTTTGCGGTCTTCAGGCACAGAACTCAAAATAAGCGACGTAACAGAATTTTAACATCAGAAACCGGCAAGTTGTTGTTATATCTCCCCACTCGCTGGGAAAATGGAGACACCAGTGGTATGTCGAATGCCGGATAAAACGTGAAGCCTTTTGGGTAACTGCAAGTCTGTGTCTTTGCTATTGCTTTGCTCACGCTTGGGTGCTCGGTGGCGGTGCCAATGCTTGTTTTTTTTTGCAAGTGGGGGGAGGGAGGAGGGGGGATCGTTGCTCGCTGCCGCTTACGCGTGAGAGGGGGAAGTTGGGGGGGGGATTTTGGGGTTCTCATATTTAACTGTTGTTCATTCTTTGGGGCATTCCCCTGTTTTCATTTTCGTGGATGTTTGTGAAGAAAAAGCATTTCAAGATGTATATTGTATACATTTCTCTGACATTAAATTGGATCTTTGAAAAAGCCACTGCAGAGTGCATGTGATTAACTTAAATCGAAACCTGTATTGATCAATTGTAAAATAACTGAAGTTTTACTCAGTTTACTCAGGTTTCAGCCTCCATCTCACATAAAAAAAAGTTATAAAACAGATGGAGGCTATTTAAACCATGTTGTCTCTGTCAGTTGGAAAAAGAGATCCACAGCCTTATGAAAATTGAAAAAAAACTTGCATATACTGGGAATCTGAAATAGAAACAGAAAATACTACAAAAATCAAGCATGTAAAACAGCATCTGTGGAAAAAAAAAGGGTTAATATTTCAGGTTCATCTTTCAAAAGAAATGTTTTGCACCTGAAGCATTAAATGTGTCTCCTTCCACAGAAGACTGCTGTAATGGTGTCCATGAGATTGGAGTTGGACTGCTCTGGAGCAATTGCTCTTGTGGGATACATCCCAACACTAGATGCATGCGATGAGGATTTATGCCTCTACCATCCATCTATGCAGTGACTGTCAGGCCTTTATCAGACATTTCATCTCATCTTCTACAAATGAATTTAAATCTATGCTTCCTGACTTTTGACTCCTTTGTTAAAGGAAAACTGTCCTTCCTATGTATTCCAAAAAGGCCCCTCGTAATATTACGTATCTTCTTTAGCCACCTTTGTAACAAATAAAGTATCTCTGGATTATTCAATTTTTCCTCACAGCCACATTTTCAATTTTTGAAAATAGCCTTATAAATCTCCTCTGTACCCTCTCCAGTGTCCTTACATCTTTTCTGTAAGACAGTGACCAGAATTTATACAGTGTTTAAGCTGTGGTTTAACAAATAACATATGCAATTCTAATGTAATCGTCCTGGTCTTAGAATCTGCGCTTTAGCAAATAAAGGAAACGTCTATTATCCTGGCAAGCTGAACAAGTGTCACACCTGCCCCTACGCCTCCTCCCTCACTACCATTCAGGGCCCCAAACAATCCTTCCAAGTGAGGCAACACTTCCTCGGTGAATCTGTTGGGGTCACCTACTCTGTCCGGTGCTCCCAGTGTGGCCTCCTGTACATCGGTAAGAACCGACATAAATTGGGAGACCACTTTGCCATGAACCTGTGCTCTGTCTGCCAGAAAAAGCAAGATCTCCCAGTGGTCACCCATTTCAATTCCACTTCACATTCTGACATGTCCGTCTATGTCCTCCACTGCTGCCGTATTGAGGCCATACTCGGTTTGGAAAAGCAACACCTTATATTCCACCTGGGTAGCCTCCAACCTGATGGCATGAACATCGAATTCCCGAACTTCCGGTAATTGCACCCCCCCCCCCTTCTCCTTCATTATTTCTCACCTTATCTACTTACCTGCCCATCATCTCCCCCTGGTGCTCCCCCTTCCCTTTCTTCCATGGCCTCCCATTCTCCCCTATCAGATTCCCCTTTCTGCAACCCTTTATCCCTTTCACCAATCTACTTCCCAGTTCTTTACTTCACCCGTCCCAGTCTCCCTGTTTCACCTATCACCTACCACCTTGTACTCTTCCTCTCCTCCCCCACCTTCTAACTCTGACTTGTAATCTCTTTTCTAGTCTTGATTAAAGGTCTCGGCCCGAAATGTCAACAGTTTACTCTTTTCCACGATGCTGACTGGCCTGCCGAGTTCTTCCAGCATTTTGTGTGCATTACTTTGATTTCCAGCATCTGCTGATTTCCTCTTGTTTGTTATATTTTGTAAATCATTTTATTGACCCATTCCTGCTCTGTTTCAGAATCTGTGGATAAACATCAGGATTCCATTGTTCCTCTACACTAGTCCCATTTACTGAAAACCCCCTCACTTTGATGAATCTTCCCAAATTCATTATCTTGCACTTCTCTGAATTAAATTGCATGTGTTACTTTCTGCCCAACTGACCAGACCAAAGGATTTACAGAAGTTAATAAGGAAGCTCAACGTTCATTCCCCTACCACTGTTCTTCTGGCCTACTCTGTCCCATATCTCTATCTCCTCAGATCATCTGACCATTTTTCCCTCTGTTCACTCTCTTTCTTCTACCACTTTTAAGCCTCTTCTCCCTGATTTAGTCTTCTCTGAGCCATCTAGTCTTTCTTGATCCAAATGGATACCAGTGCATTATTCCATAGGAGACTGGTAATCCAATACTAATATAGTCAAGTACACTGCATAACATCTTTAGTTTTAACAGTGGGACACTGAATAGCTCATAAATTAATATATTCAGAGTACCTATGATTTGCCAGAATTATAAGTAAAGATGTGCCTCTAGAAAAAATATATTTTATCATTGTTGAAAGTACCATATAACTGCAATATATCTGCAATAAATCGAGAACAGTTCACAGCAGTCCTAGTAGGAACTATAAACTATAAGGGAAACAGACTTGCTGTGTTTTGATGCATTCATCTAGTCCAACAGGCTACTTTCATCTAGTTTTATAAGTTTTAACAGATCAAAAACAAGAAATCGTTAACAAGTTTTAACAAGTTAAAAACTGCTTGATTTGAGAAAATTATTCATCAGGTTTGCACCTACAAATCAGCTTCTGTTGACTCTGACAGTGTAATATAAATGAATTGCTAACATTCAGCACTAATGCAAGCTTTGTTCTCTGCCAACTCAGTTCTTGCTTACACTAATGTAAATTCAGACATCCATTCTTACCTTCTCAGGGCTTTCAAAGCTTTCTTATGAAGGTCGTCCTGCGTGCTTCTTAATGGGGCTGTAGAGTGATACTACAAAAGGTCAATCAACCATTCTCACTCAACAATTCAGCTACAGCTTCTTCCCCTCCAGCATCGAATTTCTGAATAGTCCATGAACTCATGGGCACTACCTCATCAATCCTTTTCTTGCATGATATATTTTTTGAAAATTGTATATCTTTGCACAGTAGTGCTGCTGCAAAACAATGAACTTCAGGATGGGGATAGTAAACCTAATTGTCATTCTGATCAGTTTTACTCATCAAATTCAAAATGAAAACAAACCTCTGAAATCACACTGCCCCACATTCCTTCATCACATTCAACTAAATATATGATGACAGTAAAGACAAATTTAATATTTTACTTAATGAGCAGTGCAGCAGAAGTTTTATTTTATTTATATATAATATGCACAGTTTGTTGAGAAGACAGTTGATTATTCCACTGTTCACTCATCTCCATAGTTGTGGCTTGCCCCCTGCTGAGTTTTGTATATGTTGCCTTGGATTTCCAGCTATCTGTAGAGTTTCTCATGTTTACGGTTATTTGATAACTTTGCTCTTCTGGCCTTTCATATGTTCTTAAAAGGGGTGAAAAGACAACAACGTGGGCCAAGCAGCAGAGGAGGCAAACAGTATAAGTCAATAATCTGGGTTGGGTCAAGACCCTGCATGAAAGAGGAAAGACACAATCTTTTCCAATGCAAGGACTGACAAAGAACAGGTTTAAAGTGAGAAGAAGGAGTTTCAAAAGAGAGATGAGGGATAAGTCTTTCTTTAACATAAGAAGTTGTTGATATCCTGGAATTTGTTGCCAGAGGTAGTGGAGGAATCAGAGACAATTTCTACATTGAAGAGGCAACTAAAAAGATAATTAAATAGGCTAAGCAAAGGATACAGTCAGACAAAAAGTTTGGCATGGAAGTGATGGGCCAAATGGCATATTTCTGTGACACTCTATGATTATTTCAGGTTGATGACATTTCAACAGGTCTGTTCATAAAATATAAAACATTACAGCCATAATGACCTTGGAAAGTTGCATTGCTGAACACAAAAATCAGTGTCACAGAAAGGTGAAATGCATACTACTCAATTTAATTTAACCTACCATCTGTAGCTTGGAGACTGTACACCAACCCTAGGCCCAGGTAGCCTTTGGCAAGAAATTCTCCAGCTTCTTCCCCCATGGTGGTCACAATGGTGCAAAACTGCTCTCCTTCTTCCAGCTGTAAACAAAGTATACAGTACTTATCATAAAACCATCTGATTACTTCACACATTTCAATCAGTGATAGAAAGTCAATGCTTTTCAGGATTTTGGTAATTGAACTTGGGTGTTACGCTGTTAAGGGTAAGCTGTTATGCAATTAATTTGTAGGACAAATTTGTCTTGCGGAAGTAAAAGCTTATAAAGTACAAGGTATTAAACTGCTGAGAAGTTGATTAATGTAAATGCTATGGGAAAAACTCTCCAATGACGAGAACCACATCCAAAATAGCATGGTTGTGGTTATTACAAGTCCATCACCTCAGTCACTCGATTTCAGTACCAATCATCTTTCAAAGCTTCATCAATGACTGTCCCTTCTTCATTATGTCAAATGTGGAGAGTTTGGAGATTGCACAATGTTCAACTCCATTCATAGTTCCTAAACTCATAAATTATTCTGTCTGCTTGTCATGGACTGGTAACTGACAAGCAACAATCATGCCACACAACGATCATCTCTAAAAGACACTGTCTAACCACCTGCCCTTAACATCTAATCCTAGTGTCACTCACCATCACAGCCATAATGCTGTGCCTACAAAGCTAGGTCAAAGACCAGGTGCGCTGTACTAAATGACCTGTCGATTTACTTCTACAATACCTTTCCATCATTTAAAAACCACATGTCAAGGATGACGTTGAATACCTTCAATTGTCCGGATGTGTGCCAATCTAACAGCAGTCAAGCAGATCAACACCAACCAAGGCAAAGCAGCCTACCCCTATCTATCACTCAAAATATTCACTCTCACTTTTGCCCACAGCACCGTGGTTCTTATATGTACCAGTGAAAGGATACATTGTATCAACACCACAAGCTAAACGTTGACTGCAGCTTCCAAACTCAGAGGACAAAGTCACTAGGTGCATAAAAACACCACAACCTGCATGTTTCCCTTCAATATCCACTTCAACTGAATTTCTATCTATACATTACTATGCAAAAGTCTTAGGTATATATATATAAACTAATTTCATGACGTACACGTGTGATGATAAACCTGACTCTGATATGGGTGTCTATTGTGGACTGAGAGTAGGCAGGGGCAGGGGCAGGGAGAGGGGAATCATGACTGGAAAAGGGGTAGGGGGAGGGGAGGGAGTGGAAAGCACTAGAGAGACATTCTGAAATGATCAATTAGCCAATTGTTTGGAATCAAATATCTGATCTCAAGGGATAGGTGTGTTTGCAGCTCCATCACCCCTCACCCCTTCCACTCCTTGTCTGCTACCTGTCCCACAGCCCTCCCACGACGCTCTGCCCTTGACATTCAACATCCTTTGTTCCCACCAGATTTACAAACTTGGTCTCCACTCCACATTCACAATTACAGCACTGTAGAAAGTCTTAGGCACTTAAGCTGTATATGTGCCGAGGACTTTCCTTTCTCACTACTGTAACTAGCTACCCCACAGAATTATGGGAGTACCACCACCAGACAGCCTGCAGATCTTCAAGGTGGCAATTCACCACCTCTTTTTTTTAAGATCACCTTCTCAATGGCTTAACAGCTACACTCACATGCTGCAAGTGAATAAGATGTCCACTTTTTTCATCCCTAGTTTACATCTCCTTATGTAACACACATCAAAGTTGCTGGTGAATGCAGCAGGCCACGATGTCCTGATGAAGGGTCTCGGCCCGAAACGTCGACTGTAACTCTTCCTAGAGATGCTGCCTGGCCTGCTGCGTTCACCAGCAACTTTGATGTGTGTTGCTTGAATTTCCAGCATCTGCAGAATTCCTTGTGTTTACATCTCCTTATGTACTTAGTTACATTACTTAGAATGTAATTCCTTTCAGAAAGGTGGCTCAGAATGGCTTCTGCATCTTAGCTTATGTGATTCTGGCATTGACTGAAGTGTATCAGCAAAAAGCAAGGTAAGGCAATATTGTTAATAACCTAACAGCATGAGCAAATGAGAAAACAATCAGCTAAATGGTGGAAACAACTGCCATATCTCACCAAGCTATTAAATAACACGACAATCGAAACAGATGGCCTTCAGCTGGCAACTGCTGGGTATTGTTCATAAGACCTCATGTTTGGATCTCCTCTTTAACCTTTCATGAACTGGTTCAAAGCCCATTTTATTTGAATTCCCTTTGGCAGCGAGCTGAAACTGCTGCCTTTGTAGACAACTAATTGCCTGCTCACAAAGCTGTTGGCTAAGTTGTCTTTTCCAGATCACCAGTACGGCTGAAATTACTCCAATTTTTCATGGTTAAGTGGTAACAGTGCAACATATACTGTGCGTATGCTTATCTATTGTACAGATCTATTGAGAAACCAGAACAGTAACTTTTCTCCATCAATAGCGAGTTAGTGTGTTTATCTATGAGGGTTATCTCTTACACTGTCTCCTCCACTATCTCTGGTAACAAATTCCAGGATATCAACAACTTTTATGACTTATCCTTCACATCTAAGGTGCACAAGAATGCATGAATAGCAACAGCAGTTAGCAAAAATTCATCTGTGCAAATTATTCTATGACTTTGCCCCTCCCTATTTCTAAAATACTTTCCATCCCTACAACCCCTCAGAGGTATTAGTACTCCTCCTGTTCCAACTTCTTCAGTAAACTTAATTTCAATAACTTCATTTGCGGCTGTGACTTTAGATGCCAAGAGCCTATGACCCCAACTTACCTCCCGAAACAACGCTGCCTCTTTCCTTTAAAGTACTCATTAAAATCTATTACTGTGACCGGGATTTTGGCTATCATTACTTCCTTGTATCAAATTGTGTTAAACAATGCTCCAGTGATGCACCTCAGAAATTTTTATGACTTTAGGCACACCAGATAAAATAAAACTCTGATTGAAATCTAATCAATTCAGAATAAAGGTCACACAAGAATGTAATAGCATTTGCATAAAAACCCAGAAAATTACCAGATGCAAATTGTGGCAGTTCTGCACTAGTAGATTTTTGATAATTTACTGTTTTATTAAATATGAATTTATATACAAGAACTGGAAATTTGAACACAAAATTAATTACTTCATTTGTTATCATTACTAATTCAAATACCATTTTTTTGTATCCCAGATTACACCAGGTAGGGATTAGGTTATGGATCAACTATTAAATAACAGTTTCAACTGACTGCTTCCAGCTCATTAAATTGTGCATTAGTCAGCTTTATATTTTCCTTGTTTGGAACTGGGCCAGGTTTAAAGTCGAAAATCCTTTTTAATCTTCATAGTCCACTTAGGTTAAATAACAGAGAGAAACACATCTTATCCCAGGTTATCCGTTAATCCTGAATTTTATGTGCTCATATATACAAAACCCAATTTGTGACATGTATCTACTTCCTGCTTCCAAAATACTGCATATCCTAGCTGTATACAGGGAAGCTACAGACTTAGTTTCCATAGCAACCCTTATTATCGGAACAGATGCTATGGATATTTTAAAAACATGTCTCTCCTTATATCCAAAGAAGGCTTGAAACATTTGAGGTTTTTAATACATTTTTTTTGAAATCAAGAATCATCTTGTGAGGAGCATAGAAATTATGACTTATTGGACAACTCAGAATTTTCCTTCTTAAATTATTTGATTTTAATACCTTACACATGATGTCCTTAGCCTGATAGTTTAGTAGATATCAACAACCAAACAGTCATTTGCCTGCAATCCTGGCATTGCATCCACCAGCATCCAAATAAAATGTGCACAAGATCAATTTACAGATAAGGTAGAATAGTCTGTATGGAGTGTTTGAAATCATATCATTACTAAAATTTAAGGTGTCCTACTGCAACAGTTTATACTTTAAGTATTTTATTTCACTCAAAATCCAGGCAACAGCAAATCCCTAAGAAAGGGTTTTGTGAAAGTTCACATGATGGCAAGGCATTGACAAAGGAGGTTTTTCAGCACATTTACAAGTGAAGGTGAACCTACTTGAGGCCTAGTCTCCAATTGTGGTGAGGTCTAGGCCTCAAGCTATGGTGTCACCTGTTTGCAGCCATCCAGGAGAGAGGTGTCGGAGTTGGTGAGCCTCAACTGGCGTGCCAGAGATATTGTGGTGCAGCATCAGTGCTTCCCTCCTGTGTTTGCCTAGCAGAAGACCAGCTTCATTGCGTTTAACTGCAGACTGCTGCAACATTCATGGACTCAAGGACTTGGACTATACTTTTTTCTGTATGGCTGTAGTTTACTCCTATCTTATATATGCTGATCTTTGTGCCTTTCTTCAAATGCTTGTTGTCCCAGACTCTTTTGTACAGCTTGCTGAATGCACTGTTTGCCTTTGCCAGTCTGTTGTCAATCTCTTTGTCGATCTTGGCATCTGACAAGATGGTGCACCCCAGGTAGCTGAACTGGTGGACTGTCTTCAGCTCTACCTCACCGATGGTGATGCGGGGAGGATGGTAATCTTCCTGAAGTGCAGGCTGATGGAGAACTTCTGTCTCCTTCAAGCTGGCTTCCAGTCCGAAGAGCTCGGCAGCCTCTGCGAAGCAGGATGTTATAATGCTGCAGGGCTGTCTCTGTATGGGTAACAAGGGCAGCATCATCTGTGAAGAGTAGTTCTGGGATGAGTTGCTCCAATGTTGCTCCAAGCATTTGAAGAAAGGCACAAAGATCAGCGTGTACAGAACCTTTACTGACCACCCTCCTGTATGGCTCTGAGTCGTGGGTCACTTACCATCACCACCTACGACTGCTTGAGCGTTTCCACCAGCACTGCCTCCGCACCATCCTCAACATCCACTGGGGTGACTTCGTCACCAGCATCGAAGTCCTCGAACAGGCGGAGGTCACCAGCATCGAGGCCATGCTGTTGAAGACACAGTTGCTCTGGGCAGGGCACGTCTCCAGGATGGAGGATCATCGCCTGTCCAAGACTGTGCTGTATGGCGAACTCTCCACTGGCCACCATGACATTGGGGCACCGAAGAAGAGGTACAAGGACTCTCCGAAGAAATTGCTTAGTGCCTGTCACATTAACCATCGCCAGTGATCTAATCTAGCCTCCGATCGCGAGGACTGGTGACACACCATTCACCAGTCTGTCTCATCCTTCGAAAACGCATGCAGGGCTGGCATTGAGGACAAAAGGAGAAGGAGGAAGAACCATGACACAGCAGCACCAAACCTAGAACAGCATTTCCCTTGCAGCCGCTGTGGCCGGGCCTGGCTGTCCCGCATTGGCCTCGTCAGCCACCAGCGAGTCTGCAGAAGACGTGGGCTGCCCCCTTCCTAAATCTTCATTCCCGAAGCCAAGCCATGACGATGATGATGATGATGATGATATGTGCTATACATGCCTTGTGCTGTGTGTGACTGTTGGTATTGTGTTTTGCATCTTGGCCCCGGAGTAACACTGTTTCCTTTGGCTGTATTCATGGGTAATTGTAAAGCAAATTCAGCAATAAAAATAGTAAACTCTGGAGACGGACAGAGGTACTAAAAGTGCAAATCAGCTTATGCTGCATTGCCGAATGATGTTAATGTGAAGGAATGACAGACATGTTGAATATATTGAAACTGGAATTTCATGAAATCACAGAATGGTGAGGACATCAGGGTTAAAAAACTAATTATTTACATGATTGATAATACATTTTCACCTCTTGTCCACTTTCCCCAAGTCCAACCCCCTTCTTTTGTCTGAGATTCATTCTAGTAAAATGATTCTCATCTCTGGCAACAAAAGTTCTTGCCTGAAAGATAAGCCAAATTTTTCTTTCACAGGCCTAACAACTTTCTGCATACTTGCTTTGGGTGATGGATTTCTTTTATGTTTCTAGAGTTTCTGTTTTACTTTCAGATCATTGTTTCAACATTCTATGGTGATTGGGCAAGAACTGCGCCAAAATAAGTTTTCACATTAAGTAGAGAGTTTATGCTTTTTGCTGCACCTGAGGAGCTAAGATGAATTCAATCTCAAAAATAAATGAATAAATAAACACTGCATGCTTTTATTAAAAGAAAACCAATCTTCCTAAGTGTAAAAAGGGGAGGATAGAAAACCCAGA
Organism: Mobula birostris; assembly: GCF_030028105.1. NCBI lineage: Eukaryota > Metazoa > Chordata > Chondrichthyes > Myliobatiformes > Myliobatidae > Mobula > Mobula birostris. The sequence goes on from NC_092377.1 coordinate 32,108,022, forward strand.
AATATTCACAAATTGTGTCAAAATATACAAAAAATTTAGACTGCTCTAAACAAAAGGAAGGACAGAATAAGATCATTGAGGATGTGCAGACAAATTACATCATTGAAGGCAATGTTATAGTTCAGCAATCATTATTTTAGAATTTGTTATCAATTCCTTTCCATCTGAGACTTTATTAAAAATATTTCTCTAATATTTATGTCTCTCTTGAGAAGCTCTCAATTAAAGCATTTATTTATTTATACAGGAGATTCTGCAGATGCTGGAAATGCAGAACAAAACACTAAAAATGCTGGAGGAACCCAGCAGGTCAGGCACCATCTATAGAAATGAATAAAATGTCGACTTTTCAGGCCGAAAGTCTTCATCAGGAGTGGAAAGGAAGGGGGAAGATGCCAGAATAAAAAAGGCATTGGCAGGGGAAGGAGTACAAGGTCTTAGGAGAAGACAGGTGGGTGGAGGAGACGTGATGAAATAAGGAGGTGATAGGTGGAAAAGGAAAAGGGCTGAAGGAGGAAACTGATAGAAGAGGAGAGTGGACCACAGGAGAAAGGGGAGGAGGAGGGGCTCCAGGGGGAGATGACAGGCAGGTGAAGAGAAGGGGTAAGAGGCCACAGTGGGGAAAAGAAGGAGAAGGGGAAAAAATAACTACCAGAAGGAGAAATTGATGTTCATGCCATCAAGTTGGAGGTTATCTCGGGACAAAATATGAGGTGTTGCTCTTGCATCCTGATAATGGCCTCATCATGGCAGAAGAGGAGGCCATGGATCAACATGTCGGAATGAGACTGGGAATAGGAATTAAAACAGTTGGCCACCGGGAAATTCCGCTTTTTGTGGATGGAGCAGAAGTGCTTCAACAGGCTGCACCAGCCAATTACCGAATGGGAAAACAGCAGAAGTGTTTCAGAGGAAACTGGTTCTGTGGATAAAAATATATGCAACCTCCTATGCAAAACTGGAAAACTATAAAGATATGTTATGTTCTGAGGACATGAAATTGTAGAGTCCTTGAAAATGAGGCTGAAGGGTTTCAGTCCAAAACGTCAACCGTACTCTTTTTTATAGATAGTGCCTGGCCTGCTGAGTTCCTCCAGCATTTTGTGTGTGCTGCAGGTTGTGGAACCAGTTCAGAGTTCAGGTAAGTGAAGCTACGTGATTCAGGAGCACAATGGTTGAAGACTAATAACTGTATCGGAACCTGGTGACATGGAGCCTAAGGCTTCTGTACCTTTTACTGTTGGTAACATTGAGCATAATGGCATGGATGGTGGAGGTCTTTGATGACAGCTGTTTCTTTCTTGTGGCAGTACTCCTTGCAAATGTGCTCAATGGCAGGGGCAGGGAGGACTTTGACTGCGATGTACTGAGCTGTATCTATCTCTTTCTTTTGACCTTTCTGTTCCTAGGCATTGCTGTTTCCACACCAGGCCATGAGGCAAACAGTCAACATACTCAACACTACTTTTCTTTCACATTAAAAAAAAACATTGGTTTTCCAAATGGCAGTTCCTCAATGAGGCTCAGATGCAAAGTTCAGCATAGTTTTAATGCATTTCAATAATGAATTCCTGTCATTTTTTTCTTTATCAAATGAGACATGAATTGAGCTAACTTTTTAACTCATAATTCTTCTGGGCTTATAGCTTGCAAATAAACGGGAAAAATCTTGCCAATAGACCTGGATGTTACCTTAATATAGAGGATTCCAGTTAATCGGTCCATTGGTTAATCAAGGCAGCCACTTATTTGGGACAACTCTTAAAGAACAAAAACTAAATGAGAAAATAGCCAAGGTTCCCTTTGTTTATTTGGGACACTATGCCATTTAATAAGGATAAGATGTTAGAGAATACTCACGTGTGACAGTGGAAAGGAGAGAGGTACTTAATGAATACTTCGCTTCAATATTCACCACGGAAAAAGACCTGGGCGATTGTAGGGATGACTTACAGCAGACTGAAAATCTTGAGCATACAGACATTAAGAAAGAGGAGGTGCTAGAGCTTTTGGAAAGCATCAAGTTGGATACGTCACTGGGACCAGATGAGATGTACCCCAGGCTACTGTGGGAGGCGAGGAAGGAGATTGCTGAGCCTCTGGCAATGATCTTTGCATCATTACTGGAGATGGGCGAGGTTCCAGAGGATTGGAGGGTTGCAGGTGTTGTTCCCTTATTCAAGAAAGGGAGCAGAGATAGCCCAGGAAATTATAGACCAGTGAGTCTTGCTTCAGTGGTTGGTAAGTTGATGGAGAAGATCCTGAGAAGCAGGATTTATGAGCATTTGGAGAGGCATAATATGATTAGGAATAGTCAGCATGGCTTTGTCAAAAGCAGGTTGTGCCTGACAAGCCTGAATGAATTTTTTGAGGATGTGACGAAACGCATTGATGGAGGTAGAGCAGTAGATGTAGTGTATATGGATTTCAGCAAAGGCATGTGACAAGTTACTCCATGCAAGGCTTATTGAGAAAGTAAGGAGGCACAGGATCCAAGGGGTCTTTGCTTTGTGGATCCAGAATTGGCTTGCCCACAGAAGGCAAAGAGTGGTTGTAGACGGGTCATATTCTGCATGGAGGTTGGTGACCAGCGCTGTGCCTCAGGGATCTGTTCTGGGACCCCTTCTCTTCGTGATTTTTATAAATGACCTGGATGAGGAAGTGGAGGAATGGGCTAGTAGTAAATATGCTGATGACACAAAGGTTGCGGGTGTTGTGGATACTGTAGAGGGCTGTCAGAGGTTTCAGCAGGGCATTGATAGGATGCAAAACTGGGCTGAGAAGTGGCAGATAGAGTTCAACCCAGATATGTGTGAGGTGGTTCGTTTTGGTAGGTCAAATATGATGGCAGAATATAGTATTAATGGTAAGCTTCTTGGTAGTGTGGAGGATCAGAGGGATCTTGGGGTCCGAGTCCATAGGACACTCAAAGCTGCTGTGCAGGTTGACTCTGTGGTTAAGAGGGCATACAGTGCATTGGCCTTCATCAACGGTGGAATTGAGTTCAAGAGCTGAGAGGTAATGTTACTGCTATATAGGACCCTGGTCAGACCCCACTCAGTTCTGGTCACCTCACTACAGGAAGGATGTGGAAACCATAGAAAGGGTGCAGAGGAAATTCACAAGGATGTTGCCTGGAATGGGGAGCATGCCTTATGAGAATAAGTTGAGTGAACTCGGCCTTTTCTCCTTGGAGTGAAGGAGGATGAGAGGTGACCTGATAGAGGTGTATAAGATGATGGGAAGCATTGATTGTGTGGATAGTCAGAGGATCTTTCCCAGGGCTGAAATGACTAACATGAGAGGACACAGTTTTAAGGTGCTTGGAAGTAGGTACAGAGGAGATGTCAGGGGTAGGTTTTTTTACGCAGAGAGTGGTGAGTACGTGGAATGGGCTGCCGGCGACGGTGGTGGAGGCGGATACGGTAGGGTCTTTTAAGAGACTCCTGGATAGGTGCATGGAGCTTAGAAAAATAGAGGGCTATGGGTAACCCTGGTAATTTCTAAAGTAAGTACATGTTTGGCACAGCGTTGTGGGCCAAAGGGCCTGTATTGTGCTGTAGGTTTTCTAAGTTTCTGTTTCTTGAATTGCAACAGGAGACTATTGCCAAAATGTTTCTAATTAGTGTCAGGCATGTGAACTTAAGTGTCTGTTAGACGCTACACCGTGTATACAGTGAAGAGTTTTTAAGTAGCGTCAGTTGCATGTGTTTGTGTTCAAAAAGCGGTGATTTTTTTTAACCTGATAGAGAGATAAGCAGTAAGACAAGTTAGAATTGTTTTGCCGACTGCAGTTTCAAGTATTGAGGCTTGGAAATGATAGGACCTATGAAGAATTTGAAGATATTGATAATCATTTTGAATGTTGCAATGAAAAATGAAGATTTGGAGGATGCAAACGTTGAAAGCATTGTGTGAAGGCAGCCCATTATCTGCTCTAGGTATCTATGCTAATTTTCTTCCTTTAGGGCAGCGTCTTGGTTGTCCACCTTATCCGACAGTAACAGTGAAACCCCGACAGGAGAGTTCTTAAAGTGGAAAAGCCGTTGCATTGGGCTAGGTCCACTCTCTTCAACTTACAGTCTGGGTCCAGTGGTACAAATAGTCATCACAAACAGGACTGCAGATGATGACCATGACCTCTGTGTCCCGAAAAGTTCTATTCAGAAGGTTCAAAGGAACATCTAAACAAGCTTGATGCATTTTAGAAACAAATTCCTGTGGACTGATGAAGTTAAAATAGAACTTTCAGGCCGCAATGAGCAAAGGTATGTTTGGAGAGATAAGGGTGCAGAATTTCATGAAAAGAACACCTCTCCAACTGCTAAGCACGGGGGTGGATCGATCATGCTTTGGGCTTGTGTTGCAGACAGTGGCACTGGTGGAGGGAAGAATGAATTCAATTAAATACCAGCAAATTCTGGAAGCAAACATCACACCGTCTGTAAAAAAGCTGAAGATGAAAAGAGGATGGCTTCTACAACAGGATAATGATCCTAAACACACCTCAAAATCCACAATGGACTACCTCAAGAGGTGCAAGCTGAAGGTTTTGCCATGGCCTTCACAGTCCCCCGACCTAAACATCATCAAGAATCTGTGGATAGACCTCAAAAGAGCAGTGCATGCAAGACGGTCCAAGAATCTCACAGAACTAGAAGCCTTTTGTATGAAAGAATGGGCCGAAATCCCCCAAACAAGAATTGAAAGACTCATAGCTGGCTACAAAAAGTGTTTACAAGCTGTGATACTTGCCAAAGGGGGTGTTCCTAAGTACTGCCATGCAGGGTGCCCAAACTTTTACTTCGGGCCCTTTTCCTTTTTAGTTATTTTGAAACTGTAAAAGATAGAAATAAAAAAAGTTTTCTTGCTTAAAATAATAAAGAAATGTGTCATCTTTAACTTTATGCTTTTTGGAAATCAGTTCATCTTTTACTCGCTTAGCTATTCACAGTAACAGAAATTTTGACCGGGGTGCCCAAACTTTTGCATGCCACTGTATATTGTTATTCTTACCCATGATAATCAAAGGCAGATCATACATCTGAAGAAAATTCTTTTTTCACTATCCGAGGATGGCTTGTCTGACTTTAATAGAAACTGCTCAGTGGCGCTCCCCTTCAACTGGTGCCCAGGGCATGTGCCATACCTGCCCTACCCTAGATACGCCACTGATGCCAGTATCTTTCCTGTAACGCCATAGGATGTTATCTTGTTAAGCAGCCTCATGTGTCGCACCTTATCAAACACCTTCTGAAAATCCAAGTAAATGACATCCACTGCATCTCCTTTGCCCACCATGCTTGTTACTTCCTCGAAGAACTCTAACAGATTTGTCAGGTAAGATTTCCCTTTACAGAAATCATGCTGACTTTGATCTATTTCATCATTAGCCTCCAAGTACCTCGAAGCCTCATCCTTATTAACAGACTCCAACACTTTCCCAACCACTGATGTTAGGTTAACTGGCCTATAATTTCCTTCTCTTTTGTCTTCCTCAATTCTTAAAGAGTGGAGTGACATTTGCAATCTTCCAGTCCCCTGGGACCATGCCAGAGTCAACCAATTCATGACCAATGCATACGTTATCTCTTCAGCAATCTCTCTCACTCTGGGATGTAGTCCATTTGGCCCAGGTAACTTATCCACATTAACACCCTTGAGTTTGCCTAGCACTTTTTTCCTTTGTAATAACAATGGTACTCACTTCTGCTCCCTGACACTCTCAGACCTCTGACATACTGCTAGTGTCTTCCACAGTGAAGACAAATGCAAAGTACCCATTACGTTTATCTGCCATTTTCACCTCTCTTTTACTCCTTATATAACTGAAAAAACTTTTGGTATCCTGCTTTATATTATTGGCTAGTCTGCCCTCATATTCCATCTTATCCCGTTGCCTTCGTTGGATTTTAAAAGCATCCCAATCATCCACCTTCCCGCTCACTTCTGCTACCTTATATGCCCTTTCCTTGGCTTTTATGCCGTCTTTACTTCCTATGTCGGCCACGGTTGTCTAGCCCTGCCATTTCTTCTTCTTCTGTTGGACACATTTGTCCTGCACCTTGTGCACTATTCCCAGAAACTTCAGCCATCTCTGTTCTGCTGTCATCCTCACCAGTATCCTTCTCCAAACCACCTGGGCAAGCTCCTCTTTCATGCCTCTGTAATTCCCTTTATTCCATTGCTGATACGTGTGAGTTATGCTTCTCCCACTCAACTTGCAGCATGAATTCAATCAGATTATGACTACAGGCTCCTTTATGTTAAGCTCCCTAACAAGATCTGGGTCATTACACAACACCCAATCTAAAATGGCCTTTCCCCGAGTAGGCTCAAGCACAAGCTGCTCTAAAAAGCCACCTCAAAGGCACTTAACAAATTCCCTGTCTTGCGATCCAACACCAACCTGATTTTCCCAATCTCCTTGCATATTGAAGTCCCGCATTACAATTGTGTCATTACCCCTTTACATGCCTTTTCCAGCTCCCTTTTCAATCTCAACCCCACATTTTAGCTACAGTTTGGGGGCCTATATATGATTCCCACAATGTTTTTTTTAAAACCCTTGCAATTTCTTAACTCCACCCACAAAGATTCAACATTCTAAGGCACTTGTACCTTCTACCTGAAGGTAGCAGCGAGAAATGAGCACGGCCTGCTCTTTTCACAGGAACTCACAGGTACTGTGCCACTGCATAATTAGAGCACAGGAATCATACTAGCTAACACTGTACTACAATAATGAATGGCAATAATGAGCCCAGAAATAACATGATTTCTCCAATCCAGATTTCTCATGATATGCCAAATACAGAATTGTCACATTGCACTTCAACAACTATAATGCACTCAGAAAACGCTCAGAGAACAGTGGGTTAGCAAGAGGTGATTACGTGATCATTGTAATCAATTATGAATCACTGAGGATCAAGTGCTTATAATACGTAATTCATTTCTTAAATTAAGGCTGTAATCCCTCAGCTGCTCCTCTTGCTACCGAGCGATCCTCCACTATCCTCTTTATCATTATTGTCCCACAGAAGTTCCCACCTCTGCCAGGAGGGTGATATCGACCACTCTGAGAACCACTGGTCTGGAGGGTAAATAATAGCCACGATACTGCTCATCTTTTGAATTATTACAATGGGATCTTTTACATCCAAGAATGGATGGTCCATTTAAGTCAGAAAAGAAGCAAAATATTCTGAAAACTGAGTGTCTTTGGAATGCCCTTCCTCATAGGATGCAGAGTGTTTGAATGTTCTTAAGAAAGAGATAGAAATAGACAGATTCTTAATAAGCAAGGTGGTAAAAGGTTGCTGAGGACAGGTGGAAATACTTAACTGAGGCTCCAACCAGATCAGCAATGGTATTTGTCTTGGTATTGGTTTATTATTGTCAGATGTACCAAAATACAGTGAAAAGCTTGTCTTGCATCCTGTTTGTACAGATCAAATTATTACATAGCACATTGAGGTAGAATACGATAAAATAATAACAATGCAGGATAAAGTGTAAAAACTATCGGAAAATTACAGTGCAGGTAAACACTAAAATGCAAGATCATAACAAGGTAGATTGTTGAGAATGAGGGAGAGATTATCAATGTCCTTCTTGTTTGAAATGTTGCAAACTAACATATGGCAGAGGTTAAATGAGGAGCGGAGATCTAAGGAGGCAGAGATGAATGCCAAAATTATATTTTCTAGATATTTACCAGGCATGATATTATTAGAAAAATAATCACATTTGAAGCATATTTACAAAACTTCCTGCCACCCACGGTAATAAGGATAATTAATCATAGATAGTAATTACCCATCTCTCCCACCACCTACTACATTTGGAAGTGCTGACTAGGATATGAAAGTAGTATTTCCCCTTGAAGATATCAGCAGCAGGTACAGTACTGCAGGCGTTCGCTGCTGGATTATTCCACAGAAACTTCATTAGTGCATGCAGAATCCAATGCAGATCCTGTCAGTAATAATTAACCTTACCGACACTGACTGCAGTTCTACTGATACACTCATTTTAGACTCTCTGAACTCTACATGATTAAAATAGATGAAACGCTGACTCCGCATTCAGCTGGGCCCCTCACATTCCACCGCAGGCAGGAGAACAATGACAGTTTGCCAAATTTTTCACTGCATGTAGCTCAGTTCTCCCCTTAGTACTCATAGCTAATCTGTTTGCTGACTACAGACCTTAGAAATGCCAATATTAGGAAGGGATTTCTGATAAACAAAATGAACAAGTCAGATAGTTTTCACAAACATTTCAAAATCAATCACTAAAGTTATTACAATATTGAAAACACTTCATAAAATTGTATAATCTAAACAAATGCAAACTTGGTCTAGGTTGGGAATTTCTGCTTATTAATTCACTATCCTCCTATTTCCCCAATGTTTTCTCAATCTTCCTTGATGCCTTCCTAATTCCACTTCTTTATAAAGAAGGCAGGTTTAATAGAGCTGTTAGGGAGGGTTTAAACTAATTTGGCAGGGGGTGGGAACCTGAGTGATAGGGATAAGGAAGGGGAAACAGAAATAAATCAAAGATAGCGTGCAACAGAGATGATAGAAAGGACAGGCAGGCGATGAGACATAATCACAGCCAGTGGGATGAGTTACAGGGCAATAGAGGCGTGGTACAGTTAAAACAGAAAGCAACAAATACTGCACTGCAAGAGTTATACTTGAATGCATGCAGCATAAGAAATAAAATGGACGATCTTGAAATTCAGCTACAAATTGGCAAGTATGACGTTGTGGCCATTTCTGAAACTTGGCTAAAAGATGACTGCCATTGGGAGCTGAACACCCAAGGATATACAGTGATTCAGAAAGATAGGTTAGTAGGCAGAGGGGGTGGTGTGGCCCGGTGTATAAGAAATAATATTAAATCATTAGAAAGGGATGACATAGGATCTGAGGGTATAGAGTCTCTAAGGGTTGAGATATGAAATGGCAATGGTAAAAAGACCCGAATGACAGTTGTATAGAGCCCTCCAAACAGCAGCCGGGACGTGGATTACAAATTACAGCAGAAGATAGAAAATGCGTGTCAGAAGGGCAATGTCATAATAATCGTCGGGGATTTTAACATGAAAGTGGATTGGGAAAACCAGGCCAGTACTGGACCTCAAGAGGGAGAATCTGCAGAATGTGTAAGGGATGGCTTTTTAGAACAGCTTGTTGTTGAGCCCACTCAGGGATCGGATGTGCTGGATTGGGTGTTGTGCAATGATCCAGAGGTGATAAGAGAGTTTAAGATTAAGGAACCCTTAGGGAACTGTGATCACAATATAATCGAGTTCACTTTGAAATTTGAGAAGGAGAAACTAAATTCCAATGTGTCAGTATTTCAGTGGAATAAAGGAAATTACGATGGCATGAGAGGGGAATTGGCCAAAGTTCACTGGAAAGGGACACTAGCAGGAAGGACAGCAGAGCAGCAATGGCTGGAGTTTCTACGAAAAATAAGGGATGTGCAAGACAGATATATTCCAAATATGAAGAAATTTTCGAATGGAAGAAGGACACTACTGTGGCTGACAAGTGAAGTCAGAGCCAAAGTAAAAGCAAAAGAGAGGGCATACAAGGAAGCCAAAGCTAGTGGGAAGCTAAAGGATTGGAAAGCTTTTAAAAACTTGCAGAAGGAAATTAAGAAGGTCATTAGGAAGGAAAAAATGAATTATGAAAGGGAGTTAGCGACTAATATCAAAGAAGATACTAAGCTTTTTTAAGCATATAAAGGTAAAAGAGAGTTGAAGGTAGATATAGTACCAATAGAAAATGACACTGGAGATATTGTAATGAGAAACGTAGAGATGGCAGAGAAACTGAATGCGTATTTTGCATCAGTCTTCACAGTGGAAGACATCTGCAATATACTAGCCATTCAAGAGTGTCAGGAAAGTGAAGTATGTGCAGTGAAAATTACGACTCAGAAGGTGCTCAGGAAGCTTAATGGTCTGAATCTCCTGGACCTGTTGGAATGCATCCTCAGGTTCTGAAGGAAGTAGCTGGAGAGATTGTGGAAGCATTAACAATGATTTTTCAAGAATTGATAGATTCTGGCATTGTACTGGATGACGGGAAAATTGCAAATGTTACTCCACTATTTAAGAAGGGTCTGAGGCAGCAGAAAGGAAACTATAGACCTGTTAGCCTGACATCAGTGGTTAGGAAGTTGTTGGAATCGATCGTTAGGGATGAGATCATGACGTACCTGGAGGCACATGACAAAATAGGCCAAAGCCAGCATGGTTTCCTGAAAGGAAAATCCTGCTTGACTAACCTACTGCAATTTTTTGAGGAAATTACAAGCAGGGTAGACAAAGGAGATATAGTAGACTTGGTGGACTTGGATTTTCAGAAGGCCTTTGGAAAGGTGCCATACATGAGGCTGCTTAGCAAGATAAGAGCCCATGGAATTACAGGGAAGTTACTAGCATGGGTGGAACATTGGCTGATTGGCAGAGAGTGGGAATAAAGGGATCTTATTCTGGCTGGCTGCCAGTTACCAGTGGAGTTCCACAGGGGTCGATGCTAGGACCGCTGCATTTTACGATGTATGTCAATGATTTGGACTATGGGATTAACGGATCTGTGGCTAAACTTGCACTGACACAGCCTTCTGAATGGGTGCAGGGTTGAGTGACTTTCATGGCATCATCTTGACACCCCTGGAAAAGGTCTCTGAGACTCTAAAACAAAGCCCACAAAATCAATTTCAAAACAACAGATATCTCCATGGTACCCCTCAAAGAGTCGATGAGAAGTTTGTTTTATCAGCAAAGTACAAGGAAGACAGTGTTTCCAAAATAGAAGACGAGGTTCACAGTGCATGCAAATGTTACATGATGTTGCTAGCTTTATCAACACAGCTGGATGTACTGTGAGCAAATGTTTAGGTTAAAAGGTGTGCTACCACTCAAGCAACCACACCACCTGCTTAAAGCACGCTTACACTGAGGTGATTCAACTTCTTCAAAACTAGGTATCATCGTCCCCTACTGGCCTCTGTCATGAGACAGTGAAGCATACTGAGGTCAATGAATAAATAGCTCTTATACAACGGTGTTTAAATAACAGCAAAATGTTGTAAATATCTCCTTTCCCAGCCCCGAAGAAGAGGTGTTTTAAAATAGTATCACCACGGTCACCTTGACAACCAGACACAGTGGCGTTCTAGCCCCATTCTAAAGCTGCAGTTGCGGTTGTAGTTACAGTAGGAGGAAAGTTTCAGTGAAGTTACTGAATTGTTTGACATTTTCCACATCATCGTTCTTTGAAATTTAGGTGGTGGAACGCTCTGGGCAGATATGGCTCCCTGCTTCTCCCTCTTCTTGCATCTTTTTTACTACCTCATACCCCTGCTCATTTTCTCAGTCACACTGCCTTCTAAAGGAGATACACACTCACTTCACAGTGAGCCAGAATATAGCAGGTCAAACAGCTTCTATGGGGGCAAAAGATACAAATGGACATTTCAGTCAAAACCCTGCAACAGGACTGAATGGTACAGGGATCAGACTCAAAATGAGGACTGATGTGGGGCAAGGAGAAGAAGGTGAATTAGTTTCGTGACGTGGTTGAAACCAGCCAACTCAGCACAGAATCCAGCCCAGAGAAAGGTCTTAAGTGAAAGTCTGGCCACAGTGCCTTGAAGTCGGCAGGCCAGGACACCAAAGGGTGGTGGGGCAGAGCTCAAGATTGTGATGAGGTACACACTGGAAAAAGGAGCAAGTTGGGCTTATGGTCAAGTTTGAAAACAACCAATCAGAAATACATTGCTGGCTGAGTCCAACGCAGGCAAGGGCTCAATTCAGATTGGGTGGGATTAAAAGAAATGGCAATGAGTAAATTAATTGATAAATCCGCTGAGATGAACTCTGATGAGCAACATATGAAGTTGAATTAGTAATTATTATAAAAGGATTATATAAAAGTCACAGAGTATATACTGTACTACTCACTTTCTTTTCAGCTTTATTTTGTTTTAATAAAGGAGCATTTTCAGATGATAATCATTACAATGCCCCTTGCAGAATACCGCACAAAAATAGCATGACTCCTTCACTGTAATGCACATTAGGTTTCTATCACTAGCTACTGATCTGCACAACATCAAAGGATTAGGGAAAGGATACACTTACCCAGTGTAGAGAGCCAATGCAAACCTTGGCAGCCATGAGTGGTATGCATGGATCTTTAGGTTGGAGTTTTGCACATTCTCTGAGAGCAGACACAGCCCAAGTAAACTGAAAATTAAACAAAATAATCTCAAATCATTTTTTTAATCCTTGGTAACATTCAGAATCTATTTTGACATAGTTCAAAACGGAACATTAATAAATCCATTCCAAAAAAACTACAGAATATTAAATTCAGCACCTTTAACCCCGAAGGCAAAGTAATGCTTGTACAAAGAATGACATTTGTCACAATGCATATTAGTAAGTATCAAATAATATTGAGTCGACAAAGGAACTAAAGGAAACAAATTATTTAGTCTATAATTAGATGCATCCTTTTATTCTACTCTCTTTTTTCTTTAATTTTCCTTCCAGCCCCCAATGGGGATGAGTCATACTAGCATACTTTTCCGCAAGTAATCGCAGTTCTTTGGTGCACTTTGTCCAAGTTACTACCCCTTATGTTTGACTCTACATAGTTGACTTTGGTATATTATACAATAATGGGTCAGAGGCAGATTGAGGGAAATGGGAACATAAATATCCCAGACATGCTTATCTGCCCCACCCCCTCACCATCCTCATCTGATAACACACAAAAGATCAAATACATAGAAATGTATGACCATCAGGGATAGGATCCCTGGACTACTTTCCTGTTCAAATCAGTCTTTCCCATTTTGTGGCCCAGGACTACAACAGATGATTAACTGGCTACAAACCAGAAATCTATATTCAACCAGAATAATGAACTGGAATCATCGATGTTATATGAGAAACTAAAATAATGGTTAATATCCTTCTGTTGAATTGTCTAAACTTTGATGGTAAACTCTTCAAATGAAATAGCATAACAATTATCTTACACAGTAATTTTCCAGAGATGTACTAATTACTCAGCAAAATGCATCGGGAATTGGGTTAACCTCTGTGACTTCAATAATTATTGCTAATGACATCATCTGATCAGCCAACTAGGCATTCCTCCAGTTGAACTAAACACTAAATTGCTATGACTTATCCTACATGTGATTCATTTGAATTGTAAGTTACTGGCTTTGTAAGGAAATAGAAATGACTGTTTCAAAGCTGGTTCACAAACAACATCATTACAGCAGTGCTCTAGTCAAAATATTCCAAAAAAGATAAGGAGTAATGATAGACAGAAATGAGAGGCTGTTAGCATTTAATTACAATATGCTAAAATGGTTTGACTTCTTTTAAAGAGGTAATGACGACATCCAAAATGAAAACACACATTTAGAGTGGATATGTTCTTCCTATTTCAAGAACATTTGATTGAAGTAGAATTAACACATATAAATATTAACCTTCAAAAAGTGCTTTATAGTAAAAACGAGGAAAGTAAATAATCCTACTCATCAAGGTTCCAGTTTAGCTAGAAAGACCAATGGTGGCTTGATGACCAACACTGGTCCTCTTTCCACTGTAGTTCTTGTTAGAGCAGTGAGTAATATAGTAGCATATTCAACTTCCGCAGAAAAGTTCACTGCTGTTTCTTCTCTATTTTCACTCAGTTGTGCTATCAATCTATAGGTGTGTCATCAAGTTCAACTGCTCCTGAAAGACATGGTGGAAGGAGCATCGTAAGTGCTCCTCTCTACATTCTCATCCAATATCCTCATGCACTTCCAACCATTATCAGTCTGTGAAAGGTGAAAATCCAATGCCTATCTAGCACACTCATCCAAGATAGCCCTGTTTCGTGTCCTGTCATTTCCTTATACAAAGTCACAAGCTCCCTCTAAACTCTCCTAAGTCTTCATTTGGCTTCACTGGGGCATGAGAGCACAGAGCCAACTCTAGCAAGGTCTGCCAGACCTTAGAAGGCAAATCCCTGGTGGCAAATGAACAGCAGATATTGCATATGCAGGAAATCTGAAACTAAAACAGAATGTGTTAGAAATACTCAGAAGATCAGGCAGCAACGATGAAGACATAAACAGAGTTACTATTTCAGGTCAAAGACTCTTGGTCTAATAAAGGGTTTCTGACCTAAAACATTAACTCTGCTTTGCTTTCGGCAAATGCTGCCTGAACTGCCAAGAGTTTCAAGAGCTTTCAATCATTACTTCTGATTTGCAGCATCTGTAATTATTTATTTCTTAATTTTCATTTACTAAGGAACTTAAATGGTACTGACAAAAGTGTGGTAAGTTGGGTTGGGCCAGTGGTGTCATAGCAACAAATGCTCTTTCGAAGAGTCAGTTCGGCACACTGAGCCTAACATGGGCTGCTTCTGTGCTTTAAACTTCAATGATTCTAAGAAGCAGGAAGCAGATAAGTGTAGGCACAAGGAATCAGATGCTATGTTATGAATAAATAAATTTCTTGTTATGATGTAGAATGCACAGCCTGAAAAGGGTAGTAGAAGGAAATTCAACAACAAGAATATTGAATGTATTACTCTCTATTTCACTAACACTATATTGTGTTTCCACTTGGACACCACCTCCTATGAGCAAGATACTCATCTGACATCCTGCAGGTTTTCAAATATTCAAAATATATCACATCTTTTGGCCAAAAGTTAAATTAACATTGATGCAAAGTAGACTGTTCCGATTTAGGTTATACTTCTTGCTTGCCCACCACCTCCCTCTGGTTCTCTTCCTCCTTCCCTTTCTCATATTGCCTCCTGCTCTGTCCCATTGGATTCCTTCTTCTTCAGCCCTTTACCTCTTTCAACTCACCCACCCACGTTCCTTGTCATCTGCCCTCCCCTCTCACCTACCAGCTTGTACTCCTTTCCTCCCCCCTCCCATCTTCTTATCCTTGCTTCTGCCCTCTTCCTTTCCAGTCCTGATAAAAGATTTCAGCCTGAAATGTTGACTGTTTATTCCTCTCCATAGATGCTGCTGGACTTGCTAAGTTCCTCCAGCATTTTGAGTGTTGCTCAAGATTTCCATCATCTGCAGAATCTCTTGTGTTTATGTGGGTTATCTGACCACATTTTGTTTCTAATGGCTCAAAACAAAATCAAGGCAAATCTGGGACTACACCAGAATTCTGGGCACCCTTTCCTTGCGCAACAACACAACCTTCAAGTGCCCGAAAAAAAGATCATAAATTTATGGAAGTCACTAAGAAAATTAATGGAGAGAAGAGGAGAAATCTCATAATTCAGAAGACAGTTATGACATGATGTTCTGAGTGAAAGCAGTACCTATAATAGGTTTTAGAAGAGTAGGTAAATATTTGAAAAAGTAGAATTTAAACAGGTTAGGGAATTGGACATGAGGGAATGGCATTATGTAGATAGCTGTTCCAAAAGTAGGAATCACAACAATACCCTCTTTACTGTCAAATTCTACAAACAGGGTGGTTTGTGATTTATTAATGAATGTCCAGAATGTAATTTCTTAGAATTTCTGTTCTTTACCTGTTGACAAATTTTCAGAAACAACTTATCGACCTGAAGCTGCTGAGAAGACCCAAGATGCTTCTTAACCTACTACACTGTTAACATCACTAATTTGGTAGCAAGTCAAGACAAAAATTAGGTCATCACTGAGGAAGCATTTTTAGTTCATTCCCTTAGCTGCTTGTTAATGTAGGAAGATGTTATTTTAGAACCCATGTTCACCAGAGGGAAATAATATGATCATTTTGGAAAAAGTGTTTAAAAACATTGTCATGACTGTAATTAGCAGAATTGTAATATAAAGGATCTCAGCATGGTAATAATATTCCAGTTTACTGCATCACACATATAACTGCGTCAATTAATTAAAGACTGCAAGTTTCAGTGCGTTATTTTGGACCATTTAGAATCAGAATCAGGTTTAATACCACTGGCATGTGTCGAGAAATCTGTTAACTTAGTGGCAGCAGTACAAAGAAGTACATGATAAATACAGAAAAAAATAAATAAATGAATTACAGTAAGTATATACATATGTTAAACCAGTGGTCCCCAACCTCCAGGCCGCGGACCAATACCGGGCCACGGCCCGGAGGTTGGGGACCACTGTATTAAATAGTTAAATTCAAAGAAGTACTGCAAAAACAGAAAAAATAAAAAAGTGAGGTAGTGTTCATAGATTTAATGTACATTTAGAAATAGGATGGCAGCAGGGAAGAAGGTGTTCCTGAATTGCTGAGTGTGTCCCTTCAGGCTTCTGTACCTCCTTCCTGATGGTAACAATAGAAGAGGGAAAGTCCTGGGTGATGGGGGACTTTCTAAGGCACTGCTTCTTGAAGGCGACTATGGAGGCAACTTCCCCTGATGGAGTGACTAATTTTACAACCTCCTGTTCGGTCTTGTGTAGTAGCAATCCCCCTTGCCCCCAATACAGAGAGTGATGCAGTCTGTCAGAATGCCCTCCCTGTGCATCAGTAGAAGTTTTCAAGTGATTTAGGTGACAAACCAAATCTCCTCAAACTCCTAATGAAATATAACCACTGACTTGCCTTCTTTATAGCTGCATTGATATGTTGGGACTAGGTTAGATTCTCAGAGATCTTGAACCTTAGGAACTTGACTTCTAATCCCTTTATGAGGATTGGTTCATGATCCCCTGTCTTACACTTCCTGAAGTCCACAATCCACAATCAGCTCTTTGGTTGGTGACACCATTCAACTCGCTGGTATATCTCGCTCCTGTATGCCCTCTCATCTCCACCTGAGATTCTACCAACAGTGGTTGTATCTTCAGCAAACTCATAGATGACATTTGAGCTATACCCAGCCACGTTGTCATGGGTATAGAGAGAGTAGAGCTAAGCACAGGTCCATGAGGTGCGCCGGTGTTGATTGTCAGCGAGGAGGAGATATTATTACCAATATGCACAGATAGTGGTCTTTGGGTTAGGAAGTCAAGTTTCCAATTGCAGAGGGGAGTACAAAGGCCCAGGTCCTGTAGCTTATCAATCAGGACTGTGGGAATGCTAGTGTTAAATGCTGAGCTACAGTCAACGAACAGCATTCTGACATAATAAAGATATCTATAAATAGTGATCATTTATTTTTATGGCTAATCAAATCTAACCCATAGTCACATCTACATGAAACGCTGTTGTAGAAAAGCAGCATCCATCATCAAAGATCCTCACCATCCAGGCCATGCTCTTTTCACACTGCTGTCATCAGGTGGAAGGTCCAAGTGTCTCAGGACTTGCACCCACCAGGCTCAAGAACCTCAAACATCAGGCTCTTGAACAAAAAGGGATCATTACACTCATCTAACGAGATGTTCCCACAACCTATGATCTCACTTTCTTTACCTTGTTATTTCATCTTTCATTAGTGATTCAGCTTGTTAGGGAAAGTGAAGCAGTGATAGTCAGGAAATACAGGGAGGTAACCACCCCAAGGCTACAGCAGACAGATAAATGGGTGACTGTCACGAGAGGGAAGGGAGAATGTCAGATAGTGGAGAGTAACCCTGTGGACATCAACCTCAATAATAAGTAACACTCTTTTTTGAGTACTGTTGGGGGGGGAGGGGAATCTACATGGAGGCAGCAACAGTGGCTGTGCCTCTGGCACTGAGTAGAAACATAGAAAACATAGAGCACAAAACAGGCCCTTCGGCCCACAAAGCTGTGTCGAACGTGTCCCTACCTTAGAACTACCTAGACTTTGCCCATAGCCTTCTATTTTTCTAAGCTCCATGAAGCCATCCAGCAGTCACTTAAAAGACCCCATCGTTTCCGCCTCCACCACCGCCGTCGGCAGCCCATTCCACGCACTCACCACTCCCTGAGTAAAAAACTTACCCCTGACATCTCCTCTGTACCTGCTTCCAAGCACCTTAAAACTATGCCCTCTCATGCTAGTCATTTCAGCCCTGGGAAAAAGCCTTGGACTATCCACATGATCAATGCCTCTCATTATCTTGTACACCTCTATCAGGTCACCTCTCATCCTCCGTCGCTCCAAGGAAAAAAGGCCGAGTTCACTCAAACTATTCTCATAAGGGATGCTCCCCAATCCTTGTAAATCTCCTCTGCACCCTTTCTATGGTTTCCACGCCCTTCCTGTAATAAGGCAACCAGAACTGAGCACAGTACTCCAAGTGAGGTCTGACCAGGGTCCTATATAGCTGCAACATTACCTCTCGGCTCTTAAGCTCAATTCCACGGTTGATGAAGGCCAATGCATTGTATGCCTTCTTAACCACAGATTCCACCTGCGTAGCAGCATTCAGTGTCCTATGGACTCGGACTCCAAGATCCCTCTGATCCTCCACACTGCCAAGAGTCTTGCCATTAATCCTATATTCTGCCATCATAATTGACCTACCAAAATGAACAATCTCACACTTATCTGGGTTGAACTCCATCTGCCACTTCTCAGCCCAGTTTTGCATCCTATCAATGTCCCGTTGTAACCTCTGACAGCCCTCCACACTATCTACAACACCAATTTTTGTGTCATCAGCAAATTTACTAACCCATTCCTCCACTTCCTCATCCAGGTCATTTATAAAAATCACAAAGAGTAGGGGTGTCAGAACAGATCCCTGAAGCACACCACTGGTCACTGGCCTCCATGAAGAATGTGACCCATCTACAATCACTCTTTCCTTCTGTGGGCAAGCCAGTTCTGGACTCACAAAGCAATATCCCCTTGGATCCCATGCCTCCTTACTTTCTCAATGAGCCTGGCATGGGGTACCTTATCAAATGCCTTGCTAAAATCCATGCACACTATATCTACGGCTCTACCTTCATCAATGTGTTTAGTCACATCCTCAAAAAATTCAATCAGGCTCATAAGGCAGAACCTGCCTTTAACAAAACCATGCTGACTATTCCTAATCATATTATGCATCTCCAAATGTTCATAAATCCTGCCTCTCAGGATCTTCTCCATCAACTTACCAACCACTGAGGTAAGACTCACTGGCCTATAATTTCCTGGGCTATCCCTTCTCCCTTTCTTGAATAAGAGAACAACATCCGCAACCCTCCAATCCTCTGGAACTTCTTCTGTCCTCATTGATGATGCAAAGATCATTGCCAGAGGCTCAGCAACCTCCTCCCTCGCTTCCCACAGTAGCCCAGCCGGTCCCGGTGACTTATAACTTGATGCTTTCCAAAAGCTCCAGCACATCCTCTTTCTTAATATTTACATTCTCAAGCTTTTTAGTCCACTGAAAGTCATCCCTACAATCACCAAGATCCTTTTCCATAGTGAATACTGAAGCAATGTATTAAGTACCTCCGCTATTTCCTCCGGTTCCATACACACTTTTCCACTGTCACACTGGAGGCAGTGATCATAATATGATTGAATTCATATTGCAATTTAAAAGGGAGAAGCACAAGTCAGATGTATCAGTATCACAATGGAATAAAGGGAGGAGACAGGAGCTTGCCCTGGTGGACTGGAAGACAATACTGGCGGGGATGATGGCAGAGCAGAGATGGCTGAGGTTTCTGGGGACAGTTCACAAGGTGCAGCATAAATATGTCCCACAGAAGTAGAAATTCTCAAATAGCAGGGTTTGGCAACCGTGGCTGACAAAGGAAGTTAAGAACTGCATAAAATCCAAGGAAAGGGCATATAAGGTAGCAAAAGTGAGTGGGACCTTGGATGATTGGGAAGCTTTTAAAATCCCACAAAAGGCAACTAAAAAAGCCATAAGAAGGGAAAAGATGAAAAATGAGGGCAGACTAGCCAATAATATGCAGCAGGATACCCAATTTTTTTTTGTTATATAAAGAATAAAAGGGAGGTGATATTGGACCACTGGGAAATGATGCTGGTGAGGTAGTAATAAAGGACAAGGAAATGGCAGATGAACTTAATGGGTATTTCGTAATTATCTTCACTGTAGAAGACACTAGCAGTGTGCCAGAAGTCCGTGAGTGCCATTGCTACTACAAAGGAAAAAGTGCTAAGCAAACTCAAAGGTGGTAAGCCACACACATCAAAGTTGCTGGTGAACGCAGCAGGCCAGGCAGCATCTCTAGGAAGAGGTACAGTCGACGTTTCGGGCTGAGACCCTTCGTCAGTACTAACTGAAAGAAGAGCTAGTAAGAGATTGGTGTTAAAATGGACGCCTCCTGGACCAGATGGACTACATCCCAGTGTCCTGACGGGGGTCACTGAAGAGACAGCAGATGCATTGCTCTTGATCTTTCAAGCATCACTTGATCCTGACATGGTCCTGGAAGACCTGAACATTGTAAATGTTACTGTACTCTTTAAGAAGGGAAGAAGGCAAAAGAAAGGAAATTATAGACAAAAAATAATCTGCAGATGCTGTAAAAGATCAAAGCAACACTTTCAGTACGCTGCATGAACTCAGCAGATCGGGCAGCATCAGTCAGAAACGATGAGTCGACGTTTTGGGCCGGAACCCTTCATCAGGACTGAAGAATGAAAGATGGGGAAGGATTTGAAGAATGCTTGTAGCGTCAGTTGAAAGACCAGTAATTTGAAAGACAAAGTGGTGGGGGAGGGGAAGCATTGACATCATAGCCCTGAAAACAATGGGCAGTAGAAGAAGGAGGTGGAACCATGAGGGAGCTGGAGGAGGGAGCAGAGTGAAATAGGGATAGAGAAAGGGAGGGGGAGGGAATTACCGGAAGTTGGAGAATTCTATGTTCATACCAGGGGCTGGAGACTACCTAGACGGTATATGAGGTGTTGCTCCTCCAACCTGAGTTTAGCCTCATCATGGCAGTAGAGGAGGCTATGTATGGACATATCTGAATGGGAATGGGAAGCAGAGTTGAAGTGGGTGGCTACCGGGAGATCCTATCTGTTGTGGCAGATGGAGTGGAGGTGCTCGACAAAGCGGTCCCCTAATCTGCGTCGGGTTTCACCGATGTAGGGGAGGCCGCACCAGGAGCACCGGATGCAATAGATGACCCCAACAGACTCAGAAGGAAATTATAGGCCAGTCAGCCCAAACTCAATGATTGGGAAGGTACTGGAGTCTATTATTAAGGATGAGGTTTCTGGATACCTGGAGACTAACGACAAAGTAAGTCAAAGTCAACATGGTTTCTATAAAGAGAAATCTTGCCTGACAAATCTGTTAACAGTTCTTCGAGGAAATAACAGGCATGGTGGACAAAGGAGAGGCAGTGTATGTTATTTACTTGGAGTTTCAGAAGGCATTTGATAAGGTGCCACACATGAGGCTGCTTAACAAGATAAAATCCTATGGTGTTACAAGAAAGATATTGGCATGGATAGCGGAATGGCTGACAGCCAGGAGGCAGCAAGTGGGGGAAAAAAGGGCCTTTTCTGGTTGGCTGCCTGCGTCTACTGGTGTTGCTCAAGGGTCAGTATTGGGACCACTGCTTTTCACATTGTTTATCGGTGATTTAGATATTGGAATTGATGGTTTTATGGCAAAGTTAGTGGCGATAGGTGGAGGGGTAGGTAGCGCTGAGGAAGCAATGTGATTGCAGTAGAGCTTAGAAAAATTGGAAGAATGGGCAAAAAGGTGGCAGATGGAAAACAGTGTTGGGAAATGTATGATAATGCATTTTGGTAAAAGGAACAATAATGCAGACTAGTTATCTAAATGGGGAAAAGGTTCAAACATTAAAGCTGCAGAGGGATTTAGGAGTCCTCGTGCAAGACTCCCAGAAGATTAATTTACAAGTTGAGTTTGTGGTAAAGAAGCCAAATGCAATACAAGCATTTATTTCACGGGGAATAGAATATAAAAGCAAGGAGATAATGCTGAGCCTTTATAAGACACTAGTCAGGCCGCATTTGGAGCTTTGTCAACAGTTTTGGGCCCCATAACTCAGAAAGTATGTGTTGTCATTGGAGAGAGTCCAGAGGAGGTTCACAAAGATGATTTTGGGAATGAAGGGGTTAACATGTGAGGAGCGTTTGGCATCTTTGGGCCTGTACTCACTGGAATTTAGAAGAATGCGTGGGGATCTCATTGAAACCTACCAAATGTTGAAAGGACTAGATAGGGTGAATGTGGAGAGGATGTTTCCAGTAGAGGGCGTATCTAGAACTAGAAAGATGCCTCAAAATTGAGGGGTGACTCTTTAGAACAGAGGTAAGGAGGTTTAACCACAGAGCAGAAAATCTGTAGAATGCTCTGCCACTGACTGCGGTGGAGCCCAAGCCCGTGCGTATATTTAAGGCGGAAGTTGACTGTTTCCTGATCAGTCAGGGCATCAAAGGATAGGGTGAGAAGGCAGATGTATGGTGTTGAGTGGGATCCGGGATCAGCCATGAGGAATGGCAGAGCAGACTCAATGGGCTCAATGGCCTAATTCTGCTCCTACGTCTCATGGTATTCTGGTCTTATTGCTATTATTTATATTTGCATTTGCAGAGTTTATTGCCTTCTATGCTTTACGTGATCTTTCAATGATCCTGTTACAGTTACTGTTCTATAGATTTGATGAAAATGCCTGCAGGATTAAAAGAATCTCAGTTTTGTATGTGGTGACATAATGTATATGTATTCTGATAATAAAATTAACCTTGAACTTTGGTCTGTTAGAAAGCAATTGGAATTACTCCGTAAGAAGAAATCTTTTCACTATCATCTATTTAGACAAAATCGACTTCGTGTTGACAAAAGAGACAGCGGATGCTGGAATCTAGAACAGTAAAAATCAAAGTTAGAAAAACTCAGTAGGTTAAGCAGCATTTGTGGAAGCAAAAGTACATGTTCAAAGTTTCAGACTGTCAACCTGAATCAGGACTATACATCAACCTTGTGGTGCTTCAAAAGCATATTAGAATCCAATAGATAAGTCATATAAATTGGTCGTATAAGTCATATAATATAAGTTATATATTGGTAAATTGGTTTATTATTGTCACATGTACTGAGGTAATTAAAATTTTTGTTTTGTATGCCATTCATACAGATCTATTTCATTCCAACAGTACGAGGGAAGTACAGTGCAGGCAGACAATAAGGTATAGAGTAGGGAACCATCTATGGTCTTTTAACAGTGGGATAGAAGGTGTCCTTGATCGTGGTGGTAGGTATTTTCAGGTTTTGTATCTTCTGCCTGATGACAGGATGGAGAAGAGAGGATATCCAGGACAAGAGGGGTCTTTGATTATGTTGGCAGCTTTATCGAGGTAGCAAGAAGTATAGACGGAATACATAGCATGGAGGCTGGTTTCCTAGATGCGCTGAGCTGTATCTACAACTATCTATAATTTTTTTGCAGTCTTGGGAAAAGCATTTGCCATACCAAGCCGAGATGCATCCGGATAGGACTCTTTCTATGGTGCATCGTTAAAAGTTGGTGAGGGTCTAAGATGCCAAATTTCTTTAGCCTCTTCAGGAAGTCAAACAATTAGTGCACTTTCTTGGCAATGGTTGGTCCAGGGCAGCCTATTAGTGATGTCCACTCCTTGGATCTCGAAGCTTTCAATCCACTCAATCTCAGCACCATTGATGAAAACAAATGCAATGTTCCTTGGTACAACTTTGGAAATAGTAGTACAGTAATGCTACAATTTCTATTGTCTGCAATAATTGTTTTTATTGCATGACAGGAATATTGGAAGTAACCAATCATCTATTACTTCCAATTTCTCCTCAGCTGAAGGCACTGGCCGTTGCCAGGCTAACAGATGTTTAAAGATAAAGATTTTCATTTGATTGCTCACATTCAGTCCACTTGTGAATGAGACTACACAGTACATTGGTAAATTATTCAGCACTGTTCCAGGAGATTCTTCTAATTTCTTTCAACTTTAAACAGTCCCTTCTTGCTCTTCCCATCATTATCACCTCTTTCCTTTCCTCTCCCCTCTACAATCTTTCAAATTAGAATACTTCTTTCCCTTACTTCCATTTATCTCTATTTTTGCTTACCCCTTCCAAAATCGTATGTTTAATATTTCACTTTCTTAATACTTCCACCCTTTTACATTGCCGGTCTTTAATCCTGAAAATGTGATTGCATGACACCAAAGCTATTTTGCAATTCAATCAGAAAGAACTAGAAAATTAAAGCTATAAAAAGCCTTGTGACATCTTTGAAAATGACTGAAGTGACTTCCGTGAAACAGTAATTCATATCACCAGAGCTGTCCGACAATCGATAATTCTCCCTTCTTTCTTTTAAATGCTTTAAGATTGCAGAAGATTGATTGCTATCCTAGTGCATGGTACCAAAAGAATGATAATTTCTTTGCCTTCTCCTTCATCCATTATAGGATACAGGCATTCAATTAATAACAGAAAAAAATATTGAAAGAATAGATCTTATCAAATTCCAAAGCAGCTAGTATTCTTGTTGTAAATGAACACCCTTTACAGTTTAGGGCAACACACACAAAATGCTGGAGGAACTCAGTGAGTCAGGTGCATCTATGGAAAAGGGTAAACAGTTAACATTTCGGGCTGAGACCCTTCTTCAAGACTGGGAAGGAAGAAAGAAGTGCAAGGTGGCAGGTGATAGGTGAAACCAGGAGAAGGGTTGTGAAGTAAAGAGCTCGGAAGCTGATTGGTGAAAGATAAAGAGATGGAGAAGGGGGAATCTGATAGGAGAGGACAGAAGACCATGGAAGAAAGGGAAGGGAGTGGAGCACCAGAGGGAGGTGATGGGTAGGTAAGGAAATAAGGTGAGCGAGGGAAACAGAAATGGGAAATGGTGAAAGAAAAGGGGTGCAATTAGCGGAAGTTGGAGAAATTGATGTCCATGCTATCAGGTTGGAGGCTACCCAGCCAGACGGAATACAAGGTTACTTCTCCAACCTGAGTGTGGCTTCTTTGCGGCAGTAGAGAATGCCGCAGATTGACATGTCAGAATGGGAATGAGAAGTGGAATTAAATGGGTGGCTACAGGGAGACCTTGTTTTTTCTACAGAGCTTAGGGACAATTTTGCAAAATTTGTACTTTGATTCATTAAAATCGACAAATGGTTCCAAGTCACCACATTTACCATTTCCCACTTCAAAGTAAAATGCACATCTCCTTTATTTAGTACATCAAGTAAAGCTTTTGGTCCAGCCAAGTGTATTGCATGAAATAGGTATAGGAAAATTTCCTATCTATTGTTTTTAATAACATGTTAACAAACTCCAGTGGTTGAAAAAATATTTCCGAAAGGAAGCTGAGAGGAGAGAGTGGGGGTGGGAGGGCGAGAGATCATACACAACTTTTGCCATTAGTTGCAGAAAAGCTAGAACTTTTTCACACCTCTGTGTGTTTACATATGAGGCCAACAATTCAGTTTATTCCTATAATTTTGAATGAATTATCGATCATTGATTTTGAATGCCAAAGTTGCGCAATGCCCAAAACAAAATCCCTCATTGCTTAGCAGGTACACATGCATCAGTAGTGGAGGCTGCTAGATAATGTTCAAAAGCCTAATCATCAAGTGCATACAGCTTCCCAGATGCACTAAGGGGCATAAATGTCACATTATAACTTCCACATTCTAGTGGCATTATTGTACAAGTAATCAACAGACTGCAATTCAGATAAAGATTGCTTATATTCTGATGTTAATGAATACCACAAAAGGGGGATAAGCTTGGTGAGAGAGGACAGAGAACACATCACATTTTCACTTTTTAAGTCGGCATTCACCGAATGTGTCAGGAAATTTTTAGCAAATGTTTTACCGACTGCTGGCTGGGATGCAGGACTAATACATGAAGGGAGGTTGGGTTGATTAGGCTTAAATTTACTGCAGTTTAGAAGAATGGCATTGTCTCAGAGAAAGTCATAACATTCTAACAGGACTAAACAGTCTAAATGCGGAAAGGATCATCTCAAACCTACCAGGGAGAAGGCAATTCTGGATTTAGTGTTGTGTAATGAACCAGATTTGATACGGGAACTTGAGGTAAAGGAGCCATTAGGAGGTAGTGACCATAATATGGTAAGTTTTAAACTACACTTCGAGGGAGAGAAGGGAAAATCGGAAGAGTCAGTATTGCAGTTGAACAAAGGGGACTATGGACACATGAGTGAGGAGCTGGCCAAAGTTGACTGGAAAGATACCCTAGCAGGGATGACAGTGGAACAACAATGGCAGGTATTTCTGGGAATAATACAGAAGGTGCAGGATCAGTTCATTCCAAAGAGGAAGAAAGACTCTAAAGGGAGTAAGGGGCGACCGTGGCTGACAAGGGAAGTCAAGGATAGTATAAAAATAAAAGAGAAGTATAACATAGCAAAGATGAGCAGAAAGCCAGAGGATTGGGAAACTTTTAAAGAGCAACAGAGGATAACTAAAAAGGCAATACGGAAAGATAAGATACGAAGGCAAGCTAGCCAAGAATATAAAGGAGGATAGTAAAAGCTTCTTTAGGTATGTGAAGAGGAAAAAATTAGTTAAGACCAAAGCTGGGCCCTTGAAGACAGAAACAGGTGAATTTATTATGGGGAACAAGGAAATTGCAGGCGAGTTGAACAGGTACTTTGGATCTGTCTTCACTAGGGAAGACACAAATAATTTCCCAGATGTAATAGTGGCTGGAGGACCTAGGGTAACGGAGGAACTGAAGGAAATTCACATTAGGCAGAAAATGGTGTTGGATAGACTGATGGGACTAAAGGCTGATAAATCCCCAGGGCCTGATGGTCTACACTCCAGGGTACTTAAGGAGGTGGCTCTAGAAATCGTGGACGCATTGGTAATTATTTTCCAATTTTTTATATAGATTCAGGATCAGTTCCTGAGGGATTGGACACGCTAGAGGCAGGAAACATGTTCCCAATGTTGGGGGAGTTCAGAACCACAGACCACAATTTGAGAATAAGGGGAAGGCCATTCAGAA
This sequence comes from Mobula birostris, assembly GCF_030028105.1. Taxonomy (NCBI): domain Eukaryota; kingdom Metazoa; phylum Chordata; class Chondrichthyes; order Myliobatiformes; family Myliobatidae; genus Mobula; species Mobula birostris. The sequence goes on from NC_092377.1 coordinate 32,134,953, forward strand.
CGGAGTTGAGGAAAAACTTTTTCACCCAGAGAGTTGTGGATCTGTGGAATGCTCTGTCTCAGAAGGCAGTGGAGGCCAATTCTCTGGATTTCTTCAAGAAAGAGTTAGATAGAGCTCTTAATGATAGCGGAGTCAAGGGATATGGGGAGAAGGCAGGGAAAGGGTACTGATTGTGGATGATCAGCCATGATCACAGTGAATGGCGGTGCTGGCTCGAAGGGCCGAATGGCCTACTCCTGCACCTATTGTCTATAATAGCTAGTGCTCTGTCTCAGGATATTTTGATTCAACGTCAGGAGAATTTCTTTCACCTGGAGTATGGTGAACCTGTAGAATTCTGTACTACAGAAAGCAGTGGAGGTCAAAACGTTACATATAATCAGAAAGGAGGTAGATATATTCCTCAATGCTCTCTGTAAAGGATCAAGGGAAATGAGGAGGAGGAGGAATAGGTACGGAAGTACACTGATCTTACAGAAGTAGGCCATAAACAAAGGAATATATGGCCTACTTTTCTTCCTATGTGCAATGTTTATTCATTTCTACAACAAACTTATATGCAGCAGTTGGCCATATAGCCCCTTCTGTCTGCTACACTATTCACTGTTTTCCTTTGTGTACCTTCTTCTGTTAACCCCATATCCTTCTATGGTCAGAAAGTATTTTTGTGACTGTGACCTCCTGGCTAGGGAAATGTTCATCTCAACATTCACCTATAAGAACTCTGTGTTTCTGAAATGTCTTCCTTCTTCCTTATCCATTGGTTTTATGGAGGAACATCTCTCATGTCCTCTACCATTCCTAAACTTCCAGCTCCCTGGTTCCAACTTTTAGCCTCAATCAAGAAAGTCTTTGGCTTCACCACTTTCCTCCTGAACAAAGTCCTGACTAGTTCCCCTCAACTAACACTCTCAACTGCCTATCCTTACCCAACAACTTCTCTTTTGAAGATCAAAGATTGGGCCATGGGCATTTGAATGGGCTCTTTCTATGCCTAACTTCATTGACTAAGAGGAATAATCCCCATTCCAAATATTTGACACCTTACCCACCCCCCCATTCATTCTCCGCTACACCCGTGACTACATCAGTGCTGCATCCTGCATTCACATGGAACATGATTTCCTAAACGTCTGCCACTAACTTCTATCCTGCCCTCAATTTAATCTGGACTATCTGAAATGTCTGACACTTCTCTTATATTTCTGGATCTTTCTCTGTGAGAAGACAGACTTACTGCTGAAATGAATATAAATTCCACCAACTCACAAGCTACCTTGGCTTTGTCCTTTCCTAGCCCGCATCCTGATAGGAATGCATCCACTCTCAATTTTTCTGCCTCTGGCTGATCCTTTATCAACATAGATTTGGTGCACATGCAGGTCGATGGGATTAGGCAGAATAATAGTTTTGGGCCTGTTTCTTTGTTGTAGTGTCTATGACTCTAAGGCCTTTTTGTCCCAGGGCTTTGGAAGTGCTCTCCTTCCTGATACATGACCACCCCTCTACCATAGTTGACAGAGCCCTCACACACATTTCCTCCATTCCCTGTATGCTTAATCTCATCTTCCTACTCTTCACAGACAGAACTGCAATTCAGATGTCTTAGTCTTCATCTTTCACCTCATGCCTCACCATTTTCACCAACTCCAACTTGATCTCACCACCAGTCACATATTCTCCCACCCTCACCCTTGCTGATTTCTACAGAAACCACTCTCTTCATAACACACCCTGGTAGGTGGATCTGTCCTCACGAATCCCTCCCTTTCACTTGGCAGCTTCCCTGCTGAGCTCTTCCAGTATTCTGCTTTTTTGTTCCAGGTTCCAGCTTATGTGGTCTCTTTTGTCTACAACTACGCATATTTCATTCCTTGCAGATCTGTTCTCAGCTCCTCACCTCCCACCCGGATCAAGGACAGGGTTCGACTCATCCTTCCCTTCCACTCCACCAGTGTCATTTCCATCACCACAAAACTCATCTTCCTCTCCCTGTTCAGTATTTCAAAGATACCTTTTCAACCTTAAGGTCCGAGATTCATTTTCCATCTACATCAAGGGTTCCCAACCTTATTTATGCCAGGGACCAATATCATTAAGCAAGGGGTGTGTGGGCCCCAGGTTGGGAACCCCTGGTCTACATTAACACCCACTGGCTTTCTCATGCAATCTCTCATGTAATCTCAAAACAATTAAGACCTGCCCTTTTAATGACTTCCCTTCCTAAAAGTCAGACACCCAAACTCCTCTTCTTGGTGAATCAGTGATTCACTTGCTTAATCATATACAGAACACCTCCATTCAATTCTCAGTGATGATACTCAGCTTCCAGCTGCATTTCAGGTTAATTCTCCACCTTACTCCCACGCTGATCTATGTACTTGACCTCATAGACTTTTTCAATAAGGCTTAATGAAAATTGCAAGTACAGCATTTCAACTCTAAATGCATAACAACCTTCAAGACCCAAAATTTTAGATAACCTGCCTTTCCAGTTTGTACCAGAACTTGCCAGCTCTGATAATTGATTATCAACCTGTAAAGTTAATTCATTTTTTCTCTCCACAAGGGACTCCTGACCCATGTTCTCTTTCAATTTAGATTTCCAGCAACTGCAGTTTTGTTATCACTCCAATTTTTTTCCTCCTCTCCCCAGTTTCTTTCCATTTAGATCTCTTCTAGACAGATCAACTGTGATCAACAAGCTATCACTGTACCCTCTCAGTCAAGTCACCATCACTCTGTGGCACAATTCAGTCTTTTCTTGTCTCCACCTGTCGTAGACGTTTTCTTTGTTCTCTCTTTCCCTTTCTCCACAACTGAAACCTGTTTGATTTCTAACATTCCTCAGTCCCAATGAAAGGCCATCAACCTCAAACTGTCATGCTGCTGGACATGCAGAATATTGGCAATACATAGATTTTATGGAAGTGTAGAAATATATAGGCTCAGATGGGCTACGTGGTCATGATTAACCTAACCATTTTAAACTTGTGATTAGGGAAATATAAGATAGGAAATTATATGGCATCTCATCACTAGTACTATGTAGCAGCTGATTACTAAAAAGTACTTTCTCATCCATGCTGTGTTGCAGTTAATACATAATTAAAACTACAGTACACTAAACAATTAAATCTGTGTACAGATCATTGTGTGAACTCAACACCACATTAGAGTAGCTTGTATTATTTGTATGTTAAAGCTACAGCGTTACATAGCAGTAATACATCTTGTAAATACTGTAAAGACAATTTATTAACACAACCTCAGTTCATTTCAAAACACTGTACAGCTAAATAAGTACTTTTGGAAAGTACTTATTAACTATTCAAATGTAGAATACTAAAACATCTGTTGATAATTAATGCATACCAATAAAAAGGGAGAATTTACAAATAATGCTCTCAGTAATTTGATTCATTAAATTAGGCATCAAATGTGCAATGCTACTCCTATACATAAATTGCTTTGATTTAGAATACATTTTTAGAAGTTAAAATAACTTGGCATTTTAAGTCAGTTTTTCGTGGGTTTGAGGAAAGTAATCCATTTTAAGAGTTATTACAACAATTCGATTCATTTCCAACTTACTGCCAATATGCAAATTGCATGTGTAAACATGGCAAAGATTGAGAGACAGAGAAAGGTGGAAAAGAATAAATATAGTTTAATTAAAGGCTTGTTCTTTAACTGCAGACACACACAAAAGATAACAAGAATCATTCAGAAACAAATTTATGAAAAACTTCAAAATTACATTTACACAAATCAACATGAAGACAGGTATAAATGGCAGCTACTATGCAGTTAGAAATCTTACCTTCCCACTAGCCACCAGTGAAAGTGCCAACTGATACCACAGGTGGAATTCATCAAATGCAAACTTCATTGCTCGTTCTAAACACTGAGGAAAGAAACATTTTAACATGAGGTTTGTGCTTGACAGATCAGAAAAAGCATATTGATAAGAATACCACACTCTCCACTTGACTATTACATATCACAGCTTAGAACACTGTTCACACACAGTGTCTGCTGCTCTGATAACGGTTTGGTTTACTTCAACAGTCCACAGCTCATTCTTTGTTTTACATTATAATCATGCCATCTGCTGGGCAGTTTCCTGAACTTGCAAATTAAATGCTAGATTAGGAAATAATGACTGCATAACTGGAATTAGGCTAAAGTTCCATTAAACCAGTCTAGAGAAATCCAAGCCATAAAATCATCCTTAGTAACATTTTCAAGAGTGAAATAAATTACATACGTGCCATGATCATCATGGCAACTGCTTTGCCCAAGAACACAAGAAACTGCAGAAAGTTGCAGACACAGCTTAGCACATCAGAGAAACCAGCCTCCCCTCCATGTGTCTGTGCTTCTTGCTGTCTCAGTAAAGAAGCCAGCACAATCAAAAATCCTTTGGACATTCTCCCTTTTCTCCTCTCCCATCGGGCAGAAGATACAAAAGTCTGAAAGCATATACCACCAGCCCCAATGACAGCTTCTGCCCTGCGATTATAAGATTATTGAATGGTTCCCTACTACGACATGGTGAATTCCAGACTTCAAAATCTACCTTGTCATGGTCTTACACTTTATTGTTTACCTGCACCATAGTCTCTCGGTAGCTGTTGCACTTTATGCTGCATTATGTTATTTCCGTACCTTGTACTACCTTGATGTACTGTGCAATGAATTGATCCTTATGAAGAATATGCAAGACAAGTTTTTCACTGTACCTCAGTACATATGACAATAATAAACCAATTCCCATTGCAATCCCTACCTAAATCTGCATGTGGCTGCCAAAAGAAGCAGATAAAGAGCCGATCATACAGGTAAAAATGTTTCCCATGGTTTACTGTATTTGCTCATACACACACATTTCCCCAAGACAAAGTATTGACTGCTTAACCAAACCATACTGTAATAACCGCACACTACACTACTCACCAAGAACCAATCTTTACCATGCGACCCACAATCACCTCATGGCCCATATGCTGAAGGAATATCATCTGGAAATTTAACCCTGCTTTAGCTGACAGTTTTTCTTAATCTAGCAATCACACTCATTAGCATGAGAATCATAAAAAATAAATATATTTCATATTAGGTCCATGGGATATTCTTTAACAGTAACAAACTGTTTTAAAGCAATCCAAAGTACTTGGATTTGAACTTTCTTCCCAATGGTTATATCAACTTGAGGATAATTAACAGAACTGTATCTGGCACTGTCCTGCAACCTCACGGACATATTTAGGTTGAGTGTCTGAGGCACAGTATTGGAGCAGAGTGAAAGTATCAATAAAATTATATTTCATTGCACTGCCATCCAGCATGGCAATGAATCCAAAAGCAAGCAACTTCACAGAACCCATGAAGTTACAGACAAATTGTCTCGGCTAGTGACGCTCATCTGAACTCTTAGCCGACTATAATGTCTGAAATTGAGAATGTAAATTGGCACCCCTACATTAATAATTACAGGCATAGCTTAAGCAATTTTCTGTATTTAATATTAAAAAACTGAGATGATGATGTATATAAAATATATAACGCAATTTATTGCTGAAGTTTAAAATATGACTACCCAGTATTACTTACCAGGTAACATGCAAATAGTTAGATTTAAACGTGGCAATTCTCTCTGATTTGAAACAGTGTATTTTCTCCCACAGGCAGTGATAGTCATAGAATACTACAGCATAGAAACAGGGCCATCTGCCCACCTAGTCCATGCCGAACCATTAATCTGACTAGTCTCGATGGCCTGCACCAGGGTCATAGCCCTCCAAACCTCTCCCATTCCTATACCTATCCAAATTTCTCTTAAATGTTGAAATCACACCCTTACCCAAAACTTGCTTGCAGCTTGTTCCCCACTCCCACCACCTTCTGATTAAAGTACCCCCTCATGTTCGCCTTAAACATTTCACCTTTCACCTTTCACCCTTAACCAATGACCTCTAGTTGTCAACTCACACAACCTCCGTGCATCTATCTTCTTCTTCATGTGCCTTGCATGTTATACGCTTGGGCGATCATGGCTCTCCATATCGAACGATCCCTCGCAGCGTCAGTGATATCTCGCACACTTAGATCTGTTAGTTTTTTCATGGTGTCCATATATTTTCTTCTTTGCCCTCCTCTTCCGCATTTCCCAGGCATTCGGTCTTGTAATGTAAGGCATTCTATTTCTTCCTTTCTGATGACATGGCCCAGGAATTTAAGTTTCCTCTCATTTAATGTTCTCATTAAAGATCTTTTTGTATGGGCACTTTGGAGTACTGTCTCATTAGTTACCCTATTTCTATATGATATTTTCAGCATTCTTCTAAGAAACCATATTTCTGTTGCTTCTAAGTTTCTTTGGCATTCTGGTGTTATAGTCCATGTTTCGGAAGCATACAGCAAGATTGACCAGATGTAACATTTTAGTAGCCTTGTTGTAATAGAAATGTGTCTGTTGGTAAAAATGGGTTTCATTTTATGGAAGTTGGTTTTGGCAATGGCAATTCTTCTTTTTATTTCTACTTTACTTCTAGCATCTTGTGATATAAAGCTACCAAGGTAATTAAAGCTGGTCTTTTGTTCAATCTCTTGGTTACCGATGTACAATTGGCAGTTGGGAGTATCCTGCTGTTTTGATATCACCATACATTTGTGTTTTTTTTACAGTTGATGGATAGACCAAAATTTGCACTTGTTTGTACTGCTTTGTCTAGGAGGATTTGTAGGTCTTCTGCAGCACTTGCTACTAGGGTGGTATCCTCTGCGTATCTTATATTGTTGATGTTAACACCTCCAATTTTTATCCCATCTAGGTCTTCTATTTCTCTGAGAATTATTTCACTATAGGTATTAAACAATTCAGGTGAGGAAACGCATCCCTGTCTAACTCCTCTTTGAATTTTAGCCCAACTGCTTATATTATCATCAATTTTTACCGCCACCGTTTGATTCCAATATAAATTTTGAAGCAGTTGTTGGTCCCTTCCGTCAATGTTTAGTTTAGCAAGAACTTGAATTAATTTTTCATGTTGCACTTTGTCAAATGCTTTAGTGAAATCAATAAAACACAAAAAGACATCATTTTGATATTCAATTGCCCTTTCTGAAAGCATTCGTAGTTTGAAAATTGCGTTCCTAGTTTCTCTATCCTCAATAAACCTATATTGCAGTTTAAAAAGTTTCTGACCTTAACTTGTTTTTAATTGGACTCAGAACAATTCTGAACAAAATCTTTATTATGTGACTCATAAGACTGATTGTTCTATAATTTTCGCAGTCAATACTTCCAGGAATTTTTGGCAGAGTTATAAATACTGATTTCAAGAGATTGTCAGGCAATACACCAGACTCATATATGCCATTAAATAGTTCAAAAAGAATATCTATGCCCAGATCTTCTAGGGCTTGTATCATTTCCGCTGAAATTTCATCAGGTCCAGTGGCTTTACCATGTTTCATGCTTTTCACTGCTTTAGTTATTTCTTCCTTGGTAATAGGTGGGCCAGAATTAGGGTGTTTAATATCTGGGGGTTTCCCTCTATTAGCTTCAAAAAGATGCTCTATATACTGAATCTACCTCTCACATACTTTATCTGGATCTGTTAGTATGGATCCCTCTGCTGATCTTATGCATCCTGTAGAGGAGGTTTTCTTAATTCCAGTAATTTCCTTAATTTTCTTGTGCATTTCTTTGCTGTTGTTAATATGGCCTTCTACTTCATTGCATTTTTGAGTCAGCTATTCTTCCTTTGCAATATTGCACAATTGTCTGATTTGTCTGTCTAGCTCTCTGTATTGCACTTCATTATTCTTCACTAACCTTGGGGTGTATGGGGTGGTTGGTCCTGACTAAATATCCAGGAAATGCCAATAGCAATTATATAGCTTCTACCACCCAAGACAACTCTGCCTTCACATAGGGCTAAGGTCCCGGTGCAGCCTGTCTCACTGAAGGAGCTCTGTCTATGGTGAATGCTTGGCGCCAGATAAATAACCAGACCAACAGGGGCGGTGCTAAGGTGGTGCTAGCTGGTGCTATAGTCCCAGCAGAAATTGCAATAGCACCAGCAAGAAATTAACTGAAACTTCACAAACAAATTGCAGCTGCTTTGCTTTCTCTTTATAGTTTTGAATACAGCTTGTTTCTCCAGTTGATCTAGTGAAACAATGCCCCCAATTACCATAGCATCCACACAGCAATAAAGTTATAAACTCTGTCAGATCCACTCTACACTTCTGTTTACTTGTTCGTTGTCAACGTCTTGCCGTTGCTGTCCTCAGATCAGTTAAGTTGATCTAAGATCACTTCAGGTGGTGATGTCATTCACTCTCACTCATGCGGGAGATTGATAGTATACATACATTGTGAAGGATCCAGGTGCAGATCCATGGTCTTGTGAGACTAACGGATGCCCCACACACACACACATATTGTGCTTTTACAAGCTAGTATGGGCCTGGAATGTGCAGTATTTTGGCCGGCGTGAAAAATGGATCGATTCTTTAGTGAGAAAACGACCTCATCCAGAGGAATCAGTGGTGTCTCAGCCTGAGCCTGTCTTAATTGAAAGTGACATGCAGAAAGAAGTAAGTGGGGATGAGGACGACAGCAGTTCATCGAAGGAATGTGAGGGCGAAGTAGAGGAACAAGAAATAGAGCGGGATTCAGAACAGAACGTGGATGAAGCTGCTCTTAGTGCTAGTGGGAATACTGTTAGCGATGTTAGCCAGCAGCCTGAGGAAGGACCCGGTCGGTCAGCATTGAAAAAGTACCCTTTGCTGCTCGCAACAGTTTGGCAATCAGCAAAGGAGTTTTATTTGTGGCTGGTTTGACTGACTGGAATATTCGATCACGAAAGATACTATGTTCTGCTTCGCACGCAGGCGTTTCCTGTGTGGAGGACATAGTTTCCATTCTGAGTCTACCTTCACTGTCACCGGTTACCACAACTGGCAGAAAGCTACAACAGCTTTCAAAACCCACCATGTAAGTGCAGCTCATAAGTTTGCTATGGAGGCATGGGCGAATTCAGATTGAGAAAACAAGACGGTTCAAGATTGGGAAATATGCTTGACAAAGGACATGCAAAGATTGTCCAAGAAAATCATGAGTATATGACAGCAGTGGTTGAGTCTCTAGCAAGGAGAGACAGTGAATGGCACAGTGGAATTTCTCGCTCTAATGAGACCCTACCGCGATGCACTTATAGGTTTATACAAACTAATCTGCATATCACTGACTGTACCTGTGACATCTGCCTCATGCAAACAGAGTTTCTCTTGCCTCAGACGCCTCAAAAACTACCTAAGAAATAGCAGCGGTGATGCTCGGAACAGCAACTTGGCCGTGTTGGCCATAAACAGCCGGAGGACCAACGCACTTGACATCCGGAAAATCACTGATGCTTTCGCCACCAATCACAACAACAGACGGATTGTGCTTCTCTGAAAATATCAATGGTGAGTGCAGTTGATATTTTTTTTAAATTTGGGCCAAGACTAATGCTGATTATTATTACTATTTTGTGGTGGATACCCCATAGTCCTTATGTTTCCTGCAAATCCTAAACTATTACATTTACTGCTATTAAGCCTACTGGTTTTGCTTAGACTTCCAACCTGTGATTCTGTTGATTTTTGTTTTAAATTCAGTAGCCGAATTAATTGAGGTATTGCATGGTCAGAGTACGATTTGTCCAACTCCTGGTAAAGCCTTGCATCTGTTGTTTGCCTTATTTGGCTTTAATAACGGTGTATCTTTTGGCATTGTCTGTCTATGTAATGTGAATAGCAGTGGACATTGTGGGTTAGTGTTGTGTTTTTCAGTTGAAAAGCACGCATTTGACGCTGATTCAGGGATTGGTGTGTGATTCACGTTGTGCGCTGTGGGTCGGATGCTCTGTTGGTTTGTTTGTTTATGCTCTGTGTAGCCTGGGTTGCCTCCAATGCTGTTGACACTGTCACAGTTCACTTCTATATTATATTTATCAGTTGCTGTTGCTTGTGAATCAACAGAGGCATTTATAGTAGGCACATAATGCTTGAAACTGACTTTTGAACGCCACGCGTCTGGCCTTGCGAATACATATTACCATAGGGTACATCTCTCAGCACCATCACTGAATAATTCAGCACCACTGTAGCACCAGCAAGAAAAAATCTCTGGCGCCGTCACTACAGACCAATGGTGGTGGTGTCACCTAAAATCACTGAAGTCTCCGGCAGCAGGGAGATGGATTCCAAGCTTTGGTGGAGGATTGTCTTTGTACAACAACAGCAAAGGTTGGGCGACGTCTAGTGTATGATTCCCAATTGGGAACACCAGTAGAGGTCAAATGCTCGAGTTAGACGAGCACTGCGGCAACAGAAGGCAACAGCAAACTACTGTTGAAATTTCTGCCTAGTCAATCATGGAAAGAAACAAAAGAAGGAAACCAGACAACAGCGTGAGTGGGGTTGATTCTAATCAACAGAACAACACCTCGCTCGGTAGGGGTAGTCATGTGCTACAGGTGACACCAGACCATCATCCAGAGACTGTAAGCAATAGGGAAAGGCTAAGGGTAGCAACATGGAACATCCGTATACTTTACCAGAAAGGAAAGTTGGACAACACATTAAATGAAATGAACAGTTTGGAAGTTGATATCTTAGGCCTGTCAGAAATTAGATGGACGAACAGTGGCAAATTCACTAAGGATAGTTCTCTGATAATGTATTCTGGAGGCCAACAGCATATGTATGGAGTTGGAATTATTTTAAACAAATAAGTATCAAAATGTCTTATGGGATTTTGGGCAATATTCGACCAGCTGCTTTTAGTTAAATTAAGGAGTAACCCTTTTAACATTAGCATAATCCAAGCCTATGTGCCAACAAATGATGCGGATGAAGAGGATATCAACAAGTTTTATGAAGATCACGACAGTGCTTATGAGCAATGTAAATCTCAGGATACAAAATTAGTCATGGGAGATTTTAACTCCAAAGTTAGACAGGAAAGGGTTAATAACATCATAGGACCTTTTGGATTAGGGGAGAAAAATGAAAATGGAGAAAGGTTTACTGATTGGTGTGTCAGAAACAACCAAGTGATCACCAATACTTGGTATAAAAACCATCCACATAGATTGTGTACTTGGATTAGCCCTGGAGATTGAACAAGGAATCAAATCGATTTCATTACCATCAATGAACGCTTTAGAAATAATATCACAAATTCTAAAGCCCACCCAGGAACAGATTGTGGTTCAGATCACCATCCAGTAATAGCTACCATCAAAACAAAATTAAAGAAACTGAAACATGGAAAAAAGAGAAAGTAGTGTATGTTGGGAGAACTTAAAAATGATAGCATACTTAAGCAACAATTCATAACAGCTGTAGAAGAACACCTCAATGAAAACGAAACAACATCTATTTGGGACAGATTTAAATATGCTATACAGCAATCAGCAGAGGAGATAATCCCAGTACAAGAAATCCAACACACCAAAAAGGGGTGGATAACCAAAGAAATTCTAGATCTGATGGAACAAAGAAGATTTGTAAAGAATAATGAAGTGTATCTATTCCATTCATAATTCTGTACACTGCTATCAAATCTTCCCTCTATTTTCTACACCCCAGGGAATATTCAACCTTTCCTATAATTCAGGTTCTCAAGACCTGGCATCATCATTATAAATTTATTTTGCACTCTTTCAAACTTCTTTACAGCTTTTCAGTAGATGGGTGACCAAAACTGCACACAGTACCCCAAATCAGACCTCAACAAAGTCTTAATAAATTTCAACATAACCTCACACCTCCTGTACTCTATACACTGATCTATGAAGGCCAATGAGCCTACAGTTTTCTTTACAACCCTATCTAGCTGTGATGCCACTCTCAAGGAATTATTGATCTGTATTCCCAGGACCTTCTGTTCTACCACCCCCTCAGTGCCTTACCATTCACTGTACAAGACCTACCACTTATCTGCATTAAATTCCACATGCCATTTTTCAGCTCATTTTTCCAGCTGGTTCAAATCCCAGGCAAATTTACAGGTCCAGTTTACCACATTATCATCCAGATTGTTGGTACAGATGGCAAACAACAAAGGACCCAATACTGATCCCTGTGGCACACCGCTAGTCACAGGCCTCCAGAGAAGCAACCATCTACTACCATTCTCTGGCTTCTCCCGTGAAGTTAATGTCTAATACAATTTGCTACCACATCTTGAATGCCAAGTAAACCTACTTGACCAGCCTCCCATGAGTGGCCTTTTATTGGCCTGTACTCTCTGGAATTTAGAAGAATGCTGGTAGGGCAGGGGGGAATCTCATTAAAGCCTACTGAATGTTGAAAGGACTAGATAAGATGGAGGTGGAGAGGATGTTTCCTATGGTGGGGGTATCCAGAACTAGAGAGCACAGCCTCAAAATTGAGGGACAACCTTTTAGAAAAGAAATAAGGAGTATTTTTTTTTAGCTAGTGAATAGTTAAACTGTAGAATGCTCTGCCATAGACTGTGGTAGAGGCCAAGTCCGTGGGTATATTTAAAGTTGAAGTAGATAGTTTCCTGATTGGTCAGGACATCAAAGGATATGGCAAGAAGGCAGATGCATGGGGTTGAGTGGGATCCAGGATCAGCCATGATGGAACAGCGGAGCAGACTCGATGGGATGAATGATCTAATTCTGCTCCTGTGTCTTATGGCCTTGCTGAAGTCCATGTAGACAACATCCACTGCCTAGCCTTCATCAACTTTCCCAGTAACTTCCTCGAAGATATCCATAAGATTGCTTAGACATGATTTACCACACACGAAGCCATGCTCTCTATCCCTAATTAATCCCTGTCTATCCAAATACTTACATATCTGGTCCCTTAGAATACCCTCCAATAATTTTCCCACTACCGATGTCCGGCTCATCTATAATTTCCTGGCATCGTCTTAACTCCTTTCTTAAACAATGGAACAACATTAGCTATCCGTCAATCTTCCAGCACCTCACCAGTGGCCAAGGATATTTTAAATATCTCTGCTAAGGCCTCTGCAATTTCTGCACTTGCCTCTCACAGGGTCCGAAAGGAACACCTTTTCTGATCCTGGGGATTTATCCACTCCAATTCATTTCAAGACAGCAAACACCTCCTCCTCTATAATCTGTATAGAGTCCATGACATTGATGCTGCTTTGCCTCACTCCCAGAGACTCTATGTGTACCTCCGTAGTAAATACAGATGCAAAAAATCCATTTACGGGCTTTGCCATCTCTTTTGGCTCCACACATAGATTACCACTTTGATCTTCCAAAGGACAAGTTTTGTCTATTGCTATTCTTTTGCTCTTGGTATATCTGTAGAAGCCCTTGGGACGTTCCTTCACCTTGTTTACTAGAGCAACCACATGCCTTCTTTTAGCCTTCCAGATTTCTTTCCAAAGTGTTCTTTTGCATTTCTTATACTCAAGTACCTCATTTGTACCTACGTGCCCATCATTGCCGTGCACCTCCTTTTCCTTAACCAGGGCCTCGAAAACCAAGGTTCCTAAACCCGTTATCCTTGCCTTTTATTCTGACAGAAACATAAAAAGTGTTCTCTCAAAATTTACTTTTGAAGACCTCCCACTTCCAAGTATACCTTTGCCAGAAAATAAGCTATTCCAACCCATACTTGCCAGATCCACTCTGATACCATCAAAATTGGCCTTTCTCCAATTCAGAAACTCAACATGAGGACCAGATCTATAATCCTCCATAATTATCTTGGAACTAATGTCATTATGATCACTAAATACAAAGTGTTCCCCTACACAAACTTCTGTCACCTGCCCTGTCTCATTCACTAATCGGAGATCTAGTATCGCACTTTTGCTAGTTGAGGCTTCGACTAGTGAAGTTCTAATGCAGAAACCTTACCCGAACACATCTGACAAGCTCTATCCCATCGAGTCCATTTACAGTATTGGAGTCCTAGTCAATATTTGGAAAGTTAAGATCACCTACTATCACAACCTTACGTTTCATGCAACAGTCTGCGACCTCTCTACAAATTTGCTCCTCTAAATCCCTCAGACTGTTGGATAGTCTATAATATAACTCCATTAACATGTTCATACCCATCTCATTCCTTATTTCCACCCTCACTAGGCACACTCTCCACTTCGTCCTGACTGTGCACTGCTGTGACATTTTCCCTGACTAGTAATGACACCCCTCTCCCTTTAAGTCCCTCCCGCTCTATCATGTCTAAAACAGAATTGGAAAGAGTGATCATAGTATGATTGAATTTCGCATTCAGATGGAGGATGAAATAGATCAAAAACTAGTGTATTATGCTTGAACAAGGGAGACAACAACAGAATGAGGGAGGAGTTGACTAATGTGGATTGGGAGCACAGGCTATTTGGTGGGACAGTTGAGGGACAGTGGAATACTTTCAAAGAGATTTTTCACAGTGCTCAACAAAAGTATATTCCAGACAAAAGTAAGGACAGTAAGTGTGGAGAGAGCCAGCCTTCGATAACTAAGGAAATAAGAGATAGTATCAAACTAAAAGCTCATGTGTACAAAGCTGCAAAGAGTAGTGGGTGACTGGAGGACTGGGAAAACTTTAAAAAGCAACAGAGAATAACTAAACAAGAAATAAGGAACGGGAAAATAGAGTATGAAAGTAAATTAGCACAAAATATAAAAACAGATAGCAAAAGCTTTTATAAATATATAAAGCAGAAGAGGGTGGCTAAAGTCAACGTAGGTCCCTTGGAAGACGAGAAAGGAAAATTGATATTAGGTGATAAGGAAATGGCTAAGGCATTGAATGACTATTTTGTGTCAGTCTCCACAGTGGAGAACACGTCTAATATGCCAAAGGAGAATGTTATGGACGAAATGGGAGGTGAGGAGGACCTCGATAAAATCACTGTCGCTAAAGAGATAGTGATGAGCAAACTAGAGGACCTGAAGATAGCTAATTCCCCTGGTCCTGATGGGATGCATCCCAGGGTGCTGAAGGAATTGGCGGAGGTTATAGTTGACATGTTGGTAATCATTTATCCAAACTCTCTAGACTCTGGGCAGGTCCCAGCGGATTGGAAGACAGCAAATGTAACGCCACTTTTTAAAAAAGGATATAGGCAAAAGACAGGCAACTATAGGCCAGTTACCTGAACATATGTAGTCGGGAAAATGCTTGAAGCTGTCATTAAGGAAGAAGTAGCAAAACATTTAGAAAGGAGTGGTTCCATTAGACAGACGCAGCATGGATTCAGAAAGGGCAGATCCTGTTTGACAAACTTACTGGAGTTCTTTGAGGACATAATGAGTGCAGTGGATAGAAGGGAACAGGTGGATGTCGTATACTTGGATTTCCAGAAGGCATTCGATAAGGTGCCACACAAGAGACTTATAAATAAGATATGGATGCATGGAGTTGGAGGAAGTGTATTGGCACGGACAGTGGATTGGTTAACCAATAGAAGGCAGAGAGTTGGTATAAACGAGTGTTTCTCCGGTTGGCGGTCTGTGGTGAGTGGGGTGTCGCAGGGGTTGGTGCTGGGCCTGCAGCTGTTTACCAATTACGCTGATGATTTGGAAGAGGGGACTGAGTGTAGCGTAGCAAAATTTGCTGATAACACTAAACTGAGTGGAAAAGCAAATTATACAGAGGATGTGGAGAGTCTGCAGTGGGATATAGATAGGTTGTGAGTGGGCCAAGTTCTGGCAGATGGAATACGTTGGTAAGTGTGAGATCATCGACTTTGGAAGGAATAATATAAGAGCAGGTGAAAGATTGCAGCATGCTATTGTGCTGAGGGACTTGGGAGTGCTTGTTCATGAATCGCAAAAAGTTAGCTTGCAGGTACAACAGGTTATTAAAAAGGCAAACGGAATGTTGGCCTTCATTGCTAGAGGGATTGAATTGAAGAGCAGGGAGGTCATGCTGCAACTATACAGGACACTGGTGAGGCCGCACCTGGAGTACTGTGTGCAGTTCAGGTCTCCAAACTTGAGGAAGGATATACTGGCTTTGGAGGCAGTGCAAAGGAGGTTCACCAGGTTGATTCCAGGGATGAGGGGGTTAACCTATGAGGAGAGATTGAGTCGCCTGGGACTATACTCTCTGGAGTTCAGAAGAATGAGAGGGGATCTTATAGAAACACACAAAATTTTGAAAGGGATAGATAAGATAGAAGTAGGAAAGTTGTTTCCATTGGAGGGTGAGACTAGAACTAGGGGACATTGCCTCAAGATTCTAGACACTAGAATACTACAGCACAGTACAGGTGCTTCGGCCCTCAACATTGTGCCGACCCATATATTCCTTTAAAAAAAGTACTAAACCCACACTACCCCGTAATCCTCTGTTCTTCTTTCATCCCTGTGCCTGTCCAAGAGGCTCTTCAATACCCCTAAGGTTTTAGCCTCCACCACCATCCCTAGCAAGTCATTCCAGGTCATTTATAAAAATCACAAAGAGCAGGGGTCCCAGGACAGATCCTTGCGGCACTCCACTAGTCACCGACCTCCAGGCAGAATACTTTCCTTCCATTACTACCCTCTGCTTTCTTCCTTTAAGCCAATTTTTTATCCAACCAGCCAACGTTCCACTGATCCCATGCCTCATGACTTTCTGGATGAGTCTCTCGTGGGGGACCTTGTCAAATGCCTTGCTAAGACCCATGTAGACCACATCTACCGCCCCACCCTCATCAATTTCTTTTGTTACCTCTTCAAAAAACTCAATTAGGCTCATGAGGCACGACCTTCCCTTCACAAAGCCATGTTGACTATCCTTGAGTAGAATGTACTTCTCCAAGTGTTCGTAGATCCTATTCTTAAGAATCCTTTCCAATCATTTGCAAACCACCGACGTAAGGCTCACTGGTCTATAGTTCCCAGGATTCTCCCTATTACCTTTTTCAAACAAGGGAGCTATATTTGCTATTCTCCAATCCTCCGGCACCTCCCCTGCAGCCAAAGAGGATTCAAAGATCATAGCTACTGCTCCAGCGATCTCTTCTCTTCTCTCACTTCCCACTACAACCTGGGGTATATCACGTCCGGCCCTGGGGACTTATCAATCTTGATGTTTTTAAGAAGATCCAACACTTCTTCTTCCTTAATCTCCACACTGTCCAGCACACAGGCCTGTTCTATTTCGACCACACCCAGATCAAGGTCCTTTTCACTTGTGAATACTGAAGCAAAGTATTCATTTAGGACCTCCCCAACCTCCTCCACCTCCAGGAACATGTTGCCTTCTTTATCCTTTAGCGGCTTCATTATTGTCATCCTTCTGTTCTTCACATACACACAGAATGCCTTGGGGTTCTCCTTAATCCTACATGCCAAGGTCTTCTCATACCCCCTTTGAGCTCTCCTAAGTCCTTTCTTATGCTCCTTCCTGGCTATCCTATAATTTTCATGAGCCCCACTTGCTTCCTGCTTCTTATATCTAACATATGCTGATTCAGGGGAGAAGATTTAGGATGGAGATGAGGAGAAACTGTTTTTCCCAGAGAGTGGTGAATCTGTGGAATTCTCTGCCCAGGGAAGCAGTTGAGGCTTCTTCACTAAATATATTTAAGATACAGTTAGATAGGTTTTTACATAGTAAGGGAATTAAGGGATATGGGGAAAAGGCAGGTCGATGGAGCTGAGTTTACGGGCAGATCAGCCATGATCTTATTGAATGGCGGGGCAGGCTCGATGGGCCGGATGGCCTACTCCTGCTCCTATTTCTAATGTTCTTATGTAGAACCCCGGAATATTGAGCTGCTAGTTCTACCCCTCCCAAATCCAAGTCTCACTAATGACTTAAATGTCATAATTCCAAATGCTGATCCATGCCCTAAGTTCATTCACCTTTCCTACAATATTACTTGCAATGAAATAGATGCAGCTCAGAACATTTGACCCACCATGCTCAATCTTTTGATTCATGACTCTGTATGTAAGCTTAACAACAACTTTCTCCACAACCACTCCACCATCTGTTTTGGCACTCTGGTTCCCATCCCCTGCAACTTAAATTTAAACTTAAATTTCCCGTCATGCAGCACTAGCAAACCTTCTCAATAGGATATTAGTCCTCCTCCAGTTCAGGTGCAAACTGTCCCATCTGTACAGGTCCCACCTTCTTTGGAAGAGAGCCCAATGATCCAAAGATCTGAAGCCCTCCCTCCTGCACCAACTCCTTAGCCACATGTTAAATTGTATGATCTTCCTACTTCTGGCATCACTGCCACGTGGCACAGGTAGAAATTCTGAGATCACAGTCTTGAGTTCCTGGCCTTTAACTTAGCACCCAATTCCCTGAACTCATTTTGCAAGACCTCGTCACCCCTCCTACCCATGTCACTGGTACCAACATGGACCACGACTTCTGGCTACTCACCCTCCCATTTAAGAACGCTGTGCACTCTATTCGAGCTTCCCTGACTCTGACATCCAGGAGGCAACATTCCATCTGGGAATCTTGTTCTCTTCCACAGAACTGCCTTTCTGTTCCCCATAAGCGAAATCCCTATCACTACAGTTCACCTCTTCTCCCCCTTAGGTTCTGAGCCACAGAACCAAACTCAGTGCCAGAGACCTGACCACTGTGGCTTTCCTCTGCTAGCACATTCCCTCCAACAGTATCCAAAGCTGCTGTTGAGAGAAATGGCCACAGGGATACTTGCACAGATTACCCATCCTCTTTCTCCCTCCTGATGGTCACCTAGTTACCTGTGTCCTGCATCTTGGATGCAGCTACCTCCCTTAATGTCCTGTCTGTCAACCCCTTAGCCTCCCAAATGTTCCAGAGTTCATCCAGTTCCAGCTCGAGCTCCTTAACGCGGTCTGTTAGACGCTGCAGCTGGATGCACTTCTCGCTGGTGTAGTCATCAGGGACGCTGGAGGTCTCCCTGCCTTCTCACATCCCGCAAGAGGAGGATTCCACTATCCTGCCTGGTATGCCTACTGCTCTACATGCGCAATAAGAAACTCAAAAATAAATAATGAAAACAAAATCTTCTCTAACTCTCTAATAAAGTTAGCAATTCTTTGGTGACTTCGTTACCACAGTGTGAGCATTCTGCACTTCACCTACTGTTAAGTTTACCTACTGCAGAGCAACATAATGAAACAAACCTGTTTTCACCCATTTCCAGCAGGTGTCACCAGACAGTGTCTAGGAGAATAAACCTTTCCTGATTTTCCCCTGTTTAGCTCAAATTTTGCAACCTCAGGAACAGCAGCCTAGCCATTAAGTTAAAGGAAACATGATTAGATTAGATTAGATTAGATTAGATCATGAGCAGTAATTCTACTGCTTGTAACTGAATTGGGCCCATTTCAAATAGCCTGCTTCTCTTCCAAGCGCAAACACAAGGAAATCTGCAGATGCTGGAATTTCAAGCAACACACATAAAAAATGCTGGTGAACGCAGCAGGCCAGGCAGCATCTATAGGAAGAGGTACAGACAACGTTTCGGGCCGAGACCCTTTGTCAGGACTAACTGAAAGAAGAGCTAGTAAGAGATTTGAAAGTGGGAGGGGGAGGGGGAGATCCGAAATGATAGAAGACAGGAGGAGGGGGGATGGACCTAAGAGCTGGACAGTTGATTGGCAAAAGGGATATGAGAGGATCATGGGACAAGAGACCTTGGGAGAAAGAAAGGAGGAAGGGGGAAGCCCAGAGGATGGGCAACGAGTACAGGGAGAGGGGGAGAGGGGAGAGGGGGAGAGGGGGAGAGGGGGAGAGGGGGAGAGGGGGAATTTAGAGAAGTCAATGTTCATGCCATCAGGTTGGAGGCTACCCAGACAGAATATAAGGTGTTGTTCCTCCAACCTGAGTATGGCTTCATCTTGACAGTAGAGGAGGCCGTGGATAGACATATCAGAATGAGAATGGGACGTGGAATTAAAATGGGCGGCCATTGGGAGATCCTGCTTTCTCTGGCGGACAGAGCATAGGTGTTCCGCGAAACAGTCTCCCAGCCTGCGTCGGGTCTCGCCAATATACAGAAGGCCACATCGGGAGCACCGGACGCAGTATATCACCACAGCCAACTCACAGGTGAAGTGTCGCCTCACCTGGAAGGACTGTCTGGAGCTCTGAATGGTGGTAAGGGAGGAAGTGTAAGGGCATGTGTAGCACTTGTTCCGCTTACAAGGATAAGTACCAGGAGGGAGATCGGTGGGAAGGGATGGGGGGGACGAATGGACAAGGGAATCGCGTAGGGAGCGATCCTTGCGGAAACCGGGGGGGGGGGGGGGGGGAGGGGAGGAGGAAAAGATGTGCTTCATGGTGGGATCCCGTTGGAGGTGGCGGAAGTTACGGAGAATTATATGTTGGATCTGGAGGCTGGTGGGGTGGTAGGTGAGGACAAGAGGAACCCTATTCCTAGTGGGGTGGCAGGAGGATGGAGTGAGAGCAGATATGCGTGAAATAGGAGAGATGCGTTTGAGAGCAAAGTGATGGTAGAGGAAGGGAAGCCCCACCATCTTCCAGGCATTCAGTTATGTATGATAGACAATTGACAAGTACATTTTACCATTTATCCCACATAGAATTACCTTTATGGAGTGGGCATAGTGATTAGGTTTTTTGCTGGGTTAGCAGCAAGAGTTCTGGGACTGTTTAAATTAAATTCCATTCCATCAGGAGAATCTGGCATTGGGAAATCTGGCTCTGAAATGATAACAATGAAATTACTATACTGTGATTCAAAGCCCATCTGTTTCACTAACACACAACACACACAAATTGCTTGAGGAACTCAGCAGGCAAGGCAGCATCTGTGGAAAAAAGGAGTCAACGTTTCGGGCGAGACCCTTCAGCAGGACTGGAGAATAAAAGATGAGTAGATTTTAAAGGCGGGGAGGGGACAGAGAACCACCAGGTGATAGGTGAAACCGGGAGGGGGAGGGATGAAGTACATAGCTGGGAAGTTGATTGGTGAAAGAGATACAGGGGAGCCTGTTAGGTGGGGATAGAAGGCCATGGAAGAAAGAAAAGGGGGGAGGACCAGAGGGAGGTGACGGACAGGCAAGAAGATGAGGTGAGAGAGGAAGAAGGGGATGGGGACTGGTGAAGGAGAGAGCAGGGGGGTGGGCATTACCAGAAGTGTGAGAAATCGATGTTCATGCCATCAGGTTGGAGGTACCCAGATGGAATATAAGATGTTGTTACTCCAACCTGAGTGTGGCCTCATCACTAACATCACTCTTTATCAGCTTTGGCCTCTAGGTGACCCTGTGGTTGACTTAAGGCAGCAGCAATTAAAGATGTATAATAAATGCTTCCGTTTCCAACAATGTCGTATTGTGTGAATAAACAAGCTTTTTAAAAATTCTTGATTACTATCTTGGCTCCTACCACTAAGGCATCATTGTTTGAATGTAGAACAACATCATTTTCCTGAAAACGGAAACGGAGGCTGAAACAATAACAACATAGGGAACGAAAACTTCAGTTTTTTAAAATACAGAGACATAAAAGTATTAGGAAAGGGGAATTGTAATTTACTGCAAATTTACATAACTCTATACATAGAACTGTAAGGTGAGAGCAGTAAAAATATTAACCAGCATTAAAAATATTGTCAGAAAACAGAAATAACAGCTAGAAGGAAAGACAAACTATTTCTGAATTTTATTGGAAAAAAAATCTTTAAAATTATCATATTTATGATGGATGGGTATGGTGAAAAAACTTCCAACTGGGAGTACGTTCAGAATTGGAGAATAATAATATGCTTGCTATTAACAAATCAAATAAGGCCGGTACAACCATTGCCTCTCAACGTCAGAGAAACAGTTCAATCCGATCGCATGGGTGCTGCCTGTTGGTTTTTGCACATCCACTCTGTGATTGTGTACGTTCCCTCTGGATGCTGAGGTGTCTTTTCACATTCCATAGATGTGTTGGGAGAGAGAAAAAGAATTTTAAAACTTGACAAATTTAAATGAATTAGAATGGGATGAGGTGTATAGTAATGATAACCATGGGCAGTTAGGAAGGATATCTTGTAATTTCAGTGTCATTTTATGTAATATAATTAACACAGGCTTGCAGTTGTCCTCATGTTAGAATTTAACAAATTTCTCAACAATCATTTAGCAACTTAGATAATTATCTTTTGTGCAAAAGAACAGAGCAACTATTCACATGCATAAGATGCTCTCAAAATCCTCAGAGGGCAAATGGCACATTCAGGAGATTGCTTCCTGTCAACATGTGGCTAAAAATGGATTGCTCTGAAGATGTATTACATGCTAAACAACAAATCAGCTGGGTGTCTTGCCATGGAATATCTGATTCACTGTTGCAGCTCTGAACAATAAAGCCATCAGTGACGAGCAAAACATTAAATAAAACATGAAAAACCAGGCTTGGAAAAAAAAACAAAGATCAGATTTCTGGTTACTGAAGACCATTGATAATTGAAGAAACAGTTCATGGATGTTAGTTGTCACCCGATTGCAAGGATCTCATGGCTTATCATATCTTTAAGGCCTGCTGTAGTATGTGACAGAACAGATTCAATTGAAATGGGGTATTTTATAAGCTGAAATTACTTTAGGATCTTTTCCCTATTTCTGTACACTTATTATTTCTAGATATGCTTGCACATTGTCATTGATAGCTACAGAAGAGTCACAAAAAGAAAAGAAAATTATTTTAAAATGGTGAGTTAAATTATCCTTCTGCTTCTTGCTGATTGTAAAGGGTTCACAAAATGGGTCTCCATCATTTCAATCTACAGTTTGTTGAGTAGCCATCCATGACAACAATTTATAGTGCTAAATTGTAATCTTCTCGGCTAGGTTTTGATTGAAAGGTGGATCATTTCTTTTACATTACAATAAAATGGTTGCTTGGATTTTACATAAACTACCTATCAAGCTTGCATCTTCAAAAACCTTCATAATCTTACAGTAATAGCACAGAATAATTTAACTTCACTAAGCCCACACATGTACCACAACATTCAATTGACTAAAATTAAATTAACTAACAAGTATAATAATGGGATAAGAAAATTAATAAAGGCAGGGCTGCAAATGTTGCTTATATAGACTTTAATGAAGCCATTTGACAAGGTCCTGCATGGTCAGCTGATCCAGAAAGTTAAGATATATGGGGTCCAAGACAGGTTTGCTCATTCAATCCAAAATTGAATTAGTGATAGGAAGCAGAGGGAATGAGAGATGGATTTATTCCTGATTGCTAGTCTGTAACTAATGATGTGCTACAGGTTTTGAAGGTGGTACACTTGCTGTTTGCAATTATGTACATACACACATATTAAGTTTGTGGAACTCACTGCTAGAGGAGATGGTGGCATCAGATACAATCATTTACAATCACTGCATTCAGGAGATGTTTAAAAGGCACTTGAACAGACGAGGCACAGAAGGATATCATTCTAATACAAGCAAAAGAAATTGGGCAAAAAGACTGGCTCGGACATTGAGATGGGCCCTTTGTCTCAACATGTCCAAGCCAAACTTTTTGCCCATCTACACCAGTCTCATTTGCTTTATTAGAATTGTTGTACAATTCTGTGACTCTAATATTTGCCTCGCACAAAATTAACTCTTACTCAGACTAAAAAATGATACTCTGGCAAGTTTGAGGATGCACATCATTGAGATAAGATGCTCTTTCAAAGTGAATAATCTTTCTTTTTTCTTCATTCTGCACATCACTGAATCACATCAAAGTGGCATGAATTTAAAAGGATGACAGGTTGTTTACACTAACCTAGCTTTTCTTTATTTACTCAAATAATATAGATGTCTTTGTCCATCCCCATTTTTCCCTAAACTGAAAGGAAGTTGCATTGACTACATGAGACAACTGTAGGCCTAAATGACAGATTTCACTCCCATTTGGATTTTTACTGACAATCCAGTAGATTTATAGTGCTCATCATGAGAATAGTTTTTTTCAATTAAATTTTTTAATTATTTGAATTCAAATTCCCCAGTTTTCACACTCATCCAGGATTCATCTTCGAATCTGGATGAGTATGCTGCAGTTGTTACCA
This sequence comes from Mobula birostris, assembly GCF_030028105.1. Taxonomy (NCBI): domain Eukaryota; kingdom Metazoa; phylum Chordata; class Chondrichthyes; order Myliobatiformes; family Myliobatidae; genus Mobula; species Mobula birostris. The sequence continues at coordinate 32,159,011 of NC_092377.1, forward strand.
ACTTCATTAAAACCTGAGCGGATGAGTGTGTGCCTACACAGACTTACTGGACATTCCCAAACCAAAAGCTGTGGATGAACCAGGAGGTACGTCACCTTCTGAAGGCTAGATCTGTGCCATTCAAGTCTGGCGACCCAGGCCTGTACCAGAAAACCAGGTATGATTTGCGGAGGGCTATTTCAAAGGTGAAGAGACAATTTCGAATGAGGTTGGAGGCAACATCGGATGCACGTCAACTCTGGCAGGGTTTGCAGGACATTACTTCCTACAAAGCAAAACCCAGTAGCGTGAATGGCAGCGATGCTTCACTACCAGATGAACTTAAGGTCTTCTATGCCCTCTTGGAAAGGGAAAACCCAACTACAGCTGTGAAAATCCCTGCTGCACCAGATGACTCTGCGATCTCCGTCTCAGAGGCCGATGTTAGACTGTCTTTAAAGACAGTGAACCCTCGCAAGGCAGAAGGTCCCGATGGAGTACCTGGTAAGGCTCTGAAAACCTGTGCCAATCAACTAGCAGGAGTATTCAAACATGAGGAAATCTGCAAATGCTGGAAATTCAAGCAACACACATCAAAGTTGCTGGTGAACGCAGCAGGCCAGGCAGCATCTCCAGGGAGAGGTGCAGTCGACGTTACAGGCCAAGACCCTTCGTCAGGACTAACTGAAGGAAGAGTGAGTAAGAGATCTGAAAGTGGGAGGGGGACTGGGAGATCCAAAATGATAGGAGAAGACAGGAGGGGGAGGGATGGAGCCAAGAGCTGGACAGGTGATTGGCAAAAGGGATATGAGAGGATCATGGGACAGGAGGCCTAGGGAGAAAGAAAAGCGGGGCGGGTGGGGGGAATCATGGCATGAACATTGACTTCTCAAACTTCCGCTAATGACCCACCTCCCCCTCGTATTCCATCCGTTATTTATTTACTTATTATTATTATATTTTTTTTCTCTCTCTCTCTCTCTCTCCTTTTTCTCCCTCTGTCCCTCTCACTATACCCCTTATCCATCCTCTGGGTTTCCCCCCCTCCCCCTTTTCTTTCTCCCTGGGCCTCCTGATCCATGATCCTCTCGTATCCCTTTTGCCAATCACCTGTCCAGCTCTTGGCTCCATCCCTCCCCCTCCTGTCTCCTCCTATCATTTCAGATCTCCCTCCCCACCCACTTTCAAATCTCTTACTCACTCTTCTTTCAGTTAGTCCTGACGAAGGGTCTCGGCCTGAAACGTCGACTGTACCTCTTCCTACAGATGCTGCCTAGTCTGCTGTGTTCACCAGCAACTTTAAGGGGTATTCAAGGACATTTTCAACCTCTCGCTGCTACAGGTGGAAGTTCCCACTTGCTTCAAAAGGCAACAATCATAGCAGTGCCTAAGAAGAATAATGTAAGCTGCCTTAATGACTATCACCCGGTAGCACTCACATCGACAGTGATGAAATGCTTTGAGAGGTTGGTTATGACTAGATGGAACTCCTGCCTCAGCAAGGACCTGGATCCATTGCAACTAGCCTAGCGTCACAATGGGTCAACAGCAGACGCAACCTCAATGACTCTGCACACCTGGACAACACAAACACCTATATCAGAATGCTTCATCGACTATAGCTCAGCATTTAATACCATCATTCCCACAATCCTATTGAGAAGCTGCAGAACCTGGGCCTCTGTACCTCCCTCTGCAATGGGATACTCGATTTCCTAATCGGAAGACCACAATCTGTGGGGATTGGCGATAACATATCCTCCTCGCTGATGATCAACACTGATGCACTTCAGGGCTTAGCCCACTGCTCTACTCTTTATATACCCATGACTGTGTGGTTAGGCATAGCTCAATACCATCTATAAATTTGCTGATGATACAACAATTGTTGGTAGAATCTCAGGTGGCGACAAGAGGGCATACAGGAGTGAGATATGCCAACTAGTGGAATGGTGCCACAGCAACAACCTGGCACTCAACGTCAGTAAGACGAAAGAGCTGACTGTGGACTTCAGGAAGGGTAAGACGAAGGAACACATACCAATCCTCATAGAGGGATCAGAAGTGGAGAGAGTGAGCAGCTTCAAGTTCCTGGGTGTCAAGATCTCTGAGGATCTAACCTGGTCTCCCAACATATCCACGTAGTTATAAAGAAGGCAAGTCAGCGGCTATAGTTTACTAGGAGTTTGAAGAGATTTGGCATATCAACAAATACACTCAAAAACTTCTATAGTTGTACTATGAAGAGCATTCTGACAGGCTGCAACACTGTCTGTTATGGGGGAGCTACTGCACAGGACCAAAAGAATTGCAGAGGGTTGTAAATCTAGTCAGCTCCATCTTGGGCACTAGCCTACAAAGTACCCACGACATCTTTAGGGAGCGGTGTCTCAGAAAGGCAGCATCCACTATTAAGGACCTCCAGCACCCAGGGCATGCCCTTTTCTCACCGCAACCTTACTGTTAGGAGGTACAGAAGCCTGAAGGCACACACTCATCGATTCAGGAACAGCTTCTTCCCCTCTGCCATATGATTCCTAAATGGACATTGAAGCTTTGGACACTACCTCACTTTTTTTTAAACATACAGTATTTCTGTTTTTTGCATGTTCTTAATCTATTCAATATATGTATGTTGTAATTGATTTACTTATTTTTTTTCCTCTTCTATATTATGTATTGTATTGAACTGCTGTTGCTAACAAATTTCACGTCCGATGCCAGTAATAATAAACCTGATTCTGATTCCTGCTGGGGTCTGGACTCCATCTCTGAATCCATCACTTTGGCTGCTAGTCCAGTAATGTTACCATAAGTCTACACTGCCCTGTAAACAAGATTATTGATGGAAATGATGCAAACATATTTTCCAGTTATCTGTCTTGTATACTGTATGGAAAAATATCGTGAAGAAATTTAGTTTCAAGCAGTGGATACCCTGTTTTCTGAGAAACAACAAAATATTTCATATTAAACTGAATGTGTGCGTGGGAGATGGGGAGGGTGTGCTAGAAGGAGAATTTAAACATACCAAAAACAGTTCAATCCAAGCTATCCTTTCTTTCCTAACAATCAGTAGCATCGGAAATTATGTAACTTACAGTTCATCCATTTGAACTTATTAACATCTGGTGAACAGTTATTAATGAAAATTTTCAATAGCAACCCAATACCAATTACTCCACAACTTATGTTTTAACCTGATCAAATCTACACAATAATTGTGATTAAACTTGATCATCTGAGAAAACCTGCTGCAGTCATTGAGCACATTTTCAAATTAATTTTAACTACTTACTTCCGAGAGCATCTCATACTGTCCCCTTCTGCCCAAAGTAATGCTCAAGAGGTCATATAACGTGGAAGCAATCTCGAAGCTGATGCTGCGATCTTTCTTTTGGTCAGGTGCACGGCTTATTACAGCATCGCGGTTTGCCTGTAAGGATGTTCAAGAAAAAAAAAATCTATATTTTCTTAAATTAAAAGTTGACTGTATTATTTTTATTTATATTGGGAATGGTCAAGCCCTGTACTGGAGGGTGGTATTTAACCCGAGGCAAGTCTTTATAACTACGTAACTTTCCTGAAAATGGAAATGCAAGCTGAAGCAATCATAAAAAAGACAAGTAAAATAATAAAGTACTAGTAAAGGGGAACTGTAATTTTCCCGACACTGCCTGTAAGGAGTTTGTACATTCTCCCCATGTCCGCATGGGTTTCCTCCGGGTGCTCTGGTTTCCACCCGCAGTCCAAAGGCGTACCGGTTGGTAGGTTAATTGCTCATTGTAAATTGTCCTGTGATTAGACTAGAATTAAATCAGGGGATTGCTTGGTGATGCAGCTCGAAGGGCTGGAAGGGTCTATACTGTATCTTAATGAATAAAATTAATAAACTTTTGGATTGCTGAAATGAACCATTTTGTGCAATTGTTAAGTTTTGAGGGCTTGTCCAAGGTCTTCATTCAAACTGAATGGTTTGTTTATTTCACTAATTTAGCAATACCAGGTAGAGTTGGCCCTTCTGGCCTTTGGAGCGATGCCGCCCCAGCAACCCCATAACCCTGATTAACTCGAACCCAATCACAGCACAATTTACAATCACCAATTAACCTACCCAGTACATCCGAGAGGAAACCAGAGCACCCAGGGAAAACCATGGGGAGGACATACAGAGACTTCTTACAGAATGCCACCAAAGTTGAACACCGAACTCCAAATGTCCTGATCTGTAATAGCGTCGCACTAACCGCTACACCCCTGTAGCTCCATGATCTTGCTTGGTAAAACTATCAATTTGATGACCACTTTCTACTTCCAATTTACAATGGCTAATACTGACCTGCACGTGTTTGTGATGCAGGAGAACACATGAGCATCCAGTGTACACCCCCCAGAGTTCTGAAAGAGGTGGCTGAAGAGACTGTGGAGGCATTAGTAATGATCATTCAAGAATCACTAGATTCTGGAATGCTTCCAGAAGACTGGAAAATTACAAATGTCAGTCCACTCTTCCAGAAGGGAGAGAGCCAGAAGGAAGGAAACTATAGGCCAGTTAGTCTGACCTCAGTAGTTGGGAAGATGTTGGGGTCGATTATTAAGGCTGAGGACTCAGAGTACTTGGAGGCACATAATAAGATATGCCACAGTCAGCATGGTTTCCTCACGGGAAAATCTTGCCTGACAAATCTGTTGGAATTCTTTGAAGAAATAACAAGCAAGATAGACAAAAGAGAACCAGTTGATATGTACTTGGATTTTCAGAAGGCCTTTGACAAGGTGCCATGCCTATGACTGCTTAACAAGCTACAAGCCCATGGTATTACTGGAAAGATTCTACCATGGATAAAGCAATGGCTGATTGGTCAGAGGTACGGATTGGTCAGTGGAAAGGATTAGGAATAAAAGGAGCTTTTTCTGGCTGGTTGCCAGTGACTAATGGTGTTTCAGAGGGATCTGTGTTGGGACTGATTCTTTTTACGTTATATATCAATGATTTGGATGATGGAATTGATGGCTTTGTTGCAAAGTTTGCAGATGATATGAAGACGGGTGGAGGGGCAAGTAAATCTGAGGAAGTAGAGAGGCTACAGAACGGTTTAAGCAGATTAGGAGAATGGGCAAAGAAATGGCAGATGGAATACAGTGTTGGTCATGCACTTTGGTTGAAGAAATGAAAAGGTTGACTATTTTCTAAATAGAGAGAGAATACAAAAAATTGCGATGCAAAGAGACTTGGGAGTCCTAGTGCAGGATTCCCTAAATGCTAATTTGCAGGTTGAGTCTGTGGTGAGGAAGTCAAATACAATGTTAGCATTCATTTCAAAAGGACTAGAATATAAAATTAAGGATGTAATGTTGGGACCTTATAAAGCACTGGTGAGAACTCACTTGGAGTATTGTGAGCAGTTTTGAGCCCTTTATCTTAGAAATGTTGTGCTGAAACTTGGAGAGTTCAAAGGAGGTTCACAAAAATGATTCCAGGATTGAAGGGCTTGGCTTGTCATATGAAGAGCATATGATGGCTCTGGGACTGTATTCACTGGAATTCAGAAGAATGAGGGGTGACCTCATTGAAACCTATCGAATGATGAAAGGCCTTGATAGAGTGGATGTGGAGAGGGTGTTTCCTTTAGTGGGAGAGTCTAAGACCAAAGAGAAATGAGGGTGGATATAGGACCACTAGAAAATGAGGCAGGAGAAATAATGACAGGGGACAAGGCAATGGCTGATGAACTAAATAAGTATCTTTCATCAGTCTTCACTGTGGAAGACACTAGCAGTATGCCTGATGTAGTCTGTGAAAGAAGAGAAGTGGGTGCAGTTACTGTTACGAGACAGAAGGTGTTCAAAAAGCTGAAAGACCTATAGGTACATAAGTCACTTGGACCAGATGAACTGCACCCTAGGGTTCTGAAAGAGGTAGCATTAGAGATAGTGGTGGCTTTAGAAATGATCTTTCAAAAATCATTGGACCCTGGCATGGTGCCAGAGGACAAGAAAATTGCAAATTTCACTCCACTCTTTAAGAAAGGTACAACACAGCAGAAAAGAAATTACAGACCAGTTAGCCTGACCTCAGTGGTTGGGAAGATGTCGGAGTAAATTGTTAAGGATGAGGTGATGGAGTACTTGGTGATACAGGACAAGATAGTAGAAAGTCAGGCAACACACATCAAAGTTGCTGGTGAACGCAGCAGGCCAGGCAGCATCTCTAGGAAGAGATACAGTTGACGTTTCAAGCCGAGACCCTTCATCAGGACGAAGGGTCTCGGCCCGAAACGTCAACTGTACCTCTTCCTAGAGATGCTGCCTGGCCTGCTGCGTTCACCAGCAACTTTGATGTGTGTTGCTTGAATCTCCAGCATCTGCAGAATTCCTCATGTTTGCATAGTACAAAGTCAGCATGGTTTCCTTCAGGGAAAATCCTGCCTGACGAATCTGTTGGAATTCTTTGAGGAGATTACAAGTAGGATAGATAAAGGGGATGCAGTGGATGATGTATATTTGGACTTTCAGAAGGCCTTTGACAAGGTGCCGCACATGAGTCTACTTACCAAGGTAAGACCCCACGGTATTACAGGAAAGTTACTAACATGGGTAGAGCATTGGCTGATTGGTAGGAGGCAGCAAGTGGGAATAAAAGATCCTTTTCTGGTTGGCTGCCAGTGACTAGTGGTGTTCCGCAGGGGTCAGTGTTGGGACCACTTCTTTTTATGCTGTAAGTAAATGATTTATTTAGATGATGGAATAGACAGCTTTGTTGCCAAGTATGCAGATAATATGAAGATTGATGGAGGGGCAGGTTGAGGAAACAGGTAGGATGCAGGACAGACAGATTAGCAGAATGGTCAAGAAAGAGGCAAATGAAATACAATGTTGGAAAATGCGTGGTCATGCACTTTGGTAGTAGAAATAAATGTGTGGACTATTTTCTAAACGGAGAGAAAATCCAAAAATCTGAGATGCAAAGGGACTTGGGAGTCCTTGTGCAGAACACCCTAAAGGTTAACTTGCAGGTCAAGTTGGTGGTGGGGAAGGCAAATGCCATGTTAGCATTTATTTCAAGAGGTCTAGAATACAAGAGCAAGGATGTGATGCTGAGGCTTTATAAGGTATTGGTGAGGCCTCAACTTGAGTATTGTGAACAGTTTTGGGCCCCTCAGCTTCGCTGGCATTGGAGAGGGTCCACAGGAGGTTCACAAGGATAATTCCAGGAATGAAAGAGTCATCATACGAGGAACATTTGATGGCTCTGGGTCTATCCTTACTGGAATTCAGAAGGATGAGGGGCAATTTCATTGAAACCTTTCGAATGTTGAAAGGCCTAGATAGAGTAGATGTGGAAAAGATGTTTCCCATGGTGGAAGAGTCTGGGACAAGAAGCACAGCCTCAGGATAGAGCGGTGCCCTTTCAAAACAAAGATACAGAGAAATTTCTTTAGCCAAAGGATGGTGAATTTGTTGCCACATGCAGTTGTGGAGGCCAGGTCGTTGGGTATATTTAAGGCAGAGTTTGGCAGATTTCTGACTGGACATGGCATCAAAGGTTACGGGGAGAAGGCCAGAAACTGGGGTTAAGGAGGAGAAAAAAAAAGGATCAGCCATGATTGAATGACGGAGCAGACTCGATGGGGCAGACGGCCTAATTCTGCTCCCATGTCTTATGGTCAAAGGACACAGCCTCTAAACAGAGGGGCATCCATTTAGAACGGAGATGAGAAGGAATTTCTTTCGCCAGAAAGTGGTAACTATGTGGAATTCGTTGCCAGAGGCAACTGTGGAGGCCAAGACTTTCTGTATATTTAAGGCAGAGGTTGATAGATTCTTGATTGGTCAGGGCATGAAGGGATACGGGGAGAAGGCAGGAGATTGGGGCTGAGAGGAAAATTGGATCAGCCATGATGAAATGGCGGAGCAGACTCGATGGATCAACTAGCCTAATTCTGCTCCTATATCTCATAGTCTCCAAGGCGCGCTTGGCTGTGATGTTATAAAAGGGCCTGATCTGAGCTAACAACAGGCATTCTGCAGATGCTGGAAATTCAAGCAACACACATCAAAGTTGCTGGTGAACGCAGCAGGCCAGGCAGCATCTGTAAGAAGAGGTGCAGTCGACGTTTCAGGCCGAGACCCTTCGTCAGGACTAACTGAAGGAAGAGTGAGTAAGGGATTTGAAAGTTGGAGGGGGAGGGGGAGATCCAAAATGATAGGAGAAGACAGGAGGGGGAGGGATAGAGCCAAGAGCTGGACAGGTGATAGGCAAAAGGGGATACGAGAGGTTCATGGGACAGGAGGTCCGGGAAGAAAGACAGGGGTGGGGGGGGACCCAGAGGATGGGCAAGAGGTATATTCAGTGGGACAGAAGGAGAAAAAGGAGAGTGAGAGAAAGAATGTGTGCATAAAAATAAGTAACAGATGGGGTAGGAGGGGGAGGTGGGGCCTAGCGGAAGTTAGAGAGATCTGAGCTATGTGACTCGATGTCATTCAATCAAGGACTGAAAAATGACAGCTGACTTCAACAGCACCATCAGGAATGGCATTAACCACTTCCAACTAGACAAAGTCAAACTGCTCTCAACAGCATTATCTCTATTCAATCCAGCCCTAATAACATTGCGGAGGTTGCCTGTAATTTAAATACAGCTGCCAAATAAATACTATAGCTGCAAAAATTGGTCAGAGGCTAGGTGTTATGTATCAAGCGGCTTGTCTTTAGGGTTCTCATCCACAGGCCACAATGCAGGAGTGTGATGGAATACTCCCTTTTGCCTTAATGAGATGAGCTCCAATAGCGTTCATGCTCATCGCAATCCAGATACTAACTACTTGGTTAAAAAGGTCCCCTCCATTAACTTGAACATTCACTTCTTCCATCATAAGGAGGTATTGTCAGAGTATGTGTTGTGTTCAAAATGCATTACAGTAACCAGCCACGATGTTTCCAATAGCACTACACAGCTGCAGTACCTCTATCACTACAAAGGCATATTATATATAGGCATCCGTTAGTCTCATGAGACCATGAATTTGCACCTTGGAAGGTTTCCAGGGCACAGGCCTGGGCAAGGTTGTATGGAAGACCGGCAGTTGCCCATGCTGCAAGTCTCCCCTCTCCACGGCACCGATGTTTCCGAGGGAAGGGCAAGGGCTGATACAGCTTGGCACCAGTGTCATCGCAGAGCAATGTGTGGTTAAGTGCCTTGCTCAAGGACACAAAACGCTATCTCAGCCAAGGCTCGAACTAGCGACCTTCAGATTGCTAGACGAACGCCTTAACCACGTGGCCACACGCCAACACACAAAGGCATATAGGCATATCGGAACAACACTGCCTTAAATTCCCACTTCAGTAACACTTCTGGCAATGTATTGTTGTATAATTGAATTAACATTACACCTAGCAGCACTATGGGAGTGCCTTCACGACAGATTATGATGGCAATAGCATCCGTTTGTCTCAAAGGAGAATGGTTTTTTTTTGGCAATGGAGTGACCTCTCCAGGGCACAGGCCTGGGTGGAAAGTATGGGGATCCTGAAGTGCCCAGTTGTCAAGATCCCCCTCTCGACCTCACCAGTGTAGTCCAAAGGAAAGCAAAGCAATACGTTTGGTACCAGCTTGGCTGCAGGAGCTGCCGGAAGGATGTTCAATGATGTCCAGCCGTCTTAGGGGCTCCAATCCAGATTTTCTATCTGGGTTTACTCCTTTAGTCTTCGTCTCTCCCGAGGGTGCCCACAAGGCAGTGAGGCCATTTACCCACAGCTGGGCATCTGGTTCACAAGTATCAGGGCGTGTCCGCACACCGGTGGCCTGCATACTGCGAGTGCAGGGGCCAGACCTCCTCCCCGTCCTCTGTAGTTCAGCCTGAGTCAGAAAGGTGTTCAGTTTCCATGTGTCGCCAGCGAGGAGGCACTACATGAGGCCTGCTGTTGGAGAGGCTATGTACTGGCAAGGAGAGACTTTCAACTTTCCTTTTAGCAAGACTGGTAGCCAGGGGTGAAAGCTGAAAGTGAGAGTGACAAGCACTAGCCACTACACTACCACACTAGACTCATCACAACAACCATTTGACCCCTACAGATTATAAAAGTTCAGAAATGTATCACTGCCACTTCCTCAAGGAGACTTAGGCATGATCATTATTAACAATGCCTACATATAATAAAGAAATACACCCTATCCTCATTATATGTGGGGATACATTCCTCGCAGTCGACGCATAGTATGGAAAATGCATAACGTGAATAATTACTTAAATGGAGAAAATAGGGATGCGTTCTGGAGGGCTTCCTAAGTATGCTTTATCTGTAACTGATTCTCATTTTCATACCAATACGACACAAAAGCAGTACCACAAAGCTACATTCGTATTATATTTCATCAATTTAAGGTAATAGTCAACATAATAAATCATAGAAAGTTAACATACTAGGGTGTACAGTACTCACCAACAGTGCCAGCTGTGTTGGCTCCGGGGATGACTGGTTGTTGTGGTGTCGGGCAGCTTTACGTGGATGGTTGTGGGTCATCATAATCATCAAGGACAGCAAGGGGTGAAGGAAGACTCACAGAACTCTCAAAACTGCCGGCAGCAGGAGATGACACTGGTTTGAAGAAAGTGGTGAGGGTTGTTTGCTTGACAACATATTGTTTTTCAGCATAAATTTGCTTGTAGGGAAGAAGCATTGACTGCAGGGAACGACTGAAATGCTGACTCCATTCTAAACTTGGTTCCATGTCCATCGCCATTTGTGCCAAGTGTTCCGCAGCCTTAAAAAATTCTGCCAGTTGCTTCGCCGTAAAATCCTTCACCTGCAACTTGACACTTTTTTCTTCATCGTTGTTATCACCTTCAGTCTGAGTTAAACGCAGAAGGTCATCCACACTTATTTCTTCATCATGAGAATCCAGGAGTTCAGCAGAATTCAGCAGTCTCAAGACTGAGAATCCTTCCCCACCAATTTTACGGCCCAGGGCCACACAGTCCTGGAGAGCTGCAGTGAAGGCAGGAAACCCCTTGAGGGTGTGCACACATATCATAGCCCGCGACTGCACAGGGTAGCGCTCAGCAGCTTGATGGTCAGCACTGGCTTGCTCACCACGCACATAAGTTGTGAAGCCTGTGACAATTAACAAACTTATAAAACCATCCCCTACTTGCATTAAAGCTAACAATATCACTTGACACTTCCTCACTAGCCTCCGAACAAAGGCGACCATAAATTTCCAAAGCTTTCACACGAAGATGATCGGAACTGAGTGTTGTTTTTTTGTTTGTTTCATGCTCAATGTACAAACTCAGCATTTTCTCCATTTTTGTCATAATCGGGTTATGCACTTTGGTAACAATCTTTGAAGACACTTGTGATGAATCAATCACTGCACTTTTTATTTTCTCTGCATTTTTCTTTATGTTTCTGATCGTGGACTCACCCAGGCCGAAGTAGCGTCCCAGAGCTGTGTTACCTTCACCTGACGCAGCCCTGTTTATAATTTCCAACCTTTTCCCCCCCAAGAGTTAAAGTGGTTCTCTGCCGCTTGGCTGATGGCCCAGGACTTGACATAGGATGCTTAGGAGGCATAGTTACATATTTCAAGCACAAAATCAGTGCACCGTAGGTAATAACAACAAAAGTTTAAGAGCACAAGATCGCACATCCACACGCTGCCAAAACCAATGCAAGACTGGCAGGAGTGAGACTGTGAGGCGTGCGCACGTGACTTGTATTGGTGGGAAAGCGGTGCTTCTCGTCCCAACAGCCTCGCATAACTGTGAGTTTTGGACACATATAAGAAGTTCATAGAAATAGGTTCGATGCATAACTGTGAATCTGCATTGTCTGAAGACGCATATAACAAGGATAGGGTGTAAAGGAAAAAAGGCTCATGAAAATCTGCATTGGTGCAGCTTTGTCTTTACAATACTGGCAAGATATTTTGAACATTGAATATTGCATTTTAAGCCCTGGGTGTGAAATTACACATTCTGTCATTTTAAATTTTGGAAAAGCTTGGATGCAACATCTTGAGACGCAATGACACACAGATGAGTTACAGTTCCCTTACACAAGCAAAAACACAAAAAAAAATAACACTAAAGTGCATTGGCTTATCTATTACTTTTTTGTGACGCCAATTTATGACATCTGTGATATGCACTTCAGTAACTGACCAAAATGCTTCTGTCAATGCAGTTCTGAGACTTTTACATCTGCAAGATTGCCATGCAAGTTGATGTGGTTGTGAAGAAGGCACATGATGTGTTGGCTTTTATTAGTCAGAGGATTCAGTTCACAAGCCGTGAGGTAATGTGGCTCTATAAGGTTGAACAAGCTAGGGCTTTCTTCTTGGAAATGAAGGAGGATGAGAGGTGACTTGATAGAGGTGTACAAGATGGTAAGAGGCAGAGATCTCGTGGATAACCGGAGACTTTTTCCCAAAATGGAAATGGCTAATACAAGGGGGGGGCATAATTTTAATGTCATTGCAGGAAAGTATGGGGGGTGGTCAGAGGCAAGTCCTTTCGACAGAAAGTGGTGTTGCATGAAATGCCCTGCCAGAGGCAGCTACATTAGGGGCATTTAAGAAACTCTTAGATGGGCACATAGATGTTAGGAAAATAGAGTGTTATGTAAGAGGAAGGGTTAGATCGGTCTTATACCAGTTTAAAAAGTCAGCACAATACCAAGGGCCAAAGCGCCTGTACTGTGCTGTACTGGGCTAAAGGTACAAGGCAACAATAAAGCAGAAGTTACACAGAGCCTCCAGGTTAAGCCATATACACTGTCTTGAAAAAGTATTCATTCCCCGCAACTAGTTTCACATCTTACTGTCTCATTTTCTAAATTTAAAATATATTGAGCTAATCTACAAAATATTATGCATCGCGTCAAATCAAAGGAAAAATTCCAAAACCTGTCAACAATTAACTGAAAATTAAAAACCAATATTGTGAAAAAGTATTCAACCCCTTTGTAGTTACTGCACTGACCATTACCCTACCAATTCACCCAATTTGTTGGTGTGGAAATTTGGAGAATCACCTGTTTTCAATGAAATCATAATGCCCCCTCTCTCTGTAAGGTTCAATAGTATGGTAGATTTTCAACAGACCAAACCAAATGTAGACAAAAGGACATTCAAGACAAGCAGGAAATGATAACAAAGAAGGACAAATCTGGGGAAGAGTCCAAGATCATCTCAAAGGCACTGAACATACGCTGGAGCTCAGTGCAGTCTATCGTGAAAAAGTGGAAAAAATATGAAACCACACCCACACTGCCTAGGCCAGACCTCCCCTCTAAACTTAGTTGCCAAAGAATGGCACTTGTAAGAGAGGCTACTGCAATGCCACAGTCACGCTGATTGAGCTGCAGGAGTCAATAGCTGCAAATGGAGATGAAGTTTATGGCTCCACAATCTTTAAGCCCTTGTACAAAAAGAGTATTTATGAAAGAGTAGCAAGGAAGAACCCCTGGTTAAAAATAAGCATATCCTTGCCTGTGAAGACCTTGCAACAAGTGACTTAGAAGATGCTGTAAAGATGTGGAAGAAGGTCTTGTGGTGGTTGGGACTGAACCCTCTTGATCCATAGATAGCACCCTTATAAACCTCCTCTGTGATAGCACAGAGATTTATAAGGAAGCTGCCAGAATATAATTATAGGGAAGGACTGATTCTACAGGCATAGCTTTCTCATCACAATGGAGACTGAAGGAAGATTTAACTTAGGTCCTGGTGAAGGGTCTCAGCCCAAAACATCAACTGCTTATTTCCCTCCATATATGTTGCCTGACCTGCTGAGGTCCTCCTGCATCTTGCGTGTTGCTCTGGATTTCCAGCATCCTGCAGTATCTCATGTTTATGTTTTTTTTAATTTATTGACATATTGGAAAAGGCCTTTCCGGCCCTTCAAGCCACATCACCCAGTAATCCACTGATTTAATCTTAGCGTAAGCATGAGACAATTCACAATGACCAATTAACCTGCCAACTGGTATGTCTTTGGAGTGCGGGAGGAAACCAGAGTACCTGGAGGAAAGCCATGGGGTCACGGGAAGAATGTACAAACAGGATTGTGCACAGTACTCAAGCTGCGGCCTAACAACAAAACACAGCGGACTAACTACTGAGTCCTGTGCAACCCTCATCTGAAAATTTGCCTTTACACCACTGAAAATTTGCCTTCTGCAGGTATGAATCAAAGGGAATTGAACCCAGATCGCTGGTCACGTAAAGCGCTGTGCTAATCACTACACTAACATGCCATTAATAAAGTATTATTCCCTTGTCTTAACAAGATGAACAGGGAGAGGAAGTTTCCTCATGGAATAATTTAGAACTAGGAGTCACTGTTTAAAAATAAGGGATCATGCATTTAAGAAATAGAGGAGGCAAAGATGAGAAAATCTGCAGATGCTGGAAATCCAAGCAACACACATAAAATGCTGGAGGAACTCAGCAGGCCAGGAAGCATCTATGGAAAAGAAAACACAGTTGACGTTTACCCTTAGAGGAGGAAAATAATTTTTTCTTTTTGAGGGCTGTGAGTCTTTGGAATTCCCTTTGCTTAAACGATTGTGGAAGCACAATCTTTGAATATTTTTAAAGTAGAGTTTGATTCTTGACAAGCAAATAGCTGAAAAGTTACCAGGGCTAGACAGGAGTATGGAATCGCAGTTAAAATAAGATCAGCCACAATCCAACTGAACGGCAAAGCAGGCCTGAGGGGCCTGTCCTGCTCTTAATGTGTTTGTGTGTGGAAAAAAAAATCATGAGAGATCTAGACGGAGTGAAGAGGAAAGATACATTTCCCTTAACAGAGAGGTCAACAACTAGGAGATACAGGTTTAAGACAATAGCAGAAAGATAAGAAAAAAATTAAAGGAAAATCATTTTTAACTAAAGAATAATTGGAGCTTGGAATTCACTGCCTGAAAGGGTGGTAGTGACAAAATAACTTCATCACATTTACAGGGATAAATGCTTAATCTTGTAAAATTTACAAGATTACAGATGGAGAAGTGAGAAGGACTGGCTTAAGTATTTTGATTTTTGTGCAGCTTAAACACAAAATGAATGGAATGGTTATTTTGCAAATTATGATTGTAACAATTCTCTAATAATCCACAGTGTTACATCATTAAATTATGTGTGTATAAATACTGTGTACTGATCAGCACATTAGCATAGCGTGCACTGACAACATTGCACTCATCTGCAGCATTATTTGTCAATAAGCCATGACATTTTGCATCAGCTGCAATTTTATTTAATCAATACATTGCCCTAAAAACAATCAATGAATAGTACTTAGAGATAGTCACCATGATTGAATAGATCCTTTCTTCTGTTCAAATCAATTGTAATTGATTTTTCTGAAACAGAAATCCTGACCAGAGACCATCAGCAATTCCACAATCAAACTAAAATAAACTAGTACCAATCTGATTTAAAATAAAATCACTGGCAGGAGCAGCGAGCATTTGCTAATTAAGGCCAAGGCAGGACCACTCTTCTGACAAGGAAATACTGGATTGATTTCTTGTTTGGCAAGTTAATTTGGTGGCAGTACGCCAGACAAAGAATGCACAAAAATAACTTCAAGTAAATACAGGCCCTTCAGGCCACCTGTTTCACACAGGTAACGGTGTCTGATTCTTTTCATCAGTTTTTTACTAAGCTTGTCATTTCAGCAAAACTTCCTGCAGTATTTCACAAACTAATTTTAAATTAATTCATCAATTGTGTACTCCAGTTTTGCACTCGCTCCTGAGTAGAAACATCTTCTTTGTGTTTACCTTATACACTTCATTAATAATTTAAAAATTTACAATGTTTAGTCTTCTTTCCCAAACAAAACCTATTACTGCTGTATCAAACTTTGCAAGTTCCCCTGGGCATGAAACCCGCTGTTACCACAGGTGGACTCAATTACGGTTCAGGATCAGCTTAAAGTGAACCCCTATTTGTTATCTCTTCACTTCCTTCTAAATAACCCCAAAATCTTTGTTTCCACAAGCATCTGACAGATGTGTCCTAATCAACATTAATATACCTTTTGTCACGATATAAATATTACACTTCTAACTTAGATTACTGGAGTCACCATTGTTTCAATAATTGGCTAGTTAGTCAGTTAAATAATTAATTAATTAATCAATCAATCAGAATAGCCAAAGCAATAGTTTTGAAGACATTGTAACTCACTACAGTGACATAATTGGCAACCCTGGGGCAAGAAACACAATTGATGTTGGGCATTTGCGATGCAGCCTACAAAGGTGGAGACGGCATCAAATGCAGTTGAAATTTGGCATCTGTTAAAGGATGTTGCCTGGATTAGAGGGCACAGGCTATAAGGAGAGGTTGGACAAATAAGGGTAGACAGCCAGTATCTTTTCTCCAGGATTGAAATGTCTAACACCAGAGGACATACGTTTATGGTTGAAAGGAGCAAGTTCAAAGAAGACGTGCAAGGTGAGTCATTTTTTAAAATTATACAGATGGTGTGTACCTGGAATATGTGCTGGGGTGGTGGTGGAGACAAATACAATAGAGGGATTCAAGAGGCTTAGATAGGTGCATGAAGGGGATGGAGGGATTATGGTCCACATGCAGACAGGAGAGATTCAATGCTAATAGGTCAATTAGTTCTGCCCAATATCACAGACCAAGCTGATTCCTGTGTTGTACTATTCTACATTCTATGAGAACATTACAGGTAATGTTGGCATTATTGTTTTACTGTTTTGTCCTGGATAGCTTTTAAAATAATTGAGCTGTTAGAGCTGCACTCATTCCAAGTGGAGAGCATCCCATCGTGCCCCAGCTTGCTTCTTCTAATTGGTGGAAAGACATTGGTAAGTCAGATGAATTACAAGCCATGGAACCCTGAGCTGTCAACATGCCACAGTAGACACAGTTCCCTTTGTGACTATGATATGTTATATAGGACTAGATGTTAATATCCCTTATCTACACTCCTGGGACGTGCTGCCTGGACTCTGTGGGGTGGCCCAGTGAGTGGTGGCATCTTCTGGGTTATCAAGTGGGCGCCCTCTTTCCTCAATGTTTCGCTGATAGGCCCACGACACCTCCGGAGGGTTCAGCAGTGAATCCCGGCGTCCCGGGCTCACCCCCTAGATGCCTTTCACTCACTTGGAGGCCTGGACGGAATCCTTTCTCTTCATCCAGAGCCACTGACTACCCTTTTTTTAGGAAGAGGTACAGTCGACGTTTCAGGCCGAGACCCTTCATCAGGACTAACTGAAGTCCTGACGAAGGGTCTCGGCCTGAAACATCGACTGTACCTCTTCCTAGAGATGCTGCCTGGCCTGCTGCGTTCACCAGCAACTTTGATGTGTGTTGCTTGAATTTCCAGCATCTGCAGAATTCCTGTTGTTGACTACCCTTTTCAACAGCTCTGGAGAGGTCTTTGCTTGTCGGTGTGTCTTCCCTCGCACTCCCAACTCCTGGAGTAGCCTTGATGTTGATTCAAGATTCAAAATTCAAAAGATTCAAAAAACTTTATTGTCATTCTAACCGTACATCAGCTCTGCAGGGCAGAATGAGACAGCGTTTCTCAGGAGCAGTGCAATCATAACAGAACAAACACAAAACTAAATAATAAACATAACAATAAATAGTAAAACACAACAGCCACATGTCAGTTAAAATCAAGTTATAAGTGTCCAGTGCAAGTTAAAAGTGTCCAAAGCAGAGTCAGGTGGAGCAGCTATTTAGCAGTCTGACTGCCTGTGGGAGGAAGCTGTTTAGTAGCCTTGTGGTTTTAGTTTTGATGCTCCTGTAACATTTGCCTGATGGCAGAAGAACAAACAGTCCATGGAGAGGGTGTGAGGGGTCTTTAATGATGTACCGTGTCTTCTGGAGGCATCGACTCTGAAAGAGGTCTTGGACAGAAGGTAGGGAGACCCCAATAACCTTCTCTGCTCCCCTAACCACCCTCTGCAAGGCTTTTTTGTCCACAGCACTGCAGTTGGAGTACCAGGTTGTGATGCAAAAGGTCAGCACACTCTCAACCACGCCTCTGTAGAATGTAGTTAAGATGTTAGTGGGGAGTGATGCTTGTTTAAACTTCCTCAGAAAGTGCAATCTCTGCTGGGCCCGTTTCACAATCCCAGTGGTGTTCCTGGACCAAGTAAGATTGTCCGAGATCTGCACCCCAAGGAACTTGATGCCTCCACTGTGGAGCCACTGATGCCGAGGGGCATGTGCTCAGGCTGAGACCGTCTAAAATCGACAATCATCTCCTTGGTTTTGGTGACATTAGGCATCAAGTTGTTATCACTGCACCAGCTCTCTAGGTGCTTGACCTCCTCCCTGTACATTGTTTCATCATTTTTGCTGATGAGCCCCACCACTGTGGTATCATCAGCAGATTTAATGATCAGGTTGAATCTGGCTGCACAGTCATGTGTTAGCAGTGCAAACAGCAATGGGCTAAGCACACAGCCTTGTGGGGATCCAGTGCTCAGTGTGATGGAGTCAGAGATGTTCCTGCCAACACGTACTGACTGTGGTCTCTCCATCAAGAAATCCAGAATTCGGCGACACATGGCAGTGTTAAGGCCAAGCAGCGACAGTTTCTCCACTAGTCTCTGTGGGATAATGGTATTGAACGCTGAACTGAAATCAATGTACAGGATTCTGGCATAAGTGTCTTTGTTGTCCAAGTGAGAGAGACCTGTGTGCAGTGTGGTGGATATTGCGTCCTCCGTAGAGCGATTTGGACGATAAGCAAACTGTAGAGGATCCAGCGATGAGGGGAGGCTGGCTGTGATATGAGGCTTGACAAGCCGTTCAAAACATTTCATCACTACGGGGGTCAGGACAACGGGACGGTAATCATTCAGACAGGCTACAACTGATTTCTTTGCTACAGGGATGATTGTGGAGGTTTTGAAGCATCTGGGGACAATAGCTTGACTAAGGGAGGTGTTGAAAATGTCTGTCAGGACATCTGCTGATACATCAGCACATTCCTTGAGCACATGTCCAGGGACGTTGATGGGACCTCCCGCTTTTCGTGGGTTGACCCTGGCAAGGGTCCTCCGTGTTTGCTCTGGATCAATGATTGGAGCCGGCTGGTCAGATGGTAAAAAGGGACTGGCTCTCCCCCTTGCTGTAGTGTTTGATGCTTCAAAGCGTGCAAAGAAATTGTTAAGCCTGTCTGGAAGAGAGTTTTCTGTCATCAGTTTTCTGCCTGATCTTGGAGTCTGTCAGAGCTTTAATTCCCTGCCACATCCATCTGGTGTCACCTGTGTCACAGAAGTGTCCATGTATTTTGCCCGCGTAGGCCCTTTTCGCTTTCCTGATCCCTAGTGAAAGCGCAGACCTGGCTGAGCGAAGCGCACTCGTGTCCCCCGATCTGTAGGCTGTGTCACGGGCCTTCAGTAATGAACGCACCTCTGTTGTCATCTATGGCTTTTTACAACCATGTGCGGTGAAGGTTTTCATCACAGTGACATCCTCCGTGCATTTGGCTATGTAGCTGATTACTGCCTCCACATACTCCTCAATATCTGTATGGTCATCATAGGAGGCTGCTGTTCTGAATATGTCCCAGTCTGTGTGCAAAAAAACAGTCTTGTAGTGCTGAGGCTGCTCCTTTTGGCCAGGCCGTTATCTCTCTTTTCTCTGCTCTCATACGTTTAAGTAGTGGTTTATATGCTGGTGTTAACATGACAGATATGTGGTCAGCGTGGCCAAGATGGGGGCGGGGGGGGCTGCTTTGTATGCCTGTGATGTGGCTACAAACCCTCTGCAGCCTACTTCGACCAGTTGGACCCTTGCTTTCCAGCCACGTTGTTGCACATCGGCTGCAAGCTCAGCATACCTCAGCTTCTTGTGCTCGTAGGCCTCCTCCACTGCATCCTCCCACGGCGCTGTAAGCTCGATGATGTAAATGAGATGAAGCGAGGCCAACCATAGCACAAGGTCTGGTCTGAGGGTGGCTTGCACAATTTCAGTTGGGAAGCAGAGCCTCTGGCCTAAGTCTGCCACCATCTTCCAATCATGTGCCCCGCCTAGCCGCCCGGTATCTGGTCTCGATGTATTGAGTCTGGATTGACCCTCACCTTCCAGGACGAATGCTGTTAACGGCCAGTGGGATGAAGGGGGAGGGAGAGCGTTGACGCTCATCTACCGATTTTCCAGCACTGCTGCAAGACACCATAGCACCTGGTTGTGCCGCCAGGTGTATCGGTCTTGAGTAAGGCTGGTCTTGCGGCCCACCAGAATGTGTTTTAGTGTTGCTGAAGTCGGGCAGAGGGAGCACGCAGGGTACTCTCCATACCACTGGCTGAGATTCATGGGAAACGGCAAGACATCGTAGGCAGCCCTGATGGTGAAGCTCGCTCTGAATGTCCCCATGTCCCACAGCTCTTTCCGGGAGATCTTTCTTTTCTCCACTCCCTCCCATCTCATCCATTGCCCTTGCCTTGCCTGAGTGACGGCCTTTGCGCACCTTGCTGCCTCCTCCTGCCGACGTATCTCAGTATTTCCTGCATCACGAGCCTGCGTCTCTGAGACGGAGCAGCCTTGTTCCAGGCTGGTGTACTGTCCCCAAGGCCAAGACCGCTCCTCCCTTGCTGCGCTCGGCCCACGACATCCCTGTGCTCGAGTGCCGCCTTTGCTTGCTCGCTGCTTCTGATGGAGTCCATTTCCTCCCAGTATCCAGGATGTGGGCAGCTTGTGCTACAAATGGATCACTCGCCTCTGTAAACATCATCTCCAGTCTTACTCTGGCGTACTTGTACTCCTCTGAAAGACTGGAAATGGGTAGCTCTAGGACTCCCTTGCCGTAGAGCCCTAAGCTGCTGAGGCACCTGGGAAGACCAAGCCACTTCCTTATGTATGAGCTGATCAGTCTCTCCAGCTTTTCCACCTTTGAGATTGGAATCTCATACAAGGTTAGTGGCCACATGAGGCATGGAAGGAGCCCAAATTGCATACACCAGAGCTTCAACTTGCCAGAGAGTGTGGTTCTGTCGATGCTCTCGAGGCCACCGACGGCGTCTTTCCTGAGCTGATCTACCTGCTCTGTGTCTTTGAGGGATGCATTATACCACCGACCTAGGCTCTTCACAGGCTTCTCATAGACCGCTGGAATCATCTCATCGCCCATGTAGAAGCGTTGGTCTACCACCTTCCCCTTGACAATAGAGATGCTTCTGGACTTGCTCGGCTTGATCTTCAGCTGAACCTGCTCAATGTTCTCTTGAAGCTTTCTCAACAGGCGTACAGTACAAGCCTTGGTCGTGGTGAGTATTGTGAGATTGTCCATGTATACTCTGATAGGTGGCAGCCTCAGGCCAGGTCTTATGCACTGTCCTCCAACCACCCATCAAGATGCTCTAATGGTCACCTCCATGGCCGTGGGGAAGGCTAGCGGGGAGATGGTACAACCGGCCATGATTCCCACATCCAGATGTTGCCACACTGTGGTGTAATCTGCTGTTGTCAAACATAGCTGCACGTCCTGGAAGTAGGCCTGGAACGAGGCTTGGAAGGGCCACTGGGACCCTGAAGAAATCAAAAGCAGTCCAGAGGAGGTTATGAGGGACTGAGTTGAAGGTGTTGGCGAGGTCCAGGAACACCATGTGAAGATCTGTTCCCTCCTCCTTGGTGACCTGGATCTGATGCCAGATGGTGCAAGCGTGTTCCAGACAGCCAGAGAAGCCCGAGATCCCTGCTTCCTGGATTGACGTATCAATCAGATGGTTTCTTTGCAGATATCTTGACAGCCTATGAGCTACCACACTAAAGAAGATTTTGCCCTCAACATTTAGGAGACTAATCTGGCAGAATTGGCCGATTTCTGATGAACCCTTTTACTTTGGGATCAGGATTCCTCCGGCTCTCTGCTTTACAGGATATGTATTTCATCTGCAAACTTCATCATGTACCCTATGTTCAAGTCTCACAAAGATTCGCCACAAAATATGGATCAGGAACCTTAGTCCATCCTCTGCCTCCAAGCCTTCTTTATGTCCCTACTGGCCAAATTCTTTCCTTTTTATACTCTTGCTATCTATGTACTTATAAAACAACTTCTGATTTTCTTTTCGATGATTTTAAGTTCCCTGGCCCCCACTGCTTTATTTTCACCATGGATGTCCAGTCCTTATATACTTCCATCCCCCATCAGGAAGGTCTTAAAGCTCTAAGCTTCTTTTTGGATTCCAGACCTAATCAGTTCCCCTCTACCACCACTCTGCTCCGTCTAGCGGAATTAGTCCTTACTCTTAATAATTTCTCCTTTGGCTCCTCCCACTTCCTCCAAACTAAAGGTGTAGCTATGGGCACCCGTATGGGTCCTAGCTATGCCTGCCTTTTTGTTGGGTTTGTGGAACAATCTATGTTCTGTGCCTATTCTGGTATCTGTCCCCCACTTTTCCTTCGCTACATCGACGACTGCATTGGCGCTGCTTCCTGCACGCATGCAGAACTCGTTGACTTTATTAACTTTGCCTCCAACTTTCACCCTGCCCTCAAGTTTACCTGGTCCATTTCCGACACCTCCCTCCCCTTTCTAGATCTTTCTGTCTCTGTCTCTGGAGACAGCTTATCCACTGATGTCTACTATAAGCCTACTGACTCTCACAGCTATCTGGACTATTCCTCTTCTCACCCTGTCTCTTGCAAAAATGCCATCCCCTTCTCGCAATTCCTCCGTCTCCGCCGCATCTGCTCTCAGGATGAGGCTTTTCATTCTAGGACGAGGGAGATGTCTTCCTTTTTTAAAGAAAGGGGCTTCCCTTCCTCCACTATCAACTCTGCTCTTAAACGCATCTCCCCCATTTCACGTACATCTGCTCTCACTCCATTCTCTCGCCACCTCACTAGGAATAGGGTTCCCCTGCTCCTCACCTACCACCCCACCAGCCTCCGGGTCCAACATATTATTCTCCGTAACTTCCACCACCTCCAACGGGATCCCACCACTAAGCACATCTTTCCCTCCCCCCCCCCTCTCTCTGCATTCCGCAGGGATCGCTCCCTACACAACTCCCTTATCCATTCGTCCCCCCCATTCCTCCCCACCGATCTCCCTCCTGGCACTTATCCGTGTAAGCAGAACAAGTGCTACACATGCCCTTACACTTCCTCCCTTACCACCATTCAGGGCCCCAAACAGTCCTTCCAGGTGAGGCAACACTTCACCTGTGAGTCGACTGGGGTGATATACTGCGTCCGGTGCTCCCGATGTGGCCTTTTATATATTGGCGAGACCCGACGCAGACTGGGAGACCGCTTTGCTGAACATCTACGCTCTGTCCGCCAGAGAAAGCAGGATCTCCCAGTGGCCACACATTTTAATTCCACATCCCATTCCCATTCTGACATGTCTATCCACGGCCTCCTCTACTGTAAAGATGAAGCCACACTCAGGTTGGAGGAACAACACCTTATATTCTGTCTGGGTAGCCTCCAACCTGATGGCATGAACATCGACTTCTCTAACTTCCGCTAAGGCCCCACCTCCCCCTCGTACCCCATCTGTTACTCATTTTTATGCACACATTCTTTCTCTCACTCTCCTTTTTCTCCCTCTGTCCCACTGAATATACCTCTTGCCCATCCTCTGGGTCCCCCCCCTTGTCTTTCTTCCCGGACCTCCTGTCCCATGATCCTCTCGTATCCCCTTTTGCCTATCACCTGTCCAGCTCTTGGCTCTATCCCTCCCCCTCCTGTCTTCTCCTATCATTTTGGATCTCCCCCTCCCCCTCCAACTTTCAAATCCCTTACTCACTCTTCCTTCAGTTAGTCCTGACGAAGGGTCTCGGCATGAAACGTTGACTGCACCTCTTCCTACAGATGCTGCCTGGCCTGCTGCGTTCACCAGCAACTTTGATGTGTGTTGCTTGAATTTCCAGCATCTGCAGAATTCCTGTTGTTTCTGATTTTCTTTGATGTTAATTG
This sequence comes from Mobula birostris, assembly GCF_030028105.1. NCBI lineage: Eukaryota > Metazoa > Chordata > Chondrichthyes > Myliobatiformes > Myliobatidae > Mobula > Mobula birostris. The sequence goes on from NC_092377.1 coordinate 32,182,935, forward strand.
CCAGGTTTTGTTTTAAATATTATCTGCTTTCCTAATTTTCTGTTTAATTTCACTCTTGCAGTTTTTGAAACTGTTTTTCTGCAGCTTGAGCTACAAATCCATGCCACAAAAGTTCCACACAATAGCCTGCTCCAACAAGAGAAAATCTAACCACCTGCCCTTGAAACTCAATAGCACAACTACCATCAAGTCCCTTGACATCAAAATCCTGGCATTAAAACTGACCATAAATTCAACTGGACCAATCACAGGTAATAATATGGTGCAAGAGCAGATCAGAGACTGGGTGTCAGAAGGCAGTGGAGGCCAATTCTCTGGATTCTTTCAAAAAAGACTTAGAGAGAGCTCTTAAAGATAGCGGAGTGAAGGATGTGGGGAGAAGGCAGGAAAAGGGTACTGATTGTGGATGATCAGCCATGATCACAGTGAATGGTGGTGATGGCTCAAAGGGCTGAATGGCCTACTCCTGCACCTATTGTCTACTGTCCTCTTAGCATTCCCAAATTTTTCCATCTACAAGTGCAAATCAGAAGCATGATAAAATAGTCTTCACTTATCTGTATTCATCCAGCTCTAATAACTCTCAAAGTGCTCGCCACGATCTAAAACAAAGCAGCCCATTTGGTTGGCATCCCAAGAACCAATCTAAACACTCATTCTCTCCACTATCAATGCATAGTAGATGCAGCATACACTGTCTACAAAATACAATGATATTATTCATCAAGATTACTCTGACAGCAGCCACCAAGCCTACAAACTCTGTCACCGTTGCTTTTTATATACCAATTAAAAATCTGAGCATCCTTTTAATATCTGGTGTTATCTATGAGTTTGATTATACTGTTCTGAATATAAAGCCAAAAATTCAATTTGACTTTTATTAATTATCTTTCACTTGTCTAGCCAAATGTGCAGCTTCTGTGCAAGCTCTCTTAATGATTCCTTACCCCAATTATGTTATAATCCAGTAATATTTATTGTATCCCATATTTCAACAAGTCAAAATTTTGCATATTTTAGATATCAAAATAAACTCATTACAACATGTCCCAGCAGTTCCAATTTTTTTCCACATTGCTTCTCTCCACAGTTGATATCATGGACTCATCAACAAAAATAAACAGAAATCCAACTGCATTCTTAATGGAAAACCTTGAAAACAAACTGTCTGCAGAAAGAAATCTGGAATATAATCCATCTAACTCTCTCCAGAATATAACTTTGGTCTCTTCTTAATATGCAGGTATCTTGATTGGCAGCAAACCTTCAAATATTAAGAGGCAACAAAGATCAAATCATTTGCCTCATCCCAATCACCACACAAGTGCAAAGAAGCAAGTGACTGTGTAGAGTACAATGAAAATAACAATGAAACTAAATTGTCAGAAAGTACCAGAGACTTTGTAAAGAATTTATACATGTTTTATTCCAAGAGAAACTGATTTGTAGATGTAGGCATTTATTTTTCCAAGAGACACTTGACATTAGTAATGTAGCTGAGTTTCTCTTCACAGTTTTGTTGATGAGCTCAAGACCAAATTCATAAAAATTCATGATTCGAAAGACTGGAAGTTCTATTCTCATTATCGACATTGCTTACCATCGACTCGCTGATTAGGAGGAGAAGGAGTGCTTCTTCAACAATATCCCGTGGGCAGAAAAGGCTGAGAAAAAGACTGCATTGAATTAGGTCAAATTCACCCTGCATAATTTCTTCCTTTCATTGTTAAAGCGAGCTAGTGTCTACAGATTTTATGTATTATTCATCAGTGATAAGATATATAAACATTATTCAGTGCCATTCAATGATAATGCTCTGATGCACCTTTATACTTGGTCTCCTATTTGTTTGCCACACAATCGGTGATGATTACTAGAAACAAGCAACCATAAGTTGAGTTCATAAATGAACTATGTATTGCATAACTACACTGTACAGATTATGACTCCAGTTTTGATGGCTGCTTTACAATCTCACCTACAAGAAGGCAAAGGTTACTTTCCCCCGTACGATCTCAATGTCCTTGCTTTGATGTTGCACCAAAAAAGCAGATGGAGTGCCTGCTCCTTTTATATGACCAGCAAAAATTCCTCAAACCTTTTCACATCAGGTCAGAAAAGGATTGACTTTTATCTTATTCTTACAAAAAAAATACAACACTGGCTTAGACTGGTAATTACTCTCAAAATTTCTTACTTTAATAGAGTAAGTACTTCACATATTTCATTTGCTAAAACACGATGCATAGACAGAAAGGTGCATGAAAATACATCTGGCTGCTTTGAGACTGGCTTTGGTGAAAGGATTGTTCAAACACTCTCGGAGTTTAGATAAAATAACCAATCCATAGATTAGCATTTTATGCTTTGATTTTTAAGGTACAAAATCTTTACATTTTCAAAAATAGCTCACTTTCAGACCTGTTATTCTATTTTTGTTATGTTTTGTTCTTTGCATTGTTGTTTCCACTGCTTAGAGTAAAGAAAAAGGTGAGTAATTGCTTTGAAGGGAAGTTTCAGCAATTTCCATGCACTTTGGATGTTCAGCCCTACTTACAATCAACATCACTGTCTGAATTGATCAGCCCCTAGCACTTACAGTGTTTACAAAAGTTTACAGATAGAGTTGATTAATGGATAGATGGAATTAGTTCTATCACGTTTGGAATCAGTTTGGCCAGGAGAGACCAACATGTTTGATTTGTTGCTTCTTTGTACTGTTTCTTAAACATGATGAAAGTACTATTATTTGTTCAAAATCATATCTTCCATGATAGCGTGCAATACTGTATCATTCATTGCAAAAGAATTATTTTCTCCCTCCCGGCATGAAATTAACTAAACTATAGCGAGATGTGGAAGAAATTATGGAGACAGCAAGGCATTGAAAGCATTAATGTTAATTTCTTGCAGTATACTTCAGAACATACTAACAAGAATGACTATACTTTGATTTTGTGATAGCCCTGCAGTTTTGTTAAATATATGGCATATAGTTTATGAGAATAAATGGGAAAATTACTTCAGTTTGACGTAAAAATTCTTAAACATCACAAGCACTTTGTTCATAAGTATTGCTTTATACAAATAAATAAAATTTTCATCACATACTTGTCTCCTTGGTAGAGCTGAGGACCAGTGGTTTTAATGTAGCCAACACTTGAAAAAGGTCCACTTTCCTCAGTAATGAGCTCAGAAGGCGGGTCTGAAAATAGATTCCAGTAGCAGTCCTCACACAGGCTGTGTAGAAGCACCTCAGCCAGTTGTTTGGCTATTGTCTGTGAAAGAGGATAATAAACTTATGTATTAAAAAAGTAAGCACAGCACTCTACAAACTAAATCATTAAGAAACTCAAAATAAAATTAGTGCATCATTTGCAACTGCTCTGGAGAATGAACTTGTGTTTAATAGGACTAAGCTTTAAGCTTTTTACAGATAATTAAGTATTCTTTTATTTTCTCTGTTCCTGAGATTATCAAAATGCAATCCGTGATTCAAATCATAGCTTCAAATTATAGACCCATAAAAATACACTGAACTATTTTGCTTGTCCTGAAACAATTAAATAGAAGTTAGTTCAAAAGAATAAATTACATACAGTGTATCCCTGGAACCCATTTAATAGAGAATGCTGCCTGCTCGGCAAAATGGTATTGTGAGGTCAAATGACTCTTGAGATTGAGATTACAGTACAGAATGCAGACATCTCACCCTGCAAAAACTCATTTCAGGGAGGTAGCACCATCAATTTGCAGGAGACTCCTGGAACTTCCAGGAGAGGTGGGATGTCTGCAATAGAGTAGCTCTTTAGCAGCTAGCCAGCTAGTTTAAATAACGTCAGCTATGCTAATGAACGAATGACACCTGTTAAACTCACCTCAACATGCCTTTTACAGTCTTAACCCACCATGGGGTAATAGAAAAGTCACTGTTGCAAACAGTGCAGCGAGCAACACTGTCATTATTTTTGACCCCTATTAGGCAGGGGTATACTTTAGGGTAGTCTGAGGTGACGTAAGTTTTATATTTTCTTTTTTTGGAACAGTCTGCCATCTATCTATCTCTCTCTCTGCTCTGTGTCTCTCTCTCTCTCTGTCTCTCTCCCCTCCCCGCCCCCCGAAAATTTGATTTCCCGGATATTATATATAATTTGTGGGCATCAGGGAGCCACTATTAATATGCCGGAGACTCCCGGAACTTCCGGGAGAGGTGGGATGTCTGAGAATGGGTGCTATGAAATTCTGCTTATGTGGGGTATCCCTCCAAATACATGCAATGGCCAGAATCTTACTATTAAGCAATCGAGCTCAAGAGTGTTCCTGTGAGGAAGGACTAACTGCTGCAAGTTGGCACATTTTCTCCCAAGGCCAACCCTTTAGCTGTACCAAGTTCTCACTGTGGTGTGCCATGAAGAGGTAGTCAGGGTACTATAACTTAGATTTCCTTGGGCTGCTGGGAGGTGGAAAGGCACAGCTGTCATTTCCCACGATGACTTCTGCAAAGTGCACGTATGTATTACTGAAAATCCTGCACATCTCACCCAATCAAGACGTGTAGGCCTGTCTTATTCCCCAAGTCTAGTGGTAGTAGAGTGCTTTGGAATGTCCCATTACCCTGAAAAATACTGCAAAATATTCATGTCTCTTTCCTTCTAATTAATCTTCTTGATATGAACTAGAATTGATAGGATTTTTAGAATTGAAAACTATTTTCTTTCTGAAGGCAATACAGTTACTAACCTGGCTAGACTGATAATAAAAAAATGACATATTAGTATCAGAAATTAAATCACTAATACCAAAAAATATTTAAGGAACATCTTATTAACAACACACATTTACAATGTGTTTTCTTCAAAATGTCTTTTACATTTACAGTTAACTTTAATTCTTATTCTTGGTCCTTTAAAAAGCCACATTAAAAGTAAAATGCAAATTCTGACTGCAGATATTCAGAGTACAGGAAACTGAAGATATTTCATGCTAAACTAACAACATGAATGTCTCTTATAAACATAAAATTAGGTCTGCTCAACTAATATTTCACTGGCATCGAATCTAGATGAAGCTGCATAAGCTTGCATCTGAAGCATCAACATGTCATCCTCTCAAAAATGAATGACTTTTCTGAATCCCCTGCAACTCTCTGAAAGCACAAGGATGTGTAAAGTAACTACAAAGCCAAGTGAGATGCCACAGAAATTAATGAGGAAGATGTGCTGCTCAGATACTGATCAGCTCTTGCCAAGTGCAACTGCCTGATCAACATGCAATGCTTCTAGAAATGTTATTGAAAAATTATTGCTCACTGTCACAGGTAGCCAGACATTAGATATCATGACACCAGGCCACGGATTGCATAGCTTCCACAGCAGGATTTTGTACAACATAAATTAATCGGTCTAATCCTGATGAATGGATCATGATGTGAAGATCAGGAGATGATTTGCATTGACTAACACGGTGAAGTGTCAAGGTGGCAGTTATGTCAGTGTGCAATTGCAAACTTGATCCTTGCATTTTATATTACAATACCTCCTCAATCAATATGATTTAATGCTTTGGAATTGACAAATTTTTTACATACTGTATAATAAACATCTTGTAACCATACCATTCTAAAATTCTGTGTGGCTCTTGTCTCCATTGCTCTTAACATTTCCCGAATTCGTTTTACTCCCTTGACCATATTCCTAAGAAAAAAATAAACCCACAATTGAAGCACCAAGATTGTGCTAAAGTCAAAGGAAATTTAATATCAAAGTTTAGCTATGTTACCATATTGATATGTACTTGACATTGATTTCCTTACAGACATTTACAGGTAAATAAATAAATGCTATATTGTTCATGAAAAACTATGCATGAACAAAGACTAACAAACAACCAAAGTGCAAAAGAAGACAAAACATGAGTTGTAGGCTCTTTGAAAGTGAGTCTGCTGGTTGAAGAATCAGTTCTGTGATGTGGTAAATGAAATTCAGCCATTCAGGTGCCTGTTGGCTGAAGGATAATAACTGTTCCTAAACCTGGTAGTGTGGGACCTAAGGCTCCTGTACTTCCTGCCCAATGGTAGTAGCGAGAAGAGAGGGCGGCTGGATGGTGGGGGTCCTTATGGATGGATGCTGCTTTCTTGTTTGTGGCAGCACTCCTTGTAAACATGCTCAGTGGTGGGGAGGGCTTTGCCAGTGATGGGCTGGGCTATATCCACCACTTTCTGTAGGCTCTACCATTCATGAGCATTGGTGTTTCCATACCAGGTCAAGATACAACCAGTCAGGATATTCTCCGCTGTGCATCTACAGAAGTTTACCAAAGTTTTAGGTGACATGCTAAATCTGTGCAAACATCTAAAAGCGGAGGAACAGGCATCCCTTCTTTGTAATGGCATATATGTGCTGGTCCCAGCACAGATCCTTAAATTACTTCAGCATTTACACTGCCAAAATAGTGAACCTGGTCTAAATGACTTTAGGACATTTGGGCAATATGAAGTATTATATTATGCAATGCCTTTTCTCACTTCCAGGCCTTTCAATAATTGCTAAAAATTAGAACAAATTGGGAATTTGGCATTTCTGTGTACAGCTGTCATCTCATATTTGCTTTGAGATTTACCACTGAATACATACACATAAAAAAAACTCCTATTTCACTACAAATGCTAACCCATTCAAAATAAAATCAAGTTCTCTGATTGACTTTGTAAGCACCTGTGCAAATACACAAGTGTTTTGAGGAACTATCAGGTCTGTGAAGGAAGTTCCTTAACTTTCGCATCGCCATATATCATCACCACCCACACCAACAAATCCATCGACATTGATGACAGGCAGCTTACTTTCAGCGAGGGTAAGAGAGGTCTAAACATGAATACTCTCTGTAATCATCCAGTGATTGCACTGCCGTAGCCGTTCCATGAAACAAAGTGGTCTGTAAGTGGTGACTAAGCCTTAAGCAGCAAAAGCTAGAATTCCTCAATGTTTCCAAACTTTTGAAAGTCAGCATTTTTTTTTAGATACAGTCAAAATTAAATAAAGTAAAAAAAATTAGAAACATTTAACTTGTGTAAATTAATTAAAATACAAAGGACCATAATGAGCAAACCCATTGTACTTTATACTTTATTGTCACCAAACAATTGATACTAGAGTGTACAATCATCACAGCAATATTTGATTCTGCGCTTCGCGCTCCCTGGAGTACAAATCAATAGTAAATATTAAAAATTTAAATTATAAATCTTAAATAGAAACTAGAAGAGGATAAGTAAGCTAGTGCAAAAAAAAACGATAGGCAGGTCCGGATATTTGGAGGGTATGGCCCAGATCCCGGTCAGGATCCTTTCAGCAGTCTTATCACAGTTGGAAAGAAGCTCTTCCCAAATCTGGCCATATGAGTCTTCAAGCTCCTGAGCCTTCTCCTGGAGGGAAGAGGGACGAAAAGTGTGTTCGTTGGGTGGGTCGTGTCCTTGATTATCCTGGCAGCACTGCTCCGACAGCGTGCTGTGTAAAGTGAGTCCAAGGACGGAAGATTGGTTTGTGTACTACAATTAGCTGAGGGGCCATGTACAACGTATATCCAAATCCTTGCCTCAGTTCAATCAGCAACCAAATCTGAGCTATGCAGTGCTGGTAGGCACATACATGTCAGCCAGCCAATCCATCTGCACAATATGGCCAATCTTTTATATATAATCACAATTAAATATTGCCAGAATTTACCAATAAGCTGACCACTTCAAAGATTTTACTGCAAGTGTTGCTCACATTATGGATGTCTGATGTGAAATGAATACAGCTCTAGCATCATCCTTCCTATAGTGGGGTCCCCAGATCTGGACCATATTCCTGCTGAGGCCCAACACATGATTAACATAATTGCTTTATTTTAGTATTCTTTTATTGCATAATTTCATAATTACTTACTTTAGTATTGTTTACCCCTGATCATAAAGGGAAAGAGGATCTCAACTTATCCCACCAATTTGAAGAATTTGTGTATTTAGGTCTTCCATTTCCTGCACTCCCTTTGAATAAGTATCATTGACATTACTACTTTAAGCTCTCTCCTCAGATTCCACAGAGCAGCAAGCAATTCCTCTGGTAGGCATCCATTCAAAGCTCTGGAATGCACCAGAAGATAGGAAAGGAAAAGTGACCGGCCACATTCAATTACAGTACTAATCCTCCAAGTTAACTTGTGTTGAATTCACTCATAATATTTTTGATCCCTCAATGATCTTTTTTTTTTATAAACAAAAGTTTCCTATTTACCACTGCAATTCTTTCACCCTACTCCACTCCTGGCTTCACTTCACAATGACTGTAATGGATTTGCCTTCCAAACTTGAATATGATTGACAGAATGGTTAAAGCACAGTCTATTCTCTCTACTCCCTTCTTCCATCAGGAAGAAGGTGCAAAAGCCTGAAAGCATGTATAACCAGGCTCGAGGACAGTTTCAACCCCACTGTTTTAAGACTATTAAATAGTTCCCTAGTATCAAAAATTGGACTCTTGACCTCACAATCTACTTTGTTATGATCTGGCAGCTCACTGCTTACCTGCACTGCACTTCTTTTGTAGCCATTACACTTTGCTCTGCATTGTTATTATTTACCTTGTTCTACCTCGATGCATTGTGCAATGATCTGATCTGTACAGTGTGCAAGACAAGCTTTTCAGTATCTTGGTGCATGTGACAATAGTAAACCAATGCCAAATAAACTTACACAAAATAAATTAAACATAAGCTCTCAAAATAAATTTCTGCAGTATATAAAAATCAAAAACACTATATATTGAAAACATGAGACAGAATATGCCATTGCAAAGAAGTTCTACTTGTTGTATCTACTTCTGAAAGGATTACTGAATGAAATCATTCTGGGCCATAATTTCCTGCAATTGCTTATCTAGACTGTTCAGACTTCTCTCTATGTGTCAATATACTGATAACTTTGTCATCTAGCAAACTGCGCACTCAGTCACCACTTTATTAGGTTAGGTTCTATGGCCTACCTACAAGATGGCACCAGCAAACATTCCTCAGGCGACATCTTCCAGATAGTCAATCATTTCAGCTTATCTACATCTTCTACTTATTTTTATCTTAATTTTGTTTTTGAAACTGTTGGAGCCTGTGGCTTACAATCTGTAGTTTGTTCAAGTGAGCTAGCATTCTGCTGTCCCTGTGAATACTCCAGCAGAGAAATGCGAGCACGAACTACCGCAAGGAGAAACTCAAAGACGAGACGAGGGGCTGTGATCGACTACATTTCTCGCTGATTAAAGTGACAAGGAAGATTGAAACATCGAGGCAAAAGCAGAGAAAAGCCAGCGGTTCTCAGAGAGGCTGCTGGTTCGTGTTGCTTTCCTCAGAGGGGTCACTGGTTCATGTCACTTCCCTCAAAGGGGCTGCTAGTTTGAGTTGCTTCCCTCGGAGGGGCCCCTGGCTTGAGTCACTGCCTTAGGAGGGGCTGCTGAGTCCCGATGCTCTCAGAGATATTATCAAAATTCTGAGATTTATAGATAGGACTGTAGTTCAAACTAACTGGATACTCTCACACTGGTTACTTTCAGTTCTATGTTTCTTTCATATTCTCGCCTATTCTTTCTTGTTGTGGATCGGGGGGGGGTGTTGCTGGGAGTTTGGATGGTGTGTTAGTTTTTGTGTAGGGGAGGGGTTGGGGTGTTTGGGGTTTGCCAGTTTTTGTTTCTTTCTCTTTTCGTGGAGGGAGGGTATTGATGTCTTTCTTTCAACTACTTATATGGTTTTCTGTATTCTGTGGTGAAGACACATTTCAGAGTTGTATTCTGCATACATATTTTGATAATAAAATGAACCTTTGAACTTCTGTACACCTGCTCATTAATGCAAATATCAAATCAGCAATAAAGAAGTGCAGACAAGGTCAAGAGGTTCACTTGTTGCTCAGACCGAAGTTCAAAATGGGGAAGAAATGTGGTCTATGTGATTTTGACTGTGAATGATTGTTGGTGCCACTCAGGGTGGTCTGAGCATTTCAAAAACTGCTCATCTCCTGAGATTTTCATGCACAACAGTCTCTAGAGGTAACAGAGAAACAAAAAACAAAATGCAGTTCTGTGGGCAAAAATGCCTTGTTAATGATGAGAGGTCAGGCTAATTCAAGCTGACAGGAAGGTGAGAGTAACTCAAATAACTATGTATTACAATGGTAGTTCGCAGAAGAACATCTCTGAACACTCAGCATGTCGAACCCTGAAGTGGATGTATTAAAGCAGCAGAAGACCACACTGTGTTTCACTCCTGCACCTAATAAAATGGCCACTGAGTGTATAACAGGAAGACAGTGAACTGTACAAACAATGCGCATCATCTCAAACAGTCACAGTGAAGCAATGCAAAATTAACAATTTGAAAATAAATCTAATGTCAGATTAAGGAGAGTTGTAGGTAAAGAAAGACCAGAATGAGACAGAAATAAAGACAGGATTTTTTTTAAAAATCTGCACCAAGTAAACCATGAATGAATTAGTTACAGTGGTCAATTTTCAGTATTGGATCAGCAGAACTTAACACTCAGCATATCATTTTCCATGTTTAACCTTGTATCTGCTCTCATTAAATTGCTGTGCCAAGTTGCCATAAACAACGTTGATATTTTGACAGGAAATTATGGGTCAATACTTACACTTTCATATTACCTTATGTTTTTCACACATCCTTGTCTGAAGGTTACCTACTACTTAAAAGTGCATAAAGAAGTTGTACAAATGATTCCCCTGGAATGAACTACATCACAAGCAAATAATAAAGGGCGATCATTAAAAGCAGGTGGAAGGCCACACATAGATTTCGAGGATATTTACCTTTTTTTGAAATAGGACACATAAGCACTTTGCAATGCAGCTTCAAGAAAGTAAGTAAGCTCCACCTCTTGGACCGGGACAATCCCCTTGATCGATCTAGACTGAGTATTCATCATGGCCTTCAAGTAAAAAAACAGGAGGAAAAAGGGTTAATATAAAAAGAATTGGAAATCCAGACAACATTTTCCAAGAGATGTGATTCTGCAGTTATGCAATGCAATTTTGTTTCAGCAGGATTGGAGGAGTTAAGGTCTAGGCTTGAAACACACTGGTACAAAGCCCAAACATGTTATTCTTACTCGCTTTTGCTAATCTAGGTTCTTTCACAACACCATATGGATATGAAATATGTCAATCTGTCAGTCTAACTTCATTTAAAAATTGCTTGTTGGGCACCATGCTGAAGTCCTTCTAGAAGTCCAAAAAAGATCAACTGGCTTGTCCTGTATCATTCTGCAAGAAAGCTAATCTTTCCCACAGACATACAAGCTAATCTTGTATCTGACTACTGCCTGCAACCATGTTGACAAACAGAAGAGCTCTAAATATCACTGATGGCAGGGTTTGATGGGATTACTTGCTTTCAACTTCTTTGATATACCTGGATGGTTTGCAGTTCTCTCTGGCTAGGCTTGCTTCTACATAGGCACCTGAACTAGATTCTAGGGAGCTACTGAGATGCAAAAAGCAGTGATTACAATTAAGAGGAGGGGAGGGGAAAATGGGTACGGACAGAATATGAAGTTCATATCCTTGAGCAACTTCTAATAGTAAGGCACGCAGCCTGAGTTATGAATTTAAAATTAAATCATTTCCAGGGCAGACAAAAAGACAGAGACTACTTCTCTGCTTCTCTGTGACTATAGCTCAGCATTTAACATTGTTATTCCTATAGTCCTGATCGATAAGCTACAGAACCTGGGCCTCTGTAGCTCCTTCTGCAACTGGAGCCCCTACTTCCTAACCGGAAGACCACCATCTGTGTGGTTTGGAAATAACATCTCCCCCTCACTGACAATCATCACTGGGATGTGTGCTTAGCCCACTGCTCTAATCTCTCTTCACCCATGCCTGTATGGTAGGCATAGCTTAAATGCCATCTATAAATTTGCTGATGATACAACCATTATTGGCAGAATCTCAGATGGAGGTGAGAGGGCGTACAAGTGCGAGATATATCAGCTGGTTGTGTGGTGTTGTAGTAACAACCTTGCACTGAGTTAGATCAAAGAGCTGATTCTGTAATTCCGGAAGGGCAAGACGAGGGAAAATAAACCAATCCTCATAGAGGGATTGGAAGTGGAGAGAGTGAGCAATTTCAAGTTCCTGGGTGTCAATATCTCTGAGGACCTAACCTGGTCGCAACATATCGATGCAACTATAAAGAAGTCAAGACAGCAGCTATATTTCAATACTTTATAAGGAGTTTGAGGAGTTTTGGTTTATCACATAAAACACTCAAAAACATCTACAGGTATACCACGGAGAGCATTCTGACGGGCAGCATCACCATCTGGTATGGAGGAGCTACCACACAAGACTGAAGTAAGTTGCAGAAAGTTGTAAAATTAGTCCTCTCCATCACTGGTGTCAGCCTCCGTGGTATCCAAGACATCTTCAAGGAGCAGTACCTCAGGAAAGCAGCATCCATCATTAAGGGCCCCTATCACCCAGGACATGCCCTCTTCTCATTGTTACTGTCAAGGAGGTGCTACAGGAGTCTGAAGGCACATACTCAGCGATTCAGGAACAGCTTCTTCCCCTCTGCAATTTGATGTCTAAATGGACATTGAACCCATGAACACTACCTCACTACTTCATTATTTCTGTTTTTGCATACTACCTTAGCTATTTAATATACATATATAATTACTGTAATTCAGTTTTTCTCTATATATATATATCATGTATTGCATTGTACTGCTGCTGCAAAGTTAACAAATTTCACAACATGTGTCAGTGATGTTAAACTTGATTCTGATATCTTAGAATGTTTAAGAGTTAATTTATATAGGCTCCTGGAAGTGAAAAGAGACTTGCAGGTCATCAGCCTTGACTGAATTCACACCCAATTATAATTGGAATTCATTTTTAATTGTCATATGTACTGAGATATAGTAAAAAGCTTGTCTTCCATACTGTTCATACAGATCAAATAAAACAATAACAGAATGCAGAATAACAGCATCTGCAGAATCTCTTGGGTATAGAGAACGTGCAGTGCAGGTAATCAATAAGGTGCAATATCATAATGAGGTAAATTGTCAAGTCAATAATCCATCTGATTGTACTGGGAAACGAGTTTAGTCTTATAACAGTGGGGGTAGAAACTGCCTTTCAGCCTAGTAGTTGTGTTTATGGGCTTTAGTGGCTTCTGCTCGATGGAAGAGGGGAGAAGAGAGAATGTCATGGGTAAGTGGGGCCTTTGATTATGCTGGCTGCTTTACTGAGGCGCTGAGAAGTATAGACAGAGTACAGGAAGGGCATCATAAACCCACGAGGTTCTGCAGATGCTGGAAATCCAGAATAACACACACAAAAGCTGGATAACTCAGCAGGTCAGGTGGAATCGAAGGAGAGGAATAAAGAGTTGATGTTTAAGGCTGACACCTTTCATCCACGTAGGGGAGGCTGGCTTCCATGATGTACTGAGCTGTGTCCACAACTTCCTGCAGTCACAGTCAGCGCAATTGCTTTAGCCAGCTGCTATGCATTCAAATTTGATGCTTTCATTTGATAAAAAAATTGGTAAAGGTCTAAGGGTGATGCCAAATTTCTTTAGCCTCCTGAGGAAGTAGTGAGCTTTCTCGGCCCTGGCATCTATGTTTTTGACAAAGACAGGCCATTGGTGATGTTCATTCCTTAGAATGTGAAGCTCTCAAACTCAACACCACTGATGTAGACTAGGAGGATGTATACCATCCCCTTCTCCTTCCCGAAGTCAATGACCAACTCTTTCATTTTGCTGGCATTGCTAGTTGATGTCATGACACCAAACAGATGAAAGTCATCAAGCCCTCTGCACTCCCCAGTTACACAGCCTCTTGGTTTTCTCCACTATCCTCACTCACTCGGAACCAAAAGAAAATTAAAGAGTCTTCCTTACCCGTTCCCCTTCTTGTAAATAAATCAGAGCAATATCACCAGCTTTCTCAAAACAGGACATTGTTTCCTCTTCTCGTTCAGACAGACGAACTCTTGAGGTAACAGAGGAAGTCTGACGCTCAAGAGAAAAGCCTGAGAAATTAAAAATACTATTAATAGATTTCTCTGACTAAAGATTCTGTATGTCCTTCTGACACGTGAATGACAAAACATAGCTAGAAGTAGAGTTACTTTATTGAAAAGATATTTACATATTGAAAAGATTTAGATAAAAATACTTGATAAAATTTAGACTGCCTAGTGGTTGTACCTTATAGAATCAAACATATCTTGGGAATAATCTGATGGATACATGATTACCCAAAGATCAAAGTTCTAATCAAATTTATTATCAAAGTACATACTGTATAGGTCACCATATACAGCCAGCCCTGAGATTCATTTTCTTACAGGCAATCAAAGTTCTAAGTACATTTCTTATCAATATATACATTAGACAACCTTGAGGTCCATTTCCTTACAGGCAGCCACAGAACACAGAAACTCCATTAAAAAAAAGACAGTCAAACATCCAACATGCAGAAAGACAAAAAAAAAACAACAAATTGTGCTAACAAAAGCAAGCAAACAGCATTCAGAACTGAAATTTTACAAATGACATAAAGCCAGGCATCACTACAGCCGCAGCAGGCCACGGCCTCAGTTCATTGCACAGCCGAGTAAATGTCGCGAGATCACAGACATGAAGCCAGGCATTACTGCAGCTGGAGCAATGGTTCAGTTCAGCGCACAGCTGAGTAAACGTCACAGAACAGCCAGCAGAAACAGCCCGTCCCTCGCCTCTGGTCCCAACACCCAGACCTCTTCAATCTCACCCAGCGCTTAAATCATCCAAACATCGGGTCTATCCTCGCTCTCGGGGTGCCTCGACTCTGCCTTGCCTTGCCTGTGCCTCCGCCTCCACTCATCTCTCCATTGTTAGCGGTGATCATTATTAATAAGGTGTTATTAATAAGGTATTTAGTACTGTCTTCCTTTTGTTTGCCACCAATATGTAGTCAGTGGGCTTCCCCAGCGCCATCTTAATCCAGAATCACAGTGGATACAAGAAGTTTGATAAAATCAATGAAAGTCTGCACCTAATAGGGCAGACAACAAACAATATGCAGAAAAAAACAAACTGCAAATACAAAAAGAGAAAAAAAGGGAGGAAGTGTTCTTGAAAGAGAGTCTAGTTCAGTAGGAACAGTTCAGTGTCGGGATGTTATCCCCCCTGGTTCAAGAGCCTGATGGTTGAGGGCTAATAACTGTTCCCGAACCTGGTGGTGCAGGTCCTGAGGCTCCTGTGCCTTCTTCCTGATAGCAGCAGTGAGAAGGGAGCACGGCCTGGATGGCAGGTCCTAGATAATGGATGTGGCTTTCCTGCAACAGCACTCTGTGTACATGTGCCCAAAGGTGGGGAGGGCATTACCCATGATGGATGGGGCTGTATCCACTTTCTGTAAACTTTTCCGTTCAAGGGCGTAGGTGCTTCCATACCAGGTCATGATGCAACCAGTCAATATACTCTCCACCATGTATCTATAGAAGTTTGCCAAAGTTTTAGAAATCATGCCAGATCTTTGCAAACTTCTCAGGAAGTAGAGGCACCAACATGCTTCCTTCGTATCGGCAATTACGTGCTGGATCCAGGACAGATCCTATGAAATAATATCATCAAAGAAGTTGCTGACCCTCTCCCACCACATATTCCCCCCAGTGAGGACTGGCTCATGTACCTCTGATTTCCTCCTCTTGAAGTCAACAATCTTCTCCTTGGTCTTGCTGACATAGAATCAGAGGTTGTTGTGTCATCACTCGGCCATATTTTCAATCTCCCTCCTATATGCTGATTCGTCACCACCTTTGATATAGACGACAGTGGCGTCATCATCAAACTTAACTATGGCATTGGAGCTGTGCTTAGCCACACAGTCATAAGATGTATTACTGGATGACAGTCATTGAGGCAGGTCACCACACTCTTCTTAGGCACTGGTATAACTAAGCCTGCTTGAAGCAGGTGGGTACTTCAGATTTCTGAAGCGACAGGTTAAAGATCTCAGTGAACACTCCAGCCAGTTGATCGGCACAGGTCTTTAGTACTCAGCCAGCTACCCCATCTAAGCCGGATGCTTTCCATGGGTTCACCCTCCTGAAGGAAGCTCTCTCATCAGCCTCTGAAATCGCAGGGTCATCAGAGGCTGTGGGAGTTTGTTAAGGTTTTGATGGTCATAGCAAACATAAAAGGCATTGACACACAAAATGTTGGAGGAACTCAGTAGGCCAGGCACTGCCAAAGGATCTCAGCCCAAAACATCAAAATCAAAACATCAAAAAATATCTTTTCCATAGATGCTGCCTGGCCTACTGAGTTCCTCCAGCATTTTTGCATGTGTTGCTTGGATTTCCAGCCACTGCAAATTTTCTCTTGTTTATAAAAGGCACTGAGCTCATCTGAGAGTGAAATTTTGTTGTCACCTTTGTCACTTGTTTTCACTTTACAGAAGGTAACAGCATCAAGTCCTGCCACAGCTGTCAAGCATCCTTCAGTGACGTAAGTTCAGTCTGGGGTTGCCACTTCGTATGTGAAATTGCTTCCTGGATTCTACTTGCTCACCAGACCTGAACACCACTGTCCTAGCCCGCAGTAGATTGCAGATCTCATGGTCCATTCAAGGCTTCTGGTTGAGGAAGACTCTGAATGATTCTGTGGGGACACACTCGTCCACAACTGTTTTTCTAAAGTCCATGACAACTGTGGCATTCTTGTTCAGATCCTCTCCTGACTCCTTGAGCAGAGCCCAGTCCATGCCTGAAAGCAATCCCATAACCGGTCCTCTACCTTCCACAACCACTCCTTTGTTGTCCTTATCTCTGGAGTCTTGTTCTCTAGCCTCTGTCTGTATACAGGTAGGAGGACAGCCAGTTGATCATGCTTCCCGAAATGTGGTCTTGGCTCGATTCGTAGGCATCCCTAATCAAAGTATAACAGTGGTTGAGTGTGTTGGGACCACTTGTGTTGCAGGTGACATGTTAATGATAATTGGGCAGAGATTTTGTCAAACAAGCCTGATTGAAATCCCTGGCAGTGATTTGAAAGGTGTTAGAGTAAGCTATTTCTTGTCTATTGATCACAGTACTCAATACTCGAGTGCTTGCTTAATATTGGCCTTTGGCGGTATGTAAACTGTGTTCAGGACCACAAAGGAGAACTCTTGGTAAGTAGAACTAACTTACTGCCAGTCCGCTGCTAGCATTTAGGGCAGCAATGAAGGACTTCCATCACTGTCTGTCCTTGGCCATCTTCTCTATAGTACCTCAGGTGTGGTTCAGGGCCCTCATTTTTGCCTCTATGGTATGGCACCAAATTGTCTTGGTCTCCCACCTTTTCTCCATCCTTCAGGGGTCCAATGAAATGCTATCTTGATGATGGAGTTGGCCTCTCTTCTCATCGCGTGCCAATCCATCTTCAATGTTTCCTCATGATGACTATGGCCATGTCCTCTTGAAGACACTGAAGGAGTAGGGTGTGGTTGGAGATCTCTCTCCAACCGGAGGATCTTCCAGAGGCTCATGGTGTGGAATGACAACAGCTTGGCAAGGTCACTCTCTGTCATGAGCCTGGAATGACAACAGCTTGGCAAAGTCACTGTCATGAGCCTGGAATGACAACAGCTTGGCAAGGTCACTGTCATGAGCCCACATTTGGATCCGTACAAGAATGTGGACAGTACACAGCTCCGGCACAGCTTCACTTTGGTGTGTACGCTGTACTTGGTTGATCGCCGTATGTTGCTCATTGATCCAAAGACACTTCTAGCTTTGCTGAGTCTGCACTAGATGTCATCTTGGTTCCACCATCCTGCCAAAAGATGCTGCCCAGGTAGGTGAATCTGTTGGCGCCATATGCCTTGACAGGAGGAGGAGAAAGTAAGTAGAACGCTCAGCACTTATTCATTAGATGTTCTGGGTCAGGGGAACAAGAATGTGACTAAATCACTAGATCTGAGTACCACAAGAAGCTTATCCTGAAACACAAATCCCCAGTTTATGCCTGCTCAGAATAAGTAACTTATTCCATCCAGTAATCGAGAAGCCCTCAGATCTTACTGACGTATCTGGTGTGTCTGAGATCCACCATGTCTCCATAAAACACAGAATGCAGCAATCCCTCATTTCCCGCCAATACAGCAATCTTGTCCTTATGTCCTCAATTGTGTACACAAAGTGAAAAAAACTGCTAGAAATTTGAAATATAAATAGACAATGCTAAAAAAACACACAAGTCACAACTGAGAAAAGAAAATCTGAGTTATCTTTTCAGGTCAAAGACCCTTCATCAAACTGAATTTGGATGAAGTGTTTGTAACCAGAAACATTACACCTGCTTCTCTTTTCAAAGACCAGTCAAGTGTTTCCAACATTTTTCAATTACTAAGAATGTCAGTTTCACTTCAACCAGTACAAATGACATTGTCAGCCAATAGTGAAATTGGAGTTTACATTAAGCAACTCAACCAAGGATTAAACATCTCAAAAGACATAATTGCTGTTTGGTTCAAAACTATTGCTGATCTTAGCATGAGACAAGTCCAGTGAAAAATAATTCATAGCAAGAATATCTGAACAACGTGGCTGTATTATCCATTTTCACATATGAAAGGTTTCTTGTACAAGGTACAAGAGGAAAGCTGACTTCCAATCTCAGTAAGAGTCAAGTCCTAGAGAAAGGAATAAACACAAAATGCACCAGGAAATCGGCAAGCCAGGCATCATCCTTGGAAAGAAGTAAACAGTCAACATTTCAGGCCAAGACCCTTCATCAGGACTGGACAGAAGAGAAGGAATCAGAGTAAGAAGGTGGAGAGGGGGGAAAAAAGACGATGGTAAGTTATAGGTGAAACCAGGAGAGGGAGAGGGGGTGAAGTAAAGAGCTGGGAATTTGATTGCTGAAAGACATAAAGGGCTGGAGAAGGGAGAATCTGATGGGAGAAAGGACTGGGAGAAAGCTGGCTAAAAGCAATAAGCTATTTCCTACCTACTGCTGGCAAGATTTTTGTTGCGGAAGTTCTCACATTGCACTTTGAGTTTTGGAGATCTGTTGTACTTCAAGAAAGTTTCATGATGGAAGTATTTATCAATTCACAGTAGTGACCTAATAAATTAGAAATAACTTTTCGCTTCATGATTAATCCATACAACTTCACAGGAAATGCTATGTGCATGTAACTTGCAACATTATAACATGGAACTTTATTGCAGAATAAGTAGTTTATTCTTCCATGTAATTCTTCTCTAAACTCCACAAGAAAACCGAGAGTGCAAATTTATCAATACTCTGGGTTAACACTTGAGTTACAGCTAAACATGGTGTCAAGCATCTACTCTTTAAATAGAAAGCACATAATTCTGCACAACCATGGGAAATCTTTTACTTTGTTGCTACAGAAACATATTTTAGTCTCTAGAAAGCCCAGAACATTAAATTCAATATAATTCATTGGAAAAATGAATGGGTTATCTACTGTTTAGAAACACCTTCTACTTCTTTAATAGAAGGCAATTACAGCTTAGCCTTTAAAAGCTCTTTTGTAGAATTACCAGGGATGGAGCACTGTCCTTCAAAAAACATAGACAGCACAGCTAAGGACAGTACAATTGTCACGGAAACCTGCATACACTTTTAAAAAGTTATTGACTGGAATGATCTGATGCTTCCACACATAAACCGCAAATCCTTTTCCTTTCCTATATGCAATTTTTCTACTTGATATCACAACAGGTTTGGTATAAACATTTGAGTTAAGCATAGGATAACGTTTCAAGAAATTCTTACTTCATTTCCTTTACACTTAATTTATTCAGACCTTTGATTATAAATGGTGACAATGTGCATGGGCAGGAGCATTAATTAATTAGTTGCAGTTTACAATCAGTACTGTTTTGCACAATCTCACAGAAATACAATACGAAATCTTTACACTAACATAGATTTATTGCATTCCAGTGGGAAATTGCATCCCTAAATTGGGACAGATTCCAAATAATATATCACTCTGCCAACTGTACACTAAAATTTGAGACAGGTTGATCCTAATTTTATCTAAGTGGGGTGGGGGGGATACTAACAAGTCAATGAGTATCAACAAAAAAGGAATCAACAATTGAAGAAATGGAAAAACTCTCATCAATTCAGCAATTTTTCAACTGGGGAGAAAATAATTCATAATGCTGACTAACGTGCATTTTATACAAGGACTGTATGACTTGCTCCCCCAAAAGTAGCTGTACATTGAATGCTTTCGGTTTTGAGCTGTTATACTAGATCAGTGGTCCTCAACCTCCGGGCCGCGGACTGATACCAGGCCACGAAGCACGTAAGGGTGCAGCAGTAGCCGGAGCACACCCAGCACATTTTTAAGAAAAAAGTCAAAATAAACAAGCTAATTAATTAGGTGCCACCAGAAGCCAGTCTTCATTAGAGGAACTGAAATGGAGTCAATAACTTTAAATTCTTTGACATTAAGGATCGACGTTTCTCTCTCTGAAAAGTGTCAGAGGATCTGTCCCGGGACCAGCACGTGATTGTCATTACAAAGAAAGCACGGCAGCACCCATACTTTATTAGAAGTTTGAAAGATTCAACATGTCACCTCGATCCTGACAACCCTGTCTTTTCAGCCTGTCTGGGCTGGTGTTTAAATTGACCAAACAATGGAACAGCTAAAGGCTCCAGCACCCTGGAAAGAGGAGTGAACATCGTGTAGAGCCAGTGAAATCGGCAATCGCCTCTGATCTGGACCGACATTTACGTACCAGGTGGCAGCTAATTAATTAGCTTGTTTATTTCGGCTTTTTTCTTAAAGATGTGCTCCGGCTACCACTGCACCCCTGGATGCTTCGCGGCCCGGTATCGGTCCGCGGCCTGGAAATTTTGGGGACAACTTGTTGGCCAAACATTCTGTATAGAGCCAGACAATGTGAACAAGATCCAAAATGAATACTCCTTGCCTGTATTCACCAAGGAGATGGACAGAGAAGATGGTGAATTCAAGGACAGCAATGTGGATTATCTGGGCCAGGTCACTATTAATAAAGGAAGATGTCAGATGGCTTGAATAAGAGTTGATAAATCCCCAGAAATGAATGTGATCAATCCCATTTTGCTATGGGAAGCAAAGGAGGAGAAATCAAGGCCCAAACGAAGATATTTGCATCTTTTATAACAACATGAGGTGCCAAACGAGTGACTGATAGCACATATTTTTCCATTAATCAAGAGAGGCCGGAGGGACAAGCCAGATAACTGCAGGCTGGTGAGCCTTATATTAGTAATGGGAAATTATTGGAGGAAATTCTAAGAGACAATATACAGTATATAGTGATAGTTAACATGGCTTTGTGCAGGGGGAATGCTGCCTCTCTTCCTTGACTGAGTCTTTAGGAGGTAACTGAGAAAACTGGTGAAGGCAGGGCAGTAGACATTATCTATGTGGACTTTAGTAAGACTTTTGACAAGGTCCTGCATTGTAGACTGGTCCAGAATGTTAAAGATACACAAACTGGGTCACTGAATCCAATATATAAATGATTGGAAGAAAATGCAGGTGGGCTGATTAGTAAGTTTGCAGATAATCCAAAAATTGGAGGAGCTGCGAATAGTGAGGAAGGCCACAAAAGACTGAGCAGGATACAGATCAACTGGAAATACTGTCGTTCACTTAAAGATAAACAATGCACCCCTGCATCATACAGGGACTGCATTTCTAGAAAACCACTTGTACTGCAGTTTTCCACAACACAAATCCTTGAGAAAATATTACATTTGTTCCTTTTGTATTTACTTGGTTATTTTTCTCTTGCATACATAAGGATGAATTTTTATTCCCTGTCACAATATTTTTGGTAGTGATCTGTGATTTCTTCAAGGGCAAATTCCTGTTACCCGAACTGCACTGTGTTTAAAGCAAACATTTGGATTCTTTAAATTCAGAATCTGTGCATTTGAAATATTGATGTGTGACTTCCCTTCAGCCATCTACAGCAGTCACATTGACAATTTGCTAATTATTTATCTTATGAGAAATTTCCAGATGCCAAGAAAAGTCTCTCATGAAATAGAACCTGCTGCTACTAACAGCCATTGATTATTTAGGAATTAAAATAATGGTGGATTGATGTGAGAAGAACAGCCTAAGCCTGAATGTGGAAAAGACAAAAGAAATCAGGAGGGTGCAGATGAACCATCCCCCTCTGTGACTACATGGCTCCTCCATAGGGAAAGTTAAGTGCACCAAGTTCCTGGGAGATCACATCACAGATGACCCCACCTGGTCCCTTAATATCACCTCCCTGAACAAGGCGGCACAGCAGCACCTCCATTTCCTAAGAGTATTGAGGCAAGCAAGGCCCCCCCCCCACCACTTCTTAACTCCATTTTCCATCTGGTATGGGAACAGTCGTCAATCAGACCAGAAGTCCCTGCAAAGGACTGTGAGAATAGCTGAGAGGATCATAGGGGTACTATGATCCATCCCTCAGGGACGTTTCTTGGGAGTGCTATGTATGCAAGGCCGTTAGTATTATTGAGGATCCCACCCATCCATCCAGCATCCTCTCTGACTTTCTATCACCAGGCAGAAGGCTCTGATGCATAAAAACAAGAATGGTCAGGATAAGCAACACACATCAAAGTTGCTGGTGAACGCAGCAGGCCAGGCAGCATCTCTAGGAAGAGGTACAGTCGACATTTCAGGCCGAGACTCTTCGTCAGGACTAACTGAAGGAAGAGTGAGTAAGAGATTTGAAAGTTGGAGGGGGAGGGGGAGATCCAAAATGATAGGAGAAGACAGGAGGGGGAAGGATGAAGCCAAGAGCTGGACAGGTGATTGGCAAAAGGGCCTAAAGCCAACTGGAGTGAGTTGGCGACGGAGGGGCAAAAGGGCCTAAAGCCAACTGGAGTAAGTTGGCGACGGGGCAAAAGGGCCTAAAGCCAACTGGAGTAAGTTGGCGACGGGGCAAAAGGGCTGTGTTGAAATGTCGACTGCACCTCTTCCTAGAGATGCTGCCTGGCCTGCTGCGTTCACCAGCAACTTTAATGTGTGTTGCTTGAATTTCCAGCATCTGCAGAATTCCTGTTGTTTGCATTTTTAAATTCACTACTGCGAAGCCTCTTCCAGTGATGCCTACACCGAAGAAGTTTAGATCCCCTCTTCGACAGGAGTTCAGTGAAACCATCTCTCACTGCTCCCCATCTGTAATTTCTTCGGCTCTTTAACTTTTCGACCACATTTTGACTCAGACTCGCTATCACAGCCATATATCCTTTCTTGGAACGTGCCTCCATCGCCAACTTACTCCAGTTGGCTTTAGGCCCTTTTGCCAATCACCTGTCCAGCTCTTGGCTCCATCCCTCCCCCTCCTGCCTTCTCCTATCATTTTGGATCTCCCCCTCCCCCTCCCACTTTCAAATCTCTTACTAGCTCTTCCTTCAGTTAGTCCTGACGAAGGGTCTCGGCCTGAAATGTCGACTGTACCTCTTCCTAGAGATGCTGCCTGGCCTGATGCGTTCACCAGCAACTTTGATGTGTGTTGCTTGAATTTCCAGCATCTGCAGAATTCCTGTTGTTTGCATTTTTAAATGGTCAGGATAAGAAACAATTTCTTCCCCCAGGCCATTAGGCTTCTGAATTCCCAGCCACATTGTATTCGAATTGTCACTGGTTAATCTGTTCTGTACCTTACAATATTTACTTTAGCTTGTTATTTATGTGTGATTCATTTGTAGACTTTACCCTCATCTTCATAAGTTATCATGTGCTACATGTGTCATGTGTACTACTGTGCTTTACACCCTGGCTGGGAAAAACGTGTCGTTTCTATATATATTATATGGTTACTTATGTTATATACTTATATATACATAAATGACAATAAACTTGACCTGAATTGAACTTTAAACCATACAACTGTAGTAAGATGAACCAATTAAACTTGTATCTACTCAACCTTTGTTTTGGCAACATTAAGAACTTCGTTAATATACTGTACTGAAAGCTTGCAAACGTGTGAATCATTTTGTTTAGGGAGACTTTTATCTCAAAATGGTTCTTATCAATTGGAGTTAATAACTGTGCAAACCATTTTTAACTTCATATATTTCTCTTCTACATTTGCTTATTATCATTGTGTGCATCATGCTCGGGTTCACAAAAATTCAAACAGCAGCTTCTGCATATTCTTTGCAGCCAATACTGCATTCATAGAACATGGCTTTAAAATGTTTTTCGGGCTTGCAGCAAGTGGGAAGCCCAACATATAAAGCTATTCTGGAAAAAAAAGCAAACAGCAACCCCATTCGTCTTAAGGAAATTCATACACTGCAGACTAACAGATTTCACTAAACATTCCCAAACAGACAAAAACAAGTTCATAAAATAGATGGGGATGGAGGAGAGGGAGGGAGGGAAACAACACCTCACCAGTCTACTCACCTCCCTTATAATACCCAAATATTAGTGCCTATTGCCTGTTCAGGCATGTCTTTAATGAGTTTTGTTTTTGCTGAATTCTGATCTAGAAGGATATATAGATGAAAACTTGAGACGCATTTTGTGGTGATGTTCTGGGGTTCGTGGGGCAATACTTTACAGATAAGACACATTCAACAGTGAATGCAAAAATCTTCTTCTCATTCTGAGTTAACAATTGTGTTTCTTTCTTCATAACAACATTCTTTACCCAATTCAGCTTCAGCATCATCGACAAAATAAATGCAGATTGTTAACACTCAAATCTAATGAGTACGAGCATGGCCTGTAATAAACATCTCCGGTATTCCACAGAAGTATTCTGCTGAAAGACCGTGAGCACAACACATTTTCACTAACTATGAGAGAATGCAGACTGACTGCAGCAGTTTGATCTGGGGTGTATGCAGTGTATGTTTAATAACCAATTTGTTGAGTTTAGAGTATAGTATGTGCTGGAAGACATGGCCCTCGATTTTTGTCTCTAGGTTGGATAGCAACTCCGCCATGGGGGAGAGAGAGAGAGACGCACACATATATGTATCATTCGTTCGTTATATGCCGTGTGGTATGACGTGGGCGATCATGGTCTCTCCATGACCATGATTGCTCTTGGGCAAATTTTTCTACAAAAGTGCTTTGCCATTTCCTTCTTTTGAGCAGTGCCTTTACAAGACATGTGACCCCATCCATTATCAATACTCTTCAAAGTTTGTCTGCCTGACATCAGTGGTTGCGTAACCAGGACTCGTGATATGCGCCAGCTGCTCGTACAACCATCTGCTCCCATGGCTTCACATGACCCTGATCAGGGAGCTAAGCAGATGCCATACATTGCCCAAGGGTGACCTGCAGGCTAGCGGAGGGAAGGAGCACCTTACACCTCCTTTGGTAGAGATGCATCGCCATCTTGTCACCCAGTGTATGTATAAACATCCATAAAACAAAGACTGAGAGGACAAGTTGAATGGACAAAGCAGCACAGGGAGAGAAGCAATCGCTTGACAAGGACAGACAAAATAATATTGTTCCTTTTCAGATATCTAAACAACTTGAGCTCTAAAGAATAAGGCTAGAAAATTATGTATACTATGCCTGAAAAGTTCCCTGCCAGTAATAATTATTATTTAATCACTCCCATCTGAAATCCATTCAACTCTTTGAAGAATTACAAGTTGAAGATTCAAGATTGTTTAATGTAATTTCCTGTACACGAGTGTAAAGGAGAACAAAGTAATTGTTATCCAGATCAGATGCAGCACAAAAAAAAAAGAACATAATAATAATGATAAAAAATAATAAATATAAATACATAAGATAGTTTATATACATAGATTAATTTTATGTCCATAAAGAGATACTCGGCAAAGGAGTGTCTGTACAAAAGGTGCCTGACAGGGAAAAAATGAAGTAATGGTGGTTGGGGGCATAGAGGTGTGAGTTAGTGGGTGAAGGTGTTGATCAGCCTTACTACTTGGGGAAAGTAACTTTTTGAATTTGATGGTGTCAATGCTACGTAGCCTCCTCTATGATGGGAGTGGGGCAAACAGTCCACGAGCAGGGTTCGTGATGTTACTGACTCTCTTCTGGCACCTTCCTGTATATATATATCTTTGATGGCACGTAGGCTGATGCCGGTAATACATCAGGCAGTTTTGACCACCCGTTGTAGAGACTTGCTATCCGCCACAGTGCAGTTTCTGTACCAAGCAGTGATGTAGCTTGTTAGGATGCTCTCTACCACGCATCTGTAGAAGGACATGAGTAGAGATATGGAAAGTCCAGCTCTCTTCAGACTCCTCGGAAAGTAGAGGGGTTGTTAAGCTTTCTTGACTGCATAGGATATGTTCTTAGACCATGAGAGGTTGTGTGTGATATGCACTCCCAGGAGTTTGAAACTGCCTGCTGTGCCACCAATGTAAAGGGGAGTGTGAGTGGTGTGAGTTCTCCTGAAGACAATAACCATCTCCTTGGTCTTGTTGACATTAAGGAAAATGCCTAACACCAGGCCTCAAGTTCTTCCATCTTCTCTCTGTAGTCTAGCTCATCACTGTGGGTGATCAGCACCACCACTGACATGTCATCAGTGAACTTGACAATGTGATTACTCAGATGTTTGGCCATGCAGTCATGTAAGAGCAGAGTGTACAGCAATGCGCTCAGCACACAGCCCTTGCTGGGCACCTGTGTTGATGATGGGGAGGGAGAAATTACCGTGCATCCTGACTATCCGAGGTCTGTTCATTAGGAAATATATTAAGCGCTGCAACATCTCACCCGTCCCTCGATTTCAATGCAGGGTCTCTCATTTAGGGACTATTGGAGGGAACACCTGATTAAATTTTTCTGATGCAATACTTACTTAGAGCTGTTATGCATCTACAGAATGTTTGTCTTTGTTTTAGATTGCTAGCAAAGTTATTATCCTTTTCCTTTTGTGGCATTTTATGGATTATAACTTGGGAAACGTTCACGATATATTGATGTCCTGTGAGAATGTTCCCACCAATCTAAAGCTGAAGATTAGTATCCTTTCAGTAATTCCACAAGAAAGCTAAGTATTCCTAGAGAATAGTTCCTAAAAATAATAACAGACCATTTAAATTTAAGGAAATAGGTCCCATTTCATAAAGTTTCATGTAGACCTATTCTTAATCTTTAATCTTTCATTTCCCCTTGGTGCCTCATTTCCTAATGCAAATTTTCATTATACTAGCCCAAATCTTTGATACAAGTGCTGCCAATACATATAGACTTGCCAGTAATTTCTTGCTGTGCTGCTGAACTCTTTCCAAAAATGCTGCTTGACCTGATTATTTCCATTACTTTCCTTTGAGCTACTTCCAGCATTTTCCACTTTTATTTCAGACTTCAAATCCCGCAGCACACCCTGAATTTATTCAGCTTTCCAATTGGTTATTTTAATATATTAAACTTATTAAACGCAACTTGCTTTCCACAAATCTGTGCTGAGTCACATTGATTGATTTGAGCTTTTCTAAATGCTGGCCAATTTGTTTTAAAGTAAGGATTCTAAGATTTCAAATACAGCTGATGTTTGAAAAAGGGAAGAATAAATTGAGTAACTATAGAGCAATTTAACGATGCTCCTGCATTTACTCTCCAATTCCATTATACAACATAAATATTTTAAAAGACTAGAGAATTGTGCCTTCATTTTCTATTATCTACTCAGTAATTCATACAGCAACGCAAGAACTCTGTGGTTTACCTATCTCGAGTTCAGTTAATCTTTTACAAACTAATTTCTTTTTCTCAGGTATCTCCTAAGAAATTGTTCCTACATTGTTACATCTATAATCATTATCAAAATCATTCAGTGGTTAAACTGAAAAACGATGGACAATAGTTGCTGGAATCATGATGGTCAATAACTCTACACTAATATAACCTGATGCAGGACGCACAAAATGAATGCTGCTGTCTCATTTGCTTTTTTTCAATGACCGGTCATCACTAAAAGCACCATTTAGTGCCTTACTGCTCATCCACAAGAACCAGCTAAAGTGAACTTGTATTGACAAAAACAGGTCTGCGCCTGCAATCAAGGATGGAAGTCATTCTACAGGCCTTTGAGTCTGCTGAAAGCTTTTGCAGAGCAAGAAAAAGTAATGGGGATCCAGATGTATTGGTGAGGCTCTGAAGCCCTTGGTTTATTCAGTGAATGGTAGGTCCTTTTACTAAGATGTACTGGAAGGTATCTAACTCACTGTAGTGTACTAGGAAATGAGGACAAGAAGTCGCCAAGATAAGGATGCTGTAATACAAAAATGATCAAGATCAGTTTTTACATTACCAAATGCCAGCTCTCACTAAACAGTCACTCATCTAGCCACTTGTTATCAAGATTCCAACTCAATGTTCAAATGCTCAGTCACATCATCCCACTCTCACATCTGCCCTAATCCTCACATTCATCTCAAAGTTTTCCCTTTGTCAGCTGGTCAAGCATTGCAGGAATATCATCCAAACTCACTTAAGGCCGCTTACTATTCAACTTCAATGTCTTGGAGGAGGAGAACATGATTTTCTGGCGATAAGAGTTAATATAGAAGGGTGCCCAGCAGTCAGCAGGGATAAGTTGATCTGAATGGCCTGTATCTATGCTGGATAATTCTAAAGATTAAAGGTTAGCTTTATTTGTCACATGTACGAAGTATACAGTGAAAAGCATTGTTTGAGTCACATCAAATCTGCAAGGATTATGTCAATATTGCCACACTTTTCCACATTGCACATCCACAACTCACTAACCCTAACTATACGTACTGGAATGCGGGAGGAAACGGGAGCACCTAGGAGAAGCCCACACAGTAATGGGGAAGAACAGAAAAACTCCATTCAGACAGCAGAGGCAATCATACCTCGAACTTACTGCTAGCGCTGTAAAGCATTGCGCCTACCACTATGCTACCGTGCCTCCCATAACTCAGTGCGATACTCATGACTGTGTGGCCAAGCATTGCTAAAGTTCCATTATAAGTTCACTGTTGGTAGACTCTCCGATGGCAACGAGGAGGCATGCAAGAGTGAGACAGATCAGTTGGCTAATTGTTGCAACAACAATCTTGCACTCAGCATCAGCACGATTAAGGAATTAATTGCAGAGTTCAGGAAAAGAAAGTCAAGGAGAACACACACCTGTCCTTATTGAGCGGTCAGCAGTGGACAGCTTCAAATTCCTGGGTGTCAACACCTTGGAGATCTATCCTGGGCCCAACACATCAATGTAACCATGAAAAAGGCATGCCAGTAGCTCTATTTAATTGGGAGTTTGAGGATATTTGATGTGTCACCAAGGATCCTTGTAAATTTCTATAGATGCACAGTGGAGAGCATTCTGACTGGTTGAATCACAGCCTGGTGTGGAGCTTCCAATGCACGGTATCTACAGAGGCTGCAATGGTTTGTAGACTCAGCCAGCTCCATGATGGACATGTCCATCAGGGACATCTTCAAGATGCAGTGCCTCAAAAAGGCAGCATCCATTTCTAAGAACCCTCACCCATCTGGGACATATCCTCCTCTCTTTACTGTCATTGTATGCAGGGAGGTACACACT
The DNA here is from genome assembly GCF_030028105.1 of Mobula birostris. NCBI lineage: Eukaryota > Metazoa > Chordata > Chondrichthyes > Myliobatiformes > Myliobatidae > Mobula > Mobula birostris. Next base: position 32,212,553 of record NC_092377.1, read on the forward strand.
CGATGATTTAGGAATAGATTCTTCCCCTTCGCCATCAGATTTCTGAATGATCCATTAACTAATAAACACTATTACATATCCTTTTTTTTTGCACTTTTGGTTTACTTCGTCATTTAGATGGCGACATGTTCGATCACAGCAGCTTCTATGGGGTCAACGATGGGTGCTTCAGTCCTTTTTAAACATATTTGTTATGATCGCAAGATCCTGGTAGACATTAAGAACTTGAAGTACTGTAGATCGACCACGAATGAGTTGCTCGTTGGCAGAGAAACCGAGGGAGCTGGACTTGGTGTGGATCATGTAGCTGCTTGCATCAGACAGGCTTCAGAGGAGTCGCTACGTGAAGGAGTCATGCAATCTGGTAGCGAGTGACTGTCTTAGTCACTTTTCTTGGGATTCCACGACCCTCTTGAACATTGTTAATGTGAAAATCTGCAAGTCCGATTCACTGATTTATTCGCAGTGGACAGTGGGGGAGTTGCGTGGCCCCAGCCACAGCAAGAACAAGACCTGAAGCCGTGGTGTCACCTGTATGCAGCCAGGAGGAGAAAGGTGATGAAGCCAGTGTGATCCATCAGGGGCCACTGTGGTGCAGCGTCCAGACTGGAGTTGGTTCTGCCCGCCCCAGTATTGACTTGGCAGAAAACGAGCTGTATTGTGGTCAACTGCATATCTCTGCAGCATTCATGTACTCCGGGTATAGACTCTTTTTTTTTGCGTGGCTGTACTTTACAGATATCTTACATGAGCTTGCTAGCTTGTATGTGCCATGTGTGCTTGCGCTGTGTGTAATTGTTGGTACTGTGTTTTGCACCTTGGCCCCAGAGAAATGGCCTCTTGTTTGCTGTATTCATGCATGGTTGAATGACAATTAAACTTGAATTAAATTGAATATAGTAATTTTATGAACTGTATTGCTGCTGCAAAAACAACAAATTTCACGACAAACAAGTCAGTGAAAATAAACCTGGTTCTGCTTCAGAAAACTAATTTTCTTGACTGTAACTAACTTTCTGCATGCTGTCAAATTTACAAGCAATACAGTAGTGGTGTGAGCTTTTTCTACCAAATACATTTCCCTGTCTCTTCCCAGCAGATAAAGGAGCTGATTGAAAGTTTCATCTGCAGTCTTGTCCACTTAGGCAACACTGAAACACAGACAACTGAAGCTATTTGATTCCCTTACTATGAGATTTTTGTCTTCAAATCGTGCTCCTACTAATTAGGCAGGACCACAAAGTTCCTTCACCTTGAGTCCCTAGGAGTCCAGACAAAATTTCAAAGATTCACTGAAATTTAGTGTGCTCTCCCAGCTCCTAAATCAGCTATATCATAACTACCGAAAAATCCCAGGCACATATTTCTGATACACTATTCGAGTATTAACTTCCAAGAAAAATTCTAAATGGTGTCAATCCATTTTAAACTAGTAAAATTATGGCAACTGGGGTGGGGGAGGGGTGTGGTGGAGGGAGAAATGTCATCTGAAGGCGGCAGATTCAATCCAAACCACAAATGTCAAATTTGAAGGATGTTATTTTGTTCATGTCTCTCATTCACCTGATGGGACTTCATTATACAGTTACATATAATACATATTGCAAGCTGTTAGACCAAAGAGCTATGGCTCCATCTCATGGTAAAGAATAATTTAAAAATGTTAGCCTGTTTTTAATCTTAGTAGAAATACAGTTGTATTAATATGTCATCCAAACACTTACCTTCTTTTAGTAAAGCATTAACTTCCGCTTGTTGTTTGCCAACAAAGAACAGTTAATAAATTAACTGTCATTGACAAAAATTGCTGTATGCCAAGGATTTTTGGTTTGGACAAGATAGCCTTTAAGGGAGACATCTAGAAATTTATAGTATCGATGAAGCAACAAATATAAGGTGTGGTACAGAAATCTGAGATTTTAAACCCAAGAGGCAGGACTGAAATTTGTAACACAAGACATCCAGAGAATCAGAAATTTAATTACTGGCAAGTAGGAATATATTCCATCACATCAAACCAATTTGCCAATTAATGTACAGTCTTAGCAAAGCAAGCAAGTTATGCGTGTGTTTTCAGCAGTGGCATTGAAGTGTAAAGTGTACATACCATTTAAAGACCTTGTCTCATCGCTGTGCTTTCAATGGCGAAACAGGTTGTTCGTGCTGGAAAAAGGGAAGAGAGCAGTGGACAGATAGCAAGATTAAGCAACATTTACAACAGGAACGCTAAGAATATTCTCATTTGCAAGAACGGTGTGGATTTTTTAAGTACAGACATGTATAATTTTCCTCCATAAATCATCAAGGTAGAAAGAACATCTAAGCAATGGCTGCTAGGGATTGCATGCAGAACAGAACAACATAGAAATAGCATAAGGCATCAAAACTAAAAAAAAACTTTTAAAAAGCACGTGTTTCCATGCATTTAAAAGCTGAGTATCCTTCAATTATCTTCACACAGCAAGATAATTAACAAGACTTTTAAATTCTCAAAAACATGAAGCAGTGGAAGCTGCAACAAGCTGTTAGAAATCATAAAATGAATAATTTATCTTCCCTTATTGAAGAACCTCAATTGATTTACAAGCCAAAGAATCAAACTTAAATTTTAAAACTTATAAATTAAACTCATTTTCAGGTAATTCTAATTCTTTACATTGAGAGTACAGTTGTACATTAAAAAATTACCCTCATTATCAGCTGGGATCAGTGTAAAATTTACCGTACAGCAATGTACATCTGATCTGGTGTGTAAGCCAAAATGTTATTTCTTTTTTCCTTGCGCATGCATAACACAAGCATAAAATTGTCATAATGTTTCCCATAAAAGCATCCAGGAATCATTTTTTAAAAATTTATTGCTCAATAACCTGCTAAAAGTATAACCTTTTGTAATAACACCTAAATGCATATATTATTGCAACAATATCTTTCTATTGTTGCAAGTTCCATATTTTCATCACTCTCTGATAATGACTTTTATTTGGAATTTTTTGGCTACCTTCTCATTTTAATCATGTTTTGTTTCACTCTTTCCAACAAGTAAAATCACACATTCATAACTTAAACAACTCAGCTTTCTCTTTTCAAGAGAAGCGGTCCAGTCTGTTAATTCTTTCTTGATAATTTAAAGGTATGAACCCTGAACATATCATCTTTGCACTCTTCCCAGTGCCCAACAGCACCCAACGCTGGGTCAGAAGTCGGAAAGTACAAGATCTAGTATAGAAAATTGTGCAGAAGCTTGCTGACTCTCCAGTGTAGTGTTGATCAGTTTCCCAAGCTTATTCTACATGATTGTTCATATCACCGTACACTATCTCGAATTCCATCTAAAGTACCTCAAACCAAAAGCTGTAGGTGAACCAGGAAGTATGTTGTCTGCTGAAGGCTAGATCTGTGGCATTCAAGGCTGGCGACCCAGGTCTGTACCAGAAAACCAGGTATGACTTGCAGAAGGCTAGTTCAAGGGCAAAGAGATCATCTCGAATGAGGTTGGAGGCAACATCGGATGCACGGCAACTCTGGCAGGGTCTGCAAGACATTACTTCCAACAAAGCGAAACCCAGTAGCATGAATGGCAGTGATGCTTCACTACCAGGTGAACTCAATGCCTTCTATACCTGCTTTGAAAGGGAGAGCACAACTACAGCTGTGAAGATCCCTGCTGTACCCGGTGACCCTGTGATCTCTGTCTCAGAGGCTGATGTTAGATTGTCCTTATAGGGGGTGGATCTTTGCAAGATGGAAAGTCCCGACAGAGTATCTGGTAATGCTCTGAAAACCTGTGCCAACTAACTGGTGGGAATATTCAAGGACATTTTCAACTTTTCATTGCTACGGCCAGAAGTTCCACTTGCTTCAAAAAGGCAACAATTATGCCAGTGCCTAAGAAAAATAGCGTGAGTTGCCATAATGACTATCACCCGGTAGCACTCACATCTACAGTGATGAAATGCTTTGAGAGGTTGGTCATGACTAGGCTGAACTCCTGCCTCAGCAATGACCTGGACCCATTGCAATTTGCTTATCGCCATAATAGGTCAACAGCAGATGCAATCTCAATGACTCTTCACATGGCATTAGACCACCTGGACGATACAAACACCTGTGTCAGGATGCTGTTCATCAACTATAGCTCAGCATTTAACACCATCATTCCCACCATCCTGATTGAGAAGTTACTGAACCTGGGCCTCTGTACCTCCTTCTGCCATTGGATCCTCAACTTCCTAATGGAAGACCACAATCTGTGTGGACTGGTGATAACATCTCCTCCTTGCTGACGGCTAACACTGGCGCACCTCAGGAGTGTGTGCTTAGCTCACTGCTCTACTCTCTCTACACCCATGATTGTGTGGCTAGGCATAGCTCAAATACCATCTATAAATTTGCTGACGATACAACCATTGTTGGTAGAATCTCAGATGGAGATGAGACGGCATACAAGAGCAAGATATGCCAACTAGTGGAGTGGTGTCACAGAAACAATCTTGCACTCAACGTCAGGAAGACGAAAGAGCTGATTGTGGACTTCAGGAAGGGTAAGATGAGGGAACACATACCAATCCTCAGAGGGATCAGAAGTGGAGAGAGTGAGCAGCTTCAAGTTCCTGGATGGCAACATCTCTGAGGACCTAACCTGGTCCCAACATATCAATACAGCTACAAAGAAGGCAAGACAGTAACTACCCTTCATTAGGAGTTTGAAGAGATTTGGTATGTCAACAAAAATGCTCAAAAACTTCTATAGATGTACAGAGGAAAGCATTCTGACAGGCTGCATCGCTGTCTGGTATTGGGGGGGGGGGGGGGGGGGAGAACTGCACAGGACCGAAAGAAGCTGCAGAGGGTCGTAGATTTACTCGGCTCCATCTTGGGTACTAGCCTACAAAGCACCCAGGACATCTTCAAGGAGCGGTGTCTCAGAAAGGCAGCATCCATTATTAAGGACCCCCAGCACCCAGGGAATGCCCTTTTCTCACTGTTACCATTGGGTAGGAGGTACAGAAATGTGAAGGCACAACTCAGTGATTCAGGAACAGCTTCTTCCCCTCTGCCATCTGATTCCTAAACGGACATTGAACTAATGAACACTAACTCACTTTTTAAATATAAATTATTTCTGTTTTTCCATGATTTTTAATCTATTCAATATACATATACTGTAATTGATTTACTTATTTATTTATTTTTTTTTCTTCTTCTTCTTCTTCTTCTATACCATGTATTGCATTGAACTGTTGCTGCTAAGTTAACAAATTTCTCAACGCATTCCAGTAATAATAAACCTGATTCTGATTCTGAACATTACTAATCTAACTTGTTATGTGGTCTAAAATACGATAAACTCTCCCCAATTATTGTAAGGTTTTTCAGTGTACCTCTGCATACGGCAGTAAACTCAACTTTGACTTATTATGAAACTTCATTACTATAAAGTGTGTTACTTGTACTGCAGCAGTTCTGGGAAGTGGCTTTTCAACAACTTTTGAAAGACATTACAGAATGGAGCTTGTTAGCAAGCTCTAAAAATGAAAAAAAAATCTTTACCCACCTGTACTTTAGTCCTCATTACAAATTAGACGAACATACAAAACAGGAGCAACAGTAAGCCACTTGCCCAGTTGACCTATTAACTGTGTGCTTTTATACAATTAGGGAATGTAGCAAACATTACCTTTGGCAGATATGCTGCTTGATCAATTTCATCACCATTTGCTCAGCAGTATAATATCTTCTCAAGCACAACTTTAGGGTTTTCCTCCATATCCTACCTCTACTTCAACAACCTTCTCTCTTTCTTGTAAAGTGCAAAGAACTCCTTTCATTATTGAGAGAACTCTAACTACCTATAATGAAATCCTTGGAAGCACACCACCATAGATGTAACAATCTCTTACTCTATATGGCAATGGAGCTCCATGTAGGTCCTTAATCAAAACTACTTTGGCATTCTATGAAAAGTTGTTAAATGAAGTTTTTACTGTATTATGAATAAAACATGTCCTCTTCTGCAAAAGAGATTGAGCTTATGAAGGAAGAAATTGTCATTTATACATCGGTTGCAATAAAACAAACACCATTATACAACACCATTCAATCTAGGCAAAGTTACACCAAACTCAAGATTAACTGTAAAGAGGTTAATTTACTATCCTTCCACTATCTTCCAGAAGAATACTGACATCATTAAAATGTTTTCTTCAATACTACATATCAATATTGTGAGGCAAGACAATATTGTCAGATTTTTCTCAAAAGAGATTACATCTTTTAAGTTGTGATCTTTAAATGCCTTAATCATGTCATCACACTTCACACCGGGGTTTGACAACGTAACACTCTGCTCCCCAATCTGAGTACAATATTGATTTCTTACTTCCACGCTCCTTTCAAATCAGAAGGAAACGACACTGCTGAAATGCCCAAAACCAGGTGTTCTTTTTGATCTTAGTAAAAAGTAGAGCTGATGATCCTTTTTGGCCCTTTGTTCGGTTAGTGTCTAAAAATACAATTTTTTTTTTTAAATTTTATTTTTATTTGGATAAGGAATTCACAAATATCATGTACTTTTTTCACACATATAACCTTTTCCATTTTTTATATGTATAAAACTACATTTATACATTCTTAAGTACACATTGAGATGATATAAAAGGAAAATAAACATTTAAGTAGATAATTATGTACTGTGGTAAATCTAACCTATTAGGCTAAGTAATGGAATTAGTTGTTAAGAAAAATGGTAATAATAGTTTCCATATAACCCTCCTGGACCATTTCCACTGGTCCAAAATGTTGTATATAAGCCTATGTATCAACCATTGTAGGTGTTTATATCCTAATTTGTTCATGCTTGCTCCTGCCCGCAGACATAATTATCCAATCCCTATGTACTTATTTACTTAATTTTTTCATTTTTTTATCCCTTTCCCAAATCTTTCCCTTTACTTGTGTTAATTCTCTATTTTCCAAAAGAAAACAAAAAAAAAACAAACATTTAGACTAGGGGTGCTTACGTTAGCAATATTACTGTGTTGATGAGAAGAGCAGTATAAATCATTAGGAGAGTCTGCTCGCATTGGGGTTATATATTCAATCCATTTATTCCAGATTTGATAAAATTTTTCTTTTTGAGTTCTCAGGGAGTAAGTCAACTTTTCCATTTTAAATATTTCCAAGATAATTTCGTACTAATCTTCTAATGTAGGTGGTATTGGATTTAGCCATTTTCTAGTGATTGATTTCTTACTTGCCGCTAAGAGGGCCTGCAGCAACTTTATATCTTCCTTCTGTTCAAGAAACAATACATGCCCCAAATAGAGCATCTCAAAGTTCAGAGGTATCTGGGACCTAAGTACCTTAACTAATGTTCTATGAATACCTTCCCAAAATAGACTTAATTTAGGGCAATCCCAAAAAATATGAAAATGATTTGCCTCCTTGGAGCCGCACCTTCTCCAACACATCACATTTGTATCTTTATATTTTTCCTGATATGGGGTCTTGAAGTATCTTATAATGTTTTTCCAACAATGTTCTCTCCAAGTCAAAGAATTAGTCGAGGACCATTGAAAGCTGCAGATTTTCTCCCAAGCCTCCTCTGAAAGTACCAACCCCGCTTCTTTCTCCCACTTCTCTTTAATATACAGTGTACTTACATTTTTAGCATGGGAGAGTGCATTATATAATCGAGAAACTGATTTACTAGGTATTGAACTGCAAGCTGAATTCAGAATCTTGAAAAATTCTAATTCTACTGTTGATAGGTCTGTATATCTACAACTCTGGTTAACATAGTTTCGTACTTGAAGGTACCTAAAAAAGTCATTATGTTCTAGGCCATGTTTGTCCTGCAGGATTTGGAAACTTTGTAATACTCTTTTATCTATAAATGAGAGGTAGGTTGTAAGACCTTTCTTTATCCATAGCTCAAATCTTTTATCTCCTCTGTTGGGAAGGAATTCGGTATCATATGCACACCATCTAAAGAGTTTTAACATGTTATTAATTCCTCATGAATTAACCACTTTCTGCCATACTTTTAATGTAAGATTTATCCAAGTGTTTTTAAATTTTTCCAACTGGGCCATCAATCCTTTGTCAGCTATTGAGGCCTGAAGAGGAAAACTGTCAACCAATCCAAATTCTATTTCCTTCCATCTAGCCTTATATTCCCTATTACACCAATATAACAGAGGGGTTATCTGTGAGGCATAAAAATAATTTCTCAGGCAAGGAAGAACTATACCTCCTCCTTCCTTCCCTAACTGTAAGGTGTTATATCGAATTCTAGGTTTCTTTCCTTGCCAAATGAAGCGGGAAATCCATCTGTCCCATTCCCTGAATTGATTATCATCCACCTCCACCGGTAAAGTACGGAAAAGATACAATAACCGAGGAAGAATATTTATTTTTATAGTATTTATCCTTGAATTTAAACTTAAAAAGGGGATAAGATTCCATCTATGCATATCTGCTTTTATCTCTGAGATTAATGGCCCATAATTTACCTGTGACAGTGTTGCAAGATCCTTCGGCAGGGTTATTCCTAAATATTTTAATGATTTAGCTTCCCACTTAAGATCATATGTATCCTGCAATTTTTTGGATGGTGTATAATTTAGGGACATAACCTGCGTTTTCTTTACATTTATTTTATAACCTGATATTTTCCCAAAGTCATCCAACAGTGTAAACAATCCTATAAATGATTTTTCTGGTTCACTCAGATAGACCAAAACATCATCTGCGAATAACGCCACTTTCTGTTCAATCCCTGCCACCTTGATACCTTTTATGATTTCCTAAAAATACAATTCAAGGAATCTTAAATTTTAAACATTAAAACCTGCTTTATATTGGTTGTGATATAATCATGCTCAGGATGGTTCCACATTCAGTTTGGAAAGCTGAAATGAAGCTGATTGACTCTTTGCAGCATAATTTGCATAAAGGAAAATGAAAACTTCTCTCCAATATGGACCACACAAAATTCAGCAGAGCTCTACCAACAATCAAAAATAACAGCCTATAAATTGAAATCAATTTAAAAATAAACAACTGTCTTTTTATATGCCAATATGAACATTATATTCCACACACTGGCAAACAGTTCACTTCTTAAATGCCTGGTAACAATCTTATTCATTTTCAGCATAATAAAGGGAAAACATTACTCCTCCAGTCTTTTTACAAGTGGTTTTTCATTCAATGAATAATTCCTATACAAAAAGAAATACTATTTAAACAGTCATTAGAATTTCAATTATATTAATATCAAATTGAGAAGACAGCATAATTCCTTGCAAACTATAATCTGTGCAAAGATGAACTCCAATCGAAGAATACACAGTAGAGGATGCTAAAGAAAGTCCATTCATTGAAATGGGAGCTAAAGCATGTCACTGAAACCATGATAATGACATCCTTAATGAGGACTAGAGGTATAACTTAAAATAATGATCCAAATTCTAAATAATAAACACTTAGCCTAAGGATCTACCCCATGAGTTGATTGATATCATTGTATCCATTGTTGCTAGCTGCCCAATGCCTCAACCCTATAGTGATGGCCAAGACCATCACTACACACGCTAACCAGAAGCCATGGATGACCGCAGAGGTACGTGCACTGCTGAGGACCCGTGACTCTGCCTTCAGAGCAGGCAACAAGGCAGCCCTAACAACAGTGAGGGCCAAGCTGTCCCGGGCCATCAGAGAGGCAAAACCTGCACACACCCAGCGAATCCACAGCCATTTCCAGGACAGCGGCAACACGCGGCACATGTGGAAGGGCATTCAGGACATCATCAACTACAAGATAACACCACCTGCCTGTGCTGGTGATGCCTCCCTCCCAAATGCATTGAACAACTTCTACGCTCGTTTTGAGGTGGAAAATGACGTGGCGGCAAGGAAGACCACCCCTCCTCCAAATGACCAGGTGCTGTGTCTTACCATGGCCGATATGAGGAGAACCCTGTGCAGGGTCAACATACGGAAGACTGCTGGACCAGACAATAATCCTGTCAGAGTGCTTAGAGCATGTGCAGACCAGCTAGTTGAGATTCTCACTGACATCTTCGACATCTCCCTGAGCAGTGCCGTCATTCCTACGCGCTTCAAGGTCACCACCATTGTCCCCGTGCCGAAGGAGTCTTTAGTGTTCTGCCTCAACAACTACCGTCCCGTCGCACTCACATCCATCATCATGAAATGTTTCGAGAGGCTTGTCATGAGGCACATCAAGGTCCTGCTGCCCCCCTCACTGGACCCACTGCAGTTTGCGTACCGTCCCAACCCTTCAACAGACAACGCCATTGCCATCACCCTCCACCTGGCCCTAACCCACCTGGACAAAAGAAGACACGTACGTTTGAATGCTGTTCATAGACTTCAGTTCAGCATTCAACACAACCATTCCTCAGAAACTGATTGGAAAGCTGAGCCTACTGGGCCTGAACAACTCCCTCTGCAACTGTATCCTAGACTTCCTGACTGGGAGACCTCAGTCAGTCCGGATTGGAAGCAGCATCTCCAATACCATCACACTGAGCACAGAGCCTCCCCAGGGCTGTGTGCTCAGTCCACTTCTGTTCGCTCCGCTGACCCACAACGGTGCAGAAATACACAGCTCGAATCACATCATCAAGTTCGCCGATGACACAACCGTAGTGGGTCTCATCAGCAAGAACGATGAGTCAGCACACAGAGAGGAGGTGCAGCGGCTAACGGACTGGTGCAGAGCCAACAACCTGTCTCTGAATGTGAAAAAGATGGTTGTTGACTTCAGGAGGACACGGAGCGACCACTCTCCGCTGAACATCGACAACGACTCCGTAGAGATCATTAACAGCACCAAATTTCTTGGTGTTCACCTGGCAGAGAATCTCACCTGGTCCCTCAACACCAGCTCCATAGCAAAGAAAGCCCAGCAGCATCTCTACTTTCTGCAAAGGCTGAGAAAAATCCATCTCCCACCCCCATCCTCACCACATTCTACAAAGGTTGTATTGAGAGCATCCTGAGCAGCTGCATCACTGTCTGGTTCGGAAATTGCACCATCTTGGATTGCAAGACCCTGCAGCAGATAGTGAGGTCAGCTGAGAAGATCATCGGGGTCTCTCTTCCCGCCATTACAGACATTTACACTACACGCTGCATCCGTAAAGCAAACAGCATTATGGAGGACCCCACGCACCCCTCATACAAACTCTTCTCCCTCCTGACATCTGGCAAAAGTCACCGAAGCATTCGGGCTCTCACGACCAGACTATGTAACAGCTTTTCCCCCCAAGCCATCAGCCTTCTCAATACCCAGAGCCTGGACTGACACCAACCTATTGCCCTCTACTGTGCATATTGTGTTGTTTATCATTTATTGTAATGCCTGCACATTTTTTTGTGCACTTTATGCAGTCCTGGGTAGGTCTGTAGTCTAGTGTAGTTTTGTGTTTTACGTAGTTCAGTGTAGTTTTTGTATTGTTCATGCAGCATCATGATCCTGAAAAACTTTGTCTCGTTTTTACTGTGTACTGTACCAGCAGTCATGGTCAAAATGACAATAAAAAGTGACTTGACTTATCTTCATCTGAGTCATCCCAAAAGGAGAAAATCAGACAATTGGTGATGAGCACTGCCATATAAAGACGCGAAAGTCCAAATTCAATACCGAAATGTCACTGAGCAGGTTAATCCCAATCAATGCACCAGTAGAAGTTGTTTCTTCAGTCTTAACATTCTTAAGCAAGTGTGAGTATCAGGAGGGGGTGCCCAAAATTCTCATCATAATATCTAGTCCTACTGGAAAATGCAATCTGGAGTACTTTTGGGGTTGTATTAAACCATATTCCTCAAGACAATTCTGCAAGTTGACAACACTCCTTTTCCAAACTGTCCCTTGAACAAGGTATTGAGAGGTCATTGCAGCTTTGGAATTTCATCCCACTGAAGTTGATAGGAGAAAATTAAGAAATTAATTTAGTGAACAAATTGATGCACACAATGTTGTTTGTTAGAGCGTATTCTAGACTAAGGGTGTATAGCAAAATATTAACTTCATCAATTAATTTCAGCCACCAACCTTCAGATCTGAATATGGACTGTAGATTAAATTTAAAATGCAGTTCTGGACAATGGGTTCTGAAGAGCTGTGAACCAGTTAATTGGAAGACCAGACAATGCTGATCTAAAATTCATTTGTGTGTCTTTAGTGTGAATACGATGAAGGAGGTGCGAAAGTTATAAGTAATTCAAAGGAAAGCATCATAGATACATTGTTAATTTAGAATTGTCCTCTGATATATAGCATATAAAATGTCATGTAATGTTGGGTCGAGCAGGCCTCTTCCTCCGAGAGAATCTCAAAATGTCTCATTTTGTCCAATAAAAAGACCACTTCGTATCTACCAATGACATCTGTCTGGTGACTTGGTTCATGCAACAACATTGTTAAACAGAATGGTCACTAATTATGTAAATTCTTCATTTAAAAAATGGCCTGGAATCAAACAACATCTTTCCAATGAAGTTTGTCCACGATAATGCCCATTAACAACTTAAAAGATTGACATTGTCAACATAGTTTATAGATTTCTCAAAACTGCTTAGCACCTTAAAAAGTTGCAATGTTTTCTTTAAATGTACTGAAGTTGTTGATAAAGTAACGATAACAGCAAGATAAATGTAAAATTGTCATTACCTTTAATAACATAGGCCTCTGCTAAAAGTCTTTTCTTATAAAGTGGTTCATCGTCAATACAAAGATCATCGATGCCTACTCGAGCATACATGCTGAGCGCATCACGATACGACCCTTCCACAAACTGTAACTTTGCTAAGGTAAGAATGGCTTCAGACATCAGGTTATGCTGAAAACAAAAAAAAAACAACAAACAAATCTGTAAGAATATTTTGTAAAACGCCCATAGTATTTGAAATAAGATCCATGAACTTGTGGCACAAATCAGTACAAAGGAGTCTGAGTTGGTAACCATCACAGAACTGTGATTCAGGGTGGACATGACTGCGAATTAAATATCCAGAGATATCAGGTAATATGTAAGGATAGGCAGGAAGGTAAGGGAGGTGTGGTAGCACTCTTAATTAAGGATGAGATCAGGGTAATAGTGAGATGAGGTAAGATCTAAGGAGTCCATCTGGGTAAAGGTTAGGAATAGTGATGAAAATAAAATTACTTGTGGGAGTTGTCTATTGGCCATCAAGTAATAATATTACAATAGGATCGGCAATAAGCCACAAAAATGCATGTAAGGGTGTCATGGTGGACTTCAACTTGGACATAGATTAGGTGAATGAAGTTGGTGAGGCAGTCTTGAGGAAGACTTCATAGAATGTACGGTGGTGCTAGAAAGTTTGTTAACACGATAGAAGTTTCTTTATTTCTGCATAAATATGACCTAAAATGAGATCAGATCTTCATGCAAGTCCTAAAACTAGATAAAGAGAATCCAATTAAATAAATAACAAAAAAAACATTATTATTGTTAATTTATTGAGAAAAATAATCCAATATTACATGTATTTGTTGGAAAAAGTATGTGAACCTCTGGGTTAATGCCTTCTACAAAAGCTATTTGGAGTCAGGTGTTCCAACCAATGAGATGAGATTGGAGGTGAGGGTTGTAGAGGTGCCCTGTCCTGTTGAATAAAAGACATACAAAGTCAGATTACTGACAGTGATGCTCTTCTCAAGAAAGATTTGTTTATGTGCACCATGCTTCAATCAAAACAACTTTCAAAGAGGTTCTAAAAACCTGAGTGTTCATCAGTCCACAGTAAGAGAAATTGTCTACAAATGGAGGAAACTCAGTACTGTTGCTACTCTCCCTGCAAAGATCACACCAAGAGCACAATGTAAAATGTTGAAGGAGGTAAAAAAAAGAACCCAAGGAAAACAGCAAAAGACCTGCAGAAATCTCTAGAACTCGCTGAAGTCTCTGTTCATGTGTCCACTATAAGAAAAAATCTGAACAAGAATGGTGTTCATGGAAGAACACCACAGTGGAAACAGCTGCTCTCCAAAAAAACATTGCTGCACGTCTCAAGTTTGCAAAAGACCACCTGGATGTTCTACAACGCTTCTGGGACAATGTTCTGTGGACAAATGAGACAAAAGTTGAACTTTTTGGCAGAAATGCACACTGCTACATTTGGAGGAGAAAGGGTACTGTACACCAACACCAAAACTTCATCCGAACTCTGAAGCATGGTGGATGGAGCATTATGGTTTGTGGCTGCTTTGCTGCTTCAGGGCCTGGACAGCTTGCAATCATTGAGGGAACAATGAATTCAAAATTGTATCAAGGCATTTTACAGGAAAATGTCAGAGCAGCAGTCTATCACCTGAAGCTTAATAGAAATTGGATGATGCAAAAAGGCAACGATCTGAAAGACAAGTAAATCAATAACAGAATAGTTTAAAAAGAAGAAAATTTGTGTTTTGGAATGGCTGAGTCAAAGTCCTGACCTTAATCCGATAGAGATGTTGTGGAAGGACCTGAAGCAAGCAGTTCATGCAAGGAAATCCACCAACATCCCAGAGCTGTAGCAGTTTTGTAAGGAGGAATGGCCTAAAATTCCTCCAAGCCGATGTGCAGGACTGATCAACAGTTACTGGAGATGTTTGGTTGAAGCTATTGCTGTACAAGGAGTCACACCAGTTACTGAAAGCAAAAGTTCACATACTTTTTTTCCAACAAGTACATTTTTCTGAATAAATAAATGAACAAGGATAATTATTTTTGTATTATTTATTTAATTGGATTCTCTTCATCTAATTTTAGGACTTGTGTGTAGATCTGATCACATTTTAGGTCATATTTATTCAAAAATAAAGAAAATTCAACAGGGTTTACAAACTTCTAGCACCACTGTATTTGTGATAGTTTTCTTGAACAGCATGCAAGTGTACCTACAAAAGAAGAGGCTTTTTGTTTTACACATTGCACTGCAGTATAAATGTTTGCGGGAACCTGGTGAGTTTACAGGAAGCAGGAAATAAAACCCAGCATATCAGTTTGTAAGTTTCAAACCTACCCGTGTTCCTGACCCCAACCACAGACCTGGCTGCACATCCTGCTCACATTCCACACTATTGAGCATATCAGAATCTGAAGCAACATAATTTTCAAACACTTGGATATGGGAATGCATTGCTTCCAGTGCTTGGCATTCTGCAATATACTGAAGCAGTAGCAATCTCCCCTGATGTGACTTCAACTCATATGTACGAAATAAAACAGTAAATTGGCAGTTTATACAGCAGATTCATGCTCTGTACTTACTTGTAGTTTGCCTCTTTTCAAAATACTGCTCAAGTGATTTTTGGCTTCTCTCATTTTGGGTTCATTCTTTTCCATTAAAGGAATGCAATCTTTCAGCTTGACTGTGTTTTCCATCAGGCACTGTTCCAAGAGAACCTCAGCAAGCAGCAGATTCCCAAAATCATCTTTATTTCGCCATGTGCAAACAAAATAACAAAACACCATTGGAACAATGGAGCATGCATATAAAGAAGTTCAATCATATTTCAGAGCCAAGAAATACTTTCCAATCCATTTATTCTTTCGCTACAACAAATATTTATAAATGTTTTTGACATGGAATTATGTCCCAAGATATTGCATGTCAATACAGAAGTGCAATTAAACTCAAAGGTGGCAGTCAGCCAAAGATAAAAAGAATTTAGGAACAATTACTCAGTTTTTAAGTGCAACTTTATTAAATGTGGGTGAAGGGAAGGGAAAGGGGAGCAAAGTCATAGGAAATGGGGAGTTTAAACAGCAATGTAGACCTGAAGAAGGCTATTAAAATAGGGAGAGTGAAGCTATAAAATAATTTAGACACTAGTTAAAGTAAACTGTTTCTAAATTTGTCTCCATTTTGCATTTGAACTTGTTGTGTGATGGCAATTTGCAAACCAGTACAAAGATTGGGAATATAGAACAGTACAGTGCAGGAACAGGCTATTCATCGCACAATATCTGTGCTAATCACAATGCCAAATCATTCTACTCCCATCTCTCTCCACATGATCTGTATTTCTCTGTTCCGCCTCTCATATGCCTGTCTAAATTACTCTTAACTGCTGCCACTGTGTCTGATTCCACCACTATCCCTGGCGGCACGTTCCAGCTGCCTTCCACTGTGTCTTATTACTTTACCTTGTACTACCTCAGGGCTTGTGTAATGATTTTATCTGTATGTTACACTCGAGTACTGAAGCATGACAAACAATCTGGAATCTTGAAGACATGCTTTTCACTGTACCTGTACCCCAGTACGTGACAATAATAAACCAATTCCAATTTTCCCTTTCGACATACAGCTATGTTCTCTCGAATTTGACATTTCTATGCTGCTCAACAGAATACAATCCACAAGATTGTCCAATCTCTCCTTATAGATAATACACCATAATTAATCCAAGTGAACCTCTCACCATCTTGAAGCTGTGCACTCTGCACCCTCTCCAAAGCCTCCACATCCTTCCTGTAATGCACTGATAAGAAATGCAGACTATACCCCAAATGTGGCCTAATAAAGTTTTATACAGCTGCAACATGATGAACTGACTCTTGTACTCAATGAAGGCTAGCATGCCATATAACCCTATCTACCTGTGTTGCCATTTTCAGGGAGATGTGGACACCAAGCTCCCTCTGTACATCAATGCTGCAGAGGGTCAGGCCATTTACTGCATACTTTCCTCTTACACTTGACCTCCAAGAGTGTAATGCCTCACTTGCACAGATTAAAAACCACCCATACGTGTCTGCAACTGATTTGTATCCTTTGACAACTAACCACAACTCCACCATTTTTTAAAATTATAAAAAAAAATTATTTACCAAAAGCATCAGAGAATACAATACCCCCACAGTTTGGGATAAAGTTAGAGCAGTCCAGTGTTAGGCATCCTATAGCAAGTGACGAACATCCAAAAATACTTTCATGATCTATAAGGCACACACCGTTTCTCTGGATGAGTATAATTCCAAAACATGCAAGCCACTTGATATTATCCAAGACAAAAAAAAAAAATCCCCTGACTGCCGTGCTATGATCACAGTGAGTGCCATGAGCAAAAAGTACTGGAATTAATTGATCAGCTCTTTCCAAACCTAGTAGAGGTTGCAACAGGAATTAGAGAAAGACAGCAGGTACATTGGAATACCACTACCTACAGTTCCAAGTCACAAACTATTCCTGCACTATTTTGTCTTCATTAAATATTTACTAATCCCAAATGCATAAGAACATAAGAAATAGGAGCAGGAGTAGGTCATCTGACCCATCAAGCTTGCTCCGCCATTCAATAAGATCATGGCTGATCTGACCTTGGACTCATCTCCACCTACCTGCCTTTTCCCCATAACCTTTAATTTCCCTACTGTGCAGAAATCTATCCAACCTTGTCTTAAATATCTTTACTGAGGTAGCCTCCACAGCAGTATTTTGTTTGAGTTGGGTCTATTCCCAATAATTCAATACTTTGATGCAGATCAAATTTGAATTATCATTTTAACTAAGCAACATTAACATGGAAATAGTAGGATGTTCAACATGAGTCAAGTGCAAGAGACTATTGAGAGCATAGAACAGTGCTACAGAGTACAAACCCTTCGGCCCATGATGCTGTGCTGACTATATAAATCTATTCCATGATCAATCTAACCCTTCCCTCCTATACAACCCATAAACTATTATTTTTCTTACAACCATGTGCTTACCTAAGACTCTCTCAAATGTACCTATTGAATCAGACTCTACCACCAACTTCGGTGGTGTTCCTGGCACCCACCACTCTCTGTGTAAATACCCACCTCTGATATCTCCCCTAAACGTTCTTCCACTCACCTTAATCGCATGTCCTCTGGTCTTCACCATTGCCATCCTGGGATAAAGGTTCTGGCTGTCCACTCGATCTATGCCTCTCATAATAGTATGCACCTCTATCATGTCACCACTCATCCTCCTTTGCTTTAAAGAGAAAAGCCCTAACTCACTCAAGATTTCCTTAAAAAAGATGTTCTCTAATCCAGGCAGCATCTCAGTAGATCTCCTCTGCCCCTCCTCTAAAGCTTTCACATCTTCCCTATAATGAAGCGAGCATAACTGAGCACTGTATTCAAAGTGTGGTCCAACTAGAGTTTTATACAGCAGTGACATCGCCTCGCAGCTCCTGAACTCAGTTCCTTGATGAATGAAAGCCAGCGGAGTGATGCCGCAGCAACAACCTGGCACTCAATATCAGTAACACGAAACAGCTGATTGTGGACTTCAGGAAGGGTAAGACAAAGGAACACATATCAATCCTCATAGAGGGATCAGAAGTGGAGAGAGTGAGCAGTTTCAAGTTCCTGGGTGTCAAGATCTCTGAGGATCTAACCTGGGCCCAACACATCAATGTAGTTATAAAGAAGGCAAGGCAGCGGATATACTTCATTAGGGGTTTGGAGAGATTTGGCATGTCAACAAATACACTCAAAAACTTCTATAGTTGTACCGTGGAGAGCATTCTGATAGGCTGTACCACTCTCTGGCATTGGGGGAGGGGGAGGACCGAAAGAAGCTGCAGAGGGTTATAAATCTAGTCAGCTCCATCTTGGGTACTAGCCTACAAAGTACCCAGGACATCTTCAGGGAGTGGTGTCTTTGAAAGACAGCGTCCATTATTAAGGACCCTTATCACCCAGGGCATGCCCTTTTCTCACTGTTACCGTCAGGTAGGAGGTACAGAAGTCTGAAGGCACACACTCTGTGATTCAGGAACAGCTTCTTCCCCTCTGCCATCTGATTCCTAAATGGACATTGAATCCCTGAACACTACCTCACTTTTTTTAATATACAGTATTTCTGTTTTTGCATGATTTTAAACTATTCATTATACGTACACTGTAATTGATTTACTTGTTTATTTATTTTTTTATTTTATTTTTTCTCTTCTAGATTATGTATTACATTGAACTACTGCTGTTAAGTTAACACATTTCACGTCACATGCCAGTGATAATAAACCTGATTCTGATATTCTTTACTACCCTATCAACTTGCACTTTGAGGGATCTAAGGACATGGACCCCAAGACAGCTCTGTTCCTCCACACTACTAAGATCCTGCCATTAAACTCATACCGCACCTACAAGTTTCATCCGCCCAACTCTGGGTCCTGTCTAAATCCTGTTGTAACCTAAACACCCTTCTACACTGTCCATAACTCCACCTACTTTTGTGTCATCTACAAACTTATTAACCTATCCTTCACTTCCTCATCCAAGAAAATAATAAAAACCACAAACAGCAGAGATCCCAGAACAGATCCCTGTGGAACACCACTATCCACCAGTTTCCAGGCAGAAAATACTTCCCCAGCTACCGCCCTCCCTGGGCAAGCTAATTCTGAATCCCACACAGTGAAGTTTCCATGGATCCTGTGCCTCATGAATTTCTGGATGAGACCATCATGGGTAACCTTATCAAACTCCTCACTAAAATCCATATACACCACATCCACCACTCTACCTTCATCAAGTTGTCTTGTCACCTCCTTGAAAAACTCAAGTAGGCTCATACGACACAACCTGCCCCTCACAAAGCCAAGCTGACATGCTGACTATCCTTAATAAGAAACTGCATTTAAATATTGTCCCTAAGAGTCCTCTCCATTAGTTTGTCCACCACTGATATAAAACTCACTGGTCTATAATTCTCAGGAGTATTGCTATCACCTTCCCTGAATAAGGGAACGACATTTGCCATCCTCCAATCCTCTGGAACTACTCCAGGGAGGACACAAAGATCCATGAAATTTTGCTACATTTAAAAAACACTGTGAAAAGAATTATGCTGCATTCAAGTATTATACATTGTTAAGACCTATTTATCCATCTAAATAGTACAGTAGTACCCTCAAGGAAGATATAAATTTCCCTGTGCATTAATGCCTGCAAACAAAGCATGACTTGGCAAGAACACTTTGTTACCAAACTCCAAGTTTAATAAATGATGCCATTATATTGTTAAACCCACAAAAGCAGATCAAATTCCTTAACACATTAAAAATGAAGAGCACCTTTCATTACTGCAGACAGTCAAAGTCAATATGAAGATATAATGAAACTGCATCCGAAACTTCCCAGGCTGATATGAATGCCCTCAGAAATTTCTGACAAAGAACTAAGTATGTTAGGAAATGTGAAAACTCATCCTTGTCCTCCTTTAAGTCTCTGCTGTCTCCAACACCATCAACAGTTTCAACAATGTCTCTTCTGCTTTCATATGGTCAGGAGTGGGGGTGTTCACTGATGATTGTGTGTAAGGGTCATCAGAAACAGAAAATGAAGCTGCCCAAAAGTTGGATGAAAGAAAGAAATAACAATTTCATCTTATAAGTTCCAGCAGGAGCAAGTTTTGTTGTCTATGTTTAACAATTCAACAACTTTACCATTCCCAAATCTCCCATTGTCAACATTCTGAGCGTCAGAAAGTCAAACTGGTCCAGCTATCATTAGATACAAGATCAAGTAATCAGGTATTCTGTGCCAAGTATCTCAACCCCTAGTTTCAAAAGGCAAAAGGCAGAATATTGCAGCATCAACATTATCAAGGAGAAAGCAGCCTGTAAGACTGACCAGCACTACTTGTTGCATCACTGCTGCAGTATAGGTCATCTAGAAATGGCAACGCACCACAACTCAGTACGAAACCTGCAGCCTCTACCACCTCAATGACAAGAGCATCAGGCCTTCACCTGTAGGTACCTCTCCAAGTCACACACCATCCTGTCTTGGAAATGTACCATTGTTCTTCATGAATGCTGAGCCTTAATCCTGGAACTGCCTACTCTACATCAGGGCAGCAGCAGTTCATGCAGTCTCACTATTAGCTTTTCAAGGACACTTGGAGTTTGGCAATAAATGGTGGTCATGCCAGGAAAATTTACATACCATAGGTAGAACAAGTAAGCAACAGCCCTATTAGGAAATAATTGTGAAAAATATTCAGAGGTAAGAGAAGTACTGTATTGCGGCTCTTCTGCGAATGTAAACACTGCAAGTACAAAAGTTAATTATTTATGCGATCAGTACACCTTCAAGTTTCTTCAGATCAACAGGCAACACAGTAATTTGTGCAAATCTTCAGCAGACCTGTATCCCCATACATTATCTTTTCCCTACTTCTCATTCTTGAAATGTTATTAATTACTTAAATTAATAACATTTAAAAGACCTAAAGGTCAACATACTGCTCCAGAAAGAAAACGCATGTTAGTTAGAAATAGGGAAAGAAAGTTAAGTATGACTGACCATTCTCTGGAGAAAGTTGCTTCACAAGATTTTGAATTTTGTCCCACTGACATTCTCCCCTACATTTTTCTATTTCCGCCTCCAATTTGTACTGTGAAAAAGATATTCTGGAAGCCATTGCAATCTGACTGAACCACCAAAAAAGGAACTGCAGCCAACATGTAAATCAGAAACCTGCGTCTGTATGTTCCCGCCGAGCACGCTGGGAGTTGTAGTTTCAAATGTTTCCCTCCCCCCTCTCACACACACACACACACACACACACACACACACACACACACACACACACACACACACACACACACACACACACACACACACACACACACACACACACACACACGAAAATATAGCTAAACATAATCTTGTCACAAAGTTTCATGGTTACCAGATGTTTCAATCGGAAAATGCTAATTAAAAACACAAACAGTTTTTTTTCTTAAAGCTCCTGCAAAGCTACTATAAATTAATAACTCATTTTACAATACATGGATTAAATACTTAAGTATATCAAAGTACAAATGCTAATAGTATAAAATGTATATTGACCATTATGTGATCTTCGTTACTAATTTTATATATTATAATATATATATATTTGTGTGTGTCTGTATGTGTGTGTGTATACATTTGTGCAATTACTAAAATTAACTCATTTTCACTTCTGTAAAATCACTAGACTCCATTTACAGCTTCAATTTCTGTTTAGCAGAAACTCTCCTCAGTGCCTTTGTTACCTCTAGATTCAGATTTTTCTAAAGCAATCCTGGCTGATCTCCCCATCTTAAAGCTCTGTGCTCTTGAGGTTATTCAAAGTTCTAATGCCTGTGTCCTAGCTCACATCCAATTCCATTCACCCATCAATCTGTGCTTTGAAACCTACAATTAAGCAAGATATTGAATTGAAAATTCTTGTTTTCAAAGCTCACATTGCCTCATCCCACCATACCTTTGTAATCACCATCAGCTCTATATCCTTTGAGATTATTGCACCTTGCTTAAATCCTACAGGGAACAACTCCCTATCAGTACCCCCAACAATAATCATTTTGCACAATCTTTATGTCTGTTTATCCACTTATCCAAATAATAGATATCTTTTTAAAATGTCTCTTAAAAATGATGACATTTAATTGCCTGTTTGCACGTGTGTAGAGAGGAGTGGAAA
Organism: Mobula birostris; assembly: GCF_030028105.1. Lineage (NCBI taxonomy): Eukaryota > Metazoa > Chordata > Chondrichthyes > Myliobatiformes > Myliobatidae > Mobula > Mobula birostris. Next base: position 32,235,056 of record NC_092377.1, read on the forward strand.
GGTTTTCACACACGACTACTCATTTTTTGCAGTACATTCAGTTAAACATCCCATTTTCCCATCCCTGCTCTTTTTCTAATTAATAATGTTTCCTTGCTGTTACTTCTATGCTGCTTACTGTTAAATCCATCAGAATAATAGATCAAAACAACACAGTACAGGTCTTTCAGCCCACGAATTGGACTGACCCTTTAAGCCACTCTAAAACCTCTTCCCCCACAAATAGCCCTCCATTTTTCTTTCATTCACTGGTCTATCTAAAAGTCTGTTAAATGTCCTTAGTATTTATGCCTCTTGCAACATACACTTCTTCACATAGAAAACCCGCCTCTGACATCCCCCTATACTTTCTTCCAAACAGCTTGAAGTCCCTCATATTATCCATTTCTGTCCTGGGAAAAATGTCTCTGGCTGACCACTCTGTTTATGCCTCTTATCATCTTATACACCTCTATCAAGTCACTTCTCATCCCCCTTCACTCCAAAGAGAAAAGCCCTAGCTCACTCAACATAGCCTCACAAGATACGCTCTCTAATTCAGGCAACATCCTGGTAAATATACCCTGCGCTTCCACAAGGCTTCCTAAGGCTTCCACAAACTTTCTAGAATGAGGGGACCAGGACTAAACACAACACTCGAAGTGTGGAAAAGCTGGAGGTTTGTACAGCTGCAGCATTACCTCACAGCTCTTGAATTCAATCCCCCACTCCAGTTACTGATCATTAAATATTGGAGATTTGAGGAAAATCCAGGAAATTTGGCAACTTGGGTATTACATGGTGGGTGTTTGCAGTTGCCTCTGGGCCTAAGGTATTGCTGCTTTTTAACTTATTGGTGGTAAAACTGTGTTTAAAATTTTCACATTATTAACATACACAACCAGCTTATCTTAATGTGATTTTAAAGGTCATCTTTGAAATGTGTGGATCTTTGGAATTTGTAAGTCTGCTAACTTCCTGTCTATCCCCAGTCACCCTGTATCAGAGGCGGCAACTTTCGGGAGTCAGATGACTGCATGTGTAAGAAACTGGAGCAGCAATCCAGATGCTGGCAGTATTCAGCAGGTCAGACAGCATCCATGGGGGGAAATGGACGGTCAACATTTTGGATCAAAACCCTTCAGCTAGACTGATAAGGAATCTCCATGTGAAACATACTTGTCCATTTCCCTCCACAGCTGCTGCTTAACCTGCTGAGATCCTTCAACATCTTGGCTGTTGGCAACTCCCCTGTAGATTCTAGGGATTAGAGATTAATTTACATGATTTTTTTAACCTTTTGTTTTATTAGTTTAAAATTATTGGTAATTAAAATAATGGATTTTGACTGGATGAGGTTTCTGTAGGAGGAAGATTATGTGATGTTTCCAGGATAAGCTAGTTTGATGTCAGGCAATCAAAATGTACAGTTGCTGGCAATCTCAAATAAAGGCAAAAAATGCAGGAGAGATTCAGCAACTCAAGGAAGCAACTGTCGAAAGAAAGCAAAGTTTAATATTTCAGGCCAAAGACCCGTCTTTGGATCAAGGAAAGTAAGAAAATATGTTCGATATAAGTTTCAGAGAGGAAGGTTTTGCTGAGGGAAGTGATACCAGGGTGGCCAAGGTGTTAACAGAGCCATCTGTGTAACAGATTAGAGGGAAGTTAGAGAGAGAAAAAAAAATAGACAAAGGAACCTGTTAAAGTTCTAGAATGCAGTTCAGAGCTGCTTCTAAATCTAAATCCAAATAAAAATGCTGGAATTATCTGGCAGATCAGGCAACATATGTGGAGAAAGACAACTGAGTCATATTATAAATGGATATTCTTTTAACAAGGCTGGCCAGTTCTGATGCCTTCAGAAAAAGGCAAATTGTTTGAACTTTAGTTTCACCACATGCAGGTGAAATGCTGTTCATCAAAGCTTATACTCAACCTCATGATAGCCACAGATACAGCAGAGTGGAAGAGTGTTTGAGAATTAAAGTGCCAGATATAGCAAGAAGCTGAGAGGCATTGTTGTGGACAGAATTGAGGTAGTTCACAAAACTCGACTCTTAAGGGCGCTGAGTGTAATTAACTGGGTGAGGCACATGTGAATCCCTGCAGTTTGGATTCCTGGTCAGTTGCTCTAAAAGAGCAGGTATTGCATCTTCTATAGCTGCTTGGAAAAATGCAATGAGATGGAAAGTGGTTGATGGAGTTACAAAAGTAGACCCAGGGAATTTGGAATGTTGAAAGGGGACAATTCATCTGGTATCAAAATCTCACTGAAGGTGGTAGAATTGTAAAATCCTTCCAAGAAGACTCTGAAGAATGGTCTGCCTGACCAGAAGACCACAATCTGTGTAGATTGGACCATCTCCACCTCACTGATAATCAACTCTGGCACTCATCAGAGGTGTGTGCTTAGCCCACTGCTCTACTCCCATGACTGTGTGGCTAGGCAGAGCTCAAATACCATCTATCAATTTGCTGATGCTACAACCATTGTTGGCAGAATCTCAGATGGTGATGAGAGCCTACAGGAGTGAGATATACCAGCTGGTTGAGTGGTGTCACAGCGACAACCTTGCACTCACTGTCAGTAAGATGAAAGAGCTGATTGTGGACTTCAGAAAGGTTAAGACAAAGGAACACACACTAGTCCTCACAGAGGGTTCAGAAATGGTGAGGATGGTCAATTTCAAGTTCCTGGGTGTGAATATCTCTGAAGATCTAACCTGGACCTAACATATTGACACAGCTAGAAGTAAGGCAAGACGGTGACTATATTTCATTTGGAGTTTGGAGACATTTGATTTGTCACCTAAAACACTCGCAACTTCTACATAGGTACAGTGGAGAGCATTCTGACTGTCTGCACTACTGTCCGGTATGGGGGGAGGGGGTGTGGAAACTACTGCACAGGATTGAAGTAAGTTGCAGGGAGAGGTAAGTTTGGTCAGCTACATCATGGGCATCCAGGACATCTTCAACGAGTGGGGCCTCAAAAAGATGGCGTCCATCATTAAGCACCCCCACCACCCTGAGCATGCCTTCACCTCCTTGTAACCATCAGGGAGGAGATGCAGAAGTCTGAATGCACACACTACACGATTCAGGAACAGCTTCTCCTCTGCCATCCGATTTGTGAGTGGACATTGAACTCAGGAACACTACTTCACTTTTTTTTCTATTTTGCATATTTATTTAATATAACTATTATATATAATTTTTGTAATTTACATTTTTCTCTCAATTGCATTGTACTGCTACCGCAAATTTCCTGACATATGCTGGTGATTTTAAACCTGATTCTGATTTTGATTCTGACCTGAGACATTTTTTGTGTGTTTCTATGGCCTTGCTGAGTGTTTTCAGCATTTTGTTTTTTTTTTAATTTTAGATATATAGCTTCAGCAGTTTTTATTTCTTTATTTTCTTGTATCGTATGGATGTTTAATTCTGCTTTGAAAAAAAGATCACTGCTCCTCCACTTACCAGATTAATTCGATAGGCTAAATCTTACTACAATTCCCAGAGATCCTTACGAGAGTATGTGTGACGTGTTGGACGTATTCGTTGACGTAACCATTCACAGTATCTATGACAACGGGGGCCTAGGCACGTAATGGTGACAGAGACGGCGATGAAGGCTGCTTTGGAGTGAGCGGTCATTTCAGCGAGGAGGATGCCTCGGTCGAGGTGATTAGATAACGATGCAGTCTAGCAGCTTCAGCAGACTGGTTCAGTCACACACGCGGGCTGCACGCCATCCCAGTTGGCAACCACGGATCTATGCAATTTCTTGTTCATTCCCAGCCACAAACCGATCTGTTTAATTCAAGATCTGCATTTACATAGCGCTTTCCAAGTCCCTTTAAGTTTCCAAACCCCTAGACAGGCAATAAAATACCTTTAAAATATTATTTCATGTAATATCGGAAACACGATAACTAGATCGTGCACCATAGATATCGTGTGTGACGGATACGCTTTGCAACCCTGGAATGCATTGTAGCGATGCTGGCTGGCAGGGTAAATAATCTTTAGGGCGCTAGCCATTTGGGGGATTGTGAAAATGCTCCTGCTAACCCGCCTTTGCATCTTTTAATCCTGCTTTTCTGCCCTTGTTTAACTTGTGGAAATACTATTTCATTATTTGGCTTGTATTCACTGCACAGGGTTCTGCAGCCGCATAAACACGATCCCGGGTTTGATTTCCAGCCACAAATGCCTGCAGCGTTTACGCGTGTTTTGTGTGACTGTCTGGGTTCTACCCGAAAATGTTCTGTTTGGTGGGTTAATTGGTAACTGTAAATCACCTCTAGTGTAGGTGGATGGTAGGAGAATCGGGGTAGTTGATGAGAAGAGAGGTACGGAAATCGGTGGGTTAATGTGATTGCTCTGAAAAGTAATATAGACTAAATGGGTCAAATACATAAATTAGATGGGGTAAGTGACCTTCTATGTCGTACAAAAATCTGAATTCTCAAATTTCTACCCAGTTCTATGAGTAGTAAAAGAAAACTAATATTTAAAACCCTGTTTAGGCCACATCTGAAGTATTGCATACTGTTCTGGTCACCCCACTATAGGAAGGATGTTGAGGCTTTGAAGAGGGTGCAGAAGAGGTTCACCAGGTTGCTGCTTGGTGTAGAGGCTATGTACTATCACAAGAAGATAGATAAACTCGAGTTGTTTTTTCCGGAGCAGCGGAAGCTGAGGGGAGATCTGATGGAGGTTTACAAGATTATGAGAGGCAGTATCTGCTTCCCAGGGTTGAAATCTCTAATACCAGGGAACAAGCATTGAAGGTGAAAGGGGGTAGGTTCAAGGTGGATCTGAGGGGTAAGTTTTTTACCCAAGAGTCGTGGATGCCTGGAATGTGCTGCCTGGCATGGTGGTGGAGGCAAATACCTTAGAGGCTTTTAAGAGACATTTGGATAGGCACATGGATGTAAGGAAGATGGAGGGGTATGGACATTGTGGAGGTAGGAGGGATTAGTGTTACGGTGGTTTTGATTTGCTTTATAGCTGGTCGGGCACAACATTGTGGGCCGAATGGCCCTGTTCCTGTGCTGTACTATTCTGTGTTCTATTTACTGCTTAGTCATTGCATAGCCATTGAATTAATTTGAAGTGCTGATGGTATTTCATTTGCAAATATTGCAATAAATATGTGCAAACCAGAACTAGTTGGTAATTTTGCTTGTATCATTGAATGCTGTATGGGAAGCTGAGTAGTCACTGCACCCTGAGTAGTGTAATAATATGAGTTATATCCATAAACATGGCCTTACTGAATGAGAGTAAAGCTGTTCCTTTACCTTTTGAAATACTAGTTTCTTACATCTCTTTATGATTGGCAAGGGTACTGCAGAAGAAGAATTTGTCAAATATGGCAGAGATTGCTTTTAGAGTAGTACATTGTAGACCCTACCCAGGAACAGGCTATGTAAAATGTGATCTTATGTAATGTAAGGATTAATAAGGGATCTTGTGGTTACAGGTAGTAGGGATTATAATATGATAGAATTCCAAGTGCAATTTGTGAGTGACCAAATGCAATTTGACAATAAACACCATGGTCTATAACCAGAATCTTAAATATACATAAATGTGCACAGTTATAACAGTATGAGGGAGAAGTTGTTTAAGGTGAAGTGGGTTAACAAACTAAGAGACAGATCTGTAGAGGAAATATGGCAGGTATTCAAACAACTGGTCTACAGTGCTCTGCAGGAGTGTATTCCATGAAAAGGAGGGATTCCATGAGAAAGAGACAGAATCTGTAGTTAACCAAGAAGGTAAAGATTTATATTAAATTGAAAATTGGGGCATAAAAATGGCAAGGGTGTTAGGCCAAAGGACTAGGACAACAGCATTTTGACTTTCATTGCAAAAGGATTAGAGTTTTAAAATAGGGAGGTTTTATTGCAAGTATTGGTGAAGCCTCACCTGGAATACTCTGCAGCATAGTTTTGGTCCCCTCACCCAAAAAAATGTAGTAATATTGAAGACAGTATAAAGGAGGATTCATCAGTCTAATTCCAGCATTGAGAGAGTTGTCCTGTAATGAGCAACCAAATGGTTTGGGCCTGTATTCCTTGGAGTTTAAAAGAATGAGTGGTAATTGTATTCCAACATATTAGTTCCCAAGGGGGATTGACAAGGTAGATGTTGGATTGTTTTTATCATTAGAAGAAGAGTCTCAAGCAAGGTGACATAGCTCTAAGCTACTTACTGCTCACTTAAAAATTAGGTAAATTGAAATTTCTTCTTGCAGCGTTTGGTGGATGCTGGATCATAAGAAATATTTAAAGTAGAGGTGAATAAATATTTATTAGATTAAAGAATAGAGGGGGCTGAAGAAATAGCACAGAAAAGGAATTGAGGCCATCATAGATCATATTAAATGGTGGGTAGGCAAGAAGACCTGATGATGACCTACTCCTTTCCCTATTTTCTTGTGTTCCTGTGATGTAGAGTCTGTTCAACCCAATGAATGTGCCCCTAACATAGGGACAATTTTACAGTTGCCAGTTAATCTCTGTGGATTGTGGGAGGAAATGGGCACATTTGGAGAAAAGCCTGAGGTTACAAGGAGAATTAGTAAATTGCACAAAGATTGCACTAGAGGTCAGAATTGAACTTGAATCACTGGAGTTGTGAGACTCCTGCACTGTGCTGCCATAGATGAAGGAACAAAGTTATACGTTCTCATTTTAATTGCATCACTTCACATTCTCTAGGACTCAATAGCATGAAGAGAATCAAACATTGTGTTAAATATCTGCTATTTTTTTAACAAAAGCCTAATTATTTTATCTGGAGATATAAAGGAAAAATGTAAAATTCAAATGAGTAGCAGTAGTTTTACAGCACTTATAAACCTAAACAAAAATCAATAATGGTAATAAGCTTGTGCTGAAGAGTTTGTTGTATCTCCCCCAATATAAGTTGGCGTAACTGTCCTAAAATCATTTGCTGTGAGAAAATGAAATAATACTTTGCTGCATTGACTTGTCTAGCAATATTCTTTTTGTATGGACATTGCTTTTCACTTGCAGTGACACTCTGTGGGACATAGCTTTGGCTGAAGTTTCTAAAAAGAACGAAAATGAAGATAACGTGGAAGCCAGGGAAAGATCTGTATTTTTCTTGGGAAATAAGAGTGGGGTAAGTTGTGTGGACCACTTTCAAAGCTAAAGAATTTTTCGCAACATATTTTCCCCAACTGTCGGCCCTCTTGCCCCTGCACACCACCTCCTTCTCGCCACCCCCCCACCCTCACGCACACACATACTTTCCTCACAAATGGACAGAGAAAATCAAAGGCCTAAAATTAGTCGCTCATGTGTTTGCAAATGCCAGATAACAGTGAAAGATTGATAAAGAACGATTGCTTAAAATAATAACATTATATTATGAATACTAGGAGTCTGAATTTAATTTTTAAAAACTGCTAGAAATGCATAACCAGGCAGCCTCAATGGAGAGAGTAAAATATCAGAGTTAATGGGCTGAAATTCAGTCAGCATAGCCTTTGTCTCACCGTTTTTCCCAAGGTCAGACTGTGAATGCCCTAGCCTTTGGTGATTGCATAGTTCTTTAAGTCCTACCAGCCTTGCTGCTTGAGGTTAAGTCAGTAGCAAGCATCGTTTATTAAAGACGAATGGTGCAAATCAAACATTTATTTTTTTTGATTATTTGAGAAGTTCAAGTATTTTTTAAATAGAAAAACTTAAATTAGAAGTGCAGGATGAGCTGCCTCAACAACTATCGTCCAGTGGCACTAATATCTACTATGATGAAGTGTTTCAAGAGGTTGGTCATGGTTAGAATCAACTTATCTTAAGCAAGGACCTGGACCTGCTGAAATTTGTCTATCGCCACAATAGGTCTACAGCAGATGCAATCTCACTGGCTCTCCACTCAGCCTTGAATTACCTAGACAATAGCAATACCTACATCAGGCTGCTATTTATTGATTACAGTTCAGTGTTGAACACATTCATTCTCTCAGTTCTAATCAACCAAGCTCCAAAATCTGGGCCTCTGTACCTCCCTTTGCAACTAGACCTGGACTTCCTCAGCTAGAAACCACAGTGTGGATCAGAAGTAGCATCTCCTCCTTGCTGACAATTAAAACTGGCACTCCTCAAGGATGTGTGCTTAGCCCACTTCTCTACTCTCTCTATACCCATGACTCTAGCTAGACACAGCTCATATGCCATCTCTAAATTTGCCAACCATACATCTATTGTTAGTAGAATTTCATTTGGTGACACAGGAGCGAGATAGATCAGCTGGTCGAGTGTAGTCACAACAAAAACATTGCACTCAACATCAGCAAGACCAAAGAATTTATTGTGGACTTCAGGAAGGGGAGTTCAAGGGAAGACACACCAGTCCTCATCAAAGGATGAGCAGAGGAAAGAATAAGCAGTTTCAAGTTCCTGGGTGTCAACACCAACATCTCTGAAAATCTGTACTGGGCCCAACATATTGATGCAATTACAAAGAAGGCACAACAGCCACTATATTTCATTAGGAGTTTGAGGAGATTGGTATGTCACCAAAGACACTCAAGAATTTCTACAGATATACTGTGGAGAGTATTCTAAATGGTTGCATCACTGTCTGGTTTGGAGAGTATTCTACAGATATACTGTGGAGAGTAATCTAAATGGTTGCATCACTTGTCTGGTTTGGAGAGTATTCTAAATAGTTGCATCACTCTCTGTCTGGCCACTGCCCAGAATGGGGGGATAGCTGCAGAAAGCTATAAACTCAGCCAGCTCCATCATGCTTCCCCAGTTTCAAAGGGCGATGCCTCAGAAAAGAGACATCCATCATTAAGGACCCACATCACCCAGGACATGCCCTCTTCTCATTAAATGCAATATAAAGAAACTACAACAAACAGAGACATAAAGGGATTTGGGAGTCCTTGTGCAGGATTCCCTAAAGGTTAATTTGCAGGTTGAGTCTGTGGTGAGGAAGGCACCACAGTGTAATGAATGCAGTGTTAGCATTCATTTCAGGAGGACTAGAAACTAAAAGCATGGGTGTAATGTAGAAACTTTATAAAGCACTGGTGAGGCCTCACTTGGAATATTGTGAGCAGGTTTGGGTCCCTTATCTTAGAAAGGATGTGCTGAAACTGGAGAGGATTCAAAGGAGGTTCACAGAAATGATTCCAGGATTGAATGGCTTGTCACATGAAGAGCACCTGATGGCTCTGGGCCTGTATTCACTCGAATTCAGAAGATTGAGGGGTGATCTCATTGAAACCTATTGAAAGGTGAAAGGCATTGATAGAGTGGACGTGCAAAGGATGTTTCCTATGTTGGGAGAGTCTAAGACCAGAAGTCTCAATCTCAGAATAGAGGGGCGTCCTTTTAGAATGGAGATGAGGAATTTCTTTAGCCAAAGAGTTGTGAATCTGTGGAATTCTTTGCCACAGGCAGCTGTGGAGGCCAAGCTTTTATGGATATTTAAGGCAGAAGTTGATAGATTCTGGGTTGGTCTGGGGATGAAGGGATGTGGAGAGAAGGCAGGAGATTGGGGCGGAGAGGAAAATTGTATCAGCCATAGTGAAATGGTGGAGAAGACTCAATGGGCCAAATGGCCTAATTCTGCTCCTGTATCTTAGGGTCTTATGGTCTCATTGCTACCATCAAAGAGGAGGTACAGGAGCATCAAGACACACTCAAATTTTTCAGGAACAGCTTCTTCCCTTCTGCCATTTTTTTATTCTCTTTTTGCACTACTTGTTTACTTTAATTTTTTATATACTTATTGCAGTTTAATAGTTTATTATGTGTTACTTCTGCTGCAAAACAGTAAATTTCACAACATATGCCAATGATTGTCAACCTAATTCTGATTTTGAATTGTGAAATAATTAAAAACTTAAATATACAGTTAAGTAAAGAAAATGTACAAAAATTGCACCTTTTTGATGAAAGTTTGGGATTTTCTTTACCAGTTGAATAGGTAAGACCACAGAGCTGACTGTGGTCTTCAGGAAGAGTAAGATGAGGGAACAAAGAAGGAGCAATTTCAAGTTCCTGGGTGTCAGTGTTTCTGACAATCTAACCCGGTCCCAACATATTGATGCAGCTATAAAGAAGGCAAGACGGTGGCTATATTTCATTATGAGTTTAAGGACATTTGGCTTGTCACCAAAAACACCTGAAAACTTCTACAGATGTACCGTGGAGAGTATTCTGACAGGCTGCATCACTGTCTGGTATGGGAGTGGGGGTGGGGTGGGGGCTACTGCATAGGATCGAAAGAAGCTACAGAAAATTGTAAAATTAATCAGCTGCATCTTGGGCACTAACCTCCATAGTATCCAAGACATCTTCAGGGAGTAGTGCCTCAGAAAGGCAGAGTCTGTTATTAAGGACCCCCCCCCCCCCCCCATCACATAGGACATGCCCTCTTCTCATTGTTACCATCAGGAAGGAGGTACAGAAGCCTGAAGGCACACTCAACGATTAAGAAACAGCTTCTTCCTCCCTGGCATGCAATTTCTAAATGGACATCGTACCCAAAACTACGACTTCACTTTTTAAATTATTTCTGTTTTTACACTATTTTTAATCTAACTATTTAATATACATATATACTTATTTCATTTTTTTTCTATATTTATCACGTGTCACATTGTACTGCTGCCACTAAGTTAACACATTTCACAACACCCACGATATTAAACCTGGTTCTGATTCTAATCAGTTCTGACCTCCAGCTCAATTTCAATGCAAAAATGTGCAGTCAAGGAAGTTCAGAATGTACCATCATACACTCTGCAGCCAACTGTTGGTTCACCACAAAAACCCCAACTAGCTGATTCTATCACAATTAATATGGTCTCAACTCATTTCTTTGGTCTCATAGTTGTAGATACCTGGCTAGGAGAAGTGAGATACTTATTAATACATCAGAGGGCAATGTATCAGAGGGTGTGAGTTTCCCCTTAATTGCTTTTGCGTTGGTAGAGGACCTTGATCTTGCTCATGTTGAGTGCAATACCTGCCCCTCCTGCATTACATTGTCTATGACCATAAAGGTTCATGGTCGGACTCCAGAAATCTCAACCACTTCCCTTATGTCAGAAGCTACTTCTCGGCATAGGCAGACATTGATGATAAAAATGTAACACTACCTCAACGTGCCTGGGCAATCTTTGGTCAGATGAGGAAAAGATATTTGAAGATCAAATCCTCACTGCCCATTGATTCCCAGGAATTCCTGGCCCTTGACCATACAAAGAAAAAGAAGCATTTGGGATGAAATTGAGAACCTTGAGACCAGGCATTCATTACAGGCAGACAGACATTCTGTTTAGATAGCAGAAGGAAGGAAAAATACAAACTGCCTATCCTAAGCAATAGACACAAAAATCTGGGGGAACTCAGCAGGTCAGGCAGCATCTATGGAAATGAATAGATAGCTGACATTTCAGTCCAAGATTCTATCTTGTCAGCGTTCACCTATCTGGAAATATATGCAACTTGCTGATTAGCCAGCGTGGAGCCCATAAAACTAAAGTAGAAGTAATTCATCCTTATTATGAGGGAGTGTTTTCCCATGTATCTCGTGGTGCTCAGTCCTTATGATATTATTGGAGGTTAATATAGTCATACTTTATTGATCCCCAGGGAACTTTAGTTTTGTTACAGTTGCACCAACCAAGAACAGAGTATAAATATAGCCATATAAAATCATAAATAATTAAATAATAATATGTAAATTATGCCAGGAAGTAAGTCCATTACCAGCCTATTGGCTCAGGGTGTCTGACCCTCCAAGGGTGGAGTTCTAGAGTTTGATAGCCACAGGCAGGAATGACTTCCTATGACGTTCTACGTTGCATCTTGGTGGAATGAGTCTCTAGCTGAATGTACTCCTGTGCCCAACCAGTGCATTATGTAGTGGACGGGAGACATTGTCCAAGATGGCATGAAACTTGGACAGCATCCTCTTTTCAGACACCACCGTCAGAGAGTCCAGTTCCATCCCCACAACATCAGTGGCCTTACGAATCAGTTTGTTGATGATGCGGGCTATTGTCCTTTTGATTGCATAATTAATATAAATAATTGCATTGACTAAAGTTTTATAATTAGCATGTAATAATCAAAATCAAGATTATTTGTTAGCAATGGGTTTATTCTGTTTTATGACATGAAACTTGTTATTTTGTGGCAGCAGGACATTGCAGACATATAATTACTATAAATTACAAAATCAACATTGGGAAAAAAAGGAATAATGAAGTAGTGTTCATGAGGAAAACTGTTCCTAAGTTATTAAGTATGGGTGCCCAGGCTCCTGTACCTCCTTCCCGACAGTAGTAATAGGAAGAGGGCGTGTCCTGGATGATGAGGGTCCTTAATAATGAATGTTTCCTCTTGAAGTTGTTTTTGGTAGTGAGGATGATTGTGCCCATGATGGATACATCTGAATCTGCAACCCTTTGCAGCCTTTTCTAATCTTGTGCATGAAGCTTCCATACCAGACTGTGGTGCAACCAGAATGCTCTGCACCTTGCATCTATAGAAATTTGCTAGTTTTTTGGCTAAATTCCTCGAAGCTGCTACTGAAGCATGCCTTCATCATGATTTTATCAATATATTGGGCCCAGGACAAATCATAAACAGAAATGCAGCTGGCAGAACTGGAAAGAAAATAAATGATTAATATTATACCTTCAGAACTGCTGGTGAATTGATTATGGGGAGCAAGGACATGGCAGACCAATTGAATAATTACTTTGGTTCTGTCTTCACTAAGGAGGACATAAATAATCTTCCAGAAATAGTAGGGGACAGAGGGTCCAGTGAGATGGAGGAACTGAGCGAAATACATGTTAGTAGGGAAGTGGTGTTAGGTAAATTGAAGGGATTGAAGGCAGATAAATCCCCAGGGCCAGATGGTCTGCATCCCAGGGTGCTTAAGGAAGTAGCCCAAGAAATAGTGGATGCATTAGTGATAATTTTTCAAAACTCGTTAGATTCTGGACTAGTTCCTGAGGATTGGAGGGTGGCTAATGTAACTCCACTTTTTAAAAAAGGAGGGAGAGAGAAACCAGGGAATTATAGACCGGTTAGCCTAACGTCGGTGGTGGGGAAACTGCTGGAGTCAGTTATCAAGGATGTGATAACAGCACATTTGGAAAGCGGTGAAATGATCGGACAAAGTCAGCATGGATTTGTGAAAGGAAAATCATGTCTGACGAATCTCATAGAATTTTTTGAGGATGTAACTAGTAGAGTGGATAGGGGAGAACCAGTGGATGTGGTATATTTGGATTTTCAGAAGGCTTTTGACAAGGTCCCACACAGGAGATTAGTGTGCAAACTTAAAGCACACGGTATTGGGGGTAAGGTATTGGTGTGGGTGGAGAGTTGGTTAGCAGACAGGAAGCAAAGAGTGGGAATAAACGGACCTTTTCAGAATGGCAGGCGGTGACTAGTGGGGTACCGCAAGGCTCAGTGCTGGGACCCCAGTTGTTTACAATATATATTAATGACTTGGATGAGGGAATTAAATGCAGCATCTCCAAGTTTGCGGATGACACGAAGCTGGGTGGCAGTGTTAGCTGTGAGGAGGATGCTAAGAGGATGCAGGGTGACTTGGATAGGTTGGGTGACTGGGCAAATTCATGGCAGATGCAATTTAATGTGGATAAATGTGAAGTTATCCACTTTGGTGGCAAAAATAGGAAAACAGATTATTATCTGAATGGTGGCCGATTAGGAAAAGGGGAGGTGCAACGAGACCTGGGTGTCATTATACACCAGTCATTGAAAGTGGGCATGCAGGTACAGCAGGCGGTGAAAAAGGCAAATGGTATGCTGGCATTTATAGCGAGAGGATTCAAGTACAGGAGCAGGGAGGTACTACTACAGTTGTACAAGGCCTTGGTGAGACCACACCTGGAGTATTGTGTGCAGTTTTGGTCCCCTAATCTGAGGAAAGACATCCTTGCCATAGAGGGAGTACAAAGAAGGTTCACCAGGTTGATTCCTGGGATGGCAGGACTTTCATATGAAGAAAGACTGGATGAACTGGGCTTGTACTTGTTGGAATTTAGAAGATTGAGGGGGGATCTGATTGAAACGTATAAGATCCTAAAGGGATTGGACAGGCTAGATGCAGGAAGATTGTTCCCGATGTTGGGGAAGTCCAGAATGAGGGGTCACAGTTTGAGGATAGAGGGGAAGCCTCTTAGGACCGAGATTAGGAAAAACTTCTTCACACAGAGAGTGGTGAATCTGTGGAATTCTCTGCCACAGGAAACAGTTGAGGCCAGTTCATTGGCTATATTTAAGAGGGAGTTAGATATGGCCCTTGTGGCTATGGGGTCAGGGGGTATGGAGGGAAGGCTGGAGCGGGGTTCTGAGTTGGATGATCAGCCGTGATCATAATAAATGCGGTGCAGGCTCGAAGGGCCGAATGGCCTACTCCTGCACCTATTTTCTATGTTTCTATGTTTCTAGAACTGGGGAAGAGTGGATGAGTGTCAGTTTTCAAAATGTATTCTCCAAATTTGTTTTCCAGAAAATTATGCTCTTGCTTTATGTGTTAATTTAAAAAAAACTGCTCTTCATAAACAATTTCAATAACAAAATAATTATGGACGTTGTTAATTAGGATGTATACATGTCTGGAGTTGCTTACATGTAATTGTATTTTATTTTACAGGGAAAAACTACAATTATACTCAGATTTCTTGACAGGTATGTCTTGGCCAATGAGTTTAAAATCTATAAAATTGAGTGATTCCAGAGTGCGGATTTAAACTGCCCATACCAACATAATAGTTTATCACTGTTACACATTTGTAATATTTATGTTACCAGATATAACTTCAGATAAATAATTGAAAAATTACAACCATGCAGTACTTGATGAGCTTGATAATAATGTGTGCAATAAACTTGTTTTGGCAGAGATGAAATTTCAAAGCCTACGTTAGCTTTGGAATATACTTTTGGAAGAAGAGCAAGAGGACATAGCACTGTAAGCACTGACATTGTTGGTTCAAAAACAAATTGATTCCAAGTAAGAAAACACTTCCAGAAGAAATTTGGAGCAAAACTATGGCTGGTCCAAGCTCCTGTCTAGTTAGCTAATGAAGTATAGACAAAGCAGGAAATCGGGATTGTATGTCAGACTGGTAATTGTAACAGAATGTTAAATTCCTTGTGGTGAACTAACATAGTGATTAAATGGAGGTAAACAATAGACTTATTAACCAAAAAAAAACAAATTGCTGGAGGAACTCAACAACTCTCCTCAAACAGCATCTATTGGAGGAGAGGAATTGTTGACATTTTGGCTCAAGACCTTACATTAGGACTGAGACAGAAGAAAGATGATAGAAGAGGGCGTGTGCTAAGGGAGGGGTTGGCAGTTACAGGTGGACTTGGGGGGGTAAAGGATGATGTGGGGAAGGGGGAGAAGTGGAGTGAGGTTATCAGCAAATATATGATTGATGGAAGCTGAGAAGAGCTAGGCAGTGGGAGGGCAAGGTGAAAGCTGAGACAGGATGGAGTGTGATAAGCAGGGCACATGGGTACAAGTGCAAGAGACTGATCAGTAAGGAAGGTGAAAATGGGAGAGGTAAGGGGCAGGTAGAAGAGGGAATATAATGGATGAAGTGTGTGGGTATTAGGTGGATGAAACCAGAAGGGTGATGGAATCTGGAACAGCGGTCAGTATGGGAAAGCGAACAAAATGGAAGGTTCAGAGGCGAATCTGAAGGAAAGGGAGCACAGATTACCTGGAAATGAAAAGTTCAATGCTCATACCATTGCGATGTAGCCATGTGGAATAGGAAGTGTTGTTTTAGTTTGCGTTGGGCAGGTTGCTGTGGGAATGAGAAGAGGAGTTGAAACAGCATGCAACAGGTATTGTGCGCGGGTGCTCTGCGGATTGGTCGCCTAGATTGCCCTTGGTCTAGCCGATATAGAAGAGAGAGTAGGAAATGCAGTAGACAGGGTTGGAGGGGATGCATGTGAATCTGCACCTTGAAGGGCTATTTAGTTCCCTGGATGGTGGTGATGGAGGAGGTGTCTGAACAAGTGTTTTATCTTCTGTGTTGCAGAGGAGAATGCCAGGGGTCGTGAAGGGTAGATGGGGAGGAATAAACAGACCATGGAGTCACAGAAGGTGGTTCTTGTGGAAGTACAAGGGATGAGGATGGGAAAGTGTGGCCAGTGCTGGAGTCCTGTTACTGCTGGCAGAAATGAAGGATACAGAGCCTGGGGTGAGGACTAGGGAAGCTGTATCTGTTCTGCCTGGGTGAGATGGAGAAAGAGCAGACATCTAAGAATCAAAGAAAATGTGAGAGAGGGCTTTGTCAATCACACCAAAAGGAATTTAATCTCTAAAATCTCTGTGTCCCCAGGCCCATCAATTATTAAACCCTTCACAAGCTGCCAGTCTAAATTTCTTTAAGCTAAATTGAATTAAAAATCTTCATTAGACCCCACAAGTTGGACTTAAACACATTATATGCATGTTAAATCCTTATTGTATGTGTTCCTTAGTAGGAGTTGTAGAATTTTTTGTAAGCTGACAATCTTCAAAAAAAATCGGTAGATCTGCCATACCCTAGTACTAATTGAATATACTTGCCAGACCTCTGAAGATAGTCATTTTGCTCCATACAATTATTCTAATATGTAATGTACGCATTGTCATATCAAAGGCACTGAGTTCTGTTGCAAAGAAATGTAAATGAGTGTATGAAGTGCTAACAAATTAATTTGTATGATTTGTGTGAATGTGATCACAGTTTAGGGAATACCATCAATCATCTTCACAATCGGTCAGCACAACAGATCTTAGTGATGTTGTGTTAAAGTTTCATAGGTGTGATCTGTTCCAAGCAGTTCCAAGTAAAAAGATAAAAGTTAGATAGAGCTGATAAGTAAGATTGGAGATATAATATAAAGGAGATTGTAACTTTTTTTTGGTGATATTTATTTCATGATTCATCAATTTTCTGTCACTGGAGGGCATTGGCTTAATTTTCAACCCTAATAAAACCTGTGTAATAATACATTGCAAGAAATCCAAATTAACATGATGGACATTTTGGTTGTTTTCATTTGGAGCTCTGGTGACAATCTATACCAAATATAACCAGCATCTGTGTATTTGCAGAATTTTCTATTATGTTTCAGCAAGGTACACTGACACTGGCAATTAGTACCACTCCAGCAAATTGTCTGTTGCTACATATTCCAGCGCCTTCAGGCTCTTGTGTCTCTATTGATGTGTTGAACTCTATTTTGCAGCCAAAAGATATTGCCCACTTTTGGGAACTAGGTGGTGGAACCTCTCTGTCTGACCTTGCCCAGATTCCAATCACTGTCAACAACATAAGGTTTGTGTTGCTATTTGGTCCAGGGGTTGACCTCCACTGGAAAATTATAAAAATGGAACTGAAATAGATTTTAACAAGAATTTATTTGTTGCATGCTTTTGTCCTTTGAATAAGTGCTTGAGAACTGCTTTATGCCTGGTCAGAGTTCTACATGCTCATGGCTGAGACCAAAGTCCACATGAAGAAATTGTACTGTACTTGTATTTTCACTCTGGTTGGCCTGTAGACTTTGATTTTTTTTATCATTACTCATGGTTGTTGCACAATTTACAACATTTGTAGTTTTATTACAGCCTATTATTAAAATTTTAAATTCATTGCTCAAGGATAGATCATGATCATATGTGCTAGAATTCTAAAGTTTTCAAAACCTCAAATGCTAGTCTAACTGAATCCCTTAAAATATTCCCAGGATCACACAGAGGTTTAGCCTATCAGTTGTCATTCTTTTATATGAAGAAACTTCTGAACTATGCTCATGCTTTATTTCACCCATAATTTATGATTGGATATTTATGCTGATGAAAGAAATCCATTTAAGTAGAATACCACATCTGTACAATTTACTTAATAGCCAAAAAAATTGCCACTTTGTATATTACAGTTGGCTTATATGGATGTAATATTACCTACAGGAATATGCTGAGCAGTGATTTTCACATAAGCATCTAATAAATAGCACAACTAGACCATCTGGATTCATGCCACTCAGTACTATCATGCCTAATCTAATTAAAATGCATTGAAAAGATATTTATTAACAGATATTTGTGATATTTAATTTGCAATAGGAGCCTTTCTGTTGTTTTGGTTTTGGATCTTTCCAAACCCAATGAACTGTGGCCGTGCATGGAGAAGCTACTGAGTGTGACAAAGAACCAGATAAATAAAACCATTAATGAACTAGCTAAAAAAGATTCCATTAAAGTAAATGAAATCAAGCAAAGGACCTGGAAAATGTTGCAGAAGGATCATCCGGTGAGTGTAGCTTCAAGAAAACTTTCTGCAATCTTACCTTTAGAAGTAAGATTTTGTTGAGATAATTTTGGTTTATGTACAGGTGATGTGAAAACCAAATATGTTCTTCAGCTTTAGGCAAAGGTAGGGTACAGGGGAAAATTTGGTAGAGTTTTCACAAATTCTTCACTAAAATTTTCTAACCTATTCACCTATCCTGATTTTACACAAGACAATGATTTTTATATTAAAGAGAAAGACATGGCTATTTGACAAGCAAAGCAGTAGAGTTCCTATGTAATACAAGTTGATAGGCAGGAAAAGTGGAAATGAAATGTTGCTGCTGTGGGAGAATATAAAAGAGGTTCATGTTCACACGTAACTGCCATTACCCTTCTGAACTGATGTTTGTAATAAATCAAGTGCTTAACCTATTTATGTCTCATTATACATTCCTGGGAGCTTGATTTTCAAACATTCTTGTATCATCAGTAAAATTGGATACCATGCTGGTGGACCCCATTGTGGTTCATTGTAACCACATCTGCATCATGTTGGTTGCTTAAGGAACACATGTTCAAAGTTGATGACCTTGAATCTGAGCTTCAAACCTCTTTTAAAGAGAGCATGTCCTAGATGGGGGTCCTTGATGATGGATGCTGTCTTCTTGAGACGCTGCCCCTTGAAGATGCCCTCAATGTTGAAGAAGCTTGTGCACATGATAGAGTTGGCTCAGTCTACAACCCTCTGCAGCCTCTTTTGATCCCATAAATTGGGGACTCTATACCAGGAGGTGATCAGAATGCTGTCCACCATCATCAATAGAAATTTGCTAGAGTCTTTGGTGACATACCAAATCTCCTCAAACTTCTAATGAAATATAACAACTGGCATACCTTTCTTGTGGTTGCATCAATATGTTGGGCCCAGGATAGATTCTGTTAAGTTGCTCACCCTTCTACCACTGATACTCAACGAGGACAGGCATGTGTTTTCCCACCTTCTTGAACTCCACAATCAATTCCTTGTTCTTTGTGACTTTGAATTAGGTACCAGCAGTACCTAATAAAGTGGCCACTGTGTGTATATTCTGTTGCTGAATTATGCCAGCATGGAAGTACCTTTGTAGTGAATCACAGAGGCTGATATTAAGATTATATTATCTCAGATGTGAGTGTAAGAAAGAGTTTTATTTATTTCTAGAATATCCCTTCGTGGTTCCTTTATTCTGCTACCTTAAACATAGATGACAGCTACTCTAATTTTCTCTTTAAATTTTGGTTGGGTGAAATAAAATTTATTATAATTGGGTGATCTCTCAATACATATTTAAAATGCTGAAGAACATATTTTGCTCAATTGTGTCAGGGCAGTTACTTTCTTTGGTTCTTACTTAATCTCAGGATGGTGTTATTTGCTCAGCTTTAATGAAGTAGGTTTAGTGAATTGAATTTTGAATCCAGACTTTTGACGGTCAAAGATTTTTCTAGGTTTTTTTAAACAGTATGTGTACTTCTTAAGCACCAAGGTATATTTATTTTTTCTTCTAAATTCCATCAGGATTGGGAACTTGTTGATCCATTTCCCCTTCCTCTAGTTATAATGGGAAGCAAGTATGATATTTTTCAGGTACAGTGAAGCTTGTATTGTCATTTAATTCATAGTATTATGTTATATTTGTGAAAACAGTTGTTCCAGTGGTGTGCTAATTTAATATTCTTTCCATAGAATTTTGAATCTGAGAAAAGAAAAGTAATTTGCAAGACACTGCGTTTTGTTGCTCATTACTATGGAGCTTCACTGTTGGTATGTTTTCATTGTTAACGTTTGTAATAAGTTCAACTTTCTGTACAACTGAGTTTTTATCATAATGGGGGGGAAACTATGCTTTACTGGACCATTATTTTAGAAATAAAATGCAATTTATATCAGGAAATTCTAGTGATACAAAGGTTAGTGCCCCTCTCTCATGGCCCCAGAGAACCAGATTCATTCCTAACTTTAGATGCTGTCTATGTACACGTCCTCTCTGTGAACATGTAGTTTCCTCACGGTTTTCCAGTTTCTTCCCACATACCAAAGATATGCTGGTTGATAGGCTTTTGTAAATTGCACCTGTGGAGGTGGATGGCAGGAAAATTGGAGACAGAGGATTTGATTTGTGTGTGAGAGGAGAAAAGATAAGATTGGTTTAGATAGGTACTTGATAGTCGAGATGAGCAGAATGGGCTGTTGCAGGTGACCAGAAGTTGCATTAGTGGTGTAGGTTTAAATGAGTATCTTTGAGATCAGATGTGGTTAAGGAATTCCAGAGCTTAGGTCCTTGGGAACTGAACATAAACACCAGTAATGGAATGAATAAATACAGGAAATGAGCAAAATTCCAGAGGGAAGGCTAGAGGAAATGGTGGAGATGAGGAAGACAAGGCCCTAGAAGGATAAGAATCTCAAAACCAATGCTAGAGGCATAGTAAAAGGACAGGGGAATGGTTCAGTCCAAGTTAAGATCAATGAGGTAGGATTTTGGAGGGAAACATAATGGAGGCCGGCCAAGAGTATATTAGTAAGACCAGTTTGAAGGAAATTAAGGCAGCAAATGAAATGTACCAAGGGTGGAGTCATTTGGAAAAGAAGGTCTCAGTAGCATCGATATGAGGTCCAAAACTTAATGTAGGGTTAAAGTGAATAGGAAAAGGAATTGCCAATGGTAACCAAAACAATGATTCGATATTCACAATATAGATGGTCTGATAAATAATAATTATGAACAATTGATGAGGCAAAACAAAATAGTCATGAAGGAGAGTTAACTTGCCTTTTGCCTCCTTGCTTGTGAAAACCAACAGTGTAAAAAATGTTTTTGGCCACTGTGACTCATAGAGGAAACCAAAGTAAATTTGGAATGGTTCTTCATTAATTATACAGATAATTTCATCAGAATCAGGTTTATTATACTGACTTGTATGTTGTCAAACTTGTTTTGCAGCAGCAGTAGAGAGGAAAGACATAAATTACTATAAATGATGAAATAAATAAATAGTTCAAAAATAAACAAGGTAGTGTTCATGGTTTTATAGACAATCATAGGCATGATCCTATGTGAAATGGCTATATTTACTGTTTCCATTTCCTCTGTGCATAAAGTAATATCAATCAGTCAGGAACCTAGCCATTTACTTCTGTTGTCAGCAATTTGAGCTTTGTGTCAGTTTTGTCAAATAGTAACAACCTAGAAGAAAAACTTTCATATCAAATCCTATCAATATTATATGATATCTATTTAGTTTTTCAGCAATAAATCAGAAAGTACAATATCAAAGATGCGAACTGTCCTGAACAATTTGGCATTTGGCACTGATAGAAGGTGAGTAGCATTTTGTATTTCACTTCCAGTAGCTAAGTGTATATTGTGGGGAATAATAGTAAAATGCTCTGCCATTCTTGAAAAGAATAACACTAAACACTAGCTTGCTAACTTTGATTCTTGGCAAAACTGAATGATGGCTCAGTTTGAACATTGCATATCAGCTCCTGATCTTACAGACTAGAAGGGTCCAACAGTCTTTCCAAAGTGATGGAATGGAAGTGGAATTTTTAAAATTTAAAAATGCGATAACCTCAAAATACTTAATTTATTTTGTTTTGTAGCAAAACGATATCCGTAGAGTATAACAAACCACTGTTTGTCCCTGCTGGGATGGATTCATTGAGTCAGATTGGTAAGTGAACAACAGAAATTGATAAAAACACACAAAATGCTGGAGGAACTCAGCAGGTCAGGCAGCATCTATGGAAATAAGTAATCTGTCAAAGTTTCAGGCCAAGACCCTTCATCAGGACTGGAAACAAAGGGGGAAGATCCTGGAATAAGAGGGTGGGAGAGGAGAAGGGGCACAAGCTAGAAGGTGATAGGTGAAGCAACACACACAAAATGCTGGAGGAACTCAGCAGGCCAGGCCGCATCCATGGAAAAGAGTACAGTCCTGCTGAAGGGTCTCGGCCCAAAATGTCAACTGTATTATTTTCCATAGATGCTGCCTGGCCTGCTGAGATCCTCCAGCATTTTGTGTGTGTTGCTTGGATTTCCAGCATCTGCAGATTTTCTCTTGTAGATGATGGGTGAAACCAGGTGGGTTGAGGAGGGGTGAAGAAGTAGGAAGCTGGGAGGTGATAAGTGGAAAAGGCAAAGGGTAGAGAAGAAGGAATCTAATAGGAGAGGAGAGTGGATCATGAGAGAAAGGGAAGGAGGAGGGACTCCAGGGGAGTTGATAGGCAGGTGAGAAAATGGATGTTTATGCAATAAGGTTAGAGGCTACCAAGATGGAGTGTGAGGTGTTGCTCTTCCAACTTGAGAATGGCCTCATCATTGCAGAAGATGAGGCCATGGACCGACATGTTAGAACGGGAATGAGGATGGGAATTGAAATGGTTGACCACTGGGAAATTCTGCTTTTTTTGGATGGAGCTGATGTGTTTGACAAAACGGTCCCTCAATCTAGTCGTCTCTCACCAGTGTAGAGGAGGCTACATTTAGAGCACTGGATACAGTAGATGACCCCAACAGGTTCACAGATAAAGTGTTGCCTCACCTGGAAGCTCTTTTTGGAGCCCTAAATGGAGCTGAGGGAGGAGGTGAATGGGAAGGTGAGGAACTTCTGCCACTTGCAGGAATAAGAGTGCCTGGATGGAGATTAGTGGGGAGTGACAAATGGACAAGGGAATCACAGAGGGAATGGTCCCTGTGGAAAATAGAGAGGGGGAGGTAAAGATGGGTTTGAAAATGGCAGAAGTTATGGACAATGATCTGTTGGATTTGGGGGCTCATGGGATGGTAGGTAAGGGCAAGAGGAACTCTATCATTGTTTAGATGGTGGGAACATGGGGTGAGAACAGATGTCCAGGAAATGAAGGAGAAAAATTGGTTCTACCACACAATTATCTATAGTGCTACAAATTCATTTGGCAGTGTCAGTTATTATAACATATGACTGAGGTAGAGAGGTAACTTCCTGCAGCCCATCTTATCACAAGAGCAGGACATTAGATGCAGTAAGCTGTCCTGACATCTGAGTGGCGAGGAACAATTTGCCCATTTACTTATTCTGTTAATGTGACCTACAAAGAAAAATGTGTTTCCTCTCAGAATATATACTTATAATTTAATAGATTCTTTGAGTCCTTTGTAAAATTGGCAACCTCTTATTTATATGATAAAAAATACACTTTTACAGCGCCCCAGAATCAGAAATCAAACAGTCTTTTTTTTATTAGAATAAATCAACCCATTGTATATTTGCTTATGTGTTAGTCTCTTTAAGTGCTTGAAAAGAAGACTTGTAAATACTTGCTTTTGCTATTTTATCATGGAACTGAACTCTTATGAACGACTGAAGAGGAAGCTCCAAATGCACCTTTTAAATAGTAGCACGGTCTTCTATGTCATTTTTTATAGGACCAGCCCATAGCGTACATATACATTGCTGTTTAATCCTAACCCCACCCACCATTATTATTGTTGATGTCTTTGGAGAAATTTTACATTAATTCCTTGCAAAATAGACTAGGGACAAATTATCAGAAACTCAGTGAACAATCAAGAGCCAGAGAAGCATTTCTAGGACTTCAGCAGACCTACAACCAGTGTGATATCATGTCTTTGTCATCTTTCTGCAGCAGATTGCAATTTCCTAGTATGTACTGCCATTGAAAAAATCTTAAATCAGAACTTGTCCAGAATTTTACCTGCATCTCTAGTCATCTAAATGGCGGTTAGTTCATATGAAACTACTTTTCATAAACTGTGGAAAAACCCAATGAATGCTTACTGCTTGTCCATATGAATTCCAACATGAACCTGTTACATAGAGCAGTCAAGGTGGGGAACCCTAAAATCCTTTTTTTTTTCTATTTATTATTATTACTGTTGTATTTTTATATTTTTCTCAGCTCAAGCTGGTAAAACCTGAGCTACGGCATAGCCAAGCACATTCATTTCTCAATTGCTAGGAACCTTCGGACTATTCTAATGGTTTTTAGTATTGTGGCTTTGTGGAGATTTACATAAATATTGCTTTGTAGACCTAATTGTGACTTTGGGATTATACCAGTTGTAGATGTTACTATTGGAGCAATATATACATATACACGTACCCAGTTCATGTTCCATTGTCTTTCAATTTCCTCTTTTAATTCAGCATATTTCTTTCACTTACTGATTTCTGTATGTTATGTGTGTTTGGAATGGTTATTTCTATTAGTAAGTTATTCCTGCCTGTTTATCCTGTGATATTATATCTGGATTTTATTATGGATTGTTCTATCTGTGATAACGGATCAGTCGTAATATACTTCTGTGGGACTCAAGACTCTAAAACTGGATCAGACTTGCATTTATAGTAAGGTATAGTTTCTTTTATGAGTTTGTATTTTAAAGCAAGTTTTTGCTGAATGATGTTTGCCAGTTGATTGTGCCTGTGTAAATAATCAGATTGAGTCAACAAGCTGCAGGATCTTGTAATGTGCTGGATTGTTTCTGGTTTCTCTTGGCAATTTAAAAAATTTTTTTTTGATTATGAGGACACTCAGTCCTTGTATATTGTCATTTAGAAATGCATGCATTAAAAAATGATAAAAATGTTCCTCCAGAAAGATATCACAGAAACACAGGACAAACCAAGACTAAAACTGACATAACCACATAATTATAACATATAGTTACAACAGTGCAAAGCAATACCGTAATTTGATAAAGAGCAGACTATGGGCACGGTAAAAAAAAAGTCTCAAGTCCCGATAGCCCCATCATCTCACGCAGACGGAAGCACCGCAAACTTGCCGATGCATTGGAAGCACCCAACTGCAGCCGACTCTGGGTCTGTCTGAAAACTTTGAGCCTCCGACCAGACCTCCGACACCGAGCACCATCTCTGCCGAGCACTTCGACCCTGCCCTGGTCGCCGAGCAACAAGCAAAGCCAAGGACTCGGGGCCTTCCCCTCTGGAGATTCTGGATCACGCAGTAGCAGCGGCGGCAAAACGGGCATTTCAGAAGTTTTACCAGATGTTCCTCCATGCTTTCACATCTGTCTCCATCAAATCAGGATTGTGCACTGTCTCCTACTTGACAGATAACAGATATTCATCACCGGAGTGGCCGCTGCGATCTGCGTCGCACCACCATCTTCTCCGCCATCATGCATTTTCTGCATTTATCATCTTGAATTTGTTGGTCCTTTATTATTTATTTTTTATTATTTTATTTTTGATAATTTTTTACGTTAACCATCTAGTCCTGTATTGCCACAAGGAACCCTTCTGTTTCTGGGAGGAGGTCTCCAACACTGACCCAGGCGTTCAACACTTTCTTGTCAACATCTCACCTGTTAAGATGGTGGGGATGCCTTCCATGGAGGATCTTTCTCTTATTCTTCTTCTTATTATTATTATTATTATTTTTTATTTCTTTCTTCTTCTTATTATTCTTCTTCTTATTATTATTATTCCAAGGTACTGAAGATGGGTATAGAATTCCAACCAAAGTCAGCATAGACCCAAAAGATTAAACCAGGAAATTAAGCTATCAAGGGATCTATTTTATTTTGTATTTTCTGGCTCTCAAACTTCACTTGTGCGAACTGATCTTTTTTTCATCATTGTGCTGTGAACTTCTAGCTATTATAAGATTATGAGATTTTTATTTGCAGGGATATATTGAACATTACAAACTTAAATATGCAGTGACGTTTGGAAGCATGCTTCGTGCCAATTAGTTTTGATCATCTGGACCTGGTAAATCTGCATGTAAATACTACAGATTCAAAGGAACCTTAAGTCTATTTGAATATAATTTGTACTATTTATATGTTTCTATATGCAGGATCTCCACCTGCTGCTGAGGTTGAATTGCGCAAAATTAGTGCACGAAATCCAATTGATCTGTGGAAGAAAGTATATGAGAGGTTATTCCCATGTGAGGTAATTTGTAAGCTAATGGTCAGTGTGTTAAGTGCAAAACACAACAGCTGAAGGAACTCAGTGGGTCATGCAGCATCTGAGGAGGAAAGTGGATAGTCACTTTGCAGAGATTCTGTATTCAATCTACTGGAGTGACCTTGAGCTTCCAGTTGCTCACCAATCTAATTTCCACCCCAGTACCACACTGTCAGAGGCCTCTGCACTGTTATAATGAGGCCCAGCACAAGTTTGAAGAACACCATCTCTTCAATCTGAGCACAGTCAGCAATGAATTCTCCTACTTTAGGTAACTTGCAGTTTTTGACTGTATGAGAACTGGAGTATTTCTACTTGCCATCCACTTGGAAGTTTAGCTCAGCTTTTTCTCTCCATTGTGTAGCCTGGCCTCCTTGAGCATGTCCCTCAACCCTGCAACACATAATGTAGCAGCTCAAATTCTGTATTTCACCCATTTGACCTCACTCCATCAGGGATGTCTTATTTGGTTGACATCCCTCCCAGGGCCTCTGTTACTGAAAACTAACTTGTTTCTCTCTTTCCCAGATTTAACAGAGGGCATTGAACCTAAACTGTTAATTCTGTTTCTCTTTCCATGTGCTGCCTGTCCTGCTGTGTGTTTCTGGCATTTTCTGTTTTATTTTAAATGCCAGTTAACACTTATACCTTAAAGGTGACAGAGTATTACAATCATCAGTAAGAAAGAATCTTGCCACCCACACATGCTGACGGTAATGCGTTGAATGATTATTCCTCTGTCATCAATATACCTGAGTCACCATTAACCAGAAAATTATCAGAAATATACCAGGACAATGGATGCTTGGAAAATGTGCAGAATATTTTTTTTAAAGTAGGCAGTGGTAATGAACTAGCTGTTCACAGATGATGAAAGCAGAGGTGAAATATAACTTCAAAAGGAAATTGAATAGGCATTGAAGGGAAATAAGTTTTAAGAGCTTTGGAGACTAAGCAGCAGAATGGGTCTGACTGGATTGTTCTACAAATAGACAGCATGGATTTAATGAACCGATTAGCTGCCTCCTTTGCCCTAATACATCCATTTTATTTTTAATTGGTTGCATTCAGATTTCTGTAAACTTCTACATAAACCATATTATCTCTAGCTACTATTTTCAAGCTGGAAGGAATATTGTAAAATCCAGTTAAGTTTCCATTCTGAACATGGAATTTGCTTGTGAATAATTGAATTAACATGTAAGTATTTAAATCCTAAATCTTAACAGTCTTGTGGCTCTTCAGTTTTGACTTTTTATGATGTATGTCAATGATCTGGACTATGGGATTAAAGGATTTGTGACTAAATTTGCCGATGATACAAAGGTGGAGGAGCGGGTAGTGTTGAGGAAATAGCCTGTAGAGAGACTTAGTTAGTTTAGGGGATTGGGCAAAGAAGTGGCAAATGAAATACAATGTTGGAAAGTGTATGGTCATGCACTTTGGTGGAAGAAATAAACGGGCAGACTATTATTTAGGTGGGGAGAGAATTCAAAATGCAGAGATGCAAAGGGACTTGGGAGTTCTTGTGCAGGATACCCTAAAGGTTAACCTCCAGGTTGAGTCAGTGGTGAAGAAGGCGAATGCAATGTTGACATTCATTTCTAGAGGTATAGAATATAAGAGCAGGGATGTGATGTTGAGGCTCTAAAAGGCACTCGTGAGACCACACTTGGAGTATTGTGTGCAGTTTTGGGCTCCTTATTTTAGAAAGAATAGACTGACATTGGGAAGGGTTCAGCAAAGATTCACGAGGATGATTCCAGGAATGAAAGAGTTACCGTATGAGGAATGTTTGGCAGCTCTTGGGCTATATTCCCTGGAGTTCAGGAGAATGAGGGGGATTTCATAGAAACATTCCAAATGTTACAAGGCCTGAACAGATTAGATATGGCAAAGTTATTTCCCATGGTAGAGGAGTCTAGGACAAGAGGGCACAACTTCAGGATTGAAGGGCATCCATTTAGAACAGAAGTGCGGAGAAATTACTTTAGTCAGAATGTGGTAAATCTGTGGAATTTGTTGCCTCGAGCGGCTGTGGAAGCCAAGTCATCGGGTGTATTTAAGGCAGAGATAGATAGGTTCTTGATTAGCCAGGGCATCAAAGGGTATGGGGAGAAGGCAGGGGAGTGGGGATGACTGGATAAATTGGAACAGCCAATGATTGAATGGCAGAGCAGATTTGATGGGCCGAGTAGTCTGCTTCAGCTCCTATATCTTATGATTTTGTAGACTTAGTTGTTTTCTACTTACAGAGTACCAGAGAAATCAAAGAGATTTTGGATCCAGCCAAGGACCCACGGTATGCTGAACCTGAAGTGGATGCAATGAGGACACAAAAGGACCAGGTAACTTACAAAGTTTCAGTAAGATGCATATTTTATTTATTTATCTGTCATATTTTTAATCCACTAATACCAGTGTCATTGTCAGGATTGCATCAGCTGCAGTTCAGTTAGTAGCTGTGAGTTGAAATCCACTCTAAGCACTTGAGTACAAGAATCTAAGACAGAGTGATTTGTATTGTTGAAGGTGCCATCTTTCAGATGAGAATCTAGGTCTCATCCACTCTATTAGGATTTAGAAGATACTGTGTGGCACAACTTTGAAGAGGAGGAGAATTGGATTCAGGCCATTATTTATTCTCTTTCTATTTTCCATTACAACTATAAGTATTTTACTGCCAATTTAGTACTTTTAGTCATGAAATATGTTTTATAAAGGCAAATGCTTCAGCACCAGCAAATCGGGTTCATTCCTGCCACTGTCTGCAAGGAGTTTAGACATTCTCCCTGTTACTGTGTATGCTTCCTCTGAGTGCTCCAGATTTCTCTCACATTTCAAAGACGCATAAGTTAATTGGTCAAATAGATGTAATTTGGTGGCACAGGCTTGCTGGGCTAGAAGGGCCTCTTACCATGCTGTATCTCTAAATACATGAAAAGGCAATGTAACTTCATTGGACATGTGATTAGGAAAGAGGAGTTAGAATGCACGGTAATTATGGGAAAGATTGAAGGGAAAAAAACAAGAGGAAGACAAAGACAGATGATGATGGAGACAGCAGCCAAAGAACTGGAAATGAATGCCAATGAATTGATCCACTTGACCCGAAACAAGAGTGTGTGGGCCATGACAGTCAAAGCTCAAACTGGGCATGGCACCTGATGGTGATGATCTCTAAATAAATAAAGGTTCATCACCCCAGGTTGCCAAGCTAAGTTGCTGAAAGATTGGCAAATGTTTTGAGACTTTTACACAGTATGCAAAATGCTAATATTGTAGGACTATGCCATAAAAAATGTGCTCCTCAGCAGTAAAGTTATTGCTGAATATAAGCCATTTACCTTTTGCTCATAATACATTGCCGAGTATGTATTTAATAAGCATGCAAATGGTTAAAAAGAAATATGTAATGTTAAATGTAATGTTTTATTTTTACTTTTCAACAATGTATAGATTTTTTTCTAGAATTGTTCTCTATCATATTACCTCTTTCATTTATTTCATTGCATTGGGTTTCCACTTTGCTTTGAGCTAATACTTTCAGTTTGGCACCGACCTTGTTTTATTAACCATGCTTAGTTAACTGCTCAGAGACTTGACAATTTGGGCTATGTACAGATTTTGTATCACTCCTAATGCTTTGAATTCAATCCTGTGTTTTTTAAGAGATTTACTAAATAGTTGCAGCAGTTTATTTAGCATGGACAATATATCCTTCATACTTGAAAGTGTGCATTTGTTAAATTTCAATTATATTGGCCATACTTTTAGTTTTATCAGCACTATTACTAAAATTCCTTTTGTAGTTTCTCTGCTTATCAAACCAATAACTTCAAGATGCATTGTACATAAATTGACAAATTAATCTGAGTGATTATAAAAAGTTGCAAATTTTCCTGAAGTAGTTCACGAGGCACATTTTCCCAACTCATAGGTCAGTCGGTATTCTTTCTAAAAATGAATAATCATATATGAATGATGAATCCAGCTAATAATGTTATTACTCTGAACTCACAACAGTTGTGCCATTATGTAAGTTAACCTTGAGTTAGAGTTCACAAGATTCCCCACAGATTATGATCTGTAATTACCCTAGGTTACTTCAGTTCATTTTAGTCTTGGCTCTTCCCTAATGAATATCTTAAAGGTTTTCCATGAATACATTTCATTATGTTATATCTGATATATTACCAATAGTTAATTTTTAGAAATGTTTTCCATAATATTCTTAGGAATATGTGTGATCTTTGCCAATGTCAATCTAAGGCATATTACAGGAAGTAAACAATTGTCTCTTACCTGTATTTGGGTATTTGTTGATCTCATGCTGTTATCAAGTTAACAATTCAGTGATACATAGTTTTGTGAAAAACAAATTACTTTTAAATGGTTATCCCAACTCTTTGTGCTGTCAAGGTGTGTGAATTTATCTGACCTATGGTCAGCTACAGCAAATTTCACCTTTGAGATAAGGAAAATAAGTAATCTAAATTAGGTGCAATAAATATGCAAAATAATAAAAACAAATCTTCCTCATAACCTTTCAAACACTAAGATCGTAAGGCATAGGAGCAGAATTAGGCCATCATGGCTGATCCTTTTGTTTTAAATCTCCTCTTCAACACCAGTTCCCAGCCTTCTCCCCATAACCTTTGATGCCATGTCCAATCAAGAACCTATCAATGTCTGCCTTAAATACGCCAAATGACCTGGCCTCCACAGCTGCATGTGGCAACAAATTCCACAAATTCACCACCCTTTGGCTAAAGAAATGTCTCCACATCTCTGTTTTGAAAGGGTGCCCCTCTATCCTGAGGCTGTGCCCTCTTGTCCTAGACTCTCCCACTATGGGGAAACATCCTTTCCACATCTACTCTGTCTAGGTCTTTCAATGTTCAAAAGGTTTCAATGAGATTCCCCCTCATCCTTCTGAATTCCAGTGAGTACAGACCCAGACCCATCAAACACTCTTCTTATGATAATCCTTTCATTCCTGGAATCATCCTTGTGAACTTCCTCTGAACCCTCTCCTTTGCCAGCACATCTTTTCTAAGATGAGGGGCCCAAAACTGTTCACAATACTCAAGTTGAGGCCTCACCAGTGCCTTATAAAGCCTCATTGTCACATCTTCCTCTTGTATTCTAGACCTCTTGAAATGAATGCTAATATGGCATTTGCCTTCCTCACCACCGACTCAACCTGCAAGTTAACCTTCAGGGTGTTCTGTACAAGGACTCCCAAGTCCCTCTGCATCTCAGATTCCTGGATTTTCTCCCCATTTAGAAAACAGTCCGCACATTTGTTTCTACTACCAAAGTGCATGACCATGCATTTTCCAACATTGTATTTCATTTTCCACTTTCTTGCTCATTCTCCTTTTGCATCCTACCTGTTCCCTCAACACTACCTGCCCCTCCACCAATCTTCGTATCATCTGCAAACTTGGCAACAAAGCCATCTATTCTATCATCTAAATCACTTATATACAGTATAAAAGGAAGTGGTCCCAACACCAACCCCCGCGGAACAATAATAATCACTGGCAGCCAACCAGAAAAGGATCCTTTTATTCCCACTCTCTGCCTCCTACCAATCAGCCAATGCTCTAACCATGTTAGTAATTTTCCTGTAACACCATGGGCTCTTAACTTGGTAAGCAGTCTCATGTGTGGCACCTTGTCAAAGGCCTTCTCCCTCAAATTCTTCTCCCTCCTGCCATCTGGCAAAAGGTACCAAAGCATTCGGGCTCTCACGACCAGACTATGCAACAGTTTCTTCCCCCAAGCCATCAGACTCTTCAATACTCAAGAGTCTAGACTGACATCTATTTCATTTATTATTATATTGTAATTTGTCCTCTACTATGCCTGTTGTATTTATTAATTATTGTACTGCCCTGCACTGTTTTGTGCACTTTATGTAGTCCTGTGTAGGTCTGTAGTCTAGTGTAGTTTTTGTGTTGTTTTACGTAGTTTAGTGTAGCCTTGTGCTGTCTCACATAGTTTAGTGTAGTTTTGTGTTGTTTCATGTAGCACCATGGTCCTGGAGGAACGTTGTTTTGTTTTTACTGTGTACTGTACCAGCAGCTTATGGTCGAACTGACAATAAACTTGACTGACTTGACGACTTGACTTCTGAAAGTCCAAATATATAACATCCACTGCAACCCCTTTATCTATCCTACTTGTAATCTCCTCAAAGAATTTCAACAGGTTCATCAGGCAGGATGTTCCCTGGAAACCATGATGACTTTGTACTATCTTGTCCTGTGTCACCAAATACTCCATCACCTCATTCTTAACAATTGTCCCTAACATCTTCACAACCACTGAGGTCAGGCTAACTGGTCTATAATTTCCTTTCTGCTGCTTTGCTCCTTTCTTAAAGAGTGGAGTAACATTTGCAATTTTCTAGTCCTCTGGCACCATGCCAGAGTCCAAAGATTTTTGAAAGATCATTTCTAATGCCACTATAATCTCTAACACTAGCTCTTTCACAACCCTAGGTGCAGTTCTTCTGGTCCGGATGACTTGTGTACCTTTAAGTCTTTCAGCTTTTTGAGCACCTTCTCTCTTGTAACAGTAACTGCACCCACTTCTCTTCCTTCACACATTAGAACATCAGGCATACCGCTATGTTCATTTAGTTCAGCAGCCATCTCCTTGTTCCCCGTTATTATTTCTCCTGCCTCATTTTCTGGGGGTCCTATATCCACTCTCATCTCTCTTTTATTTTTAACGTACTTGAAAAAACTTTTACTATCCACTTTGATATTATTTGCTAGCTTGCTTTCATATTTTATCTTTTCCCTTCTAATGATTTTTTTAGTTGCTCTCTGTAGGTTTTTAAAAACTTCCCTATCCTCTAGCTTCCCACTAATTTTTGCTTGGTTATATGCCCTTTCATTTGCTTTTACAGTAGCTTTATCTTTCGTTGTCAGCCACGGTTATACTTTTTTACCTTTTGAGTATTTCTTCATTTTTGGAATATACATGTCCCGCATCTTCCTCATTTTTCCCAGAAATGCATGTCATTGAAGCTCTACTGACAGCCCTGCCAGCAGCTCCTTCCAATTTACTTTGGCCAGCTCCTCTCTCATACCACTGTAATTTCCTTTACTCCACTGAAATACTGCTACATCAGACTTTATTTTCTCCCTATCGAATTTCACATTGAACACATTTATATTGTGATCACTGGTTCCTAAGGGTTCTTTTACCTTAAGCTCCCTAATCACCTCAGGTTCATTACATAACACCCAATCCAATATAGCTGTCCCCTAGTAGGCTCAATGTCAAACTGCTCTAAAAGGCTACCTCTTAGGCATTCAACAAACTCACTCTTTTGAGATCCATTACCAAACTGATATTCCCAATGGACCTGCATGTTAAAATCTCCCATGACTACCATAATATTGACCTTCTGACTCGCCTTTTCTATTTCCTTTTGTAACCTGTGGTCCACTTCCCAGCCACTGTTGGGAGGCCTGTATGTAACTGCCATCAACATCCTTTTACCCTTGCAGTTTCCTAACTCAACCCACAAGGATTCGACACCTTCCGATCCTATGTCACATCTTTCTACTGATTTGATGCCATTCTTTACCAATAGAGCCACACCACCCTCTCAGCCTACCTTCCTGTCCCTCAGATGTAATGTGTAACCTCGGACATTCAGCTCCCAACTACAACCGTCCATTAGCCACAATTCAGTGATGGCCACAACATCATACCTGGCAATCTGTAATATTGCAACAAGAGCATCCACTTTATTCCTTATTCTACGCACATTTAGATACAACACCTTGAGTACCGTATTTGCGATCCTTTCTGATTTTGCATCCCTAATGATTTGATACTCAGCCTGTTGCCTGCAACTAATTCCCATCACCTGCCTGCCCTTCCTGACAGTCTGACTGCATGCTGTCGTTACTTTTTTACCATCCTATCCTGAGTCCCTTCACTTTGGTTCCCATCCCCCTGCCAAGTTAGTTTAAACCCTCCTCAACAGATCTGACAAACCTGCCCATGAGAATATTGGTCCCCCTCGGGTTCAAGTGCAACCTGTCACTTTTGAACAGGTCATACCTCCCCCAGAAGAGATCCCAATTATCCAAGAACCTGAAGCCCTGCCCTCTTGCACCAGCTTCGCAGCCGCGCATTTATCTGCCAAATCATCCTGTTTCTACCCTCACTGGCGTGTGGCACAGGCAGCAATCCAGAAATTACTACCTGGGAGATCCTGTTTCTTAGCTTTCTACCTAGCTCTCTAAATTCTCTTTTCAGGACCTCTTTGCTTTTCCTTCCTATGTCCTTGGTACCAATATGTACCAAGACATCTAGCTGCTCCCCCTCCCTCTCTAAAATGTTATGGATGCGATCTGAGACCCTGGCACCTAGGAGGCAACATACCATTCAGGTGTCCTGTTCATGTCCACAGAATCTCCTGTCTGTTCCCCTCACTCTGGAGTCCCCTATCACTACTGCTCCCTTCTTCTTTCTCTTACTCTTCTGCACTACGGACCCATGCTCAGTGCCTGTAACCCAGTCGCCATGGCATTCTCTCAGGAGGTCATTCCACACAAAAGGATGTTTTTGAGGGGAATGGCCACAGGGATGCTCTGCTCTAACAGCCTATTTCCATTTCTCCTGACAGTCACCCAGCTACTCTGAATCCTACTCTGACTTGTAAAGTTTGTGCTGATATTGTTATGACTTGAAGTTTAGCAGGTCAAATGCAACCATGCTATATGCAAGTTCCTATTATTAGTGTATAACACATAAGCCAGAGCCTTACAGAATAAAGTAAAAATAACAAGACGTTGGCAAGTCATATTCTCAGAAAACATTGAAATATTTTAAAGCATTGTTAAAGTTTAGTATACATGATATTTTTTTGGAGTTATCAGCAACAGAGACTTCCATAAGCAAAGATCTGTTTGGTGTCTGGGTAAAATACTGAGTTCCAGGGTTATTGTAGAAAATTCTTGTCCTTTACATGAGTGAGTAGAATGTATCAACTGCTGCCTCAAAACATTTAAATATTGTTGGTTGTCTGTCATATCCAACAATGACAGGAGACCCATGTGGGAGTATTTTAAAAGTGGAAAAACTGTTACACTGGGTCAGTCCCATTCTGTCAACCTCAGAAGTCCCAGTCCAGTGACACGCGTAGTATCGCAACTGGGGTCTTCCTTGGTTTCAGTGGATGGCCATGACTTGTGTATCTTACCATGCCTTTTGCTCTCCACATAGCTTTGCAGAATGGCCTACCTGGTTGTTGTATTTCACTGTAGATTTCATCCGCTAAGTCCACTGGAGTTGACATCACATGCTAGGACAGGTATGTCCCTATCTCACCAGGGTATGAAGGCTGCCGGCTACCCTCGCCTGGTTTAGCCCACTTGTGGAAGTGGCCTAGGTTGTGGCCACTGTCACATGCAAACAGCTACATGGAGCCAAAGGTGAGAGCTGAGTGTCCAGTGGGGCCCAACGGTGAGTGAGTTGTCCCAGAATAGACACGACAAGCCCCTTCCCAGACACCCCATACACTTCTTTTAAAGTCTAATTGCATTATATATGCTCACTTTAAAGTTAGATTCCGTGACCAAATAATTCAACCATCCACACACAAGAGATTCTGCAGAAGCTGGAGATCCAGAGCAACACACACAATATGATGGAGGAATTCAGGAGGCTAGGCAGTATTTATGGAAATGACTAAACAGATGACATTTCGGGTCAAGACCCATTTTCAGGTGTAGAAAGGGAGGGGGAAGATGCCAAAATAAAAGGGTGGATGGAGTGGAAGGAGGACAAGGTAAAAGGGAATAGCTGAAGCCAGGTGGGTGAGGAGGTGGTTGAAGTTGAAAACTAGGAGGTGATACGTGGAAAAGGTAAAGATCTGGAGAAGAAGGAATCTGATAGGAGAGTGGACCATGGGAGAAAGAGGAGGAGAAGGGAGGTGATAGGCAGGTGAGGAGAAGAGGTAAGAGACTGGAGTGAGGAGTTGAAGATGAGGATGGGGAAGGGAAATAATTACCAGAAGTTAGAGAAATCGACACTCATGCCATCAGATTGGAGGCTACCTAGACTGAATATGAGGTGGCCTTACTGTGGCAGAAGAGGAGGCCATGAGCCAACATGTCAGACAGAAATGGGATTGGAATTAAAATGTTTGGCCACTGGGATATCCTTCTTGTGGATGGCACACAGGTGCTTGACAAAGTGACTCCCCAATCTTTGTCATGTCTCACCAATATAAAGGAGACCAAATCAGCAGCACTGGATACCATAGACAACCCCCAACAGAGTCATGGGTGAAGTGTTTCCTCATCTGGAAGGACTGTTTGGGGCCCTGAATGTAGGTGTGGGAGGAGGTGACCTAGGCTGGTGTAGCACTTCTGCTTGCAGTGATAAATGCTAAGAGAGAGATCAGAAGTGAGGGACAAGGGATTCATTGAGGCCGCAATCCCTGCGGACAGTGGAGAGTGAAGTGGGAGATAAAGATGTGTTTGGTGGTAGGGTCCCATTGAAGATGGCGGTAGGTGTGGAGAATGAGGGTGGTAGATAAGACAAAATGAACTCTACCCCTGTTACAATGGCGGGAAGATGGAGTAAGCGTGGATATCTGGGAAATGGAGGAGAATTGGATGAGAGCAGAATCAATGGTGGGGGAAAGGTAACCCCATACTTTGAAGAAGGAGGACATATCTAATGTTCTGGAAAAGAAAGCATCATTCTGGAACCAATGCAGTGAAGACAAAGGAATTGAGAGAAAGAACTGGCACATTTTGCAGGAGACAGGGTGGGAAGAAGTATAGTCAAGATAGCCATGGGAATTGTTAGGCTTATAAGAGGCATTAGAAGACAGTTTGTCTCCAGAGATGGAAACAGGGAGATTGGGAAAGGGGAGAAAGTTGTCAGAAATGGATCAAGTGAATTTAAGAGCATGATGGAAGTTGGAGGCAAAGTTGGCGAAATTGATGAACTCAGTATGGGTGTATGAAGCAACACCAGTGCAGTTGTCAATGTACTGCATAAGGAGTTGGGGAGTATTACCAGGGAGGGCTTGGAACATGGACTGTTCCACACAGCCATTGAAAAGGTAGGCATAGCTGGAGCCCATGCAGGTGCCCATGGCTACCTCTTGAGTTTAAAGAAAGTGGGAGGAACTGAAAAAGAAATTGTTGAGGTGAGAACCAGTTCCGTCAGTTAGAGGAGAGTGGTGATGGAGGGGAACTGGCTGGGTCTGTTAAAGAAATGGAGAGCCTTCACTGATTAAAACAGGTCAAACAAGTACTGTGCATATTTCCCGGTGACTTGCAAGTCATAGCTTTTTTTTTGAGAGAATTACTTTAGACACTAGCCAGTAACAAAATTTTTCAATTTTTTATTTTTTATCTTTATCCTTTCAGGAACTTGAGCATTTTAGAAGAAATGCTTCTAAATTATGGAAAGAAATGGAATTTGACATACGTGGAAAATAATTGAACATTAAGTATGCAATGGAGTATTTTTGATTCAAACAATGAATAAATTGTGTAATTCAATATTAACTTTTTGGCAGTTATCTATAAAGGGCATTAAAGAGCCATTATACTTGTATTATTTTAACACTATTGTTTGTTTTGTATGCAAACTTGTATTGCACACTTCAGTTCTATTTTGATAATTTAATTTCTGTTCTCCCCTCAGTCTGATGGTAAGATCTGTAAAGATTTGTCTATGGAAAAATTGATTATGTACATTGTATATTTTTATGCCATACATTTTAAATATGACTATTAGAAACGATATAAAATAAAAGGTGATTAGAACAAGGTGCAACTTGCCTGTCTGTCTGTTTCACAGATGAATACATTTTGTTAAGTTTTTAGAATTATCAGAGATCATGCAGAATGGCTGAGCAGAAATAGTACATCCTTTTGTTCCAGACTGCCTAGTTCTATCCTCAGTTGGCATTTGCAAATATGAACATCAGGAGAAATATCTTACTGATTGGACATCAGACTTTCCCATATTCTGAAACATGAATAAATCTGCAGATGCTGGAAATCCATCTGTAGATTTTTTAGTGTCTCAGAATATTGAAATATCTGAACTCCAACCATTAGGATATTTCTCCTGATGTTCACATTTGCAAATGCCAACTGAGGACACTACTAGGCAATCTGGAATAAAAGGATATTGGTGCAAACAAAATGGAAAATGTTGTCAATCCTATAATCACTGGTGTAGTTTTTGGATAATAAATGAAAAGGTCTCAGAAAGAAAGAGATGGGGCAATTTGCTACGAGTTGTAGTCAGAACACTGAACAGTTGTTGTGATTGAGCTCTATTAAAATCATCAAAAGTGAAGGGATAAGTAGTAATTAAAGTTAAAAGGCAGTTGCAAAGGTACTGCACATATGATTGACCCTTTCTGTAGAAAGACAGTAATCAGAAGTTAAACAAGGGTTAGGGAAATAGAAGTATAATTAGATTAGATAATCTGTAACATTTTATATCATAGTTCCAGTGTTATCAAATAACACTGTCATATGCAAAAGCAAACAAAACTGCTGGAGGAACTCAACAAGCTGAGCAACATCTGCGGTGGTAAAGGGACAGTTGATGAATTGGGTGGAGCCCCTGCTTCAGGACAGAGTGTAGAGGGAATATAGTCTGACATATTATTTGTATCACTTACTCCTGGTGTTCAGTCAGATTTTAATAAACTTTTAAAAGTATTGAGTTGTACTGCTCTTTCCCATTCATGCAGGTTCAGGTTGAAGAGAAGAAAATGGCAGAAAAGAGTTCCTATATTCTCCTGTTTCAGTCTCTGAGGTACCCACATTAACTAGCCATTCCTTTCCTTTTCACAAAGCTCTAGCTCTGGTACTGTTTCTCATTGGACCATTCTCACAATCTTATTTCCTTGGTCTCCCTTTGGATGCTGACTTTTTTTTTAAAAAGCCTGTTTTTAGTTTGACAATATTGCCCATCTTTTCCTTTAATTTAGACAATGACTTAAGCTGAATGCACCATTTCCCCTGTTGGACATTTTTGTCCCTTACAGGGATTAGTAAATAATATGTTAATTATTTAAATACTGGACATTGCTAATTTTCTGTCATACCTTTAAAAGTAACTTACTAGTATAGCCAACACAATCCTCATAGCAAGTTTTGTATTGACTCCAGTCACTTTAAGTTTTTTTAAAATAAAATTCAATCATATTATGTTCTAAAGGCCCACGTTAACCTTGATGATGATCATGAAGCTGCTGATCTAACATTAAAACTCATCTGGTTCAGTGCTGGCTCATGTAGGCCCACATGTAAATCCAGACCTATAGAAATGTGGAAGACTCTTTATGACTTTTTGAAAATAAAATATCCCTACGGACTAATTGGCCCAACACTTCTCATGAATCAATGAATAAATTCACCAGCTTTTGTGCCATTTCAAATAATTCAAAAGTAAAATTTTGTAGAAACTGTATATGGGCAATTAGTGAGAAAATTGCAAACACTGGAAATTGAATTGAATGAAATACAGACTGTATAAATGTAAAATAGCAATCTTTTATAAATATCAGTTTTTACATCTAAAAAGGAGAAAGATTAATGTTTTGAATGTAAAATCCTTACTCTGAAAATGTTTAATTTACTCCCACTAGATGCTAACTAGTTCAGCACTCTGGAAGACGATGATGAAGTTCAAGTTTATTGTAATCTGACTATACATATACACAACCAAACAAAACAATGTTCTCCAGACCACGGTGCACCCACACAACATATATCACACACAGCACATTAACCAAAATATTATACTATAAAAAGTAAACCATATAGTAAATAGCTCACTGTCCAAGTGGCAAGATCTCAGTGGTGGCAGGATATTCATTGTCTCACAGCCTGAGGGAAGAAGCTGTTACCAGGTCTGACAATCCTAGTCCTGGGGGGGGTGTGGGGGTGTGTGTGTTGGGAGGCAATGATATAGCTTTGCTTGACACCAATCCACAACAGACCTAATGTCCTGCTGGTTAAGCGCATTTCTAGCATCTGATCTGATCCTGTCATAGTTGCACTTTGTCAACAGGATACTACATCTCACTTCCAAAACTTGAAGCAGAAGTGGAGCTAATCCCTATTGAAGCAAATGAATAACTATTCAGTCTATAAACATTTCAACTCCAGAACCATAGTAACTGCAACTCTTTAAAGGTGAATTATGAAGATGACACTCATACATGTATTCATACATTCAAAAGCCAAATTCCAAGTCAATGTCAAATTATTCACTGAAAGGTATGAGAGAATGGGCAGAAAGTATTTGCAAAGCAAAGGTTTTCTGCCAACCTACCTCCATTGCATGGTCCAACACTCTGGCAGTAAAGGTTTGTAATAAGGTTCTGGAGGATGTGCTTCTGTTAGCATATCTAAGTAGCCACCTTTCATCGACGCAAATATCAATGAATTCAAAATTGCCTTCATTCTGCTGGTACATTACATTATACCTGGCATAAAATTCATTATCTATTGGACAATGATTTTCACTTCCTTCTGTACTTAAAAGGTACGGACTACCTACCACAGACACGATGTCTGTGAAAAGTGCTGGTGGAACCTATCTCTGCAAAATCCTGCAACTCCACTGGCAGGACAGTGAACCAGTCAGTATCAGTATCCTCTACCAGGCATTCCTAGCGTCTAGTCTTTAAATACACCAGACAGGCAAAGCCAATATCAGACTCCCAAAACAGGTACTGTACTCTGAGTACTATCATGACAAAAAAAATTACTGCAACCAAATTATCAACCCAAATTACTTTAAGGTTGCAACTATGAACATCAAAACTTTTTGCTAAACTTGTAACAAAATATACCAAAATATTTTTTGATAATGTAGTTTTATTACCTTTTATTTACAACTCTACAATTTCTTATTTCATTGCTATAGAACTGGAACACAAAGAAAATCAGGTTTAGCTTTGTTTTGTTCAGAAACTTATTTTCAAAATAACTTATTCTGTGAATGTGGTACCAACAATTAAAAATCAGCATACACCACAAAGATTTAGACTGAAAGCAAAATGACCAATCTTTATAGGATGTGCAAATAGTATTTTTATGTCTGTGATATCGAAAAGCCATCCACTGTCATAGGCCACATTTAGAAATTGTGGAAAACTGTGCCTTTGTTGTTTTTCTTGTTTGAAAATTTGTATGAAAATTGGTACACTGATACAAATTGACTAAAATATTTTAATATTAGCTAATGTATCAGGCATGTGTTGAAGTATATGGGTAGGAATAGAAATACCTTACACAAACATTATCCACTTTAACTTAATATTTTACGGTGTAAATATCTCTCTACTCAATCTATTGCTACCATACATTTTCTCTGTGACCAGTCCACTATCATATTTGGCTGCTTCAATAAACAATCTTTTTTTTTTGCATGCTCTTATCAAAATTCAACCTGATTGCTTTTTACTTAAAATGGTCCCAGATTCATGTCTGTGGCTAAAGTTCAAATAAATTGTTAAACCTCTCTGCTTTCCTTCTCCCCCTCATAGTTAGGAAAGTTCCATTAAAGTTCAAAGTAAATTTATTATCAAAGTACATATGTCACCTTCGTCTGGTCAGGGAGAGTGAGGAGGTGATAGAGAGGAGTTGCAGGCAGGTGGTCACGCCGGGGCCACGGGAGGCAGACAAGTGGGTCACGGTTAGGAGGGGGAAGGGGAAAGGTCAGGTAATAGGGAGTACCCCGGTGGCTGTGTCCCTTAACAACAGGTACTCCTGTTCGAGTACTGTTGGGGGGGACAGCTTACCCGGGAGAAGCGACAGTGGCCGTGCCTCCGGCACAGAGTCCGGCCCTGTAGCTCGGAAGGGTAGGGCAAGGAAGAGGAGGGCAGTTGTGATAGGGGACTCGATAGTAAGGGGGTCAGATAGGCGATTCTGTGGACGCAGTCCAGAGACCCGGATGGTAGTTTGCCTCCCTGGTGCCAGGGTCCGGGATATTTCTGATCGTGTCCAAGATATCCTGAAGTGGGAGGGTGAGGAGCCAGAGGTCGTGGTACATATAGGTACCAATGACATAGGTAGGAAAAGGGATGAGGTCCTGAAAGGAGAATATAGGGAGCTAGGAAGGGAGTTGAGAAAAAGGACCGCAAAGGTAGTAATCTCGGGATTACTGCCTGTGCCACGCGACAGTGAGAGTAGGAATGCGATGAGGTGGAGGATAAATGCGTGGCTGAGGGATTGGAGCAGGGGGCAGGGATTCAAGTTTTTGGATCATTGGGACCTCTTTTGGCGCAGGCGTGACCTGTACAAAAAGGACAGGTTGCACTTGAATCCTAGGGGGACCAATATCCTGGCAGGGAGATTAGCGGGGGCTACTGAGGTGACTTTAAACTAGAATGGTTGGGAGGTGGGAATCAAATTAAAGAGGCTAGGCGTGAGGAGGTTAGTTCACTACAGGGGGATGGGAACCAGTGCAGAGAGGCAGAGGGGTGTAAAGTGAGGGTAGAAACAAAAAGTACCATGGAGAAATGTAAAAGTGGCAGGCCGACAAATCCA
Organism: Mobula birostris; assembly: GCF_030028105.1. NCBI lineage: Eukaryota > Metazoa > Chordata > Chondrichthyes > Myliobatiformes > Myliobatidae > Mobula > Mobula birostris. Next base: position 32,277,961 of record NC_092377.1, read on the forward strand.
GGGCAAGCATTAAAAAGGGCCACTTTTCAGCATAATTGTATAAGGGCTAAGAGAGTTGTAAAAGAGTGCCTGAAGGCTTTGTGTGTCAATGCAAGGAGCATTCGTAATAAGGTGGATGAATTGAAAGTGCAGATTGTTATTAATGATTATGATATAGTTGGGATCACAGAGACATGGCTCCAGGGTGACCAGGGATGGGAGCTCAACGTTCAGGGATATTCAATATTCAGGAGGGATAGACATGAAGGAAGGGGAGGTGGGGTGGCATTGCTGGTCAAAGAAGAGATTAACACAATAGAAAGGAAGAACATAAGCCGGGAAGATGTGGAATCGATATGGGTAGAGCTGCGTAACACTAAGGGGCAGAAGACGCTGGTGGGAGTTGTGTACAGGCCACCTAACAGTAGTAGTGAGGTCGGAGATGGTATTAAACAGGAAATTAGAAATGTGTGCAATAAAGGAACAGCAGTTATAATGGGTGACTTCAATCTACATGTAGATTGGGTGAACCAAATTGGTAAAGGTGCTGAGGAAGAGGATTTCTTGGAATGTATGCGGGATGGTTTTTTGAACCAACATGTCGAGGAACCAACTAGAGAGCAGGCTATTCTGGACTGGGTTTTGAGCAATGAGGAAGGGTTAATTAGCAATCTTGTCGTGAGAGGCCCCTTGGGTAACAGTGACCATAATATGGTGGAATTCTTCATTAAGATGGAGAGTGACATAGTTAATTCAGAAACAAAGGTTCTGAACTTAAAGAGGGGTAACTATGAAGGTATGAGACGTGAATTAGCTAAGATAGACTGGCAAATGACACTTAAAGGATTGACGGTGGATATGCAATGGCAAGCATTTAAAGGTTGCATGGATGAACTGCAACAAATGTTCATCCCAGTTTGGCAAAAGAATAAATCAAGGAAGGTAGTGCACCCTTGGCTGACAAGAGAAATTAGGGATAGTATCAATTCCAAAGAAGAAGCATACAAATTAGCCAGAGAAAGTGGCTCACCTGAGGACTGGGAGAAATTCAGAGTTCAGCAGAGGAGGACAAAGGGCTTAATTAGGAAGGGGAAAAAAGATTATGAGAGAAAACTGGCAGGCAACATAAAAACGGACTGTAAAAGCTTTTATAGATATGTAAAAAGGAAGAGACTGGTAAAGACAAATGTAGGTCCCCTGCAGACAGAAACAGGTGAATTGATTATGGGGAGCAAGGACATGGCAGACCAATTGAATAATTACTTTGGTTCTGTCTTCACTAAGGAGGACATAAATAATCTTCCAGAAATAGTAGGGGACAGAGGGTCCAGTGAGATGGAGGAACTGAGCGAAATACATGTTAGTAGGGAAGTGGTGTTAGGTAAATTGAAGGGATTGAAGGTAGATAAATCCCCAGGGCCAGATGGTCTGCATCCCAGGGTGCTTAAGGAAGTAGCCCAAGAAATAGTGGATGCATTAGTGATAATTTTTCAAAACTCGTTAGATTCTGGACTAGTTCCTGAGGATTGGAGGGTGGCTAATGTAACTCCACTTTTTAAAAAAGGAGGGAGAGAGAAACCAGGGAATTATAGACCGGTTAGCCTAACGTCGGTGGTGGGGAAACTGCTGGAGTCAGTTATCAAGGATGTGATAACAGCACATTTGGAAAGCGGTGAAATGATCGGACAAAGTCAGCATGGATTTGTGAAAGGAAAATCATGTCTGACGAATCTCATAGAATTTTTTGAGGATGTAACTAGTAGAGTGGATAGGGGAGAACCAGTGGATGTGGTATATTTGGATTTTCAGAAGGCTTTTGACAAGGTCCCACACAGGAGATTAGTGTGCAAACTTAAAGCACACGGTATTGGGGGTAAGGTATTGGTGTGGCTGGAGCGTTGGTTAGCAGACAGGAAGCAAAGAGTGGGAATAAACGGACCTTTTCAGAATGGCAGGCGGTGACTAGTGGGGTACCGCAAGGCTCAGTGCTGGGACCCCAGTTGTTTACAATATATATTAATGACTTGGATGAGGGAACTAAATGCAGCATCTCCAAGTTTGCGGATGACACGAAGCTGGGTGGCAGTGTCAGCTGTGAGGAGGATGCTAAGAGGATGCAGGGTGACTTGGATAGGTTGGGTGAGTGGGCAAATTCATGGCAGATGCAATTTAATGTGGATAAATGTGAAGTTATCCACTTTGGTGGCAAAAATAGGAAAACAGATTATTATCTGAATGGTGGCCGATAAGGAAAAGGGGAGGTGCAACGAGACCTGGGTGTCATTATACACCAGTCATTGAAAGTGGGCATGCAGGTACAGCAGGCGGTGAAAAAGGTGAATGGTATGCTGGCATTTATAGCGAGAGGATTTGAGTACAGGAGCAGGGAGGTACTACTGCAGTTGTACAAGGCCTTGGTGAGACCACACCTGGAGTATTGTGTGCAGTTTTGGTCCCCTAATCTGAGGAAAGACATCCTTGCCATAGAGGGAGTACAGAGAAGGTTCACCAGATTGATTCCTGGGATGGCAGGACTTTCATATGAAGAAAGACTGGATGAACTGGGCTTGTACTCGTTGGAATTTAGAAGATTGAGGGGGGATCTGATTGAAACGTATAAGATCCTAAAGGGATTGGACAGGCTAGATGCAGGAAGATTGTTCCCGATGTTGGGGAAGTCCAGAACGAGGGGTCACAGTTTGAGGATAGAGGGGAAGCCTTTTAGGACCGAGATTAGGAAAAACTTCTTCACAGAGAGAGTGGTGAATCTGTGGAATTCTCTGCCACAGGAAACAGTTGAGCCCAGTTCATTGGCTATATTTAAGAGGGAGTTAGATATGGCCCTTGTGGCTACGGGGGTCAGGGGGTATGGAGGGAAGGCTGGGGCGGTGTTCTGAGTTGGATGATCAGCCATGATCATAATAAATGGCGGTGCAGGCTCGAAGGGCCGAATGGCCTACTCCTGCACCTATTTTCTATGTTTCTATGTTTCTATACAACCCTGAGATTCATTTTCCTGTGGGCATACTCAGCAAAATTTATAAAATAGTAACTATAACAGGATCAATGAAAGATCATTAAAAACATAGGACAGGAATATCAAGTATCTGCATTCTAGATATTACCTAAAGAAGCACTTTGGGTAAAATTTACTCTCAAGAAGGAAAGGTATCTGTCAGGATTCTTGCATTATCTTCATCCTACCATTCAATGCAGAATTGAGAAAGGGATTGACTTTGCCTTGACTGTGGTGCTAGCTGCATTAAAATTTTCACTCATAATACTGATGAAATGTAGGAAAGAACTGTAATCAGCAGGCAAGGTGTAAAGTACTGACCACATGAAAAGATAACTTTAAATTTGAACCTCTTTCCTCTCATCCTTTGCAGAGTGTATGCATTACAAGTTTCTGATCATTGTTCTCAATACCATTGTATTGAATCTCGAATCTTAAAGCTAATAATGCCGAAGATAACTAGAGCAGGCAAGAAGGCATACAGCATCAGAAAATCAAAGACGAATCTGGAAGGTGCCCCTGGATATGTAGCGTCAAGATATTGAACCCCTTGGGTAAGCTGGCAAAAAGCACTTGTGGTGTTAGGAGATGTCTGTGCACCTGCAAAGTACAAATACCAAACAATTAGTTGTCAAGTCAAGTTTACTGTCATTTCGACCATAAGCTGCTGGTACAGTACACAGTAAAAATGAAACAACATTCCTCCAGGACCATGGTGCTACATGAAACAACACAAAACTACACTAGACTATGTGAGACAGCGCAAAGCTACACTAGACTACGCGAAGTAACATAAAAACCGCACTAGACTACGGACCTGCACAGGACTACATAAAGTGCACAAAACAGCTCAGGGTAGTACAATAATTAATAAACAAGACAATAGGCACAGTAGAGGACAAATTACAATATAATAATAAATGATGTAGATGTCAGTCTAGACTGACTATTGAGGAGTCTGATGGCTTGGGGGAAGAAACCGTTGCACAGTCTGGTTGTCAGAGCCCGAATGCTTCAGTACCTTTTGCCAGATGGCAGGAGGGAGAAGAGTTTGTATGAGGGGTGCGTGGGGTCCTTCACAATACTGTTAGCTTTGCAGGTGCAGCGTGTGGTGTAAATGTCTGTAGTAGCGGGAAGAGAGACCCTGATGATCTGCTCAGCTGATCTCACTATCTGTTGCATTCTTTAGTCTCATAAACAATGTTATACATAAAAATTGGAATTGAATTGGCTTTATTATTTACATCCCTCATATACATTAGGAGTAATAATCTTTATGTTACGTTTCTGTATAACTCTGCAATGTGCAATTTATAGTACTTTATAATAAATAGTACATACAACAGGATAGTCAATATAACATAGAAATATAATTGTGTCAGCGTCAATTAATGATTCTGATGGCCTGGTGGAAGAAGCTGTCCCAGAGCCTGTTGGTCCTGGCTTTTATGCTGCGGTACTGTTTCCCAGGTGGTAGCATCCAGAACGGTTTGTGGTTGGGGTGACTCGGGTTCCCAATGATCGTTCGGGTCCTTTTAGACACCTGTCTTTCTAAATGTCCTGAATCATGGGAAGTTCACATCTGCAGATGTGTTGGGCTGTCCACACCACTCTCTGCAGAGTCCTATGATTGAGGGAAGTACAGTTCCTATACCAGGCAGTGATGCAGCCAGTCAGGATGCTCTCAATTGTGCCCCAATAGAAAGTTCTTAGGATTTGGGGGCCTACACCAAGCGTCTTCAACCGTCTGAAGTGAAAGAGGCGCTGTTGTGCCTTTTTCACCACACAGCTGGTATGTTCAGACCACATGAGATCCTCGGTAATGTTTATGCTGAGGAACTTAAAGCTGTTCACACTCTCAACCGCAGATCCATTGATGTCCATTGGGGCTAGCTTGTCTCCATTCCTCCTATAGTCCACAACCAGCTCCTTTGTTTTTGCAACATTGAGTGAGAGGTTGAGGGAGAATTTGTATGAGCTATTGCTTTACATGCAGTTTTGTATTTTCTATAATAACTTTGCTCATCAAACATTTTGCTCCAATCCTTAAACTAGAGTTGCAGGGGGATGGGAACTGGAGCACCAGAACAAATAGTGGAGTGGTTGTGAAGAAACATGTTGTGAAGCCTACATTCAAGGTCAGGAATCAAAGGGTTGAACATGGTGCGGCTACTGTTCTAAGCTGCGTATATTTCAATGCAAGGAGTAGGGCATGGATCAGCACGTGGAATTATGATTCTGGTTCTGATTCTGCCTGGTTTGAGATTCTAAATTGGAGAAAGGCCAATTTTGATGGAATCAGAAAGGAATGGGATGGGTTGTTTTCTGGCTGAGGAGTGCTGTTGATAAATGGGAGACCTTCAGATGAGAAATTTTGAGAATACAGGATGTGTATGTTCCCATCAGAATAAAAGGCAAGGATAACAGGTTTACGAAACCTTGGTTTTCGAGAGATATGGAGGCCCTGATTAAGAAAAAGGAGGTGGTGCATAGCAGGTATCGGCAGATAGGAACAAATGAGGTACTTAAGGAGTATAAGAAATGGTAGAGAAATGCTTAAGAAGGAAATCAGGAGGGCTAAAAGAAGACCTGAAGTTGCTCGAACAGACAGGTGAAAGAGGATCCCAAGGGCTTCTCCAGATGCATTAAGAGCAGAAGGACTGCAAGAGACAATATTAGTCCTCTGGATGATCAAAGTAGTAGTCTATGTGTGGAGTCGAAAGAGATGGAAGAAACCTTAAACGAATTTTTTCATCTGTATTTACTCAGGAAATTGACACAGAGTCTATGGATGTGAAGTAATGTATCAGTGAGGTCATGGACCCTTTACAGATTACGGAGAAGCAGGTGTTTGCTGTCTTGAGGCAAATTAGGGTGGATAAATCCCCATGGCCTGATAATCCTTATGGCTTCTGTCAGACCCTGTGGAAGGTCAGTGCGGAAATTGCAGTGGCCCTAGCAGAGATACTTAAAATGTCCTTAGCCATGGGTGAAATGCTGGAGGATAGCCTAGTGTTATTCCGTTGTTTAGAAAAGGTTCTAAGAATAAACCAGGAAATTATAGGCCAGTGAGCTTGACATCGGTAGTGGGGAAGTTATTGGAAGGTATTCTAAGGGACCAGATATCTGAGTATGTAAACCTCTTCCGGGTCCTCTCCAATGCCAGCACAGACTTTCTTAGATACTGGGCTCAATGCTGTCATCCTTTAGAATTATGTAATTAAGCAGCTATGCTAAAACAAAAGACTAACCAGATAACAAAACTGATGGACACTTAACAGCCAGGAGAAGGTTCAAAAGCTGCTACTGCAAGAACTACAACTATATAATTTATCAGTTGTGTTTCTTATCTCTGATGTTGAAAGAACTGGGAAATTCACCCACAACCTCTTTAGAATTTAATTTTTGACTTTTAAACCCTCAATTTAAGGACATCATGAAGTGATATAAATTAAAGGCTATCCAGACTAGAAAGCTGATAATAAGGATCAATGATATCATTTATTTTCAAAAGAGCACTCTAGATGTCAGGACCAGAAGATGAAACCTCACTAAATTCTTCCATCATGAAAGTGCCTCATACCTGGTATCACTGACTCACCTCATCCTAGTAACCAGCAGACTAAACTGCAATGAACATTTGAAGTCACTGAATTCTATTTAAATACAAATCATTTGGACAGACCTGGTGAGAATTTAGTATCAGCACCAATTCTATAATTTTAAAACTACCAAAACAACATCTTTTGGATAGTAACAAAAAAGGAGCAATTTCTTATCTTTTTTCTATCATAATTCTATTTATAAGACCTTTACTTATTGCATTTGTAAGGTTTGTTTAATTAAACTCTTGATAAGAGTTGGTTAACACTACCAATTTATTTTATTAAGCTATTAAAATTTGGTTTTGATATGCAACAGTTGTGTAACTTATGACCCTACTTATCACAATCTTGACCTTGAATCTTTAATGTTCAATCAACATGGCTAATCATCAGGTGAAAAGCTTCTCTCATTTTCACTCTTTATCAAAGTAAACACTCACCATTCCCGCATGTAAAATTTAGACCATAAAACTCATTAACCATCAGGACTTCCACACCATATTTCTGAAATGTGAGGTAACTCAGCCAGCGAAACAGTTCGGGCATTCCTTCTGCACTCCTAACATCATGGAATCAAAGCAAGCCAGTATTAGGTCATATTGTCTTATAACAAAACAGTATGAGCAATAGTTTGTTGAAATACTGCTTCAGTTTTCATCCACCTTCTCCTACGGTATGTAACATTTTTTTCCCAAAGTGCCAGCAAGTATTAAGTTGCCATGGCTCACGTGTAAACGTGGACACTGATTGCCAAGAAATTATTAGATTATAATGCCACTATAGCCAAAATTCTACCCAATACATTCTCTAGCAAGGGTACTAGATAAGGAAGAATGAACAAACACGTTAAATAACACCATTCATTTCCTCATTCAAGGACTTTGTAGAGTCACAGTTATGAGGTAGTTGGAAGATTTCCTCCTGGTTATCACCAAGACTTGTTGTACTGTTCTACTTGTTGATCTAGTTAAGATCAGGACAATAATCAGAACTGTGACCTTGTTCATTGCATTTCAACGTCTCCCATTATACACTCACAGTGCAGTCATTTAATCAGAACAGGTATTATTTTAAATAAATTAGAAAAGTCAGTAAGAGTCTGAAAGCAGGAAATTTGTGTTGGACTGTGTGTTCAAGTAATCTTTCACTTCCCATCACTAAATAGTGTAATTATTTCATTATATTAAGTATCAGGTAGATTTGAATTTATATGCATTAAATAACATATCCCAGAAGATTTAATGTGAAGTGTAAAGCATAGTCTGCAATGTACAGAAAGTGGTAATCACTTCAATCAAAGGAAATAGCAGTATCAGAAGGAAAACCATTTCTGGTAACGTAGGTTAAGTGAAAAGAATTGCCTGTACACCGATTGAATTCCCCTCTGTTCTTCAGAGTAGGGCCATAGGATCCTTATACTTCAGAGAGCATTAGGCCTCAGCTGCATACTTATCCTTCAATAACGCAGTGGTCTCTCAATGCTCACTGGTCAAGAGTCTCTATCTAAATTTGTGTTCTCATATGTTTGGCTTAGGCCTTGAGCCCACAACTTTGTAATTCCAACATGAAAGAACTATTAACTGAGTCACAACTCACAGGAGTGCTGACAAAAATTGTGAGAAATTTGAAACAAAAAGTATTTATTAAAATGTCACGCCTCTTTCGGCGGGAGGAGAAGATGGCGGTGTGCCGTGTGTGCGCAGCCCTCTGGTGAAAAATGATATCGTATCTGTTAAATAGGGGCCATGGACAATTCTGATTTGATGGAGAGTGGACGTGAAAGCACAGAGGAACATCTGGAGAAATTTCTGAAACGCCCGTTCGCTGCTGTCGTTACTGTGTGGTCGGGAATCTTTCAGAGGGTAGGCCTCAAAATCCCTGGCCTTGCCTGCTTTTGGCGACCGAGAAGGAGGTCGAATTGTTCAGACAGAGATGGCACTCAGTGCTCGGTGTCGGAGAGCTGATCAGAGCTCGAAGTTTTCGGATGACTCGAGTCGGATTGTGGTCGGTATGGCAGGGAGAGTTTTTCTTCCTTCTCCCGTCTGCGTGAGATGTGGGACATTTGAGAAACTTTGAACTTTACTGTGCTCACGGACTTCTTCATCAAGTTATGGTATTGTTACACTGTTTGTAACTATATGTTGTAATTATGTGGTTTTGTCAGTTTTTTCAGTCTTGGTTTGTCCTGTGTTTTGTGATATCACACTGGAGGAAATATTGTATCATTTCTTAATGCATGCATTACTAAATGACAATAACAGAGGACTACGTGTCTTCATAATCATAGTCCATTCAATGTACTGAAATGTGTGCTCTACCCACAGGCAACAATCAGGTCACAGCCCTTTAGGTAAAGGGAATTCACCGTTACAGTATTCACAAATCACTACCCAAAGCTTCAAAATATGGATTAAAGTTTGCTCTCCTTGATGTTATGTGAAATCAAGTAATGAAACAAACACATTCTATTACTATCTGCACTTGCATCTCTTGATGTGAGTTTCACATTACAGAAAATTACAATGTAGACCATTTTCTAGGAACCCCCTTACTGTAACATGGGGGGTCACCTGTATTAAAAACCTAAAAAAAAGGCCACTACTGGTTCGGCTCTGATAAAATGCCAAAGGCCATGCTGTGATCAAAATATTATTGCCCCATTCCCATTGCGTGAAGTATATTAAGTTCTCCTTTAATAGGTTACCAATTATTTTATCCCAAAGATAACAATTCTGTTTTGTAATAATCAAGGCAGGTCACAATTGTGATTCTGTTATTTAGGAATTGTATCTTGGGTATTTTATAGTCTAAAACCCCAGATTATAATGTATCAGCATATATTCATTTAGTTTTGGAAGAAAAGTTGTAGGAATCATAATGCATTGCAATGCTTCTCACCTTAGGAAACCTGATCCCACCAGAAGTCCTGCAACATTAATCAAAGCCACAGCACTATTAACTAAATTGGGATTCTGAACAACACCGAGTAAGATGAGTGTCAGAAGTTCACCAACTAGATGTGGAACAATGAGTACAGCAAAAAAACATCCAAATCGCTCCCACAATGGAAACATTCCCAGAGTCCTGAAAAACAAAGTGATTCAATTCAATACACTAAGAGCAACGTATCTCTCTTACTGCTAACATTTGCACAAATAAAATTACCAAAACCGTTTTGGAAATTAGGCATAGGGAAAAAAAGTGATCTCCTCTAGAAAAAGGGGAAAGAAATTTACATCTATACCTAATAAGGCAAAAGCTAAATAATTTAGATTATGGTTAATTGGGACACATTGTGATCAGTACAGTTTGGCCCAATTAGCGAATGAGTAACAAATTATGTATTTAAATGAAATACAGAACAAATTAGAACACTACCAATACACAACATTGCTATAAAATTGCGTATTAGCTTCCAATAGTTATCAAAGGAGGAATTGTATGCTGCCATCTTCACTTGATTGACTATAAATGAACAAAATCAGCGCAGACACCTAGTCTAGATAATGGACTGCCTTCGTACAATGCCTTTGGTGACTGCAACCTCCAATTCTTTAATTTCACTGTCACATTCAAGATAATTGTCGATACCGTCAAAATCTTTGTAGTTCCTAACTTGCTAAGGTAGTGAGTTGAGGCAGAGAGGTAAGCAGTAGGACAATTTGGAAGTGTTTTGCTCACTGCCTGTTTCAATTTCACTCCCGGCCATTTCTCGGATCTCTAAGCCTGAATGCTTGAAACCACAGTGAGCAAAACACTTCCAAGTTGTCTTACCGCTTCTTTCATGCCAACTATCAGTAACAAAAATCACTGCTTTTTGAACACAAACACATGCAACTAATGCTATAAAAACTGATCACCCTAGGCATGGTGTAGTGTCTAATGGCCACACAAGTGCACGCGACTGATGCTAGTTAGAAACTGTTAAGCAACAGTCTACTGTGCCAAATAAACGTAGGGAGTCACAGCAATTTTTTTTTTCAATTAGTTTGTGTTCTTTAAGAGTTGTCCCAAAGAAGCAGTGTCCTGATTAACCGATGGCCCAATTAACTGGAATCCAGTGTATTATGAAAATCTAATTTGAACAATGCTAATTAAGTTGTACTGTTGTTATTATGAATATAACATGGAATATTTTTCAAAGCAACAATTTCAAAATAATGCATTGGTTTACAGCAAATGATGGATATGAAAATAAGTTTGAGCAGAATCTCCAGAAAAAGGGCAGTTCTTAAAATCAACACAATTTTTATCTCACACAAATTCCAGATTATATTTTGTGCCAACAGTGACTATCATACCCCAGTCGAAATCAATGTTGTTCTAAGGGCCACGAAGGTAATGCAACTTGGTTGATGATTGCAGAGGAGAGGAAGCTGAGGGCACCCATCTTCACTCCAAGTAAAGCCCGTAGAACCTGCTTTTTTTGAGTGGGCTTACGTTTGCTAAAACAAAAAAACAAAAGATCGAGGAAGGAATTTGCCTGTGAATCTGTCATCTATTGCAGGGAATTTTGACTGTGAATCTGCCATCTATTAAACATCCCTTCTGATTTCCAGATTGTCAGCTTTTACTCTGTTAGAAGCATTTTTGCCTTTGAATCAAGAATTTGTAGGTGAGACTCCTTCTCCAGAAAGATCTTTGTTGCCAATTTCAACGACATTGAGGGAACGCTTCACTTTTGCAGGTACCACTTTTCAAATTGGATGTTAAATCAGTGTTCTATCTTCTTACTCAGGTAAAAGTAAAAGTTCCCGTGATACTATTTTAAAAAACACAATTTTAGTTTCAGATCATTCTTCTAGAATTTCACAGAACACACGTTGCTACAATGTTTCTCTGATAGGTGGAACAACTCTTACCAGTAGACAAAAGTGCTGTAAATAGCCACACTAACAATGCTGAAAGGAAGGATGTGAATAATGTAGGCCATCAACATCAACCATTTGGGATAAATGCCATCTGAGCTTTCCTGGTCACTGATTGAACGTAATGAAGGGTCTTCTTTCAAAAATATGTATGATGAAAAGAAACAAAACATGTTAATACATGTAAATGTTAAATTACAGATTTTTTACTGGAATTTTTTTTTAAAAAATACAGATTGAACATGAGCAGTTTCTGTACTGTTGCCAGTATTCTGAAACCTTATCAGTGTAAACACTTTTTTTAAGAGCACAAGATGTCAACAAAGTACTTAAAATATTATGTACAAATTAAGCTGGCTGGAAAAAGTGAACATTTCAGGTAGGATCATTGGTTTGGGGGCAAGATCACAGTATTTCCAACATTTCCTGTCTTCATTTCCATTTCCTGCAGTATTTTGCTTTTATTGATCGTGTGGATAGCCAGAAGCTTTTTTCCTAGGGCTGAAATGGCTAACACGAGGGTGCATAGTTTTAAGGTGCTTGGAAGTAAGTACAAGGGGGATGTCAAAGGTAAGTATTTCACACAGAGAGTGGTGGGTGCATGGAATGCACTGCCAGCGAAAGTGGTAGAGGTGGATACAATAAGGTCTTTTAAGAGACTCTTAGATAGGTACATGGAGCTTAGAAAAATAGAGGGCTACATGATAGGGAAATTCTAGGCAGTTTCTAGAGTTGGTTACATGGTCGGCACAATATTGTGGGTTGAAGGGCCTGTAATGTGCTGTAGGTTTTCTATATTCTATGTTCTATTATATAAACTGGCTTTGAACTGATTTGTTTTTAAGTACTGAAATGCTGATGTTTGTCGTGGTAAGTATTCTTTTATCCCGTCATCTACTCAATTAACCAAACAGACTCGCCAGAGTTCTATGAACCAAAGCATGATCAGTGAGGTACGTACATAAAGCAATAGCATTCAGCATCCCAGTATATGGTGGGGCACCTATGCTTTGGTAGATGATTCCAATTCGGTCCTGCAGAGCACCTGTTGATGCATCATTGTTCAACCTCATCAAGAAGAACACAACAAACAAGCCATACAGCAGGTTTTGGGAGAGGCGCATTAATATCCCAGTTTTGTTTCTTGATAAATTTCTCACAATTCGCCTTTAATTGAAAATGAGAAATATTTCAGTAAATCAATTCTCAATAAATCCTTTCTTGTGTAGCAGTGCAGCTGACTCTCCAGTCAACGATGATCTCCAGTTTGTTAATGGTAAAGGACCTGCTGAGGGTAATGTCAGTGACTGTCAAGAGTACATAATTAGACTCTCTCTTTTTAATGTGCTCCTCCCCAATTAGCTTAACTGCTCAAATTTACCTGGCATCTATCAGCCTAGACCTGAAGGCTGTCTCGGTTTGCTGCACACAGATGTGGACTCCTGCACTTGTTGTGAGGTTGCTACTGAAACTGAACATTCTGTAGTTAGAAGTGAGCATCCCCATTTCTGGACTTAACATGGAAAAAGATCATTGATGAAGCAACTGAAGTTGGCCGGGCCAAGGCCATTACCCCGTGAAATTCATGCAGTGTCTTGGACCCAGGATAACTACCTGACCTTCAACAACCTCACCCAGTTCTGTTTGTGAAACCTTTGGAGTGATTTTCCCAGGACACCCATTGACGTCAGTCAGCTTCATCACTCCTCTGAACGCCACATTCAGTCAGCTGCTGCCCGATGGCATAGGCATGGGCAGTTGCTCTCACTCTACATCTGCAATTTAACCCTTCGCCTGTTCCAAGACTGTGGGAATGTCAGGGGCAGGACAGTACTGGTGAAACCCAAACTCAACAGGTTTTTGGTGAGTAAGTGCTATCTGTACAGTTGCACACTCTCAATACCTAATCTATATTAAAATAAACCACAAATGGAATAAATGTTATCAGATATAACACTTAGTGCAAGATATCCTTGCAGATGTTCTTTCTACCTGATCAGTATCCAGAGTTTGAAGAGTACGCTTGGAGAAGCTGTGTTCTTGAAAGGAATAGATGTCAACTGTTTTGTTTTCTTTGCAGCATCAATAAGCTGCAGGGTGTCATTAAATATTCTTGAATTTTGATAGGATGTTGAAATTTCTTGGACTCTGCTGTAAGTCTCAATTTCTCTCTCCTTGCTTCTGGTGTCAACAGATGTCAGGTCCACTGGAAATTTTAACAAGTTAACAGGTGTAGAAATGGACAGTTCAGTTCACATCAAACTAATATTAAGTCTTTTCACAGGGTCATAGAATCCTGGAGTCATACAGCATAGAAACAGGCCTTCAGTCCACCACCAGCTACACACCAACTGCTGCACCCATTCAACCTGCCTTCTTTCTTTTTCAATCTTTTTATTAATTTTGAAATATAGAAACAAAACATAGCAATAATACAGATAATATGAGATGTATTGTTACATTTAAAAAAAGAGTAATTGCAAAACCAAATAGTGGAAATTACCAAAACTCCCATACATGTAGAACTGATCACGGATAATATAAAGCAAAAAAAAAAGAAAAAAGAAAGAAAAAGAGAAAAAAAAACCCATCCCAAAAGAAAAAAAAACAACTAAACTAAACTAAAAGACTTGGGCAAAACTAACAACTTAAAAATGGAAAAGAAGAAAACCTCAGCGTCGACGATTCCATTCCCCTCCAACAACAGTACAGAGAAATAAAACAAGTTTGGAAATGATCAAATTACATCAAATGAAAATGCTGAATAAATGGCCTCCAAATTTTTTCAAACTTAATAGAAGGGTCATAAACTGCACTTCTAATTCTCCAGATTCAGACACACCATAGTTTGTGAAAACCAATGAAATACTGTAGGAGGGTTGATCTCTTTCCAATTCAACAAAATGGACCTTCTAGCTATTAAAGTAAGAAATGCAATCATCCTTCGTGATGAAGAGGTTAAAAACTGCCTTCTATGCCTTGGTGAATCAAGATCTTGGATAGATGCTCCTTAATTGTTGTAAGAGTATTTGCCTTCACCACCTCCTCAGACAGCACATTCCAGATTCAGAACCACTTTGTATGAAAAACACCCCCTAGAGTCCTCTGAAAAGTAACTCGTCACTTTTAAACTTTGCCCTTTTGGAAAAAGACTCTTACTATCTACCTAAATCGTTGCTCTCATAACTTTATATACCTCCATCAGATTATCTTCTGCTTCAGGGGAAACAACCCCAGCCTTCCCAATCACTCCTTATAACTGTGATTCTCCAAACTAGGCAACATCCTAATGAATCTCCACCCTCTCCAGTACAAAAAGACCTCACCTTTTCAATGGCATGCCAACAGTTATGCCTTCTTGTACATGGATATCTAATTTTAAATAAACAAATTGAAGCATTGTTCAGACAGATTCCATCACTGATACTGGGTAAACTGATACAAACTGTTCATACAAGAGTAGCTAAAATCACTATGTCCACTTTCTGTGCATTTCCATTTGTGCTCTATTCTGGATCTAATACACATCTCAATGTTTCAATTTACTCTTAAATATAAAGTAAGGTGTACTAAATGGGGAATTTGTGACACCCTACGCAAAGAAAACTATTTTTAATCAGTCTAAATTAGCACTAAAGTAAAATTGACTCTGACAGATGGCAAAGAAAGCTCTTATTGCTGTACTATTAACTACAAACTCTGCGGATTGACATCGTCGGTTTGTTTGTTGCACGATGTTCAGCATTCGATAGTATGTGTGCAGCTGTGCCATCTGTTAAAAGGGGGAAATGCAGCTGGAGGTGATCAAATTGATTGCCTTTCTCAATACTGAAAATGCATGCACCTTTCAACAGCACTCACTGTCAAACACAGTTCGAATAAGAGGTCAATAACCTGAAACATTTGCAACACTCTACTGCTCTCAGGCTTTTGCCATTGAAAATGCTTCCTGGAGTGAAATACAATTTCCAGGTCACTTCAGAAATTTGACCAGACATTTCCTAGTGGATATCTCCCTTGTCTGTCTGGTACAATTTGCACATCAATCGAACACATGACTCCCAAGCTTCTGAAGTTCCTCGCCTTCAGAGCCTCTGACATTACTAACCTTCCATCTGCCAGGATGCCACTGATTTTTTTCCAATTAATCCCAGTGAAGACAATGATAGCAGATACATTGCCTTGAAAAAGTATTCAGCCCCACAATTATCTTCACATTTTTATGTCTCATTTTCTAAATTTAAAATATATTGAAGTAGGATTTTTGCGCTAATTTACAAAATATTGTGCATCATGTCAAATCAAAAGAAAACAAATCAAACACCTGTCAATAATGAACTAAAAATTAAAAACCAAAATTGTGAAGCTGAAGAAGTATTAATTTCCCTTGTAAGTACAATGCTACCTTTCCTCAGATATTAACTTACCAGCTCGCCCAATTTGTTGATGTAGAAAATTGGAGGATCACCTGCTTTCAATGAATTCATAAGAATAAATGTCCTCTCTCACTTTAAGTTCCAACAGTATGGTAGATTTTCAACAGAACAAGCCAAAATGAAGACAAAAGAGCATTCAAAACAAGTCAGGGAAATGATAATAGAGGAGCACAAATCTGGGGAAGGGTACAAGACCATCTCAAAGGCACTGAACATACCTTGAAACTCAATGCAGTCCACTGTGAAAAAGTGGAAAAAATATGAAAACCAAAGCCATACTACCTAGGTCACACCGCCCCTCTAAACTTGGTTGCTGGAGATGAATGGCACGTTAAAGAGAGCCCACTGTGATGCCAACAGTCACTCTGAGTGAGCGGCAGAAGTCAGTGCCTGCAACTGGAGATGAAGTTCAAGACTCTGCAATCTCTAAGCTGTCACAAATAAAAACTCTCAGTTCAATTGATCAAAATCCCTGGTTGTAGTACTCATTTATGTAAACAAAGGGTTGGGGCTGAATACCTTTACAGGGCACTGTAAATGTACGATCTACGAATCCAAATGAATTTCCCTGAGCTTGTCCCCTCTATCATTCACCTCACTCTGAAGTCCTGGTAAGATCTCCAATCTATACTCCCACCTCCACCATTTAACCACTCAACTGTCCCAAGTTCTGATCCTTGACCCCACATTTTATACCACCCACTCTGCATCTCCCCAACAAATCTTCTGTGTGCTTCTACTTAGCCTCACATGGTGACCTGATTCTTACCCTTCAGACACCGTTTCTCTCTCTACTTCCTGATCTCCACTGCAGAAAATTGGAATGTCCCTTCAAGGGTGCCTGAAACCTGCAAATAAAATTTGTAGTTGCGTGCCCATGATTACAAGTGCCCTTCCCCAACACTCACGCAGGTGTACCAGAAGATTAGTCCACTTCTCTAACCAATGGTGCCACATGAGAATTTTCTAACTCGGATTCACAGCATAAGCAGTATTCTTTCCTGTGGATTTCCCTGAAGTCTTGTAATCCTATCACATTTAATTATTTTAATGTTGGCATACAATTAAACAGCTAACAGGAGGAGAAAGCTCTAATCTCAAAAATGGCAGGGTCAAGTATCTGAGTGCTAAAATCATGCTTAAAACAAATGTAGTGATCTTCAGCCAGAGGTGATTCCTACTTTATCATTTAATCTTGCATTTTCATATATAGAAGCCCCATTTCTACACCATTCCTACCTATGCACCTGTCTGTGCTTTTTAAATGTTCTATGTTTCAGCATTTTGCAATACTTTCCTCAAACTCTCTCCTTGCCTCCCACACTCTTTTCTGATTCACCCTAAAAGCAATCTCCTCAGATTTCTTTGTGAAATCTCCTCAGAAGGCTTTGTGTGTCAATGCAAGGAGCATTTGTAATAAGGTGGATGAATTGAAAGTGCAGATTGTTATTAATGATTATGATATAGTTGGGATCACAGAGACATGGCTCCAGGGTGACCAGGGATGGGAGCTCAACGTTCAGGGGTATTCAATATTCAGGAGGGATAGACATGAAGGAAGGGGAGGTGGGGTGGCGTTGCTGGTTAAAGAAGAGATTAACGCAATAGAAAGGAAGGACATAAGCCGAGAAGATGTGGAATCGATATGGGTAGAGCTGCGTAACACTAAGGGGCAGAAGACGCTGGTGGGAGTTGTGTACAGGCCACCTAACAGTAGTAGTGAGGTTGGAGATGGTATTAAACAGGAAATTAGAAATGTGTGCAATAAAGGAACAGCAGTTATAATGGGTGACTTCAATCTACACGTAGATTGGGTGAACCAAATTGGTAAAGGTGCTGAGGAAGAGGATTTCTTGGAATGTATGCGGGATGGTTTTTTGAACCAACATGTCGAGGAACTAACTAGAGAGCAGGCTATTCTGGACTGAGTTTTGAGCAATGAGGAAGGGTTAATTAGCAATCTTGTCGTGAGAGGCCCCTTGGGTAAGAGTGACCATAATATGGTGGAATTCTTCATTAAGATGGAGAGTGACAGAGTTAATTCAGAAACAAAGGTTCTGAACTTAAAGAGGGGTAACTTTGAAGGTATGAGACATGAATTAGCTAAGATAGACTGGCAAATGACACTTAAAGGATTGACGGTGGATATGCAATGGCAAGCATTTAAAGGTTGCATGGATGAACTACAACAATTGTTCATCCCAGTTTGGCAAAAGAATAAATCAAGGAAGGTAGTGCACCCGTGGCTGACAAGAGAAATTAGGGATAGTATCAATTCCAAAGAAGAAGCATACAAATTAGCCAGAGAAAGTGGCTCACCTGAGGACTGGGAGAAATTCAGAGTTCAGCAGAGGAGGACAAAGGGCTTAATTAGGAAGGGGAAAAAAGATTATGAGAGAAAACTGGCAGGGAACAGAAAAATGGACTGTAAAAGCTTTTATAGGTATGTAAAAAGGAAAAGACTGGTAAAGACAAATGTAGGTCCCCTGCAGACAGAAACAGGTGAATTGATTATGGGGAGCAAGGACATGGCAGACCAATTGAATAATTACTTTGGTTCTGTCTTCACTAAGGAGGACATAAATAATCTTCCAGAAATAGTAGGGGACAGAGGGTCCAGTGAGATGGAGGAACTGAGCGAAATACATGTTAGTAGGGAAGTGGTGTTAGGTAAATTGAAGGGATTGAAGGCAGATAAATCCCCAGGGCCAGATGGTCTGCATCCTAGAGTGCTTAAGGAAGTAGCCCAAGAAATAGTGGATGCATTAGTGATAATTTTTCAAAACTCATTCGATTCTGGACTAGTTCCTGAGGATTGGAGGGTGGCTAATGTAACTCCACTTTTTAAAAAAGGAGGGAGAGAGAAACCGGGGAATTATAGACCGGTTAGCCTAACGTCGGTGGTGGGGAAACTGCTGGAGTCAGTTATCAAGGATGTGATAACAGCACATTTGGAAAGCGGTGAAATGATCAGACAAAGTCAGCATGGATTTGTGAAAGGAAAATCGTGTCTGACGAACCTCATAGAATTTTTTGAGGACGTAACTAGTAGAGTGGATAGGGGAGAACCAGTGGATGTGGTATATTTGGATTTTCAAAAGGCTTTTGACAAGGTCCCACACAGGAGATTAGTGTGCAAACTTAAAGCACACGGTATTGGGGGTAAGGTATTGGTGTGGGTGGAGAATTGGTTAGCAGACAGGAAGCAAATAGTGGGAATAAACGGGACCTTTTCAGAACGGCAGGCGGTGACTAGTGGGGTACCGCAAGGCTCAGTGCTGGGACCCCAGTTGTTTACAATATATATTAATGACTTGGATGAGGGAATTAAATGCAGCATCTCCAAGTTTGCGGATGACACGAAGCTGGGTGGCAGTGTTAGCTGTGAGGAGGATGCTAAGAGGATGCAGGGTGACTTGGATAGGTTGGGTGAGTGGGCAAATTCATGGCAGATGCAATTTAATGTGGATAAATGTGAAGTTATCCACTTTGGTGGCAAAAATAGGAAAACAGATTATTATCTGAATGGTGGCCGATTAGGAAAAGGGGAGGTGCAACGAGACCTGGGTGTCATTATACACCAGTCATTGAAAGTGGGCATGCAGGTACAGCAGGCGGTGAAAAAGGCAAATGGTATGCTGGCATTTATAGCGAGAGGATTCAAGTACAGGAGCAGGGAGGTACTACTGCAGTTGTACAAGGCCTTGGTGAGACCACACCTGGAGTATTGTGTGCAGTTTTGGTCCCCTAATCTGATGAAAGACATCCTTGCCATAGGGGGAGTACAAAGAAGGTTCACCAGATTGATTCCTGGGATGGCAGGACTTGCATATGAAGAAAGACTGGATGAACTGGGCTTGTACTCGTTGGAATTTAGAAGATTGAGGGGGGATCTGATTGAAACGTATAAGATCCTAAAGGGATTGGACAGGCTAGATGCAGGAAGATTGTTCCCGATGTTGGGGAAGTCCAGAAGGAGGGGCCACAGTTTGAGGATAGAGGGGAAGCCTTTTAGGACCGAGATTAGGAAAAACTTCTTCACACAGAGAGTGGTGAATCTGTGGAATTCTCTGCCACAGGAAACAGTTGAGGCCAGTTCATTGCCTATATTTAAGAGGGAGTTAGATATGGCCCTTGTGGCTATGGTGGTCAGGGGGTATGGAGGGAAGGCTGGGGCGGGGTTCTGAGTTGGATGATCAGCCATGATCATAATAAATGGCAGTGCAGGCTCGAAGGGCCGAATGGCCTACTCCTGCACCTATTTTCTATGTTTCTATGTTTCTATATTTCATTTGACCTCCCTCCTAATATTATTTTTGGCTCAATGTCCAAATGCAGTATTCCAAGCACCTGCACTAGTTTTCTTCCTTAAAAGTGTGAATCAAAATGACATTTTAATGGAATTTTCTCTTTTTAAGTTGCTAATATTTTTAGATTAGATTAGATTTGTTAATAGACATAAAAAGTTGTATCAGTAACCAATACAGAAAAAGATGCATTGTTGTTTGAAACTTTAATTTTAGCCTATTTTTGTCTTTTAGAAGCTGATGCTAGCATGCCTTGTCTGATGAGCTGCTAACTTCCAGTTTATGGTGTTCATGTTTTTTCCCTTTTCCATGTAAGACACATAAAAACGATTATAGTACCTACCATATAAATCAAATGGATTGCAATATTCAGGACATTGATAGCCACAACTTCCGAAAAATTCTACTATATCTTCGGTTCCACCACAGAACACCAACTCTCCACAACTCATTATTGCAATTCTGTCAAATAACTTGAGAAATTTGAAATCAAAAAATTAAATGGTCTCTTCTGTACCTGTGCAGTAACAAAACAAAAGCTCATGCAATTGAGATAAGTACAGAAATGTGGGAACGTTCCCAAAGCGCATCTTAATCTTTCAGAGCACAATGGGGGAGTTGTGCATTGCAACTTATGTTATGACTTGTGGTATTTCTTTTTTTTTTCCTTTTTACCTCTTCTGAAAGTATGTCTATTTTTCTAGATGAAGGATGATTTTTTTTCTTTCTGACAGCAGGTTTAAGGATTTTCTCCAAAAATCACACCTCATTCCAATTATTTCAGAACCTTGGCCCAGCTAAGCGAGCTGATTCAGCATTTTCTCACTGAAACGACGTTAATGCTTCTGTCTCCCAAATTTAGAAATCTTTAATCAGTGACACTGAGAGCATGCTCACCTTGAAAAGTTCTGACCTAGGTTGATGAATTGACAGGATAACTATTCGATTTTTGTGAGCTAGTTCGGAGAGTAAATGAATAATCTGGTTGGACGTCATACTATCCAGACCTGTGGT
Source organism: Mobula birostris (assembly GCF_030028105.1). Lineage (NCBI taxonomy): Eukaryota > Metazoa > Chordata > Chondrichthyes > Myliobatiformes > Myliobatidae > Mobula > Mobula birostris. Next base: position 32,299,186 of record NC_092377.1, read on the forward strand.
TGGTTCATCGAGTAAGATGACTTCTGATTTAAAACAAAGACACATATTGAAATATAACATACACTTCCTTAGAAAAATCTAGATCTTCCAGTCTTGTGTAATTTTTTTCCAATAGCTACAGTGCCAGAGGTTGGCTTTTCACCAAGATATCTCAAACTTAACTAATTACATTCCAACTGATGCTTAGTATCCTATCGTCATGATTGTTTAAAACAAACAGCAGCATAAAACAATTGTAATCATATTAAATCTCTAGAGAATATACATTTAAGCTCCAGATACATAAGTAAACACAAAGAAAAAGAATTTGCTGATCAAATAAACAAATATTTAGATCATATGACATTGGACCCGACGTCTTTCACCACCTGAAATTCCTCGAAACACATGGCCACCAATCACCTGATTGGCTACATGATTTAGGCCAAGCTCTATCATAACAGATTTCACCTGTAGATATCAATACACAAGACCAGTTAATTCAGTCCTTACTAATCAAGAACCTATCAACCTCAACTTCAAATATACCCAATGGCGTGACCTCCACAGCTGTCCATGGCAATGAATTGTACAGATTCACCAGCTTCCAACTAAAGAAATTCCTACTCAACTCTGTTTTGAAGGGACGCCCTTCTGTTCTGAGGCCGTTCCCTCTGGTTTTAGACTCTCCTACTATAGGATACATCCTCTCCACATCCACTCTATCTAGGCCTTTCCATACTCAACAGGTTTTAATCAGATTCACCCCTCATTCTTCTAAACTCCAGCGAGTCACAAGCTCACTATAACACATAAATTGATAAAATCAAATTGTTAAGAAGTTATGGCCAATTACAGTGTGCTCAGAGTGGAATTCATCTTTCCTCCTATGATATTTGAATTTTAAACACTTATTAAAATACACCATTTTTGAAAATCCCTCTCAGATAGTTTTACATATCCAGCACAAAATTCATTCTGAGATTGATGCCTTCATTAATTCCTACATGACTGACTGGAATGTTTCATTCAGATGGCCAATGACTATTAAAGATTCTATACAAAACAAAAATATTTATGCAGATAACAATTTCACTGCGCCAAGGTGAAAGTCGATTGAAGCTATGTTATATCCTGTCTTACTTGGATCTTGGAGAAGCTGTGCAGCAATAGAGACCCGACGTCTTTCACCACCTGAAATTCCTCGAAACACACGGCCACCAATCACCTGATTGGCTACATGATTTAGGCTAAGCTCTAACATGACAGATTTCACCTGTAGATATCAATACACAAGAACAGTTAATGAAATCTTCTTTATAAAAGGTCAGGACCCATCTGTGGGAATAGAAACAGAGTTAACGTTTTAGGCCAAAGACCCTTCGTTGGATTTTCAATGAAGTTTTAGATTTAGATTTAGATTCAACTTTATTGTCATTGTGCCGAGTACAGATACAAAGCCAATGAAATGCATTTTAGCATCTGACCAGAAATGCAAAGAATAGTGTTATTTACAAAATAACTGTAAATAAAAAAAGTGCTACAGCACACAAATATAAAAGTACTGAGACAGTACAATACAGATGCAATACTGCTTAGCGCTGTGATGAGAGGTTCAGCAGTGTCACAGCTTCAGGGAAGAAGCTCTTCCTGTGCCTGCTGGTGCGAGAGCGGAGGCTCCTGTAGCGCCTACCGGATGGGAGGAGAGTGAAAAGTCCATGGTTAGAGTGAGATGCATCCCTGATAATGCTTTTCACCCTGCCCAGGCAGCGTTTATGGTAGATGCTCTCAATGGTGGGCAATTAGGAGCTGTTCAGTGTTTTATGAACCTATCAAATATATCCCTCTAGCATCTTCACAGGGTATAGCACATCTATGTATAAAAAGCATTAAGTGAAAGATTAGTGCACCAAGCCATATAATATTTTTAAATGAATTTTTATGAGTTAATAAAGTAGTTCAATAAAATTAATACAGGATTAAAATCTGCAACAGTTCTTGCAGACTGCCAGAGAGTGTAGAGAACGTAATCTGTTGGAAAATTCCATTTGAAGTATCAAACGCAGCTGTTAGAAATCTTGCCATTTTTTTCAGAAGGTTCATGTCCCTCTCAAGAAAAACCTGAGGCTAAGAAAAATTACTTCTTTTTCCTCAGGTAAGTATAACCTGCCTGGTGTCAGTAGTTGTGTAACCAGGACCTATGATGTGCACCGGGTGCTCATACAACCACCACCTGCTCCATGGCTTCATGTGACCCTGATCGGGAGGGGTTAAGCAGGTGCTACACCTTGCCCAACGGTGAACTCCAGGCTAGCGGAGGGAAGTAGCGCCTCACACCTCCTTTGGTGTATCTCCTTCCGCCACCCTTATCTGATTTACCTCTATTAAAGTCACTGCTCTTCCTCTTCCGCTCCAAAGTGAAGAGCCCAAACTTGCTCAACCTGTCCTCATAACATACACTCCCAAATCGGGCAGTGTCCTGGTAAGTCAACTTTAGAGGGTCTCTAAAGTTACCATACATTTCCTATAACTAGAAATTGATCACAATACTCTGAATGTGGTCTGTCCAGAGTATTATAGTGCTGCAACATTACCTCACAGTTCTTTGTTTAGAAATACAGCACAGAGTGGGCCCTTTCTGGCCCTTCAAGCAGTGCCGCCCCAACAACCCTGATATAACCCCAACCTAATCACGGGACAATTTGCAATGACCAACTAACTTACCCGGTACGTCTTTGGACTGCGGGAGGAAACTGGAGCACCCGGGCGAAACACATGCATTCCATGGGGAGGATGTACAGATTCCTTCCAGAGGACATTGGGATTGAACTCTGAACTCCGATGCCCTGAGCTGTAATAGTAACACACTAACCACTACACTACCATGGCTCTTTAACTTAGTCTCCCAACTACTAAAGGCCAACACACCTTACACCTTCTTAACCACCCTATCAACTTGCACAGTAACTTTGAGGGATCTATGGATGTGGACCCCAGGACCTCTCTGTTCCTCCACCCTGCTAAGAATCCTGCCATTAACCTTGTACTCTGCCTTCAAGTTAAACCTTCCAAACTGAATCACTTCACGCTTTTCCAGACGGAAATCCATCGCCACTTCTCAGCCCAGCTCTGCGTCCCATCAACTTCCTGTTGGAACCTGCAACAACCGTCTACACTTTCCACAACGCTGCCAATCTTTGTGTCATCCACAGCCGTGCTAATCCACCCTTCTACCTTCTGATCCAAGTAGTCTGTAAAAAAAAATCACAGCGCAGGTGTTCTGGAACAGATCCCTGTAGAACACCACTGGTCACCTACTTCCAGGCAGAATGCGCATTATCTACTGCCACGCTCCACCTTCTGTGGGCAAGCTAATTCTGAATCCATGCAGCCAAGTTTCTCTGGATCCCGTGTCTCCTGACTCACTACATGAACTTACCATGAGGAAGCTTGTTGAACACCTTACTAAATCCCCTATATACCACATCCGCTGCTCTACCTTCATCAATTTGTTTCATTGTTTTCTCAAAGAATTTAATCGGGCTTGTAAGGTATGACCTGCCCCTCACAAAGCCACAAACTGGGTCGGAGAAAACTATAGTTCTTGTGGGAGCATGATTGGTCAGAACAGGAAAATACTGGAATTCTAGAAGCATAAGACTTGTGACAAACATAAGACAATTAGAAAAACAAAGCATAAGAATGCGTAATCTGTATTTTGCCACTGATGATGTCATTTCACAAATTATTCACGTTAAACCAATTTGAAAAGTAAATATACCTTCTCTGTGATGGCATTGGTATCTCCACAAAGTGTGAGCAAAGCTATGTATGTCAGTGTTTCCTCCACTGTAAGGTAACTGAGTAAATTGTCACTCTGAAAAACAAACAGGTGGAGTGAGCTCACCTTGGAAATTCATCACAAAATGATTCATTATTATCTACTTTAAGAGCCCACTAGTTACTATTATCGATGTCTAAGGAAGCGCTTCAACTGCAAAACCTCATTTTGGCAATCAAGCCTCACCAAACACTCACACTCTGTCCATTACGATCTATCAAATAATCGGCTGCAATAATAACTACTGATTGATGTTTTTTTCGTTGAACATGTCACAAATCAGATATTTTTCCTTAATTCAGCATGGATGAGCTATCTGTATAATTCAGTACCAAACCATACATGAATACTTGCCAAATGTGTTATTATGCAGCACTCCAGATTAGCTGAGCAACATTTTTGTAACAGGAACGAAAACCTTAACATCACCATTACCTCTGAAATCTCTGTTCAAAAGGAAAAAAAAGGTGTACAAAGCCACACACAAAATGCTGGAGGAACTCAGCAGGTCGGGCAGCATCTACAGAAATGGATAAACAGTTGTCATTTTTGGCCAAGATGGAAGAGGGTAGACACCAGGATAAAAAGGAATAAAAAAGAATAAAAAGTATACAAAGATAGATTAATCTATCATTCCAGGAAAGAAAAATTAAACTTGCATTTCTGTTCTTTTGACATTTATTAGTCAATACACTTTTGTCTTAGTCACAGTCTAATAAATCCTTTCTTTTACAATCTTCAAAAGTAAAGAATGTTGCATCAGAGCAAATGATACAACCAAAAATACAGTGATACAGGTTTCCCTTCCCTTCTACAAATTCTCAGGACTATAAAGATACATTCTGGCTAACAGCAAGTATCGCTGGTTTGAAAAATAAATAAAGTCCTCAAATTTAGTCTCCATGTACTGTAGACATTCTTAACCCAATACAGAGAGAAAAAAAAGTAAAGGCAGCACCTTTCATTTTTCTAAATTTCAAAGAATATAAGCAATTTCCTCACAGACCAGATTCTCATTCCAGGAATTAGTATATTGAACATTCATTGCACAGTTTCTAAGCAAGTATGTTGTGGTTTTTTTTCTTGAATCAGGATATAAATGTGTACATCAAAATATTACAGCTGTAGACACGTTGTTACAAAATATTTACGACACTATCATTACCTGTAAAACATAGGAAAAGTAGTCCTGAAAATCTTCCTTCCTAACTTTGCATCCATTCACATATACATCACCAGTTAGGTTAGCTGGCCCTCGTAATCTTCCTGCAATTGCATCCAGCAGGGTAGTCTTTCCAGACCCTAAAAAAATAAAGTTTGAACTAGGATATTTTTAAATAAAATTTATTTATATATCAAAATAAAAATAATTCAATCCTTCATGCTATTATATATGTTAAATTGTCTGTCACACTGGCAGGATAGTCTGGTGGGCAACCAGATGAGGTAGATGCAACTCAAATGCTCAATCAATGCTGAAATTGCTGATATTATCCAGATAATGGGCAAGCACCTTTAGCAAAATGGTGGCAAAAATACAAACAGTCTTTAATATGGCCAAACCGCACTGGAAATTGTGATCATTTTCTGAAGTGCCCAAAATTCAGTTCAAATTATTTGCATATTGCAAATTGTAGTATTGTTTATGAAGCATTGCAATTGAGCAGGGTAATGTTATATTTTTAGACAATAAGGTATTGTTTGTTTCTGTCGCCAGATCTGAAATATTGTTAGGGAAGATGGCAAATAGAACCTAGGAATTTCTTAAAGAGACAGGTTAAGTTCGGCAATGGGGGAAAGAGGCTGATCAAGCAGCATTGTCTACTTGCAAAAATCTACTAATAGAATGGTGTTGGTCTGCCCAAATGTTGTTGATCTGCCAGGACACAGAGATGTCTGACTGGCACATTCCATGCTGCTGGGGTATGTACTGAGAAACGCACTGAAGCTTGGTGCAGCCACTGCAAAATCTTGGTGGGGAAGGACCACAGCACGGGGTTCTTCTGCTACTGGATAGGGAGGGACCTGGATGTGTGAGGAAGCCCTTTAATTATTGTGGTTTTATATTTAATTATGTCACCCCAGAGGGCCACATGAGAGGCAGCAGGTACTATTGATGTACAGCAGGGGTGGCCAACCTTTTACATTCCATGCGTCAATTTTTTCACACTGCGATTTTTTTCACGCACAAGTTCTATATTAACATATTTTTACAACAATTGAATAGGGGTACAAGAGTTGTATGGTGCATCTGAACTCGTGAGTGAAAAAATTGACACATGGAATGTAAAAGGTTGGCCATCCCTGATGTATAGGAATGTATTAGATCTGTATTAGGATTGTATTGAAACCACTGACTATGAATGTAAAGAATGAGAAGGCACTGAATGGTGTATTCTTGTAAATATTTTTTGTAGTAATCTGACCTAATTTGGATGTGTAAATCTGAGGAAAATGGGTAAAATGAGTCAAACTAATAGAAAATGCAAGTTATTTGAGAATAAAGAAGGTATTAAGCAATACAAAATGATTATTTTAACATCCATAAATTAATTACCAGAATTTCCTAAAATTCCCATAAGTTGTCCACTTTCCACGTAGAATGAAACATCTTTCAGGATGTGCCTTGTCCACTTTTTAAGGTACAACTGTACGTCCCACCAAGGCCCAACTCTCTCACTGCAAGAACACATGAAACAAAAGACAACAGATAGTCGGTAAATCATAACAATTTTCCAAATCCATCATCTTCCAGTTGACCCTTATTTGCACAGTGCCACAGGTGGTACATCTATTCAGCACGGCTCCAGCAATCTGCACTCAATCCTGACTTCAAATCTGCATGATCTCTCTACGAGATTGGATGTTTTGGTTTCTTCTCCATTCCAAAGATACTCTGGTTGTTGGGTTAATTCACGCTGTAAATTGCTCCGAGTGTGTAGGTGGGTGGAAGAAGCTGGGAAGAAGTTGATGGAAATGTGGAAAGAATAAAATGGGATGATTGTAAATGGGTGTTTGTAATGTTTGGTGTGGACTCAGTTTTAAGACCATAAAACCACAAGATTTAGGAGTAGAAATGCACATGATAGAATAAAGGTCTATAAATAGAAACATAGAAACATAGAAAACCTACAGCACAGTACAGGCCCTTTGGCCCATAATGCTGTGCCGAACATGTACTTAGTTTAGAAATTATCTAAGGTTACCCATAGCCCTCAAGTTTTTTATGCTCCATGTACCTATCCAAGAGTCTCTTAAAAGACCCTATTGTATTCGCACCCACCACTGTCGCCGGCAGCCCATTCCACGATCTCACCACTCTCTGTGTAAAAAAACTACCCCGACATCTCCTCTGTACCTTCTTCCAAGCACCTTAAAACTGTGTCCTGCCGTGTTAGCCATTTCAGCCCTGGGAAAAAGCCTCTGGCTATCCACACATTCAATGCCCCTCATCATCCTTTACACTGTTATCAGGTCACCTCTCATCCTCTGTCACTCCAAGGAGAAAAGGCCGAGTTCACTCAACCTATTCTCATAAGGCATGCTCTCCAATCCTGGCAACATCCTTGTAAATCTCCTCTGCACCCTTTCTATAGTTTACACAACATTCCTGTAGTGAGGTGACCAGAACTGAGCACAGTACTCCAAGTGGTGTCTGAGCAGCATCCTATATAGCTGTAACATTACCTCTCAGCTCTTGAACTCAATCCCATGGTTGACGAAGACCAATACACCGTATGCCTTCTTAACCACACAGTCATCCTGTGCAGCAGCTTTGAGTGTCCTATGGACTCAAAGCTCCACACTGCCAAGAATCTTACCATTAATACTATATTCTAACATTAAATGCTTTCCACTATTCATTAGGTTTTTTAACTTACTGCAATAATAAGTCCATATCCATAAAGTATAGGAACAGAACTGGGCCATTTGGCCCATTGAGTCTGTGCCACCATTTCATCATGGCTGATCCCTTTTTCCTTCTCAGCCCCAATCTCCTGCCTTCTCCCCATATCCCTTTATGTCCTGACCAATCAAGAGTCTAGCAAACTCTGCCTCGAGGGTCAACCTCTAACTTGGCCTCTGAGGGTCTCGTGAATCTTCATATGGATCAACACATTGGTGCAGTCATGAAGATGGCACATCAGCAGATGTACTTCATTAGGAGTTTGAGGAGATGTCACCAAAGTCTCTAGAAAATTTCTACAGTGCCAAGGTCCAATCCGTGAAGTCTGCATTCCGGTACACAGTCTGGTCCGTGGATTCCATATTCCAGCTATTACTTTTTTCCATTGTTCAGTTGGGCGCCTTAATTGAGGCACCTGATTCTCGTTTCGGGATGGCAACATAAATAGCTCTGGGGTCCAGTAATTCCTTGCTGGACCATCCTCGTCAGTAACCTCATCAGTAACCTCGTCAGAATCCCCGTCAAGTTAACCTGTCGGAGTGAGACTAGAGCTGCTGTCTGTAGTTTCTGGGCCACGTTGAGGGCTTGCTGCTACTTGGAGCCTTTTCGTGTCAAGATAAAGAACAGTCTATCATTGTGTGATTTTGTCTCTCCGTGTTCTCTCCTCTGCTGGGTAGGTCCGGCCATTTCCTGCTACCCTGAGGGGGGAACGGTCTCAGTGTTTTGTGTCCTGTGTCTAAGAGGAGTCCCGGCTTTATGTCCTGTGTCCAAGGAGGTGTCCTGGCTCAGTGTTCCGTGTCCTGTGTCTAAGTCAAGTCTGACCCTAGTCCAAGTCAAGAGTCAAGTTCCAAGTCCAAGTCGAGAGTCAGGTCCAAGCCGAGTCAAGTCTGAGTCCAAGCCAAGAGCCACGTCTAGACCTAGGTGCCAAGACCCTGCCAAGACCCGAGTTGCAAGTCATGACCTGAGTTCCCCGTCAAGTTCAAGTCCCAAGTCCAAGTCCAGGTTTTCTGGTGTGTCACTCTACATCTACCTTTGTGTTATCATTTTGTCCTCACTCCTTGGCTTCCCCAGCATTCTTAATAAACATAGTCCAGTTCCTAGTATTTCAGTGTCTGTGTCTTGCACTTGGGTCCACTTCCATCACCCTCCTATGACAGAACGACCCAGTCAAACATGGACCCAGCGACACAGACACTGTCGTTAAACTCTCGCCATCCAGGGCTCCCTCTTGTTGAAAACCCTCCCACCCACCTGGGTCCTTGATAATCCAGGCAAGCCTGTTTGTTTGTCAGGAGGCTCCCATAGAGGGGGTGGATACTATCACGGTCCGGTCCATGAAGTCCATATTCCTGTTCATGGTCCGGTCCATGGATTCCGTATTCTGGCTATTCCTTTCCCCCCTTGTTCCGTTGGGCACCTTAATTGAGGCACCTGATTCTCGTTTCAGGCTGGCAATATAAATAGCTCTGGGGTCCAGTGATTTCTTGCTGGACCGTCCTCATCAGTAAGCTCGTCAGAATCCCCATCAAGTTAAACCACTGGAGTGAGACTAGAGCTGCACGTCGAGGGCTTGCTGCTACTTGGAGCCTTTTCGTGTCAAGATAAAGAACAGTCTATCATTGTGTGGTTTTGTTTCTCCATGTTCTGTCCTCCACTGGGTAGGTCCGGCCATTTTCTGCTACCCTGAGGGGGGAGCGGTCTCAGTGTTTTGCGCCCTGTGTCTAAGAAGAGTCCCGGCTCAATGTCCTGTGTCCAAGGAGGAGCCCCGGCTCAGTGTTCTGTGTCCTGTGTCTAAGTCAAGTCTGACCCTAGTCCAAGTCAAGAGTCAAGTCCAAGCCAAGTCCAAGCAAAGGCCAAGTCCGAGTCTGAGTCCAAGCCAAGAGCAAAGTCTAGACCCAGGTACTGAGTCCCTGCCAAGACCTGAGTTGCAAGTCATGACCTGAGTTCCCCGCCAAGTTCAAGTCCCAAGTCCAAGTCCAGGTTTTCTGGTTTGTCACTCTATGTCTACCTTTGTGTTATCATTTTGTCCTCACTCCTTGGCTTCCCCAGCATTCTTAATGAACATAGTCCAGTTCCTAGTACTTCTGTGTCTGTGTTTTGCATTTGGGTCCACTTCCATCTCCCTCCTCTGACATACAGATGTACAGTGGAGAACATTCTGTCTGGTTGGATATGGAGTTTCTAAGCAGAGGGTTCTAGACTCAGCCAGTTCCATCTCCCCACCATTAAGGACATTCTCAAAAGGTGGCATCCATTATTAATGACCATCACCAACGAGCCATGCCCTCTTCTCATTACCACCAGGGAGGAGGTACAGGAGCCTAAAGACCCCACACTCAATGTCATAGGAACAGCTTCCTCTCCTCTGCCATCAGATTTCCGAATGGTCCATAAACCCATGAAATGCTTCGCATTTCTATTTTGCAACATTTATTGTAATTTTTATGTATTGGTGCTACAAAATAACAAATTTCAGCACATATTACAGTGATAATACATCTGATTCTATTAAATATAGATGCAGTTTCGATAATGCATGGCTTCTAAACCAGTAGTCTGATTGCTGACAGATAGATCACAATTTTACGCTAACTTTGTACCTGATGGAGGATATTTTACAGTTTACTCTGAGCACCAACATCCTCAATGAGGGATTCAACCTTAGCTACAAAAATTTTTTTTTCATTTCTGCTTTCATCACAAATCAGTATTCTCTAACTTTCCAATAGGGAAAATTTTCATCGCTGGCGATCCAATGAGTTACAAGGGAGCAACCAGAAATTGGGACCCATTTATTTTTTTTTTGTTTGTTTTTCGTACGCACTGCAGTGTTTTCTGAATAAATTGCACTGAATTGACCTGATCTAAATTTATTCATTTACATTTGAATTGGAGCCACCCGCAAAAACTGAGAGGGAGGGGTGTGTTTACCTGACGGTGTAGTTGAAGTGGCTTACACAGAGCGTGCAATTCGCTTTTGCTTTTCCCGGAGAGTCGGGGTTGCTGCACGCGCTATTTGGAGGAGATAAATTCGCCGACGAAGTGACTTCCACGCCGGTTATTTCCATACAGCTCATGTTCCAGAACACAGTATACCGTAAATTACAAAAAAAATGTTAAAAATAAACAAGTATCAAAACACCCATTTAAGCAAAATGATAGCAGGGTATTCCACTGCCTTTCTTCTGCGGGGAAGATGGGCAATTGGAGCCGGTATTCCGACCTTTTGAGCCCGGCGCGGCGCGAGGCGGTTCCGACCCTTGCCCCAGGAACGGCGTGAGGCGGGCCCGGTGCACCGAGTTGCCTTTAAACCCACAACCCCCGCCTTGTATCGAGTTCCCTTTACTCCCGGGCATGGCTGCGCGATCGCAGAGGTCATTGCTCATACTAAAGCCCATCGGTGCGTCTGTCGCCGTGGATTGATTAATTATTTGCCTGTTTATGGGGAAAAGGTTCACAGTTTCCAGGATCCGCAGAATTCAATCGCCCCTCAAGCATCCTGACCAAAAGCATGGAGCCCAATGTGAGTGACCCAGTCGTGAGCTGAAACTGCCCAGAACTAACTCTGGGACGTTTGGGTTTTGACAATTATAAGTTTGATTGAGTTCTATTCTGTACGAGTTATAACTATTTTAGTTGATTTCCATTGTATTTTTAAATTAGATTGGCCATCTCCAAGATCAGGTGTTCTGTACATTGGAGGAAGAAAGTAGCCTTTACTTCACCTACAGCGGCAAACCCAACTTACTCCAAGTGCTGGACCTTAGTTACGAGGCGAGTGACTTCTCTTGTTCGGAAGATCTAGATTCACTGTTAGCTAGCTATTTACTTAAAGCTGTTCTGTATTAAACAAGCGTAGAAGTACAATTTTAATGGTAACGTCTCTATTTTGAGAGACTGTTGATAACGATTTAATGTTGCATTGGACAAAATACGGGTGCGTGGAGGTTAGCGCGATGCTGTGACAGCTCGGGGCGTTTTGGAGTACGGAGTTCCGTCTATGCATCCGCCCCATAGATACCCCGGTTTCCTTACACAGTCCAATTCGTCCCGTGATTAGGTTAGGGTTTGTCGGGATTGCTGGCGAGGTAGGGCTGGAAGGGCCGGAAGGACATACTCCGCGCTGTTTATTTATATATACGTGAAATGGTGTAATTTAAACTTGGCTGTTTGGTGATGGCATCGTGACCACACTGAAGCAAGAGACACACAGAACTCTTCCCTAATTGTCTTGAATATTCATGTTTAATGGTAGAGAAACTAAATGCAGCAAGAGATGGATGCAAAGTTCTTCACGAACACTTTATCCGTTTGAGACAGGATAGGTGGTCTCTCTCGGACTGCATGCTGACTCCTTCCCGTTCCCCTCTCTCACCCTATCTCTTCACTTGCCCATCGCCTCTCTCTGGCGCTCCTTCCCCTTCCCTTTCTTCCGTGGTCTTCTACTCTCTCCTATCAGAATCCCCCCTCTCCAGCCGTCTATCTCTTTCACCATTCAACCTGCCCCCTCTTTCCTTCACCCCACCCCCTCTCCTGGTTACACCTATCACCTTGTACTTCTTCTTACTCTGATTTCTCATTTATTTTTACAGTCCTGATGGGGGGGGGGGGGTCTCGGCCTGAAACGTAGACTATTTACTCCTTTACATGCATGCTGCCTGGCCTGCTGAGTTCCTCCAGCATTTTGTATGTGATGCTTGCTCTTTGTTTACCGAAAGGCATCGATAACCAAAAGTGTTTGACATGGAATGCAGATGTTTCCGTACTCTCAAATCTTAAACAAATACAACCAAATAATGTACTGGTAGTATGTTATGAAAACAGCACTGAACCTAACGGGTTAAGTAGGATTTAGAGAGAAAGAGATCTGGTCAACATTTCAAGCCAATGATCTTTGATAAGAATTCGAAAGTGATGAAAGTTCGTTGACCTGAACTAACCTTGCCTCACTCCCTGTTCAGCCTTGCTCTCTGATCTGCTGAGTGTCTGCAGCATTTTTTTAATTTCACATTGCACGCTTGTGCAGTACTTTACTCATATCTATGGATTAGTCTGACGTTAGCCAGTTTCCAGAAAGTAAAATTATTGCGTCAACCCTTATATTAAAGCCTTTGTTAAAGGTTATTAGTAAGGAACTGTGTCTCAAGCTTGAAGATGGGGAATAAGTTCACTATTCAGAATACATGAAGTTTCCCATGTGAATGCATGTGGTATTATACCAGGATTTGCAGAAGCTAGTGACGGGGGAATTTTAAATGAGAGATGTGAAAGGTGGAAAATGTTCAATCTGAAGATGCAGGTGTTCTATCCTTCAGTGATTTATGTAGCTGTTAACTAAATACAGTTACCAATTACAACTTCAAAAATAGTGAATTGGCTTTAAAATTTCAAGACATCTTGTATTTTTAAAGGCATTGTATTAATTTAACTGTTCACTTTAATTTTATTTCACTACTGTTTGGCTTCACAATAATATATTATTGGGAAACATCTCTTCACCAATAGAACTGATTTGTGGATCACTGTACAATAGGCACCAGATGTGATTTTCAATCAAACTGATGTGGCTGCTTGTAAGCGTTTTGTAACTTGAGTCATTGTGACTAGCTGTTTTGATGCTGACCATTGTCATAAAACTTGCACCTGGAAAGATTTTCCTCTAAATTGAATTCTTATTTCATTAGATGCACATGAGACTGCAGGTGCTAGAATCTGGAGCAATGTACAAAACGCTGGAGGTATTTAGCATCAGGTAGCATCTACGGAGGGAAATGGACAGTCAACAGTCTACATCTCAACCTGATATGCTAACTGTTCATTTTCCACCTTAGCTGCTACCTGACTGGTTGAGTTCCTCCAGTATTCAGTGAGTTGCTCTTAGTTTATTAGGTTTAAAGAAATTATTTTTTTAAGTTCTATGCTTAGAAATGCTGCAGATATTTAAAATGATTTATATGTGAATGTTAAAATAGCTTTTTAGGGCTATATTTCAAGAGCGAGGTATTTAACAGCCCTCTTATAGACTGGCATCCTATCCGGTGGGGGGAGGGGGGCAGATTCTCATACTCTCAGTCACTTCACGGCCTGATGGGCCACAAGGCTCAGGACAGACTTTGACTTTGATTTAAGTAGCTTAATCTCTTAACTGTTCTTCAGTACATTCTCCCTCTGCTGGATAGAGCAGGGATAGCGATTCCCTGGTGCTTCCACTCCACTGGTCTCCACATTCAACAACTCTTTCTTCACAATTGCCAGCACCTCCAAGAAATTTCAGCACTGGACACATCCTTCCATCCCCTCACTCCCCTTGTAGCATTTAGAGAGAGGTTTACTTTTTGATTCCCTGGTCAGCTCTCTTTGCAGACCAGTCACTCTTTTGGCAGATCCCATGCAAATACAGGGTATACACTACCTGTCTTTTCACCTCTTCAGCTTACAGCAAACAAAATTCTCCTTCTAAGTGAAGCAGTAATTTATTTGCATTTTTTCCAATGGAGTCCTCTACAGTAAAGAAACCAAATGCAGGTCAGATGTTTGATGGGGAATCTGTGTTTAGTCTGCAGGAATGACCATGAGCTTCTTGTTGCCTTCCACTTTAATTCTCTGTCTCATTCCCATTTTGAAATATCTGTCTATGATCTCCTTCACTGTCAGAGTAAGGCCTAACACAAGCTCAAGAAATATCACCTCTTCTTTATTTGCATGCATTGCAGCCTTCCCGACTCAGTGTTAGTTTCTACAACTTCAGTAAGCTCTCTTTGTCTCAGAAAGGACCAGGTCAACCATCTGTCATAGTAGTTCATGTTTTTCTCTTTATTAGCTTAACCAGACCAGTTGGACATGTGCTGCAATCCAGCAATTCACAACTCCTACAAGTCAGGCAGCATCTATGAAGGGGAGATAAGCTGTGACATTTTGGCCTGACATCAGGATCTGGTCAACTCCTTGGATGAAGCAGCAACATTCATCTCCTCCTTAGAGGTCACCACTTCAATCCAAGAGGAAGTGCCCAGGGTTTCCTCCATTTCTATTCTTAAGCAAAAGTGGAAGACTATATTATAGGTCAGTCTATTACTGAGTAGTGACATTGAAACATGACCACCTATCATTGAAAATCAGAGATAACTAGGATTAATTTCAAGTAATTTGGCCAGCTCTCATGGAACATAAAAAAGTACTCATTGTTGCATTGATTTGCAATAATGTGGAATCCAGTTTCCCATACTGCTGTCTGGTGGCACAATTGTAAAACTGCAGCAGTGTATTGGGACCAGTTACATTACATAACAGTACATTAAATTAATGCCATAAACAACTATCATAACATTTAAAAAATTGAAGATATGACTGCAGATTGTAAATCAGATCATGCCAAGGGGTGGGATTTAGCTTTAATCCATTTTGAGATAGAATATCATCTTAATATGCAATGGATTTCCTGAATCAGGATCTCTAAAATGGTAACAATTAATACCCGAAAACACTGAAATTCTTTTTAGTTTATGTATATAGCTGTATATAGCTCTTTTTATGGTATGTTGTAAATAATATTGAAAAATAGAATATTTTATTCTTATTTTCTGAAGAAACCACTGCAGGTTGGAGTAGATTTCTGCATTATCATAACCTTACATCAAAAGGCATTCTTCATGGATAACACTGGCAATCATTTTAAAAACTTTGGAGGATATTTTTGTCAAACAGTATGGGCAATTTTTCCACATTTGCCTGCAATATGTTCGCTATTATTCGTGCAAGAGCCTATGACTGTCTTTTTTAATAAAAAGGATGTTTAACCAAGCCTAGACCTACCTAAACCACTATCCCATAAACGTACATTGCAACAAAAGTAAAATCAGGCCAATGAGTTTCCCATCTTAGTCAAGGCACAGAGAATGGACAACTGTAGCAAACCACCAATGCCCTGCCTGTGATCAGCTAAATAAAAACACTTATGGGAGAATGCAATTTGAGAAGGAAAAGCAAAGGTCAGATGTATCAGAATTACAGTGGAGTGAAGGGAACTACAGAGGTGTGAGAGACAGAGCTGGCCAAAATTGTTTGGAAGGTAACACTACCAGGGATGACGGCAGAACAGCAATAGCTCGAGTCAGGGAGCAGGACAGATACATCCCAAAGAACGAGAAGTATTCTAAGAGCAGGATGACACAACTGTGGCTGACAAAGGATGTCAAAACCAACATAAAAATCAAAGACAGAGCAAAAATAGTGGGAAGCTTTTAAAAACCAACAGAAGGCAACAAAAAAAATCATAAAGAAGGAAAAGATGAAATATAAAAGTAAGCCAGGCAATAATATTAAAGAGGATACCAAAAGTTTCTTCAGGTATATGAAGAGTAAAAGAGACGAGAGAATAGATATCGGACCACTGGAAAATGATGCTGGAGAGGTGGTAATGGGGGACAAGAAAATGGCGGATGCACTGAATAAGTATTTTGCATTAGTCTTCACTGTAGAAGGACTAGCAGCGTGCCAGAAGTTCGAGAATCAGGGGGAAAACGTGAGTGAAGGTGGCAATACTAGGAAGAAGGTGCTTGAGAAACAGAAAAGTCTGAGGGTAGATAATTCCCCTGGACCAGATGATCTACTGTTCTGAAGGAGGTGGCTGAAGAGATTGTGGTGTTCCACGGGGGCCTGTGTTGGGACCACTTCTTTTTACATTATATGGCAAAGACTTGTATATCAGAATTGATGGCTTTATGGCCGAGTTTGCAGAAGGGGCAGATAGCGTTGAGGCAGCAGAGAGGCTACAGAAGGTCTTAGACAGATTAAAAGAATGGGCAAAGAAATGGCAGATGGAATATAGTGTTGGGAAATATATAGTCATGCACTTTAGTAGAAGAAATAAAAGGGTAAACTGTTTTCTAAACGGAGAGAAAATTAAGATATCTGAGGTGCAACGGAACTTGGGAGACCTTGAAGGTTAATTTTCAGGTTGAGTCGGTGATGAGGAAGGCAAATGCAATGTTAGCATTCATTTTGAGAGATCTAGAATATAAAAGCAAGGATGTAATGTTGAGTTTTATAAGACACTGGTGAGGCCTCACTTGGAATATTGTGAATAGTTTTGGGCCTCTTATCTTAGAAAGGATATGCTGACATTGGAGAGGGTTCAAAGGAGTTCACGAAAAGGATTCTGGGATTGAAAGGATTATCATATGAGGTGTGTTTGATGGCTCTGGGCCTGTCCTCACTGGAATTCAGAAGAATGGGGGGTGGGGGGAATCTAATTGAAACATATCGAATGGTGAAAGGCCTTGGTGGAGCGGATGTGGAGAGGATATGTCCTATGGTGGAGAGGATACAGCCTAAGAATAGAAGAACATCCATTTAGAATGGAGATGAGGAGGAATTTCTATCACCAGAGAGGGTGAATCTGTGGGATTTGTTGCCACAGGTGGCTGTGGAGGGCAAAGATTGGCTAAATTAAAAGCAGAGGTTGATAGGTTCTTGATTGGTCAGGGCATAAAGGGTTACGGGTAGGAAGCAGGAGATTGGGGCTGAGAGGGAAATGGATCAGCCATGATACAAAGGCAGAGCAAACTCAATGTGCCAAATGTCCTATGGACCTAGTCATATGGACATTCCTCAACAGTCTAACTCAAGTGTGTTATAACAAACAGTAATTGGGTCAACACTAGAGTCTGATGTGCTTTACAGTGTTGTCCGGAAATCGTGTTTCAAGACAACATTTTAATTTGTTTTTCTTGGCTACCAATTGCAGGTTAACACTGCTGCACAGATCCCCTGGTATGAAAAACTGGCGGAACTACAAATGCCATGGGAATGGAACTCAAGTTCAGATGGGCAAATAATAGCATTGAAGAATTTAAATCTTAAAGTCAAAAGTGGGCAAATGTTGGCTATCATAGGGAGTTCCGGTAAGAGTAGTACAAATTAATGATATCTTTTTGTAATCGGTTTTCTAATTGTGTGATATATATATATACATTTGTATACATACATTTGTATACATTGTATACAAATGTATACATTTGTGAATGAAAGACAATGTTTTGAGCACCTTAATTTGTGACGAGGGCAAGCCCTGCTTCAGTTCACAAAGCAGTCTCTTCTCCTCCCTAATTATCATTTTTTAATCTTTCTCCTCACATTCCCATTAGCTCTAGGTTCTGCCGTTCAACCTCACACTCAGGGGCAGTTTACAGTGACCAATCTTTGGGATATGGGAGGAGGTTTTCCCCTCCCTGGGCCTGGACAGCAAATAATATTCTGTATTCATGATGGCGATTAATGTGGCACAGGTAGAAAGTGAGACCCCCCTCACTAAATGTCCATAATTTAAGAAAGTGCATAACTTTTAGTTTCAGATTGTGTTTTTGTTTCTTTCCTGTGGCAGAATCTCTATTCTCTGGACTCTTCCCTTCTCTGCAAATTAAAACTCACATCTTCTCATTTTCCCAGCTTTGATGAAGTGTCCTTGAGCGGAAAAATCAATTCTATTTTTTTACCGAATGATGTAACTCGAACTTTTGCTGTTTTTGTTATTTTAATTTCAGGTTCCTAACATAAGCAATTTTTGGATCTGTTTACTTTTTGTAACATAGCTGTTTAGAAAGTTATTCTAGACTGGAATAGACTTTGGATGTGGAACACTGTGATCTTATGTAACTGCAGACTGTTTTTGCAGCTGCAGAAGGGGAATGGTTTTCTGGTCATGAGTATCTGATGGACCACACAATTAGGTCTGCCTAATCAATAATTGAATAGTCTACCGTCATTAATGGTCAATTGTTTAAGAAACTTTACCTCTAGCTGAGTCAGAGCTCTCTAGAAAACTTATTGAATAAATTTTTAAAATGTGCAGCCAATATTTGAAATATGGAAAATAACGTTTATGTTATTATAGATACTGCAGTTTTGTCAATTGGATTTTTTAAGGCCAGAAATTTTAGGCTTAGTGACACAACTATCTGTATGTTAACTGGAGCGCTTCCCAATTTGCTGAGCTTTATAACAGTCGTTTCAAACTTCTGCTAATATTAATGCATTGATTTGATATTCTCACCATCTTTAATCCACACACAGCCAATTCCTGCAGATGGCAATGATACAGTATTGTCCTTTCTTAATTTTAAATGAATACTAGTTACTTAAAGGAAAAACACACTATTATCCTATGAACATGTTGGAAATTTACTTGATAATGCTCCTTAAAGTAAGTTAAACAATAGTAGTTATTATTTAGTAATTTGTGGATGGATATGAATCTATGTGTCTATGACTCGTAAACAGGATGTGGGAAAACATCTTTACTTGACATCATTACCTGCAGAGATGAAGGAGGGAGAAGCAAATCAGGAAAAATATTGATCAATGGAACTCCAGTCAACAAGCAACTGGTTAAAAAATGTATTGCGCATGTGCGACAAGATGACCGATTGTTACCCAACCTCACTGTAAGAGAAACATTTAACTTTGTTGCAAAGTTACGTCTTCCAAAAGACTTCACTGAAGAACAGAGAAATAGAAGGGTAAGATTCGTAGAAATTCAAAACGCAGAGAGAGCTTAGTCTTTTATCTGTTGTTAATGACTCTTTGAAAGTATAATTCAAAATTAATGTCACTGATCTGTCCGATTGTTCTACACCTTGTGCTGCAAGGTGTTATTTCGTAATCCTCACCACACTTCCGAAATAACAGTTCTGTGTGGCACTGAGACATGAAGATCACAGCTTCCATCTTTGCCGTGTCAGTTAATTTCCTGCTTTGATCTCTCTGTCAGGGAGGGGAAAAAATATCAGCCAGGATTTCTATGTCAGGTTGTCTTAGTGGTGCCTGTAAAGTGCACAGGTGACCCCTGCATTACTGCAGTTTAGATAGCAGAAATTCACCTGTACAGGATTCACAAATCACCAGCAAAAAAAATCTGAGATATTGGATAAAAATTTTCTCTCATAGAATGCTTGTCAATTTTGGTCCTTTTTTATGAAAAGAAACTGGATGACAAAGAATATCAGACTTGGTTGTAATCTCACAATGTTAACCAATAGTATCAACTTAACACATGATGATTTGATGCATCCAAGTAAGTCACATATGGATCCGTGTTAGAAAGGATACTTGTTATTTTCTCAGTTAAAATGAAGTCTTTTTTTTTACAAAAATCTGATAGTTTTGTGGTAACTTACCAGGAATAGTTTTTGCAAATTCTCAAACATGGATTATTAATTCAGTAACATAACATTTGCATAGACATCACTGTTACGCCTTTTTAACATTAAGTTAGAATTGTTAAATATCTCTGTGTACAATAATTTCATTTTCTGAGTGTGAAAGATGTTGTGGCAAAAGGTTTGAGCGTTTTCCATTTCACATTTGAGTACTGATCACTTGGTGTCGTGCAAGGAGACACAAATCCAAACTGCATTATTCCAATCAAGTAGATACCCTCTATTTCATCAAAAAGGCAGTTTTCATTTTCGCATGTCCGGTATTCTGAAGATTTTTCTAATGAGGTCATAACTCTTGTACCAAGTTATGAGTAGTTTTAAGCCACCAGTTTGTCTATTTTAATTGGAACCAAAGTAGTTATGAGGCAGATGAATCACCCTGTTATTCTGTGCTCATCCCTATGAACATTTGTATACAGTATATTAGGATTTTTAAAAAACATTAAAAAACTTGTGTTCTTATTTCAAGTAGAATTCTATTAGTCCAATAGCTTAAAAGTGCCAGATTTTTTTTAGACAATTGGATCTTATTCCAATTGATATCCAAACAAAGTTTTAATTTGTTTGTTTGTCTGTCAGTCAATCTATTTACTGTATTAATTTAGGGAAACTGCACGGTAACAGGCCCTTCCCAACAAGCCTGTGCCACTCAGTCAAACCCGTGTGTTACGCAGAAGTACAATAACGTTTCCTGTGAACCCAATAAGTATAAAGGAAGCACAGGAATGGACCCAGTGAGTTTATAGGAAACATAGGAATCAGGAAAGGGCCCGGTGAGTTTACAGGAAACATGGGAATCAGGAAAGGGCCCAGTGAGTTTACAGGAAACATGGGAATCAGGAAAGGGCCCGGTGAGTTTACAGGAAACATGTGAATCAGGAATGGGCCCGGTGAGTTTACAGGAAACATGGGAATCAGGAAAGGGCCCAGTGCGTTTACCAGAAACATGTGAATCAGGAAAGGGCCCAGTGAGTTTACAGAAAACATGGGAATCAGGAAAGGGCCCAGTGAGTTTACAGGAAACATGGGAATCAGCACCAATGAACCATATGCTGATCCATAAGGATTTACATTTAGCAGATGATCAGAGCTTTATGTAAAGTTATGTTGCCTTTGTGATTTAATGAAGATCAGACCGTAATAGTTAAAGAAACAATAGTAATAACAGTAGTAGGGGCAGCCGTCGATCCCAGGGGATCATGGGTTTGCGCCTCTGGTGGACTGAAGAACCGGCTGTTGCCCATGCAGCGGGCTCCCCCTCTCCACGTCACTGATGGAGACCAAGAGAAGGGCAAGTGCCAATAGAGCTTGGCACCAGTGTTGTCGCAGAGGTTGCCAGAGTGAAGTTGTAAACAACATCAAACTGCCTTGGGGAGCCTGGCTCCAGATTTCTGCCTCGGGGTTTATTCCCGAAGCCTTTCCCATGGGTGGGTATGGCCGCAAGGCAGCGGTTGTTTAAAGTCAGAGTTTTCCTTCTCCTAGGCGGGCTGCCGTCCAAGGCTGATGAGGCCCTATCTGCCCGAAGCAACTGGATTTGAGGTGCCAGTGGTCCGCCTTTGCCCCTTCTCTTGTCAGTAGAAACAGTTCTGCTGGGCCTAGTAGCTAAGCCACACGTGAAGACCAAGAGTTGGACTTGGTTGTCAGTGGCTGTTAGAGCTGCATGCCATTTGGAGCATTTTATAGGTAGTGGGAGCTTATCCCCACTAGCACCCACCTTAGGAACCGAAGAAGCAATAGAGCGATTGGTAACTATTAAAGTGGTTTCTTACATTTCTCAGGTAGAGGATGTTATAGCAGAACTCCGACTGAGCCAATGTGCAAATACTAGAGTGGGGAATTACTTAATTCGAGGAGTCTCTGGAGGAGAGCGGCGTCGAGTGAGCATTGGAGTTCAGCTTCTGTGGAATCCTGGTAAACAAATTACTGTCACATTACTATCTCTAAAAGTGCTGAGATTTTTACCTGAAGCTATTGCTACCAACCAGCTTAGATATTGAGAAGCGTTCATTGCTAGTAGCGTTTATATGACTGATTTTTACGTTTTCTTGATCATAACTTCATTCACCTTCCCCATTGCTTAGGTTTGCCAAGTTCCGATTCACCTGGGAAAGCCTGTCGGCTATTCCATGACTTTACCCCCTGTGCACCAGTCACTAACATGGAGAACAGTTATTAGTTTACATCCATAGAATTGCCTTCATCAACAGGGTGTATGATTTTTCTCCAAGAATTCCAATACCTTTGTTAAGAATGATATCCCTCCCATGAATAAATAATTATGCATATCTTCCAAAGGTTTGTCAGGCTAAGTTGTTTTCTTCCAAGTTACCTGTTAAAGTATCATAAGGCGGTGACGTCAGTCTATAATTTCCTGGAATTTTCCAATCTGAAAAATTGTTTTCACGTATTAGCTGTTTTCCAAACCTTGGGCACTATGCCCTTTTCTGATTATTCTGTAAAGAGTTAAAAAGGATATTACTGCTTTTGCAAGCTGATTTACTTTTGTATCAACTTAACTTGAAGGTCGCATGCTGATCTGACCATCAGTTTATCAGAGATTCACCCTTTCTGAAACTTTTTATTCCCATGGATACATTTTTGTTTCCTCACCATCCATGACATCCAAAAAAAAGGTAGATTTCACATTGCGTGCGTTCAATTATGTGCCTCAAGAGGCAATTCATTTCTTATATTTTCCATTCCTTCCTGCAATTTAATCGTTATGATCTTTCAATGTCACCCCATACTTGACATTAACTTTGTTTACTACATGACGCTGTCTGTAAGGAGTTTGTACCTTCTCCCAGTGACTGTGTGGGTTTCCTCTGGGTGCTCCGGTTCCCCTCTACAGTCCAAAGATGTAGCAATTGATAAGTTAATTAGTCATTGTAAGTTATCCCGTGATCAGGAGACAATCGAAGGTTGTTGGGCAGCACGGCTCAAAGGGCTAGAAAGGGCTAGAAAGAAATAAATAAATACTAATCTATTCATTTTGATTCAGTACATTGGCAGTGATTTTAGAATATATTATTTGCTTCCCTAATTCCTCACAATATTTGTTTTATTACTTTCTTTGATGTGCTTAAGAAATTACCTGCCATTTAGATGTTGATATCCTTTGATGTGCCACTTGACAAGACTCAGATCACTCTCAGGACTCTAATCATCACTTATTTCTGTATTTAATACCTGTTTATTGGGTCTGGGGACTCATGAGATTTGCTGTGCATTTCACTGGTGTATTGGGGAATGCTCCATATCACTGATATTGGTCAATACTGGGAAAAATCAAAATAGTAAAAACATTTTGAAAAGCTGAAACAAAATAAAACAAAATTGAATAAAAAATTAAAAAGATTTAATAGATGCTTTACATCAAAATGGGAAAAATATGTAGAAAAAAAATTATTTGAGAGTCATTAAGACTGATGTGATAAACGTGTGCTAAAAGCATTTACACAGGTATCTGGAAAGATTAATATGAAAAACAGACCAATAGGTGAGCTTTATCTATTTTTGGTTAGGTTGACATGACTTTTCATGTTCTGGAAGTCTTGCACAATTTTTAAAGTTTGGGTGTAAAGAGTCTTGTGATAATGAGAATTATTTATCCCATCAAATTCTTTCCAGAGATTGTGGCATCTGCACATTTCAGTCAAACACCAAATGATAAAAAAAAGCCAGCTTATCCCCAGTACTAGAGGTATCTTAAAGAATTGCAAGTAATTTTTTGATGAATCTGGAAGGAGTGTTTGGGACCCCAGATCTCTCCTTAGGCTCTTAAATTATTGGAGCTAATGGCATGCTGTCTTTTGAATAAGTACTTTTGGACTTTGAGCTGAATTGAACAGTGTCATATCAAAATGGCGGCCATATTATTTCTGACAACAGCTGTTGTAATGATTCTGCTTTATGCCTCCTCTGAACCAGCACTTACCTTCTTCATAAAGACAAGAGATTCTGCAGATGTTGGAAATTCAGAGTGCTGGAGGAGCTCGGCAGGTCAGGTAGCATCTATGGAAAGGAATAAACAGTCAACATTTCAGATCGAACCCTTATATCAGGACTGGAATGAAAGAGTGAAGAAGCCAGAATAAGAAGGTGGTGAGAGGGGAGGGAATACAAGCTAGAAGGTGATAGGTAAAGCCAGATGGTTGGGAGAGGTGGGGGGTGCGAATGAAGTGAGCAACTGGGAGGTGATAAATGCAAAAGGGACAGGGTTGAAGAAGAAGAAGGAATCTTATATGAGAGGAGAGTTTACCATGGGAGAAAGGGAAGGAAGGTGACAATAGGGGAGGTAATAAGCAGGTGAAGGGAAAAGAAGGGTAAGGCAGCCAGAGTGGGGAATGGAAGAAGAGGAAAGGAAGGAGGGGTGGAGCGGGTTAGGTTAGAAACTTACCGGAAGTTAGAGAAATTGATGTTTATGTCATGAGTTTGGAAGCTGTCCAAACAGAATATGAGGTTTTGCTCCTCCATCCTGAGGGTGGCCTCATTGTGGCAGTAAAGGAGGCCGTGGACTGACTTGTCAGACTGGGAATTGGAATTAAAATGGTTTGCCAATAGGAAAGTTTGCATGTTGAGGATGGGGCGAAGGTCCACAAATCTAGCCATCACTTTTGCTTTTAAGTTCTTCTGTCCTCCATATTATCAAAACCTTTTCCTGATATTCATGAAAATAAAAAAGAAAGCTGCAGATGCTGTAAATCTAAAGTAATGAAAATAAAAATTGATAATACTCAGCAAGTCAGGCCACATCTCTAGGAAGAGAATTGGAGCTAACTTTTCTCTTCCCATAGATGTGGTCTGATCAGCAGGGTATTTCCAGAATTTTCTGTTTTTATTTCTTTATTATTTTCTCCTTCCAGACTTCATTCCCTTGACTTAAAGTCTCATCCCTTTTCCCAGATTAATTTCAAGTTGTTGACCTGAAACATTAATTTTGTTTCTCTCCACAGAGATGCTAACTGATGTGCAGTGTATTTCTAGTAATCTCTGTAAAACATTTAAATATTCAGTATTGCCACTACCTTCATATTACATCAGTTTAATGCCTATATCAATCCTTTCTAATTACAGTGGCATACAGCAGGGGCCCCCAACCCTTTTTATGCCATGGACCCCTACCATTAACTGCGGGGTCCGTGATCCCAGGTTGGGAAACCTTGTCTTACAATGAAATACGAGCTCCTCCAGTATTGAAAGAAAAGCCACTATTTAAACTGATTTCTTGGTTTCATTTACTGTCTTTTTTTGTCATTCTAGGTATTTTAATATTAGATGAGCCTACGTCTGGACTTGATAGTTTTACAGCACACAACTTGGTGATGACTCTCTCAAGACTTGCCAGAGGAAATCGACTGATCCTAATGTCAATCCATCAGCCACGATCGGACATATTTCACTTATTCGATCTGGTAGTTCTCCTTTCTTCAGGATTAACAGCCTATTGTGGGACAGCTAGGGATATGATTCCCTACTTTACCTCCATTGGATATCCCTGTCCAAGGTTTTGCAATCCTTGTGATTTTTACGGTAAGTAAGTAAATATACTGGTAGTAGTTCCCTATGGTAATTACAACATGTTAGACCAGGGGTTCCCAACCTTTTTAATGCCATGGACCAATACCATTAATCAAGGGGTCCCTGGACACCAGGTTGGGAAATCTTCATTAGACTGAAATCAAAAGTATGAAAGTTATACTTTTTCAGTTATATCACTGGCTCCATGAGAGTGATAGAGAATAAGAAGCTTTATGACGTCATGCATTTGTGAACTATTCACAGTAATTCTCATTATAGTAGCTTTTATCCATCCTTGTTATTACCTCAAGCATTGACAACCTTTCAGAGGCCGTAAGATGAAAAGAGCGGGAAAGTGCTGAAAATGTTCATTAGCCCAGTCAGCATCTGAAAGCGAATATTGGTTAATGTTTCTTCTACAGCCATGAGCAGAACTTCTGAAGTATATCTCTTTTTGTTCTGGCACAGTTCAGTTTAAATTTTAATATCTATTCAAATGTTTCCGGGTGGTGTGGTGGCCCACCAGTTGGAGCTGCACCCTCACAGCATCTGGTTATTTGCTTATTGAGACACAGTGCTGAATAGGTGTTACCGGCTGCCCAGCAATCCCCCAATTTAATCTGAGCCTAATCACAGGACAATTTACAGTGACCAATTAACCTACCAATCAGTACATCTTTTACTGTGGGAGGGAACTGGAGCATCTGGAGGAAAGCCATGTAGACACAAGGAGAACGTACAAACTCCTTACTGACAGGAATTGAACCCAGGTCGCTGGTACTGTAATGCATTGTGCTAATCACCACTGTGGTGCTGACCCCAAGTAATGTCCTCGTGGAGTTTGTACGTTCTCCCTGTGACCACATGGATTTCTGAAAATTGCTCCAGTTTCGTGCCACGTATCAAAGATGTACTAGTAGGTTGAATGGCTTCTTGTGTAGGCAACTGACAAAAGAATTAAAGGTGTGAATGGGCACATCAGGCAGAATAAGTTGAAGGGGCAAAGAGAAATGAGAATGGAACTGATGGGATTGTTCTGTGAAAAGCTGGCATGGATTTGGTGGGCTTGTACATGAATGCCTTGAATGTCTTGTATATCACAATAAGTCGGTAAATAAATCCTAACAACCCTATCTATATTAAATTTGAGATAATGGGAGTGACTTTAATTATAAAGTTGTGCACTGGGTGTTCATTAGTTTAAGTGTATTTGCTCTTCTAATACCATACTTAAATACCAGTAGAACCCTGTGAACCAGCTTGCTCCCCAGGATCATCACAGCATTATTGAGCTTTGAGAGCCTCCCAGTGGCATTGCTTGACCACAATACAGAGGATGGTTTCCATAGAATCACTACAAGTTATTATGAGAAGCTGCCATCCAGGTACTGAAGGTTGAAGTATTCCTGTTCGGTATGAATCCATAATTTAAATGTTTGAAAACTCCATCTTATCTCAAAACTCTGCTTCAACAAATGAGGTCTGCTGGATCAATATTCAGAGAAAATCCAAGTCTAGGAGTCAGTGGATTTGCCTCTTGTTTGTTGTCCCAAATACCCCAGCAAGGTGCCTTTTTGGCCACGTTCTGTGACCTTCTCTCACATTGTAGAACGTAGAACGGTACAGCACAGTTCAGATGTGATGTTGTGCCAACTGAAATAAACCTACTCCACAGTCACTCTAACTCTTCCCTCCTACACAGCCCATAACCCTCCATTTTTCTTTCACCTATGTACATATGTAAGAGTTTCTTAAAAATTCCTAATGCATGAGCCTCTACCATCACGGCCCAACAATATGTTACAAACACCGACCATTCTTTGTGTGAAAAAAACAGCCTACCTTTGACATCTCCCCTAAACATAGCTCTACGCACCCTAAAACCATGATCTCTAGTATTAGCCATTACCATCCTTGGAAAAATGTTCTGGATGTCCACTTTGTCTATGCTTCTCATAATTTTATACACCTCTGTGAAGTTGACCTTCATTATCCTTAGCTCCAAAGAGGAAAGCCCTAGTTCACTCAAACTTCCTTCAAAAGACATGTTCTCAAATCTAGGCAGCATCCTGATAACAAACAAGAGAAATTTTGCAGATGCTGGAAATCCTAGCAATACACACAAAATGTCTGGTCTGCTGAGTTCCTCCAGTATTTTGTGAGCATCCTGATATAAATTTCCTTTGCACTGTCTCTAAAACTTCCACATCCTTCCAAAACAAGGCAAATAAAACTGAACACAATGCTCCATGTGTGGCCTATGATGGCCAATACACCACATACTTTATTAACCACCCAATTAACTTTGAGGGGTCTATGAACTTGAACTCCAAGTTCCTCAACACTGCTAAGAGTCCTGCCATTAACCTTGTATCCGGCTTTCAGTTCCATCTTCCAAAGTGTGTCACTTCAAACTGTTACAGGTTTAACTCCATCTGCCACTTCTCAGCCCAGTCTGCATCATCTATTTCCCGTTGTAACCTATGACAACCTTCTGCACTATCCACAACACTGCCAACCGTCATGTCATAAGCATTATGCTTCACCTGCTGCCAAATCTGGAGTTGGCTGTTCTTGATTCCAGCTTATGTCTGCACATTTACAATGAACCTCCACGTTGAACTGTCTGTGGTCAAAGGTCTCTTGCAATAAGCTGATCTATAAATCAGCATTTATAAAACACATTCCCCCGCCATTTGTCAGCAAATTCTCTCCTTGTGACATTGTAAAATAATTAATCCGAACATTCACATATAAGTTTGACTTAGTGGCGTTCAATTGTCATTAGTGAAGCCATGAATCACCAACAGACAGCCGTCAGTTTTCAAAAGTATTCATTATTCAGTCTCAGTTCTCATTTCCTTGTTATGTGGAGACATAATAGTTAAACCAACAGCTATACTGTAGTTTTCACATCCCTTTCAGTATTACCCACAGTACATTATATCTAATTAAGTAATCTTTGAAATGTACCCAAATTTGCAGTGGAAGAATTCTGTCATGATATCTTGCAAATAATTTTTTTCTTTGCAAAAACAAAAGCAGAAACCAGAATTACTTTCTTTCTGTTCCCGTCGAGGAAGGTGATCAGACTACCCTGGGAGAGGGGCACAAGGAAGCTAGCAACGCACATAAAAGTTGCTGGTGAATGCAGCAGGCCAGGCAGCATCTCTAGGAAGAGGTGCAGTCGACGTTTCAGGCCGAGACCCTTCGTCAGGGCAGTGTGATGCTTGAATTTCCAGCATCTGCAGAATTCCTGTTGTTTACAAGGAAGCTAGTTCTGGTTTCTGCTTTTGTTTTCCCAATGAAAACATTTCCCCAATACAGTATTGCCACAACCAGGGTTATCAGTGACAGGTGATATATTGAATAGCTTTTACTCATCGTTGATTTCCCACCAATAATTGATTTCTCCACCACATACCTATAGAGATTAGTCAAAGTTATAGATGTCATACAACTCCTAAGGAAGTGGAGGCACTGTCGTGCTTTCTTCATAATTGCACCTACGTGCTGGACCCAAGACAGGCCCTCTGAAATGAAAAATCCTTGAATGGAAAATCCTACAAAAAGTAGTGGACATAGGCTAGTCCATCACAGATAAATCTGCCCCCGCCATTCAGCAAATCTACATGGAGTGCTATCACAGGAAAGCTGCATCCATCATCGGGGACTCCCACCACCCAGGTCATGCTTTCTTCTTGCTACTGCCATCAGGAAGAAAGTAGAGGAGCTTCAGGACTCACACCACCAGGTTCAGGAAAAGTTATTACTCCTCAACCATCAGGCCCTTAAACCAGAGCGATTAGCCTCATATACCCCATCACTGAATTGTTCCCACAACCCATGGACTCAGTTTCAAGGACTCTTCATCTCATGTTCTTGATAGTTATTGCTTATCTTGATATTTATTGTTTCTTTATCTTTTATTATTATTACTTTTTTCTTTCTTTTTGTATTTGCAATTTGTTGTCTTTTGCACAGTGGTTGGACGTCCTGTCAGTGCAGTCTTTCATTGATTATATTACTGTTATTGGATTTACAGACTACGCTAGAAGAAATTGAATCTCAGGGTTGGATATGGTGACATGTACATATTTTGATTACAAATTTACTTTGAACCTGAACCTTGAACTTTGATTTCATTATACCTTTCAGTTAATAAATAAATCAGAAGTATGTGACTTTCAATTTTCATTCTAAATGTTCATAGTGTGCATATTACAAAAAAACCATCCGAGGTGCTGTGCGGTCTTCAGACTGTGTAAAAATGTCCTGCTCGGAGCAATGGTTGGTCAGCGCAGCAGTTAAACAAAAATTAGAAGGAACTGTTATGTTTTGTAATTCAGGAAACTCGTCGAAAGAAAAACACAAGAACCAACTTAGTTTATTTGTATAACAAGTATAAATAACAAGGTAAAGAGTCCTTAAAATGAGACGAGAAATAGAATGAGTTGTAGTTATCCCTTTTTGTTCAAAAACCTGATGGTTGAGGGGTAGTAACTGTTCTTGAACCTGGTGGTGCGAGTCCTGAGGCACTTGTACCTTCTACCTGATGGCAGCACCGAGAAAAGAGCATGGCCTGGGTGGGAAGGATCTTTGATGATAGATGCTGCTTTTCTATGCCAATGTTTCAAAGGTTGGAGGGCTTTGCCCATGAAGTACTGGGCCGAATCCACTACCTTTTGCAGGATTTTCCACTCAAAGGCATTGGTGTTCGTCAAGGTTTTTGATGAGATGCTGAATCTCCGCAAGCTCCTGAGGAAGTAGAGGCTGATCTATCCCAAGCCAACAGACAAAGCTTTGAGCCAACACTTTCATTTTGACCATCCCCAGATAGCTGGTGTATAGCTCCTCCAACAGTTTAACTCTCAGCTTGGATGGTGCAACAACTCTCAGTCGCCACATAAGGCAACCCCCATCAAAGGCAAGTTTATCCTGGCGCTGGTGAAAATGGAGGAACTGGAATTTCTGCTGCATATTCCAGCCATTTTGGGTTGCCATGTAGACCTGAGTGTGGGGTCTTATCTACTTTCCCTTTGGATCATCTTGGCCATAATTGGGAGACCTTCAATTTGCATTAGGGAGAATACATCAAGAGGAGTGTCCCCTTTTGTACATTTTTCAGGTATTTCTTTTTCCAAGGGTAAATGGGACAATCTGTATGCATTTCCATGATTAGTTGTTCTCTTGAATTTGATCTTGTAATTGTATCCTCCAAGAAATAGAGCCCATCTCTGCATTCATGCTGCTACTGTTAGTGGAACACCATTCTGGGGATTGAAAATGGACACCAGTGGTTGATGATCAGTAATGAGGGTAATCTCTCTCCCATACTGATTAAAATGTTTTACACCTCAAACTAGACTCAAGGCCTCTGTTTTGATCTGTGCATAATCTTTCTCTGCAGTGGTAAGGGAATGTAGTGCAAAGATTATGGGGCATTTACTTCCATCACTCATAGCATGTAAAATTACTATATCTATAACAGAAGGTGTGGCGTGACAAGTAGCCTTTACAGGACAACGTGGATCATAATGTGTGAGTACAGTGTCTGACGTCACAATTTCCTTCATCTTTTGAAAAGCCACCTTATTTACATCTTCCCTGTAGGTAGGTGACCAAAACTGCAAATACACCAAATTAGGTCTCACCAATGATTTATACAACTCCAACATAACATCCCTTCTCCTGTACTCAGTACTTCAATTTATGAAGGCCAATGTACCAAAAGCTTTCTTTACGACCCTATCTTCCTGTGACACTACTTTCAATGTATTATGGACCTGTATTCCCAGATCCCTTTGTTCTACCACATTCCTTAGTGCCCTGCCATTCACTGTGTAAGATCTACCCTGGATGGTCCTCCCAAAGTGCAACACCTCACACTTGTCTGCATTAAATTCGATCTGCAGCTTTTCACCCCATTTTTCCACCTGGTACAGATCACGCTACAAGCCATGATAGACTTTCCTTGCTGTCCACTACACCCCCAATCTTGGTGCCATCTGCAAATATGCTGATCAAGTTAATTGCATTATTATCCAGATCATTGATATAGATGACAAACAACAATGGACCCAGCACCAATCCCTGCAGCACTCCACTTGTCACAGGCCTCCAGTCAGAAAGGCATCCATCTACTACCACTCTCAGGCTTTTCCCACAAAGCCAATGTGCAATCCAATTTACTACCTCATCTTGAATGTTGAGCGACTGAACCTTCTTGACCAACCTCCCATGTGGGATCTTGTCAAACACCTTGCTAAAGTCCATGTAGACAACATCCACCGCCTTGCCTTCATCCACATTCCTGGTAACCTCCTTGAAAAACTCTTTAAGATTGGTTAGATTTGACTTACCATGCACAAGCCATGCTGACTATCCTTAATCAGTCCATGTCTATCCAAATACTTATATATCTGGTCCCTTAGAAGACCTTCCAGTAACTTTCCTACTACTGATGTCAGACTCACTGGCCTATAATTTCCTGGTTTATTTTTAGAGCTTTTTTGAAACAGCAGAACAACATTAGCTATCCTCCAATCCTCTGGTACCTTACCTGTCAGTAATGATCATTTTAATATTTCTACTAGGGCCTGGCAATTTCTGCATGTGCTCCCACAGGACCAATTTTGTCCCTTGCAATCCTTTTGCTCTTAACGTATCTGTAGAATCTTTTAGGATTCTCCTTCAACTTGTCTGCTAGAGCAACCTTGTGCTTTCTTTTAGCTTTCCTGATGTCTTTCTTATTATCTACTTATTTTATTTAGTAATACAAGGCAGAGTAGGCACTAACGGCCCTTTGAGCCATACCAACCTTGCAACCTCCGACAAACGCAATTAACCCTCACCTAAACACAGGGCAATTTACAATGGACAATTAACCTATCCGGTACATCTATGGATTGTTTGAGGAAATCAGAGCACCCTGGGAAAACCCATTCATTCCACTCCATATAAAACAACGCTGGAATTGAACTCTGTACTCTGGAACTTCCTGAGCTGTATTAGCAAATTTTTCAAACAGGTTGCTTCATCAGAATGTATTTGTGACCATTTGAAGCTGAACACAAATATAACTACAGACCACTTGCATCATGCAGGAATTTGGAGAAACAACAAATTATCTTTTATTGGATATAATGAATTTAATTGCATAGCAGTGCTGACGCGTCTGAGGCTTCTCACTGAAATGTTCAACAATAATCAGCCAGAACTGTTGAATTCCAATTGTTCTGACACCATTTCTCCATGACTGCAAAGTCCTGGTGAAACCTTTCACCATGCTCATCACTGACAGTACCAAGATTTGCAGGGAAGAAGTCTAAACGAGAATGCGGAAAATGAATCTTTAGTGATACGTTGCATTTCATGGTTTTGTACGCTTGAAGCATGTTGTCAATCAGCTGCATGAAGTTTGGTGCTCTGTAGTAGCCAAGGAAATTTTCAACAACATCGTTGAATGCTCCTATGTGATTTTCTTCAGTCCCACTAGAAGTTCTTCAATTTGCCTGTCATTGATTATCTGTTTGATCTGTCAGTGCAGAAACACAGATTATCAACCTAACCAAAGAATTGGGTCAAATCTTCTTAGCAGCTACGAAAAAGAAATTTTTGTGCCTGGTGACCACAGAGTCCATCCTTGCAGCCTTGAACCATGTAACTCTGCTTTTTGCCTGTAACAAACCCCAGTCTCTGATCAAGTCAATTAACTCAGATTGAGTTATCAGATGAGGCTCACTCGACAATAAGGGTTCAAAATCTGTATCAGTGTCAGTGTTGTTTTCAATTCCTGGCTTGTGCATCATGGCATATTTGTCTGCCTCCTCTAGACTCCATGTCAATGGTGGCTTCAATCCTGGAAGACTGTTGTCATGTGTCAAAGGTCTCATGGCTGAAGGGAGATTGGGATATTCAATGGATTTCTTGTTTTTAGCAGAGAAATCAGACGCACTGGTCAGACAGAAGTAGCAGTCTGTTACCTGATCCTTCTGTTCTTGCCATATCATCGGGACAGCAAATGGCTTTGACATTCGAGTACTTCTGAGCCAAGCTCTAAGATTGAAAGCACATGTTGTGCAACAAATCTGAGGAGCCCAGGTTTTGGCTTGGAGCCAGTTTTACACCTAAAATAGAGTTCATAGGCTTTCGTAATAAGAGGAGAAATGCTCCATCTTTCAGATTTAAGAATATATTCACTACAAATATAACAGAAAGTATCGTGGCTGTTGCATCATTGGAAAAACATTTTGCTATCACAAGTACTCCTGAAAAGACAATTACTTTATTATAATGAGTATGCACAATATGCTATGCATGTAGAGCATGCAGTTCAATGTGATCACAAACCGATATACATGTAAAGGCAATGTATAGAATGGTGTGTGCATGATACTTTTATAGTCTTTCTAAAACCTGCCCTGCCATGCAGCATCCGCCCTGTCTAAGCATGCCCAGGCATGCCGAGACAAGGTAGAAAACTTTTCATTGTGGTCAACATTTTAGTCGACTTGAATTATTAACTAGACCATAAGATCATAAGACATAGGAGCAGAATTAGGCCATTTGGTTCACCAAGTCTGCTCCGCCATTTAATCATGGCTGATCCTTTTTTCCCCTCCTCAACCCCATTTCCCAGCCTTCTCCCCATAACCTTTTATGCTGTGTCCAATCAAGAACCTATCAATCTCTGCCTTAAATACTCCCAAAGACCTGGCCTCCACAGCTGCCTGTGGTAACAAATCCCACAAATTCACCACCCTCTGGCAAAAGAAATTTCTCCACATCTCTGTTTTAAATTGACGCCCCTCTATCCTGAGGTTGTACCCTATTGTCCAAGACTCCCCCACTATGGGAACCATCCTTTCCACATCTACTCTGTCTAGGGCTTTTTACATTCGAAAGGTTTCAATGAGATCTCCCCCCACCAATCCTTTTAAATTCCAGCAAGTACAGACCCAGAGCCATCAAATGTTCCTCTTATGATAATCCTTTCACTCCTGGAATCATCCTTGTGAATCTCCTCTGGACCTTCTCCAATGCCAGCACATCTTTTCTCAGATGAGGAACACAGAACTTTTCACAATACTCAAGGTGAGGCCTTACCAGTGCCTTATAAAGCCTCAGCATTACATCCCTGCTCTTGTTTTCTGGACCTCTTGAAATGAATGCTAACATTGCATTTGTCTTCCTCACCACCAACTCAACCTGCAAGTTTATTTTAGCATGTTCTGCATAAGGACTCCCAAGTCCCTTTGCATCTCAGATTTTTGGATTTTCTCTCCATTTAGAAAACAGTCTGCCCATTTATTTCTATTACCAAAGTGCATGACCATGCATTTTCCAACATTGTATTTCATTTGCTACTTTCTTGCCCATTCTCCAAATCTGTCTAAGTCCTTCTTCAGCATACGTGTTTCCTCAACACTACCTGCCCCTCCACCAATCTTCATATCATTGGCAAACTTGGCAACAAAGCCATCTATTCCATCATCTAAATTATTTATATACAGCATAAAAAGAAATGGTTCCAACACTGACCCTTGCAGAACACCACTAGCCACTGACAGCCAATCAGAAAAGGATCCTTTTATTCCCACTCGCTGCCTTCTTCCAATCTGCCATTGCTCTAACCATGTTAGTAACTTTCCTGAAATACCATGGGTTCTTAACTTGGTTAGCAGCCTCATGTGTGGCACTTTGTAAAAGGCCTTCTGAAAATCCAAATATACAACATCCCCTTTATCTATCCTACCTGTAATTTCCTCAAAGAATTCCAACAGTTTTATCAGGCAAAATTTTCCATGAAGAAAACCATGCTGATTTTGTCCTATCGTGTCCTGTGTCACCAAGTACTCCATGACCTCATCCTTAGCAATTGACTCCAACATCTTCCCAATTGAAATAACAATTAAGATGATGCGTGATAGTGGGAATTTCATGGTGGTTTTCATAATCGGCAGCCAAAATCCATAGGGTAAACCCAAAAGTATACATTTCCTCTTCTTTCATTTTCTCTTCTTCACGCACTACTTATTTAATTTAACATTATATATATATATTTATATAGTGTGTGTGTGTGTAACATTATATATATATATTTATATAGTGTGCGTGTGTAACATTATATATATATATATATTTAAATAGTGTGCGTGTGTAACATATATATATATTTATATAGTGTGTGTGTAACATTATATATATATTTATATAGTGTGCGTGTAACATTATATATATATTTATATAGTGTGTGTGTGTGTGTGTGTGTGTGTGTGTGTGTGTGTATGTGTGGAATTTACTGTTTTATTATTATGTATTGCAATGTACTGTTGCCACATAACAACAAATTTCATGACATGTCAGTGATTCTGATTCTGAGTGGGGAGCTCAGATTTTAACTTACAGAAGCTTCAGCAAGGAGATGCAGAGGCTGTAGGCAGATATTTTGGTTTAATTTTTCTTTCTTTCTTATTGCATAGAGCAGTGGAGATGCCAGGCAGGTTAGTGGAATGGTCCTCTTGTAGAATGTGGCAAGGCAAGGAGATCTCCAATATCCCTGACAACTACACTCACAAAAAGTATATCCAGCTGCAGTTGCCAACTCACACAATGGCCACTCCGCTTAAACCTAACATCTTTTTATTTTAACTTAACTCCTTCCCAAATGACTAATTATGTACAATCCAACGTCTCCTTGGGAACTGTGGCATACATGAAGAGGAATGGAGTAAAGGAAGGTGGAATTAATGAAAGGAAAGGTGAGATAGCAAAAAAAGTCACTATTTAATTTTGGAGAAGTTGAACAACTCAGAGAAATGTCTTGATATTTGCACTTATATTCATGCAGATGCCAAAGTTACTGCCTGTACCATTTCTTGATAACAGTAATCTCTGACTGGTTCACCATCACCTTTACCTCAAAATCTGGGCCAATGTCATTCAAATGTAATTTTGTTGTGCAACTCTTAATTATGACCTCTACTGTTGATTTGTTTAGAATGGTCAGTAACGGCTCTTAAAAAAACATTATATTGTCTCTTGCAGTTGATCTAATCAGCATTGATAGGCGTTCCAAGGAACAGGAGCAAATCACACAGGAAAAAGCCAACAGATTTGCTTCCATATTTTGGGAAAAAGTCAATGACACAGATGATTACACTTGGAAATCTGATAACTGTCACACCACTCCAGATAAGAGCAACACAAAAAGGTAAGAAGAGAAGAGAGGTGAAGATGACTGCAGTAGTGATAAGAGATTCCATAGTTAGGGGAAGAGGGGTGAGATTCTATGGACGTGATAGAGACATCCAAATTGTATGTTGCCTTCCAGATGCCAGGTTCGGGGATGTCTCAGATCGAGTCCACAGCATTCTAAAAGGGAGGATGAGCAGCTGGAAGTCTTGGTACATATTGGCACCAATGACAAAGGTAGGAAAGTCGAGGAGGTCCTGAAGAGACATGTTAGGGAGCTAGGTAGAAAGCCAAAAAGCAGGACTGCCAGAGTAGTAATCTCTGGATTGCTGCCTGTGCCACGCACCCTTGAGGGTTAGACTAGCAGCATTTGGCAGATAAATGCGTGGCTGAGGAACTGGAAGAGGGGGCGGGGGTTCAGACTAGTAGAACATTGGGATCTCTTCTGGGGAAGGTATGACCTGTACAAAAGGCTTGGTTACACCTGAACTCGAGGGGTCGCAATATCCTTGTGGGCAGGTTTACTAGATCTATTCGGAAGGGTTTAAGCTAATTTAGTTTTAGTTTAGGGGGAGGGGAACCAGAGTGATAGTGCTAAAGATGAGTTAGTTGGCTTACAGACAAAGGCAATGTATAGTGTGACTTCTAGCAAGGACAGGCTGATAATAGGGCAACATTGCAGTCAATAATGTTGTAACATAAAAAGGGGGACAAAATTGAAAATGGTGATGAATACAGGACTGAAGGTGTTATATTTTAAAGCACACATTATATGGAATAAGATAGATGAACCTGTAGCAGTTACAGATTGGCATGTATGACATTATGGGCATCACTGAATTGTGGCTGAAAGGGAATTACAGCTGGGAGTTTAACATCCAAGGATGCACATTGTATCAAAAGGATATGCAGGTAATCAGAGGAGGTGGGGTGGCTCTGTTGGTAAAAAAATGAAATCAAATCTTTAGAAAGAGGTGATACAGAATCAGAAGGTGTCGAATCATTGTGGATAGAGCTAAGAAACTGAAGGGTAAAAAGACCCTGATGGGAGTTAAATATAGGCCTCCGAACAGCAGCAAAGATGTGGGCTACAAATTACAATGGGAGATAGAAAATGTATATTAAAAGGGCAATGTTACAATAGTCATGGGGTGTTTCAATATGCAGATAGATTGGAAAAATCAGGTTGTTGCTGGATTCCAAGAGGGGAAATTTGTAGAATGCCTAATGGCTTTTTAAAGAGGCTTGTGGTTAAGCCCACTAGGGGATCAGCTACTCTGGATTGGGTGTTGTGCAATGAACTGGAATTGATTAGAGAGCTTAAGGTAAAGGGACCCTTAGGGAGGCAGTGATCATAATATGATAGAATTCACTCTGTAGTTTGAGAGGGAGAAGCTAAATTAGATGCATCAGAATTACAGTGGATTAAAAGGAATTACAGAGGCATGAGAGAGGAGTTGGACAAAGGTGATTGAAAGGGGACACTAGCAGGGATGACAGCAGAGCAGCAACAGCTAGAGTTTCTGTGAGCAGTTTGAAAGGTGCAGGATAGATACATCCTAAAGAAGAAGGGGTATTCTAAAGGCAGGATGATGCAACTGTGGCTGACAAAGGAAGTCAAAGCCAACATAAAAGCCAAAGAGAGGGCAAAAATAGAACAAAGATTAGTGGGAAGTTAGAGGATTGGGAAGCCTTTAAAAACCAGCAGAAGGCAACTAAAAAAGTATTTAAGAAAGGTTTCACCCCAAAACGTCAACTGTACTTTTTTCTATAGATGCTGCCTAGCCTGCTGAGTTGCTGCAGCGTTTTGTGTGTGTTGCTTTGGATATCCAGCATTTTTCTCTTGTTTGTGAAAGATGGAATACAAAGATAAGCTAGCCTATAATATTAAAGAGGATACCAAAACTTCCTTCAAAAATATAAAGAGTAAAGGAGAGGCAAGAGTAGATAATAGACCGAGGGAAAATGATGCTGGAGAGGTGGCTGAGGAGATTGTAGAGGCATTAGTAATGATCTTTCAAGAATCAAAAGATTGTGACATGGTTCCAGAGGACTGGAAATTGCAAATGTCACTCCAATCTTCAAGAAGGCAGAGAGGCAGAAGAAAGGAAATTATAAACCAGTTAGTCTGATCACAGCAGTTGGGAAGAATTTGGAGTTGATTGTTAAGTATATGCTTTTGGGGTACTTGGAGGCACGTGATAAAATAAGCTGAAGTCAGCATGGTTTCCTTAAGGGAAAATCTTGCCTGACAAATTTGTTAGAATTCTTTGAAGAATTAACAAGCAGGATGGACAAAGGAGAATCGGTGGATATTGTGTACTTGGATTTTCAAAATGCCTTTGACAGGTTGCCGCATATAAGACTGTTTAACAAGTTAAGAGCCCATGGTATTGCAGAAAGAATATTAGCATGGTTAGGGCATTGGTTGATTGGCTGAAGTCAAAGAGTGGGAATAAAAGGAGCCTTTTCTGTTTGGCTGCTAGTGACTAGTGGTTTTCCTCAGGGGTCAATGTTGGGACCAATTTTTACGTTATATGTCAATGACTTGGACAGTGGAATTGATGTTTTTGTGGCCAAGTTTGTGGACAATATGAAGATAGGTGGAGGGGCGGTTAGTGTTGAGGAAGCAAAGAAGCTACAGAAGGATTTAGACAGATTAGGAGAAAAAGCAAAGAAGTGATAGATGGAATACAGTGTCAGGAAGCATATGGTCATGCACATTGGTGGAATAAAAAATAGTGCAGACTATTTTATAAATGGAGAGAAGATTCAAAATTCTGAGGTACAAAGGGACTTGGGAGTCCTCGTGCAGGTTTCTCTAAAGGTTCATTTGCCGGTTGAGTCGGTGGTGAGGAAAGCAAATGCAATGTTCCCATTTATTTCAAGAGAAGTAGAATATGAAAGCAAGGATGTAAAGTTGAGACTTTATAAAGCACTTACTTGGAGCATTGTGAGCAGCTTTGGGCCCCTTACCTAAGGAAGTGTGTGCTGACTTTGAAGAGGGTTCAAAGGAAGTTCACAAACATGTTTCTGGGATTGAAAAGCTTATCATATGAGGAGTGTTTTATGGATTCAAGCCTGTACTCAGTGGAATTCAGAAGATTGGGGGGGGGGGGTAATTTTATTGAATTCTATCGAATATTGAAAAGCCTCAATACAGTGGATATGGAGAGGATGTTTCCTAGGTTGAGAGATGTAGAACCAGAGGGTAGAGCCTCAGAATAGAGGGACATACTCTTAGAACAGAGATGAGGTGGAGTCTGTGAAATTCTTTCTCACAGGAGGCTGTGGAGGTCAAGTCATTGGGTATATTGAATGCAAAGGTTGATAGATGCTTAATTAGTTGGGGCATGAAGGTATACGGGGAGAAGGAAGGAGATTGGGGCTACGAGGGAAATGGATCAGCCATGATGAAATGATGGAGCAGACTCAATGGGCCATATGGACTAATTCTGCTCCTCTATCTTATGGTAATCAGGCGAACCAAATCTTCAACAAAACCGAAAACCTTTATGTGCTTGTTTATTATAATAAATTTCAAATGCTAAATGTTCTAATAATCTGGAATATTAATGAAAAATAATTTCTATATAAAATCAATTGAGAAGTTTCAGGAGACAAGAAATCATTAACTGTAGCATCTTCATTAGATTGAGCTTGTGTAGTTTACCAGTTGCCTAGTGTTATGGAATCCAGGCACAAGTCCTCGGACCCCCAGTGCATGTGGCATGACATACAGGTCATTACAGACTTCAAACCTCCTAGTACTGTGCCCTCTTCCAGCTCTGCTTCCCTCCCTGATGAGCTCAATTACTTCTACGCTCGCTTTGGCCGAGAGAACAAGGAAGTCACCCTCAAAGCGGATCTCCCACCTGGTGAACTGCCTCTCCCACTTTCCACCTCCGACATTTGCGCCACCCTGAGCAGGGTGAATGTACGGGAGGCAGCTGGTCCGGATGGAATACCTGGCCGTGTGCTCAGAGTCTGTGCTGGGCAGTTGGCCGGGGTCATCATGGACATCTTTAATCTGACCCTGGCCCAGGCAGTTGTCTGCCACACAAGCTTCAAGATCGCCACCATCGTGCCAGTGCTGAAGCATTTCACTGCCACGGACCTGGATGACTTCTGTCCAGTTGCACTCACCCCCATGATTGCAAAGTGCTTTGAGAGACTGGTTCTATCACATCTGAAATCCTGTCTGCCCACTACCCTGGACCCCCATCAATTTGCCTATTGCACCAACAGGTCAACAGAGGACGCTATCTCCATGGCACTTCACTCTGCCCTGACCCACCTGGACAGCCCCAACTCTTACATCAGATTACTGTTCATTGACTTTAGTTCGGCATTCAATACTGTGATCCCCTGTAAGCTAGTCACCAAACTTTGCCAGCTTGGTATCAGCTCATCTCTCTGCAATTGGACTTTGGACTTTCTGACTAACAGACCCCAATCAGTTACGTTAGACAACCTCTCCTCCTCCACTCTCACCCTGAACACCGGCGTGCCTCAAGGCTGTGTGCTGAACCCTCTTCTGTACTCCCTTTTCACCTATGACTGTATTCCTGTACATGGTTCTAACTCCATAATCAAGTTCGCAGACGACACCACGGTGGTTGGTCTGATCAGAGGGAATGACGAGATGGCCTACAGGGCCGAGGTCCAGCACCTGGCTGCGTGGTGTGCCGACAACAACCTGGCCCTTAACACCCAGAAGACCAAGGAGATCATTGTGGACTTCAGGCATGCCAGGAGTCACACTCACATCCCCATCTACATCAACAGAGCTGTAGTGGAGTGTGTATCAAGCTTCAAATTTCTTGGTGTCCACATTTCCGAGGATCTCACCTGGTCCCTGAACTCCTCCATCCTGATCAAAAAGGTGCAGTAGCGCCTTTATTTCCTGTGGAGCATCAAGGAAGCTCACCTCTGTCCCAGGATACTGACAGACTTTTACCACTGTACTAGTGAGAGCATGCTCACCAACTGTATCTCAGTGTGGTATGGCAATTGTCCCGTATCGGACCGTAAAGCACTCCAGCGTGTGGTGAAGACTGCCCAGCGGATGATCGGCACCCAATTGCCCACAATTGAGAACATCTACCATAAACGCTGCCTGGGCAGGACGAAAAGCATTATCAGGGATGCATCTCACCCTAACCATTGACTTTTTACTCTCCTCCCATCCAGTAGGCGCTACAGGAGCCTCCGCTCCCGCACCAGCAGGCACAGGAAGAGCTTCTTCCCTGAGGCTGTGACACTGCTGAACCTCTCATCACAGCGCTAAGCAGTATTGCATCTGTATTGTACTGTAGCACTTTTTTTATTCACAGTTATTTTGTAAATAACAATATTCTTTGCATTTCTGGTCAGATGCTAAATGCATTTCATTGGCTTTGTATCTGTATTCAGCACAATGACAATAAAGTTGACTCTAATCTAATCTAATCTAAATTGAGAATACTGAGTCTGAGAAACAAACAGTTGCAAATCTGCATCAGTATCTAAAAGGCATAGTATTATGTGAAAACTATAAAGAATGGAAACATATTTGAAAGAGCACATTTGCAATGGAGCATAGGACAAGATCAAGGATGTTGAAGGAATGAGAGGCCCATGGCAGAAGCAGGTGAACAACGATAAGCTTTGTAGAGTTTGGAGGAGAGCTGAGGTAGAAGTCAGGCAGGAAAGTTAAGCAGGAGAAAACTGAAAGAAAACCTGTTGGTTTGCTTTTTTTGAGTGATATAATTGAAGCAGTAAATACATTGTGTATGTGAATGTTTAAATGTATTGATTCTTAGTGATTGTGTCAAATAGAAAGCTTTTAAAAAATTTTTAAATTAGAAGTAAATGTGAAGTTCTGAAAATTTTATTTCTTAGTTATTATTTTTGCTGCAATGTGGTTCATGAAATATTTATGGCTTTATTATGCAAATATTATCAACAGTTATTGCCTATTGGGCAAACGGAATTAATTCATGTCAAAACATTAGGGAAATTGTAATTTCATAGATAATCAGCATGTGGAGAAATTAAATTTAGCATCATAAATATGATGTTTCCAACATATTGCTTTTGTTTTTTAAAATCTCATTTTAAAATTCTTTCAGAGCTTCACTAACTTCAGACGAAGTTAATAGTGTTAAAACAGAATCTGTGGACAACCTACCTGGACACTTCAGACAATTTTGTGTCTTACTGAGGTAAGAGAGTTAGCTGTAGTTTTAAGTCAACTTTTCTTTTTGAAGTAAATGACTCTTAAAACACTTTTTAAAGTACTATTTGTTTTGAGCCAGTCGACAGGTTTCTAATGACTTCAGAGATTTGCCAACCCTAGCTGTGCATGGATTTGAGGCGCTTCTGATGTCTTTACTGATTGGCTTTTTATACTACAATGAAGGCGGTAAGAAATTACCCTTCCAGGACATGGTGGCATTGTTATACCTGATTGGAGCTTTGACACCATTTGCAGTCGTTTTGGATGTTACTGCTAAATGTAAGTTGTTTTTTATTTCCTATCGTTTAAAATGTTTTAATAAAGTATTTTATTTTTAATTATGTTTCCTCCTGAATGCAAGACATTGAAAGAATCTGTTGGATTTATCTGCACTCAATGCCTTTTGGGCAGACTGATTTCATTCATGCCAAATACAATTTCTAAACACATTAGAGAAATTGTAATTTTGCAAATAATAAGTAAATAAAAATAATCTGTGGATACTTGAATATTTAGTTAAGAGAAAGTTCTCAAGATGAAAAATTACCAAAACCCAAAACATTGCAGTTTCCAAGTTTTCATCCAAAAATTATTAAACTCTGACCTCAAGCTACTTCTACAGCATTTTAACTTGGACAGCCAGATCGCAAATATGGGGCCTAACCTGAATGAGATTACACATACTGTATAATTCTGTAGCAGCAAAAGAAGAATTGTCAACAGTAAGAAATTTTGCCATTGTGAAATAACACATTAGTTACTTCTATCAGCTCTGTAGGAAAGTGTTAGATATATAAGCGTTGCTCTTTTGATTTCCCCTGCAACTAAAAAGTGCAACAATTGTCTCTACCCTTCCTCCCTTAAAGGATGCTCGTAAAGGCAATTGCTGAGTGCCTTTGACTCAACAATGGATAGTGTAGTTGTCCATAATGTTTCTGTGCCAAGATACAGAAGTAGATTGCCAGGCCTTTCTTCCATGCAGATACAGCTGGGGTTGTACTCAGGACCATCTCCCTAAAAGTCCAGTGCTGATGCTACTACACCACCAGCCAACCCAAGGCAATACCAAAAACTATAAACCATGTGCTGGAGAAATCAGCAGGTCAAGCAACAACTATGGGAGGAAAGAAAGTATTGATAATTCGAGTAGAAATCCTGCATCACTGACAATTCCTTTCCCTTCACAGAGGCCGCTTGACCCACTGGACTTAACCAGCATTTTGTTTACTGCTCCAGTAGTCGCAGCATCTTGCGTCTTCTAAAAACTATAACTACTGGAAGACACTTGACCACATACATTACTAAGTTCTTCTGGACTGAAAACAATTTTTATCTTTCCATAGGTCATTCAGAAAGGGCAATGCTTTACCATGAATTGGAGGATGGGATGTATTCCATCACTTCCTACTTTTTTGCTAAGGTAAGTTAATCTTCACTTTTCTAACTAAATCAGAAATGCTAGAGAAGTACTGTAAATATCCTCCAAGAGGACCACAGCCTTGTCGTAACGTTTGGAGGCTTATGTGCTTCAATGACCTGGAGAGCTATGTTGGCTGGAGTCAGGGATTTATACTTTGGCTTTTGGTTGGGTCACCCATGGTAAACATGTCAAAGGGTAGAGGCCAGACTAAGGGTGGTCCCACCAGTCCTCCAGGTTCAGGGGTTCAGCTCAGGGCTAACAACCCTAACTGGTCAAATAAAAATTGTGTGCGACGGTATAGGGCCAAGGACAGACAGAAATGAAGGACCTTCATTGCTGCCCTGAATGCCTGCGGCGTCATGGACAGTAATTAACAGTAAATACTTGTGTCCATTGGGAAAACTATGGGAAAAGTGTAAAGTAGGAAAACTATCTCCACCAAATGAATGGTTTTGTATGTGGGTGAAAATCATGTACAATAAATTTGTTTCAAATGGCAAGTAAAGGGGTTTTGATTGATATACTGCAGGAATCAAAAATAATAATCTTGGTTTTCTATTTGTGTGCATACTTGATCTGTTTCCTA
The DNA here is from genome assembly GCF_030028105.1 of Mobula birostris. Classification (NCBI taxonomy): domain Eukaryota; kingdom Metazoa; phylum Chordata; class Chondrichthyes; order Myliobatiformes; family Myliobatidae; genus Mobula; species Mobula birostris. The sequence continues at coordinate 32,344,070 of NC_092377.1, forward strand.
GCTAAATATCCAATGCATATTTACCTGGTTAGTTTATTTTTCTGTATTTTCACACAGGGGAGTTGAGGATTATAGTTCTCAGCCTATCAGGCTGTCCCATGAATGCTTTGGTTGTTTCTGTAATTGTTTTACAACTGCTACAAACCAAAACAGTTGGGGTGATTTTCATTTCACTTAATTTGTAAATGAAACTGCAGGTGCTGAAAATCTGAAATAAAATCAGCAAATGTTGGAAACACATAGAAGTCAGGCCATATCAATGTAAACCAAACAGGGGTGAACACCCTTTGTCAGAACTCTTTCCTGTCAGAGAAATATTAACACAGTTTATCTTTCCACAGATGTAGTCTGACCTGCTGAATGTTTCTGGCATTTTCTATTTTAATTATTTAATTTGTAATTAGTTTGTTTATAACCACTTGTCATTATCTCTCATTCTGCAGCTTTTGGGAGAACTGCCAGAACACTGTGCATTTGTAATAATCTATGGCGTACCTTTCTACTGGATAGCAGCTCTCAGACCTGAGGCCCGCCTGTTCCTCTTGAGTTTTCTGTTGGTGTGGCTGGTGGTTTATTGCAGCAGAGTCATGGCTTTGTGGGTCTCGGCACTACTCCCAACACTCCAGTTATCTTCTTTAATAGGAAACACCTTTTTTACAATCTTCTACTTGACAGGAGGTTTTGTCATTAGTCTAAAAAACATGTGGACAGGTAAGCATGTTTCAATCCAATCAGGGAATCCTGTATGTCTAATTTCTGATGTGTTTTTAACAGAACTACCTAACTACCAAGAAGGATATGATATCCTGCAAAACTAATCTCACAATTGCTCATTAAGTTCATTTTTGACCTTCAATAATCCCATCTTCTAAAGAATGCCTTAAAAAGGTCACCTTCAAAAGGTGATGCCTCAAAAAGGTTGCATCCATTACTGAGGACCCCCATCACCCAGAACACAGCCTCTTCTCATTGTTTCCATCAAGGGCGAGGTACAGGAGCCTGAGAACACACACTCAACAGCTTCCTCCTCTCCACCACCAGATTTCCAAATGGACAATGAACCCCTGTGCACTACCTCACTATTTTTGTTTCTTATTTATTGTTGTAATTTATAGTTTTTATAATTATGTATTGCAATGTACTGTTGCCACAAACCAGCATATTTCACAACTTATGCCAGTGATATTAAACCTGATTACAATCCTACCACACACATCAATCATACTTTGCTTATTAAGTTTCTTTTAAAATGTGGCTTGTTTTAATATACACTCAGTCGCCACTTTATTATGTAACTCGTGTAGATAATAAGGTGGCCACAATGTATGCTCATTTTCTTCTGCTGCTGTAGTCCATTCACTTTAAGGCTTGATGTGGTGTGATTTCAGAGATGCTCTCCTGCACACTACTGTTGTAACGCATGGTCATTTGAGTTTCTATCAATTTCTTGTCAGCTTGAATCAGTCTAGCCATTCTCCTCTGACCTCTCTCATTAACAAGACATTTTTGCCCACAGAACTGATGCTCACTAGATGTCTTTTTTTGTTTTTCACACCAATTTCTGTATACTTTAAGAGACTGTTGTGTGTGAAAATTCCAGCAGATCAGCAGTTTCTGAGATATCAAACCACCCTTTCTGACCCCAACAATCATTCCACAGTCAATGTCACTTGTATCAGATTTTTTCCCCATTCTGATGTTTGGTCTGAACAACTGCTGCTTGACCATGTCTGTATGCTTTTAAGCATTGAATTGCTGCCATAGGATTGGCTGATTAGATATTTGCATTAATGACCAGTAGCCACTGACTGTATATCACTCTGAAATGTAGCTCCAATAGGCTGATGATCTTCTGCCTAAAGATCATGGGCTAGATGTTTCTTTGTGATTCAAAATGGCTGGTTTGGTGCATGAGTGTGGGGGCGAGTATTCAACAGCCCACAGCTTGAGCGAAGAGACTAGCTACCATGCACTTCTGTTGACCAACAGTGCATCATGTTGTTGGAATGGGGCAACAGGGACAGAGTTGTTGTGGTCAGGCACTCCAGCTGAAGCTGTCAGTGAATTTACTTCAAGGTGAACAACATTCAGTTTGATTGAAGGTGTTGTGGCTCGAGCATCATGAAATTGGCGGTATGGGCCTGTTGCATGCTGCTAGGGCAGCCCTTCATTCTCTGCTCTTTGACATGGGCACACTTTCCAAACAATCCCTTAGCACATGTACCGTCCAGTTTTGTAAAATAGACTGCATATTCATGGAATTGTACAATTGTCTTTTAAATGGAATTGTGGCATTTTTACTGTAATAACATTGTAGTAAACATTAGAAAATCTGCTGGTTTCTTCTAACAGTTCCAGCATGTTAACTTTTTTTCTCTCTCTCTTGTCCAACTGTCTGCATTCCACATCAAAAGTATTGTGTTGCTTGGACAACCCTGGTGTCTATTCTTTCATGGACATCTTATTTTGTTTTCCTCACTGTTTGTTTTCCCAGTGGACTTGATCTAAAACACCAACACCGTTTCTCTTTCCATGGATGCTACCTGACTTGCTGAATGTTCACATTTCCTACGTCAACAGGTTCTGATCTTTAGAATTTACGGACCACTGTGTCCTGCGTGACTTTGACGTGTTTCACTTCTTTCACTTAGTTCCCCTTTTGAACACACACTTCAATTCAGCAATTTCCATTCCTGAGTCTGTCACCCATGCTTCTGGACAGCAACTTTGTCAATGATTCTACGTGCAAATCAAAACCTCGGGGTTTGTTTGATTCTTCATTTATCCTGTTTGTACCCCCCTTATGCCTTTATCAGTACTGCTTTAGTCAGTTATTCTGTCTTGCACCCTAGCACAAACATTATCTCTCTTACTCTCCCCTGTCTGCAGTCCTGCTTCCCTGCTTTCCCTGATTCTGTGCTTGCTGAATACGTCTTGCATATCGAACTTCCCCAGTTTTGATGAAAAGTCATTTCCTGAAATGTTAACTTTGCTTCTGTCAAGAGCAATGCTGCCTGTCCTAGCTTCCGGGCTCTATCGGATTTCCTGACTTGGTAATAATTACCTTCTGTAGCTTCAGTACCTCATTCCTGCTAAATTGCCTGTGGTTGTTTAGGTTGGATTCATCTCAGGGATTGGATACAATGGGATATAAGTGAGAGTTTGGGAAAAAGAGAAGGGGACTGACATTTAGAGTGTTTTCAAAATACATGAAAGAGCTGCAGTTTCAAACTCGTAATAGTTAATGATATTCAGATAAGGCTTGTCAGGAAAATGTTCATTCAGAGACTTCCATGAGTCGTCCCTCACTTCCTGAAAGATTACAATTCTCTAAGAGCTCTGTGTTCCTCCAACCCTGATTTCTGCTATCAGCCCAACCCTCTTAATCTACCATTTGTGTAAGTAGCTTCGGCATCCTAAACTCCAGGCTACAGAATCTCCTCTCTAAATCTTCTCACCTGTCCTTCTCTATTCTGTCCTCTAAAGCTTTCTGTGAAGGCGATTTCTTCAGCCAAACCTATAGTTGAACTTTTTAATCTCTCCCTTTTTTTTTGATTTGGTGCCAGTATTGAAGGTTTCCTGCACTTAAAATATGACTAGAATATGAAAGCAGGGATGTAATGTTGATGCTTTATAAGGCACTACTGAGGCCTCACTTGGAGTATTGTGAGCAGTTTATCTAAGAAAGAATGTGCTGATATTGGAGAGGGTTCAAAGAGGTTCACAAAAATGATTCTGGGATTAAAATGCTCATCACAGGAGGATCATTTGATGGCTCTGAACCTGTACTCACTGGAATTCAGAAGAATGAGGGGGGAATCTCATTGAAACCTATAGAATGTTGAAAGGCCTCGAGAGAGTGGACGTGGAGAAGATGGTGGAGGAGTCTAAGACCAGGGGACACAGCCTCAGAACAGAGGGATGTCCATTTAGAACAGAGATGAGGAGGAACTTATTTAGCAAGAGAGTGGTGAATCAGTGGATCTCATTGCCACAGGCAGGTGTGGAGGCCTAGTCATTGGGTATATTTAAGGCAGAGGTTGATAGGTTCTTGATTGAAATCAGGGAATGAAGGAATATGGGGAGAAGGCAGGAGATTGGGACTGGGGGATTTGGATCAGCCATGAAGAAATGGCAGAGCAGACTCGATACGCCAAATGGCCTAATTCTGTTCCTATATCTTATGGTTTAAAAACCTTTCATAATTGACCTTACTTCAACAAGTTCCTGTTGGTGTCGGTATTTTTTGATTATTGCATTGCTTGTCAATTGCTGTGAGTCCACAGACATTTGACAGTAATTCTGTAACAATCTTTGATTCTTATAGTGTTAGAAATTTAGTTCCAATCTTTTCATAGTCCCTTTTTTCTGCAATTCCTGTTGCAAAATAATTTGCAAGATGAATGTTAATGTAATTATTGACAATAGTTAATTGTGTACTGTCATATTAGATATATTACACAGATACTAGATGTTTCTTTTTAACAAATAACTGTCATGATGAATGATTGGGAATATAGGAACAGAATCTAATATTTCATATATTATAGATTATTATTATTTAAGTAAAAGGCACATCAAGATTTAAACCAAATTATTTATTAAACATTTTCTATTATTTAAAAGCTTTAATTAAAAGTAATCAAGGAGCTACAGACTGGTGAGAATTACGTCAATGTGTGAAAGTTACTGGAAGGGATTCTGAGAGATAGGATTTATTTGCATTTGTAAAGGCAAGGTCAAGTTGGCAATCGTCTCACAAATTTCATGGAGCTTTTTGAAGAGGTGACCAAGAGTACAGACAGTGGAGCAGACAATACTGTATTATGTATTTGGACTTTAGCAAGGCCTTGACAACGTGCTACATGGTAAGGCTGACCAGAAGTTAGAACACATGGAATCTATAGTAAGTTACTCAATTGACTAAGACCATAAAACCATAAGATATAGGAGAAGAATTAGGCCATTTAGCCCATTAAATCTGCTCCATCCTTTCATCATGGCTGATCCATCTTCCCTCTCAGCCCCTGACTAATCAAAAATCTATCAACCTCTGTCTTAAATGTACATTAAATGTACTTAGCCTCTACAGCTACCTGTAGCAGAGAATACCACAGATTCACCACTCTCTGGCAAAAGAAATTCCTCCTCATCTCCATTCTAAAAGGATGCCCTCCTATCACAAGGCAGTGTCCTCTGGTCTTTGACTTCCCCACCAGAGCAAACATCCTCTCCATATCCACTGTTTCGGGGCCTTTTAACATTCGATAGAGTTCAATAACGTCACCCCTCATTCTTCTGAATTCCACTAAATACAGGCCCGGAGCCTTCAGACACTCTTCATATGACAATCCTTTCAACATTAACCCTTTCATTCCTGGAACCATTTTCGTGAACCTCTTGAACCCTCTCCAATTTCAGCACATTCTTTCTTAGACAGGGGGCCCAAAACTGCTCACAATACTCCAAGAGAAACTTCACCAGTGCTTTATAAAGCCTCAACATTACATCCTTTTATATTCCAGTCCTCTTAAATGCTAACATCACATTTGCCTTCCTCACCAGCAACTCAATCTGCAAATTACCCTTTAGGGAATCCTGCACAAATACCCCCAAGTCCCTTTGCACCTCAGATTTTTTTCATTTTCTCTCCATTTAGAAAATAGTCTATGCTTTCATTTCTTCTTCAAAAGTGCATGACCATAGACTTCCCGACACTGTATTGGAAAGGCTGGGACTTTTTTACCTAGAACAAAAGCGGCTGAGGGGTGACCTTTTAAAGGTTTATAAAATTAAGAGATGTTTGATAGCCTTTTTCCCAGGGTTAGGGGAGTCTAAGATTGAGGAAGGGAGGGAATAATTTAGAGGCGATCTGAAGAGCATTTTGCTCATACATGATGGCGGGCATATGGAACAAGCTGTCAGAGAAGGTAGTCCTGATGCAGGGTCTTGGTCCAAAATGTTGACTATCCCTTTGCCTCTGAGGGTGCTTCCTGACCTGCTGACTACTTCCAGCAGTTTATTTGTTTTTTTTTGCTCCATATTCCAGCATTTGTAATCACTTGAGTGGTGGTAGAGGCAGACAGAATTACAATGCTTAAAAGTCCTTTGGACAGGTACATGAATAAATGTGAGTCATGGATCAAATGCAGACAAATGAGATTTGTTTAGGCATCTTGGTCAGCATGGTCAAGTTGGACTGAAGAGCTTGTTTCCATGGTGTATAACTGTGTATCTGTGGATCCTGCATTCTGTTCTGGAAGCTGAATGGGTAGTTGCACGCTTTCTATTTTTATTTCATGTTTCCATTGTTGAGGTCTTCTTGCATAAATATCTTATATACAAATATCTCCAATGCTTCATTTAGATAAACAGTTACTGTATACAATTTTTGTAAATGGTGAGAAACCTAAGGAGAAACTGTTTTTACACTGTTGCTTAGAAAGATGGGAACGTGAGCAGTTCAGATTTGATGCAGCAGCACATCATCAGCCCTAATCTCAGAAGTGATTGAACACTTGTCTCCAATGATTACATTACACTGCACCAAACATCATTTCTCATTTTTCACAATTTCACCAAACTGCAAGATGACATTTGTGAAGATAAAATTCATTTTATACTGTCGATTTCTTTCCACAAAGAGAAGCAGATTACTTCAATCATGACTTTAGCTATATAATATAAAATGTTATTTCCCAGGAATCCACAGCATTTATCAGTGGATAAGCTTGTCAATCTTTCATTCAGTCTGCCATCAGATATCAGCTGCATAAAGAGCATGCTCCTATTGAAATTCCACATGATACTGCTGGGAAATGCAATATAATGAGAGATAACTCAAGGAAACAGAAAACAGAACAGAATGATTTTTTATAAACCGTAATGGATACATGGAGATAGCTTTAAGTCTTGAACTGATAGCTGGTGGTCACACTCAAATGATGCAAATCAAATTTATATTCAGAAGTTCCACAGAAGAGAGGTTAATGCCAGAGGATTGGTGAATAGATAGTATTGTTTCTACACTCTGAGAGAGAGAGAGAGTGGCAGACAGCTAAAACAGAAAATGCTGTAAGTTCTCAGCAGATGAAGCAGAATAGGATGGAGACCAAAAATGATCAAAAAATATATTACTTTTGATCCTGACAGAATTGGAAGAGAAATAAAAGAAAATGTAGGAACTGTGGAGTGCAGAACTTAACAGTCACTGGAAATTGAAGAGCAACTTCAAATTAAAGAGAATCCAGGAATATCAGCAATTGTGGAGGCAAAAAGGACTGAGTATAAGTAGAAAACCTCACCTCAGATCTGATCAAGAATGACACAAACAAGAAAGGTTGGCCATTAGGAATAGTTGATTTCTGTACTGAATCCCATCATGCCTAGACAGAAGGTGAGGTGCAATTCCTCAACCTTAAATGGGGTGTCTGTCAATAGAACAAAGTAAGAGGCTGCCTTTCTGACAATAGAACTAAACTTAGCTAAATTTAAGTGAAGGGGTGCGGTTCAGAAATCTAGACCAAAAGAGATTTAACAGTATAAGCATACAGAAGATATGACAAAAATACTCTCATAGATTCCAACATTAGTGATATGGATTTAAGAATAAGTAACTCAACGTTCTAATTGGCTGATGATCCCGAAACTGAAGAAGAGCTTAACATAAAGGAATGCAAGAAAATGATAGAAAACCTGTATTCACTCAAATGGACAATGAACAGTTAACAAAGAAGCAGAAATGTCACCTGCCTTAGGAAATAAGAAAATGAATGAAGTAGAAGAACAAGTGGATCAGACGAACAATTTTAAAGTACTAAATCTATGTTAAGTGCAAAACCACAGATGCTAGAACTCTGAAATTAATACAGGAAATGTTAAAAGTACTCAGCAGGACAGGGAGCATCTCCAAAGAGAAAAAAATAGTTAATGTTTTAATTCAGTAATCAGAGTTAAATGAAAACTTGTTAGTTGTACTTGATCTGTCTGAAGGAGATGCAAGAATGGAGCAAGGGAGAGAGAAGTGTTGCTTGAACTATGAAATATAGTTACTAGAAACCTGAAATAAAATAAGAGGCTGGAAATACTCAGCAGGTCAGGTAGTATCTGTGAAGACAGATAAAATGGAGTGAACATTACAAGTTAATGATAGAATGGGTGGTATATTGACAAACACTGACTAGTTCATGCTGAGTGGTCCAATTTTGTATTGCATATTCTCTATAAGGACAATTTTATCTGTATATTGTGGGATGATAACATAGGCAAACATGATGTCAATATTTTATTGAGTTGCTTTCTAATTTCCAGTTCTATTTTACCTGGATGGTGTCCCACTTCTTTTTTTCTACCTGGTAGCGAACAATTGACTTGATGAGTAAGACGATTTTCATTAAATTAATGAGGCAGTCTGATTGGTGTAAACTGCAAAGGTAGAAAGACATTGATGGCAGTTATATAGAAACTGCAAGGGTAAACGTACTTTGATAGCAGTTATATACAGGCCTCCCAACAGTGGCTGGGAGGTAGACCACAAGTTACAACAGGAAACAGAAAAGGCGAGTCAAAAGGGCAATGTTATTGTAGTTATGGGAGATTTTAACATGTAGGTTGATTGGAAAATCAGGTTGATAATGGATGTCAAGAGAGTGAGTTTGTTGAATACCTAAGAGATAGAGCAGTTTGTCATTGAGCCTACTAGGGGATCAGCTATACTGGATTGGGTGTTATGTAATGAACTGGAGGCAATTAGGAACCAGTGATCACAATATGATTGTGTTCAAATTGAAATTTGATAGGGAGAGAGTAAAGTCTGATGTAGCAGTATTTCAGTGGAGTAAGGGAAATTACAGTGGCATGAGAGAGGAGTTGGCCAAAGTAAATTGGAAGGAGCTGCTGGCAGGGATGTCAGCAGAGCAGCAATGGTGTGCGTTTGTGGGGAAAATGAGGAAGGTGCAGGACATGTGTATTCCAAAAATGAAGAAATATTCAAATGGTAAAATAGTACAACTATGGCTGACAAGGGAAGTCAAAGCTATTGTAAAAACAAAAGAAAGGGCGTACAACAAAGCAAAAATTAGTGGGAAAATAGATTGGGAAGTTTTTAAAAACCTACAGAGAGCAACTAGAAAATAATTGAAGGGAAAAGATGAAATATGAAAGCAAGCTAGCAAATAATATCAAAGTGGATAGTAAAAGTTTTTCAAGTATATTAATAATAAAAGAGAAATGAGAGTGGATATAGGACCATTAAAAAATGAGGCAGGAGAAATAATAACAGGGAACAAGGAGATGGCTGCTGAACTAAATGAGTATTTTGCGTCAGTCTTCACTGTGGAAGACACTAGCAATATGCCTGATGTTGCAGTATGTGTAGGGAGAGAAGAGGTTGCAGTTACTGTTACAGGAGAGAAGGTGCTCAAAAAACTGAAAGACCTAAAGGTACATGAGTCATCCGGACCAGGTGAACTAGGGTTCTGAAAGAGGTAGCGTTAGAGATTGTGGTGGCATTGGAAATAATCTTTCAAAAACAATTGGACTCTGGCATGGTGCCAGAGGACTGGAAAATTACAAATGTTACTCCACTCTTTAAGAAAGGAGGAAGGCATCAGAAAGGAAATTATAGACTAGTTAGCCTAACCTCAGTGGTTGGGAAGATGTTAGAGTCAATTGTTAAGGATGAGGTGATAGAGTACTTGGTGACACAGGACAAGATAGGACAAAATCAGCATTGTTTCCTTCAGGGAAAATCCTGCTGATGAATCTATTGGAATTCTTTGAGGAGATTACACATAGGATAGATAAAGGAGATGCAGTGGGTGTTATATATTTGGACTTTCAGAAGGCTTTTGACATGGTGCAACACGTGAGGCTGCTTACTAAGTTAAGAGCCCATGGTATTACAGGAAAGTTACTAACATGGTTAGAGCATTGGCTGATTGGTGGGAGGCAGTGAGTGGGAATAAAAGGATCTTTTTCTGGTTGGCTGCCAGTGACTAGTAGTGTACCACAGGGGTCAGTGTTGGGACCACTTCTTTTATGCTGTATTTAGATGATGGAATAGATGGCTTTGTTGCCAAGTTTGCAGATGATACGAAGATTGGTGGAGGGGCAGGTAGTGTTGAGGAAACAGGTAGGATGCAGAAGGACTTAGACAAATTAGGAGAATGGGCAAGGAAGTGGCAAATGAAATACAATGTTGGAAAATGCATGGTCATGCACTTTGGTAGTAGAAATAAATGCGCAGACTGTTTTCTAAACGAGGAGAAAATCCAGGAATCTGAGATGCAGAGGGACTTGGGAGTCCTTGTGCAGAACACCCTGAAGGTTCACTTGCAGGTTGAGTCGGTGGTGAGGAAGGCAAATGCCGTGTTAGCATTCATTTCAAGGAGTCTAGAATACACGAGCAAGGATGCGATGCTGAGGCTTTGTAAGGCATTGGTGAGGCCTCACCTTGAGTATTGTGAACAGTTTTGGGCACCTCAGCTAAGAAAAGATGTGCTGGCATTGGAGAGGGTCCAGAGGAGGTTCACAAGGATGATTCCAGGAATGAAAGGGTTATCATACAAGGGACATTTGATGGCTCTGGGTCTGTACTTGCTGGAATTCAGAAGGATGAGGGGTTATCTCATTGAAACCTTTTGAATGTTGTAAGGCCTAGACAGAGTAGATGTGGTAAGGATGTTTACCATGGTGGGAGAGTCTAGGACAAGAAGGCACAGCCTCAGGATAGAAGGGCGTCCTTTCAAAACAGAGATGCGGAGGAATTTCTTTAGCCAAAGGGTGGTAAATTTGTGGAATTTGTTGCCACATGCAGCTGTGGAGGCCAGGTCGTTGGGTCTATTTAAGGCAGACATTGATAGGTTCTTGATTGGACATGGCATCAAAGGTTACGGGGAGAAGGCTGGGAACTGGGGTTGAGGAGGAGATAGAAAAAAAGATCAGCCATGATTGAATGGCGGAACAGACTCAATGGGCCAGATGGCCTAATTCTGCTCCTATGTCTTATGGTCTTATGGTTTAGTATACACTCCAGTAAAACCTTTGGCATGGTTCCACCTGAGAAACTAGTCCACAAAGGTTTTGGACCATAGAGGAAGAGGAAGTTAGATTCTATGGACTACACCTCAAGGTTCTGAAAGAGGTAACTGAGGATATTGTGGAGGTATTGGTGGTGATCTTTTAAGAATCAACAGAATTGGGAATGGTTCCAGAGGATTAGAAAATCCTCTTTAAGAAAGGAGGGGGGCAAAAGACAGAAAATTATAGGTCAGCTAGCCTGACTTCAGTGACTGGTAAGATTTTATAGTCCATTATTAAACATTGGGTGGCTGGGTGAAGACATGCCTCTACCAAAGGAGGTGTAAGGCGCTCCTTCCGTCCAGTATCGTGCAGGTCACCCTTGGGCAAGGTGTAGCACCTGTTTAGCCCCTGATCAGGGATATGTGAAGCCGGGTGGGAGCAGGTGGTGGATGGTCGTATGAGCAGCTGGTGCATATCACAAGTCTCTGCTAACGCAACCACTGGCAGCAGGCGGACAGTCTCTGAAGAATATTGATAATGGCTGGGGTCACCAATCTTGTAAAGACACTGTCCGGAAGAAGGCAATGGCAAACCACTTCTGTAGAAAAAGTTTCCAAGAACAATCATGGTCAAAGACCATGAACAGCCACGTCTTATGACATAGGACATGATGATGATGATGATTTTAAAGATAAGGTTTTGGGGTACTGTGGGCACATGATGAAATGGGCCAAAGTCAGCATGGTTTTCTGAAGGGTAAATCTTGCCTGACTAATCTGTAAAAAGTTTTTGAGGGTGGCAGGGTAGTATAGCGGTTAGCATAATGCTATTACAGCACCAATGACACAGGTCCAACTTCTTTTTAAGGAGTTTCTACATCCTTCATATGACCATGTAGGTTTCCTCTGGGTGCTCCAGTTTCCTCCACGTTCCAAAGACGTACAAGTCACATGAGTGCTATTAGATGGTAAAGGCTCTTTGAGCCAGAATGCTGTATCGCTAAATAAATAGATAAATAGGTAGATAAATAACTAACAAACAGGAGAGACAAAGGAGAGTCAGTGAATGTTGCTCACTAGGTTCTCAGAAGGCGCCTCATATTAAGCTGCTGAATGTGATAGGAGCCCATAATATTAAATGAAAGGTATGAGCATGGATATAAGATTGACTAGCAGAAGTCAAAGAGTGGGAATAAAGGGAGCATTTTCTGGTTGGCTGTCAGTGATGAATGGTGCTCCACAGGGGTTGGTGTTGAGTCTGTTACATTTTACATGGTATGTCAATGATCTGGACAACTGAATTGATGGCCCTGTAGCCAAGACAATACAATGAAAGGAGGAGGAGCAGGCAGCGTTGAAGAAGCAGAGAATCTACTGAAGGACTTGGACAGACTAGGAGATTAGGCAAGATGGATTACAGTGTAGGGAAGTGTGTGATTGTACACTTTGATAGAAGGAATAAAGGTGCAGAATTTCTTCAAAACAGAGAGCAAATACAGAAATCAGAGTTGCAAAGGGACTTAGGGTTCCTCTTGCAGGATTCTCTAAGGGTTAACTTGCAGGTTGAGTCAGTGGTAAGGAAGGTAAATGCAATTAGTCAGATGGATGAAGGGCGACCTTATTGAATCCTGACAAATTTTAACAGCTGAGATAGAATGAATGTGGAAAGGATGTTTCCAGTACTGGGAGAGTCTAGGACCAGAGAGCACAGCCTCAAAATAAAGGGGACATCTATTTTTTTAAAAAACGGATAAGGAGGAATTTCTTTCACCAGAGCATGGCGAACCTGTGGAATTCATTTCCAAAGATGGCTATGGAGGCTATGTCACTGGGTATATTTAAAACAGAGATTGATAGGTTGATCTGTCCTGACGAAGGGCCTTGGCCAGAAACGTCAACTGTACTCTTTCCCATAGATGCTGCCTGGCCTACTGAGTTCCTCCAGTGTTTTGTGCCTGTGTGTGCTGCTTGGATTTCCGGCATCTGCAGATTTTCTCTTGTTCGTTGATAGGTTCTTGATTAGTAAAAGTGTCAAAGATTACACTGACAGCAAAATCTTTTCGGAAGTGTTGTTTCCTCAGAAATCTATTTTGGTTATGATAGACCACTTGAAGCTGAACACAAATGTAATTTCAGGCCACTTGTATCATGAAGGACTTTGGAGAAACAAGAAATTAACTTTTATTGAATATAATGTGTTTAATTGCATAACAGTGCTGACACTTTGCAATAGTTCAACTAAAGTAAAATATTTTGTTGATGATTTTCATTTATTCTCAGTGTCTGAAAGTTCTTGTTTAAGTGTCCAACAATAATCAGCCAGCATTGATGGATTCCAGTTGCCCTAGTATCTTTTCTCCATGACCATAATGTGCTGGTGAAACCTTTCACCATGCTCGTCACTGGCAGCACCAAGATTTGCAGGGAAGTCTAAATGGGAATGTGGAAAATGAGTCTTTAGTGACATGTTACACTTCATGATTTTGTATGCTTGAAGCATTTTGTCAATCAGCTGCACATAGTTTGGTGCACTGTAGTTGCCAAAAAAATTTCAACAACATCCTCAAATGCCTTCAATGTGATTTTCTCCGGTCCCACTAGAAAGTCTTCAAATTGCCCATCATTGATGACCTGATTGATTTGTGGACCAACAAAAATGCCATCCTTAATCTTGGCATCAGTTATTTTGGGAAACATTTGTCTAAAATATTGAAATCCTTCATGGGAATTTTTGTGCCTGGTGACAGTTGATTCCACCCTTGCGGTCTTGAACTGAGTAATTCTTCTTAATTCAGGTTATTGAGAAGGCAAATGGAATGTTGGCCTTCATTGCTAGAGGGATTGAATTCAAGAACAGGGAGGTCATGCTGCAACTATACAGGGTACTGGTGAGGCCGTACCTGGAGTACTGTGTGCAGTTCTGGTCTCCATACTTGAGGAGGGATATACTGGCTTTGGAGGCACTGCAGAGGAGGTTCACCAGATTGATTCCAGGGATGAAGGGGTTAACCTATGAGGAGAGATTGAGTCGCCTGGGACTATACTCTCTGGAATTCAGAAGAATGAGAGGGGATCTTACAGAAACATACAAAATTTTGAAAGGGATAGATAAAAGTAGGAAAGTTGTTTCCATTGGTAGGTAAGACTAGAACCAGGGGACATTGCCTCAAGATTCAGGGGAGAAGATTTAGGATGAAGATGAGGAGAAACTGTTTTTCCCAGAGAGTGGCGAATCTGTGGAATTCTCTGCCCAGGGAAGCAGTTGAGACTTCTTTACTAAATATATTTAAGATAGAGATAGATAGATTTTTACGTAGTAAGGGAATTAAGGGTTGTGGGGAAAAGGCAGGTAGATGGAGCTGAGTTTACGGACAGATCAGCCATGATCTTATTGAATGACGGGGCAGGCTCGATGGGCCGGATGGCCTACTCCTGCTCCTATTTCTTATGTTCTTATGTTCTTTTGCCTTTGACAAACCCAAGTCTTTGACCAGGTCATTTAATAAGTTATCAGATGAGGCTCACTCAACATAAAGGGTTCAAAATCTGTATCAGTATCAGTGTCGTTTTCTATTCCTAGCTTGTGCATCATGGCATCTTTGCCTGCCTCCTCTGGACTCCATGTCAATGGTGGCTTCACTCCAGGAAGACTGTTGTCAGGTGGCAAAGGTCTCATGGCTGAAGGGAGATTGAGGTATTCAATGGATTTCTTGTTTTTAGCAGAGAAATCAGATTTGCTGGTCAGACAGATGTAGCAGTCTGTCACATAATCCTTCTGCTCTCACCATATCATTGGGACAGTGAACTGCATTGACTCCTGAGCCAAGCTCTAAGATTGACAGCGCATGTTGCGCAACAAAGTGAAGAGCCCATTCTTTGTCTTGGTCATCAATTTTACACCCAAAGTCGAGCTTGTGGGCTTTCTTAATAAGAGGAGTCATGCTCTGTCTTTGATATGAAGCGTATATTCGCCACAAATATAACAAATAGAATTGTGGCTGTTGCAACATTGGTGAGACATTTTGCTATCACAGATACACCTGAAAATACAATCACTTTATTATTATGAGTACACACAATATGCTGCACCCGTACAGCACACGCATCAACGTGATCGCAAACCGATATGCATGTTAACACAGTGCATAGGGTGATGAGTGTGTGTGTGTGTGTGTGTGTGTGTGTGTGTGTTGCTTTTATAGCCTTTCTAAAGCCAGTCCTGCCATGCTGCATCCACCATGCCTAGACAAGATAGAATACTTTTCTGCTTACATTGTGGGCAACATTGTAATTGACTTGAAATATGAATTGAAATTACAAATATAGGTGATTTTTTTAAAAAATGGTGCGTGATAGGGAAATTTCATGGTGATTTTCATGATCAGCAGCCCAAAAGTATTCAGAAAGCAAAATCTTTGTTGTCCAGTGATATCAAATGGGATGAATGGTTCCAAAATTGGTTTGACAATAGGCAGAATGTTGTTATGCAGGGATTAGTTTTGTGATTGAAAGTTTGTGACCAGTGGTGTACTACAGAAATCTGCACAGGACTCTTACTGTCTATTATATGTGTTAATGGTTTGAGATATGAATTTAGCAATAAGTAATAAGTTCACAGATGATATGAAAACTGGCGTGTAGTTGATGATGAAGAGGACAGTCTCAGCAACAGTATGATCTTGATCACTTGCTAAGACACAGAGAATAATGGAGGATGGAGTGTAATCCTGCTATGTACAAGGTAATGATCTTTGGGAGAATTAGTAAGGGTAGAACAGAGACTGTGCATGGTAGCACCCTAGGGAGTACTAAGGAATGGAAATGTCAAAGCATAGAGGGTTAAGACTCAAGTAAATGGGATCAGTATAGATGGTTCTTAGTGGTCTGCATGAAGTTCAAGGACTTATTTTTAAGTTGTTTTACTCTTTGATTCTACGATTGTTTTTGAGACACAGATTGACCATTTGCTCTTGGATACTTAATATTAAATCAAAATTAAGATAAGATAAGTTAAAACTTTATTTATCCTGAAGGAAATTATTGTTGCAAGGTTGCTCAGTCAGAAATACATACTTTAAAATAGAAAATGTAAGCATTGAGGTATGAAATAAAAACAAAATGTGTATTAAAAAGAAATAGTGCAAAATACAGATGCGCAATGAAACCATAAACTTATGTACTTAAGGAAGAGGAGTTGTAGTCTTATAGCCACAGGGAGAAAGGATCTCCCGTGGCACTCAGTGGTGCACCTCAGTGGAATCAGTCTGTTACTAAAGGTGCTCCTCTGTTTGTCCAGTGTGTCATGGAGGGGGTGAGAGGGATTGTCCATAATACTCAGTAGCTTCTGCAGCATCCTCCTCTCAGACACAACTACCAGGGAGTCCAGGTCCATCCCCAGAACAGAACCAACCTTCCTGATGAGCTTATCAATCTTCTTGGCATCAGCTGCTCTCACCTCGCTGCCCCAGCGGACTACAGTGTAGAATAGAATGCTGGCCACCACTGAGTCGTAGAACATCAGCAGCATAGTACTACAGACATTGAATAACTGGAGCCTTCTCAATAGTATAGTCAGCTCTGTCCCTTCTTGTACAGAGCCCCTGTA
Organism: Mobula birostris; assembly: GCF_030028105.1. Taxonomy (NCBI): domain Eukaryota; kingdom Metazoa; phylum Chordata; class Chondrichthyes; order Myliobatiformes; family Myliobatidae; genus Mobula; species Mobula birostris. Next base: position 32,360,696 of record NC_092377.1, read on the forward strand.
TCTTCAGTCCAAAATTGAATCCAAACTTCCACAAACTCAAGGATAATTCACAGACAAGGTTATATGCTTATTTTGTCTTATTCTTTCACTCGAAGAGATGTGAAAAGCAGTATTGAATTAAATCCTGTTAAAATTACCCTTCGCTTTGCAAATGGTCATGTGTTGGGAGCATTGGAAGCAGAGGCTGGATGTTTGTGCTGTGGAAATCAAGGAAAAGACTATTTGTAAACTAATATTATTTCTTTGCACTTCATTGCAGTTGCTTCTTGGTTCTCCAAGATATCCTTCCTTCGATGGGGCTTTGAAGGTCTTATCCAGGTTCAGTTCACTGGACATTATTATTCCTTTGTGATAGGAAATATTACCATTCCAATCAAAGGCACAGATGTAAGTGAGACTTACACTGAAGTTAACTTTAAGATAAGCAAAACTCTTCCAGTTAACATGTGGAATGTAATCATATGAATTCTTTACCATTGTATTTGATTCCGAAGACAATAATCTATTGAATTAATGGAGCTCGTGAAAGGACAGTTTGGTGCAACAAACATTGCATGAAGATAGAAAGTACTTTCACACTGAGTAGATCTGGTGACACGTTTAACACAGATTGAGATTGTGGGTGGTCATCTTCTGAAGTCATTTTGACACAAATACTGAAGAACTACATAAACATTTTTTAAACATACCACCTGCAAAAGATGCTGGCCAGTGGCGTAGTAGCATTAGCACTGGACTTTGAGGCAAATGGTCTCAGGTTCGAATCCAGCCAGCTGCTTGCACACTTTCTATTCATGTTGGGTTAAGCGTTGAGCTAGCAACTTGACCTTATAAGACACAGACAAATGCTAAGGAAATGGCAAAAATGCCGCCTGATGTGCCGCAAGGCATGAAAAGGAACAACAACAACTGGCAAATAGGCAATACAGCTGGGTGCTAGAATGTTTGTGAACCCAGAGGAAGTTTCACTTATTTCTGCAGATCTGCATGTAAGTCCTAAAATTAGATAAAGAGAATCCAATTAAATAACTAACACAAAAAAACATTATACTTGTTCATTTACTTATTGAGAAAGATGATCCAATACTACAAGTATTTGTTGGGAAAAGTACGTGAACCTTTGCTTTCGGTAACTGTTGTGACCCTTTGTACAGCAATAACTTCAACCAAATGTTTCCGGTAGCTGTTGATCAGTCCTGCACCTCGACTCGGAGGAATTTTAGGCCATTAATCCTTACAAAGATGATTGAACTCTGGGATGTTGGTGGACTTCCTTGCATGAACTGCTTGCTTCAGGTTCTTCCACAAAATTTTTATAGATTTAAGGTCAGGACTTTGACTTGGCCATTCCAAAACACATTCTGTTGTTGATTTACTCTTGTCTTTCGGAAAATTGTCTTGTTGCATTATCCAACTTCTATTAAACTTCAGGTGATGGACTGCTACCCTGACATTCCCTAAATTGATACAATTTTGAATTCATTGTTCCCTCAACAATTGCAAGCTATCCAAGCCCTAAGACGGCAAAGCAGCCCCAAACCATAATGCTCTTTCCACCATACTTCACAGTTGGGATGAGGTTTTGGTGTTGGTGCACTGCCTATTTTCCTTCAAACATAGCAATATGCATTCCTGCCAAAATGTTCAACATTTGTCTCATCTGTCCACAGAACATTGCCCCAGAAGTGTTGTAGAACACCCAGATGGTCTTTTGCAAAGTTGAGACATGCAACGATGTTTTTTTTGGAGAGCAGTGGTTTCCTCTGTGGTGTCCTTCAATGAACACCATTCTTGTTCAGTGTCTTTCTCATAGTGGACACATCAACAGATATTTTAGCAAGTCCTAGAGGTTACTGCATGTCTTTTGCTGTTATCCTTGGGTACTTTTTCACCTCCTTCAGCATTGCATCTTGTGCTCTTGGTGTGATCTTTGCAGGATGCCCACTCTGAGGGACAGTATCAACAGTACTGAGTTTCCTCCATTTGTAGACAATTTCTCAAACTGTGGACTGAGGAACACTCAGGTCTTTAGAAATGCTTTTGTAGCCTTTTCCAGCTTCATGCATCTCTACAATTCTTCTGAAGTCCTATGAAAGTTGTTTTGATCGAGGCATGGTGCACATAAAGAGATCTTTCTTGAGAAGAGAAGGCTCAGTCAGGAACCTGACTTGGTGTGTCTTTTTTATAGGGCCTCTACAACCCACACCTCCAATCTAATCTCATTGATTGGAACACCTAACTCCAAATAGCTTTTGTAGAAGGCATTACCCAACATACTTTTCTCAACAAGTACATGTAATATTGTATCATTTTTCCTCAACAAATAAATGAACAAATATAATGGTTTTCATTTTATGTATTTAATTGAGTTCTCTTTATCGAGTTTTAGGACTTACATGAAGATCTGATCACATTTTAGATCATACTTATGCAGAAATAAGAGAAATTTCTACAGGGTTCACAAACCTTCTAGCACCACTGTAGTTGCAAATAGAAAGAGAGATTGTGCTTTAGAAGTAACTGTCACAAAGTGAATGCACTATGATTACAAACAGAGCACAAGGAAGAGGATTTTTGACAATACCCATACACATAGGAGGCCAAAATAATCATGTATTTTGCATTTAGATACATTCAATAAAAAAGTAGATAATGTTGAATTTAAACATATTTTGGTTTCACAGCAATTGTAAATTTGATTGAAATCATCCAGCTTAGTAGGCAATTTAGTTAGAAAAGCACACAAGGAACTAATGAAGAAGTTAGAATGTAAATACGCTCTATAAATCTTAACTGCGTTATGGGGAATGAATTTAAGTTCACTGCAGAAAGACATGTAACCAATAAATGAGAAGGAGCTGATGTTGTGATATACAGTGTAACCAAAGCAAGCTGAGAAGCTGACTGATCGATAAATAATAGCTTGTTCCTCTGTGTTTGATTTTATTTTCTAGATAATTGAATCTATGGACATGAATTCAGAACCACTGTACGTGTGCTACATCATCCTAATAGCCATATGTATTGGATTCCTGATACTCTACTATGTTTCATTAAGGTTTATCAAGCAGAAATCAAACCAGGATTGGTAAAATGCAATTAGCACAATTCTGTCAAACGCTCTACACTGCAAGGATGGTGATTTCCTACCTCCAGACAGAATCAGTGGAGAGCTGAGGATGGTGTAAATTGGACATCCGTTGGTGCTGCATTGCTTGTTTATATTGCCTGAAATCACGCCAGAACTATTTGATCATCACCTGGACTGTTGCAGTGATTATGTTAAATTGCCCTGCCCTGCACTGGATCTCAATGACACTTTCTGTGTGTTTACTGTATATGGATACAAATTCTGGAACTCACCCTGTTATATAATCATCCAACATCTAATTGGAGGTCTGAGGATCAGATGCGTGAATGGCCGATTTAGATGCTTGCCTGCAGCAACAGAAAGTTGTCCCACGCTGTCTCGTCTCTCAACTTTCTTTGCCTCCCACCATTCACTGCCCATCCATGGTACTGACAGAACCAGCTGACAGCTTGCAGGACACTGGGCAGCCCTGACTGGCCACAGCCAGCAACTAGCTGTGAAGCTGGTGGAAAGGAAGAGATGGGAAGTGACAATGGAGGCAGGAATGGCTTAAACTTGTGCAGCTTGAGAAAGTACCTCCTCCGTTCTGGCCCTGGAAGAAGAGTACCCTGAACTTGGCATAAAATCTGGAGTTGATTCCTTGCATAAGTCACTGCTAAAAGAACAACAAAACATTAATGACCATGTGTGAGTAGAGAGCCTTTCTGTTTTACTGGTGAACTGCAGTTATTTTTCACCAATCCCAGACCCTAAATCAAAGTCTTTGGCAGTGGGATCAGGATGGTTCCAAACTGAACAGATTAAAATCATACCTAAAGAATGGCACCTTAAACAGAGAACATCAATGCTTTCAATAATTAGTGACTTCTGGAAACCAAGGGGGAGGTGGAAACAGAGCACAGAGAGCATTGGCTGTTATGTCTTAATCAATCAGTGATACTTTAATGTATGCAGTATTTGTTAAATGATACTAGCAAAAATTTGAAGAAACTGTGTAACTATATTTTATTGATTATTTTATCCACGTTTACCACTGGCATATGAAGAGCTCCTGTTAACACTCCTGTAAACCTGGAGGACTATAAATAGCATCCTGTCTTTTTACATTTCCAAAATATGACCATTTAACAGCAGAATCAAGGAAAGATGAAATGTCTGTAATGATATCATTCACCTACAGTATCTATTACACTCAGCCAATGTGATTTCAATCAATGAAGAACTGATTTGCATTATGTAAAACTGCTCTGATTGCAGCTGGGTGGATGCCCAAAACTAGCTTAAGACATTGCAGGCACAGTTCATCACCCCAGTACACAGTTCATCATTGACTCTTACGTTTCTAAGCTTAACCCATAATAAATGCCATACCCAAAGAGTCCTTACATAGTTTTCTTCATGGCATGGCTTAACTTTCAGTGACAGTCAAAAGCCTTCAGTCTGTAATAGAAATACTTTTTCTTGAAAATGGCTTTAAAGTAACCAAGAGCTTTATAAATTACATCCGGCAAATCTAAACCTAAATTGTGGGTTATGCCACATTGCTATTTGTACCAAGATTACATACTCCCTCATCGATCTACACTCATCCCTTGTCATCTTTGTGTCTCTTGCAAGCAGAAAGCTTGCAGATATCAATAATTTATTTTGCTTACTCCCAGTACAAAAGCAAAAGTAGTTAAAACAACTTTTGTACTTGGAGAAACATTACTTTTTGCACAATCATTTAAAAATTGTATATTTGGAAAACATAGATATTGTAGATTTTCTAACAATTAGGAAATATGGACGTTTGCAGTTTGACAAAAATGTAAGATATTGATTTCTTTAAGATAATAAATATCCAGACATGGATAATGTTTCTCAATTTATCTCCTTTCTTTCCTGAAGTAGTTGATTCATGTTCAGTACATATAGTTATATTTCTAGGAATCCTGGCCCATTGAGTCCACATTGGCCATCAAGCATTTATTTAAGCCAACATCAATCCCATGTTATCCTTCTCACATTTCAAGCTCAAGTTCAAGTTTAATTGTCGTTCAATCAAGTACCTGAATACAGCCAAACAAAACAGTGTTCCTCTGTGACCAAGGTGCAAAACACAGAACCACAGTCACACAAAGCACACAACACATAGAGCAATATAATTATTATAGCACAAAAACATACAGTTATAAAAAATAATATTTAAGGAAATAATATAGCCCAAGTCCCTGAGTGTCATGGCTTGTAGATTGATGGGGCATGGGCTGTTGGCCTGGAGCCGTGTTCCTGCAAGAACAAGCCCACAGCAGTTCCTCATATCGTGCAGTGCAGCCGCAGATGAAGGTATTCCAGCTTGTCTTCCACCAAGTGAACACTGGAGGGCAGCACCAATGGGCGGGGCCAGACCACAAGCCAGTATGGAATCCAGTGGCACACAGCCAGCTCCGGCACCTCTTTCCTCAGTGGCGGTCCAAGGCATGAGGGCCTGGTCCGTACCACAACTGAGCTCCCCCACCGTCAGTTTTTCCAATGGACCAGTAAATAGGACTTGCTGTCGTCTACATTACCAATGTACAACAATCACAATAAAACATCGAAGCAAACCGTTTGCACTGTATGCTGGATTGTACACTGCCTCTGATTCCTGTTTCCCCTGGTTGGCTGGAACAGGTTGCGCAGCAAGCTGAGCTGCACCGCTGTCGATCAACGCGCCTGTGGGGCAGACCTGCAGTACTTGATGATAACCAGCAGTGTCAAAGATGTAAAGGACAAACAATTACACCTTTGGTTGGACCCAGAGAGGCTGCTACATCCCGAGTGCACTACCATCTTACTGGAATCATAAGACCATAAGATATAGGAACAGAAAGGCCATTTGGCCCATCGAGTCTGCCCTGCCATCTTATCATAGCTGATCCATTTCCTTCTCAGCCCCATTCTCTTGCCTTCTCCCCATTTCCCTTCATGCCCTGACTAATTAAGAATCTGTCAACTTCTGCCTTAAATGTACCCAAAGACTTGGCCTCCAGAGCTGCCTGTGGCAAAGAAATTCCACAGATTCTCCACTCTCTAGCTAAATAAATTCCTCTTCATCTCCTGTCTAAAAGGACACCTCTCTATTCTGAGTCTGTGACTTCTCACCTTAGATTCTTCCACCATAGGAAACACACTCTTCACATCCACTCTATCGAGGCCTTTCAACATTGGATAGACCTCAGTGACGTCACCTCCCATTCTTCTGAATTCCAGTGTGTAGTGGCCCAGAGCCATCAAATGCTTTTCATATGACAAGAGTTTCAGTCCGGGAATCATTCTTGTGACCCTCCTTTGAACCCTCCCTGATGTTAGCACATCCTTTCTTAGATAAGGAATGCAAAACTGTTCACAATACTCCAAGTGAGGCCTCATCGGTGCTTATAAAGTCTCAATATTACATCCTTACTTTTAGATTCTAGTCCTCCTGAAATGAATGCTAACTTTTCATTTGCCTTCCTCACCACCAACACAATCTGCAAATTAACCTTTAGGGGATCCTGCACGAGGACCGCCGTCCCTTTGCACCTCAGATATTTTAATTTGCTCGCCATTCAGAAAATAGTTTAATCTTTTATTTCTTTTACTAAAGAGCATGACTATATACTTTCCAACACTGTATTCCATCTGCTATTCCTTTTCCCATTCTCCCAATCTGTCTAAGTCCTTCTTCAGCCTCTCTATTTCCTGAAAACTCCCTGGCCGTCCACCTATCTTCTAGAATCTATCAACACTTCTAGATTCTACCACTCACCTACCTGGTGGGGTGAATTTACATTGCCAGTTGACCTAGCAGTCTACAAACCTTTGTGTTGTAGGAGGAAACTCTCTTTTTGGAGGTGTTTTTAGCTTAGTCATGTCAATAGAGGGAACATACAAAGTAAATATTTATGGGTTTACCTGCTGTGAAATATCTGTGTTGGAATACCAAACTCAGTATGTAACCCATCAGTGAGCACTGTTGACAGCAACATCAGAAACATGGTTATTTCCTTTGCATTTACATTTGCAGTTTACCAACTTCACATCTACCTTTGACCACCAACTGCTGAATTCTTATCTATGCCTTCCTTAGCTCAAACTTTGACTATGCCTTGATTTACTTGCTTGATATACAATGATCTGGATGATTTCTTTTGTTCCACCTCCCGTTGCCCATAAACTTTAGGGCATCCAAAGTTTTGCTGCCTGTGATGTCAGATCCACCCATCATCCTTGCAAGTGTTGACATGTTGACTTCTGTTAAACAACTTAGTCTTAAAATGTGCACCATAATTGTAACATCCCTCTGTGGACACACCTCTCTCTGTCTCTGCAGTCTTATGCAGTTATCAACCCTCAAATATTTTCACTCCACAAGTACTGGGCTTGATCATTTCTGAATGAATTGCCTCCTGGTTGAAGGCCTTGCCTTTTCCTAATAAGGGTCTCTTGATTCCCATCCAAACATCTCCAACTCCCAAATTCCATGCCCATGCTTTTGGTCAGCTGCCCTTGTATCTGCCCCATCATCTAGTGTGAGAGACGTTCATGTTCCCATGAAGTATCTGTCCGATGATTTAATACGTCGTTGTGGCAGGAATTAAATAAAGCGTAATCTTAAAAGTAGATGACGTTATGGTTTTGGATGGTACTTTGGGAATAGTTTAGGAAAATAACAGCAGTACATTTAATACATGGTACAAAATGACTACAGGTGGAGTTGTCAGATGTGTAGGGAGCTGAACAATGTTGCCAGTCACACCAATTACCCTGTACAATGTACAACACTCTGTGTTTATGGGGCAAGGGAGGCTCGAACAAAAAAAGCCATCAGGTGTGCAATGGGTGCAAGAATTCCCTCCGTTCATGCACAGATAAGACTAATGGCCCTCTAATTACAAAATAATCTGCAGACGCTGGGGTCAAAGCAACACTCACAACACGCTGGAGGAACTCAGCATGTCAGGCAGCATCCGTGGAAACGATCAGTCAACGTTCCAGCCCGAAATTACCTCTATGACTCTTAACAACCCTCATGTGATTACTGTACCTTTAAACAACTCATAGAGTTTATAAGCCAGGAAACTACCCACTATAAAAGCTAAGTAATTTCTAAAGTAAGTACATGTTCGCACAACACTGTGGATGGAAGAGCCTGTAATGTGCTGTAGGTTTTTATGTTTCTAAGCCTCTTGGATGAGCGGTGAAACGTCTTCTAGACAACACAGTAAGTCCAGTTGCCTTGATTTACTACTGCTTGATACACAATGATCTGGATGACTGAGAACCTTCATACACATATCCCAACCTTTTAATGCCATGGACTAATACCATGAAGCAAGGGGTCTGTGGACTCTGGGTTGTGAACTCCTGAATGGGTTAGTCACAGTTTGAGTTAAGGAAAACATCATTTTGAATGTTGTTGGAGTCGAGCTCATCCATACAAGGAGAGAGGTGCTTGTAGATGATGGAAGGAGGCATATCACTCACTCACCCTCTGACCTGCTCTGTATTCTCAACACAGGCAGTGCAATGACAGGGAAAGATGGGACCCTGGCAACTTCCTGAATGCACACAGACAAAAATGTTCTTAAACATATGTTCACACATACACTTAGTGAGGCCACTGTGTGTTTCATAACTGGGGTTGTCATGGTAGCGAGGCTGTTAGCGCGACACTATTACTGCTCGAAGCCTCAGAGTTCAGAATCCAATTCTGAAGCCACCTGTAACTCCTTCCCAGGAGCAGATGGGTTTCCTTTGGGTGCTTTGATTTCCCACTACAATCCAAAAACATACTGGTAGGTAGGTAGATTAATTGGTCATTGTAAATTATCCTATGATTAGTCTCTGGGTAAATTGGTGCAGGTTACTGGGTGGTGCAACTCATTTTGCTGGTTCCATGCTATATCCCTAAAATATAAAAATAATGCTTGCCAACTTGAGTGTATTCTGCAGTATGGGGCCTACCTCTGTTCTGACAGCTCCTCTTCCGCGTATTTTGTTTCACAAGAACCACTCTGCATAAGAGCTGAGCCATCAGATATGCTCACACAGCAACAGCCAACATTCCCTTGGAGAGTAAGTGAGTGGATATACTGGAGGCATTTCAAGAACCTTTATGTTGTTCTGCATTTTCTGAAAATTAAATTCTCTCGTCTTCTTATGTGATGCTCCTTCTGACTTGTATTTGTGAATAATAAGCACAATAGTGGATTGCATGTTTTTATTATTTTTGACTGAGGTTCTCTACAACGGTAGAATGTTTCAGCCTGAATGTACAGATCTATCAGTTAGATTAAAGATGCATTGTATGACAAGATTGCACATAGTAGAATAAAGGCCTAGAAATGTTAATTACTTTCCACTATTAATTAGGTTTTTTTAACTTGCTGTAAGAATAAATTCATCAGTACATATAATATAGGAGCAGAATTAGGCCCTTTGGCCCATTGAGTCTGCTCTGCTATTTCACCATGTCTGATCTACTTCCCTTTCAGCCCCAGTCTCCTGCCTTCTTCCCATATCCCCTCATGCCCTGACTAATTAAGAATCTATCAACCTCTGCCTTAAATTTGGCCTCCACAGCTGCCTATGGCAATGAATACTACAGATTCACCACTCTCTGGCTAAAGAAATTTCTTCTCATCCCTATTCTAAATGGACGTCTCTCTATTCTGAGGATGTGTCCTTTGGTTCTAGACTCCTCCACCTCTCCACATCAACTCTATCAAGGCCTTTCAAAATTTGATAGGTTTCAATGAGACACCCCCTTCATTCTTCTAAATTCCAGTGAGTGCAGGCCCTGAGCCATCAACTGGTCCTCATATGGTAACCCTTTTATTTCCAACATCATTCTTGTGATCTCCCCTCTGAACCCTCTCCAAAGTCAGTGCATCCTTTCTTAGAGAAGGGGCCCAAAGCAGCTCACAATACTCCAAGTGCAGTCTCACCAGGCCTTTATAAAGTTTCAACATTACATCCTTGTTTCTTATTCCACTCCTCCTTGAAATGAATGCGAACACTGTATTTGCCTTCCTATTCTGTCCATTTAGAATGGAGGTGAGGAGGAACATTGGTTCATTTACTCAAAAAGAAATAAACAGCAAAATGTAAAGGATGTTGGGATTTGTAAAGCAACCTGATTCATCAAAGCATCCCAGTATCAGTTAATGCAACATCAATGTTCCATGTATTCTGTCCAGCTATATACTTCTGCTTCAACATCTGCTGCGGACTCTGACCTCTTCCACTGACCACTATCTTATAAGATCCCTGAGTGAAATCACAAATTAATTCCACCTTCGTGTAGTGAGCTGAATTAAAGGCAACTGAAACTTATCACATGTTAGATCCTTCCCAGGAACTTGCCATTTGAAAAGGAGGCATAACTGCCATCTGCCAAACCATCAGCAGATGGCAGGAAAGTATTGTCTAAAAATCTCAGTGCATCCAGATTTGCAGAATCTCATTGAAAACATGCTATACATCACATTGAAAATGTTGTCATTTAAAAGTTTGAACCAGTCAAGCAAAATTAAAATAATTTTGTTATTTTCTACCCAGTCAATGGTCTATGGCTTTGTGCATCCACTTAAAATGAACCACAAATTTCATTTACTGAGGTATTTCATGGGGTATTTATATTTACATTTGTACTCAGAAGCCCTTGGAGACGTACCAGGACTTGGGTTCATATATTTGGCCAACGAGAGATGCTTTGTTTTTACTTGCCAGAAAACACAGAGTATAATTGCATTTTACTGCCATCACATTAACTGTGCGTGCTACCGAAAGAGCTTCACAATATCCACTGATGTTTTATACTATATACAGTATTTCAAGAGCAAGCTATCCTTAGGAATATCTTTGGTGAGTAAAAAGTGTCAATGGATCTATTCATTGCTCTGTTAGTCAGGCCAATCTCTGGGTTTCCAAACGATTTTGTTATTTCTTTTATTCATTCACGGTACGTGGGATTTTTAGGGTGAGCTAATATTTAGTTGTCTGCCCTTAATTGCCTTCAAGACGGTGGTGAGCTATCTTCTTGAAACACCATAGTCTTTGAGCTGTGGGTGCACCCACAATGTCATTAGGAGGAGAGTTCTAAGACTTTAGCCCTGTGACAGTGAATTCGGAAAAGTGGTATATTTTCTCATCAGGATGGTGTGGCTTTACAGACTTTCCTGTTGTTCCAAAATTTCTCCATACCTCAAAAATCTAATTCAGAGAACGATGCATACAAACCAGTGATTGACCCCAGTCCTCTTCTAATTTCCCAAATACTGGAAGCAATTTTTTTCTATCAGGTCTTGTGCAAAGTCACTGCAGGAAATTGCAATTATATCAGCCAATTTTTATAGTCTTCAATGTTACTTTTGAGACATGCATACATATTATTGCTTAGGCTGAAAATTGGGGCTTCAAGTCAAAACTTCATCATGTATGAGTTGGTTATAGAGTCATAGAGTAATATAGCATGCAGCAGGCCCTTCAGCCCATCGGTCCATGCCGACCGCAGCATCCTCCCTGCTAGTCACAGTTGCTCATGTTTGGCCCATAAACCTCCATGAACCTAAACAAATGCCTCTTAAATGTTATATTATACATGTATGGAACACTTCCTCTGGCAGCTCATTTCAGGTTCAACTACCCTCTGTGTAAAGACGTTACCTCTCAGATTGCTTTTAAATCTCTCTCCTCTTGCATCTGAGCCCTCTGTAGTTTTGGACTTGCCAACCTAGGGAAATGACTGCCCACTTTATCCATACCCCTCGTTGAGTTATGAACTCCTAAAATGTCAACTCTTATTTATCTTAACTCCACTGATTGAGGATCCAGCAAAACCAGCCTCTCCCTATAACTGAGGCCCTATTGTCTGAGCAGCATCTTCATAAATCTCTTCTGCACCTACTTCAACTTGACAGTGTCTTCCACTAGAGAGGTAGAGCTTGGAAATACCCAGAAGGTCAGCCAGCATCTGCAGGAAGAGAAACAGAGTTAACATTTCAGTTTCTGATGGAAGTTTAATGCCAAACCTGCTGAGTATTTACACTATTTTAAGTTTACTGTTCAGGTTTCCATCATATGCACCAATTTATTTAGACAGAAATTATTGGTTGCTCATGAACTACACCAGCCCCAGTCAAATTTGCAGACAGTGTGAAATTGAAGGATTCAGCTCAGAAATTGGAAACTGAAGAAGGTGCTGCATGGAAGGAAGGAAAGAGGGGAATGGAATTAAAACAGTTAGGTGGCATTGAGGCAGTTAGGCTGAAAAAGACCAGGCAGACTTATGGTAGAACGGCAAATGAACTTTACCCCAGTGGCTACCTCTTTATACTGGCTGCCTTCCCTCTAGACCAGGGGTCCCCAACCTTTTTCGGACTGCGGACCGGTTTCATATTGACAATATTCTTGTGGACCGGCCGACCCGGGGGGGGCGGTGGTGGTGGTAGGGTTGCCAACGAACAAGGGTAGCAGTCAAATACGTTGGGTTTACCCCCGAGAAAGACTACAAAGACCATGAAGCCTTGCGCGGGCACCAGTGCACATGTGTGTACGTGCCCATTTTTTTCTACAAATCATTTTTGGCGATTCTGTTCAGGGGGATGTTAATCACGAACACAGTATAGGTGATAAGTGGCTAATGCACTCAATTTAGTTTCTAAAAGGGTTTATCTAACGAATTTAATATTAAACACACAGTGCATATTGTCCTAGCATGAATATAGCAATAAGTCAATTATCAGGGGAGCTTGAAGTAAGTGTTGAACGAACTTCCAGTAGAAGTGGTCGAGGCAGGTTTGATATTATCATTTAAAGAACAATTGGATAGCTATATGTACAGGAAAGGAATGGAGGGTTATGGGCTGAGTGCAGGTCTGTGGGACTAGGTGAGAGTAGCGTTCGGCACAGACTAGAAGGGCAGAGAGATTCCGTGCTGTAATTGTTGTATGGTTATATAAGTCAATAGCATCATAACATTTTAAGTAATGTTTGGATATTTAACACACAGCACATATTTTCCCCGTATGAACATATAAAATCATTGCAACACACCAATATCGCTGAATCAGTGGGAGCCCTGGGCTTGTTTCCCTGCAACAAGACGGTCCTATCGAGGGGTGACGGGAGACAGCGATACTCGAAGAGGGTTCCTTATGTCCAGCCTATTCCGCAATTTAGTTTTCGTTGCATTCATTGCAGAGATATATTGGAAATGGAAGCAACGTTTTCAGTGCTTTCATGGCTATCTCAGGATATGCAGCCTTGACTTTAATCCAGAATGCCGGCAGAGATGTTATGTCAAACATACTTTTCAACCTGCACTCATTTGCAAGCTTGAGGACTTGATCTTCCCGCGCTGACGTGGATGATGCATGCGTAATGACCTCGCGTGCGTTCAAGCTCAACAGTGGGCGTGACAGGGAATGAGGAAAGGTGCAGCTGACTCCTATCGCCAAATCATATCGTTTCCTCGCGGTCCGGTAGCGCATGCTTTGCAGCCCGGTACCACTCCGCGGCCCGGTGGTTGGGGACCACTGCACTAGACCAGGGTTCCCAACCTTTTTTATGCCATGGGCCAATACCATTACCCCAAGTTGGGTACCTCTGCTCTGGACTCTCTGTCCATATGAAGTTCATGAACTAAAACATTGACCATCTCTTCACCAAACCTCCACAGATCCTACTTAACCCACAGAGTTCCTTCAGCAGTTTGTTGTTCACTAGCATACTGGTTCAAACCAGAAAAAGATGATTTAATAATTGGTACAACAGAGTTTTTCAGGCAGAAAATTATGAACACATGTGCCTGGGTTTTCTGTGAGCTTCTCTGGTGAGAGATTGGAAGAGCTTGGTGGAATGGTGTGAACGTTATCATTGATACTGTTCCTCTAGGGATTCCACCCAATCCCCTGTTGTCATGGTATGGAAGAATGGAAAACTGACTGAATAAACAACCAAGTACAAAAAAAAAAGAATTATTTTAGAAATAAAAAGATCCTGAAGCTGGTGAATCTTGAGGTCATTCTAGATAAATATACTTAGATCTTCAAAGTTTAAAGTAAATGTATTATCAAAGTACATACTGTATATGTCATCATAAACCTACAACCATGAGATTCATTTGCACGTGGGCATACTGAATAAATGCAATAGCCATGGCAGATTCAATGAAAGACTGCACCCAATAGACAGCCAAACAACCAATGTGCAAAGGACAATAAACTATTCAAATTCAAAAGAAAAAAAAAATAAATATTGAGAACATGAGATTAATAGCCCTTAAAGGTGAAGGTTGTTGGAACAATTCAGTGATGGGGCAAGTGAAGATATCCCCACTGGTTCAGAGCCTGATGGCTGAGTGGTTGAGGCTCCTGCACCACCTTCCTGATGGCAGCAGTGAGAAAAAAGCATGAGCTGGATGTTTGGGGTCTCTGATGATGGATGCTGCTTTCCTGCAACAGTGCTCAATGATGGGGAGGGCAATGCCCGTGATGGTCTGGGCGGTATCCACTACATTGTATAGGGTTTTCCCATTCAATGGCAATGGTGTTTCCACGCCAGGCTGCGATGCAACCGGTCAATATACTCTCCACCACACACCTATAGAAGTTGCTCAAGGTTTTTGATGTCATGCCAAACCTTTGCAAACTTCTAAGGAAAGAAGAGGTGCTGCTGTGCTTCCTTTATAATTACACTTACCCTGCTGGGCCCAGGGCAGGCCTTCTGAAATGATAATGCAGAGGCATTTAAAGTTGCTGACTCTCTCCGCTTCGGATCCCTCAATGAGGACTTGCTCATGGACCTCTGGTTTCTTCCTCCTGAAGTCAATAATCAACTCCTTGGTCTTGCTGACATTGAGTGAGAGATTGTTGTTGTGGCACCACTCAGTCAGATTTTCAATCTCCCCCCCATATGCTGATTTGTCACCAACTTTGATTCATGTTCTTCTGAATGTAAAAAGCTGAATAAATATCAAATCTTAATAATCTCTTGTTCCTCCATTTCATAGGATCAACCTCTAGAGTGAAATAAGAGTTCTCTCTTGTTCTTCAAAACTCATCTCCTCACACTCCAAACTGCCCAGTTCACTGCCTGTTGTTGGTCTCTGAACCATCTATACAAGTAATTTAACCTTCTTTATTTTCCCCCCACCTCCAATGCAAAAATGCCATTCTCAAGTATTAACTCATTGAAGTTAGCCTACCCAATTGTGACCCATAGTGTATACTATTGTTCAAATGCCAGTTTCCTCTTCTCCCTCTAACAGACATTTATGGGCATGTGGCCAAGTGGTTAAGGCATTGGACTAGCAACCTGAAGGTAGTGAGTTCGAGCCCCAGCCGAGGGAACGTGTTGTGTCCTTGAGCAAGGCACTTAATCACGCATTGCTCTGTGACGACACTGGTGCCAAGCTGTATGGGTTCTAATGCCCTTCCCTTGGACAACATTGGTGTCATGGAGAGGGGAGACTTGCAGCATGGGTAACTGCTGGTCTTCCATACAACCTTGCCCAGGCCTGCGCCCTGGAGAGTGAAGACTTTCCAGGCGCAGATTCATGGTCTCGCAAGACTAACAGATGCCTTTATATGTGTATTTATATTAACGGAGTAAAAGGATATTCACCCAGTGTTGCCAGCACAGGAAAACATAGCAGAAAATATTTAATCTGATGGTCATACTTTTCAAATTAAGAGAGCTGCTTTCCCAATGAGTGTAAAAGTACAATTATTAGATATGCAACCTTCACAAACTTGGTAAGTGTGGGAAAAATTTTAAAGATATTTTAATCTGAGGAAACATTCCAGTGGACCAAGATCTCAGTGCGCAGTTGGAAAATATGATCCGTCTCTTGAGTGAGTTACTTTCCTAGACAAAGACGTGCCTGACTCTTTTGGATTCATCTGGTGAAGGGCCAGGTTGTGTACTGTTGTTCTGGATAACAGACCGATCATCTCACAGTGCAACAATAAAGTATACAAAATCAAATTGTAAGCATTGTCCTCCGGGTTCTTCCGGAATTTCACTGCATTTTCTAAAACATAAAAGGAATTTTTGTTCAATTAAGAAGTGTTAAGGGCTATTCTCTTCCTTAACCCTCCAGCACAATGCATTTGTTTTTAGTTTTAATTCTGATTATGAAAAGGGTGCTCTTTAAGTTTGAAGTTTCATAATTTAATTGCTACATGTCCAAATGAAAAATGTCAGCTTCTAAATTCAGTTCGTGAAATAAAAAAAAGAAATAAAAGATTAAACAATCAAGTACAAAAGGTATTGTAGAGAAAGTACATTAAAAAAAACACAAAAAGAATAGTTAATCAGCATTGGAATATGCAGCACTCTGTCACCTATTAGCATCCAGATAATACTTGTAGGAGGAGGGATAAAATTATGCAAATAGTGCAGGACTATGAAGCCTTTCTTATTGTTACTCAATGACAATTAGTTCATTTTAATAAAGTACTCATTTTAATCAATAATCAGTGGAATACAAGTGTTTTTGAACAGTTGGTCCCCTCAAAATGTCAAGGCACAGTGTGTAGCTTGGCAAAGAGGTGAAGTATACAGTGTTGCTTGGTGTTAAGCAGTCATGACCACTCACAGTGACCAGACCTTCAAAAGATTCGTTGAGATGTATGGGACAGAGAGAGGTTCTTCAGCCCATCATTTACTAATCAGCCAAGTGTAGAGTCATTTTGGTTTAATTCATTTCCCTGTTATTGACCCATTGTCTTTTCACTTGGCCCTTCAAATGTTCACTATGGTAAAATTGAAATGGGCTGAGGATTCTGTCCCTATCAATTTCAAACAGCGAGTTCCAGGACTTCTCCTGTGCAGAAATTTTGCATTTTCTCCCCCTCCAGTAGCTTTAGAAACTTTAATGGATGTTAGATGGAAAGTAAATTGACTGACTGCATCACAGCCTGGTATGCAAACACCAATGCCCTTGAACAGAAGAGCCTACAAAATATATGGCCCAGCCCATCCGGGTTAAAGCCCTCCCCACCAATGAGCACATCTACACGGAGCACTGTTGCAGGAAAGCAGCATCCATCATCAGGGACCCCACCACCCAGGTCATGCTCTCTTCTCGCTGTTGCCATCTGGAAGGTGGTACAGGAGCTTCAGGACTCTTATCACCAGGTTCATGAACAGTTATAACTACTCAACCATCAACTCTTGAACCAGTGGCAATAACTTCACTTGCCCCCTCACTCAACTGTCTCCACTACCTCTGGAATCACTCATCTTGTGCTCCTGATATTTATTGCTTATTTATTTATCATTATTATTTTGCTTGTGTTTTTGTTTCTCTTTAGTTACTATGAATGCCTGCAAGAAAAAATATCTCAGGTTTGTATATGGTAACATACATGTATGGATGAAAGGATGAAATATCTTTATTGTCATTGCATAGTACAATTTGTCATGCACCGATACAGCAAGAATGAGTTTGCAACTCTCATACTCAATGCTATAAAACAAATGAAATAAATAAACAATAAATGAAATCAAGTAACCAGCCAGTAGAAGTAATACCCAGCAGTACAAATGCACAACTCAGATGCATGACAGCCATAAAGTCAGTATTAAAGTAGCAATATAACAAATTTGTGGATGATGCTTGATTGATTGGTTCAGAGCAATTATAGCTCTGGGGAAGCAGCTATTTTTCAGTCTGGAAGTGCAGGCATAGAAAATCTTATAACGTCTGCCAGATGGAAGAAGTTCAAACAGATGATTGCATGGGCGTGTATTGTCCTTACGGATGCTTGTAGCTTTCCTTAGGCAGCGAGAGCCGTAGGTGTCCTCCAGGGCTGGGAGCTGTGTCCCGATGATCTTCTGTGCGCTAGAGACGACCCGCTGAAGTGCTTTCCTATCAGCTGCTGTACAACTGAGATACTGTACCACACAAAAATGCGGTATGTTAAGATGCTCTCTATGGTGCAGCGGTAAAAGGTCACCTGTACTTTTGATAACAAATTTACTTTGAACTTACTTAAATCTATGCCCCTTCCTGCCTTCTTTCGTAAGGGAGGTAGATTCTCCCGATTAACACTGTCCAGATGTCCCATCGTTTTATACACCATTCATATCTCCAGACTCCTTCATTCCAAAGAAACAACTATATGTGTGTACAGCTGCTTCTATTAACTGCAAAGCCTCTCTGCGCCCTCTCACATCCACCCAAAGGTAGAGGAGGAGATACAATGTGGTAGGAAAGCTGATGAAATCTGTTGGTGGGTGGCAGAGTAACGCACTGGCTCACGCAATGTTTTACAGCACTAGCAATCAGGGCTTAATTCCTGTAGCTGCAGTGCCGTGAAAAAGTATTTAGTCCTAACCTTTCGTTCACATAAGTCAGCCCAAAAAACAGGTCTACCGGTAATTGTGAAGCATGAAAAACTAAATATTCAAAAACTAAGATGTCAGCAGTTCAAAAGTATTCATCCCCCTTTGCTCAGCACTTTGTTGAACCTTCTCTCACAGTTATTGCAGCCAGTTCTCCTTTTGGGAAAGTCTATTAGATTTACACAATGTGATGGAGCAAGATTTTCCCATTCCTTCTTGCTAAATTGCTGGAAGTTGTACCAGGTTAGTTGGGGAGCAGCAGTGGACAACAAGCTAGAGGTCATGCCAGAGATGTTCAATGGGGTTAAGGTCAGGACTTTGACTGGGCCACTCAAAGACATCAACTTTATTCATTTGAAGCCCATCCATGGTTGCTCTGGGTCACTGTCCTGCTGAAAGACAACATTCCTCCTCAGTTTAAGCTTTCTGGCAGAGGCCCGCAGGTTTTTTTTTATCCAGGATTTATCTGCATTTAGCAGCATTCATCTTCTCATCAATCCTGATTTCCAGTCCCTGCTGCTGAAAAGCATCCCCACAGCATGATGCTACCGCCACCATAATTTACAGTCGGGATAGTGTTACCTGGCTGTCGCACAACATTAGATTTACATCACACTTACTGCTTAGTGTTGAGGCCAAAAGATTTCACTTTAGTCTCATCCAACCACAAGACTTTCTTCCACATCTTTACAGTATCTTCTAAGTGACACTTTGCAAAGTCTTTACGGGCAAGGATATGCTTTTTTAAAAAAAACAAGAGCATCTTCTTTGCCATTCTTGCATACCCTTTGGTACAAAGCCTTAACGATTGTGGAGCCATGAACTTGATCTCCAGTTGCAGCTACACTCAGAGTGTCTCTTGACAACATAATAGCCTCTCTTACAAGTGCCATTCTTCTCCAGTGACTAAGTTTAGAGGGGCAGCCTGGTTGTGGTTTCATATTCCCCCGCACTGCACTGAGCTCCAAAATACAGCACGTTCAGTGCCTTTGAGATGGCCTTGTACCCTTCCCTAGATCTGTGCTTTTCTATTCTCATTTCCCTGACTTGTCTTGAATGCTCTTAGGTCTTCATTTTGGTTTGGTCTGGTCTATTCAAAAATCTACCATACTGCTGGAGTTTACAGAGAGAGGGGTATTTATTATGATTTCATTGAAAACAGGTGATCCTCCAATTTTCTACATCAACAAACTGGGTGAGTTGGCAAAATAATATACAGTCTTGCACCTGCTGAAAGTGAGTTTACTAATTACAAAGGAGAGATGAACACTTTTTCAGCCTCACAATTTTGGTTTTTAAAACTTTCAGTAAATTGATACCAAGTTCTAGAATTTTTCTTTTGACTTGATATGATGCACAATGCTTTGTAGATTAGCACAAAAATTCTTCTTGAATACATTTTAGATTTAGAAAATAAGACAGCATGATGTGAAAATAGTGATGGGGGATGAATACTTTTTCAAGATACTATATAAGTAAAGAGTTTGTACATTTTCCCTATGACTTTGTAATGAGGTCTGGGAGCTCAGGTTACTGGGTTAGTGAATTGTGGGCATAC
This sequence comes from Mobula birostris, assembly GCF_030028105.1. Lineage (NCBI taxonomy): Eukaryota > Metazoa > Chordata > Chondrichthyes > Myliobatiformes > Myliobatidae > Mobula > Mobula birostris. The sequence goes on from NC_092377.1 coordinate 32,380,705, forward strand.
TATGTTGGCACCAGAAGACTGGCAACACTTGCAGGCTGCCCCATTACCTCCTTGGACTGTGTTAGTTGCTGACACAAATATCATATTTCAATGTACACATAAGGCTCATCTTTAATCTCTAGGAAATGTTCCAACATAGTCCGAGACATACATTCCAGTGTGTGCATAAAAGCAAAGAACACTAAAAAAAAGGACTGGAAAAATTTAACTGCTTAAAAGTGAGGTAATTAAATGTTTTTCAGTGAAATCTATGTATTTTGTACAATAAAGTTATCTGGAGGATTCAGTGAAAAATCAAGGCAGCAAATTTAATGTATTATTTTACTGGAAGAGGGATGGAATACATGGGTTTTGATATCTTGCTCCAAATGTCCAGCATTTTGGAATAATTCACACTGTTCAGTCGCCTCACTGAAGGAGGGATTACTGGGAGTTAGTACACTGACAGTTCACCATACTGTTCTTTGGGTGTACAAGATGTGCTGCTTGAGCAGAATAGGTCTCTCCTCTCAAGATTGGAGAGGGGTGTTCAATGAAGAACCTGAGATGCTGAGGTTCTGTAGATACTACGAAAGGGATTAAGTAATCAGGAAGTTTAAACCAGCCTCACACTGGGAGAGCCTCAGGGTACAGCATCTATCACTTAAGACCACAGGTGGAATGGCTTCACTCAAAGGGTTGTGAAGCTTTGAGTTTTGATACCATACTGCCATGGGTGCTAAAGCTGCTGAAAGGCTCCAGTGCTAAAAGCAAGAAAACACTGCAATCCAAGATCAGTCATACTTGTGAAAAGTGGTCACAGTGCCTAGTGGAGATTATGTGAGCTCCAACAGCAATCTCAGGGTGCTTTATCCTGATTTCTAACCTAGTGGTTTTGATGTAGTTCAATGGCTCACTCAGTCACCTCTGAGTGATAACATGTTAACCAAATTGCTAGGGGCCTGGAGTCAAAGACAGACCAGGCAGGTTATAGGTCGAGAAGAGGAAGAGATTTCATTCCCTAAAGGAAATGAGTGAATCAGACCTGTGTTTTACTGAAAAAGCTGTAAGTCAAACTTAAATTGCAGACTCAGAATCTGGTTTAATATCACCAACATATGTCATGAAATTCTTTGTTCTGCAGCAGCAGCACAGTGCAATACATAAAAATACTATAAATACATTTTAAATTAGTACAAAAAGAGAGCAAAAATTATCAGGTAGTGTTCATGGATTAGTTCATTGTCCATTCAGACATCTGACAGCAGAGGGAAAGCAGCTGTGTCTTCAAGGCTCCTGTGCCTTCTCTCTGGGAATAAGAGAGCATGTCCTGGGTGGGGGGCTGGGGGAGGGTGCCGCTTTTCTGAGGCATTGCCATTTGAAGATGCTCTTGGCGCTGGAGAGACTAGCACCCATGATGCAGCTCGCTGAGCCTGCAACCCTCTGCAAGTATTCCAATCCCCTGTACTTGATCAATTGAATTAAATTATCCAGTCATTATGGTTAGCTGTGGTTGTATTAGATTCATAAATTACTAATACGCTGGATGTATTCCTGGAGGAATTAGCATCTTCAGAAGAGAATGGAATCCAAAGAGATTGGGAAAAACATCTTAAACCGATCTGAAATGGCAAAATACAATCCTAAGTGTGCTGGAGTTTTACTGTACTACATAGGAACTAGGAAAATTGCTTGAAGCATTTGATTTCAAAGCACTAGTAGTAATTTTACCCTTCTAATTTAGCTGAAGCTATCAAGGAGTTTGACTTTGTCTCTTTAAAATGAATATCACCGCAGCAAGTTTTTAAAAAATTCCTTCTAATATACATTCTTAATTCAGTCCTTTTTAATCTTGCCACATACCTATTATGACAAAATTATCCCCCAAAACTCAATGCTAAAGAGCTGAAAACTAAAAAACAAGGCTTTGCACGAACTTTCCAAATTTCCTTTTTCAATCCTGGTGGCATATTGATTAGATTAGCTTTACTTGTCACATATACATCGAATCATTGTGAAGTGTGTCACTTGCGTTAACGACCAACAAATCCGAGAATGTCCCGGGGAAGTCCACAAGTGTCGTCATGCTTTCAGTGCCAACACTGCCTGCCCACAACTTACTAACTCTAACCCAAACATCTCTGGAACAAGGGAAATGTACAAACATCTTACAGACAAGTAGCAGGTGTTGAACCCTGATTGATTTTACAGCTGGCACTGTAAAGTACTACGCTAACTGCTATACTACCATGCCGTCTTTGAAAGTACCATGCACCTTCTAATGCAGGTTTAACCCTTTAAACAATGAGTTAACCCTATTTGCTATATTCAGTAGGGTTGGTTTGTGCATACAGGAAATGATAACCAATTGAGAGATGCAATTGCACATTACTGATGACAGCAGCTAATTTGATCTTCAATGACACCAAGCAATTTAAATGACAAATGCATTCCTAATAGGAAATCATGGCAATTAACTGGAGAAATAAAAAATAAAATTGCAAGGTGTCCAATCTCTTTATCACATCTCTTACCATCCCTCTACTCATTGTCCTTAATAAAGCCTCTGGTTTAAAAGAAACGTGCTCTTTCTCAACCATATTGCCTTCCATTTTCCAAAATATTACGTAGAGATCAACCATTTCAATGTTCCACTATTAATGTTTAATCAATTCTCTCCCTACTTGTACTTGCAGTGCACCCTTCCTTTCCTTCTTTAAACAAGGATTCTCCAAAAATCAGAAAGCCAAAGTATCTTTTTTTAAATGGTAAGAAATTGCAAGGTAGCATTCAGGGGAATCCGAGTGTTCCTTGTTCATGAATCGCTACGCCTAAAAGACAAATTCAGCAAGCAATGAAAAATACAAACAGTACGCTGGCAAAAGGATTTCAGCACACGTGTTGAAACATGTTGTGCCATTTATATAGAGCTATGGTGAGTCTGGAATATTGTGCTCAGAATTGGTCCAGAATTCAGGGGATGCAGCAAAGATTCACCAGCTGAAACCCAGGCTGCAGTTGGAAATATTCAGACTCAGCTGGAATTTAGGAAGGGAAGTAATCTCACTGAAATGAGGAAAATTATTACAAGGTTTGTCAAGGAAGACTACATTGGATGCAAAGTTAACACATCCCCTGCTGAAGTGTCTATAACCAGAAAACAAAACCAAGTTGGCTATTCAGGACAGGATTGTATGGCTCAGAAATGGGCCCTTTCTGTCCACCTTGTCCATTCTGACTGAGATACCTATATGTTAGGCTGCGCCAATCCCTAATCGCTCTCTTCCTTTCCAGTCAAAGCACCTGTATAAACACATTTTAAATGTGTTAGTATCCGCCTTCACTACCTCCTCTGACAGTTCATTCAAGATATTCACCACCTTCTGTGGGGAAAAACACAATGCTCAGGTCTTCTTTAAATTTCTCTTCCATCATCTTAAACCAGTACCTTCCAGTCCTAGACTAGTCTTCTAAAACCTCTGAGCAAACAGAATTCAGCAAAACTATCAGAACCTCAATTTTGTACACAGGAGGCAAACTAGGATAACTGATCTTTGATTTTAACTTGCTCTTTGTGGTTAGAGAAGTGTCGGTGTTGCATAAAGAGTAAGACGCTAGCCCGTGAGCCCCTGTAAGTTCACCTTGTCACAGCTGTAAAGTCCATGATTACAAACAACAGTGAGGAAAACACTGAAGTAGTTCCTTCCATGGGAATTAGCCTGAAAAAGCCTCCCTCATTACCCAGTACACGACATTTAAATATGTGATTGCATTGTAACAGAATAATTTTTTCTTTATTGTGACTGTCTGCTGTCCTGAGGGAGGAAACCCATGGGGTTACAGGACTACACTAAAACTCCACACTTGCAGCACTGAACCTGGAACGCTGGAACTGCGAAGCAGCTACGAGTTGTGCCACTTTGTCACGTACAGAGCTGTTTGGGTCAGACTGAACATGGAGCAGTCAGGCTCCAGGAAATGTGAGCTCACCTTCCCATGCACAGAGACTCACAGACTCCTGCTCCTGCCACAATGCAGCATACGGTCAGCGCTGCACTGATGTTAGCCTGGATGAAATGCTTCACAAATTCTATCACTGAACCATAGCCAACATGGGAATTACAGTAATTTCAATGTTTTCATAAATTGCTGAAGCAGAAATTATAACCTAATGAATAAAACGGCAGCAATTATAAACACCAACTGAGAAAGAGAAAGAATAGATTGCATAAGAAAAAAGGGTTGGCTCCTCCAAATTTTTATTTGTCACATTAAATATCCTGTACAGTTAAACAAGTCACCACACATAAGAACTACATACACTCATTTGGTTCTTCAACAGTATAAAAGTGTCTGATCATTTCAATTTTCATTTTAGTTTTCATCAGATGATTCTGCTGCTTTTTCTTGCTTCAACTTTTCTGCATAAAATGCAAAACTCTCCTGTTTCAAAAAGAAAAATAAAATGACCAAACGATTACATCATCCTGCTGTGGACTTTGCTGACTGTGATGTTTATCTATATTAATTCCATTTATCTACATGAGACCCGCATCCCTCTATGCCTTTCCGATCTACACTGATGTACTGCTGAAATATAGTTACCATTACACAACAGGAGTTGTAACAGGAATGCACACAGAAAGCTCCCACAATATATTAATTAAGGGTCAGGCTGTGAGGATAACTCACTACTCTTAAATAGAGCACCATGAAATCTTTCGCATCTATTTGATGGGGCAGAGGGACATTTTATTTATCTGAAAACAACGTCAGCAATAATCAGCACTCCCTTTGCATTGGACTCTTTGGAGTGGGACTTGAACTCACACCCACTGAGAGGTGAGAGTCTTAATAGCTAAGCCATAGTTGACATAGTTTAATGCATGGGCTGAAGAGATAACTTTCAGTTCAACAGACAATTCCCTGAATAACATTATGTTCTGAAAGGCAAAGTATGACTAAACTCCAACATGTCTCATCTGAGTTCTTATATGTAAATATGCTGACCTTTCCAACAGTGATGGAATTAAGCCTTATTATAATGCAGTGCAACCTGAATGAACACTGGGATGCATACTCCCTCTGAAAATAAACGACTGAACGGAGGCAAATGGGTCAAAACCAAGGAAATAAACACTTGCTTTCAATATTCACTTCTCAGATTTGACATTTAAAAGTTTCACCGTTTTAAGCCCTCTCGCTGAAATTCTGGATTCAAAATTTTTCAAAGACTATCGGAGTGACTCTCCTGTCAGTGAGGTTCTTCACAGTGTGGAAATGAGAAACCCTATTTCTGTCTGGGGAAAGGAAGGCACAATGACCATTCAAGGCCAACTGGAGCTAAATCAAGGGAAATCTCACAATTCTATCTCCTAATATTGGGGTCATCACATAGTGAAGGCAGTGTTTCATTACATGTTCTTGTGTTTGATGCTACCAGTGCATAGTCGAAATATGGAGCACAAAATGCCAAAGCAGAGCACTTACCACTTTGAACCTGACCAGCCATTTAGAATCAAAAGCAGATTTAGTATCACGGACATATGTTGCAATATTTGTTGTTTTGCAACAGCAGTACAGTATAAATTACAAATTACCATAAGATACTGTATATGTGTGGGTGTGTGCGCGCGCACACGCGCGCACACACACACAGCACAAAAAGAGAACAAAATTAGTGAAGTAGTATTCGTGGGTTGGTTCATAGTCTACTCAAAAATCTGATTCAAATGAGACAACAGACTGACATCTGAACTTCATTTATCCAGCACCATTATATTGGGACTAAGAGGCTTGAGGAAAAGAAACATTAGATCAAAAGCAAAACAATGGGACAGAACTAGATTTCCACGAAATGCCTTTGTTGCTTCCTTTCTGAGCAAAGCAGATAAAAGCTGAATGAGGGTGGGTTTGGCTGGGTGAAGGAATATGGCAGGGGAAGCCAGCTTTCACCTCCTATGCCACTGAGTTGCAAGTCTCAGAAGATAAATTTTTGGGCTATAGGTATGGACTTTCCACTGGACAACTTAGATAGGAGCAGTGTTCTTAATTGCAGAAAATAAAGGTTTTCATAATTTCTCACAACTAGATAAAAGCCATGTTCCAGAGGTGGCATGAGAAGGTTTAACCCTACAGGGGTGATTGGGTATTCCATACCACATTTGGGATATGCCACACTTGCAATTCCTCAGTTGCTTCCTGCACTCAGGGTTTCTCCCTATTTATTCTTACAATCCACTTGTTTGAAAACAAACTCTTCACATCTGATTTCTCTTTAGTTGCCTTTCCTAGGACAAAAAACAACAGATGATATGACTTTAATCTTACCTCCCGGGGCAGTCAATGAACTTCCACTATAACACTGAAATTAGAACTTCATTGTGTGGGAAACTATGAACAAAAGCTGTATTCTACTAATCTGTGGCAAACAAGGGTTGTGCAGTCACACTGTACTCACTTTGCATCCACCTGGTGTAACACTGAAAATGAGAGTGCATTTTCCTGGAACCTATACGAAATAGCTGAATCATAAGCTGACATGGTATGGGTTGCCACGCAGAGTGCTTTGCTCTGGTGCAGAAGTTGCATAATCCCTAAATTTATCGCAGTAACAGATCAGCGGCTGAAACAACAGATGATCAGAGGAGGCAATACTCACAGGTGGCTCAGTGAAGGAGACAGGTTCCCCTGCATTCTTCAATAGTACAGCAAGGCGCTTCAGGAACAGCTCATCTGGTACTATTTTCTCTTCTTTAATCTTTTCGTACAAAGCCTTTGCAGAAACTGCATCATTGTCTAATACTAAAGAGAGAAAACACAGGTACTTGAAAAGCCTTGTGACTGTTGCCATACAAAGGTGATTATTGCTCCAAAATAGCTGATCTCATTCAGATAAGCTTTATATTAAACAGCTTACCGTAACATTTCATAAGGTATCCATATGCAGTTTCTTTATCTGGAAATTCTTGGATCAGATCAAGGAGCCCAAGAATTTTGTGAGCCTGAGGAAGCAAACTCACAATTTAACCAGATGGTAAAATGTTCCATAAGAAGCATTTTCAGGTAATCTGAAGTTATCAAAGGCACTGTCTAAATAAATGCTGTTTTCCCCACAAACCCATTAGGAGAGTCTACAGGTATACCAGATGACTACTGGAATGAAATAAAATGTACAGTGGCATGCAAAAGTTTGGGCACCCCGGTCGAAATTTCCGTTACTGTGAATAGCTAAGCGAGTAAAAGATGAACTGATTTCCAAAAGGCATAAAGTTAAAGATGACACATTTCTTTAATATTTTAAGCAAGAAAACTTTTTTATTTCCATCTTTTACAGTTTCAAAATAACAAAAAGGGGAAAAAAGGTCCAAAGCAATAGTTTGGGCACCCTGCATGGTCAGTACTTAGTAACACCCCCTTTGGCAATTATCACAGCTTGTAAATGCTTTTTGTAGCCAGCTAAGAGTCTTTCAACTCTTGTTTGGGGGATTTTCGCCCATTCTTCCTTGCAAAAGGCTTCTCGTTCTGTGAGATTCTTGGGCCATCTTGCACGCACTGCTCTTTTGAGGTTTATCCACAAATTTTCAATGATGTTTAGGTCAGGGGACTGTGAGGACCATGGCAAAACCTTCAGCTTGCGCCTCCTGAGGTCATCCATTGTGGATTTTGAAGTGTGTTTAGGATCATTATCCTGTTGTAGAAGCCATCCTCTCTTCACCTTCGGCTTTTTTTTTTATACAGACGGTGTGATGTTTGCTACCAGAATTTGCTGGTATTTAATTGAATTCATTCTTCCCTCTACCAGTCAATGTTCCCTGTGCCACTGGCTGCAACACAAGCCCAAAGCATTATCGATCCACCCCTGTGCTTAACAGTTGGAGAGGGGTTCTTTTCATGAAATTCTGCACCCTTTTTTCTCCAAACATACCTTTGGTCATTGCGACCAAAAAGTTCTATTTTAACCTCATCAGTCAACAGGACTTGTTTCCAAAATGCATCTGCTTGTTTAGATGTTCCTTTGAACCTTTTGAATGGAACTTATTGGCTGCAATGAGCACAGGTATGTTTGGAGAAAAAAGGGTGCAGAATTTCATGAAAAGAACACCTCTCCAACTGTTAAACAAGGGGGTGGATCAATCATGCTTTGGGCTTGTGTTACAGCCAGTGGCATGGGGAACATTGACTGGTAGAGGGAAGAATGAATTCAATTAAATACCAGCAAGTTCTGGAAGCGAACATCACACCCTCTGTGAAAAAGCCAAAGATGAAAAGACGATGGCTTCTACAACAGGATAATGATCCTAAACACACCTCAAAATCCACAATGGACTACCTCAAGAGGCACAAGCTGAAGGTTTTGCCATGGCCCTCACTGTCCCCCGACCTAAACATCATCGAAAATCTGTGGATAAACCTCAAATCTGTGGATAAACCTCAAAAGAGCAGTGCATGCAAGGCGGCCCAAAAATTTCACAGAACTAGAAGCCTTTTGCAAGGAAGAATGGGCAAAGATCCCCCAAACAAGAATTGAAAGGCTCTTAGCTGGCTACAAAAAGTGTTTACAAGCTATGGTACTTGCCAAAGGGGGTGTTACTAAGTACTGCCATGCAGGGTGCCCAAACTTTTGCTTCGGGCCCTTTTCCTTTTTTGTTATTTTGAAACTGTAAAAGATGGAAATAAAACTGTTTTCTTGCTTAAAATATTAAAGAAATGGGTCATCTTTAACTTTATACTTTTTGGAGATCAGTTCATCTTTTACTCACTCAGCTATTCACAGTAACAGAAATTTTGACCAGAGGTACCCAAGATTTTGCATGCCACTGTATATAGTTTTCACTTATGCAAAAAGGAAAGCAAGCTCCTTAGGTCCATTGCCTCATATCATATCTCCTTAGAAAACAAGTTCATTCAGTCCATCTAGTCTATGCTAGCTCTCAAAGACCTTTTAGTTTCATTTCCCTACTTCTTCCTTGCAACCTATTCTCTCTCATCATCCATCAATGCCACCCAATTCTCATGCACCGAAGGCGATGTACAGTAGACAATTAACCCATCTGCAAGTCTTTGGGATTTTGGAGGAAACCAAATAAATGTGTAAAACTCCATACAGACAGCTCAAGTCAGGATCAAATTCCAGAATCTTCTATTGTCATGATTTATTTTATTGTCTTCAATTATTCAACTGAGGATTTCCAATGAGTTTATACTACAACATGCTTCAAATTACTTTAAAAATAATGTCTTGGGAAGGGAAAGTTGGCTTTCCCCTATTCCTCCCTCCATTTGAATGATATTTATAACCTTAGATTGTTGATTCTGAATGAGAGGTGTGTCTGTGTGTGAGATGGGGTTTGAAACTGCTTGTTAACTATCAGGGATAAAACAAAGATGAATTTACCCTAACCACGTGATCAGCCTTCAACAGATAGTGAAGTATATCAGCTGTTACTCATAGTAGATTAATGGAAACCCAAGTTCTTGGCTAATAAAGAACACACGTCTGAAAATGCGTAGGAGGATCTCTTTTTCTTAAAAAAAAGCTTAATCCTAACACTGCATGCAAAACAGTCACAGCACTTTGAGTCTTCAGTGTACATACCTGCCCAGCTTTTTGTGCAGTCCTGGTGATGAATGAAATCAAGCTCCTTCTCTGTTCTGCAATTGCAGGGCATCGCTGGACAAAAAAAAAAATCAAATGCCCAAAATGTTAATTATTAAAATGCAACTAATTTGTTGAAAGGGTAACTCTTAAAGCAAATGTGCTTGACTGTTCACTACCTTTAAATATGTGATATTCAGAATAATTAAGTATTCAATACTTAAATGAATCCCAAGTTACCATCCTATTTAAACAATCATATTGGAAAATAATTCACACACTATGTGCATTACGAATTATAGGTGCGGACATTAACGAGCAAGTTATTATACTTCCATTTCAATATAAAGCAACACAGTTCAATATCAATAATGAGCAAAGTTCCTCTATTCTGTCAACAAAATCTTCTGAAAAAAATACTACCTTATCCTGTCTGTTAACTGGGTAAAAAGTATAATGTTGCTGCTGCTCGCTGTATTTCCCTAGAGCTGATGCACAGTGCAGACAACGTATGTAAACACAAAATAATCTGCAGATGCTGGGGTCAAAGCAAAACTCACAACACGCTGGAGGAACTCAGCAGGTCGGGCAGCATCCGTGGAAAAGATCGGTCGACGTTTTGGGCTGGAACCCTTCGTCAGGACTGACAACATATGGATTGGAATGTGAATGTATGACCGAGATTCCTCTATGCCAAGTTTTTGAAGTTCATTTGAGCTTCTTTTCTTTTTAGCTTATAATCTTTTTGACTTCATGTTGGCGTGGGATGGAGGTCTGACTGCATCGCTTGCTGTCAATGGAAACAGGTGAGCTCTCCTCTGTTCTCAGCATGAACTGGGATGGGCCTTTAGGTCACAGATGCCTTGGTGATATTGAAGAACCAGCACTTCACAGTTACTGGGAAGTTGCTGGAACTCTGCATTCTTTCCACCAACCAAATTTCCTTATGGCCATGGGTCTTTTGTTGGACCTCAGCCTTCAAGTACTTGTAAAGTGGCTTAATTTTCTCATTCTCATCAAACCAGTGCTTAGAAGTCTAGAGTCTCTTACCAGTTCTAATAATGGTGGACTTCAGGGTAGCCCAGACACCGCTCCTTTCCATTAGGGCTGTCATGGTGTGTGATAAGTACTGCCTAAGAAGGGCCACCTTCACAAGATCTCTGAAATCCTCCACAAGTATTTTTTGATGCAACATTTCTGTTGCCACCATCATTTTGGAAAAAGGCTGATGATGGAGGCAAGAGAAATGAATGCTTTAATTGTTCTTCTCTCCAGTTTGAAATCTCTGCCATAAGTAGCATCTGCCTTTCGAGGCTGGTTCTGGGCAAGCAACGTGACCTGCCTGTCAAAACCAAATGGATATGACTAGGGCCTCAATGCTAGGGATGTGCCAGTGGACCTTGAGCTAATTTTTTTTGCCAGGCTTGAGGTGTCACTTGACCTTCAAATGGACTTTATAAATAACATGTTGGTGATGCACAGAAAAGCACACACCCAAATAATTAATATTCTGGTGGGGATCAAAAATTAGATCTGTTTGTTTCCAATTTCCATCAGCTGTTAATTTCCAGTACTATTCACTTGCATTCTTAAGGCTCCATTGTGGTTACCTGGAGAATTCTATGGATATAATTTGATAGCAATGCAATTATTAGTGGAGCTAACATACAAGGTAACATTCTACACACTTGTTTGAATTTATCATAAAACCCAAAAAGTTTTCTTCCTTGTTGTTGCCAGAATTTAACTGCAATCGTGCATTTGGGTAGATGGTAAGATTGATCTATTAAAATGACTGCTGTGTTAAATTCTACATATACACTACACAGAGTACAGAGTACAAAAGTCATTAATGAAGTTCAAATATGGAGTTGGCAGAAGGACCAGCTATGCATCTAGTCAGCTCCATCTTGGGCACTAGCCTATAAAGTACCCAGGACAGCTTTAGGAAGCGGTGTCTCAGAAAGGCATTATTAAAGACCTCCAGAAAGGCATTATTAAAGGCATTATTAAAGACCTCCAGCACCCAGGGCATGCCCTTTTCTCACTGTAACCATCAGGTAGGAGGTACAGAAGCCTGAAGGCACACACTCAGCGATTCAGGAACAGCTTCTTCCCCTCTGCCATCCGATTCCTAAATGGACTTTGAAGCTTTGGACACAACCTCACTTTTTTAATATACAGTATTTCTGTTTTTGCACATTTTTAAATAGTCTATTCAATATACGTAATCGATTTACTTGTTTATTATGTTTTATTTTATTTATTATTATTTTTTCTCTCTCTCTCTGCTAGATTATGTATTGCACTGAACTGCTGCTAAGTCAACAAATTTCACGTCACATGCCAGTGATAATAAACCTGATTCTGACATACATTTTTTATTCCCAAAATCCTGAATCTTAGAAATACAGAAATTTTGACAGAATTCTACACGCATTCTACATGTGACAAAATTTCTCCTTTAACACAAAAACTTGCTTAAGATTTATGCTCTACTGTGTTTTCTTCCTAATTTATAGAAAGGATGACCAAGCTATATAATCTAAATCTTCAACTATATTTGTTAATTGATTGTGAGTGATACCAGAGTGCTTTAATTTTGTTGCATTTATTAGAAAGATTGCACTCCAGTAAAAGCTGCCTTGTTTACTGTCAGGAGAGAAGCGTGTGCACAAGCTGACAGCGTGAGTACCCATGAACCCAGCAATCTACAAGATCACTGATTGTTTGGCTGCCACCTGCTGGGAATAGACTCATTGTCAGTGCATGTGTGTACACTGTCAATGGCAGCTTTTATTCCCCTTAGACTACTCAACATTTGCTCTGTTTTACATCATAAACCATCAGAAAGCCTCAATGCTGTTGTCTCATTCTCTGAAGATTACCACCCTGTCATTTACAGCAAACTCAGAACATGTAGTAACAGCAACCTATGAATTTATGCATTTGTGAGTTGTTGGAAAATTGCAGACAGAACATGACTGATGAAAAAGTAGCCAAATAATGCAGCACTAAATCCTCAGAATAAATGGAACAGCATAGGTAATGGCTATCCAGTCCATCGAGTCTGTGACAGGAATATTGGAAGAGTGCACTTGCTGCATACACAGATTCACTTCCAAGGACAAGCAATATAAAAATTTTAATCATCAATTCTGTGTCCTTTACTACAAAAAAAATTATTATGATGTACAATAATACTTATTCCAAACATAACAGAAGCCCATTGAATGTAAAAATTTAAGCATTAAAAATATAATCTTCATTTCATATGGCAAAATAGCTTTTATAATTAAACAGGTCTATTTTTATTGTACTGCTTGGTACTTACAGAACACAGATAACGAGTTTCTACGATAATCAGAGGAAATGCTTATATTCTGACTTTATATTTTGAAATAAGTCCATTGCACAATGAATATACCTACCAATTTTTCTAAAACAAGAAAAAGATCTTGGCACATGGGTATTGCTGGGAAGGTGAACGTTTAATGAAAATTGCTAATTACCCAGCAGAAGGTGGTAGTGAGTCATTGACATGAGCTGATAGAGTGGTAGTTGTGAAAGTGGAATCAGGTACAATGTAGGTCATTAACAAAGCTATAATGATAGTTGGTTGACAAATAGGCAAACCAAGGTGGTATGCACACTGAAACTAGGAGGTGCTGATAAAGTTTCCCATAGGCTCGTCGTCTTTGTCCATTTTTCTGGGTTAAGGATTTGTGTAATGCTTTCAAAAAAGCTAAGAGTTGTTCAACTCCACTGCATTTTGTAGCTGGCACAAAGCACACCATAGTACATTGGTAGGGAAGAGTTAAGGTGCAAGGTGACAAATAAGATAGATTTTTGGCCTTTGGTAAAAGGTTTTTGAGAACCGGGAAGGAAAATGGGATTGAGGTACAAGATCAGCTATGAACTTATTAAAGAGCATAGTCGGCTTGAAGCGTCATGTGGCCAATATCTATTTTTATGTCTTTCTGTCAGCCGCTTTGCCCAGTAAAGTTGGACCTTCTTGAATGCTGTTAGGGAAGGATATTTACCATACTTCTGAGATGGATTATAGATGGTGGAATTCTAACCATTTGGTAGTGATTATTGTTGTGGCTGAAGTGCTTTTAAGCGTAAAGGAAAACATACCAATGAAGTTTCTCCAGTAGACAAAATTTAAAAAAAAGTAAATAATTATTGGACTCAGAGTAACACAGCATAGAAGCTTCAGCCCAACTCATCCATGCTGACCGAACTGCCTAGTTGAGTGAGTCCCACTTACCTTCATTTGGCCCAGTTCCCTCTAAACCAGGGGTTCCAAAGCTGGAGTCCCCTGTTCCAAGCCTTTCCTATCCATGCACAGTACCGTGCAAAAATCTTTGGCACACATACAGTTGAAGTCACAAGTTTAATACACCTTAGCCAAATACATTTAAACTCAGTTTTTTCACAATTCCTGACATTTAATCCTAGAAAACATTCCCTGTCTTTAGGTCAGTCAGGATCACTACTTTATTTTAAGAATGTGAAATGTCAGAATAATAGTAGAGAGAATGATTTATTTCAGCTTTTCTTTCTTTCATCACATTCCCAGTGGGTCAGAAGTTTACATACATTTTGTTAGTATTTGGTAGCATTGCCTTTAAATTGTTTAACTTGGGTCAAATATTTTGGGTAGCCTTCCACAAGCTTCTCACAATAAGTTGCTGGAACTTTGTTCCATTCCTCCAGACAGAACTGGTGTAACTGAGTCAGGTTTGTAGGCCTCCTTGTTCGCACCCGCTTTTTCAGTTCTGCCTACAAATTTTCTAATCAGACTGAGGTCAGGGCTTTGTGATGGCCACTCCGATACCTTGACTTTGTTGTCCTTAAGCAATTTTGCCACAACTTTGGAGGTATGCTTGGGGTCATTGTCCATTTGGAAGACCCATTTGCGACCGAGCTTTAATTTCCTGGCTGATGTCTTGAGATGTCGCTTCAATACATCCACATAATTTTCCTTCCTCATGATGCCATCTATTTCATGAAGTGCACCAGTCCCTCCTGCAGCAAAGCACCCCCACAACTTGATGCTGCCACCTCCACGCTTCACAGTTGGGATGGTGTTCTTCAGCTTGCGAGCCTCACCCTTTTTCCGTCAAACATAACGATGGTCATTGTGGCCAATCAGTTCAACTTTTGTTTCATCAGACCAGAGGACATTTCTGCAAAAAGTAAGATCTTTGTCCCCATGTGCACTTGCAAACTGTAGTCTGGCTTTTTTATGGCTGCTTTGGAGCAGCAGTTTCTTCCTTGCTGAGCAGCCTTTCAGGTTATGTCAATATAGGACTCGTTTTACTGTGGATATAGATACTTGTCCACCTGTTTCCTCCAGCATTTTCACAAGGTTATTTGCTGTTGTTCTGGGATTGATTTGCACTTTTCGCGCCAAAGTACGTTCATCTCTCGGAGACAGAATGCGTCTCCTTCCTGAGCGGTATGACGGCTGCGTTTTCCCATGGTGTTTATACTTGCGTACTGTTGTTTGTACAGATGAATGTGGTACCTTCAGGCGTTTGGAAATTGCTCCCAAGGATGAACCACACTTGTGGAGGTCCATATTTTTTTTTTTCCTGAGGTCTTAGCTGATTTCTTTTGATTTTGTTTGTAAACTTCTGACCCACTGCAATTGTGATATAGTCAATTAAAAGTGAAATAATCTGTCTGTGAACAATTGTTGGAAAAATTACTCATGTCATGCACAAAGAAGATGCCCTGCCAAAACTACTTTGCTAGTATGAAATCTGTGGAGTGGTTAAACAATGAGTTTTAATGACTTCAATCTAAGTGTATGTAAACTTCTGACTTCAACTGTATATAGCTCAGGTGCCTCAGACTTTTGCACAGTACTGTATTCATCAACCTGGAGTGCCGCTGGATGGGGGTGGGACAGGTGGCAGAGAAGGAACCCCTGGGCGAGGGCTGTAATAGGTGCAGACATACCCAGCCCTGAGACACCAGACAAGGTCACTTTAATCTAAACAACTGGTTTAATGATCATTACAGAATGTGTCTCTGGTGCTTCCCACTCCCTCCCATCTCCCTTCTCTTTTTCCCCAACCATGATTTCTCCTCTCCCTGCTCCTTCCCACTCAGTCCATATGGGAATCAGGTTTATCATCACTTACGTGTCATGAAATCGTTTTTTTTTAAAAAGCAGCATCAGTATAGTCCATTATACATAATTACTACAGTACTGTGCAACTCAGCAACACACATCAAAGTTGCTGGTGAACGCAGCAGGCCAGGCAGCATCTCTAGGAAGAGGAACAGTTGACGTTTTGGGCTGAGACCCTTCATCAGGTCCTGAATCGTCGACCGTACCTCTTCCTAGAGATGCTGCCTGGCCTGCTGCATTCACCAACCACTTTGATGTGTGTTGCTTCAATTTCCAGCATCTGCAGATTTCCTCGTGTTTGCGTTTTTAAAAAGACTTAGGCATCCTGGTTATATATGTGCCCAAGAGATTTTGCACAGTACTGTCCCTGTCCACATCTTTTAAATGTTATGAGTTATAACACATCTTTCATTTCTATTTTAAGAATAAATTTGCTTCACTAATCAATGGAACCATGCTCAACACTGAGGAAACATATTTGAACATGTGGCTTAAATTTCTCAAGGGGGTGCAGAATAACTCCACGTCAATGCAATAGATAACAACTGTTTAGTTATTTATTAAAAAATACAGGATGCCAAAATTGCTTGAAATTGTTACTTTTAAAATATTAAACCAATACATAATTCTGAATGCATACCTGTAAAAGAAATTTGGCATCCTCTGTTCTGTCATTATTTATATACTGCAGAAAGAGATCCATCACTGGTGTGTACACTGCAAAATGGTTAGCTAACCGTTCAGCCATGGCACTCACTGGAAGACAAAAGACAAATTGCTATGCAGTTCTAATCATTTTTTAAAATGTGGCACCAGAATTTATTTTATTGCATTATACATTGCAATTTTTTGTTGTTCCTGTTAACTGGACTTTCAGTATCCCAAATGCTACCAGGATGGGAGAAGGGAAAAACAGATGGGAAACAGATTAATGAATCTGATAACTGTTGACATTGCTGCTTATTTGTCCTATTCACAGTCGCTAAAGTGTATAACAACTATTTGTGGGGGGGGGGGGAAGAAGAGTCAAAAGAAAGTTAAATTTGATAGTTATTTCTTCTTAGATCATTTCATATGTTAACTGGAAAAGCCGCAAGTTGTCTTCGTTGGCTATAAAGTAAAAGTCATTCCTTGTCTGAGCTGCAGGTTATTCATATCAGTTAGATTGGCTTCTTGTTGCTGACCAACAGCCCTACTCTATCCTTCAAAAATACACAAAACACCAAAAAATATCATTTATAGCTACTTTCAATGGTGAAAAGATATTTTTCCAAAGGATTTTTACACTTCTACAGCTTTACAGCAAAGCATCCAAGTTTAAACCACATTAGGCAATGTGTAGAGACAATTAAACATCTTTGTGGAGGGGCTAAGTACACAATATGGACTTCACTTCCATTTAGATGTCATTAAGGTATGTCAAGACACGACACTGGAGTCATTCAGATGTCCACTTCCATGTCAAGGCTCTTTACTAGAGTGCTATCAAATAGAAAATACATCGAACTGCAGATGGGTTTTAGGACGTTCACAACATCAGAAAAAGTGTCAAGTTTAAAGGAGTTTCATAGGAGCAAAGTCAGATATAGGTGGAGGAAAAAAATTAAGGGAGGCAATTCTGGAGTGAAGGGGAAGGCATGGCTGAGAAAGGGGAGCAAAGAAGTGTCTTAGGGCTAAAAGGACTGGAGATTAAAGAGATTGGGAGAGGCAAGGCCACAAAGAAAATTGAAGATAATTATGAAACTCTTAAAATTAGACTGTTTACAATGAGTCAACATGGGCCTGCAAGCAAACGGGTGCGATGTGGAAAAGACTTGGTTTGAAATTGGTACGTTTCATGGCAATTGAGCTTTAGTTGACCTAGTATTTAACCAAGACTAGAAGTAATGGAGGCCTAGGTAAGGGTTTCAATGGCACATGAGCTATGGCAGTGGAGATATTATGGAAGTGGAAAAGGAAGATTTAGTAATGACATGGATACTGTCTGTGTTTGAATCTCACTCTAGAGTGAAATATGCGCTCAAAGTTGGGGAGAGTCATGCTTAGTTTCAGCTTAGAGCAGAATGGTGTTCCTCTTTACTCTGTCCAGGGATGCAGGTATTGCTAATAAAGTCATGTTTAACTGCCTGAAAATTGAGATCACACATTCAACACTTAAGTAGGTGGACGATCATGGGAACAAAAAGTGAGTTGGGAGACAGCTGGAGAGAAGCTAGAGAAAAAAGTGTTCAGTGCCATAAGCTGGCTGAATCATCGTGAGAGAAACTGGGGGAAAAGCAAGAGGTAGAAAGCCAGGTCAGTCACTGGGACAGTCATAAAGCAGTCTTTGCTGAAGGTGCAGACTGAGATAGCCATTAATGGAATGTCCACAGAAGAAAACAAGTTTCAGATTGATCTAGCCTGATCCATCCGTGAATGGGTAAACTACTTTGTCACAGTCTGCCAAGTCCTTTTGTCCCTTGGATGCAAGGAAATACAGTTGAGGGCTGGTCTGGGGAATGGCCATGATGAAAAAGAGCAACAACTTCCATCAGGGTCAAAGGTCAAGACAAGGGCTTGATTAAACAAGGGTGACATGATAGCGCAGAAGTTAGCACAATGCTTTACAGTACCAGCGGCCTGTTTCAATTCCTGCTGCCACCTGTAAGGGGTTTGTACATTCTCCCCGTGAACTTGTGGGTTTCCTGCAGGTGTTCCGGTTTCCTTCCACAGTCCAAAAACATAACTTACCAGTTGGTAAGTTAATTGGTCATTGTAAATTGTCCCATGATAAGGTGAGGATTACGTCTGGGTGGCGGGGCTCGAGGGGCAGTAAGGGCCTACCTCCGGGCTGTATCTCAATGAACAGATCAGCAGGGGCAAATCATTGTGCAAATCCAGGCACAAAATTCGGACAGTGGAGACTTGAGCAAAAAGATTACGTTTTACTTATATGATCTCACTGCTGCTTTACCAACGCTCTGCCACCTTAGAAACCTACCCAACCCCTGGCATAAGAAAGTTGGTATGTGGCTCAGGCTGCAATACTGTTATGTTATTTACTACTCTCCAAGGCAGAGAAGACAAAGAAAGTATAGTCACCGTGACATTAAGAATTAATTGAACCTGCACACTCACAAAATGGAAAGTGGAATATTGGCTTTCAAAAGAAATCTCGTGGAGCAATGAGTTGAACCGAGGCTGTGGTCTGCAATTAATGGGCTTCTGCACTCACTTTTCTAAACTTCAGTTCTGAATGCTATTTGCTTTCTTTTATCAGTTGCACAATTTATTTTCTTTTTATCTCTGCACATTGGGCGCCAGATGGACTTCTTTTGTTATAATGGGTTTCTTTGTTTTGTGGCTATCTGCAAGGAGATGAATCTCAAGATTGGATAAAGTATAGATGCATTGACAATAAATGTACTTTTGAAATTTGAAACATCAACACTTTCAGTATAACCTGCCCTATACTCCTCTTGCATCTCTTTATCCACGTACGTAAAATACCCTTTAGTTGACACATAGCAATCAGCATTGACAGCTAGATAAACTTACATTTATCCACTGCTTCTTCACATTTTTCCTCCAAAACCTTATGGAACACATAGGACATGCTTGCTAGCTGCTGCTGAGAATTTTCTCCTGGAATGTACAAGGGCTCAACATATTGCACAGCTGCATCAACATTCCCTCTGAAAGAATAACACAATTTATTATATCATAGCTGAGTTTTTTTAAAAAAAACATATGGCATTAAACAAAGAGCTAGAAAGAATTGTTTCATCTTATTTTTCCGTAAATACTAAAAAATGACTTCTTTTGTGCAGCTGCCGTTGCAGTGAAGCAGAAAATATGAAACCAGAAAAAGAATTCACAGCTGAATGGACACAATCAACAGTAATCAGATGCATTACTGTAACGAACTATGACCTTGAAAAGTCTAAATCATCATGATGTGCTCTAAAAAAATTATATTAAATGACATTGACTGTTGCATGGCTACCTGTACAGTATACAAAGTGCACTGAATTCTTAAATATGCAAATATTGCACTAAAGGAATTGCCTCTAAATAATGCAGACTGAAATGTCAAATAATCTTGATCATTCAATCAAATATTTATTAACACAGATACACCTATCCTTCCACAGACCACGCATTTTGCCAGATGGATGTAGGAACTAACTTTTATTTGAAAGACACATTTTGAAATGAGGCAAACAGCTACATAAATAGTCTCATCTTTAATTAAGGTAAGACAGAAAGTTGCAGTGCCCTCCACAGAGTAAAAACTAAGGTACATAAGTCATTAATAAACTTTGAACGTGTGTTTGGCAGAGGCATAGTTATACATACTTTATTCCCAAAATCCTGAATCTTAGAAATACAGAAAAATTAGCTTAGTGCGCATTGTCACTTCTTCCAAAGCCAAAGAACTAAAGATCCCTGCACTATGTCCCACTTTATTAAACTCCAATGCAGGAAAATCTTGCATGCAACATCACGACAGGAAACCTTCCCATTTTACAATCTGTTTCGTATCAGAGAATAGACGTGTAGGAACTTAAAACTATGCAAACATTCAAACATATCTGGAATATTCACAACAGCACAGACTGCATTTCAAATGTATGCATCCACTCCCAGTTGATACTGCATGTTGTTTTTTTTTGATTAAGAAGCCACAACATACAATTAATATTCCACCTGTACTTCAACTATGACTAGCTATCAAGTCTATTTGCAGCTGTCCTGGAAACCATCTTGCAAAGGTTCAGAGTCCTCCTCAGTGAGAGGAAATAAATGGTTCAAATTATTTGACACTGTTTGGGAGCTCATTAAAATTATTTCTAAATTTTAAAATCATTTGAGTTTATATCAAACATTTTTAATAGCATGGCTAAGATACTCCCTTGTGATAAGTCAAAATGGAATCTCAAAAGAAATTATATGACTATGTGTATTTCCCATTCTACATTTTTAAAAATGCCTTATTTTATATTAGAAACACAAAATTCCTGTTTAACCATGATCAGTCTTCACAGGGACAAACATTGCAGTTCTGAATGTACAGATGATAATAATGTGCTATTACTTTTCAGAAAATGAATGTAGTGAGGCAATAATGACAGAAGGAACAAGAATAACAAAATAAAGCAGCTTTTAGAACTGCAAAATAATTCACATTAATTATGTATACTCAAGTACTTTCGTGGGTTAAAATTAAAACAATCTCGGGCTTCTTGATTATAATACTTGATATTTTTTAAATTTTCTACCAGTCTTTTTCTTTATCAAGCAATAGCAAATACTTTAAAAGAACAGAACAAATGTTTTTAACAAATATACAAATTGGAAGTTTAAGTTCTGTAATAATCAGAATTAATAACTTGCATTCACAATACACCTCGATACAATTTCTGATAAAGATTTACTAACCTCCTTATATGAGCCAAGAGTAAGTTATTGATAAATAGCATTCTGGACAAATTGATAGATTGAGGCAGGTTTCCCATTAACTGCTCCACAGACTGAATTTGCTCCACATCTCCCTTCAAACCCAAAGCTTGAATTAGTCGTGAAATAGCAAGCTGACTAGGCATTTGATTAGTTTGCAACATTGTCTTCAGAGTTGCCACGCCACCTACGAGGGAATATTTAAATAAAAACAAAAGAGAAAATAGAACAAAATTATATCAAGGAAATTTAACATTTCAAAATAAACTAGCCAATCTTTGCAATTGTGCCTTACTTGTCATTAATGTCTATAAAAATAGTTCCTTGATTTATAGGTAGATCTCTGCACTGATCCCCACCACCCATCTTTGACATTCGGATTTACTTTTCCTTCCGAAAATAAATTTGAGAATGAGTGGTTTTACAGATTTAGGGTCAACTAATATCTGTAAAATACAGTGGTTTTAAATTCAATTAACTGCAGAGGGTTAGTTTTGGTATGGGCATTTTTCAAGAGAACATCAAAAGAGGTCATTTGCAAGACAATGATTTACATTTCCTTATATGAGGAACATTTACTTTCACAGGATGATTTACAAGTTAAAAGGACAACCAATTTCCTTTATAGGGCTTCAAGTACAGTACAACCCATTTTTTTCACAGCACACATAATGAATTAATACTCATATTTTCAAAAATTATAAAAATTATAAAAGTACTCATTATATTTTGAAAAATCTTAAGATTTTAATTGCAGAACAACAAAAAACTGTGGGAAATTCTGTGGGAAATAATATTTAATGGATTCATGGATGAAGCAGTAAATATTGATTAAAAATAATTGCCGCATAATGTCTGAAATGTACTGTATTATATAAAAAAATGAAAGCACTGGCATTATCTTAAACGACTGTAACATAAACATCTGGTTGTGCGCTGCAAGTGTCCCAGTATTACCCAAAATGCCACGTTACAACTATACATGCTGGGGAATTTCAAATGCATTTTGAGACCAATTAAACTTCATGTTTACTGTCTGTTATAATTAAAGCACAAAAGTCTATTGATAAAGTCTTCATAAACTAGCAGTTTCAAAAAGGAATATCATAATAAAGCAAGATATCAATAGCAATGCGATATCACCATGAATACCATTTTGCGTGTTTCATTTTTTGTTTAAGACATACTTAATGCAAAAACAAAGCAAAAGTTTCAGTTTTGAACATTCCATTTTGTTACAAAAATATGCACAATTATGAATAATATCAGCCTTTTTGGCAAGATGTCTCAATGTAACTTCAGATAAATTTATTAACAATACATCAATGGAAATATTAATTTTTACATGAATCTTTTCTTAGCCATCCTCAAGTTTATGCAATACCTCCATTTTCAGAATATTTTATTAACATTGCTTTACTGCAAGCTTTTCTTTGATTTTGTAACTAACTAAAGGTGAATTTGTTCATCCATGCAGTTACAAAATTCTTGAAAGCTTATAGTTTAATTCCCCCCAAACACTCCCCCGCCCCCACCACTGCCCCACCTCCATACGACTACAGCCCACTGGTTTAGCTAAGACAAAACCATCCTCTGTTAAATGGAATGGAAACTGGACTAAGTGGCCAAATGACAAGTACATTCATATTCAGCTTCAGTTGTATTATAGATGCATATATAGTAATTTATGTCTCTCAGCTATTACAAAAGACTCTTGATAAGCAGGTAATTTGCTAAATGGACTCCTTTATCACAGCATACGAAAGGCGTTACATGAAAATCTGCAGAGGCATTAACATGATGTAAAGGTCATAATGTGTGACATACCTTTCAGATTATCCCGCCTAACTTGCGTTATGATGAGTAGGCTGTTGGCAGCGTCGTTCAGTGTAAAGCCCTTGATGCGGGTCTCAACTCTAAAGAAGCAGACATTTAGAAAGGAATTACTGACATGCTTCTGATATGATAATAAATGGTTGAGACGGAGGTGAAATTACAAAAACTACCATTCCAATGTTAAAAATTTTGCCACAAATGTCGACCTGTAGACAGCTTTTATGTTAGAACGTCAAATACTGAAAAAGTGATTTTTCTTTCCCTTTCTTTTTTTTTGGTTCTGACAGCTGCCATAAGTGGTATCCTAGGCAGCTGAGAAAGAATAATGCTTAGGCAAGTGGCCTAGCTGCCAGAATATTATCTCTCAAACATGGAGATATTAGACATTGAAAAAGTCACAGATCAGAGTTTCAGAAAGCAGGTTTTTTTTATTGGGAGTGGGAAGGTGGATAGACAGTTATAACATTGATGGCTGCTGGCAGAGAATCATGCCTTGCTGTGAAATCGGAACCACTTACAATATTCACCAGTGGCAATAAGCAAAAAAAGCTATTTACTACTAACACGTTGCCGATATGTAATTCGTCTCAGAACCTATATAATCACGCAAGAACAAATGCCTTAAAATCATATAACCCCACATGTTGTTTTAAATGGCATCTGACATTTAACAATTATTTAAGCTATGGTGTCAATTCTCTGGCTGTGAAAATTAACAATTTTATGTACGCTACCTAACATTTAAAATCTTCCAGCTACTTTGTCAACAAAATGTACAACTGCTTTATATTGCATAGATGACAAATTTAACAAATAAAATCTCACTCCTGAAAAACAGGAAGTTTGATAGTACTTTAGGCAGAAGGTTCCAGGTTCATGATTAAAAATTAATCCAAAGAGGCCTATCACAGAGCAAAGTTGTGTGGGTGGGGGGTGGGGGGGTGGCATCCTTCAGTTAGGATTTCATCCACTTTTTCAAATGGCACAAGTGTACACTGGAGATTTCCATGTGGTTCATCCTTAGCAACATTATCTCTGAAATGAATTCACCAGAAACAGATCAACCAGTCAGTCATTGTACTGTTGGCTTCTGCAACTTCCATTTTCTTGCACAGCAGTCGGAATACTCTGAAAGCAGTTTGTCAGAAATAATTTATGACATATGCACATAGTATTAAATAGTTCACAATGTTCAATTATTAGTCATCATTTAAAATATAAATCATAAATGTAACTTGGAAATTCAAACGTGTATTCAATATATTTTCAAATCAAACTAGCAACACATTCGTTTCCATATCATATCCCACTTATTTTCAAACACCATCAGAAATATAAATTAATCCACACAGGATTAACTCCTTCAATTCAGATAAATCAATTTTATATAAAATTAAGGAAACTGGGATACAGAGATCAAGCAGCATCTGTGGAGAGGAAAACAAACTATTGGAGAGGAATTTTTAGGATTTAATTACATTTGGAAAAGCCTGGACTTTTTTTAGGGATTAGTCAGCATAGCTTTGTGCAGGGTGTGGAGGAGCATGTCTTGCAAACCTGAGGACTTGAGCTATAGGGAAAAGTTGAACAGGTTAGAACTTTAGTCCCTGGAGTACAAGAGAATATTGGGCGATCTGATAGTTATGCCTCTATATGGGGTATAGATAGATTGACTGCATACATGCTCCCCCCCACCCCCAGGTTTGTCAAACAAGCACAAGAAGTCATAGGTTAAGAGTGAATGGTGAATTATTTAAAGAGATCTGGGGGGAACCTAAAACTTAGTGTGATCTGAGTGTGGAACAGGCTGCCAGCATTAGTGGTAGATGCAGTTAGAACTTGAAAGATGTTAAATTGTAACATTTAAGAGAAGTTTGTATAAGTACATGAATGAATGAGGTACGGAAAGCAACGGTCTGGGTGCAGGTGCATGGAACTAGGCAGAAAACTAGGCTGACATGGACTAGATGGGCTGAAGGGCCCATTTCCGTGCTGCAGTGCTCTAAAACTATGACTCTGGACCGAACTGAGCATTTTTTTTTTTTTTTTGAGGTAATGAAAATTAGTCAGGATAGGGCAGTGGATGATTATATCCACGTGGACTTCAGGAAAGCATTCAACAAGAGTCCCTCATGAAAAGCTAATCAAGAATATTACGATGCATGGGATCCACGGAGATTTTAGATTGGATTCAAAACTGTTTCAGTCACAGAAGACTGAGAGCAGTGGTGAAAGGGTATCATTCTGATGAGAGGTCTGTGACCAGTGGAATTCTGCAAGGATCATAGCTAGGGCTTCTTCTTTGTATAGAAATGATTTGGACAAAAGAATAGGTAATCTGATTAATAAGTCTACAGATGACACACTTATTGAAATTGTGAATAGTCAAAAGATGCTGCAGGAAATAGATCACTCGGAAATTTGAGCAGAAAACTGCAGATGGAATTTAATCTTGACAAATATGAGGCAGTGGAAGGTCAAATGCAAGAGGAAAGTGTACAGTAAATACTGGACTCTTAGCTACACTGGTGTAGAGGGGGATCTTGGGATCCTAAAAGTGGCAATACAAGTAGTTAAGGTGGTAAAGAAAGAGTGCAGCATGCGTGCTTTTATTGATTGGGGTGCTAGGAATAAAAGTTGTACATGTTGCAGCTTTATAGGATTTTGGTAAGGCCATATTGTGTGCAATTCTGAGTGCTGCATTAGAAGAAACACGTAGGGGCTTTGGACAGGACTCGGAATATGTTTACCAGGATGCTGCATAGATTGGAGAACATCAGTTAAAAGGAAAGATTGGGCAAATTTGGATTGCTTTTGTTGAGATACGAGAACTTTAAGCTGTTCAGTACGGTAGTGTGATCCTGTTCCTTGAGCTTATCTTGGGCTTTTCGGAACAGTTTTAGACTTCAAAGACAGCTAGCAGACCGGAAGTAGGATGAAAACTGTAACTTGTGCTTGGATTCTCCAATATAGAGGATCCCATAGAGAGCACTAAATCCAGTACAGCTGCTTCACCTGGAAAGGAAGTTCTGGTTTCTGAAAGGTAGACAGAGATGTGAAAGGTCAAACATTACATTGCCAAAGAAAGGGAATGGGAATATGAAAAAAGACTATTGGCCTGTATTGTCATTGAATGAATTCATGATTTTTTTTCCTGCCTTATCCCCAAAAAATTTTGATTCCCCTTATATCCAGAAATTTACCAATGTAATTAGTGAGTGAGACTCCACAGCCTTTTAAGATAGAAAATTCCAATAATTCTCCTCCCCAGTGGCCTAACCCTTAATTTGATACTCTGATCCCTAGTTCTGGAATCCTTAACTGAAGAAACCTAGTCTCTGTATCTACCCCCGCCACACATTTTCATAACTCCCAGCTGCAGCTGCCATTACTTCTGGTCAAGTCTATTGTAATATGCATAAGTATAGTGAGGTGAAAATAACACTCATTTGCAGTAGTATCACAGGCACCTACATTCAAGCAACACACAAAACATAAATTATATCAAACAGTGAAGAAAAAGATGAGGTCTGTACAAAAATTGACATCAGTGCAGAAAAAAAAGAGACAAGTCCACGATAATGCCAGAGGTGGTCCACAGTGTTCCATTTCTGACATTAGTATTATCTAATGCTATTGTAATTTGTCTGAGCAAAAAGGTACAACAAAATGGCTTACTAGCCCATTTCAAAGGGCATTTAAGGCCGAACAACTAAACTGTGCACATTTCTTATTCCTTAAATTGTTAATATTCTGTAAGTTCAGACTCCAAATATGGCAAGGTGTACAATGTCAGTAAAAAACACAATTACATCTCTCCAGACAGTTATTGGCTACCATAATAATTAATCATTCCTCCTCTCATTGATCTTCAATTTAGTCTTTGGAATGATAATCATTTTGGAATGAGATCAATTTCTGGAAATGTTGTTTCTGATATACAAACTCTTAAGACCAAAGCATACCTATATTAAATACCATGCCATGAGCTTTCAGTCAAATACTGCATGACAAGCCTGGAGAAATGAAAAACTTTCAATGACAAATAGACATTATCTTTAAAAGCCAGAAAGCGTCAATCCATGCTTGCAAAACCTGCATAATCCACACTCTACAACCTCTCAGCGGATGAGGATTACACCATTTTTCAGAGACCCAGTTGAGCTAAACTTGAACAATTATCTCACTGCACTGAACCAAACAGCACTCCTTCACCATACGCACATCTACCTGATTTCAAGAATTTTGAAGATCTGTTGGGAATCAGGGTCATGTGAGAATTACAGTAAATAATCCCAAGAAAATCTTTTACACAGCACAAGGTTAAAATATCCCTTAGTCACTTTCAGCCTCCACAGTTCAAATAATACAGCATCAGTCTCTGGACTTCCTTACTCTCAGGGCCAATCCTCTTAATCCCTGCCTAAGCACCCATTGCTCATCCGTGATTTCTTCTTTTTCCATCTGTCGGTCTTAAATCAACAATTCCTACATTAGACAGTATAATGCAGACAATAAAGGATTTATATTTTACTCACTTAAGATTTTTTGCCACAATTAAAAAATTGAGTTATTAGAGCACTAATCGCTAGCAGTTATGCCTACACATTATCTCCCACTTTCCTGACCCAACTCATTTTAAAACTTACTTGCTTTTCATTTCCATGGCATCCTCCAATAGCCCACGACTTAGAAGTGCGGTGATAAAGCTCGAATAAGCAGCTGAGCTAAGTAGCAGACCCTTATTTTCAGCCTCCTCAAAAACTTTATGGGCTTCTAGCAAAATGAAAAGAACATCCATTAAAGTTGAATTGAATAAGAGTATGGCTTTTTGCTAAGAACATTTACCAGTCCCCTAAAAGAATTAAAATTACTTTTTAACAACTTAAGAGAAAGCTACTAGGCTTCTTCAGAAATTAGTCACCTTCAATGCAGACAGTTTATTTGTAATTTATGAACACCATCATCATAATAATCATAAAAAATGATTATAGTTTTTAGTATTTAAAATTAGCCAGCGCTGTCATTGTTAAAACATGTAAAAAAAAATTCAAAGAGATAACATATTGATCTGAAGGAAACATTATTCCTGCAAAGACGAGCTCCTTGAAAACATACAGGTGTGGAACCGTACAAAAGCGTCTTTTATTCAAGTTGTTTCCATGACACTAAAATTTCATTTCAGAACGATATCCCACTCTCAGCACCAATCTTAATACAGGGACTGTTATGCCTATTAGACTAACAATAATTGTTGATAACTACAATTATACGACCCTGAGATGTAGGTGCAGAATTAAGCCGTTCGACCCATCAGGTCTGCTCCGCCATTTCATCATGGTCGATCCATTTCCCTCTCAGCCCCAGTCTCCTGCCTTCTCCCCATATACCTTCATGACCAGACTAATCAAGAATCTATCAACCTCTGCTTTAAATAAATTCAATTACTTGGCCTCCAAAGCTACCTGTGGCAACGAATTCCACAGATTCACCATTCTCTGGCTAAAGAAATTTCTCATCTCCATTCTAAATGGAGGCCTCTCTATTCTGAGGCTGTGTCCTCTGGTCTTAAGCTCTCCCACGATAGGAAACATCCTCTCCAAATCTATTCTATCAAAGCCGTTCAACATTCGATCAGTTTCAATGAGGTCACCCCTCATTCTTCTGAATTCCAGTGAGTACAGGCCCAGAGACATTAAATGCTCCTCATATGATAAGTCTTTCAATCCCAGAATCATTTTCATGAACCCCCTTTGAATCCTCTCAAATGTCAGCACATCCCTTCTTAGATGAGGTGCCCAAAACTTTTCACAATACTCCAAATGAGGCCTCATCAGCACTTTATAAAGCCCTAACACCACATCCTTGCATTTTCACTGTTCCATTTTAGTGTAACGACACTACATCCTCTCTCCCCATTTAATGCTCATTTAAGTACACCCCATTCCAATACAGTGGATTCCAGTTAACTGTGCCATCAATTGATCAGAGTAGCCACTTAAAGAACAAAAACTAATTGAAAAAGTAGCCAGAATTCCCTTTGTTTATTTGGAACATTATGCTGCTTAATTGAGATAGGAGGTTGATGCATAACAGTTTCTAACTAACATCAGCCATGTGCATTTGTGTAGCTGCCAACACTATACCATACTTAAAGGGAACAGTTTTTAAAATATCCTCAGTTGTGGGTGCTTATGTTCAAAAAGCTGTGATATTTGTCACTGATAGTTGGCAAGAAATAAGCAGCAACACAACTCTGAACTGTTTTGCTCACTGCAGTTTCAAGCATTCAGGCTTGGAGACACCAGAAATGGCTGGGAATGGAATTGAAACAATTTGAAGGATATCAATAATTATCTTGAATGTTACAATGAAAAAGATTTGGAGGATGCCTAAAACATTGTATGAAGGCAGTCCAATATCTGCATTAGGTGACTACGCTGATTTTGTTCATATGTATTAATCAACAGAACACGGCAGTGATGAATCATTCTGTCAATAACTATTAGTAACAAATAACAGCTTTATAGCAGTGTGTTGTATTTCATGTATGAGTTCTTACTCAGTTAAATGTTAGTTTGCCTTATTAATACCGTTTTAACTACTTCAATGAAATTTCAGCTAATTGGGGCAGCTGCCTAATTGGGCCAAAACGCACCTGATGATTTAACAGATTCCAAGCAAAAATAACTTCAGGAAAGGAAAGCTTAACTGGATTTCTCTAATTACAAGCAAACTTCTAACACTCAAGGTCTCTGCACTTGAGTAGCAGATTGCTCCGTCTTGATGAACTCTCAGAAACACTAGATGTCTCCATTTGAAAGTAACATTCGTATTCCCCTCCTCAGGAATAATTTGTATCATAAAATTACATTTTGCTATTACAGAAATCTTTCAGCTCAAGGCTTTTGAAAGAGCTGTCCAATTTAATCCCACATCCCAGTTTACCCGAAAGTTTAGACTTGATGAAGAGCTACCATTTGAAAGTTCTTATAAAACAATAGTTCCAACACTTGTGAAAGTAGCAAATTCTAGGACCTACAAAAGTCAGTAACAAGTAGTGTGGGAATATTTATTGATCTTCCAAAAAAAATATTGAAGGAAGTCTGAATTAGAGAACTAAATTATTAAGCCATAATGGCATTGCAATTATGGCCTCAATCATAGCCAATTTCATTTTATTTAAGAAAAGTAAATATTAAATGATAAGCATCAAATGCTGGAAACTGAGTGGGTCTGATAGCATCTGTAGAGAAAGAAACAGGAGTTAACATGTCAGAGGTTAACCTAATATATTAACATACTATTAACAGAAAGCCGAACTAAAACATGTTTTCCTCTTTGCAGATCCTACTCAACCTACTGAATATTTCCTAAAATGTTCTTTCATTTCAGATTTACAAAATTCACAGAAAAAATAGAAAAATCATTTCAATGTCTAAATATGTTTGCCAGGTGTGACCATGGAGTAAACTATCCAATTGACAGGGCAGGCAGGAAAACAAAAAGCTGCAGGAACTCAGCAGGCCAGGCGGCATCTCGGAAGAGTACAGTTGATGTTTCAGGCCGAAACCTTTCAGCAGGACTGGGAAAAATAAGCTGAGGAGTAGATTTAAGGGAGACGGAGGGGGGGAAAGGGAAGGAGAGAAAGAAACACAAGGTGATAGGTGAAACCTGGAGGGGGAAAGATGAAGTAAAGAACTGGGAAAGAGGTAGAAGGCCATAGAAGAAAGAAAACAGGGGAGGAACAGCAGAGGGAGTTGATGGCTGGGCAAGGAGATAAGGTGAGAGAGGAAAATTGTGGAGGATGGGGACATTACCGGAAGTTTGAGAAATCGATGTTCATGCCATCAAGTTGGAGGCTACCCAAACAAAATACAAAGTGCTGTTCCTCCAGTCTAAGTGTGGCCTCACCACAACAGTGGAGGAGGACACGGATGGACATATTGGAATGGGAATGGGAAGTAGAATTAAAATGGGTGGCCACTGGGAGATACCGCTTTTTCTGGTGGACAGAGCGTAGGTGTTCAGTGAAGTGGTCACCCAATCCAAGTCAGGTCTCTCCGATATATAGGTGGTCATACCACGTGCACCAAACACAGTACCGGTGGTCCCCGTTTTCCAAACGTTCGCTTTATGACAGCTCGCTGATACGAAAGACCTACTTTAGTTATCTGTTTTCGCTAACCGGAGAGTGTTTTCACTTTTACGAAAAAAGGCAGCGCGCGCCCCAATCAGCCAAGCTCTTCCTCCGGAACTGCATTCTAGCCACCATAGCTATAACATGTGTCTGTGAGCATCTGTGCTTTAACTCGATTTATTTTGTGCATCCGTTAGCAAGGTGAATTCTAAGGTATCGGAAAAACCTAAGAGAGTTCGTAAGGGTGTTACGCTTAGCATAAAACTGGACGTAATTAAGTGTTTTGATCATGGTCAACGAAGTAAGGCCACTGTCCACACGTTGAACTTGTCTGCGTCCACCATTCGCACTATTTACACACAGAGAGAAAGAATCTTGAAAGCTGCCGATGTTACTATTGGTTCTGCTCGTAGCAAAGTGGTCTCTTTTAGTCAGCATCCAATAAAATGGATAAAATGGAAAGTCTGTTGCTTGAGTGGATTGATGGGTGTACAAGGCGTGGTGTTCTGTTGTTATCTTATACTTGAGAAATCAGTCAGTCTTTTTCATAAGCTGAAACAGAAAGCTCTGGATGATGGTGATGAAAATGTTGCGAAAGTGGAATTTAAAGGTAGTCATGGTGGTTTGATCGTTTTCTGAGGCGAGGGCAGCTTCATAGTTTAACATTTACCAGAGAGAGTGCTTCGACTGATACTGAAGCTGCCGAAAAGTTTCCAGCAGAACTGAAGAAAATAATTACAGAAGGTGGTTATTCGTATAAGCAGGTGTTGAACTGTGACAAAACTGCAATTTATTGGAAAAAATTGCCAAGCAAGACATTTATTTCAATAGAAGAAAAGCAGGCTAAGGGATACAAGGCATCGAAGGACAGGTTTACCCTAACGCCTATTATTAACGCCACTGGTGATGCTGTCTTTAAGCCTCTACTAGTGTACCATTCAGAAAATCTGAGGGCACTTAAAGGCATTGATAAGAATACACTCCTGTTGTGTTCCATTCACATCCAAGCGGTTGGGACACCCAAGGGATTTTTTCTGAGTACATGAATGAATACGTTAAGTCTTTTTGTTGAAAAATACTGTAGAGTATAACCTTGTCTTGTGATTGTCGATAATTGTGCTGCTCATCCACCTGGCATTATCGAGTATGGCGGTAACATTCGTGTTGCGTTCTTACCGCCGAATATGACATCATTGCTGCAGCCGTGTGACCAAGGCCTAATAGCCACAATTAAGGCTTACTATATGCAAGCAACACACTTCAAAGTTGCTGGTGAATGCAGCAGGCCAGGCAGCATCTCTAGGAAGAGGTACAGTCGATGTTTCAGGCCGAGACCCTTCATCAGGACGGTTTCGGCCTGAAACGTCAATTGTACCTCTTCCTAGAGATGCTGCCTGGCCTGCTGCGTTCACCAGCAACTTTTATGTGTGTTGCATGAATTTCCAGCACCTGCAGAATTCTTGTTGTTTACTATACTCAAAATGTGATGCGTTTTATTTTAAGTACCATTGACAAAGAGGGCAACTCCAAAGCGTCTTTGCGAGAGACCTGGAAAGAATACAATATAAAATTGGCAATCGTCAACCTTGGAGATGCTCTCGATAGGCTAACAGTCTCGATTTGACATGACGTTTGGAGGAAACTGTGACCCGAAGCAGTGAACAATTTTAAAGGCTTCGAACCATCAACAATAAATACGGCAATAGTGACTTTGGTTAAGGAGGCTGGGTTTGTGGAAGTTGACAAAGATGATGTTGAAGAGGTTTTGGCATCCCGTGACCAAGAACTGACAGATGAAGAGCTGATACAAATGCAAGAGGAAAGGACACGAATCAAAACCAAACGCAGTAGCAAAGTGAAGTCATCCAGGAACTGTACGTGAAGCATTTGTGAGATTTTCACTGCAATTGACAGTGCTGCAATGATGGCAGAAAAGTATGACTTTAATTTTGAAAGGGCACATAGGTTTAGGGCATACTTGCAGGATGGTTTGAGTGCTTACAAAGAACTGTATGATAGAAAAATGCGTGAGGCTAAGCAGTCAAGCATACTGTCGTTTTTCAAGCCTTCCACATCAGCCACAGCAGACGACGAACCCTGGCCTTCGACATCGAGGCAGACAGACATAGAAGACATTAGTGACCAGTCTCCTGTACCTCCCACCACCGCAACCTCAGCCTAACAGACCATCATCAGTGTGCTCGTTGTCTTCCCAATTCCGGTAGGTGAAATGACACTGTACATACATTATTTCTACTTTATATAGGCCATGTATTTTTATGTGTTATTTGGTAGGTTATTTTTCGGGTCTGGGAACACGTAAAAGTTTTTCCAATATAAATGAAAGACGTTTTTGCGAAAGTGGAGTTTAAAGGTAGTTATGGGTGGTTTGATCGGTTTTTGAAGCGACAGCAGCTTCATAGCTTAAAGGTTACTGGACAGAGTGCTTCCGCCCAGAGGGCTTGCGTGAGATTTTCGCTGCGCCTGTATTTATCATATCATTCCTGCTTTTACTACATGTTAGTGTTATTTTAGGTTTTACGTGCTACTTGGTATGATTTGGTAGGTTATTTTTTTGGGTCTGGGAATGCTCAAAAATTTTTCCCATAAAAATTAATGGTAATTGCTTCTTCGCTTTACACCATTTCGGCTTACGAACGGTTTCATAGGAACGCTCTACCTTCAGATAGTGGGGGAAACCTGTATATGTCCCCAACAGACTCACATATGAAATCTCTTCTCACCTGCAAGGACTGTTTAGGGCCCTGAATGGTAGCGAGGGAGGAGGTGTACAGGCAGGTGCAGCACTTGTTCCACTTGCAAGGATAAGTGCCAGGAAGGAGATCAGTGGGGAGGGATGAATGGACAAGGGAGTCATGTAGGGAACGATCCCTGCGGAAAGCAGAAAGTGGGGGGTAGGGGGAAGATGTGCTTGATGGTCGGATCCAGTTGGAGGTGGCAGAGATTTGGAGAATCATGTGCTGGACATGGCAGCTGGTGGGGTGGTCGGTGAAGACAAGAGGAACCCTATCCTTGGTAGGGTGGCAGGAGGATGGGATAAGAGCAGACGTGCGTGAAATGGAAGAGAAGCGGTTAAGGGCAACGTTGATGGTAGAGGAAGGGAAGCCCCTTCCTTTGAATAAGGAGGACATCTCATTCATTCTAGAATGAAAAGCCTCATCCTAAAAGCAGGTGTGGCGGAGACGGAGGAATTGAGAGAAGGGGATGGCATTTTTACTAGTAACAGGATGGGATGAGGTATAAACCAGGTAGCTGTGAGAATCTGTGGGTTTATAATAGACATCGGTGGATAAGCTGTCTTTGGAGATAGACATCAGTGGATAAGCTGTCACAGGATGGGCTACATTTTCTCTATAATGCAATTTTCTTCTCTCATGTCCTGAAGGTGGTTAGAGACTGGACTTAAGGCTTGTATTCACCCATGTTGTATTCCTAATTCTATACAAGTCTACAAGTCAATGATTTTGTTGGGCTACATAGCCAAAATCCAAGGAAAACATTACCTTTTGTAATTTAGCCAAATTTAAACATTTTCAGATTTTCTATTACAGACAGGAAGCACGACCAAATAAACAAGAATACAATGAACAGGACGAAGTCACTAGGCCCCACCACTCAGTATGATCATGGCTGATCTGTGCTGGTCTCATCACCTCTTCTGTGCCAGTTTCTCACAGCCCTCAATTTCTCAATCTTTTAAATATATCTCCTGATATGCCCTCCATTATGCTTAGGAGCAGTGAATTCCAGACATTCATTACCCAAGAAATTTTTTTACACACCTGTTTTAAATGACCAGTCTCTTATTTTATAGCTTCG
Source organism: Mobula birostris (assembly GCF_030028105.1). Classification (NCBI taxonomy): domain Eukaryota; kingdom Metazoa; phylum Chordata; class Chondrichthyes; order Myliobatiformes; family Myliobatidae; genus Mobula; species Mobula birostris. The sequence continues at coordinate 32,415,685 of NC_092377.1, forward strand.
TCCCTTGTTCATGACTCTCCCACCAATGAAAACATCTCAACATGTAACCTATCAAGTCCCTAAGGGAACTTTTACATCTGACCAATATCCCTGATTCTTTTGTTTCCTCAATACAGGCTCAAACCATTTAGCTACACTTGGAAGGACTAACCTACCTGAGGAAATAGGCTGGTGGAATCTTTTGGACTGCTTCCAATGCATTTATATTTGTAGGTCAGGAGACTAAAACTATTCACAGAATTCCAGGTGTACCCTCACCAACACTCTGTACAACTATAACAAATCTTCCCTTTTCTTCAATCCCAATCAATTTGCAATAAAAGGCAAAACATCATTTTCCTTATTAATTATTTATTAGACCTACTTGTTAACTTTTTTGGGTTTAATGTACTAAAACACACACTTCTCTCTGAACCTAGCCCAATTGCAGTCACTCTCTATTTGGATAATTATCCATCTTTCGATTCCTTCACTGGAAATGCAAGACCTCACACTTCCCAACTTCAAACTTCATTTGCCAGGTTTTCACCCAACTACTCAATCCATCTACATCCTGTTACAAAATCACAATATTTTCATTCTGATTGCCATTCCACCTATTTTCATATCATCAGTTGAAACCTTTAAATTTTGCTTCAATATGTATTTGAAAATAATATCAATTTGGGTCTAAAAACTTATTGCAAACTGTACCTTGAATATTATTCTTCTTGGAAAGCATGAGCAGTCGGCGTTGATAGTCACCGGCATAGTCAGCTGGCACATCAGGAATTCTTGCACTTCGACCAACAGAAGATGAACTGGTTGCTGTGGCATCCTCATACCATGTCTGAGTAACAAATATAATATGTTGCATTTATTAAATACAGAAAACAGCTTCCGACACATTAATCAAAGAAAACACTACTGGCTCTCACTTTTCACTCCATTCGACAGGCACCTTCTGTTTATGATGGTACTGAATTTCAGAAGTAGTTTCAATCTATCTATTGCATGATTGATCAAGCCATACATGGATGAGCCCATGGTCCCATCATTCCACAGTATTAACTAAATCAACAGTTATCTTCTAACCATTAGTGCAACAGCATTTGGAAATCAAGAACATATTAGTGGTTTCCTTTTTGTGATTCATGCACTAAAACACATATCCCTCCAACAACCAACAAACAGATAAGCTTATCATTCGTAAGATTGTAAAATTAACTCATCCTTCAAGTTAGCTAATTTCTAATCAACTTTAAACCCTTGGAAATCCTGCCCATTTATGCCAGCAGGCAGAATTTAAAATTGGCATATTAAAATTGTCTGTTTACTTTAAAATATTGTAAACAATTAACAGACAACAGATTATGCAGCTGTCTTCGAGAAAGTAGTTGTGGAGGTGCAGGAAACAAGCTCAAACAACATTATTCAATAAACCAAGACTGAATACAAAGAATGCAAATTTAAAATGTAATTTGAACAGAATTTCAAAATGGCTAAGCCTAACCAAATAATGACAGAATGACACAGGAAAGAAAAACTAAAACAAATCCAACAAAGGAGTGTTAGTCAAACCACAAACAGCAAAAAAAAGAGAAATAGTTATAGGTTTTAAGCTCATGTAGCATAAAACTAAAAGCAAACATTGGAACCCATGTACAGCTCCGAAGAAGGATCCCAGCCTGAAACATCAACTCTTTACTCTTTTCCATAGATGCTGAAGTCCTCCAGTATTTTATGCATTGGAATCTAAAATATCTTTTATTATTTTGGATTAAGAATCCAAAATTTAAACTACAATAATAAGAGAAGATATATGGACTGAAGTGAGTTTTAATCTAACAAATAAAAATGTGAAATGCAAAAAAGTACTTGAAAACATTACACACAGAATGCTGGAGGAATTTAGCAGGTCAGGCAGCTAGCTCTATGGAGAGGAATGCATGTGTTGCATATGCAGAATCTCTTATGTTTATGATTTAAAACATCATAAAACATCAGCAGCTGATACCAAAACCACAGTCAGTCATCGAGCAATAGACAAGCCCTTTCACCCATGCCTACCCAGCTAGTCCCAATTTCCTGAATTCAGCCCATACCCCTCCAAGCCCTGCCCCTCCATGTAAAAGATACTATTTACCTGCCTCAATCATTTCCTCTGGTAGCTCATTCCAAATACTTAACACTGTGTGAAAAAGCTGTGACTCTGATACCTTTAAATCTTTCCACTTTCATCCTAATTCAATGCCTCCTACTTCTGGACTTCACAATGCTGGGGAAAAGACTGTTACCTTCCACCTTACCCATGCCTCTTGTAACGTTAAGCATTTCATTGCTCATTCTCCGACATTCCAAGGAATAAAGACCTACCCTGGCTAACGTCTCCCCATAATTCAGGCCCTCTGGTCCTGGTTACATCCTCATAAATTTCTCCTGCTCTTTTTCACATCATAGGGTGACCAAAACAGTTTACAGTACTCCAAGAGCAGCCTCATCAAAGAATTATACAACTGCAACATAATATCCCAACACCTATACTCCATGTCCTGACTGATTAAGGTCAGCATGCTAAAACAACTTTGTCACTACCCAGTCTACCTGCAAGCGGAATTTTTAATGAACTTTTAATGAGATTCTACTATTCTAACACATTCCCGAGTGCCCTAACAATCATAGTACCTACGTTGATTTGACTTTCCAAAACACATCACCTCACAGTTAACTGTATTAAAATCTACTTGCCACTATTCAGCCTACTTCGCTAAGTGATCAAGAACCCCCTGTAATCTACAATAACCTTTACTTCTTCCACCTGTACTCTCCCAGTTTCTTACTTCATTCCCACTCCCCCACCCACCTATCTTCCCCCTCACCTGGTCTCCAATGTCACCTACATCTCCTCTCTCCCACTTTCTCATTCTAGCTCCTTCCCCCTTCCTTTCGAGTCCAAAGGAAGATTCTTAGTCCAAAACATCGAGTGTTTATTCATTCCAGAGATAGTGCCTGACTTGCCAAGTACCTCCAGTACTGTGTGTGTGTGTGTGTGTGTGTGTGTGCGTGTGTGTGTGTGTGTGTGTGTGTGTGTGTGTTGCTCAAGATTTCCAGCATCTGCAGCATCTCGTGTAATATTGGCTGTTTTTGTCTTCCATTACCAGTGCCTGTCCTGCTTCAGAGTCCCTACTTTGCTTTGATGCATTTCCTTTCTCTAACTGCTAATATTAATTCCTCAACCACATTACTTCTTCAAAATCTTATTCCCATGGCATAACTTGACATTACCCTACAAGAAATATTTCCTTTGTCCTATCCATTCATCTCCCGCCTTCTCTGTTACATAAGTCTAATATGTTTTCTCTCTTCACTAATTCTGACGAAGGATCTTTGATAAGAAATGTTAAATATGTTTCTCTTTCCACAGATATTGACTAAATGTTATGTAGTTCAAGGATTTTCTATCACTACTTTACACAAAGAATAAGGTGGATACATTTTTGAGATTATTCCTAAATGTTGCTTCCAAAACTCCCAAAACAGAAAAAGCTTAACATACGGTACAACCCCTCCTTAATCCATTATTTCAAAGAGTAAGCTACTGTATATATCTCATAGTCAAACTAATATTCAGGTCTGCAGATAAGCAACCATTCAACACTATCATCCCACCAGAAGTACTTCATTTTTCATTTGGAAGCTTACTTCACTTGTAGGTCCTTTTCTCCCCAGAAGTTAACTATCAGTACTGTCTGAAATTATGTGCACCATCATTTATGGAACAAGGGGAAAATTATGTTGATTTAGCACTTGGTAAGGAAATCAGAAGCAACAAAAAGGGAAGAAAATAGACTCTGATTGGCGGGATATGTCAAAAAGTGAGATATTCTAAAAAAGTATACATACTGAAAGAATATAAGAGTAGAGAATTACATACTGAAAGAGTAAAAGAGTAGAGAATTACACATCCAGGTTATAGATGCATGGCCCTCAATGATATTTTATGAGATTAAGCAGGGCATGAAATGCAAGGGGCTAGAGGACTGTTTGGCCTTCTGCAGTTCCTGACTGGTGTTTGAACAGGTAACAGCAATTATACATTTTGGTTAAATTTTGGGTAACATTAAAGAAAGCAACGTAAGCTTGTAAGTTTAAAACGGTTACCTCAGGAACTTCAAATGGAATTTCTTGACCATTGCTACGGAATATATCAGCAAGTATTCGGAGTGTTCGCTCTCGGGGGATCACATTTTCCTCTTGCATTTTGGTCCATGTTGCATCAGCTTTTCGCCAGTCATTCTCATCCTCTGTTTAAAATAAGAAGACATGCTTAATGATACAGAAGTTCAGATCTCGCGTGAATAGTGAGGTGGGACAAGCAACATGAAATTATAATCAAATGATTTGAAAGAATTTCATTCCCCAACCTCTGAAATCAAGAATGTAGAAAACCAGTCCAAGAATCACATCATGTGCAAAAGCCAGGTAATGGTGGTTTACAGAAGCAGAGAAGACAAATTCATACATTGAAAATACCATAACATGGAGGTTCTACACACCTGATGAATAGTCATTAATCAGATCAGACTAGTCCTTTCTGTCGTCGGCCCCCAACCAACACATACTCCACTCTCCCCTCCTAACAGTCCCCTACCCTGCTCTCATGACTATACCCCTTCCCCACACGAAACCACCACGGTGGGCTTCACAGCTGAACAGATGCGAAGACAGCTGAAACGTCTCAACCCAAGCAAGGCTGCAGGACCGGATGGTGTCAGTCCAGGGTGCTCAAAGCCTGTGCCCCTCAGCTATGTGGAGTACTTCGCCATGTATTCAACCCGAGCCTGAGGCTCCGGAGGGTTCCTGTACTGTGGAAGACGTCCTGCCTTGTCCTCGTGCCAAAGACGTCGCGCCCCAGCGGCCTCAATGACTACCGACTGGTGGCATTGACCTCCCACATCATGAAGACCCTGGAGGGACTTGTTCTGGAGCTGCTCTGGCCTATGGTCAGGTCACACTTAGATCTCCTCCAGTTCGCCTACCAGCCCCGACTAGGAGTTGAGGATGCCATTGTCTACCTGCTGAACCATGTCTACGCCCACCTGGACAAGCCAGCGAGCACTGTGAGGGTCATGTTTTTTGACTTCTCCAGTGCATTCAACACCATCCGCCCTGCTCTGCTGGGGGAGAAGCTGACAGCGATGCAGGTGGATGCTTCCCTGGTATCATGGATTCTTGATTACCTGACTGGCAGACCACCGTACGTGTGCTTGCAACACTGTGTGTCCGACAGAGTGATCAGCAGCACTGGGGCTCCACAGGGGACTGTCTTGTCTCCCTTTCTCTTCACCATTTACACCTCGGACTTCGACTACTGCACAAAGTCTTGTCATCTTCAGAAGTTTTCGGATGACTCTGCCATAGTTGGATGCATCAGCAAGGGAGATGAGGCTGAGTACAGGGCTACAGTAGGAAACTTTGTCACATGGTGTGAGCAGAATTATCTGCAGCTTAATGTGAAAAAGACTAAGGAGCTGGTGGTTGACCTGAGGAGAGCTAAGGTACCGGTGACCCCTGTCTCCAACCAGGGGGGTCAGTGTGGACATGGTGGAGGATTACAAATACCTGGGGATACGAATTGACAATAAACTGGACTGGTCAAAGAACACTGAGGCGGTCTACAAGGAGGGTCAGAGCTGTCTCTATTTCCTGAGGAGACTGAGGGCCTTTAACATCTGCTGGACGATGCTGAGGATGTTCTACGAGTCTGTGGTGGCCAGTGCTATTATGTTTGCTGTTGTATGCTGAGGCAGCAGGCTGAGGGTGGCAGACACCAACAGAGTCAACAAACTCATCCGTAAGGCCAGTGATGTTGTGGGGATGGAACTGGACTCTCTCACGGTGGTGTCTGAAAAGAGGATGCTGTCTAAGTTGCATGCCATCTTGGTCAATGTTTCCCATCCACTACATAATGTACTGGGTGGGCACAGGAGTACATTCAGCCAGAGACTCATTCCACCAAGATGCAGCACAGAGTGTCACAGGAAGTCATTCCTGCCTGTGGCCATCAAACTTTACAACTCCTCCCTTGGAGGGTCAGACACTCTGAGCCAATAGGCTGGTCCTGGACTTATTTCATAATTTACTGACATAATTTACATATTACTATTTAACTATTTATGGTTTTTATTATTAATTATTTATGGTGCAACTGTAACAAAAACCAATTTCCCCCGGGATCAATAAAGTATGACTATGACAAACAAGAGGAAATCTGCAGATGCTAGAAATCCGAGTGTAACACCCTGTTTAAGATTTTACTGCTAATGTTGCAGGGTATTTCATGTAATGGTTTTCTGTAGAAGCAGTGTGTTCTGCTGGTAGTGATTGGGTTACTGTTAAAGATAAGGGGTTATGATGCTCATGATTAGGAATGTAGTGTCATTTAACCAGGATGGTGGAATTGGGAGAAGGTTCTAGAGAATGCTGAGGAGAGGTTTTGTGATGGACTCAGAGGTGGGTCAGAGGTCTTTTCAGCAGGAGACGGACAGAAGCTCAAGAGAACCGGCCGTAGGATTCAATCCAACAGGAATGCATGATTCGATGGAGTGCAAGAGGAAAAACCCTACCGGTGATCAGTAAATAGGTACATCATACACATCAGATTTTGGAAGATTTGTGCTCCAACCCGTGCACATTTGACTGTTTTAATTATGATGGGTCTTTTATTTTTTTTCCCTTTTTTTCTTTCTTCTTTAACGACAGTTTAGTTAAGTAAACATTCATAAGTATACTTTCTTTATAATTGTATGCAGTGTAAGGTCTGTTACTTCTTGCCAACAGTCGATGGCATGGGGGCAGTAATTACAAGTATTCACACAGATCGGGACAAGACATCCCAACCTCCCGGGTATGGTGGGGCCGAGGCCCTTCATCAGGACTGGAGAAACAAAAGATGAGGAGTCAGAGTTAGAAGCGGGGGGGGGGGGGGTAAAACAAGGCGCTAGGAAGGTGATTGGTTAAAAAGATACAGGTGCTGGAGAAGGGGGAATCTGATAGGCCATCAGAGGACAGAAGGCCATGGAAGAAAGAAAAGGGGAGGTGACAGGTGGGTAAGGAGATTTGGTGAGAGGGGGAAAAGGGAATGGGGAATGGTGAAGGGGGGGTGGGGGGCATTACTGGAAGTTTGAGAAGTTGATGTTCATGCTATCAGGTTGGAGGCTACGTAGACGGAATATAATGTGTTGATCCTCCAACCTGAGTGTGGCCTGTTTGTGACAGTAGAGAAGGACTGACATATTGGAATGAGGAATGGAATTAAAATGGGTGGCCACTGGGAGATCCCACTTTTTTCTGGTGGATGGAGCGTAGGTGTTCGGTGAAGCAGTCTTCCAATCTGCGTTGGGTCTCACGGGTTTGCAGGAGGCCTCACCGGGAGCACCGGATACGGTAGATGACCCTAACAGACTCACAGGTGAAATGTCGCCTCACCTGGTAGGAGAGTTTGGGGCCCTGAATGGTAGTAAGGTGTAGCACTTGTTCCGCTTGCAAGGTTAAGTGCCAGGAGGAAGATCAGTGGAGAGGGACAAATGGACGAGGAAGTGATCCCTGCAGAAAGCAGAAAGGGGTGGGGGGGGGGGGAAGAAATGTACTTGGTGGTGGAACCCCATTGAAGGTGGTGGAAATTTTGGAGAATTATGTCCTGGACGCAGAGGCTGGGGTGTACCACAGCGAGGACAAGAGGAACCCTATCCCTGGTGGGGTGGCAGGGGGACGGGGTGAGGGCAGACATGCATAAAATGATGTTGAGGGCAGTGTTGATAGTGGAGTCCATTGCAGGGTAAAAGAAAATATCACTTATTTTGTTATGGTCAATTTTGGAAGACTGTTATTTGAAAACATTATATCAAAACATGTTTTGATTGCCATTTTTGAGACTACTGTGCATTGATTCAATCGTGCTTCAGTGTGGCATACACAGGCAGAAGCAGGGGATAAAACTGGCATCGTACAGGAACTCTCCAGCACCTTACTGCATGTTCAGCCATCAGATTTCTGATTAACCTTTCAACAGCAAACAAGAAAAAAAATCTGCAAAATGTTAAAGCAAAAATTCTTGCCTCCTACCTGGTCATTATTGCTCCGCTGTTTGATGCAAGTAAAGTGATTGCTGATTATCCTACATCACAACAGTGATTACACTTCAAAAGCACTTCACTAACTGTAAAGCACTTTGGCATATTCTCAAAGGAATTTAGAAACTAAGTACTTCAGTATTTGATGCTAGAATTTATTCCATAATTCACGATTTTTGTTCAGTAATGAGCTGATGCCAGCCCCAAAGACTACATTTGGAACCTTGCTTTGAAATGGCAGGAAAGGGAGAGCCTTAAATTAGGAAGTGGCAAATTTCAAAAAGTTGTAACTTTTTAAAAAAAATTCTCCCAATTAATAAAAATAGCTTAAAAGCTGGATACATAATTCACCAGAAAATAGAGTAAGATAGCACAGAAACAGCTGGATATTGCCAAGCCCATCTTCCCCATTAGTCCCACTTTCCAATGATGACTTCCTCCAGTCGTACATTCCAGACATCTTCTCAATCTCTCCCTGCTTATCCTGTATCTGTGCCCTGTATAATATTGGACTTTCCCAGGGGGGAAAACTATGACAGTCCACCTTATCCATACCACTCATGATTTATCAACTTTTGTGAGGTCATCCCTCACTCTCCTGCAATCCGGGGCTATAAAACCACAAGATATAGGGGCATAATTAGACCACTTGGCCTATCGAGTCAGCTCCATCATTTCACCATGACTGACTTAATTTTCTTCTCAGCCCCAATCTTCAGCCTTCGCCCTGTATCCCTTCATGCCCTGACCAATCGAGAATCATCAACTTCTGCCTTAAATATACATAAAGACTTGGCCTCCACATCTGCTTGTGGCAAGGAATTCCAAAGATTCACTACTCTCTGGCTAAAGAAATTCTTCCTTACCTCTGATCTAAAACGACACCCCTCTATTCTGAGGCTGTGTCCTCTGGTCTCAGACTCACCCACCACAGCAAACATCCTCTCCCCATCTACTCTATCAAGGCCTTTCACCATTCAATAGGTTTCAGTGAGGTCACCCCTCATTCTTCTGAATTCTAGTGAATACAGGCCCAGAGCCAGCAAATGCTCTCCATATGACAAGCCATTCAATCCTGGAAACTCCACAAACCTCCTTTGAAACTTCTGCAGTTTCAGATCATCCTTTCTAAGATAAGGGGCCCAACAGTGTTCACAATCTCTAAGTGAGGCCTCACCAGTGCTTATACAGTCTCAACATTACATCCTTGCTTCTATATTCTAGTCCTCTCGAAATGAATGCTGACATTACATTTGCCTACCTCACCACAGACTCAACTTGCAAATTAACCCTTAGGGAATCCTGCATAAGGACTCCCAAGTCCCTTTGCACCTCAGTTTTTTTGTATTCTCTTTCCCTTTTGAAAATAGCCACCCCTTTCATTTCTTCTACCAAAGTGCATGACCATACATTTCCCAATGCTGTATTCCATCTGCTACTTCTTTGCTCATTCTCCTAATCTGTCTCAGAACTTCTATACCTCTCTACTTCCTCAAAACTACCTGTCCCCCCAATTATCTTCGTACTGTCTGCAAATTTTGCAACAAAACCATCAGTTCCATCGTCCAAATCAGTGATGTATAACGTAAAAAAATTGGTCCCAATACAGACCGTTGTGGGACACCACAAGTCACCGGCAGCCAGGGAAAAAAGGCTCCTTTTATTCCTACACTTTGCCTCCTGTTAATCAACCACTGCTTTATCCATACTAGAATCTTCCCTGTACTACCATGGGCTCATAGCTTGTTAAGCAGCCTCATGTGTGACAACTTGTCAAAGGCCTTCCCAAAATTCAAGTACACAACATCAACTGATTCTTTTTTGTCTATCCTGCTTGTTAGCTCTTCAAATAATTCCAACAGATTTGTCAGGCAAGATTTTCCCTTGAGGAAACCATGCTAACTACAGCCTATTTTATCATATACCTCCAAGTACCCTATACCTCATCCTGAATAATCGACTCCAACACCTTCCCAAACATTGACTAACTCGTCTATAGTTTCCTTTCCTATGCCTCTCTCCTTTCTTGAACAGTGGAGTGACATCTGCAATTTTCCAGTCTTCTGAAACCATTCCAGAATCTAGTGATTCTTGAAACATCATTACTGATACTTTCACAATCTCTTCAGCCACCTCTTTCAGAACCCTAGGGTGCACACCATTTGGTCCAGATGACTTATCTACCTTCAGACATTTCAGCTTCCCAAGAACTTATTCCTTAGTTATGGTAACTTCACGCACTTCATGACCCCTGATACATGGAACTTCCACCATACCGCTCCTGTCTCCCACAGTGAAGACTGATGCAAAATACTTATACAATTTGTCCACCATTTCATTGTTCCCTATTACTACCCCTCCAGCATTGTTTTCCAGTGGTCCGATATTCAGTCTTGCCTCTCCTTTGCATTTTCTGTATCTGAAGAAACTTTTGGTATCCTCTTTAACACTATTGGCCAGCTTACTTTTGTATTCCATCTCTACCTTCTTAACGACTTTTTTAGTTGTCTTCTGTTGGTTCTCAAAAGCTCCCCAATCCTCTAACTTCCCACTAATTTGTGTTCTATTATATGCCCCCTCTTTGGCTTTCTCTTGTTAGCCACAGTTGTATCATCTTTCCTTTAGAATGTTTCTTCCTCTTTGAGATAAAGATCCAGCATGGCCAACCTCTTCCTCTAACTCAGATTTTCCAGCTCAGGCATTATAAACTAAGCCTGTGTGTCAATAGCATAAAACGTTCTTTTAAATATAAAGTAGAGCGATTCTGAAGTAAATCTTGTTTAAGTTTTCTTCTTCTGGCTTCTCAAAATAAAAGCAAAATGTTATGCTTTGTGAGGCTTCACTGGTTAAGCAACATAGAACAAGAAGAAGAATAAAACTACACAAAAAACTAATACTAAAAAAGAAAACCAAGGTTATGGTGAAGTAGTTTCTTGGACCAGAAAGATGGTTTCACTCATTGACAATTTGGAATAATAATAATATTTTTAACCATTTAAACTGAAGGAGTAACACTTAAATCTGATGACAAAATTCTGAGTAGATTCCTGTGGGCACATGGCCAAGTGGTTAAAGCATTGGACTAGTGACCTGAAGGTTGTGAGTTCGAGCCCCAGCCGAGGCAACGTGTTGTGTCCTTGAGCAAGGCACTTAATCACACATTGCTCTGCGACGACACTGGTGCCAAGCTGTATGGGTTTTAATGCCCTTCCCTTGGACAACATTGGTGTCGTGGAGAGGGGAGACTTGCAGCATGGGCAACTGCTGGTCTTCCATACAACCTTGCCCAGGCCTGCGCCCCCGAGAGTGAAGGCTTTCCGGGCGCAGATCCATGGTCTCGCAAGACTAACTGATGTCTTTATTAAGATTAAGTTAAGAACAAGTTAAGTTCCTAGTTTGCTATATCCTTTCACTTGTAAACAGTGGGGTCACACCTGACATAATCAGCAGGAACCACTGCAGAATCTATCTTCTAAGTTGAAGTCTGTCCTGAGCCTTGTGGCCCATCAGGCCAGTGTTTATGCCGGTTTCTGTGGTGTGAAGTGACTGAGAGTACGAGACTCTCCCCCCCCCCCCCCCCCCCCCCGGTTAGGGCGCCAGTCTATCGCAAGATTAAACCCCAGCTGGTACCTATTTTCACCTGGACTGGAGCAATGTGTCGTTAAGTGCCTTGGTCAAAGACAAAACACGCTGCATCTGCCAGAGACTTGACCCCACAGCCTTCAGATTGTGAGCCCAACGCCCTAACCACTTGGCCACGCAGAATTTATCTCGCCACCCTTAAACGTAAGAGATTCTGTAGATAATGGAAATCCAGAGCAACACACACAAAATGTTGGAAGAACTTAGCAGGTCTGATTTACTGCTCCACTACAAAGTCTCTTCAAGATATGTATACATTTTCTGTTTATTCTGTTAATATGTAGTGTTTATCATTTCCATAACTTTTAGTGTGTGTAGCCATCCCCATCTTTGTTCCAGAGAAGGCAAAGGCTTGTTGGACACTGTCGACGAATGAAGACAAAAAGCAATTAGCAAAATGCTTCAATTCACAGGTGCTCAGCTGAAAGAGCCCACTGTCCACTACACACTATCAGCCTATGAAGTATAATGTAACAGATTCTATTCTATTTGTGACAAGCTTCAGATGGACTCCAGATCTTGGGGGCATACTAGAATTAAAGGAGACAGCAGATGACTTATTCACCAATTCTGAACTTTGAACACAAAGACAAATCAGCTTCAGAAATTGGTAAATTGTTTACAGTGGATGTTCTGATCAGTACCAACCTCCTATCCTCTATAGCAAACATACAGGGTAACTAGGAAAGTGTAACAATAACTACAAATCACACAAGTCTGTGGAACACATGGTTAGTACTATAAAACTACAAACCAGCATGTAAAATCAGTAATCTGTTAAAAGAATTCAAGATGGCGGCACGCATGGACGCAGCAGCCCCTCGGGGAGTGATAAGTGTATCTAGTGTTTGTTTTGTTTGTCCTGGACACATAACATACAGTCGGAATATGCTCGTTAACATCAGGGCATACTATGTCGGAAAAACTGACGAGTTCTGGTGTGACATGGACAGTTTACGCCGCTACAGACTACTATCCGCTACCAAGCCGGCTGTTTCCTGAGGGAAGTGGAAGCGAAAGTGCTGTGAGAGAAGACAGAGGAGGGGTAAGAGGGCCGGCATCCATGCTAGACTAAAAGCTAACCCCACCAGGCCAGCGGTACCGTCCCTCCTACTCTCAAATGTCCACTTCATCGACAACAAGCTGGAGGAGCTGCATCTGCTGAGAGAAACATACAAGGAATTTAAAGACTGCTGTGTGTATGTCTTAACAGAATCCTAGCTCCATGACAACATACCGGACACGGCGATACAGCTAGAGGGAATGACATCGTTCCATGCGGACAGAGAGGCAGCTAGCTCCGGTAAGAGCTGAGGAGGAGGTCTGTGTATTTATATAAACAAAGACTGGTGTATGAACGCTACAGTAGCTGCTAAATACTGCTCACCGCCAGCTGAATTTCTCATTGTGAAATGCCGGCCGTTCTATCTGCCGAGGGAATTCACCATCATGTTTGTGGCAGCTGTTTACGTAGCTCCCAGTGCCAATGCTAACGAAGCACTGGGAGGCCTACATGAAGCCATTGGTGAGCTACTGACTACACATCCTGACAGCTTTGTGGTGGTTGCTGGGGACTTTAACCACACCAGCTTAAAGACCATGTTCCCCAAATTCCTGCAATACGTGGATTTCAAAACCAGGGGAGACAACACACTGGACTTGGTTTATACCAACACACCACAGGCATACAAAGCAGCACCCCCCCCCCCCGCCCCCATCTTGGCCACTCCGACCACATATCTGTCATGCTAACACCAGCATATAAACCACTGCTTAAATGTGTGAGAGCAGAGAAAAGAGAGATAAGGGTCTGGCCAAAAGGAGCAGCCTCAGCACTAAAAGACTGTTTTTTTGCACACAGACTGGGACATATTCAGAACAGCAGCCTCCTATGATGACCATACAGACATTGAGGAGTATGCGGAGGCAGTAATCAGCTACATAGCCAAATGCACGGAGGATGTCACTGTGATGAAAACCTTCACCGCACGTGGTTGTAAAAAGCCATGGATGACAACAGAGGTGCGTTCATTACTGAAGGCCCGTGACACAGCCTACAGATCGGGGGACAGGAGTGCGCTTCGCTCAGCCAGGTCTGCGCTTTCACTAGGGATCAGGAAAGCGAAAAGGGCCTACGCGGGCAAAATACATGGACACTTCTGTGACACAAGTGACACCAGATGGATGTGGCAGGGAATTAAAGCTCTGACAGACTACAAGATCAGGCAGAAAACTGATGACAGCGACGCCTCTCTACCAGACAGGCTTAACAATTTCTTTGCCCGCTTCGAAGCATCAAACACTACAGCAAGGGGGAGAGCCAGTCCCTTTTTACCATCTGACCAGCCATCATTGATCCAGAGCAAACACGGAGGACCCTTGCCAGGGTCAACCCACGAAAAGCGGGAGGTCCCGACAACATCCCTGGACATGTGCTCAAGGAATGTGCTGATGTATCAGCAGATGTCCTGACAGACATTTTCAATATCTCCCTTAGTCAAGCCATTGTCCCCAGATGCTTCAAAACCTCCATAATCATCCCTGTAGCAAAGAAATCAGTTGTAGTCTGTCTGAATGATTACTGTCCTGTTGCCCTGACCCCCATAGTGATGAAATGTTTTGAATGGCTTGTCAAGCCTCATATCACAGCCAGTCTCCCCTCATCGCTGGATCCTCTACAGTTTGCTTATCGTCCAAATCGCCCTGCGGAGGACACAATATCCACCACACTGCACACAGTTCTCTCTCACTTGGACAACAAAGACACTTATGCCAGAATCCTGTACATTGATTTCATTTCAGCATTCAATACCATCATCCCGCAGAGACTAGTGGTGAAACTGTCAGTGCTTGGCCTTAACACTGCCATGTGTCGCCGAATTCTGGATTTCTTGACAGAGATACCACAGTCAGTCCGTGTTGGCAGGAACATCTCTGACTCCATCATACTGAGCACTGGATCCCCACAAGGCTGTGTGCTTAGCCCATTGCTGTTTACACTGCTAACACATGACTGTGCAGCCAGATTCAAGGAGAACCTGACCATTAAATTTGCTGATGATACCACAGTGGTGGGGCTCACCAGCAAAAATGATGAAACAATGTACAGGGAGGAGGTCAAACACCTAGAGAGCTGGTGCAGTGATAACAACTTGATGCCTAATGTCACCAAAACCAAGGAAATGATTGTCGATTTCAGACGGTCTCAGCCTGAGCACACACCCCTCAGCATCAGCGGCTCCACAGTGGAGAGAGTGGAAAACATCAAGTTCCTTGGGGTGCAGATCTCGGACAATCTCACCTGGTCCAGGAACACCACTGGGATTGTGAAACGGGCCCAGCAGAGATTGCACTTTCTGAGGCAGCTTAAACAAGCATCACTCCCCGCTAACAGTCTTAACTACATTCTACAGAGGCATGGTTGAGAGCGTGCTGACCTTTTGCATCACAACCTGGTACTCCAGCTGCACTGCTGTCGACAAAAAAGCCTTGCAGAGGGTGGTTAGGGGAGCAGAGAAGGTTATTGGGGTCTCCCTACCTTCTGTCCAAGACCTCTTTCAGAGTTGATGCCTCCAGAAGACACGGTACATCATTAAAGACCCCTCACACCCTCTCCATGAACTGTTCATTCTTCTGCCATCAGGCAAACATTACAGGAGCATCAAAACTAAAACCACAAGGCTACTAAACAGCTTCCCCCCACAGGCAATCAGACTGCTAAGTAGCTGCTCCACCTGACTCTGCTTTGGACACTTTTAACTTACACTGGACACCTATGACTTGATTTTAACTGACATGTGGCTATTGTGCTTTACTATTTATTGTTATGTTATTATTTAGTGTTGCGTTTATGTTATGATTGCACTGCTCCTGAGAAACGCTGTCTCATTCTGCCCTGCAGAGCTGATGTACGGTTAGAATGACAATAAAGTTTTTTGAATCTTTGAATGACTCTCAAAAATATATTTTCCGGATTAAAGTTTGTAAGATGAAACATTCCTGTAAACAAAGCAAACCATCCCCCAGCTTTTATATTTACTAAATTAATGATGACAAAGGTCAGTAAAAGCTCAATTCTCTTCTGGCCAATCCCTTTCATTCAAGGAGGAATAAAATGAATGTGTTAAAGAGTTACAGTGGGACAAGCCAAGTGTAAGATTTCAGAAAGTACATTATAATTAATTTTTTTTTGGCTATTCTGATGGAAAGCTTTAATGTTGTAGCTAGCCTCATCTACTCTTCAGAATCAGGTCAATCGTGATCAGAAATGTTGCTATGTTGAGCGTCAAAGATTTCTGGAAAAAAAGTCTTTATGTACAATATTATCTCCAGTGGTCCTCAAGATCAGTGACAAATTAAAAGATGTCCACTTACTGCAAAACTTCATAAGATAATAGTACATTTGATCCCTGTCACATTCAAATAGTTTCTGGGTCATTTCCACCATATTCTCAAGAGCTTCAACCTAAAAACAAAAATGAAAATTTTGCAAATGACTCTTAAATTTCTTAATGGATGTATCATTTAAGATTTCCCAAATACAATAAAGAAAGCTCCTTTTTAGAAAGGGACTAATTACTATTTGGATGCTATACATGCAAAAAAAAGTGTCATTCAGTATCTCTCAGCTTCCATTTCCCCCATGTCACCTCAATTTTCAAATGAAGTTTGATTAAGTGAAACCACACAGCTGACCTACCTGATTTGAAGTCATGCATTTCTCAGCAAACCACTGAAGTCTCCCTGGGCGCGCTCTCAGGCCAGGTGTCTGCAAGAAAAAGAATTATTTACAAGAGACAATAACATCAAATCAAATTTAACACATTTCCTCATATGTTTCGTTTATCACTTGTATCAGATGGCAATTCTGTGCTCAGGAATGTGATTAAGGAATTGCACACAAAACATGGCTGGAGTTTAGCTGCACATGGAGTTTTAAAAATCAGACAGTTTGCTGCCATACATCACCTATGCAGCTTCAGGATATTTAGTGGAGCTTTAGATGCTTAGTATATAATTTAATAGAAATCTTATGAATTCACATCATTTGACAAACAAGCCTGAGTGGTTTACAAATTATATTTCATATACTTCATTAAAGAATTTTTCAAATTAATTTAATTGTAATATTTGCAATCAGGTTGCAGAAACGAGCTTCTAAAATTATTTAAACTTGAGTACTTAGGTAAACATACACTACTCTTCAATTTGCTAATACTAACAAAAGCTGTCAACAATTTCAGAAGTCCTACTTTGAAGGTGATAAAGTTGTTACCAATTTTACTGCAGTATTTAAAGTAGATTTACACAAAACTCATGGCATGACACTACATATTACATTAATGAATCTTGAAAACCAAATGGATTTTGAGGTTAGGTACAGAACAAATACACATTTGATTACAACTTTCAATATCTTTGTCTATCCAAATGACACTGATCTCAACAATACACAAATCCACAACATGTAATACATTAAATCTCCTGTGTTTAGACATGATTGATGTGCCTGTCATTTCAAGGACAGGGAAGCAATAAATGCAAATATCCTTCAGTTTCATCTGATACTGAGAACAGTTTTCACTTACCCTAAGTCTCAATCCTCAAAAGAACATCTAGGTCAGCTTAACCAAATCTCCTAACCTCAGTGGATGTTCTACATTTACAGCTTATTGCTCAGATACTAAGTAGTGCTTTACTAGCAAGTTATCTTATGAATTACAGAAAAGTAGCAGTGACCTGAAACACAAAACATCCATTTCACACAATTTTGTTGTTTAAAGGAGATCTACAGGAAGAAATAGTCTGACATTCTACATTAGTTCTTATATACATTACTGAAATATCAATATGGCTTGAATTGAGGAATTCATCATGTTACTTCCATTTCACACCTCCACCTACTCATACCTTATACTTCAAAATCAAGTAGGGATACATAACTGAAGCTTCAGGAGAAAAATTAATCATTAACACTAAATTGGACTATTTTCTTCAAGGACTTCCATAATTATTTTCAAATACAGTATAGCAAGGTGAAGTGCAAACCAGGTTGTTTCAAAGACATGCAAGTTTTGGGACAGCTGAGTTCCTCCTGTATTTTGCGCATGTTGCTTTCGATTTCCAACATCTACAAAATTTTTTGTGTTGACCAAAATTTATAAATGTTACTAAGATTGTGATTAGATTAGATTAGCTTTGTCACACGTACATTGAAACTTTGAAACATGCAGTGAAATGCATCATTTGTGTCAATAACCAACACAACCCAAAGATGTGCTTGCAGTCATTCCCAAGTGGCAACATGCCTCTGGATCCCTACAAAGCATGTCCGCAACTTACTAGCCAAAACCCATACATCTTTTGCAATGTGCGAGGAAATCAGAACATCCTGAAGAAATCTATGCAGTCACAGGGAGAACAGACAAACTCTTTACAGACAATGGCAGGAAATGATTACCTCTCTTCCCTCGAAACTTTTACCATAATTGCTGGGCTACCATGCAGCCCACAAAACCTGAAATACTACACTCATATGCCAATTGCAGTTTTACTACACATCTGTTGAAGGACATCTCTGCTTGAATTGCGCGTGTCCCACTTGTGTGCTTAAGTGAAGAACTGAAATAGTGTTTCTGAGATTAGGAAATCTCCTCCTCCCGCCCCCCTCCCCCACCACCACAGTAGCTTTTGAATAAAACATTCTTCTCTGAGTATAGGCACTTTTCAGTGATGCTACGGAGATTCGTTTGATTCATTTCATTCCATACAAATGCAACACATTCTTAAGCCTATAATTTTCCATGAGTGTTAGTTATAGATTCCTCTGTATGATTTCAGAATCAACTAACATGTGGACTAATAAATTCAAGCTAAAGTCAACTTGCTATCACTTGCAGCTGTTCGAATTGGAGGTCCATGAGGATCAGGAAGCCAGAGGTGGAGAGGGTCAGCAACTTTAAATTCTTCAGTATTATCATTTCAGTGCCTGTCCTGGGCTCAACACACAAATGCAAATACAAAGAAAGCACAGCAGCACCGCTACTTCCTGAGGAGTTTGCGAAGACTTGCAATAGCTTCTAAAACTTTGGCAAACTTAGATGTGCGGTGGAGAGTATATTGACTGACCGCATCACTGCCTGGTATGGGAACACCAATGCCCTTGAATGGAAAATCCTACAAAAGGTAGTGAACACGACCCAATCCACCATGAGTAAAGCACTCCCAAATATTGAGCACATCTACTCGGAGCGTTGTCGCAGGAAAGCAGTATCCATCATCAGGGACCCCACCATTCTGGCCATGCTCTCTTCTCGCTGCTGCCATCAGGAAGGTGGTACAGGAGCCTCAGGACTCACACCCCCAGGTTCAGAAACAGTTATCATCCCTCAACCATCAGGCTGTGAATCAGAGGGGATAACTTCACTTGCCCCATCACTGAACTGTTCCCATAACCTATGGACTCATTTTCAAGGATTCTTCATCTCATGTTCTCAATGTTTTTTGCTTATTTGTTTGTCATTATCTTTACTTTGGCTCAGTTTCTTTTCTTTTGCACATTGGTTGTTTGCCCACCCTGCTAGGTGCAGTCTTTCTTTGACTCTGTTATGGTTCTTGGATTCATTGAGTATGCCCACAAGAAAATAAATCTCAGAAGTGTATATGGTGACATCCAAGACCTTTGATAATAAATTTACTTTCAACTTTATTATTTTATGAGCTTGTCTTCGTCCTTGAGAAGGATCTGCTTCTCTCTCAAACTGCATTAAACATTATGTTACCAAAAGTATTCCCTTTGCTGGATTTCCAAAATAATGGTATCAACATGCAAAAGATAGTCACCACATGAATACATGAAGTAATTGATGAAACCAAATTAACCAAATTCTAATAATACAGTACTTCGTTAGTTTCATTAGCATTGGAGTTAATAACTAATCATGACAAAAATTCACTACTAATTAGTCTGTTATAGGCAGTAACCTTCATAATGCCTTTCAGGTGTGCCAAACAATAAAATGACATTGAGTGATATGAAACCTCAAAAGGTGGCCAAAGGCTTAGTCAGAACCGTGGGTTTTACTGAGCATCTTAAAGAAGCATTTACAGAGAATTCACAGAGACATTTACAGAGAATTCACAGAGACATTTACAGAGAATTCAAGAGTTAAATGCCTAGTCACTATGGTCTAAGTATAAGATTAGAGGGCTGGAGCAAACTGTAGTTCAAAATGTGATGCATTCTTCACAAGAGGTCAGTGTGGGTTATTGTGCATATGGTGATGAATAGAAGGGAATTAGCAAGAATTGGAAATTGGAGCAAAACTTAGAATTAAACAAGTTTTTGTAGAACAGAAATGAAAGGACAGCTAGGAATTAAGATATGAACATTCAGGTTTGGAAGTAGTAAAAATATGCTTGATGGATCAGTATGTGGGCTGAGGAAGTGGCAGAGAGATGCACAAAGCTTTAGTGATAGGAATTTATAGTCAGAAGATCCTCTCCAATGCTTGGTTAAGCAATTCTAATTTGGATTCCAACAGTAGGTGCAAAAGAATAGAATATGGGTTGGGGAAACAAATGATTGTGCACTTCCCAATATTTTTACAATGGATTAAGAGGCAACAAAATCCTCAGATCAGGAGCTTTGTGAACCACAAGTCTAAAGTGAACCATTTCTCCCAAGGACCACAGTTGTCTTATGTCTGAAGTTCCTCAAACTGTTTCTCAAAGTACTATATCTTGAAATAAATCTGATTTACATTTGTAATGAATCTTATCCAGTTCTCTCTCACCTCTAAGAAAACCATTAAGCATACAGATCACCTATGTTAACATGTTAGCTTAATTCATCAAATAGACCCCATGACTTTCTCATGGCTTTGCCGGTGGGGGAGGGGGGGGGCGCTCCATGAGGAGAAAAACAATGGAAGTATATATAACTGGAATAAGAACAAAATTAGTTCCAGCATTATTATAATGTTGAATAAAACAATCCCTCTGACTGATAACCTAGCCATTCACGCCACTGTTACTTTATCCAGTAATAGCAAATACTGTTCTCTCAACTGTATACAAAAAAAGACATAACCAACCTTTTCCACAAATTCTAACTGACTCCTCTATTTCCAGGGTCTTTTTTTGAAATGCAAGACAATATCCCTGTCTTTTAACTTTCAACAAAGTTATTATGGAAATTTGCACATTTAATTTGTAATTAGTATCAATATAACCTGTAGAAGAAATTGGACAAAATTGAATATTTGCATGCCTATTTAAAAAGGCATAAAAATTTTATTGTATGTTTATGCAGAAATTTGAAGAGAAATTTGATGAAAATTAACCACTCAAAATGAAGAGTAGCAAATGACATGGAAAATTGACAATACCAACCTATTCGGCATAAATAGGCTCAAGATTACGATGATGGTAGTGTTGTCTTCTACATTTTGACCACTTTGTTGCCTACCACTGTATTTTGTAGTATTGCTATTTAATTTACAGCCTTTAAAAACATTCAAAGAGTTTGTTTTGGTGGATCATATATGATCGTGGAGAAACCAATACAAATATGATTTTTCTGTGCATACATTACCTTGAAGTTGAAACACTGAAGCAGTGTTGGTTGCAAGATGGGTAAGGAAACTCTATAATCAAAGTGCTTGATGCTGCAACTCCATGGTACTTTTCACACTGAATCTCCAGAAGGCTTTGTTGATCACACTTTGAACTATTACATGTCGACCTTGTCAAAGGTTTTGCCAGAGAGTTCTGTCTTGAGCCACACGTACACAAATAGGTGACACTGGTGCTGGACCAAATGGAAACAGCACTTGATGATGCATTTGAATCAACAGTCATCAGTGACGACCACACCTTTCAGATGAATGAACCTTCCTTTTTCAACCCAACTTTATTTTTCAGACACAATCTGCCATGGAAGGAAGTGATATTGTGTCTACCAACAACATTTCCTCAATTTTTCCAATCTAGTTCACAGCATTTTGTGCATGGTCTCCTCTGCAGAAACCAAGCACATTCAGCCTGCATGGCAACTCAGAGTTCCATGTTGTCTGCCACATTTATTCTCCATTCCATTTTAAGAAATTCTACCTTTTGCCTCTAGTTCTGTTACAGGCCCCCAATACAAACTTGAGGTAGGGCCCCTTCAGTCTGGAAGCATTGCACCCACCCAGGCTTGCTATCGGTTTAGCAACTTCAGATAACTTACACTTTGTCCATAATAGCAATGGCCATTTCTGCAGCAAGCCATCCATCTGTGATGCAAGCTGATTTTCGACCTCCACTGGCACAGCATGACCTGAGGTGTATGTTCCAACTTTTATATTCCTGCGTGTTCTTTTTAACTGCCTTCAATTCACTTCTCTTCTACTAACTTCCCCACATAAACATAACCACCAGGTGACCCTGTCACAGATATTCCCTTTGTCCTATCTACTCCACTGCCCCCCACCCAATATTCTCTCCAGTGTGAAAGCAATTTGTTTTCCTTTCCCTATTCTGACAAGGGGCGCGGTCTTTAAATTCAAGCTGTGCTATTTTCCATACATGGGGCAATAGTAACCTTTCACCCAGAGGATTCTGGATTAACTGAAACTTCAAGACTAAGACAAATTGATTTTTGTCAGTTAAGGGTAACAGGAAATATAGAACGAAAGTTAACAAAATAAGAGAAAAGGCACAGAGTTTTGAATTAAATCACAACTTTGAGGGGCCAAATAGCCTAAACCTATCCCTCTCTGTTCATAAAAATGCTACCAGCACTGTGTCAATCTATTATTAAAAACAGACAATGCCTCCACATTTTATCGATTTCCACAATGATTAAAAAATTAAACAGCACAATCCTTCAGAAATTAGGCACCTACAATGTCCTATTAAATCATAAAAGCTATTAATGTCATCAGTCCCAAGAAAAGCAAATGTAAGAGCCAGAGAAGATTTTTTTCTCCAACATATCCCTTATATTGCTATGAAAGATTTTAATCAAGACCAGAAACAGTATGCAAAATTTAGTTGAGTGATCAGTCACCTTTGGCTGATCATAAGCTGCTTAAGGAATTACAGGAAAGTAAAGTTGAATTTAATATGATGCTGCATCAGACTGGCTGATTATTTGCTGCTAGACATGCCCTGCAGTAAATCTGACCAGATTCACCCTCTGTCTGCAGCAAATTAAATTCCACTGCTTTTAAGCACAACAAAAGAATTGATCAGTAAAGGGGATTAAGAACTTTATACACCCAGGACTGGAGTTTTAAATTATTTTTTCCACAATTGCAGGTTTAATATGCAAGCATAATATTTAGTAAAAAGAAGCAACTCAATCAAGTAGAGCTAGAAAAAAATATTTAAATTTGAATAACATCTAACAGAAACAATGGCTATAATTCTTTCTACAACACTCTGTCGACATCAAAAAAGAAATTCTACACTTATCACCACTAATAAGGTTAACATTATTCAATTTGTAGACTAAATTGCATCAGTCAGAATTAGACTAATACTCATTTTAGGTGCAGCATATTAATTGACGTTCATTGTTCCAACTAAAATGGCTGTGTGAACAGCATAATAGGATGAAGTCCCACCTCGATAATTTTTCTGGCCTCTTTGTATTTCCCAGTATGAAGAAAAGCGAAAAAGAGGTCGTATAACATTGTCATTTCACCGCGTTCTTGGTTCACAAAATCCATAGCTGTGTGCACAGAAAAATTTAAATACTGTAACAATTGTTAAAATTAAAATTACATTTTCACTTCAAAAATACCAGCAAGATATTTCTGTTAAAATTCATGATTCCATTTATTTCTGAGAAAGATGGAAATAATTAATTTACCTACCATACATATAAAATAATAATAAAGATTTTTGCACAGGAGCTGGAGGCAGCTTTAAAAATGTCTGGAATCAAGTAACAGCCTTTGTCTTAACAAGTTAAGTTACTTTTGATTCATCATCTTTGCTTCCTTTGATGTAGAAAGTCGAGTTACCACTGAATCCATCCATACAATTTTGCAAGACCTTCCTAGTTACGCTTTCCATGCAACCAAAACACAAGATGGCATAGGAATGGAAAGGCACTAAATACTTCAAGTTATTCAAAAAAGAATCAGCATTTTCTAGAAAAAGCTCTATATTTATGTCTCATTTACTCCCTTACTCCCTAAATTTAAAGCTTTGCATTGGAGTGAAGTGCTAGAATTAATTCTTAACTTCTATCATTTTGAAAACTCCTTTCCAACACCAAATCTAACATGCTTAGATGCTCCCCAAAGTTAAGCTAATTGAAATGTGGGTTGAATCTCTCCACGGAAATGATGGCATACCTAGTTAATGTTATAAATACACTTATTATGAATAGCAATGGTTTGCACCCAAAATATATAACTGACTGCATTTCAAAATATCATAAAATCCAAGTACATTATGCTCACAAGCGACATACAATTATACCACTTTTTCCTATGGTAATGATCAACAGAATCCACTCGAAACATTTTATTCCTCAAATTCCAAGAATGCTTTTACCCAAGTTCCCTTAAAAGGGCCATAAAATACAAGTTATTCAGAGGGTTAAAGTACTTAGTTACAAGTACTTTAATTGGTCATTCTTAAAAAGTAACCTTGTCTATATCTGATACATTATATCATGTTTTATATAACTATAATTTCATAGAATAACACTTTCAACCTAACTTCCAAATCTAACCCTCTGTAGTGGAATCGAGTCATATGATCAATCAAAACCATTTATCTTGGAGAGCATTACACAGGTAGATGTTAAAAAGACAGTAATTTGATCATTGGTATTCTAAGTTATTTAAGTTAGAGGGCAGAGCATTTCCTTGAAACAGAAAAACACTTGCAGAAAGGCCTTTACCGAATCCCTTTCTTAGTTACCTTTTTGCAAGAGATCCGTGTCGCCCTGCTCAACCAAGCTGCAAAAAACATCATGGAGCCTTGGCATATGGTTGTATTTCTTGTGACAATCAATAACTGCATCTAGTGCTGCGGGTAAATTCCCCCTGAAAAAGAATCGAGAAAGTTTCAGTTACATAATATAGCAACATTTCTTCAAAGGCATTAATCAAAATAATTGTAATCTGGCTAAATAAGCCTACTCAAGATAAATTACTAAGAAAGCAATCTTTCCTTAAGAAATTGGTCCCATGTCTGTTACATTATTCCTCAGATTTTCCAATTTACAAATGCCCCACTTTTATTACCAAGATACACTGCCAATATGTTTAAATTGACACTATCCCCTTTTTTGGATCAGAAAGTCTTAAAATCATCAATATTTATCATAATAATCCTCCTTCGTGTACAAGGAACCCAGCATGATTACCTCCATTGAGACAACAAAAGGTAGAGAAGCTGTGCAATTAATATCACTACCACTATTCTCACAGGACTGTATTCTAATCAATATATATATATATTTATGCAGACCCATCTCAGTCCCAAAAGAATCCACTGTAGGAATGGTACTACTTCACTATGTAATGTACAAGATTTTCTAGTTTTTAAATCAGCTTTTGTTTTTGCAGAGAATATTAAAAAGAGCCACGATATAAACAGGAAGTAGTTTAAGTCCGGAATGCATTGCCAGGGATAGTGCTGGGGGCAGAATCACTGTAGCTTTCGGAAGGGAGCAAGGTAAGTATTTGAAAGGAAATAAATTGAAGTTATAAGAGGAAAAAGAAGTGGCTCTGTCTGGATTGCTGTGACAGTCTCAATGAGTACTATGTTCCACTGAAGAGTGAGTTCAGTTTTGCTCCCTCTGCTACAAAGAAGATGCATCTTACTCTGGTTATTGCAGAAGCAATTTACAAGGTTGCTGCCAGGACCCAAGGGATTCAGTTAAAGGGAGAAGTTGGACAGGCGACAACTTTCTCCCCCCATGGAGTGTGGGAGGCTGAAGGTGATCACACAGAAGAGTATGAATCATGATAGGGTGAATGCACTTGCCTTTTCCCCCAGGGTTGAGGAATCAAGAACTAGAAGATGTAGGTTTAAAGTGAAAGGAGATAGGTTCAATAGCAACCTGTGAGAGACTTATTTTTGATGGGAAGTATATTGTATAAGCTTCCAGAGTAGGTGGTATAATGACAGCTTGTAAAAAGACAGTTGGACAGATACATAGATAGGAAATGATTAGAAAGAGTTGGGCTAAACAAAGAGAAAGGGCTTCAATGGGCATCTTGGTCAACAGGGACCCAAGGGCCTGCATTCTATGCTGTATGATGCTAGGACTCTCTGCGTTGAATGTCCATGGTTAACCAATTTGATATTGTGGGTAGCCATAGGCCAATAGCACCTGTACAAATTGACAGAAAATGATTATTATTCCATTGACACCCCTCACAGGATCAAGAAAGACAATATGCTAACAGGCCATTTTGCGATGGAACTGCAGCACTGCATGAATAAGATATTGTCCAGACTAGTTTTGTTGGGGCGCCATGGTAGCATATGATGCTACTACAACTCCGGTCATCAGAGTTCAGAATTCAATTTCAGCATCCTTTGAAAAAAAGTTTGCACATTCTTCCTGAGTGCGTGTGGGTTTCCCTCCACGGTACAAAAACTGTGTGCAGGTTAACTGGTCATTCTGAATTGTCCTGATTAGGCTAGTGTTAAATCAGTGGGCTACTGGGCAGCATAGCTCGGTGGGCCAGAAGGGCCCATGTTGCATCTCTAAATAAATAAAACCAGCACAAAATCTGATAATGAAACAAAGCACATTCTCAGACATCTTGTACCTCCTCAGAAATTGCACAAAATCCGCAAGTCCTGTTCCTACAGTTAAAATAAGATCCTAAGTAAGAACTTGTGAAATTGTGATTTTTCTTGCACCAAAAACAACCTAAGTTACATGTAAACCTGCAGTTTATAAACATTTTTTCAAATGTTATGTTTTTTTAAACTCTACTGCCTAGCAAAATCTCAAAGTCAAAGATATTGAGTGTTGAATATCAAGAAATGAATGAGTCCTAATGAAGGGTTTTGATCCAAAACGTCGATTGCTCATTTTCCTCCCTAGACGCTGCCCGACTGCTGAGCTCCCCCAGCACTTCGGGTGTGTTGCTGTAAGGGATGGATGATATTCTTGAAACATAAGGTAACATAACAGGATACAAGTCAAATGCTTTCATTAGTTAGGGAACTTAAAGGAGGGTGGGGAACCAGCTTTAATCCTGGTGCAGTTTATACATAAAACTGAAGTATCTAGACAGTTCTTCTCGCAGTTGAGTTAATCCCTGGAATTCTCTTCTCCAGAGAGTTGTGCAGGCTAATTTATTATAAGTAGTTAAAGTGAAGGTAGATAATTATTTTAGAGGATTGAAGGACAGAAAGCAATTTGGGATTTGGTATAGGAGAAGAATTGAGGCCGAGGTCCGATCAGCCTTGACCATATTGAATATCAGAAGATGTTTGAAGGGTCAAATAGTCCACCCTGTTTCCAGTTTCTCATACTGTTTTCTTAGTTTTTCAAAAAGCAATAACTTGACTACAAATAACCACTCGATAAAACATCTCACAACACTCGAATAAACTATATCAACTCAAAAAAATTGAGAAATTCTGGATGAGTACGACCAAAATTGATGACTCTCCCAAAGTGCATGTAGAAGGATAGAATCAAAAGATGTGGGGAGATAAGAATGCATACTCAATGAGATATCAGAAGTAAGACACCTCACCCCTCTAACGAGTACTGCAATCAATATCACAGCTAATACTCCCCTTGGGCTCAAGACCTCCTCTGTGCCAATTCCATATAGCCTTCAATTTCCAAAATCTTCAAAAATGTATCTACTTTTTAAAAAAAATACTTCCAGGGTTCTCAACTCCACAACCCCCCAGGGGTGCAATATTCCAGAAAATTACCACTTTCTGAGAGAAAAGCTTTCTATGCACCTCAGTTCTAAACGATCGTCAGCAGGGTTTATCGCCAAGTGGTGAGAGGCCAGGAAGTACATGGGAACAAGGGTTTCAATTACCAATTGTAAAACAAGAAAATGAAATATAGCAAAGAGATGGCTTTGAGCAAGGAAGACTGGATGATTTACAGGCATCAAACATTTTGGTTAAGGATCCAAAAGCAAAATAAATTTTGTGGAGGAAATGAACCAACAGATGACAAAAAGAATGGAATAAGTTAGAAGCAGAGATGCTATTCTTATGCAAAGCAGAAATTGATGGTCTTAGAAGAAGAAAGCATGTGTATTTTGAACCTCAGTACACAAATGCGCATAATGACAAGATTGTCATCATGTTTGGCTCACTTGAACAGGAAATGAAGAACAAGTAAATGGAATAAGTTGCAAAACTCAATGCACAGATAAGGTGGATGATCTTGTTGCACTTTTACAGATGGCCGGGTATAATGTTGTGGCCATCACTGAATCGTGGCTGAAGGATGGTTGCAGATGGGAGCTGAATGTCCAAGGTTACATGTTGTATCGGAGGGATAGGAAGTCAAGTAGTGGGAGCGGCATAGCTCTGCTGATAAAGAATAGCATCAAATATGTGACATGTGATATGTGAGTCAACACAAAGATGTTGAATCCTTGTGTGTTGAGTTCAGAAACTATAAGGGTAAAAGGACTCTGATGGCAGTTATATACAGGCCTTCAAACAGTAGCTGGGCTGTGGAATACAAACAACGGGAAATAGAAAAGGCGTGTCAAAAGGGCAATATTATGACTGCCATGGAAGATTTTAACACGCAGGTCCATTGGGAAAATTAGGTTGGTAATGGACCTCGAGAGTGAATTTGTTGAATGCTGATGACATGGCTTTTTAGAGTAGTTTGTTGTTGAGCCTAATAGGAGATCAATTATTGGGGATTGGGTGTTATGTAATGACCTAGAGGCGATTAGGGAGCGTAAGGTAAAGGAACCCTTAGGAGACAATGGTCACAACTTGATTGAGTTCAACTTGAAATTTAATAGAAAGAAAGTAAAGTCTGATGTAGCAGTATTTCAGTGGAGTAAAGGAAATTACAGTGGTATGAGAGAGAAATTAGCAAAAGTAAATTGGAAGGAGATGCTGGCAGTGATGACAGCAGAGCAGCAATGGCGAGAGTTTCTAAGAAATTAAGGGACAGGATAGATGTATTCCAAAGACAAAGAAATACTCAAATGGCAAAACAGTATACCCATGGCTGATAAGGGAAGTCGAAGCTAGTGTAAAAGCAAAAGAGAAGGCAAACAACAAAGCAAAATTTAGCAGGGAGATATAGAAGATTGGGAAGCTTTTAAACACCTACAGAGAGCAACTAAAAAATCATGGCGGGGGGGAATTAAATATGAAAGCAAGCGAACAAACAATATCAAGCAGGATAGAAAAAAAAATTTTCAAATATATAGAAGAGATTAGAGTGGATATAGGATCTCTAGAAAATCAGGCCAGTGAAATAATAACAGGGGACAAGGAGATAGCAGATGAACTAAGTGAGTATTTTGTGTCTGTGTGGAAGACACTAGCAATGTGCCAGGTGTTGAAAGGTGTGAGGGAAGGAAAGTGGGTGCAGTGACTACTGCAAGGGAGAAGATGCTCCAAAAGCTGACAGACCTAAAAGATGCCCAAGTCACCCAGACCAGATGAACTGCACTCTAGTGTTCTGAAAGAAGTAGTGGCAGAGATTGTGGAGGCATCAGTAATGATCTTTCAAGAATCATTGAACTCTGGCATGGGTTCCAGAGGAAGAGAAAATTGTAAATGTCACTCCACTCTTTTAAGAAAGGAGGAAGGCAGCGGAAAGAAAATTATAGACCTGTTAGCCTAACCTCAAATGTTGGAGTCAATTGTTAAGGATAAGACGATGGAGTACTTGGTGACACAGGACAACATAGTACAAAGTCAGCATGATTTCCTTCAGGGAAAATCCTGCTTGACAAACCTGTTGGAATTCTTTGAGGAGATTACAAGTAGGATAGATAAAGGGGATGCAGTGGATGTTGTGTACTTGGATTTTCAATTGATAAGGTGCCATACATGAGGCTGCTTACAAAATTAAGAGCCCATGGTATTACAGGAAAGTTACTAACATGGTTAGAGCATTAGCTGATTGGTAGGAGGAAGCGAGTAGGAATAAAATGATCCTTTTCTGGTTTTATGCCAGTGACTAGAGGTGTTCCACAAGGGTCAGTATTGGGACTGCTTCTTTTTATGCTGTATGTCATGATTTAGATGATGGAATACATTTCTTTGTTGCCAAGTTTGCAGATGATACAAAGATTGGTGGAGGGGCAGGTAGTGTTGAGGAAACAGGTAGGATGCAGAAGAACTCAAACAGATTAGGACAATGAGCAAGCAAGTGGCAAGTGAAATACAATGTTGGAAAATACATGGTCATGCACTTTAGTAAAAGAAGTAAATATGCAGACTATTTTCTAAACTGAGAGAAAATCCAAAAATCTGAGATCCAAAGGGGCTTGGGAGCCCTTGTGCAGAACACCCTGAAGGTTAACTTGCAGGTTGAGTCAGTGGTGAGGAAGGAAACTGCCATGTCAGCAATCATTTAAGAGGTCTAGAATATAAGATCAGGGATTTGATGCTGAGGCTTTATAAGGCACTGGTGAGGCCTCACCTCGAGTATTGTGAAACGTTTTGGTCTCCTTATCTAAGAAAAGATATGCTGGTACTGGAGAGCGTTCAGGATATTCACAAGGATGATTCCAGGAAAGAAAAAGTTATCATATGAGGAACGCTTGATGGCTCTGGGCTTGTACTTGCTAGAATTTAGGATCGGGGGGATCTCATCGAAACCTTTCAAATGTTGTAAGGCCTAGATATGGAAAGGATATTTCCCATGGTGGGGGAGACTAGGACAAAAGGCACTGCCTCAGGATAGAAGGGCATCCATTTAAAACAGTGAAGCAGAGAAATTTCTTCAGCCAGAGGGTGGTGAATTTGTTATCACAGGCAGGTGTGGAGGCCAGGTCGCTCGGTGTATTTAAGGCGGAGATGGATAGGTTCTTGATTGGCCATGGCATCAAAGGTTACGGGGAGTGGAGCTGAGGAGGGAGGAAAGGATCAGCCATGATTGAATGGTGGAGCAGACTCAATGGGTCAAATTGCCTAATTCTGCTCCTATGTCTTATTGTTTCAAAACAATGGATTTTTTTTTTAAAAAGGTACAGCCTTGCTAATGTGGAGATGAATTACGTTGAACTGAAGATCTGTTAACATGATGGGGGATCTCAAAATTAAATTCATGCTGTTTTTACAAGGATAACTAATAATTAGGAAAAAAGGCTTGGAGGTACTTTTTTGAAACAGAAAAAATGCATTAATTCTGCATTTCAATAAATATAAAACTTAATTTCCATACAATCCAGATTTGAATGTTCAGGTAAAATTCGTCAGATTACAGAGTATCATCAGTCCTATTTGGTTCACTGCCTTTTAATAAAATCGCATCCTCACTTGCAGTAAGAATAGCAACTTAAAAGTACTCATGTCCTAGTCATGACGCTAGTTCCATTTGATTGAAGTATGTTTTAAAATGTTTAAAACAATCATTGAAATATGTGTCCGATACCATGATAAATAGCTATTCTTGAAGCTCTAGGTCACAGTTTTCATCATTTTAAACCAACTCAAATAATTTCCACACACAACTTTCAGTCAATCTCTACCAAAGCCAAATTCCAAACCAAAATTTCCGAAGTCTGCTCTCTCTCCAATTTACTTCTCCTCATAGGTGACATGCTGTCAGTTTGATACACATTTGTAAACAGATTATACAGGTGATACATTTGGTTTAATCTCTCAAATTGAAGGGCAGAAAGATGAAGAGATTACTTCATGCACAGCAGCGGCTGGACAACACCGTCAGCCTAGACTTATGTAGTTTCTAAAGACCATAAGGCATTCTGGGTGAACATTCTGCTGTTGGATATTTCTAAACAAAATTGTGAATTTGCAGGGGGGTGGGGGGGGAGGAAGAAACATATATGGCTTCAGTATTCCAAATCCAGATGTCTTACCTACTTATCTAGTTCAGAATTGATTTAAAACAAAATAAAGGCAAAGCTTCTGCTGTCATTAAATGCCTGTTAAGTCAACATACTAAATATTGCGAAAATTAAAAAAAATGCCTCAAGTACAAAAATGAACTAAATAGGGATCATTACAATCGAACACAGTGTTTTTCTTCTGTGTAAATGGGGCTTCACATGATAGATATGTACCTTATACCCTTCTCAAGCCATGTTTACAGTACAGTGAGTGGAACCGTACTGAGACATTCAAATTTTTGTCATTTTGTATGAAGACAAAATTACAGGTTAATTTTTATCTGTGAATGGATGGTGCAACTAAATAAAAGCAACAGACGAGACAAACAATAGAGCACTGCCGTGAAAAGCTTACAGCTGCTATTCAACTGCTTAGCCCCATTTATTCAGTGATGAAGATCTTTACAATGGAAGAGCAAGAGACAGTTCATTTTTATATAATGTAAGGAAACACTGTCGACTGTTGATTTTAATTGCCATGTGGTAACGTTAGGTTAAAAGCTTCAGTTAAGTGGCAATTCATGACAGTTTTACTGATTGAAAAGCTTGTCTTTTGAAGCTGAAAACCTCAGGGAAAGGAGCAAAATAAAATGGGGGATGGTGGAAGAGAAAGAAATTGGAGGCAAAAAGAAACACTTGTGTAACAAATTCCAATCTGCAAATCTAAATCAGATGTTAGTGTACAGGGAAATCAATTCTACATGGTACAATCAGTTTTGCACAATCATAGATTTAAAGGACTGGCTCTTTACTGAGCTAAATGTTTCGCTGTTCATTAGACATAATGAGGAATCTTCAAGGAGACTGGTGTTGCAATTACAACTAATCCTCAAAAAATTAACTGTGTTGAAGGCTTTATAATTTCCCTAGGTACAATTTAGCTGTCACTTACTTTAAAATTTACTCAAACACGCTTTCGAAATAGCTGTAACTTCACATGTCAAGTGCTTTCCAACCAATTAAGTCTAACTGGAAGTCACTGTTAAACAACTGAATGACTAGACAAGATAGCTCATTTCCCTGCTCTTTTGTTCAGAATAATATGCTGCATTTACATTATCAGCCTCAACAGGATTTTCTGACAGGGACAGAAAAAATTGCTAGCGCTGTCCATGCTAAGCACATGAAGCCTGTCATTTACCAATCATCCTTCAAAATGCAATAGCCATGAATGCAACTTAATTACAACCCAATGATCCTTGACGAAAAATCACCTTATCAGTGTCCTGTCTCTGCAAAGCAAATGAACTACTTTTGTCCTTCATCGCTGATGATGCTAAATTCATAATTGCAAAATAAAACGAGTTTAAAAAATAAAGCAAGCTACACTGAAGTCTTCACTATCATTAGAACACAGTTTGAAATTGGGGGGGGGGGGGGGGAGGAAAACGAACGCACTCCCAACAACAAACTTTTATTTCTGTTTTGTGCCTCAGTCGGATAAATATGAAAAAACTTTAAGGATCAAGTGTTCTCAGTTTGAAATACTTTATTCTATTAAATTGCTGCTTCTGGTCAAAATATGCAAAGTAGAGACCATGGCTGTGCCATTAAACCATTGTATATCTGTCAGACGAACAAAATATCACAAGATATTTACAATAACACTTCGTTCTTAATTAGTCGTGGCTGATAGTTGTGTTCATTTGGGAGAAACTGGTGTCCTTTTTCTCTTACCTATGCATTTACTTGTTCCCCTCCCCTCCCCCATCAAAATATTTCATTAGCATCTACTTAAATATAAAGCCCCATTCTCAAAACAATACTTTGAATGGCATGATAATTTTACTCCATATACCTCATAGAACAGAGTAAGCTCAATTGTTTACATTCTGAATTGACACTTCAATCATGCTCCTGAAGTACTGAGCTGACAAGCTTGACAATCTGAAGAGCTAATTAGGGACAGGAATGCCTGAGCTGAAGAATGGAGCACCTCTGCACTTTGTATATATGAGGCACTCCTAGAACAGAGGTGAGCAGTATTCCTGCACATTCTCTTAATACTGCCCAAGCAAAGTATCTCAAATCTCCAATTTAGTCAACACCTGCTTTTGACCCAGTACCACAATAGTTCCAAGCCTCTCCAAGCCTGGACTCTCAAAATGAATGCTCTATTCACTCCAAAACCCATTTTAATCTCCTGATAAAATGCTGTGACTTGTTGCCTGTTGTAAAATTGAACAAGACGTCTAGAATAGTGGCTGGTTCAATTAAAAGTCCATTCCACGTTAGCTCTCAGTCTGGATGGCACTGTAATTCATAATGAAAAAAACAACTTGGATTTTTGTGATTGATTGCTATACAATGAATTCCAGGGGAAAGTACACAATGGAGTTTAAGCTTTGCTAGAATAGTGCCTCAGATGCATTCATTTATGTTGCCCTGTGTAAGAATGCTGAGTTATGCAGAGAGCAAACAAATCACTACATCCCCATAAGGCATTGCGTTAAAAGAAAGAATGAAGTGAAATAAAACAAGAAAACTAAGACGTATTTAGAATATTTGTTCAGCTGATTACACAAAGAACTGTTGGTCTATTTTAAGGAATTTGAGAAAATGTGCACATTGGATATTTCTGTCAGGGACTCCATGCTGACCATCAGTATGCAATTTGCCTCTTTCAGTGGCCATTGGCAAAAAAAACAGCAAATTAAACTATCAATATATTAAAATGCATTACCAAAGTGATTGTTCCACATCATACACTCCACTGAACCATGGAAACTTATCATCTGCAGCCCTCAAAAAAGATAAAGAGTGCATATTTGCAGAAGGAAGATAAAAGTCAAAAGGTTGATGACGACATGAGGGAAGCCATCTTGAAGGAGTTATTAAACCCGGCCCATGAGAAGAAGCTGAATTAATGTCAGTGGATACTGTCATTAATGCAGAACAGTTCAATGATCATGTCATTTCAATTGAGTATGTAAATCTGTCTGCTCCGTACTGCCAGACTTAGCACATACATGCAAGTTCCCCCCAAAATTGTCAGATGCTGTCAACCTTCAGATTAAGTAAGCAGAAAATGAATGAAAATCAAAAAATAAACATTTTTAAAATGATTGATGCCAAGACTGTTATGATCAACTCATCAGGCAAAAATTCACTTCAAATAAATAATGATTAATTATTACAGTAAATCATGTTAAATTTTCACATTATCAAAAATGCAACAAGTTATGATGATTTTTGTTTGCAAGAGGTGTATGTAAAAGTTGAACATATTCACTTAGCTTGAAATTTAAATTATATCATATATATTTAAAAGACAATTACTTAGCAATGTTCCTTTTTTTAACTGTTAACATGATTTAACTTCCAACAGCGAGCAAAGAGTATTCAAAACACTGAGCAGGTCAGGCAGTATTTTAGCCAGAATGTTGTACTTGAGCTCTAACATTGACACTTTCCACTGACTCTTCCTGATCTGCTAAGTTGCCTGCGGTTTTAATTCTGCAATTCTTTTGATTTTTATTGACTGCAGATATCTCCAGATTATAAAGGCACACATTTTCTAGAAGACAATCTTCATAAATTGTGAACAAAAGCAAATGAAATTAAGAACAGAATTTAACAAACTAAAAATTATTAGGCTACTGCAAAAGTACTTCACACAGTTCAGAGATTTGCTTCCCATAATGAAACCCAGACAAATATATCTATGCCAAGTCAGATGAAGGCATGTTCATTACAAAGACTGAGAGAATCAAGGAAAAGATGTAAACAAATAGTTTGAAACATCAGGACTAAATATTTGAAGGCAAAAAGGTATTGCACAGCAAAGCAGTTAGTGGAATATTGAGTTCAGGCAAGCTGAAAGAAGTCAAAGGGATATTTATGAAAATACAGTGTGGACACAAGCCACTTCAGCCTTTCAAGCCACACTGTCATGAAATCCTGATTTAATATGAGCCTAATTACGGGAGCACTTTCAATGATCAATTCACCTACCAACTGGTATGTCTTTGGACTGTGGGAGGAAACCAGAGCTTATGGAAAAAAATCACGCATTCCAGAGGAAGGAATGTACAGATTCCTTACAGATAATGTTGGAATTGAAGTCCAAGCTCCAACACCCTCAGCTATAATACTGTTGCACTAACCGCAACACGACTCTAAGTATAATCCAAAATTTTCAATCAAGGTTGGGGGAAATCAGGGACCATGCAGATACACAAGTGCAGGGTAGGGTATGCAAGAATAGAGAACAAGGATGTGATAGGGACCTTTGGGATCCAACTCAAGCCAATATTCAAAGGGGACAAACAGGATGCTGAGGATGTGAATGGGATGACTGAACCTCTGACAGTGCCATGGGAGAGGACGGAGTTTGCATTGAATTTGGTTTTCCCACTGATTTTCAAAACTAACTTCTTCAAGATGGTGTTGAGATGACAAATTTTTTCTCTCAAAGGGTGGAGAAGCTGGGTAATTTTCCACCTCAGAAGGCCGTGAAGGCGAAATCACTGAACATAATTGAGAAGGAGATAATTAGATTTCAGGACACAAAAGAGAGAGGATGTGCATATGCTGTTGGGATAAAAGATCAGCCAAAATAGTGTTGAATAGCAGGTTCAGAGGGCTGAATGATCTACTCCAAATTTTCAATGTTTCTTAACAGACTGATATAGGAAGAGGACAGAGATCATAATCGGAAGAATTGGGTGTCACTGGCATCACATATAAAATAATTTCCATGTCTTTGGTGCTATTGTACTCTCAATTTTTACAGCCTAGTTGCATCATAACATTGTAAACCAAAGCCATTCTGACATGATAAAGATAAGCTATAAAAATTCAGAGTGCAATGGCACCAATGATAGTGAAGTTAATTTCTTCGGAGTTTTAACTGCAAACAGAAAGGAATTAAACAGGGTTTTCTCAACCTGAAGTTTAGCCAGTATTCGCATAGCATTGCACAGTTCATGCCAGCTCTTGAAACATTGCAAAGCAAGGCTTAAAGTTCCTCACAAAACGCATTCTAAAAAATACTTAACTTTTAAGACATTTCAATTCTTAACTAATAGCTAAGAAAATAGATTTTAATTTGCAATGACAATTAAACTCCTCCAACAAAGTAAAGTATTGTGAAAATAAATACCAGAACAATTCAAGGGGCAAGGATAGTTCTTTCTTCAGGAGCACATTTAGCTTGTTACTACTAGGTAATGTTAATTTTGGTATTTGCAACTTACTGATCAAGATAGACTGTAATGAGTGGTGAACAGAGATTAGCAGAGGCCTTGGCTAAGCCCAAGTTTACAATGGATTCATGTAGCCGTTGCACTGTCTCCACTTCTCCTTTCAAGGCAGCAGCATTCAGGATATGGAAGAATGAAGATATTACTGAGTCTCGAAGAACAATTTTTTTCTCTTTCATCTCTTTTAAGATCAAAACAGCATCTATAATACAAAACAAAAAAAATTCCACAGTTAAAATTTATTCAAGAGGAAAACAAACTCCCTTTTTTGAAAAAAATGGCATTTTAACGAAGCAAGAATGTAAATTCTGGAGTATAATTCAGATTTCAACTTAATTATTACTTGTGTATATATCCAAGACTACAATTATACACCACAATGGCATGATTTTATCATTTCTCCGCTACTGTGACTACAAATTACAGGCAGTATCTGTGTGCCCACTCTGCACTGTATAACCCTGCACAGCCTGCCCTGTAGCTGTACAATCTCACTAAATGGATGCTTTTATCCATCAATGATAACATCTGCTAAATCACACTATTGTTTCTCTAGCAGATGGTTTGTCACGAGGCCAGATAATTAAGATGTGTTTACACTGTATTTACATCAAGACTAATGGCTTGATATCGATACAGTCTGTTTGCAGAGCCGATACTAATTATCCAGTCTTAGAGAGGGAAAGCTTCCTAAAAGTCTACATTTAAAAACTAAGGTTTGATAATCTGAACAGACTGGGTTTGATTTTAAAACATACACAACACATTTGCTGATTCTAACAAAATCAAACATGATGACTAATAAAGTGAATAGTCATTAAGTTCTAACATGTAACTTTGAAATTATCAAAAAGACTAAACCAGTTTTCTACATGTTTTGCAACATTTTATCAGCTTGATACACTTTGCCAAAATCAAAAATAAAAACCGTTGGTACAAGTGGAAAAGATCACCTATGCCTTGTCATGTTGCTCAATCCTAAAAAGCATTAAAAAAAATCATGCTGGGCAAAACGTAAATACTAAGCTTGCCGGAACATTTGAGCTACTGTAATGGCCTATGCTGTCCACAAATTGTACATTGTTACATGGAAATTATTATACAGTATTTTAATATAACCACTGAATTCATGACATACACCAACCTAAAACAAAACTCTCACTTTCCAGAAATGTAGATGCAGCAGTAATTATTTCGAAGAGGTGATTCCTTACTCTCTATCTATCCCTGTTCATCACAAGCAGATAGCTTACCTTCTAATTTACCATGCTTGGCTAGGATCCTTACAAGTGCCAAGTACTTATTTGTATCAAGGCTAACCGAAGAATCTTTACGGTCCCTTAAATTTCAGAAAGAAAAAGAATTAGCTTTTCAAGAGCACTTTATCTATTACCTCCATATATTTTAGTAATGTAATGCCTAACTTCATATTATATAAAAATCAACATATAGCACCTCTCACTTTTAATTTAACCATGGCCTGGGTTCTGATTAAGATTTTATGAAGGAGGTTTAAATATTACTGCTTGTTTAAGGCAAGAAGGTCTGAATATCAGCATAAATTAATCTGACATATTTCTGCACTAGTGTACTTACATTTCTTGTTTCAGGTTCAGTGCCTCTTCTATGTTATCGTGTCGACAGCAAAGATTTATTAGTGCAGCATAGCCACCGATAGCCATGTCCGATTCATATTGAGCTTTCACTTCAAGGGCTTTTTGCATATTCTAAAGAGAGAAGGAATATAAAGCTATTCTGCTGAAGGGATCTTGGCTATATAATACTAAGCTCACATTTTCCCTCATGCAAAACTCCTGCAGATGTTGCTGCGGTTTTAGTTACCTGATCAGTACATTCAATTATTACACATATTTAAAAATATTGCAGGCCAAACAAATCACAAGGGTAATTATTGAAAATAATTTGAGTGGGCTCAGGGAATATCTAGTACATTCCCTAAGGATCAAGTATTAATTACTTAAAGACACACAACTATTTTTATTCAGCTTGAAACTGATCTTGTTACAATACTTAAGTATTTCTTAACCTTTTCTCCTGAATCTGTTTATGTATAATACAGTAAAAACAGACCATCATTCAACATGAATTAGCAATTTTAGACAGCTTAATTTCAAGCATGGTACATTTATGGAATCTCACACATTCATGTGAAAATGTAGTTCACACATAGGAGATGCAATTTGTAGTAATCCTGGCAACATATCTGTAGGGAGTATTTCATAGCAAATTTTAGTCTTTGCAAAACAATAACATTCAAAACATACTAGTCGGTGATAATAAAGTTGATTCTGATTCTGCAATCACCAGAGAAGCTACTGGGGATATCGTGGGCTGAAGTCTGATGAACCAGAACTTGCCCTGAACCAAAGAACTATCACCTGAGAAGCATTCATTCAAAGCAGTGGAGTATTTCTGCAATGAAGTATATTACATTAGCCACAGCAGTAGCGGAAAACTATAACTGCCTTCAAGATTCTTGGATTCAGATTGGTTTCGGGGTCCAAGCAAAGATCTTGGACCTGGCAGTTATTTAATAATGTGTGTGTGAAAATCTTGTCGAAGAGGAACAAAATTTGATTTAGTCATTTTCTCCTCACCTACTTCTTTCAAGTGCCCCATCAACATCCACCAGCAAAAATGAACAATGGCACATGGTCAAGGCACCACAAAGGGTTGAACTTCTGTGAGTATAGCATCCTAGAAATGAGACAGCTTCTTCATTACAGATTTCTGTAAAGGCCTTGAACTTCCGGCCATTGAGGCACCTTATCCAGTTACATAATTATAATCATTCATGCAAAGTTCTTTTTTTTTTAAATCTTCATAATGTACAAACTTTGTACTTGCCTGGAGCTAGCCACAAAAATAAAATCATGGAATTTACAGAAGACATTGAATATGGATTTTATGCTCTATGCCATGACAGGACAGCTTGTGGAAGTGCTTAAAAAGCACATAGGATGCTGGACTTTATTAACAGAGACAGAATTTTCTCCCTTTTCTGTTCGAAGGTCCTTTGAGTGAGGTGGTTAATGAAGCCAACATGGGATCTGCAGAAGACCACAAGATGCTTGACAGGGCAGGTGGATAGCTTGCGAAGTACTGTGATTCCACTACGTCTTCTAATGGGATCCCATGTGTTCATTGCAAATGGATGCATTCTCAATGCCAGCTCAAAGCTTCTTCCCATTTTGAGCAGTCAGAGGTACGAGTCAGTGGGGATGTTCGAGTTTTGCAAGTAGACTTTAAGTGCATCCTTAAATAATTTCCTCTGTCCATTAGCTGAACTCTTGTTGTGACATGGCAAAGAATGTAAGCAGAGAAAAAGTACCGAAGCAAGGAATACAGTAATCACTTTGAAGACACCAGTTCAGCCATAACGTAATAAAGTCTGGGCCTCAGAGTTTAGGAACGATATCAAGCCATTTGAAAGGGGGTAGGCAATACTTCCAGAAATGAAAGGTCTTAGTTACGTGTACATAGTGGAGAAGCAGTGTACTTGTGCTATCAGAGGTTTGTGGTGATTTGACAGAGGTGTTTAAACTCATGAAGAGACAAGACAGAGTATACAATAGAAACTACTCCCAACGGAAAATTCAAGAACCAGTGAACAGTGAGGAAATACTGGTTATTAAAGAATCAAAAGTGTTATGAGAAAAAGTTTTTTTTCAACGAATCCATTAAGTAGTTAGAATCTAGGGGAAATAGAGGCAGATTTGATCTTGATGTTCAAAAGGCAATAGGATGATATTTGAAATTTGCAAGACTGAAGGGAAAACACAGAGAATGAAATTGGCTAGTTTTTGCATAAAGTTTGCACAGACTTGATATGCTAATGGACCTTCTTATATGCTGCATCTTTCTTTAATGTCACATCACTTTAAGAATTCCCTGCACAAATCTGACAGGAAAATGGAATGAGACATTTTTGTGATCCAAGAAACAGGGTTATTTATATTGATAGACCACCCATACACAGAAAGCAAAACAGCATTAAAATCCTCCATCCAAGCATTTTTTCTTTGTACTTTCTACTACACTGAGTGTACTTGAAAGACAAAGTTTACAACATATTAATGATGATAGAATTAAATATCCCAGATCATTAATTTGAAATTATACATTTTTGATTCATAGTTCTATAAATGTCTGAAGTTGTGATGGTGAAATTTGAACAATTTCAAGATGTACTCCCCTCCATAAACTGATGTTGCTGGATAACAATTAAAAAAAACAATTCCCTGTACTCATTTCAGTATTACCACTTCCAACATAAATAAATACATTCAACATGACATGAGACAAATGCTTCAATGTAGTCCTCATTTTACTTCAACATACCAAGCCAAAATGTTTAGCTCTTCAGAATATTATCGTAAATATAATTGAATAAGTTTGTCAGGTTATCAACAGGAAAGAAACACAATCACAAAAAAGTGAAAGCATAGCATAAACAATTTACATATCATCACATAATTGTAATTCTGAACAGATTCCCAGATGCATGGAACTCACATTTTACTTTTAAAAATATTCAGATTCATTTCTTTGAGATTCTAAAACAGCTGCACAGATTTGCTGCTAAAATAACCTACATCTCACTGCCTTCTCCAGCATTCTGGTGCTATCAAATAGTAGATGGGGACAACAAAATACTGATTACCAACACAAGCAAATAAACAGAGTTATAAAGTGCGGTAAGAACTATGAAAATGGAAGTCAGACAAAAAGGCCACAATTTGTTAAGCAAAAGCTAGAAAGGATTTATTTTACAACAGATTTCAGCATCTTCAGGTTTACTTTCTTCAACAAGAATACAATTTTTTCAATGAGTTTTGGCTTATTTTTAGAATTTGAGTCCTCAGGGTTTACCGTTTTGTGAAATTAACATGCTCAAAGACAGACAGGATCTATTTGAAATTTAAAATTGTTTAAAAAATAATTTGGAGCTATTTCTCCACAATACTGGAAACATTTCAAATGAGTATCAAACAAAGCACATGAAGTAACTATTGTTCCTTATGTCTGATGTGAAAAATTAAAAACTACTAAACAGCAGCATTTTAACTCCTTATGAATAGGCACCTAATAACTGAATGAATTGCAGAGCTTGACTTGGTAACTATAGTAAAATTGCCACTACACTTCAGTCAACATGGTGTCAATTTTATATTTAATTTCAAGTAAGAAGCTTTAAGTTACTTTGGAGAAGCTGCTATTTCATGAATGATCAAACAAGCACCCTCCAACATCCATGAGGTGACAGCAATCACAACAGTCTCTTAAATGTCCCTAATGTCATCTGCCTCTACTGCACTACCTTTCTCTCAAAGGGTGCCCCAACGGGTCACTCAGTTGTCTAGTCACCTCTAGTAGCTCCTTCCCACACTTACTACTTTGTTTAAAACAAACTGACATTATACATTCCTCCAATCAGTTTAAAATTAAAATTATACCCCTTCATATTATCTTTTTCTGCTCTCTTGTGGTTTTAATTTTTTAAATGATAGAATATCAAAGAAAGATAACAG
This sequence comes from Mobula birostris, assembly GCF_030028105.1. Classification (NCBI taxonomy): domain Eukaryota; kingdom Metazoa; phylum Chordata; class Chondrichthyes; order Myliobatiformes; family Myliobatidae; genus Mobula; species Mobula birostris. The sequence goes on from NC_092377.1 coordinate 32,458,251, forward strand.
CATACAAGGAGGTCATTGAGCATTTCAAGTTTGTGCCAGCTTTATGCAAAAACATTGGAAGGAAAAGGAAGAAACTCCAGTCAATGGTGGGGAGTGGGGTTTTGGAGGGGGGAGTGCAGCTTTCCCTCATGAAAATCTATGTGTCTATAGACATTTGGATCAATAGCAATCTAAGATTCAACAGTGGCCACTATTCCAATTGACGCTTACCAGCAGTGTTGACTGTTGAATTAACTGCATTAACATTTACTAAAAGTATTAAAGTATTATCTAGTACTGATTTACTGTTCAGCTGCTTGACAGCTTGGTTACTTTTATGGTGCTTGAAGATCTGGCCTTTGTCAGGGGTACATTACCAAGAAGTAATCCTGCAAAAGAGATCAGTGCTGTCTTCCTGCAGTTTGGCTACATTTAACACTTCAAGTCTGGTTTGCATCTTTATACAAAGTAAACATAATTAAGTTATTTCCATTTGGAACAATGCATTTTAAGCTTTATAATTTCTTGTTTTATGGAGAGAGCAAGTAATTTGTCTTTTGAAATGGGATGGGGGGAATTTGCTTACACTTTGAATAGAATTGAATATTTAAAATGTTTTTACAAGTAGGAAAAGACCAAATATATTGTATTTGAATAAAAATATTTGATCCATGAAACATGCTAAATATCTCAAAACGTATTATTTAAAGAACTGGCCGTTTTTTTTTTGGAAGACTGGGTTAAATGAAAGTGGTAATAGATATCGAACAAAACCACTGATTAATCCGAAAGTAGAGAGCAGCTAAATTTATCTCATAGCCAAGTCATTTGAAAGATTATCTCTGCCCATTTAACTGCTCACCCAGATTTGTAAAAGAAGCTTAAGATCATTTCAGGTCTTCAAGGATACAGGCACAGATTAGATTTTACAGTTACTTAAATTTTGTGTTGGTTGCTCAGATTCATTAGCCTATACCAGAGCCTACACCAATTTGTTCACTTCCAACTCGTGAATTAAACAATCTTGTCAAAATGCCAGAGTAGCAAAGAAAATAAAGGAGAAACTGCAAAACCAAAGGAATCTGAAAGAAACTATTCATTTATCTCAGCATCATGATAAGAAACAACCTGGGGAACTTCATTTATTGATTAAAAGTACCGAATGATAACAGTATTATGCCAGTAGCTGAAAAAAGACTAGTAATCAAATATGTAGATTTTAAACTTCAACGCAGTATAGGAGAGTGGACGGACAGCAGCGTTAAGAGATATCAAAACACCAAGTAATTAAGCAGTGAGATAATTAAACAGGTTATTGTTAAAACAACCAACACAATGATCAACAACCTGTTAAAGGAAAGCACCCCACTATATTTTAAAAAATCAGCCAAGTAAATTTGTACCTTTTCAAAGACAATAATTTGAATTGTAGAGATTACTGAATTTTAAGTTGTTCAGGCTATCCTTGAGAACACTAAGTTTCAAGAGTACATATTTTATACTTCTTCCAAAATGAACCAACAAGGGCCAGACAGCCAAGGAGCAAGTACAAGCAGATAGATTGGTATAGATGAGTACTCGATAGTATGTATTAAAGGAGAGGGCTATAGGAGCTGCTTCGGTGCTGTTTGAGTCTATGACATATGAGGCAGCTATTTGGACCATCAAGACTTCTGCTGGATCTCAGAGAAATTCCATCAACCCCATTTCTCTGTAACCTATCAACTCAATTCTGATTCTAGCAAGAGCATGAAGAGAAAATAAAAATACTCCAAACAGCCTGTAACATTTGAAATGTAACATTGAAGAGCATTTCTTGGGTCATCCAAAAACCAAAGGCATACCTGTGATGAAATTGTTCTATTACACTGAGCTAATGTAGAAAAAAACACTAATGAATGTCTAAATGTTGGACCAATGAAAGCTACAAAAATATGGTAGTAATAGACACAAAATGCTGGAAGAACTCAGCAAATTGGGCAGCATCTATGGAGGGATATAAACATTCAATGTTTTGAGCCAAGACCCTTCACCAGGACTCTATCAAAATATGATAGACTGGTTTCTAAAATCCCATTTAAAATCTTGCAGATCTGACTGCCATTCTATTTTTATGCACATATTTCCTCCATTTTGTATTAGATTAGAAACCGCTTACATTACCTCTGTCCCACAAAGCAATAGGATCAATTGTTTCAATGTCTCTCCAATGGATTTGTTCTCCATTTTTAGCTCTGCCAGTTTTGTTTCCAGGGCAACAACTTTAGCTTCAGACCCCTGACAAACCAAAATCATGCACGTTAGAGGCTCTCCATCAATGTAAAATATAACCAGTTGGAACATCATTACAGATTAAATTATTTGAATTATTAATTTAAACAATCTTTAAATAGAAAACACATTACTACTGTATATCTGTACTTTCATGCTCTTTGTCCTTATTATGCAATTATTCACATCTTCACAAAGCAACAGCATTTATCAGCTAGCAAATAAGAAAAAAATCATTTGAAACTATACAAAAAGCATCAAATCCTGTCACAAAGGTATACTCATGCTGAAGAAAAAACAATAGTGCATTTTCAAATTCTAGTTTTCTACTTCAAGCCCAGCTATCCAACGTTAACTTTGAGTAAATTTCACCTGCGCAATCATTTCAATATTTGATTGCAAGGACCTTTGCATCAATCTGACAAGTTTCAGCCAACTTAGCAAGCAGACGTAGAGAATGACACTACACACACAAACAGAGAATAAAACTTAGCAAACATAGACACAAAAGGTTCAGCAGATGTTGGAAGAACTCTATGGGATCTATGGAAAGAAATAAAGGGTTGATATCTTGAGCCTGATGAAGGATCTCAGCCTGAAATGTCGACTCTTTATTCCTTTCCATAGAAGCTGCTGAATTCCTCCAGCATTTTGTGTGAGTGACTAAACCTTAGTTAAATGCACTCATGCACACTTAAAAATACTACCTCAGGCTTAGGGCTTAAAAATTCACTCAATGGCTTTCTAAGGTAGTGTACTTAACCATGATAGCCAGCCATGATCTAATTAGAGCTGATTCAACAGAGCTTCATTTAAAAGCTCTATCTCCGATGTCAAAATAACTGATAAAGATATACCATATGCTAAAGTTTCAACTCACATTTGGGTAGTCAACTTCAGCCAGCTTGTCTTGTTTATCCACCAATATAACAACATCCTGAAATATAGCAATTGTGAGAATTGGCTTTTACTCAGTTGCTAGCATTCATTTATGTGGAATAGGGAGTCAAATACAGCTCAAAACTTTGCTTCAAGTTTCTTAAATGATCAGACATCCTTTATGGTAAAAATAAATAATCTATGATACAATGTCAATGGAATCACACGAGGAAATGCCGGAGTTAATTTAGTTTCACCAATACTATACCAGGCCCTCCTGGCAAAAGGTATACATATCAATATTGACACAAGTCACATCTTTTGTTTGAATTAACAAAGTTTTCAGTTTTATCTCATTTTCTGAGCCCTTCCTTTCCAAGAGGAAACCCAGCAAGAGACCCCAAGAAGCTGCCTCTCTGTTATTCTAGAATTAAACTGTGTAAGTCAATTCTGACGGATATCAGTAAAGAGCCAAAAAAAAAAGCCTTTTTAAAAAAAAAACACCAACCATACTCAAAATGGGTGATTGAATTTGCTAATGTAGCACAGGAGTACTCTGCACAGGTTGTGATCAAGATGTTATGCTTAGTGCAAAGTAAGCACATTATTGTGAGAGGGGAAATCTTTTAAAAGATTCTTTTACCTCTCAACAAAGAAGAAAAATGTTACCTTGTCAGCCCTAATTACAAAAATGGTCCTACATATGCAACATTTTATAAATGCACAGAGACACGGGCATTACTGTAGTTCAAATAGGTTAATAACTTTCAGCTGTCAGGTTGGGTTGAACTGGAATTTAGGAGTCACTGTACGAGGCCAAATTTGTTCTGTATACAAAAGGACACTCTTACATTATTTATACCAGCAGAGTGCTTTTCAGGATAGACCCATGTCATTTTTGTCAACAGAACCAAAAGAAATGCAGAAGCCTACTTTGCATTATAGCACAGGCAATGATGAAGTAAGCTACAAGATGGGGGCGGAGCCATGATGGCGCTCAACAGTGACTTCTTCGAGCTCAACTGCGGAAGCAGTTTAATTTCTACCTTTAATGTCTTCCTTTTTCCTTTTCAAGGTGGATGGAGTTCTGTCAAAGCCCTTGACGTAGAACTACACTTAAACATCAGTTCTTTGCAGCGATGGGACCCGCTCCCAGCACTCACTGACTGGCCATTTTGACGTCCCAAGGACGTGGCCGAGAAGACGAGTATGTCTTCGGGGTTCTGAGGCTTTGCAGCCCTAGGGACGAGCTGATTCCATACCAGTGCCGCTGAATGAAGTGTCGTGGGGAAAAAACGTAACATCAGGAAGATCCGTTAGGGGCTCTGTACGCATATCGTACTCTCTCTCTCTCTCGTTGGTGGGGGATAATTTGGTGCCGATTCGCGAGTTGGAGAACTCGGTGGGGGGGAGGGGTAAGAAATGCAGCAGACTTTAACACTGTAAATCAGCAAACTGATAGCCTTTGTTGGTCTCCCCTCCTGCTGTGAAAGGGTGACACCTCTCTGCTCCTTTATTAGGGAGAGCCTGTGGTATGTCAAGTTGTCAGGTGAACGAGTAGTTTTTGTTGTACTGCAGATTATGGTCTTTCTCGGGGGCTTTGCTGCAGCTTGCTTGGTGGGTGGAGGGTGCTGATGCTTTTTTTTGCTGAAATAAGCATTGGAGGGGGAGGGCTGCTGCTGCTGCTTGTGCTTGGGGGAGGAGAGGGGTCTTTGGGGTTCTAATGTTTAAACCGTCACTCATCCTTTGGGGCACTCTTCTAATTTTGCAGATGTCCACGAAGAACAAGAATTTCAGGTTGTATATTGTATACATTCTTTGATATTAAATGGAACTATTGAACAGATTGAAAAAAAATTCTTTCTGTTTCCCTTCTGTTACCAATTTCTTTCAAAGACGATGCTTCTTCTTGGGTGCTCAGATGAATAATCCATTTCAGTTCTTCAAGGATAGCGATAATATCAGGCTACTCAAACACAAGAGCCATCAGAAACTTGATGATGCATTGTAAACACCTCACAAATCATTTGCATTCATGGCTTTGCAACTTGCAGCCAGGAACCTCAAATAACTGGCTCTTTTCTCAGCTCAAAGATACGAAGAGTAATTTGAATGAATCCAATGACACCTTAATAGGCACCTTATCAATAAAGGTTTAAAGGAGGTCATCCCGACCTACATGGCTTGATGAAGTTTACAGCCCCTTGGTTCATTTCCCCACTGAGGAGCCATTTCTGCATTCTTCACGTATCTATACATCTACGGTAGCATTTGGAACCATACAATAACATGCAAAGAAAATCAGTTTAATTGAGGAAAAGCAGGATTTATAAAGCACCTTAATTAACTCAGGGACGTGATAAGTATCCAGTAAATTTCGGATTCCTCTGTAGAGATTTGCGGGGATAACAATATTCTAAAAACATGAAAACAAAATGTTAAAGGCGACATGGATTTTTTAATAGTTGAAGTTGCTTCAACTTCAAACATATGTCAGAAGATACATGCATTATGTAGATTGAATAAAAAAGGTACCATCTTGTTCAGTTGATGGAAATACTGTCTCAAATGCTCCTCCTTGGCCTGCACCTCAGAGTTACTCATGCTGTCAATCAAGTTATAAAGAAAATAGCCAACAGCTTCTGTATAGAAAAATTGAAAATAGGATAGATCACTGTATCATCAGATTAATCTATTTTAAATCATTTGGTTTAAATGTCTGAAATGGCAATAAATACCAATGAAACACATGAATACTGCTGCTTAGATACATACTGTGCAGCTAACTCAGTCCAAAAGTTCTCAAGTAGCTCAGGAAACAAAACACAAATTGCTGTACAGCAATACATAAACCTTCATTATCCTAAATGCAATGTCAATACTTGGCGCAAACACATGTTTCGCTCTAAATGCACTGATTTCTCATTTAAATTTTATGATTTCTTTTATAGGGAAACAAATAAAGTACTTAAGCCATTCTATTAGTAAAAATCTCACATCAAGATACTGTAAAGGTTTTTTGAAAGCACACAAAAATTTCACTTTTAAAAAAAGCAAAAGCAATCAGTGTTACTCCAGTAATCCTTCAAACCCCATCATTAGATAGTACAGATTTGTGGGCAAGTTACAATCAAATAAATTGGAGCACTACCAGTCGGTCTTGAAGAACTCTGGCAATAACGCTCATCTTTGGACAACAATTCTGTTATCTGGAAAAACAAAATAACCATATATTGTCGGTGATATTGGAACACAAGAAGCAGTATTTGAAATTGTATTCTTTAAATAACAAAGTACATTTCTATAAAGGTATTAATCAACAGCACATTGTGGCATTTCATCCGTAAAGTACTGTACCAAATGAGGTCTGCTCAATTGCATCGTTCTTTCGGGGGAAAAAAATGATCAAAATATGACTTCTTCCAAGTCAAAAGTTTCAATACTACAGCAAAACTTGGGTCTCCTAATACTGACAATGAGAAATCTTTCAAAAGTAAATACTTAGTTATCTCTGCTATATTACCTCTTTGTTGTAATAGTGAAGAATTTGCCAGAGTCTTAAAAACAACACTATCCTTCCAATGCATCACCTACCACCTCGGTTTTAATAAAAAAAGGCTTAAGAAAATCTACTCATACACAATTAAGATGATTTCCAACATAATTCCACATCAGCACATTAAAATAATGATTATACTATTATCTTTCTGAATGTCACTACTTACCTTTGCAAGAATATCAAAATCTTTTGACCTGCAGAGGGCAGTAGAACATAAAGAATCAATTTATGTTTTGTGCCTTGGAAAAAGTTTCATGAAAGATACAGAATGAAAGCTTAAAAAAATTAACACATTCTTCAAAACAAATAACTTCCTAATTACTGAATTAAACTATAATTTTAGATGGATTTTATTATCAAATTTTTTTTTAAAACCTACTTAAACTGAAGGTTGAGTGCTGTACATTCAGAATGAGGGTTGTACAATGTGCACTGTATTAAATGTGTTCAAGTCAGCAATGACTATAAAGTATGACAAAATGAAATGTTGAATAGTGAGAGGTATACTCTGAGTGAGAAGCAGGGAGTGCCACCTTCTGCTGTAATCCTATTTTTTTTAATTGAAGTCCTAACTTTATTATTCCCACTTGCCTCATCATAAAATAAAAGTACATATACACTTCATATTTGGTTGCCCATCTACCAGGAAACAGTGGCAAACAACAGGAATTCTGCAGATGCTGGAAATTCAAGCAACACACATCAAAGTTGCTGGTGAACGCAGCAGGCCAAGCAGCATCTGTAGGAAGAAGTGCAGTCGACGTTTCAGGCCGAGACCCTTCATCAGGACTAACTGAAGGAAGAGTGAGTAAGGGATTTGAAAGTTGGAGGGGGAGGGGGAGATCCAAAATGATAGGAGAAGACAGGAGGGGGAGGGATAGAGCCAAGAGCTGGACAGGTGACAGGTTATTGTCTCAGCTTGCTCCTGCCCCACCGAACTCATTTCTGCATACCTCGACACTGTTTTATCACCCCTTGTTCAATCCCTTCCGACCTATGTTCGTGACACTTCTCACCGTCTTAAACTCTTCGATGATTTTAAGTTCCCTGGCCCCCACCGCTTTATTTTCACCATGGATGTCCAGTCCTTATATACTTCCATCCCCCATCAGGAAGGTCTCAAAGCTCTACACTTCTTTTTGGATTCCAGACCTAATCAGTTCCCCTCTACCACCACTCTGCTCCGTCTAGCGGAATTAGTCCTTACTCTTAATAATTTCTCCTTTGGCTCCTCCCACTTCCTCCAAACTAAAGGTGTAGCTATGGGCACCCGTATGGGTCCCAGCTATGCCTGCCTTTTTGTTGGGTTTGTGGAACAATCTATGTTCCGTGCCTATTCTGGTATCTGTCTCCCACTTTTCCTTTGCTACATCGACGACTGCATTGGCGCTGCTTCCTGCACGCATGCAGAACTCGTTGACTTTATTAACTTTGCCTCCAACTTTCACCCTGCCCTCAAGTTTACCTGGTCCATTTCTGATACCTCCCTCCCCTTTCTAGATCTTTCTGTCTCTGTCTCTGGAGACAGCTTATCCACTGATGTCTACTATAAGCCTACTGACTCTCACAGCTATCTGGACTATTCCTCTTCTCACCTTGTCTCTTGCAAAAACGCCATCCCCTTCTCGCAATTCCTCTGTCTCCGCCGCATCTGCTCTCAAGATGAGGCTTTTCATTCTAGGACGAGGGAGATGTCTTCCTTTTTTAAAGAAAGGGGCTTCCCTTCCTCCACTATCAACTCTGCTCTTAAACGCATCTCCCCCATTTCACGTACACCTGCTCTCACTCCATCCTCCCGCCACCCCACTAGGAATAGGGTTCCCCTGGTCCTCACCTACCACCCCACCAGCCTCCGGGTCCAACATATTATTCTCCGTAACTTCCGCCACCTCCAACGGGATCCCACCACTAAGCACATCTTTCCCTCCCCCACTCTCTCTGTATTCCGCAGGGATCGCTCCCTACACAACTCCCTTGTCCATTCCCTCCCCACTGATCTCCCTCCTGGCACTTATCCGTGTAAGCAGAACAAGTGCTACACATGCCCTTACACTTCCTCCCTTATCACCATTCAGGGCCCCAAACAGTCCTTCCAGGTGAGGCAACACTTCACTTGTGAGTCGACTGGGGTGATATACTGCGTCCGGTGCTCCCGATGTGGCCTTTTATATATTGGCGAGACCCGACGCAGACTGGGAGACAGCTTTGCTGAACATCTACGCTCTGTCCGCCAGAGAAAGCAGGATCTCCCAGTGGCCACACATTTTAATTCCACATCCCATTCTGACATGTCTATCCACGGCCTCCTCTACTGTAAAGATGAAGCCACACTCAGGTTGGAGGAACAACACCTTATATTCCGTCTGGGTAGCCTCCAACCTGATGGCATGAACATCGACTTCTCTAACTTCCGCTAGGCCCCACCTCCCCCTCGTACCCCATCTGTTACTTATTTTTATGCACACATTCTTTCTCTCATTCTCCTTTTTCTCCCTCTGTCCCTCTGAATATACCTCTTGCCCATCCTCTGGGTCCCCCCCCCTTGTCTTTCTTCCCGGACCTCCTGTCCCATGATCCCCTTGTATCCCCTTTTGCCTATCACCTGTCCAGCTCTTGGCTCTATCCCTCCCCCTCCTGTCTTCTCCTATCATTTTGGATCCCCCCTCCCCCTCCAACTTTCAAATCCCTTATTCACTCTTCCTTCAGTTAGTCCTGACGAAGGGTCCCGGCCTGAAACGTCGACTGCACCTCTTCCTACAGATGCTGCTTGGCCTGCTGCGTTCACCAGCAACTTTGATGTGTGTTGCAGGAAACAGTGGCACACAATTTGGGAACCTTTATGATCTTCAAAACTTATAACATCACTAATGGCCACAACATTTTTGATTTCTTTGTAAATTATATTTTTGTTACATTATAGCACTTCGATGGATATCAGAACATTCCAACCCCCACCCCACCTCTGTCCAAATGTCAGTGGTCATATCTATCCAAATAGTGATTTCCGGTCTGGGTACATCAGGACCAGTACATTTTGGTTCAATTAAGCAGCTGCCTCAACTAGCTAAAGGTTTATGGAAAAGTGCCAAGCTATATAAAAAAAGGCAAACTGAGTAACAGCAAACTAAGTAACAAGTTATGTATTTAAATGAAATGCAGAAAAATTAGAACACAACCAATCGTACTACAGTACCACAAGGCTGTATGAGTTCCTAACAGTTATCAACAGAGGAACATGCTGCCATATTATTTTGAGTGACCGAAAATTAACAAAATCAGCGCAGGCACCCAGTACAGATAATGGACTGCCTTCATACAATGCAATCTACAATTGCAACCTCCAAATTTTCATTTTAACATTCAAGGTGATTGTTTATAACTTCAAATTCTTCATAGTTTCTACCTTGAAATAGTGAAATCCTTTCATATTCACTCCCAGCTATTTCTAGCATCCCCAAACCCAAATGCTTGAAACCACAGTGAACAAAACAGTTCTGAATTGTCTTACTGCTTATTCCTCAACAGTGATCAAGTGACAAAATATCACTGCTAATTGAACACCAACACATGCAACTGACACTATTTAAAACTGTTTGCTCTAATCACAGTGTAGCATTTAACGGCCACACGAGTGCACGTGACTGAAGCTGGTTAGAACCTGTTCAACAACCGTATCCTACTTTGATTAGGCATCATAGCACCCAAAATAAATAAAGGGAATTCTGGCAATTTTCTCAATCAGTTATTGTTCGTTAAGAGTTATCCCAATTAAGTGGCTGCCCCAATTAACCAGAATCTACCGTAAACATCAAGCAAAGATTTCTCTCATTATTGACATTATTTGGGAAACCTCAATGACTCTTTTTTTTACATTTTTTGTGATGATATCATTAAGTGCAAATGCTAAAAACTGCAGTTTAAACCTCCTTCTTTTGCATTAATGGCACAGATGGTGGAATCTGTTACCAAATTTAATATCTTTGAATTGAACAAAAACAGAACTTAACTGTCATATTCATCTAATGTAGGTTTTTAATGCCAATTCTGCAGCCCAAGGATACTGCAAGAATGCCAACTAACACAAAAATGCAGTTGGAGTCCCAAATTCAATGGACATGCTAAATAATGAAAGTCAAGCTAAATGAGTTGGTATATTACTGTTGAAAAGTATGGAGTGCAGTCATGCTGCAAGTAGAGTTATATTTGCAATCATTTAAAATAGCTGAATGATTGATCAAACAATACTAAAATGCACGAATAATATTTTGTGCTTCGTTGGAGCATGGCCTTGTAATTGCCAAGTAAATATGTAAAAATCACATTTTCAGCAGTCAATACTGATTGGGCAACAGATGGGACCTTAATAAAAACAAAATTATTTTTTATGTAAAGAGAACAAATTATGCAGTAATTGGTAGATCACTAATGCAAGCATTTGCACAGCCCAATGACTTAAATGTAACCTAATCAATCAAATGGATTCTCACAGATTGAGTAGAGGCTCCTCAACTATTCTTTTTTTCTTTTAACACACAATCAACTTACCTCTTAAAACCTGCAATAAGACTCCCTCTGAAATTACTCAAATCCACTGCAGGGTTTTGAGGTGAGGACACTGTTAAGACAGAAACACATGTGAAAGCTCAAGGAAGAAACCACAGTAAACTTGAGTCATTTTTATACTGCGATAGGGGCATGAAAGAGTTTAGAATATTTCATATACTGGCTTAAGTTATCTTAAATTCCTGTCAAGAATAAAAAGAACAGAAAATGTATTGCAAGCCTTTCAGCAAATTGTTCAGTAGTATTTCAGTATTTTCAGATCTGTATCAAATTTCCTGAATTTTTTAAGGCATAGATTAGCTTGGATGGATTATATAATAAAATACAACAGTTTTGTCGTTGATTTTCTACATACAGGTCCTCACAAGGTTATGAACACCTGACTTATGAACAAAAAATATTCCAAAGATATTCAAGTCAAACGAGAACCATTCTTGGAAAAAAGTGCTCACATGTAAGCTCCTTTGCAATAATCAGGGCACATTTGCTCTCAAGAACAGAGACCGCCAGTTTCACTGTGGAAGGTCACTTAAGGAACAGGAGGGCAATGGTGGCACACATATGTTCGTTCAAAACAGATCAATTGATTTCTGAAAATTATGTGAATCAAGAATTATGGTGCAGAGAAATGGTGTTAAAGGAAGTATTAGTCTGAATTTTGATGAATGGCAATGTTAGCTCTCAAGGTTAGGTAGCCTCCACTTACTCCCTTTCGGTTATATTTATTCAACTCACACAAAATGCTGGAAGAACTCAGCAGGGCAGGTAGCATCTGTGGACAAAATTGCACATTCGACATTCTGGTCCAAGAGCATTCGTCAGAATGAAATATCGATTACTTTCCTACACAGACGATGCCTGAGGTGCCAAGTTCCTCCCATATGATCCTACTTCCAGCATCAACAGTCTCTCATGTCTGTTACATTTACTCGTTTCCTTTTAAATATTTACATTAGTTGAAATATCAAAGTGAAATTAAACACCAGCACTAATATTGTACAAGTGTTTACATTTCATATTAAAAAAAACAGTAGCGGGTGGTGGCAGCGAGAAAGAGCTTTGACAAGTGATCAATATGCATTTGAGATTGATTAGTAAGAGCAAACTGAAGGGAGGCAGGGGCAAGCACAGCAGCCGTTGTTGGAGTAGACATAGTCAGAGTGGTGATCTTGAGGACTTAGCTTTTCAAGGCTTCACTCGAAGAAAGCAAAGGAAAGAAAACATCCAGATTTTTTTTCCTTCTCTTCTTTACATCTGTCACCTAGGGCAGTAGAGATGCCAGGCAAGATAGTGAAATGCTCCTCTTGTGAGATATGAGAAGGCAGGGAGACCTCCAATGTCCCTGACGACTACAACTGCAAGAAGTGCATCCAGCTGCAGCTTCTAACAAACTGTGTTAAGGAGTTGCAGCTGGAACTGGATGAAGTCTGGATCATTCGAGAAGGTGATGGGGTGATATATAGAGAAGGAGTTACAGCCAAGCTGCAGGACACAGGAAACTGGGTGACAGTCAGGAAGACAAAAATGGTTAAGGAGCCAGTGCAGAGTACTCCTGTGCCCGCGACCAACCCCCCTCCCCCCCCCAAGCAACAAGTATATCACTTAGGATACTGTCGGCGGGGGGGGGGGGGGTGAGCTAACAGAGGAAAGTCATAATGGTCAGGGTCTCTGGCACAGGGTTTAGCACTGTGACTCAGAAGGGAAGGGGGAAGAAGAGGCACACTGTGGTAATAGGGAATTCATGAGTTAGGGGAACGGACACGAGGTTCTGTGAGCGAGAACAAGATTCCCGGATGGTATGTTGCCTCCCAGGTGCCAGGGTCCAAGATATCTTGGATCAAGTCCTCAGCATTAAGTAGGAGGGCGAGCAGCCAGAAGTCATGGTCCATGTAGGTACCAATGACATGGGTAGGACAAATGAGAAGATTCAGCATAGAGAGTTCAGGGAGTTAGGTACTAAGTTAAAAGGGCAGAGCCTCCAGGGTTGTGAGCTCAGGATTGCTACATGTGCCACATGAAACTGAGGCCAGAACTAGAAAGGTTATACATGGCTTAATGTAGGAGGGAGGGCATAAGATTTTTGGATCATTGGGCTCTCTTCCAGAGAAGTTAGGACCTGTACAGAAAGGATGGTTTGCACGTGAACTGGAGGGGGACTAATATCCTAGCAAGATATGTTAATGCTGCAGAGTGGGGTTTAAGCTATAGTTGCAGGGGGATGGGAAACAGAGTGCCAGAACAGTTAGTGGAGAGTTCGTGGAGGCAAATGTTGGTAAGAGGTCAGAAAAAGTTAGGAATCAAAAGGTTGAGCATGATGTCCTGAGCTGCATATATTTCAATGCAGAGTATCATAGGAAAGACATAATAGTGCTGAAGAGGAGGTAGCTGATTTACAAACAGAGGCAATGTGAAGTGAGGAGAAGCCATTGATGGGGCAAAATTGTGGTCAATAGGACAAGTTGCAACATAAAAGGCTGACAAAATCGAAAAGGGTGATTATAGGAATAAAGGTGTTGGATTTGAATGTGCTCAGTATACAGAATAAGGTAGACGAACTTGCAGCACAGTTGCAGATGCCAATTATAATGTTGTAGGCATCGCTGCATCATGGCTGAAAGGTTATAGCTGGGATCTTAATGCCCAAGGATACACATTGTATTGAAAGGACAGGGAGAAAGGCTAAGGAGGCAGCGTTGTTCTGTCAGTTAAAAAATGAAATCAAATCATTAGAAAGAGGTGACATGGGTTCGGAAGGTGTTGAAACATAGTGGATAGAGCCAAGGAACTGCAAGGGTAAAAAGACCCTGGTGGGATTTGTATACAGATCCCCAAACAGTAGTAAGGATGTGGTCTACAAATTACAAAAGAAGATAGAAAATGCATGCCAAAAGGACAATATTACAATGGTCATGGAAAACTTCAATATGCAGGTAGATTGGGAAAATCAGGTTGGTGCTGGATTACAGGAGGGGGAATTTCTAGAGTGCCTATGAAATAGCTTTCTCAAGCAGCTCGTGGTTGAGCCCACTAGAGGATCAGCAATTCTGAATTGGGTGTTGTACAATGAACCAGAATTGATGGGAGAGCTTAAGGTAAAAGAACCATTAGGGGTAGGTGATCATAAATGATCAAATTCACACTGAAATTTGAGGAGACGCTAAAGTCAGATGTATCGATATTACAGTGGAATAAAGGGAATTACAAAGGCATGACAAAGGAATTGGCCAGAATTGATTGGAAAAGAACACTGGTAGGTATGATGGCAGAGCAGCAATGGCGGAAAACACAGGATATATACATCCCAAAGAGGAAGTAGTACCCTAAAGAAAAGGCGACACAACCGTGGATTACAAGAGAGGTCAAAATCAACATAAAAGCCAAACAGAGGGCATATAACAGAACAAAAATTAGTGGGAAGTAGAGGATTGGGAAGCTTTTAAAAACAACAGAAGGCAACTAAAAAAGTCATTAAGGTAAAGATGGCATATGAAAGTAAGCTAGTCAATAATATTAAAGAAGCTCCAAGTGCGGCGGCATGGTGTGTGAAGTTACCATAACTAGAGAAAAGGTTCTTGGCAAATTGAAAGGACTGAAGGTAGATACGTCACCTGGACCAGATGGTATACACCCCCAAGGTGGCAGAAGAGATCATGGAGGCATTGGTAATGATCTTCAAAGAATCACTAAGTTCTGGAAAATGGTTCCGGAAGACTGGAAAATTGCAGATGTCACACCATTCTTCAAGAAGGGAGAGAAGCAGAAGAAAAGAAACTATAGGCCAATTAGTCTGACCTCAATGGTTGGGAAGATGATGGAGTCAATTATTAAGATGATGTTTCAAGGTACTTGGAGGCACATGAGGAAATAGCCATAGTCAGCACCGTTCCCTCAAGAGAAAATTTTGCCTGACAAATCTGTTGGAATTCTTTGAAGAAATAACTAGCAGAATAGACAAAGGAGAATCTGTTGATGTTGTGTATTTGGATTTTCAGAAGGCCTCTAACATGGTGGCACACCTGAGGCTGCTTAACAAGCTACTAGCCCATGGTATTACAGGTAATATTTGAGTATTGAAAAAGCAGTGGCTGATTGGCAGGAGCCAAAGAGCAGGAATAAAGGGAGCCTTTCCTGGTTGGCTGCCAGTCATGAGTGGTGTTCCACAAAGGTCTGTGTTGGGAACAATTCTTTTTACATTATATGTCAATGATTTGGATGATGGAATTGATGGTTTTGTTGCAAAGTTTGCAGATGATAAGAAGATAGCTGGAGGGGCAGATAGTTTTAAGGAAGTGAAGAGGCTACAGAAGGACTTATAGACAGATTAGGAGAATGGGCAGAGATATGGCAGATAGAATACAGTGTTGGGAAATGTATGGTATTGCACTTTGGCAGAAGAAATGAAAGGGTTGACTAGTTTCTAAATGGAGAGAAAATACAAAAAACTAAGGTGCAAAGGGACTTGAGAGTCCTTGTGCAGGACTCCCTTAAGAGTTAACTTGCAGGTTAGGCCTGTGATGAGGAAGGCAAATGCGATGTCAGCATTCATTTCAAGAGGACCAGAATATAAAAGCAAGGATGTAATGTAGAAACTTTATAAAGCACTGGTGAGGCCTCACAGAGTACCGCAAGCAGGTTTGGGCCCCTTATCTTAGAAACAATGTGTTGAAACTAGACAGGGTTCAAAGGGGGTTCATGAAAATAATTCCAGGATTTAACAGCTTGTCATATGAAGAACATCTGATAGCTCCAGGCCTGTATTCACTAGAATACAGAAGAATAAGGAGTGACCTTATTGAAACCTATCGAATGGTGAAAGCCTTTGATAAGAGTGGATGTGGAGAGGATGTTTGCTATGGTGGGAGAGCCTAAGACCAGAGAACACTGCCTGAGAATAGAGGGGTGTTCTTTTACAACAGAGGTAAGGAGAAATTTCTTTAACCAGAGAGGGATGAATCTGTGAAAATCTTTGCCACAAGCAGCTGTGGCGACCAAGTCGTTATGTATATTTGAACAAAGGCTGATAGATTCTTGATTGGTCAGGGCATGAAGGAATACGGGGAGAAGGCGGGAGATTGGGCTATAAGGCTGGAGACTGGGGCTGAGAGAAAAACTGGATCAACCAAATGGCCGAATTCTGCTCCTATATAAGTTTCAACATGCTGATAGTTTCGTGTTTCCTCAGCCAACACTACTGATACAATTCCATCAAAAGTACAGAAAGGTTCAAACAGGACAGGAGCCACTCCAAGAAAAACTCTGCCTTCCTGAAAATCAAGACTACTTTTTGTCTTTTAACAAGGTCATTTTGTCAAGCTCCTATAAAAAACTATTTCTCAAATGTTCCCAAATAGTCTATTTGAATGTCTCCCATCCACTACATAATGTACTGGGTGGGTACAGGAGTACATTCAGCCAGAGACTCATTCCACCGAGATGCAGCATAGAGTGTCATAGGAGGTCATTCCTGCCTGTGGCCATCAAACTTTACAACTCCTCCCTTGGAGGGTCAGACATCTTGAGCCGATAGGCTGGTCCTGTACTTATTTCATAATTTACATATTTACTATTCAACTATCTATGGTTCTATTACTATTTATTATTTTTGGTGCAACTGTAACGAAAACTAATTTTCCCCCGGATCAATAAAGTATGACTATGACTATTGAGAAACGAAGTTTGTCTGATGGACATTACAACACTTACACATAGAATAAATCTTGTCCAAATGTCCATTAATAGCTTCTGTTCTGAGTTCAGAGGAATAGAATCCAACTGTGTTGACCAAACATCCATTTTCCTACAAAGACAAAACAACTGACATCTGTATATTCTTACTTCTAATAATGTTAATAGATTTAACTTTATCAATCAATTAGACCTACTTTGCACAATCCAAAGGCTCATTTATCAGAATTTAACACCCTAATCTGGTTCTAAAACAAATAGACAAATCCTCATCTTTTCTGCATTAGTACCAGCAGTGAATTTTCGTAAAGTAAAATTTGAAACCTAATAGAAAGTTATCAATGTAGAGTCACACAGCACAAAAATGGCCCCCTTGGCCCAGCACATTCATCATTCATGTCAACATTTTGCCAGTCTACACTAATCCCATTTGCATATATTAAGACCATACCCTTCTTCACATTAGCTATTTTGGTGTCTGTCTAAAAACAGTAATTGCTACCTTATTGAATAAAAGTGAATGCAAATCAAATGTTTACGATGAAGTGCTCAAAACTGGGAATGAAGAAGTTAAACTTAGGTACTTGAGAAGGCCGGAACATTGTGCATAATTATTTAAGCATCAGCAATTTATTTAGCAGGTTGACGACTATTTATAGCATTCTAGAACTAACTAACAATGAGATTGCTGAAGATAGCACAAACCAGGTTTTGATACATCGAGCAAGATAATGCACAAATAATCACAGAAAATGGTTTATATGCACAGATGATCCACTTTAAACTGTGGCACTGCCTGTAAAACATACATCTAGTATAGTAGCACTGAATTAAAAGCATTCAACAAAACAAGCTTGCCTCTTGTAATGCCCAATAGATTTAAACTTTACTTAATTTCAAGAAAGCATTAAATATTCTACTTATTTTACAAATCTCTCATCCCCTTGATGCAGTGACACTGTTGGTCTCTTTGGGTTTTGTTCCACAGAATTTCATGAATAGAAACATCCATTATATGGATTTTCCTCAGCAAGTTTTTGTCAGTAAAGCTTCCACATAAACCTGATTTGCTTATATAGAGAAATGACTGATGCAAACCTCAAGCTGGGCACGAGCTTGCTCCACGTTGTCAAATGCCGACTGGACATAATTTGCATAGGTTTCGACATCAGGCTCTACGCCCAGGTTCTGCATGATTTTCAGTACTTCTATTGTTCCTGTAAATTAATACACAAAATTATTTATACATCTGCATTACAGTTAATTGCCAATCTCCCATTAAATACATTTCTTCCTTTGTCTAAAGAATGCTGAAATTTAGACAGTGTCATATCCAATACACCAACAGTTTTCGTAGTTATCCCCTTAATATTTCAATCTGTATTAACACTTGAGACTCACTATTTACTGTGAAACAGCTGGAGTTCAAGCATGGTTGAAAAATCCGTAAAATGCTTTATTTTGCCCACCTCAGAAGTGCCCCAGGAATATAGTGCTAGTGCTTGGATTAAACTAACTAAATTCATAGATTATATCCAACTGGAGGGGACCAATGAACCCAAGAAGCTATCGGGGAGCTGTAACAGTATCTTGCTCTTGGAAGTTAATTAACTCTAACAGGTGAAGCTTTAAACATGCCAATGCAAAGAATTCCAAGTTTTAAAAAAAAACACCTGTGGGTGTATGGAATTAAAATTCCATAGCACTTCGTATAAACAAGGAGCTTTATGATTTTGGAAACTTAAACATACGCATATTACAATGACTACAAAAATCACAAATATACAGTACATTTGTAATGGAAACTTCTCAAAATGTGCTGCTGCTTGTGCGGATCGGTAATTTTGCTGATATGGCTGAATCATTAACATTTACCAAGCTAACTAGGTAAATGCACTTCTCAGAAATTATAAAGGGAAAAGTTTTGTATTTACCAAGCGCAGTGCTTGGTTTGATTTTACTTAAGAGTGCAGAATAGGCCTTTCTGGCCCAACAAGCTGCACCGCTGACAATCCACCTAACCACAGGACAATTCACAATTAACCTATTAAACGGCTGGTCTTTGATTGTGGGAGGAAACCAGAGCACCCCAAGGAAACTCAAGCACTCACAAGAAGAACGTAGAAACTTCTTATAGACAGTACCACAAATTAACTCTGGAATGCCCCAAGCTGTAATAATGTCACGCTAACTGCTATGCTACCATGCTGCTGATCTGAAGACACAATTAAATAAGTTATGTTCAGGAGGACTTCAACAAACTGGCACTCTAAATTAATTTATACAAAACTAAACTGCAGATGCTGGAAATCTGTAATAAAAAGAAAAGACTAGAAATTCTCAGGCAGCATTTGTGGAGAGAGAAAGAAGGTTAATATATCCGAAGAAGGGTCTTGAACGTGTACCCCAGTGCCTGACCTGCTAGGAGTTTCCAGCACTTAATGTTTACCTGGCATTTTAAGTCAATGACTATGGAATCACATTCAAAATAACAATAATTATAAGGTCAATACAATGAAGATCAAATTGAAGGAAATAATTTTCAAACTTTGATGTGCTTTTTCCAAGACCTACTTTGACAATTGTTTCTAGTCCTTGTCTGAGAATCACAATGCCTGGTCAATGCCCAGAAAAGCCATAGTATGAATCTTTCTATTTTTGAGGATATTTCTTTACCTTGAAAGGAGATGTGAAGAAAAACATGCAAGACAACAAACAGTATCGAATTTTCAAACATAGACTTCTGCTGCAAATATACTACTGGAAATATGAGGGTCCAATGGGTTTGCTTTTCATTTGAAACAAAGTTTTGTCACAGCAGGTTTCTGTAAATTCAGTGCAGTTTTAACCCTGAGAAACTTATGGGTGCTATATTCTTGCCATAGAGGGAGTGCAAAGAAGGTTCGCCAGATTGATTCCTGGGATGGCAGGACTTTCATATGATGAAAGACTGGATCGACTAGGCTTATACTCTCTGAAATTTAGAAGATTGAGGGGGTATCATATTGAAACGTATAAAATCCTAAAGGGATTGGACAGGCTAGATGCAGGAAGATTGTTCCCGATGTTGGGGAAGTCCAGAATGAGGGGTCACAGTTTGAGGATAAAGGGGAAGCCTTTTAGGACCGAGATTAGGAAAAACTTTTTCACACAGAGTGGTGAACCTGTGGAATTCTCTGCCACAGGAAACAGTTGAGGCCAGTTCATTAGCTATACTTAAGAGGGAGTTAGATATGGCCCCTGTGGCTAAAGGGATCAGGGGGTATGGACGGAAGGCTGGTACAGGGTTCTGAGTTGGATGATCAGCCATGATCATACTGAATGGCGGTGCAGGCTCGAAGGGCCGAATGGCCTACTCCTACACCTATTTTCTATGTTTCTATAAGGTGTAGCGTGGTGGCTCTTCATATGTCCTTTTAAGTTGATCAATATCACGTAATGAATTGGAATTTATGGTCTTGAGAAGATCAATCCTAAAAATGTAAGCCGCTATGTTCAAATCACTGCAGATATCGTGATTCTGGATTTTGTCTTTGACTCACAATATCACATTCACAGATGAAAACAACCGCATCCACTTTCGTCTTATCCACTCCACCACACATAACTTCAGGGATAGACATCTAAAGAGGGAAAATACCTTTACCAAGCTGAATATAAATTTGGATTTTGAGTGGTGATGGGCACAAGGTTAAAATTTAAGATGAGATAAGATAAAACTATTTATCCTGAAGGTAATTATTGATGCAAGGTTGCTCAGTCAGAAATATATACTTTAAAATAGAAAATGTTTAAGTATTGAGGTACGAAAAAAATGTGCCTTAAAAAGTAATTGTGCAAAATACAGACGTGCAATAAAACCTTATATACTTAAGGAAGAGGAGTTGTAGTCTTGGAGCCACAGGGAGAAAGGATCTCCTGTGGCGTTCGGTGGTGCACCTCGGTGGAATCAGTCTGTTACTAAAGGTGCTCCTCTGTTTGTCCAGTATAACATGGAGGGGGTGAGGAGGATTGTCCATAATGCTATGTAACTTCTACAGTATCCTCCTCTCAGACTCAACTACCAGGGAGTCCAGGTCCATCCCCAAAACAGAACCAGCCTTCCTGATGAGCTTGTCGAAGTTCTTGGCATCAGTTGCTCTCACCTTGCTGCCCCAGCAGACTACAGCGTAGAATAGAATGCTGGCCACCACTGAGTCGTGGAACATCAGCAGCTTAGTACTACAGACATTGAATAACTGGAGCCTTCTCAATAGTATAGTCAGCTCTGTCCCTTCTTGTACAGAGCCCCTGTATTTTTAGTCCCACCTAGGTATTTGTAGTCCCAGACGACCTCCACGTCCGTTTCCTTGATGGAAAGGGGAATGCAGCGTGTTCTCACCTTCCTGAAGTCTATCAACTCCTTTATCATAGTGATGTTGAGCTGCAGGTGATTCAGCCCACACCACTCAGCAAAGTTGTGCACTACTCTTCTGTACTCATCCTCTTGCCGAATCATCTGAAAACTTCTGCAGGTGGCAGGATTCCAGAGTTGTATCTGAAGCCAGAGGTGCAGACAATAAACAGAAAGGGGGACGGGACAGTCCCCTGAGGTGTCCCTATGCTGCTAACCGCACTATCTACACAGCTCTGCTCTGCCATCACACATACTGTGGCCGTCTAGACAGGTAGTCTGTAATCCAGGACACCAGTAGAGCATCCTCCCACATCTCCATGAGCTTACTCTCTAGTAAAGCAGGTTGTGTGGTGTTGAAGGTACTGGAAAAATCAAAAAACATGATTCTCAAAGTGCTGCCTGGATCATCCAGATGGGCATAAGCCCATTGAAGCAGGAAGACCTTGACTCCAATATGTGGTTGGTAAGCAAACTGCAGGGTCCAATGATGGATTTACAATGGTCCAGAGGTGTGTCAGGACCAGTCTTTCTTATTTCATAGTATGTGAGGTCAGTGCCACAGGTCTGTAGTCACTAGGTATGGTGGGACACATCTTCTTGGGTTTTGGAACTAGGCAGAATGTTTTCCACAGCACAGGGAATCTCTCCAGGCTCAGACTGAAGATGTATTGAAAGGCTGCACCCAGCTGTGCAGCACACACATTGAGTACACGCGGGCTGATGCCATCCGGGCCGATGTCATCCGGGTCCACAGCCTTGCCTGCGTGAAGTCTGCTGAGCTCACTCCTTACTTGCTCAGCAGTTACAGTTCATGTGTCTGTGGTCACTGGCTCTGTGGTGTCCTTAGAGAGAGATGGAGGGTGAGGGGTGAGAGGGGAGGAGCCGGGGGGGGGGGGGGCAGGGTCGATGGGTTGTAAACAGAAACCTCTTCATCAAACTTGTTGAAAAACCCATTTAACTCATTGGCCCTATCCCAGTCCCCTTCAATCACCAGGTCCCTGGTCTTTCTGTACACTGTGATCGTTTTCATACCACTCCACACATTCTTTGTGTTGTACTGCTATAGTTTCCTCTCCAGCTTCCTCCTGTAGCAATCCTTGCCCTGGGCTATCTTCACCCTCAGTTCCCTCTAAACCAGCTTCATCTTCTCCTTATCTCCATCTCTGAGTGCCCTCTTCTCCCTTTTCAGTATGGTTTTGATGTCTTTAGTGACGCAAGGTTTATTGTTTGGGAAGCAGCGTACAGTCCTAGTTGGAACAGCATTATCCACACAGAAGTTCAGAAGGTGACGTACCTTGTAATGCAGTCTGTCAGTCCCTCAATGTCCTCTCTATATGGACAACGGGGCACTTCCCAGTCAATCATTGGCCTCCTGTGACCACTTCCTAGCAAACTTATTGATCACTGGACCAGAGGGCTGAAGATATACCAGGTTATCTGATCAGCTGGGGGGAGGGGCGTGGTGAGAGGGCTATATGTGTCCTTAATATTTGCATAAAGCAGACCCAGTGTCTTATTTTCCCTGGTTTAACAATCCACAAACTGTACGAAAGTTGGCAAAGTCGCATCTGAGTTGACATGGTTGAAATCCCCGATCTAGTTACGAAGACATTCAGCTGTAGCGACTGAGCAAATGACATCACATGCCAGCAACACATTAGCTCAGGGAGGGACATAGATCCCAAGAACAATGGTATGGGAAAACCCTCTGGGCAAATAATACGGCTAAAAGTTCAGCGTCTGGGCTGCATACACGCTGCTTCACCATAGTGTGTCCAGGGTTGCACCATCTGTTGTTCACAAAAGCTGCAAGACATCCTTTTTTCTTGCCACTTTTGGTGCAGCTCCTGTCTGCCCATATACACTGAAAGCAATCTATGTTCACATTAGAGTCTGGAATATCCCTGTGTAGCCATGTCTCAGTGTACCACATAATACAGGTCTCATGGAACACCCTCTCGTTCTTCACTAGCAATGTTAGCTCATCCACCTTTGGACAATTGGATTTCAACAGGTTAAGAGAACATGAACATCTCTGTCCAAATTAAACCAGCCTAAGAAATCACTTGATAAATGCATTTGTTCCCTAACAACTATCTTTTATACTATATTGAATTACATGATGGAAGCACAAGTTCTTGCTACTGCCTTAGCTATGTATCCAGCCCACCACCCTCATTCTCCAAACCTCAGAAATTCCACCTCTAATTTTCCCATTACAAGCTGCAATAACAAAGAAAAAAATCTCAATGAAAAAAAACACATACAACAGTTAAAGAAACTTTGAATTTCTCATGCTGCTTTCAATTTAACTCAAAAGATTTCAATAACAGAACTTTTGCAGCTCACTCAGAGCATTGCAATAATGTGCTCCTTCCTCTTAAATCACATCAAAATCAAATGCAAAAATTCTGTTATTAAGAAAGCACTTGTCAGCTGATGCAACATCTTCAAAGCAAGGCAGCATATGCTGTTCACAGCTCATCAGCTACCTCTGTCAGTTGTTTGTAAATTTAAAATTTGCTTAAAGCTCTTCTAGCCTGGAGTGACACCTTTAGAAAGTAAAGTAGCCTTCAATATTTTATGCGGTGCACTACAGCGCTGATAATCAAAAGTGATTTCCCTTTGAGCACAAATGTATATGTGGGACTGAGTCACTCCAAATTAAAGTCACACTACTTTTCCTTTTTTTGCCCTGGAACAACTTAATATCCATTTTTACACGTACACATTTCGATATATTTTTGACTGGGGGGGGGGGGTTGAAGGGATGACAGATATGAGCATGGAGAAAGAAGAAAATAAACGCTAATCTACATATTTTTTCGGAAACGCATCTATTCCATTAAGGTTATTAATCAAACTGACCTAAAATGCAAAAGTCTCTAATCAGGTAACTAGTAATCAAGTGTGTAGAGATAAGATTGTATTATGTGGGATAATGAATGTTACATAAAAGTTTTTTTTGAAGTTGAAAAAAACTATTCCCACGTTTGTGGCTTGTTTTCTAACCTTGCACACCAATGCATGAAAATTCTTGAAAATGCTCTCTGCAATGCTGAGCAGCTTTTATTTTTTTTAAAGAAAAACAGTTTCAGCACCAGATAAGATAAAATTCAAGTCATTTTCTAAAGTTTCAATGAGAATGCACGCAAAAGTCTTCAAAATGATTTTTGTCATAATAATTTAAAAATTAATTTTTTATTAAGAAAGTAATCTAGTTCCTTTAGATTTCAAGACAAACCTAATTTTCTGAAGAATACTTAAAAAATATGGAGATCATTTTGATAACTAAACTTATTTTTCACTTAGATGCCATTCAGAATCTCCACAACCTCTAAATAATGATACAGCAATGCATTTGGAAATAACTTGAATGAAAAAAATCACTGATTAACAAAACAATAACGTCAATAACAATTTTCTGTAATAACCCTGAGAACAAAAGCTATAGGGCATCTGTAGGATAAGTCATAAATGACATTTATTGAATCTCCTTTCCAAAATCCAAAGTTGCTTCAAAATACATGCCTGCTCATAAAAGTTGTATTTAAACCATCTCAGTAGAAAATTTCACACAGGTCCATAAGGAACCCAAATTTCCACGGTGACAGAACAAGCAAACAAATTAGCATGACAAAAAGTCCAACAGCAACAGTACCTTGCACCCGAAAACCCTTCTTTTGAACCCAAGCATCAACTCTATCTTTTGGGATAAATCTATTAAACAACTTTGTGTATTGTGTTGTGTT
The DNA here is from genome assembly GCF_030028105.1 of Mobula birostris. Lineage (NCBI taxonomy): Eukaryota > Metazoa > Chordata > Chondrichthyes > Myliobatiformes > Myliobatidae > Mobula > Mobula birostris. The sequence continues at coordinate 32,483,335 of NC_092377.1, forward strand.
AAACTTGACAAGCTATTATTAATAACTTCACAGCAATTTTCCAGAACAATTTCATCAACATTAATTTCCTCTAATTTCCAACAGTACCATATGTTACCTGTGTACAGTAATAATTTGCTATTCATGAAGTTTAGCCATGCATTTCAACATTGCTCATTGATATCAACTCAACTCCTGGAAACATCCAAACCTACTTGCTTCGTATAGAAATTAAATGCTTCTCTGTAAAGTTTACAATTCAGGCTCCTTACTACTGATAAGTCTCAAAAAAATACCATGTTAGCCTTCTATTGAGACACTATCTAGTATTTTTAAAATTCCTTCAAGGAATTTTTTGCTTCAGTTGGTTCCTCTGAGGCGGCTGTCAGGAGCTAATTGTATTCATGGATCTGGGGTCACAAAGATTGGGTAAGGTTAGAAAACTTCCTTCCTGAAGGATACAGTACACACAATTGACAATTTTATAGATAATAGGTCCCAATTTTATTCCAGATTTATTTCACTACTCATATTTAAATTTACCAGCTGGCAGAATGGGATGCGAATTCTGAACTCAGGTCAAAAGGCCAGGTCTGTGGATAGGGCACTATAGCGGTTAGCCGATAGCTCAGGACATCGGAATTCAATTTTAATGTTATCTATAAAGAAGTTTGTACATCTTGCCCATGGAGTGCATGGGTTTCCTCTTGATGCTCCGATTTCCACCCATAATCCAAAGACATAACAATTAGTCACTTAATTGGTCACTGTAAATTGGCCCACGAATAGTCTTGGGTTAATTGGTGGGTTGCTGGCAGTGTGCCCCAAATCAGGTGGAAAGAGAAAGGCCAGATGTGCCTATTCTTCACTGTATCTCCAAGACATACCAATAAGTAAATAAAATCCAATCAGATCATTTAACCCCTTAGTGACAGCAACCTTAATCAGTTATCCGATCCTCAAATTCAAAATATAACAGCTAATTCAGCATAGTAACTGAAATTTCAGCAATGCATAAACAGCGCACAAAGAAATTTAATTTAACAAACATGCATGGCAAGAAACACAACAGAGTTTCATCCTTTCACATTTGGGATTTTACATGCAGAGACTGGAAAACGATACAAAGAGGACAAAGGCTTATTAGTGACAATAATGGACACTGTTCAAGATACTGATTTATCATACAAATAAAAAAACTATCACATCTAGCTCAGTAAATATACAATCAGTGGCCATTTATTAGGTACAGAAGTGGAACCCAATGTGAACTTCTGCTTCTGTCAATCTAGCACATCCAGATTCGACGTGTTTTATGTCCAGAGATACTCTTCTGCACACTACTGTTGTAATGTGGTACTTGAGTTATAGTTGCCTTCTATCCACTTGAACCAATTTGGCCATTCTCCTCTGAGCTCTCTCGTTGACAAAGTAATTTTTGCCCACAGAACTGCCGCTTTCTGGATTTTTCATTTGTTCATCACACCATTCTCGGTGAACTCCAGAGCAGGGGTTCTCAACCTTTTTAATGCCATGGAGCCCTCTCATTAACTGAGGGGGTCTCTGGACCCCAGGTTGGGAACCCCTGCTCTCGAGACTGCTGTGCATGAAAATTCCAGGAGATCTTCAGTTTCTGAGATCATCAAACCACCCTGTCTGGTTCAACAATCGTTTCATGGTCAAAGTCTCTTAGATCGCATCCCTCCCCCCCCCGCAATTCTGACGTTTATAGAACATAGAATAGTACAGCACAGTACAGGCCCTTCAGCCCACAATGTTGTGCTGACCCTCAAACCCTGCCTGCCATATAAGCCCCCACCTTAAATTCCTCCATATACCTATCTAGTAGTCTCTTAAACTTCACTAGTGCATCTGCCTCCACCACTGACTCAGGCAGTGCATTCCACGCACCAACCACTCTCTGAGTAAAAAACCTTCCTCTAATATCCCCTTTGAACTTTCCACCCCTTACCTTAAAGCCATGTCCTCTTGTATTGAGCAGTGATGCCCTGGGGAAGAGGCACTGGCTATCCCCTCTATCTATTTCTCTTATTATCTTGTACACCTCTATCATGTCTCCCCTCATCCTCCTTCTCTCCAAAGAGTAAAGCCCTAGCTCCCTTAATCTCTGATCATAATGCATACTCTCTAAACCAGGCAGCATCCTGGTAAATCTCCTCTGCACCCTTTCCAATGCTTCCACATCCTTCCTATAGTGAGGCAACCAAAACTGGACACAGTACTCCAAGTGTGGCCTAACCAGAGTTTTATAGAGCTGCATCATTACATCGTGTCTCTTAAACTCTATCCCTCGACTTATGAAAGCTAACATCCCATAAGCTTTCTTAACTACCCTATCCACCTGTGAGGCAACTTTCAGGGATCTGTGCTATGTACCCCCAGATCCCTCTGCTCCTCCACACTACCAAGTATCCTGCCATTTACTTTGTACTCTGCCTTGGAGTTTGTCCTTCCAAAGTGTACCACCTCACACTTCTCCGGGTTGAACTCCATCTGCCACTTCTCAGCCCACTTCTGCATCCTATCAATGTCTCTCTGCAATCTTTGACAATCCTCTACACTACCTACACCACCATCAACCTTTGTGTCATCTGCAAACTTGCCAACCCACTCTTCTACCCCCACATCCAGGTCGTTAATAAAAATCACGAAAAGTAGAGGTCTCAGAACAGATCCTTGTGGGACACCACTAGTCACAATCCTCCAATCTGAATGTACTCCCTTGCACCATGACCCTCTGCCTTCTGCAGGCAAGCCAATTCTGAATCCACCTGGCCAAACTTCCCTGGATCCCATGCCTTCTGACTTTCTGAATAAGCCTACCGTGTGGAACCTTGTCAAATGCCTTACTAAAATCCATATATATCAGATCCACTGCACTACCCTCATCTATATGCCTGGTCACCTCCTCAAAGAACTCTATCAGGCTTGTTAGACATGATCTGCCCTTCACAAAGCCATGCTGACTGTCCCTGATCAGACCACGATTCTCTAAATGCCCATAGATCCTATCTCTAAGAACCTTTTCCAACAGCTTTCCCACCACAGACATAAGGCTCACTGGTCTATAATTATTCAGACTATCCCTACTACCTTTTTTGAACGTTGAATTTGAACCTTTTTTGGCCTGAAGAACTGAACCTCTTGACCGCGTTTACATATTCTCACGTATTGTTGCTGCCACGATTGGCTGATTAGATATTTACATTAATGAGCAAATGCCAAAGGTATAAAAAGTGACCACTGAGTGTATATTGGTGTTAAATGCCTCTATAAGTCCAGTGATACAGTAAAATAAATAGGTTACGAAATGAAATAGGACACAGAGACCATATTTTAGGATAATTTAGCAAATTAAAATAATTATTTTTTGGAAACATGCAATGCTTCAGGCTTGGAGTAAGATTGTTTTGTTCTTCCTTTTTAAAAATTCTCCCCAGTTTTATCATATTAACAACCTTCCAACAGATTAAACAAAGTTAAGTTTTTCACAAATCATGCATTCATGGATCTCCAAATTATCTGTAAATATATTAAAATTTCAGATGGATCCCACAAAACAACATTGATGTACTTTTAAAACAAGCCACCAATGTTCTGATCAACAATCCTATCACTAATTACTACACATTTCGTGTGTATTGAGCCAAAAGGCAAAATATTTTCTCCTGACATAAATATATAAAGACAAGCAGTTCATTAATTCAGACCACACTAGTTCTGAACCACATATTGTAAAGCCTAAATATGCCCACATCTAAACATAACTGATTAGGGCTACAATAAATCAATCTTAACTTGCTACCCCAACAATTAAGAAACCGGAGTATCACAATAATGAGACAGTCATTAGTGGCAGGTTGTGAAACAACTGGACTTGCCAAAGCAACAAGTCAGAGAAAGCTTCAATGTTTATGATTTAAATGCTTAATTTCAAAGTGCATTGCATTGCAAAATACAGATTCTTTGTGTCAGGATGAAGAAAACATTTAACATTCACGGCTTCTAGCCATTTTATTTGAGTGACACTTCTTTCCTTGGACAAATTTTTTACCCATTACAGACAACTCCATTCTTACCCCTTGTCACAAAAATCACAAAAAAACTTTTTAAAAAGAATTTTGGCTGAACATTTGATAAATAAAAAGTAACAAGAAGCAACATTTTTTGAGACTTAGTAATGTGTTTCCATTTAATATGTTGCATAATTTTGTTTTTTTTTAAGTATCTCTAATGTTTGAGGCAAAGTGCTGCCTCTCTTTATTATACTTTATAATTTTGACAAGTATAGGAACAGATGTGCCTTCAACTAACTGTAGTGAAAAGCAGTTATTGGAAAGAAATGACAGTTAAATTAAATAACAAAGAGCTAGAAGCAACAAGCTTTCATGTTTTCTTTGCCTGATGTATAAGGTCTTTGGTGAGACATGCCATACACTTCATAATATTTACCTTAAAGATTTAAAGACTCAGAATAGACCTGAAATTTGGGTGACAAAATAAAGTCAGAATTGACAAAACTTATGAGACAAAAAATTGAGAGATAAAGTGACATATTTTAAAAAATTCTATGTGCCGTCTGACACAGAGGAAGAAAATTTCTGTTTCACAAAAAAACATCATTTACAAGTAAATAAACACTTGTGCACATGAACTACGTTGAATTTTCAAGTAATCAATTACATTATTTGTATCTTCTTCTAATTCCCTTTTTGAAATATTGATCCTACTTCATATCCATAGATTCTATATCCATTACTATTTCTTGTATGCCTTTGGATATACTAACAATACTTCCAAAACTACTGATCTTTTCTTTTATCCTCATGTCACCATTGTTGTTGGCTGAATGAAAGGTGGACATGAATTAGCACATAGGAGGGAGATTGAAAATCTGGTTAAACACAGCAATAACAATCACCTCTCACTCAACATCACCAAAGCCAAAGAGCAGCTTATTGACTACAGAAGGGAGAAGCCAGAGGTCCATCAGCCAATCCTCATTAGTGGATCAGAAGTGGAAAGAACCACTAACTTTAAATTCCTTGATGTTACCATTTCAGAGGATCTGTCCAGGGACCAGCACACAAGTGCCATCACAAAGAAAGCATGGGAGCGTCTCTACTTTCTTAGAAGTTTGCACAGATTTGGCATAACATCTAAAACTTTGATAAACTTCTATTGATGCACAAAGGAGAGTATCTTGACTGGTTGCATCATACCCTGATTTGGAAACACCCTAAAAAGTCCACAAAAACTGATGGATACAACCCAATCCATCACAAGCAAAGCTCTCCACACATTGTGCACATCCATCTGGAGCACTGCCAGAAGAAAGCAGCATTCATCATCAAGGACCCCATCAGCCAGGCCATGCTCTCTTCTCGATGTTACCTTTGGGCAGGAGGTACTTGGCCTAAGGTCCTACACTACCAGGTTCAAGGACTCTACAACTCATGTTCTCAGTATATTTACATACTTTTTTAAAATTTTTTAATACTTGCACAAGTTGTCTTCACCTGCACATTGGTTATTTATCAGTCTTTGTTATTTATTTTTTTCATATATTCTATTTCTTTTAATTTCCTGTAAATGCCTGCAAGAAAATGAATCTCCAGGTAGTATGCTGTTATAAATATGTATTTTGATAAAAAAATTTACTTGGAACATCTCTCTAATTTTATCCCCAATAATACTCCCTTTTATAACACAAGAGATATTTCAGCAGGTTGTGACGACATTACTTGGCTCATTCTCACTTCTCCATCTAGAGTTACGTAATGAAGATTTCAAGTTTTGAAAAATATTCACTCTACAAATTTTCTCAACTATTCACCACATCAAAATCTTTGGCTATTTTCAACTTTGTTTTGTCAATTACTGTTTAACATCAAGAGACATCTCTCTGGTCTTATCCCCAATACCTCTTCCTTTATAACATGAGATGTTTCAGCACATTGTGATGTTACTTGGCTTATTCTCACTTCTCAGCTCTCCATCTATAGCTTTGGAATGAAGATTTCAATCTCTATTAATCTTTCAAACGGCAAGCGCCAAACCCGAATTTCTCTAAAAGAGGAACAAAGAAAATCTAAATTCCATTCCCATCTAAAATGTTTCCCAAAAAACACTCCAAATTGAGAATAACATTTAATCCAGTAAGTTCAAATCCAATGGAATCAGCTGCAGAAATATTAAATACATTAAATATGTATTAAATATTTATTCATTAGTAGCAGTTATTACCCTACAACCAATGGGTTAATGAGTGAAAATAGGAAGCTGTTTTGTGAAATCTTGTCTCAAGCAACAAGATTTTAAAAAAAGTATACAAAATTGTTCAGAAGAACCTGGCAATTTAACTGAAATCACCCTGTCACTTCATTCTAATAAGGCTTAATTTTTTCTTGATTTGTACTAATTTAAAGATGTTAAGCAAATTTTAAAAAAAAATTTACCATTACCATTGAGAAACAGGCTCTTTGGTCTACCAATTCCATGTTGACCATCAACAAATCCTATATGAATTCCATTTTTATTCTCCCCACCTCCTAGCCACCTGCAATTTCTATAAGATGTGAGAAAACTGAAAGAAAAATTTACTTTTTATTTTAATCAGAGATACAGCATGGAACAGGCCCTTCTGGTGCTTCCAGCCATGTCGCTCAGCAACATGATTTAACCCTAGCTTAATCGCAGGATAATTTATAACGACTGATTAACCCACTCATCAGTATGTCTTCAGACTGTGGGAGGAAACCAGAGCACCTGGAAGAAACCACGGAGAAACAGGAAGGAACTTTCAAACTTGTTTACACATGACATCGGAATTAAGCTCCAAACGCCAACATCCCGAGCCATAATGACGTCGCGCTAACCACTACGCTACCATGGCACTCTATGGCATAATCATAGTTCAGTGTCTTACAGTATGGAAACAGGCCCTTTGGCCCTACACGTCCAGGTCGAATGTGTTGCCTGGCAAGCCACTGCCATCTGCCTGCATTTGGCTCACAGCCCTTTGAGGCGCTCCCATCCATGTACTTATCTGGATGGCTATCAAATGTTGCTCGTGCACTTGCCTCCACTCTGATTTCTGGCAGCATATTCCAAACACCCACCACTCTTTGAATGAAGCTACCACCTTGATGTTCCTTTTAAATCGCTTGCATTTAGATTAGATTAGATTATAAGGACAAGCAGTCCTCTTTTATTGTCACTTAGTAATGCATGCATTAAGAAATGATACAACATTCCTCCGGTGTGATATCACAGAAACACAGGACAGACCAAGACTGAAAAGCAGACAAAAACCATATAATCATAACATATAGTGTTATGTTGTTTTTCCAGTCACAGAGAGAAAGTGCAAGCTCCACAAAGACAGCACTCAAAGTCAGGATTGCAAGGCAACAGCCCTACCACTTTTGTTTCTATACTACAGAAATGCAGAGAACCAGTGTGCCGAATGATGTGGCATGGCAAAATAAAGTGGATAAAAAGACATACAACAGAATTCTCTCCGATACTGTATATTGAGTTTGCAACCAAACTGTCAAAGACAATAAGGTGATCTGAAACAATGAAATGATTTCACATATTGTTAAAAGTTAGGACAAAATAGAAAAACTTCAAACTACTATTATCTTCAAAATTAAGAAACATCACCCTCCGTCCTGATTACAAAGATCCCCCAAAGGCTCAGAAAATAAACATAATCCGGAACTCAAGCACCCAGATAGCTTCTGAACAACATTATGCCTCTTTTAACCAGTATAGGTCTTTGATAATAAGCATCTGCATGAGGTTAAGCTCAGCCAACATTTCCACAACACTGCTGCACAACATTTCAGTAGGAGACTGCAATTTCTAAAAGATTCTACTTACATGCACAATGAAAATTATCAATACAAATTCCAGCATTGTTCTGCCAAATAACTATTTGCTTAATCAATATTAAACAAAGCAGCACAACATTAAATGTCTCATAGTCAGTGCAGAATATCACAATGACAACATCCATTGCTGCAAAGTTGCTGCATTATTTATACCATGCACTAATTGGGAAGAGCACTGTGTAATGGACTGAGATGCTTTTGCAAGCATGGTGCTCAAATCAATGGGTCTTCAAGGAAGCAAATATCCAAAATATGCTATTTTCAAAAGCAGTCAGTAAATTAATGTTTATATTTGATGTATAATAAATGCTCATATAAACATACACAGGGTAAATGAGCTTCAAAAGTTGCATTGGAATCGATTTAGAATTTTTAATTGGATTTTAATTGCTGCTACAAAACTATGTGTACCTTCCATTAACTTCAGTCTCATTTACTTCCAATCCTGTTAAAGCTTTACCTATCCTTCACTGGGCAATTACGCATTCAAGAATCAAACAGCAAAGACTGTCCAGGTAAATATTCAGCAAATTAGAAGGGTTTGAATAACACAAACCTTGAACGTTCTTTTCTTTCAGATGTTGTACCAGCAAAGGCCAGAAGTAATGGGGTCTAATAGGTAAACCTTCATTTTGCATGATCTTCATGAGCTCAACAGTCATTCCTGGAAATGTAAATGGAAATTATTTAATTATCATATCTGTTATCATAGACCAGAAAGATATCTGGTACAGTTAAGCTGCATGTACAACTCTGTGTCAATTATCACTTACGGAAGATTTTCTGTTTATTAATTCTAATTTTACTTTCAAGTTCAGTAATGTTAGTTTATGCTCTATGTATTGTTGTTCAATGCTGGTTACCTGTTCTTTGCTAATTCTGATTTAAACAATAATAGAGAAGGAATTTTTTTCATACAAGAGATAACTTAAATGATTTTTTAAATTCTCCCATCCCATGTGACAGGAGAAATGAATTATTATAACACGTATCCTGAAACTTGTTTGAATCTCCAAGTCCAAGTTTAAAATGGGCTCAGAAGACAAATAATCTAGGCAGATGATTATTCCATAGATCTGTCAAATGCAACATTGGGGTCCGCAGGGATAACAGAAGTAGCAACCTTGCAGGACCGACTCCGTTATTAAATGTTAAACTTTCACTGGAGAAGATGCAATGAAATTTTTGTCACCTGATTCAAACCTCTTTGGACATAAATGTGATGATGATTATTCCACTGCTGCATTAGAATTAGTTGTTATGATTATGGCCATGGGCAAGACATCAGCAACATCACCCTAAATAACTCCCTTACTTAGCCTAGCATAATAAAAGGTGTTTTGGAGTTGTTAATAAATTATGCACCACATGTTCCAGGTAAGCATATTATGAACTTCCATACCAAAGACAAACTAAACAAATAAAACACAATTTAATTCAGGGTTAGCATTTTAAACTATTCAACAAGATCTGAAAAGACCATGTAAGAATTTCCGTAATTATTACAAACTTGAGTCTCTGTATACTATTACCGGCTTTCTTAGCATCCAGAGCACAATAAAGAGCAAACTGAAAGGGAGTTGAATGCAGATTGGCCTCAGTTAGTCCCTTACAGAACTGTTGCATCTTGTCCAATGGCTGGAACATAAAGGTAAAAAATATAAATCAATACTTTTCCAAAGGAAATAATTCAATACAACAAACAGTTGCGACTTTGTTACTAAGAATGCATGTTCATTTTCTGACAATTTAACTTGCATTTGTACAGTCATAAAACACAGAACAGGCCCATCAGCCCAATTCATGCATACCAGCCAAGATGAATATCTCAGCCAGTCCCCTTGGCCTACGTTTGGCCCGTATTTATCTGGGCCTTTCCTATCCAGGTACTTCAGTAAATGTCTTTTAAGTACTGTAACTCCAGCTGCCTCTACAACATCCCCTCACTCATTCCATGTACCATCCAACTTCAGTATTAGCAAGTTACCCCTTGGGTTTCTTCTAAATCTTTCTCCTTTCACCATAAATCTATACTCTCTAGATGTCCTTGGGTGTCTGGGTGTCCTTGCACATCAGTCACTGAAAGTAACCATACAGGTACAGCAGGCAGTGAAGAAAGCTAATGGCATGTTGGCCTTCATAACAAGGGAAGCTGAGTATAGGAGCAAAGAGGTCCTTCTGTAGTTGTACAAGGCCCTGGTGAGACCCCACCTGGAGTATTGTGTGCAGTTTTGGTCTCCAAATTTGAGGAAAGACATTCTTGCTGTGGAGGGAGTGCAGCACAGGTTCACTGGGTTAATTCCAGGGATGGCGGGAATGTCATATGTTGAAAGATTGGAGTGTCTGGGCTTGTATACACTGGAATTTAGAAGGATGAGAGGGGATCTGATTGAAATATATAAGATTATTAAGGGATTGGACACGCCAGAGGCAGGAAACATGTTCCCAATGTTGAGGGAGTCCAGAACCAGAGGCCACAGTTTAGGAATAAGGGGTTGACCACTTAGAACAGAGTTGAGGGAAAACTTTTTCACACAGAGGGTTGTGGATCTATGGAATGCTATGCCTAAGAAGACAGTGGAGGCCAATTCTCTGGATTCTTTCAAGAAAGAGTTAGATAGAGCTCTTAAAGATAGTGGAGTCAAGGGATATGGGGAGAAGGCAGGAACAGGATATTGATTGTGGATGATCAGCTATGATCACAGTGAATGGCCAACTCCTGCACCCATTGTCTAGCTTTAGACTCTCCAATCCTGGGGGGGGGGTGGAACTTATCACCTACCTAATTAATGCCCCTCATGATTTTATGGAACTCTACATGGACATCACTCAACCTCCTCTGCTTAAAGGAAATAAATCCTATCATATCCAGCTTTGCTCTGTAACTCAGACCCTGCAGTCCGACTAACATCCTCAAGAATCTTTTCTTTACCTTTTCCAGCATAATGACATCCTTCCTATAGCTGCAGTAGGTGACTAGAACCGCACACAGTGTCCCTTGTTAGATCTTGCTATTGACCTACAGTTGTAACATTACACCCCAACTCTAACTGCCATCTTCTCCACCATTTATCTCTGTTGCTACTATCAAGGAGCTGTGTTCCTTTACCTTCAACAAAAAAAACATTTCTCCACTACCACCCTCTGACTCCCTGCATTAAGCCATTTTTATATTGCAAGGGGATTTATCTACCTTGTCAGCACCTTCTCTTTGAGAATGTGGATTAGGTTTCAACATATAATTATTCACTTCCCTTAATTCCTCCAGTAAGAACAATATCCTCCAAATACCTTTCATGATAAACACAGAAGGAAAATGCTTAACACCTCACCTATTTCTTGTGACCGTGCTGATATTTAAGAGAACCTATTACCCCTTCAGTTCTACTTGTGCTCTTACTATACTTATACAATCTCTTGGAATTTTCCTTTCCCTTATCTGCCAAAATTATTTTACATCTTTTGCTCTCCTGATTTCCCTCACATGCACACCTACAGCTCAGGAGTTAATTTGATCCCAGATGCCTCTTACTGACAGACAGACATCCATTCTTTTTCCTTCTTCAACCAGGGTTGCCTCATCATGCCAGCTATGCCCTTCAATTGCAAAGGAATATGCTGGCTCTTCACTCTCCTTCTCTCAATTGTAAAAGCCTCTTACTTGCCAGACATCCCTAGATCTGCAAAGTCTCACTTAATCAATCTTTTAAGTTCTTGTCTAACGCTTCCAAAATGTGTACTAGTCCTTTCTCTGTAATTATTTTAAAACCAATAGAATTATGGTCACTGGTCCCAAAATGCTCCCTCACTGACACAGAAGGTCCAGGGTTGCTCCCCTCTCCGAGAAGAGCCTTTTACATATTGTTCGAGACAACATTGCTGGACATATTTAATAAATCCACCTCATTTAATAAATCCACCCTTTACACTTTTGCAGACCCAGTTAATACAAGGGAAATTGAAATTCAAAAAAAATTGTTCTAAAAGCTATCTGCCATCTTCCTGCATATTTGTTCCTCAAATTTCTGCCAACTACTGGGAGACTGAAAATATAATCTCATTAAAGTGATTATTATGTTGTTCATAATTTATCAAGACTAAATAAAGACAAATGTATGAGAAAAATAACTACTGAACCTTCCAGTGCTTTGTAGTTAACTGCTTATTTGTAAAACAACACTTTAAGGAGGCTTTTAAAGTTGAGGATAGAGATACCACATGTGCTTCAGTGGAACCATTCAAAATATGTGCAAGAGAGAGCTGCAAAATATTGTATTTTCTGATTCAAGTCAGCCAAGCAAGTAATTAATTGCCAAAATCTCATTGCCCGAGTTCACTATAAACTTTGTGGTTATCCCAGTGTTCAAAATGAAGAGTTCATGAAAAACTGCATGCCCAATTCATAACAAATAGAGCTTTCAAGGATCATGCTTGAAGTTGTGTGTAATGTAATTGGAAGGTCACAACAGCAATGAATATCATGGAGAAGCAAAATGTAAACTAAGGACAGGAATGAAGAATTAAACAGCGGGTACGAGAAAGTGTGCAGAAAATTTTCTACAAAGATGCTGCCAGGACTGGAGCATCTGGTACAATTTTCCTTGAAGGTGGACGGATGACTTTACAAAGGTATATAAAAATCATCAGGGCATATAGGGTAGCCAGTCAGTCTTTTGCTCAGGGTAGCGGAGTCTAAAATTACAGGCACAAGTTTAAAGTGTGAGGGGAAAGGTTTAAAAGGAATCCCAGGGAAGATTTTTCGGAGGGTGGTGGACGTATAGACGAACTTTCAAAGGAAGTCACGCAGGCAGATACAATTATAATATTTAACAGACATTTGAACAGGCACGTGAATAGGAAAAAATTAGAGAGATGTGAGTCAAATGCAGGCAAATGGGACTAGCTTAAGTTAGCATCTTGGTTGGTTTGGATAAAGTGGGCCAAAAAAATGTTTCTATGCTCTTTTCATCTATGACTCTACTCTGATAGCAAAGTTTTTTTGATGCTGCCATGAGAATATTGCTAGTACTGTGCTGGCTACATGTAGGAAAAGAACAGTGCAGTCCCAGCATACAATGGATTCTTCACTGCTGAAATAATGGTAGCATTTCTTACAAAGGGAGAATTTTAACAGAATTAACTAAAAGTATTCCAAAAACATGAGAATGCCCATTGAATTGAGTAAAGCTAAATATCATGATTACTATTACCCAGGCTCAAAATATACTCAGGATATTAAAAACTTCAAGACAATATGAACATGGCAAACTTATTGTTTTACCTTCTCAAGATTGACACAGTGCCGTATGAAGAAGTTACCAAAATCTAAGTCCCCACTTTGGTTCTCAGACTTTAAAGTGGGAATGGTTTTCAACACCTGGAAAGCAGTTTCTTCCAAGCCCTGTGTAATCAGGTTCAAGCACAAGTTCATTGCGTCTGTAATGATAAAGAAAGTCAGAAAGTTAAGTTAAAGAAGCCTGAGATATAGCGAATTCTCTACCAAGGTATCATGTTTCTCGACATTAGGCAACAAAACCCAAAGACACCAGCATGATCTTACTGAAAGGAAAAGCCAATTTGAAGGCCACATGAATTTCTCCAGTCTCCTAAGGAAATCCACATAATCTGAGATAAACACAGAAAATATCCATCTCTTATATTTCTAAATTGTCCAAAGTTATAATTATCCTATGATTGCCCAATAACATGTACAGTGGCATGCAAAAGTTTGGGCACCCTTGGTCAAAATTTCTGTTACTGTGAATAGTTAAGTGAGTAGAAGGAGGACTGATCTCCAAAAGTCAAAGTTAAAGATGAAACATTCTTTTCAAAATTTTAAGCAAGATCAGTCTATTATTTTTGTTTTGTACAATTTCAGGGAAAAAAAGGAAAGGAGCTTCATGCAAAAGTTTGGGCACCCCAAGAGATTTGAGCTCACAGATAACTTTTACCAAGGTCTCATACCTTAATTAGCTTGTTAGGGCTATGGCTTGTTCATAGTCATCGTTAGCAAAGGCCAGGTGATGCAAATATCAAAGCTTTATAAATACCCTGACTCCTCAAACCTTGTCCCAACAATCAGCAGCCAAGGGCTCATCTAAGCAGCTGCCTAGCACACTGAAAATTAAAATAAATGATGCCTACAAAGCAGGAGAAGGCTATAAGAAGATAGCAAAGCGTTTTCAGGTAGCCGTTTCCTCAGTTCGTAATGTAATTAAGAAATGGCAGTTAACAGGAACGGTGGAGGTCAAACTGAGGTCTGGAACACCAAAAAAAACTTTGAGGGAATTGCTCATAGGATTGCTAGAAAGGCAAATCAAAACCCCAGTTTGACTGCAAAAGACCTTCAGGAAGATTTAGCAGACTCTGGAGTGGTGGTGCACTGTTCTATTGTGCAGCGACACCTGCACAAATATGACCTTCATGGAAGGTCTCTATTTCCTGAGGAGACTGAGGTCCTTTAACATCTGCCGGACGATGCTGAGGATGTTCTACGAGTCTGTGGTGGCCAGTGCTATCATGTTTGCTGTTGTGTGCTGGGGCAGCAGGCTGAGGGTAGCAGACACCAACAGAATCAACAAACTCCTTCGTAAGGCCAGTGATGTTGTGGGGATGGAACTGGACTCTTTGACGGTGGTGTCTGAAAAGAGGATGCTGTCCAAGTTGCATGCCATCTTGGACAATGTCTCCCATCCACTACATAATGTACTGGTTGTGCACAGGAGTACATTCAGCCAGAGACTCATTCCATCGAGATGCAACACAGAGTGTCATAGGAAGTCATTCCTGCCTGTGGCCATCAAACTTTACAACTCCTCCCTTGGAGGGTCAGACACCCTGAGCCAATAGGCTGGTCCTGGACTTATTTCCTGGCATAATTTACATATTACTATTTAACTATTTATGGTTTTATTACTATTTATTATTTATGGTGCAACTGTAACGAAAACCAACTTCCCCCGGGATCAATAAAGTTATGACTATGACTACTATGAAGAGTCATCAGACGAAAACCTTTCCTGCACCCTCACCACAAAATTTAGCGTTAGTTTGCAGTGGTACATCTAAACAAGCCTGATGCATTTTGGAAACAAGTCCTGTGGACTGATTAAAAAATTAAAATAGAACTTCTTGGCCGCAACGAGCAAAGTTATGTTTGGAGAAAAAAAGGGTGCAGAATTTCATGGAAAGAACACCTCTCCAACTGTTAAGCACGGGGGTGGATCGATCATGCTTTGGGTTTGTGTTGCAGCCAGTGGCACGGGGAACATTTCACTGGTAGAGGGAAGAATGAATTCAATTAAATACCAGCAAATTCTGGAAGACATCACACATCACACAGACATCACACCGTCTGTAAAAAAAAAAAAGCTGAAGATGAAAAGAGGATGGCTTCTACAAAAGGATAATGATCCTAAACACACCTCAAAATCCACAACAGACTACCTCAAGAGGCGCAAGCTGAAGGTTTTGCCACGGCCCTCACAGTTCCCTGACCTAAATATCATCGAAAATCTGTGGATAGACCTCAAAAGAGCAGTGCATGCAAGATGGCCCAAGAATCTCACAGAACTAGAAGCCTTTTGCAAGGAAGAATGGGCGAAAGTCCCCCAAACAAGAATTGAAAGACTCTTAGCTGGCTACAGAAAAAGTTTACAAGCTGTGTTACTTGCCAAAGGGGGTGTTACTAAGTACTACCATACAGGGTGCCCAAACTTCTGCTTTGGGCCCTTTTCCTGTTATTTTAAAACTGTAAAAGATGGAAATAAAAAAGTAATCTTGCTTAAAATATTAAAGAAATGCGTCATCTTTAACCTTATGCCTTTTGGAAATCAGGTCATGTTTCACTCACTTAGCTATTCACAGTAACAGAAATTTTGACCAGGGGTGCCCAAACTTTTGCATGTCACTGTATATCCCTCATTGAATATTTAACCATCAGTTTAAAGTTGAAAATGTTACCAAATCATTTGTAATACAAGACGTAATGAATAATTAAATGCAAAAGGCACTGAGTAAACCTGCTCAAAAACTGAATACCTTGCAAATAATAAAAAAAAGAAAAATCACACAAAAAATAAAGCTTTTATTCTCTGCAGTATAACTCTTGGTAATCAGCTAACCAACTATTTGTAAATCCTGATTAACCAAAGAAATCTTAAATGCAACACCCTCTAGTCCAGTATTTACATTTAGACATCATCCCATCAGATTAATTGAGAGACTCCATAGGGATTTTTTTGCAGGAAAAATGAAAAGAAAATCAAGATTAATTGGAATTACTGATTAAAAAATAAACTTCCTTTTGCTTTTAAATTTAAAAAACAATACTTTAACATTTTAACAAGTGAATATTTTCAACAAAGGTTTAAGGAATTACAATTGAACATCACAAATATGCAACCTAGCATGGAACTTGCCTGGTACATATCCCCTGTCATGTCTCATCCGTTCTATAATATCCTCAACATATTGTGGATAGCCAGACTTGGCCAGGCTGAAGATAATTTGCATCAAGTCTCTGTCCATCAGGTTGGCATCTGTCTTTTCAACTTTCTCCAGTGTCTATCAACAAGGGATATATTAAACATGTAAAAATAGGCTTTAGATTCAAATCACTCAAACATCTTAAGGCAGTGCTAAAAGAGATTTTTGTCCCTTCAATGCCTTTTAACCTTTTTCCCCATTATTTTTCACAATAAGCTTTATGCAAACCTGCCAACTAATAATAGGGTACCAACAAAGTACACAACTGAGTGGTTAAAATCAGACAAGAAAATTATTCTGAAGGAAGATAGTTATCATCTGCATCTTAAACATATTGTGCCATGATTTTAAAAGCTTTTAGAAAACTCCTAAACAAAACAAAGCCACAGCATTTGCAAATACAAGACTTCTACTTCCATAAGTTCTTTATTAATCTCCTCTACAATGCACCAGAAGGCAATAGATTAGATACTGTACACTCAAGGGTGAGAATAAACAGAGCACAATATTACCATCACTGTAGGCATCTTGCACAATACAAATTCTGCATCATTTTCACAAACCAATTTTATATTATTCATTTTTATCAAAATATAAACATTATAGTCTCAACACTAACTTAGTCATTGATTCAAGAATACGCTCGTCTCCAAGGGAAGGTGATTTTTGATCACACTGAAAATAATCCTAGTACTTTGTTTTACATTACTGAAAACAGAAGGGCTAAAAGTGTCACATTGCCTGATATCAAAGCAAATTCTTAAAGCATTTATGACATATGCTTTGTGGCAAGTAGGTGTTTCATTAATGACTTCTTGAAATGAGCATTAACTATCAATGATTTCTATTTATAAACTATGAGTAGTAAAATTAAGTCCAACTTAAATCAACAGCTGCTGCCTATTTTGTACCTGCTTCAGATTTTCAATATCTCCTTTTTCAGCATATGCATTCAGCAAGGCAACGTAAGTATCTGGGCCAGGCTCAATCCCAGCTCCTCTCATCACATTTAGAATGCCCTCTGCACTTTCCATGTCACTGAAATAGAAGTTTATATGTTAAACCGTAAAATTAACTAAGTGGAAAATAAACCACTCCATGCACTGCATCAGTTGATTCATATGGTAATTGTTCTATTCTGTTTAGATTCAACAATGGAAATATCAAATGGCCAAAAATGCGTTCATTCATAAAAGTTCAGCTTCTTTTGAAACATCAGTGCACTGGCGCAAAACATGATTAAAATCTGTTTTACCTAGTACTGCATTGTATCACACATAAAGATGTTAAAGTGCTCCAAATAACACAGTACTCCAATTGACCACAGCCCCACTTATATGTGAACAGACCAAAGACTGCAGTTCTACAGACAGAAACTGTAGTGGATAATACAATTAAACAGAAGCTCCAAGAACATGCTATTCTCTTTGACATTGAACCCCAGCACCTGAAACTTTTGCAATTAGGGGCTAAATGTTCTAACTATTTTGACTTCCGTATGATCTCTTCTATCGTTGAAGACCGTCACCTATTTTAATCCATTTCACTTGTTGTCAAGAAAAAGTTGAACAGACTGGATAAAAAAGGCTATTCTAGACTAATGCTTCAAAAATACCTATGCTTCTAGACAAGCTTTTCCAGTACAGTTATAACACCAGATTTTACTCAAAACAATGGAGTATTGATTGAATACATGTACAAGGGCAAATTCAATCCAGGCAATTAACAAGTATTCTGCTCCACCAAAGACCAATCCAAACATCGACAAGAGGTTCAGATGAGAGGGACTACACTTGAAATTAAAGGGGTAATTGACTGACTGTGGTAACTAAGAAACACATTTGTCAATGGAAATCCACTGACTAGAGTAACATTATTTTCAAACAAAGATGGTGCATCTGTTGGCAGCAATCATGTCTGCGATACGTGCTTATAAAAAGTCCCCCCCCCCCGGATGTTTTTATGTTGTATTGTTTTACAACATTGAATCACAGTGGATTTAATTTGGCTTTTCGACACTGATCAACAGGAAAAGGCACCTTCATGTCAAAGTGAAAACAAATCTCTACAAGGTGATCAAAATTAATTACAAATATAAAACACAAAATAATTGATTGTGTAAGTATCCACTCCTTTCAAGTCAGTATTTAGTAGATGCATCTTTGGCAGCAATTATAGCCTTGAGTCTATGTGGATCAGTTTCTATCAGCTTTGCTCATCTGGACTCTGCAATTTTTCCCCACTTGTCTTGACAAAACAGCTCAAGCTCTGTCAGATTGCATGGGATCATAAGTGAGCAGCCCTTTTCAAGTTCAGCCACAAATTCTTAATTGGATTGAGGTCTGGACTCTAACTTAGCCATTCCAGGACATTAACGTTGTTTTTAAGCCATTCCTGTGTAGCTTTGGCTTTATGCTTGAAGTAATTGTCTTGTTGGAAAACAAATTTTCTCCCAAGTCACAGTTTCTTTGCAGACTGGATCAAGATTTCCACCAGGATTTCCCTGTATTTTGCTGCATTCATTTTACCCTCTACCTTCACAAGTCTTCCAGGGCTTCTGCAGCAAAGCATCCCTACGACATAATGCAGCCACCACCATGCTTCATGGTAGGTATGGTGTGCTTTTAATGGCGTACAGAGTTTCGCTTATGGCAAGCACAGTGTTTAGCCTGAAGGCCAAAATGCTCAATTTTGGTTTCATCAGACCATAGAACCTTCTTCCAACTGACTTCAGACTGGCAAGCTCTAGCTGAGATTTCATGTCGGTTTTTTCCAAGTGTCTTTTCTTTCCCACTCTCCTATAAACTGCAACAGATGAAGCACCCGGGCAACAGTTGTATATGCGGTCTCTCTCATCTCGGCCACTGAACTCCTCCAGAGTTGTCATAGGTCTCTTGGCAGCCTCTCTCACCAGTCCCCTTCTTGCATGATCACTCAGTTTTTGAGGATGGCCTGCTCCAGGCAGATTTACAGTGGTGCCATATTCTTTCCATTTCTCGATAATTGACTCAACTGTACTCCAGGGGATATTCAGTGACTTGGAAATGTTCTTGTATCCATCTCCTGACTTGTACTTTTCAATAACCTTTTTGCAGAGTTGCTGGGAGTGTTCTTTTGTCTTCATGGTATAGTTTTTACAAGGATACTGACTCACCAGCAATTGGACTTTCCACATACAGGTGTATTTTGACTACAATCCATTGAAACAACTTGACTGTACACAGGTCTTCAAAAACACATCTCTATTTATGTGACTTCTAACACCAATTGGCTGTCCTGACGAAGGGTCTCGGCCTGAAACGTCGACTGTACATCTTCCTAGAGATGCTGCCTGGCCTGCTGTGTTCACCAGCAACTTTGATGTGTGTTGCTTGAATTTCCAGCATCTGCAGAATCCCTGTTATTGGCTACATCAATGATGATTTGGTGTGTCATATTAAGGGGGGGGGGGTGAATACCTATGCAATCAATTATTTTGTGGTTTATATTTCTAATTAATTTAGATCACTTTGTAGAGATCTGTTTTCACTTCGACGCAAAAGTGTCTTTTTCTGTTGATCACTGTCAAAAAAGCCAAATTAAATTCACTGTGATTCAATGTTGTAAAACAATAAAACATGAAAACTTCCAAGATTTGGGGGGGGGGGGGGTTCGGTGAATACTTTTTATAGGCACTGTAGGACTCCATTGCAGAAGCTCCTTAAACAGAATCCCTTTGGCTCCCTGTTAACACCCTGGCCTAAGATAAGCAGGGATGTGTCCTGATGTCTGCATAGCAACTCAATTCAATTTACAGCTCCTCAGATAATGATCTTTAAGCACAGTATTGTGCAAGAGCCTTGGGCACATATATAGAAAGCTAGGATGGATAAGACTTTTGCATAGTACTGCAGTCATCGGGGGGGGGGGAGAGTAAACAAACAAGTAGAATGTTTTTGTGTTATTTATTTAATTGGGTTCTCTTTATCTAATTTTAGGACTTGCGTGAAGATCTGATCACATTTTAGGTCATATTTATGCAGAAGAGGAGAAAATCCTACAGAGTCCACAAACTTTCTAGCACCACAGTAGGTAACATTTTGAAGGTGGCAAACATAAAAACAATGCTGAGCTAATAGTGGAGGGAATGAATGATCAGGATTCTGGATGGGGTTCCAATCTGCTTTGTTATGGTGTTGAATTTGGGAACTACACTTCATACCCCATCATAATCATGACATGCCTTCCGGATGATGGGACAGCTCTGGCATGCCACGAGAAGCTGCCTCTTATTTGCTTTACAGTCACAGTATGAATGTGCTGGACCAGCTGAAATTCTGGGCAAGTACAATCACTTAACGGTGTGCAAGATACGACTCCAACTTGTTCCTTCTCCTTTCCTTGACATACCTAATTAAGCCTGTTTGTTGGATCCAGATCTGAACCTAAGTTGTGATGAAGTCTGGAATTGAGGGGGCCTGGCCAAAATTGAGAACCAGTGAGCAGGCAATGCGAGTAAATGTTGCTTGGTAAAACTGTTGACAATACTTTCCATCACCTTACATATTGTTGAAAGATTTCTCTTTTGCACTACTTTTATTTTTTTTCCCCAGAATAAGAGTCAGGTTTATTGTCACTGACACAAGTTGTGAAATTTGTTGTATTGTGGCTGCAGTACAGTGCAGGTGTAACAAATTAAAAGTTAAAAATAAATTAGTGTAAAGAGGAATAGCAAGGTTGTTTCATGAGTACATGGATCATTCAGAAATCTGATGGCAGATGGGAAGAAGTTGTTCCTTAGGCATTAAGTGTGGGTCTTCAGGCTCCTGTACCACTTCCCTGATGGCAGTAATGAGAAGAGGGTGAGTCCTGGGTAATGGAGGTCTTTAATGAAAGATGTCGCCTTCTTCAGGCATCACCTTTTGAAGATGTCAGTGATGGAGCTGGCTGAGTTTCCAACCCACTGAAGCCTCTGAAGATCCTGTGCATTGGTGCTTCCATATCAGATGGTGATACAATTAGTCAGAATGCCTCCAACAGTACATTTTAGAAATTTATTTGAGATACAGTGCAGAATAGTATTGTTTTCTATTGCTGCCGTATAACAACAAATTTCACAACATTTGTCAGTGATACCAAAACTAATTCTGACTGACGACAATTGCTCAGATTGGATTTGATCTGTTTTTTTCTGCACATCTGAGCAATTTTCTAGTGTTGAGCCTTTTTATAAATGTACTGAATTGACTTTGACCTTCATTATTTCTGGAGGCCATGTCTTGATCCATCCTTGATTTCAATGCCTGGTTCTAGGTACCCCAGGCACAGTGGTGAGAGGTGAGCAAACAATTGGAGAGGATTCTTAGGGACAAGATTTACAAGTATTGGGAAAAGCATGGTCTTATTAGGGATAGTCAGCATGGCTCTGTGAGGGGCAGGCTGTGCCTCACAAGCCTGAGCTTTTCCAAGGTCACAAAACAAAATGATGAATTTAGAGGAGTGGATGTTGTGTCTATGGATTCTGGTAAGGCATTTAACAAGGTTCTCCATAGTAGGTGGCATTGACTCGGAATTGGCATGCCCATAAAAGGCAGGGGATGGTGGTGAATTGAATGTTTTCTGCCCAGAGGTTGGTGACTTGCGGTGTTCTGCAGGGATCTGTTCTTGGACCTCTGCTCTTTGCAATCTTTTAGAATTTACTTGGATGAAGAAGTAGAGGGGCAGGCTACAGAAAATGTGAAAGTTGGAACTGTTGTGGATAGTGTAGAAAGTTATCGTAGGTTACAAGATAAATATGGGATGCAGAGTTGGGCAGACAAGTGGCAAATGAAACTCAATCCAAAAAACTTTGGAAAACTGTACTTGTAAGCAGAAGATAAGGTTAATGGCAGAATTCTTAGCATGTGGAGGAACAGAGGGATCCTGGGGTCCAAGTCTATAGATCCCTCAAAAGTTGCTAGACAAATTGATAGGGTGGTTAAGAAATTCCTGTTGTTTGCGGTTAAGAAATGTAATGTGTGCAGGCCTTCATTATTTCAGGGGACTGAGTTCAAGAGTTGCAAAATAATATTGTAGTTCTAGAAAACTCTGCTTCAACCACACTTAAGAATATTGTATTCATCTCTGGTTGCTTCATTATTAGAAAGATGTGGAAGCTTTAGAGAAGATGCAAAGAACATCTACCAGGATGTGCCAGAATTAGACAGCATGTCTACTTAGGAAAGGTTGAGAAAGCAAGGGCTATTTACTTTGGAGCAACAGAGGATGGGATGTGACATCAGAAGGTTCTATAGATTATGAGGCACAAGTATAGTGGACAGCCAGCACTTGTTTCCCATGATGGTGATGGCCAATACCAGAGGATCTCTGTGAGAGGTGAATGGAAGGAATTTTAAGGGAGATGTCAGTTAGCTCTCTCCCCCCACAGAGAATATTGGGTGCCTGGAACACACTGCCTGAGGAGTATGGGGGGGGGGGAAGAAAGGGGGTGTTGAAACTGATACAATAGGGTCATTTAAAAGACTCTTAGATAAGCACATGATGTAAGAAAAAGAGGGAGCAAGGGCTCTGTAGGAGGAGGAGATAGATTCATCACAGAGTATATTTATATCGATCGGAACACCAGTGGACCATAGGCTGGTACTGTACGTATCATGTTCTATATCCTCATGAAATCTCTGCATTTTCCTCATAGCTCACGCTGCCTTTATATCATCAGCAAAATAACACGAGATCTCATCCAAAGCATTGATACAGATTGAGGCTGGGGCCAGAGCATCAATCTCTATGGAACCCCACATCACAGTCTTGCAATCCAAACATTACCCAGTTTTCAGTTATGTGTTTTCCAGCTGTTCACCAATCCATAATATTACATCAACATAATCATCTTCCAAAACTGCACTACGAAATTTGTTTAAGCTCTAGGACCAGAGGGCACAGAATAGAAGGACATCCCTTTTGAACAGAGATGAGGAGGAATTTCTTTCTCCAGAGGGCGGTGAATCTGTGGAAGTCATTGTCACAGATGGCTACGGCAGCCAAATCATTAGGTATATTTAAAGGAGAGGTTGAAAGGTTCTTAATTAGTAAGGGCACCAAAGGTTACGAGGAGAAGTTAGGATAATGGGATTGAGAGGGATAATTAATCAACCATGTTGGAACAGTCTAAGACTCAGTGGGGAGAATGGCCTAACACCACTCCCAAGTCTTATGCTCTTGTGCTGTACTTAAAAGATGCAAAGGAGAAGAAACCTTTGCTAGTGATAATTTATGTGTATTTAGCAAGCTCAATGTAGGACTCCATGAGGACATTGTGATGAAGAAGAGTTCCAGAAGAATTTCACAGTGAAAAGCTGTAACAAGCCTTAAGAATGAAATACCATCGCCCATCATCACATTGCATCCTTCGAGAGTTTTGCCTGAATCATTCTCGTGGGATGGCAGCCAGACCACGGGATTCAAACAGAATTTTTTGTAAAATATAACAATGGATGTGTCCCAACACAAATGATGGTCATAAAATGGAAGAAAATAGTTCAAGTTTCAGAAAGAAATTAGATAGTGAAAGCTGAAAAAGTAGCTGCATGACAATGAGTGCAACAGTAAGCATGAGAAACGTTCCATGAAAAAACAGCTTACTTTCTCATTCTCTGAATCTTGTAACTGGAGGCAAGCCACTAAATGTAGCTCATTCCTATTTTCTATGGGAGGTGGCTATGGGTCACTTAACACCTTTAGTGGCCTTCCTGACACTTATAAAGACAGTTAAGCAAATGCACACAACTATCTGACGAGAGCCACATGCAAGTCAGGAGAGGACAGCTAAGCATTCTAAGAAAACCAGTGGCTTTGTTGACAATGCTTTATCAAGATTTTGTACATTAAAGTGACCACAGGACACAGGAGCAGACTCGGCTATTTAGCAGAACAAGTGCTCCGCCATGGCTGATTTATTGTTCCTCTCAACTTCATTTTCCAGCTGTCCCTGTAACCTTTGATGCCCTGATCAAGAAACTATCAAGATCCATTTTAAAAAATACCCAATGATTTACCCTCCACAGCCATCCAGGGCAATGAACTCCACAGATTTACTAATCTCTGGGTTAAGAAACTCCTCCTCATTTCTGTTCTGAAGTGATGTCCTTCTATTCTGAGGCTTTGCCCTCGGGTCCTAGACTGCCCCCCACATCCTCTCTACGTCCATTCTATCTCGGCTTTTCAATTAAGGTTCTTTCAATTGAGAGCCACGGTCCACTTGAAATCAAACTCTGGTTAGTTAATAACAAAACTACCATATCACCAGGCTTACATTTTTAAGAAAATAAAGACATGCACACAGTTCCAAGATTTTAAAATATTATATTGATTTAACACTTTAAAGCAATATACATTGCAAGTCATAACTTCTCTATTTTACCTACCCAGCCCGTGCATGTCCTGTAACCAAGGAATTAAACACTGCTTCAGTAATTGGCAGATCCTTATCCTTCATGAAACCAAGAATCTTACTAGAAGAGAATGAAATGATAAATATTAATATCACATAGCCATACTTAAATACAAGTAAATGCAAATAAAGGCAAACAGTTCAAATTCCTTTCCAATCAACTGATTAATTTTCCCTTATGTATACACAAGTTACTTGGACAATTACTGCCCTTTCTAATCTCCAAAATATATGAAATGCTAATAATAATAATAAATTCAATAGATACGAAAAGGCTACTCTTTACAAAACAACACCATTGAAACCAATTGAGTTGCACTTAGCAAAATCTTCAGCCACAGTATGGAGAAAATGGACAATATTAATGAGATGAAGAGTCACAACTTGAAATGTTGACTGTCCCATTTCCCTCCATAGATGATTGGTCCAATCTTGTTTGCTTGCCTGAAGTCTATTTTCACATGTTTAGTTTGAACACAACACCCACTTGGAACTTATTTGGACATGGAGTATAATGACCAAAAATGCAAAGTCTTGGAATTTCTCCTCCAAATCTTCATTTCAAAGGGGGAAAAAAACCTTACCATCTTTGATGAAAGATACCAGAGAAGAAAGTCAAAACATTGTATAATTTGAGGCTTTCTCAACATTGCAGCAACTAAAATTTAAGCAATGCGCCAGGTGACTGTGTGAACAGTAGTGTATTTTCAATCTCCAACATTAACCTGTATTCGTCTATTAAAATAAACCTGAACACACAGCAAACATGAAGGTAACACTTGTGAAAAATTGCTTTGAAACAACAAACAAGTGGCACAATTCCCATTGAAGTATCTCCACCACTGTTATCGGATAAAGCATACTGCAGGAATCCACCAAACACTGATGTCTCTCTCATGTTAAGAAAGATATAGGCTTGTCAACGTCAAGAACTGAGTACTTATTCCATAATAATTGTCATTTTGAGGTTTCCCTTTTCATAATAAAATTATTGAAAACTTATTCTTAAAATTTGGGCTTATTACGTAAATAAGGCAAAACATTTTTAGCATTCCCCAAGCACACAATCTGTAGTAAATTAAGAATTGTTTCAAAATCATACCTTGCACCCTCAATATCTCCATCATTACAATATGCTGTTATCAGTCTTTGGAAAGTAACCTGTATTTTGAAGCAAGGGGAGGAACAAAAAAAAAAGAAACAATAATTTGTAACAAATTTTCCTTGATACACATTACCTTTACATGCAATTTGATAAGTAATCTGAGTGAACTGAAATAGGAAAATAAATATTTACTGACATTAATAAATGTTTAATTTTATAGTCATATGAACGTACAAAAGATATTTTGGGAAAGTTGGTGTTGCAATGGAGAGAAAGAGGTTTACTTTACATCCAAAAGGAGAAAAATAACTTGAGCCTTGAGTACACATTTCAAGTACTTTTAACATCTATAAATATTATAGCTTTAATTAAGATAGAAACTACAAAATAGGAAGCAATTGACTTTGAAACCATAGAAAACAGGACAATTAACTCACTCTATTAGGTTTCACATTTGCAGATTCCATTTTTGCCAGAAAATCAGTTGGTGAAAACTTGTGTTCATTTTGAAGGTAGACTTTCAACAATGCATTGTAATGGCTCACGTCATAAACACCACCTAAGTATCACAGACTATTGGTAAGAAAATAGCATATATTGATCTGTAATTATTGATTATAATTACATCTGCACAGTTTAACATATAGAACAAATCTTTGGAACAGTAATATATTTAGCTCAAAGCAATGTACTGAAATCTTTCACCTCCCAACTATAAGGATTTCCATCAAACAAAGTTTGTGAACCTTTTGCAATTACCTCATTTTCTGCAGTAATTACTCATAAAAATGTAGTCTGATCTTCATGTAAGTCACAATAATAGACCAACACAATCTGCTTAAACTAATAACACACAAACAAATGTACTACTTCTTGTCCACACTGAGTACACCAATTAAACAATCGCAGTCTAGGTTCAGAAAAGTGTATGAACCTCTGGGGTAATGCCTTCTCCAAAAGCCATTTGGAGTCAGGTGTTCCAATCAATAGGATGAGACTGGAGATGTGAGTTGTAGAGGTGCCCTGCCTATAAAAAAGACACACAAAGTCAGGTCACTGACAGAGCCCGCTCTTCTCAAGAAAGATCTATTTATGTGCACCATGCATCAATCAAAACAACTTTCAGAGGTCCTTCAAAGAAGAATTGTAGCTAGAAAAGGTTCCAAAAAGCATTTCTAAAGGCCTGAGTGTTCATCAGTCCACAGTAAGAGAAATGATCTACCAACAGAGGAAATTCAGTACTGTTGCGGCTCTCCCCAGGAGTGGGCATCCTGCAAAGATAACACAAAAAGCACAACATACAATGCTGAAGGAGATGAAAAGAACCCAAGGGTAACAGCAAAACATAGGCAGAAATCTCCAGAACTTGCTAAAGTCTCTGCTCATGTGTTCACAATAAGAAAAACACTGAACAAGACTGGTGTTCGTGGAAGGACAACATGGAGGAAACCACTGCTCTCCAAAAAAAAATTGCTGCACATTTCAAGTTTGCAGGGGTCCACCTGGATGTTCTACAACACTTCTGGGACAACATTCTGTGGACAGATGAGACAAAAGTTGAACTCTTTGGCAGAAACGCACATTGCTAAGTTAGGAGGAAAAAGGGTACTGCACTCTAACACCAAAACCTTATGTGAAGCATGCTGGAAGGAACATCATGGTTTGGGGCTGCTTTGCCGCCTCAGGGCTTGGGCAGCTTGCTATCGCTGAGGGAACAATGAATTCAAAATTATATCAAAACGTTTTACAGGAGAATATCAGGATAGCAATCCAACAACTCAAGCTTAATTGAAATTGGACAATGCAGTATGACAATGATCCAAAGCACACAAGAGTAAATCAACAGAATGGTTTAAAAACAAGAAAATTTGTGTTTTGGAATGGCCAAGTCATAGTCCAAACCTTAACCCATTTGAGATGCTGTGCTATGACCTGAAGAGGGCTGTTCATGCAAGGTATCCCAGAAATATTGATGAAGCAGTTTTGTATGGAAGAATGGTCTATAAATCCTTCTCGCCATTGTGCAAGTCTGATCAGCAGCAACAGGAAACATTAGGTGGCTTGCTGCCAAAGGAAGTTCTACCAGTTATTCACATATACTTTTTCCAGCCTGGACTGTGAATGATTAAACAATGTGTTCAATAAAGACATGAAGAGTGCAATTGTTTGTGATATTAGTTTAGGCAGATTGTGTTTGTCTATTCTTGTGACTTAGCTGAAGATTAGATCATATTTTATGAGTAATTAATGCAGAAAACCAGGCAATTGCAAAGGGTTCACAAACTTTTTTTTACAACTGCACTTGAACTATCTCAGCTCTCTTTCCGTTGGGCTTATCTCCATATATTAAATAATTTCTGATGCTAAAATTGCTCAGTTGGGAAATAAACTTTATGCTTTTCTGGGATAAAATGGAAGGATATGTATTGTGAATGCAACGTTCCCACACTTCACTTGCTTGATTAAAGTAAAACTCATTTACTTCTCACATTTACTGCACGAACATTAGCCACCTTAATTATCGTAAATTACCCTAAATTAATTTGAAGATATCGATCAACCAACTGCATTATGTCCTCCCAGCTCCCAAACTGCTATTAAGTATTTTTCACCTTGTCATATTTCAAGAGGTAGTGTTGTACATCAATTCATAAATGATCTTAACATTAATTCTGACAATAAAGATGGTTAATTTTATTCTTTATTTTTTAGTCCTGGAACTCTGCAGGTTCCATAGAAAGCAATGGGATCCTATAAAACTGAAAGAAGTCCAAGCAGTTCCAAAGAAATTGTTAGAAACAGCTGAGATTTTGACCAGATACACAATGGTTGTTAGAAGCACTCAAGCCCTCATATTTTAAATTAGATTTTCTGGTCCCAATTAAAAAAAAAAATTTACACTGCTAAATATGAGTTTGTATGGCAATTAAGCCCAGGGGTTAAATATTAATGACATTAACAGCTTCAGAAATTCTGCAATAAATGTGACTGCAACACGTAAAAGCGATTTCTTTTCAAAGCTTGACACTAAACATCCGGTTGGCAGAACAGCTCAATGAAATATATAAATTAAGTTACCCATCTTTTTATTCAATTCAAATCAAGGAAACAAGATGGATTGTTAAATTCTATTTCTGTGGCTTTAGAACAATATAAATGAATTATATAACCTATCTGCCACCCAGATTTTTCATGTTTTTTCCCCAGAAGTGTTTATGAATGTAGTAATTTGCCTGGAGCTACTGCCATTTTAGATGTAGTCACATAAAAGAAATGGAAGGAATCTTTTACCTTACATGCCCATACACTGTGAAACAGGACAAATTTACAACATCAATATTTCACATTTGTGAGATAATGAAGAGACTTGTGACAATGGAAAACAGAATTTGTCACAACGATGTTGAGCTGTTGCAAAAAATATTAAATCTGTAAGACTGATTTTCACTGGCCAAACTTGGAAACAGCAAAAAAGTGCATTCTGCCTAAAATATTTTGTGGCTGGGATTTCGCATTAAGATTAATAGTAAATTAACAGCACTCATTATTAAGGATTAAAATAGATAGCAACTTCCTCAGTCCATAGAGATGCAGTTAAATGTAGGAATCCGCAAGGTATTATCCGTACATCGCCCTGCTCCTCTACAACTGTATCCCTGATTGTTGTCCCACAGAGAAGCTTGGTGTTTAAATGCACTAGTATGGTAGAACCTTCATTTCAGAAATGATTAAGCTGAGTGGTTCTACATTTTGAAGTGTTCAGAATTAATAGGTGTATACAACATTCATTTCGTGCTTGACAGCACAGATGCAGAGTTGATGTCACCCATATCATTTCTTAAGGCAAGGATGATAGCTCCAAAATATCCTTTTCCCCCATTCAGGACAGTTGAGAAGAAATTTCTGAGAATGGTAAATATTTGTTTGTGTTGAAACAATTATTGATAGACTTGTATATTAAATGAATCATGGCATTGATACAAGTGTAGTAGAGTGGGAGAAAGAGTTTTCTCTTGCCACTACACTTAGATCAAAAACATACTTTTTCTGAACAAAGCAGACAAAAGGGCCAGATGCCAACTCCTGCTTCTACTTCTTAACTCATGAAATCTATTAATTGCATGAAGTTGCTATTCCATTTACCCTCTAGACTTGCCAGAGAAAACTAGGTATAACACATTCATAGGCAAGTCTCTTTAACAGCACTAAATCTTTGTTAGACTAAACACATATAAATTTCCTTCAGCAATGAGCTTGCTTCAATCCTTCAGAATTTATTTACTGGAGATTCAAAGAGGAAGAAAACTTTCCTTTATTCTTACAATGTAATCATTCATTCCCTGCCCATGTTATAATTTAAGAAAGAAATTTTAAATAAGAAGGCTACATTATACCAGCTGGTGTTGAGGCTTCTTCAATCTAATTAAAATAAACACATTGTTGCTTTGCCAGCTTACTTATGACAAAGATCCCAAGAAGAGTAGGCCACATTGGAAATTATCTCGACATAGATTGTAAACCAAGTCCTTCAAAAAAAGAATTCAATTCAGTGGGCAGTTATGACGAAAGTACAAAGGAATCATGTCTCTTTCACCAGTGACCACAAAATCCAGGTCATTCTTTGCCTGAATTCTTAACCAAACTTTAAAAGAATAACACAATGTATAATGTTGCCCAAAACACAAATGATTATTACTGCCAGGTTTCAAGGCTACTATATTCCTTTTGAAGCTTCCTTGACAAGCTTCATAAGAAATAAACTAATGTAAAATTTCAGCAATCTGCACATCAATCTTTTTCCTAGCTGATTAGCTGCAAGATTCTTCCAAAACTCAGAACATGTCATTTCATACCAAGGAGTAAGGGGTTTAAATCATTAGAATTCTCAACCTCAGAACTTCGGACATTGACTATAATTAAATGAACAACCCTTTGAACAACTGAAAGATACAACAGACCAGAAAGCTAAGTGAACAAGTTAAGTGAGCTAAGACACCTGCTGCCAATTCCAAGTTCTTACAGTCTTTCATCTGCTGCCTCTTGTCTGATTAATACATTAATCTTTTAGGCAAAGAAATGTAATTATACATTTTATACTGCCCTCATTTATTTGCTGGAATTGACCATTATCTATCCCAAGCAAACACAAGTTATTTACATTACCAGCTACATCAATGTGATGGAGAAAGGAGATTTTATGTGCCCATACCCAGTTCTTGTATTTTGTCCCAGATTCTGTGAGCCAATTCTGTTCTTTCCGTCAAGTGCACTTCCG
The DNA here is from genome assembly GCF_030028105.1 of Mobula birostris. Taxonomy (NCBI): domain Eukaryota; kingdom Metazoa; phylum Chordata; class Chondrichthyes; order Myliobatiformes; family Myliobatidae; genus Mobula; species Mobula birostris. The sequence continues at coordinate 32,514,528 of NC_092377.1, forward strand.
GAAGCAAGGAACCACAGCTTCGCAAAAGGAGCAAGGCTTGATTGCCACTGGGACAGCCTGTTCAAAACAGATATATTAAAATTGCACATTAAGGTTAAAAAAAAATCAGAGAACATTGTTGAGTCAGAAACAGCGAGCGAAATTTCAAATGAGTGAAAACAGGTAAAACAATTAAATTCCAATCACATGCAATTCTTAAAGATATCCATATGCTCTTTGTGAAAATAACAACCAAAGATCACACCTCTGAAAAACAGAAATTCCTCTCACAATTGGGATCAGTTACATTTTCTGCAATACTAGTTATCATTTTACGGGTGTCACGTGCTAGCTAAACAAATCAAATCACCTGGAAGATTCATGATACATCGACTGTTACAAACAAAAAAAAAAGTTTTGTGTTGCACAGCCATTACACAGCAAATTCAATTTAGTATTTTTGTGTGGGCTAAGATAAAGATAGTTATCAAACTAACTATATTTAAATAGGTATGGTCTAAAAAAGCAACTGCAGTTCAAAAATAGACATTTATTTTCAAATTACAGAGCAAGCATTCCACATCACAAGTGCATATTGATCTAAGGTTAAACAACTTTTACCTTGAAATGTGAGGAGGATGTTATGAGAATGCAGGGTGACTTGGACAGGCTGGGTGAGTGGGCAGTTGCATGGCAGATGCAGTTAAATGTGGATAAATGTGAGGTTATCCACTTTGGTGGTAAGAACAGGAAGGCAAATTATTCTCTAAATGGAGTCAAGTTAGGAAAAGCGGAAGTACAACGAGATCTAGGTGCTCTTGTACATCAGTCACTGAAAGCAAGCATGCAAGTACAGTAGGCTGTGAAGAAAGCGAATGGCACGCTGGCCTTCATAACAAGGGGAATTGAGTACAAGAGCAAAGAGGTCCTTCTGCAGCTGTACAGGGCCCTGGTGAGACCACACCTGGAGTACTGTGTGCAGTTTTGGTCTCCAAATTTGAGGAAGGACATTCTTGCTATTGAGGGAGTGCAGCGTAGGTTCACAAGGTTAATTCCTGGGATGGCAGGACTGTCATATGTCGAAAGATTGGAGCAACTGGGCTTGTATACTCTGGAATTTAGAAGGCTGAGAGGGGATCTTATTGAAACATATAAGATTATTAAGGGATTGGACACGCTGGAAGCAGGAAGTATGTTCCCGCTGATGGGTGAGTCCAGAACCACAGGCCACAGTTTAAGAATAAGGGGTAGGCCATTTAGAACGGAGTTGAGGAAAAACTTTTTCACCCAGAGAGTGGTGGATATATGGAATGCTCTGACCCAGAAGGCTGTGGAGGCCAAGTCTCTGGTTGCTTTCAAGAAAGAGGTGGATAGAGCTCTTAAAGATAGGGGAATCAAAGATTATGGGGATAAGGCAGGAACTGGATACTGATAGTGGATGATCAGCCATGATCACAGTGAATGGCGGTGCTGGCTCAAAGGACCGAACGGCCTACTCCTGCACCTATTGCCCGTTGTCTATTGTCTATAACTTTAGGGCAAGTTGATGTACAGGAAATCGTTTATACTTATAATGCAGAACTGAGGTCAGCATGAACTTAACTGTGCAATTAGACTGTTGCGCCGCAATCCATCGCAGTAATTCTGATTCTCCATTCACTTTATAAATATCATACATTTATTTCAGCCACATCTCTCCACCAGGTTTAAAAAATAATCACACTTGGATGATCATTTGACAAGGTACCCCATGCAAGGCTTATTGAGAAAGTAAGGAGGCATGAGATCCAAGGGGACATTGCTTTGTGGATCCAGAACTGGTTTGCCCACTGAAGGCAAAGCGTGGTTGCAGACGGGTCATATTCTGCATGGGAGGCCGGTGACCAGTGGTGTGCCTCAGGGATTTCTTCTGGGACCCTTTCTCTTCATGATTTTGATAAATGACCTGGATGAGGACGTGGAGGGATGGGTTGGTAAATTTGCTGATGACACAAAGGTTGGGGGTGTTGTGGATAGTGTGGAGGGCCGTCAGAGGTTACAGCGGGATATTGATAGGATGCAAAACTGGGCTGAGAAGTGGCAGATGGAGTTCAACCCAGCTAAGTGTGAGGTGGCTCATTTTGGTAGGTCAAATATGATGGCAAAATATAATATTAATGGTAAGACTCTTGGCAGTGTGGAGGATCAGAGGGATCTTGGGGTCTGAGTCCATAGGACACTCAAAAGCTGATACGTAGGTTGACTCTGTAGTTAAGAAGGCATACGGTGCACTGGCCTTCATCCACCGTGGGATCGAGTTTAAGAGCTGAGTTTAAGGCATGCTCAATTCTGGTTGCCTCACTACAGGAAGGACGTGGAAACCATAGAAAGGATGCAGAGAATATTTACAAGGATGTTGCCTGGATTGGGGAGCATGCCTTATGAGAACAGGTTGAGTGAACTTGGCCTTTTCTCCTTGGAGTGACGAAGGATTAGAGGTGTACAAGATAATAAGAGGCATTGATCATGTGGATAGTCAGAGGCTTTTCCCCAGGGATGAAATGGCTAGCACGAGAGGGCATAGTTTTAAGGTGCTTGGAAGTAGGTAGAGGAGATGTCAGGGGTAAGTTGTTTGTTTGTTTGGTTTTTTTTAAACGCAGAGAGTGGTGAGTGCGTGGAATGCCCATCCCCTCCCAGCTTCTTACTTCTTCCACCTATCCCCTCCCAGCTTTTTACTTCACCCCTCTTCACCTGGTCTCACCTATCACCTGGCAGCTTGTGCTCCTTCAAATCCCTCACTCCCCCCAGCCTTATTATTCTGGCTTCTGCCCCCTTTCTTTCCAGTCCTGCTGAAGGGTATCAACCCAAAATGTCGACTGTTTATTTCCCTCCATAGCTGCTTCCTGATCTGCTGAGTTCTCCAGCATTTTGTGTGCGCTGCTCAATAAAAATACAAGTTTACAACGGATTTTAGCCCATGTGGAAATGATCTGGAATGCAGTTCCACTATCAGCTCCAGCTCAAAGGGAAGTACGAGTGAGACACTACAAACTAAACACAGTGAATTCCAGTTAAGTGGGCCATTGGTTAATCAGGGCAGCCGCTTATTTAGGACAACTCTCAAAGAACAAAAACTAATCGAGAAAATGGCCAAGTTTCCCTTTGTTTATTCAAGGCACTATGCCGCTTAATTGGGACAGGAGACTGTTGCTGAGCAGTTTCTAAACAGTGTTGGTCAGGTGTGTTTGTGTGGCCGTTGGAGAAACTGCATCGTGTTTAGAGCAAAGAACTTTTAAGTAGTGTCAGCTGCATGTGCTTGTGATATCCATTTGGACCAAAAGACGCCGATACAAAGAACAGTGATGTTTCACAATTTTGTGCCAGGAAATTTATTGTGGAATTATGACACTACTTCATGCAGGAAGGAAATGAAGGCAGTCCATTATCTGTGCTAGGTGTCTGTGCTGATTTTGTTCACTTAGTCAATCAAAAGAACACAGCAGCATACGATGATGAATTCCCGTCAATAATTATTAAGAACTAATACACAGTTTAATAGTACTGGGGTATTATCAGTAGTGTCTAACTTGTCCTATATTTCTTTCAAATACATAATTTGTTACTCAGTTCAATAGTAGTTTGTCTTTTTTTAAGTACATTTTTACACATTTCCATGAAACTTCAGCTAATTAGGACAGTTGCTTACTTGGGCCAAATTACACTGGTGCCGATGTGTCCCAATTAACCGAAATCCACTGTATTTGAATTAATAAGTTATGACCCATGATCTAATTTCATAAGTCTTGCCATATTTAGGACAGAAAGAGAAATAGAGTTTTTGAATCACTTTTGAAATTAAACTGTGTAGTTCAGTAATGACTAGAAAAGAATATGAAAACAAAGAATGAATTTCTGAATGTTAAACATTACGAGTGTATGTTGGAAACAAAAACAAACCTGTCCGGCAGATGTCATGAAAAATTCGAAGGAGTAAAGTTTTTGTGATGCGACCTGTTCTCCGAACAGAGGAATCGAGTTTATTCAAGGCCCAGTCAAATTGCATGGCCTGCCTAGCTCGAACTGCTGTATTTGGTTCCTCTTTGACAAGTGTGCTCTGCTCCGTGGCAACTCCACATAAACGCACATTGCTGTAGAGAGGTCTAGAAAGGCTAAAGAAAAAAACAAATTTAATCAGTTACATACAAATACATCATTATTGACAGTAGTATGTTCTTAACCATAAAGAAACTGCTTGGTTGGGAAAACAAAAGGAGAGTATTAATTCAATGGGAAGAGATGTAGAATGCTGCTGTGGCTGCAGAGAGGGATGACAGTTTCCTTGAAAAGGAAGAATAGCTAGCATGCAGGTACATCCAATGAAAAGTCAAAAGAAAGTTGCCTTAATTGGAAAGGGAAGAGAAATTAACATAATGAAGTCTTGCTGTAACATTGCAGGGTGTTGGTGAGACTGCAATGAAGCACATTTCGCAGCCATACAGCTTTCTCTTTCTTTATTTATTGCCGTCTGAAAACACATCTTTTCATTAATCATCCAAAAATATAAATTATCTTGCACAATCATGTTGCATAAATAATGTCACAAGTTCAAGTTCACTCACTGACTTGAGCGTAATAATCAGCATCAAAACTCCAGTGTCATGATGAAGGAATCTCATCAAGTAATATTTCAAACTAAACAACCAATAACACTCGAATGGAAGTTAAACACTCAAAGTACAAAAGACTTAATGAAAAATAGAAAATGATGAAAATTCTTAAAAAGTCAGGCAGTATCTGCAGAAAGAGAAAAACGGACAATAAACTTCCATCAGAACCAATGTCATAAAAGCTTTCCAGAGCATTGGTTACTATTTAGTTGAACATCTAAAACATGGAGAAACTGCATGCATTTGAAGAAAGATGACAAATCTGACTTTAGAAACCGCATAAGGGACTCCTTGGTGTCAATTCCATGAAAAGTACTGCAAAAGGTCCTCCTCAAAAAGATCGAACATATAGAGAAATGCATTGTTTGCATCAAATCAAATCAGCAAAGGTTACGCTGGGCAGCCTGCAAATGTTGCCATGCTTCCAGTATCAACATTGCAAGCCCACAACTCATAAACCCTGACCACGTCTTTGGAATGTGAAAGAAAACAAAACATCCAGGGGAAACCCACACGGTGAACGGCTTTTTCTCACGCTGCATTGTTTCACAGCTTGAATGAGAAACGGTTCAACTTTTTTTTACCTGCATTGCAAAATCATGCTCATGCCAACTTCAAGTATTTTGTTTCTGCAAAATCCTCCAAATCCACTGTTTAGATAAACAAATCACTAACAGTTTCCTCAGCCAGGACATCTCCAGCATTGAAGCTCTAATCATATGCAGCTGATTCCAATGCACTGGCTTACACACCAGACATCTGAAAGAAGCTCCATCTCACTGCACGAGACTTCGAGCAGGATATTCTCATATCTCCTTGCAAAAAAAAATCTAAATTCTGAAACCTCGGCAATGGGAATCTACAGGCTGAAAGCAACCAAAATGCAGAAGCAGAGAAAGATGGCACCAAGAACTTTGAGTCTTCTTGTCAGGAGACATTCAAGTCTAGAGAAAACACCAAAAAGTACACCACCACCAAAACGACACACCCTTCGAGCAAATTCTACCTTGTGTATGGGCAGAGCCTGCAGATCTTCAGGCACAGTCTGTACTGAAAGCAAGTTACTTTCTATCTCAAGGAATGGTTTTAAGATGATTGTTCTCTCAAGATTACAAACAGAAAACTTCTCTTATCATCACATTGCCTTTTGTGATTGAAGGATAAAAATTGCTGACAAATCCAATTTTGGCTCAACCCAAAATGCTGACTGTCCATTTCCCTCTAGAGATGCTGCCAAACTCAATCAGTTCCTCTAGCAGTTTCTTTTTTGCTCCAAATTCCAGCATCTGCAGTTTTCTGTCCACCTTTTGTGATTGCTTGCTAGAAACTAATTAGCCACTGTCATTTTTGCAGTACAATAGTGATTACACTAAAAAATTACTTAATGCTAGCACTTCCAATGGACTCACTTTCAAGGCCTCTTTATTCTCATGTTCCTGAGAATTATTATATATTTATTTATTATTATTTCTTCTTTTTGTATTTGCACGGTTTGTTGTCTTCTGCACTCTCGTTGAATGCCTAGTTGAGTGGTCTTTCATTGATTCCATTAAGGTTATTTTTCGAGGAAGATTTATTGGTATGCCCTCCATACCAGACAGTGATGCAGCCCGTCAGAGTGCTCTCCACGGTACAACTATAGAAGTTTTTGAGTGTATTTGTTGACATGCCAAATCTCTTCAAACTCCTAATATAGTCGCCATCTTACCTTCTTTATAACTACATTGTTATGCTGGGACCAGGTTAGATCCTTAGAGACCTTGATGCCCAGGAACTTGGAGCTCACTCTCTCCACTTCTGATCCCTCTGTGAGGATTGGTATGTGTTCCTTCGTCCTACCCTTCCTGAAGTCCACAATCAGCTCCTTCATCTTACAGACATTGAGTGCCAGGTTGTTGCTGCGGCACCACTCCACTAGTTGGCATATCTCACTCCTGTACGCCCTCTTATCACCACCTGAGATTCTACCAACAATGTATCATCAGCAAATTTATAGATGGTATTTGAGCTATGCCTAGCCACTCAGTCATGTGAATATAGAGAGTACAGCAGTGGGCTAAGCATACACCCCTGAGGCTGAGAACCAACCTGAAATATATAAATAGGGTAGACAGCCAGAAAATTTTTCCCCAGGTTGAAAAAGTCAAATACTAGAGAGCATAGACTTAAAGAGAGAGATGAAAAGCTGAAAGGAAAGTTGCAAAGCAATTACTTTAAAACTGAACTTTGTGTACAGGTTTCCCCCGCCATCCGAAGGTAGAGCGTTCCTATGGAACGGTTTGTAAGCCGAAATGTCGTAAAGCGAAGAAGCAATTACCATTTATTTATATGGGAAAATTTTGTGAGCATTCGCAGACCCAAAAATAACCTACCAAATCATGGCAAATAACACACAAAACCTAAAATAACAGTAACATATAGTAAAAGCAGGAATGATATGATAAATACACAGCCTATATAAAGTAGAAATACTTCTCTACAACGATTGCCTGCACAGATCTCCGTAGCTAAAATCTCACGCAAGCGCTGTTGGCATAAACGCGCTCTCCAGTAATCTTTAAGCTATGAGGCTGCCAAATCTACCAAATAACGTGTAAAAATACACAGCCTATATAAAGTAGAAATAATGTATGTACAGTGTAGTATCACTTACCAGAATCAGGAAGACAGCTTGCGGAGCAAACTGATGATGGTGTGTTAGGCTGAGTCGGCGCAGGTTGGGTGGTGCAGTGGCTCCCACCCTCCGGGCCGCCGACCCGATACATTGCCGCGAAGAACGCAGCAGTAGCCGGGAGGCACACAGCACATCTTTAAGAAAAAAGCCGAAATAAACAAGCTAATTAATTAGGTGCCGCCGACACGTAATTAATTAGCTTGTTTATTTCGGCTTTTTTCTTAAAGATGTGCTGTGTACCTCCCGGCTACTGCTGCGTTCTCCGCGAATCGGTACAGTATCTGTCCGGGGCCCGGGTGTTGGGGAGGTGGGACACGGGGCTGTCATCTCATCGTCGATCAGGGCAGGCAGCTCATCTTCTCCTATGACTGCCCGCCTCAATGTCGAAGATCGAGGTTCGTCGTCTGCTATGGCTGATGTGGAAGGCTTGCTTGACTGCTGAGCTTTGAGCATTTTTCTATCATACAGTTGTTTGTAAGGACTCAAACCATCCTGCAAATATCCCCTAAACCTATGTACCCTTTCAAAATTAAAGTCGTACTTTATCATTGCAGCCAAAATCTCACGCAGTTGCTTCACTTTCTGCATTCGGTTGCATTTGGTTTTGATTGTTATCCTTTCTTCTTCCAATTGCATCAGCTCTTCATCAATCAGTTCTTGGTCATGAGATGCCAAAACCTCTTCAACATCATCTTCGTCAGCTTCCACAAGCCAAACTCACTTTGTCCTTGCTTCATTCACCACGATCGAAACGCTTAATTATGTCTAGTTTTATGCTAAGTGTAACACCCTTACGAGCTCCTTTAAGCTTTTCCAATACCTCAGAACTTATCTTGCTAACAGCTGCTCACAAGCACGTGTTTAAGCAATGCCGTTCCGAATCCGGGGGAGAGCGGCTGCTCGGGACGCGCGCTGCCTTTCTTCGTAACAGTAAAAACACCTTCTGAAAGCAAAAACAGGTAACTAATGTAGGTCTTTCGTAACAGTGAGGTTTCGTAAAGCGAACGTTCGAAAAGCGGGGGACATCTGTACTTGGAACACACTGTCCGGGGGGAGATGAAAGCAGATAAGACAGCAACATTTAAGAGACATGTAGACGTCTACGTGAATAGGTAGGTGATGGAGGGATGTTTGTGCATATGGAATTAGTTTAAAATGGCATCATAGTCTGCAGAAACATTACAGAATCCTCGAGATACAACACAGAAACAGGCCCTTAGACATAGTTAATCCATGCAACATTCAATTACTAAATTTACATGAATCCTAGAGTGATCACACTTTTTTATTCTCTTAAATTCTCATTTACTCTGCACAGATTTTACCACTAATCCACCCACTAGTATCAATGTACAGATACAAGCTAACTTCTAATGTGTATTTAGGAAACTCACATGGTCAGAGATACAAGCTAACCTCAGAGAATACGAAAACCACCAGGAACAGCGCCGAAGGTCAGGAATAAACCCAGGTCTGTGACACCCTGAGTCAGCGGTTCAGTCAGCTGCACTACTGTACCATCCACAAATTTGTTCAGGGAAAATCACATCTGTCTAACCTGCTGGCCTTTTACAAGAAGTTGAATCGATGAAGAACTAGCATGTTTATATATTTGGATTTCCAGATGTTTCTGACAAAGCCCCAGAAAGAAGGGTTGACAGGATTACAGCACATGCAACTGGAGGTAAGGTACGGAGACAGAACGAGTATCAGTTACACAACGTGAAGCAACCTTTCCAGATTGGTAGGTTGTAATGTAGCATTTCTCCGCGATTGATGCTGGGACCCAAAAATGCACTGTCAGACCAAACCAGTTGTTCTTGCTTATTCATACCCATTGCCACAAACCTGTGCAACATGAGGCTTTCCATACAGATGTTGTCTTGCTAATCCATTGCTTCAATTTTGTTTTAGCTGACAGAACCAATGACCTCATTTCATCTGTTTCCACACCTCTGCTCACTCTCCTCTTCCTGGACAGAGAATGGACAGATTGCTGCTTCTAACTTTCTACCCCACCACCACCTCTCGTCAAAACAATTTCTGACACTTTCAACAAGATTACATGACCAGACACAGCTTGTGCACCAGTCCCTTCAGCATTGAAGGGACTGTTCCTTTTGTGACTGCACAGTCTGCATTGCCATCTCCATCCACCACTTTCCTCCTTCTGCTCTCCCCTCTCCCTACAGCCTGAAAGCATCCAGCACCAGGCTCAAGGCCAGCTTCTACCCCACTATCTTAAGACAATTGAATGGTTCCATAGTGCAATAAGATGGACTCATCCTTAGTACAATAAGATGGACTCATCCTCACAATCCACCTCATACCTTGCACCTTATTGTCTACCTGCACTGTAGATATTACACTTTATTCTCCATGCTGTTATTGCTTTACCTTGTACTGTAAATACGAGGAGGAAAATCCAGATCTCAGACCCCCACAGCCTTGCAGCAATACCCACTCATGGGGAAGGCTTCAAGAATAAACCCAGAGCTGGAGTCCCGAAGGCAGTCCTACATTGAGTTCAATGCTGACTGGCAACTCCTGCGATGCTACCGATACCAAACTGCATTGGTCTCTGCCATTCCCTTGGGTTCAGTTACGTTGCTACATGGGCAACAGCTTGCCCTCCACATCATACTGCCCAGGCTTGCGTATGTAGACAGCCAGGATGCAATATCCATGGTCGACTCTGACCGAAAGAGGCCTCAGACCCCAGTACTACCTCAATGCATTGTTGTGTATTGATCTGTCTGAACGGTGTGCGAGTCACCCTGAAGGTCAACTTGCAGGTTGAGTCGGTGGTGAGGAAGGCAAATGCCACGTCAGCATTCATTTCAAGAGGTCTAGAATACAAGAGGAAGGATGTGACACTGAGGCTTTATAAGGCACTGGTGAGGCCTCACCTTGAGTATTGTGAACAGTTTTAGGCCCCTCATCTTAGAAAAGGTGTGCTGGCATTGGAGAGGGTCCAGAGGAGGTACACAAGGATGATTCTAGGAATGAAAGGGTTATCATACGTGGAACATTTGATAGCTCTGGGTCTGTACTCACTGGAATTCAGAGTACGAGGGGGGATCTCATTGAAACCTTTCTAATGTTGAAAGGCCCAGACAGAGTAGATGTAGAAAGGATGTTTCCCCATAGTGGGAGAGTCTAGGACAAGAGGGCACAGCCTCAGGATAGAGGGGTGCCCTTTCAAAACAGAGATGCGGAGAAATTTCTTTAGCCAAACAGTGGTAAATTTGTGGAATTTGTTGCCACGTGCAGCTGTGGAGGACAGGTTGTTGGGTGTATTTAAGGCAGAAATTGATAGGTTTTAGATTGGACATGGCAAAGTTTACCAGGAGAAGGCCAGGAACTGTGGTTGAGGAGGAGAAAAAAGGATCAGCCATGATTGAATGGCGGAGTAGACTCGATGGGCCAAATGGCCTAATTTTGCTCCTATATCTTATGGTCTTTTCACTATGCCTTGCTATGTGAGATAAAAATAAACCAACTCTGATTCCTTCTGAAAGCACTTGTCCATAAAACTGCAGGATACACAGTCTCTGTCATTTTACCTCTTCCAAGGGCCCAACAGCAATTTGCTTGCATTAGGTAAAATGTTGTTCCTCGAGCTTTCGTTCAGGGACTTTGCAGCCTTCCAAACTCAAGAACTTCAGGTAACTTGCTAGAAGTGGCCAGCCCTTATTGGTCAACCATATAGATTCATTTTTCCCCTCCCCTGACACAGATGATCTGCTGGACAATCCTGAGAGCTTTTATTGGCCTATGTTCTTTTGCTCCAAATGCTCTCATTAAACTATCCAACTGCCTACCACTTTGGCTTCAGTCCATGAGAAGGATTCTCTTTAACGTCACCTACCAATCTCTATCCTCTCAGCAATGTAAAATGTTGATTTTTTTCTCCTACCTAGTTGAGATGAAGAGTCTTCATCCTGAAACATTAACTGCTTACTTTTCCACTGAGTACTTTTCAGCATCCAGAATTTAATTGATTTCTCCTTTGCTATTTGGCTCCCAGATTTTAACACAGCCCTGATCCAAACATGGATCAAAGAGCCAAGTAACATAAGTGAGGCACGAGTGACTGCCACTGACATCAAAGCAGCAAGGCTACTGAGGTAAAACTTGGGGCAATGTGCACAAGGAGAAAGTACTTTAGTGAGTTGTATCAAAAATTGTTGTGGCTGTCACAGAACAATCAATCCCAACCCTGCTATATCATCCGGAGTTTCTCAAGGCAACATCCCAGGCCCAATCATCTTCAGCAGTTGCATCAATGAACCTTGCTTTGCACATAAAGTCAAGTGGGGAATGTTTGCTGGCTTGTAGCAATGTTCAGTTGCCATCTACAACCCTCAGCAGCCCATACGCGCATGCAACAAGAGCTAGACAAATCCAACTAACACGAGTAACACTAAAGTACCAGGCAACCAGAAGCTCCAATAACACATATTTAACTACCTACCTTTGTTGTCAAGCAGAACCATTTCTACTGACAGAAGGAGTAAAGGCAGGACGCTTTGGGCAGATGGGGCTCATCAGCAGAGGTTGGCAGCTTTTCCAAGAGAAGGAAACCTCTGCTGCCTTACAGCTATACTCACTTATGGGGAAAGCTCTGAGGCTGGAGTCCCTAAGGCAGTCCTACGTTTAAGTTCAATGTTGACTGGTAACTGTTGTGACACCACTGCTGCCAAATGAATCCAAGTCTCTACCGTTCCTTTGGGTTTATCAGCTGCAGGAATGGGGGGGGGGGCAGGGGGGAAGCCTGCTACAAGGGCAGCAGTTTGCTCTCCAGGTCGTATTGTCCTGGCTTGCATATCAAGTTAATGACTAGGATGCAACAACTCCACCAACAGAAGACTTTCTACCCATCAGCCAATAACATTAATATCTCTAGGGACCCCATTATCAATAGCCTGAAGATGGACAGAAATAAGAGCATTACATCTGCAGAAGCACATAAGAGGCAGAAGATCCTGCAATAACTGGCTCACCCCTTAACACCCCCACCCCAAAGAAAAAGCATTCCACTGTTTACAAGTCAAAAATCACAAATCAGGAGAATGGAATATTCTCCACTTGCCGGATGAGTACACTGTCGCCAACTCCACAGAAATTCAATACCATTTAATGACAAAGCAGCCCACTTGATACACCCTCTATCAATTCCACCACCATCTGCACACTACTGTTTATTGTCCAGGCTGCTCTAGTAACACCCATCAAACCCCTGATCTTACACTGCCAGCAGGAAAACGGCAGAAGATAATGAGAATGCCTCTAAATTTCCCTATTCTCCAAATATCACATTCTCCTCACTTGAATATCATCACCCAGTCTACATTAGAGTGTTTCCTAACCAACAGTGGAGGACTACACCAGTTCCAGGCAGTTTACCGTCATCTTCTCAAGGGCAACACGGTGATGCCCAGATTCTCAAAGCAAATTCATTAAATGCTGGGAAATGGAGCTGTAAAACGGGAAATAAGCAGATATATTGAAATCAGGCCAACAAAGTTTCGTAAGACAGGGGTGCAGCATAGGAGGACGAAGGGAAGCTCCCCTGGAAGGGGTATATATCCCACTCCAGGGTCCCTTGACAGGTAATAAACAACCTGAGTCGAGTTCAATGGCCTCATACCCTGCCCTGGATATCAGGTACTAAGCCCACGGGGCCCCAAGGTCAGAGGCAACATGTGCAGCAGAAGTCACCGCGGCTCCAGGGTACAGTTACGTCACTTACAAAATTCCAAAGGCAAAACCAAATGGTGTGAGAGTACCGTCGATAACTTTTCAGCTCGTTAACCGGTAAAGCCAGGAACCTACAGCTGGCGCCGGCCATTCGGCGCATCAGTCACAACCTGACCCGCGGACCGGTCTCCCGGTATCTCCGCCCGGATACCAACTCACCTGACCACCGGGCAGCCGGCACGGCACCCTGCAACAGCGAACGCTCCCTGCCTAAAACCTGGGGATAGTCCCGGGCGAAGGAAACGTGAAACTGGCAATCGCCTCATCAACCGCGCCGACCGCACCAGCGCCGCCATGTTTCTGGAGAGGGGAGGGCGGTCTGAGTCACGTGGTATGCAAAGGTCACCGCGCGAAACCAAGTGTCACCGTGGGTGTACTTTCGTTCTTTTCCTTAAAGAACTTTAAACAATTCTAAGTACTAGAAACTCACGTAGATCTACATAATTAACTTTACGTTCAATGTTTTAGTCATATATTGTTTGATATTCAATCCTAGTATTATCGTAAGTAGATAGATCACCCCCTTGGATTTGGTAGTGACGCCAGTGTCGGCCAGCTAACTGTTTCCCCGGAGTTCCCTCACGCGGCCCGGCGTCCCCGGAGGTTGTCTTTAAATGCAGTCCGACCAGCGTTATCTCCGGGAACAGGCTATTGCAAGTGCTGTACCTGAGTTCAGACTCAGCATCTCGTCCACTGTCCTATCCTGAACACCCTGCAGAGACGGGGAACATCCTCTACGGATAAGATCTGGGACCAGTCTCAGCAAGTGGCCTGACCATCACTTTAGGAGAAGATTAGACCAATACTGAAACGGAATCAATCCCCTGAATTCGATGGCCTGACTACTGTTTGCTTCCTAAATGTGCTGTGTCCTTGCATTGCCATCTTCAAACCATCATGGACCCTCTTTTTCCTCAATACGACACCTCACATTTGCCTTGATTGGAATTCAGGGGCCCTAAAGGACGTTTCCAGGTATTCAGTACACCGATCTGAGATATGTCAGCGGCCTCGAACAAGCAAATCGAGTCTCTTGCAGCAGACCCATGGCTCGTTTTCCAGTCCCGAGCTAAACCCACACTCACTGCACTGGTTAGGAGCCACCTCTGAGGTCTGCTGCTCAGAGACTGTTTTTCATCCCAGCCCATCCAACACCTACCCTAACCAGGTAGCTGTTAAACAGCTAGCCACCTTGAGCCATTCGTGGTGATTCAACTTAAACGATTTCATTGCTGTGGGAAGTCGAAGCCCTCAATCACATTACAGGGCAACAACAGGGACGCTATAGGAGATCATATCGAGACACAAATATAATAATGAAACGGATAGATAAGATATAGGCAGGAAAGTTGTTTCCACTGGTAGGTGAGACTGGAACTCGGGGACATAACCTCAAGATTCAGGGAGTAGATTTAGGACGGAGATGAGGAGGAACTGCTTTTCCCAGAGATTGGTGAATCTGTGAAATTCTCTGCCCAGTGAAGCTGTGGAGGCTACCTCAGTAAATATATTTAAGACAAGGTTGGGTAGATTTTTGCATAGTAGGGGAATTAAAGGGTTATGGGGAAAAGGCAGGTAGGTGGAGATGAGTCCATGGCCAGATCAGCCATGACCTTATTGAACAGCAGAGCAGGCTCAATGGGCCGGATGGCCTACTCCTGCTCCTATTTCTTATGTTCTAATGCACGCAAGCTTCATTATATTGCAGCTCTCTGGGTAAGGCACTCCTCAGTATCTAATTCTAGAATGATTACATTTAGTTCTGATTCCATCCTGTTCCATGTTAAGAGAGACTGGGGTATCCTTGTACACAAATTACTGAAGTTTAACATATTGACACAGCAAGCAATTAAAATGAAAACATATGATAAGGGTTTGAGAGAAAGAACAGAGATGCCTTACTGCAGATATAGTACTGTGCAAAAGTCTTTGGCACATATATATATGACGTGCCTCAAGGCTGTATACTGAGCTCTCTTCTGTACTCCCTTTTCACCTATGACTGCGTTCCTGTACATGGTTCTAACTCCATGATCAAGTTCACAGATGACATTGTATTTGTCAATGTAGAGCACAGAGCAAGTTTGTAAATCTGGTGGGAGCAATAGGTGTTGGGAATGGTGAGGGTGGAGCGCTGTGGGAGGAATGTGGGACAGGTGGCAGAGAAGGAGTGCTGGGGTTCGGGGTGGCATGGGTGCAGATACATGTAGCCCTAAGACACCAGGAAAGATCCTTTTGTTGCAAACAATTGGTTTATTGATCATTACAGAATGTCTCTCTGATGCTTCCTGCTCCATCCCCTCTCCCTTCCCCTTTTCCAACAATAATTCCCCTCTCCCTGCCTGCTTCCCACTCTCAGTCCACATCAGAGGCACATATCTGATTCAAGATTATCATCGCTCACATATTAGCTTCCAATTAAGATGCCGCAACCAAACGCGTGCAACCGCTGGCTTGTAGTTAAAAAGTTAAGAAATTTGACTAAAAACATCACTAAAAATACATTTTCTGAAGTAAATTGTGTTGTTATCGCCGCCAACAGTGAAGGGGTGAGCAATGGCGAGACGAATTCAGGGGATGAGCCGAGATGGTGGGTTGCAGAATAATTGCAGATGGAGTTCCAATGCTTCTGCACTTGGCCTGGGCGCGAGGTTGGATCACTCTGGGCGCTAAGCTGACTTGAAGAGCTTGAGAGCGGCTTTGGAATGGGTGGCGAAATCTGGGCCCGCAGCGAGTCGCTAAGCGGTGTGGTCTAGGCCGCAAGTCCTTCGCAGTAGCCGGGTCTGAGTGTGAGGTACGATCTGCTGTTTGAGACAATTTAAATGCTGGCCCAGATTGGAGGCGAGAGCCAATTCCACTCTCTCTCCGCGATGTTCACTCCTCTCCTCATGGCACCGGTGCCTTTCGCTGTTCCGTTGTTGGGTCAATTTAAACGTCAGCCCAGATAGACGGAAAAGACAAGGTGTGGGGACCTAAGGCGAGAGGCGTTTTGCACTCGTTCTCCGCAGCGGTCACTCCTCTCTCCACGGCATGCAGGCTGTGAAAGCTGAACACAGATCATCTCCCAACCTCAGACAGTTCATACTTGTGATAAAGGGAGTGTGATGAAGGCTCACTGGACTGATTCCTCAGAGGTAAGATATTGTCATTTGAGGAGGGATTAAGCAGTGGTGATCTACTCTCGTGAGTTTAGTAGAATGAAAGGTGATCACGTGGAAACATACACATTTTTCACAAACCTTCAAACACAAAATGCTGAGATCCTCCAGCATTTGTATGTGCTGCTCTGGATTTCCAGCATCTACAGAATCTCATGTTTAGATCCAGGTTTGATGTTTTCCCTGGCTGAGCTATCTGAAACCAGGGTCAAAGGCTTAACATAGGGGGTCTCTGACTCCGGACAGAAATTGCTTCACCCAGAATGTAGTGAACCTTCGGAGTTCTGCACCCAGGAAGACTGTGGAGATCTACTGGTAAGGTACACACCAACAGAAAACAAGAAAGAAAAGGAAAAGCTCTGAGCAACACACAGAAGATGCTGGAGGAACTCAGCAGGCCAGGCAGCATCTATGGAAAAAAACAGTCGACGTTTTGGGCTGAAGGATTTCCCTTATTTGGGAAAGGAAAAGCTCCAGCTGCTCTGGTTTCCAAAGACATACTGGCTAGTCAGATAATTAGTCATTGTAAATTGTTCTGTAATTGGGCTACATGAGTTGCTGGGTGGTGTGGCTCGTTGGACCAGAAGGGCCTGTTACAAGCTATACAGTATTTCTAAATAAATTAGTAAAACAGTCAATGTACTTTTGGACTTTCCCTCTCTAAGGTAGGTGAAACTCAGCAAGTCTAAATGCAAATATGTCTGACACAGACCAGAAGATAAAGGAGCAGAATTAGGCCATTCAGCCCATCAAGATTGGTCCACTATTTCATCATGGCTAATTTATTATACCTCTCCTGCCTTCTCCCTGTAACCTTTTGACGTCCTTACTAACCAAGAAACTATCAACCTCCACTTGAAATGTACCTAATGACTTGGCCGCCATAGTCATTTGTGCAATGATTTCTACAGATTCACCCATCCTCCAGCTCAAGAAATTCCTCTCCATCTCTGTTCTAAGGGGATGTCTTCTATTCTCAGTCTGTGCTTTCTGGTCCTCGACTGCTCCACTATTGGAAACATCCTGACAATGTCCACTCTGCCTAGGCCTTTCAGTATTCAATAGGTTTGAATGAGATCACCCCTCATTCTTCTGAACTCCAATAAGAGCAGGCCCAGAGCCATCAAACACTCCTCATACCCTTTCAGTCTCAAATCATTTGTGTGAACCTCCTCTGAACCCTCTCCAATGCCAGCACATCCTTTCTTAGATAATGGGTTCAAAATGGCGCACAATACTCCAAATGTGGTCTGCCCAATGCCTTTCAAAGCACAGACTCAGCCACAAAGCCATCAATCCCATCATCCAGATCACTGACGAAGATTGAAAAACAAACCAATCCTTAAAGATACCCCTGTGGAACATCACTAGTTACACTAGCCAAGCAGAAAAAGCCTCCTTTATCCCCACTCTTTGCGTCCTGCCATTTGGCCAATCGTCTGTCAATGCTACTTTCTCTCCTGTAATACCACGGGCTCGTATCATGTTTAGCAACCTCACATGCAGCACCTTGGTAAAGGCCTTCTGAAAATTCAAGTCAACACATCCACTGACTCTCCTTTGTCAGTCCTACCTGTTAGTTCCTCAAGGAATTCCAAAGATTTGTCAAGCAATATTTCCCCAGAGGGATACCACGGTGATTTCAGCCTATTTTTTAATAGTTCTCCAAGTACCCCAAAACCTCAACCTTAATAATAGACCCCAACATCTTCCATTACTATTGTGACTCCATTACTATTTGTTAAGCTTAATCTTTGACTGGATATGTATGAATCTATTCTGTTACTTCACCACAGAATGCAAATGTTTGCATTTCCTATTCTGAGGCCTCTGTCAGTCAGGGTCATTTCTGCGTGTTGCACCCGAGCTGTCTAAAATGCAAGACGGGGCAGTATGATGGGGAGAGCAAGCTATTGCCTATGTAGCAAGCTCCCCATCTCCGTGCATCTGATGAACCCAAAGGAACGGCAAAGATCAATACAGTTTGGCAGCAGTAACAGCACAGGAGTTGCCAGTCGGCATTGAATTCAACATGGAGCTGCCATAGGGATTCCAGCTCCAGATTTTTCCTTCGGGGTTTACTCCCAAAGCCTTCCCCACGAGTGGGTATAACTGCAAGGCAGCGGAGGTTTGAGATCAGAGTTTTCCTTCTCCTAGATGGGCTGCCAACCATGTCTGATGAGCTCCATCTGCCCAAAGCGACTGGTTTTAAGGTGCCAGTGACCTGCCCTTGCCCCTTCTCCTGTCAGTAGAAACGGTTCTGCTGGGCTTTGTAGCTAAGCCACACGTGAAGACCAGAAGCTGAACTTGAGTTGTCAGAGGCTATTTGGGGCACGCGCCATTGGGAGCATTTAATAGGTAGTGGGAGCTTATCCCCCATTACTAACCCCGGCTATAACAACTTCAAGGAATCACTGTCTTCTAATAATGGAGAGTGCATTGTAATTGCTGCCCCTCTCTGTTGAGAGAAAACTGCACTACCTTCCAACATACTGATGGTGGTGCTATGGCTTTAACTTTGCCTTAACTAGCAGTCGGTCACAGGAACTGTAACGTGATTGTCTATGAAATGTCAATAACAAACCAGTTTAATCCTTTGTCCAACAGTTCTTTTAGAAGTAAATGTTCCTTTGTTCATGGGTTTAAGGGTAATAACATGGAATCAGAGGAAAATAGGATTTATAGACCATAATTATATTATCATCATTCTAATAGTCTATAATGTGAAATATTTGCATTTTATATAGCTTTTTTCATCACCTCAGAACATGCAAACTGGTAAGTTTTTACAGTACAGTTACACAGTGGTCAATTTGTACAGATTTAACTTCCACAAGTAGCAACGTGAAAATGATCCTTTAAGTTGTTTTGTAGACATTGCTTGACGATATGCTTTGGTCAGATACTGGGGAGAACACTCAATTTAGTGTTGTCGGGTTCTTTTATATCCATTGGAGAGAACTGATAGAGCCTCTGTTTGTGCTAAAACCCGAAATGACGCAACTGGGAACTGTGCATCAGTATTGCGTAAAGTATCGAACTATACCATTCCTGCCTTGTAAACTATCTGCTTGTCCAGTTTTCACTCTGCCTGTTCTCTTTGGCTTATTCTCTTGAACTTCATCTTCTCATCTTCAAAACTGTAAGCATTCTTATGACGTGACAAATTGTGGCAGCTAGTTGCTGTTCATTTCCTTTTTTGCACGATGGTGATGAAAAACAGGTACTACCACATGCATAGGTCAGAGGTGCAAGAGCCAGAAGGCCAGTGATGTGGAGAATGGAGAGGTACTGGAGACACAAGAACACAGGAAAACTGGACGAGTAGGACACCTGGGCTCTCAAGCCTGCTTCCTTATTCAGTATGATCATCAATGATCCATGCTGGCCTCAACTCCCCTCATAACCCTCAGTTTCTTAATTGGTGAAGTATTTATTGTTCTCTAGCTGAAATGAATCTAATGATTTAGCCTCCACCTCCCTTCAGGGCAGAGAATTCCAGAGAACTACTGCTGTCTGAGAAGAAAAATATCTACTCAGTTTTACACGACTGACTGCTTACTTTGCAGTTGTATCCCCCTGTTCGTGACGCTCCCACAAGTGAAAACATTTCAACATTACCCAGACACAACAGAAGCTGTGAACGCTGGAAATCTGGATCAATCGGGAGGAACTCAATAGGGCAAGCAGCATCTACCTCTCTGTTTCAGGAAGCTGGATGAGATACACTAGAAATGATGAGTTGAGGGAATTGAGCTGGAAGATGAAGTGTTGAAGCAAGAGTTAAAATAACTTAAATTTCTTATCGGTGCAGTCACATCACTTTGCGACTTTATCAAGTTTTTACTGATAATGTGGCTGCTTTCATCATGGAATAATTGTATTGGCACATACCATTTTACTTTTACCACCAAGGTGAAGCCAAAGATCAAATCAACCATGATCTTAACCAATGGTGAAGTTGGCTCCAGTATGGTCCACTCCACTGAATCCATATCTTCTTATAATTCTAAATGTACTCAATCTACAATGAGCAATTGCTCTGTGAAGGAAAATAGGGAAGGAAGTTTAAACTAATAACTTTATAGTATATTCATATTTTAATGGGGCCTTTTTATTCAATATATCAGAGTCGGAGTAACCTTTCCTCCTAAATGCATTCCTCTGCTTGCAATGAGCAATTCCAGTGAACTCTTGCCTGATCAAAAATCTCAGAGTCAGGAAGGACTATGAATAGAAACCCATTAGCAAATGGACCCTCAGAAGGTCTCTGGGCTATGCTATTAGTACTACTGAGCCAAAGTCATTCATGTAGGTGGAACCAATGAGTAAACTGACTTTTAAAACATTGATATTTGAACTGATTTTGGACAACCTCATGTAAATAGGCATAATGAGGGCTGGTGTGCTTAATTATGCTATGTGAATGCAAGACAAAGCAGGGGAAAATGTTAAAAAAGTATAAAAATACACCAATGGAGAAAATAAACACAGAAAAGTATATAGAAATCATGTTAATAAATTTGCCATTGTTCCAGCTGATGAGTCCATTTGTAATTTAAATGATAATGATCATGGAGGTTTTGTTTTCTGTAACCTTCCATGGATAGAACAAACTATTAAAGCTGACTACATCTGACCGGTCTTCTTCTCCCTCTCACAAGCTGCTGCTGGAGGGAAGGGTAGGAGTCTCGGATCCACCTTCAAGAGGAGTCCCCTGACTCCCCATCTTTATTTCTCCAGTCCTGATGAAGGGGCTCAGCCCAAAATGTGGACTGTGCTCTTTTCCATAGATGCAGCCTGGCCCGCTGAGTTCCTCCAGCATTTTGTGTGTGTTGCTTCGATTCCCAACACCTGCAGATTTTCTCTTATTTTGTATTCACCTTGCAAGGATCAAAGAGGCTGTGGACTTGTTTTGGGGAATTTGGGGATCGTGGTGCATGTGTTCCTGGATTCCAGTTACTCTTTTTTGCTGATTTTGAGCGGTTTGGATTAATGCTGTAAGTAGCCCTGCTGTTCAACTGAGGAATGTTGTGTCCGCCAATCAGGATGTTGGGATCTGGAGAAGGTTCTAGAGAGCACGGGCAGAGAGAGATTCGTGATGGACAGTAGTCTGGCTTGGGATCTTATGGCGGGATCTGTGGAGTGGGATGGAAGGGGACGTGCCGCAGATGGGAAGGAGAGTCCCCGTTGCAAGCAGTGCTTTGTGCAGATGAATGGCTCCGAGGAGGAGGACCAGTACTCCTGAGAGAGGGAGCCAGTTTGTTCCAGATGGACTTTGAGGGAAGTTTGGACTGTGGCGGGTGCTTTCACAGAGACCGAGGGTTTGGTGCTGTCAGAAATGGTTATATGCTACTTTGGAAGAAACGAGCTCCAATAGTCATGCACACATTTAGATTGGTCTAACTGTAATGTGCCCTTTTATTTTTTTCTTCTTTCTTTTCTTTCTCTTAATAACTGTTTGATAAAGCTGAAGTTGGTAAATATACTTTCTTTATAATTTTATGTACTGTATGATCCGCTATTTCTTGCCGACCAATAATTGTCTATGGACAGTATTTACACAGCATTTGCTCAAATTGAGGTTGCTTTAATTGAAACATCATGATGCTCCTGTTGGGTTGAACCCCAAATCATACCAACCCGAGACTTACATGTTTACAAAAGGAGGCCTTCCTGTCACTGAGTCATGTGGCTGTTAGGAGAGTTAGCTCATGATCCAAGGTTGTACACGAGCCCGGTGAGAGGGTTGCATTTACATACTTTGATAATGCTTGTCCTTTGAACTTTAAACTTTTGAACTTTGAAGAATGTAAAAATTTTGATTGTGCCTCTGATGCTTAAAAAAGGGAATAACCTCAGTGTTGTTATTACTTTGTTTAATTCAGATTATTTTTCTTAAGTCTTCAGTCACGACAGTGACTGAAAATCCTGAAGTTTAGAGCATTGTCAGTGTCACCTTTCTCCAAGTGACAAGACTGGCATTCTCACAGCTCTCTGAACAAATTGAATTGGAGTCAAATGACATGATTGCAATCTTGGAACCACCAGCAAACACCATCTCCAGCACCAGATCAATGGAATTACAGGTCCCAGAGCTTTTGTTTAAATAAACTCTTCTCTTCAAATTTCTAAGGAAACACATGATGCTTTTGTTTTCACAAGATTTTTCTTTACCTTAAAGTGTTTAAATTATTGTCAATCCTGACCTATTGAGGAGCTCTTAAAATTGCAGTCATTTCTTAAAGGGATAATGTTCAAATTGCCATTCCAGAATGAAAAATCAAAAAGAGTTTCAGTTGGTGGAAAAGCCACCAGAAGGAATTGTACTCACAAAAGCAAACTAAGTTCAAGAAACTAAATATTGAGAGAGAGCTGGAAGATTATAAGACTAGCAGGAAGGAGCTTAACAATGAAATTAGGAGAGCCAAAATGTGCTATGAGAAGGCCTTGGCGGACACGATTAAGGAAAACCCCAAGGCATTTTACAAGTATGTGAAGAGCAAGAGGATAAGATGTGAGAGAATAGGACCAATCAAGTGCAACAGTGGAAAAGTGTGTATGGAACCGGAGGAGATAGCAGAGGTACTTAATGAATACTTTACTTCAGTATTCACTACAAAAAAGGATCCTGGTGATTGTAGGGATGACTTACAGTGGACTGAAAAGCTTGAGCATGTAGGTATCAAGAAAGAGGATGTGCTAGAGCTTTTGGAAAGCATCAAGTTGGATAAGTTTCTGGGACTGGATGAGATGTACCCCAGGCGACTGTGGGAGGTGAGGGAGGAGATTGCTGAGCCTCTGGCAATGATCTTTGCCAGAGATCATTAATGGGGACAGGAGAGGTTCCTCAGTGTTGGAGGGTTGCAGATGTTGTTCCCTTATTCAAGAAAGGGAGTAGAGGTAGCCCAGGAAATTATAGACCAGTGAGTCTTACTTCAGTAAATTGATGGAGAAGATCCTGAGAGGCAGGATTTATGAACATTTGGAGAGGCATAATATGATTAGGAATAGTCAGCATGGCTTTGTCAAAGGCAGGTCGTGCCTTATGAGTCTGATTGAATATTTTTGAGGATGTGACTAAACACGTTGATGAAGGTAGAGCAGTAGATGCAGTGTATATGGATTTCAGCAAGGCATTTGATAAGTTATTAGTTGATTATTGAGAAAGTAATGAGGCATGGGATCCAGAATTGGCTTGCCCACAGAAGGCAAAGAGTGGTTGTAAGGAAGGAAGGAAATTGCCTTTTAAACTCACAAGAGAGCATAGGCCATCAACTTTTTGCTGTTGATGTTTCTGTAGCAGGCAATTTCTTTTTTACGAGGTCGAGTTGCTAGCTCGACACTCAACCCAGCACAGATAGAAAGCATACCTGAGGAGCCAGCTGGGTTCGAACTCGGGAGCCTTCACTCCGAAGTCCGGCGCTGATGCCACTACGCCACCAGCCGGCTCTAGGCAAAGAGTGGTTGTAGAAAGGTCATATTATGCATGGAGGTCAGTGACCAGTGGTGTGCCTCAGGGATCTGGGACCTCTTCTCTTCATGATTTTTATAAATGACCTGGATAAGGAAGTGGAGGGATGGGTTAGTAAATTTGCTAATGACACAAAGGTTGGGGGTGTGTGGATAGTGTGGAGGGCTGTCAGAGGTTACAGCGGAACATCGATAGGATGCAAAACTGGGCTGAGAACTGGCAGATGGAGTTCAACCCAGATAAGTGTGAGGTGGTTCATTTTGGTAGGTCAAATACTGTATGTTGGCAAAATATAGTATTAATGGTAAGACTCTTGGCGGTGTGGGAGATCAGAGGGATCTTGGGGTCCAAGTCCATAGGACACTCAAAGCTGCTGCGCAGGTTGACTCTGTGGTTAAGAAGGCATACGGTGTACTACCCTTCATCTACCGTGGGATTGAGTTCAAGAGCTGAGAGGTAGTATCACAGCTATATAGGACCCTGGTCAGTCCTGTCATAGTGGGGCGCTGGTGGTGGACCCAAATGCAAGACACAGACACTGAAGTACAAGGAACAGGACTAGGTTTGTCAAGAAAGCAAGGGAAGAGGGGAAGAAACAACACTGGACATTGACACAGGCCCTGGATGAGACTAGGACACAGGGCCTGGGCTAGGACTCCAAGCCAGAGACTGGTCAGGGACCCGGAACCTGGGTCTTGACCCGGGCTCAGACCCCAGAACTAGGCGAGGACAAGACGTAGCTACAGGACCGGATGTGGCTACGGGTCGAGGCACATGGACAGGACAAGAACCTGAAGCCTTGACTTGGTCTTGGCAGAACAAGAACGCAGAGCCTTGGAACACAGAGCTGGGACCCCTCCTTGGGAACAGGACCTGGGGCCGGGGCTCTACACAGAGGCAGATCCCTCCTAGGGAGCAGGATGTAGGGCCGGGACTCATACACAGAACACTGAGAGACAGTTCTCCACTCAAGGTAGCGGCAAATGGCCGGACCTGTCCAGCGGAGGCAAGGGCACAAAGAGACATTTCCTAACACAAGGTAGCGGCAAACGGCCGGACCTACCTAGCAAAAGCGTGGACACAAAGAGACGGTTCCCAACATAAGGTAGCAGCAAACGGCCGGACCTACCTAGCAAAGGTGTGGACACAGAGACAGTTCCCAACTCAAGGTAGCGGCAAATGGCCGGACCTACCTAGCAAAGGTGTGGACACAAGAGACAGTTCCAAACAACGAAAGACAGTTCCTTATCTAGGCACAGCAAGGCCCCGATCTTGCTCCGGCAGTAGAACTTGACAGCAATACAGGCAAGGACACGGGCGAGGTTGTGGGCAAGGCTTGAGGAGGTGGAGGTGGAGGTGGAGGTGGAGGTGGAGGTGGAGGTGGAGGTGGAGGTGGAGGTGGAGGTGGAGGTTGTGGTGGCGGCGGCGGTGGCGGCAATGAAGCTGAACCCAGGAACTATTTATGTAGCCAGCCCAAAATGAGAATCAGGTGCCTCAACTACAGCACCAAGGGAAAAACCGGAAAACCTGGAATAAGGAACCATGGACCGGACAGTGAACCGGAATGCAGACTTCACGAACCGGACCATGACAAGTCCCCACTTGGAGTACTGTGCTCAGTTCTGGTCGCCTCACTATAGGAAGGATGTGGAAACTATAGAAAGGGTGCAGAGGAGATTTAAAAGGATGTTGCCTGGATTGGGGAGCATGCCTTATGAGAATAGGTTGAGTGAACTCGGCCTTTTCTCCTTGGAGCGGCAGAGCATGAGAAGTGACCTGATAGAGGTGTATATGAAGATGAGAGGCATTGATTGTGTGGATGGTCAGAGGCTTTTTCCCAGGGCTGAAATGGCTAACATGGGAGGGTACAGTTCTAAGGTGCTTGGAAGTAGGTACAGAGGAAATGTCAGGAGTAAGTTTTTTACGCAGAGTGGTGAGTGCGTGGAATGGGCTGCCGGCAATGGTGGTGGAGGTGGATACGATAGGGTCTTTTAAGAGACTCATGGATAAGTATATGGAGCTTAGAAAAATAGAGGGCTATGGGTAACCCTAGGTAATTTCTAAGGTAAGGACATGTTCGGCACAGCTTTGTGGGCCGAAGGGCCTGTATTGTGCTCTAGGTTTTCTATGTTTCAATGTTTCTATGTTTCTAAATAACTTCCCAACAATTTATAGACTCAGAACAACATTATGCATGTGTGATTCTGAGGTCGAGTCCTCATCACAAAACCTAACTTGGCAACCTTATAAATATCCATGACACCATTCCCTGTTGTTGTGGCTGCAAGCTGACACTGGTCCTAAAAGATTAAGCAGCATATTGTTCCAGAACATTGGTGGTCTGGATAATACAGTTCTGAAAGAACAAGCTAACTGCTGGAGGAATTCCCAAGCAGGAGAAAATTTGCAGGTGCTGGAAATCCAAGCAACACACACAAAATGCTGGAGGAACTCAGCAGGCCAGGCAGCCTGCAAGGAAAAGAGTCAACAGTCGATGTTTCTGGCTGAGACCCTTCATCAGGCTCATGCAGCATCTGTTGGGAGAAAAGACTTGCCAATATCTTGAGTTGAAAGTGCATCTTGACAACACCAGATTAATACAGTTCTGAATATGAAACTCACTAATCCTTGTCTTCTATAACAGTCCAGAAGCCTGTGTCGTGCTTTCACTGACACTGGTAACAAGTTTATTCTCATTGATTTCAGGTATAATTCCAAGAGGTGGCACAATTCACCTTTGCTTCTTTTATTGACATTTTGTCACCTGAAGTGCAAGGTAGTTCTGTTACTTGCAAATGAATTGCTGTGTTAGAAGGATTGAAACCCGCCTGTGATTTCCTTTGATATCACTGGACAACAAAGATTTTGCTCCCTGAATACTTTTTGGGTGTATCTTATGGATTTTGGGCTGCTGATCACGAAAATCACCATGAAATTTCCCTATCACACATCATTTTTTGAAATCACCTATATTTGTTATTTCAATTCATAATTCGAGTCTAAACAATTAATGCCAGGATTAAGGAAGACATTTTTGTTGGTCCACAAATCAAACAGGACATCGATGGCAGACAATTCAAAGGACTTCTAGTCAGACCAGAGAAAATCGCATGGAAGGCATTGAAAGATGTTGTTGGAAATGTAAAATCATGAAGTGCAACATGTCACTAAAGATTCATTTTCTACATTCCCATTTAGAATTCTTCCTTGCAAGTCCTGACGCTGTCAGTGATGAGCATGGTGAAAGGTTTCACCAGGACGTTGCGGTCATGGAGAAAGGGTATCAGGGCCACTGGAATCCATCAATGCTGGCTGATTATTGTTCGACACTTAAGTGAGAAGTCTCAGACACTGAGCACATATGAAAATCATCAACAAAACATTTTTAGCTTGGTTTAACTATTGCAAAGCATAAACACCATTATGCAATTAAATGTATTATTTTCAGTAAAAGTTAATTTCTAGTTTCTCCAAATTCCTACGTGATACAAGTAGTCAGAAATTATATTTGTGTTCAGCTTCAAGTGGCCTATCATAAACAAAAATAAATTCTGAAGTAGCAACAATTTCAAAACAAAGTTGTTGTCTGGTGTATTCATTGCTGTTTTTTCACTTCCTAAAATGCCCAGACATGAACCCAAACTGAATATTATTAAATTGTTGGCCTCATTCTATGTAGTAAGAAAACATAAAAAGTATGCTTGACTATCTCTGTTTCTCAGTCCTGTGGTGGACTTTTGATGACTCTGTCCATACATAACTGATATAGTATTTGCCTGGCCAATGTTAATTTAGACAGGTTATAGGTGTACAGTGGATGTTTAAAGATGACATTGTTGATACATGTTTGAATCATAGGTGTGTGGTCTCGCTTCCTCATCCTCTAACACTGGCAGCTGTAAGCCCTTTGCCGGGGGCTGTGGAGTTCAGGCCTGTGAGGCTTGGTGGGTTTACTGGCAGGCACTGTAGGGTTATGCAGACCCACCTTTATAATCAGGAATGTCATCCAGAGGATCACAGGACAAATATCCTCACTTACTACAAGACTCATTTACAGTCAGTGAAAAGCCATATAACTGCTAGTAGTTAATTACTCCTACCAAATTATGGGGTGAAAAATACCGCTGTCGAACAGTAATGTGGTCGATATCTGAAATGGAAACTATGAGAAATCCTTTCATCAGAAGTGATGTACCTTATAAACGGGTGGGGTTGTTTTAAAAAGAAGAGCTACCCAGAGAAGAGTGATACCATTTCATACAAACAAGTAGCTGAAGAAAGGAGCAATGTAATAGCCAATGGAAGCACGTCTCAATTAAGATGTATTTTAAGACTAAAGATTTTTAAAAAATAAAATCACTGTTGTTCCGGTTCTGTTGCTTGCAGTTGACACACTGTGTGGGTAGGAGTGGAATGTGGCATCTGATTTTCTTGAACAATCAATGTTGTCTTTTTTTTTGCCAATTGTATGGCCAGTCATGCGTCCACAATGAAAATTGTTAGAGCACAAGAAGAACGTCTGATAGACAACTGAAGTCATGTTGAAATCAAGGTCCAGATTGGAAAGTGGCAGTTCATGAAAGAACCAAAAGAAACTATTTCTGTTTTTTTATTTGCCTATTCTTTACTGTTTAGAAAGCTGACAAGAAAACCTCAGCTCTTTCATGTCAAATGTTGCAATGCTTGCCCTCTCTAGTCTTCTAAGGAGCAGAGTGCAAGGTCTAAGGTATGCTGTCTTAAAACAGCTGCAGAATATCTTTCATAAAGGCAGGATTGTAAATATTGCTCCTCCTCGTGTACCAAGGTTAGACATATTCTCTGAAAATTGTTCATCTTTCATCACATTCCTTTTGAGAATGTATCATTATCAGTTTAAGCTCTTTATGGTTTTCAAGTGCTATTTTATTTGACTGCACTGCCTGCAGCAAACTCAGGCAATGATTCCTCTAGTGGCTCCTGTGAATTCCTCTGCCGTACATAAAAAATGCATTATGTGTGAGTTGGCTTGAGAGTTTCAAAAGATCTGAAGTCTTCAGAGACTAAAGATGTGGAAGCACTGTGTACGTATTGTGTTCTTACCTATTTTCGCTAGAAATTACGAGCTGCTGACATTTTAAAGATCAACTCAGTAGGATCCACAGGGATGATGTTAATACTGGAGTGTTCAGTCTCTGAATGTTCTCCAGTCTCTCCTGCCACAACAATCTCTGTCATGTAAGTGCATCTCACGTGCTTTGTGGATAAAGAGAACCGCTTTGCAGTGCCATCAAGATTCATGATGGACTTCACATGCAAGCACTGATAGTTGCTCTCAGTTGTGTTCTCATAAATCTCTCGCCACTTTGCACGCTGCCTTTTGGAATTTAATTTGACTTCTAATTGGATGAGAAAGAATTTGTTTGGCAGCAGGCATTCCAGCCAGCGGTTTGATGTACAGTTTTGAAAAAGGAAACTAGAATCAGCAGTTTTCAGGCTTTTAAAAACACAGGTCATGTCCAAGGTTTAAAGTGAGTTAAGTAACAGCCTATTCTTCTGGCTGATCATGTCTGCGAATTTTTTTGTGTGTTCTTTTCTTGTGTTTGATAGAAGTAATAGGTTCATTTAATTAGACACATTTAACTGAACACAAAGCGCCACTGTTGATCCTACTGCATTCAGTCCTCAAGAAGAGAAAAAATTAATTGGGAAAATTACTTTTTCTAATGTCCATTAAGGTGAAGGATGACTTTATTCATGTGCGCCAGTATTGTGCTGCAATGGGGACACTGAAGTGTTGTTTCTTTATGACCCTGCTTTGCCTTTTTACCATCTGGAAAATAGCTTGGATGCCAGGACAATGCGGATAGTTTATCCTTTTTCAGAGGGATATTTGGCCATATAACTGAATCTAAGCAGCTGGTCAAACAATGCTTTGAAAAAGATTAAATGTTCATTAGAGGTGAGAAAGCACTAGATACTAGATCAGTACTTTTTAAGGTAAAATTGGTCATCTGGGAACAAAATGTTAGCTGATTTTTGATCTCCAGTACATTTTCTCTGAAACAAAGTTAATATTCTTATGAATGAATTGACTTTATTTCTTACATTCTTCACATACATGAGGAGTAAAAATCTTTATGTTATGTCTCCATCTAAATGTACAATGTGCAATCAAAGTAATTTGTTAAAAATAGAACAGTCAATGTAACATAGAAATGCACTCAAATCAGCGTGAGTTAATCAGTCTGATGGCCTGGTGGAAGAAGCTGTTCCAAGCCTGTTGGTCCTGGCTTTTATGCTGCATTACCACTTCCCAGATGGTAGCAGCTGGAACAGTTTGTGGTTGGGCTGACTCAGGACCCCAATGATCTTTCAGGCCCTTTTCTCACACCTGTCTTTGTAAATGTCCTGAATCATGGGAAGTTCACAACTGCAGATGCACTGGGCTGTCCACACCACTCTCTGCAGAGTCCTGCATTTAAGGGAGGTACAGTTCCCATACCAAGCCGTGATATAGCCAGTCAGGATGGTCTCAATTGTGCCCCAGTAGAGTTCTTAGAATCTGGGGGTCCATACCAAATTCCTGAACCGTCTGAGGTGAAAGAGGCACTGTTGTGCCTTTTTCACCACACAGCTGGTGTGTACAGACCACGTGAGGTCCTTGGTGATATGGATGCTGAGGAACTTAAAGCTGTTTACCCTCTCAACCCCAGATCCATTGACGTCAATAGAGGTTAGCCTGTCTCCATTCCTCCTGTAATCCACAACCAGCTCCAGTGTTTTTGCGACATTGAGGGAGAGGAAACTTTGGAAACCTTGCTTGCTTGTGAAATAGTCTTAATATTTTTTTCTGATCAGATCCTCACTGTGCAGATCTGAATTATTACTCATGGAATTAAAAGTTATCTGGTAACCTGGATTGTACATTTTGCAGAAATCTGCTTTCAGTAGGTGTTAGAATGACAGTGATCCTGTGGTTTCAGTGTGCTAATAACTTTGTGCCTTCACTCAATTGAGGATTTCTGAAGACTCCTGTTGGCTTGGGGTGGATCAGGGAACCACAGTTCAATCCACAGTCTTTACCAAGTTGTCTAGGGTAACGAACCTGGCTACAATTATTCTCAATCTCATTCGTTGATTGGAAAAATGGTAAGTGTATAACTCTCCACTATTCACTTTCATGACCAATGCTCAAAAATATAAATATGTGCATGAATTGGCTGTACTGTATGCCCAACAATGCTCTTTGGTCAAATTATTTGTTCATGTACTTCACATCTGAAATGCGATACCCCAGCGAGGTTTCTGTGGATGAGGAAGCTGGAATAATGTGTGCCACTCTCAGTTTTGAACTTCATGGCACAAAAACAAACTATTCTCTTCACAAAATTTTAATTATTTAGAAAAAAGATATTGAAGAAATCAGACAGCGCAGTTGCACAGCTAGCTGGGCTGCTGCCTCACAGTTCCAGTGAACTGGTTTCAATCCTGCTTTCCAGTGCTGTCTTTGTGGAGTTTGCACGTTCTTGTTGTGATCATGGGCGTCACTCTTGGAGCTCCAATCTATAAAGCCTGTTTCGGTGCTGTGTGCCTCTATCTCTGTGTCTAGAATCAACCTCTCTTTAGGCCAACTGAAAAAATCTTTTAGGGTGAGAGTTTCCTTCCCTGAAAGCCAAAAGATGCCCTATTTTGGTTTTCAGCCTAGTTTGTAGTGAGCATGCTTGAGAATATCAGACCATCAACAATTTATCTTGAAGTGACACAGAAATGCATATGGACTACAATCAGCATCTGAGCTGGCTAAGGGCATCTTCACTAATTGTTTTGGCATCAATGGTTAAACCCTTATTAACACTCATTTTCTCTATTTAGGTATTAAGAATAATCATGTTAGAATGATAATAATTTCCTATAGAATTGTGCAATATAATATGATCCATGTTGAATTTAGATAAAGTTCAGAAGAAACATGAAATTGTGAATAATTGAATTGAATTGACTATTTCTTACATCCTTCACATACATGAGGAGTAAGAATCTTTACGTTACAACTCCATCTAAATGTGCAATGTGCAATTTATAGTAATGTGTAATAAATAGTATGTACAACAGGACAGTAAATATAGCATAGAAATACAATTATATCAGTGTGAATTAATCAGTCTGATGGCCTGGTGGAAGAAGCTGTTCCGGAGCCTGTTGGTCCTGGCTTTTATGCTGTGGTACCGTTTCCTAGATGGTAGGAGCTGGAGCAGTTTATTGTTGGGATGACTCGGGTCCCTAATGATCCTTTGGATCCTTTTTACGCACCCTTGGCTGTAAAGGTCATGAATAGTGGGAAGTTCACATCTACAGATGCACTGGGCTGTCCACACCACTCTCTGCAGAGTCCTGCGATTGAGGGAAGTACAGTTCCCATACCAGGCAGTGATGCAGCCAGTCAGGATGCTCTCAATTGTGCCCCTGTAGAAAGTCCTTAGGATGTGGGGACTCATACAATTCTTCAACCATCTGAAGTGAAAGAGGTGCTGTTGTTCTTTTTTCACCACACAGCTGGTACATACAGACCATGTGAGGTCCTTGGTGATGTATATGCTGAGGAACTTAAAGCTGTCACCCTCTCAGCCCCAGATCCATTGATGTCAATGGGGGTTAGCCTGTCTCCATTCCTCCTGTAGTCCACAACCAGCTCCTTTGTTTCTGCAATATTGAGGGAGAGGTTGTTTTCTTGACACCACTGTGTCAGGGTGATGACTTCTTCTCTTGTAGGCTGTTTTGTTATTTTTTGAGATAAGTCCAATCAATGTAGTATCGTCAGCAAATTTAATCAGTAGATTGAAGCTGTGGGCAGCGACACAGTCAGGGGTATACAGAGAGTAAAGGAGGGAGCTTAGGACACAGCTCTGAGGGGCACCTGTGTAGAGGGTCAGAGGGTCAGAGGTGAGAGACTCCACTCTTACCACCTGCTGGCAATCTGGCAGGAAGTCCAGGATCCAGCTGCACAAGGCCTCTGCTTAAAATTTCAACTTTCCCCATTTCCCCCATGCAATCTTACCCTCATCAATTCTCTGCATGTTTTCAGTTCAAAAACATAAAAACCCTTAACTTTTCTTCCCAAATTAGTTTTCAAGCAACCAAACAGATTGATAGATGCTGAAAATGTCAGTCTAAACCTATAAAAAAGACCAAGGGAAATTTATTAACAAGTATGTCTAAAATTCTTCCTGGGTTATTATCAAAATGAATGTACCAATTTAACAGGAGAACTGTGAGTTTTGCTTTCAAATGAATAAGTGATTAAATTAAAGGCCCTTGAGATGGTGAGGCTTGGTACATTCTGTGCTCTCCATGCCCATCATGATCCAACCAGGAGTTTAATGATTACAAAGCATCTGAGATAATTATCCTCCCACAAACAGGCACTGAGTCTAAATGCATATTAACTTGAGACTCCCCCCGCCCCAGAAAATGAGCCTTTCAAATCTATTCACCAGTTTAATGGGTTACTGTTGCTGCTAGGCACTGGAGACACATTGATCTGCCAAGATAAATAAATCATATTTAGGTCATGTTGTTTTATTTAACCTATGTGTACATGAATCTTTGCTGGTGTGAGGGTTTTGAAGGAAAGTTTAGATTTAACCAGTGAGTTTTACTTTCACGGCATTTAGCATGACACTATTATAGTGTAGGCAATCCAGGTTCAGTTCCCACTGTTGACTCTGGGGAGTTTGTATGTTCTTCCTGTAACCATATGGGTTTCCTCCAGGTGCTCCGGTTTCCTCACACATTCCGAAGATGTACAGGTTAGTACGCTAATTGGTCGCATTGGTGTAATTGGGCAGCACGGGCTCATGGGCCAAAAATAAATTTCTTTTATTTATTCATCTTCCAGCTTTTACCTTTCCTCTCCCAGACATGGCGGTCTATAAGTTTAGTCAACCATGTGTGTTTGTGAGCAGATCACTGTTCTCATTGGATAAGGAGATGTCATTCATGAGCTGCCTGCAGTGGGCACAAGAATGCCAGCCTCAATTGGCTTGCAGTCGTCCAGAAGCACGGGATGCCCCAGTTCAGCTGCAAGTTGTTCTGTGCGGACGGAGGAATGCTGCATGCGAGCAGATTGCTCTCCTACAGAAGCAGAGAGTTGGCACATGGGAACTTGGTTCTCTTCTGCAGTTTCTCTCGAGCAACTAGGGACAGGCAATTAAATGCTGGCTCAGCCTGCAAAGCAAACACTCTTTGAATGAATAAAAACAGCAGCGGCAGGCCTATCCCTCCATTCATCATGAGCACAGCTCGGTTCAAACTGAGCAAAGATTGACTCCAGTTTGGAGAGTAAAGGTAGCAGAAACCAGGCACTTGTCTTTCAGGATTCAGGTCCATCAGCCAGCTCTGCTTCAGATCTGGAATTGACTTCCAATGCCTTGAAGGTAGCTAATAATAGGCAAAAAGGCAAAATCTGTAATTGTACACATAGAATTTATATTGCTCTCCTTCAGCTTTCTGTGTTTTCTTTCTTGTTGCTGATTGGCGGGTTGGCATTGCGGTGGGTGATACGTTATCTTTTGCAAGAGAACAGGGTTGGGGATTTGGGGTCTGATGTTCTTGTTGGTTTTTCTGTGTGAGCAATCTGTTATTTTTTGTGTGGGAGAGAGGGGATTAGGAATTGGATGCTATTGTCGCTCATTTTTTTTGCAAGGGAGGGGTTGGAGTTTGATGTTATCATTTTTTTTGCAAGGGAGGGGTTGGGGTTTGATGTTATTTCCAATGGTTTTTTTTGTGAAGGAGGGGGTTGGGCTTTTTGGGTTTGATGTTCCGGTCGTTGCTTTCCATTGGGCAATCTGTTAGATTTTGTGTGAGGGAGGAGTTTGGGGTTTGCGAGCTTTGTTTCTTTTTCTTTTTCATGCAGGAAGGGGGTTGATGTGTTTTCTTTTCACAACTCTATGTTTTTTGTATTTCACAGCTATCTGGAGGAGACAAGTATCAGAGGTGTACAGTACATACATTCTTTGACAATAATGTGAACCTTTGAACCT
Organism: Mobula birostris; assembly: GCF_030028105.1. Taxonomy (NCBI): domain Eukaryota; kingdom Metazoa; phylum Chordata; class Chondrichthyes; order Myliobatiformes; family Myliobatidae; genus Mobula; species Mobula birostris. Next base: position 32,549,240 of record NC_092377.1, read on the forward strand.
CTTTGAACCGTTGAAACATGAATATTTTTAAATGTGTGACCATTGTGCACAGACTGCCACTGGAAGAGAAATTTATAGTCTCAGAATGTTATCACATAACCACGTCATGAACAAGCTTCATACTGGACAATATACAGCAGTAGTCATGAGCAAGAAAGACAATTGGAATTGGGATTTGTTTATTTTTGTAACATGTATCAAGGTACAGTAAAAATCTTGTCTTGCAGACTGTTCATAAAGATCAATTCATTACAACAATTTATTGGGGTACTTACTACAAGGTAGTAAGTATGGAGAAAATAGAGTGCTGGGAGAAAATAAAGTACAAGATCATAATGAGGTAGCTTGTGAGGTCAAGAGTTCCCTGGTACGATAAGAGACATATCGTACCAAGGAACCATTCAATTGTCTAATAACTGAGGGGTAGAAATGATCTGTAAGCCTGGTGAATGCTTTCAGGCTTTTGTATCTTCTACCCAATGGGAGGGGAGAGAAGAGAAAATGCCCACATGAAGTCTTTGATTACACTGGTTGCTTTACTGAGCCAACAAAAAGTATAGACAGGTGCACAGAGAAGAGACTGGTTTCTGTGATGAGCTGAACTTTGTTCACAACTCTCTGCAGTTTCTTGTGGTGAGCAGTTGCCATGCCAAGCCATTATGCAGTTAGAATGCTTTGTATGGTGCATCGATAAAAATTGGAAAGAGTCAACGGGGACATGCCAAATTTCTTTAGCCTTCTGAGGAAGTAAGGGGCATTGGTGAACGTTCTTAGCCATGCTGTCTACCGCTTGGAATAATACAGGTTATTAGTGATGTTCTGTCCTAGGAACTTGAACATTCCAAACCTCAGTGAGATGGAGCATTTTTAAAATGATGTATGATTGAAAGGTGTTGGTCTTCAGAGGAATCCCAATGTCATTAAACACAAATAAGTCAACAATTATCTGAGATATTAGGAGGTATTTTCTTGTCAGAATAATAATATGTTACTAAAACAATATAGACCTTGAGTATTCTTTATGTCTGGTCCCTCAACCTAATTCATTCTTCCAAAATGTTTCTCTTTCTACAAATGCATACTACATCCAGGATTACTTTTATTTCAGATTTTCAGTAGTTTCTGTGTTCTGTTTCTCTGCAGTTTTCAGTCTCTCTTGGTCTATCACAGACTTTACTTCTGTTCCCTCTATCCCTTCCACATAACACATATTCATTTTCTACTTGTTCCTCATTCTATTGATAGGTCATCAATAGATAAGTCATCAATATGAAACATTAAGTTGGTTTCTCCCTTGTCACGGTCTCCATTTCAGATTATCAGTCTGCAGGTTGTTTGGTTTTCCAAAATCTATTTCTTTGTCTTGGCTTTAGTCCAGGCCTGAGAAAATTTTCCTGCTCTAAAGATGCGTAAGTGCTCACCATTGTTATAATTATGCATGGAATTGTGATACTGTGTGGCTCCTTTACAGTAAATTCACATATTGATTTATATTTTTGACATCTGGATGAGATGAACATCTTCTTCAGAAGTATGCTTGCCTGCGATGAAACCTCTTACGGTAAACTGTCCAATGATTGTGTGTCAATTACCTCGATGTGCCCGGACTATCACAGGAAGGTTCTCAGATATGGATCCACTTTGGTATCTTCCTTGCTAATAAATGAACTTGGAGTCATTATCAGTCTAATTATAATTATGCAAAGTGACTTTTTCAAACTCAATTTTTTTTAAATTTTATGGTCTTGCTGAGTTGAAACTACTGAAAAATGAAAACATTTGCACTTAAGATGTTCATGACTTAATTAATGAAATAGCCCACCTCTCCCTTTGGAAGCAGCTTTATGGAGAATAAGCATTTTACCTTAAGAGGTGGTTTCATTCCACCCCTCCAGATTCAGCAATGACGAAGGTAAGTGGCATGTGGAGTTGTTTCATTAGATTTGATGGTGCTCCAAATATGCCCTACAACATAAACAAGTTAAATAGAATTCGGAATATCAGCATTTTCATTTCATTGCAGAGCTGTTTCCACTTGAAAAACAATTCATTATGAACTCAGTTTATTCCACCTGGGAGCCATATTTTCACTTTATTTTGAAGGTGCCAGCAGTCAGAATAACTAATTACAGTGCCTCTGGGTCACATACATTTACCACAATGAGATTTAAATGTCTGGCATAATTAGCTTGCTTTTCTGTAAGCTGCCAGAAGAATTAAAGGTTTTTGTTTCATGTATAGAAGTGCAGTTCAAAAAAAAAAACTAGCCACGTTAATTTTTACAATACAGAATTCAACCATTTGATCTTTTTCAATTCTTTTATTAGGTTAGAGGTTGGGTATTGTACAGGGATTGACTTAATCCCCTGATACTCTAAATTCTTTCCCTCATCTACTGGGCCAGGGATTCCCTCCCTTTTGTATGCCATAGAGCCTTACCATTAACTGAGGGGTCCATGGGCCCCAGATTGGGAACCCATGCTAGGTATGTCAAGAGTACGATGGAATACTTTGTACTTGACAGGATAAATGTAGCTCCAGTAGCTTAAGAAGATCACATCTGAAGCACCTGTGGAATGATAGCTTTATAATTTTGAATAAAAACAGGAAATGCAGGTCAGGCAGCATTTCTGGAAAGAGAAGCAAAGTTAAATTTTCAGATTGAGGAGCCTTCACCAGAACAGGGGAATAGAGAAATGAATTAGAAGTTGCAGAGAAGATGGTGAGTCTCTGTGACAGAGTGATCCCAGAATTACCAAAGCGTTGGTGGATTAACAGATCAGTTAGACATGGAGGAAGAGAGAAAATGAACAAAAGCTACTGAAAGAGGGCAGTCAGAGAGTAAGAATAGAAAAACAAGGTAAAAATTACAAAACTATTGAAATGCACTGGCAGTACTGGGCTGTAATTGGGGATATTTCCCGCACCCATACAGAAATGGAAAATTTCAATTGTTTTGCTGTCAGTTTCCAAACTAATTTCACCTTCATATGCTCCTTCACTGACTTTTCCTTTTTGCATCCTACCAATGCCATCTCAGAAGACAGGCCAGCAACAAACACCTATGACAAACCTACAGACTCATACACCCACCTCAATCATACTTCATCCCACCCTCCCCCTTTAAGGACTCCATTCTATTCTTCATGTTCCTCTTTCTCTATCATTTCTCTTTCTATATGAGGACTTCCCACTCATGTTTTTTTGTTCTTTGGCTTCAACTCTACCATCGTTCATAGAAGGGGAGGACGCGAGTAGGACTGAAACAAATCGTGTTTCATGTTCAAGGAACAAATAAGCAGGCTTATTTGAGTTCCCATAGCTGCATCTTCGGTCTAAAGAATATGAGTGATTTTGTTGCTAAATATGAGAACAAGCTGTCAGGCAAATAAGTGTGTTGGTGGAGGAAAACTGGTTGGAACTGTGTTGAAGGAAGAAGCAGGCACTGTCAGATCATCCTGGTCTAGAGGAATTTTACAACCATGGTTAGCACGAGACATTTGGGACCAGAGGAATGGAAACTTGAAGTGGCATATGGCACTAGAGGTGTTATCGATATGCTGTAAATGGAAAGGGAATCGTCTAAGAGTAAAAAGAAAGGAGTCAAGACTTTCATTAATCTTGAAGATACTGTGAGTTTATCATTATGTTTTTCCAGCGTGATTAAAGAAGATCAAACTTTTTTTATTGTATTATTCCTCATCACAGGAGATGCCATTAAATCTATGATTCACTTTAATTTTTATATTTTCAACAAAAAGCAAGAATCCCACAAATATCCTCAATTTTCCAGTTGTGATGATGCTCCTTGCATTTTCTATTCCCTGGCATTCAAAAGATAAACGAGGATCCTATTGTGTTCTAAATTACCTGCAATTCTCATCGTCACTTGCTCCTCTCTCCTGTCCAGTGGGCTGATGGTGAATCTATTGGGTTCTTTCAGGAGTCTCACCATCTAAAATCCAAAACTGGAATAGGCCACGGTTTTCAAATCTCACATGAGACCAAGATGTGAGCTTTCTCCTTACAGTGGCCCTTGCATGCTGTACTCATGCCCTGAGTTGCAACTAAAATCATAATTAGCAGAAGGGAAATTTTGGTTGAAAATAAGTTAGTATAGAATCCTTTCTTCCCTTTGGTGTGTACACCAAATAATTACAGTATTTGTCATTTACATTTTTCACTCTCCTTTATAATCTAATGTCCAGCTACCAAATGAATGCCATCTATAATCTACTTAGGTCACTGAACTATCAAGGCTCTGTGCTGATCACTTCCTGAAGGTTTCAAATAATATCAAGTTATTACATGTTTGAAAATAGTGAGAAGACAGCTGCATCTACAAAAACAAACCATAAGGCACTATTTCTGTGTGCACTTGACCTGATAAACTGACTGATATAAGTGGAATTGTCAGTAATCTCACAGCTCTCTTCTGCCTGCTTGACAGTGAGGAGCCTGAAGTTCTTACTGCTGAATCTGGTAAGAACTTAAGGCTGCTCACAGTCAAACAGGCAGCAGAGAAAATCTAAAAGAGTCCTCTCTTTGACTAGTCAGGAATATATTTTAACACATAATTTCTGTTCAAAAAGATGAATGTTTTCATGCACAAAAATGGAAACTTGATAAATGTAATAGATAAGCAACATATTGACTGTGAGGAAAATGTGTTTGGTTGTTTAGCCTGCACTGCAACCGTATAGTCAAAGATAATGTAGTAAATAAGAATTATTTCCCGGGAATATAACAAGAAAACCAAAGTGCACTAGAGCGCAAGAATGAATCCTCAAGGTGAATGTTATTATTTTGCATCAAAATCTGAGCTGTATTTTTTAATAACTCATAATGAAGAAAGAGACTCAAATTAAGCACAAGCAAATACCAGGCAAAATGAACAATTTTAATTTGTGGACCATTTGATGCATAACACACGTCGGGTTATTTGTACCTTCCTGGTCAGTACCTCATTAGATACTCTGGTGTTGGCTCTGTTGATTTAAATGTAACACTGGGGGTGTTTGCAGTGACTTAGATTTAAATTCCTGTACAAAGTTGTAAGAATGGCACTGATTGTAAAACTGACTCTACCCTTGCATTTCACAGGTTCATCTCCATCTTTAGAAAATTCATTGTGCCATATTGAAGTTCGAACCTTGTATCAACATTACTAACATGAAGGAGTGTGGGACGAATTCAAAATCTCAATTGTATTTGAAGATTAAAGTGAATTGCCCAATTTTTACCCCTTCCAAGAAGCTTTTAAAAATAAGACATTGGCTAATGCTATGGATGTCTTTGAACAACAAAGAGTGAACAACTTGACTGGTTTCCAGTTGCTCTGCAAAATTATTAAAAATGGAAGGCAAGGGCTCCTGTGGTACTCAAGATAGGGTCAAAGAGGCATCCATTCCAATTTGTGGAAAGGCTGCAAACTTGAAGACAAAAGACAAAATCATCCATCAGATGGACTAACCATTGTAAAAAAAAATCTACTCAAAGGGCCTCATTGATGCAAAGGTCATTTATACAACACCAAAGAGGACACGAGGAATGCAACAACTACCACCAGATTTGGCATGACAAGTAGTTCAACATTTATCCATGCAGTTAACTTCATGACTCTCTGTGAATTTGGGTTCTGTACCTCAATCATGAGCAGAGATTGACCAGCTTTCACTTCAAAGTTTAGAAAAATCCTTGGTATCATCAGGAAGTTCCTTGGGAGAAGCAATTTACATTGTGTGCTTATATTCTCACAGGTCTTATTTACTGGTAACATGAGCACATGTCTCAAAATCACCAGTCAGTGGAGGACAACTCTAGAAATGTCTTTAGAATTCTGAAAGACCAAGGCTCCCATGCAATGACAAGTTCTTAAGAAACCAAACATTCCATTGGATGACTAGGAGAACTGGCCAATTTATAGAAAGCAGCAAAAGTCCACCAGAGATCGCAAGGCTTACAACTGATCATAAGCCAGGAAGCAAAATATGCTCCAAGCTCTCACAAGTGGATCTCTGTCCACCATCAGAAAGTTTGTCACTCAAGCAGTGAGCTTGTCTCCTGCATTACTAGCTGAATTTTTCATGCCTCTTTTCATCTGTCAAGATATTGGAGAGCATTCAGAGATCAAAGTATAATCAGATCTGGTGCAAACCTTTGCTTAAGGCAGACAGCAGCAATGCAACTTTCTGTGATGCCATCATCCCCAGCATTGACACTGATTAGTTGATAATCCATTGAGCCAACCAATTTGGGTCACAAGCAGCTCAATGTTTTGACTATTATATAAATGTTCAAAATGTTGGCTTTGAGTTTTGCTGGAATTAGTTCTGAGGAAAGGATTGAGAATAGATAAATTAAGCTAATGTGATTAAATACTTTCTTAACCACAGCAGATTTTAGGAAACCAAAAAAAGGCTCTCGTACAGCAAACTGCACCATCACCAACAATGCTTTTTACTGGAATAAAATGCTTAATGCTGTTTCATATATTGGTCTGCCATTCAAGCAGTACAAGAAAAATTTGAAGAATTTACTGAATGAATTCTCAAATAATACACTTATTGTTATTCACAAGAAACAAAATCACAAGATGAAGAGATTTCGGGAAGGAATTCAATATCTTTGGTATTTTATAACTAGTGGACCATATTGTTGGTGCATTTGAATACCCTCGAAGTAACCTTGTGGGTACAGGTGGAGTATCTATTTTCTTGAGATATGCTGGTTCTCATGTCTGGTGTGGAGCCAAGAATAGATGTTCTTCTCAGAGAAGAGACGGTGGAAGATGTCAGAGAGGTCGGTCACATTGAGTGAGAAAGAGGAATTAAGGTGCTCAGGAGTGAAGCTATTTGGTTAAATCCCCAAGACCTCATTCTATCGTCCTAAAGGAAGTGGTGGAAGAGTCAATGAATTCTCTAGATTTTGAAGAGATTCCAGAGGGTTCACCAGTCACAAAAGATACAATTGGTGATTTGATGAAGAATGTTTCACTGCTTGGTGCTAAGTGGAAATATACACTCAGTGGCTCCTTTGTTAGCTTCAACGGCACACCTGCTCTTCGCTGCAAATATCTAATCAGCCAATCACGTGAGAGCAACTCAATGCATAAAAGCATGCAGACATGGTCAAGAGGTTGAGCTGTTTTTCAGACCGAACATCACAAAGGGGAAGAAATGTGATCTAAGTAAATTTTACCATGGAATGAATGTTGATTTGACTATCTCAGAAAGGACTGACCTCCTGGAATTTTCACACAGAACAGTTTCTAGAGTTAATGGAAAATGGTGGGAAAAGCAAAAAAAAACCAACAGTGGCAGGTCTGGGGGCAAAAATGTCCAGCCTTCTCCTCATAACTTATAAGACCAGGGTTCCACGGGGATCTGTGCGAGGACCTCTGCTGTTTGTGATGTATATAAATGACCTGGATGAAAATGTACTGTAGATGGGTGAGTTAGTAAGTTTGCAGATGATATAAAGATTGGTAGTGTTGTGGATAGTGTCGAGGACAGGCAAAGAATATAGCAGGATATAGATCAGTTGTAGATATGGGCAGAGAAATAGCAGATGGAGTTTAACCCAGCCAAATGTTGCCCCTTGGTAGGTTAAATGTAAAGAGACATTAAACTGCGAAGGGCAAGACCCTTAACAGTGTTGATCAGCAGAGGAATCTCGGGGTCCAAGCTCATCATTCCCTGAAAGTGGCTGCACAGGTTGATAGGGTGGTTAAGAAGACATACAGCATGCCTGCTTTTACTAGTCGAGGCACTGAGTTCAAAAGTCAAAAAGAAGAAATTGAACAATTTGTTACAGTGCAAAATGTGAACTTTTTTCTGGTTTACCCACCTTTCACCAAACTCTTTTGGAAACAGCCGAAGTAGCCGAGATATCTTCTGAGTAGCACTGCTATTAGAGGAGCTGCCTCACATTTTCACGATCCAGTCCATCCTGACTCTGGTGCTAACACTGTGTACTTTGCACATTCTCCATGTAACTGTGTGGGTTCCTGCAGGTGCTCTGGTTTCATCCCATATCCCAGGCTGTACTTCAACTGGCCACACTAAATTGGCTCTAGCCTAAAAGGAAGGGTATAGAACCTGTGAGAAGTTGATGAGAACACAAAGATAAAAGGTTGTGATGAAATTTAGCAGGGGAATGGAATTACTCTGTGAGCTTTCATATACCTAATGGGCTATATGGTCTCTTTCTATTTCATACAGAAATCTGGAATACTAAATTTACATACAGATGCCATTAACCGTAGAAGCAGGACGCAGGATACTTGTGGTGGCTTGTAAACCCAGTTTCACATTATTTGCACTAATATAACAGATTCACATTATACTTTAAACATTTTAATTGTTGAACAGAATCTTTTTATGCCACCAGATATCAGTCGTGACTAAATACATATAATTCAGACGTTGCATTCCACAGTAATAATCAGCAGAATGCCCCTTGCTCAATGCCATAGTGTACAAAAGGAGCAAGGTTGGAAAAGCTGGGTTGTTCTCCTTGAGATAAGGTTGTGAAGGGATTTGCTGGAGATGTCCTAACCTGTTTAGTTAAGTTAACTGAGGGAAGCTTCTCCCATTAGCAAATAGGGATAACAGGAAGGCCCGAGGAAAATAGGTTTAACATTTTGAGCAGAAGTTATAAATGGGATGTTAGGAGATTTTGTTTGCACAAGGATGGTTAGGATCATGAAAATGTGAGGCAGCTCCTTTAATAGCAGAGTTTGGTAAAAGTTGGGTAAACCAAAAAAAAATTCACATTTTGCACTGAAACAAAATGGAAAGCAGATGTAGTAAGTTTCTTCACCGTTGTTTCTGCAACAGTTTTGTTTTATTAGTCTGAGTTGTTAGCCCTGAGCTGAACCTCCAAACTTGGATGACTGGTGGACCATTCTGAGTCTGACCTCTACCCTTTGACTTGTTTGGCAAGGGTGACTGGACCAAGAGCCAAAGCATAAAGCCCTGACTCCAGCCCACATAGCTCTCTGTGTCACTGAGGCACGCAAGTCTCCAAACCATAACAAAGTTGTGGTCCTCTTGGAGGACTTTGGAGCAGAGCTTTATAAGAATGGCTTGAGTTATCTGAACAAATCTATTGAAGAGTGAATTCCATCCTGCCTTCCAAGTGCAAAGTTGTCCATTTGAACACCTACCATAGAATATATAGAACCGTTTTGGGAACATCTACTTGTTTCAAGTTTTTATTGTGCTAAAGGTTTTATTGCTCCACTCCTATTCCGAGGACATTATTGAATCACTTCCAGTCTCTGAAGTGAAGTGCAGGCTTTGAGGAGTTGGATGCATTATTTTGAGTTGTGTGGTGCACATCACTTTCATGAGATGAGAATTCAAATGAAGGTAGATCGATCCCAGTTGATGAGGACAACTTTTGGAATCTGTTTGGGAAAATACTTGGCACTGAATACCTAGGTGATTGATGTGACATCTTTATTTTATCTGTGTTATCTTCTCACCAGTGAGACTTCTGAAGTCAGACATTGTATATGAAAATAGACTGCAATGGGTAAATGTTTGTCTCTGATGTTGTCAGAGGTAAAATGAAGTACCAGAAAGCTTAAGTGGAACATAAATACCAGTGTAGATGTTGGCCCAAATTATAATAAACTAAAAAGTAGATTTATTTTTCCTTGTTCTTTTTGGTAGGAGACTTAAAAATCCCAATAGTAATAGATAATTAGGGACTACAGAGGGCGAGAAGCTAAAAGCAATCTCTAACTGTAGAGAAAATATATGAGGCCAACGAATCAGTTAAATCCTCTGGACCTCATTCTAGATCCTAAAGCAATCAATGAATTTTCTAGGTTTTAGAGAGATTCCAGAAGATTGACCAGAATGGCCGAATGGCCTATTTCTATGCTGTATGACCCTAATTCAATCAGATCCAAGGAGAAAGGGACACAAAAGTACAAGGAGCTAAACAAAAAGTGAGTATATGGGGAATGAAACTCAAAAGACACTTTGTAAAGAACACAATTGATTTACAGAGCATCATCAGATTGGGAAGAAAATTAGGAAAAATAGGACCATGCATTCTGTCAATAACGTGCTAAGGTAATAACAAATGTAGACAGTCACATTTCAATTAAAGATCGGGAGTGGTTTATAATCCCAATGGTAGCTTTGCCATGAGCACAGATATGAACAATTGTTAAAGAGTTTAGAGTTAGTGTGATAGTAGTAGCAGCAGGAGATTGAACTCTTAAATAGAATGACTGAGAGAATGTAACAAAGGATTCTAAAATCAATGTTCTGAATATGTACACTAGGGCCTTATAAGGTCATAAAGGTAAATTCAGAGCAGTGGTATTGATTCAGCAATGATCTGATTTTTCTTCTGATTTTTGTTTCTTTTTTTAAAAAATCTGTTGTTCGGTTGTTTCTTCTTTTTCAGCTGATATTCTGTTGTAGGAAGAAGGGAAGTTTGGTCTAAGACCAATATTTGTTTTCCTTGTGTAATAATCAGTTTTTTTGTTTTGAATTCTAGCCAGTCATTTGCACAGACACTAATGACCAGGACTTAACATCAGGTCTCTGGTGTGACACAAATAAATATAAACACAAGAGTATCTGTAGATGCTGGAAATCCTGAGCAACACACATAAAAATTCAACTGCACATTCTCCTCCATAGATGTTGCCTGACCTGCTGAGTTGCTCAAATTAAATGAATGGATTTCAATACTATTTAAGGAGGTGAAGAATAAATGTCCAGTAATCCATGTGTTTTGGATCATCTGATGAGATTTTTGAGTCCAAGTGTTAATTGGAATGGCAACAACCCGCAGTGTGGACAGTTGTGACCCATGATCTGCTACATGTTGAGCATTTGATTTATGCATGTTGGTCTGGCCCTGAAGAATGAGAGAAAAATTGTAAGATGTGAGGTACTCTTCAAATTTCCATCATCACCTCAGTGACTGTGGACTGGGCTTCAGAAGTACTTCACTGACAGTAAAGTGATTTGGAATATCCGAAGGGGGTATAAAATGAGCTTTATTTCTGTGCCATCAGCCTGCCCCAGTTAATTTAACTGATGCCTGGGATGAAACTGTTTTGGCTCTTGGACACAGATGATATGAGACAAACATGATTTTTAACAGGAAATAAATCCTTAAATGAAGAAAAGTAGTGTGAAAAATAATTTAGCTGTCCATAAGTTCAGCAAAAAAAATAAGATAAGTGTAGAAGCGTCAGTGAGTACTTTAAGCTTTTAGAAATATTTTGTTAACCAGTCTCAGTGATGACATTGACCTGACTGTAGTCTAACAATCTACGTATATTTAACTACCTGAGCCATAAAGTTTGAAATGACTTTCCTCCCTCATAGGTTAAATATATTAACAACCTCCATCAGTTCAGTTGTTCTCATTATAGGCTCTCAGCACATGAGCTGTTCCAGTACATTTAACTTATCACACTTTAATATTTTAAACAAATAAATGATTAAAACTCCAGATGAGCATGAACACTGAAATCGAGTTTTATGGTACAAAGCGTATTATGAAAAATACTGCAAGGAAATGTTACCAAGAAGAAAAAGAGGTAATAAATATTTCAACGTAAATGAATTTCAATTTCATATCAGTGGGAATACATTTACAAGCTTATCCTTTCAAACATGCACTTGACGTATTTACAAAGGCTTTTTATGTACAAAACTGTTGCCTCTTCCGTTTCTTTTAAGGTGCATATTTTATCCTTTTTATTTCTCTGTCAAAACAAGAAAGGAACATTCTGCTTTCAGCAGGACAGGCATATACAGAATTACACACACACACACATATACAGAGTTAATATTTTAGGTCAATAATTTTTTTTTTGAAATTCTGCATTTTATTTCATGGATGTAAATGCTGCTGAACCTGCTAAAGAGAATAAGACCATAAGACATAGGAGCAATATTAGGCCACTTGGCCCATCATGTCTCATCTGCAATTTGATCATGGCTGATTTATTTTCCCTCTCAACCTTCCTCTCACTGTAACCTTTGAAACCCTTACTAATCAAAAACCAATCTCTTTAAGTATAAAGATTAACCTCGTTTGGACTCACTCCAATGCCAGCATATCTTTTCTTAGATAAAGTTCCCAAAACTGCTAACAATACCTCAAATGTGACTGACCAATGCCTTGCTTTTATATTCTAGTCCTCTTGAAATGAATGCTAACATTGCATTGCTTTCCTTACTACCGGCTCAAGCTACAAATAAGTCGTTAGGGAATTCTGCAGTAGTATTCCAAAGCTCCTCTGATTACTGAATTTGTTCCCTGTTTAGAAAACAGTCTATGTCTTTATTCCTTCTGCCAAAGTGAATGGCCTTACGCTTCCCTACACTATGTTCCATCTTCTCTCATTCTCCTCATCTGTGCAAATCCTACTGCAGACTACCTGCTACAAGTTCAAGCTTAACTTTAATTCAACTGTATACATGAATACAGTCAAAGGAAACAGTGTTCCTGTGGAGCCAAGGTGCAAAACACAGAGCCAACAGTCAGACTCAGTGCACAACACATACACCAGATATAATTATGATAGCAGAAGAACATACAGTTACAAAAACCATTAAAAAATAATTATATAGCCCATTTCCTGAGTTTCATGATCTATAGATTGACAGTGCATGGAAGTCGTCCTGGAACCTCATTTCTGCAAGAATTAGTCTGCAGCAGCTCCTTATATCGTGAACTGCTGCCACAGACAACCTAATCCAGCATGTATTCCACTGAGCGAACACGAGAGAGCAGCACCAACAGGAGGGCCAGCCCACAACCCAGCCATCTCTGTCATCTTCTTCCTTGGTGGCCACAACAGGCAACCCTGAGGCACGAATGAGACCTGGCCCATGCCACATCCGAGTGCGTGCAACTGTCGGTCTCCCCAATGAACCAGTGAATTGGTCTCGCTGTATTCTCTTCTTCTTCTTCTTCTTCTCTTCTTCTTTGGTTGTCCATCGAAATCCAATGATGGCGTCCACTCCTTTAACGGTGAGATTCTACATTACCAATGTCCAGCAGGGTTCTGCGATCATTGCAAAAACATCCAAGTGAATCACCGGCACTTCTGTTGGATTGAATACTGCCAGATGCCTTCCTCCCTGGGTGGCTGAAGCAGGCTGGAAAACAGTGCACACAAGTCCAGCTCCATCGCTATGCAGCAAGTTACTGGTGGGGTAGTGCCACCGTATTTGATGTTCTTGATAACCACCAGTGTCTTGCGATCATGACAGAGACGTAAAGCACCCACTTCTTCAACACTGCTGGCCTCTCCACCTGTCTTTGTATCATCTGCAAACTTGGTCACAAAACCGTTGATTCCATCATGCAGATCATTAACAATTAACATGGAAAGTAGCAGATCCAGCACCAACCCTTGCAGAATATCATTGTGCTGACCAATTTGCTGGAGTGTTCACTGAGATGTTTAACCTCTCGCTTTGGCAGTCTCAGATACCCACCTGCTTCAATCAGGCTTTACTTATACCAATAGCTAAGAAGAACAAGGCAACTTGCCTCAATGACTATCATTCAGTAGCACTTACTTCCACAATGATGAAGTGCTTTAAGAGGATGGTGATGAAACATATCAACTCCTGTCTGAGAAGCAACTTGGATCCACTCCACAACAGGTCCACAGCAGATGGCCCTTTACTCAACCCTGGAATATCTGGACAGCAAAAATACATACATCTTTATGTCTTTAACGACTACAGCTCAGCATCACCTCAAAACTAATCAATAAGCTTCAAGACCTTGGCCTCAATACCTCCTTGTACAACTGGATCCTCGATTTCCTCAATTTTAGGGTCCTGTCAATTTGGATTGGCAAGAACTTCTCCTCCACAACCTCCATCAGCACAGGCAGCCCTCCTGCTCTACTCACTTTACACTTATGACTGTGTGGTGAAGCACAGCTCCAATGCCATATTCAAGTTTGCTGACGACACCACTGTCGTAAGCCAAATAAACAAGGTGACAAATCAGCAGAGAGGAGGGAGATTGAAAATCTGGCTGAGTGGTGCCACAACAACAACAAGACCAAGACCACGGTGTCAGCAAGACCAAGGAACTGATTATTGATTTCAGAAAAAGGAAACCAGGGGTCCATGAGCCAATCCTCATTGGAGGAGCAGAGGTGGAAAGAGTCAGCAACTTTAAATTCCTTGGTGTTACCATTTCGGAGAACCTGTCCGAGGCCCAGCACGTTTATGCAATTACATAGAAAACATGGCAGCACCTCTATTTCCTTCGGAGTTTGCGAAGATTTGGCATGACTTATAAAATTTTGACAAACATCTATAGATGCATGGTGGACAGTATATTGACTTGCTGCATCACTGCCTGGCAGGGAAACAACAATACTCTTGAATGGAAAATCCGACAAAACGTTGTGGACAGAGCCCAGTCCATCACGGATAAAGCTCTCCCCACCATTGAGCACATCTTCACGGAGCATTGTCATAGGAAAGCAGCATTCATCACTGGAGACCCCCACCACCTAGGCCATGCTCTCTTCTCACTGCTGCCATCAAGAAGAAGGTACAGGAGTGTCAGGACCCACACCACCAGGTTCAGGAACAGTTATTACCCCTCAACCATCAGGCTCTTGAACCAAACTTCACTTGCCGCATTACAGAACTGTTCCACAGCCTATAGACTAGCTTCTAAGGACTCTTCATCTCACGTTCCCAATATTGATTGCTTATTTATTTATTATTATTATTTCTTTCTTTTCGTATTTACACAGTTTATTGACTTTGTTTGAAAGCTCAAGTTGGTGCAGTCTTTCATTGGTTCTATTATGGTTACTCTTCTATTGTGGATTTATTCAGTATGCCCACAAGAAAATGAGTATCAGGGTTGTATATGGTGACATATACATAGCTTGATAATAAGTTTATTTTGAACCTTGAGCTAATTACCGGCAGCCAACCAGAAAAGTACCCTTTATCCCCACTCTTTGCCTTCTGTCAAAGAGCGCTAAATATTAAATGTTAGCTGCGTTTTTAATTTTACTTTGGATTTCCAGCATGTGCAGCATTTTGGTTTTGTTCTTTCCTTACCAGCTCATGGAAGACCATAAATTAATGTTTGTGTCCAATCAATATTCATTTTAATAAATAAAGTATTATCTGCTACTTTCCTCCCAGTTGTTCATATTGCAAGGAAATATTGACTTAATATATTTCAAGAAAATTGTCAGTTTCTCTCTTGGAATTTTTCAAACTCAGTCAAATAAACCAAAGCCCAATGCAGAACTCATTCAGAAAGAAGCTCAAGAAAACTAGGATGTTTTGTTTTCTGAGAAATCTATGCCATCACCTCAAGTTTTAAAAAAGTAAAACATGGAAAACAGAAATTAAGATATACTAGGTGGAAATACAGTACAAAGAAAGTTGATTCCAATAGCAAGTCATTTGGTCTAAATGGCCCACACTGAAGTTTATAAGCTCTATACTTCTTATTTAACCCAAGGTAATAAGTACATTAGGAAAAGGAAGTAAGAGT
This sequence comes from Mobula birostris, assembly GCF_030028105.1. Classification (NCBI taxonomy): domain Eukaryota; kingdom Metazoa; phylum Chordata; class Chondrichthyes; order Myliobatiformes; family Myliobatidae; genus Mobula; species Mobula birostris. The sequence goes on from NC_092377.1 coordinate 32,564,780, forward strand.
CAACCATTTGGCCCTTTATGCCTGCTGTCCATTCAATAAGACTCTCCGATTTTTTATTTCCACACTATTTCCTATGTCAATCCCATAGATGATCATTTAATATCTAAAAAATCCATTGGACCATTTCTTGGATACACTCAGCATCTGAGTACTAACAGCCATTTTAGTGGCGAATACCAAAGATTTCATCAGCCTTTAATTGTCAGCATACAGCTTTTCAAGATCTTTTCTTGCCTAAAAAAAACAAAAAACTTACACTGTTTGCAAAGCTTTCTTTCATTTTTCCTCAAATATATGGAATTATCGAGTTAATTTAGGTATTTACTCAGAGTAATCTAAGGTTAACATCAAATCAGTATCCATAATTACAGTATTGCCCAGGTATGACTTGTCACATATCTAATTTGGTTAACTGCTACTTCATTAGTCTGCTGTAAATCATCAGCAAAGTGATAGGAGGTGTAATGGACAGCAGTACTATTCAGTGCTATTGGTGGCGCTTACTCAGCAATAATTTCTAATTGATGTTCATTTTGAGTTACACTGGGACCACTCAGCTCTTGTCAGCCTTGATCCTCTTGAATTCTAGAGCTGACGCAAAAATGAATGTCCTTGCCTGAATGTGGTCACAGGAAGCCTTAATAAAACAATAGTCAATAAGAATCAGGGAGTAAACACTCCAATGGCTAATGTCATTCCTTCCACAAAGGAAGATGGCTGCCACTGCGGTGCCCTGGGACCAGCTCTCTCCACTGCGGTGCCCTGGGACCAGCTCTCTCCACTGCTTTATTACTGCTCACTGATGACTGCACAATGCTCAATTCCATTCACTTCTCCTCGCATAATGTAACAGCTTTTGCCTGCATGCAGCAAGACCTAGCAACCATCCAGGCATGAACTAATTAGTGAATAGTAACATTTCCAGTCTCCCAACCTTGACATTCAACAGTGTTAATATCATATGTCCTCAATCAACAGCATCCATAGTGTCACTACTGACTAGAAACTTAGCTGGACTAACAGCATGGGAGATTGGGTATCCTGCAGTAAGTGACACGATACATTACTCCCTTAAGATATTTTAACATTTACAAGACACAGACCAGGGGCGTGATGGAATTCTCTCTGTGTACAGCTCCAATGAACAAGGAGCTTGATGTCACCCAAGAAAACACAGCTTACTTTACTGGCTTTCCATGTGGGAGCCTAAATGTTCACTTATTCAACAATAGTTGCTCGAGTCTCGTGTGTCTCCAACAAAATGCACAATGATAACTCACCAAGGCTTCTTCAAAACCCAGGACCTCCACCACCTGGAAAGACCAGGGTTGGAGGCAGATAGAGGTGCAGCCATGAGCGGGTTCGGCTCTGAGCCACCTGAAAAACATTGCAGTTCATTCATCATCCAGGTTGAAATCCTGAAATTCCCCCAGGATCACTATGGGAGCAGTTTCTCTAAGAGCAAATGCTGGCATTGCCCACAAGCACCCCAAATTGAAGACAGGATTTATTATATCTTCACCTTACTGGAACTGGAAGCTTACAGTATAGAAAGGGGTCATGTGAACCCTTCTGTCTGAACTCTTCACTCATCGACTTTCTGATTGTCTTCACTTTGAATGGTTTCTTGCACTACAGGCCTCACCTTCATTTATTGAGGTCTAAACCTGTACGGTCACTGTGTAGAAATCTTTTTTGCAGACTGATATGTGCGCACATCATAATAAGTTCTTTTCCCACTTTGCACCCATGTAGAGTTGCTGATTTACACATTGCCCTATGACCAGAATTCAGACAATTAACAGGATAAACTGGAAGGCACAGCTTTTTTTTGGTTGCACCTTACATTCCTCTAGTAACGAAAGACTAAAGCTTCCAGCCTGCTTACCTCATAGTTTTCCAGGAAACAAATTTATTTATGAATCACATTCTGATTCTGCTTAATCCGGCAAAACTAAAATTAACATAAATTCCTCTTGTCCTTAAAGATAATCCTTCTGTTAAGAGGGTGAACTTCACAGTGTTGCACGACTGATGCACTGTCTAATGTCAAAAGTGTCTGTTCACATTACTTCACAGAGAGTTGAGAAGATTCCACGTTATGCCTTTTGTCTGAGCCTGATTTGACAGATTCAGTCCCCACACTGGCTCATGGCACTTATCAGTTAGAGAGTGTTCCTAAGGGGAGAGAATTTCAAGTGCACCATATTCAGTTTCAAATCAAGCCCTGTCCCCCTTAGGAAGCTGTGCATTGCATTATTAAAGCAGATGTCACCAGCCAAGACCTGAAATCACAAAGCACATGCTAATGTGCAGCAGGCGGTAATTAGATGCCATTTATATTAGCTAATTAACATTTCCTCCATTGAGAGTGAACCGTTTCTTTAGAGTTGATTAGCCATTAACATTGAAAGTAAACAAGCAAACTTTTCTGCCTGTTTTTGCACTCACAGCTATGAGTAGGTGCAAATGAAGAGCAAAGGTTCATTCTGGCTTCCAATTTCTTAACATGTGTATTGCAATGAATATTGGATGGTGAACCATATCATCGTCATGACTTATTTACTTTTCTATGTGATAGGGTTTTGCACAAAAAAAGACTGAAGCTTTGCTGTGGAGCGTAAAACTCCGCTGTAATTGAGTTCTGGAGTGGTACAGCCACTCAAGAGGCTCCAGCCCCAGAGATTTGCCTGAAACCTGCCTGTCAGCTGGAGTTAGATCACAGCTCAAACAAGGCCAGCTTTCCTGTTCCTGTTAAAGACTTCTATGGTAGGGGGAAAAAAATCGAAGCTGCTCCTCGAAGAACAGCTGCACAGTGTCAGCAGAAATAATGATCTAAAACTCACCCTTTGAGGAATGTTGGATTTGGCCATCATTGCCAAGCCTGTTATCGGTGAAATACACTTTACCTATCCAACAATTAGAGGGCTTAAGTATGAAAATAAATAAAATTTAAATAATTGAGACCAATCTATTTGTTCTGTCAAATGTTTTGGTGAAAAGTTCTCCAGTAGTTTGCCACTCCACCTTTGTGTGCATATATACCCTGGTATCATTTTAAATTGGACACTTCTAATGCAAAGTGCATACTCTTGTACTCCTCTTTTCCGCCAGCTATTCCTCCATTTTATGTACTAAAATGCCATCTACATACATTTGACTGGAGGTTAAATGTTCACTTGTCAAGAATCTTTTGCTTCTAAATTAACTTCATTTCTCAACTGTGATTTTTTAAAGAATTCAAGAGCTTTAGAATATAAATTCTATTTTCAAATCAATGTAAAATCTTTTAAATACTTCAGTGCCAACCTTATAACTATTAGTCATTAAACTGATTTTAGATGCACTATCTCTATTACCTATCACCTGTTCTACCTTGCCTAGAGAAGTTGTAAAATCCAGAAGTTGGTGTATTTTGGTTCAATGCCTTTGCTTATTATTTATTTGGGAGATATATAAGCTGTTACAACATGATAGAATCTTAGACTTGCAAAAGTAATTCAAGTTCAAATGAATATTATCATTCAATGATACATATGTTTACAGCTAAACAAAACATTGTTCCTCTGAAGCCAAGGTGTGAAATACAGTACACACAGTAAATACAGTACAGTTGCAATCCAGTACATACAGTCGCAAAATAATATTCGCACACGTCCCTCAGTGGCATGGTCTGAAGATGGACAGGTTGACATATTGCAGGGTGTATCATTCCAGAACAAAGATGTTTGGGTTTGAAAAGAAATAAAAAGAACACATATTTTAGCATTTCAGTTAGAAAGGGAAATCATTGTCAGTCATTTTGAGAAAGGTCACAACAATGTTACAGTGACTCTCTCAGCAAGCAGAAGAAACTTAAAAGACTTTATCTTTCTCACTGATCTGAGTAAAAGGGTTCAAAGGTTTGTTTATTATCAAAGTATTATGCAGTATACAAGGCTAACATTTGTCTTCTCCAGATAGCCATGAAACAAAGAACAAAGAAAACCATGGAAGTCATTAAAAGAAAAGTATCAACCACCCCTCCCCACACCCTGCGCAAAAAAAACTTGCAAATCGTCCCAAATTTAAAATGCAATAGCTACAAGAGCATCAAACAAATCACTGTTGAGAAGAAATGAAGGCAGCTAAGTTTTTGATCCCAGTCCTGAATTGACTTTAAAGGGAATAAAAAATTGGGAGAGGTAAAACTATGCATTCTTACATAGCCTTGAACCTTCAAGATGTACCACACTGATTGTGGCCTTCCTACCGTGGATTGCATTTCCACTCCCAGCACCTACTGAGAAATCCACTGCTCTCTAAAGTCTGCATTTCTCTTTCATTTTTGCAGTCAAAATGTAAATGTTCTAATCCTGGCCAGCAGCCTTCGATGTTGTGATGGCAGTGCTTCTTACATCATTCATCATTCATCATTCACTCATTGGCTGGCAGTCAGCTCAATGCAAATACCAAAATATTTATTTTCTCTGTGAAAAGTATCAACTGGAATCAGCAATCTTGACTCCAGCCTTCTTCTACTGAATCCAGATTTATACTGTATATGGTGGAGTTAGCTGATGTTACAAGAATTGTGATACTAAACTGGAAACATTCTATCCAATGTTCTTCAATGTTAATACAGTATTGACGTCCTTCCTGAATATCTTCTGACTTCATTGTTTATAGACAAATGCATTTCAATGGCTCCTTATAATTTGTTTCTGCATTTTCGTGTTCTTGCTCTTTTAGTTTCTACTCTGCAGGATTTGCAGATCATTCCTCTTTTTCATTTATTTGTCAATCAATTTGTAGGTCTTGATTGTTGGACCTGGGAAGATAACTGTTCAGTGTGATAGGTTTTCTGCTGAGATGAAGTTGAACATTCTCACCAGGTCTTTTTCTCTCCAACTGCTCTCAAAATTTCACTCTTATTAAGTGCATCAACTGAGCTCTTGTTTATTGGCTATTCAAAGTTCAAGGTAAATTTATTATCAAACTACATATATGCCACTGTGTACAGCCCTGAGGTTCATTTTCTTGCGGGTATACTCCACTCACAAAATAATATTTGCACACGTCCCTGAGTGGAATGACCTGAAGATTGACAGGCTGAGGAGGAGATAGCTGAGGTACCTAATGAATACTTTGCTTCCAAAAAGGATCTTGGCGATTGTAGGGATGACTTACAGTGGATTGAAAAGCTTGAGCATATAGACATTAAAGAAGAGAATGTGCTGAAGCTTTTGGAAAGCATCAAGTTGGATAAGTCACCGGGACCAGACCAGATGTAACCCAGGCTACTGTGGGAGGCGAGGGAGGAGATTGCTGAGCCTCTGGCAATGATCTTTGCATCATCAATGGGGACGGGAGAGGTTCTGGAGGATTGGAGGGTTGCAGAAGTCGTTCCCTTATTCAAGAAAGGTAGCAAAGATAGCCCAGGAAATTATAGACCAGTGAGTCTTACTTCAGTGGTTGGTAAGTTGATGAAAAAGATCTTGAGAGGCAGGATTTATGAACATTTGGAGAGGCATAATATGATTAGGAATAGTCAGCATGGCTTTGCCAAAGGCATGTCCTGCCTTACGAGCCTGACTGAATTTTTTGAGGATGTGACTAAACACATTGATGAAAGTAGAGCAATAGATGTAGTGTATAAGGATTTCAGCAAGGCATTTGATGAGGTACACCATGCAAGGCTTATTGAGAAAGTAAGGAGGAGTAGGATCCAAGGGGACCTTACTTTGTGATTCCAGAATTGGCTTGCCCACAGAAGGCAAAGAGTGGTTGTAGACCGGTTATCTTCTGCATGGAGGTCGGTGACCAGTGATGTGACTCAGGGATCTGTTCTGGGACCCTTTCTCTTTATGATTTTTATAAATGACCTGGATGAGGATGTGGAGGGATGGGTTAGTAAATGTGCTGATGACACAAAGGTTGGGGGTGTTGTGGATAGTGTGGAGGGCTGTCAGAGGTTACAGCAGGACATCGATAGGATGCAAAACTGGGCTGAGAAATGGCAGATGGAGTTCAACCCAGATAAGTGTGAGGTGGTTGATTTTGGTAGGTCAAATATGATGACAGAATATTGTATTAATAATAAGACTCTTGGGAGTGTGGAGGATCAGAGGGATCTTGGGGTTCGAATCCATTGGACACTCAAAGCTGCTGCACAGGTTGACTGTCTGGTTAAGAAGGCATACAGTGCATTGACCTTCATCAACCATGGGATTGAGTTTAAGAGCCGAGAGATAATGTTACAGCTATATAGGATTCTGGTCAGACCCCACGAGGAGTACTGTGCTCAGTTCTATTCACCTCACTACAGGAAGGATGTGGGAACTATAGAAAGGGTGCAGAGGAGATTTACAAGGATGTTGCCTGGATTGGGGAGCATGCCTTACGAGAACAGGTTGAGTGAACTTGGCCTTTCCTCCTTGGAGCAACGGAGGATGAGAGGTGAGCTGACAGAGGTGTATAAGATGATGAGAGGCATTGATCATGTGGATAGTCAGAGGCTTTTTCTCAGGGCTGAAATGGCTATCACAAGAGGGCACAGTTTTAAGGTGCTTGGAAGTAGGTACAGAGGAGATGTCAGGGGTAGGTTTTTTTATGCAGAGAGTGGTGAGTGCATGGAATAGGCTGCTGGCGATGGTGGTGGAGGCGGATACGATTGGGGTTTTTAAGAGACTCCTGGATAGGTACATGGAGCTTAGAAAAATAGAGGGCTATGGGTAACCCTAGGTAATTTGTAAAGTAAGTATATGTTCGACACAGCATTGTGGGCCGAAGGGCCTGTATTGTGCTGTAGGTTTTCAATGTTTCTATGTTCTATGTTACTCAGTAAATCTAAAATACACAATAGAATCAATGAAAGACCATATCCAACAGGACAAACAAACAACCAATGTGCAAAAAACAACAAACTTTGCAAATACAAAAGAAAAAAGAAAAGATAAGTAATCAATCAATACTGAGAAAGTGAGAGGAAGGATCCTTGAAAGTGAGTGCATAGGTTGTGATGATACCACATTGACTGGCCTTATCTCAAGTAATAGCGAGGCAGCCTACAGGGAAGAAGTCACCACCCTGACACAGTGGTGTCAAGAAACCAACTTCTCCCTCAATATCACGAAAACAAAGGAGCTGGTTGTGGACTACAGGAGGAATGGAGGCAAGCTAACCCCTATTGACATCAATGGATCTGGGTTTGACAGGGTGAACAGCTTTAAGTTCCTCAGCATACACATTACCGAAGATCTCACATGCTCTGTACATACCAGCTGTGTGGTGAAAAGAGCACAACAGTGCCTCTTTCACCTCAGACAGGTGAAGAAATTTGGAATGAGTCCCCAAATCCTAAAGACTTTCTATAGGGGCACAATTGAGAGCATCCTGACTGGCTGCATCACTGCCTGGTATGGGAACTGTACTTCCCCAAATCGCAGGACTCTGCAGAGAGTGGTGCAGACAGCCCAGTGCATCGGTAGATGTGAACTTCCCACTGCTCAGGACATTTACAGAGAGAGGTATGTAAAAAGGGTCTGAAGGATCACTGGGGACCTGTGTCACCCCAACCACAAACTGTTCCAGCTGCTACCAACCAGGTAATGGTACCACAGTATAAAAGCCAGGGCCAACAAGCTCCGGGACAGCTTCTTCCACTAGGCCATCAGACAGATTAATTCACGCTGATACACTTGTATTTCTATGCTATATTGACTGTCCTGTTGTACATACTATTTATTACAAATTACTATAAATTGCACATTGCACATTTAAACGGATATGTAACGTAAAGATTTTTTCTCCTCATGTATCTGAAGGATGTAAGAAATAGTCAATTCAATTAAAACAAGCCCAATAAACAACCAGCCAAAATACTTTCCATCACGCATCTATAGAAGTTTGTCAAAGTCTTAGAAGTCAGGTATGCAGCAGTTCAAGAGAGTGATGCACTATCATTTTCTTATGGGCAGTTTGGGATGGGCAATGAATGCTGACCACACCAGTGACTCCTAGATCCAGGAAAATATAATGTGTTAAATTGAGCAAGTCCGTGCAGGTGAGTATAATGCAAATACGCTGATTTTAATAAGAAACAGCAGTCGATTCTGTGGAGGGCAATGTTTGCTCACTAGATCAAGAAATACATGGAATTTCAGAAGGAGCCAAAGGATCCGGAAATCAAAGTGGAGCACCTAAGGAATTTTGTGTTTGCAAAATAGGCTTTGGAAGAGTATTGTAACTTTGAGGAAAATGTTTTAGGAAATAATGATGAAAGAAGTGTTTGCCAAAACATTTACCGCTTTTCTCAGATTACACTAATTCTCAAAATCCAAATTGCTTATTTGGACTGTGAGTTCAATAACCATCCCCAACAAGAGAGAGCTCAACCAATTACCGATGACATTTAATGATTTAATGGCATTACTCTCACTAAGTTTCCCAGCATCAGTTTCTGGTGGTCACCATTGACCAGAAACTCAATTAGAGGGCAAGCGTTATATGGAGAAGTTGGACAGACTTGGGTTGTTTTCTCTTGCGCAATGAAGCTGAGGGGAGACCTGATAGAAGTTTATAAAATTATGAGAGGCATACACAGAGTAGACAACCAACCAGTATTGAAATGTCTAATGCTGGAGACTGTGCATTAAAGATGAAAGGAGTAAGTTCAAAGGAGATGTGTTGGACAAGGTTTTATAGAGAGTAATGGGTGCTTGGAATGCACTGCCTGGGGTGATAGAATAGAGGTGTTTAAGGGGCTCATTGATATATGAATGTGCAAAGAATGGAGGGATAGAGATACTGTGTGGGCAGGAGGAACTGGTTTAGTTAGGCATTTAATTAGAGGAAGTAAGCTTTTTGAATTCAGAGGGATTGCTTATCATGTACAAAAACATTGTTCCTCCTATACAGATGGTTTATATCATGTGTACAGATAGTTTGTTAAGTACAGGCTTATGCTTCTTGTGCACAGGAAGTTTGCTTCCACACATACATGGGGATTGCAATCTTTGTTCTGATGACCTGTTTTTACTCATAGAGATGCACAGAACAGAAAAGAGCACGGTGTTTCTTTTTCTGTATAGAAGACTGCTTCTTCTGCATAAGGGAATACTGTTGTGTCCAGAGTGATTGCCTCTTTGTTTACAAGGGATTTCCTTCTAGTGTGCAGTGATTTTGCTATCACATCCTCTGTGCACATTTTTCTATTATGATCAAAAAACCTTGCTGGATATTGGTAATGTACAATACTGCAAGTCTGATTCACTGGTTCAGTGGTGAAATTGACAGCAGGGGAGCTGCACTGTCTCAGGTGTGGCGAGGATGAGGCCCTCAACTCAGGGTTGCCTGTTGTAGTCGCCCAGGGTAGAAGACGCTAAGATGGTGTGCGAGAGTGCAGAACCCTCTGTGTTGAAATTTGTCTTCCACTCATCTCATCTGCATTGTGCAGATCTATCTTTGAAAATATGGATACTCCCTGGAGATGTTTGAACGCAGAGGCAAGCAGAGGAAGGGGGTAGCTGTGATGTTGTTGAGGGGCCAATAATCAATGCTGGAACAGGACTTGGCCCTGCTCACAAAAAAAGAAGCCCTTCTCTTTTGACGAGGTTGACATATGGATAAACCCCAAGGCCAATGCCTCCTTGAAGTTCTCTTCCATAGCCACCATTTCAAGAAGGGAGAGGGGAAGGAGTCAGCTCCTGGGAGAACTAGTACTGAGTAAGAGTTCAATGACACAGTCGTCTGAGAGTCAGAGAGGAGGCCTCCTTTTAACTCAAAACCTCAAGGTGATCAGCATATTCAGCTGGAATGCTAGGCATGTTCATACTAATAGTTGTTCTGCCACAGATAGCTGTAGAGGCTAAGACCACGGGTATATTTAAAGTGAAAATTGATAGTTTCTTGATTGGTCAGGGCATCAAAGGTTATGGCAGGAAGGCAAGTGTATGGAGTTGAGTGGGATCCGGATCAGCCAAGTCATGCTGAATTTTGGTGAACTTCTAAGGAAGTAGAGGTGCTGCCGTGCTTTCTTCAACATTTCACAAGTGCTGTGCGCAACACAGATCCTCTGCAATGATAAAGCTGAGGAATTTAAAGTTGCTGACTCTATTCGATGGTTCTGTGTATCATCAGCGAGTGTATACGGTACACAACCTGAAATGCTTGGCCTTCACAGACATCCATGAAAAACAGAACCCCTGTAGACTGAACATCAGAAAAACATTCAAACCCCAAAGCCCCTCTGCCCTTCCCCCATGCAAGCAGCAGCAAGCATCGACCCTCCCCCTTCCCCCACCCATTTCAGCAAAAAATCGTCAGCACCATCACCCACCAAGCTCCCAAAGAGAGACAATAATCTGCAGACAACAAAAACTATTGTTTACCCAACAATTTGACATACCACAGGCTCTCTCTCTCTCTCACTAACAAGGAACAGAGAGATGTCACCCATATTCCAGCGAAAGGGGAGACGAACAGTCACTGTTACGATATTACATTCTGCCATTTCACATTTTATTCTGAGATTCTCCAACCATTGAGAGAAAGAGAGATAGCGGTCCCTTGACTACAGAGACCTCCATCCGCAGCATCCACCACCTCAAAATCCCAATGTTCCTTCTCCCGTGACGGCTCAATTGGCAGCACCATCCTGGAATCGGTCATCAGTGGGGTTGTGCAGGCCTGCACCCCGGTGTCTTCCATGCCATGCCTGGAGAATCTCTGAAAATGGCTGGTCAGTCAGTGAGCTCCAAGAATGGGAACTGTCGCCACAAAAACCCCACAGTTTTGAGTGCCATTGTCGATCAGGGACCTTAGGAAAAAAGAGACATTAAAGAGAAGAATTTATGCTATTTCTGCAGATGAGCTCGAAGAGGCAGCCATTTGGCTCCAGCTTAGCTCCGCCCCTAATGAAGCTGATGACTCACAGCTCTAGTGATCTGGTTTCAGGGTTGATCCCTGGTGCTGCCTTTGTGGAGTTTGCACATTTTCTCTGCGACCACATAGGTGTCCTCTGGGTGCTCTGGATTTCTCTGACAGCCCCCCCCCCCACATGGGTGGCAGGTTAATTGGCCATTGTAAATTGTCCTTAGTGTGGTAGAAACTGGAGGGGCGTCTGAGGAGAACACAGAAAGTATGAAATGGGGAACGCATAGATTAGAGAAAGTTGGTTATAGATGGTGCATATGGACGCATTTGGCAGAAGGGCTTGTTTCCATGTTGTGAACTGGCATCACTTAAGATACACTGTTGTTCTAACCACTCTTCAATAAAGCATGATAAAGTATTAGCTCTGTGTGTGTTTCTTAATTATATGAATAGCAAAACAAAAGAAAAAATGGATCTACATGTTCATTCACCAGGGCTTATTCGTCCGTTAATACCACCTTTTTTGCAATTTCCCTGCCAGCAATTGGAATTACATATCTCTTCAAAAGATAGGTTTGCAACAACTGCTTCCACACAAACATAAGGCTCAAATCTATCCATGACTTGACCCTGATGTTGAGCATCTTTTGACTATGTCTTAGAGCAAACAACAATAAATTCAGAGTGGATTAATCAAAAGGGCATTTATTTTACTTGCAACAAAGGAAGACTAGCACCGCACAAGAGCTGGTGATAGCTTTTAAAAGAAGGAGGTAGCATAGTCAATCCTTTATACACATGTGTTAGCTACTGCGCATCAATTCAAGAACAAGGTGCATTTTGTACCTCTGCTTGGCATTCTTCCAGTCATATATCTCCATGCCTTTCTTCAGCCTGTCAGATATTCAAGGTCCATCAGCATAATGTGGCACAAGTACTATTAGCAAAGCATTCTGGTGCAATGCAGGTTCTAATTTGTTGCAGACAGAAACAACATTTTGTTTCTACAAGTACATTTCCACAACAGGAAAGAAGAGAATGCTGACAGACCAATACAGAATTTTTGCTGTGTCTAGCTACCAACAACAATTCATGTGGCAATTTTAATCACCACCAGTATTTTACCAAAGTGGTAATTCATCTTTCTTGAATTTACTTTTTTTACCCAAACCTGAATTGCAAAAATCTAGATCAATTTTTATTCTTTGCATTTTAATGCCAACTTTTCTTGCACAATCTTTTATTTAAACTAGTTTGACAGGGGGATGGGAACCGGAATGATAGGACTAAAGATGGGGCAGTTAGTATACAAGTGGATGCAGTGTGTAGTGAGACTGTCAGGAAGGACAGGAAGATGACAGGGCAAAATTGCAGCCAGTGGGATGAGCTGAGGTGTAACATCAGGGTAAAATCGAAAAGGGCAACGAATACAGGACTGAAGGTGTTATATTCGAATGCACGTAGTATAGGGAATAGGGCAGAAAATCTTTCAGTGCATTTGGATATTGGCAGGTTTGACATTGTGGGCGCCACTAAGTCGTGGCTGAAAGAAGGTCATAGTTAGGAGTCAGTGTCCAAGGACACGCATTGTATCAGGAAGGTAGGCAGAGGGGATGGGGTGGCTCTACTGGTAGAAAATGAAATCAAATCCTTAAAAAGAAGTGACATAATATCAGAAAATGTAGAATCCTTGTGTGTAGAGTTAGGAAACTGCAAGTGTAAAAAGACCCTGATGGGAGTTATATTCGGGCCTCTGAACATAGCCAGGATGCGAGATACAAATTACAATGGGAGAATAAAAAAGGCATGTAAAAAGGGCAATGTTACAATAGGCTGGGGCATATTCAATATGCAGGTAGATTGGGAAAATCAGGTTGATACAGGATCCGAAGAGATAGTGTTTGTAGAATGCTGTGAGATGGCTTTTTAGGGCAGCTTACGGTTGTGCCCCCTGGGGGATCAAGGCAATTCTGGATTGGGTGTTGTGTAATGAATTAGATTTGATTGGGAGCTTAAGCTAAAGGAGCCTTTAGTGATCATAATATGATGGAATTTACTCTGCAGTTTGAGAGGGAGAAGCTGGCGTCCAATGTATCAATATTTCAGTGTAGTAAAGGGAAGACAGGATTCCTTGGAGAAGACTCTCATGTTCAGTAAAACAGAAGGTAAAAGAAGGAGAGGATGACAGAGGCTATGATAGATAGATAATATTACTCAGACAATGTGTATGATCTTGGGGATCTTAGACAGGCAGTTCCCAACAAGAGGGCTTGGTGTGCAGCAGTCCGTGAGGCCACAAAGAGTCAGACTCGACTTAACGACTGAAAGCAACAACAAAGGGAATTACAGAAGCATGAGAAAGGAGCTGGCCAAAGTTGATTGGAGGGAACACTAGCAGGAATGATGGCAGAGGGGCAATGGCTGAAGTTTCTGGGAACAATTCAAAAGCAATAGAAAGATATGTCCCAAAGATGACAAAGTATTCAAAGGGAGGATAAGGGAACCGTGACTGACAAGGAAATCAAAGACAGCAGAAAAGCAAAATGGAGGGCATATAATATGGCAAAATTTAGTAGAGGGTTAGAAGATTGAGAAGCTTTTAAAAACCAACAGAAGACAACTAAAAAAAAGCCATAAGGAGAGATAAGATAAAATATGAAGGTAAGCTAACCAATAATATAAAATATGATACTAAAAGTTTTTTTTCAGATATATAAAGAGTAAAAGAGAGGTGAGATTGGATATCAGACCACCGGAATATGACGCTGGAGAGATAGTAATGGAGGAATAAAGAAATAAAGAAATACTTAGTAAGTATTTTGCATTAGTCTTCACTGTGGAAAGACAGGAGCAGATTACCAGAAACGTGAGAGTGTCAGTGAGCAGAAGTGAATTTCATTGCTATTACCAGGGAGAAGGTGCCTTGGGAAGCTAAAAAGTCTGAGGTAGATAAGTCACCTGGATCAGATGGACTTCACCCCAGGGTCCTGAAAGAAGTAGCAGAAGAGATTGTGGAGGCATTAGTAATGCACTTTAATGAATCATTAGATTCTGGAATGGTTCAGGAAGACTGGAAAATGTAAATGTCACTCTACTCTTTGAGGAGGGAAGGAGGCAGAAGAAAGAAAATTATGCACCAGTTAGCTTGACTTCAGTGGTTGGGAAGGTGTTGAAATCCTTTATTAAAGATGAGGTTTTGGGGTACTTGGAGGCATATGCTAAAATAAGCCGAAGTCAGCATGGTTTCCTTAAGGGAAAATCTTGCCTGACGAATCTGTTGGAATTCTTTGAGGAAATAACAAGCAATATAGTCAAAGGAGAATTGGTGTATGTGTTCTACTTGGATTTTCAGAAGTTCTTTGACAGGATGCCACACATGAGGCTGCTTAACAGGGTGAGAGCCCATGGTATTACAGGAAAGATGCCAGTATGAATAGAAGATTGGCTCGATGGTAGGAGGCAGAGAGTGGGCTTCTTTCCGGTTGCCTGCAAGGGTCTAATGGTGTTCTGCAGAGGTCAGTGTTGGGACTGCTTCTTACCTTGTTACATGTCAATGTTTTGGATGCTGGAATTCAGTGGCAGGTAGGATTGAGGAAGCAAGGAGTCTGCAGAGGACTTATACAGATTGGTAAGATATGAAAAGTGGCGGATGGAATATAGTGCAGGGGAGTGTATGGTCATGCACTTTGGAAGAAGGAATAAAGACATAGACTATTTTCTAAACAGGGAGAAAATTCAAAAATTAAAGGTGCAAAGAGACTTGGGGGTCTTTGTGCAGGATTCCCTAAAGGTTAACTTGCAGGTTGAGTCAGTGGTAAATAAGCCAAATGCAATGTTAGCAATCATTTTGAAGAAGGCTGGAATATAAAAGAATGGATGTAATGCTGAGACTTTATGAGACATTGGTCAGGCTACACTTGGAGTATCATGAAAAGATTTGCTGGCAGTGGAGAGGCGCCAGAGGAGGTTCACAGGAATGATTCTGGGAGAATTTGATGTCTGTGGGCCTGTACTCACTGGAGTTTAGAAGAATGAGGGTGATCTCATTAAAACCTATCAAATATTGAAAGGCCTAAGTAGAGTAGATGAGGAGATCATGTTTCCTATAGAGGGGGAGTGTAGAACCAGAGAGCACAGCCTCAGAATAGAGTGACATCCATTTAAAATATAGACGAGGAGGAATTTCTTCAGCCAGAGTGTGCTGAATCTGCGGAATTCATTGCCACAGACAGTTGTGGAGGCCAAGTCATCGGGTATCTTTAAAGTGAAGTTTGATAGGTTCTTGAATAGTCAGGGTGTCAAAGGTTACAGGGAGAACACAGGATAATAAGGATAATAAATATAATAATAATGAGAGGGATAATAAAATCAGCCATGATGGAATAGTGGAGCAGACCCGATGGGCCAAATGGCCAAGTTCTGCTCCTATGTCTTATGGTCTTATTCTAAGATTTTCTTTCACCAGAGTATAAAACTGTAGCACTCCTCACCACTCAATCACCAGACTTTAAAACTTCACCCTGTCACTATTTACAAATGAACTTCATCTTCCTTCTCTATTCTGCCATGTGTTTGCTTCACTAATACCCTTTTCCATGTTGCCGAAATGGAAGTAAATTTGCTGTTACCACTCTCTATTCTTCATATTCATTCACTAAAGAAAATTTTTCATGGGATGGAATAAATTTAATGCAGTTATTATCGTTAAGTCTTAAGTACTGTAAGGAGTTGTGGTATTCCTTATGAAGGAGTTGGAGTCCTAGTGACTGGAGTTTCCGAGGACCATTCCTTTAGCAAAACCAGTTTCCTCTCTACTTTTTTGGTAATTGTTCTTTCTTATCAGTCCCATATGTTTTCAATCCAATTCATTTCAATAATGTGGGGATATGGTTACCAGGAGTCAGTTTGAATTAAAGATGTTGAACAAACTTGGGTTGTTTTCTCGGAGTGATGGATGAAGAGGGAAGATCTAATGGAGGTTTGTAATATTATGAGAGGCAGACATTGTCATAACCACAGATTCGGCAGCGCAGTAGATACGAAAACTGCGCTTGTGAATTTGCACTTGTCAGCTAATTATTATTTAATTATGACATTATCTAACTCCATGCTTGTCGTCATAGTGCTTGTCGAGTCTTGGACAGAGCAGACCAATGCTTTGCTTTTATTTGCATTGGCCTTGCCTGAGAAATTGGACTGTTGAGTCAACTGACTCTGAAGAGTAGCAGTATTCGTTTAATAATTAGTTGTTCTTCGCAGCCGCAGTGTAGGCTTCATTTCCCGTTTGAGAGTTTTAGTTAATGGCCCTGTTTGGCCTAGCGTTTATTGTTTTATTTTCCCGTTAACACTGTTCGTATTAAAGTTCTGTGAACTATTGACCCACTTCCGAGTCTCTCACTCTGCACTTGGCCATATCCAAACCTAGTGACAGAGATAGGTAGCAGTGTATTTTTCCCAGGGTTGGAATGTCTAATACTAGAGGGCATGCATTTAAGGCGAGGTGGGGTATGTTCAAAGATGAAGTGCGGGACAATCTTGTTTTATACAGAGACTGGTGTGTGCCTGCAGGGTACTGTCCAGGCTGGCGTTGGAGTCAAATATGACAGAAGGGCTCAGTGGGGTTTTAGACAGGTACATGCATGTGCAGAGAATGGAGGGAGATGGGCACTGTGTAGGCAGAAGGGATTAGTTTAGTTGGTAATAAAATTACAGCTTTAATTAATTCAGCACGACAGTGAGATCCAAAGGTCCTGCCCCTGTATTGTACTGTTCTATGTTCTAAATGAAGTAGCTTTGCCAATTTACGGATGTTTGTAAAAATGGAACCTCATTATCCAGGGATGGTCTGAACATGCGAAGTTTATATAGTGAGACACTTCTTGCCTTCTTTGAAAAGGGGTACTGTATTATGTGCAAAGCTGTGCTGGACCAAAAGTATAACCTAATGAATCTCCAGTGATTAACCAAAAGAACAAATAACATCACACACAGCACCATAAGCAGCATAGTGGCAGCCATAGCTTCCACTGAGGCAATCCTCAGAACATATGGTAATTGTAATGCAAAAATACTGCTATAATCTGTTTCACTGTTGACCACATTGTCAGTTTCTTATCTTAGTGTACCACTAACAAATCTTGTGTCATATTTTACAAAATATTTTTCTTTAATATTATTCTTTGAGAAATAAACATGAATTCAATTCAAATTATGTGTCGCTGATGAAAATGCTGCTTGCTTTCATTAACTGAGAAGAGATATTTTGGTTTTGGATGGTAGTGCAAACAGTGAAAGCAAGAGACAGTTTGGATTGCATCTCCTGATTTTTATTCCTGTGAATCAGAGAAACGTGATTTCCAAGCAGAATGTGGAGCAATCTAAGGCTCCTCTGCAACAAAAGAACCCAGCAAAAATGATTTTTAAATCTCCAGATGGAACAGAGCAATAATTAGCTTTTTAAGTTTATGCAAAGCCATGGGAGGCACATGTCCCACAACATACCAGCTACAGTGCCTCCAGCTCAAGGTTCTAACTGAAGAATTCCTTCCTTTGGCTCTGCTTCAGTAAGCAACCAGATGAAGCACTCTGAGACATTAGTGATTGATTGATCCTGGCAGCAAAAAGAAAGACCAGGTTGAATAGGAAATGACCTCTTTGGAGCAAATAAAGTGCTTTTAAACTGTCCTCATTTAAACTATTTAAGAAGTTATCTTTTTTAAAAAATAGTAACAGAGATGAACAATAAAGCTGAAGAAAACAGAAATATATTAAAATAAATTGTACAAGTTTTGTGTGCAAGTTACGATCATTCTTCATGCCAAATGGCTGCTTTAGAATCAATGACAAGTCTGACACCTCTCTATCTGATAACAGGAAGAGTTGGGACATGACCTATGTTGGTGCAAAAGGTGCTGTTTTCTACACAAGAAGCAGAATGATATTTATCACTCAATCACAAAATGTCAAGTTCCATGTATCTTCTCAAATGAAACAGTCACTTTTGCTCACTGTTGTCAATTTAATTAACATTCCATCTGCCAACAGATGAAGATAAAACTAGATAACAGTCATGACATTCTCCACAGCTGTATAATTCATTTTCCATCACAGGAGATCTCTCAGCTTGGTTGTCCATTAGGTCTCTATATGTACCAACAAAGAGGATCAGATCCATGAAAATAGTTTTAAATTTCAATACAAACAACACAGGAAAAGCATGAACACAGTTTTAAAAGTTGAACAATTTCTCAATTCACAATTTTTAGAAGGTACTTACAAACGTAAAAGAATATTCAGTTTATTAGTTCTTATGCTGTATTGCTAAAAATTAATCCATCGAAAACCAAAAACAGCTGCATATCAGAGAAATGGACTGCATAAATTAACTGTTGTGCTTAATTCCCCACAGTTTCCCAACCTCTCAAACTGAATTGATGTCATGGACCATTACTTGACCAGTTAAGTGACTGTTAAGCCACTTGAGAAGTACCAAAGGATCATTATTGCAGATGACTCTAAATGGCCTGATTTCTGATGGCAAGCTCATTGATCAAACTCACCCAATGGAAAATAGTAGTAATTAGCATTAAAATGCTGTTAAAAGAAAAAGAAAATTACTAAATTAACATCATGGTTTCAAAAAGCAGAAAACAACCCCCTTGATCCTTATCAACCTTCCTGAAAATGAGACACCCCTTTAGTATTATGGATAATGGCCCTACCCAAGAGGGTGAACAAGCATTACACAGAAAATCCCCTTAATACGCATATTTTTATGGCATAGACTGGTTCACATTTAGAATTATGTTTCAATACAGAACAGAGTTTAAGAAGGACTGGATTCAAGAGTAATGAATGAAGTCAATGGCTTCCATTTGTTTTTGTATTCAGGGTGATATGCTAAGAACTTCTCATTCTTCTGAAGGCAATTAGAGTGAATACTTAAATATCAAAGTAGAATACTGAAAGAGTTTCTGGTCTGATAACTCTTGAATTGGCTTTGATATTTTTAACATTTGAAATAATGCAAAAATGTAGCAAATAGACCAAATAGCAAAGTGAGCAAAATCACTGTGAGGTGTGGCAATGAATTCTGCAGACCACTCAGTGAGAGTAGATGCTTCACATTTGGTTCAAAAGTCACTGATTGCTGTAACACAATAATCATAGTCATAGTCATACTTTATTGATCCCGAGGGAAATTGGTTTTCGTTACAGTTACAATATAATCCATTTTAAAGGTTATAAGGCATGTCACAAATGTAAAGCCCTAAAAGCAATGGTTTAACAGAATGTGTGAACCAGGAAACATGAAAATCTGCAAATTAAGTCTATTTCTATCTGGTCAGCCTATTGGCAAGGACAAGATCATCAAAGCTGCTAAAAAAAAGCCTTTTATAAACTTTCATAGCCTGGTCCATGTGACTACTGAGACCTGTACTCAGTTCATGATTGCAGGGATCAAGCATAAATCTGCAGAAGGTAAAATAAATAAACCCAGGTATTCCCAATAACTTGTTGACTGAATACAGCTACTACTCAGTACAGGTGCTTCTATCACACAGGCCATTAATAGAGAAACCTATTGCTGTTATTTTTTGGGAAACCCCAGTCTCCAGTGACAGCATTTCTTATTTTTTGACTCTCCAATACCTTAATTGAACATTCCACTACTTATTCTTACCTTTTCTATACAGCTGCCCTACCTTCCAGTAATGGTCCACAATCTCATGCTGCTTCTTTCTTCATAAGCAGTCTGTCTGGGCTGAGAAAATACAAGATACTGTGGTTTGGTAAAATGGGGTCATAGGCCATGGCAAGGAACATCAAACTGTAATCCACAAAATTAGTGTGTATGTATTTGTGGACTCACACACATAAACAAAGTGACACAATGCACATGATTTACATTCCTCCACTGCTTTAGACTTGACTCCTCCCTTCTTCAACACTGGTTGTATTGATAATTGGCTTTGACAGTTCTCCACCCTCCCCTTCTGTTATTTTCCATTCCCCATTCTGCCTCCCCACTCCCTTCTCTTCTCCTCACCTTCCTTTGTTACCCCTCCTCCTTCCCTTTCTCCCATTGTCCACTGTCCTCCCCAATCAGATTCAATCTTCTTCAGCCCAGTACCTCTTCCATCTATCACCTCCCAGCTTCTCACTTCATCCCCCTTCCCCAACTGACGTACCTTCCCCCTCCCCCAACTGACATACCTTCCCCCTCGCCTAGTTTCAGATATTATTTGCCAGCTGGTGCTCTGTCCCCTTACCCCACCTACTTATTCTGGCTTCTTCCCCTTCCCTTCCATTCCTGATAAAGGGTCTCGGCCCAAAACATCGATTACTTATGTTGTTCTGGATAAACTAGATAATGACTGTGTTCACTTCATTGGCTCAATCCATTAAATGTCACCTCGGTCTGGCCTGCTCCTACTTTGGCACTTCCTCCTCTTTGTATAGCCCACCTACCTCTAGAAAGTTCTCATTCTTCACTGCCTACTCAAGTGCTAAAAAAGAGAGGCAAATGTGATTGGCTGAAGCTGGAACTGTTGGCTCTCAGCCATCGAATTGTCGGCCGTGTCATCCCTCCAGGTGTTCACTGCCATGCAGAGGTACCTGTCACAGCGCTCTGGTGATTTCAAACTCTATCTAAATAATCTACTCTCATTGAACTACCCTCCTGTCCTTCAATTTCCCCAACAGTATTCAGCCTTGACCTTTTCATCTTGTGTTCCCACACTGTATCTCATTAACTGATTGGGCCAAACCAGATTACTTTCTTGTATTGCTGCCAATCCACATCCTGACCCATCCACTCCCCTCATCAAATTCCAATTCATTTTGCGTCTGTCTGTGGGAAGACCTCTCTTCCAATTCATTTACACATGCACTTTCCAAATCTCAAACGACTGTCCATTCATTTTGTTTCTGCAATAATCAATTTATTCAACTGTATCTTTGGCTCCACATTTCATGAACCTCCTTCTTCACTCTGGGACACTACCCACTTGCTCTCACAAGTGTCCAAACTGCCATGATAACACTTCAGCATTTGCCATACCTTTCATTTGATTATAATACTGATGAACTCTTTAAGTAACTCCCTTTGAAATACAGTATTGGAAAGCTTTTCTGTGTAAGAGGAGATGACTGTAACTCTTATTCATATGTCTTCTGGGAGACTTTCATTGTTAGGTCTACAATTCAGAAAATGTTAGCCCAAGGATTTACGTAATGGACATATCTCTATTTAATTACTGCTTCCTAATTCTGGTCTCAGTTGCTGATTGTGAGGCTGAAGTATAAAGTATAAAGAACAGGGAGGGCAATAGAAGGGGGAAAAAACAAAAGAGAAGGTGAATAGAGAGAGTTTTTGAGAGAGTGCGAGCAGGTCTCTCTGAGGATTAATAGAGTGAATGGAGAACTGAAGAATGAAAAAGGAGCAAAGAGGGTTGGAGAATGCAAAAGCCAGGATCAAATCCAAGATCATCACCGTCCAGGACCCATATTACCCAGGTACATCAGCACAATATCTCTAACCAGAAACATAAAAAGTAGAGGCGGAGAAAGTAATTTGGACCAATGTGCTTGCTTTAGTAGATGATATTAGCCTACAGCACAATTTCCATGCAAGCCACCATATTCCTCACTTCTCTTCATATCTAAAAATCTAGTGTTCTGTCTTGAATATATGGGGTGTCTGAGCCTCCTCTTGGGTGGAGAATTCCAAAGGTTCACACACCTCTAGGTAAAAAAAAACCTCTTCTCTGTCCTGAATGGCTGAGCATGATCTGAAGATGACACACATTTTGTCTCGTTCCTATCTTCCAATCTGTGTGAAACATTATAGTGTATGGAATGTTTTAAGATAACAATCAGGGCAAACACTATCTTCAGTCCTTTCTACTTCCAACCTCTTGAATGTGATTTATCATCTTTCAGTCCTAATAATTTCTCAAATATTGTTTTTGAACCAACAATTTTATTGATATGAAAAGAGAAAATGCTAGAAAATTCTAAAATCACTGGGAGGTGGGGACCTCGATACAATAGCTATCACTAAAGAGGTAGTGCTGAGCAAACTTGTGGGCCTGAAAATGGATAAGTCCCCTGGTCCTGTTGGAATGCATCCCAGGGTACTCAAAGAAATGGCAGAGGTTATAGTTGAGGCTTTGGTGATAATTTACCAAAATTCTCTGGACTCTGGGCAGGTCCTGGCAGATTGGAAGGAAGCGAATGTCATGCCACTGTTCAAAAAAGGATGTCGGCAAAAGGCAGGTAGCTACAGGTCAGCTAGCTTGTAGTTGGGGAAATGCTTGAAGCTATCATTAAAATAGAAATAGTGAGGCATCTGGAAAGAAGTGGATCCATCAGGCAGACACAGCATGGATTCAGCAAAGGCAGCTCCTGCTTGACAAATTTACTAGAGTTCTTTGAGGATAGAATGAGCGCAGTGGATAGAGGGGAACAGATGGATGCTATTTACTTGAATTTCCAGAAGGCGTTTGATAAGGTGCTACAGCAAAGACTTTTCCATAAGGTAAGGATACATAGGGTTGAGGGTGATGTATTAGCATGGATAGAGAATTGGTTAACTAATAGAAAGCAGAGAGTTGAGATTTGATGCTGCTGTGCAGAGGGACTTGGGTGTGCTTGTGCATGAATCACAAAAGGTCGGTTTGCAGGTGCAGCAGGCTATCAAGAAGGCAAATGGAATGTTGGCCTTCATTGCTAGAGGGATTGAATTTGAGCAGGGAGGTTATGTCGCAACTGTACAGGGTACTGGTGAGGTCACACCTGGAGTACTGTATGCACTTCTGGTCTCCTTACTTAAGGAAGGATATACTGGCTTTGGAGGCAGTAGAGAGGAGTTTCACCAGGTTGATTCCAGAGATGAGGGTGTTAGACTATGAGGAGAGATTGAATCGCCTGGGACTGTACTCAATGGAATTCAGAAGGATGAGAGGATGATCTTATAGAAACATATAAAATTATGAACGGGATAGATAAGGTAGAGGCAGGAAAGTTGTTTCCACTGGTAGATGAGACTAGAACTAGGGGGATATAGCTTCAAAATTCAAGGGAGCAAATTTAGGGCAGAGATGAGGAAGAACTTCTTTTCCCAAAGAGTTGTTATTCTGCAGAATTTTCTGCCCAATGAAGCAGTGGAGGTTACCTCAGTAAATATATTTAAGACAAGGTTGGATAGATTTTTGCATAGTAGGGGAATTAAGAGTTATGGGGAAAAAGCAGGTCAGTGAGATGAGTCCATGGTCAGATCAGCCATGAACTTATTGAATGGCAGAGCTGGCTCGCCAGGCCAGATGACCTACTCCTGCTCCTATTTCTAATGTTCTTATTATATGTTATGATATCGTTAAAGCCATGAAGAGGTGGCCTGCAGATCTCTGCCCTCAATGAACTTGTAACTTCTCTTCCCCTTTACTGATCCCTGTGCTCCCTCTGCTCCCTCACTCTAAACAAATTGAAATGACACTTCCACTAAATTAAAATCTATTGGATGCATTATAAAGCTTGCCAAATATACAATGTTTGGCAGAAATTGATGATTGTGAACATGTATCTGTCCTGTGGAATAAGCATACGAATATCAGCATCATATCAAAAGCAAGGAGGAAAACTATTAGAAAAACAATAAAATATTAATTGGTGGCATTATTTTTAAGAGAATGATTAGCTCTCAATTTGGTCACATTCTGTATCTTTGAGGAACTGTATATTTTCTGCACGCTTGAACCAGAAAAACCTTGCTTTTTGTGTATAAGCAAAACATTTGAAACCCTGACATTTTCCTTGTATAATTACAGTGAAAAGATCCTTTGTTTCACTTCACATTCGCAAAATATTTGTTATAACCTTTTATGCCCAGCACAAAACCTTATTAAGTTGAAAAGCCTCAACCTTGGAATCTGTTGTAAATATTACCAAGTGGTTCAAACGACATCATAAACTTAGCAATCTGCAAGCTACAGGAGTGCTTGAGACGGGCGACAGAAATGATATGCTCCCATCACATCATATAAAAAATGAATGATTTCCATCAGGAAACATGATCTTATATGGCAGTAATACTACTATGATTTAAATATTTTACAGAGTGTAGAGATGCCTAATGGCAAATCAACTTCTTTAATGTAAGTGGATTGCAAATAGAACTACATTTTAAAAGCAACAAGTCAGCTTGATCCTTAAGTTATTTGCTGTACCTGCACTTAAACCTTGAATAACAGACTCAGCTTGGTAAGCTCCTAAACTGTTTTTTGAGCATAGTTCCATATTGGCAGTTGGTGTAAATGGAAAATGCAACATAGTAAGCAGATTAGCACATCTATGGGTTATTTAATTGTCTTTTTGTTTGTGTACAGAATGCAGATGTCACAAGCAATGCCAATATTTAATGATCATCCTACCCAACCTTGAAAACCCAACATTTATGCTGTTATGCTGTCCCTGTTAAGAAATGATCCCATGGTCTTTGATGCAGGGTTCCAGGAAAATACCCCAGCAACAATCAAGTGAAAGCCATATCTTACGAAGTTAGCATGGTTTGTGCCTTGGAGATGATAGTGACCTGAATAGTGCCAAGTGTTCTGAATTTTGATGCCTTTTCCTGCAGCTGATCTACGTCACTTGTCTGAAAGCCAAACTGAAGGATTGCTGAGTTGCTGTGGTGCAGTCGATAGTTTACATTACAACATGGTGTGCGTCCATAAAACAGAGGAGAGACACGAGCATGGGTAAAAGATCAGCTGACCGGCAGGAGGCAAAGAGTGGGGATAAAGAGGACCTTTTCTGGTTGGCTGTTGGTGTTCTGTAGGTGTCGCATTGACATCACTACTTTTCTTATTATATGCCAATAATTTGGATGAAGGAATTGATGGGTTTGTGGATGATATGAAGATAGATGGAGGGGCAGGTCGTGTTGATGTAGCAGGGAGTCTGCAGGAGGACTTGGACAGATTACGAGAATGGGCAAAAAAGTGGCAGATGGAATAAAGTGCAGAGAAGAGTTTGGTCATTTACCTTGGTAGAAGGAATAAAGGTGTAGACTATTTTCTTAATGTGGAAAAAACGCAGGAGTCATTCTTGCAAAGGGACTTGGGAGTACCCATGCAGGATTCTCCAGCGAGTAACTTGCAGGTTGAGTCAGTGGTAAGGAAGGCAAATGCAATGTTAGTGCTCATTTTGAGAGGACTGGAATATAAAAGCAGGAATCTGATACTGAGGCTTTACAAGACCTTAGTCAGACCACACTTGGAGTATTGTGAGCAGCTGTCTTGTCTTATGGACTTTGGAGCAGAATTAGGTTATTCAGCCTATCGAGTCTGCTCTGCCACTTGATCATGGCTGATTTATTTTCCCTCTCAACCCCATTCTCCTGCCTTCTCCCCATAACCTTTACCACCCTATCATTGTCTACTTTAAACAGACCCAATGACTTGGCTTTCACAGTGGTCTGCGGAAATTAATTCCACATTCACACACTACAAAATATTTGGGAATGGTTCAGGTGAGCTTCTGCCCAGTAGTGATAACCAAAACTATCAATGATTGTGCAGTTCATCATCAGAATGTTATTTGCTGAATGCCTTAACTCCACTATTGGAAATGACTCCAACCTGACACTGAGGGTCTCAAGTATGATTTGACTCACTTCAGCCCAAGCTGTTACGTGGTCTAGGCCTTTCTGCATGCAGGACCAACCTTTTTCATTTTCTGAGGAGTTGTAAACAAAATTACTTTTAAGTAACGTGGGTAGGCAGCTTGATGGTGTATTTATTTATATGGCATCCAGGAAGCGGATAGGGCATGGTTCTGAAACAGACTCTCCTTCATCTGATAAGTAGCCTTTCCCCAGTCAGTGACTAGAGTTTAGCTGAATGCAGCAATCTGTCCACTGCTTCAATTATCCAGTAAGTTACAGTCATTAAAACTCACCCAGCAATAAT
Source organism: Mobula birostris (assembly GCF_030028105.1). Lineage (NCBI taxonomy): Eukaryota > Metazoa > Chordata > Chondrichthyes > Myliobatiformes > Myliobatidae > Mobula > Mobula birostris. The sequence continues at coordinate 32,590,606 of NC_092377.1, forward strand.
TTGATAATTAACCAGCACTATCCAACTGAAGGAAAATCCAGTTCATTGTCATAGAAAGAAAATGCCTCCATTTAAAAAGGAAGCTCTATTTTATTCATATCAGTTCAGGATTTTTAAAAGATTATAACATGAATTTAAAATAAAGAATATCATCTTCTATGATTAAGCAATTAAATCATGTGTAGAAGTCAGATGCAAAAAGAAGATGGTGCCTGTTTCATTGTATGGTACTGACAGAAGTAATTGTTCTCAAACAACACTGAAAGGATTGCTGAGTTTCATCCCAATCTTCTTATTGCTATTTAACTTTACAGAACCCAGCTCATATGATCTATTCCATTGCAGAAGAAAATACTAATTATTTTAAAGGGATAGTTGATAATTATTTGAAAAAGAGGAATAATAATTTAATGTAAATGAGAAAAATTAGTGTGAGCAGAGAAACATGAAGATACACATGATACTTTCTTAAAATTTATCATAACATTACTGATATTTTAAATTGGCTTGGACAATTTCCTTTATCAGCCTGTGAATTAAATCCCAATATTCCTTCTTTGGCCACGTGGACTTTATTCTAGGTGAAAATTTGTTATCAATTTTAAAAGTGTTTTAAAAAACTATTTAATTTGTGTTGTTTGATGAATTAACAGATATGGCCAGTGAGGAATGCAATTTAAATGGACTTTGTTGAAGAGTTTGATCAGATTCTACATAATAATTCTGTAATCAGGACTGAAGACCGCAGAATAAAAGGTGGCATGGATAGGAAATTGGCTGAGTACCAGGAAGCAGAAAGTCACAGTGGGAGCATAAGATGATTGTGATTTACAAAATAACCAAAACTATCAAACTAAAGATGTAGAATTTCTTTTCAAGACATAATGGTGGTCTGAATTTGGAACATATGGCCGCAAGGAGTAATGGAGGCAGATTCAATTATAACACTGAAAATGGAGTTGGATAGGTATTTGCCAAGAAATAATTTTTCAGGATGGTGGAGTGGATTAGTCGATTTTTCTTGCATAGAACCTGAATGCACTCAAAGGTATAATTGGCCCCTTCCATTCTGTAACTGTATAAAATCCTTCTGTAAATTCACAGTAACTGCTCTAGAGAAGACAAATCATTATTCATTGTTAGATAAAAATCATACATTCAAGGATTTATACCGAAGCAGAAATAGATTTCAAGTTTGGGTGATATAGTTAAATTCACTGAAATTGAAAATGTCATCTAAACCACTTGATACTATATTTCTTGAGTACACCAGATAGTGAGTTGTTCTAAATTCACCACACTATTGTTCTCTGCCCCTCTCTCTCTCTTTCCCTCTTTCTCTCTCCCTGTCTGTCTCCCCCTCTTTTACTTCATAACAGTCATGTTGGCATTGTGTTTCTCTTCTTCACTCCAGCAACTGAGGCTCCTCTCCGTATGGCATCTATTGTTCTACATCATCGAGAATAATAGGTTCTGTTCCTCGCTCGAATGTTACTTGGAATATTATTAATTTTGCACATGTTAAAACTGTGTGCAGTTTGAAAGCTTCCATTAATTGAGTCACTATTGAATTATTTTCCACGGGGTATTTTTATACACCTAATATCTAAAATGATAGGCTTCACTTTTTCACTCACTTAAGCAAATGGAATTTAAGTGGACGTTTTATGGTGATACAATCAATAGTTACTGAACACATGTCAAATTCACTGAAGGTCATCTCTTTTAGCTGTCAGTAAAGCATTTATTTGTTAAATGATTTTCCAAATGAGTTGCATTGTCCAAGGATGATAGATTTTGTCATGCATTAGTGAGATTACTTTGAGTCAAAGGTTATTTGGTGCTGTTATTATATTGTATGTTTCTACTGTTGTAAAATATTTTCATACATAATTCATAATGACTATCTTTCATCACCTGTGCCATTTAATGATAATGTGTAATTTAGCTGACAAGTGTGTTTCAAAAATAACAATATAACACACATATCATAACATTTCATATCCAATCCAGCTTCAGATACAAAATTATTTTGTTCCTTTTTATTCCTCTAAATAATTATTTTGTAAATGTTTAGTGACAACATCCAAAATTATCTAATTGTAATTTAAAATCTCATGATTTAAAGACTCCGGGTAGCCCAGCAGAGACACATTAAACCAATAAAACATGAAAATGCTGAGAATCCTCAACAATTCAGGCAGCATCTGCAGAGAGAGAAAAAGAGAATTCAGGTTAATTGTCCTTCACACAAGGTGAAAGAGACAGACAGAAATCCCTTTGAAGAGAGGAGAGCTTCTGCAAGATGGTCTCTCCTGGAAGAGAAGTAGAAATGAATTAAGCAGTAATCAAACAACAAAAACACGCAGATCAGAACTAGATTGATTATCATTGATATTTGCACGTCATGAAATTTGTTGTTTGGTGGCAGCAATACATAAAAAAATTAATAATATCGCCCTTGAAAAAGTAATCCATTTTCTCTACCTTGGGAACATGCTCCCTTTAAGAGCAAACATTGACTCGAAGATCAACCACTGCCTAAGTAGTGTGAGTGGAGCCTATGCAAGATTAAGGAACATTATTTTTGAAGACCATAACCTACAGGTCCAAACAAAACTTTTGTAGTCATACTACATTACTGGATGGAGCAGTAGGTACCCAAAAGCCCAGGAAAAACATCACCAAAGATCCTTACGAAAGATTCTGAGCACCAGCTGGAAAGACAGACACACCAACACCAGCTTATTGGAGAAGGCCAACAAGAACAGCATCCCCACCACGATAAAGCAACACCAACTCCGACGGATAGGTCTTGCCATCCGGCTGCCTAATTCGCATCTCCCCAAACAGATCCTTTACTCCCTGTTGAAGGAAGTTCAGCGAGCACTGGTGGGCAAAGGAAGCACTTCAAATATAACGTCAAAAGACAGCCTGAAGAAAATTAACATTACACCTACAAACCGGGAAGACATTGCACCCAATAGATACACCCGAATGAAATCTGTTCGAGAGGGAGCTGCACCGCGAGAACAGTCTTTGCTTTACCACAGGGAATAAGCAGCAGCTGTGAAAGGAGAGAACGAACAACAGGAAGATCCAACCACCACTTACTCCTGCCTACACTGCGCAAGAATATGTCGATCAGTTCCAAGAAGAAATATAAAAAATAAATAAACAGTGCAAAAAGAGTTCATGCATCAACGGACCATTCAGAAATCTAATGGCAGAAGGGAAGAAGCTGTTTCTAAAAAGCTGAGTGTTTCTTCAGGTTCCTGTACCTCCTCTCTGATATCAGTCATGAGAAGAGGGCATATCCTGGATAGTGAGTCTCCTTGAAAATGAGCGTTGCCTTCTATAGACACTGCTTTTTGAAGATGTCCTGGTGGGGAGGCTGGCACCCATGAAGGAGCTAGCTGAATCTACAGCTCTCTGCAGCTTTTTTTTTGGTCCTGTGCATCGGAGCCTCCATGCCATGCCAGACTGTGCTGCAGCCAGTCAGAATGCTCTCCACTGCACTGCATGTCTGTAGAAATGTGCGGGAATCTTTGCTGGCATACCAAATCCACCAAACGTAGCTGCTGGCGAGTCTTCATTGCCATCGCACCTTTCCGCCACTAACTCCTTGATAAGGACCAGCGTGTGTTCTCCCAGCTTCCCCTTCTGAAGTTCGCAGGCAGACTTGGAAATGTGATATCAAAAAATTGTGATGAGGGGCATTTTGAGGAATGGTCATTGACCCAAAAAATTAACTTTGTTGCTCTATTTCCACAGTGAATTCTCACACATTTTGTTAAATTCTAATGCATTAAACAAAAGTTGATTTGGTGTTTTCTGAGACTTAAAAGCTGTCAATATTTGCTCTTCTTTTACATTAATTTTCAGGATCAGCATTCTACTGCAAAGCCAATATTTTTTGCTCACCCATAATTGTCTTTGAGAAGGCAGCAGTGAGCCATTTTCTTGAACCACTGCAATCTTTCTGGTACAGAATCTCCCAAAACTTTAACATAGGTTTTTTTTCTTAATAAACATCAAATAGAAACAGAAAATATGAGTTTTTGAAGAAGAAAACACAAACTTAAGTGAACTTAATGAATCTTGATGTTAGACACTGATTGATATCTTATAATGGATTTCTGGTAATCATTTATTTTTATATCTTTAACTCTCGATGATTCCCTACTACACAAAGAACAGCTCCTGAATGGATGAATCACCAGTGTTCATTTCCCCATGTAAAAGAAAAACACCCAGAAGTGCTCCAGGCATGAATGAATTATACAATGGATATTGGTACAAGGAGAAAAAACATTCCTTGTTTGACTACGTCCAGTCAGATTGTGTGCTTGTTCTATTGACAAACTCAGTGAAGCCTCTGAAGGCTTTTGAGGCTGTTGTGTGCATTGATGACAACTGTCAAATAAAAGTTCACTCATGTGTGATCTTTTTTTGTCACTTGTGTGAATTATCACTCCGCTGGGCAATAGAAATATAACTTACCCTCACAGAATTATCCTGTATAATTTATGTCATCTAATTCACTATGTGGGGGTTCAGATAGACAGGTAGAATTGTTAAGAAAACTAAAAATAAGTTTGAATCAAATGTGCAGTGAATATTTAATGTCACTCCTAATCACTTCATGTTCCTAAGCGTAACCTAAATTAAAGTGAAATAAGATATTGTTTTATTCACCCAAGTATTTACAACTGTACAATAATGTTTGTCTGGAACAGCTATTTTGGTTTCAGCCAATTATAATTATTTCAAAGTATTGTATACAGAGTTACCATATAATAAAGGTGAAAAAAATCACATATTAATCTGAACATAAGATGTGCATTCAATGCCATAATGAACAAAATGTAGTTAAAATGTCTAGACATCCATGCAGTGTCTATTAGTCATACAGGATCTACAGAGGTGCCAAAGGCTCGCCCATTTTCCCCTTATAAAGTCAACCAAGGGAACTAATTCTGTAGATGATGTTGCCTATGTCTTGATCCATAACCAAGTTCCGAATGTAAGTAACAATGTATCTTTATAAAATATCTAGAATACTTAAACCTCTCCATATATTGCAGCCAGCAATACAATCAAAGATGTATCAATTACAGCAGTCTCCCATCCTGTAGGATAATGATTTGCCTTTTGGTGGTCATCTTCAGGTCATCTAGTGTCACTTAGGACCTCACTTCAGTCTGGTTATCTCTGGTTCACTTGCTGCAGTTGAAGACAGTGGGCTGAGAAGATATCCAATTTTCTGGCCTTTCTTTCCCTGGGCCTCTTCTCGGCCAGCTGAACAATTTCTCTTTGCTTCTCCCAACGTCCTCTTGAGCTGGCAACATCCCGAAGTCCTGACTTGTGATAGCCATTATCCTGGGTATCTGCCTGTCCTCTTTGGATCTTGAATAGTTATTCTTGTCAGGCAAGTACAGACATTCAGCAAATTAGAAACACAGGTGATTCTGCAAATGCTGGAAATCTTGAGCAACATGCACAAAACACTGGAGGAACTCACCAAATCAGACAGCATCTATGGAGGAGAATAATCAGTCGATATTTCAGACTTAAACCGTTCATCACATCCTGATCAAAACATCCTTGGGAATACAGCCACCACCCATTCAATGGATGTGGCTAATACACTACATATGTCTTTGGCTTAGGAGTACAGATATACTCAAGAGCTCAGAATTTTGTAGTACATCTAAGTTTCTGGTTGAGTTATTGAAGAGTACAGCACAAAACCAGCCCCTTTGGCCCAACTAGTCCATGCTGAATTATTTAAACCGCTTACTTGCATCAACCTGCGCCAGGACCATAGCCCACCATACCCCCTACCATCCACGTACCCATCCAAACTTCTCTTAAACGTTGAAATCGAGCTTGCATGCACCACTTGTGCTGGAAGCTTGTTCCACATGAGTGAGGAAGTTACCCCTCATGTTCCTCTTAAACTTTTCACCTTTCACTCTTAACCCATGAACTCTGGTTGTTGTCCCACCCAACATCAGCTGAAAAAGTCTGCTTGCATTTTCTCTATCTATAGCCCTTGTAAGTTTTTATACATCTATCAAAAGCTCCTTTCAATCTTCTACATTTTGAGTTTTGAACAATGAGGAAGGGTTAATTAGCGATCTTGTCGTGAGAGGCCCCTTGGGTAAGAGTGACCATAATATGGTGGAATTCTTCATTAAGATGGAGAGTGACGTAGTTAATTCAGAAACAAAGGTTCTGAACTTAAAGAGGGGTAACTTTGAAGGTATGAGACGTGAATTAGCTAAGATAGACTGGCAAATGACACTTAAAGGATTGACGGTGGATATGCAATGGCAAGCATTTAAAGGTTGCATGGATGAACTACAACAATTGTTCATCCCAGTTTGGCAAAAGAATAAATCAAGGAAGGTAGTGCACCCGTGGCTGACAAGAGAAATTAGGGATAGTATCAATTCCAAAGAAGAAGCATACAAATTAGCCAGAGAAAGTGGATCACCTGAGGACTGGGAGAAATTCAGAGTTCAGCAGAGGAGGACAAAGGGCTTAATTAGGAAGGGGAAAAAAGATTATGAGAGAAAACTGGCAGGAAACATAAAAACGGACTGTAAAAGCTTTTATAGATATGTGAAAAGGAAAAGACTAGTAAAGACAAATGTAGGTCCCCTGCAGACAGAAACAGGTGAATTGATTATGGGGAGCAAGGACATGGCAGACCAATTGAATAATTACTTTGGTTCTGTCTTCACTAAGGAGGACATAAATAATCTTCCAGAAATAGTAGAGGACAGAGGGTCCAGTGAGATGGAGGAACTGAGCGAGATACATGTTAGTAGGGAAGTGGTGTTAGGTAAATTGAAGGGATTGAAGGCAGATAAATCCCTAGGGCCAGATGGTCTGCATCCCAGGGTGCTTAAGGAAGTAGCCCAAGAAATAGTGGATGCATTAGTGATAATTTTTCAAAACTCGTTAGATTCTGGACTAGTTCCTGAGGATTGGAGGGTGGCTAATGTAACTCCACTTTTTAAAAAAGGAGGGAGAGAGAAACCGGGGAATTATAGACCGGTTAGCCTAACGTCGGTGGTGGGGAAACTGCTAGAGTCAGTTATCAAGGATGTGATAACAGCACATTTGGAAAGCGGTGAAATGATCGGACAAAGTCAGCATGGATTTGTGAAAGGAAAATCATGTCTGACGAATCTCATAGAATTTTTTGAGGATGTAACTAGTAGAGTGGATAGGGGAGAACCAGTGGATGTGTATATTTGGATTTTCAGAAGGCTTTTGACAAGGTCCCACACAGGAGATTAGTGTGCAAACTTAAAGCACACGGTATTGGGGGTAAGGTATTGGTGTGGGTGGAGAGTTGGTTAGCAGACAGGAAGCAAAGAGTGGGAATAAACGGGACCTTTTCAGAATGGCAGGCGGTGACTAGTGGGGTACCGCAAGGCTCAGTGCTGGGACCTCAGTTGTTTACAATATATATTAATGACTTGGATGAGGGAATTAAATGCAGCATCTCCAAGTTTGCGGATGACACGAAGCTGGGTGGCGGTGTTAGCTGTGAGGAGGATGCTAAGAGGATGCAGGGTGACTTGGATAGGTTGGGTGAGTGGGCAAATTCATGGCAGATGCAATTTAATGTGGATAAATGTGAAGTTATCCACTTTGGTGGCAAAAATAGGAAGACAGATTATTATCTGAATGGTGGCCGATTAGGAAAAGGGGAGGTGCAACGAGACCTGGGTGTCATTATACACCAGTCATTGAAAGTGGGCATGCAGGTACAGCAGGCGGTGAAAAAGGCGAATGGTATGCTGGCATTTATAGCGAGAGGATTCGAGTACAGGAGCAGGGAGGTACTACTGCAGTTGTACAAGGCCTTGGTGAGACCACACCTGGAGTATTGTGTGCAGTTTTGGTCCCCTAATCTGAGGAAAGACCTCCTTGCCATAGAGGAAGGTTCACCAGATTGATTCCTGGGATGGCAGGACTTTCATATGAAGAAAGACTGGATGAACTGGGCTTGTACTCGTTGGAATTTAGAAGATTGAGGGGGGATCTGATTGAAACGTATAAGATCCTAAAGGGATTGGACAGGCTAGATGCAGGAAGATTGTTCCCGATGTTGGGGAAGTCCAGAAGGAGGGGCCACAGTTTGAGGATAGAGGGGAAGCCTTTTAGGACCGAGATTAGGAAAAACTTCTTCACACAGAGAGCGGTGAATCTGTGGAATTCTCTGCCACAGGAAACAGTTGAGGCCAGTTCATTGGCTATATTTAAGAGGGAGTTAGATATGGCCCTTGTGGCTACGGGGGTCAGGGGGTATGGAGGGAAGGCTGGGGCGGGGTTCTGAGTTGGATGATCAGCCATGATCATAATAAATGGCGGTGCAGGCTCGAAGGGCTGAATGGCCTACTCCTGCACCTATTTTCTATGTATGTTTCTATTCTAAGGAATGCAGTCCTAACTTATTCAATCTTTCCTTATAATTCAGGTCCTCCAGACCCAGTAACATCCTTGTAATTTTTCTCTCTATTCTTTCAACCTTAATTACATCTTTCCTGTAGGTAGGTGACCAAAATTGCACCTAATACTCCAAATTAGGCCTCACCAATGTCTGATATGAACTTCAACATAACATCCCATTTCCTGTACTCAATGGTTTGATATACGAAAATCAATGTGCCAAAAGTTTTCTTTATGACCTTATCTACCTGAGACACCACTTTCAATGAATTATGGACCTGTATTCCCAGATCCCTTTGTTCTATACACTTCTCAGTGTCCTACAGTTCACTGTGTATGACCTACCCTGTCGTCCTACTGAAGTGCAAGACCTTTTGGCACATTGATTGCATTAAATCCCCCCCAATCTTGGTGACATTCACTTCCATCCAGATGTCAGGGGTATGTTCTGACAAAGGGTGCAGGATATAAAAGATTGACTCTGGTTCTCTTTCCACAGGTGCTGCCTGGCTTATTGAGTGATTGCAGCATTTTCCATTTTTATTTAAGTATTCCCTCATACCTTCACCACACTGTACAGCTCCAGCTAATGTCAGTGGATGTACAAAGTCAGGGGCCTGTTAAGATTTCTGTCAAGTTCCTCTAAGCCTACATCACCTTGTTTAGCTTGGACATACGGCTGCAGCTTTGACAATGATGTGAACATCAGGTGGCACATTGCTGGTGACTGTGGAGACAGATACAAGAAGCTGTTCAACTACTTTCGTTGACACATTATTAGCGTAAACTACTGGCTGAGCCTTGCACTGATGTCAATGGTCCATCCAGGTGCTCGAAGGTATGAGAGAACCTGTCTACTGGCTGCTGGAAGGTTCCATGGTGTCAGAATCCATTGCAGCATTGTCAACATGAACAAATACCTGAAGACGATATGGTGCACATGTGTCTCAACTTTCACGTGGGCAGCTTTCCATCAGCTCTGTTGTGGAAAGAAATATTCTCCACTGGTAGATTGCCCAAATGAAAGCCTTAACAAGAGAACATACAACTATCTTCTTTGGTTCTGGCGTTTCTCGGGCAGCTGCTGAACTGGGACAACCACACGCACTGATCCCAAACTACTAAGAGACCTGGGATGTGCGCTCAGCTGGAATCTGCACACTGGCCAGGACAACATGAGCAAGTAACTTTCCAACAACAACTGTGCTACATGACAAAAATGTGTCTGAAAATGGATAATCCCTTGCATATTAATAGTCAGCTATTATTAATGTATTTGAGCACACTACAAGAGGATTCAGGAGTTGTATTTACAGTCACTGCCCAGTGGTGACACTGTACACTTCAGTTCTGCATTTCAGGAGTCTCTGCTTATTCTCTAGATGAACTTGTATGGTTTAAGAAACATTTTAAATCCTGGTCCCCTGTTTATCTGTGAAATAATATCTAAACAAAGTGAAAGAAGATACAACTACAAAATAGAAGTTAAATTGCACTGCACATCCTGTTACAAGTTTTCACACAACCAACCCCACTGAACAGAAGTGTACATTTAATCAGTGTTTACTGCTGACAGGCAAGCATGCATTTGTGTTTGCATGTTGTAAACTCTCTGAAACTGTGCTTCATGTTTTGCTTACTGAAGAAAATATTAACATTCTTCCAAACAGCAAACAGATGGATAATCAAGGATCCTTCAGCAAGACCGGAGGAGTGAGGAATATCTTTAAGTCTTATAAATTGCCAAGAGGGAAGCATGGCGAGAACGGAGGAGATATCAGTGAGGAATGCAGAACAAATTTGTCAAAGTAACAATTTGATTCAGGCTTAGGCGAGATCAGGCTCGAGTGAGGTAAAGTATCTGGTAAGTTTCTCTCTTTCTGTTCTTTGTTCATTCCTCGCCTGTTAGGGCAGAGTAGATTAGTGACAATGGCTCCACGGGCAGTGTTTTGTACTCTGTGTGGGATGTAAGAGGTCTGAGAGACCTCCAACCTCCCAGATAAACACACCTGAACCAGGTGCACCGAGTCGCCGCTCCCGAGAGAACGTATTAAGGAACTGGAGTTACAGCTCGATGACCTTCGACTCATACTGGAGAATGAAGTGAGAGATAGGAGCCACAGGGAGGTAGTCATCCCTAGGTTGCAGGAGAGAGGTAACTGGATGACTGTCAGGAAAAGGAGAAAAATGCACAACCAGTGCAGAGAGTCCCTTGGCCGTTCACCTCAATAATAAGAGTACAACTTCAGATCGTGTTGAGAGGGATGACTAACTGGGGGGAGCCACAGTGTGTGGGTGTCTGGCACTGAGTCTGGTACTGTGGCTCAGAAGAGCAGAGAGGTGAAGAGGATTGTAGTGTTGATAGGAGATTCAACAGTCAGAGGAACAGAGTCGAGATTCTGTGGGCACGACAGAGACACCCGGATGATGTGTTGCCTCCCTTGTGCCAGGATCAGGGATGTCTCGGATCAGGTCCACGGTATTCTCAAGAGTGAGGATGAGCAGCCAGAAGTCTTGGTGCATATTGGCGCCAATGACTTAGGTAAACAAGGCGAGGAGGTCCTGCAGAGAGAGATTAGGGAGCTAGGTAGAAAGCTGAAAAGTAGGATCCGCAGGGTAGTAATCTCTGGATCGCTGCCTGTGCCACGCGCAGGGAGGGTAAGAATAGGATGATTTGGCAGGTAAATGCCTGGCTGAGGAACTGGTGCAGGGAGCAAGAGTTCAAATTTATCGATCATTGGGATCTCTCCTGCCACCTGAATCTGAGGGGTTCCAATATCCTTGCAGGCAGGTTTGCTAGAGTTGTGTGGGTTTAAACTACTTTGCCAGGTGGATGGAAACTAGAGTTCCCATAGTGCTGAAGATGAGGTAGTTGGTTTACAAACAAAGGCAATTTGTAGTGAGACTCCTAACAAGGAGAGGCAGATGACAGTGCAAAATATTAGTCAACAGGATGAGTTGCAATGTAAAAGGTGGACAAAATTGAAAAGGGTGAATACAGGACTGATAGTGTTATATTTGAATGTGCACAGTGTATGGAATAAGGTAGATGAACTTATTGGACAGTTACACATTGGCATGTATGATGTTGTTGGCATCACCAAATCATGGCTGAAAGAAGATTACAGCTGGGAGCTTAACATCCAAGGATACTCATTGTATTGAAAGGATGGACAGGTAGGCAGAGGGGTGGTGTGGCTCTGTTGGTAAAAGATGAAATCAAAGCATTAGAAAGGGGTGACGTAGGGTTGGAAGGTGTTGAATCATTGTGGGTAGAGCTATGGAACTGCAAGGGTAAAAAGACCCTGATGGGCATTGTATTATAGTACCCAAACAGTGGTCAGAATGTGGTTCACAAACTAAAATGGAAGATCGAAAATGCATGCCAAAAGCAATGTTACAATAGTCACAGGGGATTTCAATATGCAAGTAGATTGGGAAAATCTGGTTGGTGCTGGATCCTAAGAGGGGGAATTTTTAGAATGCCTACAAGACGGACTTTTTAGAACAGCTTATGGTTAAGCCCAGGAGAGGGTCAGCTATTCTGGATTGGGTGTTGTGCAATGAACTGGAATTGATTAGAGAGCTTAAGGTAAAGGAACCTTAGGGAGCCAGAGATCATAATATCATAGAACTCACCTTGCAATTTGTGAGGGAGAAGCTAAAGTCAGATGCATTAGAATTACAGTGGAGTAAAAGGAATTACATAGGCAAGAGGAAGGAGTTGGACAAAGGTGATTGGAAGGGGTCACTAGCAGAGCAGCAAAGGCTAGAGTTTCTGGGAGGCGCAGGACAGGTAGAAGGCATGCTCTAAAGGCAGGATGATGCAACTGAGGTTAACAAGAGAAGTTGAAGTCAACATAAGAGCGAAAGAGAGGACATATAATAGAGCAGAAGTTAGTGGGTAGGAACTTAGAGGATTGGGAAGCTTTTAAAAAACACCAAATGGCAACTAGAAAAGCCGTTAAGACAGAAAAGATGGAACACAAAAGTAAGCAAGCCAATAATATTGAAGAGGATACCAGAAGTTTCTTCAGATACATAATGTGTAAAAGAGAGGTGAGAGTGAATATCCAACCGAGAGATGGTACGGGGGACAAGGAAGTGGAGGATGAACTGAATAAATATTTTACATCAGTCTTCACTGTGGAAGACACAAGCAGTATGGTGGAAGTTCCAGAATGTCTGGGATCAATGTGTGTGAAGTTTTCATTACTAGGGAGAAGGTTTCTGGGAAATGAAAAGGTCTGAAGGCAGATGTCCAGATGGTGTACACCCCAGAGTTCTGAAAGAGGTAGTTGAAAAGATTGTGGAGACATTTGTAATGAACTTTCAAAGGTCACTAGACTCTGGAATGGTTCCAGAATAGGAATATTGGAAAATTGCAAATGTCACTCCACTCTTCAGGAAGGGAGAGTGGCAGAAGAAAGGAAATTGTAGGCCAGTTAGTCTGACCTCAGTGGTTGGGACGATGTTGGAATTGATTATTAAGGATGTGGTTTCATGGTACTTGGAGGCACATGATAAAATAGGCTGTAGTCAGCATAGTTTCCTCAATGGAAAATCTTGCTTGAAAAATCTGTTGGAATTCTTTGAAGAAATAACAAGCAGGAGAGACAAAGGAGAATCAATTGATGTTGGATTTTGACATGGCCTTTGACAAGTTGCCACACATGAGGCTGCTTAACATGTTAAGAGCTCATAGCATTACAGGAAAGATTCTAGCATGGATAAAGCAGTGCCTGATTGGCAGGAGGCAAAGAGTGGGAATAAAGGCTGCTGTTTCTGGTTGACTGCTAGTGACTAGTAGTGTTCCACTGCAGTCTTTGTTGGGACTGTTAATTTTTACGTTATATGTCAATGATTTGGATGATGGAAAGTTTGTAGACCATACAAAGATTGTTGGAGGGATAGGTCTTTTTGAGGAAGTAGAGAGGTTACAGAAGGATTTAGACAGGTTTGGAGAATGGGCAAAGAATGGCAGATGGAACACAGTGTTGGGAAGTGTATGGCCATGCACTTTGGTAGCAGAAATAAAAGGGTTGACTATTTTCTAAGTGGAGAGGAAATTCAAAAATCTGAGGCACAAAGGGACCTGGGAGCCTTTGTGCAGGATCCCCTAAAGATTAGTTTGCAGATTGAATCTGTGGAGAGGAAAGCAAATGCAATGTTAGTATTCATTTCAAGAGAACTAGAATATAAAAGCAAGGGTGTTATGTTGAGGCTAGTACTAGTGAGGCCTCACTTGGAGTAGTGTGAGTAGTTTTGGGCCCCTTATCTGAGAAAGGATGTGCTGACATTGGAGAGGATTCAAAAGAGATTCACAAACAATTCCAGGATTGAATGGCTTACCGTATGAAGCACGTTTGATGGCTCTGGGCCTGTATTGACTGAAATTCAGAAGGATGAAGGGCGACTTCATTGAAACCTATCGAATGGTGAAAGGTCTTGACAGAGTGGATGTGGAGATAATGTTTCTTATGGTGAGGGAATCCAAGACCTGAGGACACAGCCTCAGAACAAAGGGGCATCCTTTTTGTAAAAGAGATTAGGAGGAATTTCTTTAGCTAGTGAATTGAATTGAATTTGTATTGACTTTATTTCTTACATCCTTCACATACATGAGGAGTAAAAATTTTTACGTTACATTTCCACCCAAATGTGCAATGTGCAATCATAATAATTTATAATAAATAGAACGGTCAATGTAACATAGAAATATACTCAAATCAGTGTGAGTTCATCAGTCTGATGGACTGGTGGAAGAAGCTGTCCCGGAGCCTGATGGTCCTAGCTTTTATGCTGTGGTACCGTTTCCCAGATGGTAGCAGCTATAATAGATTGTGGTTGGGGTGACTCAGGTCCCAAATGATCCTTCGGGCCCTTTTTTCACACCTGTCTTTGTAAACGTCATAAATCATGGGAAGTTCACAACTACAGATGCGCTGGGCTGTCCACACCACTCTCTGCAGGATCCTATGATTAAGGGAGGTACAGTTCCCATACCAGGCAGTGATGCAGCCAGTCAGGATGCTCTCAATTGTGCCCCTGTAGAAAGTTCTTAGGATTTGGGGGCCCATACCAAATTCTTGAACTGCCTGAGGTGAAAGAGGCACTGTTGTGCCTTTTTCACCACACAGCTGGTGTGTACAGACCACATGAGGTCCTTGGTAATGTAGATGCCAAGAAACTTAAAGCTGTTTACCCTCTCAACCCCAGAACCATTGATGTCAATAGGGGTTAGCTTGTCTCCTTTCCTCCTGTAGTCCACAACCAGCTCCTTTGATCTTGTGACGTTGAGGGAGTTGATCTCTACCATCGTTTACGGCACAGCACTCCACAGATTCACCACTCTCTGGCTAAAAAAAATTCCTCCTTACCTCTGTTCTAAAAGGTCACCCCTCAATTTTGAGGCTGTGCCCTCTAGTTCTGGATACCCCCACCAAAGGAAACACCCTTTCCACATCAACCCTATCTAGTCCTTTCAACATACGGTAGGTTTCAATGAGATCCCCACACATTCTTCCAAATTCCAGTGAGTACAGGCCCAAAGCTGCCAAATGCTCCTCATATGTAAATCCCTTCATTCCTGGATTGCCCTCGTGAATCTCAGTTAGACTCTCTCCAAGGACAACACATCCTTTCAGAGATATGGGGGCCATAACTGTTGACATTACTCGAAGTGCAGCCTGACTAGTGTTATTATCTCCTTGCTTTTATATTCTATTCCCCTTGAAATAAATGCCAACATTCCATTTGCCTTCTTTACCACAGACTCACCCTGTAAATTATCCTTCTGGGAGTCTTGCATGAGGACTCCTAAGTCCCTCTGCACCTCTGATGTTTGAACCTTCTCCCCATTTAGCTAATAGTCTGCACTATTGTTCCTTTTACCAAAATGCATTATCATACATTTCCCAACACTGTATTCCATCTGCCACTTCCTTGCCCATTCTTCCATTCTGTCTAAGTCCTGCTGCAATTGCATTGTTTCCTCAGCACTACCTACCCCTCCACCTATCTTGGTAACACCTGCAAACTTTGCCACAAAGCCATCAATTCCATTATCCAAAACATTGACAAACAATGTGAAAAGCAGTGGTCCCAATACCGACCCCTGAGGAACACCACTAGTCACCGACAACCAACCAGAAGAGGCCCCTTTTATTCCCATTAGCTGCCTCCTGCCTGCCAGCCTTTCCTCTATCCATTCCAGTATCTTTCCTGTGACATCCGGACTTTCCAGGACTTGGACTACGACTTAGTCAAGGGTTGTGAGAAACAGACAGAAAGACCAAATTTGCTATGATTTTATTGAACTGCTGAGCCAGGTCCCAAGGAGCCAAATGATTTATTCCACCTCCTGTTTCTGATGTTCCTGTGTTATAATGTAATTGTCGATCTCCAGAATATCTCAATAGATAGATCTGGATTGATCAGAATCCAAGTTAAACTCCAGGACTTTGCCTCCATAAGCTGGCATCATATATCTGCAATTTTAAGTTTTTGGATAGAATAATTAGGTGCTCAAAGCACTGAGGAGCTACTGAGGAGAAAATGTCATTTTCAGCAAATCTTGATGTACCCAGATGTACAGAATTTAGATTGAGCAATCAGTTCTTACAAGTGCAAACATGAGGAAATCTGCAGATGCTGAAATTTCAAGCAACACACATAAAAGTTGCTGGTGAACACAGCAAGCCAGGCAGCATCTCTAGGAAGAGGTACAGTCGACGTTTCGGGCCAAGACCCTTTGTCAGGACTAACTGAAAGAAGAGCTAGTAAGAGATTTGAAAGTGGGATGGGGAGGGGGAGATCCGAAATGATAGGAGAAGACAGGAGGGGGAGGGATGGAGCCAAGAGCTGGACAGGTGATTGGCAAAAGGGATATGAAAGGATCATGGGACGGGAGGCTTAGGGAGAAAGAAAGGGGGAGGGGTGAAGCCCAGAGGATGGGCAAGGAGTACAGTGAGAGGGACAAAGGGAGAAAAAGGAGAGAGAGAAAAAGAATATATATATAAATAAATATATATTTATATAAATAAATAACGGATGGGGTACGAGGGGCATTAACGGAAGTTAGAGAAGTCAATATTCATGCCATCAGGTTGGAGGCTACCCAGACGGAATATAAGGTGTTGTTCCTCCAACCTGAGTGTGGCTTCATCTTGACAGTAGAGGAGGCCGTGGATAGACATAACAGAATGGGATTGGGACATGGAATTAAAATGTGTGGCCACTGAGAGATCCTGCTTTCTCTGGCGGACAGAGCATAGGTGTTCAGTGAAACAGTCTCCCAGTTTGCGCCGGGTCTCGCCAATACATAGAAGGCCGCATCGGGAGCACCGGGCGCAGTATATCAACCCAACCAACTCACAGGTGAAGTATCACCTCACCTGGAAGGACTGTCTGGGGCCCTGAATGGTGGTAAAGGAGGAAGTGTAAGGGCATGTGTAGCACTTGTTCTGCTTACAAGGATAAGTGTCGGGAGGGAGATCAGTGGGAAGGGATGGGGGGGGCGAATGGACAAGGACAAGGGAGTCGCATAGGGAGCGATCCTTGCGGAAAGTGGGGCGGGGGGTGTAGGGAAACATCTTACAAGTGTTATTTTAGGATTCCAAGTAAATATAATCTGCAATTATCTTTAGAATTTGGAATTTTATATACCTGTGTACCTTGTGTCAAAACTAATTGCTGGTCCAGCGATTCAGAATGTTAATGTTTTGAAGTTTCTTTTCATAGGTGACTATCATGACTGGCGATTTGTTTCAGTGCATTTTGTTGATGTGCATAGAGCAAGAACAGAAGAGAAAGTAATTGGTGGATAATCTGCCACTTGAGTGAATTGCATTGTCTTAGATACAGTTAGCCTTCCCAAATGTATTGAAGATCCATCCATTCAAACCAGTAGAGAATGTCTCTGTACTTCGGACTTCATGTTATGGAGGGTAGAAAGGCTTTGGTGAGTCAAGAGAGAATCACTTACCACAGAGTAGACAGCGTCTGACCTGCTCTGACCCCGAATGCATTTATAAAGTTGTAGTGAATGGCAAACCCTGGTTGGACCTTCCAGCAATATTAATGCCATAAGTTCTCACAGTTGGGCGGTTAGATCTTTTTCTTTCTCAAGATGGTAGCACTTGAGCTAGAATGATGTTCTGGGTACTGGGAGGATGGAAGGTCCTTTTGTTATTTCAGGTACTGTGAATGTTTCTTTTCAGAGGTTGTGGCAGAGCAGTGGCACAACAAGTGGAGCTGCTGCCTCATAGCTCCAGTGACCTGGGTTCAATCTCGACATCAGCTGGTGTCCCTGTGAAGTTGCACACCCCCCCCCCCCCACTGACAAAACAAGCTTTCCCTGGGCATTCTAGTTTCCTTCCATATCCCAAAGTCGTGCAGGTTAATTGGTTAACTGGCCACTGTAAATTTCCCTGGGGATTGGGATTGCTTTTTAAATATGGCACAGATTTGATGGGCTGAATCAACATAAAGAAATATGGAATCCCTTATGGAAATATGGAATTCAGCATTGAAACTTTGTAAAGAAGCTGAATGCAAAGCATCAAAAAGGCATGCACACACATGAACAGAGAGAAAGACAGAAATGCATGTATCTCCCTTGTTCAAATTTTACAATCTACCAGTTCAAAAGGCCCCTTGAATTGCATTCTTTTTTTTTCATTTCCTTCAATGGACCAACATTGGTAGATTCTTAACTTCCTACTGTGCCATGGACATAAACACCACAAGCACAAGTTCAGAAGTATCAAGCACAGGATTTTAGCCATTCAGCTGAGTTAAGAAGTACCCAACCTAATCCCACCTTCCAGTATCAGGTCTGTGAACCCACCAATCACAGCTCTTCAAGCACAGGTCCAATCTGGTGAGGTGTCTACATTTGGTACACTTTCAGACAGTGAAACCCAGACTCCTTCCCCCTTCTGAGAGAAATCAAATTTCTTCCATCACTGATTTCTGACACCTCTGTTAGTGGTTCCCATTTACATTATTTACACTCCTCATAATGTTACTCATCTAAATTGAATGTTGCCATATTATGATAAAGTCTCATATATGTCACACTGAGGAAAAGCATAGGATGGAATATAATTAAATCTATAGATTCTGTAGTTCACAATTGTTCATAATAACTTTAAAGAGCAGATCTGAGGCAACAGATTGAAATTCAACATTAATCTTAGAAATAAACTTCAATGTAACACAATGCAACTGTTGAACTAGGAATAGCGCTGATTGTCAGCTCAAATCTACTCCAACTACACTCAGGGGCCACTTTATTAGGTATATCCATTCATTAATGCAAATATCTAATCAGCCAATCATGTGGCAGCAACTCTATGCAGAGAAGTACACAGACATGGTCAAAAGGTTCAGTTGTTGTTCAGAGCAAACATCAGAATAAGGAAGGAATCTGATCTAGGTAACCTTGTCTGTGGAATGTTTGTTGCTGCCAGACAGTGTGGTTTGAGTATCTCAGAAACTGCCGATCTCTGGGAGCTCTCATGCAGAACAGTCTCTGGAGTTCACAGAGAATGGTGCGATAAACATAAATCATCCAATGAGCAGCAGTTCAATGGGCAAAGACACTTTGTTTATGGGACGTCGGAGAAGAATGGCCAGACTGGTTCAAAAAACAGGAAGGGGACAGTAACTTAAACAGGCATGCGTCACAATAGTGGTGTGCAGAAGTGTGTCTCTGAATGCAAAGCATGTCATAGTGGATGGGCTACAGCAGTGGAACCACACACCAGGTTCCACTCCTGAGTGTGATGAAGGATAAGAGAGAAAAGGTAGGGTAAGGAAGGTGTTTTACTGACAGGGATATCCTCAGCGACACACAGAGTGCCTGGTGTCACTGTAGGTGTTCATTTGATAAAGTAATTAGGAGATTTCAGGTCTTTGCAAACCAGTGCTCTTAGTAATTATAAAAAGCTGCAAGGTCAGAAGCAAAAACCACAGACCAAAACCAAAGTTCATTGGTAATTAGATAGGTGTGCTGAAGTATCCTCAATACTGTCATTTTGGAGAACTTCATAATCAAATGCAGCGGGGAAAATTTATGTGTGGTTTTACAAATGTGAAAAAATCATGAAACATGTATGATCTTTGACCTTAAATGGACTGCTAGGAGAGCATACAATAGCCATATCAGAGGAGGTGGCTTCCAAAAGCTATGAAGCATTTCAGCTAGTACATTGTGTGGTTGGTGTAGAGACAGGTGCAGTAAGCAAACAACGCCTCATTCTAAGCACAAGTAGTTTTAGCACACTTGTTGCAAAAGGTGGTACAGGTACCAGCACAAAAAGAACTGCCTTTGTAATGAAGATCATCCATCATCTGTGCATCAGTGTAGAGCAGCAGCTTTTTGCAACGACTAAAAGAGAGGGTGCGTTGCCTCTGAGTGCAAGGACATACTGATGGGCATAGCATCCAGCCCGCAGCATGGGCCCATGTGATCCACCAGCATCTGCTGTTCCTGGAGGCTCATAAGGCCTTGCTAACTGTCCCAGGCACAGATTACTGACAGCTGCCAGGAGTCACAGGGATAGCTCCAACTTCTGAAAAGAAATGGCTTGTGTTGTCATCAGGCAGAGATTTGGAAATGCATGTGGGGACCGCTGCAGTTGGCCAAGGGTAGGGCTTGATTTACTTTGTTGCGTGCTCACCTGACGCTGGTACCAGATACCTGGGCCCTACCCAAATGCTGGGCTTAGGACCAGGGATCAAATACTGCCACATGTCACATACTACAGTGCTGAGCATGGGTCATTTACTGTGACATGGGCAGAGCAGTTGGGAGCACAATCTGTCACTATCTAACACTGGGATACCATGCTGGAGCATACATGTCTGAGGAAGAGTATCGGCTCAAAGTTCAAAGTCGATTTATTGTCAAAATACATACAGCATTCATCACCCATTTACAAATTTGGTTCAAGTTCTTATGGGTATACTCAGTAAATCCAAGAATCATAATAGAATCAATTGACAGACAAACAACCAAAGTGCAAAATACAACAAACCATGCAAAGACAAAGGGAAAGAAGGAATATTAATAAGAAATATGTCATTGATGTATACTGAGAACGTGAGTCCACAAGATGTGAGAATATTTCAATGATGGGGCAAGGAAAGCAATCCCCACTGGCTCAAGAGTCTGATGATTGAAGGATAATAATAGTTGATCTGCACAGCTGTAAAATTTTCCGCCCAAGGACATTGCTGTTTCCATACCAGGCTGATATGCAGCCAGTCAATATACTCTCCAGCACACATTTATAGAAGTTTGTCAAAGTTTTAGATATCATGCTCAATCATCACAAACTTCTAAGGAAGTAGAGTCAGTGCCGTGGAGAGAGAAAAAAAGATTTATTGTTTCAGAGAGATGACCTTGGAATGTTTAGATGATAATATAAAGTCTTTCTATCACAGACTTTATAAAGTGTTCACAAATCAGAATATCAATAACAAAGCTATGCGGCAGGGATACCCAAACACGCAATACTGAAGGACTTTTTGGGCATTTCTAACGTGAAATGAGTAGCTCCTTGTCCATTAACTGGTCCAGCAGAGCCAAACAAGAACAATGGAACAGTTAACTGGCAAGTCTACAGACTGCCAAGACAATAATGACAGCCACCAAGAGCACCATTCCCAATGTGCAAGAGGCACTGAGACCATTTCAGCATGCCCATATATACCATAAGAACAACTTGGTTGATGGCCATTCAAAATCAATGATCCCTAATAGTTGGACTCAGGTGCATTTTGGTGACTCATGCCAGGTAGATTATTTCAGATGATGTTACAATGATGTAACAGCCTGCAAGTTTGATCAACTGAATTTTAACAATCTGTGAAGCAAAACAGAATTAAATCTTCCTTTACAGCACCTTACCATGCAATCTCAAAGAGGCTTAGAAATGAGTGTACATAGTGAAAGAGGGAAGTAATTCATGCAAAGCAGATCATGCCTGAAAACTAAGCAATAATTCAGTTTTTTTTCTCGCCACAAATCAACACCATAAGCGATTTATGGCTACATCTCGTTCGGAAAGGGCCAAATCCAGGGAGAAAGGGGAAAGAAAGAGACATCACAGAATGCGTTGTGAAGAGCGATTCTGTGTTAAAGTCCACAAAGAACCAAGAAGGACAAAGATGAAAAATTGGAAGACTAGAAAGATTATGGTTCGAAGAATTACGCCGTAAGAGGAGACCGGAAATTCAGATTGGTTCCCATTGGCTAATTGAACCCAATATAAAATGGTAAGGGCGATTGGGAATTTGCCTATATTCCTGACGCTTGTCTCACAATTGATGAAGAATGAATGCAAGATATAATTGAAAACAGTGAAGAAATGATCCCTTCAAGGAATCGAGAGGCGAATAATATATTCACAACATCCCTCGAGTCTTCATGATTAACTGAAGTAATAACACTACGATTTTAAAATATAATCTAATCCTTTTAATCTGTAAATTTGTCACTGCTATTAAAATAGCTTGACTTTGTTTAAAACGTCGCAGCCACAGGGCCTTTTAAGTTCAGCGTGTATGTTGCCAACATGCTAATTTGTCTAGAAATTCAGAACTTGAACGTTTTCAGACCCTACGCCTTTTTATTATTTCACTGCCCGCCCTGTGAGTGGTGGTAAATGCAGGAAGCACGCGAGATGCATTTTAAATTTATACCCGCCACTCGGGATTTACGAACAATTTCACTCGGAACAGTGAGTTCTCTCAGCGTTCATTCACAAGGAACTGTCGGAACTCGTTAAAGTTGAGGTTTCTCTCTGCTCCTCGGGAAATATCTCAGTACTCCTCCCCGGACGGACCCAGTGTCAGTGCCGATCGCCGCTCAAAGTGCGGCCGCCGACCAGCAGGTGCCGCTGTGCGCCGCTGACGAAGGTTCAGTGCAGGCGGGCGCTCCGCCTTCGCGGCCAAGGAGAATGGCAGAGTCAGGTTAGGGGTCGGTCAACAGTGGAATGCCGTCCTCTTGCTGGGTATGTCCCGGAGGTTAGGTCATGTAAAAGGCCTGGGCCAGAAGTAGGGCGATTGATGGACTTTCTTACGGCCAGCTGGAGGGATAATTTCATCTCTATATCTGTAACAATGCTTCAATTTGATACCAAGGTAAACTTCTCTGGGCTCCCTAACAAATTCTTAATGACTTTTTTAACTGATGTTATAGCCTCTCCCTTGCCTTCTCTGTTGCAATAGCCCCAGATGGTTGGGAAGGAAATAATCAATGAAAATGTCCTTCACAGCAGGTGGCTATTTAGCCCATTATGATAAGTACCGGTACAAAAAGAGGTGCCTAGTCATATCCCAACCTCTGAGTTGTACCAGAAGTTGCACCGCCTTCAAAAACACTTCAAAATATTGCTGAAATGGGTTGTGCCTGTACTGTCTTTCAGGCAATAATGTTCTGAATCTTTATCACTCTCTGAACCCAAGTTAAAAAGCTTTTTCCTCATTTCTTCTTGAAATATATGCCAAGATCCCTCTGTTCCTTCACACCTGCTAACACCTTCCTTCCCTTGTTGTAAAGTCTCAAAGTCAGCATGGTCTCCTTAAGGGAAACCTTGCCTGACAAATCTTTGAAGAACTATTTGAGGGAATAACAGTTGAGGCAGAAAAATGAGAATCAATGGATGTTGTTTACTTGGATTTTCAGAAGGCTTTTGACAAGGTCCTGCACATGAGGTTGCTAAACAAGATGAGACCCCATGGCTTTACAGGAGCCATACTAGCATGGATCAAAGATTGGTTGACTGGATAGAGGCAAAGAGTGGGAATAAAGGGAGTCTTTGCTGGGTTGGCTGTCAGTGACTAATGGTGATGCACAGGGTTCGGTGTTGGCACTGCTTCTTTTCAAGTTATGTTAATGATCTGGATGATGGAATTGATGGCTTTCAGGCCACGTTGGCAGATGATACGAAGATGGGTGGAATGGCAGGTAGCGTTGAAGCATGGAGTCTGCAGAAGGACTTAGATTAGGAGAATGGGCAAATAAGTGGTAGATGGAATATAGTGTAGGGAGGTTATGGTCATGCACTTTGGCAGAAGAAATAAAGGTGTTGACTATTTTTCAGCAGGGCAAAAAAAATTAAAATATCAGAGGTGCAAATGGACTTGGGAGTCCTTCTGCAGGATACCCTAAAGGTAAACTTGCAGGTTAGTCGGTGGTGAGGAAGACAAAAACAATGTCAGCATTCATTTTGAGAGGACTAGAATATAAGAGCAAGGATGTAATGTTGAGGATGTTGAGGCATTAGTCAGTCAGCATTTGGAGTATTTTGAGCAGTTTTGGGTCCCTTATCTAAGAAAAGTTGTGCTGGCAAATATTGAAAGCCTTTGTTAGAGTGGAGAAGATGCTTTCTGTAGGAGTTGGACGAGGACCAGTGGGCACAACCTGAGTAGAAGGACGTCTGTTTAGAATGGAGATGAGGAATTCCTTTTGCCGGAAGGTGGTGAATCTGTGGAATTCATTGCCACAGATGTCTGTGCAGGCCAAGCCACTGGATGTATTTAAAGTTGAGGTTGAAAGGTTTTTGTTTACTCAAGGCATCAAAGGTTATGGGGCGATGGCAGGAGAATGGGTGTGAGAGGTATAATAAGTCAGCCATAATGGAATGACAGAGCAGACTCAAAGGGCCGAATAGCCTAATTCTGCTCCGATGTCTTGTGCTCACCATGTGTATTATCTCACTGTTCTTTGAATGAATTGTTTGCCCACCATCAACCGAACTGTGTGGGATATCTATATCTTACTTAAGCCAAAATCTTTACAATATAGCCAAGTTTTATATCATCCATGGCCACTATATTTATGTCTAAATCGTTAACAAAAACCACTCCCATGTCACAATTAATTGTTTTCCAGATTAGTTCATACAACTTTATTTGGTCATGCTTTTAACAAATGATCCTTTCTCAGATCTTAGTCCAAAGATCCCTGCAAGTTATGGCTCTTGAAATGTTCATCCAGATTTTTTTTTTGAAGTATGTACCCTTGTCACCCTTCAGGCAGCAACCACCACACCCCGTAACTCATTCAGAGAAATAATTTTTTATCAGTGCCCTGATCCTCATTCCAATTAAGACCATGAGGCATAGGAGCAGATTTAGGCCATTCATCTGCTCAGCTATTTCGTCATGGCTGATTTATTATCCCTCTCACCCATGTTCTCCTACCTTGTTCCTGTTATCTTTGCTGCTTTGATTAACCAGGAACCTATGAACCTCCCCTTAAATATACCCAATGACTTGGCCTGCGCAGACGTCTGTGGCAATAAATTTGGCTGATTCACTGTCCTTTGGCTAAAGAAATTTTTTCCTCATCTTCATTCTAAATAGCTATCCCTCTATTCTGAGGCTGTGCCCTCCGGTCCTAGACTCCATCACAGTGGGAAACATCCTCCCCACGTCCACTCTAGGTCAGCCTTTCAATATTCAATAGATTTTACTGAGATCCCCTTTCATTCTTCTAAACTCCAGTGAGTACAGGCCCAGAGCCACAAAATGTTCCTCCTATGTTAACTCTTTTATTCCTGGAATTATTCTCGCAAACCTTCTCTGGACCCTCTCCAATGCCAGCAAATCCTTTCTTAGATAAGGGACCCAAAACTGCTCACAATACTCGAAGTGTGATCTGACCAATGCCAAATAAACTGTTTGCATGACATCAAACAACAGGAATTCTGCAGATGCTGGAAATTCAAGCAACACACATCAAAGTTGCTGGTGAACGCAGCAGGCCAGGCAGCATCTCTAGGAAGAGGTACAGTCGACGTTTCAGGCCGAGACCCTTCGTTGAGTCCTGACGAAGGGTCTCGGCCTGAAATGTTGACTACCTCTTCCTAGAGATGCTGCCTGGCCTGCTGCGTTCACCGGCAACTTTGATGTGTGTTGCTTTGCATGACATCCTTGCATTTGTATTCTAGTCCCCTCGAAATGAATGCTAGCACTGCACTTGCCTTCCTTACCACTGACTCGAGCTGCAAATTAACCTTCAGGAATATTGCATGAGGACTCCCAAGTCCATTTGCACCTCTGATTTACGAATTTTCTCCTCATCTAGTAAATAGTCTATGCTTTTATTCCTTCTACCAAAGTGCATGAACATACACTTCCCTAAATTATATTTCATCTGCCACTTTGCCCATTCTCCCAATTTGTGTAAGCCCTTCTGCAGACCCCCTGCTTCCTCAACACTGACTGCTGTCCCACCTGCCTTCATATTGTCCCCAAAGCCATCAATTCCTTCATCCAAATCATTGACATATAATGCGAAAAAAAGCAGTCCAGCATGCACCCTGTGGAACCAGCAGCCAACCAGAAAAAAGGCTCTTTATTCCCATTTATTACCTTCTGCCAGTCAGTCAATCCTCCTGCAATGCTAGTATCTTTCCAGTAATACCATGGGTTCTTGTCTTGTTCAGCAGCTTCCTGGTGCAGCACCTTGTCAAAGGCCATCTGAAAATCCAAATAAACAACATCCACTGACTTTCTTTTGTCTACCCTGCCTGTTATTTCCTCAAAGAATTCCAACAGATTTGTAAGGAAAGATCTCCACTTCAGGAAAACATGCTGACTTTGGCCTATTTTGCCATGTGCCTTCAAGTACTGCTAAAACTCATCCTTAATAAAAGACTCCCAACATCTTTCCAACCACTGAAGTCACGCTAACTGACCTATAATTTTTTTTCTTCTCCCTCCCTCGCTTCTTAAAGAGTGCATTGACATTTGCAATATTCTAGTCCTCCAGAACCACTCCAGTATCTAGTGATTCTTGAACGATCATTAGGAACAATCATTACTACCGCCACCATGATCTCTTCAGTGCCCTCTTTGAGACCATGGGGTGTAGTCCATCCGGTTCAGGTGACACACCTACCTTCACATTTTTCAGCTTCCCAAGCACCTTCTTACTAATAGCAATGCCACTCACTTCTGCCCCCTAACATTCTCCTGGCATTCAGCTCATGTCTTCTATAGTGAAGACCGTTGCAAAATGCTTATTAACTTTATCCACCACTTCTCTATCCCCCAATACTACCTCTCCAGCGTCATTTTCCAGTGGTCCGATATCCACTATCTTCTCTTTTTAACTCTTTTATATATCTGAAAAAACTTTTGTATCTTCTTTTATGTTATTGGCTAGCTTACCTTCATATTTCATCTGCTCTCTCTGTATGGCTTTTTAGTTGCCTTCTGTTGGTTCTTAAAAGCTTCCCAATCCTCTACCTTCCCTCTAATGTCTGCAATATTATATGTTTTCTCTGGCTGACAAGGGAAGTCAAAGGCTATTTAATCGATAGCATGAGACCAAGGTCATGAGAATTAACTTAATCCTAAAGTCCCTAGATTTTGTCCTGACTGAGGAAAATAAGACACTTTGTTTCCACTGTCCAGGCCTTTCAATTTTTAACATCTTGGTGAAATCATACTTCAGTTAAGTCTTCCCTTACTTTCCTGCTTTCCTTTGTTTTTTTTTCATAACTATAATTCTCCACCCTTGGAAACATCCTTGTAAACTTTCTTTGCACCTTCTCTGTGAACTCGAGTTATCAATCATTGCTTACTTTCCTAAATCTTTTCAAAATCTTGTAATCCATTTTTCTAGTCAGGTTTTTAAAGCTTTCTTTTCAATCTTAATCTATCACTTATGTTTCCATTCAAGTCAATCTCTCACTGCCTTTAATCCTTCCTTGAACAATATGATTGTAAATAATATTTTTGATATGATTTCGTATTCCCTACTGAGGTTGGACTTTGATTCCAGTTTTACCACATAGTCTAAAATTTCCAGGTTTGCCTTTCAATGTTTTTTTTGTCTTTTTTTTCCCTATCATATTTAAATAGCTCTTTCTCATTCACCTCAAAGACCTGTCAAGGCATTCTCTTGACATCTGCAGACCTCCAATTACATTAACTGTAATCTCTCTTTTCTACACATGAATAAACACTGAAACTATTTCAAAGTGCTATGAAATTAAACAATTTTTTTATTTCTGACCTTTTTTAGTGTTAAATGATTGAGGTCACCCCGAGATGTTAAACTTCCCTCTGTTTTGCCCCAGTCTCCAAAGAGCATATCTATGCTACAGTATTTTTTCTGAACAGTAGGCTACATGGCCTCATTAAGTTATAATCTTTTGAAGTAACTGACTCACTATAATTTTGCGTGATGATATCGTAACAGCTAACTCCAGAACGAAAGGCAGTGCCTGGCAAATTTGTGTAAGCATCAATCATCAGGCATTGCCTCTCTAGGCACCCCGTGTGATTTGAATTGGGCAGCCTGAAGCTTTGCCAACCAATCAACCCTTGAGTAATACGTTGTGAGAATTGGTTTTAGGTACAGCTGACTGACTGGAAACAGTACTTCAAGGAAAAGGGCTGCAAAGCCCAAGGTCATGGGAATGTGCATACCTTTTGTTTGGTGTTTGGTGGATTTCCAAATGGTTCTGAGTGTGTAGGCTCTTTGCTTTTCTTAATAACATTATAAAGATAAGCTACAGCCGTAGTCTCACAACCAATTACGGATAGACTTTTTAAAAGGTAGGTGAGGGGAGTTGATGGTGGAATGGTTTTGGCTGTTGAGATACTTCCATCCCACAACCACCACCACTCCAGGGCAGCTCCCATATAACCTGCACACGGACAACACTCGTCTTGAGCACAAAGCTGATGCAAAATTTGTGTTCATGAATGGGTCTGGAACTACTCACTATAAATCACTCAAAGTTTGCTGCACCATTACAGTGCAGTGCAAGTTACAACAAGTGACAACACTGGGAGGACTGGAGAAAGCAAAGCAGTAGGAAAATGTGTCTGATGAGGAAGAATCGATTGAAATGATACAAAATAAAAGTAGGATGTAATCAGTTGTGAAACACTGACTTTTTTTAGAATGCATGGATAATACTAACATAGGATACAATAGAAATGTACAGTATTGAAACAATTGCACAGATTTTGTGGGCCAAAGATTGTATCAAGCAGTCATTTTTGCATTTATCCTGCTAGAACCTATTTTATTCACAGCATATTCTGAGCAGCTATGCCGATCTTTCACTTGTGTACAGACAAGGGGCAATTTTCAGTGGCCAATTAATCTACCAACCCACACATGTTTGGGATGTGGAAAGACATTGGAGCACCAAAAGAAAACTGGTGGGAAACAACCTCCACACGGACAACACCAGAGGTCAGGATTGATCCCCAGGAGCTGGAGTTGTGAGGGAACAGATTCACTATTTGTTCCAATTAGCTTTAAAACTTTATCACAAAATGTAATAAAGGTGATTAATGCAACAACTTCTTCGCAATCATCAGTTAATTGTCAATTAATAGTTTAATTATTAAAAGCAATAGTGTATTTATTGAAAGGTTTACTGCCTACTCCAGTGGTTTCACCGAAAGTGGAGGAGTACAGCTGTGACTTGTGGCCAGTATGGGCCTGCCTGTAGAATGTTGTGCTTTAGTTGCTGTCAAAGCAATTTGATGCAGCTGGTTTTCTGGCACAAGGGCTGAGTTTTGCTGAGGTTGTAAGCTGAAAACATGAGAAGATATTAAGTACCTGCCCCTGACATGCTTATGAGGTGTGGCACATCATAATTTGTTGGAGGGCAAATTGCAGTGATGCCCAGACAGACTTGTCCAGCCACTTTGAGCTACAGTTTCCTTGCCTGATGTTGGCTTATTGTGGTTTGTTAGAGCTCAATGGGAGTAGTCTTGGTGCTTCAATTTAAACTACAAATATGAGACATCTTCAAAACAAATCTCTCCTGTTGAGCACTCAAGAGATTCTGCAGATGCTGGAAATCCCCAGACAAACGAACTGCCAAGATTCATGAAGGATATCGACCCAAGACATCAGTTCTTTCTTCCTTTCCATAGATGCTGCCTGACCTGCTGAGCTCTTCTAACATTTTGTGTGTGCAATTCTCCATTTTTACAGTTAAGTTGAACAATTTCTTAATGGATTTCCCAGCAGCTTGTGTGAGGCAACCAGCTGTTCTTTCGTTATTGGGGTTCCAAAATCTCAGCCCTCAACAGAGGTAGCATAGAACCACTCCCTGAGGGGAGCTGGTTGACTTTACTACTCCATCTGTTCATCTTTACTTGATCTCAATGTGAACATCGATGTGAATAGCCACAAGTTCAGTAGAGTCCATTCTTGTGCTGGTACTTGGTAGAGATGGAAGAAATTATGTTTTCTCCTCAGAAGATGTCCCACGAGAAGTCCTTTTGAATGGTCTTTTGCTCCCAAGGAAAGTGAGAGCTGATTTGACATTGACAGATAACAATCTTCACAAACTGAGCATTTTATGAAGTGTAGTAAAGTTTTTCTTGCCAGACAACCTGTTCAGATAGGCCTTTCCCATCAAGATTTGAGACATTAGGATGCTGTTGGCATAAAGTGAGCCTTTTATCAGTGGTCAGAAAACTATTGGAGAAAACTAGAGAGAGAAGAATTCATGTACATTTTTAAAGGCAGTGATTGATTAGAGAGGGTCACCTTGGGAAGAAGAAATCCTATTCCCCTTGATTGAATTGTTTTGAGGAGTTAACAAAGGAGATTGATGGAAAAACAGGTAGTACATGTTCATGTGGACTTGAGCAAGATATTTGATGAAGTCTTGCATGATAATCTTGTTCAGAAGGTCAAAATACATTGGATCCAAAGTGAATTGGCTGATTGGATCCAAAATTGGCTGGTGACAGGAGGCAAAGGGTAATGGTGGGAGATGCTTTTCTGATTGGAAGTTTATAACTAGTAGCATATGTAGGGATTGATGTTGGGATCCTCATTTGTAATATATATTGATGACAGGTATGGCCTTCATGTTCCTGCTGATTACAGTTTCAGCCATCTTTCTCGAGGCCATCTGAGTACTTATTCTGGGTTTCTTCCTTCTGTTCATGAGAATGGGAGAACTGTTCTCCCCTTTCACCTGCCCAGGCTACAGGGAATCTGAAAACTTACTTCTGGCTCACTTTAGGGCTAGAATGGTATCATGTTTAAGTTATTAGGCCAATAGTCTGGAGGATTAATAACCATGAGTTAGCTGTCCATTTAAAAGTAAGTTTGGCCCACACTTGCTGGATTTTCAAAGAATGAAATACATACGATTAAATTGTCAGGCCTTGAGAATTGAGATGAGGAGAAATTTCTTTGAGTAGAATGCTCAGTTTTTAAGTATTTCTGAACTGTGAAGTAATAAATTTTGCATGAGGGAATCAGAAGATATGGGATTCAGGCAGGAAACATAATGAGGTATGGAATAAACATAAGGTTGTTCAGAATCAGAAACGGGTTTATCACCGGCACGTGACGTGAAATATGTTAATTTAGCAGCAGCAGTTCAATGCAATATATAATCTAGCAGAGAGAGAGAGAAAATAATAATAATAAATAAAATAAAACATAATAAACAAGTATATCAATTACATATATTGAATAGATTATTAAAAATGTGCAAAGACAGAAATACTGTATATTAAAAAAGTGAGGTTGTGTCCAAAGCTTCAAAGTCCATTTAGGAATCGGATGGCAGAGGGGAAGAGGTTGTTCCTGAATTGCTGAGTGTGTGTCTTCAGGCTTCTGTATCTCCTACCTGATGGTAACAGTAAGAAAAGAGCATGCCCTGGGTGCTGGAGGTCTTTAATAATGGACGCTGCCTTTCTGAGACACTGCTCCCTAAAGATGTCTTGGGTACTTTGTAGGCTAGTGCCCCAGATGGAGCTGACTAGATTTACAACCTTCTGCAGTTTCTTTCTGTCCTGTGCAGTAGCCCCTCCATACCAGACAGTGATGCAACTTGTCAGAATGCTCTCCACGGTCCAACTATAGAAGTGTTTGAGTGTATTTGTTGACATGCCAAATTGCTTTAAAATCCAATAAAGTATATCCGCTGTTTTACCGCCTTTATGACTACATCAATATGTTGGGACCAGGTTAGATCCTCAGAGATCTTGACACCCAGGAACTTGAAGCTGCTCACTTTCTCCACTTCTGATCCCTCAATGAGGATTGGTATGTGTTCCTTCGTCTTACCCTTCCTGAAGTCCACAATCAGCTGTTTCGTCTTACTGACGTTGAGTGCCAGGTTGTTGCTGTGGCACCATTCAACTAGTTGGCATATCTCACTCCTGTACACCTTCTTGTCACCACCTGAGATTCTACCAACAATGGGCTGTATTGTTAGCAAATTTGTAGATGGTATTTGAGCTATGCCTAGTCACACAGTCATGTGCATACAGAGAGTAGAACAATGGGCTAAGCACACCCTCTGAGGTACGCCAGTGTTGATCGTCAGTGAGAGGATATGTTATCACCAATTCGCACAGACTCTGGTCTTCTGGTTAG
Organism: Mobula birostris; assembly: GCF_030028105.1. NCBI lineage: Eukaryota > Metazoa > Chordata > Chondrichthyes > Myliobatiformes > Myliobatidae > Mobula > Mobula birostris. Next base: position 32,622,479 of record NC_092377.1, read on the forward strand.
GAGGTCAAGGATCCAATTACAGAGGGAGGTACAGAGGCCCAGGTTCTGCAACTTCTCAATCAGGATTGTGGGAACGATGGTATTAAATGCTGAGCTATAGTCGATGAACAGCATCCTGATGTAGGTGTTTGTGTTGTCTAGGTGGTCTAAAGCCGTGTGAAGAGCCATGGAGATTGCATCTGCCGTTGACCTATTGTGACAATAGGCAAATTGCAATGGGTCCAGGTCCTTGCTGAGGCAGGAGTTCAGTCTAATCATGACCAACCTCTCAAAGCCCTTCATCACTGTCGATGTGAGTGCTACCGGGTGATAGTCGTTAAGGCAGTCCACATTATTCTTCTTTGGCACTGACGTAATTGTTGCCTTTTTAAAGCAAGTGGGAACTTCTGCCCATAGCAGTGAGAGGTTGAAAATGTCCTTGAATGCTCCGCCAGTTGGTTGGCACAGGTTTTCAGAGCCATACCAGGTACTCCATCGGGACCTTGCCTTGCGAGGGTTCACTCTCTTTAAAGACAGCCTAACATCGGCTTCTGAGACAGAGATCACAGGGTCATCAGGAGCAGCAGGAATCTTCACAGCTGTAGTTGTATTCGTCCAGAACAAGACATACAAAATGTTGAGGTACTCAGCAGGTCAGGTAACATTTATGGAGGTGGATAAACAGTTGAGGTTTCAAGCCAAGATTCTTCCTGAGGACTTTGAAAGGAAGGGGAAAAGCCAGAATAAGAAGGTGGGGGAAGGGAAGGAGTACATGCTGGCAAATGAGAGGTGAAACTGGGAGAGGGGAGATGAAGTGATAAGCTGGGAGGTGATAAGTGAAAGAGGTAAAGGACTGAAGGTGGAATCTGACAGGATTCCTATTGAGAGGAACATGATCAGCCATATTCTTATTGAAAGGCCAAATAGTCTACTGTGTTTACTCATTATGATCTTCTATTCTTATCTTGCACTTCAGGATGGCAATACTATCAGGAAAGTGATACTTTCCCTTTTAAGTGCTGGATTCCTGTTCTAAATTGCTCTGTCAAAGCCAGTCGAAACTACATATGAAAAATGGATAACTCTTTCATTCTGTTGACAGCAGATGGGAAATCCACCACTGGAAATCACGAGGCCCAGAAATTAAAACACCTTGGGCCTGAAGTGTTTGCATTCCATCCTTCAATCTGCACAAAGCGTATGCAGCTTGAAGCTGATATCTTTTGATATCCAAGAGAGCACTGCTCTCACATAACTCAATATTTAAATCACAGAATATGAAAATAACGATGCAGTGATGGGGTGCAACATTTTCTGAATTATCATAAAGTTTGTTTATCAGTTTTATTTTTTTAAAAGAAATTATTTAAAATAGGTAATCAGCATAATTTTCTCACTAACTAAAATTTGTGCGGGTAGGCTAAATTGACTTTGAATGACCTATAACAAATGCAAATGGAAAAAGCAGTCATATTTCACAGAGTGTAGTATGAAGACATTAGAAGGCTATAGTGCAGCTGGTTGGGTCAGATGACATCATAAAAAGTGAGAATGAAGCTAAAGCAATTTATAATCATCATCTGTCTGTAACTGTGCCAGCAATTTTGCTGTCACCGGCTAGCTGCTGTTTTGCACACATTGTTTCAAGTTTAATCTTGTTTGACTAACTTGTATTAAGTTTGTGCACACTCAAAAATTAACGCCAACAACAAGTGCTGTGTAATGAAAATGTGGTATCTTAGCACAAACAAAAACATGTTATAGGCATTGTCATAGAGCAGTAATGTGATACAACATCGCCTGACTGGTGCTTGGCTTTTACAAGTGTTTTTTAAAGTACATTATTACTTAGTTACATAACTTCTCTGGTATGCATCTCCTTGCTCACTGCTGCTCTGAGATAAGTGTAAACATTTGTCAGTTTGACTTATTTGGTGCGTTCTTAATCCCAGGATTTCAAAAACATTGTGTTCACATGTTTTCGGGTCAAGTAAATAGAAAAAGTTTCTAAATATAACTTTTATCAGGGGCATGTTAAAATGATCACGCCTAGTGACTGGGTGGTAGAGTGTATTTGCATACTGTCCTTTTTGCCTTTGAATTCAGACCATACTATGGGATTAAATTGTAATGAAACTGGAAGGCCTCAATTCATGTCTTTGTGAGTACTTAGTAGAAGAAAATAGAAGAAACATCCTAATTTGACAACAAATTGACAACAGAGATATTAATTGAATTTCTTATGGATCCCATTTCGAAGTTTAGCTGGTGTGAAACCTGGAAATGATCAGCATGAGAATCACTGAATGACAGAGTTGTATAGCTCAGAAACAGGCCTTTTAATCCACCAGATCCACGCCAACATTCTTATGCCCATCGATACTTATCCCCTTTTCCCACTTTAGTTCTATTTCCTTCTATGTTCTGTGTTTTCCAGCACCTATTTAATGCCTGTTAACAGGGCAACTGTATCAGATTAATCAACCACTCTCTTTAAAAACAAACATTCCCCTCAAATTTTCCTCTTACCTTAAACCCATGGCCTTTTGTTTTAAATACCAACCCCTACCTTGGGAAAACAATTCTGATTACATACTCTATCTGTTTCTCCTATAATTTTATATACCTCTGTCAGGACACCTGTCTGCCTCCTTCACTTCAGGGAAAAAGCAAGTTCAGACTTTTCAATGTGTCCTTATAACAAATGTCTTCAAATCCCAGGCAGCGCCTTGGCGAATCTGCTCTGTGCCCTTTCAGTGCATCCTTCGTATAGTGTGACCTAACCAGGGTTTTGTAAAGTTGCAACATAATATCCTCAACATTATATTGTGTGCCGCCTTCCACCTAAGAAGGCATGCCATTTGCCATCTTCATCATCCTCTTTATCCTTGTTTCCATTTTCAGGGAGTTATTGACCTGAACCATAACCTACCTTTTACTGTATTTGTCGTATCTCTACTGTATTTCCCAAACATTATCTTGCACTTGTGTCATCTGCAAACCTATTAATCATTACAACTACATTGACCCAAGCCATTAATATGTACCATAAACGGCGTAGATCCCAACACTGACCTCTATGGTACACCACTAGTCACAGATTTGCAATCAGCAAAGCACATTTTCACTGGTTCTCTCTCTTTCCTACCACCAAGCCAATTTTGGATCCAATTGGCCAGTTGCCTTTGATTCCCAAGTGCTTGAACCTTTTGGACTAGCCTACCATACAGGACTTTGTCAAATGCTTTATCGAAGTCCATTTGGTGAGGCAGGTCATGCAGCACCTTTGCGAGGAAAGAAATTATCAATGTTTCAGGTCAAAGCTCTGAATCAAGACTCAGTCCAAAACACTGATAATTTCTTTCTTCCCACAGATGCCGCATGACCTTCTGGTTTCCTGCAGCACGTTGCTGCTCCAGGTTTCAGCATCTGAACTCTCATGTAACTCAATTATCCCTCTCTGCCTAGTTTCACTTCCCTTGGTAAGAGCTTTGTTAGTCCAGAATCAGATTTATTTTTACTAACTTAGATTACATGAAGTTGTCGTTCTGCAGTAGCCGTACAGTGTAAAGGCATTAAAGTTATAATAATAAAATTAAATAATAGTGCATAAATAAATATTGATTTATTGATTGATTGAGATGCAGCACAGAATAGGCCTTTCCGACCCATCAACCCTGGATTTAGCCCTAGCCTGATCATGGGACAACTTACAATGTCCAATTAACCTACCAATCAGTACGTCTTTGCACTGTGGGAGAAAGCTGGAGCACCCGGAGGAAACCCACGCAGTTATGGGGAGAACATGTAATCTCCTTACAGGCAGCGGCAGGAATTGAACCTGGGTTGCCTGTGCTGTAAAGCATTGTGCTATCTACTACGCTACCGTGCTGCACTAATGTGGTGGTTCATGGGTTCGTGGACTGTTTGGAACTCAAGGGAAAGGGTAATTACAGAACCAAAACTGGAAAAATACAAGGAAATCTTGATCAAACTGTATTGTGCTTTGGTTATGATACCAAGAGAACTGATTTCTATTCTGGTTACCAGGGCACGAGTGATATTTAAGCTTGGAGAAAGCAACCTTTTGAGGTTGATATGTAATTTTGATTTATGTGGAAGGAATGAAAAAAAACCAGCAGAGTCGAACAAAATTGAAATTAATAAAGGGAAAATTTGTGTCTGATACCAGGAAATCCTTCTTCATTCCTGAATAAAAGAAGTATCTTTGGAAACATACACTTAATAACAGTTTTAGCTGCATGAAAATTCTGGTAGATGAACTGAGATGGGTCAAATGTCTTCCTTAATCCAAAATGTAATTATACAAAACAGCTTAGAATGGGATAGAGTCCGAAATTATAAAGCAAAACAATTAAAGACAAAACCGCTTTTGAAATAAAAGTGTGTCCGCTCTGCCAGACAGTTTCAATTAAAGACATGGAACAATGACCTGATAAATTATTTTCTGTTCATAACTTTCAATAACTCCTTAGAAGCTGACGTGTTGAACCTCAATACAATTTTCCTGGGTAAAGCCTCCCAGGTTCATTTTAACCCTGGCTTTAGATCAACCAAACTATCAGAAATACTATATCTAATTTCTCCAGTGGATTGTACATCTGTGTATTTTGGATGACATAAGGTTTCTTTTTGTCAAGCTACATTTCTTCAAGGTAGACAATAATGTTCAGTTCTTTGTCCTTTCATTTTGGTTTAATGTGTGGGACATATCTTACTACCAAATCATGGTAAGCTATAAACTTGAGTCCAATATGAACCATTTATGTTTTTAGAAGAACCAAATCAAGAACTAGTCCCATTCACAAATAGCATCTCGTCAAAATCAAACCCAAAATGTCCATCCAATGCATTGAGCAATCAATGAACCCAAAGGAAAGGGAATTGCAGAACATGCTGTTTAATTGAATTATCAAGTATGGAATCAATGTTGTCTAATTTCCCACAAAGAATATTTGCTTCGATTGGTGTTGAAAAATACTTGCTTCCTGTCACTGAACTATTCATTATGTAGCTATTCATCTATTCCTCAGACATCTCAATTCATTGGAGAATGAATATTGGATGAAGCTGGCTTATTGCGCATAAGACAGAAAACCATAATGAGACTATGTAGCACTCAGATAGTAACTACAGTAAGTAACCAAGATGGCAAATATAAACAACACCCATGTTACAAGCTGGCTGGAAACCTGAATCCAATTTTGAAAATATGAAGAAGGGTGGCTGCCACCTTGTTTGAAGGTCATATTAGACCATAAGACATAGGAGCAGAATTAGGACATCTGGCCCATTTTGTCTGCTCTGCCATTCAACTATGGCTGATACTTTTTTTTTTTTTACCCCTCCTCAAACCCTACTCCTCGGTCTTCTCCCCATAACCTTTGATGCCATATCCAATCAAGAACTTATCAATCTCTACCTTAAGTCGACCTGTCGACCCAATGACCTGGCCTCCACAGCTGCCTGTGGTAACAAATTCCACTAATTCACCACACTCTAGCTAAAGAAATTTCTCCACATCTCTGTTTTAAATGGATACGCTTCTAACCTGAGTCTGTGCCCTCTTGTGCTAGACTCCCCCACCATGGAAAATATCCTTTCCACATCTTGGCCTTTCAACATGCAGAAGTTTTCAATGAGATCCCCCATCATCCTTCTTAATTTCAGTGAGTATAGACCCAAAGCCGTCAAAGGTTCCTTGTATGATAAACCTTTCATTCCTGGAATCATCCTTGTGATCATCCTCTGAACCCTTTCCAATGCCAGCACATCTTTTCTTAGATGAGGAGTCCAAAACTGTTCAGCCGCACTCAGGTTGGAGGAACAACACCTTATATTCCGTCTGGGTAGCCTCCAACTTGATGGCATGAACATTGACTTCTCTAACTTCCGCTAATGCCCCACCTCCCCCTCGTACCCCATCCGTTACTTATTTATATACACACATTCTTTCTCTCTCTCTCTCCTTTTTCTCCCTCTGTCCCTCTGACTATAACACTTGCCCATCCTCTGGGTTTTCCCCCCCTCCCCCTTTTCCTTCTCCCTGGGCCTCCTGTCCCATGATCCTCTCATATCCCTTTTGCCAATCACCTGTCCAGCTCTTGGCTCCATCCCTCCCCCTCCTGTCTTCTCCTATCATTTTGGATCTTCCTCTCCCCCTCCCACTTTCTAATCTCTTACTAGCTCTTCCTGACAAAGGGTTTCGGCCCGAAACGTCGACTGTACCTCTTCCTAGAGATGCTGCCTGGCCTGCTGCGTTCACCAGTAACTTTGATGTTTGTTGCTTGAATTTCCAGCATCTGCAGAGTTCCTCGTGTTTACACAACACTTAAGGTGAGGCCTCACCAGTGTCTGACCAAGCCTCAGCATCACATCCCTGCTCTTGTATTCTAGACCTCTTGAAATGAATGCAAACACTGCATTTGCCTTCCTCACCACTGACTCAACTTGCAAGTTAATCTTTAGGGTGTTCTGCACAAGGAATGTCAAGTCCTTTTGCATCTCAGATTTCTGGATTTTCTGCCCGTTTAGAAAATAGTCTGCACATTTATTTCTACTACTAAAGTGCATGACCATGCATTTTCCAACATTATTTCATTTGCCACTTTCTCGCTTATTCTTCTAATCTGTCTAAATCCTTCTGTAGCCTATCTGTTTCCTCAGCACTACCTGCTCCTCCTTCAAACTTCGTATCATCTGCAAACTTGACAACAAAGTCATCTATTCCATCATCCACAAACACGAGAAAGTCTGTAGATGCTGGAAATCCAAGCAGTACACACAAATGCTGGGGGAACTCACCAGGCCAGGCAGCATCTATGGAAAAGAGTACAGTTGGTGTTTTAGGCCTTGACCCTTCGGCGGGACCCTCATATCCTTCAACATCTGGCACAGTGCTCATGTCTTCCACAGTGAAGAATGTTGCAAAATACTCATTTAGTTCACCTGCCATCTCCTTGTACCCCATTATTATTTCTCTGGCCTCATTTTCTAGACTTCCAAAATCCACTCTCATCTCTCTTTTATTTTTTTTACATACTTGAAAAATCTTTTACTATACACTTTCATATTGTTTGTTAGACTGCTTTCATATTTCATCTTTTCCCTCCTAATGATTCTTTTAGTTGCTCTCTGTAGGTTTTTTTATGCTTCCCAATCCTCTATCCCCCCACTAATTTTTGTTGTATGCCCTCTCTTTTGCTTTTGAATTATCTTTGACTTCCCTTGTCAGTCACGGTTGTACTATTTTGTCGTTTGAGTATTTCTTTGTTTTTGGAATACATCTATCCTGCACTTTCCTCATTTTTCCCAGAAACTTATACCATTGCTGCTCTGTTGTTATCCCTGCCACAATATCCTTCCAATTTACTTTGCCCAACTCCTCTCTCATTCCACTGTAATTTTCTTTACTCCACTGAAATACTGCTACGTCAGACTTTACTTTCTTCCAATCAAATTTCAATCATATTGTGATCACTGCCTCCTAAAGGTTATTTTACCTTAAGCTTCCTAATTGCCTCCAGTTCATTACTTAACCTCCAATCCAGTATACTGATCCCCTAGTAGGCTCAATGACAAACCACTCTAAAAAGCCATCTTGTAGGCATTCAACAAACTCACTCTCTTGAGATCTATTACCAGCCTGATTCTCCCAATCGACCTGCATGTTGAAATCTTCCATGACTATCATAACATTGCCCTTTTGACAAGCCTTTTCTATTTCCCGTCGTAATCTGTGGTCCACATCCCAGCTACTGCTGGAAGGCCTGAGTATAACTGTCATCAGGGTCCTTTTGCCCTTGCAGTTTCTCAACTCAACTCACAAGGATTCAACATCTTCTAATCCTATGTCATATCTTTCCACTGACTTTATGTCATTCTTTACCAGCAAAGCCACGCCACCCCCTCTGCCTACCTTCCTATCCCTCCAATACAACATGTAACCTTGGACATTCAGCTCCCAACTACATCCATCCTTCAGCCACGATTCAGTGATGGCCACAGCATCATACCTGACAACCTGTTACCGTGCAACAAGATCATCCACCTTATTTCTTATACTCCATGCCTTGAGATATAACACTTCGTGTACTGTATTTGCTTCTCTTTTTGATTCTGCATCCCTAGTGCACTGATACTCACCCTGCTGGCTGCAATTTGTCCTATCATCTGTCCTCCCTTCCTGACCATCTGACTGCACGCTATCATTGCTTGTTTTTAGCATCCATCCTATCCTGAGTCCTATATTGCCCTAGCTGAGCATGAAATATGTAAATATAGTTGCTTCACAATATTTTGCCTATAGTTTTCAAACACACATTGATTATATGAAAGGGAACTTTTAAAGGTGTAACCTGCTTAGAGTTAGTAATTTACAAAGTTTACATATTTTGTGCAAATATGCCCATCAGAACAGTTATTGTTATTTTACTTTCTTGAAGTTGCAATGCATTATATTTACTTTTCTAAAAATGGCTGAATGTCTATAGAAATGAATCAACTTCCGTTAATACTCAGCACTGGCATCTCTTTATTTCATTGGGACATCACTCATCAGATCATTCTCAATGGAAAATGCTATTTACCAACAATAGTGAAAATCATTGAGGCAATGTCTTATTCAGATTTTTGGCATGAACTGCTTAGAATTAAATTATTGTACATGTTTACTGGAGAAAAATCAAAATGACTATCAAATTCAGTTGTGGACAAATTAGTTGCGAAGATTCTTCAGGTCTGGGTTTATGAGCATTTGGATTCTTTAAGGATGTGACAAAGAACATTGAAGGTAGAATAGTGGATGTGGTGTATATGGATGTTAGTAAGGTATTTGATAATGTTCCCCATAATAGACTAATTCAGAAACTCAGGAGCCAGGGAAACTTGGCTATGTGGATTCTCACAAGGCATCAGGGCCTGATGGTGTACCTGGTAGGGCACTGAAAACCTGTGCAAACGAACTGGTGGGAGTGTTCAAGGACATCTTCAACCTCTTACTGCTGTGTTCAGAAGTTCTCATCTACTTCAAAAGAGTGACAATCATACCAGTGCCTGAGAAGAGCAGGTGAGCTGTTTTAATGACTATCACCCAGTTGTTCTCACATCTAGTGTGCTTTGAGAGGTTAGTCATGGCTAGAATCATCTTCTGTCCAAGCAAGGACATGGACCTGTTGCAATTCACTGATCCCCACAATAGGTCTGCAGCGGATGCAATTTCACTGGCTTGCCACTCAATCTTGGATCATCTGGAAAAAAGCAATACCTACATCAGGCTGCTGTTTATTGACCACAGCTCAGCCTTTAACAGTATTATACACTCAGTACAAATCAACAAGCTCAAAAGCCTGGGCCTCTATAACTCCTTCCGCAACTGGTTCCTTGATTTCCTCATCAGGACATCACAGTAAGTGTGGATGAGAAATAACATTCCCTCTCTGCTGAAAGTCAACACTGGCACACCTCAAGGATGCATGCTTAGCCCACTGCTCTACTCCGTCTACACCCATGACTGTGCAGCTAAGTTCAGCTCAAATGCCGATGACATAACTATTGGCAGAATTTCAGAGTGTGATGAGGCATACGAGTGAGAAAGATCAGCTGGATGAGTGGTGTCACAACAACAGCCTTGCACTAAATGTCAGTAAGACCAAGGAATTGATTGTGGATTTCAGGAAGGGGAGGTGAAGGGAAAACATCAAGGATTCAGCAGTATAAAGGGTGAGCAGTTTCATGTTCAAGGGTGTCAACATCTCTGAAAATCTGATGTGGGCCCAACATATTGATGCAATTACAAAGAAGGCACAACATTAGGGGTTTGATGTAACTTGATATCTCACCAGAGACTAGTAAATTCCTACAGATGTACCATAGGGAGCATTCTAACTGGTTGCCCCGTGGTCTGGTATGGAGGGGCCACTTGTCAAGATTGGAAAAAGCTGCAGAAATCTGCAAACTCAGTCACCTCCATCACTAGCTTCCCCAGCGTTGAGGACATCTTCAATAGGTGTTGCCTTGAAAAAGACGGCATCCATCATTAAAAAAAACCCTTTACCCAGGATTTGCCCTTTTTTCATTGCTACCATCAAGGAGCAGGTACAGAAGCCTGAAGACATGCACACAATGTTTTAGGAACAGCTTCCTCCCCTCTGCCATTAGATTTCTGAATGGACGATGGACCTTTGTGCACTACCTCACTACTTTTTCTTTTTTTTTTGCCCTTTTTTGCACTACTTGTTTAATTTTTTTATATACAGTGGATTCCAGTCAATTGGGCCATCGGTTAATTGGGCAGCTGCTTATTTGGGACAACTCTGGAAGAACAAAAACTCATTGAGAAAATAGCTCGGATTCCCTTCATTTATTTGCAACACTATGCCACTGAATTGGGACAGGAAACCATTGCCGAACATTTTCTAACTAAAATCAGTCACAAGCACTTGTGTGGTCACTGTTACACCATGGTTAGAACAAACTGTCTTTAAATAGCGTTAGTTGTGTGTGCTTGTGTTATGTTATCCATTTAGGCCAACAGATGCCAATTCAAAAAGCAGCGATTTTGATATTATATTTTTTTTAATTTGTTTTTTAAAAATTACAGACCTTTGTCAAAATGTCACAAAAAGTTTTGACACTGGCTGAAAAAGAATACCCTAGGTATCTGCGATGATTTTGTTCATTTACAATGAATCAAATGAACATGGCTGCATACACTGGATGAATTCCTTCATTGACAACTATTATGAACTATTACACAGTTTTATAGCACTGTGGTAGTATTGGTAATGTTTTCAATTGTTCCGCATTTCACTTAAATACATAATTTGTTACTCAGTTAAACGGTAGTTTGTCTTTTTTTATATACCTTTCTAACTATTTCCATGAAATTTCGGCCTAATGGGGCCAAGTTAGGACAAAATGTACTGGTCTTGATGTATCCCAGTTAACCAGTATCCACTGTATACGTTGCCTTGAAAAAGTATTCAGCCCAACAACTATTTTCACATGTTACCATCTCATTTTCTAAATTTAAAATATATTGAAGTCGGATTTTGAGCTAATCTACAAAGTATTGTGAATCACATCAAATCAAAAGAAAAATTCCAAAGCCTGTCAACAATTTACTAAAAATTAAAAACCAAAATTGTCATTCTGAAAAATCATTCATTCCTTTTGTAATTACTACACTAATTTTCCTCGGGTGCAATTAACTTACCAACTCACCCAATTTGTTGATGCAAAAAATTGGAGGATCATCTGTTTCCAATGAATTCATAAGACTAAATGTCCCCCATTTCTGTAAGTTCCAACTGTATGGTAGATTTTCAACAGATCAAATCAAAATGAAACCAAAAGAGCATTCAGGGCATGTCAGGAAAATGATAATAGAGAAGCTCAAATCTGGGGAAGGGTACAACGCTCAGAGCTCAGTGCAGTCCATCGTGGAAAAGATATGAAACCACAGCCACACTGCCCAGTTCAGCTTGCCCCTTTAAGCTTAGTCGACTGCCAGAGAAGAATGGCACTTGTAAGAGAGGCTACTGTGACACCAACAATCATTCTGAGTGAGCTGCAGAAGTTGGTGGCTGCAACTGGAGATGAGGTTCGTGACTCTGCAATCTCTTAACACCTTGCACAAAAAGGGTATTTATGCAAGAGTGGCAAGGAAGAAGCCCTGGCCTTGACCATAAAGACTCTGCAAAGCTTCAAAGAGATAAAAGATGTGGAAGGAGGTCTTGTGGTTGGATGAAACTAAAGTGGAACCATTTGGCCTTAACACTAATTGTTACATGTGGTGTAAATCTAATACTGTGCATCAGCCAGGTAACACCATCCCTACTGTGACTTATGCTGGAGGTAGCATCATGCTATTGGGATGTTCTTCAGCAACAGGGACTGGAAATCTGGTCAGGATTGATGGAAAGATAGATACTTCTAAATACAGAGAGATCCTGGATAAAAACCCGCTAGCCTCTGCTAGAAACCTTAAACTGGAGAGGAAGCTGTTCTTTTAGCAGGATAATGGCCAAAAGCACACCACCAGAGCAACAATAGGGTGGCTTCAAATGAAGAAAGTTGATGTCCTTGAGTGGCCCAGTCAGAGTCCTGGCCTTAAAGTGATCAGACATCTCTGCCAAGACCTAAAGATTGCTGTCCACCGCCGTTTCCCAACTAAACTGGCACAGTTTGAGCAACTTAACAAGGAGGAATGGGCAATTCATGCGTCCTCATAATGTACAAAGCTAATAGAGCCTTATCCAAAAGATCTACTGAGTGTAATAGCTGCGAGGGGTGGAGTACTGAGCAAAAGGGGATGAATAATTTTGAACTTCTGACATTTCAGTCTTTGAATTTGTAGTTTTTCATGTTTTACAATTTTTCCTGTTTTTTTGGGCTCCACTGTGGAGGGAAAAAGGAGCATGTGAATCACAAATAAATATTCTCAGTTAAATTGATCAAAATCCCTGGTTGTAATACTCATTTATGTGAACGAAGAGTTGGGTACTGAATACTTTTTCAAGGCACTGTTTATTTTCTTATAGTAATTTATAGGATTTCATTATTATGTATTGCACATTGATGTTAAACCTGATTTGATTCTGATAGAAGGCAGAGAGTGTATTCTACCTGCAGGTTGGTGACCAACTGTGTTCCATAGGGATCTGTTCGGTGACCCCTGCTTTTTGTGATTTTTATAAATGACTTAAGATGAAGAAGTGGAAGAGTGGATTAGTAAGTTTACAGATAACATGGAGGTTGGTCAAGTTGTGGATGATGTGTAAGGCTTTGGTAGGTTATAAAGGGACATTGACAGGATGCCAAGCTGGGCTGAGAAGTGACAGATAGAGTGATTCGCTTCGGAAGATTGAATTTGAACGCAGAATACATGGCAGGATACATGGATTAATGGCAGGATTCTTAGCAGTGTGGAGGAACAGAGAGATCTTGGAGTCCACGTCCACAGATCCCTCACATTTGTTGTGCAAGTTGATGGGGTTGTTAAGACAGCATATGATATAATGGCTTTCATTAGTCAGTTGGATTGAGTTCAAAAGCCTTGAGGTAATGTTCCAGTTCTGTAAAAGCCTAGTTAGACCACACTTTGAATATTGTGTTCAATTCTGATCACCTCATTATAGGAAAGATGTGGAAACTTTAGAGAGGGTGCAGAGGAGATTTACCAGGATGTTGCCCAGATATGAGAGAATGTCTTATGAGGAAAGGTTGAATGAGCAAGGGGATTTCTCTTTTTATAGAAGGAGGATGAGAGGTGACTTGACATTGGTGTACAAGATGACAATGGGTAGAGATCAAGTAGATAGCGAGATATTTTTTCCCAGGGCTAAAATGGCTAATGTGAAGGGGCATAATTTAAAGGTGATAAGAGGAACGTATGGGGGGATGTCAGAGGCAAGTTTTTCCACAGAGGGTGCTGAGTGCATGGAACACCCTGTCGGGTGGTGGTAGAGGCTGGTACATTAATGACACTTCAGAAACTCTTAGATTGACATATGGAGGGCTGTGTAACAGGGAAGGCTCAGGTTGATCTTAGAATGGGTTAAAAGGTTGGTACAACATCATTGGCTGAAGGGCCTGTACTGTGCTGTAATCTATTTTCTATGTTTAAATTACCAATGCAGCCAAGTTAATGATAAATTTTTTAAGCTTCTCCAGGTGTATCATTAGAATTCCAGACACATGGCTGATCATATGAAAATCTTTCAAAGATCCTATTAATCTTCTGCATAAAAAATCTCATAATTGACCAGAAGTGATGGGTTAATAACCAATTACACTGGACAATAAATTTTTCCGAAAGTGTTGCTTCCTCAGAATTTTTTTGTGGTTATGATAGACTGCTTGAAGCTGAACATAAATATAATTTCAGACTATATGTATCGTTTAGGAATTTGGAGAAAAAAGAAATGAACTTTTATTGAATATAATGGGATTAATTGCATAATGGTGCTGACACTTTGCAATAGTTCAACTGAGCTAAAAATGTTTTGTTGATGATTTTCCTTTGTACTCAGTGTCTCAAGCTTCTCATTTAAGTGTAGAACAATAATCACCCAGCATTGATGGATTACAGTTGCCTTGATACAGTGTCTCCATGACCCCAATGTCCTGGTGAAACTTTTCACCATGCTCGTCACAGACAGTGCCAGGATTTGCAGGGAATAAGTCTAAATGAGAATGCAGAAAATGAATCCTTAGTGACATGTTGCACTTCCTGGTTTTGTATACTTGAAGCATGTTGTCAACCAGCTGCATGTAGCTTGGTGCTCTGGAATTGCCAAGAGCATTTTCACAACATCCTTGAATGCCCTCCATGCGCTTTTCTCCAGTCCCACGAGAAGTTCTTCAAATTACCTGTCATTGATGACTTGTTTCATTTGTGGACCAACAAAAGTGCCTCCCTTAATCTTGGCATCAGTTATTCTGGGAAACATCTGTCTCAAATATCAAAATCCTTCATGGGAATTTTTGTGCCTGGTGACAGTAGATTCCATCCTTGCAGTCTTAAACCCAGTAATTCTGCTTTTGCCTTTGACAAACCCAAGTCTCTGACCAGGTTATTGAACTCAGATTGATAATCAGATGAGACTCACTCAACATAAAAGGTTCAAAATCTGTATCCGTATCAGTGTTGTTTTCCATTCCTGGCTTGTGCATCTTTGTCTGCATCCTGTAGACTCCATGTCAGTGGTAGCTTCAGTCCTGGAAGACTGTTGTCATCTGGCAAAGGTCTCATGGCTGAAGGGAGATTGGGGTATTCAATGGATTTCTTGTTTTTAGCAGAGAAATCAGATTTGCTGGTCAGACAGATGTAGCAGTCTATCACATAATCCTTCTGCTCTCACCATATCATTGGGACAGTGAACTGCATTGACTTCTGAGCCAAGCTCTAAGATTGACAGCGCATGTTGCGCAACAAAGTGAAGAGCCCATTCTTTGTCTTGGTCATCAATTTTACACCCAAAGTAGAGCTCATAGGTTTTCTTAATAAGAGGAGTCATGCTCTGTCTTTGAGATTTAAGCATATACTCACCACAGATATAACAGAAAGTATCGCGGCTGTTGCAAAATGGGCAAGACATTTTGCTATCACAAATACTCCTGAAAATACAATTACTTTATTATTATGAGTACATACAGTATGCTGCACAAGTACAGCACACGCATCAATGTGATCGCAAACCGATATGCATGTAAACACAGTGCATAGAACGGAGTGTGTGTGTGTGTGATGCTTTTATAGCCTTTCTAAAGCCAGTCCTGCCATGCTGCATCCACCATGCCTAAGCATGCCCAGGTACGTCTGGACAAGGTAGAAAACTTTTTTGCTTACATTGTGGTTTGAATTATGAATCGGAATAACAGTTATAGGTGATTACAAAACAATTATGTATGATCAGGAAATTTCATAGTGATTTCCATGATCAGCAGCCCAAAATCCATAAGATACACCCAAAAGTATTCAGGAAGCAAAATCTTATTGTCCAGCGTTATCCATGACACAATATCCAAGCAGATAATCAAATATTAACAACTGATACACTGTATAGATTTTAAAAATTGTGAGTACTGCTGATTATTTCACTTTGTTATTCATCATGGGAGGAGAGTCTTGCTGGCAAAGTCACTTTTCATTTGAATTGTTTGTGTTTAAAGTTGTGCCAGATCTCGTGAAATGTCATTGTTTTGAAAAATTAATTGTTTGTCTTGCGTCAGATGTTGAATGATTTGATGTATTTTCAGAATTTTCCATTGAATTTTTTTGCTTAAATATAAGTACTGCAGTCTTCCCCTTTTCTTGATATGCTCTGGCTCACTGCCATTTTGTCAGTACCTCTACAGTTCCAATGGAATGATTGTTGCAAAAACAAAGGGCCACGTGGAATGCAACTGCTGCAATTCATTGGTGCTCTCAGCAACACAACATCATCTTTATCTGTTAAATGTGGTAGTTTATTAAACCTGAAGGCAAACTTTTGTTGTTGTCAGTTTTAACAAACTAATGATCAAAACCTGAGAAGTTTCAGAAAATTAGGTAAAAGTTTAATTGTTTTCCTTAGCTACCTTGTAGGATAGAGGAAACTGAGATGACTTTGTCTCAAGAGTCTCATTCCTACTCCTCTGACCACAATCAATTCCAGCCAATTCCAAATCAATTTTCACCACATAACCCTGCTGTAGATAGTTCCTATTCTTCTCTGATCTTCTGTGATGGTCATCTGTGACTTGAACTCTACAAGGTTGTTAGTCGGCGATGCCAAGTAAATATGGTGGGACTTCAACTTCCAAAATGGAAATTCAAATCTCCTCGGTACATAAGGTTAGATAATATTGAGAAGCGTTACCTGGCTGCCTATTAAGAATAATGTATGGTGGTATTCTGTGTGATTGCTCCCAAGAATGTTAAAGTAGAATTTGATCACTCCGTTGCGCATGGTAATTCAAGGTAGTTATTTTGACTCTGAGTTTAACTGACGGGGCATGTTTATAAGCATAGTGTCCCCAGGAGAGAAACAAGCACAATCATAGAAGCCAGTGTTTTATCAAGCTAAACGTTTGCTGCTTTGCCAATCTGTTCTTATGAAACGATATTACCTCATTCCCAAATTTTTCCTCCTCCTTGTTGCTTTTTTTAATTGTAATACAGCTGCTGCCAAAATAAACACTATACTCAGATGAGACATTCCTGTTATTCATTAGTGTGAAAAAAAAGAGTCCATATGCACAAGTGGCATTTAACCTTATTTTAATTTTGACTTCTAGCACACGTGGATGATATTGGTATCTGATGTGGAAAATTGCAGGTTGGCTTTATTTTATGTTCTTTTATAATTGATGTAATTAGTGTTTTAGTCATCATGCAGTAATGCATTGCAGCTGTGCTTAATTAACTGCAGAAAATATGGAATTGCAGTAATTATGCTAAAAGTAGAGCTAGTGCCAAAATAACCGTGCCACTATAAGCTGTAAATGGCTGGTAATATTACCATAGATGGAACAATTACACCCCTGAATCCTCAATTATATTGCTGGCTTGTACTCATTGGTTCTTTTTGTGTCATAAATACAAATTTTAGGTCTGCAATTTATCATGTACAGTACTGCAGCTTTAAATCATTCATAGGGGAACTTAGTTATGGTGCAGCTTGAATACTCATTTGCAGCTCTTTCCTTCTGAACGAAGCAACTACAGTTAATCCATTGTTCATTTCAAGCAAGTAACACTTTGACTGACAACTGGACTATTCTACTTCCATTAACTAACACCCATAATTAGTATTCAGCAGCATGTTATTTGGCAGAAATTCCTGTATACGGGGTATTGTAACATCCAGAAAGTTAGTGTCAAAAAAAGGGAGAGAGGCAAGCTTACATCAATGAATGTGCAGGCCTACTTGTGCCAGCTTTTAAGTTGCCAAATAAATTGTACAGGGATTTTTGTATTCAAAGTTTCATTATGCCCTCATATTTCCCTCGTACCATGTACTTCCACTCTACAGGAGAGTCAATGGACAGAAGAGTGATCTCCAGATCTTTAGAACTGTCAAATGGGATGCCTTCAAAGAAGGAGGACTTTGCATGTAAATCACACTTTTCAGAAATTTGAAAGCACCTCACATTTGAATGAATAACATCACAATGGGGTTATGCTGAGCAATGTACAGTGATTTATGCTTCCATCTTTACATAGTCAGCAATGAGATGAAGCTTCACTGATTTTAAATGTAAGAACATGAGACATAGGAGAAGAAATAGACCATTCGGCTCATTAAGTCTGCTCCACCTTTTCATCAAGGCTGTATCGTTATCCCTCTCAACCGCATTTTCATGCCTTTTTCCCATAACCTTTGACATCCTGATGAATGAAGAACCCATCAACCTCCACTTTAAATATACCCAATGACTTCTCCACAGCTGTCTGTGGCAGTGAATTCCACAGATTCACCACCATCTGGCGAAAGAAATTTCTCCTCATCTCAATTCTAAGTGGATGTCCCTCTATTCTGAGGCTGTGCCCACTGGTCCTAGACTCAACCACCATAGGAAATATTCTCCCACATCCACTCTAACAAGGCCTTTCAATATCAATAGGCTTCAATGAGATCCCCCCCCCCATTCTTCTAAACTCCACTGAGTACAGGCCTAGAGCCATAAAACATTCCTCATATGATGACCCTTTCATTCCTAGAATCATTCTTGTGAACCTCCTCTGAAACTCTCTCCAATGTCAGCACATCTTTTCTGAGATAAGGGGCCAAAAACTGCTTCCAGTTCTCCCAAGTGCAGTCTGACCAAAGCCTTGTGAAGCCTCAGCATCACATCCCTGCTCATAAACTCTAGTTCTCTTGAAATGAATGCTAACATTGCATTTGCCTTCCTTACCACTAACTTAAACTGCAAGTTAACATTTAGGGAATCCTGCATCAGTCCCTTTGCACCTCAGATTTTTAAATTTTCTTCTTGTTTTTTTTTTAAAAAGTCTATTTCCTTATACTGTATTTCATCTGCCACCTCTTTGCCCTTTCTCCTAAGTCCATTTAAGTCCTTCTGCAGATTGCCTGCTTCAACACTACCTGCCTTCTATCTATCTTCGTATCATCCATAAACTTTGCCACAAAGCTGTCAGTTCTGTCATCCAAGTACTTGACATATAATGTGAAAAGAAGCAGTCACAGCACTGGCCCCTGTGGAATACCACTAGTCAGCAGCAGGTAGCCAGAAAAGGCCCCCATTGTTTCCACTCTTTGCCTCCTGCCCATCAGCCAGTGTAGCTCGTGCAGTGAGAGGATTGTTGCACTGGATAATTAGAGAACACTCTGCACGTGCAAACAAGAAACACCAGGGCCTGGATTTATATAGTATCTTTAAAGATCTCCAAATATCCCAGGATGCTTTCTGGAAAATTAAGCACTTTTACTGTGTACTTCCTGTTGTAATGTAGTGATGTTTCATCCAAAAGATAGTGATTTCAAATGTACAACTGTGAATTACAAGACTAAATTCTTGGCATGGGACCCCAATCTTCTGACCGAGAGAATAGAGTGTAACCACTGAATTTTGACGTTAACAAACATTATAAATTATTTTATCAATATTTTGTGTGATTTCTTTCAGATACATCTCCCATAGATATACAAGTTCTATTTCCGATGTCAGCAACTGAGATCATGCTTTTACCTTTTTCAGTCAAACTTAAGTTCAAGTGGTTCCAACCCACCTTCAATTGGATGATGGATTCTGAAAGTCTAGGTCTGCTTAAGCAATCAAAATGAAGTATTAAGATTCTATTGGATTATTTGAACTGAAAATTGATGAAAAAATATATAGTTACAGAACAAAGTAATTCCCAAGCAGTTTTATTTTATTGAAGTAATGATTGGAATTGTTAACGAAGTATCATGTGTGATGAGAAATGTGAGTAAACCAGCACACCCGAGGAATCTTAATTAACTAGCTCTAACTCACTGTTTTCTTAACCCTCTCACATTAGTTCCCTCTATTTTATTTTAAATCTTATTACTTAACATACTGATTTTGACTTTTGAACATCTAACCACAGATTTCTATCATCAGATTTTATGATTTTCATTTGAAATGTGTTGTTTTATTTGCTGTGCTGTGAAATACAAGAGCTGGAAGGTTATGCCTGAAATGCATAAATGCAAATTAGGTTTCAGATTAATTACCATGGTTATGGTCATCAAAGGGAAGATGCAATTACACAGGAGGGGGGGTGCAGAAAAAATACTCAAAAATATTGCCCTGACTGGAAAAGTTTAATTATGAAGGAATAATGCTTAGAATGGAGTTACTTTCTATTAGGCTTGGTAGAGACTTGAGCGAAGACAGAATAAAGGGAAGGACCCATTTCTCTGGTCAGAGGAGTCAAAAATCAGGGAGTATAGCTTTAAGGTAATAGGTGAAAGGATATGATGAAACTTTTGGCATCAATTGCAAAGTGAGAGTTGGGAACTCAGTGCCTGAAGGAATGGTAGAAATAGTGGCTCTCATCATTTTTTTTTGAAAGTCATTGATCTACATTAGAAGAGTTCTCTACTTTAAAACATTTGAATGATTCTGTCTGTTTTGCAGGAAATGTGCTGTGATAAATTAATATCAATCATTAATGAAATCAAAACAATGGCAGAACTATGAGTCAAGTGCATACTGCATGTGCCATTTTGGCAGCTGCCCAACTCTTCCCATGCTCATTGTGTAACCTGTGAAAGAAATGAAAATGGACTAACAGCTGAATCTCCTGGACCTCATCCCTAATGCAATATGGACTTCCTGCTCTCCTTTTTTGATTTGCACTGGATTAAAATTGGCTTATTTTAGCCAATGTTGGAACAAACAGAGCTAATTAAACAAGAAAAAGGCTCCACATAGCTGAATAAAATCACAACATACAGTTCTGAAATCTGTTTGCCCATCTCGTGATGGCATTTGAATAACAATTCATTTTTATCATTGCTGTAATGGTTTTGCTTTTCTTTTGTGTTGGTTATTATAAATGATTTCTGAAGTTCATTAAAATTGTCATTTTTCTGTATGCCCCATTTTGTAATATCAGAAATTCTCATATAAAGTAATTATTAAATCATATCTGTAAATAATTAAGCATAAAAATAAGGAAGGAAATCTTCCCAACACTTTAGAAGAATTTGCTGAATCCACATTTGGAGCACCACGTGTTCTTTTACTGTCTCATAAAAATATTCATTTATCTAGGAACCATTTTATTATAGGTTCACAAGATTGATACCTGTGATGAGTGGCTTTGTTCTGTGTGGTGAAATGGAATCAGATTTACCTCTGTTTGGACAGTGACTGGGTAAGTGCTGTGAGTCTCTTTCCTGCATGTGGGGAGGCTAAACAAAAAGGCTTTGTTTGAGAGAAGTGTTTGACTATTTGGAACTGAGATGAAAAGAAATTTCTTTGACACAAGAGATTCTGCAGATGCTGGAAATTAAGATGAACATGTGAAAATGCTGGAGGATCTCAGCAGGTCAAGTTGTATCTGTGGAAATGAATAAACAGTTGATGTTTCGGAGAGATCCTTCTTCAGGACTTGAATGGAATGGGAAGATGCCAGAAAAGATGGGGGGAAGGGAAGGATGATTATCAAAAAGATGATTGTTGAATCCAGTTGGTTAGGAAGGGTAAAGGGAAGATGGAATCTGATAGGAGATGAGAGTGGACCATGGGGGGAAAGGAAGAACATCTCATATTCTATCCAGGTAGCCTCCAACCTGACGACATTGATTTCTCCTTCTAGGCAAGTTTTTATTCCCTCCTCCCTCTTCCTCTATTCCTCACTCTGGCCTCTTAGCTGTTCTCCTCACCTGCCTATCACCTCTTGCTGGTGTTCTTCCTTCTTCCCTTTCACCCATAATCCACTTTCCTCTCCAGGTCGTGGGGAGGTCGGACAAATTTCTTTCTCTGAAGGGGCAGAGACTGAGGGGAGATCTGAAGGAGGCTTATAAGATTATGAGAGGCAGAGATAGAACACACAGCCAGTATCTTTTTCCAATATTTGAAATGCCCAATGCAAAGGCATGCATGCATTTAAGATGGGTTAAGTTTAAAGGAGATATGAGGTCAAGTTTGTTTTTCACACCGAGTGGTGGGTGCTTGTATGTGCTTCCTAGGCTGGTGGTGGAGGAAAATATGGTCAAGGGTTTCAAGAGGATTTTAGTTAGACACATGAATGTGCAGAAAGTGGAAAGATATGGATATTGTGTAGGCAGAAGGGATTAATTTCGATGAGCATTTGATTACTAATTTAATAAATTTGGCAAGCATTGTGGACTGGAGAGCTGGTTCCTGTGCAGTAATGTTCTATGTTTTAATATTGTTAGAATAAAACCCAGCTGGGGCATCATCAGGCATTGCCTCAACACTTTTGATGGGGCGGGGCGGGGGGGGACTGCACATTAAAACTCCTTTTAAATTTGACCAATGTAGAGATTCCAATATAGAACATTGATTGGGAAACTGAAGGAAGAAACTGTAAAAGATTGAAAACATATTGAATGGGGTGAACATACAGTAGCTCACACAGCATTGAAATATTAGAAACAATGTAAGCTCTTAGAACAAATAATAAATTAATCAGAACTATTACATTAGTGCTAGTTGGGGATTTTCATCAAATGCTCCCAGTAATTTCATAAGGCATATAAATTGAAAGCTTGCATTAAAGGAGGGGGAGAAGATGGCGACGCGACGCAGCACGCGCAGCCTCTCCAGTGAATGATATCTGTAATCTGTCAAGTAGGGGACCGTGCAATTCTGATTTGATGGAGACAGACGTGAGAGTACGGAGGAACATCTGGAGAAACTTCTGAAATGCCCGCTTTGCTGCCGCTGCTTCTGTGTGGTAACTGGAATCTCTGGAGCAGAAGGCCCCGAATCCTCAGCTTTGCTTGTTTCAGTGGCCGGGGTTAGGTCGAAGGCACTCGGCAGAGGATGGCACTCGGGAGGCTGTATTGGAGGGCTGGTCGGAGGCTCAGTTTTCGGATGGACAAACTCGGTGTGGGCTGTGATCGGTGCTTCCAAGGCATCAGCAGTTGTCGGTGCCTTGGAGGTTTATTGCAGGGAATTTCTCCCTTTTTCTGCCTGCTATTGGGGACTCGGGAGTCAATTGACTCAGGACTTGGAAACTTTTTTTTACCGTGCCCATGGTCTGCTCTTCATCAAATTATGGTATTGTTTTGCACTGTTGTAACTATATGTTATAATTTATGTGGCTCTATCAGTGGTAGTCTTTGGTTTGTCCTGTCTTCTGTGATATCACTCTGGAGGAACATTGTATCATTTCTTAATGCATGTATGCATTTCTAAATGACAATAAAAGAGGACTGAGTGTTCTCATAATCTAATCCAAACATTGCGTATTTGGGAATATGTTAAGTGATTATGCTTGAAAACTAAAATGTGAGCATTTGATAGGCTATGAGAGATTTGCTTGGAATTTACTCAAATTATGAATGGGGAAATTAAAAACAAAGACTCAACATGAATGTTTTTTATGATGAACTTGGGTTGAATTATTACATTACTTCATGCTCTTATGCAAGCTGTTTAACTAAATGCCATTCAACCCCACTTGAATGACCAATGTTTGCATGAAACAGTAATCTCAGCAAAATGTAACATGGTGAAGGCCATGAACAAACACCATAATAAGACCATAAGATATAGGAGCAGAAGTAGGCCATTTGGCCCATTGAGCGTGCTCTGCCATTCAGTCATGGGCTGATCCAATTTTTCCAGTCATCCCCACTCCCCTGCCTCCTCCCCATACCCTTTGATGCCCTGGCTAATCAAGAACTTATCTATCTCTGCCTTAAATGCACCCGATGACTTGGCCTCCACAGCGGCTCATGGCAACAAATTCCACAGATGTACCACCCTCTGACTAAACTAATTTCTCCTCATCTCTGTTCTAAATGTTGGTCCTTCAATCTTAAAGTCGTGCCCTCTTGTCCTGGACTCCCCTACCATGGGAAATAACTTTGCCATATCTAATCTGTTCAAGCCTTTTAACATTTGGAACGTTTCTACAAGATCTCCCCTCATTCTCTTGGACTCCAAGGAATACAGCCCAAGAGCTGCCAATCATTTCTCATGCCCTCTATTTTTCTATGCTCCATGTACCTATCCAGGAGTCTCTTAAAAGACCCTATCGTATCCGCCTCCACCACCATCACCGGCAGCCCATTCCAAGCACTCACCACTCTCTGCGTAAAAAAAACTTACCCCTCACATCTCCTCTGTACCTACTTCCAAGAACCTTAAAATTGTGCCCTCTCGTGTTAGCCATTTCAGCCCTGGGAAAAAGCCTCTGAAGATCCACGTGATCAATGCCTCTCATCATCTTATACATCTCTATCAGGTCACTTCTCATCCTCCACCGCTCCAAGGAGAAAAGGCTGAGTTCACTCAACCTATTCTCATGAGGCATGCTCCCCAATCTAGGCAACATCCTTGTAAATCTCCTCTGCACCCTTTCTATAGTTTCCACATTCTTCCTGTAGTGAGGTGACTAGAACTGAGCACAGTACTCCAAGTGGGGTCTGACCAGGATCCTGTATATCTGTAACATTACCTCTCGGCTCTTAAACCCAATCCCACGGTTGATGAAGGCCAATGCACCATATGCCCTCTAAACCACAGAATCAACCTGCGCAGCAGCTTTGAGTGTCCTATGTACTTGGACCCCAAGATCCCTCTGATCCTCCACACTGCCAAGAGTCTTACCATTAATACTAGACCTACCAAGATGAATCACCTCACACTTATCTGGGTTGAACTCCATCTGTCACTTTTCAGCCCAGTTTTGCATCCTATCGATTTCCTGCTATAACCTCTGACAGCCCTCCACACTGTCCACAACACCCCCAGCCTTTGTGTCATCAGCTAATTTACTAACCCATCCCTCTACTTCCTCATCCAAGTCATTTATAAAGATCACGGAGAGAAAGGGTCCCAGAACAGATCCCTGAGGCACATCACTGGTCACCGACCTCCATGCAGAATATGACCTGTCTACAACCACTCTTTGCCTTTTGTGAACAAGCCAATTCAGGATCCACAAAGCAATGTCCCCTTGCATCCCATGTCTCCTTACTTTCTCAATAAGCCTTGCATGGGATACCTTATCAAATGCCTTGCTGAAATCCATATACACTACATCTACTGCTCTACTTTCATCAATGTGTTTAGTCACATCCTCAAAAAATTCAATCAGGCTCGTAAGGCACGACCTGCCCTTGACAAAGCCATGCTGACTATTCCTAATCATATTATACCTCTCCAAATGTTCATAAATCCTGCCTCTCAGGATCTTCTCCATCAACTTACCAACCACTGAAGTAAGACTCACTGGTCTATAATTTCCTGGGCTCTCTCTACGCCCTTTCTTGAATAAGGGAACAACATCCGCAACCCTCCAATCCTCTGGAACCTCTCCCATCCCCAATGATGATGCAAAGATCCTTGCCAGAGGCTCAGCAATCTCCTCCCTCGCCTCCCACAGTCACCTGGGGTACATCTCATCCGGTCCAGGAGACTTATCCAACTTGATGCTTTCCAAAAGCTCCAGCACATCCTCTTTCTTAATGTCTAACATGCTCAACCTTTTCAATCCACTGTAAATCATCCCTACAATCGCCAAGATGCTTTTCCGTAGTGAATACTGAAGCAAAGTATTCATCAAGTACCTCTGCTATCTCCTCTGGTTCCATACACACTTTTCCACTTTCACACTTGATTGGCCCTATTCTCTTGCTGTCACATACTTGCAGAATGCCTTGGGGTTTTCCTTAATCCTGCTCGCCAAGGCCTTCTCATGGCCCCTTCTGGCTCTCCTAATTTCATTCTGAAACTCCTTCCTGCTAGCCTTATAATCTTCTAGATCTCTATCATTACCTAGTTTTTGAACCTTCCATAAGCTTTTCTTCTGGACTAGATTTTCAACAGCCTTTGTACACCACGATTCCTGTACCCTACCATCCTTTCCCTGTCTCATTGGAACGTACCTATGCAGAACTCCACACAAATATCCCCTGAACATTTGCCACATTTCTTCCGTACATTTCCCTGAGAGCATGTATTCCCAATTTATGCTTCCAAGTTCCTGCCTGATAGATTCATATTTTCTCTTACTCCAATTCAACTCTTTCCTAACTTGTCTGTTCCTATCCCTCTCCAATGCTATGGTAAAGGAGATAGAATTGTGATCACTATCTCCAAAATGCTCTCCCACTGAGAGACCTGACACTTGACCAGGTTCATTTCCCAACACCAGATCAAGTACAGCCTCTCTTCTTGTAGACTTACCTACATATTGTGTCAGGAAACTTTCCTGAACCACCTAACAAACTCCATCCCATCTAAACTCCTTTCCCTAGGGAGATGCCAATCAATACTTGGGAAATTAAAATCTCCCACCACGACAACCCTGGAATTATTACACCTTTCCAGAATCTGTCTCCCTATCTGCTACTCGATGTCCCTGTTACTATTGGGTGGTCTATGAAAAAAACACCCAGTAAAGTTATTGACCCCTTCCTGTTTCTAATTTCCACCCACAGAGACTCAGTAGACAATCCCCCCATGACTTCCTCCTTTTCTGCAGCCGTGACGCTATCTCTGATCAACAGTGCCACGCCCCCAACTCTTTTGCCTCCAACCCTGTCCTTTCTGAAACATCTAAAGCCTGGCACTTGAAGTAACCATTCCAGTCCCTGAGCCATCCAAGTCTCTGTAATGGCCACAACATCATAGCCCCAAGTACTGATCCACACTTTGTTCATGATGCTCCTTGCATTAAAATAGACACATCTTAAACCATCAGTCTGAATGTATCCCTTCTCTACCACCTGCCTATCTTCCTTCTCGCACTGTCTCCAAGCTTTCACAATTTGTGTGCCAACTGCCCCTTCCTCTGTCTCTTCAGTCAGTTCCCACCCTCCAGTGATTCTAGCTGAAACTCTCCCCAACGGCCTCCTTGCCAGGATATTGGTCCCCCTTGGATTCAAGTGCAACCTGTCCTTTTTGTACACGTCACACCTGTCCCAATAGAGGTTGCAGTGATCCAGAAATCTGAATCCCTGCCCCCTGATCCAATCCCTCAGCCACGCACTTATCCTCCACCTCACTCTATTCCTATACTCACTGTCGTGTGGCACAGGCAGTAATCCCGAGATTACTGCCTTTGAGGTCCTGCTTCTCAACTTCCTTCTGAACTCTCTGTAGTCTGTTTTCAGGATCTCCTCCTTTTTCCTACCTATCTCGTTGGTACCAATATGTACCACGACCTCTGGCTGTTCACCTTCTCACTTCTGGATATCATGGACGTGATCAGAAACATCCCAGACCCTGGCACCTGGGAGGCAAACTACCATCCTTGTTTCACAGAATCGCCTGTCTGACCCCCTAACTATAGAGTCTTCTATTAGTGCTGCCTTCCTCCTTCCCCTACCCTTCTATGCCAGAGGCTTCCCCAGGTAGGCTGTCCCCCCCCCAACAGTATTCAAACAGGAGTACTTATTATTAAGGGGGACAGCCGCGGAGTACTCTCTAGTATCTGACTCTTGGCCTTCCCTCTCCTAACTGTAACCCACTTACCTGTCTCCCAAGTCCCCGGTGTGACTACTTGCCTATAGCTCCTCTCTATCACCTCCTCACTTTCCCTGACCAGACGAAGATCACTGAGCTGCATCTCCACTTCCCTAACCCAGCCCCAAAGGAGCTGCAGCTCGACACACATGGTGCAGATGTGACCGCCTGGGTGGCTGGGAGTCTCCTGGACGTCCCACATCTGACACCCAGTACAGAACACTGGCCTCACAGACATACTTCCTGTTTCTATTCCTCACAGGTAACTTACCTTGCCTCGACCCGTTATCGCCGAAGCCCGAAGGAGGCAAAACCCTACCATCCTGCCTCAGATCACTCCATTGATGACTGCTCTGGGAGGCAGTGTCTCCTTTTTATGCCTGAACCTTCCCTGCTATGTAAGTCACGATTGGTGCTCCGATTATAGCTGCTGATAGGCCACGAACAATGGACAAATGCTCCTGAAGTTCCCTTTTTAAATAACCACCACTGTCCTGCAAGAAATCCCTCTTGGTAAAGCTCTGTTGACACGTTGATAGGCCATGTACAATGGACAAACTTTCTTGAAGCTCCCTTTTTAAATAACTGCTGCTGACCTGTGAGAAATCCCCCTCAGTAAAGCTCATTTCATTTACTACTTCTTTGCCCATTCCCCTGAACTATCTAAGTCTCTCTGCAGGCTCTCTCCACCTATCTTTGTATCATCAGAAAATTTAGCCATAAATCTAATTAATCCCACAGTCCAAAACATTGACATATATTGTAAAAAGCAGCAGTCCCAACACCGACCCCTGTAGAACTCCACTGGTAATTGGCAGCCAGCCAGAATTGGATCCCTTTATTCCCACTTTCTGTTTTCTGCCGATCAGCCAATGCTCCACCCATGCTAGTAATTCCCCTGTAATTCCTTGGGCTCTTATCTTGCTAAGCAGCCTCATGTGCAGTACCTTGGCAAAGGCCTTCTGAAAATCCAAGTACACCACATACACTGCATCTCCTTTGTCTACCCTACTTGTAATGTCCTCAAAAAATTGCAGTAGGTTAGTCAGACAGGATTTTCCTTTCAGGAAGCCATGCTGGCTTTGGCCTATTTTGACATGTGCCTCCAGGTACTTTGTATTCTCATCCCTAACAATTGATTCCAACAACTTCCCAACCACTGATGTCAGGCTAACAGGTCTATAGTTTTCTTTCTGCTACCTCCCACTCTTCTTAAAATACAGAGTAACATTTGGAATTTTCCAGTCATCCGGTACAATGCCAGAATCTGTCGATTCTTGAAAGATCATTGTTAATGCCTCCGCAATCTCTCCAGCTACTTCCATTAGAATCCGAGGGTGCATTCCATCAGGTCCAGGAGATTATCCACCCTCAGACCATTAAGCTTCCTGAGCACCTTCTCAGTTGTAATTTTCACTGCACATACTTCACCTGCCTGACACTTTTGAATATCTGGTATACTGCAGATGTCTTCTACTGTGAAGACTGATGCAAAATGCGCATTCAGTTCCTCTGCCATCTTTGCGTCTCTCATTACAATATCTAAAGCGTAATTTTATATTGGTCCTATATCTACCCTCATCACTCTTTTACCCTTTATATACTTAAAAAAGCTTTTAGTATCTTCTTTGATATTAGTCACCAGCTTCCTTTCATAATTTATCTTTTCCTTCCTAATGACTTTCTTAGTTTCCTTCTGCAAGTTTTTAAAAGCTTCCCAATCCTTTATCTTCCCACTACTTTTGGCTTCCTTGTATGTCCTCACTTTTGCTTTTAATTTGGCTCTGACTTCACTTGTCAGCCACAGTAGTATCCTTCTTCCATTTGAATTTTTTTTTCTTATTTGGAATATATCTGCCTTGCACGTCCCTCATTTTCCGCAGAAACTCCAGCCATTGCTGCGCTGCTGTCCTTCCTGATAGTGTCTCTTTCCAGTCAACTTCGGCCAGTTCACCTCTCATGCCATTGTAATTTCCTTTATTCCACTGAAATACCAACACATTGGAATTTAGTTCCTCCTTCTCCAACTTCAAAGTGAACTCGATCATATTGTGATCACTGTTCCCTAAGGGTTCCTGTTCCCAAGGACCTCTTTTGAGGTGGCCCAGACACTGTAAAATATAAATCTGTTGACAGTGTGACAGATATTGATGATGCTGTACAATTTCCTGTTGAATTTTTAAACTCTCTGCACCACCCGCTGCACCATCGTATAATCCTGAGCTGAAGGAAGGAGCTCCAATTGCTGCAACTCAGGAACATGGATCCATTAGTACTAACGGCACAAGATTGTTAGTTCAAAAATTATGCTACTTGAAACTGAGCCTTCATTAATGAGTATTTCCAGCACTTGCAAATTTTTCTTTTGGATTTCTAGCAGCTGCAGTTTTTTGAATACGTGCAATTTAAGAGCTGATGGATTGTCCTTGGCATAATGTAAAGCAGAACATTGCCTGCAACATCTTGCAGCAGTTTTGGGTATTCCCCTAGTGGCAGTTACTGCACTAATATAGGTAATATAACGTGATTCATAAATAACAATCTTAATCTGTGAAGTGAGAACTTTAGAGTGATTATGGTGGCTGTTTCATTCAGAGGGTAATGAGGGTAGGTGATGTGGGAAATGTGAAATATTAATTTGGTATTCCTTTAAAATTTGGACAAGGCATATTGTTGGGATAGAATAAAGTGTCATACTGGATTTAACCCTTGCCATGATGGACTTGAAATTACTTAATAGAAACAGTACACCGTACGGAGGTAATGAAGTCTATTCACCCACTTTTCATTTGGATAACTGTACTAACAAAATAATTAAGATAGGATTTTGCATTGGATTTTGATTATGATTTAACTTTGAACATTAAACTAGAAGCGCATTTAGTTCCATGCCAAAACATCTGATAAAATTTTCCTGATAGTGCTTTCATGTATTCAATCGCTCAATATATGTTATGCTGCTATCCTGACAATAACATTGGTGGTTCACAATTAACGTGATTGAAACTGGACATTAAAGAGTTGGGAGACAACCCAAAGAAATGGTCATTCTAAAATGATTAATCTGAGAACTCAATAAATGGGATCAGAAATGGTGGGGTCATTGCTGATCTGTCAGTAAATTCCATTTCCCTGCTTTTATTCCATTTCTCAGTAGTATTTGATTAATATCATACGTAAAATTACTAAGTAACTTTGTATCAGCAGTCTAATATAAATGACAAGTAACATTGACACTACAGAAGTACCTGCTCAAACAGGAGTGAGTTTAACCAGCAAGTGTAGTCTAAATTACCCTTGATTTTAATACTGGTGCCAACATGGAGTTTCCCACCATCAACAATCCAAGGTATGTTATTGAACAGAAATTAACTTCAAGCAGCCATGTAAGTAAAAAGAACAGGCTAGGTATCCAGTGGTAAGTGACTCACTTCCTGACACCTGAAAACCCTTCTACCTTCTGCAAGGCATATCAGGATGTGAACTATGTTCTGGATAAGTTCGGTGCCCACAATGCTCAAGAAGCTCAATGCCATCTCGGAGAAAGAAGATTACTTGATAGACATATGTCTTGTAATTTAATGATTCCATCTAAAGCACAGTTTATATTGCTATTTGTAATTTTGTCTTTGGCAAGTTTGGTATGGTTTTCTATCCCACTAATACGATGAATTGTTGCAACCCTGTTTGTGAGTTCAAGTTAAACTTTATTGTTATTCAACTGTACACATCTATACTGCCAAACGAGACAACATTCATCGAGACCAAGATGCACAAAACGATACATGTAACAGACATATTTCACATAATGTATTACCACGACTAAATTAACAATTAGTAAGGTGCATACACAATACAAGTTGAAAAGTAAACAGTATAACACTACTGGCCCTTCATACATGATGAGATGTGGGTGGTGGCAGGGAGTTCAGTAGTCCTACAGCCTTGGGGACGAAGCTGTTTTCCATCCTAACAGTTCTTGTCTTAATGCTATGGTACCTGCTGTCTGATGGTGCGGGGGTCAAAAAGATTGTTGGATGGATGGGAGGGATCAGTGACAATGCTTAGGGCCCTATGTACATGGCGCTCCTGATAAATATCTCGATTAAGTGGAAGAGAGACCCCAGTGATCCTCTTGGCAGTCCGTTCAATCCTTTGTACAGTCTTGCTGTCAGATGCCTTGCAATTCCCGTACCAGGTGGTGATGCATCTGATCAGGACACTTGTTGGTGCTTCTGTAAAAATAAGTTACAATGGAGGGAGGGAGCCCCACTTGCATCAGTCTCCTTAGAAACTGGAGGTGCTGCTCTGCTTTCTTGACCAAAGTGGTGATGTTGAGGGACCAGGTGAGATCATCCATTATGTGCACTCCCAGAAACTTAGTGCTCCTAACTCTGTCCATGGAGGAGCTGTGTATGTGCAGTGCGGAGTGGTTAGCCTGCACCTTCCCGAAGTCCACAATGATCTCTCTGGTCTTGTCTGCATAGAGACTCAAGTTGTTGTGCTCTCACAATCTGAACAGTTGCTCTACCTCCTCTCTATACGCCATCTCATCGTCATTATTCTTGTGTCATCAGCGAAATTGAGGGTTCGGTTTGAACTAGATTTAGCAATGCAGTCCTTCATCAGCAGCGTGAACAGCAGTAGGCTGAGAATGTCGCCATGGTGAGCACTGGTGCTCTGTGTGATGGAGCCAGAAATATTTATGCCAAAACAGACTGACTGTGGCCTTTCTGTCAAGAAGTCCAGGATCCAGTTACAGAGAGAGGTGTTGAGACCCAACAAGGACAGTTTACTCACAGCTCCTGAGGTATAATCATTTTGAATGTCCAGCTAAAGTTGATAAACAGCATCCTGGCATATGAGGCACCATTTTCCAGGTGGGACAGGACAGAGTGGAATGCAGAGGTTATGTCATCCTCACTGGGCCAATTGGAGTGATAGGTGAACGGGAAATGTGACCTGGTGAAATAACATTATATCCTGAATACTTCTCCCGCCTTCAAACTCAAGGTATAGCCATGGACATCTGTGAAGCCAATGTTGAATCCAATTTACTACTCCATCCTGAGTGTCAAGTGACTGAACCTTTTGGACCAGCTTCCCATTGTGACTTTGTCAAAGGTCTTGCTAAAGTCCATATAGACAACACCCACTCCCTTTTCTTCATCAACTTAACTGGTAACCTCCTTGAAAAACTCTACAAGGTTAGGTACGGCCTTCCCTAATCAGGGATTTACCCATTACCGATATCAGGCTCACTGACCTATAATTTCTTATCTTACTCTTTGAGCCTTTATTGAACAATGGAATAGCATTCATTATCCTCCAGTCTTCTGGCACCTCACCCATGGATAAAGATATTTTAAATACCTCTGCCACGGACCCTGCAATCTCTGCAGCAGCCTCCCACAAGGTGTGAGGGGACACCTTCACAGGGGCTGTCGACTCACTCACCTTAATTCCCTCAAGATGGCAAGCATCTCCTCTTCTGTATTCTGCGTACGAACTATTTCTTGTAATTCGGACAAGGCATGAGGTTGCTCTGTCAAAGCAATCTCGTGCCTTCTTTTAGCTGTCCTGATTTCCCTTGTATTCTTTTGAATTTCTTATACTCATCAGGAGTGGCAGAGGGGAGGTACATCTCTACCAAAGGTGTAAGGTGCTCCTTCTTTCCTCTGTCCTGCAGGTGACCTTTGGGCAAGGTGTAGCGTCTGCTTAGACCCCTGATCGGGGTCACATGAAGTCATAGCAGCAAGTGATGGATGGCCATATGAGCAGCTGGTGCACACCATGTCCAGACTTCACGACCACTGATACCAGGCAGACAACCTCTGAAAAGTATTCATATTAGCTCAGGTCACCTGCCTTGTAAAGACGCTGCCCAGAACAAGGCAATGACAAACCACTTCTGTTGACAAACTTGCCAAGAACAATTATGCCCATGGATACAGAAAAGAGTAAGAACAAGAGTGTGAGGGGGTCAAAAGACAGATGGAACACCATGTTTGCCCACGTCATATCATAAGACCATAAGGCATAGGAGCAGAATTAGGCCATTTGGTCCATCAAGACTGCTCCACCATTTTATCATGGCTGATCCATTTTTCCTCTCAGGAGGCCCCAATCTCTTGCCTTCTTTCCATATCCCTTCATGCCCTGACGTCTGCCTTAAATATACAAACAGACTTGGCCTCCACGGCTGCCTGTGGCAACGGATTCCACAGATTAACCACTCTCTGGCTAATGAAATTACTCTCACCTCTGTTCTATGAGGATACCCTCTATTCTGAGGCTGTGTCCTCTGGTCTTAGACTCTTCCATGATAGGAAATATCCTCTCCACATCCATTCTATCAAGGCCTTTCATCATTTGATAGGTTTTAATAAGGTCACCCCGCATTCTTCTGAATTCTAGTGAATTCAGGCCCAGAGCCACCAAACACTCTTCATATGACAATCTATTCAAACCTGGAATCGTTTTCGTGAGCCTCCTTTGAACCCTCTCAAGTTTCAGTGCATCCTTTCTTAGATAAGGGGCCCAAAACTTCTCTTACTACTCCAAGTGAGGCCTCATCAGTGCTTTAAAATGTCTCAACATTTCATCCTTGCTTTTATGTTCCAGTCCTCTTGAAATGAATGCTAACATCACACTTGCCTTTCTCACCACAGACCCAACCTGCAAATTTACCTTTAGGGAATCCTGCATAAGCATTTCCAAGTCCCTTTGTGCCTCAGTTTTTAGTATTTTCTCTCCATTTAGAAAATAGTCAATCCTTTCGTTTCTTCTACCAAAGTGCATGACCAAACGCTTCCTGACACTGTATTCCATCTACCAGATCTCTGTCCGTTCTCCTAATCTGTCTAAGTCCTTCTGTAGCCTGTCTACTTCCTCAAAACTACCTGCCCCACCAGCAATCTTCTTATTGTCTCAAAACTTTGCAACAAATCCATCATTTCCATCATCGGAATCATTCATATATAACATAAAAAGAATCAGTCCCAACACAGATCCCTGTGGAACACAACTTATCACTGGCAGCTAACCAGAAAAGGCTCACTTTATTCCCACTCCTTGCTTGCTGTCAGCCAGTCACTGTTTTATGCATGTTAGAATCTTACCTGTAGTACCATGGGCTTATAGCTTGTTAAGCATCCTTGTGTGGCATCTTGTCAAAGACATTATGAAAATCCAAATACACAACAGCAACTGATTTTCCTTTGTCTATTCTGCTTACTATTTCTTCAAAGAATTCCAACAGATTTGTCAGGCAAGATTTCCCCTTGAGGAAAGCATCTGACTATGGCTGATTTTATCATGTGCCTCCAAGTACCCCGAAACCACAGCCTTAATAATTGACTCTAACATCTTCCCAATGACTAAGGGCAGACCAACTGGCCTAAATTTCCTTTCTTCAGCCTCTCTCACTTCTTGAAGATTGGAGTGACATTTGTAATTTTCCAGTCTTCTGGAACCATTCCAGTTTCTAGTGGTTCTTGAAAGATCATTACTAAAGCCTCCACAGACTCTTCAGCCATCTTTTGGATAACCCTGGGGTGTACATCATTTGGCTCAGGCGACTTCAGACCTTTCAGTTTCCCAAGAGCCTTCTCCCTAGTAATGGTAACTTCATACACTTCATGACCACTGACACCTGAAACTTCCGCCAACTGCTAGTGTTTTCCACAGTGGAAGCTAATCCAAACTACTTATTCAATTCAACCACCATTTCCTTGTTCCCCCATTCCAACCTCTCCAGCATTGTTTTCCAGTGGTCCAATATCCACTCTCATCTCTGTTTTACACTTTATGTATCTGAAAAAACTTTTGGTATCCTCTTTAATATTATTGGCTAGCTTACTTTAGTATTCCATGTATATCTCATGTCTATTTTAGTTGCCTTCTGTTGGTATTTGAAAGCTTCACAGTCCTCTAACTTCTCACTAATGTTTGCTCTATTATATGTTCTCCCTTTGGCTTTTATGTTGGTTTTGACTTCTTGTTAGCCACAGTTTTGTCATCTATCCTTTGGAATACTTCTTCCTCTTTGGGATGTACATATCCTGTGCCTTCTGAATTGCTTCCAGAAATTCCAGCCACTGCTGCTCTGCCATTAACCCTGGATTGTTATTTTCCAATCAATTCTGGCCAACTGCTCTCTCATGCCTCTGTAATTCCCTTTACTCCACTGTAATACTGATACAACTGACTTTAGCTTCTCCTTCTCTAATTTCAGGTGAATTCAATCACATTATGATCACTTTCCCCTAAGGGTTCTTTTACCTTAAGGTTCCTAATCAATTCTGGATCATTGTACAACACTCAATCCAGCATGGCCGATCCCCTAGTGTGCTCAACCATAAGCTGCTTGAAAAACACATTTCGTAGACATTCTAAAAGTTCCCCCTCTTGGAATTCAGCACCAAGCTCATTTTCCCAATCAACCTAATATTGAAACACACCATGACAACAGTAACATTGCCCTTTTGGCAAGCATTTTCTATCTCCCATTGTAATTTTTAGATCACATCCTTACTACTGTTTGGGGGTCTGTATATAACTCCCATCAGGGTCCTTCTACCCTTAGCTCTGTCCACAATGTTTCAACACCTTCTGACCCTCTGTCACCTCTTCCTAATGAGTTGATTTCAATTTTTACCAACAGAGCAATGCCACCCCCTCTGCTTTCCCGCCTGTCCTTTTAATACAATGTGTACCCCTGGACATTAAGCTCCCAGTCATAATCTTCCTTCAGCCATGATTCAGTGATGCCTACAGCATAATATATGCCAATCTACAACTGTGCTACAAGTTCATCTCCCTTATTCCATATGCTGTGTGCATTTTAATATAACACCTTCAGTCCTGTATGAGTCGAAGATGATCAAGCTGCAGTTCCAGTTCCTTAATACATTCTCTCAGGAGCTGTAGCTCAGTGCATCTGGTGCAGATGTGTTTATCTGGAAGGTTGGAAGTCTCCCAGACTTCTTGCATCCCACACAGAGTACAAAACACTACCCCTGGAGCCATTGTAACTCATCTACTCTGCCCTAACAGATGAGGAATGAACAAATAAGGACAGAGAGAGAGTAACTTACAAGACATTATACCTCACCCAAGCCTGATGAGCCAAAGCCACTCTAAAGACTGGCACAGTCCAAATGAATGGCCGCTCTACTTGCACTTACCAAGCATTCCTTTGCCAGAAAACAACCTATACCAAGCCACATCTGTCAGATCTATCCTTCTCCATAATTAGCTTGAAACTAATGGAATTGTGATTGCTGGATCCAAGGTGTTTCCCTACACACTTCTGTTACCTGACCTGTCTCTTTCCCTGCCGAAGATCCAGTATTGCACTCTCTCTCTCTAGTTTGAACTTTTATATATTGATTAAGGAAACCTTCTTCAACACATTTGGCAAACTCTATACCATCCAATCCTTTAACAGTATGGGAGTCAATATATGGAAAGTTAAAATCACCTACTACCACACCCTTATTTTCCTTGCGACTGTCTGCTATTTTTTCTATAAATTTGCTCCTTGAAATCCTGCTGTCTATAATATAATCCCATTGGCTCAGTCATCCCTTTCTTGTACCTCATTTCCACCCATATAGCCTCAATAGATGGACAGTCCATTTTGTCTAGTATGAGCACTGCCTTGACATATTCCCTGTTGAGTAAAATGCCACCTCACACTTTCTCACATCTGAAAAAATAGAACCCCAGAATACTGAGCTGCCGGTCCTGCCCGTTCTGCATTGAAGTCTCACTATGTAGCAAGCTATCTTCTTCTATAAATATTAACAAAAAGTAATTATTAAATTTGACATTTTCTTATTTTCATTTATATAAATTCCCAAAAGGACTTAATTGTTCCTAATATCTTTAACATAAATGTAATATTGTAATAAAAAATCGTGCTAAGTTTTAATATCTCTTTCAACTTTCTTTTCCCATTCCATTTTTTCACTTGTATTTATTTTGCTTTTCTCCCAGTCACTGGGAATTTAAGCATACTTTCTTCTTTTAGTTTATTTTCTTTTTTTCTTTTCACCCTTCAGCTTTTTTGTTTAAAATAGCACCTTTGTTTCTTGGGTTCTGGTGGTATAACACAAATTGGATTAGAACCTTAATGATCATATATGCCTTTACCCACTTTAACATGGATGGTTTTCATCTTCAAACAGAGAATTAAGGCTGAGCTAAAGCTAAAATATCAAAAGCCATTCTGCTTTCCCCTTTCAAAACATCACATTAAACTTAATAATCTCTATTAGATAAATAATCATAAACTGTTAGACGGTCAACATACATTTGGCTCATTATGGATTGCTAAGTCTAATATGCCTTTCCACATCTGGGACTTATTGATGTCAAACATAATTCTGAGTTGTCACAAAATATTTGATTCCATACTAAGCTGGTGTGAATATTAAGATCGTTATTTTACATATTAGTCTATTCTCACATGTAATGCTTAATTGATGCTATTGGGAGCCGTTACTGTGTGGATATTTTTCTATTTCTTAATTATACATATAAGGTCTCTACTGTGTTTTGACTTTTATTAAAGTCATTTCAATCAATCGCCAAAGCTATTCCTCTCTTCAGGAATCTTTTTCATAGTTATATAGGTTTGACAATTAGGAATAAATTGTTTCCTGATAGAGATTGTTTTATGGTCATTTCTCATGAATGCTCCCCATTTGCACACTGCAAGGTGAACGTGGACCTGTAGTTCATTGCATCTGTTCCTTAATCGCCATTGGTTTGTATAAATATATATTGTGAGGTGAAAGGAAGAGGGATACACAAGAGACAAAGTTGAGGAAAACTTGGTAAATTGTTGGGCAAAAGAGTTCTGGAGTGACAAGATTACGAATACATTTGAGTAGAAGGGTGAGAATAATAATTCAAAAGCAAAATACTGTAGATAAACTGGAAATAAAAACACAAAATAGTGAAAGTACTCAGCAGATCATACAGTTGCAGAGAAAGGAATATTTCAGATTGGAACATAGAAACATAGAAAACCTACAGCACAATACAGGCCCTTCAGCCCACAAAGCTGTGCCGAACATGTCCTTACCTTAGAAATTACCTAGGGTTACCCATAGCCCTCTATTTTTCTGAGCTCCATGTACCTGTCCAGGAGTCTCTTAAAAGACCCTATCATATCCGCCTCCACCACCATCATCGGCAGCCTATTCCATGCACTCACCACTCTCTGCTTTAAAAAAAACTTACCTGACATCCCTCTGTACCTACTTCCAAACACCTTAAAACTGTGCCCCCTTGTGATAGCCATTTCAGCCCTGGGGAAAAAGCCTCTGACTATCCACACGTTCGATACCTTTCATTATCTTATACACCTCTATCAGGTCACCTCTCATCCTCCAACGCTCCTAGGAAAAAAGGCAGAGTTCACTCAACCTATTCTCATAAGGTATGCTCCCCAATCCAGGCAACATCCTTTGCACCCTTTCAATAGTGAGGCGACCAAAACTGAGCAGAGTACTCCAAGTGGGGTCTGACCATGGTCCTATAGAGCTGCAACATTACCTCTCGGCTCCTAAACTCAATTCCACGATTGATGAGGGCCAATGAACCATGTGCTTTCTTAACCACAGAGTCAACTGACGCAGCAGCTTTGAGTGTCCTATGGACTCAGACCCCAAGATCCTTCTGATCCTCCACACTGCCAAGAGTCTTACCATTAATACTATGTTCTGCCATCATACTTGACCTACCAAAATGAACCACCTCACACTTATCTGGGTTGAACCCCATCTGCCACTTCTCAGCACAGTTTTGTATCCTATTGATGTCTTTCTGTAACCTCTGACAGCCCTCCACACTAACTACAACACCTCCAATCTTTCTGTCATCAGCAAATTTACTAACCCATCCCTCCACTTCTTCATCCAGGTCACTTATAAAAATCACAAAGAGTATGGGTCCCAGAACAGATCCCTGAGGCACATCACTGGTGACCAACCTCCATGCATGCAGCATATAGAAACATAGAAAATAGGTGCAGGAGTAGGCCATTCGGCCCTTCGAGCCTGCATCGCCATTTATTATGATCATGGCTGATCATCCAACTCAGAACCCTGCACCAGCCTTCCCTCCATACCCTCTGATCCCCCTAGCCACAAGGGCCATGACCCATCTACACCCACACTTTGCCTTCTGAGAGCAACCCAGTTCTGGATCCACAAAGCAATATCCCCTTGGATCCCGTGCCTCCTTACTTTCTCAATAAGCCTTGCATGGGGTACCTTATCAAATGCCTTGCTGAAATTCATATGCACTACATCTACCACTCTACCTTCATCAGTGTGTTTAGTCACATCCTCAAAAAATTCAATCAGGCTCATAAGGCACGACCTGCCTTTGACAAAGCCATGCTGACTATTCCAAATCATATTATGCCTCTCCAAATGTTCATAAATCCTTCCTCTCAGGATCTTTTCCATCCATTTAGCAACCACTGAAGTAAGACTCACTGGTCTATAATTTCCTGGGCCATCTCTACTCCCTTTTGTGAATAATGGAACAACATTCGCAACCCTCCAATCCTCCAGAACCTCTTCCATCCCCAATGATGATGCAAAGATCATTGCCAGAGGCTCAGCAATCTTCTCCCTTGCTTACCACAGTAGCCTGGGATACATCTCATTTGGTCCAGGAGACTTATCCAACTTGATGCTTTCCAAAAGCTCCAGCACATCCTCTTTCTTAACATCCGCATGCTCAAGCTATTCAGTCTGCTGAAAGTCCTCCCTACAATCGCCAAGATCCTTTTCCGTAGTGAATACTGAAGCAAAGTACTCATTATGTACCTCTGCTATCTCCTCTGGTTCCATACACATTTTTCCACTGTCTCACTTGATTGGTCCTATTTTCTCACGTCTTATCCTTTTGCTCTTCACATACTTGTAGAATGCCTTGGTGTTTTCTTTAATCCTGTCCACCAAGGCCTTCTCATGGCCCTTTCTGGCTCTCCTAGTTTCTTTCTTAAGCTCCTTCCTGCTAGCCTTATATTCTTTGTAATTGCACTTGCATGTTGGGCCCAAGACAGGTCCACTGAAAACATAACTTGGAGGTATTTAAAGTTGCTGACCCTCTCCATCTCTCATCCTGGCTCATGGACCTTCTATTTCCTCCTCCTGAAATCAATAATCAGCTTCTTAGTTATGCTGATATTGAGTCAGAGGTTGCTGTGGCACCATTTGGCCTCCAATCTCCCTCTTCTATGCTGATTTATCACCACCTTTGATTTGGCCAAT
Organism: Mobula birostris; assembly: GCF_030028105.1. Taxonomy (NCBI): domain Eukaryota; kingdom Metazoa; phylum Chordata; class Chondrichthyes; order Myliobatiformes; family Myliobatidae; genus Mobula; species Mobula birostris. The sequence continues at coordinate 32,662,924 of NC_092377.1, forward strand.
GAAAAGTTAAAAGAGATTTGAGATGCAGTGAACAGCAGCAGTGTGAAAAGAACTAAATGATTCCGAATTTGTAGCTTTGATCAACTGAAAGCCACTGCAGATCAGTACCCACCAAGGCAAAGAAGAAATGCAGCATACAGGATAGAACATTTTTAGTAGTTTTGTGTGAGCTCAGTCAATGCTTTATGGATGATGGGAGTCTTGCCAAAGAGTGTTCAGGTTGCAAGCATAACTAAGGTATGAATGGAATGTAACAGAAGCAACTAAGCTCAGCATGGATGGAAATGAAGCTCAGGTCAGTTTTAAGTGTGAGGCATGCAATGTAAAGCACTTGATGTAGTTTGAGATGGGAGCCAAGGAGAGGGATAGATTTAGCGGAGAGCAAAGCTTTGAAATATTCTGACCTATTCTGCCATGACATCAAATTAGAGGAAGTGATGTAGCAATATGATCTTAATTCAAGCAGGAACACCAGTTTCTTTCTCGCAAAATAATTCCTGACACAGTATGTGGACAGGCCAACTAGAGAAAGGCCATACTAGATCTATTACTAGGCAATGAACCTGTGGGTGAGCATTTAGGAGACAGTGAACACAACTCCCTGATGTTAAGCATAGCTATGGACAAAGATGGAAGCAGGTGATATGGGAAGTAGTTAATTGGGGGAGGGATAATTATAATGGAATTACTATAGTATTAGGCTGGAATTCAGGAGCTTTAAATGGGAAGAGATGTTATCAGGGAAAGGCAGAAATGTGAAATATTTTTGGGATCATTTGCAAACCATTCTGGATGTTTGTCCAACTGGAACAGGGAAAGAATGGTAGAGTGAAGGAGCCCTGGTTGATAAGAGAGGTGTAACATTTAGATGAGGGAAAAGGAAGCATGCTTAAGGTTTGGGAAGCAAATATCAAGCAGGGTACTTGAGAATTATAAAGAAACCAGGAATGATCTTAAGAAAGGATTTAGGAAGGGGCGTAAGAAGAACCGTGTCAAATAGGATTAAGGAAAACTTTTAAAGCATTCCACAGCTATATCAAGAATAGGAGGATGACTAGAGTGAGGGTAGAACCACTCAGGGAGAATGGGAAAATGTGCCTGGGGGTGGGGGAAGTAGGGGAATTCCCTAACATGTATTTTGCTTCAATTTTCACCAAAAAAGACTTTGACGTATGTGAGGTCCAACTGGAACAGGGAATCCTATCGTTGTCGAGAAAGAGGGAGTGTTGAAGCTTTTGAGAAACGTAAGGATACATAAGTCTTTGGACCTGGATGAGATATATCCCAGGTTACTACAGGAAGCAAGGGAAATGTTGAAGATGATCTTTGCATCTTCCCTGGCCAAAAGAGTGGTATCAGAAGATTGGAAGATGATAAATGTTGTTCCTTTGCCCAAGAAAGATAAAAGGGACAATTTTGGGAATTATAAACCAGTGTGTCATATGTCAGTTGTGGGCAAACTATCAGAGAGGATTATTAGAAATGGGATTTACACACATTTGGAGAAGTGTAGTCAAATTAGAAGTAGTCAACATGATTTTGTGAAGGGCAGGTCATGCTTCATAAGACTTTTTCAAAGAGGTGACAACACAAATTGATGAAGGTAAAATGATGGATAACTCCACCATGGACAGTCCCAAGTCCAGCTGCGAAGGAGGACTGTTGGGCGTGAAGCTAGCAATCCCATCTGTATAAACTCAACGCTACAGAAATGCCAACGAGAGCTGTAAAGGCCTCATTCCTGGGACAGGAAGGATCTTCGATGGACTACACCTTGAATGACTGGCCAAAGATGCAGGACCCTGGTGAGCTGCTGACAAGGGTCAATGTCTCAGTAGGTGTGATGGGCTTCAGAAGAAGAAGAGGAGTGGGGGATGAAATGTATATGGATTTTGGTAAGGCATTTGACAAGGTTCTCTGTGGTAGACTAATCCAGAAAGTCAAGAGGCTTATGATCAATGGGAACTTGCCTGTGTGAATTTAGAATTGGCTGCCCACAGAAGGCAGAGGGTGATAGTAGATGGAGAGTATTCTGCCTGGAGGTCAATAACTAGCTTTCTGTTCTGGGACCCATGCTCTTTGTGATTTTAATGAATGACTTGGACAAGGAAGTGGAAAGTTTGCAGCTGATATGAAAGTTGGAAGTGTTGTGGATAGTGTTGAAGGTTGTAGTCAATTACAACAGGATAAAGAATTGGTCAAAGAAGTGGCAGATGGAGTTCAATGCAGGAAAGTGTGAGGTGCTACACTTTGAAAGATTAAACTTGACAAAATCATAAGACCATAAGATATAGGAACTGAATTACGCAAACATGAGGAATTCTGCAGATGCTGGAATTTCGAGCAACACACATAAAAGTTGCTGGTGAACACAGCAGGCCAGGCAGCATCTCTAGGAAGAGGTAAAGTTGACGTTTCAGGCCGAGACCCTTCGTCAGGACTAACCGAAGGAAGAGCTAGTAAGAGATTTGAAAGTGGGAGGGAGAGGGGGAGATCCAAAATGATAGGAGAAGATGGGGGGGGGGGGGTGGAGCCAAGAGCTGGACAGTTGATTGGCAAAAGGGATATGAGGGGATCATGGGACAGGAGGCCCAGGGAGAAAGAAAAGGGGGAGGGGGGGAACCCAGAGGATGGGCAAGTGGTATAGTGAGAGAGTGAGAGGGACAGAGGGAGAAAAAGGAGAGAGGGAAAAAGAATGTGTGTATATAAATAAATAACGGATGGGGTACAAGGGGGAAGTGGAGCATTAGTGGAAGTTTGAGAAGTCAATGTTTACGAGGGGGAGGTGGGGCACTTATCCTTGTAAGCGGAACAAGTGCTACACATGCCCTTACACTTCCTCCCTCACCACCGTTCAGGGCCCCAGACAGTCCTTCCAGGTGAGGCGACACTTCACCTGTGAGTTGGCTGGGGTGATATACTGTGTCCGGTGCTCCCGATGTGGCCTTCTATATATTGGCGAGACCCGACGCAGACTGGGAGATCGTTTTGCTGAACACCTACGCTCTGTCCGCCAGAGAAAGCAGGATCTCCCAGTGGCCAAACATTTTAATTCCACATCCCATTCCCATTCTGATATGTCTATCCACGGCCTCCTCTACTGTAAAGATGAAACCACACTCAGGTTGGAGGAACAACACCTTATATTCCGTCTGGGTAGCCTCCAACCTGATGGCATGAACATTGACTTCTCAGATTTCCACTAATGCACCACCACCCCCACTACCCCATCCGTTACTTATTTATATACACACATTCTTTTTCTCTCTCTCCTTTTTCTCCCTCTGGCCCTCTCACTATACCCCTTGCCCGTCCTCTGGGCTTTTTTTTCCTCCCGATCCTCTCATATCCCTTTTGCCAATCAACTGTCCAGCTCTTGGCTCCATCCCTCCCCCTCCTGTCTTCTCCTATCATTTTGGATCTCCCCCTCCCCCTCCCACTTTCAAATCTCTTACTATCTCTTCTTTCAGTTAGTCCTGACGAAGGGTCTCGGCCCGAAACGTCGACTGTACCTCTTCCTAGAGATGCTGCCTGGCCTGCTGTGTTCACCAACAACTTTTATGTGTGTTGCTAGGAACAGAATTAGGCCATTTTGCCCATTGAGACTGCTCTGTCATTTCATCATGGCTGATCCAATTTTCCTCTCAGCCCCAGTCTCCTGCCTTCCCCTCTAACCCTTCATGTCCTGGCCAATCAATAATCTATCAACCTCTGGCTTAAGTATAGACACAGCTCCACAGCTGCCTGTGGCAAATAATACCATGGTCACCAATCTCTAGCTAAGGAAATTCCTCCTCATCTCCATTCAAAGAGGACGCTTCTTTATTCTGAGGTTGTGTGTTCTGGTCTTGGACTCTCCCACCATAGGAAATATCCTCTCCATGTCCATTCAATCAACACCTTTCACCATTTGATTAGTTTCAATGAGTTCACCCCTGATTTTTCTGAACTCCAGTTAATACAGGCCCTGAGCCATCAAATACTCTTCATATGTTGTTGTCAAATCTTGGCGACCCGATGGATAATGTAATTGACAATAGGGTTTTCGTGGCAAGATAAAGAAATAGATTGCCAGACCTTTCTTCTGCCCAGCTACTGATATTGCCCAGGTTGGGACCCGGCCATCCGTAGGACCAGGATCCAGTGCTAATGCCACAACAGTACCGGCTAGTGGTCTTCATATGACAAGCTGATAAATCCTTGAATCATTTTCATGAATCTCCTTTGAACCCTCTTCAGTTTCAGCGCATCTTTTCCTTAAGGGGCCAAAAGCTGCTCACTGTGAAAACGGAGAGGCCTCTTTTCTCCCTTATTAGGAAGAGAGAGAACCTGTGGTATGTCGAATGCCGGGTGAACAATGAGATCTTTGGGGTAACTGCGAGTCTGCGTCTTTACTGTTGCTTTGCTCATGCTTGAGTGCTTGATGGCGGATGCTTTTTTTTGCTGGTGGGGGTAGGGGGATTGTTGCTTGCTCCCACTTAGGCACGGGAAGGGGGAGCTGGGCGGGGGGTTACTTTGTGGTTCTAACATTTGACTGTCGTTCTTCCTTTGGGGCACTCCTCTGTTTTCGTGGATGGTTGCGAAGAAAAAACATTTCAGGATGTATATTGTATACATTCCTCTGACATTAAATTGTACCTTTGAAACTCTGAGGCCTCATCAGTGCTTTATAAATTCTCAACATTACGTCCTTGCTTTTACATTCTAATCCTCTTGAGATGAATGCTAACTTTACATTTGCTGTCCTCACCACAGACTCAACCTCCAAATTAACTTTTAGGGAACCCTGCACAAGGACTACCAAGTCCTTTTGCACCTCTGTTTTTTATATTTTCCTCTCCATTTAGAAAATAGTAAACCCTTTCATTTCTTCTACCAAAGTGCATGACCATACACTTCCTGACACTGTATTCCATCTGCTACTTTGCCCATTCTACTTACCTGTCTCAGTCCTTCTGCAGCCTTTCTACTTCATCAAAACTACCTGCTCCCCCACCTATCTTCGTATTGTCTGCAAACTTCGCAATAAAGCCGTCGATTCCATCATCTAAATCATTGACGTAACGTAAAAAGAATTAGACCCAACACAGACCCGTGTGGAACACAACTAGTCACTGGCAGCCAGTCAGAAAAGGCTCCCTTCATTCCTACTCTTTGCCTCCTGTTTTATCCATGCTAGAATCTTCCCTGTAATACCATGGGCTCATAGCTTGATAAAAAGCGTCCTGTGTGGCATCTTGTCAAAGGCCTTCTGAAAATCCCACTACACAACATCAACTGATTCTCCTTTGTCTATCCTACTTGTTATTTCTTCAAAGAATTCCAACAAATTTGTCAGGCAAGATTTTCTCTTGAGGAAACTGCGCTGACCATTTTATGATGTGCCTCCAAGTACCCTGAAACAATATCCTTAACAACCAACTCCAACATCTTCCCAACCACTGAGGTCAGAGTTACTGGCCTATAATTTCCTATCTTCTGTCTCTCACTTCTTAAAGATTGGAGTGACATTTGCAATTTTCCAGTCTTCTGGAACCATTCCAGAATCTAGTGATTCTTGAAAGATAGTTACTAATGTCTCCACAATCTCTTCAGCCACCTCTTTCAGAACCCTGGAGTGTACACCATCTGGTCCAGGTGAGTTTATTACCTTCTGATCTTTAAGTTTCCCAAGAACCTTCTCCCTAGAATTGGTAACTTCACACACTTCATGCCGTCTGACACCTGGGATTTTCACCATACTGTTAGTGTCTTCCAGAGTGAGATATTTATTCAGTATTGGTTATTGTGCTGACTCATCAGTCGGTAAGATACTTAATCCGTTCATCAGCCATTTCCTTTCCCCCCATTATTCCCTCTTCAGCATTGTTTTCCAGTGGTCCGATATCCACCCTTGCCTCTCTTTGACACAATGTCAGGATTCTTAGCAGTGTTGGGAGACAGAGGGATCTTGGGGTCCGAGTCTATGGATTCCGTCAAAATTGCCACACAAGTTGATAGGATGGTTAAGAAGGTGTATAGTGTGTTGGCCTTTATTAGTCAGGGGATTGAGTTGAAGAGCCGTGAGGTAATGTTGGCTCTATAAAAGCTCGGGTTAGACAACACTTGGAGTAGTGTGTTTTGTTCTGCTTGCCTCATGATAGGAAGGATGTGGAAGCTTAAAGGAGAGTGCAGAGGAGATCTACCAGGATGGTGCCTAGATTAGGGAACATGTCTTGTGAGGAAAGGTTGAATGAGCTATGAACTCTTGCTTCGGTGGATGAAAAGTGACTTCATAGAGGTGTACAAGTTTATGAGAGGATTTTATAGATAGAGTGGACAGCCAGGACCTTTCAATAGGGGTAGTGGCCAATACTAGAAGACATTCATTCAAGGTGAGTGGAGAAAAGTTTCAGGAAATGTTAGAAGTAGGTTTTTAATACAGAAAGAGGTGGGTGTCTGGAACACACTGTGGGAGTGGTGATACAGGCTGGTACAACAGCAACATTTAAAATAGATAGGCACATAGATGTAAAGAAAAATGAAGGATTATATGTAGTTGGGAAGGGTTATATTGATTGTGGAGTATGTTTTTACAGTTCAGCTCAAAATCATTGGTCAAAAGGCTTATACTGTGCTGTGCTTGTTCTAAGATTAGTGGCCTTAAGATGTCTGGAGAATTAGAAGGGCCGGGGGTGGGGGGTTGAAAAGGATTGGGCTTTAACTGACAAAGAGCAGTGGATCAAGGAGAGTTGGTAAATGCTAATGGATTTATGTTGGGTACTTTTCCATATCAAAATCCAGCCCAGTCCATGTGACTGAAATACAGTTGCCCTGTGGAGTCCAATAAAGGTTGTTCTAGGATCACCTGGATTAAGTCCCTGAAATCATGCTCCAAAAGCAATGTTGCATGACGAAGAGGGTCATTGTGGACATGACTTACACTGGAATTGCACCAGGGTCACAAAGGTGATTTATGGAATGATGTGAAATATAACCAAAATGAGAGTTATTACCTTTCTCTTCTGGAAAATTATCTATTAAGTGATTGGATTTTTCGTATGTCTCTGAAGCAGGGATTCCCAACCTCTTTTATGTTATGGACCAAAACCATAAAGCAAGGGGTCTGTAGACCCCAGGTTGGGAACCCTTGCTCTAAAGGGTTATCTATTGCCAATTTGAAGTGACTTGCAAAATTGCCATTTTCTCAATATGCAAAATGTCCCTGCATTTTGTAGAAATGGAGATTGTGGTTTTGAAAGCAACCTGCATCTTGCAATTTTCTAGTGATGATAAAATGGTGAAATATCTACTAATTACTGTCACATCATGTGTCAAACTGAAGCAAAAATGTAAGCTGCTGCTAGAATTCAGCAGGTCAGGGAGCAGCTTCAGGGGAAACTTGACAATTGACATTTCAAGTATTTTAACAGTGGCAGATCTTTTGTACTCAGTTGCAGTTGTCCTGGTCATTTTATTTGTCTTCCTCCACTTGTGTTCTTACAGCTTTTTAGTTTTGGTATTCCTGTTCGATTAAACATCTGTATACTTGGCTGTGTGATGTGCTGTTGAAGTCCCACCTGTCCCATTATAAAACTTCATTTTGTAAGTGTCACATCCTTTTTTCATCTGCTTTATTGAAAATCGTATATTTCTCTTGCTGGTTTGTGTTTGCCACTTTGAACGGAATTTCCAAATCATCTTCATTGTTCTCTAGTATATAAACAGTACAGTACTGTGTTTAAAATATACTGCCTCAAGATTGCTGACTTGCCTCAAAACAACTTTACATGTTGCTCCCAAATCAAGCTGAATATGCATGGTGGTGTCTTCACTGAACTGACCTTTATGGGACCTGGAACTGTACACTGTATTCGCATGATAGTCTGAATCTGATCCTGATCTCGTCTCTGTCCCTGGATGTTTTATCTTACCTACCGTATAGCTTTTTAATTGTTCCCTCTTCATTGGCTACACTGTAGAAATGATTGTATAGTCCATAAAGCATTCTCCCAAAAGCAGGACATTTCTTTTTCATTTACTCATGCCACTTTCCACAATACTTGCAATGCTTTCTCCTTTCTGCCTTTTGTGTTTCATTGTTTTATTTCACTGCATGTACTTCCTGTTGTTAACCGTCCAACAGTTCAGGCCTGGCTGTAGGTCGTTCTGCGGCTTTTCATCTCTGAAAGCACTCTTAACTCTTTCTCATGTTGCGGCTGTTCCATCAGACTGATTGCTACAGTCCACAAATAATCTGATCTCTGGTGATCAAAACCTACACAATTAAATTTATGCAATTTATCTGCTGAATTTTGCTTAAAAAAAGTATCAAAGGATTTCCTCTTACTGATTTTCATGTCATGAATCAGCAACAGTGAACTGTTTCATTTCACAGGTAGGTTGCCATTTGTGCAAAATGTATTCCCCAGAGTTTCATTTGACAGTTTCATGGTATGATACAGTTCTCTCCTGGTGTGACCAAGGAGGAATAATAGCATATCTACTGTTATAAACAAATAAATATACAACACAAACTCCTCCTTTCACTCTCTTTATTCTTTAGGCAGGCTACAATTACATAATCCACTGATTCAACTCAGGTTGGAGGAACACCACCTTATAGAACACAGAACATAGAATAGTACAGCACAATACAGGTCCTTCGGCCCACAATGTTGTGCCGACCCTCAAACTCTGCCTCCCATATAAGCCCCCACCTTAAATTCCTCCATATACCTGCCTAGTAGTCTCTTAAACTTCACGAGTGTATCTGCCTCCACCACTGACTCAGGCAGTGCATTCCACGCACCAACCACTCTCTGAGTAAATAACCTTCCTCTAATATCCCCCTTGAACTTCCCACCCCTTACCTTAAAGCCATGTCCTCTCATATTGAGCAGTGGTGCCCTGGGGAAGAGGCGCTGGCTATCCACTCTATCTATTCCTCTTATTATCTTGTACACCTCTATCATGTCTCCTCTCATCCTCCTTCTCTCCAAGAAGTAAAGCCCTAGCTCCCTTAATCTCTGATCATAATGCATACTTTCTAAACCAGGCAGCATCCTGGTAAATCTCCTCGGTACCCTTTCCAATGCTTCCACATCCTTCCTATAGTGAGGCGACCAGAACTGGACACAGTACTCCAAGTGTGGCCTAACCAGAGTTTTATAGAGCTGCATCATTACATCGCGACTCTTAAACTCTATCCCTCAACTTATGAAAGCTAACACCCCATAAGCTTTCTTAACTACCCTATCCATCTGTGAGGCAACTTTCAGGGATCTGTGGACATGTACCCCCAGATCCCTCTGCTCCTCCACACTACCAAGTATCCTGCCATTTACTTTGTACTCTGCCTTGGAGTTTGTCCTTCCAAAGTGTACCACCTCACACTTCTCCGGGTTGAACTCCATCTGCCACTTCTCAGCCCACTCCTGCATCCTATCAATGTCTCTCTGCAATCTTCGACAATCCTCTACACTATCTACAACACCACCAACCTTTGTGTCGTCTGCAAACTTGCCAACCCACCCTTCTACCCCCACATCCAGGTCGTTAATAAAAATTATATTCCATCTGGGTAGCCTCAACCTGATGGCATGAACATTGACTTCTCTAACTTCCGTTAATGCCCTTTCTCCCCCTCGTACCCCATCGGTTATTTTATATATATATTTATATATTATTTTTCTCTCTCTCCTTTTTCTCCCTCTGTCCCTCTCACTATACCCCTTGCCCATCCTCTGGGCTTTTTCCCCCCCTCCCCCTTTTCTTTCTCCCCCCCTCCCCCTTTTCTTTCTCCCCCCCTCCCCCTTTTCTTTCTCCCCCCCTCCCCCTTTTCTTTCTCCCCCCTCCCCCTTTTCTTTCTCCCCCCTCCCCCTTTTCTTTCTCCCTAGGCCTCCTGTCCCATGATCCTCTCATATCCCTTTTGCCAATGAACTGTCCAGCTCTTGGCTCCATCCCTCCCCCTCCTGTCTTCTCCTATCATTTTGGATCTCCCCCTCCCCCTTTCAAATCTCTTACTAGCTCTTCTTTCAGTTAGTACTGACGAAGGGTCTCAGCCCGAAACGTCGACTGTACCTCTCCCTAGAAATGCTGCCTGGCCTGCTGCGTTCACCAGCAACTTTTATGTGTGTTGCTTGAAATTCCAGCATCTGCAGATTTCCTTGTGCTTGCGTTTTTAGATTCAAGTCTTTTTATATGTTTTACTTAAACCACACAGTTCAGGCTCTGTCCACATTCACATATTGTTCCAATTGGGAAGTACCGTTCAATCTTCCATTATCAACATTTTCTGGTTTCATCAATATCACTACAGAAACTGTCTCAGTATTTCCCTCACATAGTGGAAGAGTCGGTAATTCAAGCTAACCAGGGTACTTAGTTACATAAATTAAAACCATAAAATTTCAAAATTGCAATTTCTTCCAGGGACAGATAATTATGACAAATCACAAAAAAACCATGTTGCAAATCAGAAAGCAGTCGGTCACATGATGAAATCCTTAAACTGCTAGAGCCTTAAAATAACAATGATTTAACATGCGATATTGAAAATGGCACATTTTCTATCCTTGAAGGAATTTGTAAATGGAAATGTCAGGATCATAACAATAATAAAATAACTTTGATGAACATTTAAAATTGTTGTGATCCAGTCGAGAAAGTGGTTGATACCACATTAGTTGAAAACACTCAGAGCTGTGAGCTGCAATTGCCTTTGGCTGCTTCAGCATGACCTAAAAATAGAACGTCAACGCGTCACGCATCTGAAACCAAAAAGCTATTGACAAAAATGTAAGAGTGCAATTCGCAAAAATACATAATCTCAAATTTTAGATGTACTCAGACTTCAACATAAATGAGTTTTTAAAAAATGTTACGACACACATACTTAAACAGGTGAGAGATGGTGGGAAAAAGAAATTATTGTTGTAAGACTGACATCATCGACTCGTATTGGCTACTGGTGATTTCATCCCAGTAACATCCGGGTACAAATCGCCTCAAAGTTATCAGGCGGACGAAGATAATTTACACAGCGAAACAGTTGATTGACATGTATGTTATCCAATCGTCAAGGAAGTCTGACGCATTTTCACCAATGATGAACAGAGTTTTGAAAAGGAGCCGGGATTTAGAAAGGCTAAATAAATTATGTGGTTGACGATAAAAATGGGTTGACTAAAGGTTCTGCACCAATTTCCGGCTTTTTGGGGCGGGAGGGAAAGGCGAAATACATCTATCACATAACAACTTTGATTACATAGTTTGTTGGACGTGCCTGCCCAAGCGCTAACTCAATGGAATGAGCGGTGGTGGCGTCTGTTTCTTTTTCGACCCTCACTTGTTTTTTTAAAAAAATCATATTTGATGTCCGTCTAAGACGTCATTAAAATGTCTGAAAATGTCCGCTGCTGTGAGCTGCAGGCACTAATGAGTGACAATACTGTATAAACTGGTATTCTGAAGAAAATATTTTAAAATAAGAATTAACCTTGTGTGTAAATCTGAAATCGGGAAAACAACGGAGGCAGGAAAAAAAGAGATCCGTAAGTAGTCGTGTTTAAATAATTGGGAGAGTCTCCGTGTCGATGTGTGTCTACCCTCTTCTTTCCCAGCCCTTCACCATGGTATCCTCTTCGCTTCTCTCTCCTCACCTCCCCGTCACTCCTCCTCCTCCCGGCCCGATTCTCTCACTGGAGGTCAGGGCTTGTAAAAAGGCTTAGGCCCACACAATTATTTCTGTTTAGGAGTGTTTGTTTCATCATATGGTTTCATAGATAAAAGCATGACGAGCAGATTCCAACTTCATAAATTCGCCGGTTGTCAAAACGTGCACACATACACGAAATAAAGCTATTTCTAGTAAATAATCTTTTAAATTTATAATGTGTTGACTTAAAATAATATTAGCCCCTTTAACTGACGAGCAGGTAGACTGGGGCATGACAAAAGGTCATTGTCGGTCTCTTGTGCAAAATAGTCTCAGATTTCTATTTGACAGTTAAATGTATTATTATTGTTTAATTATTCTCATTTAAAGCATTTCAAACAAGTCTTTAAATGAGAATAATGCTGTAATAGGAGCAAGATACGTCTCTCGTTTTCCCCATCTTTTTAGTGATTTTAATATGATATTAAATGTGTTGTGTGCCCTCTAGATTTAGTTTAAAATGTATTTTTATTTTTAGCTGCAAACATCCGAACGAATATGTAATTCATGTATTTTTGTTATAAAAGATGTCCCTGTCATGTCCTTGAAATTGTTATCTTTGGGTTCTGAGAAACTTAGTAACATTTGATATATTTTACGAAATAATATTGTTTAGTTTTGAATATTCCAAAATATTTTGTTGTCATCATTAATGGTCCATCTTTGTATATTTGTTGTATTGGGTTTCTCTTAATTGAATTTTTGTTTATTTCTTCCAGTTAATTAATTATTTCAGTTCAATTTGTCTACTAAATCAGGTTTGTTTCTTTTTGCATTTTCAAGGTTTTAGTGAAACTCAGTAGGAAATGTAATATGTGTTCAGTTTTAAGTTTTGATTCTTGTAATTCAAAGTAGTAGCAGGACTGTAGATATACCTGATGAAGGTATGGAAGAGCCTCTTTTGTAAATAAGTGCATAAAAAGGAAGTATATTTCAAATAAATCAATTGAGCTAAAAGTAAGAAAGCAGCATAGATGCTAAGAAAATGTTTTGAAGTGGAATGCTTGCCTGCTGAGAAGTTGCAAGTTTATATACGGTTCAGGAGAATAGGAAAAATCCTACTTTTATGTGGAGCCTATTATCTTAGAATGTTCCAAAGTATTTTGCTCCCAATGTATTACTTTTGAAGTTCAAGCCCTCTTCTAATGATGAAAGCAGCAACATGATAAGTTGTAAAGATTTCTTAGCCAGAACAGTGCACTAACTCCACTACTTTTAGAAACACAGAAACATAAAAAAACCTACAGCACAATACAGGCCCTTCAGCCGAAAATGCTGTGTTGAACATGTGCTTACTTTAGAAATTACCTAGGGTTACCCATAGCCCTCTATTTTTCCAAGCTCCATTATTTTCTGCAACTTCTTGGTCAGGATCGTGGGAATGATGGTATTAAATGCTGAGGTATAATCAATGAACAGCATCCTGACGTAGTTGTTTGTATTGTCCAGGTGGTCTAAGGCTGTGTGAAGAGTCATTGAGATTGTGTCTGCCATTGACCTGTTATGGCAATAGGTCCAGGTCCTTGCTGAGGCAGGAATTCAGTCTAGTCATGACCAACCTCTCAAACCATTTCATCACTGTAGATGTGAACGCTACCAGGTGGTAGTCATTAAGGCATCTCACATTATTCTTCTTAGGTACTGGTATAATTGTTGCCTTTTTGAAACAAGTGGGAACTTCTGCCTGTAGCAGTAAGAGGTTGAAAATGTCCTTGAATGCTCCCACCAGTTGATTGGCACAGGCTTTCAGAGCCTTACCAGGTACTCTGGTGCTTCCGCCTTGTGAGAGTTCACCCTCATTATAAACAACCTAACATCGGCTTCTGAGACAGAGATCATGGGTCATCAGGTGCAGCAGGCATCTTCACAGCTGTAGTTGTGTTCTCCCTTTCAAAGTGGGCATAGAAGGCGTTGAGTTCATCTGGTAGTGAAGCATCGCTGCCATTCATGCTGTTGGGTTTCACTTTGTAAGAAGTAATGTCTTGCAAACCCTACCAGAGTTGTCGTATATCTAATGCCGCCTCCAACCTTGTTTGAAATTGTCTCTTTGCCCTTGAAATAGCCCTCCGCAAATCATACTTGGTTTCCTGATACAGACCTGAGTCGCCAGACTTGAATGCCATAGATCTAGCCTTCAGCAGCTGGTTCATCCACAGCTTTTGGTTTGGGAATGTACAGTAAGTCATTCACTCATCCGGACAGGTTTTAATGAAGTCAGTAACAACTGCACCATACTCATCCGGATTCGAAGCTGAATCACTGAATACTGTCCAGTCCACCGATTCAAAGCAGTCCTGTAGGCGTCTCTGTGCTTCCCTTGTCCAAACCTTCTTGGTCCTCACTGCTGGTGCTGCAGTCTTCAGTCTCTGCCTATACTCAGGGAGTAGAAGTACAGCCAGATGATCAGACTTCCTGAAGTGAGGGTGTGGAATAGCACAGTAAGCATTCTTGATGGTGGTGTAGTGATGGTCCAGTGCGTTGTTTCCTTTAGTATTGCAAGTGATTTATTGATGGTAATTGCTTTGTGAGTTTTTCAGACTGGCCTGGTTAAAATCCCCCAAAATGATGGTGAAGACGTTAGGGTGCACTGTTTCGTGCATGTTGATCCCATTGCTCAGGTCATCTAAAGCGTGATTGACATTGGCTTGAGGTGGAATGTATACCGCTACCAAAATGATCCCGGAAATCTCCCGCGATAGGTAAATAGGATGGCACTTAACTGCTAGATATTCCAGGTCTGGTGAGCAGAATTGGGACAGCACTGATATATTTGTGCACCAAGAAGAGTGATCATGAGGCATTCTCCTCCACCTCTGCTTTTGAGAGACTCTATAGATCTATCCTGATGGTGTATAGTAAACCTGCCGATCTGAATCATGAAACAAAGGACACACTCAGTCCTAATGGCCCTCTGATTCAGTGCCCTAGCTCTGAGATCACTGATTTTATTCACAAGAGGCTGCATGTTTGCCAGCAAGATAGTCGGTATTGGGAGTTTTAAAAGCCCATGTCCTTAAACACTCTTGTATCCTTGGACGAATCTGTCCCAAATTGGCATTGTTTCCGTCAGTTTTAAGCAGCGATAATTCTTTTAAATGCATGAGGGCATCTTTGTTGACTGTACTGACCTTGAAAGCAGTTGTGCGCTTTATCTGTATCAGCCTGAAACGAGTAATAAGAGTGGATATAGGACCACTTGAAAATGAGGCAATTCTGGACAAAGAGATGGCTGATGAACTAAATGAGTATTTTGCGTCTGTCTTCACTGTGGAAGATGCTAACAGTATGCCTGATGTTGTAGTGTGTGAAGGAAGAGAAGTGTGTGCAGTTATTGTTACAAGAGAGAAGGTGCTCAAAAAGCTGAGAGACTTAAAAGGTACATAAGTCACCCAGACCAGATGAACTGCACCCTAGGGTTCTGAAAGAGGTAGCGTTGGAAATTGTGGTAGCATTAGAAATGATTTTTCAAAAATAATTGGACTCCGGCATAGTGCCAGAGGACTGGAAAATTGCAAATGTTACTTCACTCTTTAAGAAAGGAGGAAGGCAGCAGAAAGGAAATTATAGACCGATTAGCCTGACCTCAGTGGTTGGGAAGATGTTAAAGTCAATTGTTAAGGATGTGGTGATGGAGTACTTGGTGACACAGGATAAGATAGTACCAAGTCAGCATGGTTTCCTTCAAGGAAAATCCTGCCTGATAAACCTGTTGGAATTCTTTGAGGAGATTACAAGTAGGATAGATAAAGGGGATTCAGTGGATGTTGTATATATGGACTTTCAGAAGGCCTTTGACAAGGTGTCAAACATGAGGCTGCTTACCAAGTTAAGAGCCCATGGTACTACAGGAAAGTTACAAAGTTGGTTAGAACAATGGCAGATTGGAAGGAGGCAGCGAGTGGGAATAAAAGGATCCTTTTCTGGTTGGTTTCCAGTGACCAGTGGTGTTCTTCAGCGGTCAGTGTTGGGACCCCTTATTTTTATGCTGTATATAAATAATTTAGAAGATGGAATAGATGGCTTTGTTGCCAAGTTTGCCAATGATACGAAGATTGGTGGAGGGGCAGGTAGTGTTGAGGAAACAGGTAGGATGCAGAAGGACTTGGACAGATTAGGAGAATGGGCAAGAAAGTGGCAAGTGAAATACAATGTTGGAAAATGCATGGTCATGCATTTTGGTAATAGAAATAAATGTGCGGACTATTTTCTAAATAGGGAGAAAATCCAGGAATCTGAGATGCAGAAGGACTTTGGAGTCCTTGTGCAGAACACTATGAAGGTTAACTTGCAGGTTGAGTCGGTGGTGAGGAAGGCAAATGCCATGTTAGCATTCATTTCAAGAGGTCTAGAATACAAGAGCAAGGATGTATTGCTGAGGTTTTTTAAGGCACTGGTGAGGCCTTACCTTGAATGTTGTGAACAGTTTTGGGCCCCTCATCTTGGAAAAGATGTGCTGGCATTGAAGAGGGTCCAGAGGAGGTTCACAAGGATGATTCCAGGAATGAAAGGATTATCATATGAGGAACGTTTGATGGCTCTGGCTCTGTACTTGCTAGAATTCAGAAGGATGAGTGGGGATCTCATTGAAATGTTTCGAATGTTGAAAGGCCTAGACAGAGTAGATGTGGAAGGGATCTTTCCTATGGTGGGAGAGCTTAGGACAAGAGGGCACAGCCTCAGGATAGAAGGGTGCCTTTTCAAAACAGAGATCTAGAGAAATTTTTTTAGCCAAAGGGTGGTGAATTTGTGGAATTTGTTGCAGTTGTGAAGGCCAGATCATTGGGTGTATTTAAGGCAGAGATTGATAGGTCCTTGATTGGACATGGCATCAAAGGTTACGGGGAGAAGGCCGGGAACTGGGGTTGAGGAGGAGATAGAAAAAAGGATCAGCCATGATTGAATGGTGGAGCAGATTTGATGGGGCAGATGGCCTAATCCTGCTCCTCTGTCTTGTGGTCTTATGATACGTTTTGCAGTAGGAGTGAAGAGAGATGAAGTAAATCAAATGACGCGGTTCTGAAATGTAAACAGGAGCAGTGGAAGCTGGGTAAATATGCAATAATTAGAAAAGCACGTGGGATTGAGGATTCATACTAGGGAAATAAACTAGGGATCTCATGAATACTCGCTGATATATTGTCTTCAGTTTTGGTTTCCTAAATTTAGTAAGAAAGGTAAGGGCTAAAAGCATGCATAGGAAAAAAAATTCAGAGAAACGTGACCTTTATTATCCAGGGGGATGAGCTTCAGCTGTGTGGGATAATATCTACTACATGTTTTCTTCCAAGTTTTACAGCATACAGACTTGGAAAAATAACTTTGTAAGTTTATCATTTTCAAGGAGTGCTGCATCAGAGCTCAGCACATGACCACTTACCTGAGGACATTTAAGTGTAAGCATTGAATGCTGGCTAGTTTTGCCAGTGACTCCCAAATCTCAAAATAAACAATACAACCAGCCACATGGTCATACTGATAAAGAAAAGGTCCTTCCACTTGAGTAATGTAAAGGATAAATAGAGATGTGCAAGATCTTGACTTTTTTGTGTGGTGGGGGTGGGGTAAGAAATTAGAGTGAAACTGTTCCCATTGGTTGGTAGATGAAGACACAGGTTTAAAATTTTGACTAAAACTAAGAGTAAATGTATCTTTTTCAAGCAGGAAGGTTTTAACTATTGGGGTGCCCCAAGGGCTGGTTTTTAGCCCCTAATTAATTACTAATTATATTAATGACCTGAAGAAGGGAGCAGTATGTAACATATCCAAGTTTGCTGACAACTTAAAAATAGGTAGGGAGGCACTTTGTGATGAGGATACTTGGAATGTACAACAGACTACAAATTCAGTGGATGGAAACTTGACAAATGGAGTTTAATGTAGGAAAGTGTGGAAAAAATGCACATCGATAGGAATGAAAAGGCATACTATTTTCAAAATGAAGATGTAAATGAGTGAAATAGCATGTCATAAAGCATGGAAACAGCCCCTTTAGACCCACTGGTTAGCCAAAGAATTTAAGCTAGTCTCTTTTGTCTGCATTTGGTCCATATCAACCTTTCTTATCTTTAAATGTTGTTATGTGTCTGCCTCAGCCACTTCCTTTTGGAATACAGAAGGTTCCAGAAGTTCTTGTGCATGAATTACAAAAAGTATGGAAGGTAAATGACATATTGACTTTTATTGCAAGGCATTTGACATTTTGAAAAAGGGAAATATTGTTCCATTTGTCAAGGGTGTTAGACCATACCTGGAGAACTGTACAGGGTTTTGATTCCTATGTTAAGTAATAATACAGTAGCATTGGAGGCACTTCAAAACGGATTCTCTAGGCTAATTCCCAGATCATAATTGGCCAAAGAAATAACTTGATTCTTTGAGTTAAAAATAAGGAATAATTTTAATGAAACATAAAACTCTAAGGGCCACAACAAGGTGGATATTGAGATGTCTTCAAGAGAGAAATAGTCACAAACAAGAGGATGTAGTTATAAAATGAGGGACAGTGATTTAAAGCTGAGATGCATAATAATTACTTCTTGTACATGGTAGTGATTTTCTGGAATTTGTATCCTGCATATTTATGGAGTCTAGATCATTAAATGTATGAAAGGGGAGAGCAAAGTTTTTTTTTGAAATATCAGTGATTAAGGAACGAGAAGCTGAGGCCTGGAGCAAATTGGTCATAATGAGAATTAATGGTGGATCAGGTTGAGGGGTCGTGTGGTCTCCTTGAAATCTTGATTTCTTATGTACATGTAAGGAGATGTGAAGGATAAAATAGTTTTGGAGCTCACTGCCAGCACGACTAGTGAGGGAGGGAACTAGATAGGCCCTTGATGAAAAGTAATTTGCAAATTTGAAAGAGCTGTGGAATATTATCTCAGGATTGCGCGTTAGGAGTTTGCATGGATGATGAGCTAAGTAGCTGCCTCCTCTGCAACAACAGCTCTCTGATTCCAGTCAACTTCCTCGTGTGCAAAAGGAAGAATGAAATTATACAAAATGTAGACCAAATGCAGATTTGTGAAGAGTATTTGATTGAATTAATTTGTTGAGAAAATGTGTACAAATAATGGACCAGATCAAAAATAGTCTTCACAGGTATTCCTGTCTTTTATTTGCATCAATATGTTCTTATTGCATGGAATACATTTCTTCCTAAATTAATTATTTTAAGTATTTGCTCAATTTCTTTCCAATTTTGATCCCATCTTTACTTAAAGATTTTTAGCTCCCTGATCCCAATTCATATTTTAATCACAAATATCTAACTCCCTTTGTCCTCTTCATCCAGTCTGTCTTAAACATATTGTCCTGTTCATGTATGGCTCAATCATTTCCATCCTAAGTGCACACTTCCTCATGATTGGACTTGTTCTCACAAGCTTGTCCAAGTATAAGATGTTGCTTTGTCAATGTATATGGTTTCAAGATATTGCTGTCTTTGTGAGATATGTGGAATATTCCGTGTTGCAGTCCTAATTGGTTCCCTTTTCTCACCCATTTTTCTATCGTGTTGATGATTGTATCAGTCCCACTTTCTACTGACTGGGAAGTTTCATCATTGTCATTTTCACCCTGCTGTTATCTTCATGTATTCACCCCCAACTCTGCATTTCTTGATAAGTTCATCACAAGTCAAGTAGACTCTGTTGTCATGTGCACATGTATGGGTGAGGTACAGTACTGTGGAAAAACTCGCAGCAGCATCACTGGCATATAGGTACAAACAATGCACATTATAAGTTGTACATATATGGTGGATTCTGGTTAATTGGGTGATTGGTTATTCGGAGCAGCTGCTTGCTGGATGTTCCTTTGTTTATTTGGAACACTATGCCCCTTAATTGGGACAGGAAACTGTTGCTGAAGTTTCTAACTAGCGTTGGTCACATGAACTTGTGTAACCATTAAACACTACACCATGCTTAGAGCAAATAGTTTTTAAATAGCATCAGTTAAATTTGTATTCATAAAGCAGGGATTTTTTTTGTCACTGATAGTCGGTGAGAAATGAGCAGAAAGATAATTTGGAACTGTTTTGTTCACTACGGTTGTAAGCACTCAAGCTTGGAGATGCCAGAAACGGCTGAGAGTGAAATTTAAATAATTTCACACAAGATACAAACTACGAAGAATTTGCGGGTAAAGAAATTCCTCCCCATCTCTGTTCTAAAGGGACATCCTTGTATTCTGAGTCTATGCCCTGTAATCCTGGACTATCCCACTATTGGGCATATCCTCTCCACTTCTACTCTTTGTCGACCTTTCAATAGTTGGTAGGTTTCAATGAGATTCTGCCTCATTTTTCCAAACTCCAATGAGCACATGCCCAGAGGTGTCAAATACTCCTCGTATGTTAACTCTTTCATTCCCAGGTTAATTCTTGTAATCACCTCTGGACCCTTCTTTCTTGGATCTGAGGCTCAAAACTGCCAACAATACTCCAAACGTGGTCTGTCCAATGCTTTATAAAGTCTCAACAGTACATCCTTGTTTTTATATTCCAATCCTCTTGAAATGAAAGCTAATATGCATTTTCCTTCCTTAATATCAACTCAACCTACAAATTAACATTAAGGGAATTTTGCACACGGGCTCTCAAATCCCTTTGCAAATCTGATTTCAGAAATTGTTTTCTGTTTAGAAATTAGTCTGTCTTTCCTTCTACCAAAGTGCATGACCACACATTTCCCTGCACTGTATTCCATCTGTCACCTCTTTGCCCATTCTCCTAATTTGTTTTAAGTCTTTCTGTGGACTCCCTGCTTCCTCAACTCTACCTGCCCCTCCACCTATTTTTTGTATCATCACAAACATGGCCATAAAGCCATCAATTCCCTCATCCATATTGTTAACGAGAAAAGGCCCCCTTTATTCCTACCCTTTGCTTTCTGCCAGTTAGCCAATCTTCTGTCCGGGTTAGTATATTTTCTGTAATACCACGTAATCTCATTTTGTGTGGTAGATTCATGTATGACATTTTTGTCAGACCTTCTGAAAATCCAAGTATACAACATCCACAGACTCTTCTTGGTCTGTCTTACCTGTTATTTCTCTAAGAATTCCAAAAGATTTGTCAGGTAAGATTTCCCCTTAAGGAAACGATGCTGACTTGGGCCTCATCCTCATCCTTAATAATGGACTCTAACATCTTGCGAACTGCTGAAGTCAGGCTAACTGGCCTATAATTCCTTGTCTTTTGCTTTCCTCTCTTCCTAGAGTGGAGTGACATTTTGTGACTCTTCTGTTCCTATGGAACCATTGCAGAATACTGTGATTCTTGAACAATCACGATTAATACCTTCACAATCTTTTTATTAAGCTACTTCTTTCAAAATGCTATGGAGCAGTCTATCTGGTCCAGGTAATTTGCCTGCCGTCATAGCTTTCATCTTCCCCAGCACTTTTTCCTGAGTAATAGCAAAAATTCCCTTGCTGGTCACTTGTCAACTCTTGTATTTCTGGCATGCTGCTAGTGTCTCCTATCACCCCTACTGCACTGACTGGCGACAGCAGCTCGCCGGAGTCCTCAGTCCTGGGCTGAAGGTTAATTGGCCCTCTGGTTTCCATTTTTACCTCATGACTTCATACGTCTTCAAGGCAAAGATCCTCCCTTTCCCAGCGTTGAGATCTTTGGAGCTTCTGTTGGCATTTCTGCAGCTCTGGGTTTTTAAGAATGTGATTGCCAGTCACATGCCCAACCATCCCCATCTCAAAGCAGACTTGGTACTGTCCATAGTGGAGTTGTTTTTAACTCTTGTTTCCCATTAAGTTTTGCTATATTGTATGCATTCTCTTTTCCTTTTATGTCGTCTTTGACTTCTCTTTGGGATGAACTGATGCTGTATCTTCCAAATTACTCAAAGAAACTCCAGCCATTACTGTTGTACCATCATCTCTGCTAGTTCTCTCTTCTAATCAACCTTGGTCAGCTCCTCTCTCATGCCTCCTGATAGGAGGAAAATAAGAAGTCTTAACTTAATGATTGGATGTGGCAAAGGCAAAGGATGTGGGACCAGAAAACCTTTGAGCAAGAGCAAGACTCTGAGAATGTCAGAGGATGGGAACCGATGCATTGTTTTCATTAGAGATGCAATGGGAATGGTGATTCTAGAAAGGCGGAATGTATTTACTAATCTAAAATCTGTGCGGTGAAGTTTTAGTTTGAATGTACGTGGAAAAAGTGAGAGCTAACTTTAAAAAAAAGAGATACAGCTATGAAAATGAATTTTAATAAATTACCAAAAACGAAGATGTTATAGAAACCAGTGAAGGTGAACAAAGAGAAAGGGTGCAAATGGAAATCCTATCAGAGAGAGAAACAGAGGCTCTTAAGGGTTGTTGAGAAGTTAAGCAATACTTAAGACATCAAATATAAATAGAAACAAAATACATGTTAAATACCCTTTATCCGAAATGCTTAGGGCCGGAAGGGTTTGGGATTTTGATATTTTCAGATTTTGGAATAAAAAATGAGATAGCTTGGGATCACCATAGTTTCAGACTCTGAATTTGTATGCTACTGATAAGCAGTCTTTGTTTTGCACTTGTTCATCGCACATATGTACTTAACAGTAAACATTATTACATACCATTAATATAATGAAAATATAATATATGCAGGGTAACAAAAGCAGCACAGCAGCATCAGAAAAATACCTGATGCCATGTTGTGATTAAAAGGCTGCAGTACACTATTTGTATTTTAGTTTTTTTGTAAGGTATAAAAACGATCAGCATTTGTAGGCTTGTGCTGGTGTTAGATTTTCATCAGCTTATGAATTTCTCTACTGTTTTGTGATTAATAGATGCATTATCTTTAAAAATATAATGCTGTGCTTTTTCTTAAATTTCTGGAGCCAACCTGCTGAATATTCACAATTACCTTCAAATTTCAGTTGGTTGTGATAGATCTTTGCTTGTTTCATGATCAGCGTACCGTTAAGCGGCATATGTTCACTTCGATGCTGACAAATTTGTTCTTTCAATACACTTGATTTTTTTCATTTTTTGCTTTATGCAGCATTTTTCTATTTTTCATTAACTTCACTTCATTACTGTGAGGTCACTTTCCTGAACTGTCTGTGATGTGCAGAGACCTGCACGTTGCCTGGGAACCTTCCAAGTAACTGTCTTGTGGAATTTTCCATTCATGTCCGTGTTAAAACAAAAATTCTGATTTCAGAGGTTTTCTGATTTTGGATTTTTGGACTGGGTACTCAACCTGTTCTGGAAAATACTCAGGTCAGGCAGAACCTATGGAGAAAGAAATTCAATTTCAAATGAATGATCTTTCAATTCCAATGAATCAAATGAATGATTGTTCATTCAAACTGATGAAAACTTATTTTAAAACTTGTTTTATTTCTAACTTCCTCACTTTTTCAGGGCATGACTTAAGGATTGAAGGGCGCCCTTTCAGAACAGAAATGTGAAGAAATTTTTTTAGTCAGAGGGTGGTGAATCTATGGAATTTGTTGCCACGGGCAGCAGTGGATCCAAGTCATTGGGTGTATTTAAGGCAGAGATTGATAGGTATCTGAGTAGCCAGGGCATCAAAGGTTATGGTGAGAAGGCAGGGAAGTGGGACTAAATAGGAGAAAATGGATTAGCTCATGATAAAATAGCGGAGCAGACTCGATGGGCCGAATGGCCTACTTCTGCTCCTTTGTCTTGTGGTCTTTTCATGAAAGGTCATTGATTGTGTTTCTGTTTGCAGAGATGCTGCCTAACCTGAGTATTGCATTTATTTTCTATTCTTTTTACTATTTTAGTTTGATTTAAAGAGATGTAGATTCAAAATTGATGTTATTTTCAGTCCACAGGTGTAAAGGAGAAGGAAGAAATTGTTATTCCAGATTCAATGCAGCATGTAAAAAACACATTATGATAAATAACACAATAACATAAAATACTATAAATAATAGCTAAGATAGCTTAAAATCTAAGCCGTATATACATTGATTATATGTATATAAAGTGATGCTAGGTAGAGGAATATCTGTACATAAATGGACTCAGACAGGAAATGATAATGGCGGTGGTGGGGTGGGTTAGTGGGTGGAGGTGTTGATTGGCCTTTCTGCTTGAGGAAAGTGGTCCTGGCGTGCGCGTTATGTTGCCTCAGAAAGTAAAGGCATTGGTGAGCTTTCTTGATTGTGTTGGATGTGTTCTGAAACCATGAGATATTGTGTAGGATGTGCACTCCCAGGAGTTTGAAATTGCACACAGTCGTGTCGCCGAGGGGTGTGAGTTCTCCTGAACTTGATAACCGTTTCCTTTATCTTGATGACATTAAGGAAGAGGTTATTTGCCTGGCACCATGCCACAACCTCTTCCATCTTCTCTCTGTAGGCTGTGTGATCATTGTTGGTAATGAAGCCCACTACTGTCGTGACTTCAGCAAACTTGACAATGTAGTTACTTAAGTGTTTGGCCGTGCAGTCATGTGTGATCTGAGGGCTCAGCACACAGCCCTGGGGGGCACCGGTGTTGAGGATGATGGGGTGGAAGGAGTGGATGTGCATCTGATTATCTGAAGTCTGTTGTTTAGGAAGTCCAGCACTCTGTTGCACAGTGGTGTAATTAGACTGAGGAGTAGGAGTTGTTCATCAAGGACAACAGTCCTGAAATCCAGAAGCAGCATTCTGACATAAGTATCCTTGTTTTCTAGGTGTGTCAGGGCAGGTGCATGACAGATGCCATCGCATCGGTCATAGAGCAGTTCTGTCAGTAATCATATTGGTGCATGTCCAGTGTGCAGATGTAATGGATGTGTACCTGGTACATCTGCAGTTTAGCTCTTCCAGCAGTTACTGACCTTGTTTATAATTAAGTCCCTTTCAACTGTTAATGACTTCTTGATATCTCATCTTCTTAAATAAAAAAAATCAATTTTGCAATCTAAAGTATGTTTCCCAATCAATTTCTTCACTTACTTCCTTGAAAATCCTATTTTTAAGAGATATCTTAATATTTTGTAAATAATCAGTTTTTATTGTCAATATTTTTCCCTTTTTCTTGATTAATTTTAATGAATACTTGATTTTGTATTATTTGCCCCAGCTGTCAGGTATTCTTCTGAAGATCAAGAAAAAAGTTGTTCAACATTACTGCCATTTCCTTATTTTCATTTGAAATATTACTTGTGTCTGATGTTATCATCTAAGATAGTCCAAAGATTTTCCAAAGTATTTTACTATTAATTAGAGTCATAGAGAAGTACAGCACCAAAACAGGCCCTTTGGCCCATCAAATCCATGCTGAAAGTGTTAAAACTGCCTGCTTCCATTGACCTGCACTGGGGCCATAACCCTTCATGTCTCTACCATCCATGTACCTAACCAAACTTCACAGAAACATTAAAATCGAGCTCGCATGTGCAAGTTGCATTGGCAGCTCGTTTCACACTTTCACAATCCTCTGAGTGAGGAAGTTTCCTCTCGTGTTCCTCTTCAGCTTTTCACCTTTTGCCCTTAATCCGTGACCTCAGGTTGTAGTCCCATCCAACTTCATTGGAAAAAACCTGCTTGCACTTACCCTATTAATACCCCTCATAATCTTGTATATTTTTATCAAATCTCTCAATCTTCTACATTCTAAGGAATACAGTCCTAACATATTCAATCTTTCCTTATAACTCAGGCCCTCCAGTCCCAGCAACATCCTTGTAAATTTTCTCTGTACTCTTTCAATCTAATTTATAGTGCGCCTGCGCCGGTCGTGCATGCAGCCTGTTACAGCCGTTCCGATCGGATTCTTACTTTTTTCTTCTTACTTTTAACTTACGTTATTTTTTGTATTTTTTTTCACGGTAACGCATCGAAGCTGCACCCTCTCTAACATGCTGGTAGAGTTTTATTTGCGTTTTTAGCGCTGGAAATAGTTACATCCCGACACGCGGGACAGAAGCATTGTTCATTCCAGGGACCAGCTGCTTGCACTAATGCTGGCCGGTTTAGCGAGCAGAGCGGTGGACACCCCTGCTGAAATCTGGAGGAAAACACACAGAGGATGCAGAGGGGGATCTCAAAGTCGAGGAAAGAAGACCGGGTCGAGACAACAGAGGCTTATGGAGAAGAGGAGTTTGGTGGGTAATAAAATGGACGAGTTCACGGCACTAGCCAGGCGTCAGAGAACATTTCAGGAGTGCAATGTTATGTGTTTCACTGGAACGGGGCTGCACGAGGACATACCCGATCAAAACTTCTCCATGGACGGCTTCCAGACGGTTCGGGCTGACTGGAAGTGCACTGAGAGCAGTAAGCGTAAAGGAGTTGGGTGCTTACTGTTCTGGTTAACAACAGATGGTGCAATCCAGGTCATATTATGATCGAGGAACGTGTTTGTAGACCAGATATTGAATTTTTTACTGTTGGACTTCGGCCACATTCCACCGAGATTCAACACTGGGCAGCACGGGAGGTCGTTCCTGCCTGTGGCCATCGAACTTGCAGCTCCTCCCGTGGAGGGTCAGACACCCTGAGCCAATAGACTGGTCCTGGACTTTTTTCCATCTGGCATAGTTTGCATTTTGTTGTTTGATTGTTTGTGGTTTTTGTATTGCTATATTTATGCTCTATTCTTGGTTGGTGCGGCTGTAACGAAACCCCATTTCCCTCGGTATCAATAAAGTCTGTCTATCTATCTATCTATCTACCTATCTATCTACCTATCTACATCTTTCCTCTAGGTAGGTGACCAAAACTGCACACAATACTCCAAATGAGGCCTCACCAACATCTTGTACAACTACAAAATAACATACCGTCTCCTGAATTCAGTACATTGATTTATGAAGGCCAATGTGCCAAAAGCTTTCTTTACAACCCTATCTGTTTGTGATGCCACTTACAAGGAATTATGGATCTGTATTCCCAGATCACTTTGTTCCACCACCCTTCTCAGTGCCCGATCGTTCACTGTGTAAGACCTATCCTGGTTGGTCCTACCAAAGTGCAAAAACCTCTTACTTGTCTGCGTTAATTCCGTCTGCTATTTTTCAGCCCATTTTTCCAGCTGATGCAGATCCCACTGCAAGTCGTGATAGCCTTACTTGCTATCCACCACACTCCCAATCTTGGTGTCCACAAATTTGCTGAGCCAGTTAACCACATTATCATCTAGATCAGGGGTAGGCAACCTTAAGCACAAATGATTTTCTAGCATGCGTTATTCATTAATTTGAGGCAAAACATAACAATGTATTTAAATGGTTAATTCTCATATCTCAAGTTTTTATGGCATTTATCTGGCCCACCGTTCGCTCATTAATACGCGATCCGGCCCACAGAGGCAAAAAGATTGCCAACCCCTGATCTAGATCGTCGATATAGATGACAAACAATGAAGTACCCAGCACTGATCCCTGTGGCACACCACTAGTCACAGGCCTCCAATCAGAGAGACAACTATCTACTACCACTCTCTGGCTTTTCCCTCAAATCTAATGTCTAATCCAATTTACTAACTCACCTTGAATGCCGAGTGACTGAACCTTCTTGACCAACCTTCTATGCAGGCCCTTGTCAAATGCTTTGCTAAAGTCCATGTAGACAACATCCACTGCCTTGCCTTCATCCACTTTCATGGTAACTTCCTTGAACAACTCTATAAGATTGGTTAGATCTGACCTACCACGCACAAAGTCATGCTGTCTATCTTTTAATCAGTCCACGTCTATCCAAATACTCAGATATCTGGTCCCAATACTCGGATATTGGAATACCTTCCAATAACTTTCCCAAAACTGATGTCAGACTTGCCATCCTATCATTTCCTGGTTTATGTTTAAAGTCTTTTTTCAAAAAAAAAAGTGGGACAATATTGGCTATCCTCCAATCCTCTAGTATCTTTTCTTAAGTATGGTCATTGTTGTAATGTAGAAAATAGTTAATTATTTCCAGTCCTCCCAGTTATAATGTAAATTATTCTACACTTGATTCTTTTTATTTCAAGATTTTAAGATTGTTTGTTGTCATTCTTCATTATGGGAGTATAAAGGAGAGCAGAATGATTGTTACTTCGGATCCAATGCAGCATATGAAAAAAACACAAGTATAAAGATGCAGTAAATATAAACATAAAAGCAGGACCTGTAGAAAGAAGTTGGGTTAATGGGTGGCAATATTGATCAGCCCCTATGGCTTGGGGGGAATTCACTTTTTGAGTCTAGTGATCCTGGCATGGATGCAGCGTCATGTTGGGAGTGGGACTAACAGCCCAAAAGCAGGATGGGTGGGATCCTTCACGATATTGCTGGCCTTTTTCCAACTCCTTTCTGTTTCTATTTCCTTGATAGTGGGTAGGCTAATACTGGTGATGTGCTCGGCAGATTTAATTATCTGTTGTATAGATCTCCTGTCTGCTGCAATACAGTTACTGTACCACACAGTGAAACAGTACGTTAGGATGCTCTCAGTTGTAAATGTTATTTTCTTTGGCCCTAAACTTCTTACCATTGTTTTTCCACATAAAAATGAGAGGAAAAATATCTGATCTTTAGACATGAGCATTTCATGTAAAAGGAAACTTGCGTAACTGTAGTTAACAGAACTCTTCTTGAGCAACTGCAGGGTACATTCATGGTACCACCACTATCGTATTTGCTGAGGTAGTCCATAAATCTCAGCCATTGTTAATGAAGAAAGCTGGTGTAGGTGCAACTTAGCATGGTGTAACTAGGAAGTAATTGTCTGCTAGTATTTGTGCCCTTGATTGTGAGCTGTGGGATTATTGTTGAAGTATTCTTGTAGAACCTATTCATATTAAACTGTAATGAATGGAGTTCAGTGCCCAGATACTTCAAGTTGATGTTGTGGTTTATGGTGAGGTTTTCCGTTTGTTCCAGCTGGATTGGCCAGTTCTGAATTCCATCACTGGTTAACTTGAAGTTTTAAATAAGAGAAGAGGTGCTTGGTGGTAGATGATTTGCTCCAGGAAGAATGTTTTTTTTTATTGTCTGAATTGTATAACCCCAGTGTTGAATGGTCCAGGAAGGTTTCTAGTTAGTGTTTTAAAAGCGTCAGAGATGACATGAGAGGAAAAAAATGTTTATTTAGCAAGTCTCATCTGGAGAGTGCTGCTGGCAAATGCTCCAATATTCAAATTGGAAATGGATAAGTAGTTGGGGGGGGGGGGAATACAGGACCACAGGTAGGGTGAGAGGGGTTAATTGGATTGACCCAGCTATCAGCAGAAGTCAGTGGTCTGCTCTTGTGCTATTTCTTTCATAGAAGTGACTGGAATTTCTTTTGTTGAAGGTCTGTAATCTAACTGATGCAGAAGATGCCTGCCATTTGTCAGCCCACAGAGACTTGGATGTTGCTGACAAGGTCGGCATTTATTGCTCATTTCGTATTTCCTTTTGAGAAGATAGTGGTGAGCCAAATTGAGTAATACAATGAGTACTTTACTTGGCCATTTCAGAACTGACCTTGTTGCTGTTGGGCTGGATTTGTATGTAGGTCAGACCAGATAAGCATGGTTCATAAATTTCCTTCAGCAAATAATTCGCTGTGTGCTTTTTTTTTTAAAGGCATTCTGAATATTTTGTGGTTTTCTTTATTGATTCTGGATGTTTAATTCAAAATTTAAGTTCTAGTTACCATAGTGGGTCTTGAACTTGCATCACTAGATTGTTAGTCTTGGCTTCTGGATTGGACACTACACTGTCACTGTGTTCACTTTCCACAAGCCTGATGGAACTTGATAATTTTTGCTTGGAGTAGGTCAGATATATTTTCTGCTGCAGATCATTTTGACTTGGTGTCTATTGGTGGTATGCCAGCTGGTGGTGGGGTGGTATCTGCACTGGACTTCTAGGTGAGTGATTCAGGGTTTGAATCCGGCTGCCTCCTTGCATGCTTTCTATCTGTGCTGGGTTGAGTGTCGAACAGACAAAAGTGCAAAAGAAACAGCAAGTTTGCCGCTCAGTGTGCCACAAGCGCGGAAAGGAATAAACTATAACTATTGGTGATGGTAATGCAAGGTGGTAAGTCAGTTGAAGAATTCATGTAACTGACTTGACTAAAGATGGAAGGGTCTGAGTTTCTCTTCATTCTGTTAACAACAGGAAGAATTGCTTGTAAAGAGAATGCATAGCAATCTTTGGGTGGGTTAGAAGTCTATTCTTTGAAATCATTTTAAAGATTACCTTACTACAGTAGTCAAGTTGAGATATTTGGTCATGATGGTAGAAGGGGACTTCATATTGGATTGGAGTTGTATTTTTAAGTGTTTATTTGAAGTCTTCACTCACTGTCAGTTTCCTGTTGCAATGTGTGCAGCAGTGGAGGGAGGGTGTTGCTGTGAATGGATTTGCTTTGGTACAAAGTTCTGATTCTGTACTGAAGCACAGTCTACTTTATTATCACTGGCCATTTTTTTTAAACAAAGAAAAATTAAGAGCTGAGCAGAAAATATCAGCAAAGAACACAAATTCTGACATCAAGATTTTTGAAAGATGTCAAAACCAAATGAAATTTTAGGCATGACAGTGTACTGACGAACTCCAGCACTGTTGTTTGGGGTTATGATGGTTGGACTTCAGCAATGATGACTGCCTTCTGATGCATCAGATATGATTTCAGTTGGTTCATATTTCTATTCAGTAGAAGTTTGCTGGAGCTCAGTTTGCTTGGTTACACATTGTGCTGGAATACAATTGTACAGGTATTTATGCTCAGTGTGAATTTATAGATGCCCAGATTTGGGCTGTTGAATTTGTTTTTGTTCTGTTGCATTTGTCATAGTGGCTATACTGCATTATAGAGCAGATGGTGTTATCACAGTCCACAAGAAGGTATTGTTTTGGAAAAAAACTTCATGATTATTCCTTTGCCACCACCTATGTGCCTAGTCTGCAGGCTTTTCATTTCTAGCTAAACAGGGCTGTTCCCTTGTTTTGGTTCCCCACTACCTGAAGCAGGTCTGGTCTGGCAGCTTCGTATTTGGGATTCAAGTAGCTTAGTTATACTTGGTGCTACTGAGCCTTTTTAATGGTTGACAGGAGTTGAGACATGTTTTGTGCCTTGCATACTTCTGTGCTTCCTCCAACTGCTATTCTATGTGATTAATGATAATGGTGGGGATAGTAATCAGCAGTTAGTTTCCTTATCCTTGTTTGACTTAAACCTTGAAATACTGACATGTGGTTTCTTTTCACACTGAGTATTGTCATCTGTGATTCCAAATTTTCTGAGCTGTATGGAGCCATTTTCATAGTTGACCCTGAATTATTTTTGAACCACGATGAGCTTAAATAGGCAAATACAAATTCCATTCCCAGTGGATGATTATTTAGCAATGGTATTTTATTGAAATTACTGTCTTGGTCAGTTATAAGTTTCATGGATGTAGCAAAGGATTGCTGTGATGAAGAGACACAAAGCAAATATGACTCAAGGAATTTCATCACCTTGTACCTTCAAATTTGTATTTATCTCTTGTGTATGTTATTTGGATTGTACTTTTATAATATATCTGGCATATTGTTGCATTTGAGATCACTAATTTTGAAGGCCACAGATTACTTCAGTAGCATGAATTGACTTTATTTCTTACATCCTTCACATACATGAGGAGTAAAAATCTTTGCAGCACTTCCCCATTTAAATGTGCAATTTATAGTAATTTGTAATAAATATGTTCAACAGGACAGTCAATATAGCATAGAACTACAATTGTATCAGCGTGAATTAATCAATCTGATGGCCTGGTGGAAGAAGCTGCTGGTCCTGGCTTTAATGCTGCAGTACTGTTTCACGGATCGTAGCAGCTGGAACGGTTTGTGGTTGGGGTGACTCTGGTCTCCAGTGATCCTTCAGACCCTTTTTACACCACTGTCTTTGTAAATGTTCTGAATAGTGGGAAGTTCACAACCACAGATGTGCTGGGCTGTCTGCACCACTCTCTGCAGAGTTCTGCAATTGAGGGAAGTACAGTTCCTATACCAGGCAGTGATGCAGCCAGTCAGGATGCTCTCAATTGTGTCCCTGTGGAAAGTCCTTAGGATTTGGAGACTCATGCTAAACTTCTTCAAACGTCTGAGGTGAAAGAGGCACTGTTGTGCTTTTTTCACTGCACAGTCAGTAAGTACAGACCTTGTGAGATCCTTGGTGATGTGTAACTTACAGTTGTCCTTTGTCAATAGGAGTTACCCTGTGTAAGAATAGAACAGGCCCTACAGTCCAAGATGTTGTGCTGAACTAATTAAGCTGATGTCTCTTATGCATCTGGTCCATAAACCTCTGGTCTCTACATATTCATATGCTTATTGAAGAGCCTCTTAAACATTTCTATTGTACCTGCCTCCACCACCACACCTAGCACCCACCACTCTGTGTAAAATAAACTTGCCCCATAAATCTTCTTTGAACTTTCCCCTTTCATCAAAAATGCACGTCCTTTAGTATTAAACATTTTGACCCTAGGAGAAAGATACCAGCTGTCTTCCTACCTCTGCTTATAATTTTATAAACTTCTATCAGGTCTCCCTTCATCCTCTGTCTATCCAGAAAACCTATGCATCTTAATGTTCTGAATGAGCCTAAAATGAGGGATTTGTCAAATGTGTTACTTGCAGTCCATCTAATCCATGTTGTCAACATCCACTGCTCTGACCTCATCGGTCACCTTGGATGCCACCTTAAAGATCTGTCAAGTTAGTGAGATATAATTTGTCCTGCGCAGTCATGCTCATTGTCCCTGACAAGGCCTTGCTTTTCTAAAAGCTCAGAAATCCCTAAGCATCCTCTCCAACAGTTTCTCTCCAATTGATGTGAGGTTTATCAGACTATAATTTTCAGGATTATCCCTATTTTCCTTGACTCCCATAAATTATAGAATATGTTTAAAATAATGTGTTGTCACTTCTTGGTAAATTCTTCTCCCTCACATTGATACTTACCTCCTTCAGAGAATGAATAATTCATAATTAACAAACAATTGGGATAAATGTGGTTAGCAAGGTAACATAGCAGAAAGAAACATTGCTTTGGGGTAGTATTGGGAAAATGAGAGCTTTTTAGCATGATCTCTTTTGGACTGCCTCCATTGCTAGTATAATCTTTTTTAAACAGGGTGATCAAAACTGTTGTCCAGGTGCCTATATAGTTGTAACAATACTTCTCTATTTTTTAAATTCCAGCCTCTGAGGAAAAAGGCCAAAATGCATTTGTTTTCTTAATTTCTTGAACACCTTCATACTAACCTTTGATATTTCATGCTCAAGAACACTCATAGTTAACTCATTTGCTCTGTGTCTTCATTAAGATAATAGTCTGCCTGGAAATAATGTATTTAGGGTTTGCATATTTTTCCAAAGCGTAATCAGTTATGCTACAAAGAACAGAATTAGCCTTCATCCTGAAGTGCTGACACTTTCTTGGGTTTAATATCTTCCATTGGCCTTATACATGTGTCTCCACTCTGAAAGCCATCTCATTCAACATTTACTTTTAATTGTGTGTGATCCTCTGCATCTACAAGAACCCTTGACTAATTTGCACGCCTATCCCTTTATTATAGCATAGTCTCTAATTGTATGAACCGTGTTATTGTCTTAGATAAAATCACATGAGATAATGAAGATCCAAATGTAATGCGCTTTTATTACTGCATCAAACTGAGGGTTTACCCACTCATTCAAAGAGGAACTCAAAATTAAAAGGTCTAATTTATTGTTCTGTGGCAAACTTGCAATGTGTTCTCAATCTTTTGATCTGTGTGTGTGTGTGTGTGTGTGTGTGTGTGTGTGTGTGTGTGTGTGTGTGTGTGTGTGTATGATGGATCTAGAGCAAATGAAGTTTAATTCAGATGCAAACTTTACATCAAAAATTGAACTCTCTGTCCATGTTAGAAAAAAAGTGAGTCTTAAAGTCAATACTTAAAGATGTTCTGATACAAAGAAGCAATCAAAAAGGGAATGGAGGAACAGGATTATGTCATTCAGCTCCGTGAGCTTGTTCTGTCTTTGAATTGGATGACAGTTGATTTCTACTTCATTTTTCTGCATTTGCTTCATATCCCCTAATGCTGTACGCAAATTTTATCCAAAGTTCGAAGTAAATTTTATTATCAAAGTAGATATATATCACCATATAAAAACTTGAGATCCAATCTTGGTCGTTACAATTGCCTTACATTGGTGGCCTTTCTGATGTGGGTTAGAGGGTAGAAGGGAAAGAGAGGCTGAAGGAATTATTGGCTCATTTCTAATTTAGGACCATTAAGAAATAGTTCCTCTGTGTCTAACCAATAAACACTTTATACTTTGGTTAGCTTAACCATAAGTATTTTTAATTCAAGGGTTTACTATTAAGTTTATGAAAACTGACCTTGTAATTTAAATCATTAAGTTTGACAATTTGTGCATTTGTATTCCCTGCATAAAGTAAAGATGCTGTTTTTGCATTGTGATGTGCAGTTTTAAATCCAATATTCCAAATGGGATCCACACAGTAGCTTAGGTCAGGCAGCGTTTGCAGAGGTAAGAAGATGATTAGTATTTCAGGTGAAGACCCTACATTAGGACAGAATATAGAGGGGGAAAAAGGGAAATGTATCAAGGGAAGAGGGAGGAGTGAGTCAAAGGCTCGTAGGCAAATAGGTAGAATCAGTTTTTGTGGGTAGGGGCAGGGTGTGTGTGGGAGGGCACAGAAGATGGGCAGATTGGGCTAGAGGGATGTTGTTACTAACGCTGGTATGTGATGGTCAAAACATAAGAAAAGATTTGGGATCTAATTCTGTGCTTTGTACAATTGAATCATTGTTGCTTTGAGATGAGATAAAAACAAATTGCTGGAAACAGTCAGCAGATCAGGCCACATCTGTGGGAAGAGAAACCGGGTTAATATTTCAAATTGAAGATCCTTTGCCAAAATGGCAGGAATGAACTGTGTTCTGGTGGAAGTATCTTCAACATGAAACATTATCTGTTTCTCTTCCCACTCATGAGGTCTGATCTGCATGGGTATTTTCAGCATTTTATGTTTTTGTTTCAGATTTCCAGCATTTGTCATTTCTTGATTGTTCACTCCCTTGGGATGAGGGTCCATCTTTGAGCTCAATAGTAGCTAGTTTATGGCTCTCAGATCAATTTTAATGATTTGTGTGTATGACAACCCTAATACCATGACTTCTATACAGCTATTCTTTCAGTATTAATCAAATACTACTAGTTTTTTCTTAATCCAATATTAATAACTTTGCAGTGGTCAAATAATTTGCTATTCTATTAGAATTTACTTTGCATAGATGACAATGTTAAAAAGGCATTTGGACAGGTAAATGAATGAGAGGGTTTGCAGGGTTTCCCAAACTGTGGTCCACATAGATGTACTAAAAACTAGCAAATGGGACTAATTCAGGTAGGCTGGATGAGTTGAGCTAAATAGCCTGTTTCTCTGCTTTCTGGCTCAGTGATGACCCCTTGTTCATAAGCTCTCTTTCTACCTTTGCAAATGTAATACCAGGTTCAGTCATCTTGCGTTGGCTATTTAGAAGTTTTTCCTTTGCATCAGATTATTGATCTAGTTACTTTTATCTTTAAATTTAGCATTAACTGATTTCATATAAGTTCTGAAATCTTTGGTTCTAAAAGAAAACCTGGGTACATTCCAACGTCTGATTTGTTTCCTACTTGGAACTGGACTGTCTCTTCTAGTCTATTGAAATCAAATTCTCTTGTTATAGCTGCATATTAAATAAAAGCATTTTGTTCCTACCTCCAATCTTGTTCTTTCATTCGACTAGATCAGTGCTGATCTTCTATCTCAGTGCCACTTTCCTGCCCAACTCCATATCCCTTGATTCTTTTAATAATTAGAAATCTTTCTGCCTATTTTGCACATAATCAGCTGTCTTATACATTTTAAATGTTATTTTAACTTAATATCATATCAGATATGAAGAAGTGGAAACGTTTAATTGCATCATTAATGTTGCTTGTATCCTTAAAAAAAAATGTTGGAATTGGAATTTACAATGGAAAAAATGGGCAGAAAATGTAAAGTATTTAGTATATTTCATATATTTTGTTTCAAGTTATACAAAAGTAAGGATATAACAGAATTTTTAAATGAGGCTTGAATCATAATTATATTCGTAGTCCAATTATTTATCTTGATTCCTGTTTTAATTTGTTGAGAGCAGGGGTTCCCAGCCTTTTTTATGCCATGGACCAAGTTGGGAACCCCTGGTCTGTAGATTTATTTCTGAGCTGTAAGCATATAATCAAGGCTAATATGGCATAGTACTGAGACAGTGCTGCACTGTTGTTATATGTGTTTTTTCCCTTCATGTGATGTACCTTGCCTACCAGTTCTTGATTTGCACATGCCTCCAACCCACCCTTTTTGAGGTTTATGACCCTCGTTGCTCCAGCTTCTCTGTTTTGCAGCTAGCTATACCCAAACCATAGCTGCTTTGTCATGCCTTCTGTTCTCTTTTGTTAACCCTGTCTTCCAAATCATCTTCGTGTCCTAACGACTGTGTTTTTGACAGTTGTCAGAAAATATTGACAATTCTGGCTACTTTAGGTCTCTGGTGTGAGCTTTTGTACTTCTTCCCTAATTTGATGGCATATTACATATTTAGCAGAAAATCATGTTGATCGGCTTGACATTTTCTTGGTGGTGGATTGAATATATTGTGGCGAGCATTTGGTCCATAGTGACAGACGACGAAGCTCGTTGAACTGAGCAACTGTTTTATTGATAGACTCAAAACAGACCAGGCATCATAACCTGGAGAGTGAACCCCACCCAGTCTCACACAGACGGGGTGAGGTGACTATCACACGCCCCAGTTACAGTTAAGGTGACTCACAGATACACAAGCAAATAACTGTATAACCCAAGCTAAAATGTAACATAAATGAACTGGAACTTCCCACCATAATCCCGCAAAAGCATTTTAACGCAAGAACAATAAGAAATGCAGGGGTGGGCTGTCGACCATGTTCCCCCCCCGCCCCCCCCCAGAATGTCACACTGCCCCACCTGAGTATTCAGCTGTCCCCAGCAACCCTAGAGTCCGTAGCAAAGTCCAAAAGTTCCAGTGAGCGTGAGCGTTGACACTGCCACCTGTTTGTGTGAGGCAAGGGGCAGGGCACCCGGAGTGTCACTTCCTTCCTTCAACCTCGCTGGGTTAGTGGTGGCCAAGGGGTGACACGATGCCAGCTGGTCCCGGTGCAGCATGACTGCCTTCCGCCACTCAGGTAACCGCACCCAATATACCACTTCGGAGATGAGGTCAAGCACCTTTCCCGGCCCCTTCCAATGGCTTCCAAGCCTGGGGGATAGTACCTTCTGGGAGGGGCAGTAGATCCATACTGGGGCCCCCACCACGTGAAGCTGCATTGGCACTCTAGACTGGCGGCCCAGCCCCTTCTAGAACTTGCAAGCATCGCAGCAGTACACGAAGAGCTCTATGTCCTACCTGTACCCAGGCCAAGAGAAGTTTTCACGCCTAACTCCAAGATGGCCAGTCCCCACCAGCCCATGCACCGACCGCAGTACTGTGGTGCAGAGCCCCCGGGGGGACTACCAGCTGCAAGAGATGTCTGTCACCATCGGACAACTACCACCGCCTGAGGAGCAACCCGTCCTGGATCTCCAGCATTCCCCACTGCGAGTATGGGGTGTTGGTCTCTGGGTCCAGGGCAGAGACCTCTGCCCACTCTGGCCGTCGTCCCACAGTCAACCATTCCCTCAGCCAGGCCAGCATGGGATCGCTCACCTGTTCACTGTCCAGCTGTTCATGGTCCATAGTGTGGAGGTCCTCGCTGGCTGTCACCTGAAGTGCTGTCACTGTCACTTGCCCGTGGTTTAGCTGTGTTGCGTTGGGCCGCTGCAAGGTGTGCTGCACTGCCACGGGCTGCTGTGAAACCGGTGGTGGTTACTACCCCCACTGGGACCGCTTCCTGGAGCTGCCCTGCCGGAGGACTACGGCTTCAGCACGGAGGTAGAGTGTTGCACCCAGCACATCCACGTGGGCTGCCCCACGGGATGGGCAGCAGGCCAAGGGTGCAGGACTCTCAAATGTCGGTGAGCCACACCTTGTGCTGCACTGTTTTTCCTCACTGCAGTGCGCAGCCTCCTCTTCCCTCGCATTGCTGCACAGTCGCTGGTGACCATAGCCAGCTGGACTGCAGTTGTTGTCCACCCAGGTGGGGATGGCTGGTCCATGTTTGGGGAGAATACTGGGAGGTGTGATGGTTGACCCCGTGTTCAACAACGCACGGCATCTGATGCCCTTCATGATACAGTCCATATATAAGCCTTGCTCTTCACCCAGAAGGGTTTTGCTGGAGGACTCGGGCGGTGCTCCCCACTCGGCATCTCCCAATGGCCAGTGCGGGGCAGTCCCGGGCCAGATGCCCTGCCTCACCGCACTGGTAGCAGAGATCATTTCGCCGCCCGCAGCACTGGTTGGACCTGTCTCACGGGATCCTCCTTGTCACTCTCCTCCTCACCCTTGGTGTCACAAACCTAGGTTTGCTACGTGCGGTGTGACGCTGGAACACTTTGGTGGGGGGGGGGGGGCTAAAATTGCTTCCGCCCTCTCCGCTTCGGCCAGCGCTTCGTCCAACGACTTCAAGCGAACATGTTACCGAAGGCACTTTGGCATCAGTACCTTTACAAAGGGGTGGAGGGCAAGCTCTTCCTGGGCCATGAGAGGGAACTGGAGATAACCAAGCTGAGCACACTGGTGAAGATTAGCTGCTAATGCCCCCAGACTTTCTCCCATATGGCCTCATCTGCTGCACAGTTCCTCCCTCATTGCTTTCACCAACAGCCTCTGCTCGAAGCGCTGCTCCAGTGCCACTGTCAGAGCCCTTTAGCCACGCTGCTCCACCATTGTTGGGTTGAGGTGGGCACATAGGGCATCTCCCTCCAGTGCCATGTGGCAAGTTTGACTTGCACCAGATAAGGCTCCTGGTGCTTGGTACTGTTGTATCTGGGAAGCTTCAGGGTAGACCTTGAGACACAAATTGTCCTTTGATCTTCCTCTTGCTCTGGCAGCACCTGCCATAGTTCCCATCCTCCCATGGCTATGGCATCTTAGGTTCTCCGGTGTGGGTCATGACAGAGGCGAGTGATGCGCACTGCTCTGTCCCCTGGGTACACTTGCTCTGTTGGGGCTCCCTGGGGAAGCACAATGCTCAGTCCCCAGGTCCTCCCTCCGGGTCTCATCTTTACGAGTCCTGCCTGTGGGTGCGGGGGAGGCATGCTGCTCAATTCCTCATCTTATTCCCCAGGTCGTAAGGCACTATATCCAATGTCGTAGCTCTTCAATCTTGCCGATCTCACATCCCACTCCTGACACCAATGTGGTGAGCATTTGGTCCATAATGACATACGAGGAAGGTCGGTGAACTCAACAACTGTTTTATTGTGTCAGACACAAAACAGACTGGACACCATGACCCAGAGAGTGAACCCAACCAGTCTCATACAGTTGGGGGGAGGTGACCATCACACACCCAGGTTACAGTTAGGGTGACCCACAAATATACAAGCAAATAACTGTATAACCCAAGCTAAAATGTAACAATGAATGAACTAGAACTTTCCACCATAATCCCACAAAAGCATTTTAACACAAGAGCAATAAGAAATGCAGGAGTGGGCTGTTGACCATGCCCCCCTCCCCCCCAATATTCAGAATGCTCGCTGCTCTTATTTTGTCATTGGCTGAGCACCTACAGGTTCAAACCAAGGTAAACAACAGTGAAGATTGGCATCAGGGTAGGATGAAGACTAATAGCTGTTTTCCTCAAAATATGTCCAGATGTAAGATTTTCCTAAATCCCATCTCATGGTTGCATTTACCTATTGCCATATTTTTTTTTCACAACTCAATATAACAAAACAAACTATCTACCTGCAAGTCACTTCTCTTCAGATGACCCATTGTTTATCATTCCTTGATGTGTGTGTGTGTGACTGGCACAGAAAGACAATGATGGGAGGAGCTGGGTGGAAAATCCTTTGCTGAAGAAAGTTTAGCTGCTGTTGTCTGCAAGGTTGGTGTGCCATTTTAGTGAAAAGTGGTGTTTCTCTTCAGCATCTTCACAGCCTGTCCATCCCTTCCAAGTATTATTGGAAATCCGACAATTATTGACCTGAAAGATAACTTAAATATTATATTCATCCCCAGTCTACCCTTGCTTCTTAAAAAACTTAGGGTGTCTTAAATTTGTTCTATTCCTGCCAGATCATGGACACTTCCCCTTTGCTATAATTCTTTGGTGATTCCAACCATGTGCGGCTAGGACTGTGAAGCTCTTCATGTCAAACTTCAATTCCTCTTATCCAGGTCTGTAATTTATTTACTACAGACATCTGGATTACTGTGGCTGAATATCATAATAAAATTAAAATCTTAACCTTAGCCATCACTTACTGAACCCCCAGATTAGCTCTTTCTAAAAAAAATTTCAAGCCTCACTTATTTTTATTTTATTTTGTTTAGCGATACAGCACAGAGTAGGCCTTTCTGCCCCGTCGAGCCACATTGCCCTAGCAAGCCCACAACCCGGATTAACCTTAACTTAATCGAGGGATAATTTACAATGACCAATAAACCTTCCCAGTATATCCTTGGGCTGTGGGAGGAAACGGAGGACCCGGGGAAATCCTACTGATTCCATGGGGAGAACATACAGAGACTCCTGACATAATGCCGTCCGAATTCAACTCCAAACTCTGGAACGCTCTGAACTGTAATAACATCACGCTAACTGCTATAACATCACGCTAACTGCTATAACATCACGCTAACTGCTATGCGACTGTGGTTTACAGCTGATAATCTTCAGAATTAAGACCATAAGACCTAGGAGCAGAAGTAGGCCATTTGGCCCATCGAGTCTGCTCCGCCATTCAATCATGGGCTGTTCTAATTCTTCCAGTCATCCCCACTCCCCTGCCTTCTCCACATACCCTTTGATGCCCTGGCTAATCAAGAACCTATCTATCTCTGCCTTAAATGCACCCAATGACTTGGCCTCCACAGTCGCTCGTAGCAACAAATTCCACAGATTTACCACCCTCTGACTAAAGTAATTTCTCCACATCCCTGTTCTAAATGGATGTCCTTCAATCCTGAAGTTGTGCCCTCTTGTCCTGGACTCCCCTACCATGGGAAATAACTTTGCCATATCTAATCTGTTCAGGCCTTGTAACATTTGGAATGTTTCAATCAGATCCATGCTCATTGTCCTGAACTCCAGGGCTTACAGCCCAAGAGCTGCCAGACATTCCTCATACGGTAACCCTTTCCTGGAATCATTCTCATGAATCTTCTCTGAACTCTCTCCAATGTCAGTATATCCTTTCTAAAGTAAGGAGCCCAGAACTGCACACAATACTCCAAGTGTGGTCTCACGAGTGCCTTATAGAGCCTTAACATCACATTCCTGCTCTTATATTCTATACCTCAAGAAATGAATGCCAACATTGCATTTGCTTTCTTCACCACTGACCTCAACCTGGAGATTAACCTTTAGGGTATCCTGCACAAGGACTCCCAAGTCCCTTTGCATCTCTGCAGTTTGAATTCTCTCCGAATCCAAATAATGGACTGCCCGTTTATTCCTTCCACCAAAGTGCATGACCATACACTTTCCAACATTGTATTTCATTTGCTACTACTTTTGCCCATTCCCCTAAACTATCTAAGCCCCTCTGCTGGCTCTCTGTTTCCCCAACACTACCTGCTCCTCCACCTATCTTTGTATCGTCGGCAAATTTAGTCACAAATCCATTAATCTCACTGTCATACATCATAAAAAAGTAGTGGTCCCAACACCGACCCCTTTGGAAATCCACTGGTAACCGGCAGCAGCCAGAATAAGATCCCTCTATTCCCACTTTCTGTTTTGCTAGTAATTCCCCTGTAATTCCATGGGCTATTATCTTGCTAAGCAGCCTCATGTGTGGCACCTTATCAAAGGCCTTCTGAAAATCCAAGTACACCACATCTACTACATCTCCTTTGTCTATCCTGCTTGTAATTTCCTTAAAAAATTGCAGTAGGTTAGTCAGGCAAGATTTTCTTTTCAGGAAGCAATGCTGGCTTTGGCCTATCTTGTCATGTGTCTCCAAGTACTCTGTAATCTCATCCCTAACAATCGATTCCAACAACTTCCCAACCACTGATGTCAAGCTAACAGTTCTGTAGTTTCCTTCCTGCTGCCTCCCACCTTTCTTAAATAGCAGAGTAACATTTTTCCAAACCATGTTGCCATGGAGTTCAAAGGGTAGTTAATGCCAGAATACAAGCTCTATAAGTGCAGAAAACCACATCAGCTTACTACTTAGCTGCCCCACCACCATTCTCTACTTCCTACCATAATATTTATAAGGACGTTCATCAGCTGGCAATGCAACCTGCACCAAAAAAGATTAGGTAAATATGGAATGTGTATTTGTATGGAAACAAAAACAATAGTTCAAATAAGCGTCATTG
The DNA here is from genome assembly GCF_030028105.1 of Mobula birostris. Classification (NCBI taxonomy): domain Eukaryota; kingdom Metazoa; phylum Chordata; class Chondrichthyes; order Myliobatiformes; family Myliobatidae; genus Mobula; species Mobula birostris. The sequence goes on from NC_092377.1 coordinate 32,705,102, forward strand.
TGACTTCCTGTCAGATTTTAAAAATTGATTTGAGAAATTGAGAGGCTGGCATCACAGGATATATTTCTGATACCAAATTGCCCAAGAGAAGCTGATGTCTTGAATTGATGCCACTCTTCTGCTGGTGATACTTCCACAGTGGTATTGAGAATGAAGTTGCACAAATTAAACCTATGTGTTGATGAAGAAAAGGCACTGAAGTTGAAAACCAAGGTGATGTGAGTAATATGTGGAGTTGAGTAGTGTTCTCATGCACCAGCTATCCTTGTCTCTATTTCTTGATGACACTCATCACTTGTTTGGGAGGTGCCATTTGAATTTAGGCTATGCATGAGGATAATTTGAATTTCGGGGATTCACAAGCCCCAATAAGTATTGGTTTGATTAATGGTTGTTACCTTGTGATGTACATGAGGTAACAACCATTAATCTAACTTATACTTATGAGGGGTCCTACAAGATGAATTATTCTCACTCTGACTTCAGCCTTAGTGTTTAGCTGGCTGTACTTAAATAGGCAATAAAGCAAAGCTGTGCATGATTCTGTTTGTTATGAAAAGTACCATGTTTTGTTTGCAATAAATGTGATTGTTCATATCAATGTAAGAATTTCATTTGTGATTCTGGATGAATTAATCTTTCTAGCTTACTGTTTAATTTTTTTAATTTAATTTAAGTAGCAAATATCTACCCAGTGCATTAAGGTTTGCTGTTGGTTTAGATGTGCAAGATATGACAAATAATGGAAATGTGAAATAATATAAAATATTTCAAATACTCAGTGGATTACACAGCATCTCTGAAGGTAGAAATTGAGTCACTGTTTCAGGGTATTGATGTTCACCAGAATATTAACCAGAAGTGTGTGAAAAGAAAAGCAAAAAAAGTGGAAAAATAGTAACATATACAGGAGAAAGTATGCAGATGTTTGAAATGCATAGCAACACCCTCAAAGTGCTGGAGGAACTCAGCAGGTCAGGCAGCATCTATGGAAATGAATAGAGACTTGATGTTTCAAGCAGAGACCCTACTTCAGGACTGAGAAGGAAGGGGGAAGATGCCTGAATAGAAATGTGGGGGGATGGGGAGGGGGAGGGGGAGAGGCAAGTTGGAAAGTGATAGGGTGAATCCAGGTGGGTGGGAAAGGTCAAGGGTTGAAGAAGGAGAAATTTGATAGAGGAGAGTGGACCATAGGAGAAAGGGAAAGAAGAGGGGACCCATGGGGAAGTAATAAGCAGGTGAGAAGAGGTAAAAGGTCAGAGTATTTGAGATTTTTTTTCAATAATCATAGTAGCTAGAATTAAATTGATAGGTGCGCATCTGGTGTGATTGTGGGTGGCAACTTTCCAAAAAAAAAGACAGCCAGTTGTAACCGAATTCCCAGATGCATAGATTATACTGGGCCCCTGTCAGCTTTGGCTCCACGGTCTTCTAATTAGATAATCACAGGTTCTAACCCTGTTTCAGGGATTTGAGCTTGTAATCTAGTACAGTGTTCAATTGTCAAAAGTGTTGTTTTGCAGGTGAGGCATTACCTTAAGATCCCATCTGCTGCTGTTGATTATGAATTATCCTGTACCGCTTATCTATGTAAAAGCAGTGATGCCTTCTGGAACTAAACTATTATTCTCCTCAGTAATGTCAGATTATATAGATATTAATTTATTTGCACTTAGTACCTCCTTGTTTGCAAACTGATCACAGTATTTCTGAGCATTATAATGATTATGAATGTTTCCCAGGACGAACTTTGAATCTAAATTTTTTTCTTGCTTAAATTAAAACTTTACATTTGATTTTATGGAAATATCCAAAAGAGAGCACTTTTCTAGAGTTGGCTCTGATAAATGAAATAAATACTTGATGTATTGCAACATACAAAAAATGTTGGAGGAACTTAGTAGGCCAGTTTGCATCTATGGAAATAAATAGATAATCGACATTTTGGGCCGAGACCCTCCTTCAGGCCTGAGAAGGAAGGGGAATAAAAAGGTAGGGGGAGGGGAAGGAGGCTAGTTGGAAGGTAATAGGTGAAGCCAGATGATTGAGAAAAGTCAAGGGCTGGAGAAGAAGGAATCTGACAGGAGAGGAGAGTTGGATCAGAGGAGAAAGGGAAGGGGGGGAACTGGGGGGGGTGGTGAGTAATAAACTGGTGAGAAAAGGTAAAGGGTCAGAGTGGGGGTGTGGAATTTGTTTACTGAAAGGAGAACTCTATATTCATGCCATCAGATTGGAGGCTACCCAGATGGAATATAAGGTGTTGCTCCTCCACCCTGATGTGGGCTCATCTTGGCACAAGAGGAGGCTATGAACATCAGAACGGTAATGGGAATCAGAATTAAGATGAATGGGCACCAGGAAGTACCACTTGTGGCGAATGGTGCGGAGGTGCTTGATGAAGCAGTCCCTTAATTACGATGAGACTCGTCAGTGTAGAGGAAGCTGCATAAAGAGCACTGAACACAATAGACAATCTCAACAGATTGTATTGATACATTATTTCATTATCTATATTGGCTTCTCTCAGCCTTAAACTTTTGGTTGTTTGCTTTATTTGATTTTGACAAGGAAAAATTGGAATGCTAATCTCCTATGATATAACTTTTTGGCATCATAGATAATTGTTTCTCATATTTAAGAAATAATCCATGTCTGTTTTTCTTTATTGATGTATTTTCTAAATTAACTTGAATTAAATCTTGTGTTTATGATTAATATGCTATCTGAGGTTGGGAGTGTGCTGTCAACAGAATTCTACCAATGCTTCTGTGGATTATTGAGTAAGAACACACCCACAGCTAAAATTGAAATTCTGTGCTAAGTGGTATGCATTTATACGTGTAACATTTCTCATGTCTCTGCACGTTCTGGTACAGGTGGTGAAGTATTTACGTGTTATACTTTTAAATTGGATTAAGGTTTTCAGTAGCTTAACGGAGTTGCAATAGAACCATATTGCTGCAGTTTGGCATAATTTCAACTGGGCAAAGTTTCAATTGGCCTTTCTTCCCCCCACATTCAAACAGTATTTGAAATATGCAGAGCCTATAAATAATTATTAAAGTGGTTGCATAGAATTTTAAAAAATCTGCTTGCAAGGTCCAGTGGTAGGATGATAACTGCGTTTGGATAATTGAAGTTTAGTTGGCTATTCTGATTTTTCTGTTGTGAATAAGGTTAAAAAGTGATTCTCTCTGTTCACTGAAAACAAAACATTCATTTTCCAAGTCATGAATTTAGTTTTGATTCTGATATTTCCCTTGTCAGTCCAGTGACTTCCCTGCTATTGTGCAACTTCAGGCCTCAAGCTCCAGGTTTGCACCTCAATGCCATTAGTTATTCTAATGTCACAATAACTATTGAAATTGGAGTGCATTGGCTGAACCATTCTGCAACGTATGCACTGAAAGCAATTTGGGTTTTTAATGTATCCCAAAAACATGAAAGATGCTAAAGTTTTAGAAAATATATTAACCTTGTGTGGTTGTCCAGCCATGGTGGTGCCATCTTGCCTTTAGAATACTTCCTCTTTGGGATGTATATATCCTATGCCTTCCAAATTGCTTCCAGAAATTCCAGCCATTGCTGCTCTGTTGTCATCCCTGCCAGTGTTCTTTTCTAGTCACTTCTGGCCAACTCCTTTATCATGCCTCTGTAATTTCATGTACTCCACTGTAATACTGATACAGCTGACCTCAGCTTCTCCTTCTCTAATTTTAGGGTGAATTCAATCATATTATGATCACTTTCCCCTTGGGGTTCTTTTACCTTGTGTCCTCTAATCAATTTTCCCTTAGAGATTACTCCTGAAACTTTCCCCATCGGTGTATAGCCACATGGGAACAGAGGTTTGAGATCAGAGCTTTCCTTCTCCTAAATGAGCTGCCAACCATGGCTGAGGAGCCTTATCTGCCCAAGGCGGCAGGTTTTAAGGCGACAGTAACCTGCCTTTGCCCCATTTCCTGTCAGTAGAAATGGTTCTGCCAGGCTCAATAGTTAAGCCACACATGAAGGCCTGAAGCTAGTCTTGGTTGTCAGAGGCCATTTGAGATGCATACCATGAGGAGCATTTGATGGGTGGTGGGAAATTCCCCAGATATGGCAACCTTAAGAAATCCTTTGCATGGTCAACATTGTTTTATTTAGATTTAAGAAGATTACTGCTTAAATAAGAGATCTGAGAAAAATACAGATTTTCCTTTTGTTTTCTTGATAATAGCATGGGAGAACAGTTGAAAGATGTGTTCAACTATTTTATAGTAAAATAAAATTTGACTATTAGCATGTGGTGCTTTGCTAATTCTATCTAAGCAGGTGAAGCTGGGAACATTTATGAATTTTAGCTTTTGATAGCCACTTTATACTTTTGAGTTGGCCAAATTGCTTACCCCATACTCTTGCAAAGACTACTTGCAAGATTTCTATGCTGCTAATATTTTATTTGGATTCAAAAGCATCTTTGCTGTTTAGAAGTAATTGAAGATAATGAACTTTGCAACGCTGTTAGTTTTGAAAGTATAATCTTTCAGGCTACTTAAATTTGAATCAAAGTCAATTGTCAATTTAAAATCTAGTCATTTAATTGGGCTTTTGAACAAAGAGGCCTAGCATTTGCTAAAGTCAGTTGCTGTAATGCAAGTGTATGTAGAAATGTATAGAAGAGAAAAAGAAACATATTCCCCTTTGAAGCAGGCTGTAAATTAACAGGAAGTATCAATGAAAATTTTCCTCCCAATTCCCATTGGCAAAAGATCAAAATGTGGAAATGTTAATTCAATAGTAGAGTCAAAAATATTCATATAACCATATAACAATTACAGCACAGAAACAGGCCATCTCGGCCCTTCTAGTCCGTGCTGAACGCTTACTCTCACCTAGTCCCACTGACCTGCACTCAGCTCATAACCCTCCATTCCTTTCCTGTCCATATAGCTATCCAATTTTACTTTAAATGACAATATCAAACCTGCCTCTACCACTTCTACTGGAAGCTCGTTCCACACAGCTACCACTCTCTGAGTAAAGAAGTTCCCCCACGTGTTACCCCTAAACTTTTGCCCCCTAACTCTTAACTCAAGTCCTCTTGTTTGAATCTCCCCTACTCTCAATGGAAAAAGCCTATCCACGTCAACTCTATCTATCCCCCTCATAATTTTAAATACCTCTATCAAGTCGCCCCTCAGCCTTCTACGCTCAAAAGAATAAAGACCCAACTTGTTCAACCTTTCTTTGTAGCTTAGGTGCTGAAACCCAGGTAACATTCTTGTAAATCTTCTCTGTACTCTCTATGTTGTTGACATCTTTCCTATAATTCGGTGACCAGAACTGTACACAATACTCCAAATTTGGCCTTACCAATTCCTTGTACAATTTTAACATTATATCCCAACTCTTATACTCAATGCTCTGATTAATAAAGGCCAGCATACCAAAAGTTTCTTCACCACCCTATCCACATGAGATTCCACCTTCAGGGAAGTATGCATCATTATTCCGAGATCACTCTGTTCTACTGCATTCTTCAATGGCCTACCATTTACCATGTATGTCCGATTTTGATTAGTCCTACGAAAATGTAGCACCTCACACTTATCAGCATTAACCTCCATCTGCCATCTTTCAGCCCACTCGTCTAACTGGCCTAAATCTCTCTGCAAGCTTTGAAAACCTATTTCATTATCCACAACGCCACCTATCTTAGTATCACCTGCATACTTACTAATCCAATTTACCACCCCATCATCCAGATCATTAATGTATATGACAAACAACATTGGACCCAGTACAGATCCCCGAGGCACACCACTAGTCACCGGCCTCCAACCTGACAAGCAGTTATCCACCGCTACTCTCTGGCGTCTCGCATCCAGCCACTGTTGAATCCATTTTACTGCTTCAATATTAATACCAAGTGATTGAACTTCCTAACTAACCTTCCATGTGGAACCTTGTGAAACCCCTTACTGAAGTCCATATAGGCAACGTCCACCGCTTAACCCTCGTCAACTTTCGTAGTAACCTCTTCAAAAATTCAATAAGATTTGTCAAACATGACCTTCCACGCACAAATCCATGTTGATTGTCCCTAATCAGACCCTGTCTATCCAGATAATTATATATACCATCTCTAAGAATACTTTCCATTAATTTACCCACCACAAACGTCAAACTCACAGGCCGATAATTGCTGGGTTTACTCTTAGAACCCTTTTTAAACAATGGAACAACATGAGCAATACGCCAATCCTCCGGCACCAACCCCGTTTTTAATGACATTTGAAATATTTCTGTCAGAGCCCCTTCTATTTCTACACTAACTTCCCTCAAGGTCCCAGGGAATATCATGTCAGGACCCAGAGACTTATCCATTTTTATATTCTTTGAAAGTGCCAGTACTTCCTCCTCTTTAATCATCATGGTTTCCATAACTTCCCTACCTGTTTCCCTTACCTTACACAATTCAATATCCTTCTCCTTAGTGAATACCGAAGAAATGAAATTGTTCAGAATCCCCCCCATCTCTTTTGGCTCCACACATAGCTGTCCACTCTCATTCTCTAAGGGACCAATTTTATCCCTCACTATCCTTTTGCTATTAGTATAACTGTAGAAACCCTTTGGATTTATTTTCACCTTACTTGCCAAAGCAACCTCATATCTTCTTTTAGCTTTTCTAATTTCTTTCTTAAGATTCTTTTTACATTCTTTATATTCCTCGAGCACCTCATTTACTCCATGCTGCCTATATTTATTGTAGATCTCTCTCTTTTTTCCAAACCAAGTTTCCAATATTCCTTGAAAACCATGGCTCTCTCAAACTTTTAACCTTTCCTTTCAACCTACATAAAGATTCTGTACCCTCAAAATTTCACCTTTAAATTACCTCCATTTCTCTATTACATCTTTCCCATAAAACAAATAGTCCCAATCCACTCCTTCTAAATCCTTTCGCATCTCCTTAAAGTTAGCCTTTCTCCAATCAAAAATCTCAACCCTGGGTCCAGACCTACCCTTCTTCATAATTATATTGAAACTAATGGTATTGTGATGACTGGACCCGAAGTGCTCCCCAACAAATACCTCTGTCAACTGACCTATCTCATTCCCTAACAGGACATACAACGCTGCCCCTTCTCTAGTTGGTACCTCTATGTATTGTTGCAAAAAAACTACCCTGCACACATTTTACAAACTCCATACCATCCAGCCCTTTTACAGTATGGGCTTCCCAGTCTATGTGTGGAAAATTAAAATCTCTCACAATCACAACCTTGTGCTTACTACAAATATCTGCTATCTCCTTACAAATTTGCTCCTCCAATTCTCGCTCCCCATTAGGTGGTCTATAATACACCGCTATAAGTGTTACTACACCTTTCCCATTCCTCAATTCCACCCAAATAGCCTCCCTAGATGAGCCCTGTAATCTATCCTGCCAGAGCACTGCTGTAATATTTTCTCTGACAAGCAATGCAACACCTCCCTCTCTTGTCCCTCTGATTCTATCACACCTGAAGCAACGAAATCCAGGAATATTTAGTTGCCAATCACACCCCTCCTGCAACCATGTTTCACTAATATCTACAACATCATACTTCCAGGTATCAATCCATGCTCTAAGCTCATACACCTTTCTTACAATGCTCCTAGCATTAAAATAAATGCATTTAAGAAGTTTTCCTCCTCTTACTCTCTGTTTATCACTAATGGTGCAAACAACTTTACTATCTTTTTCTTCCTTCTCCCCTACATCTGTTCCTACACTCTAGATTCCTCTCCCCCCCCCCCCCCCCGTATCTAGTTTAAATCCACTGAATCCTCTGTAGCAAACCTACCTGCAAGAATACTTGTCCCCTCCAGTTCAGATGTAAACTATCCCACTGGAACAGGTCCCACCTTCCCTGGAAAACTGTCCAATTATCTATAAATCTGAAGCCCTCCCTCCTGCACCATGTCTTCAGCCACGTGTTGATCTGTGCGACCTTACTATTTCTAAACCGGCCTGCACCTGGCACTGGTAGCAATCCTGAGGTTGCTATCCTGGAGGTCCTGTCCTTTAACTTGATGCCTAACTCCCTAAACTCACCTTTCAGGACCTCCTCACTCTTCCTACCCACATCATTGGTCCCTACCTGGACCGCGACATCCGGCTGCTCACCCTCCCTCTTGAGAATACTGAGAACTCAATTGGAGATATCGCGGACCTTGGCACCAGGGAGGCAACAGACCATCCAGGATTCTTGATCTCTTCCACAGAACCTCTTATCTGTCCCCCTAACTATTGAATTCCCTATCACTACTGCTCTCCTCTCAATTTTATTAATTGAAGCAGTTTGAGTCGCACCTGTGCTATCATTCTATTGTAACTCAGGGCCTGATATGCAAGGAAGTCTGGGAGACTGAAAGACAAATGAGTATTGCTTTGTTGTGTTTCATGTATAAAACGTTTTAAATTTTAACCTGTCATGTTTACAAGTAGTATTTGTAGTATACAGAGGACTTGTTTATTTCATTGAAAATTATGCTGATACGAATGTAGTTCATTGAGATCACTTAAGCAGGTGACATCTATTAAGGTCTGGAGGGAAAAGATTGCATCCTTATCACTTGTCTTAATATTCCACTTTCAGTTGCTTATCTATCAGCTTTGAAAGTTGTTAGGTCATTAGAACCATTGGCTGAAGATTAAAATACTCTTTCAATGTTCTGTCCTGAATTGAGAAGTTAATTGGGACACATTGTCTTTTTTATACCTTTTTAACTATTTTGATGCAATCTACCATTTAACTGAGAAGCAAATTGTGCATTGAAATGAAATGTAGAACAAATTAGAACACTATGAGTACTACTACAGTACTATAAAACTGTGTATTAGTCCCTAATGGTTATCAATGGAAGAATTCATCCAGTGTACACTGCCATGTTCTTTTGATTGATTCTGAATGAACAAAAGCAGCTCAGACACCTGGTGGAGATAATGGACTGCCGTCACACAATGCAATCAATGATTGCATCCTCCAAATCTTTATATTCACTGCAACTTTCAAGATGATAGCTTGAAATACTTTGATTCCTAACTTGCTGAAGTTATGAAATTGTTTCATTTTCACTCCAAGCTGTTTCTCTGGTATCTCTAAGCCTGAATGCTTGAAACTGCAGTGAGTAAAACAGTTCTAAATTGTCTTGCTCCTTATTTCTCACCAACTGGCAGTGACAAAAATCACTGATTTTTGAACACACACACAACTGATGCTGTTTAAAATCTGTTTGCACTAAGCAGGGTGTGGTATCTAATGCCCAGATAAATGCATGCAGCTGACTCTAGTTCAAACTTCAAACAAGAGAAGATCTGCAATTGCTGGAAATCCAAGCAACACACACAAAATGCTGGAGGAACTCAGTAGGCCAGGCAGCATGATTGGAAAAGAGTGCAGTCGATGTTTTGTGCTGAGATCCTTCGCAGATCTGAGAGAAAAAAGATGAGTAGTGTTAAAAGGTGGAGGGAGGAGAGGGAGAAACACAAGGTGATAGGCAAAACAGGGAGGGGCAGGAGTGAAGTAAGGAGCTGGGAAGTTGGTGAAAGAGATACAGGGCTGGAGAAAGGGGAGTCTGATAGGAGAGGACACAAGGCCATGGAAGAAAGAAAAGGGGGGAGGCGATGGGCAGGCAAGGAGATAAGAAGGGAGAGGGAAAAAGGGGATGGGGAATAGTGAAGTGGGGGTGGGGGGCAATTACCAGAAGTTTGAGAAATCAATATTCATGCCATTAGGTTGGAGGCTACCCAGAGGGAATATAAGGTGTTGTTCCTCCAACCTGAGTGTGGCCTCATCATGACAGTATAGGAGGCTATGGATAGACATATGGGAATGTGAAGTGAAATTAAAATGGGTGGCCACTGGGAGATCCCTCTTTTCTGGCGGATAGAGTGTAGATGCTCAGCAAAACGGTCTCCCAATCTACATCACATCTCACCTATATACTGGAGGCTACACCGGGAGCACTGGACAACGGTATATGACCCCAACAGACTGACAGGTCTGAAGTGTCACCTCACCTGGGAGGACTGTTTGGGGCCCTGAATGGTAGTGAGGAAGGAGGTGTCGGGGCAGGTCTAGCACTTGTAAGGATAAGTGTTGGGAGGGAGATCAGTGGGGAAGGACGAATGGACAAGGGAGTCACGTAGGAAGCGATCCCTGCAGAAAGTAGGGTGAGGGAATGATGTGCTTGGTGGTGGGATCCTGTTGGAGATGGCGGAAGTTGTGGAGAATTATGTGCTAGACGTGGAGGCTGGTGAAATGGTGAACACAAGAGGAACTCTACCCCGGATAGGATGGTGGGACGATGGGGTGAGAGCAGACGTGAGTGAAATGGGAGAGATGCAGTTGAGGGCAGTGTTGATGGTGAAGGCAGGGAAATCCCTTTCTTTCAAGAAGCAGGACATCACCTTCATTGTGGAATGAAAAGCCTCATCTTATGAGCGGATGCGGCAGAGACAGAGAAATTGAGAGAAGGGGATGGTGTTTTTATAGGTAACAGCGTGGTAGCTGTGAGAGTGGTATAGTCTTGGTAGCTGTCAGAGGCCACAGGTTTAAAATAGACATCAGTATGTAGCCTCCTGGTAAGCCTCAGGCTTGCTCAGCTTGCTTTTGTCTTGGGGGAGTAGCCTTTGGCCCCGCCAAACTGGGTGTTCAAGTTGGTGTGGATGCCATGTGATGTACCCCACACCGCAACTCGGAGCGCCCTGTCCCATGTCCAGGGCTCCACTTCTTTTCCTTCAGGGTCCTGCTGTAACCCAGGCTGCCCACAGATAGCCCTCCTCACTACCCCTGACTCAGTGGGAGAAGGGCCAAAAGTCTCTTCCTCAATCAAGGGGAAGTTAGCGAAAGGCAGCATGTACCACACATCCAGCACATCATCCTTCAAATCCCATATTCTTCCCCATTTCCTCGATTGGTAGCTGCTGTTTGATTTTCTGTCAACTGAAGCAGTTAGCCTGGGCTGCCTCTGCAGCCTCTTCAGCCTCCTGCAATTGAGATGTCAGCTTCTTCTTTGACTTCTCTGCCTCCACCAGCAGTCGCAGCAGTTTGGACTCGCACTTGGTGTTCGTCTCCATCTGGGACACAATTACACCACCAGCTTCTTCCAATCTGTTCTGGATCAATTTCTTGAGTTTCTGCTGATCTTTTCGAAGGTTGGTCATTGTTTTGTTTCTCTGGATTAATTCATCAGTAAATGACCGCAGTTTCGGCTGGGAATTCCGCTTCCCCGTCTCCACTTTGACGAGCGTGGACTCCAATTCTTCAATGGTTGTCCCAAAATTGCAGCACTCAGTCTCCAGCCTGCATTTCTGAGCATTCAGTTCAGCTGTGCAAATCTCGTCTCTCAACCAAACACTCGGGAGCAGTGTCCTTCTCCAGACCTGGCACTCGTCCAAAGAAAGTTATACTTCGTTAACCTCTAGTTGCCCGGGATTCCTCACTCGCCTCGCTTCATAGTCTTCCAAGGCAAATCCCGATGCTAGGAGAACATCCAAATACAGATGTCCCCGGCTTTTCGAACGTTTGCTTTACGAAGCCTCACTGTTACGAAAGACCTACATTAGTTTCCTGTTTTTGCTAACAGAAGGTGTTTTCACTGCGAGAGAAAAAAAGGCAACGCGTGCCCCGAGCAGCCACTTTCCGCCGGATTCGGAACGGCATTCTCGCCAGCATTGCTTAAACACGTGCCTGTAAGCATCCATTAGCAAGCTGAGTTCTAAGGTATTGGAAAAGCCTAAAAGAGCTAGTAAGGGTATTACACTTAGCGTAAAACTAGACATAATTAAGCGTTTCGATCGTAGTGAATGAAGTAAGGACAAAGTGAGTTTGGCTTGTGGAAGTTGACGAAGATGATGTTGAAGAACTGATAGATGAAGAGCTGATGCAATTGGAAGAGGAAAGGATAACAATCGAAACTGAATGAGTAATAATAAAGTACAACTTTAATTTTGAAAGGGTACGTCGGTCTAGGGCATATTTGCAAGATGGTTTGAGTCCTTACAAAGAACCGTATGATAGAAAAATGTGCGAGGCTAAGCAGTCAAGCAAGCCTTCCACATCAGCCACAGCAGGCGATGAACCTCGATCTTTGACATCGAGGCAGGCAGTCATAGGAGAAGAGGAGCTGCCTGCCCTAATGGAAACAGATGATGATGAGATGACACCCCAGTGTCCCACCACCCCAACCCCAGGCCGCGGACAGATACCGATTCATGGAGAATGCAGCGGTAGCCAGGAGGCACACAGCACATCTTTAAGAAAAAAGCCGAAATAGGCTAATTTATTAGGTGCCGCCTGGCACGTAAATGTCGGCCCAGATCAGAGGCGCAATCGCCTCTGATCTGGGCCGACAATTACATGTCGGGTGGCACCTAATAAATTAGCTTGTTTATTAGCCTGTACACCAAAACTCCAAACAAGTCCACATCCCCCATGGTCTTCCCCATGCCCTGCGGGAAGGTTGCAAGGGCTCCGGATATGTCCTGTGGCATCTTTTTGGACCGGAAGAATCCTAGGGAACCTATAACAGCCGTTTTCTCCTTGTCGGCCTCACTCATCGGGGTCTGGCAACATCCAGTCCTCAGATCCAGCACATTCTAGTATCAATTGTTTGGCGACAGTAAAGTATAAACCACGTCGCACCGCTCAGACAGACCATTGTGCCTTCGGTCCTCAGGACCGTATACTGCTCAATGACAGTGCGCCTGTTCAGAGTCCTATAACCCACACATGCTACCTATGTCTTCTGCGGCTGCAGGGGCCAGTCGCCACAACCTCTCTCTCACCGAGGTGTCTTCAGCGGTCAACTCCCCTCCCTTGTGGTATTTCGGAGCGTCCACTCAGAGGGTGTCACCCTCAGATACTTCACCTGGCCGTACCACCATCGGCTCTGGTTTAAATTCTGTACCAGCCCTATGCTGCTACACACGTCCTCACAAGCAGCTCGAAACACTGGGTGCACAGACAATGTCCCCAAACAGCTCTCACCTGCCTCCTCCTGGCAGGCCCCCATGCGCCTCCTCACCAGTGGGGTGTTGGTCCCCTCCAGAATTGAAACACTGCCCATCACACCAGGGTCCGGACACATCAGCGTTAATGATTCATGACCCTCTGACACTCATACATTGGCCCCTGAGAACTCCAGTTTCACTGACCAATAACCGTCGTCTGGATAATCACCGGCACTGGTACCCCAAAGCTCCAGAGCCCTTAATGTTGTCAAGGGTAAATGCTTCAGAAATGGGTTGTAAAACGAACTGTACAACAACTTGACCTGCGACCTGGTGTCGAGGATGGCCTTAGCATAACTTCCCTCCATCCGTAACGACACACTGAAGCATGGTCCCACTGAGCCCTCAGAAATAGGGTCTTTTTCTTCCTGGAGTTCCTTGGTACATCGCTGGGAACGTGTTCCCCAGAGACTCCAAGCTGTTCCTCCACTGCGTCTGCATTAATTCCCTGACACCTCTCTGATCAGCTGAACAACTGCGGGAGGGGCTGATCCCCCTGGCACTGCAAGCAATTTATCTGCCCCCCCAGCCAGAGAAGATACCCTGAAAACTTTCCGCCAATCTCCTGACACAGGTATGGAAAGCTCCCCAGGTGCTGCATTTTACTTCCAGTCGAACCAAATGCATTTCCCCCCGCTTTCAGATAACTGCCAGCTGTCACTATGGGGTAATTGAACCTGACAGTTCTGATAAAGTCAACAGCCCGCCTACTCAAACTTTCAACCAATCCTTGTCTTCCCTCAGCTGAGCACTGCCACTCATCTAACAACTGAGAGGTCCGTTCCACTCATGCCTCCGCCCCTTTAGGGGTGGACATTATCCCAAAAACTAGGCGGAGCCTGCCATAGCTGGAACATTTATTCGCAGACACTACCTCCGAATCAGACCACTCTTTCCTCTCTCTCCTAACAGTATGGACAGCCCATGGCCCCGCCTCACCTGGGGCACTAATAGACACTGGCAGTCCCCCAACCATCTCATCAGCGCTAGTCTGAACTCGAACAAAGACCTCCGGGGTACCAACAGTCACCCCACCCAACACACATGCAGTAATAACCAGCAATCCCACAGAGGTACACTAGCTTTCTGCCCCTGCAGCATGCATAATTTAAACAGGGCGATCACACAGCATTGAATGGAATCCAAATTCACATCTCGGATGAACCCCCACAATGTAGCCTCCTGGTAAGCCTCAGGCTCACTCAGCTCGCTTTTGTCTGGGGGGAGCAGCCTTCAACCCCGCCAAACTGGGTAATCAAGTTTGTGCGGATGCCGTGTGATGTACCCCACACCGCCAATTAACCAGACAGCACACGATGTATGATTTACAGATTACACTTTATAGATCTTACTACTGGAACTACGTAATTAATAGAGATACAATATAAAAGGAAAGCAAAAGGCGCCAAAATTAGCAGAGTTCAACTACTTCATGCACAACTCTTGGAGCTCAATTAACGGAGTTTTCTTTCCACCACTCACCTCCGACCTCCTTGACCCGCCGCCTGGGACCAACCACTGTGGTCAGCACGCCCTTCCTCTTCGGTTCTCCTCCTGAAAAGCCCTAGGCCTCGGACTCTCTTTGGGTCCGATCCTTGCCCAGCTTACAGCATCTCTCTCATCGCGTCTCCTCTCTCTGTCCCCATCGCGCCTTCTCCCCAAAGCCTGCAAAAACAATAGCTTACAGACACACAAGAAAGAATAACATCTATCCCAATTGGTTAGCAAATGAATACAGTTCCGGTTATCAGTAATTATAACCCAAACAAGCTTCTATCGTTAACTCAGCAGTTAACATTACAGAGAAGTCATTTTATTAGCCTTAGCAAATAACATGAAAGAAGTAACCCCTTACAAGTAGATGAACTGTCTTCAGAGACAGAGAGATCAAGAAAGGGGAGGGAGATGTCAGAAATGGATCGGGTAAATTTGAGGACAGGGTGGAAGCTGGAGGCAAAGTGGATGAAGTCAATGAGCTCCACATGGGTACAGGAAGCAGTACCAATGCAGTCGTTGATGTAGCATAGGAAAAGTGGGGGATGGCCACCAGTGTAGGCTTGGAATATAGACTGTTCCGTGTAGCTGACAAAAAGGCATAGCTGGAACCCATGTGAGGGCCCATGGCTACACCTTTTGTTTGAAGGAAGTGGGAGGAGCCAAAGGAGAAATTACTAAGAGTGAAGACAAGTTCCACTAGACAGGGGAGAGTGGTGTTCGTGGAGGGGAATTGGTTGAGTCTGGTGTCTGGAAAGAAATGGAGAGCTTTGAGGCCTTCCTGGTGGGGGATGGAGGTGTGTAGGGATATAGTAAAAAATAAATGATAGGTGCCAGGCAACTTGAAATCATTGGAAAAAATCCAGATTGTGTGAAGTGTCATAGATGTTGGTAGGAAGGGACTGAATCGGGGGATAAAACAGAACTGAGGTATGCCATTATGAGTTCAGTGGGATGGGAACAAGCTGAAACAATGGGTCTACCTGGACAAGTGGGTTTGTGGATCTTGGGTAGGAGATGGAAATGGGAAGGGTGGGGTGTGAGAACTACGAAGTTGTGATTGTGTGAGAGACAATGACCTGGTGCTCCTAAGTGGGGTCCCATTGGAGGGTGAGTAAGAGGAGGTGTCTGAGAGTTGTTGCTGTACCTCAGCAAGGTAGAGGTCAGTACGCCAAACATTTAGAATCTGTTTGGCAATGGTCTCCTATCCCAGTTGAGTGTATCATGTCCCAAATAAATGAAGGGAATCCCCATTATTTTCTCGATTAGTTTTTTCTCTTTAAGTGTTGTCCCAATTTTTTTGACTGTACTCTTTTCCATGGATGCTGCCTGGTCTGCTGAGTTCCTCCAGCATTTGTGTGTGTTTCTTGTTCAGGGATTGCCCATCCAAACGTTAAATGTCCTTCCTGTGGCAGCACTGCTGCCAGTGTCTTTACGATGAAATGTTTCCACCCCACTTCACAGTATATCCATACATTAACCTTAATCTGTCTGTGTCTTAGTCAGTTTCCAAGTAGTTTATATATTAATCCCAGAATAATTACTACTAACATTCTGCTTTTCATCTAAACACTTCCTTATTACTATTTGTTAAATACAACTTTTGGATCCTCCAGCTCTCTGATCAGAATATATTCCTGCCATTTCAAAGTGACTATCTTGTGTACAAGATAATGAGAGGCATTGATCATGTGGATAGTCAGAGGCTTTTCCCCAGGGCTGAAATGGCTAGCATGAGAGGGCATAGTTTTAAGGTGTTTGGAAGTAGGTACAGAGGCGATGTCAGGGGTAAGTTTTTTACGCAGAGAGTGGTGAGTGCATGGAATGGGCTGCCGGCGGTGGTGGAGGCGGAAACAATAGGGTCTTGTAAGAGACTCCTGGATGGCTACATAGAGCTTAGAAAAATAGAGGGCTATAGGTAAAGCCTAGGTAGTTCTAAGATAGGAACATGTTCAGCACAGCTTTGTGGGCCAAAAGGCCTGTATTGTGCTGTAGGTCTTCTGTGTTTCTATGACTAAGTAAGCAGCTGCCCTGATTAACCAATGGACCAATTAACTGGAATCCTCTGTACTTGCATTTTATTTCAGCAAAACTGGCAAAATGATGAAAAGGAAAGAATTAGCTGAAATGAATGAAGATAAGATTGATGAAATATTTTAATAAGATTTTGTAGGAAAAATATAATTTGGAGAAGGTTGGGAGGAGATGTAACTTAAGGTTCTTCTGTAGATGATGGTGGCAGATAGAACAGAGAGAATTTAAGTTGGTACCTGAGAAATGATTGGCAATTTATTATTTAGACTTAGAT
This sequence comes from Mobula birostris, assembly GCF_030028105.1. Lineage (NCBI taxonomy): Eukaryota > Metazoa > Chordata > Chondrichthyes > Myliobatiformes > Myliobatidae > Mobula > Mobula birostris. Next base: position 32,721,952 of record NC_092377.1, read on the forward strand.
CTCAGTAAACTGGATGTCTTTCTCTTTCAGAACCTTTGGCCCAAGCTGTGTCCCCACCACTTCCACTTGTTGAGCAAAACTTTGTCAACTGTCTTCCCAGCTTTCTATCAATAAATATAAATCTATACCATTCCAGTTACTTATTTCTCAGCTTGGCAACATGCACCATTCATATTTATTCTATTTCATCCAGCCGAGTTAAATGTGCCTTGGTTGTCTTTTTCCAAAGAAAGCAATCTCAACTTCTCTTTATAAATATAATTCTGTAGTTCTGAGAAAATCCTTATAAATCTCCCTTGCAGAACTGTACACAGTACTTCAGCATTGTCCAATAATGTTCAATATTTTTCTGCATGACCTCTTTGCTCAAGCATTCTGCGCCTCTGTCAATGAAGGTAGTTTCTTAACTACGCATAAACTCTTCTTGAGCTTCCAGCCGGAAAGGTATCAATTACAACTGATCTTTGAATGACAAACTCTGCCATCTTCATCAGGGATGATGCCTGGCCATGTGTGGTCCAGTGGTATTTATATCCCCTCTCAGTCCATCCCTCCCGATTGGTTAGTCCTCATTCAATCAGATTTCCACTCTCCCTCCTTGTTTACAATCGAATTCCAGTTCTAACTTAGAGCGAGACTTTTGTCTCTGTTGAAATTCTTTTCCTCTAGTTGTATTTCAATGGCTTCTTTTACCAGGTGGTCCCAAAAGCCATTAGCGCGGCACAGTAGTCTTGTGCCTTTGAAGTCAACCGTTTGACCATCGCGAATATAGTGTTATGTGACCACCTATTTCTCCAGGTAACCCAAATGGATACACCACCTGTGCTGCTTGTTGTGGGTTTCCACCATGCGAATTGTGGCTGATGAACGCTGCTCTGCATTCACAGGGAATCCTGTAAACGCCAGTTGACCTGAACACCAGTTCATCTTTTAGCCGCACAAGCTGTTGATTTGAGCTTCCTTACCGGTTTGTGGATGGTATTCATCCAGTATTTCTTCAGGATCCTGGCGATCTTTCCAGAAACCATGGGACTATAGGGAAGATGGGAGGTAGCAGCGTGTTCTTCTTCATTGTTAGGTTTCCTGGTTTTTCAGTCAGCCCTTTTACAGGCCTGATTGATTTCCTTCACCTTGTAGCCATTCTGCAGGAAAGTCTTATTTCCTCAGGGAGACTCTGAAATAGTTTTTGCACAGTTAACCAAAGTGGAAAGAACTGCTCTACATTGAGAGGCATGATGGTGGCTGTTATTTTTGAGATACAAGTCCGTGTAAGTGGGTTTCCGATAGACGCTGTGTCTGAGGCTACCGGTCGGTTTCCATATTAATGTCCAGGACCAGGAGGTAACCATTCTTCTTGATCTCCATCGTAAATTGAATGCTTGGATGTGTACTGTTCAGATGGTTGTGGAACTGTTTGTGTGCTTGGAATCCATGAGGCCATACTACGAATGTGTCATGGATGTATCTGAAGAAGCATTTGGGGTGTAAGGGCGATGAGGAGAGGGTTCAGAGTTCAGACAAGGCAATCCTATGGCCACTCCATCCATTTGTTCATCATAGTTCCCCTTGTAGAAGAAGTTCATCGATGTAAGAGTGTGTTCAAAAAGTTCAGTGGTATCCTTATCAAACCTTTGACCACAGGAGTACCAAGCTATCCTTAATGGGAACTCTCATGAACAGGAACACCATGTCGAAACTGACCATTACGTCACTTTCTTGTTGCTAGCTATTGCTAATTTCACCAGACTGGACATGCCCAGGCATCATAACTGTTGAAGATGGCAGAGTTGTCATCGAAACATTGGTTATAATCAATACCTGTACCTGCTAGAAGGCTGAGAAGAGTTTATTTGCCATGTATGCCGGGAAAGCACTAGATCTTTTCTTAACCACTTCATTTATCCATCCTTGTACTTCCCTGCCTCCTTCCACCCTACACTTCCAGGATTCCTCTGTTAGTACTCTACTAACAAGTATTGTGTTGTCTTAAGAGTTGGAGAGTTATACAGCATGGATTGTGATAGTTGAAACCAGGTGAGGGGGAAAGTGGGGGTGGGATGAAATGAGAAACTGGGAGGTGACAGTTGGAAGAGGTAAAGGCCTGATTCTCCTTAGCGGGATCCTCAATGGATAAGAAAGAAGAAGTGTCTGATATTTGCCGTTTGTCCTCAGTAAGGTGGAGGTTAGTCTGCCAGACTACAACAGCAATCACCTTGACTGCGAGTTTGGTGAGGTTGGGATTGGTGCAGAGAGAATTGAGGGCAATGCATTCAGAGAGTGAGATTCGAATGGCAGAGAGGAGTGCTTAAGTCAAGGCAGATGCTCTCCTATCAGCAATTAGAGCTGAAAAGATCCAGAGTGTGTAGAAGACTTGAGTGGGCCCTCCAAGAAGAGGAGGAGGGCAGAAGGTAAGTGGGGGGGGGGGGTCATCCAGTGCGGGAGTCCTTGCCAAAGAATTCAGCTTGGTGATGGAAGAAGAGTGCAATGGTATAGCTTGCATGGAACTTTCTGAGGTGCAAGCATAGGGGCACAGGTAAGGCCCTTGCTTTAGGTGGAAAGATTTCTGGATATTAAGGGAATCATAAATATGGGAAGATGAACACAGAATATAGGAGGAGGATTAAACCACCTGGCTCCTGAGACCAGCTGCACAATTCATTGTGGTCATGGCTGATTATCCACTTCAGTATTCTGTTTCCATCAATTCCCCACATACCTTGATCAATATTTTATTCTGACCTGATGCTGCAAGGAAGGTTGGGTCTCAGATCCAGTCCTGTAGAATGTATTCAATGATGTTTTATTTTTTTTAAAAAGTGTATTTATTTGGAACAAGTTTTTCACCCCCATCCACAGATGCTGCCTAATTTGCTGTTTCCAGCATTTTCTGTTCTTCAATTTAACAGCATCTTAAAGCTATTCAAGTTGTGGAAATTTGCCCTTAGAGAATATGCAAATCATGAACCAAAAGTCCAAGATGTGAATGAAAGTTGGTCTTACAGAATTGGTTAGTGGGAGAGGGATTAATTGTGAACAAAATAACCAATTCTGCCCCTTACTTTCCAGTTATGATGAAGGGTCTCAGCCCGAAACATCAACAATTTGTTCGCCTCTATAGATGCTGCCTGACATGTTGAGTTCCTCCAGAATTTTGTGTATATTGCTCTAGATTTCCAGCATCGGCAGAATCTATGTGGAGAAATTTTGTCTTATTTTCAACTCTTCTTGTCTTGATGAGGTGCAGATAATGTTGTGAATTTTTTTTTAACAGTAGGTTAATTTTGTTAAGTTTTTTTTATCCCAAGATTTTTACATATTGAAGATGTTTGATACAGGGCCAGCAAGTTTAAGTGAAAGTTGTATATCTAAATGATCAATATTATTTGTTGTGAAATATATCATTAAACCATCTTACCTATATTTGATGATGAGTTTTAAAGTGTGCATCTCCATTCAATCTGAAGACTTGAAGGTGAATTAGATCTGTAGTTGCTTGTGTCTCCAAACATAGCTGCTGGCCACTTCAAAACTTTGCTTTGGAAGTTGACAATTGACAAGGCAGTTGTTTATATGGCCCTTGGCAGCTGTAGTATGAATCGTTACTGTTGAGAGAAAAGCATTCTGTCGGAATAGATCTCCATTTATAACACAGGATTTCAAGAGAAATAGGATTTTGAGTTAACAGAAAATCATTATACAGATAATTTTATTAGAATGCAATCTCTCTGCAGAGCAGGCTTTGTCTGTATTTTGATTTGTTTCTTTTCACTTCTGACCTTTATTTCTTTAAGCTAGCAATGCTTAATAGACAATTTTTTTCTTGAAACAGATTAGAAGGTCCAGACAATTTCTGTACAGAAGGGATCTTCATGACACTGCTTTGGAATATAGCTAATAACAGTAATATTTCTGAAAGATTAAAATTGTAAAACTGTAAACCTTATTCTTGTATGTTTGGTCATCCTTGTACATGGTTTACAATTATTTTACATGATTGAAAACATTTTTACATGATGAAATGTTAAGAGGAAATAACAATCTTTATGAGCAAAGAGAAAGGCACATTTGCATTACTAAAATTTAAGAAATACCTTAGTACATAGTTTGTGATGTAGCCTCAAAAGTAAAATAACAGAAACACTCAAGTTGAACAGCCCCTGTGGAAAGTGAATTTGAGTTAACATTTGGGGTTGAAGACCCTTCATCAAATTTGTGGAAAAAAGATTGCAGGTTGCAGAGAGATGGAAAAGACAAAGTGAATTTTTTTGATGATTCCAGGCCAAGATTACAAATGGTTAAATGGGTTAATGAGGGCATTTAGAATGTGATGATACAGTTTAATGTACTGTTAAAGTAGGTCTGTGGCCTAGCAAGTTGGATTGTACTAATGGAGAGAGCAAAACTTGAGCCAATGAATAGCTAGAGATGGAGCCAATGGTAGAAATGGCCTTTGTGAAAAGGATAGAGCAAATAAGTTATCTGCTGTTAAAGAATTTGTTATCAAGTTTGTGAGGCTGCATTTTGTCTAGATGGAAGATGAGACTTTGTTTCTTAAGCAAAATGCAGCCTCAAAAACTTGACAACAAATTCTTTAACTGCTATCTTGAGGGCATTTTAGGGGGGATAAATCCTCAGGACCTGACAATCTATTCCCTCAGACCTTGTGGGACGTTAGTGCAGAAATTGCAGGGGCCCTCGCCAAGCTATTTAAGTCATCTTTAGCGACAGGAGAGGTGACAGAGGATTGGAGGATAGCTAATGTTGTTCCATTGCTTAAGAAAGGCTCTAAGAATAAGCTGTGAAATTAAAGGCTGGTGAGCCTGACTTCAGTACTTGGTAAGTTATTGGAAGGTATTATAAGGGACCAGATATATAAGTGTTTGGATAGATATGGACGTATTAGAGATTGTCAACATGGCTTTGTGTGTGATAAGTCATGTCTAACCAATCTTGGAGCTTTTTGAGGAAGTTACCAGGTAAGTTGCTGAAGGCAGGGCAGTGGATATTGTCTACACGGACTTTAGCAAAGCCTTTGACGAGATCCCACATGGGAGGTTGGTCAAGAAGGTTCAGTTACATGGCATTCAGGATGATGTAGTAAATTGGATTAGCAATTGGCTTTGAGGAAGAAGCCAGAGAATGGTAGTAGATGGTTGCCTCTCTGACAGGAGGCCTGTGACTAGTGGAGTGCTGCAGGGATTGGTGCTGGGTCCATTGTTGTTTGTCATTTATATCAATGATCTGGATGATGTGGTGAACTGGATCAGCAAATTTTTGGATGACACCCTTTGGGTGTAGTGGATAGTGAGGATGACTCATAAATCTTGCAGTGGGATCTTGACACAGCTGGAAAAATAGGCTGAAAAATGGCAGATGAAGTTTTCTGCAGACAAGTGTGAGGTGTTGCACTTTGGGAGGACAACCCGGAGTAGGTCTTACATAGAGAGTGATAGGGCACTGAGAAGTGGAATACAGATCCATAATTCCTTGAAAGTGGCATCACAGTTAGCTAGTATTGTAAAGAAAGCTTTTGGCACATTGGCCTTCATAATAAAAGTATTGAGTACAGGAGTTAGGATGTTATGTTGAAATTTTATAAGACATTAGTGAGGTCTAATTTGGAGTATCCTTTGCAATTTTGATCACCTACCTGCAGGAAAGATGTCCAAAAGATTGAAAGAGTGCAGAGAAAATTTACAAGGATATTGCTGGGACATGCGGACCTGAGTTACAGGAAAAGGTTGAATAAGTTCGTACTTTATTCACTACAGCATAGAAGAATGAGGGGAGATTTGATGGAGGTATACAAAATTATGAGGGGTGTTGAAGAGGTAAATGCAAGCTGGCTTTTTCCACTGAGGTGGTGTGAGACTACAAATAGATGTCATGGGTTAAGGGTAAAAGGTGAAATGTTTAAGGGGAAAGTTGAGGGGAACGACTTCACTCAGAGGCTGGTGAGAGTGTGACCAGTGGAAGTGGTGGATTCGGGTTCAGTTTCAACATTTAAAAGATGTTTGGATAGGTACATGAATGGGAAGGGTATTGAGGGTTATGATCCAGGTGCAGGTCGATGGGACTAGGTAAATTAATGGACTAGATAGGCCAAGGGGCCTGTTTCTGTGCTGAGAATGGAATGGAGTCTTAAGGTGAAAGCTTAACAGTGAACACAGCTGCTCTGCAAAGCAATTTGTGTGAGGACACCACATTGTGAATACCAAATACATTACAATATATTAGCTTGCGTGAAGTGCTAGTGAATTTTTGATTCAGTTGAAAGAACTTTTTGGGTCTCTGGATAATTCGTAAAAGGAAAAAGACAAAGGGTTCTAAAGTTAGCCAGTTCTATCAAGAGGAATAGCCTCCACACCGTTGAGAAATTCTACAAAAGGTGATGCCCAAGAAGGTGACATCCATCATGGAAGAGCAACAAAGCTGGTTTCAGATCAAAAACTTTTGATCAGAACTGGGACAGAGAGAAAGTTCTTTAAAGTTGCAGAGAGTTTGAGAAGGGACTGATGAAAGAAAGAAAATATCTGTCGTGTGATGAGGTCAGCATTGCCATGTGGATAAGCTGTAGATGAAGATATCTGGCTTATTTTGTAAGAGAAATAATACAGGAATGAAATGTAGTGCTGCAGGAGAAGCCGATTGATCAAACTGCTAATAGAGGGAGAAAAATTGAACTAATATTTCAGATAGTTCACTTACAGCAGAATTAATAAGTTCTGATACAGAGGAAAAAAAAGTTACATTTAATTGTTGAATTCTATATTGATTTTAAAGGCTGAAGTGTGCTTAGAAGGAAGATGAAGTTCTTTCCCTTAAACTTGCATTAGGACATGAAGCCACAGATAATTTAGGTGGAGTGGGATGAAGAATTAAGTGGCAGGCAAAAGGAAGCTGAAAGTTACTTCTGCAGACACACTTATGTTCTAGAAACCAATCTCTCTCTGGTTTCTTCGTTGGAGGACATTGAGCACCAAATGCAGTACGCTAGGTTGGGAGGAATGCGAATTAATTGTTACTTCAACTGGAAAGATTGTTTCACTTCCTGGATGGTCGGAAGGGAAGAGGTAAAAAGACAGCATTTTCAGTGGAACCTTCTGGCAATCCTTCATTTAAAAAAAAAAGTGGTTCAGATTTTTTCTTCCCATTTAGCATTGTCTGCCTTACTGGTCATTTCTTATAGCTTTACATTTCACAGCTCTTATGTTCCTTAAAATAACTGCTGTCATCAACTGGATGACTTCATCTGTGGCTATCTTGACATTAAAAGCAGTTAGAAATGCTGGGGAAAAACTTCCATATCACCCGAATCTGGGAACCAAAACCATTTTCCATTTCAGGTTGATGACCAATCATCAGAAAGGCTGGCTGACCTGACCTTTTCCAGCATTTTCGGTTTTTATTTCAGATTTTCATTATCTATATTTTTAATTTTTACTTGCCTCGTTCTAAATTTCTTTTCATTTCTCCCACCTCTCTCCAATGTGTAACTAACTAGTTTTCTTTCTGCCCCAGTTGTGATAAAGGGTTTATTGTTACTCTTTCCACAGATGTTGGCTGCTTGCTGAGTGTTTCCAGCATCTTCTGTTTTAATTTCAGATTTCTTGTGTAGGCAGATTTTTCAATATCCTCTTTAAGAAAATTTTTTAACTTTTGTAATGTTGCAAAACTAGTCAGAAAGAAAAACTCACTTGATCCATTTAATTTATAATATGATTAATAATAGAATTTATAATGTTTTGAAATGAAACTGGACGTTAAATGTTAGCGCCTCATAATTTAATATAATACAATGTTTCAAAATGACATCAGACGTTTAATGTTAAATAATGTTTGGAACCAAATCGCAACCCTAAACGTTGAGATAAAGTGCAAACTACAAGTTGTATTTGAAAATATAGGTAAAGTACATTCTGTTCGTTTCTTCGACCTTTGCCAGAAACAATGAAATCTGACACTAGAATATAAATAGCAAATGGAGTCTTAAAATGATTTGTGCACATTTGGTGGCACAGTAATGCGGCACTGAGCAAGTACAACTGGTCTTTCGCCTCTGTACCCATCCTTGATTCTGGAGAACTGTCACATCGCTGTTCTGAACAGGAGTGTAGAGCATAAACTTTTGGAGAAAATGAATTGTATGTTACGAGATGCAAGAACGATTGAATTGTATGCTAGCTTCGTTTAGAGAATATGAGGCGTCCGGATTAAAGTTAATTTTATGTATGGAACAGAATCTAGGAATTTGTATTCGGGTAAGGATACTGAATTCATGTTGACTTTTGAATATTTTGAACTGGGGAAGTTTCTATTCTGTGGCTTTTTTTATCCAACAATTTCGAGGCTTTATAATTCACCAACTTTTAAATACAGTACATTTCCTCCGCACTTCGGTTATCTCCTCAATTCCAGGATCAGCCAGGTAGTCGATTTTATTATACTGTTCCAGCTGCTACCAACCGGGTAACGGTACCGCAGCATTAAAGCCAGGACCAACAGGCTCCGGAACAGCTTCTTGCACCGGGCCATCAGACTGATTAATTCACGCTGACACAATTGTATTTCTAAGCTATATTGACTGTTCTGTTGTACATACTATTTATTATACTTTGAACATTCAGACGGAGACGTAACGTAAAGATTTTTACTCGTGTATGTGAAGGATGTAAGACTTAAATAAATTAAATTCAAACTAGAGGTCAACGTTTGATGCTGTGCCTGCAGTAAGGAAAGAAGACACTGGCACAAGAAGGGTAAGCGCTGAAGTAACTGATGCTGCTCTTTAAGTTATCTAATTCGTGGAACTGCTAATATGGCAACCTTTTTGTTTGTGACGTGCATTCATTTTGTTGGAAAATCAAGTCGATTCGATAACTTGGCGGGCGCTAGGACCGCGGTGAAACGCGACTACCAAGCGGGAAATGACGACCTAGGCCGTGATTAAAGCCTGGGCCTTTCCTGCGCCAGTGTCAGTCGTTAAGTTTGGAGCGCGTTAGTTCAACCACGAAGCGACTGCTACCGGGATCGATCGCTTACTTTTTAACAGGGTTCTTCAACGCAGTATATAGTTAGTTTTCTTCTATTCTTGGGATGCTGAATGCAACTCGTGTTGGAATCCAGAATTAATCATTTAAAAGGCCCTGAGGTAGGGAGGCGGAGATAAAAGGAGAAGCCAGAAAAGAAATATGTCAGAAAACTGAAACTGGAGGAACGGAGAAGGAAAATCGGGTGTGCCTTGGAGAGAAATTGGGCCAGTTAAAGAAAAATATAATGTTAGCGATTTTTGTTTTGTTGGTGGGGTGTTTGGCTGGAGGTGGGGTGTTTGGCTGGAGGTTGGGTGATTGGTTTAAGGAGAAAAATGCTGTCTTTTAATGTAAGTAGATTGTGCTTGTGAGGCTATGACCAGGCCTTTTTAACGTCCTAAAAGAAAACACACACTTATTTCAATGACCCAGTAATTCACAAGGGACAAAATTTCCAAAAATAGTATAGCAGAGAATTCTATTTACAATTTCTATCAAATTTCTATTTACAATTGATCCAACTATGTCTAAACTGCAGCAATTTAATTAGGAAGAGAAAGTCTACTTTATTCCTCCCAAAATATAATTGTCATAGAAATGTATCCGAGAATCAATCATGAGAAGTGATTTTATGTTTGAACTTTAGATCGGGCCCAGAGTAGTTTCAAATTGTTCTCACTTTGATGTTCTCAGTCTCTTGATTGGACTGTTGAGTCACCACTGAATGTTTAATATGTATATTATGAACAGCAAGAAACTTCTTCCTGAACCATCCTTTCAAGTTTTGATGAATTGTTGGAGCTCAATCTTCAAGTTGAACTTGAAGGCAGATTTACAGGATGATGGCAAGATTATTTGCAGTGTGGAGGAACAGAGAAATTTTGGGGTGTATGTCCAAAGATCCCTCAAAGTTGCCACTCAAGTTGATAAGGTGGTTAAGAAGGTATATGTCCTTCATTCATCAGGGGATTGAGTTAAAGATCTATGAGGTAATGTTGCAGCTCTAAAATATTCTGGTTTAGACTGCGCATGGAGTATTGTGTTCAGTTCTGGATGCCTCATTATAGGATGGATGTGGAAGCTTCAAAGAAAGTGCAAAAGAGATTTACCAGTATACTGGCTGGATTAGAGAGCACATTTTATGACGATAGGCTGAGTGAGCTGGCTGTTTTTTTTCTTTGAAGAGGAGGAGGTTGAGAAGTGACTTGACAGAGGTACATATAATGGTAATGGGCATAACTAGTGTGGACAGCCAGCGAAGTTGTCACAGGGTGGAAATGGTGTGGGGGGGGGGGAATAATCATGTTTGGAAGAATGAAAAGGAGTGATGTCACAGATTTTTTTTACACAGAATGGTGAATGTGGTGAATGTGCTGCTGCCTGGAGTGGTGGTAGAGGCAGGTACATTAGGGACATTTAAGAGGCTCTTGTATAGGCACATGGACTTCAGTAAAATGGAGAGTTCTGGGTGATGTTGGACAGAAAGGTTAGATTAGGTTAAAAGGTCAGCACAACATAATGTATGAAGGACCTGTACTATGCTGCATTGTCCTACGTTTTCATCAGTGGCATCCTATTCATCTTAAGGTGGCAGGAATGTTAAGGAGTTACATTCTTTCATCTTTGGATTGACTTCTCCTTAGTCAAAAAACATCAAATAGTCAATAAATAACTTTGAAGTCAAACTATTTATTCCTGAAAGATCTGCAAGCAGTATGGAAAAAGATATTTTATTTTGAGTTATTGCTCATTTAGGAAAGCTGTTGCCTTTCTCTGGAAGAATTCAGATGGTACCATTTTTGTGTTGACATGAATGTAAAACTGAGAAATTGATTTAACATTGTATTCAAAAGTTGCAGCAGAGACAATTCAATATGGTTCTGCAACAATGATTTCAGGAACTTAGATAAGGTGATCACCTCTGAGGTGTGACCAAAGGTGTGTTTCAGAAAGAAGATTAATCATGGTAATTTAAGATGCTTTTGTCTCTTAAACCTGGGATGAATAGTATTGAATGCATTTGTAGCTGGAATTCATTATATGTTTTAGAAAGGGATTATTACAAATTAAATTGCTAAGGATGAATGGAGTTACATTTCCAGATGGACATTTTATTGATGGCAGTTAGAATTTGTTAAAACTTGATTTAAACTGACTGTAATGTTTAAGTGCAGAAATAAGACAAGTATGGAGAAAAAGCAGGATGATTCAATTTTCACTGTAATGTAGATTTCTGTATGCAGGCAAGCTTGTTGTGAAGAGCATTTTTCACTGCAGCATGTCCTGGAAACCTCCAGGGAGGAACCATTATAAATGTTGTTAAATGCTTTTTCACATATGAACATTTATCCTGGTGATCATGATAAGATTGAGTACAATGAGAGTTAGATTCAATAGCCCAAATGAATGGTATGAGGTGAAGTCAGGTGATAAATTTTAGCTCTCAAAGCTATTAAATACTAGTTTATTTTACTGTCTTGGCATTTGTTTCTGATATTTAAATCACCGGTTATTACAGATTAATTCTACAATGATTTGCATCTTTTGAATATTCCATAACTAGGTCATATTGTGGGAGGATCACCACGTGATATTTTCAACCAATTACTATTTAAAGCATACATCACCAAATGTATGAAACTATTAATGAATGATGGCATATTTCCAATTAAATCAAATCATACATGTTTCAAGGAACATTTGTATTAGATGTGATGAAAAATGAGGATAATATAAAAACTGCACTGTAGTGAACAGATATACTCAGACTTGTAATAAAAACCAAGGACTCTAATGATGTTCAGCAGGTCAGGTAGCATCTGTGGAGAGTGAAACAGCATTAACTTTCATTTTAGTGATCCTTCATCAGAAATGGATTCATACTATTATCTGTAGGATATATTGCAATGAAAGAATATATCCAGTAATCCCACTTTGTACTCTGAAGGTAACAAATAGGATATTTTAACACTAGCATGGAACTATTCAATATTTACTGGTAAGATACAAAGAATGCACGACTAAAAATGGAAATGGTCAACACTTGACATCTAATCTTGGTGCTAGCCACTGTGCATTTTATTTTTATCTTTTTTGGCATATGGTGTTTTCACTTTGTTATCTACTGTAGTTAGCACATTTTATTCCTCCCCATTGTCCCATTTGAATTTGAATTCCTGCTGACTAATTATTTGAGGTTTTTCTTTATTTCTTCGACCCATATTCACCTGTTAGTCATGTCTTCCATCTTAGTTATTTTCTTGATATTGCCCCACCCTCCCCTCCAGTTTTTAACTAGTATTTCCTCTTTTCCCATAATGTTTTAAGAAATGAGCTGGTAGACACCTTGTTGATGACAAACCTCGAGTTTCCTGCCCAAGGACCTCTCTATGTATCTGTGTACAAAACAGGTTGTTATATGTATTATTTGATTATTCATTCCATTGCAGAGAACTCTAACTTTATACTCGTCTGGGATTGGCTGATTGACAATTTGGAAAGAAAAACATGTATTTATGTATGTTTCTCTGACCTGAGGGACACTAATACCAATCAAAGTTTTACAACTTTTGATCTAATTTGGAACAAGAATTCATAATCTTGTGCTATACATATTTTGCTAGTTTCTTTTTAAAAGATCATTTTGATATTGCAAATAAGATGGCATTGATCCTTCTGTCATAGAATCTTTAAAGTTGTTGAGAAACTTAAGTGCAGGAGCGCAAAGGAAGAGTGCTAAAGCAGTTGGGCAAATCACATATACTGGGTGAATCTTAAATGTGGCAAGCACTTACGAATACAGAGTATTGCAGCTGAAAAATATTTATAAATATACATTTCTGATTTGTGTTTTAGCCTTTTACTTGCTGACAGAATTATCGACCAGATCCCTGTTTCGGAAGTGTACAGAAGAATAACAGGTGAATAAGGAAATGTGCAGAGAATGTATGCAGATGGCTAAGATTCATCTAACTGTTGTTTCCTCTGTAAAAATAAAAATAACAGTCCACATTTCCACTATTCTGTGGTGGTTATGGAAAATACTTAACTGTGTCTACGTTTTGTAAAGCAAGAGCACGTGACAAATGTTAATGCCTTCAGCGTGTGATTTCTTTTCAATGATCTCATTTTCCCTGTATTTACTTCTGTGTGAACCTTTGCCTTGTCTTTTGTACGGCATGTTCATATTTTGTTAATCAAACTTGTCAGTAGAAACATGAGTTAACAATGTGTAACAAATAAATAACAAGTTTGTCATGCTGTGTAGCTTATACTATTTTTCTGAAAATGCGTAAATGGATTATATTTATATTTTAAGCAAAGATTTTTGTGTGTGCAGGCAGCCCCTATTTTACTTGAGTGGGGTACTGGGTTCCTGGAAAGTGGTTCATATGATGATTGAAGTCACATCATCTACACATGCCAAGAAACTTCATTTAAAAATTGTTTATTTATTTTTTCCCACTTGCATTCTGTGCAGATGAATTTTTATTCTGTATCTCATTTTTGGGTAGTTGACTTCTGAATTCTGTAAAGGCAGATTTCATATCCTCATGTACAAAAGAATTGTCTCTTTCATTATCTAAATGCACAGGAGTTGTGTAAAGAACATTGATAAGTATTTCAAGTTTTGATAGAATTATTTATTTGTTAGTGGCTGTGCGATGCCTGACCTGTCCCATCCTTTCATCCATTTTGTAATGACCAGACTTGCACATAATTTTCAGAACCCATGGAGCAAATTGGGCTCCATGTCTTGCTTTGAATACCTGTTTTATGCAAGTGGTGCCTAAACCATGGACCACTCTGGTCGTTTAGATTCTGCTGCCAAAAGCCCTTTCAGTTATTGCTGGGTGTATCTCAGAATGAGCTTTGAAATACTTTAAGAAATTGAAATGAAATTATTAAATACATTTATCTATAAACTTTTTTGATTGCTACAATAATAGTTATCAAAGGAAAAGAAAAAAACTGGTGATGTCTGTTTGATGTCCAGTGTTGCAGCTTCTTTTAAATGAATGGGGTTATGCTAGAAATATCAGAATATTTTGCTAGAAATATGGCTGGCATTGAGCTAGGAGGCCAGTTTGAAAGTGTCTCCGACATGTCAACTCAGAATGACTGAGCTCCATTCCTGGGCTCAGTGCAAAGAACAAATCAAGGATATGAGAATACAGATGTGAAAATGAAACTGCTGAAGGAACTCAATGTGTTAAGCAGCATTTGTGAAGACAAAAGAAGAGCTGAAGGTTTTGGGTCATGACCTTGCAGCAGAACAGAGAGTATGGAGGAAGAATAGCCACTATAAAGAGTAATGAAGGGTGAGACAGAATAGTAGGTGATAGGTGGAACAGATGAGGTACGCAGAGAGGCAGAAGGGATAGTGAAGAAAGCAGGCTAGTAGGTGGAAACAGAAAAACAGTGTAGGTGCAGCCAGGAGGAAGGGTGGTGGGGTTGGGGAGCAGAGACAGGAACTATAAGGTCAGGTTGAACCAGGTGGATAGAGGTGTGGGTGTTGGCATAAAAGAACATGAGAAAGGTAAACAAAAGTAGAGAGGACTCGGTGGATCTATAGCAGTGGATAACATAAAATTGAAAAAAAAAATCAGTGTTTGTGTCATTAGGTTTTGGGATACCCAACAGGAACATGAGGTGCTCTTCTGTCAGTTGCTCTTAGTCTTGGGTCACAAATTGAAACAGTGACTATCCCTTTGCATCAATAGATGCTGCTCAACCTGCTGAGTTCCTCCCACAGTTTGTTTTCTGCAAGGCAGGGCATCAGCATCTGATCTTCAGTGCATTCCCAACTTCATGCTCAGGCAAGGAAGTTGGAACCAGCAAAAGGTATGCATATTTTGTTCCATTTGTATTTTTGAATTAAGTGTATGGCAGTTAGAAAATGATGCAGTTTCTAGTTTTTATATTGTGGCTTCCGTATAGTCAAGCAGAATCACAGTGAAAGCCTTGTAATTCATGATTGCTAGTTTCCACAGACAAGCTTAGGTCATTCGTTTAAAAAGGTAAGGTCACGCCTCCTACTGTCATGAATATACAGTGTATTCCGGTTAATTGGGCCATTGGTTAACCGGGGCAGGCGCTTATTTGGGACCACTCTTAAAGAACAAAAACTAATCAACAAAATAGCTGGGATTTGGATTCCTTTTGTTTTTTGGGACACTGTTAGGCTTAATTAAGGAAGGGTACTGTTGCCAAACAGTTTCTAACTAGCGTCAAGACACCTGCACTTGTGCTTGGAGTGAACAAATTTTAAATAGCATCAGTTGCATGTCATTGTGTTCAAAAAACAGTGATTGTCACTGATAGCTGCGAGAACTAAGCAGGAAGATGATTCAGAACTGTTTTATTCACTGTGGTTTCAAGCATTCAGGCTTATGGATGCCAGAAACGGCCAGGAGTGGAAATGAAATGATTTCACTGCTTCAAGTTAGGAACTATCAACAATCTTATATCTGGAATGTTATAATGAAAATGAAGACTTGGAGGATGCAATCATCGATAGCATTTTATGAAGGCAGTCCATTATTCGCACGAGATGTCTGCACTGATTTTGTTCATTTACAGTCAAAATAATGCGGCTGAATTCCTCCTTCAATAACAATCAGGAACTAGTACACAGTTTAGTAATGTTGAGTAGCATTATAATTTGTTATATATTTCATTTAAATACATAATTTGTTACTCAGTTAAATGGGTATTAGAAAGACAAACCACCATTTAACTATTTCCATGAAACCGGCTAATTGGGGCAGCTACTTAACTGGTCAAAATTTACTGGTACTGAAGTGTCCCAATTAACCAGAACCCACTGCATATCACATTATACTGCTTGGAACAAGGAATAAGGTGTATGATTGAATTGCAGTGACTTTGGGCTTTGTCTTCATTTATGTAAAAAAAAACAAATTAATTGACAATATTAGTCTAAAGTTCAAATACTTTTAATATGAAAGGAGAGAAAAGGCACATCTTTAACCTTTGTGAATTGATAACTAGGATATTTGTGAGGCAAATTGTGATTATTTTGCTGGATAAATGTAATCCTTCGCAGTAAACATCTTCAAATTATGCAGCAATGGCCGTTTTGATGGTAGTTTAGAAATTCTTTAAAGATTAGATGCTAAAGAACTCTATGGATATATGAAAGAAGTTGATGATATATGCTACATAATGTAGGATATTTCTGCAGGATTGGGAATGTAACTTAAATTGTATGAACTGCACAAAGGAATATATTGAAAATCTGAACCAGCAATTGATGTTGAGTTAAGGTAAAGATAATGATGCAACTCAAAAATGTAAATTTAATTTGTTTTCATGTGTTCTAATTTTTATTGTTTTTCATCAGTAAAATCATAATTTTAAACGTTTCTGTCATTTGTTACTCATCCAGGGAAAATGAGGTTGAAAAATTTATAAATAAAGGTGTAAATTCCAAGAAATGATCTGTGTTCTGTATTTGATTTTTGCATTTAAATCTTCAAATTATTGTTCAGTTTATTCGTGTTTGTATATAATGTATAAAATTTCCATGTTCTGTTATTGATTTGATAAAGTTCTTGGAAAATGTCTATAGTAGTACTTCGATATATTTTGCAGTTTTTAAGATAGTAGACAACCTTGTTTCTGTATTATGTAGAAAAGTTTGAAAGCATTGGAGAGGATTTCTATTTGATTTTTGTATTCATTACCTTTTGTGAAACAATATAGTAACATACTTTCATGGAGCAGGATGCAACGTTTAATGCAATTTTTTTTGACTAGTTGAAGAATTTTCTTTTTAATTTTGTTTACAAATAACCTGTTATTTGTGTGTCTCTTGCTTTTTTTCAGGAAAGTGAAAAATGGGAGCATTTTTGGATAAACCAAAAACAGAGAAACTTAATGCACATGGTGCAGGAAATGATTTGCGTTATGGCCTTAGCAGCATGCAGGGTTGGAGAGTTGAAATGGAAGACGCTCACACAGCTATTGTTGGCATTCCTCAAGGCTTGGACTCGTGGTCCTTCTTCGCAGTGTATGATGGGCATGCAGGCTCTCGGGTGGCAAATTATTGTTCAAAGCACTTACTTGAACACATCACAAGTAATGAAGACTTCAGAGGCACAAATGTGTCTGGTTATCCCATTGAACCTACCATAGAACATGTCAAGAGTGGTATCAGAACTGGATTTTTGAAAATTGATGAGTACATGCGTAATTTTGCAGAGCTGAGAAATGGCATGGACAGGAGTGGGTCAACAGCTGTAGCAGTGATGATCTCCCCGGAGCACACTTATTTTATCAACTGTGGCGACTCAAGAGCTGTTCTATACAGAAATGCACAACTTTGCTTTTCAACACAGGATCATAAGCCTTGCAACCCAAGGGAGAAAGAGCGAATCCAGAATGCAGGGGGCAGTGTAATGATACAACGAGTTAATGGATCACTAGCTGTGTCGAGAGCCCTGGGGGACTATGATTACAAGTGTGTCGATGGGAAAGGGCCTACAGAGCAGCTGGTATCACCAGAACCTGAAGTGTATGAGATTCTTAGAGCAGAAGAAGATGAGTTTATTATACTGGCTTGTGATGGCATCTGGGATGTGATGTCCAATGAGGAGCTCTGTGAGTTCGCTAGATCTAGACTAGAGATAACGGACGACCTTGAAAAAGTCTGCAACTGGGTAGTGGACACCTGCTTACACAAGGTAGTTAATACATATTTTATTAATTTAAATAATCTAAACATACTGTGGTTTGAATTAAGTATGGTTGTAATGTACTTGAATTGCTGATTTCAGACTTCAGATATTTTTTCAATCAAGTCAGTTTTTAACTGATGTACTGTACGTGTTTGTCATAGCTTTTAGTTCACACATGTCAAACTGGTTATTGCTCTTGATCTTTTGCAAACTATTTTAATGATTTGTCATTATGTATAAATTCACCCCACATGCTTCAGAAAGTAACTTAACCCCACTTAGTTCAGAAAATAATTTAGTAGATTTGTACTTGTAATAGATGCAAACAATGTTTAAGTTTTTGGTACATATTTGACAATTAGACTGTTTCGCTCTAAATGTTTGGGGGGGGGATAAAAAAAAGAACTGGAGGTCTGGCCTTAGTTAATCACAGGAAAGAGGGCAGAACAGTTGATCTTGATAGAAGAAAAATATAACATGACTAATCAATAGCAAGTGTATCTTTTAAAGTCTTGTCTTCTATATATCAAATCATCATTTGGACCATGTACATGTAGAATTTCTCCTTATGATTTGTGCCTGTAAAAGAAAAAGGGACAAATTTTGAGAAAGGACAGTTGTGAGAGAAAATTTAACGTTTGCTTGTAAAATTTAAAGTTTGAGTGATAATTATCCAAGATCTTTAAGCAGAGTGGGAACTCGGAAGTTAGAGGCTTCTCAGACTAGTTCAGACCTTCCAAAATGGCACTTTTCCAGATTTTTTTCCAGTGTTGGAATTTAGTTTTTCTTATGACAACTGGAAACACCTTATTTGATCATGTTAAGTGATAGTAGATCAATTAATGCTCTTTTGTATCTTTCGTCTAACTTAGGCTACCAATTTCCATTGAAATCTTATGAATGTTCATGGGTTTTGCAGTAAATATTTCCTATTCATTTTGAGTTCTGGATTTTATGCACGTCAGATCAAACTTTAGCAGGTTTGATGACACAAGAACAGTGGCTGATGTACGAATTGTTTCAAACGGGTACATTAAATGGTGATCTTTTTCAATTCACTTTTGAGCAGAGAAGCAGGAGAATGGAGGCCAGGTCATTGTGTATATTTAAGTCATTGTGTATATTTGAAGTGGAGATTGATAGGTTCCTGACTAGTCAGGGCATCAAAGATTATGGGAGGAAAGAAGGTCAGGACAGTGGTGTTGTGAGGGATAATAAATCAACTATGATGGAATGGTCTAGCAGACTCAATGGGCTGAATAGCCTAATTCTGTTCCTTTGTTTTATGCTATTCCTGTGTGTGCTTTGTCATTTTCTGATATTTCCTCATGATGCCCATGGAGTCTCTGCTGGCTCTCATAAAACAATCACCTTTCTTCCACTTTTCTATTCTCCCTCTCTCTCATACCCAACACACCCTGTTTCTCCTACTAGTTCCTTTCACTAGGAGTATTTTACAGTAGGTAATTCAGTGAACAATTGACATATCTTTGGGATGTTGGAGGGGAAACTAGAGCACCCAAGGTAATAATATTAATAAGAAATAGAAGTAAGTAAGTATTTTATGTCAGACGTGGAAGACATTAGCAGCATGCCAGAAATGTTGGTGTCAGGGGGCAGAAGTGAATGTAGTTGCTGTTACTAAGGAAAAGATGCTTAGAAAGATAAAAGGTCTCAAGGTAGATAACTCACCTCAGCCAGACAGACTATACTAGAGGGGTCTGAAAGAAGTAGCTGAAGAAATTATGGAGGCATTAGCCTTTCAAGAGTCACTCGACTTTTGAAAGATCATTAGATTCACTGGGCTGGTTTTGGAGGACTGGAAAATCGCAAATGTCATTCCACTTTAAGAAGGATGAAAGTGCATACCTTGAGAAGTTCTTCCTTACCTCTGTTCTAAAAGGTCACAGCCTCAAAATTAAGGGATGATCTTTTAGAATAGAAGTAAGGAGAAAATATTTTAGGCAGAGTATAATGAATCTGTGCAATGCTCTGTCACAGATTGCGGTGGAGGCCCAGTCTGTGGATATATTGAAAGCTGAAATTGATGGATTCCTGATTTGTCGGGGCATCAGGGGATATGGTGAGAAGGGGTTGGGTGGGATCCGGGATCAGCCATGATGGAATGGCAGAGCAGACTCGATGGGCTGAATGGCCTAAATCTGCTCCTATGTCTTCTGATCTTATGGTCTAACAAATATGAGGAGGAATTTCTTGAGCCAGAGTATGGTGATTCTGTGGAATTCATTGCCACAGAGGGCTGTGGAGGCCAAGTCAATGGGTGTATTTAAAGAGGAGGTGCTCCATTCGTTTCTGTTTACTTTAAGCGCAAGAATTTCATCCAAAATTATGCTGTTTGTGTTTTGATATTAAATCGGCACATAGGTCAAAACTGCATCTGTGATAATTATCAAAAGCGTATATTATTTTACCAATCGTACGCTAGTACCTTCAAGTTGCAAAAATAAAATTCAACACATGCTAAAATGCAGAGAGAGGCTGCAAACTCATTGTGACTTTCAACTTAAAGAGTGATTTTTCATATCTGAGAAAAGGCTGTTTATCAGTACCCAAGTACAGGAACCTGAAATTCCTGTCTATGCTTTTGTTGCCATCTGAAATGAAATGAAACTATAATTACCTACTTTATGACTATTTGGAGATTTTGATGGTTCACGCTACTGGTTTCCATGCTACTTTTCACACAGCTGGGACCCTGGTTCCAGATTCCAGTTCCTGTGCATTTAATTGTCCTGATTTAAACTATTCATCTGGCATGAACAAATGCCCAAGTTGTTTGATTAAGAGAGTTTCATTGTATTATTTGTTTATGATTAATACCACTTCGATACTGTTGATCAGTCCGCTTTAAGGCATCATCTCCAATGTTTGTAATATTATACTAAATATGTCCAATGGATCTCTCCTTGATTTCCTTTTCATCTTAGATTAATTAAACGGACAAATATAATTTTTCTGGTCTGTCTTTGGCTTCTAGACTTCATCTTGGGCTAAATCCAATGGTATGCATCCTTGGCATCTAACCTTGAGTTGAGTTTTCAACCTCATGTAAATGTGATGAGACACAAAACTGGACTGAATTAGCAGTAACTTGTGTAAGTTGAATAGTGAAACAAGGGTTTGTTAATGACAATATCAAGTAAATAATAGTATATCTTTGTCCTAAGAGGATCAATGAATAAAAATGCAATTGCTGTATATATGGGCTCCCAAACTACATCTGAAAATGCTGCCACATTACAGTCATCATAAACACAAAATACTCTGCAGATGCTGGGGTCAAAGCAACACTCACAACTCAGCAGGTCGCACCCTCCCCCCACCTTTGTAGGGCCTCTGACTCTTCCCTCTTCAGTCCTGGTGAAGGGTTCCAGCCCGAAACATTGACTGATCGTTTCCATGGATGCTGCCCGACCTGCTGAGTTCCTCCAGCATGTTCACAGTCATCATTAATATTGAATTCCATGAAATAAAGTGGTCTAGAGCGCCATGGAGAGAAAATTGGCTAAAATGGGAAAAGGAGAGTAATAGTTGTTTTATCAGATTAGTCTGATAGATAGATAGATAGATAGATTGCTTGCTTGCTTGCTTGCTTGCATTCATGCAATGGAACTTATCTGGGATCAGTACCAGAATCACTTCTTTTCTCATATGTATTACGTTCAACTGCAAATGGTACAAAACATGCAATTGTAGTGAACTGTAAAAGATTTATGGGCAGACTGCTGAAATGATTGGAGGGATGACAGATGAAATTTGATGCTGCATAATGTGTTTGTCACATGTTGGTAGGGTGAAAGATGGGAGGAAGTAAAAACAAGAGGGCATAGTTCAGAAAGGGATATTGAAAGATATATGCATTGCTTGTTAAATAGGAGAAAAGGATTTTAAAAAAAACATATGTGATCCTGAGCTTTATACTGTACCTATAGTAAGTATTTGTCCCCTCCCCCGGAAGTTTTCATGTTTTATTGTCTTACAACATTGAATCACAGTGGATTTAATTTGGCTTTTTTTAAAACACTGATCAACAGAAAAAAATACTTTTTCATGTCAAAATGAAAACAGATCTCTACAAAGTGACATCAATGGATCTGGAGTTGGGAGGGTAATCAGCTTCAAGTTCCTTGGCATCCACATCACTGAGGACCTCACGTGGTCTGTACACAGCAGCTGTGTGAAAAAGGCCCAACAGTGCCTCCTTCACCTCAGACAGTTGAGGAAGTTTGGTATGGGCTCCCAAATCCTAAGAACTTTCTACAGGGACACAATGGAGAGTATCCTCACTGGCTGCATCACTGCCTGTATGGGAACTGTACCTCCCTTAATCGCAGGACTCTGCAGAGAGTGGTGCAGACAGCCCAGCACATCTGTAGTTGTGAACTTCCCATAATTCAGGACATTTACAAGGAAAGGTGTTTAAAAAGGGCCCGAAGGATCATTGGGGACCCAAGCCACCCCAACCACTATCTATTCCAGCTGCTACCATCTGGGAAGTGGTACTGCAGCATAAAAGCCAGAACCAACAAGCTCTGGGACAGCTTCTTCCACCAGGCCATCAGACTGATGAACTCATGCTGATTTGAGTACACTCTATATTACATTGACTGTTCTATTTATTATAAATTATTATAAATTACTATGATTGTATATTGCACATTTAGATGGAGACATAACATAAAGATTTTTACTCATGTATGTGAAGGATGTAAGAAATAAAGTCAATTCAATTCAAATTAATCACAAAAACAAAACACAAAATAATTGATTGTATAATTATTCACCCCCTTTAATATGAAACACCAGATCATCACTGGTACAGCCAGTTGGTTTTAGAAGTGGGGGTGCTTCACTGCAGCAGGCCCTGGAAGGCTTGTGAAGGTAGAGGGTAAAATGAATGCAGCAAAATGCAGAGAAATCCTGGAGGAAAACCTGGGGCAGTCTGCAAGAGAACTGCGACTTGGGCGAAGATTTATTTTCCAGCAAGACAATGACCCCAAGCATGAAGCCAAAACTGCACAGGAATGGCCTAAAAACAGTAAGGTTAGTGCCCTGGAGTGGCCAAATCAGAGTCTAGGTCTTAATCCAATTGGGAATTTGTGGCTGAACTTGGAAAGGGCTGTTCACTGTCATTCCTCATGCAATCTGACAGAGATTGAGCAGTTTTGTAAAGAAGAATGGGGAAAAAATTGCAGTGTTCAGATGTACAAAGCTAATAGAGACCGATCCACACAGACTCAAGGCTGCAAATGCTGCCAAAGGTGCATCTACTAATCACTGACTTGAAGGGGGTGAGTACTCATGCAATCAATTATTTTGTGTTTTATATTTGTAATTAGA
The DNA here is from genome assembly GCF_030028105.1 of Mobula birostris. Classification (NCBI taxonomy): domain Eukaryota; kingdom Metazoa; phylum Chordata; class Chondrichthyes; order Myliobatiformes; family Myliobatidae; genus Mobula; species Mobula birostris. Next base: position 32,745,044 of record NC_092377.1, read on the forward strand.
TCACTTTGTAGAGATTTGTTTTCACTTTGGCACCAAAGTCTTTTTCTGTTGGTCAGTGTCAAAAAAAAACAACAAATTAAAGCCACTGTGATTCAATATTGTAGAACAATAAAACATGAAAACTTCCTAGGGGTGGGGGTGAATACTTCTTATAGTCATTATAAATAACTGCACCAAGTGCAAAAGCAAGTAAGGCACAGTAAAATTTCATCATCATCATTATGTGCTGTGTTGTATGACGTGGGTGATCATGGTCCAGTTGAACATGATTGTTCTTGGCAAATTTTTTGATAGGAATAGTTTGACAATGCTGCTTTCTGAGCAGTGTCTTTACCAGATGGGTGACCCCAGCCACCAGCAATACTCTTCAGAGATTGTCTGCCTGGTGTCAGTGGTCACATAACCAGGATTTGTGATATGTACCAACTGCTCATACCTTCTCCCATGGTTTCACGTAGACCTGATTGGGGAGGCTGAGCAGGTTTTACACCTTGCCCCAGGGTAACCTGCAGGCAAGAGGAGGGAAGGAGCGCCTTGCACTTCCTTTGGTAGAGACACAGCTCCACCCCACCAGCCTAGTGAACATTTACAGTTATAAAAATGACCACAGTTAAACTGTGGTGTCTATTCTGGACCATATGTCAGGAAAGATGTGAAAACTTTAAAGAAGATACATAAGTAATCTAAAATAATTTCAGTGACACAAGACTTATGGTATAAATAAATGATTTGGTTCAGAATTTAGACCAATTGGACAAAGGAACAACTGATAAAATTTAACTTTGAGTGCATATTGATGGCTTTGAGCAAGTTAAACCAGGGCAGGTCATAAATGTCAGGGTCATAGGAAGTGTTGTAGAACAGAGGTCTTGGAATACAAGTACATAGTTTGCTAAAAATACATTAGACAAGATTTATGGCATGCTTGTCTTATTCTCCGAGACATTAAGTATCAGAGCTGGGAGGTCACGTTACAATTGTACAAAATGTTTGTTAGCTATACTTGAGTGTTGTAGTCACCACGAGAGAGGAAGGAAATGATTGAGCGCGAAAAGGTGTAGAAAAGATTTACAAGGATGTTTTCTGAATTGGAGGACTTGTACTACCAGGGCAAGTTGTTTAGACTAAGGTTGTTTTCTCTAGAGCAAAGAATGCTGAGACATGACATGATAGAGGTATATAAGTCTGAGCGGCATAAATGGGGTAGAGCCATAATCCCTCTCTATCTTGCTGGAGTTGTGCAGAACTAGAGGTCATACATAGGTTTAAGACGAGAATGGAAATATTTTAAGGATACACAGAGTGGTGAGTGTATGGAACAAGTTGCCACTAGAGGCAGGTACAATCACAACATTTGGACAGGTCTGTGCATAGGAAAGGAATAGAGGGATATAGGCCAAATGCAGGAAAATGAGATGAATACAGACATCTTGGTCAGCATGGAGAAGAGTTGGGCTGAAGAGACTGTTTCCATGATGTATGACTTCATAAGTAGAGTAGGCATGGTAGGAGCTTTCACAACATTTAATATTTCTGTTGCAAAATTTTATTTGTGTGTGTGTGTGTGTATATACGTGTGTGTGTATATATGTGTGTGTGTGTATGTATGTATATATAGATGTGTGTGTGTTTCCCCTTTTTCATTTGTTCTTGTCTACATTTGTATTTTAAGAAACTATCATAGTAATGACATGTGAAATGAAAGGTATATTCAGACATATTTTGAAGTAATTCTAAATACTTGGCTGAATTTTCTTGCATATTTTAAAATTGTATATTTGTAATCATGGGTTAAGTCTCTAAACAATACTTGGAGGAGGATCAGCTGTCAGATCAGGAGGCAGCCACTAGGCCCATGTCAGCTTGAAGATTGCAGTCCAATTGGTCTGATTTTACTCTGATTTCCTTGCACTATATCTCACAAATGCCCTCAACTTCCCATTAAGTCTTTTTGATTTTAACATGGGGGTAATTGAGTTACTAATTAATATGTCTGATGATATGGGAGAAGCTGGTGGTCTCAGAGAAACCTGTGGTTTCTTGTGATCGCAAGACTGTGTTGGACATTGTGGAATGTTGCAAGACTGGTTTCACTGATTTATTGGTGGAAGGCAGGGGAAATGTGTGACCTCAGTTGTAGAGAGGACTAGGCCTCAAGTTGTGGTGTCGCCTCCTTACAGCCACCCAGAAGAGAGGTGTTGGAGTAGGTGTGCTCCACTGCAGGCAGTGTGGTGCAGCAGACAAGCTGGAGTTGGTGCTGCCCCCCCTCCCGGTGTTTGTTCGCCAGAAGACAAGCTGTATTGTGTTTGCAGATTGCTGCAACGTTCATGGACTTGGTCTTGGACTTTTTTTTTGTGTGACTGTACTTTACTGCTATCTTATGTGTGCTTACTCTCTTACATGTGCCTTGTGCTGTGTGTGACTGTTGGTACTGTGCTTCAGACCTTGGCCCCAGAGTAATGCTGTTTTGTTTGACTGTATTCATGGGTATTCACATACAGTTGAATGACAATTGAACTTGATTACAGACAAAACATAAAATCTGCTCAGGTAAAATTATTACTCTGAACAACAACACATTATTGAAAGAATTTCCTTGCAACTAATCTAGCTCTATTGCTTCATCATTTCAACCAAAATACCCTAGTACTTAATGCAAAAGCAAAAATCTGAAGCATTTAGTACATCCATCAAACTTTGTAGAAAGAAAGAGTTAACATTTAGTCTGAAAATTTAGTTTTTTTTCAGTAATTTAAAGTTCTGTAAGGAACTTATTGTGCAAGTATAGAAGGAGGGTACTCAGCTGATGTGCAAGGAAGATTTTTTTTGGCATGTGCATCTGCGTGTCCGTGTGTGCATCCATGCTGATGTCCTTTTCATGGCTTTTACAAGGTGCAGAGCGAAAGAGAGAGTGTAGCGCGCCACTCCTCACACAGACATTTTCGCAGTATTTTCCCTTTTTATTTTACGAGATTGAGTTGCGATCCCAATACTCAACCCGGCGCGGATGGAAAGCGTACTCGGGAGTGGACCTGACTAGTTTCGAACCCGGGAACCTTCGCTCCCGGGTCTGGTGCCGATGTCATTGCGCCACCAGCTGGCCCACAAGTAAGATTTTTTATGTGTTTGCTTTGTATAATGGGCTTGACAGTGAAGCAGTGCAAAAATTGTATTTTTGGTTTACTGGCAGAAGGGCATGGCTTGTCCCTTTTAGGAACACTCTAATTTTATCCTATAGCTTTATATAAATTTGAAAATACTTTTGAGATGTTACGTTTTTTGATATACAGTGGCACGCAAAAGTTTGGGCACCCATGATCAAAATTTCTGTTACTGTGAATAGCTATGTAAGTAAAAGATGACCTGATTTCCAAAAGGCATAAAGTTAAAGATGACACATTTCTTTAATATTTTAAACAAGATTACTTTTTTATTTCCATCTTTTACAGTTTCAAAATAACAAAGGAAAAGGGCCCGAAGCAAAAGTCAGTACTTAGTAACGTCCCCTTTGGCAAGTATCACAGCTTGTAAACGCTTTCTGTAGCTAGCTAAGAGTCTTTCAATTCTTGTTTGGGGGATTTTTGCCTATTCTTCTTTGCAAAAGGCTTCTAGTTCTGTGAGATTCTTGGGCTGTCTTGCATGCACTGCTCTTTTGAGGTCTATCCACAGGTTTTCGATGATGTTTAGGTCGGGGGATTGTGAGGGCCATGGCAAAACCTTCAGCTTGTGCCTCTTGAGGATTTTGAGGTGTGTTTAGGATCATTATCCTGTTGTAGAAGCCATCCTCTTTTCATCTTCAGCTTTTTTTACAGACGGTGTGATGTTTGCTTCCAGAATTTGCTGGTATTTAATTGAATTCATTCTTGCCTCTACCAGTGAAATGTTCCCCGTGCCACTGGCTGCAACATACAAGCCCAAAGCATGATCGATCCACCCCCGTGCTTAACAGTTGGAGAGGGGTTCTTTTCATGAAATTCTGCACCCTTTTTTCTCCAAACATACCTTTGCTCATTGTGGCCAAAAAGTTCTATTTTAACTTCATCAGTCCACAGGACTTGTTTCGAAAATGCATCAGGCTTGTTTAGATGTTCCTTTGCAAACTTCTGACACTGAATTTTGTGGTGAGGACGTAGGAAAGGTTTTCTTCTGATGACTCTTCCATGAAGGTCATATTTGTGCAGGTGTCACTGCACAGTAGGAACAGTGCACTATTACTCCAGAGTCTGCTAAATCTTCCTGAAGGTCTTTTGCAGTCAAACAGGGATTTTGATTTACCTTTCTTGCAATCCTACGAGCAGTTCTCTTGGAAAGTTTTCTTGGTCTTTCAGACCTCAACTTGACCTCCACCGTTCCTGTTAACTGCCATTTCTTAGTTACATTACGAACTGAGGAAATGGCCACCTGAAAACCCTTTGCTGTCTTCTTATAGCCTTCTGCTTTGTGGGCATCATTTATTTTAAATTTCAGAGTGCTAGGCAGCTGCTTAGATGAGTCCATGGCTGCTGATTGTTGGGACAAGGTTTGAGGAGTCAGGGTATTTATAAAGCTTTGAAATTTGCATCACCTGGCCTTTCCTAACGATGACTGTGAACAAGGCATAGCCCTAACAAGCTAATTAAGGTCTGAGACCTTGGTAAAAGTTATCTGAGAGCTGAAATCTCTTAGGGTACCCAAACTTTTGCATAGTGCTCCTTTCCTTTTTTTCACTCTGAAATTGTACAAAACAAAAATAATACACTAATGTTGCTTAAAATGTTGAAAAGAATGTTTCATCTTTAACTTTATGGCTTCTGGAGATCAGTTCATCTTCTACTCACTTAACTATTCACAGTAACAGTAATTTTGACCAGGGGTGCCCAAACTTTTGCATGCCACTGTATCCTCAGTCCCAAGAGATTGCTTAAGTAGTATTCTGAAATAAATCAGTTATAAAACAAATGTCAATATCTGTGCAATATTGTTTGAGATTTTAATTGCAATTAAAGTTCACGATGACATGGGTCTTCTCCAAGATTCTGAGAAAAGACCATTATATTTCCCTATTAATGTTCCCAAACCTGGAGAAGTAAAAAAAAATAGCCTTTTAAAAGATGAGTCAGTAGCATTTTGTTAACCTGAGAACATGGCAGCAACAAACAATTGGCTAAAAGAACTCAGCAGGTTGAACAGCATCTGTGGGAGGAAATAAGCTGTGGGCATTTCAGGTTGAAGCCCTTAATCAGATGGTCCTGATGCAGGGTTTCAACCTGAAATGTCAACAGTACCTTTCCTCCCACAGATACGTATGTACCTGCTGAGTTCTTCCAGTAAGTAGTAGTTGCTCCATATTATAGCATCTGCAATCTCTTGTTTCCTGAGAATGTGCCATTTTGTTTCCATGGTTTGTAGCCAGCATTACCTTTTGATTGATACTGGACAGGTTGAGAAGGCTGCTGTATCTTAATGGAATATGCCTTTGTAATTGGAGGCTTCAAAAGGCAGTAATGAGCATTGCCTCTTCAAAGTAAAGTAAATTTATTATCAAAGTATGTACATGTTACCATGTACTACTTGAGATTCATTGACAGGAAAAAAAAAGTACAATAGAATTTATGAAAAACCATACGTAGACAAAGACTGCCAAACAACCAATATGCAAAAAAAGACAAAATGCAAATAAAAATAACTCAGAAAACGAGTTATAGAGAGTCATTAAAAAGTAAATTCAAGACAAGTCGTGAAATCAATTCAGAGAGTGGTGAATGAAGTTATCCATGCCAGTTCGGGAGTTTGGTGGTTAAAGGGTAGTCACTGTTCCTGAACCTGGTGGTATAGGATTTGACGATTCTGAACCTCTTGTCCAATGGTAGTAGTGAGAAGAGGGCATGGCCTCTGGTGAGGGTCTTTAATGATAGATGCTGCTTTCTTGTGGCAGTGCTTCAAATAAATATACCCAGCGGTGGGGAGAGCTTGGCCTGTGGACAGGGCTGTATCCACCACTTTGTATTTTTTTTTTCTGTTCCTGGGCATTGGTGTTTTGATACTAGGCTGTAATGCAACCAGTATGGATACTCTCCACTGTGCATTTATAGATATTTGTCAAAGTTATTAGTGACATGCTGAATCTACGCAAACTTCGAAGTAGAACCTCTGTTGTACTGTCTTTGTGATGACAATTATGTGCTGGTCTCAAGACACATCCTCTGATACACTAATGCCAAGGAATTTAAAGATATTTACCCTACCTCCATTCCGCTGATAAGGACTGACTCTTGAATGCATTAGGTATTTGTAATGTCAGGACTAGGTAAGGAAAACAATTTGCTATATTTTCATTTTACAAAGCATCCCAACTATTCAGATAAATCACTCCCCAGCATGGCCAGGGCACTCAACCTGAGGAGAATGTTGTTGCTTACTTAAACGATAGTGAAAATGCTATTGATTCAGTAAATATCATAATTCTTAGTCACGGACACTGCTCTTGAATGCATAATGATTTATTTGCTATTATTGACATTTGAAACGATTCCCCTATGTTCCACATTTACCTCAGTATTATGTTCAATATTGTATATTAGTCATTGATGTTTTAGTTATTGCAAGTGCATACATGTCAATTAATTGCTGGTATCCTACAGAACTTTGAACATAGGTCTTGGAACATTATGTTGCAGTTGTATAAGTCGCTGGTGGGGCTGCATTTGGAGTACTGTGTTAACTGGAAGGAATGTAGAAAAGATTTACGAGGATGTTGCCAGGACTTTAACCTCCAAGACCTAACCTTCAAGCCGAACCTGCCATTCAGGACCTTGTCAAAGGCTTTGCTAAAGTTCATATAGACAGCATCCACTGTCACACCCACACCTTCCCTTTTGGTTATATCTTAAAAGAGCTCAAAAAGATCCATTAAACTTACCTTCCCATGTTGACGACTCCTTGTCAGATTCTGTCCCTCAGTGTCTTCCCTGCCAGTGATGTTAGGCTGACTGGACTTGTTCTTGCCATCCTTAAACAACAGAATGACATTAGACACTTTGCTGTTTTCATGAAATTTACCTGTAGCAAATATATTTCCACAAAGGTTTCTGCAGTTTCTTCTCTAGCTGCCCACTAAGTCTGAGGATATACTTGGTCAGGTTCTGGGGATTTATCCACCTTAATACACTGCAAAGCTGCAAATACCTCCTCCCTGGTAATATGGATGTTCTCCAGACCTACCAGTAGTTTCCCTTATCTCTTGAGCAACCATGATTTTGGCCTCATTGAAGATTCCACCCATTTCTTGTAGCTCGAGACATGGGCAGTCATGCTGGCATCTAAGGGGACTTATTCTCTCTCTAGCCTCACTATTCAGATGGAGATGTTTGAGAAAACTGAGAGGAGCAAATGTGAAAATACAAAGATTTCTCATCTATTTGCAAGAACTTTTCTGCAGTCAGCTGTGATTTGATACTGAAATAGTTCAGGAAATTTTGAGGCTGTTATCAGCTCTGTGCTTTTTGACTGACTTGGATTCTCTTGGCCTCTCTGAATTATTAGACTGTAACATTTAAGTGTAATCTGTACACCTTAAAATAAGAGCAAGACCTTGGTTTTCCAGAAGAATGTAGACTGAATCAAGAATAAATACCTTAGTGCCATCAATTTTTGGATTTTATTGTGAAACTTTAGAGAAAGAGAAATTGGTAAATTCGTTTAGTATTATGTGTGTCAAGATACAGTGGAAAAACTTGTAGTTTGTCCATATAATTTCATTAAAAGTACATGGTGATATCATCTGCAGATTGCAAGTGGAGTTGGAACAGAATCCGGTCATGTTGTCATGAATGTATAGAATAAGTATATGAAAGAAAAGCTTTAGAAAATGTATATTTTTGGAACTATTTTAAGTGTAGTGATGTAAGAAACTGAAAAATTGACCACATTAATCGAATGTTTCACTTCACTTTGATGTACAACCAAGCAAAAGGAAGCAGATAAAGCTAGGAAAACCAGCTTTTGCTCAGTTGCAAATGGTATCTTGTGGCTTAGAATTAAAAGGATATTCATGAATGCAAATATGCTTCTTAGAATAAAAACCTACGTGTCAACATCAAAAAAGAATTATACAAATATCTCGTGCAGAACCATCTGTACTCTTTTTAACCAGCACACAGAGCACAAATAGGAAATGGTGAATGAATGTAAATCATAAAAGGACAAGATCTGTGCTGCAGGTCCAGCATGATTTCAGAAAGGTTTGATCACTGTCTATTCTTGCAGCGTTAACACACCAAAGAGTGAGGTTAAAGTAGTGTCAGGAAAAAGAAAAAGATTCTATTTCATTTGATGCTGGGACTGACTGCCTGAACCAAGCTGGAGTTGGGGACTAGAGGAAAGGTTAATGAAGGTGTTCACGAAAGCTTAATATTTTTAAGTGAAAGGAGGTTAAATAAATAATTCCAAAACAATTGAAAAAGCAGAGCTTAGTCACTGCAGTCAAGGAGAAAGATAATAGATAGAAAGTGATTAAAGTGAGCAAAATGAGTATTAGCAATAAAAAGTTGAAGCAGAATTTAGACATTTTTTTACAAAGGGATGAAGTGTGAGCTTTCTGAATTCTTGGCTCAACTTCATTTAAAAAAAATTCATCTGCATCATGTTGGTGTTGCCGGTAGACCCATAATTTGTTGTATATAAGAAAGCAGAATTGAATCATGTTCTCAAGCTGCTGCAGTCATCCAGTTGAAAGTAAATTTTTTATGAGAGCAAATTTTTAAATATCTGCAGTTTTGCTTCGATCTTTTACAATTCTTATTTTCTTCACTTAAGCTTAAAAGTGGAGGGACGGGTAGTGCTGAGGAAGCAGGGAGTCTGCAAAAGGACTTAGACAGAGTAGGAGAATGGGCAAAGAAGTGGCAGATAGAATACAGTGCCAGGAAGGTAATGCACTTGGATAGAAGGAATAAAGATGTAGTCTGCCTGTGTGCCACACATTGCAAGGGGACGTTGGATTTCCATAGTGGGAGAGAGACTTCAAAAGAAGCAAACAGGGGCAGTCATGACATTTTGCACATCACACATAGGATTTTGCATTATTAGGCACCTGGCAAGTGCCAATATAAAGAAGTTGGGTTTAGGCGAAGTGGCTATTGAGTGAGTAGGCCAGTGTTAGAGTGGGGATTTGAGGATTTGGCTCATAAGAGATTTCTGTGAGGAGAGGCAGAAGCTGTAGGTAGGTTTTTATTGTTTAATTTTTCTTTCTTTGTTTCCTTATTGCACAGTTAGAGCAGTGGGTTGCCAAGCATAATAGCTGAATGCTCCACTTGCTGTATGTGGTAAGACAGGGAGAGCTCTGGTGTCCCTGATGACTATACCTGCAAGAATTGCATCTGGCTGCAGCTTCTTACAGTCAATGTTAAGGAATTGGAGCTGGAGCTTGATGAACTCTGAATCATTCAGAAGAGTGAGGGGTTGACTGACAGATAATCCAGGGAGGTAGTTACACCCAAGGTGCAGAACACAGGTAACTGAGTGACTGTGAGGAGGGGGAAAGGGGATAGCCAGCCAGTGCAGAATACTCCTGTGGCCATTCCCCCCAATAACAGTTATCCTGCTTTGGATACAGTTAGGGGCTATGGATGGCAGAGGAAAGCCTCAGCAGTCAGGTCTGTGGCTCGGAAAGGGAGGGGGAGGAAATGGTGAGCTGTATTGATTGGGGATTCAATGGTTAGGGGAGCCGACAGGAGGTTCTCTGGACTAGAATGAGATTCCTGGACAGTATGTTGCCTCTTGTGTGCCAGAGTCTGGGACATCTCGGATGGAGTCCACAGCATTCATAAGTGGAAGGGTGAGCAGCCAGAGGTTGTGGTCTTCATCAGTGCCAAAAACATGGGTAGGAAGGGTGGGGAGGTCCTCCAAAGTGAGTTCAGGGAGTTGGATGCTGGGTTAAAGGACAGGACCTTCAGGGTTCTGATCTCAGTATTGCTACCCATTGCATGTGCTAGTGAGGCCAGAAATAGGAAGATAATACAGTTTAAAATGAAGATAAGGAGATGGTGCAGGAAGGAGGACTTCAAGTTTTTAGATTGTTGGGCTCTCTTCCAGGAAAGTTGGGTACCTGTGCAGATGGGATGTTTTGCACTTGAACTGGAGGGGGACTAATATCCTTGTGAGAAGGTTTGCTTGTGTTGCACAGGGGTCGAGGGTGTGTTAAACTAGAGTTGTAGGGGGATGGGAACCAGAACCAAGGGGAATCTCATTGAAACCTACTGAATATTGAGCGACCCAGGTAGGGTGGATGAGGAAAGGATGTTTCCAATCGTGGGAGAGTCTAGAACTCCAGAGCACAGCGTCAGAATAGAAGAGATGAGGAATTCCTTTTTCCAGAGGATTGTAAATCTGAGGAATTCATTGCCACAGATGGTTCTGGAAGCCAGTGATTGGGTATATTTAAATTGGAGGTTGATAGGTTCTTGATTAGCAGTAGTGTCAAAAGTTATGAGAAGAAGGCAGGATTGAGAGGGAAAATAAATCGGCTATGATCGAATGGCAGAGCAGACTCGATGGGCTGAATGACCTAATTTAGTTCCAATGTCACATGTTAGTGCTTTGGGGTTTCATGTTTTTATCCAAAAATAATGTGAGAACTGACTATAAGGAACAAATTGAACTTCTAAAATAGCCAAGTTTAACAGCCGGGATTGAGCTGCTTTCATCATCCTGGTGAGAGCACAGCTAAAGTATCAGAGAGTTTGGTGCAGTTTTGGTGTCGTTTAAAATTTTATCTGGTGGTAATTCATACTTTATTATTGTCACATGTACAGAAACATTGTGAAAAGCTTTTGTTTGCATGCCATCTTGGCAAATCATTCCATTAGTAAGCACATTAAGGTAGTAAAGGTGAAAACAATATAGAATAAAGTGTTAAAGTTACAGAGAAAGCGCAGCAGACAAATAAATTACAGGTCACGATGAGTTAGATCACAATGAGCCCATTCTCATCAGGGGATCAGAGGTGGAGAGCGTCAGCAACTTTAAATTCCATGCTGCTATCATTTCAGCGGGACTGTCCTGGGCCCAGCACATAAGTGCCATTATGAAGATAGCACAGCAGCGCCTCTACTTCCTTAGAAGTATGCAAAGATTCAGCATGATATCTAAAACTTTGACAAACTTCTATAGATGTCTGGTAGAGAGTATATTGACTGGCTGTATCACAGCCTGGTATGGGAACACCAATGCCCTTGATTGGAAAATCCGACAGAAAGTAGTGGATATGGACCAGACCATCACAGGTAAAGCCCTCACCACCATTGATGAAATCTATATACACTGTTGTTGCAGGAATGCAACATCCATCATCAGGGATCCTCACCACCTAGGTCATGCCCTCTTCTTACTACTGTCATCAGGAAGAAGGCACATGAGCCTAAGGACCCACACCACCAGGATCATGAACAGTTATTACCTCTCAACCATTAGGCTCTTGAACAAAAGGGGATAACTTCACTTTCCCCAACGCTGATCCATACCGACACCCTACAGACTCACTTTCAAACAACTGTCATCTGATGTTCTCTATTTATTGGATACTTATATAGTATTATTATTTACTTTCTTTTGTATTTGCTGCTCTTACTGCCTTTTGCACACTGGATGTCTGTCCTGTTAGTGCAGTCTTTCATTGATTCTATTATGGTTATTGGATTTATTGAGCATGCCCGCAATTAATCGCAGGGTTGTATGCACATGGTGACATATAGGTATGCACTTTGATAATAAATTTACTTTGAACTTCTGCATTTTAACTTTTTAGTGTATTGAGTCTGATAACAGCTGGAAAGAGGCTCCCCTTGAACTTTGTATCTTCTGCCAACCAACTAGCGAGAGTATCTAAGGACATTTTCAACCTCTCACTGCTACAGGCGGAAGTTCCCACTTCAAAAAGGCAACACTTATACCCGTGCCTAAAGAAGAATAACGTGGGCTGCCTTAATAACTATCACTGGTAGCACTCACATCGACAGTGATGAAATGCTTTGAGAGGTTGGTCATGACTAGACTGAACTCCTGCCTCAGCAAGGACCTGGACCCATTGCAATTTGCCGATTGCCACAATAGGTCAACGGCAGACACAATCTCAATGGCTCTTCACGCAGCTTTAGAACACCTGGACAACATAAACACCTATGTCAGGATGCTGTCCATTGACTATGGCTCAGCATTTAATACCATCATTCTCACAATCCTGATGGAGAAGTTGCAGAACCTGGACCTCTGTACCTCCCTCTGCAATTGGATCTTCGACTTCCTAACTGGAAGACCACAACCCGTATGGATTGGTGATAACGTATCCTCCAACACTGGCGCACCTCAGGGGTGTGTGCTGAGCCCACTGCTCTACTCCCTATATACCCATGACTGTGTGGCAGGCATAGCTCAAATACCATCTATAAATTTGCTGACAATACAACCATTGTTGGTTGAATCTCAGGTGGTGATGAGAGGGCGTAACAGGAGTGAGATATGCCAACTAGTGGAGTGCTGACTTAACAATAATCTTGCACTCAATGTCAGTAGGACGAAAGAGCTGATTGTGGACTTCAGGAAGGTAAGACGAAGGAACACATACCAATCCTCATAGAGGGATCAGAAGTGGAGAGAGTGAGCAGCTTCAAGTTCCTGGGTGTCGAGATCTCTGAGGATCTAACCTGATCCCAACATATCAATATAGTTATAAAGAAGGCAAGACAGTGGCTATACTTCATTAGGAGTTTGATGAAATTTGGTATGTCAAGAAATAAATTCAAAAACTTCTATAGTTGTACTGTGGAGAGCATTCTAACAGGCTGCATCGCTGTCTGGTATGGAGGGGCTACTGCACGGGACCGAAAGAAGCTGCAGAGGGTTGTAAATCTAGTCAGCTCCATCTTGGATACTAGCCTAAAAAGTACCCAGGATATCTTTAGGGAGTGGTGTCTGAGAAAGGCAGTGTCCATTATTAGGGACCTCCAGCACCCAGGGCATGCCCTTTTCTCACTGTTACCATCAGGTAGGAGGTACAGAAGCCTGAAGGCGCACAGTCAGCAATTCAGGAACAGCCTTTTCCCCTCTGCCATCCAATTCCTAAATGGACATTGAATCCTTGGACACTACCTCACTTTTTTTAATGTACAGTATTTCTTTTTTTGCATTTTTAAAAATCTATTAAATGTACACTGTAATTGATTTACTTGTTTATTTTTATTTTATTATTATTATATTTTCTCTTCTAGATTATGCAGTGCATTGAACTGCTGCTGCTAAGTTAACAAATTTCACGTCACATGCCGGTGATAATAAACCTGATTCTGATTCTGATTCTGATGGGAGAGGGGAGAAGAGAGAATAATGACGTTGGAGAAGTCCTTGATTATGTCAGTTGCTTTCCAAAGGCAACAAGAATTATAGACAGAATCAATGGAGGGAAAGTTGGTTTCACACTGCACAATTTCTTGAAAGGTGGTTAGGACTAGGCATGAAAGTTTAAATTACAGCTCAGATTTATCTTGGTGAATAAGGATTGAATTTGCTATCAATAATAAGATATCTGAAGATATATTGGTAGAGATTTTATGGATGGAATTAAGAAATTGGGAAAAATGTTGGAGCTGCATGAAACTTTTGTGATAACAATAGTGAAATTGTAAACTATTAATGAAATGATCACACAAATGTACAAAGGCAGAATCATTTTAACAAGATTTCAGTTTCCATCTGGGGTGTAAATAGAATTTACTTAAATCTTTCATCCATCCCACAACGTGAGGGAGTAAAAATCTTTGCGTTATGACTCCGTTGCAGTGTACAACAACGTGAATTTAAAAGTCTAATGGCTTATAGGAAGAAGCTGTTGGTCTTTGCTTTAATGCTGCGATACCTTTAGCCAGATGAAAGCAGCTGAAATGGTTATGGTTGGTGTCCCCAATGATCTTCCAGGTCTTTTTTCTGCACTTCCTGCTACATATGTCCTCAATGGAGGGAATTTCACATCCACAGGTGCGCTGAGCTGTCTCTACCACTCTGCGGTGCCCAGCGATCAAGGTTGGTGCAGTTCCCGTACCAGGTGGTGATACGGTATACTCTCAATGGTGCCTGTATAGGAGGTCTTGAGGATTTAGGGGCCCATGCCATACTCCTTTAGTGGTCTTACATGGAAGAGACGCTGTTGTGCTTTTTTTCCCCCAAAGGGCCAATGTGTACAGTCCAGGTTGAGGTCACCAATGACATATATGTTGAACTTGAAACTACTCATCCTCTCAACTGCAGCCTCATTGATGCTGATTGGGCCGAGCCTGTCTCCGTTCCTCCTGTAATCCACAATCAACGCTTTTATTTTTTGGACATCGAGGGAGAGGTTGTTATCCTGACACCACAGTCTCAGGGTATCAACCTCTTCTCTGTAGACTGTCTCATTAGCACTAGAAATAAGGCCAATCAAAGTCGTGTCATCTACAAATTTGATCAGCCGATTTCTGATTGCGTTGTCTCTGATCTGGGCCGACAATTAGAAGTCTGATATTTGCTCTTTTCCACTGACACACTAGTGCAGAAGACAAAAATATAAAACAAAATTTATTTCAGATAAACCAAGGGCATTTAAGACATTTGCACAGAACTGACAATTTCCCTGGAATTGGCTGATGCATTACTTCAGTTTTGGTGTCGGTGGTATGCAGAAGGTTGGCACACACATCAGAACACTTGTCAACACAGCACTGCATAACATCTTTTGAATCCGCATTGACAGCACAGTCACCAGCAAAAAGGAAGTCTGTCATAACCTTAGTTTTTGCTTGGAGCCTCGAGGTAGAGAATCAGTTTTCTGTCAGTGCAGGATCTGATGTTGATGCCTACGTCGCTCTTTCTGAAGGCATCAGTCAATGTGGCGGAAAACACCAGCCTGACTGACTTTGGCATCAAGTTGTCACCTGCTTCACCCAGCTCGAGATAGGGAAGGGCTCAGATGTCTCATTATTGTCCTGAACTCCAGCTTGCTTGCCATCATGGAGTTGCTGCACCATAGTGATGAATTTCTTTGGGCATCCATACTTCACCTTGATCTTCCACAGACCCTCTCTGCTAACAGTGTCAAAGGCCTTAGGCAGATTGACATAGCAGAACAGGTCAGCATTTTGCTCCTGACATGTCTCTTGCAGTAAGCACCATATCGATAGTCTCACGCTTTTTCTGGAATCCATACTGGCTGTCTGGTAGGAGTCCCTAGTCAAGGTATGTTGCGAGATGATTGAGTAAAAGCTTGGCGGGATCTTGCCTGCAATTGACAGCAAGGATATAACCCGATAGTTGAGGCAGGACTTTTGTTTTCCCTTTCACTTAAATAGGTGGATGATGGATACATCTTTAAATTCCTGTAGAGTTGTCTGTTAGTGCTACATGAGTTGCAAGAGCTGTTGGAACTTTTCAGTTCACACTGCACTATCTTCCTTCTCGGCCTCAGCTGGTATTGTGTCTGATCCATGCCTTTTGCTGCTGCAGAGCTGAGATATTGCTATTTGGGCAAAACATCCAGTGCTTCATTGATAGGTGCTTGGGGCAGGGGACTGATGGCTTTCTCATTTACCATTGAGGGACAATTCTGAACAATGTTAATGCCTCCACAGTCTCTTCAGTTACCTTTTTCAGAACCCTGGTGTGGGGAGAAAAATTCCCTTTCAGATTCCCTCTAAACCTTCTTTCCCTTGCCTTTGACATATATACTCTAGTCTTGGATATCTCTGCTATGAGAAATAAAATTCAAACTATCTTTACTTTCTTTTTATTTCTCTTTTAACTTTGTTTATCAGGGCAGGTATTTTGAATTGGGCAACAGATGAGTAGAAATGCCATTTAATGAGTGGCACAGCTGAAGTGATTAGGAAGTTGATTTGTGGACATCTGTTCCCATGTAATTGTTTTTTATGTTCGAGTTTTAATTGAGAAAACTTGTTTTAAAAAAAGCCACTTGAAGTTAAAGTTGTATTTTGTTTTTCAACTAAGATTTCTATTTCTAATTGAGAATGTGTGTGGTTATGGAATTTTATACTGAAACCGAATTGTAAGTGGCAAATTTGGTAGAATAGAAGCATAAAAAAGTGATTTGTCCCATTGTGCTTGTACAAATCCTTGGAAAGAACTATTTGATTAGATTGTGAATTTTACCTGATACGCTCACTGATGCCCACTGGAAAAAAGCCAAGTTGTGTTTAAGAGCCAAATGGTTGAAGGGAAATAGCTGCTCTTAAACCTGGTGGCATGAGACTTCAGACCTCTATACCTTCTGTCTGATGGCAGCTGTGAGAAGATGGCATATATAGGAAGATTAGGGGTTTTGAAAGTAGATGTTGCTTTCTTGAGGGAGCACCTCCCAGCTACACTCAATAGTGAAGGTGGATGTGCCTATAATGTATTGCACTAAGTCCACTACTCTAGCTTTTTCCTTTCCCGTGCATTCAAATTGTCCTAACAGGCCATGATGCAAAAAGGTTATTCAGGGTGAAATATTAAACTATTTGCTTGGGATAGCTTCAAAACCTTTAATTGTCTTTTTGACCAAAGGTACATCCACCAAACAAGTTGGAATTTGAAGAATCAGAAGCAAAGGTCAAGGACCAGCAATAAATTTCACTGGTTTGCAACAAAAAATTAAATATATAATTTTTGGGTTAAATTAAAATTTACTTTGGATCATTATTGTTGCTTTACAATATAACACATTAAATCCCAGAAGGTATCTCAAAGTTTATTGAATTTATTTAAATCTTACATCCAACCCACAATGTGAAGGGAGTAAAAATCTTTGCGTTATGACTGTCACAATGTGAATTTATAAGTAATGGCTCATAGAAAGAAGCTGTCCCGTAGCTTGTTTGTCCTGGCTTTAAAGCTGCGGTACTGTTTGCCAGACGGAAACAGTTTATGGTTGATGTCCCTGATGATGTTCCAGGCCTTCCTTTTGAAACTGCTTCTGTAAATGGCCTCAATGGAGGGAAGTTCACATCCACAGATGTGCTGGCCTGTCTGTACCACTCTGCGGTGCCCAGCAATCATGATTGGTGTATTTCCTGTACCAGGCATATACAGCCAGTCAACATGCTCTCAGTGGTGCCCCTATAGAAAGTCTTGAGGATTTGGGGGCTCATGCCAAACTGCTTCAGTTGTCTGGGGGTGAGCCTGTCTCTATTCCTGTAATCCACAGTCAGCTCTTTTGCTCTTTGGACAATGAAGGAGAGAGAGGTTGTTATCTTTGCACCACTGTGTCAGGGTGTCAACCTCTCCTCTGAAAGCTGTCTCGTCATCTACGAATTTGGTCAGCAGATTGGAGCTGTGTGTGGCAGCACAATCAGGCATTTCGTGTTTCCATTATTTTGTGAAGTGAATATCTGCTAAAGCAGCCCAATTGAGAAAGTAATCTGGCACTTGTCAGTGTATTGAGAAACTGTCAATTAAATAGAGTTGATGGTCTAAAATTTGTGAGAGACATATCTGTTTAGCAAGTTAATGCTACTGAAAGATCAGGAAACATTTAATTAAAGTCATTTGGTGCACAGGAATAGCACTCTTTCTCTCCCCCCCCCCCTCCCCCCCACTGAGCCAGGAGGGTTTGTGCTCACACCCATCCCCAAGATGTATGTAGATATCAGCTGGTATTTGGGTGTTTGTCAGTGTGTATTCTCTGAGAACTTTGAGATGAGAAATGTTCTGTTTTTTATAAGAGTAAAAGACAGAGATAGTAATATTTCGAGGAAGAAAATGTGAGTTCCACATTATTCCATATTATTGAGCCACCATTTATATGACCTTAATGTGCAAGTTTATTACTGTATTTCATTTCAAAAGAACAATCACCTTTCAAGAGCCTAGGATGATCTGGAAATCACAAAAACACTTACTTCATCGGCATTAAGCTTTAGTTTCCTGCTGCAAATTCACTGATCTTGATGAGGTACTCATGAGATTGAGAAGATTGAATAATTGAGTAGAGAAATGGGGAAGGAGCTTTTAATATTCTGTCACAATTCAAAATAGTGGTCATCCAGGCTTCATTGCCTTTATTGTTTGTGTTAGAGCTTCAGTTCATTTTATTTTGTGTGTGCATTGTGGGGTTGAAGGTATGGAATCTGTCTGAAATAGGCACAGTAGCATCCCCTCATTATTTCTTGTAGCTCATCTTCATTTATAGTGAGTCCTGATTATTCTCATGTAAAACTCCTGTGTCCAAGTTTGCTTAATGTGTGCTAGTAGGCCATATAGTAATGCAGTATGGAATCTGATCCTTCAGCCCAATTCATCCATGCTGACTGTGTTGCCCGGCAAGTCCCATCTGTCTGCATTTAGCTAAACATCTCATATCTATGCACTTAAATCGAGATGGCTTTTCAGTGCTGCTCATGTTGCCCGCTTCAACCACTATTTTTCTTAATTTCTAGAGCAGTTTGTTCAGTTTCTGAGATTATAGATTTTTTTCTTGTTTTTGCCACAGATTTTTATCCCATGTTTCTTAGGGATTGTTACATGAAATATGATGCCCTTTGTAAATAGTGGAAAATAGTTTTTTTCAAAACTAAGTTTTATCCTCAAAAGAAAACCTACAAGGTGCATCTGTTAACAAAGCAGTACCATGTAGTTTGTACAATGCAGAAATGGCTCCATGTTGAAATACAAGCGACAGGGCCTTTACTTGCACTTGACTTATCCAAAGATCATCCCTTTGTCATGGTGGAGAGGCTGAAGAGTTCCTGAGATACTGAGAGCAAGGCCACCTGGAGTTCGGCTCCTGGTTGGGGCACTCATGGCGGTAAGGTCAACGGGATGGTTCCAGACAAAGAGTACCTCAAAAGCCTCAGCAGTGGAGTTGGCAGATGATGACACACCATAATGTCAGTAAAAGCAGAGAAAGACTTAGCAGTGAAGGGTCCACAGTTGTATTGCACTCCCATGCCGCTGGACCCTGACCTTGATCTGCCAAGGACTGTGTGGCGGCTGCCCTTGCGTCAGCCTCCCTACATGAAACAAAGTGATGCACTGGTGTTTTCTATTGAGGGAATCCGCCGTAACATCCCAGATTAAGTCCTGTGGTGATCAGCAAGTAGCAAAAGGGGCAGGATTGTGAGGTTTGAAAGTGGTGGGTGTTTGATTAAATTGCTGGGCTCCTGGACTGAGGCAGAAAGAGTAGTTTGGCAGTTGCACCCATGACTAAGCAGCCCCTTTTAGCTCAGTCTGCTCACCCCACTCAGGGAAGGGGCTGAAAAGGGTGCCCTAAAAATAGCCTCCTTTGAAACCTCCTGACTGGTTTACCGCATCCAGAGGGATCACCTTATATCAGCCAGAAACAAAAAAGCATGATCTTTGGAGCCTAGAGTTTGCGCATTCTGAAAGAAAGTGCAACCAGTGGTTGACCAGAGAAGAAAACTTTGATCATCGTCAGAGAACTGAGGAGATGTGCACTTTCTGAAACCAGTCTGACTGATGGAGGGCAACTGTGAGGGGAGAAGGGTGGCTATACCTTCTGAAAATGTAAGGCAGCTGACAAGCCCAGGATCCATGGTGTTGCATTTGCAATAAAGGTCCAGGTTGTCAGTCAACTCTCTGAACTTCCTGTGGGGATTGGTGCATATCTCATGATCCATTTGGGGCTTGCCAACAACAAGATGGCAGCTGTTGTAAATGGTTCAGCACAAACTCTGGACTCATACGAGTATGAAAAGTGCCCTTCTTCGCTTGCCTGGATGTGACACTCTCGAGCATTCCCAAGAAAGATGAAATAATTCAATGTCCTGGTCGGTTGGGACTTCAGCCTATGGAAAGGTACCATAGGAAAGGAAGGCATTGGCAATATCAACTCAAATGGAGTACAACTTCTCACCATATGTGTTGAGCACAATCTTATCACAAGTACACTCTTCCACCAGAAAAATAAATTCAAGGCATCTTAGCAACACCCGTGATCTAAACAGTGGTGTTTCATTGACTATGCCATTGTTCAAGCTGGGGATCACCGTGATGTGAATATTGCAAGGGCCGTGATTGGCACAGTTGACTGCTCCGCCATGTCCATCAGACTCATGAAAAAGAAGAGAGTTCATAAGAAGCATACGAGACCAAGATTAAAATTTGAGAGCCTGCTTCACACTGTCACCCAACAGTACCTTCAGGCCTCATTTGGGGGAAAACTTCCAACAGGAATATCCAGAGGATATTGAAAAACACTGGGGTCTGCTTAAATCCACCATCTTTGATACCTGCAAAAACATCCTTGGGCATGTCAAGCAAACGTCAGGATTGGTTTGATGATAAGAACATGGAGATGGAACTCATCTCCAAGAAAAGGAAAGCATTTTGTGCCTGACAGAAATGACATCAGCAGCAGAGCCAAAAGAGAAGCATACTCCTGAGCTAAGGCAAATGTCTAGTGAATGATAGGGGGACAAAAGAAGTTGTGGTGGACTGAGAAAACCCTGGAAATCCAGAGACTGGCAGACTCTGGTGACGAGAGAGGTTTCTTCAGTGCCACCTGAGTTGCTTCAGATTAAATGCTCTGCGCCCAAAGGATGGGAAGAACCTGCTAAAAGATCGGAAGGATGTGAACAACTGATGGTGAGAGTACTTTCAAGAGCTTCTTAACTGCGACAGCACTGCTGAACCAGAGATTACTATCAAAGTACTTCAGAGACCTGTGAAGGAACACATGGGAGAACTTCACAGTATGAGAGAGGTCCATCAAAAGCATGAGAAGCAACAAAGCTACTGGTCCTGATGTGATCACGGTAGAGATCCTTGAGGAAGGCGGACCAGCTTTCCTGCACCACATACATGCCCTTTGCTTATGAAGGTCTGGGAAAAGGAAAAACTGGCCTCAAAGCTCAGGGATGCTCTAATAGTGACCATATTCAAGAAGGGAGACAAGGCAGATTGTGCTTGCATGTATCCTTGTCAACCAACTCCATCCGCTATCTGAATAAGTACTCCCTGAGTGTCAGTGTAGTTTCCCCTCATCTAGAGTTATTGCAGACATGACCTTTACTGCACGCCAATTACAGGAAAAATACCTTAAATAAAGGCAACCTTTGTACTTGGCTTTCATAGATTCGACAAAGGCATTTGATACAGTGGACCACCAAGCTCTGTGGCATATACTATCGAGAAATGGCTGTCCTGACATAATTATAAATACTCAGGCTAATGCCAATGATATGTCAGCCACAGTACTCAGCAATATTGACTCTGAATCAGATCCCTTCACTGTGAAGACAGGAGTCAAACAAGCTGCATCATTGCACCCACCCTATTTGTCATCTTTATTGCTGACATCCTTCACCTCATTGGCCAAGACCTGCCACATGGAATCCCAATTGTGTATAGAATGGTCAACAGGCTTTTCAACTTCAACCAGTTCAAGGCCAAGAACAAGGTCAGCACCACTTCTTCTGTCATGGAGCTTCAGTATGTGAATGACAACACCATCACAGCACACTGTGAAGAAGTCCTCCAGTGCATCCTGAAAACCTTTCCCAAGACATGTAGGGCCCTGGGTCTTGTTTTGAGTATAAAAAAGACTCAGGTCCTATGTCAGCCATTTATCTAGCCCTCCATAAAAGTTGATAATGCCCTTTCCCTACTTTGGAAGCATTCTCTTCTCAAAAGCAAACAACCTCCTCAGTAGTGTTAGTGGAGCCTTTGCAAGATTAAGGAAAAGAGTCATTGAAAACCATTATCTACAGCAAGGGTCCCCAACTTTTTTTGCACCGCGGACTTGTTTAATATTGACAATATTCTTGCGGACTGGCCAACCAGGGTGGGGGGTGGGGTGGTGTTCAAGTAGGTTTAAACTTACCTCAACATGTCTTTTACAGTTAGGGTTGCCAACTTTCTCACTCCCAAATAAGAGACAAAAGTAGCAGTCAAATTCTGGGACACTTTACCCCAGGAAAGACTACCATGACCATGAAGCCTTGCGCGGGCCCCTGTGTGGCATGCGTGTACGTGCCGATTTTTTTCCCCCCCACAAATCGGTTTTGCCGTCATCTTCCGGAATATACTGTACATACATTATTTCTACTTTATATAGGCTGTGTATTTATCATATCATTCCTGCTTTTACTATAAGTTGGTGTTATTTATTTTTGGTTTTATGTGCTACTTGGTATGATTTGGTAGGTTATTTTTTGGGTCTGGGAACGCTCAAAAATTTTTCCCATATAAATTAATGGTAATTGCTTCTTCGCTTTACGCCATTTTGGCACGAAAGGTTTCATAGGAATGCTCTACCTTAGCAGGGGAAATACGGGACAAGGGCGGTCCCGTATGGGACAAACCAATTTAGCCCAATATACAGGATGTTCTGGCAAATACAGGACAGATGGCAGCCCTATGTTCAAGTGCAACAGTGGGCGTGACAGGGAATGAGGAAAGTTGCAGCTGAATCATATCGTTTCCTCACGGCCCAGTAGCACATGCTTTGCGGCCCAGTACCGGTCCGCGGCCTGGTGGTTGAGGACCGCTGATTTAGAGATCTAAACAAAACTTTTGATCTATAAAATCATCCTTCTGTCATTACTGTATGGAGATGAATCATGGACCACCTACCATAAACACATGAAAGCCATGGAACAATACCACCAAAGAACCTTGTGGAAGATTTTGAGGATCAGCTGGAAGAGTAGATGAACTAACACCAGCGTACTGGAAGACATTAACAGCATTTCCACCACAATAAAGCAACACCAACTCCAGTGGATAGGTCATGTAATTCAGATGCCTAACTCGCAGCTCCCCAAATAGATCCTTTGCTGTCAGTTGAAGGAAGGTCAGTGAGCCCCTGGTGGGCAAAGGAAATGCTTCAAAGATAACAGCATAATCAGCCTGAAGAAATTCAACATTACATCTAAGAACTGGGAAGACATTGCACTCAATAGATGCACTTGGAGGAAATCTTTTCTAGAGGGAGCTGCGCTGCATGACAGCAAACTCTGCTGTGCCACAGGGAGTAAGTGGCAGCTGTGAAAGAAGGGAATGACCAACCAAAACAGCGATCCTTAACAAAAACCACCACTTACTTGGGTTCATACTGCATCAGAATGTGGATCACTGATTGGCCTCTACATCCACCCAAGGACCCACCAATAGGCAACCCCTAAATTAGGAGAATATCTTAGTCAACTCAAGTGATCATACTACTACTACTACTACTACTACTACTACTACTACTACTACTACTTGGATTTGACAAGAGGAGAGCATGAGCATAAATTTTGCCTCAAGGGATTTTGTTTAGGAGATTCCAGCTGCCACTAGATATATCAGTTGCAAACTAAGCAAATGTCCTTGGTCCACTGATTTTTTAAATGCATTGTTTACCAGAATGAAGGATTTTATTGACTATTATAGCAAAGAATGAGTGGTAAAATTTCTCAAGATAACTGCTTTTATTTGTGATAGTTACACCAAACTGATATGAAAGCTCCTGTTGTGATGCTGTGTCTGATAACTAATTTGTCTGATGCATCTCATTCCACTTCCTAATTTAAAAAGAATATGATAAGACGGTACATTGAGCATAGCCAATAATGTCAACATAGCTTATGGGTAACATAAGTGACCCAGATATTTAGGGAAAGAAAACATTTAGAAAATCCTTTAGCTTATTTAGGAGAAGTAGCACCAAACTTCCTCTCCAATGCCAGAAAATTTCTGGAAACTTCACTGGCTTGTATACACGTTTCTAATTTCCATGTTGTTACCTGCACTGGTGTTGAGCATGTTTTGCAACAAACCACACTTGCATGAGTTGACGACTTCTTCCTACAAAAGGTTGATAATTAACCAATTTGTATTTAATTTATGCTTTATTTTGTTTAAAGTAGTTTTCCTCGGTTAAGAAGCCCTATCATATATTATGTAATTAAAAGATAGTAGATTTTGCTCAGTTGTACCTAGTTCTGGTGATCGTGTTATCTGAGGAAAAGGAAAAGAGGAAATTGCTCAAGTTCGCCATTGTCTAAATATGTAGCTCTTAAATTTTTTTGTGGGCATTTATGCACTTATGACAACTGAATGCATGCTTTAGACGTAACATTTCCAGGGCTGTGTGATTTTAATTTGTAAAAATTGAAAAAGAAAACAGGAATAGTCAGTGGTGTCGGTGGAATGAAAACCTCCAGAAAATTCTCCAGAATTTCAGCATATCTCATGAATCTTTATAAAGCAATGACAGATTCTGATCTTGAGTAATGTGAATGTAAGTGACTTAATGACTTTCAAGGAAGAAGCTTTTGTTAGATTTTGGAGTAAATTTTGCATTCCTGACAGGAGGATTTCCTTACGGAGTAAGAATCAAAGAATTGTACATGTAGTTAGATTTCTGGTTCAGATTCACATCCTGGCACTATCTTCTCAAAGAATATGGTATCACAGATTTTTCCTTAAGCTTTTGAGGTCGCTAAACATTTTGGATCTGGGATTCTGTTAGTAACATGTGCTGAGCTTTCATTTGTTTGATGCAGCCAGGGAAGTTTGACATATCATTAAGCCATCTTGTTTTTCTTTTCAGCTGAAGTTGATGAACCCAGTAATCAGTTGAAGTTCTAATTTGAGTAATCTTTTGTCTACATGCTACTGCATATCCACAAAGTGCTGCAAGAGATGGAGGTGTCTGGATTGAGGCAGTGGTATTGTGTGTCACAGTAGGAGATTTACAAGGATGTTGCCTGGATTGGGGAGCATGCCTTATGAGAATAGGTTAAGTGAACGCAGCCTTTTCTCCTTGGAGGGACGGAGGATGAGAGGTGACCTGATAGAGGTGTACAAGATAATGAGAGGCATTGATCATGTGGATAGTCAGAGGCTTTTTCCCAGGACTGAAATGCAGACATCCCACCCTGCAAAAATTCATTTCAGGGAAGTAGCACCCCCACCCCCGTTGACCTCCAAGGGTGTGTGTAATACTTTGTTTAGTGATTTTGTCTAATCTGTAAACCAAGTTGGGTATATGCAGCAAATGTGACATTAAAATATGTACTTATATTATCATGTTTATTCTATTACAACTTTAAGCAAGTCTACAGAGAGTTTGGCCTCATCACATAGGACATCAATAGCGTAGCTCCTTGGCAGCTAGCCAGCTAGTTTAAATCAAGGGTCCCCAACCTTTTTTTGCACCGCGGTCCGGTTTAATATTGACAATATTCTTGCGGACCGGCCAACCCGGGTGGGGGGGAGGGGGGGCGGGGTGCATGTTAAACGCAACCGGAATATAGGTGATAAGTCAACTATAAGTCACTTGTAAGTGGCTAATACATTCAATTTCGTTTCTAAAGGGGTTTATCTAAGGAATTTAATATTAAACACACAGCTTATATTTTCCTCACATGAATGTAGTGATAGTCAATTATAACAGTGGTCCCAAACCTCCGGGCCGCGAAGAATGCAACGGTACAGCGTTGACTGGGATGCACCCAGCACGTCTTTAAGAAAAAAGCCGAAATAAACAAGCTAATTGATTAGGTGCTGCCCGGCACGTAAATGTCGGCCCAGATCAGAGATGACACAATCAGCAATCATTGGGGGACCACTCTTAGCACAAAGAGAGACCAATCAAGATGCTTGCTTTCCCTCTCAAAAACATCTATTTCCGGGATATCGTATATAATTTCCGGGTGTCAGGGAGCCACTATCGATTTGCGGGAGACTTCTGGAACTTCCGGGAGAGGTGGGATGTCTGGAAATGGCTAGCACGAGAGGGCATATTTTGAAGGTACTTGGAAGTAGGTACAGAGGAGATGTCAGGGGTAAGTTTTTTTTTTAATGCAAAGAGTGGGGAGTGTGTGGAATGGGCTGCCGGCAGTGGAGGTGGAAACGATAGCGTCTTTTAAGAGACTCCTGGATGGATACATGGAGCTTAGAAAAATAGAGGGCTATGGATAAGCCTAGGTAGTTCTAAGGTAAGGACATGTTCGGCACAGCTTTGTGGGCCGAAGGGCCTGTATTGTGCTGTAGGTTTTCTATATTTCTAATGTAAAAAAATAGAAGCAGGAGTAAGCCATTCAGCTTGTAATGCCTTATCCATTATACAATAAAATTGCAAAGTCACTGGAGATATGATGCTATGTATTAAAGTGTGCTATCAGTGGGAGTACCTTGTACTTGTTCATTGTTGAGTTATCTTGTTCTCAATACATCCTGTGTGGAAACCATATTTCAATTGTTTTCCTGTTTGGGAATGGTAGTAAAGCTGAAATGTTACTTTTGTTCAAGTGTGAAAGAAAATGAATATCCAATTTGGAAAATCTAAATAACAACTCCATTACTTATTGCTGAAAACAAAACCAAGAGATTCGGCAGGTGCTGGAAATCCAGGGTAAAACAAACACACACAAACATGCACACGCACACACAAACATGCACACACGCGCGCGCGCACACACGGAGAAACTCAGCAGGTCAGGCAGCATCTATGAAGAAGAATAAACAGTTGATGTGTTGGGGCCCTTATGCTCAATAACTGGCTCTGCAACTATAGGATATGGAGTTTTTTTTTGAGGAGATACACATTTCTAACCTTTTCCTTATCATTTACTTCAAATAATGAGTGGTTGTTTCAAAATTTTTTCCCTTAATCTAGATTTTGCTTCTGCCTTGCATGTATGCATGTACACGCATACATCTACACACGTACGCACACACTCAATTTTGACATCTACTGTTGGGGAATATTAAATTTTCAATGCTACCAGGTGTCATTCTTTTAATATCCAACCCGCTTCATGTTTCTTCATAAATTATCTCTTCATCTCGGCAATCAACCTCCATATGCCTTTTTTGTTGCTACGCCTATCCTTTCATATCTTCAGTTTCCACCATCCAAAATCACAAACAGGTCTTCAGGTGAAGCAGTGGTTCACCTTGCACCACTTCAAGACTAGAATATTGAATTTGATGTTCACTACATCAGAGAAACCTGAGGCAGATTAGAAAACACTTTGACAAGTACCTGCATTCTGTCAAGAGGGTCCTGAGCTTCCTGTTGCTTTTCATTTTAGTTCTTCACCATATTCCCACTCTGACCTAACTATGTGTAATCTGTTACAGTGTTATAAAGAGGCCCAAAATACATTTGAGGTGCTTCTTTCTTCTGTCTGAGCTTTTCAGATGCTGAATTGATTTTTGCAACTTCAGGTAACTGTTGGAGCTGGCCAGTATTGTTGTAAGTCATTCGTCAGATATTCTGTCTGCATTAGCACAGCATGTCCTACAGTCCTTGGTTCAAGTATTTATGTTATCTCTCTCTAACTGTCCCCATTAATCTACTGACCAGCAAACCTATATAATTTATTTTCTTGGCAACTCTGGCCCCACTCTATCTGATGGGTTCCTTTAGTCCTGTCCCACTTCCCACAAATTTTCAACTTGGAATGTTCATTCTGCCCCCCCCCACCCCCCCGCCCCAGTGTTCTTGCTTGTTGTATTTCTAGCATTCTGTTTTTTTTAATTTCAGCTTTCTAGCAAAGAACTCTTGACTTTCACTTTTATATTTAAGATCCCTGGGTTGCAGGCCATCATGTCCTGAAGACTGCTGTATGAAATCAACAGGTCCTTCTTTTTCCACAGATGTTGCTTGATCCACCAAGTTCCTCCAGCAGATTGATGCTCCAGATCTCAGCATATTCAAAGATTCAAGATTCAAAAAACTTTATTGTCGTTCTAACCGTACATCAGCTCTGCAGGGCAGAATGAGACAGCGTTTCCCAGGAGCAGTGCAATCATAACATAACAAACGTAACACTAAATAATAAACATAACAATAAATAGTAAAACACAATAGCCACATGTCAGTTAAAATCAAGTTACAAGTGTCCAGTGCAAGTTAAAGGTGTCCAAAGCAGAGTCAGGTAGAGCAGCTATTTAGCAGTCTGACTGCCTGTGGGAGGAAGCTGTTTAGTAGCCTTGTGGTTTTAGTTTTGATGCTCCTGTAATGTTTGCCTGATGGCAGAAGAACAAACAGTTCATGGAGAGGGTGTGAGGGGTCTTTAATGATGTACCGTGTCTTCTGGAGGCATCGACTCTGAAAGAGGTCTTGGACAGAAGGTAGGGAGACCCCAATAACCTTCTCTGCTCCCCTAACCACCCTCTGCAAGGCTTTTTTGTCGATAGCATTGCAGTTGGAGTACCAGGTTGTGATGCAAAAGGTCAGCACACTCTCAACCACGCCTCTGTAGAATGTAGTTAAGATGTTAGTGGGGAATGATGCTTGTTTAAGCTTCCTCAGGAAGTACAATCTCTGCTGGGCCCCTTTCACAATCCCAGTGGTGTTCCTGGACCAGGTGAGATTGTCCGAGATCTGCACCCCAAGGAACTTGATGTTTTCCACTCTCTCCACTGTGGAGCCGCTGATGCCGAAGGGTGTGTGCGTAGGCTGAGACCGTCTGAAATCGATGATCATCTCCTTGGTTTTGGTGACATTAAGCATCAAGTTGTTATCCCTGCACCAGCTCTCTAGGTGTTTGATCTCCTCCCTGTACATTGTTTCATCATTTTTGCTGATGAGCCCCACCACTGTGGTATCATCTTGTTACCACATATGGAATATGGAATCTTGTTTCCATTTATCTGTTCATTTTCTTTTTTAAAAAAAATAGCTGAACCCCCACCTGTTTTCACATTACTTACTAATTTCTCACGTCCTAATTCCTCTCTGTTCATTTTGTGTCATCGTTTGCTGATGTCCATATTTTTTCAGTCATCAGACCCTTTGCAACAATATTAATGTTTTTCAATTTTCTATTTTTCTTATTTAATTATGGATGATTTTTTTTGTGTCTTCTCAAGTTGAGGCATCTTCTGGTGGATTCCCAGTTCAAAATTGCTCTTCATTAGCATGGTAGAGAAAAAAAAATGACAACAAATATAAGTGTGATTAAGTTCAAAGCCATGCATAAGTTAGAAACTAATGGCACATATAGATTTCGAGAGGGGTTGTGGCACAAATTTCATATTTTAATACAAGGATAGTAATTAATGATAGGAGATTACTACAATTTATGTCCATATAAAAATAATAGTATATCACCTGTAAAAATAAAAGTCAAGTAATTGAAAAGGAATTGCAGTTAATTGGGACAGTTAATCAAGACCAGTACATTTTGGCCAAACTAAGTGACTGCCTCAGTTAGCGGAAGTTTCATGGAAAGAGTTGAAAAGGTCGAAAATAGATATCTACAGTTTAACAAAATAACCAATTATGTATTTAAATGAAATACAGAATAAAGTACAACACTGCCAAAACAACTATAGTACTATAAAACTGTGTATTAGCTCCTAATAGTTATCAACAGAGGAACTCATTCAGTGTATGCTGATGTGTTCTTTTGATTTAAGTGAACAAAATCAGTGCGGATAGTGGACTGCCTTCAAACTGCTTTCGATGACTGCACCTCCTAATCTTCATTTTAATTGTAATACTCAAGGTGATTTTCAATACCTTCAATTCTTCATAGTTCCTTACTTGTTGAAGTAGTGAAATGGTTTCATTTTCACTCCTGGCTGTTTCTGGCATCTCCAAGCCTAAATGCTTGAAACTGCAGTGAGCGAAACAGTTCTGATTGTCCTATTGTTAATTATTTGACAAAAATCACTGCTCTTTAAGCACAAATATGCCAGTGATGCTATATAAAAATGGTTTGCTGGAAGCATGATGTAGTGTCTTACAGCCACATGATGTGCACGCGACTGACAGTAGTTCGAAAATGTTTGGCATGGTTTCCTGCCCCAATTAGGTGGTATAGTGTCCAAAATAAACGAAGGTAATCCTGGCTATTTTCTCAATTAGTTTTTAGTTCTCTAAGAGTTGTCCGAAATAAACAGTGGACCAATTAACTGGAAACCACTGTATTCACTTTTTGTACTTCAAAATCCCTATGTGCCAATTAAGCAACTTGTGTAATTTTGAAAATTAATTAACTTAGTATTGTATCCTTTGCTTAACTTAGCCAGTTCTATGAATATGACTGATCTGTCTGATAATTCTGTAGAGTGATGTTTTTACAATATTACTTCATTTGTTTCTGTAGGGAAGTAGAGACAATATGAGCATTGTACTGGTCTGCTTCCCTAATGCTCCCAAGGTTTCAGAAGAGGCAGTAAGAAGAGATGCTGAACTGGATAAGTACCTGGAATCTCGTGTCGAAGGTAGGATTGGTTTGGCTTAATTGTTTCTTTTAGCTTGAGATGTTTGTTTAAAAAAAAAATTATTCAGTGAATTTATTACTAAGTAGGTGTTTTAAGAAATAACTTTCTTCAGGTATCAATTTTTTTTTGTTCTCGAGAATGAAGTATCTTGTGATCTAGGAACATTTAAGAACCCCTTCTCCACTTGTCTGTATAGAATGTGAAATTGAATAAAAATAGTCCGTAAATGTGTCACTATAATGCATTAGTAGAGTATTGTTGGTCATGAATTTGGCTTTTTCCTTTCAGAGTGTGAGTGCTTTTTCCAGTTACTTACCCAAATATGTTGCTTGTGATCTGTATGTAATTTTACCTTTATGTATTGCCTTGCTAGATGTACCACGAAGGTCTGAATAGTGGAAATATCTACCAGTAAATGTTGACATTGTGTTTGTTAAACTTGTGAAAATTTTAGCCGGGTTTAAACTAATCATTGTATCCATCTAATTATACTTTCAACAAGGATCAATGCTTCTTAATGTAATTCCCATCAGTATTACAAATGATCCAGTATTTACCCTTAAATGCGTATTTCATCCTCCATACCTCAAGTCACAAAGATGTTCCCAGGCTTTGTGCCTTCCGAAGGTAGACAGTTTAACAAAGGATGGTGTATTGATACTCAATAGTTTGCAATTTCTTGGATAATGTGTGTTGTAAAAGTGTCGGGATTTCAATAGATTTCACCAAATTCCATTCAAAGTGTTGGCCTCAGTGATAATTATCCAGTATTAGAGTTGTTTATATTTTTCCTACTGCATCATTTCTTTTTGATTTTCAGGTACAGGATCTATTGTCAAAATATTTTTATAGTGACAGGATGGCTAAACTTGTTTCTAGATTTGTTTTATTTTTATTTGTATTTTTAATATAATTGTTGGAATATAACTGTCAAGGACAAATTGTTAAAATTTTGAGTGGATGAACTCAAATGCAGCTGCATCGAGCTGCAGCTCCTTAGGGACCCCATTAGGGAACTGGAGATGTAGCTTGATGACTTTCATCTGGTCAGGGTGAGTGAGGAGGTGATAGGAGCTATAGGAGCAGGTGATAGATAGGACCTACGGGCAGGTAGTCACACCGGGGCCTCGGGAGACAGATAAGTGGGTAACAGTCAGGAGAGGGAAGGACAGGAGTCAGAGGCTAGAGAGTACCCCTGTGGCTGTCCCCCTTAACAATAAGTACTCCTGCTTGAGAACTGTTGGGAGGGGGTGGGGGGAGCAGCCTACCTGGGGGAAGCAACAGTGGCCGTGCCTCTGGCACGGAGTGTGCTCCTGTGGCTCAGAAGGGTAGGGAAAGGAAGAGGATGGCAGCATTGATAGTGGACTCTATAGTTAGGGGGCCAGACAGGCGATTCTGTGGATGCAGGAAAGAAACACGGTTGGTAGTTTGCCTCCCAGGTGCCAGGGTCCTGAATGTTTCTGGTTGTGTCCAGGATATCCTGAAGTGGGAAAGAGAACAGCCAGAGGTTATGGTACATATTGGTACCAATGACATAGGTAGGAAAAGGGAGGAGGTCCTGAAAACAGACTACAGGGAGTTAGGAAGGAAGTGAGAAGCAGGACCTCAAAGGTAGTAATCTCGGGATTACTTCCTGTGCCACGTGACAGCGAGTATAAGAATAGAGTGAGGTGGAGGATAAATGCGTGGCTGAGGGATTGGAGTGGGGGGCAGGGATTCAAATTTCTGGATCATTGGGAACTCCTTTGGGGCAGGTGTGACCTGTACAAAAAGGAAGGGTTGCACTTGAATCCCAGGGGGACCAATATCGTGGTGGGGAGATTTACAAAGGCTGTTGGGGAGAGTTTAATTGCTGGAGAGTGGGAACCGAAGTGAAGAGACGGTGGAAGAGGTGGTTGCCTCACAAATAGAGAAAGCTTGTAGACAGTGCGAGAGGAAAGATAGGCAGGTGATAGAGAAGGGACGCACTCAGACCGATGATTTGAGATGTGTCTATTTTAATGCAAAGAGTATTATGAACAAAGCAGATGAGCTTAGAGCGTGGATCAGTACTTGGAGCTATGATGTCGTGGCCATTACAGAGACTTGGCTAGCTTGGGTAGGAATGGTGCCAGGCTTTAGATGTTTCAGAAAGAACGGAGGGAGGCAGAAGAGGTGGGGGTGTTGCACTGTTGATCAGAGATAGTGTCACAGCTGCAGAAAAGGAGTAAGTCATGGAGGGATTATCTACGGAGTCTCTGTGGGTGGAAGTTAGAAACAGGGAAGGGGTCAATAACTCTACTGGGTATTTTTTTATAGACCACCCAACAGTAACAGGGACATTGAGGAGCAGATAGGGAGACAGATTCTGGAAAGGTGTAATAATAACAGGGTTGTCATGGTGGGAGATTTTAATTTCCCAAGTATCGATTGGCTTGTCTCTAGAGTGAGGGGTTTTGATGGGATGGAGTTTGTTAGGTGTGTTCAGGAAGGTTTCTTGACACAATATGTTGATAAGCCTACAAGAGGAGAGGCTATACTTGCTCTGGTATTGGGAAATGAACCTGGTCAGGTGTCAGATCTCTCAGTGGGAGAGCATTTTGGAGTCAGTGATCTCAATTCTATCTCCTTTATCAAAGCTTTGGAGAGGGATAGGGTCAGACAGGTTAGGTTAATTGGAGTAAGGGGAAATATGAGGCTATCAGGCAGGAACTTGGAAGCATAAGATGGAAACAGATGTTCTTAGGGAAACGTACAGCAGAAATGTGGCAAATGTTCAGGGGATATTTGCGTGGGGTTCTGCATAGGTACGTTCCAATGAGACAGGGAAAGGATGGTAGGGTCCAGGAACCATGGTGTGCAAAGGCTGTTGTAAATCTAGTCAAGAAGAAAAGAAGAGCTTACGAAAGGTTCAAAAAACTAGGTAATGATAGAGACCTAGAAGTTTATAAGGCTAGCAGGAAGGAGCTTAAGAATGAAATTTGGAGAGCCAGAAGGGGCCATGAGAAGGCCTTGGTGGACAGGATTAAGGAAAACCCCAAGGCATTCTACAAGTACATGAAGAGTAAGAGGATAAGACGTGAGAGTATAGGACCAATCAACTGTGACAGTGGAAAAGCGTGTATGGAACCGGAGGAAATAGCAGAGGTACTTAATGGATACTTTGCTTCAGTATTCACTACGGAAAAGGATCTTGGTGATTGTAGGGATGACTTACAGCAGACTGAAAAGGTTGAGCATGTAGATATTAAACAAGAGGATGTGCTAGAGCTTTTGGAAAGCATCAAGTTGGATAAGTCACTAGGACCGGACGACATGTACCCCAGGCTACTGTGGGAGGTGAGGGAGGAGATTGCTGAGCCTCTGACAACGATCTTTGTATCATCAGTGGGGACGGGAGCGGTTCCGGAGGATTGGAGGTTGCGGATGTTGTTCCCTTATTCAAGAAAGGGAATAGAGATAGCCCAGGAAATTATAGATCAGTGAATCTTACTTCAGTGGTTGGTAAGTTGATGGAAAAGATCCTGAGAGGCAGGATTTATGAACATTTGGAGAGGCATAATATGATTAAGAATGGTCTACATGGCTTTGTCAAAGGCAGGTCGTGTCTTATGAGCCTGTTTGAATTTTTTGAGGATGTGACTGAACACATTGATGAAGGTAGAGCAGTAGATGTAGTGTATATGGATTTTAGCAAGGCATTTGACAAGGTACCCCGTGCGAGGCTTATTGAGAAAGGAAGAAGGCATGGGATCCAAGGGGACATTGATTTGTGGATCCAGAACTGGGTTGCCCTCAGTAGGCAAAGTGTGGTTGTAGATGGGTCATATTCTGCATGGAGGTCAGTGACCAGTGGTGTGCCTCAGGGATTTGTTCTGGGACACCTACTCTGTGATTTTTATAAATGACCTGGATGAGGAAGTGGAGGGATGGGTTAATAAATTTGCTGATGACACAAAGGTTGAGGGTGTTGTGGATAGTGGATAGTTTGGAAGGCTGTCAGAGGTTACAGGGGGACATTGATAGGATGCAAAATTGGGCTGAGAGGTGGCAGATGGAGTTCAACCCAGATAAATGTGAGGTGGTTCATTTTGGTAGGTCAAATATGATGGCAGAATATAGTGTTGATGGTAAGACTCTTAGCAGTGTGGAGGATCAGAGGGATCTTGGGGTCAGAGTCCATAGGACACTCAAAGCTGCTGCACAGGTTGACTCTGTGATTAAGAAGGCATACAGTGCATTGACCTTCATCAATTGTGGGATTGAGTTTAGGAGCCAAGAGGTAATGTTATAGCTATATTGGGCCCTGGTCAGACCCCACTTGGAGTGTTGTGCTCAGTTCTGGTCACCTCACTGCAGGACGGATGTGGAAACCATGGAAAAGGTGCAGAGGAGATTTACAAGGATGCCTGGATTGGGGAGCATGCTTATGAGAGTAGGTTGAGCGAACTCGGCCTTTTCTTCTTGGAGCAATGGAGGATGGGAGGTGACCTGATAGAGGTGTACAAGATGATGAGAGGCATTGATCGTGTGGATAGTCAGAAGCTTTTCGTGGCTGAAATGGCTAACATGAGAGGGCACAATTTTAAGGTGCTTGGAAATGGGTACAGAGGAAATGTCAGGGATAAGTTTTTTTACGCAGAGAGTTGTGAGTGCGTGGAATGGGCTGCTAGCGACCATGGTGGAGGCGGATATGATAGGGTCTTTTAAGAGACTCGTGAATAGGTACATGGAGCTTAGAAAAATAGAGGGCTATGGGTAACCCTAGGTAATTTCTAAGGTAAGGACATGTTCGGCACAGCTTTGTGGGCTGAAGGGCCTGTATCGTGCTGTAGGTTTTCTGTTTCTGTGTTTCTAACTCAACTTTGAGTTCATTTTCCTTGATACTCGGTGGTTTTATCTTCCCAACATTGAGAATAACAGAAGTGTGTTTCTGTCCAGTTTCTTTGATGAAAATTATTTATATCACTGCTGAGATGCGTTTCCCTGAGAGGACAGGCTCTCCAACGGCCAACACTGTTTTGCTCCGCTGAGGTTGTATACTCAAATTATCAAATGGTGCCCAAAATGAACAATTACTGTGAGCAGACTGAGGTTAGGATATTGAGTGATGAATTCCAGCAGCTATTGCCCTATGTGGAATTGCAGAAATCAAAAATGCTTTCCTGAAAAGCCAAGGTTGTTAGAACCAATATTGTTACAAGATGCATCTCAAAGTGGCTGTGGCTTTAATTCAACTATTAGACTAGGTGCAGGAGTAGACCATTCAGCCCTTCGAGCCAGCACCACCATTCACTGTGATCATGGCTGATCATCCAGAATCAGTACCCTTTTCCTGCCTTCTCCCTATATCCCTTCACTCCGCTATCTTTAAGAGCTCTATCTAACTCTTTCTTGAAAGAATTCAGAGAATTGGCCTCCGCTGCCTTCTGAGGCACAGCGTTCCACAGAACCACAACCCTCTGGGTGAAAAAGTTTTTCCTCAACTCCGTTCTAAATTGTCTACCCTTTATTCTTAAACTGTGGCCTCTGGTTTTGGACTCCCCCAACATTGGGAACATGTTTCCTGCCTCTAGCGTGTCCAATCCCTGAATAATCTTATATGTTTCAATCAGATCCCCTCTCATCCTTCTAAATTCCAGCGTATAGAATCCCAGTTGCTCCAATCAAGAGTCAGTTAGCAGCAAGAGTCTTTTGGTGAAGCTTCTCAATCTTATGCAGATATGATGAGTTTTTTTTTTCACATTGTAAGTATTTTTGTGCAAAAGTTTGACCTAGCACCTGAAATATTTTTCTGGTTAATTGCAAGGTTCACTGGGATATCTTGTAATGATATATCACAAAAGGAGGCCGGTAGTTAGAACTATCCCATTTTAATCTCGTACTCCTGCTTTCCTCCTCACTCTCTGGTTTATCTTTGAAGTGCTCAACTAATGCTTTATAGAGTGTTTCAAGTTAATACGCTTTGTCGACTTTTTTAAAGAGAACACTTTCTTGTATAGGTAATGAGTAGAACATAATGAGGTGTTTTCTAATACAAGTACAACAAACATTTTAGAATACTTCAGCATCTGCAGAGAGGAACATTTGACTATGAAGATTGATAGCCTTTCATCAGAACTATCAGGAGTGTTTTCAGTGCTACTGGTTATAAAATTGGATTTTCTGCACTTGGAAATTCTTACTTTTCCATGATGTTTCCTTAATGTTGCTTTGCAATCATCATATATCTTCATCCTCTGTTGAAGAAAAGTTGTCCTTTGTTTACTGTATTAAAATAGGTGCATTCTAGAATTTATTTAATTGAATTTATCTGCTTCAGTGCTGTGCTGGAATTTGAACTCTTCTAATTCATCAGTCCAGACCTCTGTATTAATAGCAAGAGATACAAAAAAAATACTTGGTGAGGCAATAGTGATTTTCTTTGCTCTCAAAACAGCATTTGCACCAGGTGTGATGTGCAGGAACCTTACTGAATTTGTAGAGTGGGAGATGAATGAGAGATTAGCTGTAGCAGAAAAGAACTGTGGTAAAAGAAGAAATTATTGAAAAATTACTAAGAAATGTAGGATATTAGTTAAGTCCTTGTAATGTTACTTTTCATAAAGATGCACTTTTTGGAAGGATGAATTAAGAATAACAGAGAAATTGAGCAATTAATGAAATAATAAAACAGTTTTGGCAGCAAGAGTTTTTCCTAGCACTAGTGGAAAAAGAGAAGAATGTCAAGTCAAATGGAAACAGTGGTCATATTTCTTTAGTATTCATGGACCATCTATTGCTGCTAATTTGCTGAATGGACTTGTAATAATTTTTCTGGAAGTCAAAGAGTATCTGTTTTTTTTTTCATTCTTCCCCAAATAATCCTGGTGGTTAAGAGATAGGAAATGTGATTGCTTTTCTGAAAATTCTTGTGGAGTCAATTGTATTGCTTGCACCTGTAGTCTCACTCTTTGTCCTGGTTTGATTTTATTTTTTTTTTAATTTTATTTTTATTTGGATAAGGAATTCACAAATATCATGTACTTTTTTCACACATATAACCTTTTCCATTTTTTTATATGTATAAAACTACAATTATTTATACATTCTTAAGTACACATTCAGATGATATAAAAGGAAAATAAACATTTAAATAGGTAATTATGTACTGTGGTAAATCTAACCTATTAGGCTAAGTAATGGAATTAGTTGTTAAGAAAAATGGTAATAATATTTTCCATATAACCCTTCTGGACCATTTCCACTGGTCCAAAATGTTGTATATAAGCCTATGTATCAACCATTGTAGGTGTTTATATCCTAATTTGTTCATGCTTGCTCCTGCCCGCAGACATAATTATCCAATCCCTATGTACTTATTTACTTAATTTTTTCATTTTTTTATCCCTTTCCCAAATCTTTCCCTTTACTTATGTTAATTCTCTATTTTCCAAAAGAAAACAAAAAAAAAACAAACATTTGGACTAGGGGTGCTTACGTTAGCAATATTACTGTGTTGATGAGAAGAGCAGTATAAATCATTAGGAGAGTCATCTAAAGTCTGCTCGCATTGGGGTTATATATTCAATCCATTTATTCCAGATTTGATAAAATTTTTCTTTTTGAGTTCTCAGGGAGTAAGTCAACTTTTCCATTTTAAATATTTCCAAGATAATTTCGTACCAATCTTCTAATGTAGGTGGTATTGGATTTAGCCATTTTCTAGTGATTGATTTCTTACTTACCGCTAAGAGGGCCTGCAGCAACTTTATATCTTCCTTCTGTTCAAGAAACAATACATGCCCCAAATAGAACGTCTCAAAGTTCAGAGGTATCTGGGACCTAAGTACCTTAACTAATGTTCTATGAATACCTTCCCAAAATAGACTTAATTTAGGGCAATCCCAAAAAATATGAAAATGATTTGCCTCCTTGGAGCCGCACCTTCTCCAACACATCACATTTGTATCTTTATATTTTTCCTGATATGGGGTCTTGAAGTATCTATAATGTTTTTTCAACAATGTTCTCTCCAAGTCAAAGAATTAGTCGAGGACCATTGAAAGCTGCAGATTTTCCCCCAAGCCTCCTCTGAAAGTACCAACCCCGCTTCTTTCTCCCACTTCTCTTTAATATACAGTGTATTTACATTTTTAGCATGGGAGAGTGCATTATATAATCGAGAAACTGATTTACTAGGTATTGAACTGCAAGCCGAATTCAGAATCTTGAAAAATTCTAATTCTACTGTTGATAGGTCTGTATATCTACAACTCTGGTTAACATAGTTTCGTACTTGAAGGTACCTAAAAAAGTCATTATGTTCTAGGCCATGTTTGTCCTGCAGGATTTGGAAACTTTGTAATACTCTTTTATCTATAAGTGAGAGGTAGGTTGTAAGACCTTTCTTTATCCGTAGCTCAAATCTTTTATCTCCTCTGTTGGGAAGGAATTCGGTATCATATGCACACCATCTAAAGAGTTTTAACATGTTATTAATTCCACATGAATTAACCACCTTCTGCCATACTTTTAATGTAAGATTTATCCAAGCATTTTTAAATTTTTCCAACTGGGCCATCAATCCTTTGTCAGCTATTGAGGCCTGAAGAGGAAAATTGTCAACTAATCCAAATTCTATTTCCTTCCATCTAGCCTTATATTCCCTATTACACCAATATAACAGAGGGGTTATCTGTGAGGCATAAAAATAATTTCTCAGGCAAGGAAGAACCATACCTCCTCCTTCCTTCCCTAACTGTAAGGTGTTATATCGAATTCTAGGTTTCTTTCCTTGCCAAATGAAGCGGGAAATCCATCTGTCCCATTCCCTGAATTGATTATCATCCACCTCCACCGGTAAAGTACGGAAAAGATACAATAACCGAGGAAGAATATTCATTTTTATAGTATTTATCCTTGAATTTAAACTTAAAAAGAGGATAAGATTCCATCTATGCATATCTGCTTCTGTCTCTGAGATTAATGGCCCATAATTTACCTGTGACAGTGTTGAAAGATCCTTCGGCAGGGTTATTCCTAAATATTTTAATGATTTAGCTTCCCACTTAAGATCATATGTATCCTGCAACTTTTTGGATGATGTATAATTTAGGAACATAACCTGTGTTTTCTTTACATTTATTTTATAACCTGATATTTTCCCAAAGTCATCCAGCAGTGTAAACAATCCTATAAATGTTTTTTCTGGTTCACTCAGATAGACCAAAACATCATCTGTGAATAACGCCACTTTCTGTTCAATCCCTGCCACCTTGATACCTTTTACAATTTCGCTCTGTCTTATTAGTTGGGCAAGTGGTTCAATATATAGCGCAAAAAGGAGAGGAGAAATTGGGCATCCCTGTCTAGTGCCTCTCTCTAAGATGAAGGAGTCAGAGAGGTCCCCATTTATCTTAATTCGGGCTGTAGGGCTGTCATATAGAGTCTGAATTACTTTAATAAACTTTTCTTGAAAGCCGAATCTTCCTAACACTCTGTATAGGAATGCCCAACTAACCAAATCAAAAGCTTTCTCAGTGTCCAATCCTACTACCATTGTCTCTGTCTCGTTCTTATTAACCTGTTCTAATATGTGCAGAGTTCTCCTTATGTTGTCCTGTGTTTGTCTTTGTTGAATAAATCCAGTCTGGTCTAAGTGGATTAGGCCAGGTAAAGGCTTTTCCAATCTGCGCGCTAATATAGATGTAAATAGTTTGTAATCTAAATTAAGAACACTAATTGGCCGATAATTGCCACATTCTAGTTTATCTTTACCCTCTTTAGGAATAACTGAAATAATCGCTTCTCTCCAGGAAGGTGGAGTTTCTCCTCTCTGCAAGATCCAGTTAAAGGTGTTAAGTAGTAATGGGGCTAACTGTGTCTTCAGGGACTTATACCACTCTGAAGTAAACCCATCAGAACCCAGGGACTTTCCAGCCTTTAACCTAGAGATGGCCGCGTTCAGTTCTTTGACAGTTACTGGTTCTAATAAACTTTCATTTTGTAAATCTGTAAGTTTAGGTAGATCTAAAAAATTCAATACACTGTCTATATAGGGCTCATTGGGGGCCCGGGGTTGGGAGTACAGCTCTCGATAATATGTTTCAAAACTCTCTTGAATTTTCCCTATTGTACTCTCCACAAGCTTTGTCTTTGGATTCTTTATTTTATGAATTGTATTGTCTGCTTGTTGTTTTTGTAATTTATATGCTAATAATCTAGCTGATTTACCTCCTACTTCATAATTCTTTTGTCTCAGGTAAAGAAAATTTCTTTGAGTTTCCAACATATAAATATCGTCAATTTCACTTTGCAATTTCCTAATTTCCTGTTTTCGATTTGAATTACTTTTGTTGCTATCTACAACTTGAAGTTGTTTTAATTTTCCTTGAAGGTCTGCTAGTTTTTGTGCATTGATTTTTTTCATGCGAGTGGTAATGGAAATAATTTTCCCTCTCAGTACAGCTTTCAATGTATCCCATAAGATCACTGGTGATGTTTCTCCTGTGTCATTAAGGTCTAGATATTCTTTGATTTCTCCCCTTAATCTCTCCATTACTTTCGGGTTATTGAGTATACGTGAGTTTAGCCTCCATAGTGTTTTCCTCATTTTCCTTTCCAGGATTAGAGACATAGAGACTGGGCTATGATCCGACAGATCAATTGTTGCAATATTACAGTTTTTTATCCTGAGTCTATCTGTATTAAAGATAAAGAAATAGTCTATCCTTGAATAGGCTGAATGAGGGAAAGAGTAATATGTATAATCTTTACTAGTAGGGTGTAATTCCCTCCAGACATCTATAATTCCCAACTCCTCCATCAATGAATTCACTTTCCGAGTCAGAGGTTTATTCTGAGTAACTATTCTTGAAGAATCTAATATAGGATTTAATCTAATATTAAAATCCCCTCCACAAATTACTACCCCTTGAGAACTGACCATTAGGTCAAAAATGTGTCTATAAAATGACCATTCACAACCTGGAGGAGCATAAACATTCAGCAATGTTATTTCTGTACCTTCTATTCTTCCTGTGATTTTTACGAACCGTCCTTCTTTGTCTCTAGTCTCTGAAATATGTTCATAATTAAGAGTACTTGATATTAAAGTAGCTACCCCTCTTTTGTGACTCAATTTATATGATGAATAAAATACATGCTTAAAGCCCATTCCTTTTAATTTTCCATGTTCAGATTGGCTCATATGTGTTTCCTGGAGGAAAGCTATTTGTGCCCTCTCTTTTTTCAATTTAGACATAATCTTATTTCTTTTAATTGGATTCAAAACCCCATTAACATTATAGGAAATTATTTTTACCAATTCAGTTTGCATTTTTCTCTAGTAGAAAAAAAAACACTCTCCTTTTCTAACCAAACAATAAGCAATCCCTTCTCAACAGTAAACCAAGACATATAACCACACCCTAGACGTTTTTGAACGTGCAACATTTGAAAATTTTTCCCGACTTCCCACAGTGAGGCCTGAGCACCGACCCGCCTCAGTTCAGAGGGATAACCTCTATCTTCACCCTGTGCCCTTTTAAGCACCTCTTCCTTCGTTCTGTAACTGAGAAGGCCCTCAGCAGTTTGAATAATCATAGAGAATTTTCTCCTATTTATGTCTCGACCATATTGCTATCATTCAAGTTATTCCGTCTAGTTTATTTTCAGTTACCAGTTTACATTTTACCTTTAAGTCCGATTTACTCTTTTCAGTCACTTCTCTTAATTAATCTGTGTTCTCTGTACATTCGCGTCTGAATATTTGCAGCTTTTCCTTGTAGTTTGACACTCTGGTTCGTGTGGAGCGTCCTCGCCCCACTAACTGCCACGACTTCTGCCGAATCCTCTCCAGTAGCGACTCCGGTTGGATGATAACTTTAATAGGTAGTCCCCGGTCCGCCAGGTCCAACGTTGCCTCCTCCACCGTAACGTAAGTTTTTGTCCCTTCGTCGTAAAAGACTCTCAGCCGAGCTGGATACAGGGTCTGGAACTTGATGTTGTTTTCCTTCAGGACTCTTCGTGTTTCCGTATATTCCTTCCGCCTGGCAAGAATCCCCGGTGCGTAGTCGTGGTCTAAACTGATTTTACAGTTGTTCCACATGAAACCTTTCTTTTGCCATGCCCTTTTAAGCACCTCTTCCTTCGTTCTGTAACTGAGAAATCTGACCAGAATTGAGCTGGGCTGGGCGCCTGCTGGAGGCTGTGGTGCCAACGCGCGGTGAGCTCT
Source organism: Mobula birostris (assembly GCF_030028105.1). Classification (NCBI taxonomy): domain Eukaryota; kingdom Metazoa; phylum Chordata; class Chondrichthyes; order Myliobatiformes; family Myliobatidae; genus Mobula; species Mobula birostris. The sequence goes on from NC_092377.1 coordinate 32,787,423, forward strand.
TTCTATCTGTAGGTCTTTTGCGGCCGGTATATCAAGGTTCTCTCTAAGTAGCTTCTCCACGAAGGGAATCATCAATCCGGGTTTACCTTCAGTTCCTTCGGGAACTCCGTAAATCCTCACATTTTCCCTTCTCGAGCGGCCTTCTTGATCTATTAGTTTCCACTGGAGCTGGTCTTGCAGCTTCAGCATTTCTGCTATCACCTCCTCTGCGTTTTGTAGCTTCTCTTCAATTCCAACAATCCTCGCTTCGGCTTCATCTATCCGTGAGTTAGTTTTTACTATTTCTCCTTTAATATCTTCCAGCTGTTTGCCGTTATCTTGTCGGAACTCCTGAATCTCTCCGAGAATCAAGGACAGAGTCACCGATTCCCCCTCATTATCTCCGTCCTGGCTTGCTGTGGGGGAGCTAGGTCTGTCGCCTTGCTGCGTCTCTTTATGTTTATCAGCCTTCGGAGCGGACTTTTTAATCTTGTTCTTAGACATCATCCTTGCCCCTTTTATTAATATAGTTATGCAATATTAAGTATTTGTCTAAATTCGATTATGGGGCAGTTTACCTTTTTTGTCGAGAGACCTTTTCCTTACGCCGCCATTCCCTTGATGACCCGGAAGTCCTCCTCGGTTTGATTTTTTTTAAATGATATATTGAATTGTTTGCTGTTAGATCAGGTGAAGTATGCACCTTGGTATCAGGCCTTTTGGTAAAGCCTATATGAAGGAATCTCAACATTACATTTTCCTTTATAAAATATATCATCAGACATCAGAGTGGGCAAATTCATGGCAGATGCAATTTAATGTGGATAAATGTGAAGTTATCCACTTTGGTGGCAAAAATAGGAAAACAGATTATTATCTGAATGGTGGCCGATTAGGAAAAGGGGAGGTGCAACGAGACCTGGGTGTCATTATACACCAGTCATTGAAAGTGGGCATGCAGGTACAGCAGGCGGTGAAAAAGGCGAATGGTATGCTGGCATTTATAGCGAGAGGATTCGAGTACAGGAGCAGGGAGGTACTACTGCAGTTGTACAAGGCCTTGGTGAGACCACACCTGGAGTATTGTGTGCAGTTTTGGTCCCCTAATCTGAGGAAAGACATCCTTGCCATAGAGGGAGTACAGAGAAGGTTCACCAGATTGATTCCTGGGATGGCAGGACTTTCATATGAAGAAAGACTGGATGAACTGGGCTTGTACTCGTTGGAATTTAGAAGATTGAGGGGGGGATCTGATTGAAACGTATAAGATCCTAAAGGGATTGGACAGGCTAGATGCAGGAAGATTGTTCCCGATGTTGGGGAAGTCCAGAACGAGGGGTCACAGTTTGAGGATAGAGGGGAAGCCTTTTAGGACCGAGATTAGGAAAAACTTCTTCACACAGAGAGTGGTGAATCTGTGGAATTCTCTGCCACAGGAAACAGTTGAGGCCAGTTCATTGGCTATATTTAAGAGGGAGTTAGATATGGCCCTTGTGGCTACGGGGGCCAGGGGGTATGGAGGGAAGGCTGGGGCGGTGTTCTGAGTTGGATGATCAGCCATGATCATAATAAATGGCGGTGCAGGCTCGAAGGGCCGAATGGCCTACTCCTGCACCTATTTTCTATGTTTCTATAAGCAGATGTGTGTGATTTCAAAAATTTGGATAGAGTAGATTATCATAATCTACTTTTAGATTTTTTTTCAGTGCGTAATCTGTAATTCATATCATAGGCAATACATCAGGGAAGACAAATTAATGTCCTATATTTCAACATTACTGGTAATTTGATGCTTGCAGTATATTTGCTCAAGATTTTTCATTCATATTATGAATGTAATATGACCCTAAATTAGATGCTTGAATTGCCCAGGAAAATTTTGCAAAAAAAAAGTTGGTCTGATATTCATGTTGCTCACAAATTGATTTATGTTTTCAATCGGACCAATAATATAACAAAAAGTTGAACAAAGCACAGCAGTGTATTAGAAATGCAGAACAATGAGTATGCTATTTTCAGAATCTGGGCAATAATTAAAAGCTGTATTATAAAAATATAAAGGTAGAAATGGAAGAATTTTAATCACATATTTTAGTGAATATGAAAGTCATTCCTCCTGTTGTGAATTGCTGGTTTTGGTAGATACTTGATTGCATCATTGGGGTGGAGTTCATTGGCTTTTTTCAAAAGATTGGGGAATCTGCTTGTACTTTGTATTGATTGTTTAATCTTGTTGAAGCATGCAGAGCTTGTGAGAATTCCTCTTGGAATTCAGGAGGCAGAATATAAGAGAACAGAAAAGATTTGAAAATGCTTTGGCTGTTAAGTGGAAAGCACACAAGTTTGTTTAGTTCTGGTTGCATTTAATCCTCAGCTGCTGCTCTCCACCAATCCAACTGCAAACTGAGGAAAAGATTTTTTTTAAAAATTCATTTCAGACATTTACCTCATTGTTACACAATTGTCTAACTGGTGGAATCCTGTGACACTTTTAGATTTATTTTTTACCTCACCTTAGAACTTCATGTGAATCTGTATTCATAATTTTCCAAATTATGAGCCCATGGACACTACCTCACTTTTAAAAATTATTTCTGTTATTGCATTATTTTAAATTATTTATAACTACCTAAAGCTTCAATAGTTTTATTACAACTGTCTTCTGAAAGTGAACTGGTTTTTAGTTGATCAAAAATTCTTTTGAATAACTTGGTGAATACGTACTTCCTTAAAATCATAAATGGACTGGTTGACTGTCAACCAATAGCTGCACGCTTGACTTCTCATCATCCCCTTGCATCTCAGTACATCCAAGTGCATTCTGTAACATGAGTATGTGGAGCCAGATACATTATATATGTGCCCCCTTAGCCTTAGGCGAGCTACAGATGATGCACCTACACTAGTTCCATTTATTAGAAAGGGGTTGATGACCTTCACTGAAAGTAAGTTATTTACTTTGTTAACGTTGTTTTAACTAATATTAATAATTTAATTTACATGGGTAGGATAGTTTAAAATAAATATACTTGCACACACTCAGTGATCTAAGAATAGCTTCTTCCACACTGCCATCCAATTCATAAATGTACATTGAACTCAAGAACTCTACCTCACCTTTTTTCTTCTCTTTTTGCATTATTTTTAATCTAACTATTTATAACTATCTAACTACACACTTACTGTAATTGGTTTACTTATTTTTTCTTTCTATATTGTATTGCATTGTACTGCTGCTGCTCAGTCAACAAATTTCATAACACATGCCAGAGTTAATAAACCTGATTCTGATGTTTTCTAACACATTGGCTTACGCAAGGGGGCATAGTTTCAAGGTGCTTGGAAATAGGTGCAAGGGGGATGTCAGACGTAAGTTTTTCACACAGAGTGATGGATGCTTGGAATGCACTGCCAGCGAAGGTGGTAGAGGTGGAACTTTTTAAGGGACACTTAGATAGGTACATGGAGCTTAGAAAAATAGAGGGCTATGTAGTAGGGAAATTCTAGGCAGCTTCTAGAGTAGGTTACATGGTCGGCACAACATTTGTGAGCTGAAGGGTCTGTAATGTGCTGTAGATTTCTATGTTCTAATTTTAATTGGACTATTCTGTGAATTACTTGTTTATTAAGTATTTAATTGCATTTGTCTTTGATCAATAGAGGAGCTGTCAATAGGTCATCAGGGCAATACATGGACAGGACATTAGTTACCTGCACACTGTTATACAGGACATGATGCTCTAAACTCTTAACAATGGAATACCATTAGTATTCAATTTAATTTAAAGCTTAAATCTCTGATTTAGTCCTTCCTTAGGATTGACCCTGGAGTTCATATTCGGAGCAGAATTTTGTTTACTGACCCACAGGGAAGGTGCAAATATTTGTATCTATTATAACTAAACCATAATTAATCAAAAATAATATTACTTTTGACCATCACCTATGCACATACGTAGGACCTTTGTATTTACTTATAAGGAAGTCTGCTCACGTGTACCAATGTTGATAAGTTGCACATTCTCAACCCGGGGACTGCCTGAAAAAGTTTTAATTTTGTTGTAAAGCACTTGAAAATTTGTATTTTAAATGCATCTTTAATAATATGTATCTCTTTAATAACCAAAACTAGAAATCATGTCGAAACCCAGTGAAGAAGGGATGCCTGATTTGGTTCACGTGATGCGTACTCTCTCTATGGAGAATATCCCTAATCTTCCCCCAGGAGGAGGCCTTGCAAGCAAGTGAGTACAAAATCTTTTGCACCTATAATGAGAGTCATAAACTTTGTGAATGTTTCTGCAGTTGTTTTCTGACTGTCCATTGGTTAAATTGAGGAACAAGGCAACTGGTTGTGGCAAACAAAATTATTTAATCCTCTTGCCGTATTTTTCTCAATGATTTCTGAAGTAATTATCTTCAAAATCACATTGCAGAATAGAAAATTTCTCTAAATGTATTAGAGTGAAAGCTACACAAAGGGATAAAAGAGGGATACAGAACATTGGCAGTTGATAAGATAGTGAAAATTGTCCTTTTCCAAAAGACAAAAATAGAAAGTGCATTTGCATTGCTAAGATCTTCCATTCCTCTTGGGATAGAAGGTTGAGGCAAAGGACTGGAGTATTTTGTAATATTGTATAGGTTTATTGAAGGGAAAATGATTAAATTTGACAATTATAAATAATTAAATCGCTGCCAGATTAATATCAATGGGAGGCAAACTTTTAGAAACAATCGTGGAGATGAGCATGAAATGGCATCGAAGATTTCTAACAGCAAATAGCATTGAAGTAATATGGTTTGAGTCCTGGTCTAGGCCTCATTATCTCTTGCCATACAATATTGCCTACTCCTGCCAGCCTTGCCCTTCACTCTAACAGGAACATGCACATTGAGCTCTCACTATCTCACCTTTGTCAAAGATCCCTTTGCCAAAGATCCCTTTGCCCACAAACAATTTACTCCAATCAACCTTTACAAGCTCCTGTCACATACTGTCAAAATTTTGTTACGGAAGCAGCAACAATGAATATCAATTGAGACAGGTTATATAGAAACAACCAAACATTTATTAAACACGGATAAACGATAAGGAAAAAAAAACAAACGAAAACTTTAACCGGAAATGAACTGATATACAGCTGTTCAACACCTCGTCACTTGGCACTGGTTCTTAAAGTGTTAAATGCGAAAACAGTTCTTTAAAGCGATAAAGTCAAATATAGTTCTTAAAGCGATAACTTTGAAAATCCAACAGATTTACATGTTCAGTTGGGAGAGACTTCTCTGGAGAAGGATTTCTTCACAGACGCAACTTTCTTGCTGGTTCTGTCCACAGGATTCACGATGCCGAAAATAAACAGTCTAAATCAACTGACCTTAAATTCTTTTAGAGAGAGAGCAAACCATTGCATGAACTTCTTGCTCTTTTTGGCAAGAGTTATCCTCGATGCAGGTCGCTACTCTTCCATCGAAGACTCAATAAGGTCGATCCTTTATTAAACTGCCAAACGGTGCTGACTCCTCTCGACCCTTCGATCCTGTACCTCGATAAAGTCTTCACTCTCCTTTGTACTGTTGGAATTGAGTAAATCAACACATCTAGCAAAAATTTCCAGTCCAATAATATGGTATTTTGCAACAGAACGCACACTCCATTTTAAAAATGAAACTACATCACAAAAACAAACACACAACAGAAACGGAGACACAGCACGTTCTACCTGGAAATCTTCAAACTAAAAACCTACTGCGTCACCTGGGTCGACCCTTATATAGCCATGGCAGATGTCATCATGTGACCTCACATCGGCGGGAAAATCACATCAGGTGACCTCCAAAAGACTATTACATCATTCTCACAAAAAAAAACAGATCTCCTCGAGCATGTAAAAATTTGTATTGTCCTAATTTCAGATTTGAATGTTTGGACCATCTCTGTCCATTTCCATAACTATTTTAAAACTACTGGTCCAATGTAATTTCTCCTACTGTCAACTTAGTCACTTATCCTGCCTTATTACCCAGGAGTAGGTGGAACTTTGCCCTTTCATTTGTTTGGGCCTCTGTATATTAACTGAGTAAACTTTCCTGAACACACTGCACAATTCCCACCCCAGTTAAGCCCTTAATGTAGCAGTTCCAGTCTGTTTGGAAGTTAATATCCCTGACTATTGCAACCTTATTCTTACAACTCTCCACAATGTCCCCACAAATTTGTTCTTCCAATTCCTGTTGACTAATTCAGAGGTTTAAAGTACAGCCTAAGAAAGGGTTCATTCTGTTTTTGGTTCTCAGTTCCACCTGTTAAAGCCTCACTCGATGATCCTTCAGTAACTTCATTGTGATGTTCCACTTATTCAGAAATGTAACTTCTCCACCACCACCACCGCCTCTATCTCACTGAAAGCATCAGTACCCTGGAACATTAAGCTGCCAACCTGATCCTTCCTTAGCCATGTTTCTGTAATGGTTATAATACCTTCCTTCTATTAGTTAATGTGTCTCACAATTAGTCAATCAGGAATGCTGCTCTTAGACCCTGTCATGCTGCTGCTTCTCCTAACTCTCAGACCCACAAATAATTAGGAAGGCTAACAAAATGTTATCATTCATTGCCAGAGTAACTGAATACAAATGTCGAGATATTCTGCTTCAGTTACATTGGACATTGGTGAGACTACATCTGGTGTATTGTATTGGTCTGTTTTAAAGTAAGCATATAAATATATTGGAAACAGTTCATAGAAAGTTTCCTGACTGGTATCTGGAATGTGTTGATTATGAAAAAAGGTTGAACAGGCTTGACTTGTATCAGCAGAGGTTTAAAAGAGTGAGGGGCAAAAAGATTCTTGAGGAGTCTTGACATGCTGGATGTTGAGCATGTTTCCTCTTGTGAGCAAATCTAGAACGAGGCATGACAATTTAAAAATAAGGGTTGTCCAATTAATGAAAAAATGAGAGGAAATTCTGCTCTGAGGATTGTGAGCGTTCTGAATTTTAACATTGGATTTAGCAGAATAGATTCAGCTGTATCAGTTTAGGAGTGCATTTGGACTTTCAGAGGGCCCTTGTAGGCTACTGTGGAAGAGGTTAGTAAACAAAATTAGAATGTAACATTAGAGATGAAATACTAGAATGGATTAAGGATGTTTATTGGATGAAAAGCAGAGCAGAAATAGGTTATTTCCAAGGTAGGATGCTATGCTGGCCTCACTTGTAGACTCCATGAAGTCTTGCTGCATGAATGGGCAAGCATGTGGCAAATGGGATACAATATGCAAAAGTATTCCGTCATCCATTTGGATAGGAAAAGGTAGCTCAAGTGTTGAGAGACTGAAAGGATTATTGTTCAGATTAATGGAGATACACAGGCAGATGGTTAGTGTTGCCAGAATCTTTCATGATAAGAATAAAGACATCCTGCTGCAATTATATAGGACCCTTGTGTAACTGTATGTGACATATACAAGTTTGACCTCCCTACATTTAAAAAAAAATTGAATTAGAGCAGCGCTGTTAAAAAATTATCAGTTCGATTCCTGGCATGGTGGCCTTAATAAAAGTCTGTTCTGTGATGGGAAAAATAAACAACTGGTGTATACTCTCTAGTGTTTGGAAGAATGACAGATAATCTCATTGAAATACATACAGTTCTTTTGGGGATGGTCAGTTTAGATGTGAAGCTGATGTTTCCTCCAGCTGGTGTATCCATACTAAATTCAAATCTCAAGCATAGCCAATCTGGACATAGATGAGATGCACTTTATTCACCCAGCTATAGTGGATTCTGCAGATGAGAGGCTCATAGTGTCTTAGTCAACTTTATATTCAAGAATGAGATAATAAAATTTTTAACTTTTAAAGGGATCAGTGGATGTGATGTTGGAAAGTCATGTTTATCAGCCACAATCCTACTGAATGATGGAAGGTGTGAGGAGCCTCATGGCTTACTTTTGCTTTTTTTACCCATATGTTCTTCAATTTTAATCTTTTTCTCCTCAGATTGGCACAATAAACTTCTCCCCTGTCTTCCTGGTGTATGCTTTAAGTTTATGGACAACTTTGTAACTAGGATTGAGGTTGCCTAGTCAACTGTATTTACTTTTTTTTGCCATTTTGTGGCCTGCTGGGCCATTTTGTTTAATACTTTGTTTTGCCCCAGCTCTGAAGTCATGTCCTGGTCTGGTTTCTCTCAAGTTTCCTGTAGTTGCTTTGCCATGCTTACTTTCATGACATTATATTCTTTGTCCATTGAATACCCCTTCTCACCCAAGTCCTCCACTTGATCGATGTCAACTGATATTGATAACATACTTTCATCTTAAGTACTGTATTCCACCCCATTAATTCCATTGTTCCTAACCCTCTCGAGGATATAGATCTGACTGGTGGAAGAGTTGCAAGGGGAAATCATTTTCTGTGTCATATGTAATGTGGTCAAGTCTTTCACACAGACGTGAAGCACCTTATTAAATCCTCAGATACTTGAGCCATTTTCTGTAATATTCATTCTCAATGGGGAGAAATATCAATCAGTGGAAAATATGTTAAATGAGCTACCAAAAAAGAAACAGCTCATGTTTAACTGTCGATTTTCTTTTATACTAGATATCTTGGCTTATTACCTCTTTACGTTTTGTTACAAGTTTAATTGTTTGTGTTTCCATAATCCTTTTAGGCGCAGTGTGATAGAAGCTGTTTATAATAGACTGAATCCACACAGGGATGATGATGGGGTGAGCTTTATTTTCTTATGCATATACAGTTAATTCACAAAATAGATGCAGAAGTATATTTTGGATTAGAATGTACATACAATGCTGACTGCAATGTTTCCCCTCTTCTCCCCCCCCCCCCATTTGATTATATTTTTAATCAAAACATTTGCTTGGCATAAAGTTTCTTATGATAAAGTATTCTGATACGTATCCTTAATATGCAGCAAAATAGATCATTTTGGCCAAGATAAATATTTTTTGCATAAATTCTGCATTTTTGATGAAAAATTAATTTGAAATGTATAGGCACATTCTTATTAATTGATGAAACTGTACTCAAATAAGAATATTGGAAGGTACAAAAATTTATAGAAGACATGAAGTGTGAAAAGTCAATCCTTTCAAAATATTTTCAATGAATTATGCTCATCAAGATTAATGAATCTAAGGAAGCGGAAACCTCTACTTCTGACACACTGAATACTGGTATAAAGTCTTATATACTCAGGTCAGCCTAGATGTGTGAAAAAACGTTCTTTTATCTAACATAGAAACATAGAAAACCTAGGGCACAATATGGGCCCTGTGGCCCATGATGCTGTGCTCAACATGTACTTCACTTTAGAAATTATCTAGGGTTACCCATAGCCCTCTATTTTTCTAAGCTCCATGTACCTATCCAAGAAACCCTTAAAAGACCCTATCCCTTCCTATAGCAAGTGCCTCCCTGAAACTTCTCGCATGGCAGAATCTATAAATGAGATTGCTGAAAGTTACCAGCTTATTGGTAGTGCTATGCTTTAAGAATTTTGAAAATTGTTTAAACTGTTACTTCTAATTTGCATTGGAATTCAGGTAACAGTGTCAAAAGAGTGATCTTAATCTGCCACAACAAATTTAATATGCTACAGCATGTGTAAAACAAAAGGTACTGGAGGTATTCAGCAGAGTATCTCATTAATGGTCTTAGTGTTTGAGGGATAAGTTCTTTCAGGAGAATTGATGAAAGTTAGAAGGAAAAGCTTCTTTGAAGTTTGAGTGGTAAAGTCTGAAGTCCATCAGAACTTCACTGCAGAGTTTTTTTTAAACATTCAAACTTTAAAAGAACTTTTGCTTTTAACTTTTCATTAGTTTTGCTGAAAGAAAGCCAACCTAAATTATTAACTGCATTGCTTTCTCCACAGATGCTACTTGATCTGCCATGAAAATTCAGCAGTGTCTGTTCTATTTTAGATTTTCAGCATTCAAAGTGTTTTGTTTCAAGCAGTTAATTGGGCTGTTCAATATTACGCTACCAGAGCATATATTTGAACAGTATTTTTTAAAATAAAGAATTAGATAATAATAAGTGCTACTTTTCCAGGCAAAATAGGAAAGTTTGAACCCCTATCATTTGAAATCAGTTGTATAAATTGACAGGTCTCAGTTTATTTCATTTGCCATATACATCTGACAAAACATTTATTTAAAGAGATTAGGTTTATTTGTCACAGGTATATTGAAACATTCTCAACTACCAAAGCCTAGCAAGCTATACTTCTACTTGCATGGTCAATTTCAGGGAGGTATGCCCTTGGTCTACAATATCCCTCTGTTAAGGGTGCTGCCATTAACTGTGTACTTTCTTTTTACTTTAGACGCTCCCAGTCCAACTTTGGGAAAGTATCTAGCATCTGAGGTAGTATGACAGGCTAAGTTTAAAGCAGCTGACAGCAAGCCAGAGTTTGAGTTGATTCACCAATAACACACTCATGTAAGATGCACTTAATGTATGTCATGTTCTCTTTTTGACCCCTTAAAAAATTCCAAGAATATCAATATATGCCACATTAAACAATAATTATAATTCCTAATGCATTTTTTCTGCAAATACTTCTGTCATTTCTCTACGCTCTGTCCGCCAGAGGAAGCAGGATCTCCCAGTGGCCACACATTTTAATTCCACATCCCATTCCCATTCTGACATGTCTATCCACGGCCTCCTCTACTGTAAAGATGAAGCCACACTCAGGTTGGAGGAACAACACCTTATATTCCGTCTGGGTAGCCTCCAACCTGATGGCATGAACATCGACTTCTCTAACTTCCGCTAAGGCCCCACCTCCCCCTCGTACCCCATCTGTTACTCATTTTTATGCACACATTCTTTCTCTCACTCTCCTTTTTCTCCCTCTGTCCCTCTGAATATACCTCTTGCCCATCCTCTGGGTCCCCCCCCCTTGTCTTTCTTCCCGGACCTCCTGTCCCATGATCCTCTCGTATCCCCTTTTGCCTATCACCTGTCCAGCTCTTGGCTCTATCCCACCCCCTCCTGTCTTCTCCTATCATTTTGGATCTCCCCCTCCCCCTCCAACTTTCAAATCCCTTACTCACTCTTCCTTCAGTGCGTCCTGACGAAGGGTCTCAGCCTGAAACGTCGACTGCACCTCTTCCTACAGATGCTGCTTGGCCTGCAGCGTTCACCAGCAACTTTGATGTGTGTTGCTTGAATTTCCAGCATCTGCAGAATTCCTGTTGTTTGTCATTTCTCTAGTTTTGATTGCAATCTGGTTGTATGCAGAATAATTGTCATTAACTGTTTTCAGTATGGAAGGCCAAAGGGAAACATACATTTGAGGTGATTTGGTTCTTAAGCTGTGAATTAGTAGATGGAACTAGCACTGGTGTGGTTGACTTACTTATATAATGTAAATATAGCAATTCTTTGATACTAAATTTAAAAAAAAACACACTATGCTGGAAATCAGGTTGGAGGATCAACACATTATATTCTGTCTGGGTAGTCCAACCTGATGGCATGAACATTGATTTCTCGAACTTCCAATAATGCAACCCCCCCCCCCCCCCACCTCCTTCATTATTTCCTATTCCATTTTTCCCCTCTCATCTAATCTCTTTCCTTACCTGCCCATCACCTCTTTCACCAATCAGCTTCCCAGCTCTTCACCTCCCCCTCCCAGTTTCACCTAGCACCTTGTGTTTCTTCCTCTCCTCCCCGCCACCTTCTAACTCTGACTCATTTTTTTCCCCTTCAGTCCTGGTGAAGGGTCTCACCCCGAAACATCAACTATTCTCTTTTTCCATAGATGCTGCCTGGCCTGCTGAGTTCCTCCAGCATTTTGTGTGTGCTGCTATGCTGGAAATACTTATATGAACCAGGTAGCATCTAGGAAGGGAGCAATTAAGCTAATGTTTCAAATTGATAAATGTTTCTCAAAAGTAATGAAAGGCTTGGGAAAAATAATGAACTCTTTAAATCTTGGCCTGAAAATATTGCAACAGGTGTTTGGGCTATTTTCATCAGCTCCTTCCTGATTGACCCAGGAATTCTCTTTTCTCCAACTACCAAATGTCACTTTAACAAGTGTAGTAGATGTTTAAAAAATAATTGAATAATGTTTTTTTCTATTTGCTGCAACTCAGTTAATGAAGCAGTCTACTGAGCATAGAATATAGAACAGTACAGGAACAGGCCCTTTGATCCTTGACATCTTGACACTTGAACTGCACCCTAGGTTTCTGAAAGAGGTAGTGGTAGAAATTGTGGAGGCATTAGTAATGATCTTTCAAGAATTATTGGACTCTGGCATGGCTCCATGGACTGGAAAATTGCAAAAATCACTCCACTCTTTAAGAAAGGAGGGAGGCAGCAAAAAGGAAAATTATCGTTAGTCTGACCATAATTGTAATTATAGTTAGCCTGACCTTAGTGGTTGGGAAGATGTTGGAGTCGATAAGGGTGAGGTTATGGAGTACTTGGTGACACAAGACAAGATAGGACAAAGTCAGCAAGGTTTCCTTAAGGGAAAAATCTTGCCAGACAAACCTGTTGGAATTCTTTGAGGAGATTACAAATAGGATAGATAAAGGGGATGCAGAGGATGTTGTACATTTGGATTTTCAGAAGGCCTTTGCCAAGGTGCCTCATGTGAGGCTGCTTGCCAAGTGTTAAGAGCCTATGGTATTACAGGTAAGTTGCTAGCATGGTTAGAGCATTGACTGATTGGTCGGAGGCAGTGAATGGGTATAAAATAATCCCTGTCTGGATGGCTGCCAGTGACTAGTGGTGTTCCGCCGGGTTTGGTGTTGGGACCTCTTCTTTTTAAGCTGTATATCAATGATTTAGATGATGGCATAGGTAGCTTTATTGCCAAGCTTGCAGAGGATTCAAAGATTGGTAGGGGGCAGGTGGTGTTGAGGAAACAGGAAAGCTACAGAAGGACTTAGACTGAATAGGAGAATGGGCAAGAGAGTGGTAAATGAAATACAATATTGGAAAATGCATGGTCATGCATTTTGATAGAAGAAATAAATGTGTGGGCTATTTTCTAAAAGGGGAGGAAATCCAAAAATCTGAAATGCAGAAGGACTTGAGAGTCCTTGTGCAGAACACACTAAAGGTTAACGCAGGTAGAGTCGGTGGTAAGGAAAGCAAATGCAATATCAGCATTCATTTCAAAAGGTCTAGAATGTCGGAGCAGGGATGTGATGCTGAGGCACTGGTGAGGCCTTGCTTTGAGTATTATGAACAGTTTTGGGTTCCTCATCTAAGAAAAGATGTGCAGGCATTGGAGAGGGTCTGGAGGAGGTTCACAAGAATAATTCTGGGAATTAAAGGGTTATCATAAGAGAAATGTTTGGTGGCTCTGGGTCTGTCCTTGCTGGAACTTAGGAGGATGGGGGGTGGGGTGAAATCTCATTGAAATCTTTTGAGTGTTGAAAGGTCTAGACAGAGTAGATGTGGGAAGGATGTTCCCCATGATGTGGAAGTCAAGGACAAGAGGGCACAGCCTCAGGATAGAGGGGCATCCATTTAAAATAGAGATGCGAGGGATTTTTTTTCCACCAGGGGTTGGTGAATTTGTGGAATTTGTTACCACAGGCAGCTGTGGAGGCCAAGTTGCTGGGTGTATTTAAGGTGGAGAATGTTAGATTTCTAATTGGCCACAGCATCATAAGTTACAGGGAGAAGACCGGGGAATGGGGCTGAGGAGGGAAAAGAAAGGATCAGCCATGATTGAATGGTGGAGCAGACTCAATGTGCCAAACAGCCTAATTCTGCTCCTATGTGGTCTTATGGTGTATTATATGTGCCAGCCACAATAGTTTAAATCAGACCTATCTGTCTGTACGGGACCCATAGTCCTCCACTCCCTGTCCTCTAACATGTCTGTTTTCACCCCTGGTAGTGTGTGCCAGACATTTGCCATCCTCTGTATATTAAAAAAAAACTTACCCCAAATACCTCTTTTAAACTTTCCACCTTTGACCTTAAAGCTACAGTTGCAAGAAAAAGTTTGTGAACCCTTTTGCAATGACCTGGTTTTCTGCATTAACACACAAACAATTATACTATTTCTTAGCAGTACTGAGTACACCATCTAAACAGTCACAGTCTAGGTTCAAAAAAAGTATGTGAAGCTCTGGCATGATGCCTTCTGCAAAATCTATTTGGAGTCAGATGTTCCAGTCAATCAGATGAGATTGGAGGAGTGGGTTGTAGAGGAACCCTGCTCTATATTTTAAAAAAAAAAGACACACAAAGTCAGGTTACTGACAGAGCCTGCTCTTCTCAAAAAGATCTCTGCGTTCACCAGCAACTTTTATGTGTGTTGCTTGAAATTCCAGCATCTGCAGATTTTCTCGTGTTTGCATGTTTATGTGCACCATGCCTCGATCAAAACAACTTTCAGAGGACCTTAGAAGAAGATATGTAGAGATGCATCAAGCGGAAGAAGGCTAAAAGAGAATTTCTAAAGACCTGAGTGCTCATCAGTCCACAGTAAGAGAAATTATCTACATATGGAGGAAGTTCAGTATTATTGCTGCTTTCCCAAGGTGTGGGCATCCTGTAAAGATTTTATCAAGCACAATGTGCAATGCTAAAGGAGGTGAAAAAGAACCTAAGGGTAACAGCAAAAGACCTGCAGAAATCTCTCGAACTTGCTAAAGCCTCTGTTCATGAGTCCACTATAAGAAAAACACTGAACAAGAATGGTGGTCGTGGAAGAACACCACGGAAGAAACCACTGCTCTCCAAAAAAACATTGCTGCATGTCTCAAGTTTGCAAAAGACGACCTGGATGTTCCACAACGTTTCTGGGACAATGTTCTGTGGACAGATGAGACAAAAGTTGGACCTCTTGGCACACTGCTATGTTTGGAGGAAAAAGGGTACTGCACACCAACACCAAAACCTCATCCCAACTGTGAAGCATAGTGGAAGGAGCATCATGGTTTGGGGCTGCTTTGCTGCCACAGGGCCTGGACAGCTTGTAATTGTTAAGGAACAATGAATTCAAAATTGTATCAAGATATTTCACAGGAGAATATCAGGGTTGCGGTCCATCATCTGAATAGAAGTTGGATGATGCAAAAAGACAATGATCCGATACACAAGGGTAAATCAACAACAGAATGGTTTAGAACCAAGAAAATTTATGTTTTGTAATGACCAAGTCGTAGTCCAGATCTTAACCCAACCGAGATGCTATGGCATGACCTGAAGAGGGCTGTTCATGCATGGTATCCCAGAGATATTGATGAACTGAACCAGTTTTGTATGAAGGAATACTCTAAAATTCCTCCTCACCGTTGTGCAAGTCTGATCAGCAGCTACAGGAAAACAACATTATTGCTGCTAAAGGAGGTTCTACCGGTTATTAAGTATAAGGGTTCACATACTTTTTCATGTATTCAATAAAGACATGAAAAATACAATTGTTTGTGTGTTATTAGTTCAGACAGATTATGTCTGTCTATTATTGTGCCTTAGCTGAAGATCAGACCACATTCTATGAGTAATTAAAGCAGAAAACCAGGTAATTGCAAAGGGTTCACAAACTTTTTCTTGCAACTGTATATTTAACATTTCTACACTACAAAAGACTCTTGACCATCCTTTGTCTCTCATAATTTTATATTCTTTGATTAGCTTGTCCCCTGCTTTCCAGTCCTCCAGATCAAACAATCTAAATTCGTCCAAACTTTCATTATAGTAAGTACTCTGTAGTCCAAGCAACATCCTGGTGAACCTCTGTAATGCGGCAACCAGAAGTACACACAATACTTCAACTGAGGCTGAAGCAATGTTTTATATAGCTTCAACCATAATTTCCTGAGGCCCAACCAATAAAGGCAGGTATGTTAGTTGCTGCCTTTATCACTTGATCTACTTGTGTTGCACTTTTAGGGAAACAATGGATCTGTACCTCATATGCATCAATGCTCCTTGTAAAGCTGCTATTTACTGTATTCTTTCCCCTTACATTTGGCCTCACAACATGCAAAACCTCACACTTGGATTAAATTCCATCTCCCTTTTCCCTATCCACATTAGCAACTGAAATATATCCTTTGACAACTTTCCTCATTTTGCACAACTCTTCCAATTTTTGCATCATCTGCAAACTTGCAAATGGGCCTATCTACATTTTTGTCCCATGTCTTTTATATATTGCAAACACGAGGGGTTCTAGCACTGATCCTTGCAGACGATCATTGGTCACCAAACTCCATTCAGAATCACACCCTTCTGCTATTACCCTCTATTTTTATAGCCAAGCCTATTTTGAATCCAGTCTACGAACTCTCCATAGATCCCATGTAATAATTTTCTTAGTCAGCCCTCCATGAGAGACCAAATACCTTACTGAAGTCCATGTGAACAATAACCACTGTTCTGTTCTCATTAATCATCTTGTTAACCTTTTTTAAAAAAAAACTCAATCAAGATTGTAAGGCATTACCTGACCGATAAAAATCAATGCTTTTTAAAATGTGAATAATTCCTATTCTTAATAATACTGTCCACAAGCTACTTACACTGATAATTTTCAGGATTATCATTTGAAATCTTTTTTGCCAAGACTTTAGTACCATTTAGTTTGGTGAAGTACTGGTTTATTGCCCGTTTTCATAAATAAATTTATTTGTTCCCTCATCAGCTTCACATCTGCTACGTGCTTACTGATTATAAGCTAGTAGAGAATTTTTGCATTCTTTTCTACATTTGCCCCATTATTTTATCTTTATGCACTAAATTTTTACTTTCCCCTTGAACTTTCTACAATCAAAGCTTAAGATGGGCAGTGTTTAAAAGAGGTCATCAGCATGGATTAAGTACACATCGAGGGCATTATAGTCCTCAATTGAAAGAAGCAAACGTGCTTTAAAGAGAAAGTAAGTTGCAGAATTCAAGTTGAGGAATACAAAATGAAATTGGTTTATCGATGGATAATTTATAAGTAATATAGTTCCTCATCACAATGCAGTCTAGAATTTAGGGCAAAATGTGTGGAATATACCACCTTATTCAGAAGCAGGTGCAGGAACTGAGAATTCCTTAAAGTTATATCATCGTGTTCTTTTCAAGCCTGGATTGATGCATGTTATTTTCCAATTGAGCAACTTTAGTTCACATCTGATTTCATGCCAGTTGTGAAAATTCTTTTTCTAATCCTGGCATTCATCATTTTGATGAGCATAATTTGGTACAAAATGTAAACATGTATATAATAATTTCACTAGGATTTCCCAGGATTCTTTTACCAAGCACATGCATATATTAGTGTCATTCAGTAGAAATTGCTAAAGAGCCACAGGTGTTATTATGAGTTATGTTGCTTTTAGTGTGCCTACCAGAAATATCTTGTATTGCTTACAGGTAAATGTGCTTCAATAATGTTTTGTTAGTTCTGTGTACTTACTTTGCTAAAAATCTTTAATCATGGTTTAATAAGCTGGTAAACAGCTCACAATGATCAAAACTTAATTCCTCACATTTTTATTACAGTTGCTTAAAAACAATTATAATTATGTATTAACTAATATATATGGATTGTGTCCAATGAGAATATTTGAGTATTGTTCTTTTATTTCCTCATCAAAATGCATTTGGCCACATCTGCCTTCCCAATAAGTTACCAAAAAAAGTTTAATTATTGGCGTATATTCACTTATGTTAGTTGACTATTGACATCAAAATGTTTATAAGAAGCGAGGATGAAACTTCCACGAAAGAATCCGAATGTCTCAAAAGCTAACAATAAAAAGTCGCACTCTGATCTGTGATGTGCAGATGACTTGGAAAGTTGAATTAAAGGTATTCAGAGTCTTTTGCACTTGCAGTTTAGAGCAAATGGATCTAAATTTTAAAATGGATACAATATTTTAAAACCCTTGTAATATTTTCCCGAAATGATATAACATTTTAAAACAATATCCGTTTAATACTTAAGCCGAAAGTGCAGAATGGCGTGTTTATTTTCTCGTTAGTTTTTGGAGTTATTGTTACCTGTTTGCCCAAACATTATGTAAATATTCTTCAGATTGCATATGGCTGTAATAATTATTGTGAGCTAGTAATTATGCAAATGTGGTACTTGTATATGCAGGTAATACAAGTATAGCATAATGCAGTTTTAGTTCAATATTACTGCCGTGATGCAGATGGACTAAACAAAATAGCTCTGAAGACTAATGTGATTAGCATTGAGAATACGTTCTCATAATGCTATAGTACATAATGAATAACTGTTCTAATCATTGTTATAGAACTGAAACAAATGCCATGGTGCCTTTTCTAATAGTGGCAGGTCAAATTTCTAAATGTTCCCCCCCCCACCCCCCAACACTAGTAATACAAATTTGCTTCACAGAAGTTAATGAAATGTAATAATGTCAGGGCTTTTAATAATTTACTCAGTACAAAATCCTAATGGGCATTTTAGTGTTTTTTTACAGAAGCTTGTTTATTCATTTATTCACTCTTATTTGCAGTGGAGACAACATGAAAAGAAGCTATATAACCTGTCACTATCAGTGATGGCTCTCTATCAGAGCAATTCCCATTGGACCCTCATTCATTGCCTTGCAAACTTTCCATGACTATATATTTATCCAGTTTCTTCTTGAAAGCTCCAGTGGAACCTCCTTCCACTCCACCTGTCAAACAACACATTCCAGATTCCAACCACGCTAATAATGTTTAGATTGTGCAACTAGTAATTCAATATTTTATTCCTGTGACTAGAACTCAAGACCTCCACTAAAGAGAACAATTTCGTACTAAATACTCTTTCCAAAACTCTCATCATTTTGTGTACTTCTGTCAGTTTTCCCTTCACTCTTCTCTGAAGAAAATAAGCCCAGTTTCTCTGATCAATCCTTGATTGGTATTAAGGCAACTGTTCATGTAGAAGTTCAGTCAGTATCTTAGAAAGGTTCTGCATAGTTTCCTTGATTTTGTGTTCTATATCTCTAGTGATG
The DNA here is from genome assembly GCF_030028105.1 of Mobula birostris. NCBI lineage: Eukaryota > Metazoa > Chordata > Chondrichthyes > Myliobatiformes > Myliobatidae > Mobula > Mobula birostris. Next base: position 32,806,394 of record NC_092377.1, read on the forward strand.
GTCATGTATTAATACAGCACAGATACAGAGCCTTTGACACATGTTCGTGTTGACCATGGTGCTCATCTAGCTAGTCCCAATTTCATGTGTTCAACACATACTGCTCTGAGCCTTATTCTTCCAAGTGCTTCTTAATTGATTCTATTGTACTTGTATCTTTCTCTTCTTCTGGCAGCTCGTTCCATATACTCACCATCCTCTGTGGTAAAAATTACCTCTCGGGTACTTTTTAAACTTTTCCCTGCTGATCCTAAATTTGTGCCCCTTGGTTTTGGTCTCCCCTGCCCTGGGGAAAGGACTATTACCATCCACCTTATCCAGACATCTCAATTTTAAACATCTCTGTAATATTTTCCTACATTCCAAGGAATAAAGCTTTCTACTCCTGGCAACTTTCTCATTACTATTTTCTAAACTATTTCCAATTTAGCCACAGCTTTCCTACAAAAGGATGACCAAAATTGTACTCAGTACTCTTAATTGCAGCCTCATCAATGACTTGTACGCTGCAAGATATGTCCCAACTCAGTGCCCTGACTGATGAAGGCCATCGTGCTAAAACACCTTTATCATTACCCAGTTTACATATGACACCTTTTTCAATGAAATACATACACTTGTACTCCTAGTTCCCGCTGTTCCATTACATCTGCTTGTGCCCTACCATTCATAGTTTCAGTTCTTCACTGCTTTGACTATCTGTGTCACAGTAGCATTAGCATGATGCAGTTACAGCTCGGGGCATTTCAGAGTTCAGTTCCGGTGCCGTTCTGTAAGAAGTCTCTGTACTTCCTTCCTGTGGAATGCATGGGTGTTCTCTGGGTCCTCCATTTTCCTCCCACAGTCCAGGTAGGTTAATAGGTCATTGTAAATTGGCCCATGATTAGGTTAGGTTAATCAGGTTTGTTGCAAGTTGCTGGGGCAGTGTGGCTTGAAGGGTGTACTCTGCCCTGTATCCCTAAATAAATAAAATGCTTCACTTCGCACGTAACTGCATTGAAATTCAGTTGGCACTCCTTGGCCCAATTCCCTAACTGATCAAGATCCCCCTGTGATCTGCAAAAACCTTCACCATCAATAGCACCTCTTAATTTGGTGTCATCTACAAGCCTTGCAAATTTGCGACTTATATAAATAATGAATAATAAGATTCCCAACACTGACCCCTGTGGCACACCACTAGTCACTAGACTTCATTCCAAGGAAACCTTCAGTCACCACCTTCTGCTTCCTACCTCTGAGCCAACTGGCATTCCATGGGGCCTAACCTTCCAGACCAGCCTGCCATATTGATGACCTTGTTAAAGTCCAAATAGACTACATCTACTGCCTCATCAAAGAACTCTTTAAAAAGTTCACCAAGGATGACTTTCTTTGCATAAAAACATGCTTACTCTCTTAATCAGACTCTTTTGATCCAAATGCTGGTAAATTCTGCCCCTCAGAATTCGCTACAGTAACTTCTCAACTGCTGATGTCAGGCTGACCAGCCTGTAGTTCCCTGGCTTGTTTTTTCAAACCTTTTTTTTTTAAAAAAATGGAATATTAGTCACCTTCCAGTCTTTGAGAAAATCACTCGTAGCTAATGTGGGGATACAAATATCTCTGCAAGAGCCTGCAGACGCACACTTACTCCAAAACACCTCCACTAGTTTCCCTTATCACCTGAGGGCCCCCATCACCCAGGTCATGCCTTGTTCTCATTGCTGCCATCAGAAAGGATGTACAGAAGCATGAAGGCACATATTCAATGATTCTGGAACAGCTTCTTCCCCTCTACCATCTGATTTCTGACTGAGCATCGAACCCACTCACTTCTTCTTATTTCTATTTTTGCACGACTTTTTAAATCTTAACTATTTAATATAGATACTTGTTATAATTTGGATTTTTTCCCTATAAATATGTATTGCATTGTACTGCTGCCATAAAGTCACAAGTTTTATGACATATGCTGATGATACTAAATCTGATTCTGATTCAATTTCTACTCTAGCTTCCTACAAAGTCTGAGGATGCATTTTGTCAGGCCATGGGGCAGGGGTGATTTGTGCAACTTAACGCCCTATAAGGCTGCAAATGCCTCCTCCCTGGTGATGTAAATTTCTTCCAAAACATCTCTTCTAGTTTCCCTTAACACTTAAGCAACCATGGTGTTCTCTTCAATAAACAATGAGAAGAAATGTTCTTTAAAAATGCCACCCAGCTGCTGCTGCTCAAGACATGGGTGGCCCTGCTGATTCTACTTGCTCCCTAGTCACCCTTCTATCTTTAATATAGCTGTAGACCCTTTTAAATTTTCCTTAACCTTACCTGCCAGATCTATTAAACCCTCTCTTTGTTCTCCAGATAACTATTGAAGATTATTCTTGATCTTTTTATAGTCTTCAAAGGATTTGCTCAATCATGACCACCTCAATTTAGAAATTGTGGCTTAGACCCCTTGCTATGGTCATCAACATATAGATAATATCCCTGTAGTCTTTTATCTGTTACCTTGTATGCATATCCCTTCCCTCCAGTTATTGATTGCTGAGGTAATATATTCCAATTCACCTCAACTAGGTCTTCCATAATTATACGTTAATTAAATCCCCTGTAAGCTGTGTCTTCAGCAAAGAAATCAAAGCCACCATTGTTAGTCTTTCGTGACTAATATTCTCCAATCTTGCAAAGTTATTCGAAATCCATTGTCCTTTCTTGTGCTATCATAGTCATATATATCCATTAAAACTGTATGCAGTACTATACTGTGGGCTAACTTCAGTTTAATACACACATTCATCAAGTTGTCTTTGGAAATATCTGCACAATATGAAAATAAAAATGTATTACAAAAATTAAAGGAAGTGAGGAAGCATGCCAAGGCAAATTTCATTTTAAAGTAATCTGAAAGCTGCTCAGATTTAAACACAAATATTAAAAACTGGTTTTCCATGAAATTGTTTTCAGCACTGTTGAATAAGTTTAAAATGTTTCAAGCTTTTTCATATTAATTAAATATACAATTATTTTATGTATGCTAGTTCCTTTTTGGTATTAGTACCATTTGAAAGTTATTCAAAGATTAAATAATGTAGGACATAAGACTTTTTTAAAACTTATTTTGCTCCTTTCTAATAATAGAAGCAGCTTATCTTTATATTGCCCAGGTGTAACTTCAAAGGTAGTAATAAAAATGATTTGAATATTTATTAACTGTAACCACTTTTAAAGAATTGATTAATTTGTGTGTTTGATAGTCCAAAAAATTATCATAGGCTGTTTACTCACACTGGGGTATTAAATCTTGAAAAGGACCCTACTGGAGCAGATGAAGGGGGAACAAGACCGGGCAAATTGCTCGAGACACTCAGACAATTGAGAATTAATCATAGGGGGAACTACCGTCACCTAATGGAGGAGATGCTGGCTAATTACAGGCTAGCTCAGATCCAGGGGGAAGCAAGTACTACCGAGCAAGCTTTTTCTACTGCAGTTATGCCTGCTAGAGAATCAGAGACCAGGTTGCGAACAGATGAGGAGAATCGTCCTAAGGATGTAAACTGAACTGATGAAGATGTAGTAATAAATAAGAAATGCCTTAAAGAGCTCACGCTTCCAGCATTGTGTATCAACTGTTATAATTTATAACACCGCATGAGTTTATGATCTCTTTGCATGTTTTATTGTGTTTTGTGCTTGTAATTTCAATTTTTGTTGTTGGTTACCATAAAAGCCTATGCAATGACAGCTAATTTTCAAAATCTATCTGTAGCACATTAATTTTGGTTGTAAAATTGTAAATGTAGTAAATGCATGATTCTGGAAAGATGTTTATGACATTGATACCATGGTTTAGTGTAATTGTTAGTTATTTGTAAACTGTCCCTTGTATGTTCCTTTTGCAGTATTCAGTGAGAGAGGAGATATGTGTTTTAAATGTCAAATAAAGCTTTACAGTATGTCTGGACCATTGTTCAATTTGCTCATTACAAGTTAATTTGGATCTGCTTTGTTCACCTCAATAAATGATTACAAATAAAACATGAAACCAACTGGTTATGTTTTACATTTGGCAAGTGACTTATCTAGAGATTGCAACTGCATTTTTAAAAAAAATTTAGCTTTGCGGGAAAATATTATTTCAATGCACCCCAGTTTGTTTTTCTAAATATTTAATTAAAAGCACCATTTTGTACATGCCAATAACACTTAAGTAAATGTTAAGTGTATCATGCTTTCTACACATTACTTTTCAATATAAACTGAAGCTTTATTCAAAAGATAAACTTGTTTACATGAATATCTTTGACTTGGAGGATCCTTGTAGACTCATGGGATATAGTGTTCAGGTTGCCACAAAAAATTATTGCATATTCCAAAGGAATGCTTTTACATTTGTTTTTGTATTGGGTTAGTTCTGATGAAGATGCAAGTTGGTCATTTATTTTTAAGATCATCAGACCGAATGACGTTGGAGCAGAATTAGATCATTCGTTCCATCAAGTCTGCTGCGTCATTCAATGATGGCTGATTTATTTGTCAATCTGAACCCCATTCTTCTACCTTCTCCCTGTAACCTTTGACACCTGTACTAATCAAGGACCTCTCAACCCCTGCTTTAAATGTACCTACTGAGTCCTTACAGCCATCTGTGGCAGTAAATTCCACAGATTCACCACTCTGGCTAAAGAAATTCCTCCTCATCTCTGCACTAAAGAGCAATTCTTTTATTCTGAGGCTGTGCCCTCTGATCCTAGAATCATAATCAGATTTAATATCACTGGGACATTTTGTGAAATTTGCTTTTTTTTTTGCAGTAGCAGTATATTGCAATACTTAATAAAAATCTATAAATTATAATACATATATTTGTAAGTTTTCAATTAAGCAATTAGTGCAAAAAGAGGGCAAAAAAATTGAGGTAGTGAACATGGGTTCATTAGCCATTCAGAAATCTAATGTGGGGGAGAAGAAGCTGTTCCTGAGTGTGTATCTTCAGGCTTGTACCACCACCTTGATGGTAGCAATGAGAATATGGCATGTCCTGGGTAATGGGGATCCTTAATGATGGACACAGCCTGTTTGAGGCATCTGCTTTGGAGGATGTCCTCAGTACTGGGGAGGCTAGTGCCTATGAAGGAGCTGACTGAATTCACAACTTCTTCAGCATTTTCAGAGCCTGTGCTGTGGCATTCCATACCAGACAGTGATGTAACCAGTTAGAATGCTCCCCGCAGTGTATCTGCAGAAATTTGCTTGAGTTCTTGGTGTCATACCAAGTCTCCTCAAACTTTTGATGAAACATTGCTGCCGATGTGCCTTATTTGTAGTTGCATCGATATCTTGGGCCCAGGATAGATCTTCAGAGCTGTTGACACCCAGGAATTTGAAACTGCTTACCCTTTCCACTGCTGATCCCTCGATGAGGTGTGTGTTCCCTTGACTTCCCTTTCCTGAAGTCCACAATTGAGTCCTTGGTCTTACATTGAGTACAAGGTTATTGTTATGACACCACTCATCCAGCTGATCTTTTTCACTCTTGTATGCATTTTTGTCACAGTCTGAAATTTTGCCAACAATAGTTGTGTCATCTGCAAATTTATAGATGCCATTTGACTTCTGCCTGGCCACACAGTAGTGGGCGTAGAGTAGAGTAGTGAGCCAGGCACACATCCTTGAGGTGCACCAGTGTTGATTGTCAGTGAGGAGATGTTATTTATGATCCGCACTGACTGTGGTCTCCTGGTGAGGAAGTCAAGGATCCCGTTACAGAGGCCTACGTTTTGGAGCTTGTTGATTAGTACTGAGTTGAGCAATGAACACTGAGCTATAATCAATAAACACCACTGTAATCAATAAACAGTAGGTATTGCTATTGTTCAGGTGGTTAAGGCTGAGTGGAGAGCCAATGAGATTACATCTGCTGTAGACTTACTGTGGCAATAAGCAAATTGCAATGAGTCCAGGTCCCAACTTCTCAAAACACTTCATCACACTCAATGGAGTGCAACTGGGTGGTGGTCATTGAGGCAGCTCACTCTGCTTTTCTTTGGCAGTGGTATGAATGTTGCACAGTGGAGTCTCCCACTACTGGAAGCATACTTTCCACATCCATTCTACCCAGCACTTCCATTATTCAATGGAGTTCATTGAGATACCCCACACCCACCCCCAATCCTTCTAAATAGCAGAACTGTCAAATACTTTTCATATATTAACCCTTTTATCATGAACCTCCACTAGGTCCCATCCAACTCTATATCCTGAGATATGGAGTCCAAAACTGCTCAGAATACTCCATATGTGGTCTGAGCAACACATTATAACACTACAGCATAACATCTTTGCTTTTGTATTCTTGTCCTCTCGAAATGAATACTAGCATTTCCTTATTACCAACTCAACCTGCAAGTTAAGAGTTAGGGAATTGCGCACTAGGACTCCCAAGTCCCTTTGCACCTCTGAATTTCAAATCTCGTTTGGAAAAGTTAGTACTTTTACTACTTCTACCATGAGCATGCACTTCACTGTACTGTATTCCATCTGACACTACTTTGCCCACGGAATCCCAATCTGTCTACAAGTGCTTCTGCAGACTCCTTGCTTCTTTAGCCATATCTGCCCTTTCATCTATTGTCATATCTTCCACAGACTAGACTATAATTTCATCAGTTCCATCATCCAAATCATTAACATGTAATGTGAAAAGTAGTGGCCCCAACACCAACCCCTGCAGAACACCCTTAGCCACTGGCAGCCGTCCAAGAGAGGCCCCCTTTATTTCCACTCTTTGCCTTCTGCCAGTCAGTCAATCTTCTATCCATGCTAGTTCCTTTCCTATCTTGAGCTAATATGAGCTCCTATCTTTCTTAGCAGCTTCATGGAAAGCATCATCAAAGGCGTTCTGAAAGTCCAAGCCAACAATATCCACTGACTCTCCTTCGTCTATCCTGCTTGCTATTTCTGCAAAGAATTCCAGCAGATATTTTCAGCAAGATCTTCCCTCAAGGAAGACATACTGACTTCAGGCATTTTACCATCTGCTCCCAAGAACAAAGACATCTTATCCTTAGTAATGGATCCTAAAATCTTGTCAATCTCTGAAGTCAGGCTTACTAGCCTTTAATTTCCTGTCTTTTGCTTCTCTCCCTTAAAGAGTAGGGTGACATTTGTGATTTTGCAGTCTTCTGGAACCATTCCTGTCTCCACTGAGTTTTGAAAAATCACTACTAGTACCTCCATAATCTTTTCAGCCACCTCTTTCAGAACCTTAAGGCTTAGTCCATCTAGTCCAGGTACTTTATCCACATTCAGACCTTTCAGCTTCCAAAGTACGATCTCCTTAATGATAATGATGACATTCACTTCTTCCCCCAACTCTTGAATTTCTAACATGTTGTTACTATCTTGTACAGTTTAGACTGATGTTAGATATTGCACTTAGTGTACATATAGAATTTATCTGAGATTCAAAAAACTGCTGGTTTCAGAGATTTTTTTGATATGCATATTCTCGTGTCTGCTATAATTAGAATAAAGTAGCTTTTATTTCAGGTGTTACATTTTTGTATGTTGTGAACTTCTGATTACTTTTTAAATTTGATCAACAGGTTTTGATCTAAAATTTGCATTTGAATTTACTGCTAAATTTTAAAACATTTTTCTACACAAAACAACTAATTTTCTTTGTGCCTTCATTATTTCATCAAAATTACAGAGACTACATAGTAGAGACTGGTATCAAAGTACAGAATAACATTTTATATTTGCAATATTTGGGACTGTTATAACAGCAAGCATTCAAATCACAAGTTTAAGCATGCTGCAAAAGGCTGATGTGTTTATTGAATATTTAAAATCTGTCAGTTATTCTGAGGAACGAACCTAAAATTTATTTTCATTGGAAATTAATGTTTGGTTATTACTGATTATTATCTTGGTTATATTATAGTACTTCTATCAAAACTGTGTAACTCCATTCTAAGTTTCAATTTGCAATTGGGTAATTAATTATTTTACATATTCTTGTCTTGCACCCAAGCTAATGTTTTTGATAAAGGTGAAAATATGTTCTAGATTGATGAAGAACAAAGATACTCCAAGATTTAGAATCAGAATCAGGTTTATTATCACTGGCATATGTTGTGAAATCTGTTTTGCAGTAGTACAGTGCAATACAAAAAATTTACTATAAGATGGCCCTAAAGTAGATTGGTTTGAATGTAGTACTTAGCTCTGTTCAGAAATCTCTTCACATCCCTTCACAAATGAGTTTACTCTAAAATCTGTGCAATCAAATTTGTAATTGATATAGCAATGAACACTATTTAAATTAATGCAGATTTTTAAAATAATTGAATTATTGATTGTTCACGTCTTAAATCGTTTCATAAGTTGTCCATCAGTTTGAGCTTTTTTTTTCTTCTTTCCATGCACCCCACACCCTTCCCAAACAACAGGTTAATATGTTCAGCTGGTAGAGTTTCACTGCTATGTATCCAGTATTAAGACAAGGTCTGTTGCTTTAGCTCACTTGTTCCTGCTTCTTAAACGAACATAATGCCTTTACTTTTGTATTTGAAATTTGCAAGGCATTTACAAAACTTTAGTGCACGTGGTGGAGAATGTAAATGTAATAGTATTGTTTTGTTTCTCACAGGGTTCCGCAGATCTTGAAGACCCCTGGTAGTTAATAGGCTAGAATCGCTAAGAATTTCCTGGTTTGAAATATGGAAGAAACCTTCGTTCACACACCTTTTATTTACTACAAGGGAAATTAAAAATCCAAAGGATCTTCTTTTAAAGTCATTTTGTCAGAAGGGCAGGAGGAACTTAATTGTTAGAATTATACACCATTTGTTCATTTTTTTTTGCATATTCTAATATTGCCACTCTCACGCATCTTCCTGTAAAACAGTATTTTGTTGATTGCCTCAGACTTACTGATTGCATCTATACCCATCTTGTTGCCTAAAGGAATGGTGATGCTGTAGCAGATGTAATAAAAGTACCTGAGGTGCATGGATTTCTAGTTTCATTTGGAAGATGCACTGAGTACTGTTAATTTAAATCTAACTCGCCGGACATGAGCATGTACAAATTGCTGTATAAGGCGTTACTTGATTGCAAGGTTCAAGGTTGAGAGCTTCTGCACCTATCTCAGGCCCAGAGGGAACATGCAGTGAGCAGAATGCTGTAGAAATTTATTTCGTGTAATTCTTCACTTCGATTTCTGCTGTACTACCAAATACTCAGTTTTCTCAGCTGTCCGATATGCAGTATATGTTGTCTACTGCTTGCTTGAAGATAACATTGCATTTGGCAATAAATGGAGCAAATGTATGGTAAAGTTCCCTTATGATTTTAAAGCATGTGTAGATTTTAAGCTCTTGCTAAGCAGAACCTTTGGACAAAATTGAATCGATTAATTTATGCTTCTATGTCAATTGTCATTTGCTTCAGACATCCCACTCATTATTGCAGAAGTTGAAAATATCGCTATAAAATTTGCCTTTCTCACACTATATTGTACATTGTGATTTTGTTCTACATGTGGTTTTCTATTAGTATCATTGATTTGCAGCAGAAATAAAGACACAGCCTTGTGTAAACTGGGGTATAGTTTTGCAAAAGAGAATTGTTTGCATTAACAATTATAAAACTAGAGATCACATAGATTTATAAATGCAATTTAAAATATTCTATTGTGAATTTAAGCTTTACAAATATGTTTCTTAATTTTGTTCAGTGATTTTTTTTCATTCATTGTGGAATGGGCATGGTACAGAGTGGCTGTCTTTTAAGGTACTGAAGATTCTTGGTTTGATTTATATTTCTGCAATAACACAATTTTAACTGAGTAAATTTGAGCTGTGCATGTACTAAAGTTTGGTTTAAGCTAATGGTTGAGGGGTAGGGGATTTGAGCAGCATATGAGGGTAGAGAGAGCAATGAATGTATCCACTTGTACAGAAAACACATGCTATGGATGCCTTGTAAGATTTAAATGATTCAGCCAGTCAGTGGATGGTGTACTGTTGAGAGCTGCCCTGAACTGTGATTGAAACATACTAATGAGTGTTGCTGATTGGATTTGTATACAATGGAATTCATTTGTATTTCTCTTAACTTTGATTTTTTTCCCCTCATTAAGTCCTTATGCTGGAAAGCTGCCTGTTACCATACACCCTTTGAACACTGGTGCCTCCAACCAGCTGCCCCAATCATTTAGTTCATTGTGTAGGTATGATTCTTGGCCTAGAGAGTATGATTATTGCCCGTGTTTTTATTTATTCACTAGATTTTAGCTACAATAATAAAAATGTCCTGAAGAAGATGATGTTAACAGGTGTTTTGACCCTTTGTTGAGATTATGGGGTTGTTTGAGGATGGGATGAAGAGTGTCGAAGTGGTTTCTTACTGTACATGGACTGTCGACTCTGGTCCTTCCCTGTACTGACTATAGTATATTCCCTGTATGATATTTGTGATGTTTCATACAATACAGTGATCATAACCACCTTGTTATCTTCAATAAAGGATTGCTAAATGCATTATGACTTTTGTATTTACAGTTTGTATTGTGTATATACTGTCTGAGAATAAAATCTGTTATATTTTGGGTTTGTATGTAATAGAGAAAAATCTAATTCCTTTAATAACATTGAGCCATTTTGCCATGTGACTGGTCAGTATTTTACAGTTACAAATTTAAGAAAATATTTCAAATAGGATTTTGAAATTTGTGATTTTAAAGGTATTTTAATCCTCTCGAGGTATATTCAGCATCCCATTAGCTCAGATTTCATAACCATAAAGGATAGATTTTAAAATATGAAATTCTGTCCATAGCATGTTTCAAAAGCATCACAATTTTATTTTGCACTTACTTTTTCCAATAATGATATGAAATACTATTATTTATATACGTATTTTAAACTACGTGTACACATCAGTTGATAATGCATTTAAAATATTCTCTCCTTTTAGAATGGAAGATGCAGTTGTTCCTTCAGATCATCAATATGAGTATGTAATTCATGTTTAGAGATATTGAGTAATGAATATTCATAAATAGTATATTCATTGAATTGGAATTGGTATATTATTGTCACATGTACAATGGTACAGTGAGAAGCTTGTCTTGCTTACTGTTCATACAGATCAGATCATTACACAGTGCTTTGGGGTAGAACAGTGAGGAACAAAAATTAAAGCAACGAAGAAGGTACATTGCAGCTAAACAAGGTAGATTGTGAGGTGAAAAGTTAATCTTATTGGACTAAGAAACCATTTAATAATCTTCTAACAGTGGAATAGAAGCTGTTCTTAATCCTGGCGGTGCATGCTTTTAGGCTTTTGTATCTTCTGCCTAATAGAAGAGGGAAGAAGAGAGAATGTCTCTGATGGGTGAAGTCTTTGATTATGCTGACTGCTTTACTGACACAGCAAGAAGTATAGACAAAGTCCATGGAGGGACTTTGTGATATGCTGTGGTGTGTCCACAACTCTGCAGTTTGTTGCAGTCACATGCAGAGAAGTTGTTGTAGCAAGCCATCAGGCTTCCTATGGTGTATCAACTACATTTGTTTCAGTTATATATCTCTAATCATTAACTCAGTGGAATATAGCCATGTACAATACATCATACATAATTTGGTAAGTTAAAGTACAAGGGGTACCAAACTTATTTTATCTGCTGAACGAAGTAACATCTTTGATAAGTGTTTACAGTATGTTGGCCAGTGTTATGATGGATCTTGGATTTGGGATCAATGAAAAAAATCCTAAAGCGTTAAGTTTTAAGTTGTCAGTTCTGTTGTTTGATCTTCCTACAATAGTTCTGAAATGCATTCCAACCTTTCCTTTATTATTTCCTGTATGGTCAGTATCAGAATTTGCTGTTATGTTATTTTATTGATTTCTGTATGGGTTAAAAATCAAAGCATTTTTGCATTTAATTGCTGAATTATGTTCTGTTATTTGGACATCTGCTCACATTGTGTATCAAAATGTTGAAGATAGTTTTTTTCCTTTAAATATTATTGCTTAATCAATATGATCAACTCCATGCAAGCAATATCATGCACTATCTTGTGGAACTGCTGTTGTAGAAATTTATAATATTCCCTGTTTCAGAGAAGGTGGTGTGTCAGAGATTGTCCTTGTACAATTGCACGGATGTTAGGTCTGTCTCTACCATCTCGCTTGACCCCTCTGCTTTTTCTATATTGTCAATGTGTTTGTCCCAACTGTCTTACTCAATAAATAGAAATTCCTTTCAATTTTAATTATTGTTCTTGAAACTCTTTGAAGACTTTTCCATAGCCATCCACTACAACCCTCTTCCCAACTCTCTTAGCAACTATCTGAATCAGGTTCCTCACAACCATGGTGTCATATTTAAACCTACGATATGTGTACCTTGACTACACATCAACTTCACCCATTTATATTCCCATCAAATCGACCAATGCATGTTTTGATTTCTTCTCAGACAGTATATTACAAATTTTGTCTCCATTGTGTCCAAATTACAGGAAAAATCTGACTTCCATTTAAATCACACCAATCGAGAACTGTTAATTTTGAATGAACTAATGCCACAATTTTGAATTGTTCACAGCTAATTATATAGAGGTTGAGTGACATAGTATTGATCTAAAACAATAGACTACCCTTGTTCAAATATATCCTTGATGAAGTACTAATTTGTGGGTCTCACAAAATTGTATGTATTTGATGAAATGATAATCAGGATTATCCTTATTAAAGAAAAGGGTGGAAAATAGATCACAGCTATCATTTCTTTTTAACTTTCTTTAAATCATTGTCGATGATGCTGCTGTTGCTGTTTTATTCATTTTGAATGTGAACCAATGCAAATGTGTAATAGGTTTTAGCTAGAAATTCTCAGGCTTTTGAAGATAGAAATGATTCCATTTCTCAGTGAACATAGATCTGAAGGTGGCATTGATGGTAATAATTATAAGGATGTCAGTCATTTGTAGTTTCAGTCTATCTGTAGATTTTATTTATTTGTTTTTAGTGTTGAATTGGGTTATAGTGGCAACAGTCAAAGGAACTACTCTGTTCCAGATATTGATTCTTGATTGGGGTTCCAGACACCCAGCTGACACCAGCGGTAATCTTTGAGAAGCCAGGAAGTAAGTTGCATGTTGCAGTTGACAACTCTATATTGAAGAAGCTAGTTGCAAAGTTCCATCATTCATATAGAAAACAGAACTTGATTGAGTCTGTATAACTTTGAAGCCTTAGACTTGCCTGGTATTTTTCTAGTTTCTTTATTGTCCATGGAACAACTCTTCCAAGTTGTGCACCCACCAGCCCCCAGGTATTAGAGAGGATAGCGCATTTGTTTAATTGTATCCTGGTTCACTACTTAGGGCTTTTCCTGTGATTGTCATATTAACAAAATTTGCACATTTTAAGAGTTTGTTCTTATCATGAAAGTGCCACCAGGTAGCATCATAGGCTATCTGGCCATTGAGGGCATTAAGATTTCTTATTTCTTCACAGGGTATAGATATTGTTAGCCACCATCACTCATTATCCCTGAATTGAGACATTTAACAGTCAACCACATAAGTAGTTTGGGAGTTGCATACATCTCAGACTGGGTAAGGATAACAGATTTCTTTGCTTAGAGATCAGTTATTAAGCTAAATTACATTGCATTAATTATTATTATGTTACTTTTAGTTTAATTACTTCAACTTAGTATGGTATGATTTATGGTCCAGATCTGGTTAAGTAATGGCCACTTTGCCACCAGAGAAGTTAAGAGTGAACATATACTGAGAGACTGGAACATCATATTGATGTGACATGAAACCACAAGTTACAAATCACACAATGAATCTAATATGGATCAGGGAACAGTGTAATATTTGGGTTAAAAGAAACAAAGAGTTGGTTTTGTTTACCAACAGTTATGATAGTATTTGAGCTTGCGTCACTGAAGTTTTGAGGAAATCTTCTTTAACATCTGCTCTCAAACATTATTACATCAGTGCTCACACCAAAGTACATTCTATTTAACTAAGTACAGCATTCATAGAAATGTGCGTCAAAAGCTGTGTTGAGTTTTTTTTTACCTCAAGTTCAATTTAAAGTTTATTGTCATCTGACTACATATATATAACAAAATGAAAAAACATTGCTAAGGACTATGGTGCACCTACACAACATATATCTCACAAAGCACATAAACCAAAATATACTGCAAATAAGTTAATAAAATATAATTCAAAATGCATGTAGTAAAGCACAGCACAGGAAAACAGTAAACAGCTCACTGTACTAGTTACGAGACCTCAGTGGTGGCAGGGTATTCATTAGTCCCACAACCTGAGGGAAGAAGCTGTTACCCAGTCTGACGGTCCTAGTTCTGACGCTCTTGCACCTCCTTCCTGATGGAAGTAGGTCAAAGAGATTGTAGGATGGGTAGTAGAGATCCTCAACAGTGCTTTGGGCCCTTTGTCTGCAACACTCCCAGTAAATGTCTTAAATAGGAGTGAGTGCGACCCTGTTGATCTTCTCAGCAGTTTTTACTGTTGTCTGTATAGTCTTGGTGCAGCTTCCGTCCCACACAGTGATGCAGCCAGACAGGACACCTTTGATGGTGCTCCTGTAGAAAGTTGTTAGAATGGAGACAGGGAGACTTGCACGCATCAATCTCCTCAGAAAATATGGACGCTGCAGTGCCTTCTGGACTAATGAGGTGGTGTTGTGAGTCCAGGTTAAATTATCCATCATGTACACACCAAGAAATATTGTGATCTTTACTTACTCCACCTCAGACCCATTGATGTGTAATGGAGAGTGGTTGACCTGTGCATTCCTGAAGTCCATAATCATCTCTTTTGTCTTGTTCACGTTGAGACTCGGGTTGTTGTTCTCACACCATTTGACAAGCCTCTCCACCTCCTCTCTATACTGCCTCATTGTTGCTGATGAGGCCAACCACTGTAGTATCAGCAGCGAACTTGGTGATGCAGTTTGAGGTGAATCTGGTAGCGCAGTGATGAGTCAGCAGCAGACTGAGCACACAGTCCTGAGGAGCACCATTTCTCAGCGCAATGAAGCTTGAGATGTTGATCCCAACTCGGACTAAATGGGGTCTGTCCATCAATAAGTCCAAGATCCAGTTACACTCAACCCAATAAGCTACAACCAGGGATGGTTTTTGGAACAGCTTCCATAAATGAAAGTGCTGGGACAAGTTTAGGGTTTGAAAATAGTATTGGATTAAACTTCTGAGAAGTGCAGAGGTGATAGACTGAAATGATACCAGGGATTAGGGTCTTCAGTCATGTGGAGAAATTGGGAAAGTTGAGTTTCTTTTCTTAGTTACTTAAGGGGAAATTTTATATCAGTGTTCAAAGTTCATGAAGGTTCATGCAATAAATGAGGAAAAGCTAGGTTCCATGGCCAAAAATCTTGAAGGCCAGGAGGGGTGGTTTAAAATGAATAGTGTATAATCCGGGAGATGACATGAGGAAATATTTATTTACATATTGTGATTTATAGTGCCCTGCAAGAATGTGTAGTAGTGCAGATTTTTGTAATAATGACATGGAAAAGTAGATCCAAATTTGCATACGAGACAGGGATTTGGTTTCCTGCTGATGAGATCAGGATGGTAAAAGAGAAAGTGGACTCATTTAAAAGGGACTTGGAAGAAATTGTATACAAGGATGACTAATAGCTGGGGCTTAGAATCAACAGCACAAATGGAATTTAGGATTTTATCTTCAAGATTTGGAATATAAAAGAAGTACTGACATGAGTTCTTCAGAGCCTCATGTAGGAATTATTTGAAATTTTTTTGCAGTAGTTGATGCAGAACTTTAGGAAAGCTTTTATTGGTCTTGAAGGATTGTCCGCTGGCTACCTTCACGTGGTTTAGCCTGCTTGTCGAAGTGGTGTACTGCGGTGTGAGCGATGTCACATGCAAACAACATGTATGCCATAGTTGAGAGCTGAGTGGCTGAAGGGTACCAAAGATGAGTGAGCTGCTCCAGAATGGAAACATGCCCTTTCACCAGATATGCTATCCCTCGCTGAACACCGCAACAGAATCCTACTGCTTGAATAAAATATTGGTTGATGCTTGAAAATAGTTTTTGCCTCATACAGCTATGCAAACTACTCTTTATTAATTTTAGGAATTGATTGACGCAGTGTTCTGTAACTATACACTTTAAAGGATGAATTAATGTTTCTTCCACCATTTTAAGACCAAAGACATAGGGGCAGAATTAGGCCATTTGGCCTTTCAAATCTGCTCTATCATTTGATCATGGCTGATTTATTATCCCTCTCAACCCCATTCTCCTGTCTTCTCTCTGTGATCATTGATGCCCTGATTAATCAAGAACCTATCAACCTCTTCCTTAAAATATATCCAATAACTTGGCCTGCACATTTTTTGTTGCAATGAATTCCACAGGTTCACTACCCTCTGGCTAAAGAAATTTCTCCTCATCTCTATTCTAAATGGATGTCCCTCTATTCTGAGGCCGTGTCCTCTTGTCCTTGACTCTCCCACTATAGGAAACATCCTCTCCACATCCACTCTATCTAGGCCTTTCAAGATGTGATAGGTTTCAATGAGGTTCTTCCCCCTCCCTCCCATTTATCAAAACTCCATTGAATACAGGGCCAGATCCATCAAAGCTCCTCATTTGTTAATTCTTTAGTTCCTGAGATCATTCTTGTGGACCTCCTCTGGACCGTCTCCAACCCCTGCACGTTTTCTTAGGAACTGAAAACTGTTTACTACAGTCTGCGGTCTGAGCAGTGCCTTATAAAGCCTCAGTATTACATCCTTGCTTTTGTATTCCGGAGTCCTATTGAAATGAATGCTAAAATTGCATTTGCTTTCCTTAAGAACAAACTCAGCCTGCAAGTTAACTTTTAGGAAATCCCGCACGAAGACCCCCAAGACCCTTTGTACCCCGATTTTTGAATTTTTTCCCTCATTTAGAAAATAATCAAAGATTCAAGATTCAAAGTACATTTATTATCAATGTATACAGTATACAACCCTGAAATTTGTCGTCTCACAGTCAGTCAAGAAACAAAGAACCACCGACAGTACTGAGGGAGAGAGAGAGAGAGATTACTTGAATGCAAGGACCTTCCTTCGGGAGCAGAGAGCGAGAGGCTTGAGAGAGAGCACGGACTCACCCTCCGCACCCGCCTCAATTACTTTAATCTTCCTTGGCACTTTAATCAAAGAGAAGGAGTCAATCGTGGCCTCCATGCTGCACACTTTGGTCACAGCCTTGTGGAACCCAATATTTAGAAGAGAGTCTACGCCTTTATTCCTTCTAACAAAATGCATGACTATCCATGAATCTACAATTTATTCCATCTGCTGCTTCTTTGCCCATTCTCCCAATATGTCCAAGAACTTCTGCTTTTGCCCTGCTTCCTCAACACTACATGTCCCTCCACCTATCTTCGTATCATCCACAAACTTGGCCAGAAAGCGTTCAAACCCTTAGTCCAAATCATTGATATATAACGTTAAAAGAAGTGATCCAAACACCCACCTCTGTGGAACACTAGTCACTAGCAGCCAACCAGAAAAGGCCTACTTCAATCCCACTCTGCCTCCTGATAGTCAGCCAATTTTCTATACATGTTAGTACCTTTTCTTCTTTAGCACCCTCATGGTTTTTTTCACCATCTTATCAAGTAATTAAGTGAGGCTTAAATCGGGGGTTGCTGGGTGGCGTGCCTAAAGGTCTCGAAGGCTCTATTCTGTGCTGTATCTCTAAATATTATGAATAAATTTAAGACAATGATGGAAATACATTATGCAGTGCAAAAAGTTTTCAACTTGTAGCTCTGCCAATACAAAATCCTCATAGTTCTTGCATCACCTTTAAGTATATCTTGATCATTATATTGTGACTGATTGCTGTTACTTTTCTTTTTGACTTCATTGTTTCCCTGTGGGTAATTTAATTTCCCTGTATGCTGATCAGGACAACCTATGTACAAAATTAGCCGGGAAACTGGGTTTTATCATGGTCAAAATTGTTAATTGCCAAACGTGCGTTAGAGATTCCTGAGCTATGAAAAATTAGGCATTAATAAATCCGAAGAGGGGAAACTTTTAGAGTGTAAAAATGTGCTTTGAGAAGGAGAAACTGAGACAAACAGCTGGTTAAAGAAAAGCTAGCTAAGTGAATAAGAGGAAAAGGAATAGATGTTGATGAGATTAGATGAAGCAAAGGAGGAGAAAGTTTGCATGGAGCATAAAACACTGGTACAGATCAGCTGTGTTTAATGGCCAATTTCCATGCTGTAAAACTGTGTAATTCTGTGGTAAAGTAAGTGGTTACATGGACTGAATACAATATACATGGCACAGAAATGCACTTTTTGACTCATCGGTCCTTCTTAGTAATCATGCTTCCATCATCGCTCATCTAAATCTATCAGTATAACTATTTCCTCCACCTTCATCCATTTGTCTAAGCTTCTCTTAACATGTTTATACTGGTCCCCTCAACCACTCCATTTATAATCTCACCATTCTTTGGGTATTGAAGTTTCCCTAATGGAATTTTGATAATTATATTGTTAGCCTGTATTTAATACTTTCGCAACGAGTAATTGCATGCTCTCTGTATCCATTAATTTTTGATGTAATTTTAAAGAACTTTATTAGATTGTCTTTGAACACAGCAGGCCAGGCAGCATCTCTAGGAAGAGGTGCAGCCTGGCCTGCTGCGTTCACTAGCAACTTTTATGTGTGTTGCTTGAATTTCCAGCATCTGCAGAATTCCTGTTGTTTTTGTTTTAAATTGTCTTTCATTCTTTTCACAAAGAAACCAAGACCCAGTCTGTTCGTTGCTTCCTGATATGTATATTCTTGCAGACCTCTGCACCCCCTCCAGTACTTAAGTATCATTCTTTATACTTTTTACTTTATTGTCGCCAAACAATTGATACTAGAACATACAATCAACATAGCGATATTTGATTCTGCACTTCCCGCTCCCTGGATTACAAATCGATAGTAAATATTAAAAATTTAAATTATAAATCATAAATAGAAAATAGAAAAATGGAAAGTAAGGTAGTGCAAAAAAACCGAGATGCAGGTCCAGATATTTGGAGGGTACGGCCCAGATCCGGATCAGGATCTGTTCAGCAGCCTTATCACAGTTGGAAGGAAGCTGTTCCCAAATCTGGCCGTACGAGTCTTCAAGCTCCTGTGCCTTCTCCTGGAGGGAAGAGGGACAAGAAGTATTCTGAGAATATGGTGGTCAAAACAATTTGTAATACTATAAATTTTGATATAGATATGGCATAGATTCATTATTTTTCAGTCCTATGGCAAAACACTGCTGTAACCTGCCTCGTATGCGATTCCCCACTACGTCAGAGAGCCGTGGAGGGAAATCGTCCGCTAACCGGAGAAACTCCGGATGGGACGTACCTTTCCTTTTATCCCTCAAAAAAAGCTTTTTTTTTAACCAATGTCTTGAAGGCAGTTCGCAATCCATGTTGTTATTTTTGGCTTATTTTACAAACCCGTTTGTACATATTTGTAAACACGAGGAATTCTGCAGATGCTGGAAATTCAAGCAACAAACATCAAAGTTACTGGTGAACGCAGCAGGCCAGGCAGCATCTCTAGGAAGAGGTACAGACGACGTTTCGGGCCGAGGCCCTTCGTCAGGACTAACTGAAGGAAGAGCTAGTAAGAGATTAGAAAGTGGGAGGGGGAGGAGGAGATCCAAAATGATAGGAGAAGACAGGAGGGGGAGGGATGGAGCCAAGAGCTGGACAGTTGATTGGCAAAAGGGATATGAGAGGATCATGGGACAGGAGGCCCAGGGAGAAGGAAAAGGGGGGGGGAACCCAGAGGATGGGTAAGGGGGCCGAACCATGCAACACACCGTTATCGGCTCCAGTCTGGAAAACCAGCATGTCACTACAATCTTCTGCTTCCTACCAGCAAGCTTAATCCCTAATTGGATCCCATGCTGGATCCCATGTGTTTTAGCCTTTAAGCCCAACTTTTGATGTGGGACCTTGCCAAAAGATTTGCTAAAATCCATGCAGACAATGTCTACTGCCCTATCCTCATCAGTCCTCTTGATTACATCTTAAAAAAAAAACTCAAATCACATTTGTTCAAACCTGATTTATCATTCGCAAAGCCACATTGACAATCTCTAATCGGTCCTGGCTGTTCCAAATGCAAATAAATCCTGTTCTCTAGAATATCTTCCACTAACTTTACCACCATTAACGTAAAGCACACTAGTTTGTAGTTTCTCAGCTTATCCCTGCTGTTCTTCTTGAATAGAGACATAACATTAGTCATCCTCCAAGCTTTTGGTACCTTACCTGTGGCCGACAAAGTTATACCCTACTTGCCATAACATCCTAATGTGCAGCTAGTCAGACTCTGGGAATTTATTCACATACATGTGGTTTTGGACCTCCAGTTCCACCTCCTTTTTAGTATCGATGTGCTTCAAAATCTGAACTCACCAGCTTCGTGTCCTGTAACATGTAATATGGAGTTTGGTTTTCATTATTTAGAATCTATATTTAACAAAAACAAATTGAATACGATTTTGAAAATAATTATTGTAAACGTTTAGCGCAGAAAAATGTCACTTAGCCTGTTATGTCCATTATAGCTCCAAGCAGAGGAATCAGAATAATCCTACTTATTTCCCTGTAGCCCTGCGACCTATTCACTCATTTATCTATAAACCTCACCACCTGTATCCCCCAAAATAAATGTTGCCACTTATTATTCAGGGACCATTGTGGGTGGAAAGCAGAGCAGCTGGCAGAAACCCACGTAGTCATGAAGCGATCATGCAAATTGAGCGTACATATACATACTACCGTTTCCTTGTTGGACAAGTTTCTCATGTAAAGTGTGTTTTTGTATATATGAAGTAACATTATACAAAGAGTAATTATTTACATTCTTTTGATATACCCTGAAAATCTTTTGACACTGAACTGAGTGAAAAATAATAGACGTTCAAACCAATCACTATAGAGACTGTATAAACCTATCCAAATATTATTACATTATGTTACAACATGATTGAATTAGTAAAGTGTTTAAAGACAAAGGTAACTAAGTTAAAATACTTAAACAATATTCACACCACTTTGGTATACCTAGATGTGTACTTCTACTAATGATGTAGATCTTTTGCTAACATAAAAACGTATATTGATATTTTTCAGAGTTTTCATCCTTACCAGGGTTATTAGACGATGAATAAATTGATTTCATAAACAATATATTTACGATATACATTGTGTTCAGATGATGAATGATAACCTTTATTTCACTTCAATTTATATTTTAAATGTAGGAAATACTTCCTTTCATGAGGCATATTTTGTGTTGCTTTCAGTTAGGTTTGCAAAGCAAAGGTGGAGCTCATGCTGTGTGTATTCCCAGTAATTCACACTTTGTATTTTAATTTCGGGAAGCATTGTTAGTGGTGTCCATTTTGGATACATTTAGAATTTATGTTTAAGAGTTTGAATTCCACACTTAAATGCCATTCACAATTATTCAACAACTTTTAAAAATATATAAAAGTAAAGTGGCAAAATATTTTGACATAAATCTAAAAATTGTAAATTACCTGCTGCAGATCCAATGGATGTAACAGCTGCAAAACTGCAAGAAGTTGTTGCTCTGCAGGAGGAGTCCAGTCCGGAAAACAACAGGGAACTTTCAGAATGTTGATCGGCTATGTATAACTCTGATTGTCCCACTATGGGTAGGGCATGAATACACTTGAGAGGGTATAGAAGAGATTCACTTGGATGATATCTGGATTGGAGCATTTCAGTTATAAGCACTAGTTGAATAACCTGAGTTTATTTTCATTGGAAAAGAGCAGGCTGAGAATAGACCTGACATAGGTATACAAAATTATGAGGATGGTAGCTAGTCCATAGGAGAGGTGCCCAAAACAAGAAGACAAAAGTTTAGGGTAAGGGTAAGAATTTTAGAGGAGATGTAAGGAAGAACTTATTCACCAGAGGGCAGTTAGAATCTGAAAGGTGCTGCCCAAGTGGATGGTGGAATCAAGTAGTCTCATAATTCTTATAAATAATCTGGAGGAATATTTAAATTGGCAAGATATAGAAAGTGGCTGGTATAGATTGGTACTCATTCAGCAGCATGGTCATGGTGATCAACAAGCCTGTACTGTGCGGGAACGGTGGGTATTGACTATTTTATATAGATAGCAGTAACCATATTTTAATGAGTATACTTACTGTTTTGTAATTATTGATTGTCTGTACCTTGTGTATTTCTGATGTAAATAAACTTTTATAGTTTTGTAAAAAAAAAAACCTGTACTGTGTGATTCTGTGACTTAAAGAAACCCACATATGTATGCAGGAATACTTAATATTGGAAAGCATTTTCTATATTGTCTCTGCCTAATAATTTTATGGATTTCCAAGTGTCTTTTGTGATCTGATTTATGGATTACAGCATTTTGACAACAACAGATGACTTTGGAAAAAGTCCCAATCAGTTCACCCAAAGGGATAATGTTACCTGAACTTCAGTAGTCAAAGTTTAATGTAATTCTTGTTATTAAAGTACATACGTATTTGTCACCATATACAACCCTGAGATGTGTTTTCTTGTGGGCATACTGCACAAATCTATAGAATAGTAGCTGTAACAGAATCAATGAAAGACCGCCCAGGAGGACTTCAACAGGAGCACAAAATACAACAAACAATGCAAATGCAAAAAGAAGAAACAATAACATAATTAAATAAGCAATAAATATTGAGGACTTGAGATGGCGTCCTTGAAAGTGAGTACATTGGTTGTGGGAATATTTCAATGATGGGGTAAGTAAAGTTGGTGAAGTTATCCTCTTTTGTTCAAGAGTCTGATTGTTAACGGGTAATAACTGTTCTTGTACCTGGTAGTGTGAGTCCTGAGGCTCTTGTATCTTCTTCCTAATGGCAGTAGGGAGGCGAGAACATGTTGTGGGTAGTGTCTTCTCAATGCTGCTATCAGGAAGAAGGTACAAGAGCCTCAGGCCTCATACCACCAGGTTCAGGAACAGTTGTTAATTGTCATTTTATTCATTGAAAGGCATACACACATCTGGAAGACCAAGGCCTTTTTCAGAAGCAGGAAGAAGAAGAAGAATATCTTTATTGTCATTGTTGTGGAGCAATGAAACACAGTTTAGCAGCTCAATGTTTTGCAGCATGACAAAAAATATATACATAAACTCTAAAACCTCAGGAGTGCGGTCCAAAATTAATAATATATGGATGGATGGGGGGGGGGGGTAGGACTATTGCACACCTGCCATTCCTGGAACTGTGATGCATTTAGCTGCCTCTGTCTTAGGAGGGGGGGGCAGGAGAAGGGCAGGGGGTGTTATACATTTCACTGCTTGTGGGTAGAAACTGTTAAGGAGTCTCTTTGTTTTCGTCCTTAATGCTCTGTATCTCTTCCCAGAAGGTAGAGGGGAAAATAGGTGATGTCCAGGATGAGTGGGATCCTTTGAAATACAAGTAGCCTTCTTTTGAAGTCTGCCAGTATAAATGTCTCTGAGGGGGGGTAATGTTGTGCCAATAACCCGCTCTGCTGCCCTCACCACCTGCTGCAAGTCCTTCCTGTTCTGTTCTGTGCAGCTGGCAAACCACTCTGCACAGCAATACGTCAGGAGGCTCTCTATAGTTGTCCGATAGAAGTTGATCAGCAGGTGATGAGGGAGGAGAGCGTGCTTTAGCTTCCTTAGGAAGTAGAGCCTCTGTTGGGCCTTCCCCACCTGATAAGAGATATGGGCAGCCCAGGTGAGGTCAGCCCAGATGTGGACGCCGAGGAACTTGAAACTCTCTACTCTCTCCACCTCTTTCCCGTATATGTGCAGAGCAGAGTGCTCGACGCGCTTTGATTTCCTGAAGTCTACTATCAGCTCCTTGGTTTTTGTGATGTTCAAGTCCCGGTTATCATGACAACACCATTCTGTCAAATGCTGTACCTCCTCCCTATAGGCTGTCTCGTCACAGTCTGATATGATACCTATTAGGGTGGTATCGTCAGCAAATTTGACAATGGTGTTGGTGGAGTGAATGATAGAGCAGTCACGGGTG
Source organism: Mobula birostris (assembly GCF_030028105.1). Classification (NCBI taxonomy): domain Eukaryota; kingdom Metazoa; phylum Chordata; class Chondrichthyes; order Myliobatiformes; family Myliobatidae; genus Mobula; species Mobula birostris. The sequence continues at coordinate 32,830,556 of NC_092377.1, forward strand.
AAAAGAGAATAGAGGATGGGGCTGAGAACACACCCCTGTGGTGTACCGGTGTTCAGGATGAGAGTAGATGATGTGTGTTCTCCCATCCTGACACTTTGGGGTCTGTTACTCAGAAAATCCAGTATCCATGAGCACAGTGAACTGCCAAGGCCCAGGTTGCTCCATTTCTGCACCAGTTTGTAGGGGATGACTGTATTAAAAGCTGAGCTGTTCCTTCTGCATTATACTGTACGAGCTATTAACGTTCATAATGTGAACTACCTCCTGTATTGCAGGAACCACTTCTTGACAAAGGCAGATATCAGTGATGAAATTCATTACTACCTTGAATAAACTAGCATACATTTTACATTGGCGATCAAAAGTTAAGAACTGGGACAACATTTGTGATGACTGTTTTCCCATTTTACTCAAAATATACCACGCTCTCTCCTCAGCATAATCCTACGGACGCACTGAAAGGAAGGACAAAGCAACGTTCCGGGACCAAGCTTGGGTCTGTCACTGAGACTTTTGTTCAGCATTACGATAAACGGCTGCTACTGTCACTAAGCATTCATTGGTCTTTTAAGAGAGACTTTCCCCGCGGTTCAGTTCAAGCCTCATCTCACGCGTGTGCGTGACGTGTGCTGAGGCCGGCCGGGGAGCGCGAGGTGTTTCGGTTTGCGGCACGTGGAGAGTGAACGCGTGACGGTTTCACTCGGGCCTTGCTTTTTTGGAAGAAGCACCGCCAACATGGACGAAGAGCTTAAATCTACGATTAATGTGGCCACACCGTTGTGGAGAGGGTCTCCGGCAGCCTCTTATGTTGTAAGCGAGAGCCAATCTTCGGTGGTAGTGCCGCCTGACCCCTCCTTCGATCAGAGCCGTTTTGGCGAGGCGTCGAGTCAGAACAAGTTGCCTTCAGGCTCCACAAAAATAACAGAGGGGTCTGCCCGTTCTAGTGGCAGCACCAGACCCCAAGCTACACGACTCTTAAATGCATCTTCGAATAGGATACTAAACAAGATGGAGTTGCAGATGGCAAGCGGGCCCAAATGGATGTGTATCCGGCGTTTCACCCTTGCTTTGTTTTTCATCTCTGTGATCTGCTTTGCAGCAGCGGCCCTCGTGATCGTCATTCAAACCCCCGAGTGTAAGGCTATTCCTAAACTGGGATGGTGGCAAGAGGGACCACTATATCGCATTGCTCTTCAATCGTTCCGCGATACGACTGGGAATGGAATAGGAGACCTCCCAGGTAAAACACTGCGCGCGTATTTTATTTTCAGTCTTAGCATTCATTCACATTGACTGTGTAGTCTTTAACCATCACTGGGTGATTCAGACATTGTCTAAGTATTTCGGCTGCTTCGATAGTGATCAAACCTACCTGATAAACAGGCTCTGATTGTAGTTTAATCAACGTTTACAACTCCAGGGCCCCGGAATCTCAGCTGGATTTGGGTGAATGTGTTGCGCAAATATTGCATGATACTTGTTGCATAGGACAAAACAGTCTGCTTCACAAGTTTAAATATTCATCTTTAGCGTTATTTGGTAAAACAACACAGAAAACAGGCTGTTTGGTCCAATTCACCTCATGCCAACCAATGTGCTGTACTTTTCTAATTTTCCTGCTTCCACTTTGAGATCTGCCCAGTTTAAAGGGGTAAAGGCAGAGGTGTGAGGATGCGAGTTCATTTGTAATTATCACCTCATTATTACTTCCATGTCACCATTGCTTTGTAAAATTCTGAGCCTTCCAAACAGCCTTTTGAAAGCATTTTAATAAAATGATCAGAAGGCTTCAGGAAAGCCCAGCACCCTTTTATTCAAGAAATCACAACCTCACGATTTGAGAAAAGAAACATAGAAACAGTAAGTGAAGGCCTTGAGCTTATTCTACCAGTGTGTCTCCAGAAGAGTATAAGTGATAGATATTAATTTTAGAAATTTGTGTACAGCACTCTAGGATTAAAATAGCCTGGTAAACTCCTCAATGCTGCTTGGAATGCTCTAAAAATAATATTTGTTTGCACCCACTTTAAACAATTTATAATCTTTCTCATGGAGAACTATAATTTCTACTTTTCCTGAAGTACCAATCATATTACTCACGGTAGTAGCACCCATCCGTTCTGTGGAGAGAGATCTGTCAGGATCCATTCTGGAGTCTGAGGAACCTGCACTGACTGCTGAACAAAAGTGTGAGCAGGTGACTTGCGCAAGGACACTTCTGGCAGGAAGATGCTAGGGAGATGCCTCTAAGAATGAGTGGCTTATTCAATTGCCAAGCATATTCATCTGCCAGATCTGAATGCTAAAGCTTCATGAACCAAAATTATTGGCACAACTACTGAGCTTTGTAATATAATACCAGTCATGTACAAAAAGCAGCATTGAATAATGGGAATTAATGCACACTCAGGTAAAATTGTACGCATGGGCAGGTCGTGCATGCAGCCTGTTAGAGCCGTTCTGATCGGATTCTTACTTTTTTCTTCTTACTTTTTAACTTACGTTATTTCTTGTATTTTTTTTTCACGGTAACACGTTGAAGCTGCACCCTCTCTAACATGCTGGTAGAGAGTGTTTTATTTGGGTTTTTAGCGCTGGAAATAGTTACATCCCGACACATGGGACAGAAGCATGGTCGCATTGTTCGTTCCAGGGACCAGCTGCTTGCGCTAATGCTGGCTGGTTTAGCGAGCAGAGCAGAGGACACCCCTGCTGAAATCTGGAGGAAAGCACACAGAGGATGCAGAGGGGGATCACAAAGTTGAGGAAAGAGGACCGGGTCGAGACAGCAGAGACTTATGGAGAAGAGGAGTTCGGTGGGTAATAAAATGGACGAGTTGGTGGCACTAGCCAGGCGTCAGAGAACATTTCAGGAGTGCAGTGTTATGTGTTTTACTGGAACGGGGCTGCACGAGGACATACCCGATCAAAACTTCTCCATGGACGGCTTCCAGACCGTTCGGTCTGACCGGAAGTGCACTGAGAGCAGTAAGCGTAAAGGAGTTGGGTGCTTACTGTTCTGGTTAACAACAGATGGTGCATCCGCGTCATATTACGATCGAAGAACGTGTTTCTAGACCGGATATTGAACTTTTTACTGTTGGACTTCGGCCACATTCCACCGAGATTCAACACTGGGCGGCATGGGAGGTCGTTCCTGCCTGTGGCCATCGAACGTGCAGCTCCTCCCTTTGAGGGTCAGACACCCTGAGCCAATAGGCTGGTCCTGGACTTTTTCCATCTGGCATAGTTTGCATTTTATTGTTTGATTGTTTGTGGTTTTTGTATTACTATATTTATGCTCTATTCTTGGTTGGTGCGGCTGTAACGAAACCCAATTTCCCTCAGGATCAATAAAATATATCTATCTAATTAAGGTGAAATTTACATTATGTTGATCAGGGACAATTGACCAAGAGTCACTATTCATAAGTGAAATAATTCATAACTGAAGTGTGACTGCAGTGCTATTCCTAATTCTTTGTTAAATATATTACTCCACTTTTCTGTTTTAATCTTTTATGTACTTTGTACTTGTCTGCCTGTTGCTTTGCAAAAATTCCTCAGGTGATTATCTTATTAGAACACTAATCACTCCACTCCTCAAGAAGGGAGAGTGGCAGAAGAAAGGAAACTATAGGCCAGTTGGTCTGAACTCAGTGGTTGTGAAAATGTTTGAGTCGATTATTAGGAATGAGGTCTCAGGGTACTTGGAGGCACATGATAAAATAGACTTTATCAGCATGGTTTCCTCAAGGAAAAATGTTGCCTGACAAATCTGTCAGATTTCTTTGATGAAATAGCAAGCAAGATAGATAAAGGAGAATCATTTGATGTTGTGTGTTTGGATTTTCAGAATGCCTTTGTCAAGGTGCCACATGTGAGGCTGTGTAACAAGCCACGAGCCCATAATATTACAGGAAGGATTCTAGTATGAAAAAAGCAATGGCTAATTGGCCGGAGGCAAAGACTGGGTATAAAGGGAGCCTTTTCTGGTTGGCTGCCAGTGACTAGTAATGTTCCATTGGGGCTCTATGTTGGGACCAATTCTTTTTACATTGTATGCCAATTATTTGGATGATAAAATTGATGGTTTTGTTGCATCATTGATACGAAGATAGGTGGAGGGGCAGGTAGTTTGAGGGAGTAGAGAGGCTACAGAAGTACTGAGACAGATGAGGAGAATGGGCAAAGAAGTGGCAGATGGAATACAGTGTTGGGAAGTGTATGTTCATGCACTTTGGTAGAAGAAAGGAAGGGGTTAACTATTTTCTAAATGGAGAGAAAATACAAAAATATGAAGCACAAAGGGACTTGGGAGTCTTTGTATTGGACTCTGTTAAAGTTAGTTTTCAGGTTGGGTGAGTGGTGAGGAAGGCGAATGCGATGATAACATTCATTTAAAAAAAACTAGAATATAAAAGCAAGGATGTAATGTTGAGGCTTTATAAAGCACTGGTGAGGCCTCACTTGGAGTATTGTGAGCATTATTGGGCCCTTTTGAGAGGATGTGTGGAATTAGAGAAGGTTCGCAAAAATGATTCCATGTTTGAATGGCTTGTCATATGAAGTGTTTGATGGCTGTGGGCCTGCATTCACTGGAACTCATAAGAATGAGGGGTGACCTAATTGAAACTTACTGCATGATGAAAGGGCTTGATAGAGTGGATGTGGAGAGAATGTTTCCGATGGTGGGGGAGTCTAAGACCAGGGGACGCAGCCTCAGAATAAGGGGAGTCCGTTTAGAGTGGAGATGAGGAATTCCCTTAGCTAGAGAGTGAAGAATCTGTGAAAATTTTTCACAGGCAGCTATGGAGACCAAGTAATTGGGTATAGTTGATAGATCTTGGTTGGTCTGGGCATGAAGGGATGCAGGAAGAAGGCAGGACATTGGGACTATGAGGAAAAATGGATCAGCCATGATGAAATGGTGGAGCAGTCTCTATTGGCCAAATAGCCTAATCTGCTCCTATACCTTTTGGTCTTATGGTCTAAAGAAAATCCTCCTCATCTCTGTTCTAAATGGGCATACCTCTATCCTGTGGCTGTGCCCCCTGGTCCTAGACTCCCCCACTGTAGGAAACATCTTCACATCCACTCTATCTAGGCTTTTCAATACTCTTTTGGTTTCATTGAGGATTTTTCCCTCATAATTCTAAACAGTGAGTAGAGCCATTGAATGTTTCTCGTACATTAACCTGTTTATTCCTGGAATCATTCTGTTGAATCTCCTCTGGACCTTTCTAGTGCCAGCATATCTTCTTGGATAAGGGTCCAGAACTGTTTGCAATACTTCGTGTGGTCTGACCAGTGCCTGAAAAAGCCTAGGCATTGTATTTTTGCTATAATATTCCAGTCCTCTTGAAATGAATGCTAACATTGCATTTGCCTTCCTTACCACCACCCCACTGTATGGCAGAGTGGAAGTACAACCAGGCAGACAATTTCTGAAGGGTATTGATAATGGCTGAGTTCATCCAGATAATAGAGATGCTGCCCAGAAGGAGGCAATGGCAAAGCATCGGTAGAAAAAATTGCCAAGAAGCCATGGAAAGACCATGATCCCCATGTGACACAGCACATAATGAATAAACCACTGACTCAACTTGCAAGTTAACCTTCAGGGAATCCTGCGCAAGGATTTCTAAGTTGCTTTACACCTCTGATTTCTGGGTTTTCTCCTTATTTCGAAAATAGTCTACCAAAGTACATGAGCATACACTGCCCAGCATTATATTCCATCTGCCATTTCTTTGCCCATTCCCCCAATCTAAGTCCTTCTGCAGACTCTCTCCTTCCTCAACACTACCTGCCCCTCCATCTGTCTTCGTATATCTGCAAACTTGGCCACAAAGCCATTAATTTTGTCATGCAAATCATTGACATATCATGTGAAAGGAAGTGGTCCCAACATCAACCCACTAGTCACAGGTAGCCACCCTTTATTCCCACTCTTTGCTTTCTGTTAATCAGCCAATATTCTATCCATGCTAGTTTCTTTCTTATAATACCACGGGCTCTTAAGCATTGCGGCACCTTGTCTAGGGCCTTCTAAAAATCCAAATAAACAACATTCACTAACTCCCATTTGTACCCTGCCTGTTATTTCCTCTAAAAATTCTGACAGATTTCCCCATGTTGACTTAGGCCTATTTTATCATGTGCCTTCAAGAACCCCAAAATCTCATCCTCAATAATGGACTCCAACATTTCCCAACCACTAAAGTCAGGCTAACTGACCTATAATTTCCTTTTATCTGTCTCCCTTCCTCCTTAAAGAGTGGAGTGACATCTGTAATTTTCCAGTCCTCCAGAACCATTCCAGAATCGAGTGATTCATGAAAGATCACTACGAATGCTTCCACAGTCTCATCAGCTACCTCATTCTAAACCCTGTGGTGTCGTCCATTTGGTTCAGGTGACATCTACCTTCAAACCTTTCAGCTTCCCAAGCAATGATGCTCACTTCTGCCTCCTGACACTCAAGTTTCTGGCATACTGTTGGTGTTTTCCGCAGAGAGGACTGACACAAAATATTAAGTTTGTCCGCTGTTTCTTTGTTCCCTATAACAACTTTCCAGTGTCATTTTCTAGTGGTTCAACATACACTCTTACTTCTCTTATTCCTTATCTATATGAAACAAAACTTTTGGTGTTTTTTTTATATTATTGGCTAGCTTACCTTTATATTTAATCTTTTCTCGCTTTTTAGTTTTCACGATTGGTTTTTAAAAGCTTCCCTATTCTCTAACTGCCAACTAATTTTTGCTATATTATATCCCCTCTTTTGCTTTTGTGCTCTATTTGACTTCCCTTGTTAGCCATTGTTTTCATCTTCCTATAAAATTGACTTCCCTTGTTAGCCATTGTTTTCATCTTCCTATAAAATACTCCTTCATCTTTACAATGTATCTGCCCTGCACCTTCTGAATTGCTCTCAGAAACTCCAGCCATTGCTGTTCTGATGTCATCCCTGGTAGTGTCTGCTTCCAACCATCTCATGCCTCTACAATTCCCTTTATTCTACTATAAAACTAATACAGTAATGAATTTGAGAATATCTCCAAGAGTCTTAACCATGTATCTGTGATTATTAGATTTCTTTTAGTACTGTCCAGGATTTTTATTCGTGATGTTGATTGTTAACTACTCCAGCTGGAAAGATTTTGTTTCTGTAACGCCTTGTTGCCATTAAAATACCGCCATCTTAAATAGTACAATGGCAGCAAAGAGATAAGAAAGATCAGATTTTTATCTCTGCCTAGGCCTGAGTCTTTCAAACATAAGTTTAATTATCCTGTATCCAGTGAGGAGTTGTTTATTTTACCTGATGCCAAGCAGAAATTGAAAGAGAGTCACGATCCAGTGGAGAAGCCATTATGAGAAGGGCATTGTTGAAGTTCAAAGTACAGCTGCTGAGGTCAAAGTGTGGGTTTTGGTAAAAGATATTCTGCTGTGGAGCGGCAACAAAGTTTTAATTTTCCTTGGCTTGTTAAAAGTGGGAGAGATGACACTCAGTGGAGATGCTGAGTTCATGCTGAGATATGGAAGATGAGAGAGTGGTCTTGAGTCCCTGGCACATATGTCTGTAGGAAGTGTATCCAGCTTTGCAGCTCTTTCCAACCTTGGATTTTCTCTCTATATGAACTGCATGGATAAGTTGGAGCAGCAGTTGGACTCAGTGAAGAATATACAGGAAGCAAAGAGTGTTGGCAGGAGTTTCAGGGAGGTGGTCATACGAAAGATTCAGTCAGATAGATGAGTGCTAGATGGGTCATTAATTCTATTGTGTTTCTTTGTATTTATTAGTCAAGAACACATAGGGGATTCTGTGACCTCTAGCAAGACTCACAAATGCTCTGTTGCATTCTTGGTGTCATGATCTGAGTGGGCATAAAACATGCTGAAAGGCGAAGTTGAACAGTCAGAGACTCAAAGCTTAATGATCTGAGGGTAGATAAATCTCCTGGACCTGCTAGAATGCACAAGCGGGTTCTGAAGGAAGGAGCTGGCGAGATTGCGAAGGCATTAACAATGATCTTTCAAGAATCAATAGATTCTGGCATTGTACCGGATGACTGGAAAATTGCAAATGTTACTCCGCTATTTAAGAAGGGTGGGAGACAGCAAAAAGGAAACTATAAGACCTGTTAGCCTGACATCAGTGGTTGGGAAGTTGTTGGAATCACTTGTTAGGGATGCGATTACGGCATACCTGGAGAAAGGAAAATCCTGCCTGACTAACCTGCAATTTTTTGAGGAAATTACAAGCAGGGTAGACAAAGGAGATGCAGTGTATGTGGTGTACTTGGATTTTCAGAAGATCTTTGACAAGATGCCACGCATGAGGCTGCTTAGCAAGATAAGAGCCCATGGAATTAAAGGGAAGTTACTAGCATGGTGGAGCCTTGGCCGATGGGCAGAAATAAGAGTGGGAATGAAGGGATCCTATTCTGGCTTTCTGCCGGTAGTTCCACAGAGGCCGGTGATGGGACCACTGCTTTTTACGATGTATGTCAATGATTTGGACTATGGGATTAATGGATTTGTGGCTAAGTTTGCCGATGATACAAAGATAGGTGGGGGAGCAGGTAGTGTTGAGGAAACAGAGCCTGCAGAGATGGACTTGGATAGTTTAAGGGAATGGGCAAAGTGGCAAATGAAATACAATGTCGGAAAATGTATGGTCATGCACGTTGGTGGAAGAAATAAACGGGCAGACTATTATTTAGATGGGGAGAGAATTCAAAATGCAGAGATGCAAAGGGACTTGGGAGTCCTTGTGCAGGATAGCCTAAAGGTTGAGTTGGTGGTGAAGAAGGTGAATGCAATATTGGCATTCCTTTCTAGAGGTATAGAATATAAGAGCAGGGATGTGATGTTGAGGCTCTATAAGGCACTTATGAGACTTATGTGTGCAGTTTTGGGCTCCTTATTTTAGAAACGATATACTGATATTGCAGAGGGTTCAGAGGAGATTGACAAGAATGATTCCAGGAATGAAAGGGCTACCATATGAGGAACACCTGGCAGCTCTTGGGCTGTATTCCCTGGAGTTCAGGAGAATGAGGGGGGATCTCATAGAAACATTTTATTCCAAATGTTAAAAGGCCTGAACAGATTAGATATGGCAAAGTTATTTCCTGTGGTAGGGGATTCTAGGACAAGAGGGCATGACATCAAGATTGAAGGACATCCATTTAGAACAGAGATGCAGAGAAATTACTTTAGTCAGAGTGTGGTAAATCTGTGGAATTTGTTGCCACAGGTGGCTGTGGAGGCCAAGTTGTTGGGTGCATTTAAGGCAGAGATAGATAGGTTCTTGATTAGCCAGGGCATCATGGGGATAAGGCAGGGGAGTGGAGATGACTGGAAGAATTGGATCAGCCCATGATTGAATGGCAGAACAGACTTGATGGGCCGAATGGTCTACTATATATTATGGTTTTATGATCTGTATTGGTACTAGCAACATAGGCTTGAAGAGAGATAAGGACCCTCCACCATCTGGGCCATTCTCTCTTCTTTCTGCTGCTACCAGGAAGGAGATGCAGGAGTCTTGGGTCCCACAACACCAGGTTCAGGAACAGTTATTACTCCTCATCCATCAGGCTCCTGAACCAAAGTGAATAACTTCATTTAACCCAACATTGAACTGATTCCACAACCCACAGACTCACTTTCAAGAGGTCTACAACTCTTGTTCTCAATTTTATTTATACTTATTTATCAATTATTATTATTATTTTGTTTATGTATTTGCTCTTTGGTTATTTGTCTGTCTTAGTAGTTTTTCATTGATTCTGCTGTGTTTCTGTGTATTTATTATGAATGTCTCCAAGAAAATGTATTTCGGGGTACTATATCAGGGGTCCCCAACCTTTTTTGCACCGTGGACCGGTTTAATATTGACAATATTCTTGCCGACCCGGTGGGGGGTGGGGGTGTTCAAGTAGGGTTAAACTCACCTCAACACGTCTTTTACAGTTAGGGTTGCCAACTTTCTCACTCCCAAATAAGGAACAAAATTAGCAGTCAAATCCCAGGACATTTGTGTTTACCCTAAGAAAGACTACCATGACCATAAAGCCTTGCGCGGGCACCTGTGTGCGCATGCGTGTACGTGACGATTTTTTTCCACAAATCAGTTTTGGCTTAATCTTCCCAACTACACTGTACATACATTATTTCTACTTTATATAGACTGTGTATTTATCATATCATTCCTGCTTTTACTATATGTTAGTGTTATTTTCGGTTTTGTGTGTTATTTGTTATGATTTGTTAGGTTATTTTTTGGGTCTGGGAACACTCAAAAATTTTTCCCATGTAAATTAATGGTAATTGCTTATTCGCTTTTCGCCATTTCGGCACGAAAGGTTTCATAGGAACGCTCTACCTTAGCAGGGGAAATACGGGCGCAAGGGCGGTCCCATATGGGACAAACCAATTTAGCCCAATATACAGGATGTCCCGGCTAATACAGGACAGTTGGCAACCCTATGTTCAAGTTCAACAGTGTGTGACAGGGAAATGAGGACAGGTGCAACTGACTCGTATCGTTTCCTTACGGCCCGGTAGCACATGCTTTGCGGCCCGGTAGTTGGGGACCGCTGTACTATATGATGACATATATGTATTTTGAACTTCTGAGGTCCTGGAAAGAAAATTTAAGGGGTTAGACAGAGTTAAAAAGCAGAACCAATACAGTTATAATCTCAGGAATGCTCTCTGTGTCACATGCTAGCAAGGCAAGAAATAGATAGTAAGTACATATATTATCAAAGTATTATGTCGAATATAACCCTGAGATTCATCTTCTCACAATCATGAAACAAATAAAAACCATGGAACCCATTCCAAGAAAAACCTGTGCAAAAAAAAGTTGCGTAAATGGCAAAAAAAGCGAAAAACACAGAAAATAAGGTACCATCCCTCAGAAGTCATTGAAAGAATCTAGGCATGTTCAGTTTCAGCTCAGTTCTAGGTCAATCTAGCACTGTCATTTATTTTCTGAGGCCACTCCAATCAGAATTGCACAAAATAGCTACCAAAAAAAAGGAGCGATCAGAAACACATCATAAGGTGAACTACTGAGTCCAATCCATAACCACGTTGAATAAACCTTGCCCATGATCCAGGCCACTGGCACCATCCTCCAACAGCATTAAGGGAGAGAGAAATGATTGGAACGCAGGGACTTTCCTCCAGGAGCAGGGTGGGAGAAACTACCACTTGCATGCACATTCCTCTGGCAGCAGCAAGCGAGAGGTCAGTAGACGACGCTGAACACCTGCTCGCATTCTCCTCTCTCAACAATTTCAGTCATCTTCACCGCTTTAATCGGCGAGAAATGGAGACGATTATGGGATCCAGGCTTCTCGGCCTTGAGGCTGCACACCACCCTCGGAGACAGCAACCTGCTAGATCACTTAATAGGCCCAAAAACACACCACCAAAATGCAGATCACAAGCTCCAACAATTGCAGAACCACTTTTGAAAGAAAAAGAAGACGTGAAAGATGTAATTTCGTGATCTGTCTGGAGGATGTTGTCTTTGGTCGAGTTGTTCGCTGGTACCATTTTCTTCCAGATATACTGTACTTAAATGTGTCGCTAAGGAGCTGATGCATAGAGGAGGACTTTGGGTTCATGTATCATTGAGTTCTCTTCCAGGAAAGGAAATGTACAAGAAAGATGGTTGCACCTAAACTGGTGGGCACCAGTATCCTTGCAGCAAGTTTGCCCATGTTACTAGTGAGGTAGGGGGATGGGAACTAGAATAGTAGGTCAGTAAGAGGAGAGATTGAGGGGAAGGTAGAGATTGGGTCAGAGATGTAAAGGACAGGCAGGGACAGCTTAATGAGTACGGTGGAGCCGATGCACTGCAGTTATTTATTTCAGCGAAAAGAGTATTACAGATTACATATGAATTCAGCAGCGTTTGCATATGAGTTTAGAGCCTGGGTATGAACATAGGGCTACAATGTTGCAGCCATCACTGATACTTGGTTAAGAAGTGTAAGACTGGCAGCTCAATGTTCCTTTATTTGGGTATTTCAGACATGATGGAGAGGGGTGTTGCATGACTAATCAGGGAGAATCCCAGAACACTTCGGTCATCTTGGAGAGCTTATCTGGTGAGACAGAGTGATAGTGCTCAGGCATAAGAAAGCTGTCGTCACATCATGGTCATCTAAATAGGCAGAACAAGAAAAAATGGAGATAGATTATGGAAGGATGTTAAAAACAGCAATATATTTGTAGTGGGTGACTTCAATTTGTCTCTCTTCTATATTTTATGTACTATTGCAGTACAAGCTTTTTCACCGACTTTCATATCTTTGGCAGTTTGGGAAATGCGTGCCAATTCTTCCAACACGTCATTAAAGTAGTGAACAGTCCCATTTTCAATAAGTGGTTTAAAAAAATTCCATCTATTACTATTTTATGTGGAGATACTAGTCTGTAATGGCAACTGTTGGCACGTGACTTTGAAGTTTTTGCTGTTCGGTCTCTCAGTTTACTGAGCGCATTATTTTCTATATGATTATAGTATAAACTCTCAGCAGGATACTAATTAGAAGTGAAAGTTGTATTCCTGCAATAGCTTTATTTTGAGATTGATTATTTGTAATTTAATTTTAATAGCACTCTCAGTTGAGGGAGTGTATTTGAGAGTTGCCATTGAATCAAACTATTCTCTAGTAGTTATTTAATCTGTTTTCTTGGACATGTTTAAAAAAAAATTAAAACATTTTATAAATTAAGTTGCCTATTGAGCCAGTTACAAAAAATACATATTCTTTGCTTTTCAGGAATTCAGCTGCAGTTAGAATACATCGCTCTGCTGCGTGTAGTTGCTGTGATCATTGTACCTTATAACAACTTAAATCAAACAGCTGACATATTGAATCCTTCAAGATTCCATGGTGATATCTTTGGTAATAGCCAAGACATGAAAGCTTTATTAAACTCAGCTGAAAAATGTGGTATGCCTTTATCTTGTATTCAATCTATACTAATGTCATATTCCTTAGAGCCTTTACTGAGTTCTTTCATTGTTGCTTTCAAGGTGTGAAGGTTATCCTTGATCTTACTGTATTGTCTGCTCAACTTGAAAGTGATAATTCAACCAACACTCCTTCTGATATTGAGGAACCTTTGCAGAATTTACTGGTAAAAGCATTATATTTTAAGTGTAATTTTTATTATCAAGTAAATTTAGTACAACAGCATATTTTCTTCAAACTTTCTTAGACAGAATTTCGTGCCTGGTTCGGAGAGGGTGTAGATGGAATCTTCCTCAAAATGAATTCAGTGAATTTGAAGAAAACAATTGTAAGAGTTATTTTGTAATAATTAACTTTAATTTGAATTATTTTTTTCTGGTTTTAAAACCAAAATGCTTGATTTTTCCTTTATGTAGATCTAGAAGTTCTAAAGTGCACTGTAAGTTATGCAGTTAAGAAACTGCTGTCATTTTCTGTGGAGGATTTGAGGCACTTTGTTACATGTAGAACTTGCAAGGAGTTGTTTGCATCATTGTTGCGGGTACTCAATATTAATACTTTTAAAAATATGCACAAGCAGATGGCAGTAGTTGGATAGGCTGAGCTTTTTTGTTGAGCACTGGAGGATGAGGCAAGAACCTGACAGGTATATAAAATTATGAGGCATACAGTAGATATTAAACTCTTCCAGTGGCAGAGTTGTCTACAACTTGAAGCTTTAAGTTTAAGATGAAGAGTCAGAAGTTTAGAAGGTAACTGAAGGAAGATTTTTTTTCATGTTAAAGGCAGTTATGGTATGGGACATACTGCCTGAGAAGACGATGAGAGGTACTAATAAATGTTTAATACTGCAGAGTGATATAGGGAGTTAGTAAAGAGGTTAAAAAACATAACCTCTAGAGCAGTGATCTCTGCCACAATGCCACATGCTAGTGAGGGTAGAAATGGAAAATTACGTCTTGGCAGATGAATGTGTGGCAGAGGGCAGGGATTTAAATTCTTGGATTATGGGGCATAGGTGATCTGCACAAGATGGACGGGTTGCACCTTAAACAGATAGGGGCCAGTGTGTAAGGTCAAGCATCCATCTTATCGTACTAGGGAACTGTTCAGTATTCATATAACAGTGGGATAGAAACTGTCCTTCAGTTGTGTGGGAAATGTTTTCAGGCTTTTGTATGTTCGGCGTGATGGGAAAGGGGATAAGAAAGAATATCCAGGATGGGGTCTTTATACTAGCTGCTTCACTGAGGTGTTGAGAAGTTTAGACTGAGTCCATGGAGAGATACTGGTGTCCATGATGTGCTGAGCTTTGTAAATAGTTCTCTGCAGTTTCTTGCGGTCATGGTCCGAGCAGTTGTCATACAAGTCATGATGGAATCGGGGCTTTTTCTATTGTGTATCAATAAACATTGGTAAGAGTCGATGGGGACCTGCCAAATTTGCTTAGCTTCCTGATGAAATAAAGTTGTTGGTGGATTTTCTTGGCTATGATGTCTGCATGTTTGGACCAAGGGAGTCTATTGATGATGTTCACTCTTAGGAAATTGAAGTTCTCAATCTTAGCACCACTGATGTAGATGTACTGCCCCTTTTCCTGAAGTGAATGACTAGTACTTCTGTCTTTCTGGCACTAGGCAAAAGGTTGTTTTTTTTCCCACCAAAAAAATGTTTGCCATCGACTTTTTCTGTGTAGTCCTGAGATAACGTCTTTCTACGTATGCTGTTTGATTTCAGATTCCAGCATCTGTTGTATGATTTTCTTTCCCCCCACAGGTGTTCCCTCTATCCTGCTTCAGCGTTGAATATGATGATGGTTGATTTAATTTGGTATTCAATTTTACTTTTCTGCCAATTCTTCTAACTGCTGATTTCTCTTTGGTGCACATCTCAGCCTTAAATATATTCAAAGATTTAGTCTCTTCAGCTCTCTGGGGAAGGAAAGATTTACAAGCTTCTGAGATAAGAAATCCCTTCTTATTTCCATCCTAAATTGACAGTGCCTTATTTTGAAAGTATGTTCCATAGTTCTATATTTCCCATTCAGGGAATTATCCTCCCAGTATAAAGTCATATTTTGACAGAAGGTAGAGAATTTTAGAAAATAACAATCATTAACTTATTCAAAGTCTTCGGTCATCTCTGCTGATCTCCTTTAAACTTGTGTTTCCTGTTTCAAGTTCAAGTTTATATACAGCCAAACATATATCATAAAACATATATCACAATCAGCACATAAGCTAAAATAGCTCTGTAAATAAGTTAGTAAGATATAATTCAAATTGCATGTAGTGCACAACACAGGTAAATGATAAACAGCTTGCTGTCCTAGTGATGAGAACTTGACCAATAATTGTGTATGTACAGGATTTACACAGCATTTGCTTAAATTGAGGTACCTTTAATCAGAATTCCCAACGTTCCTGTATGTTTGAACCTCAAATCATACTGACTGTAGACGTATATTGTTTATCACGGTGGCCTCTTCACTGCAGAGTCGTGGCTGTTAGCTGAGTTAGCTAACGAGCCAAGCTGACATCCGAGCTCTGGTGATGGGGGGGGTTACACATTGCTTTTGCCTTCCTCGTTACCAATTCAACCAGCAAATTAACCTTTCGGGAATCCTCCCCGAGGATTCCCAAATTCCTTAGTATCTCAGAAATTTGAATTTTCTCCCCTTTTAGAAAATAGTCAATGCTATTATTCCTTCTACCAAAGTGCATGACTGTACACTTCCCAACACTGTATTCCATCTGCCACGTAGCCCATTCTCCTAATCTGTCTAAGTCCTTCTGCACTTGTTGCTTCCTCAACATTACTTGCCCCTCCACCTAACTTATCATCCACAAACTTGGCAAGAAAGCCTTCAATTTCATTATCCAAATCATTGACATACAATGTAAAACGAAGCGGTCCCAACACAGATTCCCTGTGGAACACCGCTAGTCACTGGCAGGCAATCTGAAAAGGATCCCTTATTCCCACTGTGCCTTCTGCCAGTCAGCCAATGCTCTATCCACACTAGTATCTTTCCTGTAATACTGGTGGGCTCTTGCTTAGCAGTTGGATGTGCGGCAACTTGTCATAGGCATTCTGAAAATCCAAGTACACAGCATCCACAGACTCTCCTTTGTCCATCCTGCTTATTTCTTCAAAGAATTCCAATAGATTTGTCAGGTAAAATTTTCTCTTAAGGAAACCATTTTGACAACGGCCTATTTTGTCATGTGCCTCTTAGTACCCAGAAACCACGTCCTTAAGAGTGGAGTGACATTGCAATTTTCCAGTCCTCCTGAACCATGTTAGAATCAATTGATTCTTGAAAGATCATTACTAATGCCCTCACCATCACTTCAGCTGCCTCTTTTAGAACCCTGGGGTATAGTCCATCAGATCCTGGTGACTTAACTACCTTCAGACCTTTCAGTTTGCCACCCACCATCTCTCTAGTAATAGCAAATGCCCTTGACACTCAAACATCCAGCTTACCACAAGTGTCTTCCATAGTGAAGACCAATACAAATATTTATTCGGTTCTTCCACCATTTCCTTGTCCCCTCTCCAGTGTCATTTTCCAACAGTCCAGTGTATCTACTCTTGCCTCTTTTACTCTTTATATATCCGAAAAAACCTTTAGTATCATTTTTGATAGTATTGGTGAGCTTGTGTTCTTATTTTATCTTTTTCCCCCTTATGGTTTTTCAGTTGCCTTCTGTGGTTAAAAATTTCCCCAATTCTTTAACTTCCCACTAATTTTTGCTCTATTATACGCACTCCCTATTGCTTTTATGTTAGCTTTGACTTCTCTGGTCAACTGCAGCTGTCTTCCTGCCTTTAGAATATTTCCTCTTCTTTGAGATGTATCTATCCTGCACCTTCCAAATGACTCCCAGACTCCAGCCATTGCTGCTCTGCCATCATCCCCACTAGTGTCCCCTTTCCCTTCAAATCAATTTTGGCCAGCTCCTCTCTCATGCCCCTGCAATTCGCTTTACTTCACCCAAATACTGATATATCTGACTTTAGCTTCTCCCTCTCATATTACAGGGTAAAGTCTATTATATTATGATCACTGTTACCTAAGGGTTCCATTTCCTTAAGGTCCCTAAGCATATCTGATTCATTACTTAACACCTAATCCAGAATTCCTGATCCCCTAGTGGGCTCAACCACATGCTGCTTCAAAAAGCTAACTCAGAGGCACTCCACAAATTCTCTTTCCTGGGTTCCAATATCAATTTGATTTTCTCAATCATCTGCATATTGAAATCCCCATGAATATTGCAGCATTGCCTTTTTGACATGCTTTTTCTCTTTCCCAGTGTAATTTGTAGACTATATCCTGGCTACTGTTCAGAGGTCTGTTCAGACTTCTTACCCTTGCAGTTTCCACGTGGATTGTACATCTTAAGATCCTATGTCACCTCGTTCTAAAGATTGATTTTTTTTTACTAGCAGAGGCATTTCTCCTTCTGTCTACCAGCTTGTGCTTTCGATAGCTATTAAGCTTCTACCTGCAATTGATTTTCATCCATGACTCTGTGATACTCACAACATCATACCTGCCAATCCCTTAACTGCTCTACAAATCATCTACCTTATTTTGTATACTGCATGTATTCAAATATAACAACTTCAGTCCTGTGTTTTTCACCCTTGTCAATTTTTGCGATGCAGCCTATCTCACTGCTTGCAATCTTGCCCTATCATCTGCCTGTCCTGCCTGACAGTTTCACTATACTTCCCTATCCTAAACCAACATCCCTATTCTCAGCACTATCACTCCAGTTCCCATCCCCCACCAAATTAATTTAAACCTCCCCCAACAGCTCCAACAAACCTGCCCATAAGGATGTTGGTCCCCCTGAGGTCCAAGTGTAGCCCGGTCCTTTTGCACAGGTCGTACCTTCCCCAGAGGAGATCCTGATAATCCATAAATCTGAAACCCTGCACTGGTTCCTCAGCCATACATTCATCTGCCATATCAACCTATTCTTGCCCTCACTGGCACATGGCATAGGCAGGAATCCAGAGATTACTACCCTGGATGTCCTGCTTCTCAACTTTCTATCGAGCTCTCCCAAATTCTTTCTTTTGGATCTCCTTTCTTTTCCTTCCTGTGTCATTGGGAACAATATGTATCAAGATGTCTGGCTGCTCACCCTTTCCTTTTAGAATGTCATGGGAATGTTACACGATCTGAGACGTCCCTGGCACCTGGGAGGAAACATACCATCTGTTTCTTTCTATGGCTTCCACACACTCTACTACCTACTCCCTAGGTATGGAATTTCCTATTATCACTGCATTCCTCCTTTGTCCGCTTCACTATTGAGCCACAGTGCCAGAGATCCGGTTGTTGTGGTTACCCCCACTAAGATCTCCCTTCCCCCAACAGTATCTGAAACGATATCCTTGTTACTGAGGCGAATGGGCACAGGTGTACTCTGTACTGGCCGCTTATTTCCCTTCCCTCTCCTGATGGTCACCCATTTACTACTTCCTACTACCTCCCTGTAGCTTCTATCATCTCCTCAGTTTCCCTTATGAGCTGAAGATCATCGAGTAGCAGCTCCTGTTCCTTAACACGTTCTCTGCAGAGCTGGAACTCTGTGCACCTGCTGCATATGTGGTTATCAGGGAGGCTGGAGGTCTCCCTGGATCCCCACATCTCACATAAAGAACAAAACACATCCCTGGAGGCATTCTTACTGCCCTAACTATACACTTACAGGTGAAGAATGAGCAAGAGAAGCATTACCAGATACTTAGGTCGCCAAAGTCTATTGAGCCATAGCCAAAAGTCACCCCACTCTAACGCTGCACCAGTCATGCAATGGCTGCTCCGCCTGCCCCTGCATTATTTCCATTGAACCTTGCTATTGAATCCTGACCCCCAATTGGCTGCTGTTCAAACTCCGAAAAAATGGCTATGAATTGCTTATTTTTAGTGCTCTTTCTTTGACCTAGGTGAAGACACCTTTACATTGAGATGGAACTGGTGTAGGAATTAACAAAAGATCAGGGATAGAGAGCTTTAACATTTGCAGTACCTTACTTCATGCCATTCTGAGCCACTTGACTATCTTTCTGAACTTTTCTATTTTAGGAGCAGTCATTTTGATTCCTTTTGGTATTTACTGCCAGTGAGGTATATTTATTTGGATAGCAAGATAACAGAGTAAATACATTAGAAGTAACTTGATGAAATAGTTAGCCATAAAAGTAAAGACAGTGGAAGCTATTTAACGTGTAGGTGGGGTATTCCCTACAGTTTTCACAGTTGAAGGTCAGACTGCTCATGTTGGTCAGTTAAGTGAAATTACTTAAATAATGTTAGTACTTGGATAATTAAATTCTGCAATGAAATAGAGAGAATTCTTCGTTGATGTTGGTCGTAGACTTGCAATATAAATGAAGCAACAGTCCAGACACCATGGATTCCAGGGGTATCTAGTAGTTTGTATTCTTTATTATATTCAACTTTGCTCTGTGATAATTGGTGTTTTTGGTATCTGGTTTATAAAGAACGTTCATAAGTTATAGTGTATAATGTGGCAGTATTGTTTGCTAAGGTAAAAGATTAGCACAAGTTCTCTCACTTCATTTGGCCCTTCTAATGAGGCACCCGTAGATAAAGAGAAATAACATCCCTACATCGTTTCTGAGTTATTTGTGATTGAACTGAGTCATAGATTTGATCTTCCTGTTCTGACCAGTCCCGAAAGAGCCATGTCTGTAGATGATAGGCCAGTTATAAGTGGTGAGACTCGATCAGAATAATTTTCTCTAAGGATCCTTGATGAAATCTGTTTAATTTTATTTAATTGTTCCTGTTATTCTACTCAGGAAATTATCAAGACTATAGCTACTAATGATAAAGCTATCTATGTTTACATATTGTGTACATCAGAACTTTTTAAATGTTTACTAGACAACCGGGTGACCCGTTGGGGCACCCTTTGAGAGAAAGGTAGTGCAGTCTGATGTGATGTGCTTTGGAAATTAAAGAAGAAAAATTCAGTTTATTAAAGAAGAAAGACACGTGACAAGACAAATTTATCTCCTCCTCGTTTAACGAAGGACACTTTTGATGACAAAATTTCTGGTTGATCTGCCACCCTTCAAGAATACTCTGCACTTCTGGTAAGATGGTGATAGTTTAACCGTTTAAAACTGTTGCTCCATTTCATTTCTTACCTCCACAATTCTTATCTTAGTTTTTTTTTTACCCCAGACTGCTAATTTTTTTTTTGTTCTCCTACCTGCCTGTGAGTACGCCTGTCCTACAGTGGCTTCAAAGCCCTTTGAATCTGGGAAAAAAGAAGTCTCTGTGACTGCGACTGTCTCTAGCTCCTCTACCGAGATTACTGCCATTTTGGAACAGCACCGAGAAGAGATTATATCTGAACTTAAGTCTGAATATAAGTCTTTCAGTTTGTTGGAGTCAAAATTGGAGCAAATTAATTCCAAAGTGGAGGATCATGCCGTATGCCTCTCTCATCTTGACTCAGAGACCGAAGGTTTAAAATGTCATGTTCAGCAGCTGGAAGCTGTTTGTTCTGATTTGAGTGAGTATAACACCAAGTTAACATCTAAAATAACTGATCTCGAAGGTCAGAGCAGAAGGCATAATCTACAGATCTTCGGTCTGCCAGAGGCTATTGAAAGCGGATCTCCTGTTGAATTTTTCTCTGTTTTACTTTGTGAGATTTTTGGGAAAGATACTCTTCCAACTCCACCCGAGTTAGACAGAACTCACTGTACATTTCTGGCCAAACCCGAATTAGGCTCTAGGCCACACCCAGCTGTACTCTGTTTTCATTGATATCAGGTGAAAAACCTTTTAATCATGGAAGCACGTCAGAGAGGAAAATTGCATTATAAGGGTCTTTCCATTTGTATTGTTGAAGATTATGCTCCTCAAGTTCTGAGGTTGCGCGCCGAGTACAAAGTTCTTGTGCAAGAGTTCTGCAACCGTGGATTCAGGCCCTCTCTGCGTTATCCTGCCCATCTCCGAATAACTCTTAGTACTGGGGACAAAAATAGTTTAACCCTGTTACAGAAGCTCAGGAATTCATTGAAAGTCTTCCGGCCATTGTGACTCCTTCAGACTCGATATGATTATTTAAAATGGCCAATTAATACTTTTTTTTCTCTCTTTGTTTTTTCTCCCCCCTTGTTTTCTTTTTAAATTAAAATTTTAAATTACTGATTTCTTTTTCATAGTTTTTCGTGGGTATGGTACTCTGGATTATTACTTTGAGTTAAGTCTAATACTTTTTGATAGAACTGTTCCTTTTTTTCCTTATGTACAATTTTAATTCGTAGTGCATAAGCTCTCTTGCTTTTTTTTTGAAATGTTAATTAAACGGAGCTTATGAAGATATTCAGAAACTGGAAGTTGTTTTTTGGGGTAGTTTTTTTCTGAAGAGCTTGCTGCTGTTCTTTAGTAGTTATTTTGTTTTGGGATTGGGGTGGGGGAGGTCCCTAGTGCTAATACCATTTATACAACCTTTAGTTATTCTTTGTTACTCAGGACCTTTTTTATGTCCTGATTCTCTTGTTTTATACTTTTAACCCAGAGCTGTTATTTGAATGCTTATTCTTGTCTATGCCTACTACTCTTTATTTTTTTTTAAATGACAATGGTTAGCCCATTGAATCTTATAAACTGGAATGTTAAGGGATTGAACCATCCAGTTAAAAGAAGGAAGGTGTTTTCACATGTTAAGCAGCTCAAACCTGACATTGCTTTTTTGCAAGAAACACATATTCGTAGTTTTGATAACTCTCTCCTTATGTCTAGGTGGGTGGGACAGCACTTCCATTCTGCCTTTCCGGCTAAAGCCGGCGGGGGCGGGGGGGTGGAAGTTCAATCCTTATTAATCAGAATGTTCCCTTTGAGCATCCCAACAAAATATCTGATACAAATGGTCATTTTATTATTGTCACTGGGAAATTTTATAATACTAGAGTAGTCTTGGCTAACTTCTATTCTCCCAATTCAGATGATGTGGACTTTTTTGATCATTTTTTCTCTTTATTGCCTGACTTGAGTTTATATTCCCTCATATTGGGTGGTGATTTTAATTGCTGGTTAGATCCAGTATTGGATCGATGATCCTCTGTCCCTAGTCTTCCTAGCAAATCTGTTTTATCTATTCACTCTTTCCTTTCTAATTATGGTATCTCTGATATGTGGCATTTTTTTCCATCCTTCTGAGAGAGATTATTCCTTTTTTTCACATGTCCATCATACTTTTACGTGAACTGATTATTTTTTAACTAGACAACGGGGTGACCTGTTGGGGCACCCTTTGAGAGAAGGTTAGTACAGTCTGATGTGACCAGAATGAACATTAAATGTTCCTGAATGCTATTGGTATTGCTTTGTTTTGGAAACTGAAGTAGAAAACCTCAGTTTATTAAAGAAGAATGACATGTAGCAAAGCAAATATAGCTCCTCCTTGTTTAACGAAGCACACTTTTGATGGCATCATTTCTGGTTTTTCTGCCACCCTTGTGCCTCTTGTCATTCTAGAGACGTGCAGTCCTTTCATCTCCCGTCTCTTTATCTCTTCTGCTGTTTGTTCTTTGTCTCTGATCCTGGAGACATAAATTTCTCAGCTCCTTTGTTCCTTCCTCTCTCCTCCTTCTGTGCCTGTGTTTGTCATTCTGGAGACGTGAAGCCCTTTCATTCCCCGTCTCTTCATCTCTTCTGCTGTTTGTTGTTTGTCTCTGATCTTGGAGACGTGCATGCCTCTCCTCTTCTGTCTCTTCTTCTGTCATCTTTTTTTGTCCTGACTCTTTGATCCTGGAGTCGTGCGGCCCTGGCCTCATCCGATTCTTGTTCTCTCCCTCTCCTTGCTGCTTCCCAATGACGTTTGGCGACATCTCTTGACCATAATGTCCCCCTTCCCTTTCCACGCCGCATAATTAGGCTGACCATTTTTTTTACCCTAGTGCTGGATAGAAGAGTAACACCAAAGGATGCTGATTATTCTTGATGATGTGGTTGGCACTTTCCTAAATGGACATGATATAGTCACCGCTGTCCTTTGACTGCAGAATATATAACCTTGAACTGTGCCTGCATTCTGTAAGTTAGCGCATTTTAATTCGATTTAGCAAAAACAAGTGCCACTGTAATGCACCATTTGCGCTAATTGGAGTTCACACAGACAGAGCATGAGAGTTTTAGCAGTATGTAGATGGATAACCAGCTGATTCCATCTGTTCGCTCTTGTGATTATCAGAGTAAATTGATTTTGGATCATGCCCCAGTTACCCTGTCCATAAATTTCCCTGGTTTCCCTCAAATGAATTAACATTGGCGTTTTAACCTGATCTTGTTGTCGGATAATGATTTTGTAAAATTTATGAAGGACCAGATAACTTTTTTTTAAAGTACTAACATGTCATCTGGAATCTCATCGCAGGTTGTCTGGGATGCTATGAAAGCATATTTGAGGAGTCAAATAATTTCATATACTGCGAATCTGAAAAGAAAGACCTATTTAGAGCAAATGGACTTGATTAATCAAATTAAAGCAACAGACCAATTGTATGCCCAGACCAAAAATCCCAAACTGTAAAAGAAGCGAGTAGAACTTCAAACTAAGTTTGACCTTATTTCCATTCAGCCATTTGAATGCCAACTTCTTTAAAGTAAGAGTTGATTTTATATTCGCGATGATAAATCCGGTAAGTTTTTAGTTAACCAACTAAGATGCTCTAAAGCTAAACAACAAATTACAAAAATTCAAATGGGAAATGGGAACATTACTTCGAATCATTCTGAAATTAATGATACATTTAAGAAACATTATTCTTGACTTTTTACCTCTGAATCTTTAAATGACAGTATCTCTTTTGAGCATCTTTTAAACAGTTTAAGTATTCCTTCGCTCTCTTCTGACTCTAAAGCAAAACTCAGTGGGCCATTATCACTAGAGGAAATATCCTCTGCCATCTCTGCATTACAGTTGGGTAAATCTCCTGTACCTGATGGGTTTTCTACAGAATTTTATAAATCATTTTCTTCACTGCTTTCGTCTCAATTACTTTTAGTTCTATCTGATTCGTTTAAACATGGTAATTGCCAGCATCATTTAACGAGGCTTGTATCATTCTTTTAGCTAAAAAAGGTAAAGATCCAAGAGTGTTCTTTGTATAGGCCAATTTCTTTGTTAAATGTTAATGTTAAAATTTTGGCTAAAGTTTTGGCTCGTAGATTAGAGAACATTGTACCTTCTATTATTTCCGAAGATCAAACTGGTTTTATTAAAAATCGCCTTCCCTTTTTTAACTCAATATATAAGTTTGCTGATGACACAACAATTGTAGGCCGTATCTTGGGTAATGATGAGTTTGAGTACAGCAAGGAAATTAAGAACCTGGTGGCATGGTGCGAAGACAATAACCTATCCCTCAACGTCAGCAAGACGAAGGAATTGGTTGTTGACTGCAGAAGGAGTAGCGGACTGCACGGCCCAACTTACATCGGTGGTGTGCAAGTGGAACAGGTCAAAAGCTTTAAGTTCCTCGGGGTCAATATCACAAATAACCTGACTTGGTCCAACCAAGGAGAGTCCACTGCCAAGAAGGCCCACCAGCACCTTTACTTCTTGAGAAAGCTAAAGAAATTTGGCCTGTCCCCTAAAACCCTCACAAATTTTTATAGATGCACCATAGAAAGCATTCTTCTAGGGTGCGTCACAACCTGGTATGGAAGTTGTCCCATCCAAGACCGGAAGAAGCTGCAGAAGATCATGAGCACAGCCCAGTACATCACACAAACCAATCTTCTGTCCTTGGACTCACTTTACACCACATGCTGTTGGAGCAGTGCTGCCAGGATAATCAAGGACACGACCCACCCAGCCAACACACTTTTCGTCTCTCATCCCTCCGGGAGAAGGCTCAGGAGCTTGAAGACTCATACAGCCAGATTTGGGAACAGCTTTTTTCCAACTGTGATAAGACTGCTGAATGGATCCTGACCCCGATCTGGGCCGTACCCTCCAAATATCCGGACCTGCATCTCGTTTTTTTTGCACTTACCTTATTTTCTATTTTTCTATTTTCTATTTATGATTTATAATTTAGATTTTTAATATTTACTATCGATTTTTAATCCAGGGAGCGGGAAGAGCAGAATCAAATATCGCTATGATGATTGTACGTTGTAGTATCAATTGTTTGGCGACAATAAAGTATAAAGTATTAATATACAGCGCTTATTTAATATCTTATATTCACCCTCAGTTGGGACTCCTGAACGTGTTATTTCTGTTGATGTGAAGAAAGCGTTCGATCGTGTGGAATGGAATTACCTTTTTGTGGTGTTAGAAAAATTTGATTTGGACAGAGTTTTATTACGTGGATTAAATTGTTATATTCATGTCCCACCGCTTCTGTTTTGACCAACTCTCAGCAATCCCAGTCTTTTAGCCTTAAACGTGGCACCCCGTCAAGGATGCCCCTTAAGTCCCTTACTTTTTGATTTGGCTATAGAGCAGCCGTCCCCAACCACCGGGCCGCAAAGCATGTGCTACCGGGCTGCGAGGAAACGATATGATTTGGCGATATGAGTCAGCGGCACCTTTCCTCATTCCCTGTCACGGCCACTGTTGAGCTTGAACGCACACGAGGTCATTACCCGCGCGTCATCCATGTCAGCGCGGGAAGAAGATCAACTCCTCGAGCTTACAAATGACAGTGAGCTGTAAAGTATGTTTGACATAACATCTCTGCCGGCATTCTGGATCAAAGTCAAGGCTAACTATCCTGAGATAGCCACGAAAGCACTGAAAACATTGCTTCCATTTCCAACATATCTCTGCAATGAATGTAACAAAAACTAAATTGCGGAATAGACTGGACATAAGGACATAACCCTTTTAGAAACAAAATTGAGTGTATTAGCCACTTATCACCTATATTCTGGTCGTGATTACCCCCCCCCCCATACAGAATCGCCAAAAACGATTTGTAGAAAAAAAATCAGCACGTACACACGTGCCCGCGCAAGGATTCATGGTCATGGTAGTCTTTCTTGGGGTAAACACAACGTATTTGACTGCTCCTCTTGTCCGTTGGCAACCCTACCGCCCCCCGGGGTCCCGGGGTCGGCTGGTCCGCAATAATATTGTCAATATTAAACCGGTCCGCAGTACAAAAAAGGTCGGGGACCCCTGCTATAGAGCCACTGGTGATTGCGTTTCATAGCTGTGCTGAATCGATGGGGGTTAGGAGGGGAGGTGTTGAGCATAAAGTTTCCCCTTATGCCGATGATCTTTTACTTTTTATATCAAACCGGACTACCTCCTTACCCCCAATGTTTTCACTTCTTAATAAATTCAGTCAGCTTTCTGGTTATAAACTTAATTTACACAAGAGCGAACTCTTTCCAATCCATAGAGAAGCACAAACATTAGTATTTCATGACCTCCCTTTTAAAGTAGTTAACAATCAATTCACTTACCTTGGTATTACGGTAACAAGGAACTTTAAGAATCTTTTTTGAGAAAATTTTGCCAATCTTCTAAATTCTACAAAACAGAATCTGACACAGTGGTCACCCTTGTCCGTGTCCCTGGTAGGTCAAATTAAAATATATATCCTTCCTAAATTTCTGTACTTATTTCAGTCTTTACCAATTTTTATTTCTAAAGCTTTTTTTGATGTGTTAGGTTCTATTACTTCGTCCTATCTACGGAAGGGCAAATGTTCCAGACTTAATAAAGCACACCTTCAAAAATCTAAAAAGAGAAGGTGGTATGGCCTTGCCTAATTTCATTTATATTATTGGGCAGCCAATATTCGTTGTCTTATTTTTTGGTCTTTCTTCCATAATCAGTCTGACTGCCCAAAATGGGTGGCAATGGAGTTGAATGCTACTAAGGAACTTCCATTTCTGCACTTCTCGGATCCGCGCTTCCTTGTCATTTGCCTAGACTAATTGTTAATCCTCTTATTAGACATACTCTGAGAATATGGGCTCAGTTCAGAAAATATAATGGCCTTCATGGATGGTTTCTCTCTCCCTCTCCCTCTCCCTCTCCCTCTCCCTCTCCCTCTCCCTCTCCCTCTCCCTCTCCCTCTCCCTCTCCCTCTCCCTCTCCCTCTCCCTCTCCCTCTCCCCTTCCCCCTCCCCCTCCCCCTCCCCCTCCCCCTCCCTCCCTCTATTTTACACAATCATCTTTTCCTACCGTCTATGTGGGATTCAACATTTTGTGATTGGTACAGAAAGGCTATTAGGCACCTTGAAGATCTTTTCATAGGTAATCGTTTTGCAGCTTTCCAACAACTGTCTGTAAAGTTTAACCTACCTAATACTCACTCCTTTAGATATCTTGAAGTTAGACATTTCATTAACCCTTTAATATCAAACTTTCCTGAGATGCCTGAGAAAAACTTTGTGGACCTGTTTGTTTGTATTACTCCATTGGGTAAAGGTTTAATAGCTGCTATTCGGGATAAGTTGGTGATCTTGAAGTGTGCCCCCTTTGATTAAAAACTAGAACTGCCTGGGAACATGATCCAAATATCCGACGAGGTTTGGGATTCAATTCTTAAGTCAGTTAACTCAACCTGTTTATGTGCTTGCCACTGCCTTTTGCAGTTTGTTGTACACAAGGCTCATATGTCTAAAACTAAATTATCGCGTTTTTACCCTGACATTAGTCCCGTTTGTGATAAGTATAAAGGGGGTGAGGCTTCTCTTATCCATATGTACTGGGCCTGTCCTAGTCTAGAGAAATTCTGGAGAGAAATTTTTTTAACTCTATCCCACATTCTTTATTGCTACTTAGAACCTAACCCTCTGATTGTTCTTTTTGGCACTTTGGGTGAAGTAGACATGCACTTGAGTTCGACTAAACGTCGAACATTATCTTTTGCCTCTCTCTTGGCTAGACGATTAGTTCTTAGGTGGAGAGATGCTGCCCCACCCAGTCATGCTCAATGGCTTAGTGATATTATGTCCTGCTTAGATGGTGAAAAGATTCATTATTGACTTCTTAATTGGGACATAAAGTTTCATAAGGTGTGGGGACCTTTTCTTGAATACTTTGATAACTCCCCTTTAGAATAAGTTATTAAATTTATCCTTTTTTTTTGTACTACAGTCCCTTACTTTCAGCTGTTTTTTCCTGTAAGTTAACGGTTTTTTGTTGTGAATTACATTATTGTTTTTATATATATTTACAGTTCTGTAGGGTTGAATGCTCCGATTAATGTTTCTTTTATACATAGAATTGGTTGGCCTGGGGTTTTATAGTGGGAGGGTGGGGAGGACACTAACTTTATATAATTTTATTTTGGGTGCTTTTTCCTTATTGTTATGAATCATATATTGGACACATTTGATTTGCACTGTATAAATTTCCATTTTGTTGATGGTTTTTTTCTGTCATTGTACTGTAGAAATGCATAAAAAATTAATTAAAAAAGAAAGAGTGCTCTAATGTTTTCATTTCCTTTTCCCCGGCTGCCACATACAGCTGACCACGCTGGAATACCGGATTCTCCAGATAAATCAACACATTCTCCATGGTTTGGCCTTGCGCCTCACGTATAGTCATAGCAAAGCTTGACTGTATCGGGAACTGGCTCCGCTGAAGAGGGACACTTTCCCCTTCTGATAAATTGAGAGTAATTCTTGGGATCATGACAATGTCATTTTTGAACGCACCAATGTTTGTCTTCGCTACGATAAGATTGTTGTGCAATTCTTCCACCATCATTCGCATTCCATTGCGAAGCCTTGGTGGATCCAAGTTTCTCATTGAAATGATGGGAGATCCCCTCTTCAATTCCAGTTTATGTGGTGGCAATTCAGAGAGTTCGACCGAATCAAGGAATTCTGTTGGAAAAAGAGTGGCATTAGCTCCTTCACTTATGGCACTGAAGGAACAGTATTCTTTCATGATTCCAGGGAAGTGTCTAATGCATGTGAAGCTTATTTTTCGTATCATTTCATTGAGAGGAACCAAGATAGAATTCCTCGAAAACAGTTCTGCAGGATTGTTGAATGTCGGGTAGATGAAATCAATGCATTCTTCCATAGTTTTTGCTGGCAGAATCATATCTTCAGGTATTTCAATTTCACCGTTTTCATTTTTCTCAATCTTGTCTTCTCCAACATCCAATAAGAACTCAGAATATTGTCCTTGTCCCTCACTCAATCGCATGTTTCTCTTCAATTGAAACTTGACGAAGCTTCTCCATAAGTAGGATTTTTTTATTCATGAATTCTCCACATCAGCATCATTTCCGCGTTTCACAACTGCTAGAAGCTGACTGAAATCACCACAGCAAATGGGTAAAATGCCCTCGAAGGCCTCATTCTCGCCTCATACATCACGAAGAGTACATTCCACGGCTTCGAAGCTCTCCCTCCTAATCATGGGGCACTCATCCCAGACTTATTAGTCTCGCATTTTGGAGTAAATTTGCAGTATTGGTGTTTTTATCAATGTTACAAAGGGCATCTTCATTGACTTTGAGGGGTATTTTGAATCTTGAGTGCACTGTCCTACCACCTGATGATGCTACAGCAATAGCAACACCTCCATCTCCCCTAACTTTAGCAAGGATCAAATTGATGATAAATGTCTTTTCTGTTCCTCCTGGTGCATCAATGAAAACCATTGAAGAGAGATTCCTTTCCAAGCAGTCACACACATATTCATATACTTCTCTTTGCTCATTATTCAATAGGGTACTCTTTGCCGCATATTCTCGAGTTGATCTTGCCTTTTCTCCTCTGTCTCTTCCTCTCCCCTCCTGCTCTGCCTGTTTTTATCATTCTGGAGATGCGCAGCCCTTTCATCCTTCGTCTCTTCATCTCTTCTACCATTTGTTCTTTCTGTCTGATCCTGGAGTCGTGCGGCCCTGGCCTGATCCGATTCTTGTTCTGGCCTCCTTCTGTACCTATTGTTGTCATTTTGGAGACGTGCATGGCTCTCCTTCTCTGTCTCTTCTTCTTCTCATCTTTTTTGTCCTGACTCTTTGATCCTGGAGTCGTGCGGCCCTGGCCTCATCCAATTGTTGTTCTTTCCCTCTCCTTGCCGCTTCCCGACGACATTTGGCATCATCTCTTGACCAAACTGTCCCCCTTCTCTTTCCACACGGCATAATTAGGCTGTCCATATTTTTTTACCCTAATGCTTGATAGAAGATATGAAGCAGTAACACCAAAGCCTCCAGGATGCTGATTTTTCTTGATGATGTGGTTGGCGCTTTCCTAAATGGACGTGATAGCCCTGCCCTTTTGCTGCGGTTGGTGTCGCTGCTGTGAGCATCGTGAGGCGCTGCTGAGGCTGGCCGTGCGCATGCGTCGTGTCGCGTCGCGGTTTCCATGAAAGGTGGAATTGGCTCTGTGAGCATCGTGAGGCACTGCTGAGGCTGGCTGTGCGCATGCGTCATCGTGTCACGTCGCGGTTTCCATTAAAGTTGGAATCAGCTCGGGTTGTCGAAACGGGGCCTGTTGATTGATGAGTGAGCAATTTTATACAAATATATAACCCTGAACTTTGCGTGCATTCTGTAAGTTAGTGCATTTTAAGTCGATTTAGTAAAAATAAAGTGCTGCTGTAATGCACCGTTTGGGCTAATTGGAGGTCACAAACAGAGCATGAGAATTTTAGTAGGATATAGAGTGTAAGAATCCTTTAAGATAAGGAAATGATACCTTCACCATAGCTTTATCACTATTCTGGAATCTAGTCTTGGTGGCATTTGTTTTTCTATAAGGGGGAGGTTTAGTTGTTTGAATCTTTCACAGTAGTTTTTAAATATGATTTGTAAAGGCAACTCTTAGTGAAGTTAGTTGAGGTATAGAGTTCAGATCACACAACAGCTTACCGCACAATGTTGTCCATTCAGTACCACCAAATTTAGGTGGCTTAAAAGTAGCCCATCATATCCTTCCTTTTAATTATATTGTGCATAAAGCCATTCTCTAGGGAATTTCTAGGCAATAAGATTGGCACTTAGGGCATGCCTAGAAAGAACTTCAATTTGTTGTCATGTACCAATTTCCTTTTCCTGTTCCATCACCTCTATCTGCACCTTCCCAATCTCCTGTGAATGCACATCTTTCTCTCACTGAGGGCCTAAGGCAAAATATAATCTTCACTGCCAGGGTTGAGGAGCATGCAACTAACTGGTCATGCTAAAATATGTAATAGAGTGGTACCTTCAAGATCTGTTGTGACTCTCCTTTTGTTTCAATGTAAAATTGCTCTGGTGCATAAGCCTAAGAATGTACAGGTTTTATAAGCAGAGGTGAATGCGATACACCCTGTATTTCAAGATGCAACATAGTCATGCAGCACAGGAGCTGGATATGATAAGCAGTGTAAATCACCTAAAAATAAAAGTCATGCACATGGCTTCATTATGTGATGGTGAACTGAAAAATGCAATTTTAGTTTCTACATTTCCTAACATAGCATAGTGAGTAACATCATTCCATGTATTTCATTCAAAATTTTAATCTATTTTGGGAATATGCCACATTTTTCAACTCGATGGTCTTCACCCAAACAGTGTGCAGTCTAAAAACATATTCCACTGCAGGCTGGCAAATCCACGTCTATGGCTATTTACAATCAATCGCACATGTGATCTTTCCCTCACTGCATCCTCCTTAGCAGTCCTGTAAATGTTACCAATTCTGTTCAGCCCCTAGATTGAACTATCTTATTAAATGTGTTAACAGAAATAATTTTCTACTCTTAAAACCTACCTCCCCTGTTGCACCACTCCAAGGTACTCAGTTTAAGCCAGCTCTTCTAAATGTGAGATCCCTTTCAAATAAGCCTTTTATCTTAAATGATTTTATTTTCTCTACAGACTTTGATTTTATGTTCTGAACTGAGACCTGGTTAAAGCTAGATGAATGCAGCCAGTTGTCTTCTGAACTGTGTCCCCCTGACTATGTACTAAGGACATAGTCCTAAGGACAAAATGGCAGGCTTGCCACCATGTTCAAAAACCATTTTAGGTGCACTCTACTGACTGTCAACAATTTTCAAAATTTGAAATACATATGTTTCAAATTTATGGTACAGATGCTGTCCTCTGAGCTGTCATTTATCACCCTGCTAAATCCAGTGCCCGTTTTCTCTCGGAATTCTCAAAATTCTTATCCTCTCTTTTATTGAACTATGATAGGATTTTCATCTCTGGTGACTTAAATATTCATGTTAATGATCTCTCTATGGCAGCTGAATTCATGAGCTTACTAGACAGCCTAGATCTTACCCACCATGTCACTGAGCCCACTCATCAACTTGGCAATGCACTTGATTTTGGGTTAAATATTATTAATGTCTCTCTGTCTGAATTCAGTAACTGATCATTTTTGTATATTTTTGATGCCTTCCTGCCTGGAATCAAGACCTTGAAATAAATTATTTTTTTAAAAAGATAGTTTCTTGATGTGGAACACAACTTTAATTCTCTGAGCTGGCTAGCTTATCTGACTCATGTGATTTAGAACTGCTTAGTAAATGAAATGGTTGGTAATTTCAACAATAACTTGACAAATATATTGAACACAGTGGCCTCACTTAGGGTTAAAAAGAAATTACTTATTAAAACAGAACCATGGTTAAACACAATTGTATGAAAAATGCTCTATAAATAAAGTTGTTATTATTATTACTTCCTATGCATCACATTTTTTGGGCAAGACTTCCTAGAATGCCATATCAAATTTTTAGAATGTATTACCCAGGCAGTATGGCCAATGTCCCCCAATTTGAATATAAAATATTCAAAATTGAAATTGTATAGCACAAATAAAACTTCCAATTTCTCAGCTCACCTATTTATTTTAAAGATAAATTGTTGAAAATAAATAGCTTTTATGGTTATTATGCTTAGATCACTTACATTTAAGATGGTATTCTCTATTTGGATTTAGTTTATAGAACTTCTGAAAAGATTGAAAGAAATGGCTGGAAGATACAGTACAAAATCAAGAAAAAGGTATATTTGAGAGTAATTTTTAGTATTTTTATAATGCAGTTGTTTTTAATTGTATACCATTATGTGATTGTGCATTGTGCCCAGTTAATTTCTACTGAGGTATTTTGACATTTAAATTGATAACATTATTTTGCTGTTATCCCTGTATGATAACTGATCATTGTTTTATCAATTAATTAAATGTTGCTTATATGGTTGCAATATTGCAATGTAATATTTTGTATTTCAAAATTTTCACTGCAAGTACAGCTGACAGGAAAATTTCAACCAGAATAGCCTTTCAGGACTGAGATGAGGAAAAACTTCTTCACACAGAGAGTGGTGAATCTGTGGAATTCTCTGCCACAGGAAACAGTTGAGGCCAGTTCATTGGCTATATTTAAGAGGGAGTTAGATATGGCCCTTGTGGCTAAAGGGATCAGGGGGTATGGAGAGAAGGCAGGTACAGGGATTTGAGTTGGATGATCAGCCATGATCATACTGAATGGTGGTGCAGGCTTGAAGGGCTGAATGGCCTACTCCTGCACCTATTTTCTATGTTTCTATCTAAACCAGTCATAGATCTTGCATACATCTATCTGATATCCTCTCTAATTCTGCTTTATTAATTCCACCCTTGTGGCTGAAAGCTTCATCTCTGGGCTCGTGTAAGCCTTTTCTGTATCCTCTCTAGGATTTATCTATCCTTCCTGATGTGTGATGATGGAAATTGGCTGCCATATGCCAATTGTGGCCAGACCAGTGTACTTACAGTTTAAACACATTTTTTTGAATTCAGTGCCTCTGTTTATGAACCCCAGGATCCCCTATGGTTTACATGGTACTCTCTCAACAAGCCCTTTACTTTCAAAGATTCAGGCATGTGTACTTCCAAATCATTCTGTTCACATGCCTCTATTAGAACTATGCTATTTAGTCAGTGTTGTCTCTTTTTGTTCCTTATATCAAAATGTATAATTTTACACTTTATACTAAAGATCTCCGTCATCCATTATCTGTGTTTTGTAGTCTATTATGATCATCATGGTTTACCACACTTCAAAGCATGAGTCATCCACAGTTTTATAAATTATGTACTGCACACCCATTTTCTTTATGTTGATCAGAAAATGAACAATGGACCCAGCTCCTATCCCAATGGAAAATCACAGTCTTAAATCCTGCAGTTTGAAGGAAACCACCATTTGCTGCTACTGTTTTCTGTCTTTGAACCAATTTCCTATCCCTGGTGAAAAGCAAACAAAATGCAAACACTCAAACATGAGGAATTCTGCAGATGCTAGAAATTCAAGCAACACACATCAAAGTTGCCGGTGAACACAGCAGGCCAGGCAGCATCTCTAGGAAGAGGTACAGTCGACATTTCGGGCTGAGACCCTTCGTCAGGACTAACTGAAAGAAGAGCTAGTAAGAGATTTGAAAGGGGGAGGGGGAGGGGGAAATCCAAAATGATAGGAGAAGACAGGAGGGGGAGGGATGGAGCCAAGAGCTGGACAGGTGATTGACAAAAGGGATATGAGAGGATCATGGGACAGGAGACCTAGGGAGAAAGAAAAGGGGGGGGGGGAAACCCGGTGGATGGGCAAAGGGTATAGTCAGAGGGACAGAGGGAGAAAAAGGAGAGAGAGAGAAAGAATGTGTGTATATAAATAAATAACGGATCGGGTATGAGGGGGAGGTGGGGCATTAGCAGAAAGTGTCCGGAAGGTGTGGAAGGGTCTGGGATAGGGACACCAAATACCTCCTTGTGGACTCGCTATCACAGCCATATATCCTTTCTTGGAACGTGCCTCTGCCACCAACTTACTCCAGTTGGCTTTAGGATTCATTTTCAAGCCTCTCAATTTGGACCTTCTGAGGATCCCAGGTACTCACATTTTATTGACTCTGCCTCTCGTCGCTTCTCCTGTCAAGCTCTGAAGGCGACCCTCTCCGCCATGAGGTACTTGGTGTCCCTATCCCAGACCCTTCCACACCTTCGGGACACTTTCTGCTAATGCCCCACCTCCCCCTCGTACCCCATCCGTTATTTATTTATATACACACATTCTTTCACTCTCTCTCCTTTTTCTCCCTCTGTCCCTCTGATTATACCCCTTGCCCATCCACTGGGTCTTTTCCCCCCTCCCCCTTTTCCTTCTCCCTTGGCCTCCTGTCCCATGATCCTCTCATATCCCTTTTGCCAATCACCTGTCCAGCTCTTGGCTCCATCCCTCCCCCTCCTGTCTTCTCCTATCATTTTGGATCTCCCCCTCCCCCTCCCACTTTCAAATCTCTTACTAGCTCTTCCTTCAGTTAGTCCTGACGAAGGGTCTCGGCCCGAAACGTCGACTGTACCTCTTCCTAGAGGTGCTGCCTGGCCTGCTGCGTTCACCAGCAACTTTGATGTGTGTGGCTTAAAATGCAGATGCTGCAAGTTGGAAACAGCAATAAACATTGCAGGAAATGTTTAGCAGGTCAAGCAGTATCTTTGAAAAGAGCTGATGAAAAGGAACCTTTGACATGAAATACTAATTCTGTTTCTTTTTACAAATGTTGCATGACCTGCTGAATATTCCAGCATCTTTTTCTGGTGACCCTTCAGTTCCAAGGGCCTCAATTTTTCTAATTATCTTTTTGCATGGGACTTCTTCAGTTGCCTAAAATCCACCTAGATGATACTTACAACATTTTTTTATAATGAATCCAATGCAACTTTTGGGCTGCCCTAACCTTTACAGCTGAGGAAAGTAAAAATAATTGATTGTATTGTGAAGTAAAAATTGGAAATCAATGACATAGATTAACACAATACTGTTTTCTTTCAGAGTATTTATTATTGCTACTAGTATGGAAGATCCAGACTACTTAATTTCAGTTCTAATGAAAGTTCCTGGAGTAATGATTTTTGTTTATTATCTGAATGATCTGTTAACAAATCCTAAAGTAGTTGAAAAAGCCTGGACATTGAATAATTATTATCATAAGCAGAATTTTGCATGGTCTGGTTTCATTGTAAGTATTCAGAAATGATATCTTTTTATAGTATATATAAATATAGTATGTTTCATTTATTAAAATTTATATCAAAATTAGCACCTGCTTAATCATGGTATGGATCTGTATAGACCCTGTGATAAAAGGTTAAATTTAAGATCTAAAATGGTTTTGCAGAAATTAATTTTTTAAATATTTCAGGTATTTAATGAATTCAGTAAAATCTGGTATAATGATAAAAATATCAAATCATATCACTGCAAATATTTTGATAGCCTGGTATTATTTTCACGGTACAGCATGAGCACCTAAATTCATTGCATTGTGGTATACTACCTAATACCGGCAAAAAAAATGAACATAGGTCTCACAGCCCTAAACCCACATACTAAGGACATCTAATTTCATAGACATAGATGAAAGAGAAATGGAGGGTCTTTGGCTATGTAGAAGGAAGGGTTAGATTGATCATAGAGTAGTTTAAAAGATAGGCAAAGCATCATGGTACAAGGGGTCCATACTGTGCCGTACTGTTGAATGTTCTATCCGGTCCAACTCCCAACCTCAATCTGTTTCTGCTTACCCCACAATTATGTACCTATCTCTTGCAGAAATCTAGAAAAGTCTTAATAAACAGATCTGCTTCCTCTTTTAGCAAATGTTTGATGCAACTGCAATAAACCAGTAGATATAATGATGAAAAGACAGCGGCATTGATCCTCTTTTCCCCCCACAATGTTGGTAAAATCCTGGGATTTTCAGTCAAAGAACAGGTACCTAAATCAAACATTCACTATAAAATAAAGTCCTGAACATTCGCTCATTGGAAATGGATTTTTTTTTAGTGTTTTCCAAATAAAGACAAAGTTCTTTTCACCATTGCACTCCTGGAATAAATATCTACAATGGAACCCAGTAAATGTTTACATTTTTGTAGAAACATACATTTTAGATGCACATAATATTTTTATATAAATCTTTCTTGTAGTTTGGTGAAGGACATATTGCATCTATGATCTCTGAAAAACAACAAGGAACTTATATCAAATTGTGTGCAGTACTTTTATTAACAATGCCTGGGACTCCAGTATTTTATTATGGAGATGAGATTGCTCTCAAAGACTATAAGGTAATAAAAATCTACTGTTGTGATTAAGTTATTATATGCTTAAAGCATTATTATTATTGTAAGTTCCTAATTGGTTAAAATATGGTTCTAATCTTGCGCTATATGTAACAGGAATCAAAATATCCTCTAATGCGATGGGACAAATCTAAGTATGCAGGATTTGCAAACAGCGTTCCTTGGATTTCACCAGATTTGAGTGTATACACACCAACTGTTAATGTATGTATGAACATTTTGCATTTCATGTAATTAATATGACACTGTAATAAATTATGACAGAATAGTTAAAGTAGAAAGTGAGAAGCTTTTTTTACTTAGTGTAAGTATTCATAAACAGTGACAGAGTTTTAAGGCAAGAAGTACACATGAATAGAAGAAAATAAAGTTGGAGTAGGCTATCTGGCCCCTCAAACCTTCCCCACTATTGAATATGTACTCCAGACCTGAATTCCTCTGTGCCAGATAGAAATAGCCCTCAGTCCCCAGTATTATCAAAATTTATCTCTCACTACTTTAAAATCTTCTGGTAAATTAGCCCCCTCTTAAAATCTTCTGGTGAAATCCAGAGATTCACTACCTCTTCCAGAATAATTATTTATGTGCCTAGGTTTGAAATAATTTGCCCTTTATCAGGCTGATAAAATTAGAGCCCATGGTATCACAGGAAAGATACTAGCAAGATTGCCTGACAGGCAGGAAGCAAAGCGTGGGAATAAAGGGGCATTTTTTCTGGTTGATTGCTGGTGATGTGGTTTTCTAGACAGTTCAGGGTTGATGTTATGTTTTGTAACTTCAAACTTAAACTAATTCAAAGGAAGACACAGGAGTCTTAACTTCAAGTTTACTTTAAGTAAGCCGTGCACACTACGTGTGGTATCGTGATGATGTATACAATTTGCGTGTTTATGCATATAACCCATTATGGATTATTTAATGAACAAGAATGCTTGTTCTAAAATATATACACACGCACAGAAAGTAATTGATTGCATAAATATTCACCCACTTCAATAGGACACACCAAATCATCACTGGTACAGCCAATTGGTTTTAGAATTCACACAATTAGTTAAATGGAGATCTGTTTTTGGAGGCCTATGTGCAGTCAAGGTGTTTCAATTGATTGTAGTAAAAATACACCTGTAGCTGGGAAATCCAACTGCAGGCGAGTCAGTATCCTGGCGAAAATGGCACCATGAAGAAAATAGAACACTCCAAGCAACTCTGTGAAAAGTTTATTGAAAAGCACAAGTCAGGAGATGGATACAAGAGCATTTTCAAGTCACTGAATATCCCTTGGAGTACAGTTAAGTCAATCATCAAGAAATGGGAAGAATATGGCACAGCTGTAAATCTGCCTAGCAGGCTGTCGTCAAGAACTGAGTGACCCTGCAAGAAGGGGACAAGTGAGGGAGACCACCAAGACACCTGTGACAACTCTGGAGGAGTTACAAGCTTCAGTGTCTGAGATGGGAGAGATTGTGCATACAACTGTTGACCAGGTGCTTCGTCAGTCGCAGCTTTACAGGAGAGTGGCAAAGAGAAAGGCACTGTTTGGGAAAAAAAACTCTCATGAAATCTCGGCTGGAGTTTTCCAGAAGGCATGTGGGAGAGTCTGAAGTCATTTGGAAGAAGGTTCTATGTTCTGATGAAACCAAAATTGAGCTTTTTGGCCATCAGACTAAACTGTATGTTTGGTGTAAGTCAAACACTGCACATCATCAAAAACACACCATCCCTACCATGAAGCAGTGGCTGCATTGTGCTGTGGGATGCTTCACTGCAGCAGGCCCTGGAAGGCTTGTAAAGGTAAAGGGTAAAGTGAATGCTGCAAAATACAGGGAAAGCCTGGTGGGGAACCTGATGCAGTCAGCAAGGGAACTCTATCTTGAGAGAAGATGTGTTTTCCAGCAAGACAATTACCCCAAGCATAAAGCCAAAACTGCACAGAAATGGCTTTAAAAACAACAAAGTTAATGCCCTGGAGTGGCCAACTCAGTGTCCAGACCTCAATCCAATTGAGAATTTATGGTTGGACTTGAAAAGGGCTGCTCATTCACAGTCCCCATGCAATCTGACAGAGCTTGAGCAATTTTGTAAAGAAGAATGGGGAAAAATTTCAGTGTCCAGATGTGCAAAGCTGATAGAGACCTATCCACACAGACACAAGGCTGTAATTGCTGCCAAAGGTGCATCTACTAAATACTGACGAAGGGGGCGAATACTTATAAACCACAAAATAATTGCATGGATATTTGTAATTAATTTAGATCACTTTGTAGAGATTGTTTTCTGTTGATCAGTGTCAAAAAAGCCAAATTAAATCCACTGTGATTCAATGTTGTAAATAATAAAACATGAAAGCTTCCAAGGGGATGAATACTTTCATAGGCACTAATATATATTTTTTTTTATTATGCACATACATATACAGTGTACACACTTTTCCAAATGGGGAGAAAGTTCAGAAAACGGATGTGGAAAGTTACTTGGGAGTCCTTTTGTTGGATAACTTGCAGGTTGAGTCGGTGGTAAGAAAGTCAAATGCAATGTTAGCATTCATTTTGAGAGGACTAGAATAGAAAAGCAAGGATGTAATACTGAGACTACAAAGCATTTGTCAGACCACATTTGGAGCAGTTTTGAGCTCCTTATCTAAAAAAAGAATGTGCTGGCATTGAAAAGAGTCCAGAGGAAGTTCATGAGAATGATCCCAGGAATGATGCAGTTAATGTATGAGAACATTTGATCGTCCTGGTCCGTACTCTCTGGAATTTAGAAGAATGAGGGATATCTCATTGAAACGTATTGAATATTGAAAGGCTTAAAAAGAGTGAATGTGGAGAGATCTAAAAATACAAGATTATTTGATGCCATTTCCAGTATACAAATGTAAAAGGCAATCAAATAATTGTTACTCCAGATCTGATGCAGCATATAAAAAACCACACAAAGAAAAAGTACACAATAATAAAAACACAATAAATATATACTGTATATATATATATATATATATATATATACACACACACACACACACAGATATATATATATTTATAGACACACAGAGACACACACACTGATAGACATTTTGCTCATACATAAAGTGACTAACAAAGTACAGGAACATATGGTGACTGACAAGAAATGGTAATATAATGGTGGTGGCAGTTGAGGTGGGTTGATAGACATTGATCAGCCTTACTGCTTGGGGAAAATAACTTGTTTTTGGGTCTGGTAGTCCTGGATAGATGCTATGTAACCTCCTGCCTGATGGGCGTTGGACAAATTGTCCATGAACAGGGTGGGTGAGATCCTTCATGATATTGCTAGCCTTATATCTTTCTGTATATATGTCCTTGATGGTGGAAATCTGCTGCTTTGACTACCCATTGTAGAGCCTTCCTGAATGCTGCTGTGTACTTTCCATACCATGCAGTGATGCAGCTGTTAATGTGCTCTCTGCAGTGCATCTGTAGGAGGTCATGAGTATTGATATGCATAGTCCAGCTCTCTTCTGCCTCCTCAGAAAGTTGAAATATTGTTGAGTTCTTTTGATTGTGTAGGATGAATTTTGGGAGCATGAGAGGTTGTGCAAGATGTACACTACCAGGAGTTTGAAACTGTATGCAATTTCCACTGCTGGGCCTCCGATGTAAAGAGATCTAAGAGTGGTGTGAGTTCTCTTGAAGTTGATAACCGTCTCCTTTGTCTTGTTGACACTGAGCAGCAGGTTATTTGCCTTAGCACCAGGCCTTGAGCTCTTCCACCTCCTCTCTGCAGACCGTCTTGTTGATGATAAACCCTACCACTTTTGTGTCATCAGCAAACTTAACAATGTGGTTACTCAGATGTTTGACCTTGCAGTCATGTGTGAGGAGGTGTAAAGCAGCGGGCTCAGCACACAACCCTGGGGGGGGTCCTTGTGTTGAGGATGATGGGGAGGGAGGAATGGTTGTGCATCCTGACTATTTGAGATCTGTTGGTTAGGAAGTCTAACATCCAGTTGCACAGTGGTGTATTTAGACCAAGGATTAGGAGTAGGAGTTTGTTCACCTTAGTGTAGAATGCCGAATTGACGTCCAGAAACAGCATTCTGGCACAAATGTCAGGACCAGGTACATGATGGTACTACGGCATCTGTCAAAGAGCAGTTCTGGTGGATGTCCAGTGTGGCAGGATGGAGGTTTTGATGTGTGCCATTACCAGCATTCAAAGCATTCCATGATGATTGCTGTTGGTGCCACTGCGTGATCGTCATCCAGTTCTGACGCTACAGACTGCTTTGGTATAGGGATGATGGTGACTGATTTGAATCATGTTGTGACAGCAGTCTGAATGAATGAAGTGTTGAAGATGTCACTGAGCTGGTGTACTCACTCCCAAAGTACTTTGCCTGGGATGTTGTCTGGCCTGGCTCGTGTCTGCTGCTGTTAGAAATAGTGGCTGCTCACCTGGAAGGGGGTTAGCTTTTGTGGCTGACATTGTGTTATATGCCTTGACGCATGCATAAAGGTTGTTTAGAGCGTCAGAGAGGGAAGCATCACTGATACATTTGATGGTTTTTCCTTGCGTAGTTAGTAATATCTTTGATGCCCAGCCA
The DNA here is from genome assembly GCF_030028105.1 of Mobula birostris. Classification (NCBI taxonomy): domain Eukaryota; kingdom Metazoa; phylum Chordata; class Chondrichthyes; order Myliobatiformes; family Myliobatidae; genus Mobula; species Mobula birostris. The sequence continues at coordinate 32,872,284 of NC_092377.1, forward strand.
CATATGCCAGGAATCATCATCAGACAGGTGTTCCTGAATTTTTTTTGTGTGTTGGCAATCTTTTCCCTCTTAATTCCCAACCTGAGGTCTCTCTTGGCAGCTCTGAGAGCTGTTCTGTCACCAGACTTAAAGGCAGGGTCCCAGGCTTTTAGCAGGAACGCATGCAGCCAGGGCTTCTGGTTCAGCCATGACATGACCGTTCCTGAGGTACCAGCATAGTTTACACATTTACAGATGTAGATGGTGACAGATGAGACATATTTTTCAAGGTCTGTGTCTTCTCTGATTGTGGCACCCTCCTTGAAAATCTGCTAGTTAATCTGTTCGAAACAGTCCCAAAGCAGGGAGATTGCCTTATTAGGCCATACAATGATGAGGAAGTCGAGGACCAGCGGGCATAGCCTCAATACAAGGATATCCCTTTAGAACAGAGAGAGGAGGAATTTGTTTAGCCAGAGGGTGGTGAATCTGCGGAATTCATTGCCCCAAATGGCTGTATTGGCCAAGACATTGGGTACATTTAAAGCAGAGGTTGATGGGTTCTTAATTACCAAGGGTTTCAAAGTTTGTGGGGAGAAGGTAGGAGAATGGGGTTGAGGGGGAGAATAAATCAGCCATGATTGAATGGCAGAGTCAACTCAATGGTTTGAATGGCTTAATTATGCTCCTATGGCTTATGGTTTTTATCTTGAAATTATATGCCCTCATTGAGTATTCCCATAAGCGAAAACATCTCAACATACAGTACTGTACAAAAGTCTTAGGCACATATATATAGCTAGAGTGTCTAAGACTCTTGCATATTACTGTATTTGACACCATAGTACAGAGAGAGAGAGTTTGTAAATCTGGCGGGAGCAAAGGATATTGGAATGGCGAGGGTGGAGGCCCCCGGGAGGGCTGTTGGACAGGTGGCAGAGGAGTGCAAGATGTGAGTGGTGGCATGGGTGCAGACACACTCAGCCTTGAGATACCAGGCAAAGTCATTTCATTCCAAACAATTGGTTTATTGATCATTACAGAATATCTCTGGTGCTTCCCACTCCCTCCCCTCTCCCTGAAGCATGATAGTTGGATATTACTGTAATATAACCCACTATTCTTCTACACTTTGAAGAATGCAGAACTAATGCATTTAGCATTTCAGTCCAGGGATTAGCCTAATGAATCTATTTTGGTCCGCATTCAACAGTTTGAAATCCTGTTTGGAATAAATGGATTAAAACTATGCACAGTATCCCAGGTTGACCTCACCCACCATACAACTATAACAAAATCTGCCTATTTGTAAACTCCCATTCCCTTCATATTAAAGGTTATTAGGTCATTTACCCTCTTAACCAGTTGGACCTGCCTGGTTGCATTTCTGGTTCAAGCACAAGAACACCTATGTTCTTCTATACTCCATTGATTTGCTGTCACTTTCCATTTAGATACTAGGCTGCATTTTTTGATTCCCTCTTATCAAAGTATATGGCCTAACACTTTGCCACATTGGACTCTGGATTTTCTTTCACTCATTTTATCTGTTTTCCCAAAGCCTAGTTACATTTTCTTCTTACAAACGTATTCTACGTATTTTTGTGACTTTAGCAAACTTGGATACCTTACATACGGTGTCCTTAATGTAAAGAGAAATAAGTTAGGGCCTGGGGTACTACACAAGTCCTTCTAAGACTCATTTATTCCAAACCTGTTTATTTTTGTTATAAACAATTCTCAATTCATAGTGATGCTCATCCTCCATTATTATGAAATACCTTCTGGAAGTTCAAATGTAGCTCATCTACATGTTCCCCTTTATCTGCTCTAGTTAATACATCCTCAAAGAACTCAAGCAAATTTGTCAAACCTGATTAACTTGCTTTGATTATATTAAACTTTTCTAAATGGTCAGCTATTTCTTTGATTGTTCACTCCCTCTTGCCAACAATAGATATTAAACTGACTGGTCTATAGTCTTATGCCTTTTATTTTCCTTCCTTCCTTGGACGGGGAGTCACATGGTATCCTCTCAGAATTCAGAGTTTGAAAAACTTCAACCAATGGGCCCACTATTTCTGCAGTCACTTCCATCAAAGCTCTTGGGTGCAGATCAGTGGGTCATGAAGACTTGTTGCTTTTTGTCCCATGAGTTTTTCTATACCTTGTTCATCATGATTGAAATTTTTACACGTTCTTCCATGCTGTTCGAAACCAGCCCATCTGTGATCATCGTGATATTTGTGGTATAATTCACAGTAAAGACTGATGCAAAAATCTGCTCTAGGTATCTGCTGGGTAAGACATTTAGAAGGATATGAGATAATTTTTCAGCCATAGAGTGATTGATGTGTACTCAGGATGGGGCAACAGCTTGGAGTGAAGGCAGGTATTCTCAAAAACATTTAAGAAGTTTTTTTAGATGAACATTCGAAGCACCATGGCACAGAATACTTTGTGCCAGTTGATAGAAATAGGAATTATTATCGATAGGTATTTGGTGAGCAGAAGGGCCTGTTTCCATATTATACAATCCATTGACTCCAGTATTCCTAAATTTGTTTCACTGAGGTTTCATCATTCTTGAACAGGACAACTTGTTCGTTGTGTACAACCCCAGCCCTAATCGTGACAATGGATATGATTCACCTAGTGGGTCCAATTGTCCTCAAGGCTTCACTGCCATCCCACAAAATAGATCTATCCACCAATAGCAATAAGCCCATAAGATTAGATCCTGAAACTATACCTCTGTATCAAGGGATTTTTGTTAACTCATTGTTGTGTAAGACTTTCAAATGCATTCTCATGACTGAGAAGGATGGAGATATTTGGATGCTGGAACAAGATACAGGTAGGTTGAGTGAATGGGCAAAACCTGACCAATGGAATTTAGTGTGGAACAGTGTAAGGTCATACACTTCAGTAAGAGAAATGAAAGAGCAGTTGGTTAACTAAATGAAAAGAGATTGCAAATGAATGAAATACAGAAGTGTGTGTTTTTGTGCATGAATCCAGATGGGCTCAGCATTTAGAAAATGAGAAGTTCTGTTTCAATTCTACAGGCTTTGAAGTAGTCACATCATGACTATTGTGCACAATTTTGGGCCTCTGGTTTAAGCAATATACCAGCATTAGAGAAAGTCCAAAGGAGACTCAGTGGGCTAGTCCCTGAAGTAGCTAAATAAGTTGGTTTGTGTACTTTAGAATTTAAAAGAAAGGAATGATTTTACGCCATAAGATACAGGTGTCCCCCGCTTTTCGAATTTTCGCTCTACGAAACCTCATTGTTATGAAAGACCTACAAAGTACATTAGTTACCTGTTTTCGCTAACAGAAGGTGTTTTCACTGTTATGAAGAAAGGCAGCGCGTGATAAAAAGCAGCACTCGATAAAAGGCAGCGCGCCACGCACACCGAGCAGCCACTCTCCCCGGGATTTGGAACGGCATTCTAGCCGGCATTGCTTAAACATGTGCCTGTGAGCATCCGTTAGCAAGATGAGTTCTAAGGTATCGGAAAAGCCTGAAAGAGCTCGTAAGGGTGTTACACTTAACGTAAAACTAGACATAATTAAGCGTTTCGATCGTGGTGAACGAAGTAAGGACAAAGTGAGTTTGGCTTGTGGAAGTTGACGAACACGACGTTGAAGAGGTTTTGGCATCCCATGGCCAAGAACTGATAAATGAAGAGCTGAGGCAATTGGAAGAGGAAAGGATAACAATCGAAACTGAATTTAGTAGCGAAAGTGAAGTCGTCCAGGAACTGAACGTGAAGCAACTGCGTGAGATTTTTTCTGCAATGATAAAGTACAACTTTAATTTTGAAAGGGTACATCAGTTTAGGGCATATTTGCAAGATGGTTTGAGTGCTTACTAAGAACTGTATGATCTAAAAACGTGCGAGGCTAAGCGGTCAAGCAAGCCTTCCATATCAGCCACAGCAGATGACGAACCTTGACCTTCGACATCGAGGTGGGCAGTCATAGGAGAAGATGAGCTGCCTGCCCTAATGGAGACAGACGACGATGAGATGACATCCCAGTGTCCCACCACCCCAACCCCCAGGCCGTGGACAGATACCGATTCGCGGAGAATGCAGCGGTAGCCGGGAGGCACACAGCACATCTTTAAGAAAAAAGCCGAAATAAACAAGCTAATTAATTAGGTGCCACCCGGTACATAAATGTCGGCCCAGATCAGAGACAATTGCCGATTGTGTCGCCTCTGATCTGGGCCGACATTTACGTGCCGGGCGCCACCTTATTAATTAGCATGTTTATTTCGGCTTTTTTCTTAAAGATGTGCTGTGTGCGTTCCAGCCAGCGCTGTACCCTTGCATGCTTCGCGGATCGGTATTGGTTGGCAGCCCAGAGGGTGGAGGCCACTGCACCACCCAAACTCCGACGACTCAGTCTAACACACCTTCATCAGTGTGCATGGCAAGCTGTCTTCCCAATTCCGGTAAGTGATACTACACTGTACATACATTATTTCTACTTTATATAGGCTGTGTATTTTTACGTGTTATTTGGTATGGTTTGGCAGCTTCATAGCTTAGAGCTTACTGGAGGGAGTGTTTTTGCTGAGAGCGCTTGTGTGAGATTTTCTGCCGAGAGCGCAAGCGTGAGATTTTCGCTACAGAGAACAGTGCCGGCAATGATTGTGGAAAAGTATTTCTACTTTATATAGGCTGTGTACTTATCATATAATTCCTGCTTTTACTATGTTACTGTTATTTTAGGTTTTATGTGTTATTTGGCATGATTTGGTAGGTTATTTTTGGGTCTGCGAATGCTCACAAAATTTTCCCATATAAATGGTAATTGCTTCTTCGCTTTACGACATTCTGGCTTACGAACCGTTTCATAGGAACGCTCTACCTTCGGATGGCGGGGGAAACCTGTATAGGAGCAAAATTGGGCCATTTGGTCAATCTAGTTTGCTCTGCCATTTCATCATGATTGATCCATTTCCCTCTCAGCCCCAGTCTCTTGTCTTCTCCCCATAGTACTTTATGCCCTGACTAATGAAGAACCTTAAATATACCCAACGACTTGGCCTCCACATTTGCCTGTGGTAACAAATTCCACAGATTCACCACTTTCTGGTTAAAGAAATTCCTCCTCATATCTATTCTAAATGGATGTCCCTCTATTCTGAGGCTGTGTCCTTGGGTCTTAGACTCCCCTATCATAGGAAATGTACTCTCCACATCACCTCTTTTGAGGCATTTCAACATTCAATAGGTTTCAATGAGATACCGCCTCATTCTTCTGAATTCCAGTGAGTATGGGCCCAGATGCATCAAAGGCTTCTCAATGTGATAAGCCTTTCAATCCTGGAATCAGCTTTGCGAACCTCCTTTGAACCCTCTCCAATGCCAGCACATCCTTTAAATAACGAGCCTGGAACTGCTCACAATATTTCAAGTGAGGCCTCACCGGTGCCTTATAAGTCTCAATATTATATCCTTGCTTTTATTCAATAGACAATAGGTGCAGGAGTAGGCCATTCGGCCCTTCGAGCCAGCACCACCATTCACTGTGATCATGGCTGATCATCCACAATCAGTATCCAATTCCTGCCTTATCCCCATAACCTTTGATTCCGCTATCTTTAAGAGCTCTATCCAGCTCTATCCATCTAGTCCTCTTGAAGTGATTGCTAACATCACATTTGCCTTCCTCACCACTGACTTAAGTTGCAAATTAACCTTTGGGGAATCCTGCTCAATGACTCCAATGTTCCTTTGCACCTCATATTTTTGAATTTTTGCTCCATTTAGAAAATAGGTTGTGCTTTTATCTCTTCTACTAAGGTACATGCTCATACACTTCCCAACAGTGTAATCCATCTGCTATTTCTCTACCCATTCTCCTAATCTGACCAAGTTCTTCTGTAGCCTCTCTGCTTCCTCAAAACTTCCTGCTCTTCCACTTATCTTCGTAACGTCTGTAAACTAGGCCACAAAGACATCAGTTTTGACTTCTGAATCATTGACGTATAACGTAAAAAGAAGTGGTCTCAACACAGCCTATGTGGAACACCACTAGTCACCGACAGCCAATTAGGAAAGGCTTCCTTTATTCCCACTCTTTGCCTCCTGCTAATCAGCCACTGCTTTATCCATGCTAGAATCTTTCCTGTAATATCATGGGCTCATAGCTTGTTCAGCAACCTCGTGTGACACCCTGAAAATCCAAGTACACAACATCAACCAATTCTCCTGCGTCTATCCTGTTGGTTACTTTTTCAAAGAATTCCAACAGATTTGTCTGGCTCAATTTTCCCTTGAGGAAACCCCACTGACTATGACCTATTTTATCATTTGCCTCCATGTACCTCAAAACCATATCCGTAACAATTGACTCCAACATCTTCCCAACCACTGAGGTCAGACTAACTGGCCTATAATTTCTTTTCCTCTGCCTCTCTCCCTTCTTGAACTGTGGAGTGACAGATGCAATTTTCCAGTCCTCCAGTATCATGCCAGAATCCATTGATTCTTGAAAGATCATTACTAATCCCTCCACTATTTCTTTAGCCACATCTTTCAGAACCACCTCATTCAGCTGACTTATTGGAACATACTTTATAAGATCCTAAGTGGGCATGACTCTTCCATTTGTGGAAGAGTCTTGAATGAGGGCATTGAGTTTCAGGATAAGGTGGGTTGGCAGGAACATTGGGGTGTGAGGTGGAATGGTCATTTAAAACTGATGTGCATAGGTATTCCTTCCCATGGAATGTGACAAATCTGTAGAATTTAGTACCTTGAAGAGTTTGGCAGCTAGATCAATGGAAAATGTAAAATGAAGATGGGTGAACTTTGAAAGGTGAGGGTGATAGGGAAACCAGATTTGATTTGGGAGCTTAAGGTAAAGGAACCCTTAAGAGCCTGATCATAATATGACCAGCATTTGCAGATTTTCTCTTGTTTATAATATAGAATTCACCCTGTGGTTTAAAAGGGGGATGTTAAAATCAGATCTATCAGTATTACAGTGGAGTGAAGGGAATTGCAGAGGCATGAGAGAGAAGTGGGCCAAAGTAGAATTGGATAGGGACACTCAGCGGTGATGGCAGAAAATGACTGGAGTTTCTGGGGACAATTCGGAAGGTGCTGGATCGATATATCCCAAAGATGAAGTATTCTTAAGGGAGGATGAGGCAACTGTGGGTGACAGCGGAAGTCAAAGACAGCATAAAAGCAAAAGGGGCGTATAGCAAAAAATTAGTGGGATGTTAGTTGATTGGAAAGCATTTCAAAGCCAGCAGAAGGCAACTGAGAAAACCATTAAGGAAAGAAAAGATGAAATATGAAGGTAAGCTAGCCAAAGAGGATGCCAAAAGTTTTTTTTCCAGATATACTATATAAACAGTAAAACAGGCGAGAGTGGTTATCAGACCGCTGTAAAATGACACTGGACAGATAGTAATGGGCAACAAAGAAATGGCAGGTGAACTCAATTAGTATTTGGCGCAGTCCTCACTGTGGAAGGCACTAGCAATATACCAGAAATTTGAGAGTGTCAGGGGCCAGAAGTGAGTGTAGATGGTATTACTAAGAAGGTGTTAGGGAAGCTGAAAAGTCTGAAGGCAGATTCCTTCCCTAGACCTCATGGTTCTGAAAGAGGTAGCTGAAGAGATTGGGTTGGCATTACTAATGATCTTTCAAGAATCACTAGATTCTGGAATGGTTCCAGAGGTTGGAAAATTGCAAAAGTCTCTCCACTGTTCCAGATGGGAGGGAGGCAGAAGAAATTAAATTATAGGCCAGTTAGTTTGACTTCAGTGGTTGGGGAGATGTTGGAGGTTTTGGGGTATTTGGAAATGCAAAATATAAGGGGAAATCTGCTGGAATTATTTGAGTAAATTATAGGCAGGATAGATCAAGGATGTTTTATGGTATTACAGGAAAGGTGCTAGCATGAATAAGAGATTCATTGACTGGCAGGAGGTAAAGAGTTGGAATAAAATGTTGTCCTCAATGTAATCTAGAAAGTTTCTTTATTGTCTAGGCATTCCTGAGCATGCTTAGACAATGTGGATAATGCATGGCAGGGCAGGTTTTGGAAAGACTATAAAAGCATCACGCACACACCATTCTATGCACTCTGTTTATATGTATATCGGCTTGTGATCACGTTGATGCGCTGGTGACTAGCCACGTTCTGCAGGCGGTCAGTATTACAACAGCTTTTCTCGTATGTCAGTGATTTGAATCTGAATCAGAATCAGGTTTATTATCACCGGTATGTGATGTGAAATTTGTTAACTTAGCAGCAGCAGTTCAATGCAATACATAATATAGAAAAGAAATAAATAAAATAAAATAATATTAAATTAAGTAAATCAATTACATTATACGTATATTGAATAGATTTTAAAAGTGCAAAGAACAGAAATACTATATACTAAAAAAAGTGAGCTAGTGTTCACGAGTCCAAGTGAAGAAGTTGTTCCTGAATCGCTGAGTGTGTGCTTTCAGGCTTCTATACCTCCAACCTGGTGGTAACAGTGAGAAAAGGGTATGCCCTGGGTACTGGAGGTCCTTAATGATGGAATGCTGCCTTTCTGAGACACCGCTCCCTGAAGATGTTCTGGGTACTTTGTAGACGATTACCCAAGATGGAGCTGACTAGATTTACAATCCTCTGCAGCTTCTTTTGGTCCTGTGCCCCGCCTCCCCATACCAGTCAGCAATGCAGCCTGTCAGGATGCTCTCCACGGTATATCTGTAGAAGTTTTTGAGTGTATTTGTTGACATGCCAAATCTCTTCAAACTCCTAGTAAAGTATAGCTGCTGTCTTGCTTTGTTTAATACTACATCGATATGTCGGGACCCGGTTAGATCCTCAGAGATCTTGGCACCCAGGAACTTGAAACTGCTCACTCTCTCCACTTCTGATCCCTCTATGAGGATTGGTATGCGTTCCTTTGTCTTACCCTTCCTGAAGTCCACAATCAGCTCTTTTGTCTTACTGACGTTGAGTGCCAGGTTGTTGCTGCGGCACCACTCCACTGGTTAGCATATCTCACTCCTGTACGCCCTCTTGTCACCACCTGAGATTCTACCAACAATGTATCATCAGCATATTTATAGATGGTATTTGAGCTATCCCTAGCCACACAGTCACGTGTATATAGAGAGTAGAGCAGTGGGCTAAGCACACACCCCTGATGTGTTATCACCAATCTGCACAGATTGTGGTCTTCCAGTTAGGAAGTCAAGGATCCAACTGCAGAGGGAGGTAGAGGCCCAGGTTCTGCAACTTCTCAATCTGGATGTTGGAATTGATGGTTTTGTGGCCAAGCATGCAAACAATACAAAGCTAGGCGGAGGAGCAGCTGGTGTTGAGGAAGCTGGGAGGCTACTGAAGGACTTGGACAATTGGGAGAATGGGCAAAGAAGTGGCAGATGGAATGTAGTGTAGGGAAGTGTATAGTCATGCACTTGGGTAAAAGAAATAAAGGCGCAGACTATTTTCTAAACAGGGAGAACATTTAAAAATAGGAGGTGCAAAAAGACTTTGAGTCCTTGTGCAAGATTCCCTAAAATTTAACTTGCAGATTGAGTTGGTGGTAAGGAAGGTAAATGCAGTATTATCATTCCTTTTGAGAGGACAACAATATCTGAGTATGGATTTATTGCTGAGGCTTTATAAGGCATTGGTCAGCCTTCACGGAGTATTGTGAGCATTTGGGCCCTTTATCTAATAAAAAAAAAATAGTGTTGGCACTGGAGAAGGTCTAGAGGAGCTTCAGAAGAATGATCCAAGAATGAACGATTAGCATATGAAAGGCCTAGATAGCATGAATGTTGAGAGGATATTTCCTATAGTGGTTTAATTTAGGACCAGAGAACACAACGTTAGAATAGAGAAATGTGCATTTGGAACAGAGATGCCAAGGAACGCAAAATGCTGAAGGAACTCAGCAGGCCAGGCAGCATCTATGGGGAAAAAAAGTACAGTCAACGTTTTGGGCTGAAACCCTTCAGCAGGACTTCAGAGATGCCAAGGAATTTCTTTAGCCCGAGAGTGATGAGTCTGGAATTTATTTCCACCAATGGTGGTGGAGGTCAAATCATTGAATATATTTAAAGAAAAGTTTGATAGGTTCTTGATTATTTAGAGCATTAAAGATTACCATATAACCATATAACAATTACAGCACGGAAAAGAATTTTGAAAGCTGCCGATGTTACTGTTGGTTTTGCTTGTAGTAAAGTGGTCCCTCTTAGTCGGCATCCAATAATAGGTAAAATGGAATGTCTGTTGCTTGAGTGGATTGATGGGTGTACAAAGCGTGGCGCTCCATTAAGTTTTCTTATACTTAAGGAGAAATCAGTCAGTCTTTTTAATAAGCTGAAACAGAAAGCACTGGATGATGGTGATGAAAGTGTTGCATAAGTGGAGTTTAAAGGTAGTCATGGGTGGTTTGATTGGATTCTGAGGTGAGGGCAGCTTCATAGTTTAAGCAGTAGTCCCCAACCTCCAGGCTGCAGACCGATACATTGCTGCAAAGAATGCAGTGGTGCAGCAGCAGTCGGAATGCACCCAGCACATCTTTAAGAAAAAAGGCGAAATAAACAAGCTAATTAATTAGGTGCCGCCCCGCACGTAAATGTCGGCCCAGATCAGAGGAGATTGCCAATTGTGCCAGGTGGTTATTGGTATAAGCAAGTGTTTAACTGTGACGGAACTGCAATTTATTGGAGTCTTCCCGATTCCGGTAAGTGAAACTACACTGTACATACATTATTTCTACTTTATATAGGCTGTGTATTTTTATGTGTTATTTGGTATGATTTGGCAGCTTCATAGCTTAAAGGTTACTAGAGAGAGCGCTTCTGCGAGATTTTCGCTGCGCTAGACAGTGCTGCAGAAAAGTATTTCTACTTTATATAGGCTGTGTATTTATCATATCATTCCTGCTTTTACTATATATTACTGTTACTATAGGTTTTTTTGTGTTACTTGGCATGATTTTGTAGGTTATTTTTTGGGTCTGGGAACGCTCAAAAATTTTTCCCATATTAATGGTAATTGCTTATTCACTTTACTACATTCTGGCTTACAAACCGTTTCATAGGAACGCTCTACCTTCGGATAGCGGGGAAAACCTGTACATCTGTAGAGGTTTTTGAGTGTATTTGTTGACATACCAAATCTCTTCCAACTCCTAAGGAGGTATAATAGCCACTGTCTTGCCTTCTTTATAACTGCTTCAGTATGTTGGGACCAGGTGGTATCCAGTTTAAGACTGATAGTTAAAAAATATTACAAAGGTACATCATGAGAAATATTTGCCAAACGATTAAGAGCAGAGCAGGATCATTCTGAGCTTCTGCACAGATATTATAGGCTGAATTGCATCTATCTGGCATGTATAATAATGATTTTGTTTTGGGCATAACAATTTTTTTCTTTGTTTTAACAGCAACAGTCTGAAGATCCATTATCAACTTTGTCATTTTACAGAACACTTGGAAAGATAAGAATTGAAGAACAACCCTTGCAGTATGGTGACTTCAGCGTAATGATAAATACAACAAATATCCTTGCATATATAAGACAATGGCATGAGACAGGAATTTTAGTTATCTTGAATTTTGGTGGTGCAGTTACTTATGATTTTACTGCATTAAATTTACCTTCAACTGCTGTTTTACTTGCAAAGTCTACAGATTTAACCCGATGTGAATTAATACATTTGCACACTATGGTAATTGAAGCAAACATGGGATATGTACTAAAATATTTTAAAGTAGAGTAGTTCTTGATCTATGATAATTTTTAAGTGAATAGAATTATATGAACAGTATGATTTTGAAAAAGCAAGCACGCTGATTGCTTTTCATATCCTAATTGAAAATGATGGAAGAATTAGGTAAATTTACTTTGTGATTTGAAATTTAAATAAAAGCAGTTATATAGTTAACTATCTTTGTAAACTGTGTTCTTTTACAGTGTCAATCTCAAATTGAATACAACTTGAGAGGAAGTACACTTCCTTCTTTAGCAATGAGAGGTGTGCAAAATGAATTGATCTGTTCATGTGTACAAACTTTGCCAGTTTTCATGGATTTCAAAAGCAATTCTAAATTCTTCAGTCAGACAGATCATATTTATAATGTCTGTATCCATTTAAAATGGGTTGAAAGGAGTTTGTTTTCATCACAGTAATTATCAGTTTGTTAAAACAAAGGTACAGTAGGTAAGGAAAATTTCTACCAATATGTGGTACCAATTTTTCAATCATTTCCTTGCATTACAAAATTGACATTCTCCATGAGTGTATTAATCACTTTTTATATGGATATGCATCATTATTCTTGAGCTTTTACCAGTGTATATCTGTAATTCCTTGGCATGAGTACAAAATATTCCTTTAATATTTTAGTTTCCTACTTCAATGTCTAAAAACGACACCTCACCAACAACAGAAATTGATAGATTATTTTCTGGGATCCCCACATTATAGCTGTTCGGGTAACAGAATTCATAAAACACTGACAAAAATTTGAGATACAGAATAAAATTCGCTCTCATGAAGTATATGTGATTAAATATATAAATAAATACATATTTTAAACACATCTTGATGCATGCACAGAAAATAAGGCTTGGTATTACAAAAAATTATGATAGTGGTTGCTTTCTGGGAATGCAGCCCTTTCTTCATCAAGGAAGTCACCTGTATTTGGAAATGGGTTGTTACTTTTTTTTGGGGGGGCGTGTGCGCGTGTCTGTGCGTCTGCGATGATGTCTTTTTCATGGCTTTTTACAAGGTGCAGAGCGAGAGAGAGAGAGACTGTGTGGCGCGCCACTCCTCACAGACATTTTTGCAGTATTTTCCCTTTATCTTACGAGGACGAGTTGCGATCTCGACACTCAACCCAGCACAGCTGGAAAGCGTACTCGGGAGTGGACCCGACTAGTTTTGAACCTGAGAACCTCCTCTCCCAGGTCCAGCGCTGATGTTATTGTGCCACCAGTCGGCCCAGGTTGTTACTTTGTTATAGCAATGATAATGTGAGTTATTGATTGTGAAATTCTATAGGGGTCAAAAAATTTGCCTGCACAGTGCTGGAGAAAAATTTGATATACAGAAAGAAGTTAATATGGTGGTAACTATTACTTAACATACATTCCTGGCACAGTTTACAATGGTCACTGGAGGATATGTGCTCTTTGGTGCTCAGTTCTTGTGTATCCTGGTATTGTTTGTTGGTGCAATACTCAAAGAGCTGAAGGAACTCAGTGGGTTAGTGCTTGTCTGGACTGGAATGTTTAATACGAGAGGACATAAATTTAAGGTAAAGGGTGGAAACTTTAGAGAAAATGGAACTATGACTTTGTGGCTGTTACAAAAACTTGGCTATCATAATGGCAAAAATGGCTGCTGGATGTTCCAGGATTTAGTTATCTCAAAAGGGACAGGGTTGGAGGTAAAAGAGGAGGGGGAAGTGGCATTATTACAGAAATAGGAGCAGACTGCATAGGAAAGTATTTAATCTGGGGAGAGGGAATTATGATGGTATTAGGCAGCAAAATTTGGGAACAGATGCATTGGGAAAATGTATATTGGAAATGCGGAGCTTGTTCAGGGAGCACTTGCATGGGGTTCTGGATGGGTTTGTCCCGTTGAGGCAGGGAACGGATAGTAGGGTGAGGAGCCATAGTTGAAAGAGAAGTGCAACATCTCATCAAGAGGACGAAGCAACTTGAGGTTAAGGAAGTAAAGATCAGATAGGGTCTTGGCAGTTACAAGGCGGGCAGGAAAGATGAACAGCAGAAGGGACTTTGGAGAACTAGAAGGGGACATGAGAAGGCCTTGGAGAGTAGTATTAAGGAAAACGCCAAGGTGCTCCACGCAGGTGAAGAACAAGGGGATGACTGGATAGTGTTCTGGTTATCTCATAAGAAGGAGGGCACAAATGAGATATATCAGAATGCTCCCCCGGATTAGAGAACATGCCTTACAACAGAAGGTTGAGTGAGCTCGGGCTTTCATCTTTAGAGAGAAGGAGAAAGAGAGGTGACTTGATACATGTGTATAAGATGATAAGAGACACAGACAGAGTGGACAGCTAGTGCTATTTTCCTAGGGCAGAAATGGCTAATATGAGAGGGCATAATTTTACAGTGATTGGAGTATGGGGGATGTCAGAGTTATTTTTGTTTTTACACAGGGTGTGATAACTGCCTAAGGACGCACTGCCAGAGCTGGTGGTAGAGATAAGTACTGTGAGGGGATCCTGAAGTAGAGAGAGAGTTATTTATCACTGATGGCTTGTTTGTGAAAGAGAGAGAAAGACGAAGATTAACGGTTGGACTGTCACTTTAAGGCACTGGAAGTAACTTTGGATTTCTACTGAGTTTGGAGTTGGAGACAGCACCGAGCAGCTGGAAAGTTGCTATGGTGACCGAAGGCAGGTTGTTGATATTACTTGTTCAAGGACAGTTCGCCTGCTTGTGCATTTCTTCACAGACGAAGGAAGGAGGGATTATTTGAATGACAGTAGATGCTCAGTACGGTGAGATAAATGGGAGGTCAGATGATACAGACCTCAGACACATGATCTGGACACTGAGTGAGCATTGTTGTGCCCGCAGAAAAAGTGGGTTTTGGAGGATCGATCCAATTGCTCTTGCAGTGGAGAGAAGGAAAAGAAGGGTTGACTGGTGGGGAGTCGTCTATGTGTCCACCCTCGCCTGGGGGATAGCTCCACCACAGAAAACCGGTCCCCTTTGTTAAGGTCACAGTCGGTGACTTGTAAAGGATTTTGGAGGACGACGAGAAGATCAATGGTATCAGCTCACCTGAAGACTCAAACCTCTCCCTCTCCGTCACTACTCAACTCAATGCCACAAACTGAATTGAACTGAACTTTACTCATCATCGTAAGACTGTTTATCTTTTTACCCCTAGACTTAGGCTTGGTTTTTCATACATATATATTTCCACACTTACTGATATATATATAATCATTGCTAACCTGTTTGATTTATCTACATTTATATTACTGTATTGCGCAGTTACTAATACATATTATTAGTTTATAGCAATACTGGACTCCAAAGTGTTTTCTATTTCTGCTGGTTCTTTATTCCCGTCATGGGGTACGTGACAATACTTTAGGAACATTTAAGAGACTCTTCGATGGGGACATGTATGAACAAAAGGAAATGGAATGCTGTAATGGAGGGAAGGGTTAGATTGATCTTGGTGTAGGTTAAAAGGTCGGAACGTTATCATGGGCCAAAGGGCTACTACTGTGCTGTTAGGTTCTATGAAATGTGCAGGCATAATTTCTACACAAAGTAGTAACATCCCAGTCCAGGTGAAGCATTTCAACCCTAAACATCAACTATCTGTTTCCTTCCATGGATGCTGCCTGACCCGCAAGAGTTCCTCTTGCATTTTTGTGTGTTCTTCCAGATTTTCTGCATCTGCAGTTTTCACTGCTTCTGTGGTGTGCACTTTGCCACATTAGTTTTGATCGCATAGAGTGCTGTTCACTCCCAAGAAGAACTAGTATCCAATAATGCTGACAGCTCAAAGTGAATGCTTTTGAAAGGATCAGATACCTGGCTCTTGCAGTCTAATTCTTTGTCAAAGACTTGTTAAGTAAACTTACCTAGTTATTACCACACCCATTATATTTTCAGCGGCTTGTCCCTCAAAATTAATGGCCTAGAAATATTGGAAGAAATCCTGCAAAATAAGATGCGGTTGCTTGCACCTCAGGTGAGAAATGAGCAAAAGAAGGATTAAGACATAAAATATGTGGACCCAGTTCTTATTCACCTTGGCTTCACAGGGTGCCATCCTCTAAAAGGCAGGAGGAGAAGATGGCGACGCAGCGTGACGCAGCTTGCAGTGGCCACTCCAGTGGTGATGTCTGTTATTTGTTAAGTAGGGTGCCGTGCACAATCCTGATTTGATGGAGACGGACATGAGAGCATGGAGGAACATCTGGTGAAACTTCTGAAATACCTGCTTCACTGCTGCTGCTGCTACTATATGGGTGGTACAGAATCTCTGGAGGAGAAGGCCCTGAGACCTCGGCTTTGCTTGTTGATCGGCGGCCAGGGCGGGGTCGAAGCGCTTGGCAGAGTATGGTGCTCGGAAGGGCTGGTCGGAGGCTCGAAGTTTTTGGACGGACTCAGAGTCCACTGCGGTCGGGTGCTTCCAATAGTGCTGCATCGGCAAGTTGGCGGCGCTTGCATGTTCATGGCAGGGAGAGTTCCTCCCGTCTACTGCCTACGTGAGATGATGAGTCTATCGGGACTCTGAGACTTTTTTTTACCGTGCCCATGGTCTGCTCTTTATCAAATTATGGTATTGCTTTGCACTGTTGTAACTATATGTTATAATTATGTGGTTTTGTCAGTTTTAGTCTTGGTTTGTCCTGTGTTTTCTTGTGATATCATTCTGGAGGAACGTTGTATCATTTTTTAATGCATGCATTTCTAAATGACAATAAACGAGGACTGAGTGTCATCATAATCTAAAAAAAATCTAATCGACGCTTCTTGCAAAAGTTTGGGGTTTTTTGAGGTGACTACTTTGGTTTCTGAGTGAGAAAGCTGCACATCAGGAATGAATACATATTGTGAATTTTGCTTCTTGTTGTTAAAAGTGGTTATGATGTATTAGTGGTTAGTTTGTTTTCCTCGCAACTGTCAATTTACAATGTTTTGGTAGTATCTGATGTCAGTGAAATACAGAATAGGAAACATGGGACAATGTAGCACAGGAAGAGGACATCTGGCTCATGATGTTGTGCCTGACTAATTAAGCTAATGATGCCTAATGACACCTAGTCCCTTCTGCCTGCACATGGTTCATATCCCTCCATTCTCTGCATATTCATGATCCTATCCAACAGTCTCTTAAACACTTTCGTCATATATCTCAACCACCACCCTGAGGAGTGCATTCCAGCCACCCATCTCTCTAGTGTTATCTAATATCAAGTAATCTTTAGTATTTGACATTTGGACTCAGGGAAAGGATGCCATTTATGTAATCTGTGCCTCTCAGGATTGTATAAACTATCAGGCTTCCCCTCAGCCTTTACTGCTCCAGAGAAAAGAATCCTACATCTCCTTATAAAACCTGCCCTGTAATCCAGGCATTTTGGTAAACCTCTTCTGTGTCAGTTCATTTTTCACTTACTACTGTTGCTCCTTGAATACTATAATTCCCAACAAACTCATAACCAAGCTCTGGATCCTGGGAGCCAATCCCTTCCCTTCTGGAACCAGATCTTTGATTTCCTGACCAACAGACCACAATCAGTAAAAATAGGTTGCAACACTTGCTGTGTTGCTCCTCCAACCTGAGAGAGGCCTCATCGTGACAGTCGAGAAGGCCATATCAGAATGAGAAGTAGAATTAAAATGGGTAGCCACCAGTAAATTGCACCTATTGTAGTGGACAGTGAAGGTGCTCAACAAAGTGGTCACCATATCGACATTGGGTCTCCCATCTACAAGTTTGCAGCTGGTACCGTTATAGTCATAGTCATACTTTATTGATCCCGGGGGAAATTGGTTTTCATTACAGTTGCACCATAAATAATTAAATAGTAATAAAATCATAAATAGTTAAATAGTAATATGTAAATTATGCCAGGAAATAAGTCCAGGACCAGCCTATTGGCTCAGGGTGTCTGACCCTCCAAGGGAGGAATTGTAAAGTTTGATGGCCACAGGCAGGAATGACTTCCTATGACGATCTGTGTTGCATCTTGGTGGAATGAGTCTCTGGCTGAATGTACTCCTGTGCCCACCCAGTACATTATGTAGTGGATGGGAGACATTGTCCAAGATGGCATGCAACTTGGACAGCATCCTCTTTTCAGACACCACCGTCAGAGAGTCTAGTTCCATCCCCACAACATCACTGGCCTTACGAATGAGTTTGTTGATTCTGTTGGTGTCTGCTACCCTCAGTCTGCTGCACACAACAGCAAACATGATAGCACTGGCCACCACAGACTTGTAGAGCATCCTCAGTATCGTCCAGCAGATGTTAAAGGACCTCAGTCTCTTCAGGAAATAGAGACGGCTCTAACCTTTCTTGTAGACAGTATCAGTGTTCTTTGACCAGTCCAGTTTACTGTCAATTTGCATCCCCAGGTATTTGTAATCCTCCACCATGTCCACACTGACCCCCTGGATGGAGACAGGGGTCACCGGTACCTTAGCTCTCCTCAGGTCTACCACCAGCTTCTTAGTCTTTTTCACATTAAGCTGCAGATAATTCTGCTCACGCCATGTGACAAAGTTTCCTACCGTAGCCCTGTACTCAGCCTCATCTCCCTTGCTGATGCATCCAACTATGACAGAGTCATCCGAAAACTTCTGAAGATGACAGGACTCTATGCAGTCGTTGAAGTTCAAGGTGTAAATGGTGAAGAGAAAGGGAGACAAGACAGTCCCCTGTGGAGCCCCAGTGCTGCTGATCACTCTGTCGGACACACAGTGTTGCAAGCATACGTATGGTGGTCTGCCAGTCAGGTAATCAAGAATCCATGACACCAGGAAAGCATCCACCAGCATCGCTGTCAGCTTCTCCTCCAGCAGAGCAGGGCAGATGGTGTTGAACACACTGGAGAAGTCGAAAAACATGACCCTCACAGTGCTCGCTGGCTTGTCCAGGTGGGCGTAGACACGGTTCAGCAGGTAGACGATGGCATCCTCAACTTCTAGTCGGGGCTGGTAGGCGAACTGGAGGGGATCTAAGTGTGGCCTGACCATAGGCTGGAGCAGCTCCAGAACAAGTCTCTCCAAGGTCTTCATGATGTGGGAGGTCAATGCCACCGGTCTGTAGTCATTGAGGCTGCTGGGGCGCGGCGTCTTCGGCACAGGGACGAGGCAGGATGTCTTCCACAGCACAGGAACCCTCCGGAGCCTCAGGCTCAGGTTGAAGACATGGCAAAGTACTCCACATAGCTGAGGGGCACAGGCTTTGAGCACCCTGGTACTGACACCATCTGGTCCTGCAGCCTTGCTTGGGTTGAGACGTTTCAGCTGTCTTCTCACCTCTTCAGCTGTGAAGCCCACCATGGTGGTTTCATGTGGGGAAGGGGTATAGTCATGAGAGCAGGATGGGAGACTGTGAGGAGGGGTAGGAGGGGAGAGGAGAATATGTGTTGGTTGGAGGCTGACAACAGACGACTCATGTGGGGGATGGGCAGGGGCCACAATGTCAAATCTGTTAAAGAACAGGTTAAGTTCATTGGCCCTGTCCACACTGCCTTCAGCTCCTCTGTTGCTAGTTTGCCGGAACCCAGTGATGGTCCTCATCCCCCTCCAGACCTCTCTCATGTTGTTCTGCTGGAGTTTCCACTCAAGCTTCCTCCTGTACCTGACTTTAGCTTCCCTGATCCTGGCTTTCAGGTCCCTCTGTATTGCCCTCAGCTCCTCCCTATTTCCATCTCTAAACGCCCTCTTTTTAGCGTTCAGGATGTCCTTAATGTCCTTTGTTACTCATGGCTTGTTATTTGAATAACAAAGGACAGTTCTTGTCGGAACATTGCAGTCCACACAGAAGTTGATGTAATCAGTGATGCATTCTGTGAGCCCATCAATATCCTCTCCATGTGGCTCACAGAGTGCCTGCCAGTCTGTCACCTCAAAACAACCCTGGAGTGCCTCATAAGCCTTCGACCATTTCCTCACTGTCCTCGAGGTTGCAGGTTTACTCTTCACCAGAGGCATGTAGCAGGGCTTTAGAGGCACCAGGTTGTGATCTGACCTTCCCAATGGGGGGAGGGGAGAGGAGCTGTATGCATCCTTAACGTTAGCGTACGTCAAATCCAGAGTCCTCTCCCCTCTGGTTGTACAGCTCACATACTGCGTGAAGTTGGGCAGTGTTCTAGCCATGGTAACCTGGTTGAAGTCACTCGAGATGGTAATGAGGACACTCGGGTGCTGGGTTTGTAATCTTGCTATGACGGTGTAAATGATGTTACACACTGATGTTGGGTTGGCAGAGGGAGGAATAGTGCATGCAAGATTTCCCTTGGCAAATAATATGGCCGTATAGTGGACTGTATCTCAAGTAACAGTGAGTCAGAGTACAGGAAAAAGAGACTTAGTGATATGGTGTCATAACAACCTTTTCCTTCAATGTCAATAAAGCCAAGGTGTTGGTCATTGACTTCGGGGGCGGGGGGATGCAGTGCATATGCTCCTGTCTACATCTTCGGTGTTGAAGTTAAGAGCTTTAAGTCCTTAGGAGTGAACATCACCAATAGCCCATCCTGGACAAATCACGTTCATGTCATAGGTAAGAAAGTTCTCGATTGCTTCCTTCTACTTCCTCAAGAAGCTAAAGAAATTTGGCAGGTCCCCATCAACCCTTACCAGTTTTATCAATGCACCATAGAAAGCATTCTGTCAGGATATATAATGGCCGGGTATGGCCTCTTCCATCAGGCAGAAGATATAAAGCCAGGCTCAAGGACAGCTTCTATTCTCCTGTCGTCAGTCTTTTGAATGGACCTTGTGTACGATAAAGACAGACTCTTGACCTCACAATCTCCCTTTATGCTCTTGCACTTTATTGTTTATCTGCACTGCATTTTTTTCTGTGGCATTTCTGCAGTTTTATTGTTCTACCTTGCACAGTAGTGGTGATATGTATGAACAGTCTGCAAGATGATCACTGTATCTTGCTTGATACATGTGACAATAATAATCTGATACTAATTGGGTCAGGCAGCATCTATAGCAAAAATGGACAGTCAATATTTCAGGTTGAGACCCTTCTTAAGATTGATTGCTTTAGGAACAAGTGTGTGGCCTTCATCAGTGCAGTGAGTACTGCAGTTGGGACATTATGCTGTAGTTGTCCAAATAATTACTGAGGCTGTGGAGTACTGAGTGCAGTTTTGATCACCTTACAGAAAAGATATGTTTAAACTAAAGAGTGTGGAGAAGATTTACAACAATGTTGTGAGGAATAGAGGGCCTGAGTTACAGGAAGAGGTTGGCCAAGTTAGGCCTTTATTAGTCATAGTCATACTTTATTGATCCCGGGGGAAATTGGGTTTCGTTACAGTTGCACCATAAATAATAAAAAGTAATAAAACCATAAATAGTTAAATAGTAATATGTAAATTATGCCAGTAAATTATGAAATAAGTCCAGGACCAGCCTATTGGCTCAGGGTGTCTGACCCTCCAAGGGAGGAATTGTAAAGTTTGATGGCCACAGGCAGGAATGACTTCCTATGACGATCTGTGTTGCATCTCAGTGGAATGAGTCTCTGGCTGACTGTACTCCTGTGCCCACCTAGTACATTATGTAGTGGATGGGAGACATTGTCCAAGATGGCATGCAACTTGGACAGCATCCTCTTTTCAGACACCACCGTCTGAGAGTCCAGTTCCATCCCCACAACATCACTGGCCTTACGAATTAGTTTGTTGATTCTGTTGGTGTCTGCTACCCTCAGCCTGCTGCCCCAGCACACAACAGCAAACATGATAGCACTGGCCACCACAGACTTGTAGAACATCCTCAGCATCGTCCGGCAGATGTTAAAGGACCTCAGTCTCCTCAGGAAATAGAGACGGCTCTGACTCTTCTTGTCGACAGCCTCAGTAGAAGAATAAGGGGCAACATTATAGAAATGTTTTAAATCATAAGGATGCATAGGTAAGGTGGATGATATGTTGCTTTCCCCAGGGTAGGAGGAAATTAAGGTGCATTGGCTTAAGGTGACTGAGGCATGTGGAATAGTATCATTTAAGAAGCAGTTGGATATATACATAGAAAGGCAAGGCTTGGAGGGATATGCAGGAAATTGGGGCTAGTTGGCTGGTCACTGGTCAGTATGGACTTGAGTCGAAGGGCTTAGTTCATGAAGTATTGCACTATGACTGTGAATGCTGGAAGCGACATGACATACAGTAGAATGAGCTGAGTACTGAAAATGATACTCATTGGCTGGTCCTATAATCTGAATCTCTGGGTACTGGTAGAACCATACCTTTTGTGTATGGTTAATAATTTCTGGTCTATTTGCATGCTCGCGTCACTTGCTCAAGATGTAAAGTCCAAAGTACAAATATTATAAAATACATTCCTTTCAGCACTCAGTTCAAAGTTGCAGCTAGACAGCTTAACAAGTGCAAACAGTTAACAGCTCTAAAGACGGCTTCAGAAATGGATATGGAGGTAAAAAATATTATTAATCAAGCCTTTGCAGAAGATGAAGACCAGGAAAGAAATGAATCTACTGAGAAAACAGAGAATACTGTTTATGCAGTAGTTAGTGATGAAATGGATCACAATTCAGGACCCTATGCTGGAATGCCCAAGGAAGTCCTGCTGCAATATTCAAGTCAACTGTGTTATAGATTGCCCAGGGAGATTATTTTCTGGCTCGTTGTTGCAGCCACACTAGTTCTGGTTGCCTGTACTATCAGCATTATTGCAGTCTCTCCTAAGTGTTTGGATTGGTGGCAAGCTAGTCCAATCTACCAGATCTATCCACGATCCTTCAAAGACTCTGATGGGAATGGTGTCGGGGACTTGAATGGTAAGTTGCAAGAATCTAAGAATGTAAGATAAATATATTTCACATATTTATATCGCAAAACAGGTAGGTCTGATGTCAAAAACTAAGAAATTGCATAATATTATTACCTTTAAACAAAAAAGGATGTTGAAATGTGAGAAGTACACAGCCTGTTCCTATTTAAAAGCTTGTGCAATATTGTTAACATGATCGCAGTGCTCTGTTTAATACCTCAGTGCATAACAAACTTCCCTGTGTTATGGGCAACCAGCGTCAGTTCAAACTGGCTACTCTGTATGTGGTCAAATGACAGAGGATCAGGAAGCATTTAAAAAAGCAAGGTGTTATGTCCAAGTTCCAAGATGATTTATTGTCAAAGTACAAACTTGTTACCATATACTACCTTGACATTAATTTTCTTATATGTATTCACAGAGGAGAAAAGAAACATAATAGAATTTCACAAAAAAAATTGTACATAAACAGGCAAAGACTGACAAACAACCAAAATGCAAAAGAAGCCAAACTGTGCAAATAAAAAAAGAATAGAGAACAAGAGATGTAAAGAGTCCTTTGAAGTGAGTATGTAGATCATAGAATCAGTTCAGAGTAGTGGTGATTGAAGAAGCTAATGGTTGTATGGTAATAGCTGTTCCTGAACTATTCCTGCTTGGATGAGGTGCCTCCTAGTTTTAATAACCTCACATTATAGTCAATGCCAGTACCCACATGGAATCTCATTCTTTGCCTTCATCATTACCACCTTGTGATGCTGCTTGTAAAAAGTTCCAACACAAACTAAGGTGAGGATCAAATATCAAATACCATCTGACCCCAAACTCTCACATGCAGCACCTCTTTAACCCCTTGCATTTAATGTTGCCACTGAACAACTCCAGACATGACATGATGATTTGTCTACCCTGCAAAAAATTTTGCATATGCAAATATTTCATGCATCACTGGTCTGACAATGGCATCAGGGGCCAGGGTTAACTGCACGGAAAGCAAGGCCATGATCTTCGGCAACTGGCCTGACCATTCCAGTGTCCCCCTCACCATCAGGTCAGATAATGTGAAGGTGCTGGGTATTTGGTTCGAAGGGTCCAAGGCATGCGACAAGAATTGGTGGAGCAGAGAGGGAAGGCAAAACAAAAATAGAGACTGTGGGGAGGGGTTGCTCCCATGAATAACTGGGAAGAAACTGGTCATCGGCAGTGAGATGCTCTCAGAGCTACTGTACTTGGCGCAGGTGTGGCCCGTGGCCCGTCCCCCGTCCCTTCATTTTGGGAATCACCCGAGCTGTCTTCGGGTTCGCCTGGGGATCTAAGATGGAGAAGGTCAGATGGGTCACAATGCACAAGTCTCTGACAATGGGGTCAAAGATGTACCCAATATTGCCCTCACCCTTATGACCACCTTTGTATGTGGCTGTGCATTGTATCTCAAGTAGTGGGCACCAAGTTCCACTGCATGCCAAGGTTCTCTGTCCCCATTGCTGTGCACTGTCCCAGTCAACTGGACATGGCTGTACTACCTGTCCTTCATGGAAAAGTCCTTCCACCCAAGACTTTTGACCATAAGTCCATCAGATGGTGGTCAGTATGGAATGTTCTGCAGACACTGCAGGAGAAGGACTCAATGGACACAGTGGGGGCGGTTCCTGAGCAGCCTGTGCAGATCATCTGTTAGAAAACTTCATCGCAAGGCCTCACCAACAGGCACCAAGACCTTGCCTGAGTGGTGGTGAGAGGGTCCCATCAGTCAGATCCTTCCTGCCTGCCCGGAGCATCACTCCCACTGTGCGTTGCCCATGGGATAACTGCAGGGGAGAAGACAGTAGCTCACTTCTTTGTGGACTGTGGGTTTGCGAAGAGGATGTGGAGAAAGATGAAAGGGCTTGTGTCACAATTCATCCTGAGGAGTTGTATGACACATCTACAGGAACACACAGAGGTGAACAGGAAGTCCTGGCAGGTCATCAACTTGGTGAAAGATGCTCTTTGGTCTGCCCAAAACTTGCTGGTCTGCCAGCACATTGATATGTCCATGGAGGAATGCTGCCAACTGGTACATTCCAGACTGCAGGAGTATGTGTGAGGGAAGCACTGAAGCTTGGTGCAGCCACCTCAAGGGCTCAGTGGGAAGCATCTCAGAGTAGGGTGTTTCTCCTACTGGAAAGGGAGGAGGCAGATTGTGGAAGGAAGTCTCTCAATTACTGTAGTGGTAATACCACCCCAGAGTGCTGCTTGAATGGCAGCAGTGCTGTTGATGTGTGTGAACCTCTTAGAAAGTATGGAAAACATTGACGAAGAATACAAATAAGGCAAAGGCATTGAATGGCTTATCTTGTCAATTTTTAAAAATATGAATAAGGGTTATTTTGTTAAAAAATCTCTATAAGATCACCCCTCACTTTTTCTATGTGTTAGTGAATCAAGTTCCAACCCTCTCAACCTCTCTCCATAACTCAGTTCCTTGAGTCCCGGTAAACACCTTGTAATCTTCTCTGGGCTCTTTTTCTAGCTTAATGACATTTTTCCTGCAGCAGGATGAACAAAACTGCATACTGTATTCCAAATGTGGCATCACCAACATCTTATACAACGTAATGTCTTAATTTCTGTACTCAGTGCCCTGACTGATGAAGGCCAGCACACGATTCTTCGCCACCCTTTCTACCAGTATTGTCACTCTCAAGGAGCCATGTACTTGTGCTCCCAGGTCCCTCTGTTCTGCAACACTTCCCAACGCCCTATCATTGACTGTCTTACCCTCATTTGTCTTCCCAAAATCCCACACCGGGCACTTATCCAAATTAAACTCTACTTCCCATTCCTTGGGCCACTTATCCAGCTGATTAAAATCCACCTGTAAATCATGATAACTGTCTTCACAGTCTTATGACATCTTCTATTTTAGTATTAGCTGTACACTTTTCATTCTCATTCAACATTGATAAAGTCAACAAATAACAATGGGTCCAGCACTGACCCCCGAGGAACATCAGTAGTTGTGGGTCTTCAGTACAAAAAAAAACCTTTTGTTATCACCCTTTGCTTCCTACCATCAAGCCATTTGTGTGTCCAATTAGTTAGCTCTCCATGGATTCCATGTAATTTAATTTTGAATAACAGCCTACCTTCCTTATCAAAGGGCTTACTGAAGTTCACATGGACCACATCTGCCACCCTACCTTTATCAATCTTCTTGGCGACTACAAAAATCCAAATCAAGTTTGTGAGATGTGATGCTCTATGCATAAAGTTATGTTGTCTATCTCTAATCAGCCCCTGTCTTTCCAACTGCTTTCATATCTTATCCCTCAAAATAATTTCTAGTAACTTACCTACCACAGATGTAAGGTTTTCTGGTCTATAGTGTTCCAGGTTTTTCTTTGTAGATCAGTTTAAATAAAAGCACACTATAAGCCACTCTCTAGTCTTCCAACAGCTGACCTGATGTTAACAATAATGTAAATATCTCAGCTAGGGATCCTACAATTTTCTCTCTATTTCCATGAGTGTTCTTGAATATACCTGATCAGGCCCCAGAGATTTATATACCTTCAAATGTTTTAAGACATACAGTACCTTCTCTGCTGTAATGCAGGCTCCACACCTGACTATCAAGTCACCTATCACTATAGTCCTGGCTGTCTTCACACTTTCTTGCTGAGCCTCAGAAACAGATCTAGGTGCTGCTGTTTTCCCTAGAACAGTCAAATCACACTTACACACCCGAACCCAACCTTTGCACACACACAACAGTATCCAAAATGCAGCATGGGAATCCTGCGTGATCTGTCTACCTCTCCAGTTGATCACCTAACTACTTGAAGACTGCATCTTCAGTGTTACCACCTCACTAAAACTCTCATCTAATACTCTGTCAGCACTCTGGATGGTGATAAGTGCATTCAGTTCCTGCTCGTTTCTTAATGCAGCCAGCTAGGAGCTGCAGCTGGATGCACTTCCACCGACCTCTCAAACCCTGCAGGACGAGCCTACCACTGCCCAACTGCCAACCTGACTCACCAAGTGTGAAGATTGAAGTGCAAAGACCTTACCTGTGTTTCCCTTTACTCTTGCCTCTTCATCAAGGCTTCAGCACGTTGACCTCAATCAGACTCAAATAGGCAGCTTTCAAATTCCCCTGCACTTGAGTCTACCTCCCTTTTATATCTGTAAAACAACTTCTGAACAGTGCTGGCTCCTTCACTTCTGCTAAGGTTGCAGTGTCTCCAAAACATGACTAATTGAAGACTAATTATTCAGTGAATTGAATATTCTGTCCTTTTACCTTATAAACCATACAGTACAGTACTGAAAGTTAGAGGGAAAGCTATAACACTGCTTATTGAGACAACGCTGTTGGTGGCATTTCTCCAGAAGTCTTGGTTTAGATAGCCTGGGCACTCCCCCGGTTCCAATGAAAAGTTAGACACCTGAATTCTTTCTCCTACATGGATCTCGAATATTTTCAGCCCTATCTATTTTAAATTAATCTAATTTCCTTAATAGATACCAGGAGTAAAAATGTACAATTTTTTTTGGAATAATGAAACCAGTTCAATAACCAAGTAATGTTTGTTCTTAAACCAGCCTTAATAATCTTTATTAATAGCTTCTGGCACAGTCTTTCACATTTCCTGAAGGCACAAGTGTATTTTGTTGAGAGATACAGTGCAGAATGTACATTAGTGTTTTTGAGGACTGGAACATCTGACATAATAAAATTGCATGGAAAATTACTATCTTACAGCTTGTGTAACGATTTCTTTTCTGCACAAGTTACAAGCCAAATCCATGTGGTTGCCCAATTCCAGATCTCTCTGGTTACCATCCTTCAAACACCATAACATGGGCTTTTCTTCAGTTAACTTTGGTTCTGAGAAATGGCTATCAACCTAAAAGAGCAAAAGTTTCTTTCTTTAGCGTTTATGTCACCTGCTTAATATTTTGAAGTTTGTTTTTATTAACTATAATATTTGTTTCCATAGTCCAAGAACTCTCACCACTAAAACAAA
This sequence comes from Mobula birostris, assembly GCF_030028105.1. Classification (NCBI taxonomy): domain Eukaryota; kingdom Metazoa; phylum Chordata; class Chondrichthyes; order Myliobatiformes; family Myliobatidae; genus Mobula; species Mobula birostris. Next base: position 32,899,847 of record NC_092377.1, read on the forward strand.
ATGAATTTCAGTTCATATAGTGGTTTTAAGATAGCAAAAGGCCCCAAGGCACTTGACTGAAAACAGGTAATCTCAGTGAGCTATACAAGCAGACTTGACGGCAAATGACTGAAAGTTTGGCCAAATATTAATGCTTATCTGTAAAGAGTAGTGAGAGTGCAGTTTAGGGATGGAAGTTATGATTGTCAATGGTAGCACAGTTAAATTCAGAAATGCTGAAAAAGCCCAAATTGGATTTTCTCAGATATCTTAGAGCTGGAGTTGGTAGTGCATCATCCAAATCAACATCTGGCTGTGTCATGCAGCAGCAGCAACAACGTTTTGGGGTGTTTTTTTTCCATTTGCATAAATACTAAGGTTCTTAATTTATTATGTTTGTTATTTTTAGAATTTGGTTTAATTGTTTAAAAATTATATACATTGAAATTGCTTTTGTCTGCTGTTAATAGGAATTAAAGAAAAGTTGGATTACTTTGTGGATTTAAAAATCAAATCTATATGGTTAAGTCCAGTGTACAAGTCTCCAATGAAAGATTTTGGGTATGATGTCGAAGACTTTGAAGATATTGATCCATTATTTGGAACTATGGAAGATTTTGACAACCTTTTAAAAGCTATACATAAGAAACGTAAGATAATATTAAAGAAAAACCATAGTTTCTTGTTGGATACCATTAGATTGTAATCCTTGTTTGATTGGCTTTTATAAAATGTAGTTGCAAGATTTGTTGTCTAACAATGAAATGAGCTCCATAAACCTGAAGATGAGTACATTGGTACCACTTGCAATATTAATGCTTGTAATTCAGTGTTAAGCCTTTTTCCTCTAAAATATACTTTATTCATAAGTTTATAATTATACTGAGTTGGACACTCCTTTGTTATGATTCATATCTACGTTATTGTGACATAAGGGATTTTTCCTAACCAGGCATTCCATTAGCAAAATACTACAGTAGTTAGTACACAGGACCAGCCCCTCAGTACTCAGAGGCAAGAGGGACCTAAACTCTGGTCTTCCCCATAGACTTTGCAGCAGTGGCATTAAGCTTTATTGCTTCCCTTAGTATATAATCTTGTCCGTGAAATGTGAAATCCTGCAACACTTCTGTGAACAGCATGTTTCAAGTAGATCAAAGTGTGTTTTACTGAGTTCATTATCTTCCAGTAATAGTTGATATGTTTCAGTATGCTAGTCTGGGAATATCTCTTTCCACACAGATCTGTGTAATGCAATGGCCAAGGAATAACAACATTAAGATTTCAGTTCTTTTGTTAGAACTTGAATAATTCACAATTTTCCTAGAACATAGTATTATTTAAAAAAAAAAGCTTTAAACGATATTTGAAGTGTGCAAGGCCTTTTCCAGATTAAAGTGTAATTTGCTGTATGGTAGCTGAGACTAATACTCTAGAGTGGTGAAGATTGTTGCGGTAGATTTATGCCCTGCAAATGTAAACATGTGTTTGGAAAGGATCAAACAGCTTTTTGTTGTACTACTGCCATATAACAACAAATTTCACAACATAAGCCAAAATGGTATTAAACCTGCAAACACGAGGAATTCTGCAGATGCTGGAAATTCAAGCAACACACGTCAAAGTTGCTGGTGAACGCAGCAGGCCAGGCAGCATCTCTAGGAAGAGGTAGAGTCGATGTTTCAGGCCGAGACCCTTCGTCAGGACTAACTGAAGGAAGAGCTAGTAAGAGATTTGAAAGTGGGTGGGGTAGGGGAGATCCAAAATGAAAGGAGAAGACAGGAGGGGGAGGGATGGAGCCAAGAGCTGGACAGGTGATTGGCAAAAGGGTTATGAGAGGATCATGGGACAGGAGGCCTAGGGAGAAGGAAAAGGGGGAGGGGGGGGAAAACCCAGAGGATGGGCAAGGGGTATAGTCAGAGGGACAGAGGAAGAAACCTATGCTCCGTCCGCCAGAGAAAGCAGGATCTCCCAGTGGCCACACATTTTAATTCCACATCCCATTCCCATTCTGACATGTCTATCCACGGCCTCCTCTACTGTAGAGATGAAGCCACACTCAGGTTGGAGGAGCAACACCTTATATTCCGTCTGGGTAGCCTCCAACCTGATGGCATGAACATTGACTTCTCTAACTTCCGCTAATGCCCCACCTCCCCCTCGTACCCCATCCGTTATTTATACACACACACTCTTTCTCTCGCTCTTCTGTTTCTCCCTCTGTCCCTCTGACTATACCCCTTGCCCATCCTCTGGTTCCCCCCCCCGCCCTTGTCTTTCTCCCTGGGCTTCATGTCCCATGATCCTCTCATATCCCCTTTGCCAATCACCTGTCCAGCTCTTGGCTCCATCCCTCCCCCTCCTGTCTTCTCCTATCATTTTGGATCTTCCCCTCCCCCTCCCACTTTCAAATCTCTTACTATCTCTTCCTTCAGTTAGTCCTGACGAAGGGCCTCGGCCTGAAATGTCGACTGCACCTCTTCCTACAGATGCTGCCTGGCCTGCTGCGTTCACCAGCAACTTTGATGGATATTAAACCTGATTCTGATTCTGAAACATATAATTACATTCTTTAATATTGCTTGTATAAACTTCAAATGTGGTACTATTACCATAATGATAAAAGAGAGATTACAGACATGAGATACAAGTTATTAAAACTACTTTAGAGTAGAGATTTGCTTGGAAGATTTTCCAATATTTATGGAAGGACTTCATAGAGTGAACTGGGCATTACGCCTTTTCAGGGGTAATTGTATAAATGTTTAATTCCGATATAAATTATAGGATAGTGTACAGAGCAATATAATTAATTCTATAATATTTTGCTTTATTTCTCTGCACAGTAATTGAAAACATTATTAACATTTTTTTCCATGTACTTTTGGAAAGGTTTGAAATTAATAATGGACTTCATTCCAAATCACACCAGTGACAAACACCGATGGTTTCAGCTTAGCCGGAACCGAACTGGAAAATACACCGATTACTACATCTGGGTGAACTGTAAATCAGAGATGAACAAAATCACTAACCCCAACAACTGGGTAATAATGCTACTTAATTTATTTTTCCTTCCTATCTCTATCACATGTGGCATGGTAGTGTAGTTATTTTTATTTATAGAAAAACGTGGAAATTCTGACCCAATAAGCTGCACCACTCAGCAACCCACCTATTTAACCCTAGCCTAATTATAGGACAATTTACAATGACCAATTAACCTACTAACCAGTAAGTCCTTGGAATGTGAGAGGAAATCGGAGCACATGGAGGAAACAGATACGTTCACGGGGAGGACATGCACCTCCTTACAGACAGTGCTGAAATTGAATTCTGAATGCCGATGCCCCGAGCTGTAAGAGTGTCGCACTAACTGGTACACTACCATGGCACCCTTATTAACAGAAGCTAGTGACCTGGGTTCAATATCGCTGCTGTCTGTAGGCAGTTCATACGTTCTCCCCCATTCCATGACTGTTTCCTCCCACATTACAAAGACTTTGCATCAGTAGGTCAATTGGTCACATAGATGTAATTGTGCTCATTGGACCAGAAAGGTCTGTTACCGGGCTATATCAATAAATAAAATAAAGGATTTAATTTTATTGCAAGTTTTCTTAACGGCTATGCTTTTACTTAGATAACTCTCAGATGAGATATAACCAACGAGTATTGGTTACCTATCAGTATTTAGCCAGGCAGCCAATATTATTGTATGGAATGGAATAGCAGCAGTCTTTTCACCATTTGTGAAACATCAAAATGCCATAGTTTTTTGGTAGGAAAATTTTTTAGATAGTCAGCAGCTGATTTTCTGCTTTCTAACTAAAGGACAGTGCTGCCGCTGGTATCTAAATAAGAACAGGGGTAACGTAGGTTGTAGAGCAAGCTTGAGATCTTCCAAGTCATTATTGCTGTTTATGGCAAGATCTGTTCAACCAGGTTCTGTATCCAAATTAAGAGTTTTCAGTATTATGCAGAAAAAGTGTTGGAAAACACATAGGTCTAAATGTTATGGTTTTACTACTAGAGAAACCCATTTATTTAATGGCTTACCAGTGTCTTGATATTTAGTAAATTTGTTTTTTTAAAAAATTGGGCTTTGAATTAGAGAAAAGCTAGATGACGTAGAAGAAAAAATCAAATAGCTCAGACTGACAAGACAATAGAAGGAAGTGGATTTTGCTATAAGTATGCTAGTGAAAAGCTACCGGGTTTTCTGTCAAAATATATCATATAACATTGGATATAATGAAGAAACAGCACAAATTTTGTATGCAACTTGCAGAGGATCAAACAGGAACTGGTTGATCAATGATCCAATCCCAGCTAATGTTTTTCTGATATTTCTAAGACTATCAAAATCACATTAAGACTTGTCACAAATGAAGTTAATACTTAGCCAATTCTCTATTTAGAACAAAATTCCAATTCAGAGGACATCTGCTCGTTAAAGATTAATGCAGAGGATTAACATCTATTTGTCAGCAGTTTATATTTTAGACAGAACATTAACAATTGTCAGTTTTATCTGTCAGGTTAGCTTATTTGGACATTCTGCATGGCAGTATGATGAGGTTCGAGGACAGTGTTATTTTCACCAATTCTTAAAGGAACAGCCTGATTTGAATTACAGAAACACTGATGTGCAAGAAGAAATGAAAGTAAGTATCTATTAGTTTTATATGTATCTGTGATTTAAATAGTCATTTTTGTTATTCAGATAAATTATGTTTAACTGTTGCTGCTCAATCCATTGAGTTCTTCCAGCAGTTAATTGCTGCATCAGACTGCAGCACCTACAGTCTCTTTTGTCTAGTTATTAATAAGTAGTTTGAGTTTGACTCTGGGAACACCATACAGTAGCTATTTTAAATTTAGCTTATAGAGTTGAAAGTTTTTAAAAAAAGTAGATTTTATATTTAGTTTTATATAAGTAACATTGTCTCTCTAAATTAGCTATGTGTATGATTTGGTATATAGAGATAATTTTTTGCCAATTTTAAATGGGGAGTAGTGTAGCATATCTAAGTGTGAATGTACGCTTAAGAGATGTATGTGTATCATATGATATGACTCCTCATACAGTATTGTATCAGCCTCTGCTGTTAGTCAAGTGTTGACTGCCTTCAGCAGAGATACGTTATTAGCTCTTTCCTTATTGAACAGCCTACACTAGGTACTAATGCTTGGTTTTAATTTATTTATCAAGCACTGAGAGAAATGTGTTGGGGTTCTGAAATAGAATGCCAATTGGGATGTCGCAGCAAACATATTTCCTTAAAATAAAATCTCAAATTATCTTCATTGAATTGTTAGAGATGGGGCTGAAATTATTAAACAAGATTTTTTTTGTCATCTGGTGGTGGTGACAAATTCCTAGGTGCAAACAATTTTCTTTGAATATTTTTTTTCTGCTACTTCCAGAACGTATTGAGATTTTGGCTGGAAAAAGGAGTTGATGGCTTCCGGGTGGATGCAGTCAAATATCTTTTGGAAGCTGAAAGTCTAAGAAATGAGCCTCAAGTTAATTTAACGCAGAATCCTGTGAGTTACTCGATACTTAAATTAAAAATGATACTAGAAGGTAATTTACACACTGTGAACTCTATGCTCATTAATATAGCTTGCCCAGGGACTTCTGAAGGAACGATGGAAAAGCAAAGGTTAACAAGAGCATATGAGGATGGTCACTATTGGTAATGAGTCGTGACAGAGAGTTATATTCAATCCCATCATGGTAGATGAGGAATTTAAATTTGGATAATTAAACGATCTATTCAGAAACATGTCAATAGTGGTCAACCTGAAACTACCACAGTGTCAATAAAATTTCTTTGAGATCATCAAGATAAATTGTTGGAGGAAATCTCCCATCCTCGCTTAGTCTGACATGTATGCGACCTGAGACCCTCGGTGATATTATTTTCGTTTGAAATGGTCTCACACAGTATCAAACATGATTGGACCTGTGCCACCTGGTGTGAACACTAACTCAAAGGTTGACAAAGTCCTCACCTGTGCATCTGTACCAGATAGATATGCTCATAAGAGCGTTTGTAGGAATAACCACCTCAGTCTTGTGAGACCATCTCAAAGAAACAAATTCTCATCTCCACATTGATGCCACTCAGGGTGATTTCCCAAAAGATTTAATTGTTTAAAAGCAGAGATACATTCATCAGCAATGTATTCCATCTATACCTGTAAAGTCATGGCTGACCATGATTGCTAATATCTCGCAGGAACAACTCGAGTTTGATGAACGAAGAACAATTTGAAAGTAAACCTGCTGAAGCCGCAAGAGCCACTAGAACATTGAACAGATGATAGAACATGCTTTAGCAAAACCCAAATGAATTCTTAACCACTGGAACAGACAGAAATTCTTCAGTCTTGTTTTCTCCAGCTATGAATAGTAGTGGATAATTTAAAAGCAGCTAGATGGGTAGTACCTTGAGTTTACCATGGCTCAGAGATTTAAGAGCCCAGCATGTGAGTGTAGATAACAAACCCTGTATGTTTGAAAAAAAAATCAGTCAAAAGGACTGAATTGATGATCCACATATCCTCCGGTCTGTATTATTTATATGATACTCTGAGAACTGTATTAATTAGATTTTAAAATCTAAATTTCCAGAATAATATCACATCATATGATGAGCTATATCATGACTACACAGCCACACAAGTGGGAATGCACGACATTGTCCGGAGCTGGCGACATGTTTTGAATGAGTTCAGCACGGAACCAAGCAGATACAGGTAAAGAATGACTTGCATCTATGTGCTTATGAGTTGAAACTGCTGAGATTCACAGAGGTGGCTCACATCCAGTATAATGAACATACTGGTACAGTATAGACAAGTGAGACAACAGAGCCAGTAACAGCAATGGGCAGGCAATCAGTGATGGCATTAAATAAGGATGTTTGTTAGGGTACTGGCACTTATTAAATCATGGCAGAGAATCCTTAATATTTGTTAGAGCTAGTGGAATAGAAAAGACATCACCTTTTCATGCAACATCCTTTAGTGTTGTGGAGAGTCAGGCTTGATTGCCAATTCAAGTCCAGAGCTAAGGATAAGGATATCATTGTTCTTAAACCAAGAGTCTATTGATTTGGGACAGAATTAATTAGTTAATTTCTTAGCAATATCAACTAAGTTTACAGTTTATAACTTTTGAAAATACTACAATGCACAATCAAGAATCCTCATAAACCACATGTTCATTGCCTTGCATAGTTATAGGTTAATACCAAAGTTGGGACTTTAACTGCATGAATAGCATTTACTCCCTTCACTGGCTGCCTGGAGAAGGCTTGCTTTGCTTTCTTGCTAACTGCATAACTGGGAAACAAGGCTGCAGATGGGTCCAAACAGGATCGCAGCTCATCTCTGATCTAGCATGGCAGGGTTTGATTCCGTTATATTGCTGCTGCAGGCAGATTACATCAGTTAGGTGTTGCAGGAGTTGAAGCAGTCAGCACTGAAGAGCACAGAGAAAGCAGAGTAGGTGGAAGAAGCAGTGCGGAAGAAATATCAGTGAGGCCAAATGTATTTGGAGAACAAGTGGGAATTTGATGGAGGGGAAGATACAGAAATTAGGAATCAAAGAGATGCTTTTAGGGAAACGTATACAGTTGAGTAAGGATACATTTGAGGAAATTGCAGCCCAGCGAAGTCAAAGTACAAAGTTGAGTTTATTGTTATCTGCTCAAGAACATGTCTGCACAGGTGCAATGAAAGCACATTGCATTATATACAGCAAGTAGCATTCACAAGAAAAACAGAATTTAAACATTATGTACAATTTTTATAAGAATGAACACAAATAAACAAAAGTGACACAGTCCATTTTAATGCAAAGTGATGAAAGTTTGGGTTTACTAGTTGGTTAAAGACACCTGAAACCTGATAGGTGGGATCATAGGGAATGGGAGATTTTAATGGAAGGAGAAGTTAATGTGGTGGGTTGCTTCTCCTTGTCTATAACCAGTTGGGTAAAGGCAATTACCACATCTTAAGAAGGGGCTGAGAAGAGCAAGAAGGGGGCATGAGAAGGCCTTGGCAAGTAGGGTAAAGGAAAACCCCAAGACATTCTTCAATTATGTGAAGAACAAAAGGATGACAGGAGTGAAGGTAGGACTGATTAGAGATAAAGGTGGGAAGATGTGCCTGGAGGCTGTGGAAGTGAGCGATGTCCTCAATGAATACTTCTCTTCGGTATTCACCAATGAGAGGGAACTTGATGATGGTGAGGACAATATCAGTGAGGTTGATGTTCTGGAGCATGTTGATATTAAGGGAGAGGAGGTGTTGGAGTTGTTAAAATACATTAGGATGGATAAGTCCCTGGGGCCTGATGGAATATTCCCTAGGCTGCTCCACGAGGCGAGGGAAGAGATTGCTGAGCCTCTGGCTAGGATCTTTATGTCCTTGTTGTGCATGGGAATGGTACCGGAGGATTGGAGGGAGGCGAATGTTGTCCCCTTGTTCAAAAAAGGTAGTAGGGATAGTCCAGGTAATTATAGACCAGTGAGCCTTATGTCTGTGGTCGGAAAGCTGTTGGAAAAGATTCTTAGAGATAGGATCTATGGGCATTTAGAGGATCATGGTCTGATCAGGGACAGTCAGCATGGCTTTGTGAAGGGCAGATCGTATCTAATATGCCTGATAGAGTTCTTTGAGGAGGTGACCAGGCATATAGATGAGGATAGTGCAGTGGATGTGATCTATATGGATTTTAGTAAGGCATTTGACAAGGTTCCACATGGTAGGCTTATCCAGAAAGTCAGAAGGCATGGGATCCAGGGAGGTTTGGCCAGGTGGATTCAGAATTGGCTTGCCTGCAGAAGGCAGAGGGTCATAGTGGAGGGAGTACATTCAGATTGGAGGATTGTGACTAGTGGTGTCCCACAAGGATCTGTTCTGGGACCGCTACTTTTTGTGATTTTTATTAACAACCTGGATGTGGGGGTAGAGGGGTGGGTTGGCAAGTTTGCAGACGACACAAAGGTTGGTGGTGTTGTACATAGTGTAGAGGATTGTCGAAGATTGCAGAGAGACATTGATAGGATGCAGAAGTGGGCTGAGAAGTGGCAGATGGAGTTCAATCCGGAGAAGTGTGAGGTGGTACACTTTGGAAGGACAAATTCCAAGGCAGAGTACAAAGTAAATGGCAGGATACTTGGTAATGTGGAGGAACAGAGGGATCTGGGGGTACATGTCCACAGATCCCTGAAAGTTGCCTCACAGGTAGATAGGGTAGTTAAGAAAGCTTATGGGATGTTAGCTTTCATAAGTCGAGGGATAGAGTTTAAGAGTCGTGATGTAATGATGCAGCTCTATAAAACTCTGGTTAGGCCACACTTGGAGTACTGTGTCCAGTTCTGGTTGCCTCAATATAGGAAGGATGTGGAAGCATTGGAAAGGGTACAAAGGAGACTTACCAGGATGCTGCCTGGTTTAGAGAGTATGCATTATGTTCAGAGATAAAGGGAGCTAGGGCTTTACTCTTTGGAGAGGAGGAGGATCAGAGGAGAAATGATAGAGGTGTACAAGATAATAAGAGGAATAGATAGGGTGGATAGCCAGCGCCTCTTCCCCAGGGCACCACTGCTCAATACAAGAGGACATGGCTTTAAGGTAAGGGGTGGGAAGTTCAAGGGGGATATTAGAGGAAGGTTTTTTACTCAGAGAGTGGTTGGTGCGTGGAATGCACTGCCTGAGTCAGTGGTGGAGGCAGATACACTCGTGACGTTTAAGAGACTACTAGACAGGTATATGGAGGAATTTAAGGTGGGGGCTTATATGGGAGGCAGGGTTTGAGGGTCGGCACAACATTGTGGGCCGAAGGGCCTGTAATGTGCTGTACTACTCTATGTTCTATGTTCTATCGATCCAGCAGTGGTCACTTCCATTCTGTTGCTGGGGTTTTCAGAATTTAGAAAATGTTAAAACTTTGAGAGATAAATTCTTAGGCACAGAGCCAAATTAAAATATTTTACTAAGTGCTCTGCCTCCAGAGAGTAAAAAGGGATTGCATTTTAAAACTAATTAACTAGCTACCTGAAACAAACCTATTGGATTTCAGGCTACCCTCAAAGTTCAAAGTGAATTTTATTATCAGAGCACACATATGTCACCATATACAACCCTGACATACATTTTCCTGTGGGCTAACTTGGCAAATTTATAGAACAGTAACTATAACAGGATCAAAGAAATATCAATTAGAGTGCAGAAGACAGCAAACTGTGCAAATATAAATATAACTACATAGCAATAAATAGTGAGAATATGAGATAATGAGATAAAGAGTCCTTAAAGTGAGATCATTGGTTGTGGGAGCACCTGAATGGATGGGCAGGTGAGTGTAGTTATCCCTTTTGTTCAAGAGGCTGATGGTAGCAACGAGAAAAGAGCATGGCCTGGTAGTAGAGGTCCCTGATGATGGATGCTGTTTTCCTACAACAGCACTCCATGTAGATGTCCTCAATGGTTGGAAGAGCTTTACCTGTGATATACTGGACCAAATTCACTGCCTTTCGTAGGATTTTCCATTCAATTGCATTGCTGTCTCCATACCAGGCACGATGCAGCCAGTCAATACACTCTCCACCACACATCTATAGAAGTTTGTTGGAGTATTAGATGTCATGCCAAATGTCCCCATTCTCCTAAAGAAGTAGAGGTGCCTTCATGCTTTCTTCGCAACTCCACCTACGTGCTGGGTCCAGGACAGATGTTCTGAAATAGTAACACCCAGGAATTTAAAGTTGCTAACCCTCTCCATCTCTGATCCTCTTATGGGGATTGGCTGATGAACCTCTGGTTTCCCTCTCCTGAAGTTTACAATCAGTTCCTTGGTCTTCCTGACATTGAGAGAGAAGTTCTTGTTATGACACTATCAAATTTTCAATCTTCCTCCTGTATGCTGATTCATCAACACCCTTGGATCGGCCCACAAGAGTGGTGTCATCAGCAAGCTTGAAAAAGGTTGCTGTTGTAGGAAATAAATCTAATATGTTTCATATCTTGATAAAAGTAATTTAAGTGAGCCTCTGTTAATTAGTTGGCAGATGATATCATAGATTAGAAATATTCTTCAGCAGAGCTGTGCTCATTCTTCCTTGTGCTTTTGCTATCAGATTTTTACTCTGGTTTATTCTCTGGGGCCAGTAATCCACACGAGTTGAATCCTTGATCTGGAGTCAGCCATACCTCCATGCCCCCACCCACCACGACTTTATTACTTCCTGTCAGTCACCTTATGTACAGACAGTCCTGTGCCTAGTATCACGTTATGGACATACAATCCATCTATCTATATACGCTATCTTTTGTGTATTTTTTTTTGGGCTGCATCAGATCTTGAGTAACAATTACTTCATTTTCCTTTACACTTGATTAGAGAAAATTACATTAAGCAGTCTTGAATCTTGACTCCAGATCAAGGACTCAACTCCAGTTATTTGTTCTAATTCAAGGACCACAAAAAAAATTCCCCTACTGCATTTCAATTCACTGATTCAGCTGCAGGTGATTAGGTTGGAAGTTCAAAGTAAATTTATTATCTAAGTACATATATGTCATTGTATACAACCCTGAGATACACTTTCTTGCAGGCATACTCAATAAGTGGCCAGCCAGTGGTGTAGCAGCATCCGCATCAGACTTTGAGGCGAGTGGTCCCAAGGTTTGAATCTGGCAGGCTCCTTGCACGCTTTCTATCTGTTCTGGCTTGAGCATCGAGCTAGCAACTCGGCCTCATCAAAAGCAGAAAAGTGCAAAAGAAATGGCAAGGTTGCTGCCCGATATGCCACAAGGCATGGAGAGGAAAAAAATACTCAATAAATCCATAACAGAATCAATGAAAGACCGCACCTACTGGGTGGTCACCAACTGACCAGTGTGCAAAAGACAACAAACTGTGAAAATACAAAAAGAAAGAAATAATAATAATGAATAAGCAATAAATATTGAGATCATGAGAGGAAGAGTCCTGGAGAGTGAGTCCATAGGTTGCGGGAACATTTCAGGGATGGGGGCAGGTGAAGTTGAATAAAGTTGGTTCATGAGTCTGATGGTTGAGAGTAATAACTGTTCCTGAAGCACGTGGAGTGAATTCTGAGGCTCCCGTACCACCTTCCTGAAGGCAGCAGGAAGAAAGTACAGGACTATTAAATTAACCAACACCAATGCATCTGTACTACTTTGGGCCAGATTGTGCCATCCACTTGCTTACAGAAACTCCTAGTTATAGTTCTGCGGTCAGCTTCTTATTGACTTTAGTGCCTGTGCAGTGCATCATGAAACTTTGGAAACTGATTGGAGATCAGATGCCATTGTGTTTGATCTCCCACCCTGCTGCCTCACTCAGTACTGAATGGGATGACCACAACCAGATGAAAAAGTAAGCTGTTTTTCTTAATCTACGTAGACATTTTTGATCTTTAATAAGTTAAATCCATTTGAGTTATTTATGTCTCTTACCATAAACAAGGCAAATTCATCATTATGGGGCCAGGGTCCTGGAGTCTGCCGCATCAGGCATGGTCATGCTTGAAGGGTTATCTGCTTCACTGGGAGTGGGTCCTGGAGGAACCCTGGAAGCATAAGACGTAAATAGTGACTACAGGTGTCTGCAGGCACTGAATGTGCATTGTGGGTCAGATCCAGTGTGATTCAGCCTTTTATTTAAATTCTTGATGCTTAAATTCATGACACAGGAGTTCACCGTAATGGTGTAAAGGTGGTGTTTATTGATTTCTGATCAGAATATAGAATTTTCTTTTTGCCATGTCGTCTTTGCAGGTTTATGATGACCGAATCCTATGACAATGAAGAACTTCAGAAGACCATGATGTACTATGGAACACCAATCCAACAGGAAGCTGATTTTCCCTTCAACTTTTACCTTATTGATCTCTATAAAGACTTGTCAGGAAATGGAATATTTAAACTAGTAGACTACTGGATGCGCAACATGCCTACAGGAAAATGGCCAAACTGGGTGGTATGTCTTTAAACTTACTTTTTAATATAGAACAATATCTTTATCATAAACATCAAGAGTAATATACTCAGGCAACTTTATTAGCTATTTCCTGTACTTTATACAGTGACTACTGAAGTTATTTCTGTATGTGTGTGGTCTTCTGCTGCTGTAGTCCATGCACTTCAAGTTTGACATTTTGCAGGTTCAGGGATACTCTTCTGCACACCACTGTTGTGATGTGTGGATTTTTGAGTTACAATCACCCTGCTGTCAGCTTAAATCAGTCAGGCCATTCTCCTCGACCTTTCTTTCATTAACAAGGCATTTTCACCCACACAACCGTCATTCACTGGCTGTTTTTTGTTGTAAACTCTCGAGCAGGGATTCCCAACCTGGGGTCAGCGGACACCTTGGTTAATGATAGGGATCCATAAAATGCATAAAAAAGGCTGGGAACCCCTGCTTTAGAGTCTTATTTGTGTGAAATTCCCAGATACTCAAACTACCCTGCTGGCATCAACAATTATTCCACCAACAAAGTCTCTTAGATCACATTTCTTCCCCATTCTGATGTTTGGTCTGAAACTGAACCTCTTGACCATGTCTGCATGCTTTTATGCACTGGGATGCTGCCACATGAATGGCTCATTAGGAATTTGTATTTACAAGCAGGTATACAAGTGGACCTAATAAAACGGCCACTGGGTGTATGTATTATTATTCTTATTAACTATTTGCTAGGGTATTTCCATGCTGGTGAATGCAGGCAGATAGTGAACTTCTGTTGCATTTCCTTTGTACTACATATAGCTTTTTTATAGGCAAGGAGACAAACTACACACTTAAAATTGTAATTAGTCTTTGTCCCTGACTGAAGCCCAATACAGGTAACCCCTGTATTACTGTAAGGGGGAGGGATGAAAAGATCAATTTGAAGATAAAGAACTGGACCAGTTCTTGGGTTAAGATGAAGATTATGAGAACAAAATAATCAGGATTACCTATAATTTCTTTTGTTATTCCCTGGATATTGTGCTTCAATGTTAAATAATGTAAAATTGTTTGCTTTTAATTTATTTAAAAATAGGTTTGAACTTAAGAGTTAATAAACACTGCAGTACAGAAATAGGCCCTTTGGCCCATTTAATCCATGCTGAACTGTTAATCTGCCAAGTCCCATCAACTTGCACCTGGATCATAGGCCTTCATACCCCTCCCATCCATGTACCTATCCAAATTTCTCTTAAATGTTGAAACTGATCCTGCATCCATCACGTGCTGGCAGCTCATTCTACCCTAACCACCCTCTGAGTTAAGTTTCCCATCATGTTCCCTTAAACATTTCACCTTTCACACTTAACCCATGACTTCTAGTTCAGCAAAGCCAGTATCTAATCCAGTTTACTACCTCATCTTGAATGGTAAGTGACAGAATCTTCTTGACCAACCTCATATGCAAGACATTGTTAAAATTGATGTAGACAACATCCACTGCCTTGCTTCCATTAATTTTCCTGGTAACTTCTTCGAAAAACTCGGCAAGGTTGGTTAGACTTGACTTGCCACACACTAAGCCATTCTGACTATCTCTAATCAGTCCCTGTCTATCCAAATTCTCATATACATGGTCCATAAGACCATAATGTATAGGAGCAGAAGTAGGCCAATCAGCCCATCGAGTCTGCTCCGCCATTCAATCATGGGCTGATCCAATTCTGCCAGTCATCCCCATTCCCCTGCCTTCTCCACATACCCTTTGATGCCCTGGCTAGTCAAGAACCTATCTATCTCTGCCTTAAATGCACCCAATGACTTGGCCTCCTCAGTCACTCATGGCAACAAATTCCACAGATTTACCACCATCTGTCTAAAGTAATTTCTCTGCATCTCTGTTCTAAATGGATGTCCTTAATCCTGAAGTTGTGCCCTCTTATCCTAGACTCCCCTACCATGGGAAATAACTTTGCCACATCTAATCTGTTCAGGCCTTTTAACATTTGGAATGTTTCTATGAGATCCCCCCTCATTCTCCTGAACTCCAAGGAATACAGCCCAAGAGCTGCCAGACGTTCTTCATATGGTAACCCTTTCATTCCTGGAATCATTCTTGTGAATCTTCTCTGACCTTTCTCCAATATCAGTATATCGTTTATAAAATAAGGAGCCCAAAACTGCACACAATACTCTACGTGTGGTCTCACGAGTGCCTTATAGATCCTCAACATCACATCCTTGCTTTTATATTCTATACCTCTAGAAATGAATGTCAACATTGCATTCGCCTTCTTCAACACCGATTCAACCTGGAGGTTAACCTTTAGGGTATCCTGCACAAGGACTCCCAAGTCCCTTTGCATCTCTGCATTTTGAATTCTCTCCCCATCTAAATAATAGTCTGCCTGTTTATTTCTTCCACCAAAGTGCATGACCATACACTTTCCAACATTGTATTTCATTTGCCACTTCTTTTGCCCATTCCCCTAAACTATCTAAGTCTCTCTGCAGGCTCTCTGTTTCCCCAACACTACCTGCTCCTCCACCTATCTTTGTATCGTCGGCAAATTTAGCCACAAATCCATTAATCCAATAGTCCAAATCATTGACATATATCGTAAAAAGTAGCAGTCCCAACACCGACCCCTGTGGAACTCCACAGCTAACCGCCAGCCAGCCAGCCAGAGAAGGTTCCCTTTATTTCCACTCTCTGTTTTCTGCTGACCAGCCAATGCTCCACCCATGCTAGTAACTTCCCTGTAATTCCATGGGCTCTTATCTTGCTAAGCAGCCTCATGTGCGGCACCTTGTCAAAAGCCTTCTGAAAATCCAAGTACACCACATCTACTGCATCTCCTTTGTCTACCCTGCTTGTAACTTCCCCAAAAAATTGCAGTAGTTTAGTCAGGCAAGATTTTCCTTTCAGGAAATCATGCTGGCTTTGGCCTATCTTGTCATGTGCCTCCAGGTACTCCGTAATCTCATCCCTAACAATTGATTCCAACAACTTCCCAACCAGTGATGTCAGGCTAACAGTTCTATAGTTTCCTTTCTGCACCCTCCCACCCTTCTTAAAAAGTGGAGTAACATTTGCAATTTTCCAGTCATCCGGTACAATGCCAGAATCTATGGATCGTTGCTCTAAGATCATTGTTATTGCCCCTGCAGTCTCTCCAGCTACTCCCTGCAGAACCCAAGGGTGCATTCCATCAGGTCCAGGAGATTATCCACCCTTAGACTATTAAGCTTCCTGAGCACCTTCTCAGTCGTAATTTTCACTGCACATACTTCACCTGCCTGACACTTTTGAATATCCGGTATACTGCAGATGTCTTCTACTGTGAAAACTGATGCAAAATATGCGTTCAGTTCCTCTGCCATCTCTGCGTCTCTCATTACAATATCTAAAGCGTAATTTTATATTGGTCCTATATCTACCCTCATCTCTTTTACCCTTTATATACTTAAAAAAAGCTTTTAGTATCTTCTTTGATATTAGTCGCCAGCTTCCTTTCATAATTCATCTTTTCCTTCCCAATGACCTTCTACGTTTCCTTCTGCAAGTTTTTAAAAGCTTTCCAGTCCTCTTTCTTCCCACTAGCTTTGGCTTCCTTGTATGCCCTCTCTTTTGCTTTTACTTTGACTCTGACTTCACTTCTCAGCCATGGGAGTGTCTTTCTTCCATTTGAAAATTTCTTCTTATTTGGAATATATCTGTCTTGCACTTCCCTCATTTTTCACAGAAACTCCAGCCATTGCTGCTCTGCTGTCCTTCCTGCTAGTGTCCCTTTCCAGTCAACTTTGGTCAGTTCCTCTCTCACGCCATTGTAATTTCCTTTATTCCACTGAAATACTGACACATTGGAATTTAGTTTCTCCTTCTCAAATTTCAAAGGGAACTCGATCAAATTGTGATCACTGTTCCCCAAGGGTTCCTTAACCTTAAGCTCTTTTATCACCTTTGGATTATTGCACAACACCCAATCCAGCACAGCCGATCCCCTAGTGGGCTTAAGCTGTTCTAAAAAGCCATCCCTTAGACATTCTACTAATTCTCTCTCTTGAGATCCAGTACTGGCCTGGTTTTCTCAATCCACTTTCATGTTAAAATCCCCAATGATTATCATGACATTGCCCTTCTGATATGCCTTTTCTATCTCCTGCTGTAATTTGTAATCCACATCCCGGCTGCTGTTTGGAGGCCTGTATACAACTGCCATTAGGGTCCTTTTACCCTTGCCATTTCTTAACTCAACCCACACAGACTCTACACAGGGGCATATCTACGAAAAATAGCGCCTATGGCAAGCACTGAAATTGCGCCCCTCTCCAAACATCTGACACCCATCTTTTAGATAACTTTACCATAATATCAGCTCAAAAATACAAGTCAAGCTCGTTAATCTTTTAATTAACGAATTATGGCACTACATGAAAATTAGAACTGCACCTTCCTTGCTTTCACTGATGCAAATTGGTCTATGATGTGATCAAAGTCAGTTTTTACAGTTTCTTTTCTTTCTACACTCAGCAAGCAAGATCACAAAGTCTGCCTTGACCCATGGAGGCTCTCAATTACGAAAGTATTAGTTTTAACTTGCTGAATGATCTCTCACAGCTGGTGATGGAAACTGCCATGGTTAGCATTATCTGAATAGCAATGTGAAGATTGGGGAAGACGCTCTCATCTCCATACTTAACAATAAATTCAAGAAGCTCTTCAGGTCTTGGTATTTTCATGTTGACCCGCCTTGATAGCAACATTCTGCAATTCAAAATTTCTTCATGTAGCTGCTGTCCATCAACATCAGAGCTGTACAATTCGCCCAAGTTTTTGCACATCTTCTTTAGGTCATTACTGTCAGTGCCATAACACAGTCCCTCAACATCGAGAAGGAACCCAAACTTGGTGTCAGTGTCGTGCAAACGAGCGAACCTTTCGTCCATTTCTCTGTGAAGGTGGTCGAGTGTTCCCTTTATGACTCTTTCCATTTCCTCCTTTGCTGTTAACCCAGTGTCTCTCGCGCTCATCAGCCATTCGTTTCTTTCGTCTCTGACGACTTTCAACTTCAATATTCCATTCTTGACAGAGACAGACTCCTCCTTTGAGTGACTCACTGACCAACGCTTCTCTTTGACACCATCCAGTTCACTAGGTTCACTTTCTCACCACAACCATTTCCCAATTTCCTCTTGAACCAAGTTTTGTTCATTGAGCAGTTATTTGGTGGTAGGAAAGGCCCCTCACTGTTCTGGAAATACTTTGAACCCAGCTTTATTATTTCTATTCGCAACGTGTCAGGCAGAATTGCTTTTCCAGTATCCTTGTCGAACTTCAGAAGTCCAGTGTCATGCTGTTCAATCAATTCTGGTATGACAGTTCGAGGCTCTTTGACACCATCCAGTTCACTAGGTTCAGTGTCATCAGGTTCAATCTCGTCAATAAACTCAACATCACCACCACCACCACCGTCTTCCCCTCCTGTCATGTCCACATTCTCTGTGGCAGCCTCACTCTTAATCTTGTCATACTCGGATTTATCTGACTTGACTTCCTCCTCGGCTTGTGACGCATTGGTAATTGATCCACCTTCGGATTCTAACAAACTTGTAGCAGGGTGCAGGCAACTCCACAGAACGTGTCGAACTACTTGTTCCAGGCTTTTCAAAGAAGGGCATGAAGAACGTGCTCGACTTCTTGGCTTCCTCCACCTCCAACTTTCGTCTCTTCCGTCCTTCAGCTCCACTTTCCTCCTCCTTCGTGAAGAAACGTTTCATGGTCTTCTTACACAATGCTCTGAAATAAGGCCATCCTGGTGCTTCTCACCCATGATAATCAAATACAGATCATATATCTGAGGAAAATTCTTTTTTCACTATCCGAGGATGGCTTGTCTGACTTTAATAGAAACTGCTCAGTGGCACCCCCTTCAAGTGGCACCCAGGGCACGTGCCATACCTTAGATACGCCACTGACTCCACACCTTCTGATCCTATGTCATCCCTTTCTAATGATTTAATATTATTTCTTATACACAGGGCCACACCACCCCCTCTGCCTTCTAACCTATCTCTCTGATACACTCGCATATCCTTGGATGTTCAACACCCAATGGCAGCCATCCTTTAGCTAAGTTTCAGAGATGGCCACAATGTCATACTTGCCAACCTATAGCTGAATTTCAAGATTATCCATTTTATTTCTTATGCTGCGTGAATTCAAATATAACACTTCCAGTCCAGTATTTGTTGCTTTCTGTTTTAACTGCGCCACGCCTCTATTGCCCTGTAACTCATTCCACTGGTTGTGATTATGCCTCATCTCCTGCCTGTCCTTTCTATCATCTCTGTTGCATGCCATCTTTAATTTATTTCTGTTTTCCCCCAGTTCCCATCCCCCTGCAAATTAGTTTAACCCCTCCCTAACAGCTCTATTAAACCTGCCTGCTGGGATATTGGACCCCTTTGGGTTCAGGTGTAACCTGTGCTTTTTGTACAAGACGTACCTCCCCCAGAAGTTACCCCAATGATCCTGCCCCCTACACCAGTCTCTCTGTCACGCATTAATATGCCTGATCGCGCTATTCTTGTGCTTGTTAGCACGTGGCACAGGCAGCAATCCTGAGATTACTACCCTGGAGATCCTGCTTCTCAGTTTCCTATCCAACTCCTTGAATTCTCTCTTCAGGCCCTCCTCCCTTTTTTCTACCTATGTCATTGGTACCACAACGTATATCAAGACTTCTGGCTGTTCACCCTCTTCCTTCAGAGTACTCTGCACTCGATCCGAGACATCCTGTACACTGACACCTGGGAGGCAACACACCATGCTGGTATCACTATCAGGCTGACAGTACCTCCTGTCTGTTCCCCTCACTATGGAATCCCCTATGACTACTGCATTCCTCATCATCTTCTTTCCCTTCTGCACCACGGAACCAGGCTCAGTGCCAGAGACCCAATCACCGTGTCGTCCTCTGTCAGGTCACCCCCCCAACAGCATCCAAAATGAGGTAATGATTACTGAGGGGGATGGCCACAGGGGTGCTCTCTACTATCTGAGTTCTTCCCTTCCCGTCACCCTTATCTAACTCCTGCAGCCTCAGGGTGACTAATTTCCTGTAGCTTCTATCTGTCTCCTGCTGTTAAGCTGTAGGTCATCAAGCCGCAGCTCCGGATCCCTAACACGGCCTCTCAGGAGCTGCATCTCAGTGCACCTGGTGCAGATGTGGCCATCTGGGAGACTGGAAGATTCCCAGGATTCCCACATCTGACACCTAGAGCAAAATACTAACCCTACAGACATGCTCGCTATTCTTCAAAAAATGCACTGAAAAAAACGAAGTCCACTTACCCACTTACCTTGCTGAAGCCCGAATGAGCCAAAGCCCTACCACTCTCAGACCACTCGGTCCTTGGAATACCTTCCAATAACTTTCTCACTACTGATATCAGGCTCACCGGCCTATAATTTCGTGACTTATTCTTAGAGCCTTTCTTAAACAACAGAACAACATTAACTATCTTACAATCCTCTGGCACCTCACCCGTGACTTAAGGATGTTTAATATCTCTGCTAGGGTCCCTGCAATCTCTGCACTTGGTCTTGCAGGGTCCAAGCGAATACATTGTCAGCCCCTGGGGATTTATCCACCCTAATATGCCTCAAGACAGCAAACACCACCTTCTCTGTAATCTATCCATTATGTTGCTGATGTACTGCCTCACTTCTTTAGCCTCTTGTGTCCATCTCCCAAGTAATTAGATGCAAATCATCCATTTAAGATCTATTTAATACATTCTAGGTTGGAAATCATGACAATTCACGTATTGCTTCTCGTACGGGAGCAGCATATACTGCTGTTATTAATATGCTTCTGCTGACACTTCCTGGAACTCCCACCACATATTATGGGGAAGAACTGGGAATGGAGAATATTGTGGTATCTGAAGATGAGATTCAAGATCCTTTTGGGAAATTTGATCCTGTAAGTACTAACAATATCTTAATTTCATTAATCATTTAGGAAGTTATACCAATGACGCTTTACATCTAGGAACTGGAGTCATATATGATAAAGATTGCAACAGATCTGGAGGTTTTGGTAGCCCCTTCATCCAATTCTAGATAGCCAACTTATAAGCACTTAGCTACAAATAGCTAGCTAATTTATTTGGTTATGCTCTTTAAATTTTTTGATTTATAAGAGATGGAACATCAATTGTGTAATTTTAAATATCAGTGGTAACAAACTTTAAATCTAAAGTTTGCATTGAACCTGACAACTACACTAAACTTTCTAAGTTCTTAGAGTCATAGAGAAGTACAGCACTGAAACGGGCCCTTCGGCCCATTTAGTCTGTGACGAACCATTTAATCTGCCTCCTCCCACTGGGACCAAAGCCCTGCATACCCCTGCTACTTATGTACGTATCCAAACTTCACTTTAACATTGAAACTGAGCTTGCATGCACCGCTTCTGTTGGCAGTTCATTCCACACACTCATTACCTTCTGACTGAAGATTCTCCTCATGTTCCCCTTAAACTTTTCACCTTTCACTCTTAACCCATGACCTCTGGTTATAGAAAATGGGTGACAATATTAGCTAGGACTGTGATATACTCTGAAATTTTTTGGCTTTCATTTCCTATTTACGAGAGAATCTACAAATCTAAGTGAGATTGGATAATGTTTATAAATGGTTTTTTATATAGAAAAGGGTCTAAGATAATGAAGTAGCTGAAGTTCTATCCACTTGTTGCAGACATCAAATCGAGATCCACAACGGTCACCAATGCAGTGGGACAGCACTGCCAATGCTGGCTTCAGCACAGCAAACAAAACTTGGCTGCCTGTCCATCCAAACTATATCACAGTAAACGTTGAAGTAAGTGAGACCAACCTTCATATTATTTAAACTAAAGCCAATCATGTGATAGAAATACAGAACCTGAACTTTATTCCTGGAGTTTGAAGAATTTACATTTCTAAAATCAGAATTGAATAATTAAGAAAATATACACAATGATCTACACTTTAAGTGTTATTAGTGTACTTGTGATTCATGCAGATTTATTAATTATGCTGCTCTAAACACTAACATGGAATATTGCTTATGGAATTATCTTGTCAGGTTGAAAAGGAAGAACAGAATTCCATGTTGACCCTCTACCGTAAACTTAGCTATCTTCGGAAAGAACTGCCAATTCACAGGGGATGGATGTGTTACATTTTTAACGATGAAGATGTGTTTGCATATGTGAGAGAACTGGATGGTTTGGATTCTGTCTTCTTAATAGTGCTAAATTTTGGTAAAGCCTCAACTGTTAATCTGGGGAGCAAAGTCCCATATCTTTCTAAAGAAGCAACCGTAAGACTTGGTACTGACCCTAACAAAAGTGGTACTATAGTTCAGACAGCATCCTTAATGACTAGTGCTGGTGAAGGTCTTGTATTGGAATACAAAACAAATAATCCAGTCCACAGTAAAGCAGAATTCAAAGATAAGTGCTATATTTCACAGAGAGCATGTTATTTGAGTACAATTGGTTTACTGTACAAGAACTGCTGAGTTTTTTTAAAGTTTAGTAAATATTCTGTAGGTTAATCAAAAGTACTTGGCGTACAAGGAATAATGCATTACTTTATACAAAATTGACTTTGATTAATGAAAATAATTGAAACTAAAACTGTAAATTTTTCCTCAACTTGTTAAATTCTGCTACAGCTTCTCACCTTGGTCTTGTATCTAATTCCCTTCTGGCCTAGCTTGTATGATAAACTCCAATCACACTAATATTAGTGCATTGTTCCAACAGATGAAATTGTTTTCCAATACAGGTCCAGGACCAGCTCCTGCTCCTGCAACCTTGGATCAATACCTTCATTTTCTATCTGTGTACATTATTGCTACATAATTTTACGTACGTTTCAAATCATTCCCTGTTTCAGTTCCTTCAGTCTATTTTATTCCTCATTGAAATGAGACTAATCAAAAACAATGTAATTGTTTGGTACTATAAACACGATGCACTATGATCATTCCATTCTTTCAAGTATTGTTGATTAACTTCCTTCAAAATATCTCTTTCACTATTTACTGTGACCTTCCCCTCAGTTTCACCCTTAACACATATCTTACAACAGACCCAACCAGTTCACCTCCACCACTACTCTTCTCCACCTGGTTGAACTGGTCTTCACCCTCAACAATTTCTCTTTTGGCTCCTCCTACTTTCTCTAAACTCACTGTAGCCATGGGCACCCACAAAGGCCCCAGCTATGCCTGCACTTTCACTGGCTTCATGGAACAGTCTATATTCCATGTCTTTCCAGGTAATGCCCCCCAAATATTCCTGTGCTACATTGCCGACTGCATTGGTGATGCTTCATGCACACATGCTGAGCTTGTCAAATTCATCAACTTTGCCTCCGACTTCTACCATGCCCTTAAATTCACTTGGTTCATTCCTGACACCTATCTCCCCTTTTTCAATTTTGTCACAATTTCCTGGAAGGCAAACTGTCAACTGACGTTTTTATAAACCCACCAGTTCGCACAGTTATCTTGACCATACCTCTTCCCACCCTGTGTCCTGTAAAAATGCTTACTCCCTTTCCTCAGTTCCTTTGTCTCTGCCCCACCTGCTGCCAGGATGAGGCTTTCCTTTCCAGATGTCCTTCTTCACTGAACAGGGTTTTCCTTCCTCCACCATCTCCTCCATTTCCCAGACAATCACACTCATCCCATCTGCCCGCCGCCTTAACAGGGATAAAGTTCCTCTTGGGCTTACTTACCATCCCATGAGCTCCTGCATCCAATGTATCATTACCTGCAACTTCTGCCATATTCAGCGGAATCCGACCACTAAACACGTCTTTACCTTCCTTCTGGCTCTTATCCCTGCAAGTGGAGGAGATGATACACCTGCCCATTCACCTCCCCCCTCACCTATAGTCATTGCCCCAAACAGCCCTTCCAGATTAGGTAGTGTTTCACCTGCAAATCTGTTGGGGTCCTCTACTCTATACTGTGCCACCAATATGGTCTCCTCTACATTGTACAATGTAGATTGAGGGATGCTTTGTCAAGCATCGTTGCTGCTTCTGCAAAAAAAGCAGGCTCTCCTGGTGGCCAACCATTTCAATTCCTAACCCACCCTGACATGTCAGTATATGGCCACCTCTATGGCCAAAATGAGGCCACTCTCAGGTTGGAGGAGCAACACCTCATATTCTGTCTGGAAAAAAAAAAGAGATAGATTGGGTGAAAAACACAGAATATATAAAAACTAAAGACTGAAAGTCTATAGTCCGAGTCCACATTCAAAATGTAGAAAACCTCGGCAACATTCTCTGTGCACAGCGGCAGGCTTTCCCCCCTGTGGTAGCATAGCAGAGCGACCCTCAGTGATCAAAACACAGGTAGCTGCTGCTCACTCTCCACACTTGCCTCAATGCCTCAATCTCCTTTGTGGCTTTAGTCAGCACACAATGGATTTATGTCCAGGGACTATCAAGGAATTGTCAGTTCCAGGTCAGAATAGCATGTGTCCTACATAAAATACTTGTAGATGGTGCCATTTCCACTTGCCTCCTGTGCATGGCCTAGGTAGTAAGTATGATGAATTAAGGAGATACTAGTGTAATGTATTTTATATACAGCACAAGGTTCATATTGCCCAGCCTTCCGGTGCTGGAGGGTGCAAATGT
Source organism: Mobula birostris (assembly GCF_030028105.1). Classification (NCBI taxonomy): domain Eukaryota; kingdom Metazoa; phylum Chordata; class Chondrichthyes; order Myliobatiformes; family Myliobatidae; genus Mobula; species Mobula birostris. The sequence continues at coordinate 32,924,544 of NC_092377.1, forward strand.
TCAGGATAGTACTAACCTAAAAGGCTGCTGTTTCCTGGGTTGTCTCATGGTTAAGATTCTTAAGTATAGTTAGAGCTGTGTTCACCAGGGAACTGAGATTATTCTATTGCACTTCTCAGTTCTGCTGCAGTATAAAGAAAAATTTTGAGGAGTCACTCACCATCACATACCCAGTTTCTGCCTGGCCCAGTCAATATTTTGTTTGCTCGTAATTTTAATAGATTTTTCCCAACTAAGAATGCATTGGTGATAATCCTTAAGCACTCCAGCCACACTTGAATGAGTATATCCACAGCTGACTGTACAAAGAGGAAAAAAACTGGGTCTTTGGAACAGATGTAAGAAGTTTTCTTGATCAGAACTGTATTGTACTTAATAAACAATCACTGAATGAATTTTTCATTTTACCACCTACTGATAAACAAAGTAAATCCAAATTTTAAAAATGATAGACTGTTTTTTGAAAGATGTAGTTAATAGAATTCACATTGAAAGACAGCTTCCCTTGAACAAAGGAATGTAAGTTAAGTTGCCTTTCATAGGTTTGGCTGTGTACACTGATGGGTTGCCTAATCTCCAAAGTTGTCAGTGAGCTAGTTATTTGATGTATTTTCTTCTCAAATCTCACAATTAGAGCTGCAGTTTTTAAGCCAAAGCGGTAGTTGCTTTACATAAACTATTGAATATAAAGGGTTCATGGTACAGAGGTTATAATCATATAAATCTAAATTTTGATAGCTCTATCTTGCTTTACCTGCAACTTTAGCCTTCCTAAGCATTATCTATTGGCCTGCAATATCTTAAAATCTGCAGTGTCTGCTGACATTTAAAGGTTGTAACTAGACAGAAGCGTAATTTTACCCTTGCCTATGAGGTTATCAGTTACCATTTAAATCTGAGTCACTTTGTGACTTTATTCTAAATTATCAAGTCTTGCTTTTGATTTTTAATCAATAAGCATCAAACCTTTATAACAGTTCCAGATCACATTTTAAACAAATTTGAACATCACGAAATCTAAAGAATTTAAGGTCCTTTCAACAAGACTTTCAAGGTCACAGATTTGTCTTTTGACGTGAAGTACTTTGATTGGCTTGTGCGAACTTTTATGCTTCCAAATAACCTGATATTTTTTGTCTAAAAAGCATGCTGTCCCAAGTTATTAATGGCTTATGAAGTACATACATAGATTCAATCTTACTTAGTTTGCTTCCTACCCACTTTCTGTTGCACGGTATGTTAATTATACAGTACGGGACCTGGCTATTCAGCTCATTTCAGTGTATTCCTGGCAACCGTGATCCACTCAAGCCTCTTTTTACTTAATCTAATTAACATTACCTTCCATACATTCCCTCAGATTCTTTAATTGTCTTGCTTTAAAGATTGCTACATATTTTGTTACTGTGGTAGTAAACATGACTTGGTAACATTTTAGAGATTAAAGTACTTTCAGGATTTGGTATTTGATTTCTTGGACATCTCTAGCCTATAGTTTTGTTTCTCTCCACAAATGGAAGCACTCTGCCAAAATGTTTTCATGGATTTATAAATACACCCATCTCTTTTGCTGAAAACCAGTCTGTTCAACTTTCCTGAAAGATAAGTAATCTTGTTCTTCTGGTATCATCGTAATTAACATTTTTGCTGTAAAATTTCCGAGTAAAATGCAAAATAAAAATGTACTTCTAAATATCAGCTATTATATATTTAAACTGAAAAATGCTATGTGTTTACAATCTGTTGAAGTTCTTCTGGAATCAATTAGGCTTTCTAATATGATGACATCTGGAAATTTGTATTAAAGTATTGTTTGTTATATCTTAGCTATTAAATCAAAAAAATGAATAACAGTGGTACCAGCAAAGATCTTAGCTGAATCCTACTTTCTACCCACTGCCACTTTGAGCACATTTTATTTTGAAAACTGCTTATCTGACTGGGAGCTGGAAGCATAGTCTATTAGTGGAATGATTGTTCATAACCTGATCAAACTGATTTGCCCTTTTGAAAGGAATTTGCAAAAGAGCAAGACCAATAAAAGTTGTACAATAAATCCTCCCTCTACTTGCCTCGTAACCTTTGTTCTTTAGGTTGGGTGTTTTATTAAATGTGCAAGCACATCATCAATCAGATGTGTGATGACAGATAAAAAACTGCCAAAGATGACAGCACAGAACTTGGGTAATATTTACAGAAGGCTCTTCAATTTATTACAGAAATGTATTTAAACAATTTTCATGAAGAAATGTAACAGAAGTCATCTTGGAATGAAAGGACACAAGAGATGGCACACAGGAGTGAATAAAAGGCATCAATATTGTCTTCATGTTTTACTTCAAATCTCAGATAAAACAAATGAAAATTAAGTTATAAATTTAAACTATATTACGTAAACTATATACCAATTCAATGTGCATTAAACAATTACTAATAACAAAAATAAACACTCAAAATCCAGAAAAGGTAATCAGTCATCTCATATCTTGTTTACGTCTCTGACCGTATGCACTACAAAGAAAATACTCAATTACAACTTGCCTATGGATCAAGTTCCAGCTCCTTATATAGAAATGCATAATGTCTGGCAACCTATAAAACAAAAGTAGAGTGACCTAATAAATAATTTTCATAAGTATATTTCAACTATATAGATATCACAGTTTAATTACAATTACAAAATTCTCCAAATTTTCCCGATGGGGTTAATTTCATATATTAAGATTCTTTAGAACAGATAAAGCAGAATCATCTAAATACAGGCACTGGATAATGTTTTAATGTCAAATTAAATCCAAAAAAGCTAAGCAATACAAGAAAATAATTATACTTGACTTCTCTTTGGAAACAAATGTTTCAGGTCTGATCCTCGATCAGTGTGGCGTTAATGAAGGCCTACTTAAAACAATGTGTTTCAGCAAAACATTTTGCTTGAATTTTTTATGTGGTTGTCTATTTGTTACATTGACTTCTTATTCTTGACTTTTGCACACACAAAGAAACCTATTTATCCTGATTCACCAAACCCTTTTTTGACAAATAATTCACCTTTTCCTATTCATGAGATTCTCAGCTTTAGAAACATTTTTCTATCCCAGTTTTTCTTTAGAACTATTCAAGATTTAAAAATATCAAATGCTGTTGGAATCACACTTCAAATACCTATCCAATTCCCTTTTAATAGCTTTAACCTTTTCTGACACTGAATTTCAGTTTGTAAATGAGTGAAACAAATTTTTCCTTGTATACCCTTGTACCTTTTGCTCAAAAATTGCTCCCTTTGATTGTTGAACCTTTTATTATCAGGTAATCATTGCCAATTCAGTCATAATTTATGAAAATTATGGTTATAAATGAAAACTCCCTTTAGAATTGAAAATTAAAAGAAGCATTCAAGTTTTTACCCCAGATTATGAAATGTTTATGGAGATAACTGCCAAGAGCTTTTTTTTTCTACTTGTCTGGCAAATCAGCAACTAAGTGTTCGAGAAGTTTGAAAAAAATGTTATAACTTATTTGCACAACTGTACAAATGCTGTGAAGTTCTTTTGATTTGTTCGTGGCATCAAGTGGTCACACAACATGGAACCAGATCCATCAGCCCAACTCCTCCATGTGGCAAAGATGCCAATCTACTCCCATCCCTTGTCCTGCCTTTGATCCATAACCTCTGAATTTTTCCTACCCATGCATCTCTCCAAATGCTTTTTCAAAAAAAAAATGCTTTGATTGTATCCACCTCCAGCAGCACATTTGGCTGACACTCAGTGTGGAAAAAAAAATTCCACTTAATTTCCCCTTTAAATCTTAACCCTCTCATCTTAAACTTGTGCACACTAGATTTAGATTCCCATATCCTTGGATAAAGACTATTTATCTAACCTATTTATGTCCCTCATAATTTTAAACCTATAATGTCATTAACTACAGTGTTTTCATTTGACAAACAGAAGGATATACATTTAATAAGAATTTTGAAAATGATATGGAGAAAAGCAGGGAACCAGGAGCTCCCAACCTGGGGGTCCACGGCATAAATAAACTTGGGACCCCCCGCATGGAACTAAGATTGGAGTAGTGATAGTTGAATAGTAGGTAAATAGAGGCTGTGCAGATGAGAATAGATCTATCATTTATATATGTACATAATAAACCTTCTGTGTCTATCTTGCATCCTTTGCCACAATTGAATAATGTCCTTGCAGTAAATGAACGTTTGTACTTTCCCTTTTTTCAGCAGGTAATGTGAAGCAGTAGTACGATACTTCATGTAGTTTTTGGAGTCACGATACGTTATTTTCTACTACAGTTGACTATGTACATATTTACACCAGTATGGAAGCAAACGCAATTTTGCCATGGTTTGGAGGCTGTCAGTACACCGATATTAGAATAAACATTTTTTATTGTTCCAAACAAGCAAAGCTAGTGCTAACAGTAGATCAGTGAGAAAATGCCTAGTAGGTCAAAAAAAATTTTCAGATTGAGCAGAATTCTTTTAGTGCACCAAGCTCTAAATAAATGACCAGAACAATTTTACTCTAGGAATCTTAATGATTAAGTTTTTAAAATTACTGGATTTAGTCCCCTTTTTAGATCTGAATAGCAAAAATAATTCTCATTGATCAGAAAGATGAAACACTTGTGGAGAGAAAACAAATAAAGACTTACTTCGTGCAATGATTGTTCCCAGTTGGATGGACCAAAATGATCATCTCCAGGTCGGATATCCAAAATGATGCTCGGTGATTCACCTTTGTCTGAAAACAATGTGGAGAAACAAATATCTCACTGCAACAATTGATTTAATAATATACTGCAGAAAAATTGATTTGTTCTAAATGATTTAATTTCAATTACATGTAACAATTCTGTTAAGCTACTTCATTACATTTACACTAAGTTTATTTGATTAGATTACCTTATTTGAATTTATCATATAGACTAGCTGAGATCAATATAATATTGCTACCTTAAAAAACTGAGGAAAAAAGTAGAAAATTTGAAAGATGTGTTTAGTTTCAGAACAGATTTGATCAGGCAGAACTTGTGGTTTTCAAAATCAACACAACTTGGATGAGACCACTTGCTGTGTAGGTTAGATATTAAATTCAATCTATTACAAATAGGCTTCGTACCCAAACCTGTGCTGAAATGGGTTTGAAATAGGAGAACAAACAGGATCTTTGCTCGATGCAACTGTCCTCTGGGTAACCAAAATAGAGATTTGTTAACAATTTAATAACTTTATTGACTAGAAACCTATTTTGTATGTTTCTTGAATATATAATGAGATCAGAAGTTGCATGAGAGAGACCCTATGGAACAACTCAATTTTATTAACTATCGGTTATTGCAATCAGATCGGAATTGGAGCTGAACTATCAGGAGCAGATGGAACAACAGATGGAATGGGAAGCTATTATGGCAGCATTATGTGAATATATCAGACAATCTATTTTGCTTTCATTCATATTTAAGCATCATTGGAATCAGTATGTAATATGCTAATAGATAACGTACAAATGTAACTCAGATTCTGACTGAGCTACACCTTAAATGATTAATACAGATTAAGTGTTTTTGCAGTTGACCATAAATATCCATTGAATACCAAATCTGATTAGCCCGAGTTAGTAATGTGAACACCAATCCCCTTGTAGTAGCAGGCTCCCAATGACTTTACTCCTTATGTGCTTAATGTGGTCCAGCTTTTACCTCAGCTGCCAATCCCACCATGACTCCAGTGACTTTCTTCTCTTCAAGTCAGTTACTAGCACCAGGAACCCTGAAGAAGTATTCATTAACTTTAGTGTACTCTAAAAGCAAAACAAACTGATTAAGGTAGGGCAGTAACCATTGTCTCTATAGGGCCACAACAGCAGAATTAAGTCATTTGACCCATTGAGCCTGCTGCGCCATTTCATCATGGCTGACCAATCCTTCTCTCATCCCCAATCTCCTGCCTTTTCCCTGTATCCCTTCATACCCTAACCAATCAATAATCTATCAACCTTTGCCTTAAATATACATAAAGACTTGGCCTCCACCACTTCCTGTGGCAAAGGATTCCAGATTCACCACTCTCTGGCCAAAGAAATTTCTTGTCTCCGTGTGACGAGGTCCTGAGTTACCTTTATGAACTGTGCTTTTGGAAAGAAAGAGAGAGAGAGCGAGAGAGAGGTGTCCAACAGAGACACCTTATTAAAAGAGAGAGGCAAAGACTGCTTTGAGATAGTGTTATGGTTTTTCTGCAGCATGCTTACACTTTTGCAAGGACACTAGCAGCTTCCAAGTTCTTACGGTGAGATAAATAGAAGGTCAGCTGTTAGACCAGGAGACACATGGTTTTGGACACTGAATGAGCTTTGTTGTGCCCACAGAAAAGGTAGGTTTTGGAGGATCAATCAGTGGCTCTCGCAGTCTGAAAAGGGTGTGACCGGTGGGGAGTTACTCGTGTGTCCAACCCTCACCTGGGTTGATAATCCCACCACAGAAGAAGGGTCCCCTTTGTTGTGGTCACAGTCAGTGACTTCTAAAGGATTTCGGAGGACAACGGGAAGATTGACGGCATCAGCTCACCTGAAGACTCAAATCTGTCCCTCTCTCTCCATCACTACTCAACTTAATACCACGAACTGAACTGAACTTTACTCGTCTTTGTAAGACTATCTATTTACCCCTAACTCGAAGAAGCTTGGTTTTCATATATTTCCACACACACACACACACACATACATACACACATACATATATATACATATACATATATGTATGTATATATATACATTATACACACACACACACACACACATATATATAAATAAATAAAAAATCATTGCTAACCTGCTTTATATATCTGATATTTATATTACTGCATTGTGTAGTTACTAAATAAATACCATTAGCTAATAGCAATACTGGACTCCAAAGTGTTTTCCATTTCTGCTGGTTCCTTAACCCATCACAGGGTACGTGACACTGTTCTATAAGGACCCCCCCCTATACTGAGGTTGTCCTCTGGTCTTACACTCTCCCACCATAGGAAATATCCTCTCTACATCCAGTCTATCAAGGCCTTTCACGATTCAATAGGTTTCAATGAAGTCACCCCTCATTCTTCTGAATTCTAAAGAAAACAAGCCCATGGCCATCAAGCGCTCTTCATATGATGAGCCATTCAATCCTGGAATCATTTTCATCAGCCTCCTTTGAACTTTCTCCAGTTTCAGCACATCCTTTCTAAGATAAGGAGCCCAAAACTGCTCATAATACTCTAAGTGAGGCTGCACTAGGGCTTTATAAAGTTTCAACATTACATCCTTGCTTTTATGTTCTAGTCCTCTTGAAATGAATGCTGACGTTGCATTTGCCTTCCTCATCACAGGCCTAACCTGCAAGTTAACCTTTAGGTAGTCCTGCACAAGAACTCCCAAGTCCCTTTGCATCTCAGTTTTTTGTATTTTCTCTCCATTTAGAAATTTTCTCTCACATCTATTTCTACTACCAAAGTGCATGACCACACACTTCCAACACTGTATTCCATCTGCCACCTCTTTGTCCATTCTCCTCATCAGTCTCAGTCCTTTTGCAGCCTACTTCCTCAAAATTACTTGCCCCTCTACCTATCTTCATATTGTCTACAAACTTTGCAACAAAGCCAATTTTGTCATCCAAATCATTGACGTATAATATAAAAACTATTAGTTCCACACAGACCCCCCGTCATTGAAAGCCAACCAGAAAAGGGTCCCTTTATTCCCACTCTTTACCTCCTGCCCATCAGCCACTGCTTTATCTGTGATAGAATCCTTTCTGTAATACCATATCTTGAGGCATTTGAGAAGCTCTCACAAGGAAGCCTGGTCTGGAAGCTCGAGGGAAATAGGGTATATTGTAAGGCCAGCTAACTAATTGGATCCTGAACTGAACCAGTGATAGGAGGCAGGAGATACTAATGGGAGGATGTCTTTCTGATGGGAAGCCCATGACCAGCAGTGTATTTCAGAGATAAGTGCTAGGATCCTTTCTTCATGATTTCAATTCACAACTTGAACGTGAACGTAGGAGGTATTATTAATAAATTTGTAGATGGCATAAAAGTTGGTGATGTTGTGGATAGCAAGGAAGGTTGTCCAAAGCTACAGCAGATTATGCGTCAGAAGGAAAGTTGGGCAGAACACTGGCAGATGGAATTTAATCCAGAGGTAATGCATTGTGGGAAATTTGTTCATTTTATTTATTTATTTCGAGATACACCATGGAACAGGCCCTTCTCTGCACCGTCTAGTACCCACTGATTTAATCCTAGTCTAATCATGGGACAATTTACAATGACCAATTAATCTACTAAATAGTACATCTGTGGATTGTAAGAGGAAACCGGAGCACCTGGAGTAAACCCATGCACACATGGGAAGGAATGTACAAACTTGTTTATAGCAGATGCCAGAATTGAACTCTTGACGCCCCGAGCTGTAATAGCATCGTGCTAACTGCTACACGACTGTGGTGCCTCAGACAGGACACACACGGTAAATGGCAGGGAACTATGGAATGTAATTGAAGAAAGGCATATTTTGGGAGTACATGTCCACAGTTCCCTGAAAATGACAATAAGATGGTGAAGGAGAAATACAGCTTGCTTGCTGTTAAAGATAAAGCATTGTGGTAAACCATATATATGTTGTAACTGGGTTAACTGTCTGGATGCGCCCCTCCGCTGACTGCCCCTGTGGCTCCTCCCACAGATTCCTGTATAAAGGTGATTTCGCCTTGCCCCTCCCCCTCAGTCCGGGAGCAGACACTCAGCATGGAGGTCATATGGTACAGTGAATAAAAGCCTTTCAGTATTTTACCCAACTTCAGTCTTTTGGAGTTATTGAAGGGGCTTCAATTTTATTCGCTGTACAATGCGACCTCCATGTTGAGTGTCTGCCCCTGGACTGAGGGGGAGGGGCAAGGAGGAATCACCTTTATTCAGGAATCTGTGGGAGGAGACACAGGGGCAGTCAGCAGAGGGGCGTGTCCAGACAGTTAACCCAGTTACAACATATATATGGTTTACCACATTCACCCCTCCTTTTTTTTTAAAAAAAGAGTCCCACAGGGTGAAGTGACTGACGATATTTAAAACAAGTATATTTACAGGTCAAGTCTATCAGGTGATCGAGTCCGTCGCTCTGATCTATGTAGCACCAGTGGTAATTGTATCAGCAACGGTGGTTGTGCAATGGGTCTCTAACTACGCAGACAAGGCCCGCCCCCGGTCAAATCCACCACATTCCCCCTCTCAGCCGAGGCCCGCGTGGCCTTCAGCTGCATAAAAGGGGACGTTGCCAAAGCAGCAATGCATGCGGTGGATGAGGCCATTCCCTTCCAAGTAGAGATGACGCCTCTGACTTTGCACTGGCTGCTACCCTCAACCAGGCGGGAAGACCAGTGGTGTTCTTCTCCTGTACTCTTCAAGGCCCTGAAATTCGGCACTCTGCGGTGGAGAAAGAGGCCCAGGCCATAGTGGAAGCTATTAGGCACTGGAGGCACTATCTCGCCGGCAAAAGGTTTACCTTGCTAACTGACCAGTGCTCAGTCGCATTCATGTTTAATAACCAACAGCGGGGCAAAATCAAAAATGATAAAATTCTGAACGGAGAATCGAACTACCCACCTACAACTATGACATCATGTATAGGCCTGGGAAGTTCAACGAGCCCTCCGATGCCCTATCCCGGGGAACATGCGCCAGCATGCAGATTGACCAGCTATATGCCTTACATGTACATCTTTGCCACCCGGGGGTCACCCGGCTTTTCCACTTTGTGAAAGCCCAGAACCTGCCTTACTCCCTTGAGGAGATCAGTTCGATGACCAGGGACTGTCAAGTCTGCGCAGAGTGCAAACTGCACATCTACCGACCCGAAAAGGCACAACTCATCAAGGCCACCCGCCCCTTTGAGCGACTGAGTGTTGACTTTAAGGGCCCCCTTCCCTCCACTGACCGCAATGTGTACTTTCTTAACGTTATCGACGAGTACTCGCGGTTCCCCTTCGCCATCCCCTGCCCCGACACCACTACCACATTAGTTATAAAAGCCCTGCGCAAGCTCTTCACTCTGTTCGGAAACCCATGCTATATCCACAGTGACAGAGGGTCCTCGTTTATGAGTGACGAGCTGCGCCAATACCTACTGGCTAGGGGAATTGCAACTAGTAGGACCACGAGCTATAATCCCCGGGGGAATGGACAGGTGGAGAAGGAGGATGGCACAGTGTGGAAAGCCACACTCTTAGCCCTCAGGTCAAAGGGACTGCCGGTCTCTTGCTGGCAGGGGGTCCTTCCCGAGGCACTCCACCCGCTCCCTGTTATGCACGTCCACCAATGCCACCCCTCATGAGCGGCTCTTTTCTTTTCCCAGAAAGTCGACCTCTGGGTCCACCCTACCAACTTGGCTGACGTCCCCGGGGCCAGTGCTGCTCCGGAAACATGTGAGGAGCAATAAATACTCCCCGATGGTCGAGAGGGTTCACTTACTTCATGCGAACCCCCAGTACGCCTATGTGGTTTTACCTGATGGGCGGGAGGACACGGTCTCCATCCGCGACCTGGCGCCCACAGGAGAACCGGGCCCCTACCCTGAACACTCCATGGTGACTATTGACCCCGTACCCACCGATGTATGTACCCACGAGACACCGTGCACTCTAAGCCCTACACAGACACCACACCACGCTCCCATACCGGGCACGACGCACACGCATGAGGGATTAACAACGCCTAACGTGCTGGCACCTCAAGTCAGGCCGGAGCCAGCACAACCACCGTCGCCGATGCAATCACCACCGGTGCTACGTAGGTCACAGCGATGGACTCGACCGCCTGATAGACTTGACCTGTAAATATACTTGTTCTAAATATTGTCAGTTACTTCACCCTGCGGGGCTCTTTTTTAAAAAAAGGAGGGGTGAATGTGGTAAACCATATATATGTTGTAACTGGGTTAACTGTCTGGACGCACTCCTCTGCTGACTGCCCCGTGGCTCCTCCCACAGATTCCTGAATAAAGGTGATTTTGCCTTGCCCCTCCCCCTCAGTCCGGGGGCAGACACTCACTGTGGAGGTCATATTGTACAGCGAATAAAAGTCTTTCAGTATTTTACCCAACTTCAGTCTTTTGGAGTTATTGAAGGTGCTTCAAGCATACAATATAAAACCAGTGACTTCATGCTGTAACTTTACAAATTACTGGTTAGACTATATTTAGAGAATTGTGTGCAGTTCCGCTTGCCCCCTGGAGCTAAGGATGTGGAGGGGTGATCTGACTGATTACATTAGGAATAGATCAGGCAAAAAGCAAACTGGTCGAGGAATTCAGCAAGTCATTCAAGTGTTATCTGTGGAGGTAAGGAGTTTTAAATGGGATTTAAGGGGAAAGTTTTTTTAAACCAGAGTGATTTATATATGGAATTTGCTGTTAGATGAGGTGGCAGAGTCTGATACAATCACAATGTTTAAGAGACATTGCACTACTTTTTCACCCAGAGGGTGGTCAGTATATGTTATAAACAGCCAGAAGTGGTTGAGACAGGTACGTTAACAACATTTAAAAAGGCACAGGGACAGGTACATGGATAGTTTAGAGGGATATGGACCAAACACAGGCAAGTGGGCCTTTCTTAGATGGAGATTTTGGCCAGCATGGACTAGGTGGGCCAGATGGCCTATTTCTGTGCTGTATAAATATTTTAGACAGATGTTTGATTGGACAAGGTTTAAAGGATACAGATACAGTACAATAGAATCAGTGCAGATAGACAAAAAGGCCAACATGGAAAGATAGGCCATAGGCCTGTGTGTTTCACAACTCTGACATTACTTTTCCCCCTCAGTTCCAATGTCTTCTCACTAGAGTATAGATCAATGTGGGGAGATCATATTGGAGCACAGTGTTCTGAAGGGGACTGCCATGGTGGATGCGAAGAAAATGTTTCCCTTGGCTGAGGCAATTAGAATTAGCGGGCGTAGTTTCAGAATAAGGGATCGCCAGATGGAGATGAGAAGGAATTTCTTCTCTCAGGGAATTATGGCTTTTTGTAATTTTCAACCCAGCAGCAGTGTAGGTGGACAATAAGAGATATCAGGGGCAAGGCCATGACTTTGGGGGAAGAGATGTTGAGGCTACGGTTGGCTCACTTATGAACTTACTGAATGGTGAAGCACCTTGATGGGCTGGTTGGCCTACCCTGCCTCTATTTTTTTTTATCTAATTTTACTGACTCCGGATATTATTGCAGAATTGCCTTAGTTACAGACAAGTAAGATATTAGGTGGTGAATGTTAATGAGTTCTTCACCACTTAAAGACTACATGAACTTTCACTGATATGATCTGCAACATGAGAGCACAAATTCCCGACGTTGCCGTCCCAGTTGGTACTGTAACCAATACACAACCAGTGATATCCCAATGATCATGCAGTTGCCCATACGTTGATTCCACACAAAGTATACTATTGGGAAAGTCCTGTATAAGTGCAGGTTGTTATAGCTATCTGGTGGGCACGTGCACTATATAACCAGCAGAAACAACCTAAAGGCATGGCTGACATGTTGGTAGCCGCACTCACCTGTTGTAATACACTTATTATCGGCCACAGCATTTCGAAGTTTGTTTGTATATTTTAACAAGCCAGACAGTGGTACACGCTGATCACCTTGGTAAGCTGTGATGAATACAGAGGGATAATTCTGTAAAAAAAAAAAGTCAAGCAAAAGACTTAACTTTGAAATATATATGTACACAAACAACTGGGCTTCAGGCAGTTCATTGCAAAGCCTTGACCCCCAAACACCAAAAAAAAATTACTAGCTGTGAAAGTTATGAGGCATTTTAATAATTCTTACATACCTAATTTACAAACTTAGTTTTTTTAAAAACTTATTTTCAAAATAATATTTACTTCTGATTTACTTCAAAAGTAAAACTGAGCATGCACGGGAACGTTTAAAATAATTGCACAGTAATACCCAAGGACAGTGGTATGTTGCTATGACAGGCCTTCACTGTTGTACAAAGAGTAGTACAGGTGTCCCCCGCTTTTCGAATGTTCGCTTTACGAAACCTCACTGTTACAAAAGACCTACATTAGTATCCCGTTTTCGCTTTCAGAAGGTGTTTTCACTGTTATGAAAAAAAAATCAGCGCGCGACAACTGCATTCTAGCTGACATTGCTTAAACACATGCCTGTGAGCAGCCATTTGCAAGATGAGTTCTAAAGTATCGGAAAAGCCTAAAAGAGCTCGTAAGGGTGTTACACTTAGCGTAAAACTAGACATAATTAAACGTTTCAGTAAGGACAACGCAAGTTTGGCTTGTGGAAGCTGACGAACATGATGTTGAAGAGGTTTTGGCATCCCATGACCAAGAACTGACAGATGAAGAGCTGATGCAATTGGAAGAAAAAAGGATAACAATCGAAACCAAATGAGTAATGATAAAGTACGACTTTAATTTTGAAAGGGTACGTCGGTTTAGGGGATATTTGCAGGACGGTTTGAGTCCTTACAAAGAACTGTGTGATAGAAAAATGCGCGAGGCTCAGCAGTCAAGCAAGCCTTCTACATCAGCCACAGCAGACGACAAACCTCGACCTTCGACATCGAAGCCGGCAGAGATAGAAGAAGATGAGCTGCCTGCTCTAATGGAAACAGACGATGACGAGATGACACCCCAGTGTCCCACCACCCCAACCCCCAGGCCACGGACAGATACCAATTCACGGAAAATGCAACGGTAGCCGGGAGGCACACAGCACATCTTTAAGAAAAAAGCCGAAATAAACATGCTAATTAATTAAGGTGCTGCCAGCACGTAATTTTCGGCCCAGATCAGAGATGACACAATCGGAAATCGGCACTGATCTGGGCTGACAATTACGTGCTGGGCGGCACCTAATTAATTAGCATGTTTGTTTCGGCTTTTTTCAAGATGTACTGTGTGCCTCCTGGCTACCGCTGGATATCTGCATGCCTCGTGGCAATGTATCGCTCGGCGGCCTGGAGAGTGGGGGCCACTGCACCACCCAGCCTGCAATGACTCAGTCTAACACACCATCATCAGTGTGCTCGGTGCTGAACCGATTCCGGTAAGTGATACTACACTGTACATACATTATTTCTACTTTATATAGCCTGTGTATTTTAACGTGTTATGATTTGGCAGCTTCATAGCTTAAACGTTACTGGAGAGCGCTTGCGCCGTGTTTTGGCCAACAGCGCTTGTGTGAGATTTTCTGCTGACGGCGCTTGCGTGAGATTATCACTACAGAGAACAGTTCAGTAATGATTGTGGAAAAGTATTTCTACTTTATATAGGCTGTGTATTTATCATATCATTCCTGCTTTTACTATATGCTACTGTTATTTTAGGTTTTATGTGTTATTTGGCATAATTTGGTAGGTTATTTTTGGGTCTGCGAACGCTCACAAAATTTTCCCATATAAATAAATGATAATTGCTTCTTCGCTTTATGACATGTCGGCTTACGAACCATTTCATAGGAACGCTCTACCTTCAGATGGCGAGGGAAACCTGTATTAGATATTTCAACCCTGGGGTCAACCAGTCATCTGCTCTAATCATTTTATAAACTTTTATCACGTCTCCCCTCAGCTTCTGCTGCTCCATGGAAGACAACACCCGTTCCCCCCGCCCCCCCAACATGCCTTCTAACCCAGGCAGCATCCACGTATGCATCTTTTAAACAATGCTACTAGTTCTAGCTTCCAATACAAACAGGATACAGAAAGGTTCAGTATGTATTCTCCAATTCTATCAGGTATGGGTTTATTTGGAACAGTCATTAAATCCTACAGTATGAGAGAGCTATATCCAAACACCCAAGATGAAAACACTTTAGCTGAACAGTGCACCTATGCTCAGAAATGGATATCTTTCCACTATCAGGTCCAGTGCCATTGAAGGTATTTCCATCAAATGAATTTTGTTTTTCCACCTGGAGAACAATATTACTGCTGGAAGCAAAATAATTCCATATAACAGATTAATTATAGAACAGTACAGCGCAGAAATGCACCATTCGGCTTATGATGTTGCACCAAAATGATCAAGCTAATAATGCCCAATTAATCTTTTCTGCCTTCACATGATCCATTTCCCTCCATTCTTTCCCCAAGAGCCTCTTGAAACATCCCTATTATATCTGCCTTCAGCACCAACCCTGACAGCATATTCCAGGCACTCACCATTCTGTAAAACAAAAATTGTCCTGCACATCTCCTTTGGACTTAGCTCCCTCTCACATAAAATGCATGCTCTTTAGTATTTCGACACTAGGATAAAGACCCCAGTCATCTGTTCTATCTATGCCTCTAATCATTTGAAACTTCTATCAGGTCTCCACTCAGCCTCTATTACTCCAAAGAAAACAACCCTGTTCCCCCCCACCCCACATCTCCTTATAGTACATGACTTCTAATCCAGTCAGCATTCTGGTAACCTCTTCTGCACCCTCTCGAAGGTCTCTGCATCCTCTAATGGGAGTGAATAGAATTAAATGTAATACTCCAGTTGTGGCCCAACCAGAGTTTTATAGTTACAAGACAACTTCCTGACTTCTAAACAGAGTACCTTATCTAACAAAGGCAAACATGCCATATAGCACCTTTTCCACTCCATCAGCCACTTTCAGTAGCTATGGATTTGGATACAAAATCCACCTATACAGTATATCCACAATATACTGTTTGTGCTCTTAACTGTGTACTTTGTCTTTACATTTTGTTTTCCAAAGTGTAGCACCTTCTCTTTGCCTGGATTAAACTCTGCTGTTTCTCAGAATCAGAATCAGGTTTATTATCACTGGTATGTGACGTGAAATTTATTGACTTAGCAGCAGTTCAATGCAATACATAATCTAGCAGAGAAAAAAAATATAATAAACATGTAAGTCAATTACGTATATTGAATTGATTTAAAAATGTGAAAAAACAGAAATACTGTATATTAAAAAAGTTAAAATAAGAATAATAAGTAAATCAATTACAGTATACATATATTGAATAGATTAAAAATCGTGCAAATATCAGAAATAATATATTAAAAAAGTGAGGTAGTGTAGTAAGATTCAATGTCCATTTAGGAATCGGATGGCAGAGGGGAAGAAGCTGTTCCTGAAACGCTGAGTGTGTGCCTTCAGGCTTCTGTATCTCCTACCTGATGGTAACAGTGAGAAAAGGGCATGCCCTGGGTGCTGGAGGTCCTTAATAATGTACACTGCCTTTCTGAGACACCACTCCCTAAAGATGTCCTGGGTACTTTGTAGGCTAGTACCCAAGATGGAACTGACTAGATTTACAACCTTCTGCAGCTTCTTTCGGCCCTGTGCAATAGCCCCTCCATAACAGACAGTGATGCAGCCTATCAGAATGCTCTCCATGGTACATCTATAGAAATTTGAGTGTATTTGTTGACATGCCAAATCTCTCCAAACCCCTAATGAAATATAGCTGCTGTCTTGCCTTCTTTATAACTACATCGATATGTTGGAATCAGGTTAGATCCTCAGAGATCTTGTCACACAGGAACTTGAAGCTGCTCACTCTCTTCACTTCCGATTCCCCCTATGAGGTTAGGTATGTGTTCCTTCGACTTACCCTTCCGGAAGTCCACAATCGGCTCTTTCATCTTACTGACGTTGAGTGCCAGGTTGTTGCTGCGGCACCACTCCACTAGTTGGCATATCTCACTCCTGTACGCCTTCTCATCACCACCTGAGATTCTACCAGATTCTTTCCCATACTTGCAAATGATCTACATCCTTTGTAGATCCTCTTACAATCTTCTACACTATCCACAATGCACTAATCTTTGTGTCATCAGCAAATATTGCTAACCCACTCATTCATGATTTTATTAAAGTCATAAACAGCAGGAGGTCCCAGTACAGATCCCTTCTGAACACCACCATTCACGGACATCAGCCAGAATAAAACCTATTGACCACTAAGCTGTCTTCTATGGGCCAGTCAATTCTGAATCCAAATGACCATCACCATGGATCCCATCCATTCTAATATTCTGGATGAGCCTACCATGAACCACCTTGTTGAATCCTAACTAAAACAATATCAAGGATATCAAAAGACAATTTAAACTTTCCCTGGTCATTTGCGGATAGCCATCTATTGTATCCCTGCCAGACTTTCAGTTTGCGCTATGCCTAGTAGAAAGTAAGTCAAGTCTACTCAGTTCACAAAATTATTCCCAGTAACAGAAGTTTATCCTTTTTGTGTGGGTTGCATAAAATCTAACATCACATTGTCCACAAGTTCTCTCCAAAGATATTTAAATTATTTATGGAACCTAGGTTAAAAATTGTTTGCAATTATTAAAGATGCCTGCTGTTCTAAGGATTACTAAATCTGGAAACAAAAATCAATTCAGTTAATGATTACTTTAGCATTTTAACTAATTTGCATGAATTACTCACCCAAGTCAATCTGTTACCGAAATGTAGGTGTAAGAATGTTGCATGCTCATCAAAAGTGAGATGAAGTCATTCATCTACAGCAAGGTGCCAGAAACATTATGATTTTGGAGTTGTTTGTATCAGAGTTCAATAGTGACTGTAAAAAGCAGACTTTGACCACAGTAACATCCCACTGGTTACTTTATAACTAAAGGACTTGGTATCCTCCAGTAAAAGCATTTACTGTATTTCATTGCACACTTGCCTTTGGTATTAAGGGAAGGAGTTGAATGACACTAGTCATTTGAGACTGGGATTTGAAAGCAAGCATTTAAAGTTTATCCTGGATTACTTGACTTTACCTTGAGAAAATCTGAGACATAGTGTAAGATTGAGGCTTACTTCAAAAAAAAAATCAAAACTTCATTTTTCCAGCAACCAAGTTAAAAACAGAAAATGCTGGCAACATTCCAGGAAACGTGTGAAAACAGAGTTAATATTTCAGATCAAAGACACTTTATTTCAGCTTACCTGTGGCTTAATATTCTGATATGGACAATAAGCTTGAATGTACTTGAAAAGTCTTTGGTCAGACAGAGGGTTTCCCCATTCTTCTTGATCTTCATTGGTGAGTGGTAATGAAGAGTCCAGCATGGTGTTGAGAACATCAAGGAAAGGGGCCTGTGGATCATAAAAAAATCTGATGCAGTCAGCAGCTCAATAATGTATTAACAGACAATTGACAACAAAGAGAATCCTATATACAAAATCTCTGTTCCAACCCACTCAACAGTAGATCACAGGCATAATGTTCAAGGAAATGCCTCTACGAAACTGTTGATTTATCAGCAAGACCAAATATCTGCCTTTTCTCACCACTGGTCTAACAACACACCAATAACTAAACAGATATAAAATTTAAACTCAGTGTCATGATTGGGTTGGATTGATCTCACTTCCCGTCGTTGCTATCTCTTACTTGCTCTCCAGCTCATGTGGTTTCAGAAACACAGAAAACCTACAGCACAATACAGGCCCTTCGACCCACAAAGCTGTGCCAAACGTGTCCTTACCTTAGAACTACCTAGGCTTACCCATAGCCCTCTATTTTTCTAAGCTCTATGTATCCATCCAGGAGTCTCCTAAAAGACCCCATCGTTTCCGCCTCCACCACTGCCATCGGCAGCCCATTCCACGCACTCACCACTCTCTGCGTAAAAAACTTACCCCTGACATCTCCTCTGTACCTACTTCTAAGCACCTTAAAACTGTGCCTTCTCATGCTAGCCATTTCAGCCCTGTGACAAAGCCTCTGACTATCCACACAATCAATGCCTCTCATTACCTTGTACACCTCTATAAGGTCACCTCTCATCCTCCGTCGCTCCAAGGAGAAAAGGCTGAGTTCACTCAACCTATTCTCATAAGGCATGCTCCCCAATCCAGGCAAAGTCCTTGTAAATCTCCTCTGCACCCTTTCTATGGTTTCCACGTCCTTCCTGTAGTGAGGCAACCTGAATTGAGCACAGTACTCCAAGTGGGGTCTGTCCAGGGTCTTATGTAGCTGCAAAAATACCTCTCGGATCTTAAACTCAATCCCATGATTGATGAAGGCCAATGCTCCGTATGCCTTCTTAACCACAGAGTCAACCTGTGCAGCAGCTTTGAGTGTCCTGTGGACTCGGACCCCAAGATCCTTCTGATCCTCCACACTGCCAAGAGTCTTACCATTAATACTATATTCTGCCATCATATTTGACCTACCAAAATGAACCACCTCACACTTATCTAGGTTGAACTCCATTTTGTGAATACACGCTGAAGTACAGAAATCAGATGAGCTGAAAGTCAACAGATGTAGTACAGTCAAAGGCTCCATCAACAATGGTAGCTTGCAATGAAGGAAGAAGACATGGAGAAAGTTTCATCATCAGCGAAAGTGTGATAGAGACAGCTGAACTGTGAAAATAGAGTGGAGTCTTTATAGGATTCAGGGCATTTGGAGATATAACCAGAATAACTGTGTGAGTCTGTAGGCATGTAATTAACGTTTGTGCAAGCCTATTCCCCAAAATGGAGGCAGACAGAATTAGAAAGGGAAGTAAATGGTAGGGTTAGAGACTCACCATATGAAGGTGAGAGCAGGGTGAAACCAGGCAGCAAAAGCAATGAAAATGTCCTATTTTGAATGGAGTGCAGGGGGAAGCAGCAATGCAGTCATTGATATACTGGAAAACCAGCTGAGTAGGACTGGATCAAAGATTGTTTCTTGTAACCCTCAAAACAGCAGGTGTAGCTTGGGTCCTTGTGAGTGCCTACAGCTGAACGCATGATCTGGAGAGAGAGTTCAATTGAAGGAATTGTTTAACACGAAGACACATTCAGCAAAGTCCTGCAATTAATAACAAGGATCTTAAGTAATCCATTACCAAAAACTATGGGTGTTGGACTTCTGAAGTTCTGCACACCTCACTCCCAGAAATAGAATAGGGTCCCTGTCCTCACTTTCGACCCTGTCAACTTTCATGTAAAACTGATCAGCCAGTATTTCTCACATTGTTGTCACCAGACACGTCTTCTCTATTCCATTTTCAGTACTCTAAAAGGGATTGTTCCATCTTGAAAATTTCAGTTCACCCTTCCACTAACAACAATACACCACGTCCTCAGAATCAGCCAACTTGCCATCGTATTGATCTGCGTGCCTGTGGTGGCTGGCTATGTATAATCGGAAATGAACAAAGTACAACAGGGGAACAGACCCTTGAGCCCACAATGTTGTGCCAAACAAATTAAACTAGTAATTACATGCCTAACTAAACTAATTCCTTCAGCCTACACAATGTTCCTATCCCTGCATTTTAAAAAAAATATACATTCATGTTCCTATCTAAAATCCTTTTAAACAGTTCTATCATATTTGCTTCCATTACCACTGCTGGCAGCACATTCAAGCTGCCCACCACTCTTTTTGCTGAACACAACAGTGCAACCACCTTCAGGGGAGCTATAGAGATGGATTGCACGATCCCTCTCTGCATCAAGATGTTAGCTCAAAGAAGTGTAGGTTGAAAAAGAAAAAGCGTGTTTCTCCAGATCCTTCTCCTGTGGTGAATCCTGTTTGCCATTGAGCTGTAGTTGATGTCCAACGCTAGCAAATGGTGAAATATCAATAGTCAGCGAGCAGTCAGCGTTGACATCAGGGTCAGGAACACATGCAGGTCTTAGGCCAGGGATGGGATCCAGACGTCTTGTGTGTTTGCAGCTCGTTTTGACAAGCAAGCTGAAATTCACAGAAGAATTTGTTCCCTCCATGAACAAATTGTCCACTGTATGACATTGCAGCTGTTGGCTTATTCTAAGATAAGAAGAATGAGAGGGATGAACAGGCAGAGGAAAGAAAGTACAAGACAGAAAATGTAGTGTCCCCTTTGCTTCTTGTTGATGACCTTTGCCTCTTAAATCACTAATTCTTTAGTGGCTCACACCCATCACTCAAAGTTTGCAAATTTTCTCCCCCATTCTGATTGCATTCTTTCAGTTAGCATCATTATTACTTATTAACCAGCACAAATCAGAAATCCTAGAGAGAAACAGTGAGAAAGAAAAAGAGAAGGGAAGATAACTCGTTGGAAACTCAAAGACAAGGGGAACCATGGGTTGCATTTAACAGTACTTCAGGAGATCCATCAGCACCTCATGCAGTAATTACCTACACAATCTTTTTGAAACTAAGTTTAAAAGTATTACTAGCTCTCAACTTACTCGTAAAACAACAGCTCTGATGGAATCAGGTGATGTGTTGCACAAGCTTCCAACAAGGAGTCCACCTGCACTACTTGCTGTGAGTGCTGTCTGCCTGGGGTTGGAATATCCCATCGTATGCAAGCAGCACAGACAAGCCTGCAAGTCTTCTCTGCCAATGTGCTTCTTATCTAACCGACCAGCTTTGTGCCAGTTTAAACCCAACTCACCACCACCTCTGGAATAGAAAGCAAAATATATACAGACAAATGTTGGAATCAAGTTCATAAAATCAATAGCATTGTGACTTTTTCCATAAGCAAAATATGTCTGAAGTTGGAGTAGAGACAGGTACTTGTAATGGAGTTTGAGATTTTGTTGATTTCAGAAGTTCAAAGGGCAGTATGGTGCTAGGGTTCATACTGTTATTTGATGAAATGTCACAAGCTGGGAGAAGTAGAGCATTTTGTCAGTGTTCAGTCAACCAACATAAGTAAATAAAATGGGTCACTCATCACACTACTGGTTGTGGTTTTTCAGCTGTACACAATATTGCTTTCTCGAAGTGAAACACTTTTATTTTATTGAGATACAGCACGAAACACGTCCTTCTGGCCCTTTGAGCTGTGTCACCCAGCAAGCCCCCAGTTTAGGTTCTAGCCTAGTCATGGGACAATTTACAATGACCAATTATCCTACCAGCCAGGAGGTCTTTGGACTGTGGGAGGAAACAGAAGCACTGAGGAAACCCACGTGATCACAGGGAGAACGTACAAACTCCTTACAGGCAGCAGTGGGAACTGAACCCGCCCTGTACCGTAAAGCATTGTGCTAACCACTCGGCCACCACGCCGCCCCTACTTATGTTGTTAATTACTGTGAAACGCTATAGGGCATTGTGACAAAGTTGTGCCTAGAAATTAGTGTAAGGTTGTCAGCACTTTTACACATGTGGCAGTGGTTGTTTATTGAGTTCTGCATCCAAAATCTGATCAAGTCTGGTAGAGGCAAGTTCCTTCTTACTTTCAAGTGTTTATTTTGAGAAAATTGAACATCATCCAGAAACAGATAGCTGGCAAGTAACACTGCAAAATGATGAAATGCCAACGAAGCCGGGAGACTTTACCTTACATGGCAATATGCTAAAATCCAGCCATCTTCCAATAACATTAACTGTTCTGGCTTAAAGTCAACATTCAAGTCCATACCATAAGCCCCATAGACATGGACCAACAAAGGTTTTTCATTCATTTGACTTAACACCGTTTTATGAAAAACTGATATGGGTACCAACGTTCCATCCTGAAAATAAAAATAACAGTAGCAAAATTTGCAAATTCATAAGTATTTTACACACATTCCTCTCACATTACTGTTTAGCATGTGCATAATAAAACAGTGAACTTTTACGTATAATCAATTTCCATCCTGTGTTGGGGTGACATCATCATTTTGATGCAGGTACAAACCCACCCACTGTGTTTGGATAGTCAAGCTCTTCTATGAAAATCAGCACATGTGAATGGCAGAAAACCACCACAGCCATGACCACACAACAGATGGTAGGAGTGTGGTATTTGAGTGTTAAAACAGGAGAACCTGACACTGTGCACAACACACTACAGGTACAGGTAAGGAAGAGAAATGGCACTGGGGTTAGATGTTTTGGGGGAATCCAGACACAATTCTGAGTAGAATGGGAAGGGAAACTATTGCTGTAGGTGCACTGACTGCAGCAGGTTGGATCAGAAGAAAACCAAGCAGTAACAGTCTCACTGGCTTGGCCTGGAAGGGAAACGCTGGAGCTGAGAAGTGGTCAGCAAGACAACAAAGGACAAATTAGTCACAACAACTAAAAATCTACTGTGTGACTTTAGATGTATAAGAGGAGGTTGGAATACTTTACTAACATCAGGATGGGTATGGGGGCAATCATGGTTCATTTTAAAGGATGGGTCTTTTAAGGTAGCAGTTTTGAAACATTAGGGGAACAGTTCCTGAGCAAATGAAACTATTTATAACATTGTACCAATACAATTGAAAACACTTTTTTTGGCATTATCTTCATTTTCATTCTTGGGATCAGAAGTTCTATGAACTTGTGTCCTGCAAAATCACTTCAGAAGAGAATGAATTGTCAGTTATGATTGAATGGGATTAGAGATAAGTACAAATCAGATGTATTCCTGAAGATTAATGAACTGTATTTTACTACAATCTTACAATCCAATAGTCACATAACAAAAGCCAATTTTATATTTACAAATCTATTTTAAAAATTCTACAAATAAACTTTTCTCAGGCTTCCAGCTGGGTACAGATATAGAATTTACTGATGTTCCAAGGATAAGCTCTGCCATCATCATCAGGATTGGTGCCTGGGCATGTCTAGTCCAGTGGTGGTTATACTCCCATCGTCCGTCCCTCCTGATTGGTTAGTCCTCATCCAATCAGGTTTCTACTCTCCTACCTTGTGTAAAATTGAATTCCAGTTCTTACTTAGAACATGACTGGGCCCCTGAAAACAATCAATCAGGGCCTTAAAGGTCCAACAGAAAAACCAGGAAACCTAACAACGAGAAGGAACCCATCACTACTGATTGTCTTTCCTGGTCTGTTGCCTCCCTGGCGCCAGGGTCCGCGATATCTCGGATCGAGTTCTTGGTATTCTCAGGAGAGAGGGTGAGCAGCCAGATGTTGTGGTCCACGTGGTGACCAATGACATAGATAGGAGTAGGGATGAGGTCCTGAAGAAGGAATATAGGGAGTTAGGAAAGAAGTTAAAAAGCAGGACCTCAAGGGTGGTAATCTCGGGAATGCTGCCTATGCCACGAGACAGAGAGGGTAGGAACAGGAAGTTATGGCAGATGAATGCGTGGCTGAAGAGTTGGTGCAGGGGGCAGGGGTTCAGATTTAACATAGAACATAGAATAGTACAGCACATTACAGGCCCTTCGGCCCACAATGTTGTGCCGACCCTCAAACACTGCCTCCCATATAACCCCCCACCTTAAATTCCTCCATATACCTGTCTAGTAGTCTCTTAAACTTCACTAGTGTATCTGCCTCCACCACTGACTCAGGCAGTGCATTCCACGCACCAACCACTCTCTGAGTAAAAAACCTTCCTCCAAAATCCTCCTTGAACTTCCCACCCCTTACCTTAAAGCCATGTCCTCTTGTATTGAGTAGTGGTGTCCCGGGGAAGAAGAGCTGGCTACCCACTCTATCTATTCCTCTTATTATCTTGTACACCTCTATCATGTCTCCTCTGATCCTCCTTCTTTCCAAAGAGAAAAGCCCTAGCTCCCTTAATCTCTGATCATAATCCATACTCTCTAAACCAAGCAGCATCCTGGTAAATCTCCTCTGTACCTTTTCCAATGCTTCCACATCCTTCCTATAGTGAGGCGACCAGAAATGGACACAGTACTCCAATTGTGGCCTAACCAGAGTTTTATAGAGTTGCATCATTACATCATTTCTGGATCACTGGGATATCTTCTGGGGAAGGTCTGACCTGTACAAAAAGGACAGGCTGCACCTGAACTGGAAAGGGACCAATATTCTGGCAGGCAGGTTTGCTAGAGCTGTTGGGGAGGGTTTAAACTAGTTTGGCAGGGGGGTGGGAGTCCGA
The DNA here is from genome assembly GCF_030028105.1 of Mobula birostris. Taxonomy (NCBI): domain Eukaryota; kingdom Metazoa; phylum Chordata; class Chondrichthyes; order Myliobatiformes; family Myliobatidae; genus Mobula; species Mobula birostris. Next base: position 32,949,412 of record NC_092377.1, read on the forward strand.
ATGTGAGTGCAGAGATCAAGGTAGAAGGACAAGGGCAAGATGCTATGTGTTCTGAGTTGGTGAGGAAGGACAGGCAGGGGACAAAACATAAATGTAACCAGTTAGAGGAGCTGAAATGTGTCTATTTCAACGCTAGGAGTATTAGGAATAAAGGGGATGAACTTAGAGCATGGATCAGTACGTGGGACTACGATGTTGTGGCCGTTACTGAAACTTGGCTGGAGGAAGGGCAGGATTAGCTGACGCAGGTATTGGGGTTTAGGTGTTTTAAAAGGAATAGGATGGGAGGTAGAAAAGGGGGTGGTGTAGTATTACTGGTCAGGGATAGTATCATGGCTATAGAAAGGGAGGACGCTGCAGAGGGAGTGTTCACTGAGTCAGTGTGGAAGTCAGAAATAGGAAGGGATCAATCACTGTGCTGGGAGTAGTCTAGTAGGCATCTGTTAGTCTCATGAGACCACGGATTTGCACCTTGGAAGGTTTCCAGGGCGCAGGCCTGGGCAAGGTTGTATGGAAGACCAGCAGTTGCCCATGCTGCAAGTCTCCCCTCTCCACGACACCAATGTTGTCCAAGGGAAGGGCATTAGGACCCATACAGCTTGGCACCAGTGTCGTCACAGAGCAATGTGTGGTTAAGTGCCTTGCTCAAGGACACAGCACGCTGCCTCAGCTGAGGCTCGAACTAGAGACCTTCAGATCACTGGACCAACGCCTTAACCACTTGGCCACGCGCCATAGCCCCCAAATAGCCCTTGGGACACCGAGGAGCAGATAAGCAGGCAGATTTTAGAATGGTGCAGGAAATACAGGGTTGTCGTTATGGGTGATTTCAACTTCCCTTCCTGTCAGGTGTGTTCAGAAGGATTCCTGACACAGTATGTGGATCAGCCAATGAGAGGAGAGGTCATACTGGATCTAGTTCTGGGTAATGAACCTGGTCAGGTGGCATACCTCTTGGTGGGGGAGCATTTGTGGTGAGAGTGACCACAACTCCCTTAGCTTCAGCATTGCTATGGAAAAGGATAAAAACAGACAAAATGGGAAAGTGCTTAACCGGGGAAGGGCTAACTATGAAGTGATGAGGCAGGAACTAGCGAGAGTAAATAGGAAACAGATGTTAAAGGGTGAAAGCACAGAAGTAATGTGGAGGAAGTTTAGGGACTACGTGCTGGGTTCAGGATGGGTTTGTTCCACTGAGACAAGGAAAAAATGATAGGAAAAGGGAACCGTGGCTGACGAAACACATGAGGCAACTCGTCAAGAGGAAGAAGGAAGCAGGAGGGACTCATGAGCATGGTTCCCTCTAAGCTGTGCGCATTCACACATTTTTCAACCAGCGCACAAAGGAAATTAACGTGCGCACAAAAGGTTAGTTACCTAAAATAATGTAGTAGTTAATAATTATACTTCTTGAAAATAATCTTCTAGCTAACTGTTTCTGTTAACTCATTAGTCGGTTTTTCAAATACCACAATGCACGTCACTAATTTATGTCACCTCAACTATCCTGTTCTGGTTTGTACAGCTGCATCACGGTAGCAGCCATGTTTGGCGGACAGTGTTCATATCGTAAAGTTTACAAAGATCTGTTTCAAATCCTGTAGGTAGCTTACTAAGTTTTTATTGGAAAAAATATTGATTCACTATGTCGAATTCAAAAGAAGCGAAGGGCGCGAAGGGCGTGAAGCGCAAAAGAACTGCAAATTTGTTTAAAGTTGAATGGCTTAACAAAATAGTAGAAACTGTTACACTAAAAGCTCATGAGGTCATGAACGTTCAGCTACGAGAAATATTTATGTATGATTCGGAAACTGGAGTTACCTGTTTGTATTGTCGTGATGTGAAAGTTGCTGGAGAATTTGCTAATGGAAAGAAGTGGGATGATATTTGGAAACTTGACTTTTTGAAGTGTCATTTGGCAAGTAAATCGCATTTGGACGGTGTACAAAAGCTCAGGCAACAGAACCCATCATTATCCGTTACAGGAGTGCTACGCATTTTACGTTTGAGTGCAGATGAGCGAGAGCGAAAACGATCAAACCCAGAGGAGATCAAATTTGAGGTACAAGAATGGCCAGCTTTTGATTTCTCCGCAATTGCAGATTGTCTCTTCACATTTGGCAATGAACAACTTAATGCCTTATGTCTAAAATATCATGAATTTCTAGCTGAAAATATTGTAATAATTAGACAGTTTAATGATTTCAAATTTTCCATGCAAGAAAAAAATCCAAACCGATTTCAAACTTTGCTCAAATCGTGGTATTCGTACTTCAAAATGAACAGTCTTGCGACCTTGCACAGTTGATGGACATTGGGGGAACCTTTCTTGCGTCTAGTGCGGACTGTGAGCGAGGTTTTAGCCTAATGAATCAACTCAGAAACAAGCTGAGAAACCGTTTAGGTGAATGTCATTTGGATATGTTAGTGAGAATCAAAAGCTATCAATGGGATGGAAGTCCTATTAGTCGAAATAGAGTTAACAAAGAATGGGTAAATGCCAAAGACAGGAGAGAGAAAAAAATAATTGAATGACTTAAATATGATAAAAATTAAATATCTCCAACCTGATGGCATGAACATTGATCTCTCTAACTTCCGTTAATGCCCCTCCTCCATCCCTTATTTATTTATTATTATTTTTTTTTCTTTCCTCTCTTTTTTCTCCCTCTGTCCCTCTCACTATAACTCTTGCCCATCCTCTGGGCTCCCCCCCCCCTTTCTTTCTCCCTAGGCCTCCCATCCCACAATCCTCTCCCTTCTGCAGCCTGGTATCCCTTTTGCCAATCAACCTTCCAGATCTTAGCTCCATCCCTCCCCCTCCTGTCTTCTCCTATCATTTTGGATCTCCCCTCCCCCTCTGAAATCTCTTACTATCTCTTCTTTCAGTTAGTCCTGACGAAGGGTCTCGGCCCGAAACGTCGACTGTACCTCTTCCTATAGATGCTACCCGGCCTGCTGTGTTCACCAGCACTTTTTGTGTGTGTGACTTAAATACGTATGTGATTTTGTTGTTATTCTGTGCAGTTTTATGTCAAATATTTTGTAAACCTACATAAACTGTCCCACGTGTGCATTCAGTGCGCACATACTTTTGTCACAGGAAAAAATTTGCACAACATAAGATTTTTGTGCACACTGACTACTAAAAATTAGAGGGAACATTGCTCATGAGAGATATAGGGTAGTCAGGAAGGAGCTTAAGAAAGGACTTAGAAGAGCTCGAAGGGGACGTGAGAAGGCCTTGGCATGTAGGATTAAGGAGAACCCCACGGCGTTCTATGCGTACGTGAAGAACAGAAGGATGATAAGAATGAAGGTGGGCCACTAAAGGATAAAGAAGGCAACATGTGCCTGGAGGCGGAAGAGGTTGGGGAGGTCCTAAATGAATACTTTGCTTCAGTATTCACAACTGAAAAGGACCTTGATCAGGGTGAGGTCGAAATAGAACAGGCCGATGTGCTGGACAATGTGGAGATTAAGGAAGAAGTAGTGTTGGATCTTCTTAAAAACATCAAGATTGCTAAGTCCCCAGGGCCGATTGTGATATACGCCAGGTTGCTGTGGGAAGTGAGAGAAGAGATCGCTGGAGCAGTAGCTATGATCTTTGAATCCTCTTTGGCTGCAGGGGAGGTGCCGGAGGATTGGAGAATGGCAAATGTAGTTCCCTTGTTTAAAAAAGGTAACAGGGAGAATCCTGGGAATGACAGACCAGTGAGTCTTACAACCGTGGTCTGCAAACGATTGGAAAGGAGTCTTTCCCTCGGGATCAATAAAGTATGACTATGACTACTTGGAGAAGTACAGTCTACTCAAGGATAGTCAACATGGCTTTGTGAAGGGAAGGTCGTGCCCCACAAGCCTAATTGAGTCATTTGAAGAGGTAACAAAAGAAATTGATGAGGGTAGGGCGGTAGATGTGGTCTACATGGATTTTAGCAAGGCATTTGACAAGGTCCCCCATGAGAGACTCATCCAGAAAGTCATGAGGCATGGGGTCAGTGGAACCTTAGCTGTTTGGATAAAAAAATTGGCTTACAGGAAGAAAGCAGAGGGTAGTAGTGAAAGGAAAGTATTCAGCCTAGAGGTCGGTGACCAGTGGAGTGCTGCAAGGATCTGTCCTGGGACTCATGCTCTTCGTGATTTTTATAAATGACCTGAAGAGGCGGAAGGATGGGTGAGTAAGTTTGAGGATGACACGAAGATTGGAGGAGTTGTGGATGGAGCTGTAGGTTGCCAAAGGTTACAAGAGGATATAGACAGGATGCAGAGTTGGGCAGAAAAGTGGCAGATGGAGTTCAATCTGGGTAAGTGTGAGGTGATGCATTTTGGAAGGACAAACCAGAAGGCTGAGTACAGGGTTAATGGTCGGTTACTTAAGAGTGTGGATGAACAGAGGAACCTTGGGGTTCAAATCCATACATCCCTCAAGGTCACTGCACAGGTTGATAGGATAGTTAAGGCGGCCTCTGGGATTCTAGGCTTCATTAATAGGGGGATTGAGTTCAAGAGTAGAGAGGTCATGTTGCAACTCTACAAATCTCTGGTGAGACCACACTTAAGAGTATTGTGTTCAGTTCTGGTCACCTCATTATAGGAAGGATGTGGAAGCTATGGAGAGGGTGCAGAGGAGATTACCAGGATGTTGCCTGGATTGGAAAACAAGTCTTATGAGGCAAGGTTAGCAGAGCTGGGACTTTACTCTTTAGAGTGTAGAAGGATGAGAGGGGACTTGATAGAGGTCTATAAGATTATGAGAGGCATAGATATGGTGGATAGCCAGTACCTGTTTCCCAGGGCACAAATAGCAAACACCAGAGGGCCTATGTACAAAGTTAAGGGAGGGAATTTTCGGGAGACATCAGGTTTTTTTTTTAAAACACAGAGGGTTGTGGGTGCCTGGAATGACTTGCCAGGGATGGTGGTGGAGGCTAAAACATTAGGGGTATTTAAGAGCCTCTTGGACAGGCACATGGATGAAAGAAAAATAGAGGGTTACGTGGTAGTGTGGGTTTAGTACTTTTTTTTAGGAATATATGGGTCGGCACAACATTGAGGGCTGAAGGGCCTGTACCATGCTGTAGTATTCTAGTGTCTAGTGTCTATATTTCCATGGTTTTTGGAAGGGTCACCAGAATCCTGAAGAAACACTGGATTAATACCATCCACAAACCCGCAAGGAAGCTCAAGTCCCAGCTTATGCAGGTCAAAGATGACCTGGGACTCAGGTCGGTTGGCATTTACAGGAATTTCTGTGAAAGCGGAGCAGCGTACAATCGGCCAGACAGGATGTGAGCATCAAGGAGCACAGAAAGAGTAACTGTTTGGGTTACTGGAGAAATTGGTGATAGCAAATCATTGCATTCGCAATGGCCATAGGATTGACTTCAACAGCACGAAAACTACTGTGCCATACCAATGGCTTTTGGGACCACCTGGTAAAGGAAGCCATTGAAATTAAGCTAGAGGGGAAGAATTTTAACAAAGATGAATAGCTCACTCTAGGAAAAAACAGGTATTCAATTGTAAAGAAGGTGGGAGAGCAGAAACCTGATCGGATGAGGACTAACCAATCAGGAGGAACAAACAACAGGGGTGTAAATACCACCGGACTAGACATGCCCAGGCATCATCCCCGCTGAAGGAGGCAGAGTTTGTCATCGAAACGTTGGTTAGAATTGATAACTATATCCAGTTGGAAGCCCAAAAAGAGATTATTTGTCATACATGCTGGAAAAGCACTGGATCCTTTTTCTACTGACTAAATTATTGGTTTCAATGGGACCTGAACTCACATTTTGGGTTTAGTTCAGTAATGCAAGTACACAACCACATCTTACCACACTTTGTGCTTTTAAGCGAGTCACTATATAGTCCTTGGTATCATCTAGCCAAGCTTCATCATGAATATAGAGCTCATCTTCAACCAGCGAATACTGAAAACTCACTGGGGGCTGCACTGGAGAGGATAACTGAAAACAAATTACGTTTGCCTTATTTTCCACGCAAGCTTCACACTCAATAGCACAAGCCCAGGCTGGGAGCTAAAGGACAAAAAGACAATTGTTTAAAACAAGCACGTATTCCCCAAATATATTCTAGTTTTGTAACAGATAACATCATGAATATTGACAGATATTCAACGCAGCATTAATCTCAAAATGAATTCAATGAATTATGAGAATAGTAGGGTAGTGCTAGTGGGAGATTTCAGTTTTTCCATTATCAACTGGGCCAGTTAGAGAATCAACCTTCAACCGTCATCCTCCATTTCCAATCATTGAGCCACCTCGTTAGCTCCCCCTGAATTCCATGCGACCTAACCTTCCAGATCAGCCTGCCATGTGAGGTGTTGTCAAAGATCTTTTAAAGTCAATATAGACCACGTATTCTGACCCACCTTCATCCATCCCTTTAATTACCTCTTTGGAAAAACTCCACAAGATTATCAGACATGACCTCCTATGCACAAAGCTATTACTGATCAGGTCTTAATTATCTAAGTGAAGGTAGATCTTGCCCCTCAGAGTTCCCTCCAGTAACTTCCCTACAAGTAAATTTAAGTTCACTGGCCTAAAGTTCCCTGGCTTGCCCTTATTATCCTCCTCAAACAATGGAACAACATTATCCACCCTCCATTCTTCTGGAACTTCAGTAATTGCTAATGACAAAGCAAATATCTGTACAAAGTCCTCCACAATTTCCCTGGCCTCCCATAAGGTCTGAAGGTGCTCTTGATCAGGCCCTGAAGATTTGTCCACCTTAATATGCTTAAAGAAAGGCTTATGAGATCTTCTATATGATCCAAGATCCTTCTTCGTGATCTCTATATGATCCAAGAACTCAATATTTATTGCCCTCATTTCTTTGGCATCTATAATCCTCTCCTCAGTAAACTTCAAAGAGAAACTGACATTAAAAAATCTCAGCCATCTCCTGCTGCTCCACACATAGGCCCTGATGGTCTTTCAGAAACCTATTCTTTCCATAGTTGCCCTTTTATAGTTAATATAAATGAAAAGAAACCTTGGGAATATCTTTAACTCTGCATGCCAAATCCATCTTTTATCCTGTTTTGCTCTCCTGACTTCCCTCCTTAAGCCTGATCTTAAATTTTTATATTTGTCAAGAGATTCGTTCATATCCAGCTGCCTAAATGCAGTGAATGCTTCCTTCTTTCTCCATACCAGAGCCTTTGTCTCTCATGAGCCAAGGTTCTTTTTGAATTTGTTATGCCTACCCTTCATCCTGACAGATGCACCCAGCTCCTGAAATCTTTATCACTCTTTTAAAAGCCTCCCTCTTGTCGACTATTTCTACATCTTTAAGTAGCTAGATTCTGCCTTATGCCCTTGAAGTTGGCCTTACAGGACCCGAACCCACAGATATGTTCTTTCTTTTTTTCCCATGACCATTTTAAAACTAATAGAATTGTGGTCACTGGACCGGAAGTGCTTCCCAGCTCCACTTCAGTTACTTGGATCGCCTTGTTTCCCAAGAGGAGCTTCAGTATTGCTCCTTCCTGAGTAGGTTCCTCTATATACTGAGGGAGGAAACTACCTTGGACGCATCACACAAATTCTTGCCCCCATCCAGGGTGCTGGGACCTCTGCTATTAAATGATTTGGAATATGAGTAGACATATGATAAGAAAATTTGCTGATGGTGCAAAATTAGGGGTCTTGTTGATAGTGAAGCAGGTTAGAATGAAATACAAGGGGATCGGCTGAGGAATGGTATATGGTTTTCAATACAGACAGGTGTGAGGCGATGCATTTTGGACAGCCAATCCAGAGTACAGTGAATGGCTGTTGTGCAACAGAGGGCACTGGGAGTTCAAGTGCACAGTTCACTGAAATCAACTGTGCAAGCAGAACAAGTAGTAAAGACGGAATTTAGCATGCTGGCCGTCATCAGTCAGGGAATACAGGTTAGGTGCAGGGACATTATGCTGTGGTTAATGGCGAGGCTGCACTTAGAAGATTGTGCCGCAATGTTGGTCAATCTGTTATAGGAAGGACATTGTCAAGCTGAAGAGGGTGCAGAAGAGATTTAGGAGGATGCTCCCTGGACAAGAGGGCCTGAGTTATAGGGGAGGGGTTGGCCACACTGGACCTTTATTCTCTGGTACGCAGGAAAATGAGGGATGACCTCAGAAGTCTATAATATCATGAGGGGTATGGATAAGGTCATAGTATTCTCCCCAGGGTTAGGAAGTCCAAAACAGTTACAGTATAAGAGGGGAGAGATTTAAAAGAAACCCAAGAGTTAACTTCTTTACACAGAGGTTGGTAAGTACCTGGAATGAGCTGCCAGTGGAAGTGGTCGACGCAGGTACAACTGCAACATTTATGAGGCACCTGGGTAGGTACATGGAAGGGAGGGTCCTGGAGGGTTATGGGCTGAACATGTCCAATGGGCCTACTGTGGTTGGCATGGACCAGCTGGGCCGGAATCAGGGAGTACCAGGCCCTGTGACATTACAAGTTGTTTGTATTAACAAGCTACACTTGCATTCTGTTCCAAATCCTATATTTCACTATGTTTCTCAACACTACAGAGAAAGTGACCTCATTATTTCACGCTCTGTTCAATCAATTTTTGTTTCATAATTTTAGATTTTTTCTGTAATCTCTAACCTTCAATTTTTTGAAGCATGTTTACATTTCTCCATCCTACACAGAATCATGGAAAATCTGTGGTGCCCCATAAGGATTCCAAATCTTTCCTGTAACTTATTCGATACTAAGTTCACATTTTCATAGAGATAAATTATAACTCCTCACATTTTATCTTCCACATCTACAAAGAGGTAGCAGTTGTGTATTGCCTGTACCACATGTTCCTTCGCACTTTCACCGTGCACAGCTTCCTTTCATTCAAAGTATAAATCAGGTTCAAATGACAAATCTTACCAATTCACATATGTTTCAGAATGTATTCCCACACGAATCATTCTGGGCCATTTCTCACCAATTACCAGTATCCCTCTACAGTTTGTTTTTATTTTTGTATTAGTTAAACTTCACAGTGCTCTGCATTAAGGGATCAAAAGAAAAAAATGGGGGCAGCAAAAGTGCTGAGAGAACAAAGTTGAATGGATGACTGTTTCCCTTTGTGAATTAATAACTCACTAAAATACTGTAGGAATCTACAATTTTGCACCAAGCCATGTAATCAAGACGGAATATTGATTTTTCAACAATCAGTTTTTTTTTCCCTCCCAGGAGGCCCCCTTGAGGTTAATGTTAAAACTATTTTTTAAAAGCACTGACAAATATATTTCAGGATATGCCACAAGTATACTTATATTCAGAACTCAACAAACACATTAAAATCCTCAAGTAAACAGATCTGAGGTGTCAACTTGGGTTCTTCACATCCAATGATTTAAGGAAAACATCTTCCCCTCTGTCATCAGTTTTCTGAATGGACATTGAACCCTCGAACGCCATCTCACTACTTTTTACCCCCACTTTTAGCATTATTTAACATGTATATTTCTAGTTTTATTGCTTTTCAACTTTAAAGACCCTACTGTTTTCCAAGATGTTATTATTAAGCAGAAAATAATAATAAGAATTTCTCACATACCGGGATGGACTTAACAGCTCCTGGCTCTTTGAGAGAAAAGACATGCAAATATAAGTGACCATAATACTTCAGTATCATTATGCAATGATCATTGATCAGCTCCATATCGATTAGTTTATGTTTGTCTTTGACTGCATAAACAGTCTTCCAATTCTGCATTCCAGATGAAGAAATTGGAGCTTTCATCAGCTTAAAAACAAAACATTAATGATTTGTAAGAGTTCCCTTACAAGCACTATTTTCCCCCCTCCTACCATTCCACACAGGGAACAAATACAATGCACCCAAATTTCCAACATGTGGGTTCTGACTAAGTAAATGAATGGTCAAAAACTACAAGTAGAATACACCTGAATTGTATGGAGTATATGCTTAAATTCATGATATTTCAGTTAATGACAGAAAATTAAAGTCTGAAAAAAGAAAATTTAGAGAGCTGGATAGAAAGCCGAGATGCACGACCGACAGAGTAGTAATCTTGGGATTGCTGCCTGTGCCATGCACCAGTGAGGGCAAGAATAGGATGATTTGGCAGGTGAATGCGTGGCTGAGGAATTGGTGCAAGAGGCAGGGTTTTAGATTTATGGATCATTGGGATCTCATCTGGGGAAGGTATGACCCGTACAAAATTGACAGCCTGCACCTGAAATGGAGGGGGGAGGGGACTAATATCCTTGTGGGGAGGGTTTAAACTAATTTGGCACGGGGATGGGAACTGGAGTGATAGGGCTGAGGATAGGGATGCATAGGTAGTGTATAGTGAAACTGTCAGGAAGGACAGGCAGATGATGGGGCAAAATTGCTGTCAGTGGAATGAGTTGCATTAGGGTTAGGGACAAAATTGAAAAAGGTGATGAATACAGGAGAGAAGGTGTGAATTTTTAATCTATGCAGTATACAAAATAAGGAAGATGATCTTGTAGCACAGTTAGAGATTGCCATGCATGACATTGTGGGTATCGCGTGGTCATGGCAGAAAAACAATTGTAGTTGTGGGCTTAATATGCAAGGATACACAATCTATCCAAAGGACAGCCAGGCAGGCAGAGGAGGAGGAGTGGCTCTGCCAGTAAAAAATGAAATCAAATCTTTAGAAAGATGACATAGGACTGGAAGATGTACAATCCTCATGGGTAGAGTTAAGAACTGCAAGGGGAGTTATTTTAGAGACCCCTGAAGAGTAGCCAGGATGTGGTCTACAAATTACAACGGGATATAGAAAAATATGTCAAAAAGGCAATCCTACATTAGTCATGGGGGATTTTAATAGGCAGATAGATTGGGAAAATCAAGTTGATGCTGGATCCCAAGAGGGAGATTTTTGGAATGTCTCTGAGGTGGCTTTTTGGAGTATCTTGTGGTTGAGCTATACTGGAATGGGTGTTGTGCAGTGAACTGGAACTGATTAGGGAGCTTAAGGTAATGGAACCCTTAGGAAACAGTGATCATAACATGATCAAATTCACTGTGAAATCTGAGAGGGAGAAGCTTAAGTCAGATGCATCAGTATTACAGTGGAGTAAAAGGAATTACAGAGGCGTGAGAGAAGATCTGGCCAAAATTTATTGGAAGGGGACACCAGCAGGGAAGATAGCAGAGCAGCAATGGCTGGGGTTTCTGAGAGTATTTTGGAAGGCACAGAATAGATAAGTCTTAAAGAGGAGGAAGTATTCTAAAGGCAGTATGACAGAACCGTAGCTGACAGGGGAAGTCAAAGTTGACATAAGAGAGGGCATATGATAGAGCAAAAATTAATGGGAAGTTAGAGGACTGACAATTTTTTAAAAACAGAAGTCACCTAAAAAAAAATAAGGGGGGAAAAGAGGAAATATGAAGATAAGCTAATCAATAATATCAAAAATGATACTGAAAGCTTTTTCAGATATATAAAGAGAAAAAGAGAGGTGAGAGTAGATATTGGACCTCTGCAAAATGACACTGGAGAGATAGTAACGGGGGACAAGGAAATGGTGGACAAACTAAGTATTTTGCATCAGTCTTCACTGTGGAAGACACTAATAGTATGTCAGAAGTTCGAGAGTGTCAAGGGGCAGAAGTGAGTGCAGTTGCTATTTCTTGGGAGATGGTGCTTAGAAAGCTGAAAGGTCTGATGGTAGATAAATCACTTGGACTTGATGGACTACACCACAAGGTTCTAAAAGAGGTAGCTGAAGAAATTGTGGTGGCATTACTAATGATCTTTCAAGAATCAAGATTGTGGCATGGTTCCAGAGGACTGGAAAATTGTAAACGTCACTCCACACTTCAAGAAGCAAGGAAATTATAGGCCAGTTAACCTGACCTCAGTGGTTGGGAAGAAGTAGGAGTCAACTATTGAGGATGTGGTTTCGAGGTACTTGGAGGCAGATGACTAAATAAGCTAAATTCAGCATGGTTCCTTTAAGGGAAAATCTTGCCTGAAAAATTTGTTGAATTTATTTCAAGAAATAACAAGCAGGATAGACAAAGGAGAATTACCAGATGTTGTGTACTTGGATTTTCAGAAGGCCTTTGACAAGGTGCCACACGAGGCTGCTAAACAAGATAAGAGTAAGGGTGTTACAGGAAAGAAACTAGATAGACAGATAGATAGATATACTTTATTGTTCCCGAGGGAAACTGGGTTTCGTTACAGCCGCACCAACCAAGAATAGAGCATAAATATAGCAATACAAAAACCACAATCAAACAACAAAATGCAAACTGTGCCAGATGGAAAATAAGTCCAGGACCAGTCTATTGGCTCAGGGTGTCTGACCCTTCACGGGAGGAGCCGCAAGTTCGATGGCCACAGGCAGGAACAACCTCCTGCACCGCCCAGTGTTGTATCTCGGTGGAATATGGCTGAAGTCCAACAGTAAAAAGTTCAATATTCGGTCTACAAACACGTTCCTCGATCGTAATATGACCCGGATTGCGCCATCAGTTGTTAACCAGGTGCAAAGGTGCAACGGAAACTAGCATGGACAGAGCATTGGCTGATTGGCGGGAGGCAAGGAGTGGGAATAAAGGGATTCTTTTTGGATTGGCTGCCAGTGACTAATGGTGATCTACAGGGGTCTGTGTTGAGACAGATTCCTTATACAGTGGCATGCAAAATACACTTCCCAACACTGTATTCTCCTAATCTGTCTAACTCCATCTGCAGCCTCTCTGCTTTCTCAATTCTACCTGCCCCTCCACCTGTCTTTGTATTGTCCACAAACTTGGCCATAAAGCCATCAGTTTCATCATCCAGATTGCTGACATTCGACGTACAGTGGCATGCAAAAGTTTGGGCACCCCGGTCAAAATTTCTGTTACTGTGAATAGCTAAGCGAGTAAAAGATGAACTGATTTCCAAAAGGCATAAAGTTAAAGAGGACACATTTCTTTAATATTTTAAGCAAGAAAACATTTTTATTTCCATCTTTTACAGTTTCAAAATAACAAAAAAAGGGCCCGAAGCAAAAATTTGGGCACCCTGTATGGCAGTACTTACTGCCTTTGGCAAGTATCACAGCTTGTAAACACTTTCTGTAGCCAGCTAAGAGTCTTTCAATTCTTGTTTGGGGGATTTTTGCCTATTCTTTCTTGCAAAAGGCTTCCAGTTCTGTGTGATTCTTGGGCCGTCTTGCATGCTCTGCTCTTTTGAGGTCTATCCACAGATTCTCGATGATGTTTAGGTCAGGGGACTGTGAGGGCCGTGGCAAAACCTTCAGCTTGCGCCTCTTGAGGTAGTCCATTGTGGATTTTGAGGTGTGTTTAGGATCATTATCCTGTTGTAGAAGCCATCCTCTTTTCATCTCAGCTTTTTTTTTTTTTTTTTTTTACAGACGGTGTGATGTTTGCTTCCAGAATTTGCTGGTATTTAATTGAATCCATTCTTCCCTCTACCAGTCAATGTTCCCTGTGCCACTGGCTGCAACACAAGCCCAAAGCATGATGGATCCACCCCTGTGCTTAACAGTTGGAGAGGGATTCTTTTCATGAAATTCTGCACCCTTTTTTCTCCAAACATACCTTTGCTCATTGAGGCTAAGAAGTTCTATTTAACTTCATCAGTCCACAGGACTTGTTTCCAAAATGCATCAGGCTTGTTTAGATGTTTCTTTGATCCTTTTGAATACAACTTTTAGGCCGCAATGAGCAAAGGTATGTTTGGAGAGAAAAGGGTGCAGAATTTCATGAAAAGAACCCCTCTCCAACTGTTAAGCAAGAGAAAGACAAAGACAAATGATGATGGAGACAGCAGCCAGAGAACTGCAAATGAATACCAATAAATTGATCCACTTGACCCGAAACAGGAGTGTGTGGGCCATGGCAGTCGAAGCTCAAACTGAGCATGGCACCTGTTGATGATGAAAAGATGGAAATAAAAATGTTTTCTTGCTTAAAATATTAAAGAAATGTGTCATCTTTAACTTTATGCCTTTTGGAAATCAGTTCATCTTTTACTCGCTTAGCTATTCACAGTAACAGAAATTTTGACTGGGGTGCCCAAACTTTTGCATGCCACTGTACGTCGAATGTCAGCAATCTGGATGATGAAACTGATGGCTTTGTGGCCAAGTTTGTGGACAATACAAGGACAGGTGGAGGGGCAGGTCGAATTGAGAAAGCAGGGAGGCTGCAGATGGAGTTAGACAGATTAGGAGAATACAGTGTTGGGAAGTGTATGATCATGCACTTCATAGTCATACTTTATTAATACCGGGGGAAATTGGTTTTTGTTACAGTTGCACCATAAATAATAAATAGTAATAAAACCATAAATAGTTAAATAGTAATATGTAAATTATGCCAGGAAATAAGTCCAGGACCAGCCTATTGGCTCAGGGTGTCTGACCCTCCAAGGGAGGAGTTGTAAAGTTTGATGGCCACAGGCAGGAATGACTTCCTATGACGCTCTGTGTTGCATCTCGGTGGAATGAGTCTCTGGCTGAATGTACTCCTGTGCCCACCCAGTACATTATGTAGTGGATGGAAGACATTGTCCAAGATGGCATGCAACTTGGACAGCATCATCTTTTCAGACACCACCGTCAGAGAGTCCAGTTCCATCCCCACAACATCACTGGCCTTACAAATGAGTTTGTTGATTCTGTTGGTGTCTGCTATCCTCAGCCTGCTGCCCCAGCACACAACAGCAAATATGATTGCACTGGCCACCACAGACTCGTAGAACATCCTCAGCATCGTCCGGCAGATGTTAAAGGACCTCAGTCTCCTCAGGAAATAAAGATGGCTCTGACCCTTCTTGTAGACAGCCTCAGTGTTCTTTGACCAGTCCAGTTTATTGTCAATTCATATCCCTGGGTACTTGTAATCCTCCACCATGTCCACACTGACCCCCTGGATGGAAACAGGGGTCACCGGTACCTTAGCTCTCCTCAGGTCTACCACCAGCTCCTTAGTCTTTTTCATATTAAGCTGCAGATAATTCTGCTCACACCATGTGACAAAGTTTCCTACCGTAGCCCTGTACTCAGCCTCATCTCCCTTGCTGATGTATCCAACTATGGCAGAGTCATCAGAAAACTTCTGAAGATGACAAGACTCTGTGCAGTAGTTGAAGTCCGAGGTGTAAGTAGTGAAGAGAAAAGGAGACAAGACAGTCCCCTTAGGAGCCCCAGTGCTGCTGATCACTCTGTCGGACACACAGTGTTGTAAGCACATGTACTGTGGTCTGCCAGTCAGGTAATCAAGAATCCATGACACCACAGGGAAGCATCCACCTGCATCGCTGTCAGCTTCTCCCCCAGCAGAGCAGGGCGGATGGTGTTGAACGCACTGGAGAAGTCGAAAAACATGACCCTCACAGTGCTCGTCCAGGTGGGCGTAGACACGCTTCAGCAGTTAGACGATGGCATCCTCAACTCTGAGTCGGGGCTGGTAGGTGAACTGGAGGGGATCTAAGTGTGGCCTGACAATAGGCCAGAGCAGCTCCAGAACAAATCTCTCCAGGGTCTTCATAATGTGGGAGGTCAGTAGAAAGAATAAAAGCGCAGACTATTTACTAAATGGGGAGAAAACTAAAAAAACCCAAGGTGTAAAGGGATTTTGGAGACCTTGTGCAGGATTCCCTAAAGGTTAGTTTGCAAGTTGAATTGGTGGTGAGGAAAGCAAGTGCAATGTTGGTATTCATTTCAAGAGGATAGAATATAAGACCAAGGATGTAATGTTGAGGCTGTATAAGGCAGTGGTGAGTCTTCACTTAAGTACTGTAAGCAGTTTTGGGCCGCTTATTTAAGAAAGGATCTGCTGACGTTGGAGAGGGTTCAGAGGAGGTTCACCAGAATTATTCCAGAAATGAAAGGCTTATCATGAGCATGTTTGATGGCTCTGAGCCTGTACTCACTGGAATTTAGAGAAAAGGGGTGGGGGGGGGAGGTCTCATTAAAACCCATCAAATTTTGGTAAGACTAGACAGAGTGGATGTGAAGAGGATGCTTCCTTTGGTGGGGGAGCCTTGAACCAGAGGGCACAGTCTCAGAATAGAGGGAAGTCCCTTTAGAACAGAGATGAGAAGGAATTTTTCTAGCAAGACAATGGTGAATCTGTGGAATGCATTGCCACGGATGGCTGTGGAGGCAAAGTCATAGAGTATATTTAAAGCGGAGGTTGGTAGGTTCTTTATTAGTCAGGGGGTCAAAGGTTGCGGGGAGAAGGCAGGAGAATGGGATTGAGAGGGATAGTAAATCAGCAATGGAATGATGGAGCAGACTCGATGGGCTGAGTGGCCTAATTCTGCTCCCATGTCTTATGGTCCTAACAGTGCAAATTGATGTGCAGTTTCTTTAAAATATTTTCTGTGCTGCTTTTTGTAGTCACAGAACAATTAAAATAAGTTTTTTTGTTTTTATTCCTGGGTATCTTTACATAAGAAATAAGAGTAGGAGTAGACCACTTGGCCTTCCTAGGCTGCTTTGTCATTATCATTATCACACTAAAAAATTAGTTCAGCAGTTATCTGAATATCAGAGCAATCCACCATTATTGATCCAACTAGGACCACAGCTTTTGCATTGGAGTAAGATTTAAATCCACAATTTCTGAATGCTAGGATTGGCCAGGCTAACTCCAAATTTATAAATGTTATTTTATCTAATTACCAAAAAATTAAGGGAGTATAATTAATCAATATTAATTACTAATACAGATGTATCAGTATTACATTGGAGTAAAGGGAATTACAAAGGTATGAGAGAGGAGTTGGCCAGAATTGACTGGAAAAGAACACTGGCAGGGATGACAGCAGAACAGCAATGGCTGGAACTTCTGGAAGCAATTCAGAAGGCGCAGGATAAAAAACATCCCAAAGAGGAAGAAGTATTCTAAAGGCAAGATGACACAACCATGGCTAAGATGAGAAGTCAAAGCCAAAGAGACAGCATATTATGTAGCAATAATTAGTGGGAAGTTAGAGCATTGGGAAGCTGTTAAAAACAGAAGGCAACTAAAAAAGATATTAAGGTAAAGATGGAATACGAAAGTAAGCCAGCCAATAATTAAGGTAAAGAGGATATCAGAAGTTTCTTCAGATACATAAGGTGTAAAAGAGAAGTGAGAGGGGATATGGGACTGCTGGAAAACTATGCTGGAGATATAGTAATGGGAGACAAACTGAATAATAAGTATTTTGCATCAGTCTTCACTGTGGAAGACACAAGCAGTATGGTGGAAGTCTGGTGAGGAAGGCAAATGCGATGATAGTATTCATTTCAAGAGGACAGAATATAAAAGCAAGGACATAATGTAGAAACTTCATAAAACCCTGGTAAGGCCTCACTTGGAGTCTTATGAGTAGTTTTGGGTCACTTATCTTACAAAGGATGTTCTGAAACTGGAGAGGATTCAAAAGAGTTCATGAAAATGATTCCAGGACTAAATGGTGTGTCATGTCATATGAAGAATATTTGATGGCTCAGGGCCTGTATCCACTTCAATTGAGAAGAATGACGGGTGACCTCATTGAAACCTATCGAACGGCGAAAGGCCTCGATATAGTGGACGTGGAAAGGATGTTTCCTATGCTGGGAGAGTCTAAGACCAGAGGACACAGCCTCAAAATAGAGGGGTATCCTTTTAGAATGGAGATAAGGAGGAATTTCTTTAGCGAGAGAGTGGTGAATCTGTGGAATTCTTTGCCACAGGCTGCTGTGGAAGACCAGTCTCTGTGCATATTTAAGGCAGAGGTCGATAGATTCTTGATTAGTCAGGGCATGAAGGGATTCAAAGAGAAGGCAGGATATTAGGGCTGACAGGAAAATTGGATCAGCCGTGATGAAATATTAGAGCAGACTCGATGGGCCAAATGGCCTATTCTGCTCCTATATCTTATGGTCTCATATGTGTATTCATTATTGATCAATGAACAAATTTCATTGTTTGTCATATTCTGCAGTAACTGATTTCTTTCCATTATCTTTCGAAGATAATCATTTGACATAGCAGATGTGGTTGGACTACAAACCACCACATTTTGTTACAGCTCTACAGGAAGAACGTCGTAGCACTCAAGATTGTTGGAGATTTGAGCAGAATAAAGCCAGAAATGGAGAATTATCATAATGAAGAGACACAATCTAGTCTAGTGTGGTTTTGTTTGGAAGAAAAAAAAAGGGAAGATTTTGAAGAGGAGTAAAAGTATTCAAGAAGCTTCAACCGCTTAAACAGAAGAGTTGTTTCACTGAGAAGTAGGTAACTAGTGGACACAGATTTAAGTAGGAGCATGTGAGGACAGGGAGTAAAATTATTTCACTTGGTGAATGGTGAGGGTCTGGAAATTACTGATTGAAAGGTGGTAGCCATATTTTAAAAGGTACTCGGACGAACACCTAAAGAGTAATAATTTAAAGGCTATGTACGGAGAGCAGGGAATGAGCACTTGAAAACAGTAACTGCAGGATTACAGACCAAGAACAGAGAATTGGGCTTAATTTTTCATCAAATTGTCTTGAGCTCAGCATCTTGGAAATATCCTATTTTGTCACCATAGACTCCAAGTCTAGGCTTGGACCACTCCTGAGGTATTGTGTACAGTTCTAGCTTTGCTATCTAAAGAGAACTGAACAAGAGAAAACCTGCAGATGCTGGAAATCCAAGCAACACACACACAAAGTGCTGGAGGAATTCAGCAGGCCAGGCATCGTCAATGGAAATGAGTAAATAGTTGTAGAGACCCTCCATCAGGACAGGAAAATAGATGGAAGTTTAGAGTAAGAAGATGGGGAGAGGGGAGGAAGTAGTAGGTGATAGGTGAAACTGGGAGAGGGGGTGGGGTGAAGTAAAGAGCTGGGAATTTGATTGGCGAAAGAGATAAAGGGCTGGACAAGGGGGAATCTGATAGGAGAGGACAGAAGGCTATGGAAGAAAGGAAAGGGGGAAGGAGCACCAGAGGGAGATGATGGGAAGGTAAGGAAATAAGGAGAGAGGGGGAAATGGGAATGGGGAATGGTGAGGAGGGGGGGCAATTAGCAGAAAAATCGAGAAATTGATGTTATATTACAAGGTGTTGCTCTTCCAACCTGAGTGAGGCCTCACTGTGATAGTAGAGGAGGCCATGGACTGACACGCTGGAATGGGAATGGGAAGTAGAATTGAAATGTGTGGGCACTGGGAGATCCTGCTTTTTCTGGCGAACGAAGCAAATAAGCTCGGTGAAGTGGTCTCCCATTCTCAGTCGGGTCTCACCGATATACAGAAGGGAGCAGCGGATACAGCAGGTGACCCCAAGAGACTCACAGGTGAAGTGTCACCTCACCTGGAAGGACTGTTCGGGGCCCTGAATGGTAGTGAGGGAGGAGGTGTGGAGGCAGGTGTAGCTGTTGTTCCACTTGCAAGGGTAAGTGCCAGGAGAGAGATCAGTGGGGAGGGACGAGTGGACAAGGGAGTCGCATACAGGAGCAATTCCTGTGGGAAGTGGAAAGTGGGGGGTGGAAGGATATGCTTGGTGGTGAAACCCCAATGGAGATGGTGGAAGTTGCGGAGAATTATGTGCTGGATGCGGAGGTTGGTAGGGTGGTAGGTAAGGACAAGAGCAACCCGATCCCCGGTGGGATGGGGGTGGATGGGGGTGAAAGGAGACGTGCGTGAAATGGAAGAAAGCTAAAGTTGCTCTGGAAAGAGTTCAGTGATGTTTTCTCAGACTGGTTCCTGGTCTACTATTCTCGAGTTTAGGATAATTATAGGTGACCTCATTGAAATATACAAAATGCTTAAAAGATGCAAAGATAGATGCAGGGAGGATATATCCACTGGCTGACAGGTCTAGGCCATTTAGTAATGAGATGTTGAGAAATTTATTTACGAGTTGGTGAATCTTTGGAATTAAACACACTGGAGATCTATGGAATTCCAGTCACTGACTGCAGTAAAAACTCACATCAGCTTTTACTGAATATCAGAGTAATTCAAAGAAAGGGCAGGAGAATAGTGTTGAGGTGATCAGCCATGATCTTATCCAATGGCAAAGCAGTCTAGAGGGGCTAATTGGCCTACTCCCACTCTACTTGGCATCTGGTTTTTGGATCAAAATTTAAACAAGACCCTACTTGCTAAACATTATTTAAAGATCATAAGCTTTCATCTAAAATTATCACAAATATTCATCTCTCAAACAACAAACAGGTTATTTGTGTGGGATCACAATGCTTGGAAGTGGGGCGCCAGGACTCTTTAAATTATAACAGTGACAACTCTCCAACAGTGTATCACTTGACGAATAGATCTCTAGGTCAGTTTATTCAACCCATCTGGAGGATGAACTTGTCTTCCAAATATGTTTTAATTATATTACACATCAATATGTAGGCAAGATGTTTATATTAATTTGAACTTACTCCATACTCTTTTGAGGCACCAAAATTGGTCAGAATATATAACTGGTTTTTCCAGTGTTCCACATGATAAATGAGATCAGGAAGTCGCTCTTGCACAACCCTGGCCAACTCCAGTGGATGCATTCGATCAATTAACCAGACCTCCGAACTATTCTTACTGTTGCTGTTGATGGTGATGAATTTTCCATCCTTGCTACAGGTTAGCTCCACAAAAGACCTTAAAAATAGAAGAAGGATTTCTTTAGACCACTATTTTGTCAGTGATTTAACTGAAAACAGGTTAGAAACAGACTAAGTCCCACCATTGGAAGAATGGAGGGGTTGTAGCCCAATCTTTAAAGTACATATTGACATGCTGCAGCTTGTAACATTCCTACCCCCATTGCTGGACAATACTTCCCCCCCCCCCCCCCCCGCAAGTACTGAAACAAATTCGTTTTGAATTTACGTACGAATTAATTTAAGAATGAAGGACGAGATGGAATGAAGGAAGAGAATTCTGCTATGTAAAGGTCAATAGACATCCAAATCTGGGGCATTGCTTTGAAAGTACATTGCAATTACTGGAATAACAAGAAAATGACTGAGCACCTTTGAATGAGCAGTCTCATTCAAACACCAATATGACCAGGCTTTGTATGTCTTGTTCCAGCTTTGTCATACCTGATATCATTCTCTTTGTAAACCATTTCAGATGTTGCTCTCTGGTCTCCCAGCAGGAGCCTGAAAACTTGTTGCGATTGAAGTTTCTCCAAAATGGTGTAGAACAAGCAGTTATCTGTGGCCCATTCTGTAATAGAACAAAATGTTGCTTGCTGATTTTAAAGCAAAGACTTGCAAAAGTACATTAACTGCTTTGAGTCCCTGCTTCTCACTAGCTCTTACTCAAGTCTCAGATCTTTATCTATGGTCCCACCTCTCCTTTAAGACTATCACAGTGTTGCATAACCTCAATCTGCAGCAACCTTCTTCATTCAAATATTTTCTATCTCAGCCTCACATTGTCTGTTCTGACCCCATCCCAAGACTCAGAGTGAAAATTGCTGTGCAAATGGAAAATTATATGGAAGTGATAATGTGCAGGCTCCCCACAGCCCATGTCCATCTTGCACAAGGCACATACAGCAGAATCTAATGCCATTGGGGCATCAGATAAGGAGTTCAGATGGCTTGCTAATTATGGTTGGAGATGGTTGCAGGCATCATTGGATCAGGTCCGTTTGGTAGGTCAGGCATGCAAATTATGGTCCAAAATACAGAGACAGCAAAGTGAGAGCGAGAATGAGCAGTGCAGGCAAAAGCGGCAGCACTCCGCAGCAATAAAGGAACACTCTACTGGATGAGGACTCACCAAAACTAAATGCTTTTGGCAAAACGTGTGCCACCACCGGCTCTGAATCAAGCTTTACTACAACACAAGTGGGTTCATCTGATGGCGTACATATGCTTGAAGCCAAATACTTCTGATTTGGTGAGACTCTGATGCGCTGAAATTGAGCATCTTTTGTTTGAACAAACTGTAGCTGATCCAGGCAGAGAACAACTTCAGGAGAACCTGTGGACACAAGTAATGTTTTATAGTGCAGGATACAAAACAGATCAGTTAAATTCGCAAACACAAGGAAATCTGCAGATTTCTATTCAAATGCCTATTCTGGTATCTGTCCCCCACTTTTCCTTCGCTACATCGATGACTGCATTGGCGCTGCTTCCTGCACGCATGCAGAACTCGTTGACTTTATTAACTTTGCCTCCAACTTTCACCCTGCCCTCAAGTTTACCTGGTCCATATCTGACACCTCCCTCCCCTAGATCTTTCTGTCTCTGTCTCTGGAGACAGCTTATCCACTGATGTCTACTATAAGCCTACTGACTCTCACAGATATCTGGACTATTCCTCTTCTCACCCTGTCTCTTGCAAAAACGCCATCCCCTTCTCGCAATTCCTCCGTCTCCGCCGCATCTGCTCTCAGGATGAGGTTTTTCATTCTAGGACGAGGGAGATGTCCTCCTTTTTTAAAGAAAGGGGCTTCCCTTCCTCCACTATCAACTCTGCTCTTAAACGCATCTCCTCCATTTCACGTACATCTGCTCTCACTCCATCCTCCCGCCACCCCATTAGGAATAGGGTTCCCCTGGTCCTCACCTACCACCCCACCAGCCTCCGGGTCCAACATATTATTCTCCATAACTTCCGCCACCTCCAACGAGATCCCACCACTAAGCACATCTTTCCCTCCCCCCCCCCACATTCCGCAGGGATCGCTCCCTACGCAACTCCCTTGTCCATTCGTCCCCCCCATCCCTCCCCATTGATCTCCCTCCTGGCACTTATCTGTGTAAGCAGAACAAGTGCTACACATGCCCTTACACTTCCTCCCTTACCACCATTCAGGGCCCCAAACAGTCCTTCCAGGTGAGGCAACACTTCACCTGTGAGTCGGCTGGGGCGATATACTGTGTCCGGTGCTCCCGATGTGTCCTTTTATATATATTGGCGAGACCCGACGCAGACTGGGAGACCGCTTTGCTGAACATCAACGCTCTGTCCGCCAGAGAAAGCAGGATCTCCCAGTGGCCACACATTTTAATTCCACATCCCATTCCCATTCTGACATGTCTATCCACGGCCTCCTCTACTGTAAAGATGAAGCCACACTCAGGTTAGAGGAACAACACCTTATATTCCGTCTGGGTAGCCTCCAACCTGATGGCATGAACATCGACTTCTCCAACTTCTGCTAATGCCCCACCTCCCCCTCGTACCCCATCTGTTACTTATTTTTATACACACATTCTTTCTCTCACTCTCCTTTTTCTCCCTCTATCCCTCTGAATATACCCCTTGCCCATCCTCTGGGCCCCCCCCCTTGTCTTTCTTCCCAGACCTCCTGTCCCATGATCCTCTCGTATCCCTTTTGCCTATCACCTGTCCAGCTCTTGGCTCCATCCCTCCCCCTCCAACTTTCAAAGCCCTTACTCACTCTTCCTTCAGTTAGTCCTGACGAAGGGTCTCGGCCTGAAACGTCGACTGCACCTCTTCCTAGAGATGCTGCCTGGCCTGCTGCGTTCACCAGCAACTTTGATGTGTGTTGCTTGAAATCTGCAGATGCTGGACATTCAAGCAACACACACAAAATGCTGGTGGAATGCAGCAGGCCAGGCAGCATCTATAGGAAATTGTTCAGTTCTGAATCATTATATAGCTCTTACACAAAACTGCATTATATTGGCACTCAAGGTACTATCTTTCCACAAACATTTCCCTTTTACTACAACTTGCATCTGGAGCAGTAAATCTGGATATTACAGAAATGGCATGAAATTCTTTATAGACATAGACATAGAATAGTACAGCACAGTACAGGCCCTTCAGCCCACAATGTTGTGCCGAACCTCAAACCCTGCCTCCCATATAACCCCCCACCTTAAATTCCTCCATATACCTGTCTAGTAATCTCTTAAATTTCACTAGTGTATCTGACTCAGGCAGTGCATTCCACTCACCAACCACTCTCTGAGTAAAAAACCTTCCTCTAATATCCCCCTTGAACTTCCCACCCCTTACTTTAAAGCCATGTCCTCTTGTATTGAGCAGTGGTGCCCTGGGGAAGAGGTGCTGGCTGTCCACTCTATCTATTCCTTTCACGAGACGACTAATAAACAACTCAAAGCAACACAAGCAGTAAAACTGCATCTCCAGGGACACACGTACACAAGAGATTCTGCAGCTGATGGAAATCTTGAGCAACACACACAAAATGCTGGAGGGATACAGTAGGTCAGGCAACATCAATGGAGGAGAATAAGCAGTCGATGTTTCAGGCCGAGACCCTTCATCAGGACTGGTAAGGAAAGGGCAGAATCCAGAGGTGGGGGAGAGGGCGTAGTAAAGGCTGGCAGGTGATAAGTGAGACCAGCTGAGGGGGAAGATCGGGGAAGCAGCATAAAAGGGCATGATCTGGGCAGCCAGGAGGTGTTTGGTGGAAGAGACAAAGAGCTGAGGATTAAGGAATCTGATAGGAGAGGACAGTGGACAATGGAATAAAAGGAAGAAGGTGAAGCTCCTTTTGATTTGCCGAGACTGATTTGGGAAATGATGGGCAGAAAAGGAGTAAGAGAGCAACTGAAGTGAAAAAACAAGGGGGATGGGGTGTGGAAGAAACATAGCGAGTTGTTACCAGAAGTTAATAAGATTGATATTCATGCTGCCAAATTGGAGACCACCAACACAGCCTGGCTTTGGTGTGGGGGAGGCCCTGATCAGATATGTCAGTGTGGAATTAAAATGCGTGGCCACTGGGAGATCATGGCTGTTGTGCTGGATGGAGTGAAGATGCTCAATGAAGCGAGCCTTTAATCTTCATTAGGACCTTGCTGAGGCCAGACAACAGCTCTTGGACACCTTCTCTTACCTACCCCTGAACCAGAACCCCACTGGTAATGTTCCCAGACTATCTCTGCTATACTAACACTACATTGGTGCCGTTTCCTGCACCCATGCTAAGCTTGTCAATTTAATCAACTTTGCCCCCAACTCCACCCCGTCCTCAAATTTCCTTGATCCTTATCTGACACCTCTCTCCCCTTTCTTGATTTCTGTCCCCGTCTCCGGAGACAGCTTATTTATTGACATCTTCTATAAACACAGCAACTCTCACAGCCTTGTCTTTACCTTTTCCCACCCTGTCACTTGTAAGAATACTATCCCCTTCTCTTAGTTCCTCCATCATATCTGCTCTGAGGATGAGCTTTCCATTCTAGGACATCAGAGAAGTCACATTTTTTCTAAAAAAAAAAAACCCATCATGTGAGGCACATCTTTTCCCTCCCCTCTCCTCTCTGTTTTTCACAGTGATCACTCACTCAGCAACTCCCTTATCCACTCGTCCCTCTCTAACAATGCCCCTCCTGGCAATTAACCATGCTAAGTGCCACTGCCGACCTTCTCCCTCACCATCATTTAGCACCACAAGCAGTCCTTCCGAGAGAGGGGGTGCTTCACCTGCAAATCTGTTTGGGTCATTTATGCACCTGGTGCTCCCCACGCGACCTCCTCTACATGGCGAGACTCGGCGCGGATCGAGGGGCTGCTTCGTTGAGTACCTTCACTTCGACCACTAGAGCAACCAGGATCTCCCTCTAGCCACTGATATCAATTCCATTACAATTCCTGGCACTGATCTGTCTGTCTACTGCCACGATCAGGCTAGACACCAAGTTGGAAGAGCAAGTTAAAGGAGCAAGTTAAATCAAGTCAATTTGACCTCATAATCAGACTTGGTAGTCTCCAACCTGATGATATGAACATTAATTTCCCTAGCTTCCAGTAACCACTCCCTAAATAGCATTCATTTTCCCCCTTTCTGGTGACCCTCTCACCCTTCTCTTCCCCTCCTCCATGCTTATGATCTGCCCATCACCCCTCCCTGGTTACCTTGCTCCTTCCCTTTAATCCATGACCCACGGTCCTTTCCTATCAGATTCCTTCTTCAGCCCTTTACCTCTTCCACCTATTGCTCTCCAGCTTTTTATATCATTCGCTTTCTTCTCCCCCCTCCCCCACCCTCCTACCTACCTTTCCCCTCACTTGGTTTGTTTCTGAATTCAGCTTCGACTCTCCCTCGTCCAATTACTGTTTTATTCTGGCTTCTGCCCCCTTCTTTTCCAGTTCTGATGAAGGGCCTCAGCCCAAAACATTGACTGTTCCTTTCTCACCATAAGACCGACTGAGATCCTCCAGTATTTTGTATGTGTTGCTCAGCTCCAATAACCCAATACCTGGTGCTGTCTGTGTGGAGTTTGCACTTCTCCCCTTTGACTGCATTGCTTTGCCCTGGGGGCTTCCATAGATGAGCAGATTGGTAGGTTAAATGATCATTGTAAATAGTAGAACCTTGGGGAGAGGGGAGGGTATATGGAGTAATGCAGATGACACAGAAATGGTCAGTATTGACTTGTTATTTGCCTGAGATCAAAATGTTGCTTTTACATTACCAGTGGAATCTGACAGCCTGCCAGTGAGACACATGAGCCTAGGAATTCAGCAGTGATGGTGGGGAGGTTAAAGACAGCATTCCGCACAATAATTAAAGTATGACTCTTCTGACACAGGACGAAGTTCGAATATCACACTGCTTAATGGCCTGCTGAAGTGGTGTTCAGACTGACAGGATTATCCCAACACTTCCCTTCACACTGCCCCATTTGCAGAGTGTGGGAAGGAGAGCACCAGGCGCGTCTGCGATCAAGCCCGGTGGGGAGAATGGAAAGGACAGTGTGTGGTGGGGAAGCAGGGGAAAGAGTTCAAAGGCGAGAAGGTAGTACTCTACTGAACTAGAGAGTTTCCAACTCTACTGAATAAGAAAAAAGCTTATTCAGACTGTGCACAACAGCAGATGCACCTCAAGATAACAGTACCACACATCATTCCTGAAATGGAAATTACATTTTTGGTGAATGAAAATTACAAGCAGGATTTCTAGCTGGAGGAGGTCGACTGCATTTCCGGAGGGCTGATTTAACATGGAAATCACTGCAGTCATGTCCCAACATGGAATTAACTGGCACTCTTCACTTATTTCCAAACGACAAAGAAGAAAGCCATTCAGTTTATTCAGTCTTATGTGCAAACTCTACAAAAACAGTACCAGAGGGCAGGATTGAATCCAGTTCACTGAAAGTTGTGTGACAATGTCATTCATTGCCTGGTAAAAGTTTCCTTCAATATCTGTTTCCAAATGCTAATTGAAAAGAGCTTCGCCACGAATTGATGGAATCACGCCAATTCCAGAAACACAGCTCAACATAAGACAACACTGTAACGAGCCACGGAAAAATTAAATACGTTTATAAAACATTAGCTATATGAAAATTACTCTAAATTTACTGTCACATTTATCTAGATCTTTAGAGGGGAAAATCAACTCTTACAGATTTGTGAGAAACTGCAGATGCTGCTGGAAACACATTGTTGGAAAACTCAGCCAGGCAGCATCCATGGAAGCAAATGCTTCTGGTCGAGACCTTTCATTTACACAAATTTGACCAACATTAACAGATCATCTAAATGAACAACAAGTTACTGTTTCACTCAGAAAAGCTTCCCACACTATCTAGCGACCCAAGCCCTCAATTCACTTGCACTTTTCTCCAATCCAGTGTGCTTTATTTCAGAATCAAATTTATTATCACCGGCATCTGACATGAAATTTGTTAACTTAGCAGCAGCAGTTCAATGCAATACATAATCTAGCAGAGAGAAAAATAATAATAAACAAGTAAATCAATTACATATATTGAATAGATTTAAAATAATGTGCAAAAACAGAAATACTGTATTTAAAAAAGTGAGGTAGTGTCAAAAGATTCAATGTCCATTTAGGAATCAGATGGCAGAGGGGAAGAAGCTGTTCCTGAATTGCTGAGTGTGTGCCTTCAGGCTTCTGTATCTCCTCCCTGATGGTAACAGTGAGAAAAGGGCACGCCCTGGGTGCTGGAAGTCTTTAATAATGGATGCTGCCTTTCTGAGATATCGCTCTCTAAAGACGTCCTGGGTACTTTGAAGGCTAGTAACCAAGATGGAGCTGACTAGATTTACAACCTTCTGCAGCTTCTTTCGGTCCTGTGCAGTAGCCCTCCCATACCACACTGTGATGCAGCCTGTCAGAATGCTCTCCATTGAACATCTATAGAAGTTTTTGAGTGTATTTGTTGACATGCCAAATCTCTTCAAAGTCCTAATAAAGTATAACTGCTGTCTTGCCTTCTTTATAACTGCATTGATAAGTTGGGACCAAGTTAGATCCTCAGAGATCTTGACACCCAGGAACTTGAAGCTGCTCACTCTCTCCACTTCTGATCCCTCTACGAGGATTGGTATGTGTTCCTTCGTCTTACCCTTCCTGAAGTCCACAATCAGCTCTTTCATCTTACTGACATTGAGTGCCAGGTTGTTGCTGCGGCACCACTCCACTAGTTGGCATGTCTCAATCCTGTACGCCCTCCCGTCACCACCTGAGATTCTGCCAACAATGGTTGTATCGTCAACAAATTTATAGATAGTATTTGAGCTATCCCTAGCCACACAGTCATGTGTAAATAGAGAGTAGAGCAGTGGGTTAAGCACACACCCCTGAGGGTGTTAATCGTCAGCGAGGAGGATATGTTATCGCCAATCTGGTTAGGAAGTTGAGAATCCAATTGCAGAGGGAGGTACAATGTTGTTACAATGTGGTTTCGTCTACACTGGAGAAACCAAACGCTGATTGTGTGGTACTCTGTGGAGCACCAAGGTTCAGCTCACAGTAGCGACCAAAGCTTCCAGCTGCCTGCCACTTTAATTCATCGTCTCACTCTGACTTTACTGTGATCACCTTCACTGTTAATGAGGCCCAACATAAGCTTGGGGAACATCAGCTTATCCTCCACCTTGGTACATTGAACTTGTTGTTGTTGTTATTCCTCTCTGTACCTCGTGGCGCATCGGGTGGGAACCTTGCCGTTTCTTTAGCATTTTGTTTGTTGTTTTGTTTTAAAAAAGCCGGGTTGCCAGCTCAGCACTAAACCCAGCACAAATGGAAAGCGTGCAAGCCTTGCAGTCTAATGCTGATGTCACTCCACCACTGGCCAGAACATTCTGACATATTCTGTACTTACTCAAAATCACATTCTCCAATTTTAAAACGCAAACAACAGGAATTCTGCAGATGCTGGAAATTCAAGCAACACACATAAAAGTTGCTGGTGAACGCAGCAGGCCAGGCAGCATCTCCAGGAAGAGGTGCAGTCGACGTTTCAGGCCGAGACCCTTCATCAGGACTAACTGAAGGAAGAGTGAGTAAGGGATTTGAAAGTTGGAGGGGGAGGGGGAGATCCAAAATGATAGAAGAAGACAGGAGGGGGAGGGATGGAGCCAAGAGCTGGACAGGTGATAGGCAAAAGGAATATGAGAGGATCATGGGACAGGAGGTCCGGGAAGAAAGACAAGGGGGGCAGGGGGACCCAGAGGATGGGCAAGGGGTATATTCAGAGGGACAGAGGGAGAAAAAGGAGAGTGAGAGAAAGAATGTGTATATAAAAGTAAGTAAATAAGTAAGCAGACTGGGAGACCGCTTTGCTGAACACCTACGCTCTGTCCGCCAGAGAAAGCAGGATCTCCCAGTGGCCACACATTTTAATTCCACATCCCATTCCCATTCTGACATGTCTATCCATGGCCTCCTCTACTGTAAAGATGAAGCCACACTCAGGTTGGAGGAACAACACCTTATATTCCGTCTGGGTAGCCTCCAACCTGATGGCATGAACATCGACTTCTCTAACTTCCGCTAATGCCCCACCTCCCCCTCGTACCCCATCTGTTACTTATTTTTATACACACATTCTTTCTCTCACTCTCCTTTTTCTCCCTCTGTCCCTCTGAATATACCCCTTGCCCATCCTCTGGGTCCCCCTCCCCCCTCCTTGTCTTTCTTCCTGGACCTCCTGTCCCTTGATCCTCTCGTATCCCTTTTGCCTATCACCTGTCCAGCTCTTGGCTCTATCCCTCCCCCTCCTGTCTTCTCCTATCATTTTGGATCTCCCCCTCGCCCTCCAACTTTCAAAGCCCTTACTCACTTTTCCTTCAGTTAGTCCTGACGAAGGGTCTCGGCCTGTAACGTCGACTGCACCTCTTCCTAGAGATGCTGCCTGGCCTGCTGCGTTCACCACCAACTTTTATGTGTGTTTCTCCAATTTTAGGTTACTCAGTCTTTATTACATAGCCCTACTACTAGCAATATGACACAAAGCACCATAATAAGCTTAGCTTCAGCGACTCCCTTGGTTTTCAGGCATGGGGAAGGGATGGGTTGCACAAACTCATTTCCCAGTTCAGGCTCAAACACAAAACACTATACTTGGTATGGCTTCCCAAAGGTACTCCTGACTGCTGAGAATGTGCAGCATTTTTATGTGTATTTCTAATTTCTCGACGGTACAATAAAAAAAGACATCTCCACACAAGTTTACAAGGTTGGGATTGCTACAGAGCCATTTAATTTTAAGCCTTTTAGAGTCTCATTGGGAAAATTCTCAATGATCAGTTTTATAGAAGATCTATGATTCAATATCCTTGAGGCAAAACAGCCATTCTCCCATTATAAAGTTAGTTTGTGGCTTCAACTGGGTTCCAATGTTATGTGATTTCTATGGTGATTTATTATAATGAAAGACTGTACCGTTCTGAAATTTTCTATAAATGCAGCCATCATCTTCAAAGTACTCAGTGTCATCCACACGCATCTATGGAAAGAACATTAATAATATCAGCACAAGTCACATTTATTATCATTCATACAATCTGCTAATGTATTGGTCCTGTCTACATAAACACAGAATTCTTAAGAAGACAACAAAAAACAAATTAAGCTCAAGGCAGTGGAATATTTTTGTCAGCAAGGATCTGGCTTGAATTTCTCTTTAAAACTTGCAATTTTTTCCCCCCAAAACAAAAATACAAGAGGCAATGGTGAATGTTCTATTTCCAACAAGGATTTTATAAACAGTGGAAAATAAATCAATATTTTTCTACCAATATTAGCTTTTCAGATAACTGATTAATAAAAAATATTGCTGAATACAACTTCTAATAAGTGGAGTCAAACCTCTGTGGGGATTGCAAAAGGTGTCCACAGTTTTCAAAACCAGAATAAGAGATGCGACTCCTTTTCCCATTCTTAGGTGAATAGAATTGGTGTGTTAGGAAGAAGTAAAAAAAATGTGCCAATGTGGATCCATTGTAAAACATTCGGAGAGGTTTACTGGTATCCAATTCCGATAATTAGGGAATTACTCCGAATGGTTGGGGCTAGGAAAGGGTTTCTGAAATTGCAAGATGCAGAAGAGATTTTTTTAAATGAAAGAATAGAAAAGGATGCAAATTTTCTGATTTGTTTTACTGATGGGGAAAAATATTCCTCAAGACTCATTACTTATATAACCCTTAAAAAAAATAGCAGGCCAGGGTGGCTAAGTGGTTAATGATGCAGACAGGATCCATGGCCGTAGCTACAGAGGCACAGATTTTCAAAGCAAAGAAGTCACGATCTACTTTTATGAAACACTGGTTCAGCTACACTTACAGAATGTCTGGTTCTGATGTCACACTTCAGGAAAGATGTAGAGATGAATAGATGCAAGACAGATTGGAATTGGGCTTAATATCATTGTAATATGATCAGGTATGGCCCTATATAATAGAAACAAGATGAATCTGCTTTTGTACACAATTTCTCCTGCAATGAAAACCATAAATGCTTGCCGTATCTGCATGCTACCTTTCAGTAATTAAGGAGCAAGGACAGCTCAGTTCTTCTGAACACCTACAACTCTTAATCTCTTGCTGTTTTAAAAATACTGCATCGTTCTATTTTGCCTTTGCTATGTCCTTGCCCACATCCCCTCGCATCCTGCTTGTGTCCCACAATGCCACTCAGTACTGCACGAGCAAAGGTTCAATTACACTTGAACCCTATATCCAGATAATGAGTATACCCTGTGAACAGCTGGATGCAGTGACATCATATATATACACTGACCTTACTGCCACACAAGACTTGTTTCTCTTACATCTTCTGTTTACTTCTCATAAATTCAGTTAGAACAATTTTTGTTGTGAATCTGGAATTTTCGGATAATAATTTGTGAATTCCACAATGGAAAATTTCCATTACCCAAATGGCTATAATGTGGGGGAGCCGCGTATGTCAAGTGAACAGCTCTACTGTTTCCAAATTTCTCGCTGTCTCCTTTCTTTTTCAAGTAGAAGGGTTACATTTGGCATGAGATACCTGCCAGGTGTTGTAGTGCAGTGAGATTCAGTGGAAATAATGAAGGCACAACTAGCATCCAAAGATGTAGAGGTTCAGGGAGAAGGCAGGAAAGTGAGACTCTTAGTATTGTTTGTATATAGAGCTGGGATGGACTCAATAGGAAAAATGGGCTGTATGTTTTGTGCTTCTGTTGTTGCTAATACTAACCAACCAAGTGAATTTCGTTCAGGACATTAAGCGTGGAGCAAGGTTGATGGCTGGTGGCGGGAGGGGGAGGGGGTTTAATGAGAGGGAGTGTCAGTAATGTCCAGTTGACTATTTAATAAGAAATGGGTGACAATCCAAGTCTCATAAATGGAGTGGGCACCTGACCAAAGTGCCAAGCTTCAATAATATGTTGCTTTCAGAAAAAAACATCTTTAACAGTGTTGGAAATCAACAATACATGTATTATTTCAAGAGACAAGTAGCAGAATTACACTTACCACATGTTTATTATTATTGGAGGCATACTTGTCACAAATTGATTCTAACCTCTTTTTAATCCTATCTTCCAATTTATGATACTTGTGTGACTTTGACTTGTAATATTTTAGTTCTGCTTGTAGAAGTTCCTTAAGAGAAAAAACGCAAACTTCACTGAAAGAAATCCACATGGGTTATTTAGCATGTACAAAGATGTTACTGTTTTGTTACTGCCTTTCCTCGGATCTTAATGAGTTAAATAACTGCATTATCTCATCAGCCATAATTTTTAAAGAAAACTTTCTGCCTGTAATATGAAGGTAGGATGTGGAATATGCATCCCATTTCAAAAGTAATATAAATTCACTTTTATACATCAGAATTATTTTTCCAAAAATTAATTGACAAAACAAAACACTATCACAAAAGTGATTATTTTGGTCACCTACCTACAGGAAACATGTAAATAAGGTTCAAAGAATACAGAAAAAATTTACAAGAATTTTGCCAGATCTGGAGGACCTGAGTTATAGGAAAGGTTGAATAGGTTACGACTGCAAGTTTTTTAGAACATAGAGGATTGGGAGGAGATTTGATAGAAATATACAAAATTATGAGGGGCATAGATAGGGTAAATGTAAGGTTTTTTTCCCACTAAGGTTGGGTGGGACTATAACCAGAGTTCGTTGGTTAAGGGTGAAAGGTGAGAAGTTTAAGAGGAACATGAGGGAAACTTGTTCACTCAGAGGGCCTTGAGAGTGTGGAATGAACTGCCAGTACAATTAGTCTATGTGAGCTCAATTTCAGTGTTTAACAGAAGTTTGAATAGGTACATGGATCATAGGGATATGGACAGCTATCAATGGCACTTTAAATGGTTTTGACATAGACTAGATGGGCTGAAGGGCCTGTTGCTATGTTGTACTTCTCCATGACTCTGTGATGAGAATCTGTACCTAATTTATCCTATGAAATTTCTTTTAAAGCTGTACAAAATTAACAGACTGTAGATAGTTCAAAATTTGATTTTAACAGATGTTTATAAGTATTATTGGTCCCTTTAATGACAGAAATTACATGTTACATCATCTAAACCTGTAGAACTGCATTAATTGAGGAGACAGTGATTCATTCTTTCCTGTGGTCAAGTCTGTTGCATTAAAAATTTTAAATACAAAATTAATGTCAGATTTGGAAGCTTAAAATGAGAAACAAAATCAATACATCAGTCCACCAAAATCTGTTGCACTATGAGATGATTAGGCCTCAGGCAAAGTCAGGTCCATTTCCAGAAACCAGGATTATCCTTACTACTTCCTCTTAACATCCCCATCCCTAGAGAAACTCGAATCAGCTGACTCTGCTCATCACATTCAATATCACAAAATGGCTGATAGCACTGGATACATCAGTTATTACAGGACTAAACAACACTGCAGCCGTTCTTTTCAGTAATACTGAAGATCAGTACATGAAAATTAGCCATGTTTCTAACCTAGCTTTTTTAAAAAATGGCTGCAATATGGAAGATTGATCACGAAATCTGCTCAGAAGCAGGACACATCTGATCTAGCTAATTTTCACCCAGATTGTCTACTTTTATTCATCACTAACCCACCCAGTATGTCAACAATATCTTGGACTAAAGAGCTGAATTCCAGAGAGAAGTGAGAATGAATAACCTCAACATTTGACTGAGCTTGGATTCAGCAGCCTCGGTGTAAATGGTTGGAATCATGCCTTGCGCAAAGGAAGGTGGTTCTGGTTACTTAAATTCAGTCATCTCAGTCTCAGGACGTCAGTCAGAAGCTTACAGAGGGCAGTCCAGGTCTCTACCACCTTCAGCTGCTTCATCAGAGACTTGCCTTCCGGAAGTGGGAAGTGGGAAGTGGGAAGTGGGAATGTTCACTGATGATTGTAGAATGGTTAACCCACAGAAAATTCCTCAGCCAATGAGGAAGTTGATGCCTGCAAGTGGAAAGACCTAGACACAACATCAAGGTATATGGGGAGAAGGCCAGGGAATGGGGTTGAGGAGGGGGAGAATAAAAGGACGAGCCATGATTGAATGGCGGAGCAGACTTGATGGGCCAATTCTGCTCCTGTATCTTATGGTGTTATATATTCTCTGATGGTTACTGAGGCTCAGCAGTCGCCAAATACTCTATCCCACTGCAGAAAATATCCTGACTGGTTGCATCACTGCCTGGCGTGGCCAGTCGAAAGTACAGGAAGACAAAGTCTGCAGAGAGTTGTGGATACACCCTGTTCCATATCACTGGCACAGCCCTCTCCCCCCATCACTGACAAAGTCTACAGGGGATGCTGTGTCAAGAAGACAGCATCTGTCATCAAGGATCCCCACCTGCTCGGCAATGCAGTCTTTTCACTGCTACTGTCGGGCACAAGGTAGAGAACACCACCACAGCTACATTCTTACAACCATCAGCACATCCCTAACCCATCCCCAACAAACAGTCACCTCTTGAACCACTGTGGACTTGTGCCTGATTATGCAAAAACAATTTTTGCCTCTCTTCATTGTCTTGTATAATGTACACACAGTCCACGTTCTGTGCTGGCTATTGCTTAGTGCTGCTGTTTTAGTGTAACTCTATGTCACCTTACTTGACAGTAAAATCCACTTGATCCACAAGATGCACTGTAATTAGTCACCCAGTCTAACCTGACAGCACTCACAACTTCAAGTGGATGTGAACACCACCACCTGCAGGTTCCTCTCTGTCACTCCATCTTGACTTTTCAGTAAAATCTTTGCGACTACTGGGTGTAAACTGTGGAGCTACCAATCCAACAAATACTATTCCACCAAAGGACTGCGGATGTTCAAGACAATAAGTCGTCACACCTGTCAAGGGCAGCAAGGCATGGGCAATAAATCATGCTACAACAGGAGAAAATAATCATCTTTCTTGGTAGGGTTGGTACTCTCTGCAAATGAAAGGAAGTTATTTTAACGCCACTCAAAAAGCTGAGCAGCCGATGAAAAGAATGTCGCATTTCTTTCTCCACCATTTAGCAGTCAGAGCTGATCTCAGTAGCAAGTGCACAGTGAAGTTGACGGTCAGGTGATTGGCATCTGACCTTTAGGTGACGCGTAGTCACGTGACCGAGCCGTGGGTCGGCGGCGAGCTCACTCAAACCGACCGCAAACGTCCAACTAGTGATATGCAACTGGAAAACATCAACTATAAGTACAATTCACGTTTTTGGTATGACATAAAACGCTCAGGTGTGAAAGCTGAAACTAACTTTCTATAATAAACATAAGTGTATCGTTATATGTATCAAAATACCTCATTAATCCATTTCAGTATCTTACAAATGGCCAGTTTAATGCATGGAGGATGGTACTCACCTGATATTTAAACGCTTCACATTTATTATTATTTCCCTTTTCTAAATGTTCACAACTTTTTGTAAACTCCCTGACTCCCCAGCTGCGAGTTTCATACGAGTATCTTTTCAAACCACATGAAGCTGCTACAAAACAGCTGGATTGGAAACTCTGTTTTATCTTTAGAAGCAAAATGACCGCACGAGGCATTTTAATCTCAGTCCACGGCTGTAGGGACAAGACCCGTTCTTAATTTCCCTATCTTTTTTAAAAAGGTGAGAATTATACATATCCTATGATTGCAATTAAACAAAAAGCAAAACACTGATCACAACACCTCACATCCCAGTACACTGTTCGAGCGCACGCAGCAGCGTACAGGCAACTCCGAGACAGAATAAATCCATCACCCACCCGTCACTCATCGCCCAATCGCTGCTGCCTCTCCCGTCGATTCCAACTCAAACTTGATCGCTTTGGTCTGCAGTTCCTTCTAACCGGAAGTGAAACAAATACACGCGAGCCGGCTGTGTGACTGTTACTTTTTTTTTGCCCTCCTTCCCTTCGTCCCTTTTTAATTTGTGTGCCTTGAAAAGACCGGGACATTGTGAGCGGAAAACAATCGCCAGTGCGGATCACTGTGAAACATGTGCTGCTTAGGTAACAAAAAAGTATCCCCGTAGTTCACACAGAGACACTTGTGGCAGCTTGTTGCCAATTATTTGTGACCAGTTGACTGTCGCCGCCGATTCTGGAGACCGCGCCGATGGAATGCGAGCCCGGCGATGAGAACACGGCGCCCGGCTCCGAATCCGCTGCTGACAGGGGCTGCCATGGGAAGGGCAGGGCGTGCCAGCTGATCCCGGACACTGGTCTGGCCAGAGACCGGTGGAAACTGCTGCAGCGGGTAAGAAGCCCACGGATGGGGTTTGGTCGCGGGCGGCCGTTTGTCAGTTCATAAGGTTTTCACTGACTGTGGACATTAAAAAGGGGGGCGGGAGGAGGGCAACACATTGTGCATTCGACGTGTCATGTATAAAATGCATCTTAATATCATTAAATATGCGTGTTATAAATCAGATGATTTGCACATACGAAGAAACGGGGTTTGGCGAACAAGAAATAATGGAGTTATGCCTTGCAACCATATCAAAGTCCTCAGTTTAGAATTAGGCATAGAGTTGTTTAAACACAAAGACGGAAAGAAGACATTTGCTTCTGTATTACTTCAACCTCCCTTGACAACTGTTGTTATAACTCATTCTTAAAAAAAAACACCCTTTATTGTAGCTTCTACAAATGATCAGTTCCATACACATCTCCCGCGTTCCTCGGGCACGTTGTCACCTTCCAGATATGAATCTGTCATCCCCAGTACTCCAGGTTTCGGGTATTCAGCCATCTCTCAGCATAGAAATAGCTCGAGCCAAAGTCGAGTGATTGGAAGCCGTTTCCATGTTCCTACCGCCCCCCCCCCCCCATCCCCCCGCCATTCCCACTCTGACATTTCCGACCTGGCCTTCTCCACTTCTGAGCCGAGCCAACCACAAACCAGAAGAGCAGTATCTCACGTATCTGCAACCCAATAGCATGAACTTTGACTTTTCCACTCTCAGGTGACTTGCACCCCTGTGGTCCTCTCCTGCTGATGCACCCATGCTTTGTTTCTGCCCTCTCCCCATTTTCCCGCCCTTTATAAACCTCACGTTTCCTTAACAATCCAGGTGACCACCTCCCACTCTTCACCTGGGCATTGCCATAGCAACATTCTTTTCTAAACATGGAATCAGGTTCCATACTGAAGACACTCAGCTTTATCTTTTCATTCTCAGGAAGGTTTTACTTGTGTGACAGAGATCCTTTGTAACTTTCAGTTTTGTCTAATTAGATATTGAGAGGATTGGCGTAGAACATTCTTGCTCTCAGATCCACTTACCCTTTACTCAGCCTCAGTTTGAACCAGGTTCTGCAATTTCGTCATCGTTCACTTCTGGGATTAGGGGGTTGTTTCACGAGAGATCAAGGAGAACTGGTTTGTAGAAGGTTGAGAAGTAACCTCAATAAAACATAGAATTCTAATGGTCTAAGTACGTTAAAAAAATGAGATTTTTCAGACTGCTTTGCAGTCATGAGTTGTATGGATCAAATGGGAAAATGAGCTTGGGTTAGAGATGAACACATTTATGATACTGAATACAGAGTATGTTTGAACTGCACAATGTCTGCTATTTCATGTTCTATGTGCTGATCTTGAAAATTGACATCTTCTCCTTGACAAATCTCTAGACTGGGGTCAGACTATCTCCTGCTGAAGAACTCAATTCTACTGTCCACCTTCACATTTCATTGACTCTTCCCATCTCCTCCTGAATGGTGATCAAAATGCAAGCCTGTGTAGAAGTGTCACTACAAACTCTGCCATCAATTTCCTTTACTATACAACATTCATCTCATCCATCACTCATAACATTTGTCTGCATTTGCTGCGGTAGGGCTGTCTGCCCTAATGATCAGGGTCTGTGCTGATGAGGGCTGGTGCTCCTGGCTCAACCAGGCCAAGATGGTTCTGGAGTGTGAGGATTAGGAAATCTAGTTACTTCCAGAGAATTGGAGAAGCTTACCACTGCATGATGGTCTCCCGAGGTTGATGATTTGTGACTGTCAACGGTGATGACTGAGGGACAGCCGCAGGTGTAAAGACATTTACGCAAGGTGTAAAAATGTGTTTTTCTAACAATACACCAGTATGAAACAAGAAATCTAGCTCAGATGAAAGCAGAGAGCATTTGCTATGGTTTATGCATCTTGGGTGTCCGTGAGAATGGATAGGTGGGGTCTGGAAGATTAACATGGAGTCACAGAGCACCACAGTACAGAAGCAGGCACTTTGGCCCATCAAGTCTGTGCTGAACCATTAATCTGCTTAGTCCCTTGCATCTGTACCACAGCCTTCCATACCCCTCCCATCCATGAACTGTACCTATCGAAATTTCTCTTAAATGTTGAAATTGAACCTGCTTCCGCCACTTATGCTGGCAGCAGATTTCACGCTCTCACCACCCGCTCAGTGACGAAGTTCCCCCTCGTATTCCCCTTAAACCTTTCGCCTTTCACCCTGAACCCATGACATCTAGTCTCACCCAACAGTACTCAGAAACATTCTGTTGGACAAAATAATGGATAACTTTGTGAGGGTTTTACCATCCTTTTGAAGAATGAAATTGAGTACTATCTAGCTTAGTGGAAACCTGTCATCAATTGACTTGTAAGAAAGAGACTGAAAGAAAACACACCAGTAATATGATTGAGTGTTGTACTCCAACAAACAGATTATGAAGAAACAAAGAAGAAATTCTATCTTTGCTGCAGGCAGTATTGGAGAGGAACACTCCATAATCGAATTGTTATCAAGGGAGAGCTGAGCTCAAGATTTAGTAAAAAAAACAACAAAGATAATGGAAGATTAATAAGAAAACATGGGTGAACCTAAATGAGTACACAGAAAAAAGTAACTACATCAATGACAAATGCTGATGCTGATTGACGGATCTGAAAATAAGGTGATCAAGGTTGGCAGCAACTGCTACCTTTGATAGCATCTGTCAAGTTAAAACTATGAAATGTAGGTCTATCAATAAGGTGTCAGTGAGAAGAGAATTCATTGTTTGAAAGGAGTGGCTGATTTTTTTCTGTGTTATATCATAGTTAAAATGGTTTGATTTATTATCAAAGAATGTAAACAGTATACAACCTGAAATTCTTACTCTTCTCAGATATCCACGAAAAACAGAAGAATCCCAAAAGAATGAATGACAGAAAAACATTAGAACCCCAAAGCCCCCTATCCCCCCTCCTCCATGCAAGCAGCATATCACAGTTGAACACATCATAGGTAGTTGATAGTTTTCTCAAAAAAAAAGCAAATTAGTAGTTGGATGGTGTGTGTGGGGACTCACAGACCAGACTTTAACAAAACAATGCTCAGAGTACCCAAGATATCATGGTCATCTCCCTCCCGACCATTGGTTACAAGAGGCCCTACTGCAAGAGAGCAACACTTATCAAAGATCTTCACCGTCCAGGTCATGCCATTTTCTACAGCTACCATCAAGCAGGGGACACAGAGCCTGAAGGCCCACTCCACCAGGTTCAAGAACAGCTACATTCCTTCAACTAAAGCAACACTATGACCACCTTTGATCTTTTTGCACTGGAATGGACATTTTGTTTAAATTGTCTTCTTTCTTGTATAACTTCGTATGACTCATTTGTGACTTTAGTTCTCTTGTGACAGTTTTGTATCTGACACCGTGTCTCTGAGATGCTGCTGCAAGTGAGCTTTTCACTGTATCTGCGTGCACGTAATTGAGCATGTGGCAATAAGCTCGACTATTAATGGCTAAAATAAACTTAAGCAATCTTATAAACAAAGGGCATGCTAGCACTCAGTACTGGCATGTGGCTGGTTCTGTGAGAATATTGAATTCCTTTCCAAGTACGCAACATGAAAAGCTTGTGCTGTAAAGTCATAGAAAAATACAACACAGACTTCAGCTCATTTAGTCTGTGCTCAGCCATTTGAACTCCCTACTCCCATCGACCTGTACTGGGACCATAGCTGTCCATACCCCTACCATCCGTTATCTATCCAAACTTCTCTTAAATGTTGAAATCGAATTCGCATTCGCCGCTTGCACTGGCAGCTTGTTGCACACTCTCATGACCCTCTAAGTGAAGGTTTCCCCTCATGTTCACCTTAAACTTTTACCTTTCACCCTTAACCCATGACCTCTAGTAGTAGTTCCACCCAATCTCAGTGGAAAAAGCCTGCTTGCATTTATCCTATCTATACACCTCATAATTTTGTATACTTCTATCAAATCTCTCCTCAATCTTCTATGTTCTAAAAAAAAATGCAATCCTAACCTAGTCACTTTTCATGTCCTCCAGACCCAGTAACTTCCTTGTAGATTTTCTCTATACTCTTTCAATCTTATTTACATTTTTCCTGTAAGTAGGTGACTAAAATTGCACACAGTTCTCCAAATTAGGCCTCACCAATGTCTAATGCAACTTCAACGTAGCATCCCATCTTCTGTACTCAATACTTTGCTTTATGAAGGTCAATGTATCAAAAGCTTTCTTTACGACCTTATTAACCTGTGACATCAACATCAGTGAATTATGGACCTGTGTTCCCAGACCCCTTTGTTCCTTCAAAAGTGAAACAACTCTCACTTGTCTGCAGTAAATTCTATCTGCCATTTTTCAGCCCATTTTTCCAGCTTGTGCAGATCCCACTGAAGCCATGATAGCCTTCCTCACTGTCCACTACACACCCAGTCTTGGTGTCATCCCCAATATGCTGATCCAGTAAACCACATTATCATCCAGATTGTTGATATACAGAAGATGACAAACAACAAAGGATCCAGCACTGATTCCTATGGCACACTGCTACTCTCAGGGCAGCCACCTACTACCACTCTCTAGCTTTTCCCACAAAGCCAATGTCTAATCCAATTTACTACCTCATCTTGAATGCTGAGCGACTGAAGCTTCTTTACCAACCTCCCATGCGAGACCTTGTCAAGTACCTTGCTAAAGTCTATATAGACAACATCTACTGCCTTGTCTTCATCAACTTTCCTGGTAGCTTCTTCGAGGAAATTCTATAAGATTAGTTAGATGTGACTTACTATGCACAAAGCCATGCTGACTATCCTTAATCAGTCCGTGTCTATCCAAATACTTGTATATCTGGTCCCTTGCATGTAATACCTTCCAGTAACCTTCCCACTACTGATGTCAGGCTCTCTGGCCTATAATTTCCTGGTTTATTTTTAGAGCCTTTCTGAAATAGTGGAGCAACATTAGC
Source organism: Mobula birostris (assembly GCF_030028105.1). Taxonomy (NCBI): domain Eukaryota; kingdom Metazoa; phylum Chordata; class Chondrichthyes; order Myliobatiformes; family Myliobatidae; genus Mobula; species Mobula birostris. The sequence goes on from NC_092377.1 coordinate 32,991,343, forward strand.
AATCTTCCAATCTCTGATAACTGAACTGTTGCTAAGGATGACTTAAATATCTCTGCTAGGGCCCCAGCAATTTCTGCACTTGTCTGCTTCAGGGTCTGAGGGCACTCATTGTCAGGCCCTGGGCTCTGTATAGAGTCCATGAAATTGATGCTGCTTTACCTTTTAACCATATAACCATATGACAATTACAGCATGGAAACAGGCCATCTCGGCCCTTCTAGTCCTTGCCGAACTCTTACTCTCACCTAGTCCCACCGACCTGCACTCGGCCCATAACCCTCCATTCCTTTCCTGTCCATATAGCTGTCCAATTTAACTTTAAACGACAAGGTTGAACCTGCCTCATCCACTTCTGCTGGAAGCTCATTCCACACAGCTACCACTCTCTGAGTAAAAAAGTTCCCCCTCATGTTACCCCTGTATCTATAGACTCTGTCTGTCTCCTGATTACCATCTTCCACAGGACCAATTTTGCCCCTTGCAATCCTTTTGCTCTTAACATATCTGTGGCATCCCTTAGGATTCTCCTTCGCTTTGTCTGCTAAGCTAAGGCAACCTCATGCCTTCTTTTAGCCCTCCTGATTTCTTACTTAAATGACCTCTTGCATTTCTTATACTCCATAAGCACCTGATTTGTTCCTGCCTGCCTATACCTGCAATGCATTTCCTTTTTTTTTCCCTTAACCTGGGCCTCAATATCTCTTGAAAACCAAGGTTTCTTGCACGTTTTATCTTTACCTTTTATTCTGGCAGGCACATTCAAGCTTTGTATTCTCAAAATTTCACTTTTAAAGGCCTCCCACTTACCAAGTACACCTTTGCCAGAAAACAGCCTGTCCCAATCCTCACTTGGCAGATCATTACTAATACCTTCATAATTGGCCTTTCTCCAATTTAGAATCTCAACCCACAGACCAGACCTATCTTTTTGCATATTTGCTTTGAAACTAATGGCATCGTGATCACTAAATGCAAAGTGTTCACCTACACAATTTTCTATCACCTGCCCTCACTCATCTCCTAATAGTAGATCAAAGTGTCTGGTTAACAAAGCTTTCTTGAACAGGATTGACGAACTCTGTCCCGTATAGTCATTTTACAGTGCGGGAGTCACACTCAATATGTCGAAAGTTAAAACTACCTGCTGTTTCTTGCAACAGTTTGCAATATCTACAAATTTGTTCCTCTAAATCCCTCGGACTGCTGGGTGGTCTGTAACATAGCTCCCTTAACCAGGTCATACCTTTCTTATTACTCCATTCCACCTGTAACACTTCACTGGATGAGTTCTCCAGCCTGTCCTTTAGGTGTAGCTGACAGCGAGCTCAGCTTTAAAATCAAAGCAGGATTACACCATGAGAGAGCTACAGTATGTATGCATTGCGCGTCAGTATTGTGAACAATTGGGAATGTGGTACTGTACACAGAAGCCATGCCAGTAGGCACAGGTGGACATCCTTGCATCCCTTGAAGATGAAGACTTGTATTTACTTATTACATGCTTATTGCCACCTCCAAATAAAAACTGGGATTCAATACCAACAAGTTGGACTCAAAATTGACTTTTAGTATTATCTTGCCTTTTTGACTACAGATGGGTGATTGTGTTTTAATAATGCAGAAACGTGTGTATTTAAGCTTAAGGAGATTTGGCATGTCATGGAAGATTCTGCCAAATTTTTGCCATTGTTTATTGGAAAGCGTTATGGTTGGTTGCATCAGCAGCTGGTATGGAAAATTACGATGTAGACAACTGAAACCGCTACAGAGCAGGGGTTCCAAACCTTTTTTATGCCACGGTCCCCTACCATGAACTGAGAGGTCTGTGGACCCCAGGCCTGGAGCCCCTGCTATGGGGCATGCTGGACTCAGCCATTTCCGTCACAGGGACAGCTCCCCCTACCATCAAAGATATCTGCAAGAGGCCATACTTCAGTGAAGTGGCATCCATTATCGGGGACCCCACCATCCGGCCACACCCTCTTCCAGATGCTGCTGTCAGGCCGGAGGTACAGGAGCCTGAAGATCTAAAACCTCAAGGTTCAACAACAGATTTTCCCCACTGCTATCAGGTTCCTGAACTGACTTGAAAAATCCTAATATCACTGGTGATCTCCCGAGACAATATACACTGGATTCTGGTTAATTGGGACACATCAGGTCTGGTAAATTTTGGCCCAATTATGTGGAAATAGTTAAAAAGGTATTTTTTTAAAAAAGGCAAACTACCTTTTAACTGAGTAACAAATTATATATTTAAGTAAAATACAGAACAAATTATAACACTTCCAATACTACTGCAGTACTATAAAACTGTGTTAGTTCCTCACAGTAATTGATGAAGGAATTCATCCATGTCATGCTGTCATGTTCTTTTGATTGATTGTAAATTAACAAAGTCAGTGCAGACACATAGTGGGGGTAATGGACTGCATTCCCACAATGCTTCTGCATCCTCCAAATTTTCATTTTCATTGTAACATTAAAGATAATTGCCGACGCCTTCAAGTGCTTTGTAGTTCCTAACTTGGTGGAGTAGTGAAATCGTTTCATTTTCACTCCCGGCCATTTCTTGCATTTAATGCAAGGAGTGTTATGAACAAAGCGGATGAGCTTAGAGCGTGGATCAGTACTCGGAGCTATGATGTTGTGGCCATTACAGAGACTTGGATGGCTCGGGGCAGGAATGGTTACTTTGAGTGCCAGGCTTTAGATGTTTCAGAAAGGACAGGGAGGGAGCCAGAAGAGGTGGGGGCATGGCACTGTTAATCAGAGATGGTGTCATGGCTGCAGAAAAGGAGGAAGTCATGGATGGATTGTCCACGGAGTCTCTGTGGTTGGAAGTTAGGAACAGGAAGGGGGCAATAACTCTACTGGGTGTTTTTTATAGACCACCCAATAGTAACAGAGTTATTGAGGAGCAGATGGGGAGACAGATTCTGGAAAAGTGTAATAAAAACAGGGTTGTCGTGGTGGGAGATTTTAATTTCTCAAATATTGATTGGCATCTCCCTAGAGTGAGGGGTTTAGATGAGGTGGAGTTTGTTAGGTGTGTTCAGGAAGGTTTCTTGACCCAATATGTAGATAAGCCTACAAGAGGAGAGACTGTACTTGATCTGGTATTAGGAAATGAACCTGGTCAGGTGTCAGGTTTCTCAGTGGGAGAGCATTTTGGAGATAGTGATCATAATTCTATCTCCTTTACTATAGCATTGCAGAGGGATAGGAACAGACAAGTTAGGAAAGTGTTTAATTAGAGTAAGGGGAAATATGAGGTTATCAGGCAGGAACTGGGAAGCATAAATTGGGAACAGATGTTCTTGGAAATGTACAGAAGAAATATGGCAAATGTTCAGGGAATATTTGCATGGAGTTCTGCATAGAGGCGGGGAAAGGATGGTAGGGTACAGGAACCGTGGTGTACGAAGACTGTTGTAAATCTAGAAAAGAAGAGCTTACGAAAGGTTCAAAAAACTAGGTAATGATAGAGATCTGGAAGATTGTAAGGCTAGCAGGAAGGAGCTTAAGAAAGAAATTAGGAGAGCCATAAGGGGCCATGAGAAGGCCTTGGCGGACAGGATTATGGAAAGCCCCAAGGCAATCTATAAGTATGTGAAGAGTAAGCAGATAAGATGTAAGAGAATAGGACCAATCAAGTGTGAAATTGGAAAAGTGTGTATGGAACCGGAGGAGATAGCAGAGGTACCTAATGAATACTTTGCTTCAGTTTTCACTACAGAAAAGGATCTTGGCAATTGTAAGGATGACTTACAGTGGACTGAAAAGCTTGAGCATGTAGATGTTAAGAAAGAGGATGTGCTGGAGCTTTTGGAAAGCATCAAGTTGGATAAGTCACTGGGACTGGACGAGATGTACCCCCGGCTACTGTGGGAGGCGAGGGAGGAGATTGCTGAGCCTCTGGCGATGATCTTTGCATCATCAATGGGGACAGGAGAGATTCCGGAGGATTGGAGAGTTGCGAATATTGTTCCACTATTCAAGAAAGGGAGTAGAGATACCACGCGAAATTATAGACCAGGGAGTCTTATTTCGGTGGTTGGTAAGTTGATGGAGAAGATCCTGAGAGGCAGGATTTATGAACATTTGGAGAGGTATAATATGATTAAGAATAGTCAGCATGGCTTTGTGAAAGACAGGTTGTGCCTTATGAACCTGATTGGATTTTTTGAGGATGTGACTAAACACATTGATGAAGGTAGAGTAGTAGATGTAGTGTATATGGATTTCAGCAAGGCATTTGACAAGGTACCCCATGCAAGGCTTATTGAGAAAGTAAGGAGGCCTGGGATCCAAGGGGACACTGCTTTGTGGATCTAGAACTGGGTTGCCCTCAGAAGGCAAAGAGTGGTTGTAGACGGGTCATATTCTGCATGGAGGTCAGTCACCAGTTGTGTGCCTAAGGGATCTGTTCAGGGGCCCCTGCTCTTTGTGCTTTTTATAAATGATCTGGATGAAGAAGTGGAGGGATGGGTTAGTAAACTTGCTGATGACACAAAGATTGGAGGTGTTGTAGATGGTGTGGAGGGCTGTCAGGAGCTACAACGGGACATTGATAGGATACAAAACTGGGCTGAGAAGTGGCAGATGGAGTTCAACCTAGATAAGTGTGAGGTGGTTCATTTTGGTAGGTCAAATATGATGACAGAATATAGTATTAATAATAAGACTCTTGGCAATGTGGAGGATCAGAGGGATCTTGGGGTCCGAGTCCATAGGACACTCAAAGCTGCTGCGCAGGTTGACTTTGTGGTTAAGAAAGCATATGGTGCATTGGCCTTCATCAATGGTGGAATTGAGTTCAAGAGCTGAGAGGTAATGTTGTAGCTATATAGGACCCTGGTCAGGCCCCACTTGGAGTACTGTGCTTAGTCCTGGTCGCCTCACTATAGGAAGGATGTGGAAACCATAGAAAGGGTGCAGGGAAGATTTGTGGGCCAAAGGGCCTGTATTGTGATGTAGGTTTTCTATGTTTCTATCTCCAAGCCTGAATGCTTGAACCCTCGGTGAGCAAACAGTTCTGAACCTTGCTGCTGACTTCTCATGAACTATCAGTGACAAAATTCACGGCTTTTTGCACACAAACACATGCAACTGATTCTATTTAAGCAGAGTGCTGTGTCAATGGTCACACAAGTGCATGTGACCGACACTAGTTAGAAACTGTTCAGCAATTGTCTCCCGTCCCAACTAAGCAACGTTGTGTCCCACATAAACAGCTGTCCTGATTAACCAATAGCCCAATTAACTAGAATCCAATGTATTTTTCTTCCCTCTCTTAATCATACACTAGTGTCATTATGTTATTTACTTTTGCACACTTATGTATAATCTGCAAGATTGTCATAACTTATATGTACTCATCTTGTAACAGCAGAAAGCTAATTTTCATGGCATTTGGAACTCTGAGAAAATAGACCAGAGAGAATCAGTAGATATTTTTTACTTGGATTTTCAGAAGGCCTTTGACAAGGAGCCGCACATGAGGCTGCTTAACAAGATAAAGAGTCTATGCTATTACAGGAAAGACACTAGCATGGACAGAAAATTTGCTTTCTCCAGTCAGGCAAGAGTGAGAATAAAAGGGGCCTAATGTGGCTGGCTGCTGGTGACTAGTAACATTCCACAGTTTTGGGTACTGTTCCCCCTCAGCTGTATGGCAGTGCGGTAACTGAAATGCCGCCCCGCACATACTTATTAAATATATCTGCCATTTCTTTGTCTCCCATTACTACCTCTTCAGCATCATTTTCTAGCAGTGTGATATCCACTCTCACTTCTCCTTTATTGAAATAACATTTGGTATCCTCTTCTATATTATTGGCTGGCTTACCTTCATATTTTATCTTTTCTCTGCATATGTTTTTCTCGGTTGTCGGCTATTTGTTTTTAAAAGTTTTCCATGAACTTTTGCTATATTATTTGCGTTTGTGCTGTCTCTGACTTCCCTTGTCAGCGACCGTTTTTGCAACCTCCTTTTAGAATACCTCTTCATCATCTTCAGGATGTATCTACCCTGCGCCCCTGCATTGCCCCCAGAAACTCTAGCCATTGCTGCTCTGCCATCATCCCTGATGGTGTCCTCTTCCAATCATCTTTGGCCAGCTTCTCTCTGGTGCCTCTAATTCCCTTCACTCCACTGTAACACTAATATATCTGACTTTATCTTCTCCCTCTCAAACTGCAGGGTGAATTCTATCGTATTATGATCACTGCTTCCCAAGAATTACTTTACCTTAAGTTCCCTGATCAAACCTATTTCATTACACAGCACCCAATCCAGAATTGCCTTTCGTTTAGAGGGCTCAACCACAAGCTGCTCTAAAAAGCCATCTCGTAGGCATTTTGAAAATTCCATCTCTTGGGATCCAGCGTCAAACTGATTTTCCCAAATGAGTTGCATAATGCAATCCCCCATGACGAGCGTAACCTCGCCCTTATTACATACCTTTTCTATCTCCCATTGTAATTTCTATCCCACATCTTTGCTACTGTTGGGAGACCTGTATATAAGACCATAAGACATAGGAGCAGAATTTAGCCGTCTGGCCCATTGAGTCTGCTCCGCCATTTAATCATGGCCAATCCTTTTTTTCTATCTCATCCGCAGCCCCATTTCCCAGCCTTCTCCCCGTAATCTTTGATGCCATGTCCAATCAAGAACCTATCAACCTCTGCCTTAAATACACCCAATGACCTGGCCTCCACAACTCCCATCAGGGCCTTTTTACCCTTGCATTTTCTTAACTCTACCCATAATGGTTCTACATCTTCTGATCCCGTGCCGCCTCAGGAAAGATTTGATTTCATTTTTTACCAGGAAAGCCACACACCCCCTCTGCCTACCTCCCTGTCCTTTCAATACAGTGTGTATCCTTGGACCTGAAGCTCCTATGATCTTCTTCCTGCCACGACTCGGTGATGCCAAGAACATCATACCTGCCAATCTGTAACTGTGCTACGAGAGTATTTACCTTATTTTGTATACTGTGTGCATTGAAATATAACACCATCTGTCCTGTATTCATCACCCTTCATGATTTTCCGCCTACATTACACTTAAAATCATCCCACTGATTGGAATTTTGCCCTGTCATCTGCCTGTCCTTCCTCACAGTCTCACGACACACTGCATCTACTTGTTTTGCCAAATATCCCATCCTCAGCCCAATAACTCCTATTCCCATCCCCTTGCCAAATTAGCTTAAACCAGGGGTTCACAACCTTTTTATGCCATGGACCCAACTATTAACCAAAGAGTCCGCGGACACCAAGTTGGGAAGCCCTGGTTTAAACGCTCTTCAACAGCTCTAGCAAACCTGACCGTAAGAAAATTAGTCTCCAGTGGGTTCAGGTGTAACCTGTCCTTTTGTACAGGTCATGCCTTCCCCAAACAAGGCTCCAATGATCCAGAAATATTCATCCAATTATCTAAAACCCTCTGAAATGACACTGTTAATTCTGCTTGCACCACCTCCCTGCATTTACCAGGTGCCTACCACTGTATGCAAAAAAAAATTTAACCAGCACATTTTCTTTAAACTTTCTTCTCTAAACTTAAAACTATGACCATTTGTATTTGGCATTTCTATCTTGGGGAACAGATTCCCTACCTCTGCTGTTTGTAATTTTATAAACTTTCAGATCTCCCCTCAGCTTCTGACTCTCCAGAGAAAACAAGCCAGGTTTTTCCAACCTCTGACAAAAGCTCATGCCCTCTAATCCAGACAGCAATTGGTAAACCTCTTCTATACCCTCTCCACTCGCTTCCTGTACTGGTGTGAACAGAAGTGTAAACAATGAAGTCAGACATTGCTTCGAGATTATTTTGGGCCAAGAAAAATTGAAAGGCCGAGACAGAATAGACTCAGAAAGGATGTTTCCAATAGTGAGAAAGTCTGAATAGAAGGGCGTTTCTTTAGAACGGAGATGAGGAGGATTTTCTTTAGCCAGAGGGTGGTGAATCTGTTGAATTCAATGCCACAGACAGTTGTGGAGGCCAAGTGATTGGGTTGATAGATTCTTGGTTAGTAAGGGCGTCAAAGGTTATAGGGAGAAAGCAGGAAAGTGGGGGTTGAGAGGGAAAATAATTCAGCCAAAATCGAATGGTGGCGCAGACTCCAAGGGCCAAATGGCTTAATTCTGTGCCTGTGTATTCTGGTCTTAAAAAGGCAAGCAGGATTTTTCTGAGGCAGCTGATAAATAAATAACTGTGGTTTGAATAATTCATACCTCATGGTCCCTCAGCATTCTGCACCACACAGGTGTGTGAAAAATATGTGGCCCTGGCAAACTTTGATTTTGGTTCATTCGTGAAATTTGAAGGTGATTTCTGAACTCAATATAAATTCTGAATATGTTGATGGCTTCAGTTCCATTCCTTCTGTTCCAAATATCTTAGCTGTTCAATATTTTGGTTAATGGTGATGCCCAAATAGGTAGCTTCTCTATCTTCAGACTTTTCAGCTTCCCAAGCACCTTGTCCGTAGGAATAGAAACTGTACTCCTTTCTAGCCCCTAACACTCTCAAACATGTGGCATACTGCTATTGTCTTCCACAGTGAAGACTGAACATCTGACTTTAGCTTCTCCCTCTCAAAACTGCAGGGTGAATTCTATCGTATGATCACTTCCTCCGTAGGGTTCTTTTACTTAAGCTTCCTAATCAAATCTGGTTCATTACACAAACAGAATTGCCTTTTCCCTAGTTGGTTCAACCGCAAACTGCTCTGAAAATTCATCTTGAAGGCATTCTACAAATTACCTGTCTTGGGATCCAGCACCAACCTGTTTATTGGAATCCACCTGTATATAGAAATCCCCCGTAGCTATTGTAACATTGCCTTTGTTACATGCCTTTCTTATATCCTGTTGTAATTTGATCCCCACATCTTGTTAGGAAGCCTGTATATTACTCCCATTGGGGCCTTCTTACCTTTGCAGTTTCTGAACTCTACCCACAAGGATTCTGTATCTTCTGATCCTGTGTCAGGAATTGATATCATTTTTCACCAACAGAGCCACCCCACCCCCTCGGCCATCCTCCGTGTCCTTTCAATGTGATGTGTGTCCTTAGACATTAAGCTCCCAACTGTGACCTTTCAGCCATGACTCAGTGATACCCACAATGTTATACCTCCCAATCTCTAACTTTGCTACAAGATCATCTACCTCATTTCGTACACTGTGTGCCTTCAGTCCTGCATCTGTCAGCCTTTATAATTTTAGTCTCATATTACACTTAACTCATCCCGACTCAAATTTTGCCCTATCATCGGCCTGTCCTTCTTCAGTTTCACCATATGCTGCATGTATTTGTATACCAACTGCCCCAACCTCAGCTGTATCACTCCCATCCTCATCCCTCTGCTAAATCAGTTTATACCTTCCTCAGCAGCTCTAGCATACCTGTCTGCAAGGACATTGTTCCCTCTTTGATTTAGTTGTAACCTGCCCTTTTTGTACAGATCATGCCTTTCCCCAGACAAGATTACAATGATCCAGAAACATAGTATAAAACCTTGCCCCCTGCATCAATTCCTCACCCACACATTCATCTGCAAATCATCTTATTCTTACCTTCACTGGTACATGGCACAGCAGCAATCCAGAGATTACTACCCTGGAGTTCCTGCTTTTCAGCTTTCTGCCTAACACATTAAATTCTCTCTTCAGGACCTCCTCCCTTTTTCTCCCTATGTTGTTGGTACCAATATGTACCATGACTTCCGGTTGCTCACCCTCCCCCTTTAGAATGCTGTAGACCCGATATGAGACATCCCTGACCCTGGCATCTGGGAGACAACATACAATTTGGGTGTCTCTTTCACGTCCACAGAATCTCCTGTTTGCTCCTCTAACTATGACCGCTTGTCACTACTACGCTCCTCTTATACCCCTTCACTTCTGAGCCACAGTTCCAGAGAACCATTTATTGCAGCTTCCCACGTAGGTCATCCCCCCACCCCACAATACCCAAAGAGGTATACTTATAAAGGGAATGGCCACCGGGCTGCCTGTTGACTTTTCCCTCTCCTGACAGTCACCCAGGTACTTGCCTCCTGCAACTTTGGGGTGACTACCTCCATGTAGCTCCTATCTATAATCTCCTCATTCTGAAGGTGATCCAGCAGCAGCTCCAGTTCTTGTCACGGTCTTCTAAGGAGCCGCAGCTCAGTGCATCCCTTGCATATGTAGTTATCAGTGAGACTGGAAGTCTCCCAGTGTTCCCACATCTCACACGAAGAACACACCATTAATCTTGGGTCCTTTCTCACCACACTGGCTATGTACTATTAGACAAAGAAAGGGGGGAAAAAATTCCTAGAAACTTTCTCAGAGCCTGTGTATGCTCTCATCAAAGCTTGACCACTCTAATGCTGTCCACTCACAGAACAGTTGTTCTTTTTGTAGCTCACTTCTTTTTAATGGCCTTTTCCTGGAGCCAAATGGATTGCTATGATTGTAGCCTGCTGAAAAGTCCCAAAAGGTCCTTAGCTCTTTTTAAACCTTGCGCTGCCTTAGCCGAACAAATGACTGCTCACAACGATTGCAGCCTGCCAAAAAAGAAGTCTGTCTGAATCTTTCTTTCAATTAGCATCATCCCCATTAAGCTGGGTGCCAACCGCCGTAAAACAAGACGGAGAGAGAGAGAGAGTGCATCATCACCCAAACCTCGGCCAAATACAACCATTGTCCGTGGAGATGTAGCTTAATTTTATTGAATCACTTGGTCAAAAATGCTACTGATGCATAAGGCAGTGGCATTGACCATTTAATTCCATGCAAGTCTGCTCTTCAAAGTAGTTCAACCATTGTATAGCGGATATTTCACCTGCATTTTCTTGTCTATCGTTGTTATGAAAGCAGATATGTTGATTATATAAGAAGGTTGCTGCCTAGGGGAAAGAACTACCACCCATGTTCTGTTCAATGGTTTCATCTTTTGCATTCTTGCATTCACACCCATCTGTTCCCTGTTGTTATCAATAATTATAATTGCCAACGTGCAAGGGATGATTTTAGTCAGGATCGTCCTTTTTCCAAAATACTGGGGTAATCACAAATTTGCTGACTATCAAATCTACAAACAGAAGTTTGGAGCCTATATCTGAGTGTATGTAGGGATCCTTATTTCACAAAAGTTGCTGGTACAATTTTTTTTGCAAACTTGTCTTGGAAGAAGATTATCCAGATGGATCTTCTGTGTCGTTTGATGATCAGGACATTGTTGTCATGCTTTGGAATCCATGCCGTCTGTGGTGTATACGTACCCTCTACTCACATTGACTGTGACAAGGTGCTTTGAGATGTTGGTTATGGCTAGAATCAACTCCTGCCTAAGCAGGAACTTGGACCCACTGCAAATTGCCTAATCATTGCATGAGGCCTACAGTGGATGTGATCTCATTGGTTCTTCATGCAGCCTTGGGTCACCTGGACAATATTAATACTTGTGTCAGGCTGCTGTTTATTGACCATGGCTCAGTATTTGACATAATTATTCTTCAGTTCTGATCAAAAAGCTCTAAAACCTGGGCCTCTGTACCTCTCCCTGTAACTGCATCCTCAGCTTCCTCACTGGAAGACCACAGTCTGTGCGGATTGGAAGGAACATCTCTACCTCGCTGCTTACCAACACTGCACAGCTCACGGGTATGTGCTTAGCCCACTGCTCTACTCTCTCTACACCCGTGATTCTGTGGCTAGGCACAGCTCAAATGCCGTCTATAAATTTGTTGATGACACAACTATTGTTGTAGAATTTCAGATGGTGACGAAGAGGCGTACGAGTGAGATAAGTCAGCTGGCTGGGTGTTTTCACACCAAAAACCTTGCACTCAATATCAGTAAGGCCAAAGAATTGATTGTGGACTTAAGAAAGAGTAAGACGAGAGAATACACATCAGTCCTGATCGAGGGATCAGAACTGGAAAGAGTGAACATCTTCAAGCTCCTGGGTGTCAACATCTCTCAGAAACTATCCTGGGCCCATCATATCAAAGCAGTTCCAAAGAAGGCATGACACTTTCAGTAGGAGTTTAAGGAGATTTGATATATCACAAAAAATACTTGCAGATTTCTGTAGATGTACCATGGAGAGTAGTCAAACTGGCTGCGTTACCGTCTGGTACGGTGGGGGGGGGGCACTGCACAGCATTGAAATAAGCTGCAGAAAGTTGTAAACTCAGCCAGCTCCATCATGGGTACTAGCCTTCCCAGCATCCAGGACATCTGAAAGTAGTGATGCCTCAAAAAGGCAGCATCCATCATTCAGGTCCCTCATCACCCAGGAGATGCTCTCTCCTCATTGCTACCTTCAGTGAGGAGGTACAGGAGCCTAAAGGCACATGGTCAATGACTGACAAAGAGCTTCTTCCCCTCTGAATGGACATTGAACCCATGGGCAGTACCTCACTACTTTTTGTTTCTCTTTTTTCTCTGCTTAATTAATTGTTTAATATACTTTAATTTACAGTTTGTATTATTATGTATTGCAAAGTACTGCTGCCATATAACAACAAATTTCACAACATATGCCAGTGATAGTGAATCTTACTCTGATTATTGTAACTGAGTTCCCTGAATTTTGAAGCAAAACACCAATAATCTTATCTGATTATTTGCTAGGTTAGAACACTTTGACTGTCAGCTGTTAAGTTTCTAATAATTAAAGTTTAAATATCTGTGCTCAGAGATTGTAAGTTTTGCATTTCATGTTCAAAGTGTGGAGGACTGCAACTATTTAAACTGCTTTGATTACCTTTAAAACACCTTTGGGGGATGGAATTGCAGAAGACTATAAGACATAGGAGCAGAATTAGGCCATCTGGCCCATTGAGTCTGCTCTGCCATTCAACCATGGCTGATCCTTTCCTTTTCTCCTCCTCAATCCCAGTTCCTGGCTTTATCCCTGTAACCTTTGATGTCATGTCCAATCAAGAAGCTATCAATCTCTGCCTTAAATACACCCAACAACTTAGCCTCCACAGCTGCATGTGGCAACAAATTCCACAAATTCATCACACTCTGGCTAAAGAAAATTCTCTGCATCTCTGTTTTGAAAAGGCATCCTTCTATCCTGAGGCTGTGCCCTCTTGTGCTAGACCCCCCCACCATGGGAAACATCCTTTCCACATCTACTCTGTCTGGGCCTTTCAACATTCGAAAGATTTCAATGAGATCTCCCCCTCATCCTTCTGAATTCCAGTGAGTACAGAGCCAGAGCCATCAAACGTTCCTCGTATGATAATCCTTTCATTCCTGGAATCATCCTTGTGAACCTCCTCTGGGCCCTCTCCAATGCCAGCACATCTTTTCTAAGATAAGAGGCCCGAAACTGTTCACAACATTCAAGGTGAGGCCTCACCAGTGCCTTATAAAGCCTCAGCATCACATCCCTGCTCTTATATTCTAGACCTCTTGAAATTCTAGAAGAGGTGGGAATGCTATTAATTTACTTCTAAGGCTGGCACATCAGAGAGAAGAGCCACAGAAAGGAAGACTGTGGAAAACTCTGAGACTGAGTGTTACATTCTTGGATGAAGGAGGTCTTGCAGCATTTAAGTACGTTGTAGAACAAAAGCTGGAAGTACTGGGAAGACCTTCATATCTCAGAAAATGGGTCTACTGGACAGGACTTTGGGTAAGACTGAAGTGCAGGGTCCTAACCTAAGGCCCTCTTCCCTAGCTTCCTCATGGTTAATGTACAGTCATTAGAAAACAATATTTAATCCGTCAGAGCTGGATTGCCTCATCAGAGGGACATGAGGAATTGCTGTGTATTCTGTGGCTCGCTCCCAATTCTCCTGACACAGCCCTCCAGTCCAAGCATTTTATGATCCACTACGTGGTCAGGATGGCAGCGTTGATTAAGAGGAAAAGGTGGTTGCATCTACTTCATGATAAATTCATCATGTGGCGATCTGTCCCATTCTCTCTCCCCTGACCTGGAGCGTCAGACAAAGTGCCAACCATTCTACCTTCCACGGGAATTCTCAGCCATCATCTTTACTGCAGTCTACATTACACCTCAGCAGATATCAATCTAGCGCTTCAGGATCTAAGTGCTGTGATCAACAAGAACAAGCAGTGTCCCCAGCACTTGTCACTTTGTGATGGGAGACTTTAATTAGGAGTGGGATAGGACACCTGGTTGGGCAGTGCCAAAGGACAATCTTTCTCAATGTCAGCAAAACCAAGGAGGTGATTGTTGACTTGATGATGGGGAAGGAGGGCAAACATGCAACTGTCTACACTGGGGGATCGGTGGTGGTGCAAGTCAGCATCTAAATCCTTGGGATTAACATACCAAATCACTTGTCCTGGGCCCAGCTCAGATACAAACAGAAGGAAAGTATGCAAGTGCTATTACTTTCTTAGGAGGTTAAGGAATTTCAACTTCTCACTGAACACTTTGATAAACTTTTACAGGTGAACTGTTGAAAGTATCCTGACTGGTTACTTAGTGGTTTGGTATGGCAGCTTGAATGTACAGGAATGCAAGAAGCTGCAGAGAATAGGGAACTCTCCCCAGAACATCATGGGACACCCTTCTCCTCTATTGGTAGTATCTGCAGGAGGCATTACCTTAAGAAGGCATCATCTATCATCAAAGATCTTCACCATCTGGGCCATGCCATCTTTCTGCAGCTACTGTTGGGCAGGAGGCACAGAAACCTGAAGTACCACACCACCAGGTTCAAGAACAGCTACTCATCTCAACTATTCAGTTCATTCAGCCGACAAAGCCCTAAAGACTATAATTTAGCAACATGATGATCATTTTGTACCAAAATGTATTTTTCCTTCCTTTTTTGACTTTGGATGTGAAGATTTCATATGAGTAGGTAGGCAGGCAAAATCTGACTGAAATCACCCTTTAGAATTTTAGATAGATACTGTACATGCTCAGCACTAACTTCCCAATCAATCTTTGGTCTATAGTCTCAGTTACTTAAAAACATCTTTTAACTACTTTTTCTGTAGTGCAAGATGTGTTAATATTTCACACCTCTTATAGTTTTCCATCTCTCTCATTATTTTTGGTAGGTTAGCATCATGCAGTCTGCGTAATCATAATCTTACAATGTTACACCTTACAATGAGCTATGTACACTACCTCACTTTTTTCTTTCCTCTCTTTTTTTACACTAATTTAAATATATATATATTGTAATTTATAGTTTTTAAATTATGTATTGCGCTCTACTGCTGCCACGAAACAACATGTTTCATGACATAAGCCAGTGATATTAAACCTCATTCTGATTATCTGAGCTGCAGTCACAGTTTTGTGCCCAGCCAATGTTCCGTCACGATCCATCATTGCTTCAGCGATGACCCTGGCTTCACTGGACCATTCAGCATGGAAGAGCTGGAAGTTGGTATATCTAGTCTAAAACACGGGAAAGCAATTGGTCTTGACAACATAGCATCGGAGCAGATAAAGCATTTTGGACAGCAAGCAAAGAAATGGCTCCTACAATCGTTCAACCACTGTCTGGCAACACACAAGCTACCTAATATTTGGCAGAAGTCACACTATTAAAGCCCAGAAAAGATCCCTCAGATCCTAAGAGTTTTCGGCCAATCTCACTGCTTTGCCACACCAATAAGCTGTTTGAATGCCTGATACTCAATAGGACAGCACCAACTGCAGATGAGAAGATCATTCCAGAGCAAGCAGGTTTCTGCCCTGGCAAATCAACAGTAAGCCAACTGCTCAACCTCACACAATATATTGAAGATGGTTTTGAGCAATGGATGGTAACAGGTGCTGTTTTTGTAGACTTGTCAGCAGCTTATGATACAGTGAACCATAGATGTCTCCTCTGCAAGATCCTAGAGATGACAAAAGATATTCACTTAACAGAGCTGTTAGAAAGCATGTTTCAGAATCGCCGGTTCTACGTTGATCTAGGTGGGAAGCGCAGTACGTGGCATATTCAGAAGAATGGTCTTCCTCAGGGAAGTGTGCTTGCACCGCTGTGGTACAACATCGACACGAATGACCAGCCTATAGATGATGTCACAGGCCGTTTTATATATGCTGATGACTTATGCATCACTGCCCAAAGCACTGATTTTAACACCGCAGAGAAAACGCTTTCTGAGGCCTTGGAGGGACCAACATCCTACCATGAAGAAAACCACCTCTGTGCAAACCCATCAAAGACGCAAGTTTGTGCATTCCACCTCAGGAACCATGAAGCCAAACGACAGCTTAAAGTAACCTGGTGTGGAGCAACACTGAGGCATTGCGAGCACCCTGTCTACTTCGGAGTCACCCTTGACAGATGCCTCACTTTCAAGAACCACATCAATAAGACAAAGGCAAAAGTGAGCACACAAAACAACATCCTGAATAAGCTCACTAACACAAAATGGGGAGCAAGCTCGAAAACGTTGCGAACCAGTGCACTTGCTCTTTGCTATTCCACTGCCGAATACGCCTGCCCTGCATGGGAAAGATCTACTCATGCTAAGAAGGTGGATACTGTTCTGAATGCAAGCTGCCGACTTATCACAGGATGTTTCAAACCAACAAACACCAACAGCCTAAATTATCCTGGGGCGGGTATCGCTCCCCCTGATATAAGAAGAACAGTAGCCAGCAAGAAAGAACGACTCCGTCAAACATCGGATGAGAGGCACCCTCTACATGGTCATACATCTACACCCCACTGCCTAAAGTCAAGGAAGAGCTTCATGAACAGTGTTGTTCCATTACAATCAACCCCATCTGAAGCCCACATCGCCTTGTGGAAAGACCAGCTCACCAGTCTCAAACAACCCCCAACGATGGAAATCCCACTGGATGAAAGCCTTCCCCGAGGAGCTAATTGCAACTGGGCAACCTGGAAGTGCCTTCACAGACTTAGGACTGGTGTAGGTCGTTCAAAGGTGTCACTAAGCAAATGGGGATATACAACCGGCCTGACAACTTGTGAATGTGGAACTGAGCCACAAACTATGCAACATCTCCTACAATGCCCATCGCTAGAGGAACCCTGTACTGTTACAGATCTTGCTGAATTCAACAACAAGGTGCAAAAATGTGTCCAGTTCTGACTGGGCCACGTATAGACTGTCTGTGAACATGATAAGAAAATTGCTTCCTTGCTCTCATGCCTATTGCTCTTTATGCTACTGTTGTTATTCTGTATTATGGTATGAACTATGTATTCCCACATGTTTCAGGTTATTTTTCAATCCCCTAGGTGTCTCTGTTTAACCATTGTGCATGTTTTCCTTTGAAGTATGACATGCCAATTACCGTGAGGACTTGACAGAGTGAAGCCTTCTTCCAGTGGAAGGTAAACACTGACAATTAAAGGGCAAACTCTGCTGCCTCTATAGGCTGAGGGACAGGCAGATGTTCACGCATATTATCCTCTTCTTGCATCACTACCACAATCCTGCCCCAAACACCAGCCCCGCCACATTCCCTTGCACACCCTGTCCTCCCTGTTCTATACCTTCTTTTGAGTTTTTGCCCCATATAGCTATGACAACTCATCCCTGGAACCAATGCAATAGGTCTTTTGCACAGTCTTCTTAAAGGCTTCATATATTTCCTAAATCATGTAGGCTAGTCTCCCCCTCCCCCTCCAACTTTCAAATCCCTTACTCGGCCTGAAACGTCGACTGCACCTCTTCCTAGAGATGCTGCCTGGCCTGCTGAGTTCACCAGCAACTTTTATGTGTGAGGCTAGTATTTGGTCCTTGATTCCAAGCTTTATATAGGTTTAATTTTTTTCCCTCTAAGATTTTATGCTTTATGTGCAGATTTTTAAAATAAAATCTTTTATTTTTCTGCCATTGCACCTTCACAAAGAAGTGTCTACAAACAACCTTTGAGCTCTCATCTTCTGTAATTATTTTGTTCATGTAAGCACTGAATTATAGAACCAAAATTTCACAGTTCCTGGACACTGATTTTGGCATTCCTTGACAAAGGTGATTAAATTATTTCTGCAATCAAAAAGGTATTTGCTCCTTTAAAATCCAGTGCTGTAGTATTGTTAATATCACCAGTAAATAATATTGAAACAAAGGAATCATGGTTACTTTGACAATGCTGTTTTCTAGAATAAATTATCCGGATTTCAAAAAGAAAACTGGGCTATTCTCTGTATTTATTGGCTGTATATTAAATATGGAAGATCGGCCACCTCAGCAATAACCCAGCCCAGTTGTGAAATCGCAGCTTCCCGGATTTCTGTAATTCTGACCTTCCTCGGGATCTGGTTGGTGGGTGTGCAGAGCACTTCCAGTGTGTATAATCTGACCATACTTTTGGTATTGATAGTTCTTTTCCTTCAGAAAAGTATTCCAACTCTGACTTCTAGCTCTGAAGGGAAAGAAAATAAATTATTCCCTTCATGCCTTTTATGATCTTGAGGCATCTCAAAGCACTTCATAGCAAATTAGGTAGCTTCATGCATTGTTCCATAGGACACAGTGGACATCATCTAGCTTTCCACAAGAATATCCTTTTTTTAAAAAAAAAACAATCTCAGAGAAATGACTGGACAATCTTGATTTTTTTTTTTTACTTGCTATTGTTTGAAGGACAAGAGCTGCCAAAAAGCCGTCCATTAATCTGTCTAGACCCATCAACCCAGACCAAAGCACTCCCATCCATGTACCTATCCAAATTTTTCTTAAATGTTGAATTTGAACCCTCCTCCCTCACTTCAGCTGACAGCTAGGTCCACACTCTCACCACTCTCCCAGATAAGTCATTGCGCAGATTCCCTGCTTTCTCAACAGCACCTGCTGCTCTACCTATCTTTGTATTGTCAGCAAACTTGACCACACTTGTTCCATCATCCAGATCATTCACATATCACATTAAAAGAAGCATATGCCTACACCAACCCCTTAGAACAGCCAACCAGAAAAGGGCCACTTTATTCCCACTGTTTGCCTCCTGCCAGTCAGCCGATCTTCTATCAATGCTAGTATCTTTCCTGTGATACCATGGCTCCTATCTTGTTATGCAGCCTTATGTGTGGCACCATGGCAAAGGTCTTGTGAAAATCCAACTAAACAAGATCCAGTGTCTTTCCTGCCTGTTATTTCCTCAATGTATTCCAACAGATTTGTCAAGCCTTAAGGAAATTATGCTGTCTTTGGCCTAGTTTGTCATGTGCCTCCAAGTACCTCGAAGCCTCGTTCTTAATAATGGACTCCCAACATTTTCCCAATCACTGAAGTCAAGTTAACTGGCCTATAATTTCCTTTCTTCTGCCTCCCTCCTGAAAGAGTGGAGTGAACCTTAGTTTGTTGCCCCAAAATGCAACACCTCACACTTGTCTGAATTAAATTCCATCTGCCATTTTTCAGCTGGTCCCGTTCCCACTGCAAACTTTGATAGTCTTCATCACTGTCCCCTACACCCTCAATCTTGGTATTTGAAATTATTGGGATGAGAATCATGTTTGTGGATATTTTCCACATTCCCATATTTTTTGAAAAATAAAAACGTGTAAAACTCTTGTGAGATTCCCATAGATAAATGCGTTGTTTCTCTATGAGATCGGGATAAAAACAGGGAAAATACAATATTCATCGACATATCATTTCCTTTGCGAGAAAGGATAGATTCTTCTTGCTGTATCGAGGCAGGACTCAATGAAAGAATTCTAACAGCAAATGAGGTCCAGCGACACTAGATATTTGTTTTTATAGAAATGCAGATAATGCAGTAATGATAGGAACATCAATGAAGCCCATTAAGGATTTTAGTGCAAAATTTTGGACCGGTTTACAGCTACATAGATGCTAGTATAATTTGAAAAGATGCATGAGCAATAAACTAGAGTCTAATTTGCAGTGTTTCTTTTTTCAAGTTAGTCAGATGAAAAAAAGCATCTAGATTGTTGTCCTTTACTTATTTCACCTTACTTTCCCTGTTGTAATGAAACTGAATCTTCAAACCTACCACAAAAAAAAAATTGGTTATTTCATAGAAAAAGGCCTCCCCTCCAGGGACTTTTGTCTGCAATTATTGCTGTCTTGGTAAAGCAGCTGGCAATACCAAAGACCCCACCCACCCTAGACATTTCTCTTCTCAAACCTCATTGGGTTTGAAACCACATACTGTCAGGCCAAGGACAGCTACTGTCTTGCTGTTATAAGACTATTGAATGTCCCCGATACAATACGATGGACTCTTGACCTCATAATCTACCTCGTTATGGCCTTGCACCATATTATCTGCCTGCACTGCACTTCCTCTCTAACTGTAACACTGTATTCTGCATTCGGTTATTGTTTTCTCTTTTACTACCTCAATACGCTGTTGTATGGATGGCATGCAAAACAAAACTTTTCCCCTGTACCTTGGTACCTGTGGCAGTAATAAACACATTTATCAAAAATATAAGAAAGTGGAGCATGGGTAACCCATTAATTAAGGTCCATTCTGTCCCAGTCCTGTCGACTATCACTGTCTCTATATCTCTTGTTTAATGTTCATAAATCTATAGATCATTTGTTCAAAGTGGATCCTGGATTTCCTCACTTGCAGACCCCAGTCAGTTCAGATTGGCAACAACATCTCCTCCACAGTCTCCAGGTGCTTAGTCCCCTGCTCTACTCGCTTTACACATGACTGTGTGGCTAAGCACAGCTCCAATGCCATATTCAAGTTTGCTGGTGACACCACTGTCGTGGACTAAATCAAAAGCAGTGATGAATCAGCATACAGAAGGGAGATCGAAAATCTGGCTGAGTGGTGTCATAACAACAACCTCTCACTCAATATCAGCAGGGCCAAAAAGCTGATTATTCAATACAGGAGGTATATGAGCCCATTCTCATCAGAGGATCAAAGGTGGACAGGGTCAGCAACTTTAAATTCCTAGGTGTTACTATTTCAGAGAACCTGTCCTGGGTCCACCACACAAGTACAATTACAAAGGAAGGATGGCAATGCCTCTGCTTCCTTATGGGTTTGTGTGGAGATTCAGCATGACATCTAAAACTTTGACTTTGACTTCTATAGCTGTGTGGTGGAGAGTATATCGACTGGCGGCATTACAGCTTGCTATGGAAACACCAATGCCCTTAAATGGAAAATCCTTCAAAAAGTAGTGGATACGACCCAGTCCACCATAGGTAAAACCCATCTATATGAATCGCTGTTGCAGGAAATCAGTATCCATCACTTCTTAGGACATGCTCTCTTCATGCTGCTGCCATCAGGAAGAAGGTACAAGAGCCTCTGCATTTGCACCACCGGGATCAGGAATAGTTACCACCCCTCAGCCATCAGGCTCTTGAACCAAAGGGGATAACTTAACTCAACTTCTCAACTGCCCAAACATTGAAATGTTTCCACAACCTGGGGACTCACTTTCAAGGACTCTTCATCTCATGTTCTTGATTTTTATTAGTTTGTTGTCTTTTGCACTCTGGTTGCACGCCCTAGTTGGGTGGTCTTTCACTGATTCTGTTGAGTTTTCCCACAAGAAAAAGAATTTTAGTGTTGTATATGGTGACATATATGTACTTTGATAATAAAAGTTACTTTGAACTTTAAATGAACCCAATGATTAGGCATGTATTGCCCTCCAGCGCTTAACTCCCCAATTGTAGAAATTTCTCCTTTTCTTGGCCCTAAACCATATTGTAAAACTGCTCCAACATTTTATGTTCATTATCCAAGGAAAACATCCTGCCTAGAGCAGCTTGTTAAGTCCTCTAAAAACTCTGCTTCTGACTCCAAACAAAATATGCAATGAAGCACTCTCTGATGCTGCTGCACAGGTCTTCAAGGGGATTGAGGTTGACTGGGTTATTGTCAGACTCTTCATGAATGTTTCACCTGCTCCATTAATACATTATCTTCCTTCTCCTCCTGTGAGAGTGCTGCCCGCTTGTGGCTTTTTGGTCTCGTTCTTGCTGCAGTGATGTGAAAAGCACATTAATGTACATAAAGAATCTTGCTTAAAACAGAGCTGCAGTTATTGTTTACATGTGTGAAATGCATATACATGACTTAGAGTCATGGTGAATGTACTTGTGGGTTGCAAACATGTCAGATGGGATATAATAATAGACGCCTGTGAATCCGCTAGTGTTGACAAAGCATTATACCCTTCCTGTTGTGCATGTGGAGGATGTAGAAAATATAAATAATTTCCTGACAAGCAGAGTTGCTTGAATATGAGGTTTCATCTTAATGTATTAGACAATGGTCAGGTCATGAAACTTTATTGGCACTGATGCATCTTTTCCTGAGAAAATAGCAAGAGTTGTGATAGTTCCCATCTTCTTCCCTCAAGCAAAGCTTTCTTTCTACAGTTACTTCCATCTGGATTTGCAAATCACTTTCAGTGGACATCTGAGTGTGCATCTCTGTATCCCCTCTCCATCGTTCTGTCTCTGCAACAAGGGCGAGTATGAAAAGCCACAAGTGAGCAGCAGGTAGTACAACCAATGAGGAGCCTAACAATGCGCCATTCTGTGGACCCAAGAAATCGCATTCCTCCTGAGATCATAAAGACCCGTGCAAGAGTTAGAGGCAGTGTGTCATTGCATACTGTATGTTGTGTGTGGTTAGAAACCGAGAAGCAGTCTGTACGTTTTCGCCATGACTGCGTGGGCTTCCTTCAGGTGCTCCCGTTTCCTCCCACATTCCAAAGATGTACGGGTTTGGATTAATAAGTTGAGCGCATGCTGTGTTGCTATCAGAAGCAAGGCAGTATTTGCGGGCTACAGCACATCGCCGATTGTGTTGGTCATTGAATCAAGTGTTGCATTTCACCATATTGTTTCAATGTTTGGACCTACATGTGACAAATAAAGCTAATCAAGCCTTTAAACTTCCTGGAGGGCTTGATATGCTCAAGGCAGGGATTTTTCCCCTGGGTCAAAGGAGCAGAGCATCATTGTTTTGGACAGGGATGAGGACACCATGTGTTTGCTAATATTGGAATGGCCCTATTTAGGATTATAACTCATGACATCTGGGTACTTGTTGAACAATCAGTGTTAGAGTGGTTGTGGCGTTTCATTGCACTACTTGTAATAAAATACAATTTCTGCCAGTTTGAAGTAAGGAATATTTCTCTAAATGTTGATAGTTAAATGTAACAATAAAAATGTTACTTTCATAACTGCTGCACACTAAAATACTGCAATGCTTATTTTCTGTATCCCATGTGGGTGCATGAACCTCTGCAGCCTTATAGTCATAGTCATACTTTATTGATCCCAGGGGGAAATTGTTTTTTATTACAGTTGCACCATAAATAATAAATAGTCATAGAACCATAAATAGTTAAATAGTAATATGTAAATTATGCCAGTAAATTATGAAATAAGTCCAGGACCAGCCTATTGGCTCAGGGTGTCTGACCCTCCAAGGGAGGAGTTGTAAAGTTTGATGACCACAGGCAGGAATCACTACCAGTTCAGTCGGCAGAGGACAAGCCGTATTGTGTTCAACTCCAGATTACTGCACCATTCATGGACTCTGGGGTTTGGACGATATTTTTAGTGTGAATGACTGATATCTTGTGCTTGTTATTTTACTCTTTCCAATATTTTTATTAATTTATATATATAAGAATACAGAGTACAGGGAAAAAATATATATGTCAATATATTAAACTAAATTGCATATAAAGACTCCTTTACCCTATATTCGTACAAGTCAATTAGTTCGTAACATTGAAAAATAATAATTATATTATATTAAAAAAATCTAACCCACTATCAAGACCAAAGCTGATAAGTAGAAAAAAAAGAAAAATGATTGTTAGTCATCATCTGTGCTTTAACAGCAAATCAAAGGTTTTGAAAATATTTCAGAAAAGGTCCCCACAATGTTTGAAAGTCTTGATAAGATTCAAAGATTGAACATCGAATCTTCTCTAAATTTAAACATGACATCACATCAGATAACCATTGGGTGTGAATAGGAAGGGCCACATCTTTCCATTTAAGCAAAAGCATCCTTCTGTTATTGTTGTTGTTTTACGTGTGCTATATGTACTTTGTGTTGGTACTGCGTGTTGCACCTTGGCCCCCGAGTAACGCTGTTTTATTTGGCTGTATTCATGGGTATTCATGTATGGTTGAATGACAATTAAACTTGAACTGTAAGTCCAGTGAGGCCACTTACTTGAATTGAAAAGAACAGAGCAAAGCACAATTTACATTTTTGGGTTGTGTTTATATGTATATTTTAAATGTTTCTAATAACTGAAATGTTCTCAAGGGACTCAACTCACTTTCAAGGACTCTTCACCTCATGTTGTTGCTATTTATCGCTTATTTATTTATTATTATTATTATTGTTATTTCCTCTCTTTGTACTTGCACAGTTTGTTGCCTTCTGCACTCTGGTTGAACACCCTAGTTGGATGGTCTTTCTATTACTCTATAGATTTATTGAGTATGCCCACAAGAGAATTAATCTCAGAGTTGTATATGGTGACTTTGATAATAAAATTTACTTTGAACTTTAATTTAAAACTTTCAATTAGAATATTTAGTTTTGTTTAAGTTTTTAAATATCTCAAAGTATTGAACAAAACGTAAAAAAAAACTTGCAAACACGAGGAAATCTGCAGACTGTACCTCCTCCTGGAGATGCTGCCTGGCCTGCTGCACTCACGAAAAAATAATCTTGGTCTCTTTGATAGTTTTGACAGCTGGCTAACTTGGGTTGGTAATTTAAATGGCTGTTATGGCCGTCTTCCATCGTGTTCTTATGAAAAGGTTACATACTCTGCTGGACTTTGCCAATCAGCTAGGAGGTTTGTGCCAGGGAACTGCTCCAGGAGGTCAACAGGGATATGAGCTTTCAGGGACCAGTATGGTTAATAAACACTTCCTTAAAACTTTCAATTTTGCATTTGCAACTGAAGTGCAAAATGTATTTAAGTATTTACCTGTCATGGTGTAGTTGCAAGCCCCTGACACGATGTACTGTTGCCTTTGTTTCACTGATAAATACTTCTGCATTTATTAAAGTCCGAGCTAGTGAAGTTGTGCTGTGCCTGCTTCAAAAGAGTTTGTTGTGACCAAATCACAAGACCCATGTCATTGTCATAAGCAATGATTGCCTTTTCTTTCAATAGGTGCTGAAACAGAAGAGCATAGATAAAGAAAATCTGCAAAATATTTCTATTAGAAGATCATTGACTTTCAACATATTTTGCACAAATGTGGTGAAGAAATCAGAGGCAGATTCTGATAATGAAATGTGGGTAGAGTACACATGCATTCCCTATCCCCAGTATAGGGTATATTTAAGGTAAACTGTTTTTAAGTATATTTTCTGATGTACAGAATTGAACTACAAAAAATATTAATCTCAGTTTAGCGACATTTACTAACAGAATTCATCACTACTTCTCAAAGTGAGCCTTTCTTTTGCCCCCCTACCCTAATCTCCAATTTAGAATGTTATATCTTCTTTGTTTGCCATTGTATTTGTCTGAACATATTACTAACTATAAGGAATATCAGGAAGAACACTAATTTGCTTCCAGGTTTTGACAATGTTATATTTCTGGAATAATTGCTGGAATAATGTATTGGTATTCTTGGCTATACCTGGGCACAGTTTCCTAGTATGTGCAGGCAGGATGAGGGAATGTTGCTCTATATTCCAGCAATATGCATTACCAAGTTATCATACAAGTTACCAGGCACTTAAATTTAGATTAATTTTCTAACTATTGTTACAAGTAGAAAGAAGATCAAAGAATGAATATGCTGTGTGTGTACACATATTGCAGGAAAGACATCTTAATACCAAATGTTTTCAATATTTCCTGCTTTTAGTCGATTTTGCTGAATTTTTTTTCAGTTAGCTTGCACTATTTAGTCCCTTCCATGTAAGGTCAGTAAATTTGGCCTAATTTTGCTCTGGGATTTTCCATTGTTCACACTCTAAATTTTTCATCTGTTATTTGTCCAACAATGCCAGCATCCTATTAGATGACTAATTGATCCATGTGCTGCTTCTAGATTTTCATTGTACCAGAACAAGTAACAATAGTTTATAAAAACCAGTTGAAATGTGGTTTTATTTCAGTAAAAGACCTTACTTATTTCTTGACACATCTGAGTCATAAATGTGAATAAGGTATCTGCTTACTTTCTTGCTCCCTATAAAGCAGTCACCCTTTTTGGTGCCTTCATGTGCAAACTTTGATTATAACTGCCAGGATGCTCACACACAACTGTTAGGGTTAAATGAATGATCTACTAGTTAACTAAAAGAACGGGCAGAGATTGCTAACACAGGTAAATGAATGATTAAAGATTGTTAGAAATGTGCATGTATATTTTTATTTTTATTTGCTGTGTCATCATTTGTATTCTAAAAATACTGATAAATACTGTACATATTAGGATTTTAAACATCTTTCATTATGGGAAGATTTTGCACTTAATGTTCCTTTACTTTGTTAAGACACAGTGTTGGTCCCCTGAATGTTGAAGATGTTCTCACCAGTTTTGACAACACCGGAAATGTCTGTAAGTTCATTTCATTTATTGTTCAAATGTGATATAATGGCGGGGGTTGATAAAGCCCATAATCAGCTTTCTATTAAAAGGACACTATCTTTATCCCGGAGAGAGGAATGACTATGTCATTTCATAGCACGTTGTTTTCATTTGAGCTTTGCTATGTGCTATGCGGTTAAGGTCAGTATGTTGAGAGTTTGGCAAATGAAGACTATGACAAGCCTGCCAAAAATACTCTAACATAAATAGTGCCACTTTAATACTGTAACTGAACCCATAAAATCTTTTGGCTTATAAATATCTGATACTTAACCAACACAACCTCACACAATAATCAAATTAATGGGATGAAAGAGATTACTTTGAAATTTAAAGCTGTCTGGTACATTTTGACTTTTTACATTTGTTAGTCATTTATTCTGGTGGTAGTGTGGATGTAATATTTGTTAAGTTCACATTTAAAAGGCAATATGTGAGTTCATTATTTATTGGCTAATACACCATGTATAGAATAAGCACTTAAAGTAATGTCTTAATTCAACACTTTCTTCCACAGCTCTTTGAATATATTGAGTTACTTTGTGTATGTTTGAAAGTGCAAATAGACTTGTTTGGACGATTGGACTTTAATGGTTGTAAGGGAATCAGTGAGATTGGGAATATTGATAGATATGATATCAGTCTTTTGTGAATGAATTTTCCTCCCAGAACAGCATTCAAGTTGTCTTTTGGGGATGTGAGGTGAGTCATTTTCTGTCCTGGCATCAGAACGGGCGTGAAATCATGCATTTTGCTGCTGAATAAATGAGATATTGGCAATTACATCTAAAAGAATATAGTGGAACAGTCATTACTAAACTCTGCCCACAAGTCAATAGAACAACATTGAATTATTGATGCAGAATGGAAATTTCATAACAATACAGCAGTGATGTTCGGTTTGCCAAACAAGGCCTTCTTGTGTTTGATAATGATTTCATCTGCTAAATGTGGTGATGAAGCTCCCATTTCCACCAGAGATGTTTGTCAACAAGCAAAAAGAAGCAAAGGGAATTTACAATAGTCTAACTTTTATTATGTTAGGAAGGGAACTTCATTGAAACCTATAGAATATTGGAATTCCTAGATGGAGTGGCTGTGGAGAGGATGCTTCCTATAGCGAGGGAGTCTAGGACCAGAGGGCATAGTCTCAGAATAGAAGAATGTCCCTTTAGAACCGAGATGAGGAGGCATTTCTTTAGCCAGAGGGTGATGAATCTGGAATTCATTACCACAGACAGCTGTGGAGGCCAAGCCATTTGGTGTACGTATTTCATGCAAAGGTTGATATGTTCTCAATTAGTAAGGGCATCAAAGGTCACCAGGAGAAGGCAAAAAAATGGGGTTGAGAGGGTTAATAAATCAGCCATGATGAAATGGCAGAGCAGACTCGATGGGCCAAATGGCTTAATTCTGCTCCCATGTCAAAATTGACATTGTAATGTTGTGTACTTATAGTTTTAGGTTTGGTTTTACTCCTGGGTGGGATTTTGACGAGTAGGTTCAAAGGGGGGCAGGAAAATCCGTAATTAACAGTGAAACAAAACAGAAATGCTGGAAGAACTCAGTCAGGCAGTATTCGTGGTAAGAGAAACCAATTAACATTTCAGGTCAGCAAGCCTTCCTCAGAATGCAGAGAGGGTGGGAGGTTTACAGTTTTCAAAGTAAAACTGGGGCTGCAAGGGAAATGGTAATGGAGAAGGCCATAGGCAGACAAGTTGAAATGGACATTGGATTGGAAGTAAAGGTGGCAAGCAACAGGAAGCTGTGGATCGTCACTGCAGATTGAATGTTGTTGCTTTGCAAAGTGATCACTCAATCTGGGTTTGGTTTCTCAACTTGTGAACATTGAATGTAGCAGAATGGATTGGAAAAGATCCAAGTGAATCGCTGCTTGATCTGGAATGTGTGTTTCGGTCCCTGGGTGGTAGAAAGGGAAAAGGCGAATGGGCAAGTGTTGCATGGAAATTGCCATGGGATGGAGAGTGGTTGCTGGGGACAGAAGTGTAGAGCAGAGAGTCATGAGATGAGCAGTTCCTGTAAAATACAGAAAGGAGAGGAGAACGTGACTGGTGGTTGAATCATGGTAGAATTGGCAGAACTTGTGAAGGATAATATGTTAAATAAAAAGACTGGTGGAGTGGAAGGTGAGTACTGGGTGAACTCTTTATTCTTTGTTGTGGGAGAGAGAGTGAGAGCAGCTGTGTGCTAAATGCAGGAAATGTGGTCTTGCAGAGGGAAGCCACATTTCAGGAAGAAGGAGGATATTTCAGAGGCATCCGAGTAGAAAGCCTCATCATTGGAACAACTGCGGTGGAGACTCAGAATCCGAGGGGGAAAAAATGGGATCCTTGCAGGAGGCATGGTGAGCGGATGTATAGTCGAGGGACCTGTGGGAGCTTGTGGGCTGGATTTCATAGGGTTCACAAGTAAAAAGAAAACAAGAAACTGGGGCCACAGGAGTTTCTGAATGGACCATGATAGGTTTACTGCTTTAATGAAATATTGTATATAAATTATTTAAAAAAGAAATGAATATATGTAATTTAATTGGAACCCTGAATGAAATGAATGGGAAAATAATGCTATATGATGTAAATAAGGTAGCAAAATGGCTTGGCTTGTATGTGGCGGGGTTGCAACTCATGAATTGTTATCTCTAGTCCTGCTTGACCAAGTACAAAGCACTGTTCACACCCTGCAGGATGGTACACTGAGCCCTGCTCCACATCCACCCCCAAATCACAAACTGTAGATTGGGCTGGGCTGTCTGCAGCAAGGGATATCAGTGAGTATGCAGCAGGAGGCTAGTCCTGTTTGCCTTCCACTGTCCCGTGCATGTTATAATATTTATAAAACCTGACATGAAGGCAGCAGTTACTGCAGTGGGGTCATCTGCCAGAAGTGGCTAAAATGCAGAGAGGCAAAAACTCATGAAGCCTACCACTGCATCCCCATCTGCCACTAATCTAAACCCATTAAATCCCTGATACTTATCGTATTTTGAAAGGAAGTTTAATTCACGCTCTTTACTGCCAAATAGAATTTCCATATATAATAGCATTTTTTTAATTACCTAAAATGCTAGTTGTATTTTTAACCATCTTGATACTGTGAAAAGAGATGATCTTTAATCAAATTGCAAAGAGATATTCAAAAAATAGCTATTTTGTATCAGTTGTGAGGATCTCACTAAATACCCAGAGTAACAATATTAAGGGCTTTTTCATTGCTGGTTGGAAGGATATTGTATATTATAAAGTATCCTATTTAGAGCTTTGGAATAGAGGTAAATGAAAATCACGTGGACCGTGATCGGAGAAGGATTGAGAACCACTACTTTAGATGGTAGTTTCTGAAGATGGTAATTAGTGGTCTCTAAAAGCTGCCCTTTCCGGTCATCGTCAATTCTTACCATCTTCAGGCCAAAATTGGTCAGCAATTTGGGCAGAGAATTGGTAGACTAGGTGCAATGGACAAAGGCTGGACCGGACGGCACTGTTAGGGGACATTTCAGTGGAGGACAGAATAATGCTCATGGTCTTTATATCTCCAGAAAATGAAAATATGACCATTGTCTCTATCTTTATAAGCAATGTTGTGCACTTCCATTGAGAACAATTAGAAAACTGGAACAGCTGCCCAGAGGAAGCTCAGTGCATCTTGCACAATTAAATATCAGGTCCCTTCAATCTGGCTCATTTACAGGAGATCAAGCATAGGAGATCATGATATGGGAATTGTACCTCTGCTCCTCACCATCATCCTTTTCCCCTTCCCAGTCATGATTTAAGACCTAAGCTAATCTAGACCATAAGATATAGGAGATATAGGCCCTATGAGCCATCGAGTCTTCTTCATCATTTCTTCATAGCTGATCCAACTTTCCTCTCAACCCCAATCTCCTGCCTTCTTCCATATCCCTTCACGCCCTGGCCAATCAAGAATTTCAACCTCTGCTTTAAATATACATGAAGACTTGGCCTCCACAGCTGTCTGTGGCAAAGAATTCCACAAATTCACCACTCTCTGGCTAAACCTCGTCATCTCCATTCTAAAAGGACGCCCCTCTATTCTGAGGTTGTATTCTCTGGTCTTAGAGTCTTCTGCCATGAGAAATATCCTTCCCATATCTACTCCGTGAAGGCCTTTAACCATTCGATAGGCTTCAATGACGTCACCCCTCATTCTTCTGAATCCTAGTGAATATAGGCCCAGAGCTCTCAAGCACTCTCTTTATAGCAAGCCATTCAAACCTGGATTCATTTTCCTGACCCTCCTATGAACCCTCTCTAGTTTCAGCACAATTTCATTTTTCTCGGTAATTCCTCGGTTATTTCCGAGTCTCTTGCTTTTGGCTGTGGACTCCATATATACTCCACATGGGTATTAATATTTTATACTTAATCATTTATAATTTGACCCTAAGGTTAATGGGCATTGAGATTTGTGAATTGGTTCACATAATAATGGCCAGAGAGCAAAGTTGCCCAGTGGTAATGTATTGGTCTTGAGGAGAGAGCAAACCATCCAAGGTACATGTTGAGTAGGCAAGAACTTGTGCATAAAGATCTTTAACACCCCCCTAAATGTGGCCTTTAGTGTTTGTTTTGCTTACCACCATCGACTTTGTAGTCTTAGGGTTGATTTTAAGTCCATAGTCAAGGCTTTTCTCATTCACTTTATTCAGCATAATTTGCAGTTCGCATTCGCCATCAGCTGACAACACGGTGTCGTCTGCATACCTGATGTTATCCACCTTCCGGCCTCCAATTGGAATACCTGTCTCCTGAAGGTCGCATTCCTGAAAAGTCCATTCTCCGTGGAGGTTGAACAAATCCGGCGAGCCAACACAGCCTTGCCTTACGCCTGGTTTAATACAAGCCCATGGTGATAGCTCATTTTCTACCCTGACCGCCGCTTTCTGTTTCCAATACAAGTTCTTTATTATCTGCAAATTCTCCCATCACAGATCGTACTTGTTCAGCACCTCTATTACTTTCTCGTGTCTTACTTTATCAAAAGCCTTTTCATAGTCAATAAAGCATAAGTAGATGGTCTTTTGTGCCTCAATGCATCTCTCCAAGATGTTTCTCATCGCAAATATTCCTTCCCTTGTTCCTGAATGTTTATGAAAACCAAACTGCGTTTCTCCAATTTCATCGCTGATTGTACCTTTCATTCTGCTGAACACTATTTTCAACAGTAGCTTGATGCAGTGAGACATTATGCTTATTGTACTGTGTTCGTTACATTTTATCGTCCTTGGCTTTTTTGGCAAGGTGATAAATACCGAATCGAGAAAGTCCTCCGGAAGATTTCCTGTCATATAACTGTTGTTTAATATCGCTAAAAGGTTCGTTTTTCCCTTCAAACCAAGTGATTTCAGAATTTCAGTGGAAATCTTATCTTCACCGGCTGCCTTTCTGCCATTTAGACTCCAAATCGCACTTTCCATCTCTGACATCCATATTTTAGGTTGATTAGTCATTTGATTTTAAAATCAACCCTAAGAGAACAAAATCGATGGTGGTAGGCAAAACAAACACTAAAGACTCATTCATGATGGTATCGGACAAGACATTGAACAGGTATGAAAGTTTGAATATCTTGGCAGTTGTCTGACAGATGACGGGAGATGTGAAGTTGAGATCAGAAGGAGAATAGGTATGGCTAAGACCCAGTTCATGAAGCTAAAAGATCTACTATGCAATCGGAAGGTAGACGTCCAAAGCAGAATCCTCTTCCTCGAGTGTTACGTATGGTCAGTACTGAGGTATGGATCAGAAATATGGACCCTGAAGAAGGATAACATGAAACAAATTAATGCTTTTGAAGTGTGGTGCTATTGACGAATGTTGAAGATCAGCTGGGTAGAGAAAGTTTCAAATGAGAGGGTTTTGTCCGAAGTTGATAGACCACAGATATTGCTGGAGAAGATTGCGAAGTTAGAAGTCGCTTATTGTGGACACATTACGTGGAGAGATAACATCTTGTTCGACTTGCTACATGGAAGGGCAGGGGGAAAGAAAGGAAGAAGAAGGCAAAGAACAACGTGGCTAGATAACATCAAGGATTGGACCAAGCTGGACAAGAATAGGGATGTTGTGGACAAGTGTCGGGGCAGAGCGGCGTGGAGGGAAATCCTCCGCCAACTGGAAATTCCAGATGTGACCTAATGACAAACTGTGGTCATATGTAAACAAAAGCAACTTCAATTCTCTAATTGGCTGATGCAGCAAGGCTGGAAATCTGTAGCATAGGCTGAAAGGTGAAACTTTGATTGGCGGACCAGCCGATAACCCCGATAATGCTGTGTGTGCTCTCCAGCTGCAGAAGTACTTAATCCGTCAATTAAAACTCTCTCCAAAAACACTTCCAGCTTTTCTACTTAGAGACTCACCAACATATTGCACAGAACATTAATTATGCTGTTAGCACTTAATTACATGGTTGCATCTCTCATGGTAGAGTGCGACATAATTAGCTCCCAACTTCATCTCTCATGAGAATTGGATGTTTAGTATTTCTGAAATAACCCTGTGATCAAACACTACGCATGTATTGTCCTTGGAATATCTATTTCACTGTTATAATCATCATGCTATCAATTCCCGGGACTGATTATATAATTTTATGAAACATTTTTTTGTCAAATGAACGAAGTATGATTATCTGGTACAGTAATCTTTACCTCTCAACTAGCTAAATGAATTGTTATAACAATTTTAGAGAAAAGGTTAGCATATTTGAATTTTACTGAATAAAAATGTATATTAGGTATGAAATGTTGTGCGAGATCATATCTGATGTATTGTGTTCAAAAACATCGTTGCCTTTCTTGTTGTGCGGTTTCTTAAGACTGAATAATGTGGATGTCACAAATTGATGTCATTACTTGCATCAAAGCAGCAGCCCCTGCTGCTTCATAAAATGCCATCTCCTGCAATAATGAAGCCAGTTGCCACCAATATAATCTTTAAGCATCATGCCTTTCAGCAAATACAAAGGGTAATAGAGTTGCAGTGTTCATTCTTGTAAACATTCAGTCAGCCTTACAATGTGATAGCAATACAGCTGGGTGAATATATATTTTGTTTTAACATGCCTTGCACCCTTAGTCTTTGATTGTGCTGGTGTTTACGCTGCTTTTTCCTTCTTCCCCTTAAATAATTTGACACTATGACTCTTGAGTCTATTTGTATTATAACCAGGAACAACGTGCATAAATAGCATATAAAACTGCTTATTTCTTTGAAAAATTTAACAGCAAAAAAATTGTTCCTGACTTATGTTTGGAGTAGCATTTAGGGCTAACAATCAAAAATGTTCTACCCAACTTACTAATTTCTGCCTCTTTTTCCAAGCTCAGAGCATATGCTGTGCCGTATCCTTCAGCTGAGATCATGTAACACAACTTGGATTAGAGATCATAACTGAAACAGTTCTGGCAGTTCATTTCAACTGAACCACTGGAATGACTGACATCAAAATCTATGTAGCCAAACCTTATCAGA
Source organism: Mobula birostris (assembly GCF_030028105.1). Lineage (NCBI taxonomy): Eukaryota > Metazoa > Chordata > Chondrichthyes > Myliobatiformes > Myliobatidae > Mobula > Mobula birostris. Next base: position 33,025,419 of record NC_092377.1, read on the forward strand.
ACTGGATTTCATACCATTGACAAGTCTCAATATCAGAATCTGCTTATTTTATCTAAGACAGGGGTTCTTAACCTAGGGTCCACAGGGGTCTGTAGATAGATTCCAGGGGATGGGAAAAAATTTACATCTTTACTTTCACTAGCCTCTAACTGAAATTTAGCTTTTCCTTCAATTATGAACGTACTCAACAAACTACAGTAGTATTAGCAGTACCTGTGAATTTGTCACCAGTAGAAATGACAGATATTTTCATATTCCATTACAGTTGTTACAAATATGGTTTATCGCATGCACATTAATACTTAGAAATTATGGTAGTTGTAAGACCCACGCAAGATCGGAAGTATTTTTAAAAAATATTTTGATAAATATGTTTCAATATGATTGGTTGATTCTGTAATCCTGTGTATTTTGTTTTAGTTATTTAAATACACCATTCTGTGAAGGGGACCATAGACCTCACCGGACTGCCAAAGGGTCCATGGCATAAAAATGCTCTGAGGTGTAATGCTTTGCTGAGCCTTCAGTTTCCTCTAGAGGGCAGCTTTTACCACCAGCAGCAGTTTTTTTTAGCATGATACATTGTAGCAGCCAGGCTGACAGGACACTCTCTCCTCACCTTCCTGATAACCAGTGTTGCAATCAACTTGTTAAATTTCACATGATCCCACTCTCTTCATACCTGTCTCTGCTGATTTTAGGGGATGCACGTGTGTAAGCATCATTTATGGACTCAAGTTGGGCTAATTGAGTTTAAGGCAAGAATGTGACATGGATTGAATGTTTGCTCCCTTCTCTTCCAGTGCCTGTTGGAGGTCACGTACGACACTGCGGTGAGAAAAGGTTGGGGAAAGTCACGGGGTGATGACCCAGCCTGGCCTGACAGTAGCCTGTGCTGAGATTGTGCACCTGATGGTTAAGATCACAAATTTTCATGCCATCACTTAGCTACTGTCAAATGTAAACTTTTAGTGGATGGTTCAGATCTGAGAAGGATGACCCACAGCATCTATTGAATGATGACTGTGTTCTCAAAATGCTCCACCCTGTATTCCATTTGGAGTTGACATGATGAGGATCATACCCATTGTGTCTCTGTGGATGGAATCCACGCTGCAATTTTGTGATCAGCTCTATGACTCTTGGGAGGAGATGGTTGAGATTACGTTCTATGTGGCAGAGAGCAAGGAGACAAATAGTCATGATTATGGCATCGCTGAGGCCCTTCGCTTCCCAGATATGGGAGAAGATGTATCAAACTTGTGACTGGTGTTTATCTCTGCCAGCAGGGAAACTGTCTGTCCTTAGGTCTTTTTGACTTGTGAAGGTATAGCATGACATAGGGACTAAGATAGTTCAAATTTTAATGGAGTTGAGACATCTCAGTCGAATCATAGAGCCCCACACTGTGGAAACAGGCCCTGTCCCACCTCCTGTCCCAACCACCGAGCACTCATGTATGTAACCCTTAACTTTCCACATTCTCATTAACTTCCCCAGGGATCTGCCATTCACCTGCATATTAGATGCAATTTACAGTGGCCGATTAACCTATCAATCTGCATATTTTTGGGAGGTTGGGATGCTCTGGCAGGAATCACAGAGAAGATGAGCACACTCCATGTGGAGAGGGCAACAGAGGTCAGAATTGAATATTGATCCTGGGAGTTGTGAGGCAGTGGCTTCATTTGCTGTGTCACTGTGACACCTCAGGACAGGGTTCTCGGTTGAGGAAATCTTGTTAGGAATTCTTACTTACTTTCAATCCTTGACTATGTTAACTTCTGTTCATTAGGTTATTAGACCACTGAGGGCCTTAGCTATGCTAAGAAATGGATAATTGTCATGGTTATCAGTTATGTTCTAGATTTCCTATGCCTTTTTAATCTTTCTCCTACTCTTTGTGTCATGGGGTTTCTGTTAGTCTGTCTTCAGGTACTTGTAGTACTGATGCTTTTTCCTTGAGGCGTGGAGGAATTTCCATTTCAAGAATGCCTTGTATTTGTGGTTAAGAAGCTCCTAGATTTCATAGTCACTTATGCAAAGCAGTCCAAGTGCTTTCCAGCAATGAACTCAGGCTCCAAATCATCATTGATCTGTTCAGCAGAGCTGCTTCTTTCACCACTCTCAACACAGTGGTCCTCTATCAACCTACCCCTGCTGCACACCGCTGTTCTCTGACAATGAAGGCTCTTGAAGAATGGATCCCTTCATATTTCTTTGTGCCTCTCAATAAAGACCAAAGTTGATGTAGTTCACCATCACCATCACTAAGCAGGGGCTGCCTGAGGAAGGACATGTATGAAGATCAAAAAAACCCCATCTTGGCACAGATCTCATGGGCAGAATGATCTCTGACCTCTTGAGTCATGCACTCTGTATAGTATGCAACATAGTGCTGGAGAGATTCTGTCATTGTTTCTAGTTTTTCTCACTGAAAAGTAAATATAGTTACTTTTTTTTAAGACTGTATTGAAGTGTTAACCACAAGGTAGTTGAAGCTAGGAGTTATTTGTTGTGAACTTCAAACAAGTATTTGTGTTGATTTTTTTTTGTTTCAAAGTAAAGCTTGATATTTGGTGCTTAAGCAATGGATTGGCTGCTTTTTGTTTTTCTTTCTAGTTTATTTTGTCCTTTTATGATAGTGTTAAGTCTATTAGGTGCTACTCACTGATCTTAGCATCCTCCTGTGGGCTAAGGTTCCAGTTTTGAGGTCTTCATTGCACTAATTTCACTTTGATGGACAGGCTGCATTGTTTATGTGCCTAAGAATAGATTTCGGCTCAGACACTATTCTGAATTCCATTGTGCTAGAGCATGTTGTGCTGCTGGAGATGGATATCCAGAAGCTAAACAATAATGGAAATTATTGCCACTGTTCAAGACAAATGCATTATTCAGCATTTTAAACATGCCTGTAATATTATAGATTTCTAGCATGCAGCACATGTGAAATGTGTTAGATGGACATTAGTCCAAAGCTGGGCTGCTTTATCTCTGTTTTCCCAAATGGGATATTGATATGAAGAGAACCACAACCCCAGCACAACTGGAAGCCGATCTAAAAAATGACTGTCAATGTTGTTTGACTATTCACTGAGCCGATGAGAAGGAGAATTCTGTTTAGATTGCATAAATAATTAATTTGAGTGAAGGTTTCCAGAGTATGATATATAAATTACAGTAATGACTTAATTCAATACTGATGCATATCACTTGGCTAAATACACGCTGATTAAATTTGCAGATGATTCTAAATCAGTAAATGTGACTGGACTGAGTATGCAGGCTGAACAGAGCAAAACAATTTTGATAAAATATGTAAACTGTCTGATGACAATTATGATGCCCTGAACAGTGTTGAAGTTGCTAAGGGGATCATTTCAACAGACATATAAAACGTGGACTCACAAAGGACCATAGCCAGATCAGAGTGAAGTTGCTAATTATATCTTCTTCTAGGGGTAAACTCATTTTAGGACAAGTTTTTTTTATAATCATTTGATTTATCTTGGAGAGGCATTGGTTTAAAATCTACCTTGTCTAATTCAGTCAAAATGAGGCCCTGACTTTGTGTTTATTAATTAATGCCAAAATTCACATTGTTGACCATGTCCCACAGGAATTTAACCAGGGTTTGCCATGAGTGTTCTTGTCTTTAGACATCTGATTCAGTGTGGGCTTCTCTGCTGTGTGCCTGTGACATCTGTGAGCAGCAAAGTTCCAATGTGACACTTCAGGCAATGAGATTTAAGAATCCTCACTGGGCAATAGAGAACTCAATCAGGAACTATAAAGCAGAGAATGTAAATTAGTCTTTAAAAAAGTGTCCAATAGGTAAAACAAAGGTCAGTAGCTTCAGAGCTGATCAAGACTAGGAGGTAAAGGTGACATTGAAGACAGTTGATTGGAAAACAAAATCTCCAGGATTAATTTTTCTTAGAGAATGAGCTTCCAAGGCTGTATAGTTAATTTTTTTGATCCAGGCAAAGCTTTGGCAGTAATGATGACTTTTTACTCCAGTACACCAAGTTTATCTTTCTCAGCTTTTCTCAGTGCAGAATCCAGTGATGAATGATCCAGGTTCACAACATTTTTGTCATTTTGGCATTGAGTTGTTGATGTTGAGGAAAGCAACAGCGCATTAAGGGCGGATGTGAAATATGTCAAGTAGCAGCTACTGGGTTCCCCTGTTCAGCTGAATGCGCAGAGTTGCAGATGGCGGACTGTATGAATTATACTGAGTTCTCAACATCTTGTTGAATGTTTCACTGCTTACCAAATGGTTAAAGTCTTAGCCATCTTAATGGTTGTGGAATAGTAGGTTAGAATGATTTGGTAAGTATTCCTGTTTCTCTCTGTTAAAGTAATAGATCTAAAGCATTCCTAAAATGGTACAGCTTTTGCAGACATTTTATGATTTATGGCCAAATGTTTTGTATTTTCCTGTGGAGGATTGAATGTGCTAATAATAAACCAAGAGAGATATCGTTCAGCTGATCCCTGCAAGAAGGTTGCCCTTCTAATTAAAAGGCAACTTCACTCATAAAAGCAACATAAATAAGCAATTTTTGCTGTAGAGGAAGTGGCGTCTATGCTAAATAAAGAAAGAGTCCTGAAGGTCCAAGCCAAGATTTAAAAATCAAAATTTCCACAGCAGAGATTTTTGACATGAATGAAGCAATAAACCAGTAGAGGACTGAGATATCACTAAAGATGATAAAGGAAACCACAGGTTAGGGAACATCAGGAAGAAGTTTATTGGTGGTAGATTGCAGAATTAGAAATGAGACTGAAAGTGACATGCAACCTGATTGCCTTTGTAAACTGTTGGTTCACTGAATACATAAACTATATTTTATATTTGGAGTAATAGATAACTATAAGTAAACAACTTATGATGTTAACTGCTATAACCTTGTACTTTTTGACAGAAAGGATTTGGGTATGCTGTCTTTGTGTCAAACTTTGTTTCAGCCAATGAAATGTAAGGCTTGCATTTATTTTAGGTTTACATTCTCTGGATATTTGAAGCACGACACGGTATTGTGAAATTATGGTCACTCTTGCAGTGTAGATTCTGAAAAGGGATATGATGGCAATCAGTTAATTCACTTCTTAGTGGTACTGACTTGGGAGTAAATAATGGCCAGGATATTGGAAATAACTTCATCACTCTTCAAATTATTGCCGGAGGATCTTACACATCCATTTGAGAAAACAGATGAGCTTTGTTTTAATAGAGTATCATCAACAACCCAGTATTCCCTAAGTATTGCACAATGTTTTTTGTGCTTGATTATCTGCAATGGGACTTTAAACAAACAACCTTCGTTTTGGTAGAAAGGAGAGTACAATGTATGAATCAGCCATGCTTAATAAGTGCTTTTATAAGGTACAGTTAGAGTAATAACGTAACCAAACTTATGGCACACAAGTTCCACATGTTTCTTCAAAATAAATAAATAATCTATTTTTGTAATGGTGTTGGAGGCATACAGGTTAAACAGGTGAGCTTCTCATTGTGCGCTGAATGGTGAAATTGGATATTTATTGTTCATTTGGTAGAGAGAATCTAAAAGACAGCATCTTCAATAGTATAGCAAATTTTGAGTACTACACTGAAGTTTTAGGCTGCATTATATTCTTTTTGACTGAAGTGAAGCATGAATTTGTGACATTCTGAACCAGATCTCATCTTAGCCAGAAGTGACATGAACATTTTTTTGGAAATTTGTACTTACTGACAATTGTTTCTTTTTAGACAGGGTGCATTTAGTTTCTAGTTTAATCCTTGTATTGGGAATCATTCTGACCAGCTTCTGGTTTTAGTTCTTTGGTACAGACAGAGGAGCTGGTATTGGGTCTCAGTGTCGTTTGGTGTTGAAGTTTATATTAGATATTGATGTCACCACTATCACTGGAATATTAATATTCCTTTCACATCAAAACCATCACCATCTATGATACCATAATAAAAAGAGTCACTCTTTGAAATGCCTGTGCCATTCAAGAGGTATTCGACTTTCGCACTTGAGCTGGTAAGATTGTTCAGGTGAGAAGTAGGTGATACTAAATGCATTGAGGACAGAGGTGGAGGAACAAGTTAGTGAGCTGTCTGTGTACTTTCTCATAGCGTTGGAGAGTGATGTAAGCCTCTGGTACCTGGTGCTTTACTACTTTGCTGAATTAGAGCAAAGATCAAAATTGTAATATAGCAATCCTTGACATTCTGAAATGATACCCCAGCACGCTGCACCATTATATCAGTGAGTGAAAAGGCTTGGTTCCCAAACCTCTGCGACTGTTGTTCTGATTAATGGCTAACAATAGTGTACATTATAAGGTGATTTAGGAAGGTAGTTGCTTAGCATCTGAAGTAAAGGCATCTAGTTAGCCTGCCATCTTTTTCCATTGTGGAATTAACTAATTTAGCAGTTGGTGACCTGGAAACCTACAAGCAGCTTAAATACCTATTAATGCTGAATTTGTAACTCCCATAGGAGGTTGATTTTTAAGAAAAAAATCATCTCATATTCTTTAGCTGTGGGGAATCATAAATGCAATTTGGTGTTGTCATGCAAAATCTTCAGCCAGCCTACCTCGTACTGAGAGCTATTGGCAGCATGATAAAATATATAATGGCTTTGTAAATTAAAGAATCATTCAACATTTGTAGCTTGTCTCTGGTGACAAGGCAAGTAGCTTGTACTGGGGAACAGTCTTTCCTGTTGGATTGCTGTAATATTTAATGTAACCTCCACAGGCATAATGGCCAGAGCAACATCTGTATCACCATTTTATTTTAATATGTCCTTATTATCGTTACTCGTTCTTTACATTTATCCTCATGTGCCCTCTGTTCTTTGGTCTCTGTGCAATAAATGTTTGTCTACTGGCCACTCTTGCCTGCTGCTGGAGATAGGTTTGTCCTTCCTTTCGCTGATGAAAGCCCTTTCTGATTTTGAATGCTTCTGTCAAATCTCCTCTGAACCTTCTCTCTCCCAGCTTCTTCAATCTTTCAATACAAGTCTCTTTTACTGAGCAGTCCTCCAGGAATTGTCCTCTCTGGGGCTTTTATGCCATTCCTAAGGAGCAGAATCTAATTTAGAACTCAGTTAAGTATTGTGTTCAAACTTTAATATTGTATAGATATAGCATACCTTCTTTGCTTTTGTATTCTATTCCTTGATTAATAATGTCATGATTCCCATATGCTTGCTCAATTTGTTTTGTACCTTCTAAGATCTGCACTGATAAGAGGCTGTTATATTCTTCTTGTATATTGGTCTTTTAAACCTTAAATGAGAAAGGATGTGGCTGAAGAAAACTGTCTGTTGTTGCCGCCTCCCATTGCTATACTCAATGCAAATGGCATTTCATATTTTTGTGTCAGACAGAAAAGGAACCCCCACACATAAATCCAGCACATACAGATACATCCAAGTGAGAGGTGGACCCTATTGATTCCAAGGAAAAGAAGAACTATAAGCGGGACTGAACCATAAGGCTTGACCTTGTTCTCAGACTATTGAAGGAGTTTGGCATGAGTCCCCAAATCCTAAGGACTTCCTACAGGGGCACAACTGAGAGCATCCTGCTGATTACATCACTGCCTGGTATGGGAACTGTACTTCCCTCAATCGCAGGACTCTGCAGAGAGTGGTGCGGACAGCCCAGTGCACCTGTAGATGTGAACTTCCCACTATTCAGGACATTTACAGAGACAGCTGTGTAAAAAGGGCCCAAAGGATCATTGGGGACCCGAGCCACCCCAACCATAAACTGTTCAAACTGCTACCATCTGGGAAGTGGTACTGCAGCATTAAAGCCAGGATCAGCAGGCTCCAGGACAGCTTCTTCCACCAGGCCAACAGTGTGATTAATTCACACTGATGCAATTGTATTTCTATGCTATATTGACTGTCCTGTTGTACATACTACTTATTACAAATTGCTATAAATTGCACATTGCACATTCAGATGGAGATGTAACGTAAAGATTTTTACTCATGTATGTGAAGGATGTAAGAAATAAAGTCAATTCAATTTCCAATTAACCCTTATGTCTTGGATTATTGTCCTCAACACTGATGGACTGGCTGGTCTGCATTTACCTCTTGCCTTTTTCATAAAGCGTGAGGAGGAAGGTGGGATCTATTTTCTTTCTGTGTCAGATTCTGAGAAATCAGTGTTCAATAACTCTAGGAAAACAACCTGGGATGATTTGCTACACTAACATGGCTGAAAAATGCAAGTAAGTGTTGAAAAACTGACCAATAAGCTCTTGCTGCAGTGATGAAGATTTAAAACAAAGTTTCAAACACTGTTGGAAATTAGTTTGTTCAGCCTTTAGGCCTGTTAATTAGAACCACAGAACCACAGAACGCTACAGCACAGAAAACAGGCCATTCGGCCCTTCTAGTCTGTGCCAAAACATTATTCTGCTAGACCCATTGACCTGCATCCAGTCCATAACCCTCCAGACCTCTCCCATCCATGTACCTATCCAATTTATTCTTAAAGCTTAAGAGGAGCCCGCATTTACCACATCAGATGGCAGCTCGTTCCACATTCCCACCACTCTCTGAGTGAAGAAGTTCCCCCTAATGTTCGCCCTTAACCTTCCCCGTTTCACCCTAAAGCCATATCCTCTTGTATTTATCTCTCCTAATCTAAGTTGAATTTATTTAAATCTTACATCTGTCCCACAACGAGGGAATAAAAATCTTTGCATTATGACTCTGTCGCAGTGTATAGATATGTGAATTTATAAGTCTAATGGCTTCTAGAAAGAAGCTGTCCCATAGTCTGCTGTTCCTGGCTTTAATGCTGCGGTACCATTTGCCAGATGGAAGTAGCTGAAACAGTTTATGGTTGGGATGACTGGTGTCCCCAAGGATATTCCGGGCCTTCTTTACACACCTGCTGCTATAAGTGTCCTCAATGGAGGGAAGTTCACATCCACAGACGTGCTGGGCTGTCTGTACCACTCTCTGCAGTGCCCAGTGATCAAGGATGGTGCAGTTCCCGTACCAGGCGGTGATACAGCCAGTCAGAATGCTCTCATTGGTGCCCCTGTAAGAAGGTCTTGAGGAATTGGGGGCTCATGCCAAACTTCTTCAGTCACCTGAGGTGGAAGGGATGGTGTTGTGCTTTTTTTTTTGCCACACGACTGGTGTATACAGTCCAGGTGAGATCTTTGGTGATGTGTATACTGAGGAACTGAAACTACCCACCCTCTCAAATGCAGTCCCATTGATGTTGATTGGGACGAGCCTGTCTCCATTCCTCCTGTAATCCACTATTATTGTTTTGGCCAATGTTAAGCTATTGGCAGCTATTAGCATCTTGCTGGTGTGAAATTAGAGCAATGAGAGATTTATCTGCTGGAGATGACCTAACGACACTTATACAGAACCTAACTATTACTCAGGTCACCATACATCAGAAGCGTTCTGGCTGAAAAGGGCATTGTAAATGCCACAAACTTGATGGTACATTTATCTGTTTGACAGGAACAGATTTTTTTGTTCAACATTTTGGTATATAATGACTATTTTAGTGATGTTGGTTGTCCGCAGTCTCTGATGACCAAAACCTGTGTGTGAGGAGTTTTATAGTGAAAAGACCATTGTATTGGGGCAGTTCCACTCTCTTGTCCTCAAAAATCTTGATCTAATAGTACAAAAAATTGTCACAACTGGAGACCTCCTCGGCTGCAGTGGTTAGCCGTGAAGCCTCCTGTGCCTTGCCATGTCCTTTGCTCTCCGCGAGGGGTTGCAGCACCGTCACCTCGGCTATTGGATCTTGTAGTTGAACTCATCCGCCCAGTCCGCGGGAACTGGCTTTGCATGTTGGGTTAGGCCTGCCCCTGTCTCACCAGGGTTGGAGGTTCCCAGCCACCCTCACCTGGTTTAGCCCGCCTGTCGGAGCGGTGTGCTTGGGTGTGGCCACCGTCACATACAAACGGTCACCAGGAGCCACAGGTGAGAGCTGGGTGGCAGGTGGGGACCAAAAGCGGACAAGCTGCCCCTGGGTGGAGCATGACAAGCCCGTCACCAGAGGTGCTACCCCTCCCTGGACACCCCGTACACCCTACTATTTTAGTAAAATAGGTATTTTCAATAGTCTATATTAGACTATTGTTTATTAAAAACAGCTGAGCCTTCAGTACTATAATTCTAAGCAAATCAATCACCAAACTCGTGAGACCTGGAACTGAACACCTCCCTTTGATCCCCTCACCCGTCTACTCCCTGTACACTTACAACTGCATGCCAGATTCTGCTTTAACTCCAGCTACAAGTTTGCAGATGATACCACTGTAGTGAGCCGTATCTCAAATAATGCTGAGTTGGAGTACGGGAAGCAGATGGAGAGTTTAACGACTTGGGGCCATGACACCATTCCTTCTCCCAATATCAACAAAACAAAAGCAATGGTCATTGACTTCAGGAAGGAGGGTGTGATGCACATGCTGCTGTTTGCATCAATAGTGCTGAGGTCAAGAAAGTTCCTAGGGGTGAACATCTAACCAATAGCCTGTACTGGTCTAACCACGTAGATGCTATGCCCGAGAAAGCTCAACAGTGCCTCCTGTCCCTCAGGAGCCCTAAGAAATTTGGCATGTGTCCCCTTTGACCCTCGGCAATTTTTTTCAACACTCCATAGAAAGTATCCAATCTGATGCACCATAGTATGGCAACTGCTCTGCTGTGACTGCACAGAACTGTTGAGGGATATGAGCACTGTTTAGCACTCCACGGAAACCATCTCCAATCCAATCACTGTCCATACAATCACTGCCTCAGTAAAGCAGTCAACATAATCAAAGACCGCACCCAGCCTGGACATTCTGTCTTCTGTCTTCTCCCCTCTCCCAGCAGGCAGAAGATTTAAAAAAAGCCTAAAGGCGTGTGCCACCAGGCTCAATGACAACTTTTATCCCACTGTTATAAGACTATTGAACCGTTTCCTAGTATGATAAGATGGACTCTTGACCTCCCAATCTACCTCCTTTTGACCTTGCACCTTATTGTCTAACTGGATTGCACTTTCTCTGTAGCTGTTACACTTTATTCTGCATTTTTTTTTACCCTGTACTACCATGGTACACTGTGAATTGATCTGCATAAACAGTATGCACATAAGATCAGTTTTTCATTGCACCTCGGTACATGTGACAATAACAAACCAATTCCAATTTTCTGGTGTGTATAAAGCAAACAATGATTGTTGTTTATATCTTGGGGCAAAGATTCTCCCTGCATGCAAACAATTTTGGGATACATTTCTTGTTAAATAATGGATCAATTACTAGGAGTATCACGCTGTTCTGTTTCCTTTGTTTTGCAGATTGTGGAGGATGATATTTGTTTACTTGCCGCCTTTGTTTTGAGTAATTTCCACACTACTGTAGGTAAAGTGAAGGTTGTCCCCAGCCCCCTACCATGAGTACATAAACAAAGATTTAGGAATTCAGTTAATGGCCTCCTCCTGTGTAAAGCATAGGCATCAACAATTGCACCCTTGGACTAAATCTAGAAGTGCTTGTTTGGTTGTGAAGGTCTTAATGCAAATTTGTTCTACAGCTCATTCAGCCCTAGGGTTTCCATCTTTTGATTTAATTAAATGTAATTGGTTATATTGCTCCTCCCAGGCCCCTGAGGTGTTTTTGTTTATTGCTTAACCTGATCAATAATGCTTCAATTCAGGGACAAAGATGTGGCACGAATAAGAACACTTATCCCAGGCGGGATTTGCAGGCAAGATAATTCATCTAAATAAGTTTGGATACACTGTGAAAATTAAATGACTAGTGCGGAAAGCTGTGGGTGGCTGGGGGAAATAGCATTTAGTAGTAGATGGGGAAGAATTAACTAACTGGATGAGGTGACATGAGATTAGGAAAGGAAACAAATCCTACAAATTAAATGCTAAACCCAAGCAAAAATAATAGGCACCTGGATTCTATTTACACACTGTCAGTCGAAGTAAACCCCGTCCTGACTATGTAACTTGAAAATAATTAAGAGACTTCAAATCAAACGTTTAAGTAAAAATTTCATTTGTGACTGCACATTATAGTCAGTGAGGCACAAGAATGAATTTAGGTGTATTATTTTTGATCTTGCTCATGGGAGGCATAAATTCAATGGTGGAAAGACTTATTGATTTTGCTCTTTTTTTTGAAGCTGATGATCATATAAACTGCTAAACTGTGTGGGAGCCTGAGTGAAACTTTTGCATATTGCTTAGATGCCTCTAAAAGGAAAGTTTAAAATGACGACTCTGTCACTGATCTCAGATATTTACCGGCTGCAGTTTCCAATCCCAACACGTACTCAGATTCCTCACCCTTTGAACTGAAGTAGATGTGTCATAATGTATCTTGCAAGATCTTGGGTGATCTCAGAGTTCTTTACAGTTGATGAAGTACTATTAAATCAGTTTCAGTTTTTATTGTGTATACATAGCTGTCAAGGTCCCACAGCGTAGCTCATTTGATTGGGACCCTTTTCTTCAACCTTCATCACTAGTGCACCATGGATGCAGTTTATGCAATTTAGAAAATATATTCAAGTTACGCACCTCAGTTACACCAACAGGACCTCCCAAAAATTGTGACCTCTGCTGCCATGAGGGGCAAAGGCAGCAGTCAATGGAAGAGCAAGCTCTGCACGTTCTCCTTGAAAGTGCATGCCGTACTGATATGGAAATCTGTTATGATGGCTGCTATCTGTCACTGCATAGTTTGCATCTTGGTGCCACTGACCTACACTTCTCTAGATGCACCTTCTCCAGGTCTGTCTGGGTTCGAGGTGGTGACTCTCTATCATCTATTCAAGGGCAGTGGGGTATGGGCAATCAATTCTGGCGTTGCCAATGAGACCCACATCCTGTGAATAAATTAAACATGATGGCTAACAATCTACTGGCCGAGAGTGCAGAGGATTAATTTCCTGACTTTTTCCACATATACTGAGGGATAATGTTTGCATTGAGAGAGCACTTAAAATGTTGGTTTTAAGGTCTGATGTGAAGGATAGAATGGTGGTAGAGGAAGCACGCTCATTATCACGCCCGAGTGTCAGGTTAGATTTATGATGACACCCAAAGCTGTTTGTTTGAAAAATTATCTCCAGTATATTGCATTAAGAGGCAAACAGGAAAATCAAAGTAAAACAGATTCTCTCAGTAAGAGTAAATTACTGCATACATTGCTAATATGAAATGAAAATAACAATTAAAGATGCCCAGTAGGTCGGGCAGCACCTGTAGGCAGTTACCATTTTGAAATTGCTGATCTTCTATCAGAACTGATCCCATTTGTAGTGAATATAAAATGTACTGTACACCAATAAAATGAATTGTGCCTTAACTTTATCGCGTCAGCAGTGAGATAAACTGATTAGCCAATGAAAAATAAGCTGTGAAAAGATTATACTTCAATATGTTCACTGGTTGAATGCAGAATGGTCTTTGTTTCTATACCAGTGATGAGCAGTTACTAGTTTGAAATCAACACTGCCAAATTATAAGTCCAACTTTTATCCAGTCTTTTATCTAGTCCACTACAACTTTTATGTTGTAGTGCGCAATTTGGTCCACGATGACAGATGAGAGAAGCTCATTTAGCTCACCTGCAGGTTTTACTGCGACAAGCACAAAAACAGACTGGGGGCTGTGACCAGGGGAGAGGACTCACTCAGTCACATACAGACAGGGGGGAGGTGATTATTATGCACCCCAATTACAGTCAGGGTGACCCACAAGCACACATGCAAATTACTGTATAACACAAGCTAAAATGTAACAATAAATCAACTTGAACATCTCACCACAATCCTACAAAAGCATTTTAAAACAAGAAGAATGAATAGCGCTGGCCACTAGGAATGCTGGGGTGGGCTGTTGACCATGCTGTCCTCCCTCCCTCATCCACAGAGCACTACTATATGGTTGCTATTTGGTCCCTGAGATAGAAACAATTTTGCCTTCTCACTACCAACTTACTGACATATTATTACTGTATGTAATATTAAAGACATAAAAATCTGTAAATCACAAAAATAAATAGGAATCATGAGATGATATTCACGATTTCATGAACTATTCAGAAATCTGATGGTGGAGGGGAAGTAGCTGTTTCTAAGTCAATGAGTTTGGGTCTTCAACCTCCTGTGCATCCTTTCTGGTGGTAGTAATGAGGAGAGGGCATTTCCTGGATGGTGAGAGTCCTTAATGATAGATGCTGCCTTCTTAAGGTACCGCCTCCTGAAGGTGTCTTTGATGGAAATGGTTGAGTCTATAACCCTCTGTAACATATTGTGATCTCGTGCATTGTAGGCTTCTTACTTGCTGGTGATATAACCAGTCAGACTGCTGTCCACCATGCATCTATAGAAATCTGCAAGATTTTGGTGACACACAAAATCTCCTCAAACTCCTGATGAAATAGTGCCACTGGAATGCCTGCCTTCTTTGTGGTTGCATGGTTTTTAAGCCTGATCCTCTCCTCTTACTGAGGTCAATGGGTGAAAGTCATCCTGTTCATCTTGTTTCCCTCCCTTCAATGCCTCTTCTACCGAGTGGGACCACTGCCGATTATAATTCTCTGGTCCTGCTTGGAACGAAGTTAGGAAAATGAGCACAAGCAGGGTGTTCTATTCTTGTTTTAGACTGTGTCCTTATCTGCAGCAGAATGGCGCGTAAGTAATTCATGGGAAGGAGGCAACAGATTCACTTCTGCATTTTACACCATGAACTATGATAGAAAATAACTCCTTCTAAAAAACTGTAAGTTTGATTCAGCTCAGTGCTGTTGGAGGTTACGTCCTTGTACCTGAGCACTGCACTTCTTCATAGACTACAGCCATGTAATGTCCCGCCTCTGGAGGCCGTTCATTTTACATTTTACCTTTATCTTTTTTTGGATGTGTAGTACTGTTTCATTTTCCTCAGTGCTTGTATACTACACTTTTGATGGAAGATGTAATTAATATAGATATTTAAAAATAGTTCTCAAGATTAGTAATTTATTTAGTGATTATGAAATCTAAGTTAAGTGTATTTGTCTGTCGAGGTGGACTCAACCATAGTTGACCTACAAAGCAATGAAGAAAAAAAGAAAATTGAAAGAGGGAAAACAAAGGATTCAGGATGATGGCTTGAATGATGTAGCTTTCTAAAAACGTGTAGATTCCTGGAAGAAGTGGAGGTTGTGTGGTGGGGTGTAAGGAATCCAACAGTTTTGAGTTACAAGGAACACTAGTTAGGGAGCTACTATAAATTTTATTTTTCAGCTCAGTGAGGAGGAAATTCATGCTACAACATATAATATATTTAATCTAAAGCCTTATAAGTAAGGTTCCTATTTGTTCTAGTTGTGGAAAAGATATATATTGTATTAGTAATGCATTAAAGTGGTAACTTAGAACCAGAATAAACTGAGAGGATTGGTGCATGAGCAATACTGTCAACCAGGTTTCAGATGCTATCTTTGATTTTAGGTAGCAGCCTGTGCATGAATCAATGTTTGAAAATCCCACTTGTTAAAATCTTCCAGCATCTTATATCTGGAGAGAAAGAAAAAAAAGTGTCAAAATTTGCATTATCTGAAGGTGCATTCAAGTGGCACGAATAGATTTAATTTCTTAATGGGTCAGCTTTTTGCAGTCAGTCATGAAGAGAGAAAAAACCCATCACATACAGTTCATCAACACTGTGGAATGAAGCAACTGGAGCATCACTGCAGAAAGGATTGCTGGTGAGCGAAGAGACTAATTGGTGGGTGAACATGCCCCTGGAGCAATGATTTTAAGGTCATAGCAGGCTCAGTGAATAGTGCTGACTTACACTGTGTCTCTCTGATAGCTGATCTTACCAGTGAGCAGGTTAAGGCATTCAAGCCTGAATTCTCTTCCATGTGCCTTGAATGGTATATCAGTGGGCAGTGTTCCTGACATCCTTTATGTTTGTCCAGTCATCTCTGAATCTTTGGCTGGGACTCAGGGTGACTGAAGAAAGAAGAACAGAAGTAATTATTTTCAGTCATTGAGTTTTGAAGATCTTAGTGTTAATTATGCCCTTGTTACAAACACTGCCAGTTCAGCTGAAAAAAGTAGGAATGTTTGAAAACCCATTTGAAACATGACACCTCAAGGCTCAATAACAGGAGAATGTTCTGGAAATTTATTTTTGAGTGTAGCTGAATCAATGCTACAGTATTTATGTACAATAAATAGGAAATTAATCGTAAGTGATTGGGGTGTGGGGTGTTGGCCTGTTTTTTGAGATATAACTCACCAGAATTACTGTTGAGTATGCAAATATTCTTAGCTCTTTTAAGAAGCCACAAATATTAAACAACTTTAAGTCAGCTAATTGTATTTCAGCTAACTCCAGCATCTCTATAGACTTTTGTGTTTGATAACTTTGTTACTGATAATTTAGATTTAGAAGCTTTAAAGGTTTCATCCTTTTAAATGTGTTATGTTAAAACAGAGATACAAGTACCTGAACTCCTTATTTTTAGCCTGTCATCAAATGGATATTTTTAAAAAACGAGCTAAATTATGAGCATTTGTAGGCCAAATGGTCTTGCATGCTATGACAGCTTCAAGATCAAGTATTAGAAAAGGTATTTAACTGCACCTTCCATTTTTATGCTTCATAACATTTATTGAAAGAGGTGTAATATACATGGCTCAGACTCAGACATTTCCGGGCAGGATTACAGGCAGCTTACTATTGAAACAAGCTTCGGACTTATTTATAGTAAAGCTTTCCTACTGTGCCTTTCATTGTGCAGGAACAGACTTCATTTATTCTTCATTTAATGAATATTGTGTGATTGATCAGGGGAGTAGAGATTTTTTAAAAAATCTCTAGAAGTAACAACCCCCAAAAATACTAGTTTTCAGTTTTCTATATGTTTATGAATAATAACTAAAAGAAAATGAGCTTCCATTTTGGCTTGTCAGTACTGATATTCAACACCTTATTTTCCCAGTGGATTATAGAAGTGAAATGAAATGTAATAGGACTACAATGAAATTCTCCATTTAAAAATTAGCCTGAGGACAAGTAGAAATATGGGTATCCTAACTGTGTAATACTTATTGCCCGATTGTGTATGTTCTGGATTTCCCATAGTGATGCTTTGACAGCCTATTATAGAATATAATGAACTGCTTTTGAAATCGGAGAAATTCAACTTGACATGGTAAAAATGAAATACAGCTTGTGTCATAATTTTGTTTTGTTATTTGGTGAATGCAGTGGTCTTAATCTGTTAACTGAGAAATCCAAGTTCACAAACCTTCTAAAAACAAAGTGAATGCGGGAATTAATGGATTGTTTTATTGAATGTGATGTGTACATCACTGATATTCCCAATGAGTTTAACAAAGGAAAGGGGGGGGGTGAAAGTGCCTCAAGTTAAGAGGTAATTTGTCTTTTTTCATCAGAAACTCATTTAAGTGTACTAGGTCTGCCATGGTAGTAACTGGGGCAGACAAGCCCTGTGCAGATGACTTGATTTAATAATGAAAATAATGGATTAAGCTGGCAGCCAGAGTTTGGGGTTTGTACATCTGGAGGTGTAATGAGTGCAAATCAATAATCATCAAGTGTTATTCTTTGTTAATGTTAGACTGATAGATCAGTTTTCGTTTTTGGCCTGGAGGACCATTAAGCCCCGATGCCCAGATCGAACTGATATGACCAGACAGAACCAAACCAACTGACTGCTAGCAGTTTTGCTATAGCCAAGCATGCAAACAAGCTGCCAATGCACTAACTTAACATCAGATCCATTCTGCTTATAAGCAGAGTAAGTGAAATTAGGATAAATATTTTACATTTTCAACCTTGACAATTTGCATAGAGAATCCATTGTCTAGTCAGTAATTGAAACAAATCCATTTCAAAATGCATTATTTAATTGAGGCAGGTTGTATTAATTGTAAAATGTATTATTTATACTAAAGCATCCAGAAATCACCAGCAGAACTTAGTGTTTTGGCACGTACACTGTTGTATCTGTACTTACCCTTTCTCTGACTTTTCCCCTTCATTTCCATCCTTGATGGAAGGTCTCAGTCCAATATGTCGACTGTTTACTCTTTTCTATAGATGCTGGCCTGACTTGCTGAGTTCCTCCAGCATTTTGTGTGTGATGCTGTTGTGTCTGTAGTCAGTATATTAATTAAACTTTGAGTTATTTTTTAATTTATCGTACTGGATGTCCATATACTAATCTCCATGAATAGCAGTGCATTTCTGAGGAGTTTCTTTTTAATGGAAAAACTATCTAAGTTCAATATCTGTCTTTTCCTAATTGAAATGTAATAGCCACTGTTCCTTTTTTTTTTGACATGATCCAAATGCCTCTACTGCAAATTTTTGATTTTGTTCCAGATCTGCTGAGGACTTCTTACAGATTGTGGGTATGTGATAGAGCAGTTTAATTCAGGTTGAATTAAACTAAACTGAATTAAACGAAAAAAAAATGGGGGAAAAACCTGGAAGTTACTTCCTTCTGTCTGTTATTATCTTTTTCTCTTTTTTTCTACTCGTTACTATTTTCTTCCACTTCTCATGTTCCAAAACTGTCTGTAGGTTTGTTCCCAGCTCTTCTCTAAAGCTGCTATTTTAAATGTGACCAGAAGGATATGTGAATCTCCCAGGGAGGTGGATTCCAAAGTTTTTTCACTGTTCCCATTCAACATCAGTATGTTTCTCACTGGTGTTCAGTGTACCATCTGCACAATATCCATGCATTTCTTGTTCAATTATTATGTACTGTGATCGGTTACTGCTAATACAAAGATAGGTTAAACATCTAGTAATCTATTTTTATAGGCATCCGTTAGTCTCATGAGACCATGGATTTGCGCCTTGGAAGGTTTCCAGGGTGCAGGCCTGGGCAGGGTTGTATGGAAGACCAGCAGTTGCCCATGCTGCAAGTCTCCCCTCTCCACTGATGTTGTCCAGGGGAAGGGCACTAGGCCCCATACAGCTTGGCACCGGTGTCGTCGCAGAGCAATGTGTGGTTAAGTGCCTTGCCTCACATGGCACTTACGCTGCCTCAGGCCTCAGCCAAGGCTTGAACTAGCGACCTTCAAATCACTAGACGAATGCCTTAACCACTTGGCCACGCGCCAACACAATCTATATTTAACAATAAAATGATAGATCTGATACAGAACATTTTTTAACAGAAATTTTAGTTAAATAGGATGAGGACATCAGGACAAATAGCATCTGAAAGGGAATTGGAATTAGTTGATAAAGACAATTATAAACAATTGGTACTGCAGATACTGAAAATCTAGAGCAATGTACACACAATGCCCTGAAGAGCTCAGCAGGTCAGGCAGCATCTATGGATGGGAATTAACTGTTGACTTTTCGGGCTGAGACCCTTCATCAGGACTGTAAAGGAAGGAGAAAGAAGTGAGAATAAGAATGGGAGGGGAGGAAGAAGCACAAGGTGGCAGGTGATAGGTGAAGTCCGGAGAGGGAGAGGGGGAGGGGGTGAAGTCAAGAGCTGGGATGTTGATTGGTGGAGAAAGGTGAATCTGATAGAAGAGGACTGAAGACCGTGGAAGAAAGGGAAGAGGGAGGAGCACCAGAGGGAGGTGATGGGTAGGTAAGAAGCGAAGGTGTGAGAGGGAAACAAGAATGGGGAATAGTGAAGGAGAGAAAAGGGGGTAATTGCCAGAAACTAGAGAAATCGATGTTCATACCGTTAGGTTGGAGGCTACCTAGATTGAATATAAGGTGTTACTCCTCCAACCTGAGTGTGGCCTTATCATGGCAGTAAAGGAGGCCATGGACTGACATGCCAGAATGGGAATGGGAAGTAGAATTGAAGTGGGTGCATGATCTTTATGTTGGGTTTGAGGCCATGAACTTCAAACATGTGTTTGCATGGCCAAAGGCTGCGCTGGCGTACTGAAAGCACTTTGTCTGTCTACAGTGGTGGGTAGCTCTTGAGACATGGAAAGTGGTTCATACTTTCCAGTGTCTCATCGTGAACTTTTGTAACCAAAAGAGCTAGTTATACAGCAGGACAGGTTGGTAGACAGCCTTGGTTTTGTGGCTCTTTAGTACAAGCCCATGTTTTGTAAACTTTAATGAATGATCTGGTGATAACATGGACCATGGCTGCTGAATGTTGGAATTTGCAGTTGTGTTCTGACTATTGTAGCAAGGTGACTACAATCAAAATGGCATTGGTCCTGTAAAGTGAAATTGTTTGCCAGTTGACATATTTGTAGGTATGGCACAGCTCCTCTAGCAAAACCGATCTTCCTACAAGAGGGCGATAATTTAAACTGAGGTGTGTAGGTATTTCTTCTCACAGAGCATAGTGAACAACTGGAATTCTCCACCTGAGTCTGTCTTGGAGGCTGGAACACTTGAAGTGGAATAGATACATTTAAAAGAATGGGGAATTGAGGATAACATGGAACTGGCACAGAAGAGAAGTTGATACCTGAGCAGATCATCTATGATCACATTGAATGGTCAGGGGGCTTAAGAAGCCCATTGGCTATTTCTGCTCCTATTTGCTTATGTTTAGTTGTTTGGCACCTTTGCCATTGGATCAAGATTCTTGCTGTTTAGCCCCTCTGGTGGTGTGTGTGCAGTGCCTACTTCACGTTAAAATAAATCACACACAGGCACTTTCCATTCTTTTGTGTGAATTTTGGGACCTCGACAGTCAGAATCTTTGCTGACAACCCAAACAGTTTTAGGAATTGTCCTACTTTAATGATCGGGGAATATCGATACTCTGAAACTAACATAAGGTCATAAGACATAAGAGCAGAATTAGGCCATTCAGCTCATCAAGTCTGTTCTGCCATTCCATCTTGGCTGATTTATTACCCCTCTCAATTCCATTCTCCTACCTTCTCCCCATTACCTTTGATCCCTGACCATCAGGAACCTATCAACCTCTGCTTTAAATATATTCAATAGGTTGGCCACCATAGCCACCTGGCAATGAATTCCACAGGTTCACTCCCCTCTGACTGAATAAATTCCTTCTCATCTCTGTCGTAAATGTGCATCCCTCCATTCTGAGGCTGTGCCTCTGGTTCTTGACTCATCCACTCTTGGAAACACCCTCTCCAAATCTACTCGTTCTTGGCTTTTCAATATTTAATAGGTTTCAATGAGATAACCCCTCATTATTCTAAACTTAAGTGAGAACAAGCCCAGAGCCATCAAATGCTCCTCATATTGTTAACCCTTTAATTTCTGGAATTCTCCTTATGAATCTCCTCTGGACTCTCTCCAATGGATGTGCAGCAGTCAGCTTCAAGAATAAGGGATTGAGTAAAATTGGGATGAGGTGGGTGTCCACAGCTAGACTAACATCTCAGTAAATGGCCCTGTGCAATATGTGAACCTTTAATGACCCAGCAACTCAATCAAATGTGGAACCAGTACATCGTTCACATTAATGGTTCTGCCCCAACCTTGGAAGCTATGGGAAAACCTAAGGAGGACTTCTGCTTTGACTTTGAAAGTACTCTGGCCCTCATCTCAAATGGAGGTAAACTGCTCTTCCTGGGCAACTTCAGTGGAGGGAATGCAAACTACTGGAAAAGATGTGATTGGGAAGGAAGGAGTAGGAAAACATAACTCCAGCTGTATCTCATTGGTATCATGATGGAGGCCAATAATAACTGCAGGATCAATGCTTTATGACTAACTGAAAGTCATTGGTGTTACAAGAAAGATTGTTGCAGGAATGGAAGTGGGTGATTCTCTGTTCCTGAATAATGGCCTTGGGAAAGTCAATGACTGCAACATTTAGCTGTACTCTGATGCTCATGTTACTCAATTTCTTCTGTCTGCCCTCTTGCCTTTTCCACACTAAACTGGAAGAAGTACAAGTGAATTGCTGCTATGGCTAGTAGGGGTGTTTGAGTTCCTGGATGAAAGGGAAGGAAGAATTAGAAGAGCAGATGTCACATCTCCTGAGTTCATGGGAAGGCGACATGAGAAAGGGGGTGAATGCCTAAGATGGAAAGTGAACCCGTGTAGGGGGTGAATGCCCAAGATGGAAAGTGAACCCGTGTAGGCAGAACCTTTGGAAGGTTGAAAGGGAATTGCAAGAAGTATGTGGCTGTATATCTTGTTATCAAGCCCCGTTGTCGCCTGGGGGTGGGGGTGGGGGGGGGGGGGGGTCGTCGGGGCCTGTGCGCTCCACCAGGGTTGGTGTAGTGAGGCGTCCAGGCTGGAGTCAGTGCTGCCCCCACCCCCCCCCCCCACTGTTCGATGGTGCAAGTTTTGCACTCTTTTATTGTGTGATTGATACCATTTGTATTTGCTATCTTGTGTGTGCTTTGTGCTGTGTGTGACTGTTGATACTGTGTTTTCCACCTTGACCCTGGAGTAACACTGCTTCATCTGGCTGTATTCATGTATAGCTGAATGACAAATGAACTTGAATTGAATTGAAAGTGGTTGAAGTCCAAGATGTAATGTGTTGAATGTAGAATCTAGTGGACTGGAGGGTGAAGATAAGGGGAATCCTTTCCTTTTTCTGTGTGGATGGAGGGAGTTGAAAGCAGAAATGTGGAAAATGGAACATGCATATTGGTGAGCCCTATCATCTACTGTGGTGAGAAAATCACAAGTTAAACAAAAAAAAAGGAAAACCTCTAATGTCAGGAATTGGAGCTGCAAGAGACATACTGCATTTCCAAATAGGGCTGAGTGTGTGGAGAGCTTTCCTAAATATCCACCTCTTGGTTGCTTTGCTGTCTGTTCATGTAACAGGCTGCACTTGGGGGTGTAATCAAGGGAGATACAGAAAGTCCCTGGGTTATGTTCTCTGTTCTGAGAATGGTTTGTAAGCCAATTTCTCCATAAGCCAGAAATGCCTGTGTTCTATAGCAACCTCTATCATATTGCTCCACCTATACTTGTTAGAACTTGTTCATTTTATTGAATATTCACCCCAACAATACCTCTAATTAAATTAATGGAACATGTGCTGTATGCAGTCATTAATGTATACCATGAAACATATTATTACTACAAGCTTGAAAATGCTTCAAAAATGTCTTGGAGAATTTGCGTGAAGTTGGATTTCCTTAAGTTAGGTTATTTTTAACCCATGGAGCTCTCTGCACTATGAAACATGTTGGTGCAAAAACTATCAAGGCTTCAAGTCAAGTATTAATCAAGAAGTGAATATCTCCAATGCCCTGTTGAGACTGACAACACCAAAATGTTAGGGAAGTACTAGTGTAGACATTGTCATTATCAGAACAGATAGTTTGGAGCTACTGAAATAGAGAGAATAGAATCAAGTCCTTGCAGGAACAGAGGAAGAGGGGGTACAATAAGGTCAAAATAACCTGAGAATCTGTAGGTTTGTATTGGTCCACTAAAATGGAGAAACTTGGGTATAATTTCCAATAACTTCTGGTAACTTTTCCACCTCTGTCCCTTATTCCCCTATTTTTCTTTTTTCTTTCTCTACCTGATCCATCTGGCCCTATCATCCTGTGTCCTTCCCCTACCCCACTCTCTCCCCCTCCATCTGCCAATCAACTGCACACGCTTCTCACCAATTCCCCTACCCTTCTCCTTTCCCTTATTGTAGATCCCACTATCCTCTCCTTATCAGGTTCTATCAATCTTCAGCTCTTTGATGCTGCTACCTATCACCTCCCAGCCACTCCATCATCTGGATCCACCTATCTCCTACCAGATATCGCTCCAAACCCTTACTCTACTTTTTAATACTGGCTATCTCACCCCCTTCCCCTTGACCCTTCCAGATGAAGGGTCTCAACCTGAAACATTGACTCCTCACTTCCCTTCAGAGATGCTGCTTGACCAGCTCTTTTTGTGATACTCTGAGTACATTCTTGAGAAGGATGGATGGAATTCTATCCATGGGATATTCAATGTTCAACTAATCTGGAGCACAACTCTGTCACTTTGCATTAGTGAGGCATCTTGTCAGGAATGTGCATATTCTGCATGCTTAGGGCATCATGTGGAGTCCAAAGAGATCAACAACTCCTGTGCTCAACTCTTTATGGCTCCTGTAGGTCTGACACTTGCTGGTGTGCAGTGTAGCACTGTGGCAGGATTCTGTTGCCTCTGTGTAGCTAGTTAGTGATTCTCTGTGAGATTGTCGGGATCGGGATTGAGTGCTGATGGACAAAGGCATCTTTGCAGCTACCTGAGAATGTCGTGTGGACTTGGTGCACAGGCAGGCTGTGCTGACGGAATGGAAGCCTTGGTATCTATCAAACACTGAATGACCGGGTGATGATTTGATTACTACAGGTGCCCATCGGCCTCTGCCTGTACACACATAGGAGAAGGACAACTCAGTGATCTGATTCACTACCTTACTTAAAAAAAAAAACTGTCATTCACCTGCCTTTTTCATTTGCATGTGACGTAAATGTCTTGGGCTGAACCCTGGAAGGGATCCTCGACCCCAGAAGTGATTTCCTCGGGAAATGCTGGGGAAATGATTTTTGGGGAAATGATTTTTAGGAAAATGATTCTAGCAGTGGTCTGCAAGTTCTCTGGGAGAGTTGAAGGCCCAATGTCTGTGAATCCATGAGTCCACTGGAGGCTGGAGAAAGTCTGCCCTTGGGCTAGAGTACTGTGTATGTGAGGGTGGGAGTTAGGAATGGGGCTTGTTTTGATGTTGTTTTGGTGCTTGTTGTGTTGTGTTTTATGTTGTTCTGCCAAGCATCGTGGGCATGATATTGGCAGAATGTGTGGCCGTACTTGTGGGCAGCCCCCATACCCCCCTCCCCAGTACATCCTTTGTTTAGGTTGGTTATTAACAGAAGCGACACATTTCACTTGTACATTTTCATGTGATAAATAAATGAATCTGAATCTGAAATCAAATTGTTCAATGCTACTTATGACTGTCAGGTCTAATATTATAACGTGTACCTGCTTCTCTAATGTTATCATTAGTCCATCCATTCAAATGTGGCCTGTGGTTGTTTCAAGAGCTATGGCTAACAGTTCCAGAAGAGCTTGTTGCAATAAGGTGCAAATACCCGCCACCACTTGATGTTAGAACCTGATCATCCTCAGACACGTAGTCGAGTCTTAATCTGTAGCCTCTTGAAAGCTTGTACCCCCTCGGCACTGTAGCTGCTGGTATGGGAAGAGCAGCCTCTTGCAGTTCCTGGGGTTCTTGCCTTGCTTTCACTGAAGAGCTCCAGGAAATTCACATGTGTTCTAAGTACCAATCCCTATTACTGACCTGCCTTTCCCAAGGAGGATCTTTGCATCCACTTTGAGTTTCATTTTAAGTTGAGCAGTTGGTGTTGGTTTTCTGCTGTGCTGTTACTTTCAGTGCATTTTACAGAAAATCCCCAAACCAGCCCTCCTGTTCTCGGGAGTTAAAATTACACATCATTATGTTTAGATAGAAAGCCTGATTATATTTTCATACAATCTGGTCAAACCTGGCAAGTTACATCGTGTAATAAAATACAAAATTAGAATTGACAGTCTTGATAGGTGGCATTGAACAATTTGACTCCAAGAATCATTTCCATGGGTATTTTTTGCAGCTTTCTGTCTTTGAATCAGCATTATATTGTCTGTGAGCAGCCAGTCAGAACATAGATTTAAGTGGATTTTATTTCTATATGATGAGCAGTAGTAAATTTGAGCACACATTTAAACATTTTTGAACGTTTATTTATGGAGTTCAAAAATCTGAGTAAATTCTGACTCATTGCTGACTCAGGCCATAATTATAGCTGAAGCAGTGCAATGAATTTAATGCTTAATCCCTGCTCGAGATTTCTAAGGTGCAGAGTCTTTGGGTGTGTATTAATGAGACTTTCTGTGCTCATAATCTCCGGATTTGTGAAAAGGTACCCAGACTAAGTTATTTTCATTTTAGAAGCTTATCTTATTTTTAAAATAGCCAGGAGAATTTCTAATGCTATCACTCCTTTCAAAGCTTTTTATTTTTGACACAGAAGTTAGGGACACAGTTGTGCATTTGGGTGCTTTCAGTTTCTGCAAACTTGTCTAGTGTATTCAGCAAATAAAAAAGACAGATTCTCTACTATTATATATGGCTTAGAAACAATTTCCATGTTCACAAGGCTGTAAGATATTCCAGTTTTCCAGATTTAATCCCTTTGCATACAGAAAATTGTGTTTTATTTTTGGTGAGAATGTCTAAAGAGCACTTTACATGTAACTTATGTTACTGTAATTGTTCTGTAATTGGATAATTATTATATTATAATTTTAAATTGCTGTGAAATGAATTTCAGAAATTAAATGTTCTGTGGGATTTTTGTTGAAACTAAATCTATAGCTGAGTACATATGCTAGAAATGGTCATTTTTCTGTGGATAGCAATAACTTGAAGTTCTCCTGCAAGGTCACTAGGGGGAATAATATACGAGCAATCACAAAAAATGAAATACCCAGTAATATTTTTCTCCCCCTCTGCCCTCATCATTGTGCAATGGAGCATTTTTAATTAGCTGGGTGCACATTTGCATGAAGTCCTGCAAGTGGGCCCGTGCTGTTTACATCCTTGTTAGTCCTTTATCTTACCCGATGTCAGTGATATTAACAGGGATCAAAGCCAATTTCTCCTCCATTTACTGGGTTTACCCTGGAACTTTGCATCATCTGAAAGCAACAGAAAAAGATTTACGTAAAATGTACAGCACAGAACCAGGACATTTGACACACTGGCAATCTTTGCTTGGCACAAGCAATCTCCCTGTATCTTTAACCCTTTATGGTTGGAGTCGCACCTCAAGATGAGAATGGATGTTGGAAGTTGCTGATTCAAGCCCCAGGGGATTCAATTTCTCAGGGCAGTAACCTAAACCAACCAAGTTTAATTGCTTTATCTAAGCCTTGATGAAGGGTCTCAATCTGAAATGCTGACTGTCCATTTCCCTCCACAGATGTTACCTGTCCTGTTGACCTCCTCAACATTCTTTGTTCCAGATTCCAGCGACTGAGTCTCTTGTGTCTCCTGCTGCTATATTAATAACTTTTTGTCCATTCTATGTTCAGTTCCGTTCACAACTCAGCACACGAAACAGACCTTACCTGTGTGCAGCAGCAAGGCCCATTAAGTGACAAGTAATATTTGTGCCAAAAAAACACACATAATAAGCATCTCTAACAAGGTATTCAAAGGTTTCATTCTTCCTTCCAAAGTTGATTTCACGTTGTCACACATTAGTCAACTCAATTGTTTGCTCACCCACTTAACCTATCAACAGGGCTGCAGATGTTCATGAAGTCATTCCACCCGTAGTTCAAAGTAGATTTTATTATCAAAGTACATATATGTCACCATATACAACCCTGAGATCCATCTTCTTGTGGGCATACTCAGAGTAGTAACTATAACGGAATCAATCAAAGATCAACCAGAGTGCAAATACAAATCTAAATAAATGACGAGAACATGAAATAGTGAGATGAAGAGCCCTTGAAAGTGAGATCATTGGCTGAGTGAACATGTCAGTGATGGGGCAATTGTGTAGTTATCCCCTTTTATTCAAAAGCCTGATGGCTGAGGGGTAGTACCTGTTCTTGAACCTGGTGGTGTGAGTCCTGAGGCTCTTGCACTTTCTTCATGATGGCAGCAGCAAGAAGCCAGCATGTCCCGGGTGGTGGGGATCTCTGAAGATGGATGGTGCTTTCCTAAAACGGTGGTTCATGTACCGTGCTCAGTGTTTTGCAGGGCTTACCCATGATGTACTGTGTCGAAACACTACTTTTTGTAGGTTTAAGCATCAGAATAAATACTCGGCTTGCTCATGAAAAACAAATTGAAAACAAATCCATTTATTAAATGTAGACCAATCATAAAGTTGAAAATGTTTGCCACCCTCATTTATGAAGTCACTCTTCATAATCAACAGTGGCACTTCGTGAAATGGTAAACATTTCACTCAAGTAAGACACACAAAAGGCTGGAGGAACTCAGCAGATAATAAGGAAGGCATCACCTTGTGTAGTGGAATAAATAGTCCACTTTTTGGGCTGAGATCCTTCATCAGCAGGGAGCTGGGGTAGGAGAAGGGAAAGATGTGCTTTGTAGTTGGATCCACGCGAGTATAACCAGAGTGCATTGAGAAGACTTTGCTTAGTTTTGCTCCACAGCTCTCAGTGTAGGTAGCCAGCGAGGTCATAATGCTCACTTCCTGACCAGCAATTGCATGTGGTTGGTGAGGTATAAAAGGAGATGATTAGAATATTGACAGTTAGTTTTACAATATTAGTAAAATGTTCCTTCAGAATTTTTTTCTTTCTTTTAAACTTTTTTTTCTTTGAATGTGGATGGAATTATTGTTCTCCAGTGTTATCCAACAATTATTTAAACATTTAGGTATAAATTAGGACCTAAGGCCAGGAGATAGGAAGGCAGATTAGCAAATTGACTCCCACTCGCTGCTCACTTGTCAATTGTTGATTTTTTTCTGAAATGGAAATTAATTATTAACAACTTATTTAGAAGAAAAGTGTTTTGTGAGTCCTCAATTAGTCCCTTTCATTGTCTTATGGCCTTCTCTAGCTGCAGATTTGTCGTACTTTCTCCTTTGTAGAGCAAGGCAGAGCAATCTGAATCTGGTGAACAGCTCATTATGGCTGGAGTATGGCCTCATCCTTCCGCAAAACCTGATTTTATTTCTTCTCCTGAAAATAAGATTCTTCAACATTGAAATCTTGGAACAAGCAATCTACAGGAGGAACTATTATTCTGGCTTCCTTCCACTTTCCTGCCAGCCCCGATGAAGGGTCTTGGCCTGACACGTCGACTATTTATTGCTCTCCGGAGATGCTGTCAGGTCTGTAGAGTTCCTCTAGTATTTTTGTGTGTACTGTTGGAGAAACTTAGCATGTCTTACGTCTCCACTTGAAAACTTGAGGGACTGGCATTCTGGGCTGACAAACACCTGCAACCTCTCACACCTTGTTTAAGTATACTTGCCTTGATTCTAGGTAGTAAGTGCTATCTAGCTTCTGGGAGGGAGAGTAGTAGAAGAAACCAGTGTTCAATAGGCAAGTATACTTTTGGAATGGGACTGGTGCTGAGAAGACTATATTTATTCATATGTGTACTACAATAAAATATAGGTCATATACCATGAAGTAAAAGTCATGTAGAAACTTGACTCTGTAGTGGTGGCATATGCCCTTCCTTGAAACACAGCTTTTGCATGTTATTTGTGGTGCTCCTCTGCCAGCCTGCTGTGTTCCCTTACTGGGTTGCCGCACAGTCCAAGAATAGAGCAGTGGATAACAATAGGAAAAAGCATGAGATCCCTTTTAAAGAATTTCTATATCTTTCAGGTCTTAAGCTTATTTGAGTTTTAGAATGGTGATTATCTAGGTACATTGTGAACTGTTAGGGCATGATAAAATCTCACAAAAGTAGTACTGTGAAAAGATGGGCTATTACCTTTACATGGATATAGATTTTCTTGTAGATGGGAAATGCCAAAATACGCACAGGTTCTCATCCCTGTCTTTTGATCCCACATCATCATCTCTTCAATCTATTTAACAGTGCAGTGTCCACCAACCCGTGTGAACTCTTGTGATGTTCCAAATCTGATGGCTTGTGTATCCTGGATTTCTTTCACTCTGTCATTGCTGCGGCTCTAAGCTTATTAAATGTCTGCCAAAATCTCCCTAGTTCTGCATCAGCCGTGGTTAGTAATTCACTGATTCGCAAGATTGTGTGTTCAAGTTTCACTCTAAATTTTTGTGCACAAACAATGTGATTAATCCATTAGAGAACTGGGAGAGTATGGCATGACTCGAGGTATCAATTTTTCAAAAGGGTTGTTTAATATTCTAAGGCAGATATAAAGAAATTATATTAACTATTTCAAAGAAGAACATGACAGGTGTCCCTGGTGTCACAGGCAATGTTTAACTCTCCAATCAATATCTCAGATTATCTAGCCATCATCGCATTTAGAGCTTGCTGCGTGCAATTTGTTTCCAGTGTTTCCGACATTACCGCACTTCTGAAGTGTTTCAGTTGCTGCAAGATACTTCAGGGCATCCTGCAGTTGTTCAAGGTGCCAAAGAATGCAAGTGTTTATTTTCCCTGTTTAATCATTTGAGTTGCTCAGTTGTGTGTCCCTCTCCGACCAGGCTTTTGGCCACCTGTCCTTTTATTTTTCAAATTTTGTATGCACTATAAATTGAAGTTGTTGATGTTGATTTCAGCTATTTATCCCTATATCACGGTTCATCAGGGGCTTGAAAATTACCTATATTGGTGAAGAGACACCTGCTGTTGGAGCACGGCAGCTGCAAGACAGAGCAGGACCAGAGATTACCACCAGGGGGAGTTTGATGGATTATTCATCTCTATGAAAGCTATAGGTGGCAGCAGTTCCTCTGCAATAAAAATTAGTCCTCATTTAAACCTGTTTTTATTAATATAAACTACATGTTGAACGAAAACATTTTAAAACCCCTTAATTCGTCTGATATAGCAATATCATTTTATGCTTAAGTTACTGCTAATGACATCCAAATGTAAAAGGAGAAGATTAAAAAGAAAATGGATGTTTGTCTTTAACTAAATGTTGGAATTGATTGCATTGGGCAGCATGCTTCTGCAATGCTAGAGGCAGCTCTGATTTGGAGGGGGGGGGGCTGTTTGGCAGATAATGAGACATTAGTGCCTGTCCTATGCTGAGAAACACATGAAATTATGTAAATTCCTTTGGTGGTGGTATTGGACAATCATTCCCTGGGTGAATATTTAACGCTTTGCCACGACATAAGTAAATACAAAACTAGACTGCAACATGTACAGAAGTTGTAACTAATATCCATTGTCACTGATGGATTAATGAAGTGATGTTACAATGACCAATCAGTCACTGATTTCTTTCAGAGAGCTGAATCTGCTGTCCATAATTGGCCAAAAATTAGACCCAACAATATGGCTGACCGTTTACTGCTTCCTCTGTTCATGGGCAATCAGCGATGGACATTAAACGTCAATATTGCCTACAAATGTTCACAAGCAATCTGAATGGATCAGTACAATATAGTTCATGCTTGTCTAAACCTCCAGCTATATAATTTTATATATGTAGTAAATTGGTGTGCTAGTTCATATTTTCGGTTTTATTTTCTTCTCTTTTTTTATGAGGTCTGGCCCTTATTACACACTATGTTCTTCACCTTGCTGATGGCCATTTACGCATTTACTTTACGAATGTTGTTGCCCGGCAGTCTAGTTGCTGTATGAACAGCAGTAAATATCTGACAGCACTTTAATGCTGCAGCTTGATTCTGTGTTTTTAGTAGAAAGGACCATTGAAATATTAAGCTTTGATTAATGAGGCTGCACAAGTGGCCAAATGACAAAACACAATAGAGACCCTCAAAGTAATCCTGGCAGTTAAGAAGTTTTTGCACAAATCAACTTCTGCGGCGTCAATTGTCACCTTTCCTTTCACTGTTTGAGATGCATGAATTAGACAGGTGGCCTAATCTATTGACATTTGTGTGAATTAAATGTTGAACTCTTCCTTTTAAGGTACAGTAGTTTCTTTTAAAAGATAATTAAGTCAACCTGATAGTTAGATTTTAGGAAATGAAATTCCCATCATGCTTGAGAAATTGGAAAATGCTTTTTATCTGCACTCATTCACTCAGGAAATCTGTAAGATTTCTGAGGAGAAAATGGTTTTGTTTTGTTGTTGAGGTGTGTAACTCTCCCAAAGCAGGGTGATCGACATTTCAAAGTGATGGGCCAAATCCAAGTGAATGGGCTATCCATGACTTGATTAAGGATTTGCTGCAGGCACACTGTGAAATTGAGGGCTTCAACATTCCAGCACATTCACTTTTGAATTGGATTTAGTGATGGTTCAAGGCAACAAAAGAATTTTGGAATGTGGAATTCAGAGTCCCTGGACATGGCAATGGTGAACGTGTAGTGGAGATTCTGAAATTGTTCAGAGCTGTCCCACTTGCTTCTAACAGGGAGATGCAAACGTCAAGTAAACACAACTGTGGGAGTAAAATGAGAAGCATCTGGTCTTGAGGCATGTGCAATAGGAGAATTACAAGTTTGAAAATCACACATTTTCAGCATGCTTTCCTGACTTAATATATAGCTGGCCTACGAAAGAATGAAGTGCCAATTTGATCAGAATGATCAGTTGTAGAATATGTTGGGTAATGATTCAATCAGCTAAGTGGTTTAGCTATGTTGGCAAGAACTGAGCACTCCTAAATATACGAGAGCAATGTTACTTCTCCTTTGTTGCCAAGAAGTCCGGCTGAACTGTTGCAGGGAAATTGCGTTTGAAGGACATTGTCATAGTGCATAGAACATAGAACAGTACAGCACAGAAACAGGCCCTTCAGCCTACAATGTAGTGCCGACCCAAATAAAATTAGTAACCCAGCAGTCAGCCAAGCTAATCCTTACGCCAACCCAATGACCATATTCCTCCATTTTCTTCACATTCATTTGCCTATTTAAATGCCTATTAAAAATCATGAATGTATCTGCCTCTACCATCACTCCAGGCACCCACCTCTCTCTCTGTATATTTAAAAAAACAACTTGCCTCTCTTAGGCCCTTCGTTGGTTGGGTTCAATCATGGATGTTATTTCCATAAGACCATAAGACAAAGGAGCAGAAGTCGGCCATTCGGCCCATCGAGTCTGCTCCGCCATTTTATCATGAGCTGATCCATTCTCCCATTTAGTCCCACTCCCTCGCCTTCTCACCATAACCTTTGATGCCCTGGCTACTCAGATACCTATCATTCTCTGCCTTAAATACATCCAATGACTTGGCCTCCACTGCTGCCCGTGGCAACAAATTCCATAGATTCACCACCCTCTGGCTAAAAAATTTCTTCGCATCTCTGTTCTGAATGGGCGCCCTTCAATTCTTAAGTCATGCCCTCTCGTACTAGACTCCCCCATCCATGCCTTTCAACATTCGAAATGTTTCTGTGAGGTCTCCCCTCATTCTTCTAAACTCCAAGGAATACAGTCTAAGAGTGGACAAATGTTCCTCATATGTTAACCCTCTCATTCCCGGAATCATTCTAGTGAATCTTCTCTGAACCCTCTCCAACATCAACACATCCTTTCTTAAATAAGGAGACCAAAACTGCCCACATTACTCCAAGTGAGGTCTCACCAGCGCCTTATAGAGCCTCAACATCACATTCCTGCTCCTATACTCTATTCCTCCAGAAATGAATGCCAACATTACATTCGCCTTCTTCACCACCAACTCAACCTGGAGGTTAACCTTAAGGGTATCCTGTACGAGGACTCCCAAGTCCCGTTGCATCTCAGAACTTTGAATTCTTTCCCCATCTAAATAATAGTCTGCCCATTTATTTCTTCTGCCAAGGTGTATAAGCATACACTTTCCAACATTGTATTTCATTTGCCACTTCCTTGCCCATTCTTCCAATCTATCCAAGTCTCTCTTCAGACTCTCTGTTTCCTCAGCACTACTGGCCCCTCCACCTATCTTCGTATCGTCAGCAAACTTAGCCACAAAGCCATCTATTCCATAATCCAAATCGTTGATGTACAATGTAAAAAGAAGCGGCCCCAACATGGACCCCTGTGGAACACCACTGGTAACCAGCAGCCAACCAGAATAGGATCCCTTTATTCCCACTCTCTGTTTCCTGCCAATCAGCCAACGCTCTATCCACGTATGTAACTTTCCCGTAATTCCATGGGCTTTTATCTTGTTAAGCAGCCTCATGTGTGGCACCTTGTCAAAGACCTTCTGAAAGTCCGAATATACAACATCCACTGCATCTCCCTTGCCTAGCCTACTTGTAGTTTCCTCAAAAAATTGCAATAGGTTTGTCAGGCAGGATTTTCCTTTAAGGAATCCATGCTGAGTTCTGCCTATCTTGTCATATACCTCCAGGTACTCTGTTACCTCATCCTTGACAATCGACTCCAACAACTTCCCAACCACCGATGTCAAGCTAACAGGTCTATAATTTCCTTTTTGCTTCCTTGCCCCCTTCTTAAATGGTGGAGTGACATTTACTGGCTATCTACGTGATATGCAATCCAGTATACAAGCCAGGGCTGTATGATGTGGAGAGCAAGCTGTTGCCCAGCTACCCCTCCCCTTCGCCATGGATCCAAAGGAACAGCAGGGACTGATACAGTTTGGTGCCAGTAATGTTACAGGAGTTGCCTGTCAGTACAGTATTGAATTCAGTGTAGGCCTTCCCCATGAGTAGGTATAGCCACAAGGCAGTGGAGGTTTGTGATCCGAGTTTTTCTTTCTCCTAGATAAGCTGCCAAACACGGCTGATGATCCCCATCTGCCTGAAGCGACTGGTTTTAAGATGCTGGTAACCTGCCTTTGCCCCTTCTCCTGTCAGTAGAGACAGTTCCACCAGGCTTAGTAGTTAAGCCAAAAGTGAAGTCCTGGAGCTGGACTTCATTGTCAGAGGCTATTTGAGACACATGCCATTGGGAGCATTTAACAGTTAGTGGGAGCCTATCCAAGGTTGTCAAGCTGAGGATTGGTAGTGGGGACAAGCTCCCACTACCTAAACGTTCTCCTCACGGTATGCGCCTCAAATAGCCTCTGATAACCAAGTCCAGCTCCTGGCCTTCTTGTGAGGCTTAGCCTCTAGGCCCGGCGGAACTGTTTCTACTGACAGGAGAAGGGGCAAAGGCGGGTCCTGGCGCCTTAAAACCAGTGCTTCGGGTAGATGGAGTTTGTCAGCCTGGGAAGGCAGTCCATCTAAGAGAGGGAAAACTCTGATTTCAAACCTCCGCTACCTTGCGGCCATACCCACTCATGGGAAAGGCTTTAGGAGTAAATCCTGAGGACAAATCCGGAGCTGGAGTCCCTAAGGCAGTCCGATGTTGCTTTCAACCTCGCTCTGGCAACTCCTGCGACGTCACTGGTGCCAAGCTGTATCGGCCCTTGCCATTCCCTTGGACAACTTCGGTGGTGTGGAGAGGGGAGACTTGCTGCTTGGGCTACTGCCGGTCTTCCATACAACCTTGCCCAGGCCTGCGGCCTGCAGAGACTGAAGCAAGACTTTCCAGGCACAGATCCGTGGTCTCTATCCCCAGTACCTCCCCTGGCAATGACAACCTTAAGGTGCCACATTGCCTCTCACATCTCCTTCAAAATAAAGTGGAGTGTTTGCAGATTGTGTTTTTGCAAACCTACTGTTTTGATAAGGGGTGTTATGTTTGCATGTTAATCCTGATCAGTGAAGGTTGGCGACTAAGTGAAAGGCTCCATACGGCTGTTGGTGGTTTCCGGACAGCATCTGACTGTGTGGCTAGGCACAGCTGTAACACCATTCGTAAATTTGCCGATGACACAACTACTGTTTCAGAGTTTCAGATGGTGGCGAGGAGGCGAACAGGAACGAGTGGATCAGCTGGTTGAGTGGTGTCACAGCAACAGCCTTGTCCTCAGTGTCTGTAAGACCAAGGAATTGATTGTGGACTTCAAGAAGAGGAAGTAGAGGGAACACACACTAGTCCTCATTCGAGGACAGAAGTGGAAAGGATGAGCAGTTCCAAGTTCCTGGCTGTCAACATCTCTGAAGATCTATCCTGGGCCCAACATATTGATGCAATTACAAAGAAGGCACAACAGTGGCTGTATTTCATTAGGAGTCTGAGGAGATTTGGTTTGTCACTAAAGACAACTTTTACAAATGTACCAGGGAGAGCATTCTGACTGGTTCCATGGCCATCTGGTATGGAAGGGCCACAGCACAGGGTCAGAAAAAGCTGAAGAAAGTTGTAAACTCAGCCAGGTCCATCGTGAGCACTAGTCTCCCCGGCATTCTGGGCACCTTCAAAAGGCGATGCCTCAAAAAGGTGGCATCCGTCATTAAGGCCCCCATCACCCAGGACATGCCCTCTTCTCATTGCTACCATCAAGGAGGATGTACGGGAGACTGAAGGCACAGACTCAATGTTTCAGGGACAGTTTCTTCCCCTTTGCCATCAGATTTGTGAATGGACAATGAGCCCATTAACATTACCTCAGTATTTTTTCCTCTCTTTTTGCATTACTTATTTAATGTAATATATATATATTCCTACTGTAATTTATAGTTTTTATTTTTACATGTTGCAATATACTGTTGCCACAAAACAACGCATTTCTTGATAATTGAACCTGATTCTGATTCTGACCCTGCTTAGAGCCATAGCACAGGTCAAACTGGGAAGAGATTATTGGGCCAGCAGAGTTCTGGCTGTATCAGAGCGAGCAAGTTACTAGTCCCAAACCCTCCTCACCACAAGTGCCTTCACCATCGCTTTGCAGAGTTTTCTTCACCATCTATTTAAACTGCCTCTGTCTCTTGAAGGCCACAGCAGAATCAACTTCCACCATATCTGTAGATAGGGAATTCTATGTTTTATCCCGCAAACTTTTCCTCGTGTCACTGCTCATTCCCTTCTCTTTTTATTTCGGACCTGTGTCCTCAAACAAAGGGAACAGCCTCCCACTATCCACTCCCCAAGTTATATTAATATATCATTTCCCCATCAAATCACCCATTATCCAATTGAATCTGACTTTGTAACTGTGTAGTTCCTCATCTCTGGAACCATTTTCATAATTTGTTCCTGAGCCCTGCCCTAACATGCTTCCTGTAATTAAATACTTGAAGCCAAACCGTGTTTTATAAAGGTTTGGTGTAACTTCCCTGTTTTATAGCCCAGAATTTTATATGCCTTATTAACCACTTATCAACCTGTCTGCCACTACTAATTACTTGCACACTAATACCCCCAAACTCCCCCTTTTGGAAAAGTATCCTTTATTCTTCTCGTCATTCCCACAAACAATGCAACACTTTTTCTGCACCAGTGTGTGCTCATTCCAATAGATTATGCTGCTGCAGTTTATCAGTGTCACAGACGGTACTAGTACAGAAGCACACCTTCCACCCACTATGTTCTTGCCCATGTTGTAGCCATCCACACTGATCCTGTTCACCAGCTCTTGGTCCTTAGCCTACTCTGCCAGATGCTTTTTAAAAGTTGGGCGAGTAGCTGTCTCCACTCCCTTCTCAGGCAATCTTCCACTAGTTTAAAAAAAATCTTCCTTTCTCCTCTTGAAACTGCGCCCTCCCCCCCCCCCCCCCCACCCATCAAGGCTTTCTTCATAACTGAAACAGTCCACCCCGGGCGATATCCTGGTGAATCTCTTCTGGAACCGTACCACGGCCTTTGCATCCTCCCTGTTCTGCAGCAGCCAGCACTGTGCACCCAACCGCAAGTGTGATTAACCAATGTCTTCTGAAGATTTGTAACTTGACATTGCAGCAATACTGTGAATTCTGTCACCCGGTTGATGGCTACCTTCCTCATCTGTGCTGCCATGTTAGGAATTGTTGACTGGAAACACCGAGGTTTCTCTGTTTCTCAATACTCCCTCGGGCCGTACATTTTATGGTACATGTCGTATCCTTACGAGACCACCCAAAACACATTACCTCACTGTTAACTTTCTTCTGCCTGCGCTCTTCGGAAATCAGAATCATTCCGTAGCCTCAAATCTGAGACTACTCTCTTCCCTGTCACAGCATGACCAGTTTTTATCATTTAGTGTTCACTTCCCATTCTAGAAAGACATAAGGATGATGAAGTCTTTTAAACCAGATTAAGTCCGGTTTTAAGAAGGCACTGGTGAAGCACACTGATAACTTTCTGGCAGCAAACACAGCCATTGACTGCTTTATTACTCACACTTTTTCTCGAAAATGATCTCTGCGATCGATAGCCTGAAACTTACATTTTGGAGTTGGTGTACTCACTGGAATTTAGAAGAATGCGGGGGGGGGGTGGAGGGGGAGAGGGGTTCATTGAAACCTACCCAGTGTTGAAAGGACCACATAGGGTAGATGTGGAGAGAATATTTTTTCCTATGGTGGGGGTATCCAGAACTCGAGAGCATAGCCTCTAAACTGACAGGCGACCTTTTAGAACAGAGGTAAGGAGGATTTTTTTTTAGCTAGAGAGTGGTGAATCTGTGGAATGCTCTGCCACAGACAGCGGTGGAGGCCAAGTCCGCGGGTATATTTAAAGTGTAAGTTGATAATTTCCTGTTTGGTCAGGGCTTCAAAGCACATGGCGAGAAGGTAGGTGTATGGGGTCGAGTGGGATCCGGAATCAGCCATGATGGAATGGTGGAATAGACTCAATGGGCTGAATGGCCTGGGCCAGGCCCGAGAGCAGGGACTGAGCCATTGTCTGGCCATTGCTGGAGCAGACTTGGAGGCGATTCGAAGCAGCAGAACCAAGCAGTTAGTCCTGGGTCTGAGAGTGAGGACCAACCCATGGTTTGACTGATTTTACATGCTGAGCCAGATTGCAATGGTCAGGGTGTCAGGGCCAGTGTTCGGTTCGCTTCTCTGCAAGGTTTACTCGTCCCTGTGCTGATCTGAGGCTGTGACCTGCAACTAATGGGCTTCTGCATCAGCTATGACTGGCTTCGTGACTGTGGGCTAACTTTCGTGAAATTTAGTTCTGAATGTTATTTGCTTACTTTTATTGCTTGCATTTTTTTTGTACATTGGGTGTTTGATGGTCTTTTTAAAAATGGGTTCTATTGGGTTTCTTTGTTTTGCGCTTGCCTGTAAGGAGCTGAATCTCAAGATTGTATAATGTATACACACTTTGCTAATGAATATACTTTGAAGGTTGCCTCAGATTTGTTACATGTGCATGAAACAGTGAATTGTATCTGGAATACAGTGCTTTGCAAAGCTTGGTAAAACACTGCTTTTACCAACTGAATTTTCATATGTGATATGCGTTTTATGTCTTCCAGAGTATAGCATGCTTTACGTAAAAGGTTTTATGAAATCCTGATATTTGAATGAATTTCTGCTAATGTAGTAGTATTGTGTGGGAAGCTGGTTATTCACAAAGGGATTGACTATGATATAAATATAAACAATATATAAAGTCAGTAAATGCACTTACCATAAAGAAAGAAAAGCCTACTGATTTTTCCGACAAAAGATCCATTATAAACCTCAGGAAATGGCTGAATGCTGACATGAGGAAGATGTTCTAAATCTGTTTTATGGACAAAATTGAGTAATGTCCCTGAAGCTTATAGCTTTATTATTAAATCGTTGTGAATGTGATGCATTGAAGTTGGGAGTTGTTTTCCTGTGTGTTTTTAAAATGCTGTGCAATTCATAGTAATTTAAAGTTATTTTCTGTCACTTAATATTTGCATTTCAAGAGCTGTGCAGATATTGTACTTAAAGCAACTCTCTTGGGGGGTTCACTTAGTGCTGACAGTTTGAGCATGAGATGATGAGATCTCAGTTTGACAAAAAAGAAAAGGAAGGATTGTAATTTTTTTAATAATATAATTGAGCTGGAAAAAGGAAGGACTGGCTTCTGGTAACCCTGGTGGAGCTATATATGTGTGTGTATATGGGCATTGGAAAAGGGCATTCATTAGAAGATTTCCATGTCCTCATTTATTGAATAGACCAACAATACTTAACTGGGGAGATGATTCTTGGCTCAGGTTTTAAATGTAAGGGATTCTGCACATCTGAGGCAATGAATAAGAATAAGGAGGTGGAAGCTTCATAGAGATAGTTGTAGCTTAGGGAGTCTTACTATTTGTCTAACTCGGTCTGTGCTTTCAGTATCACTGGCCAAACTATTATTTAGGGAGCGATTTTTATCTGCCAAAATATCAAAATGTGTCTCAAGCATGCCCATGAATAAATGGGGAACATTTTTAAAATATTGTTTTTCAGTTTTTAGTAAGTGCTTTCAAGTGATCTGATTTGAATTTGATATGTATTAGCTTGCTACCACATGTACAAAGTTCAAGTTCAAAGTAAATTTATTACCAAAGTATATATATATATGTCACCAAATACAACCCTGAGATTCACTTCTTTGCAGGAAATCACAGTAAATACAAGAAACATAATAAAATCAATGCACCCAACAGGATGGACAAATAACCAATAAACAAAAAAAAACAACCAAACTGTGCAAATACAAAAAGAAAGAGAGAGAAAAAAATTATATTAAATAAATAAGCAATAACTCTCAAGAGCATGAGATGAAGAATCCTTGAAAGTGAGTCCATAGGCTGTTTGAGTTTAGTGATAGGGCAAGTGAAGTTATTCCCTTGGATCAAGAACCTGGTGGTTGAGGGGTAATAACTGTTTCCGAAACTGGTGGTGTGGGTCCTGAGACTCCTGTGCCACCTTCCTGATGGCAGCAGCAAGAAGAGAGTAGCACCTGTATGGTGGGGTCCTTGATGATGAATGCTGCTTTCCCATGACATGTAGCCAATGTTTTGAATATTATATACATTTATCTAACCTCCAACTATACATGATATAGAAAAGAATTAAGAATGTTATAATGGTTAGATTACATTATGAAGAGCTTGAAAAACTATCTTATATAGTCTGTTCCTATTAGTTACTATAACAGCTAGATAACTGTATTAAAGGAAACTTTAGCTTTTGTTATAACAGGAATGTTCGTAATATTGAAAGCTAAACAAATGCAAGCATGATTTTTGGTTCTATTTTTACTTCAGATAAATATTGGATAGGAGCCCCAGCAGAAACTCAGTTCCTGAGCTTGGTAGTTCTCTGAAGCGGAACCACATTTGATCCTGAGTTGAGTCTTTAACACAATATTTCATTACTGATGCCCATTGCCAATTCCTTGACTTGGCTCACCTGCCACTGGAAGTATTTTGTGTAGACCAAAAAATCCCAATACACTCTTTTTTTTGTAATGTCATCTTCTGCATTTCATAAAGTTAATCAAAACTTTGGTGTCCTAGATTGTAGTATCAGACCATTCGCTGACTTCCTACCTTCTAGCATCCTATGCTTGTCAAAGAATATTAGCTTTGACTGACATGCCAT
Organism: Mobula birostris; assembly: GCF_030028105.1. Lineage (NCBI taxonomy): Eukaryota > Metazoa > Chordata > Chondrichthyes > Myliobatiformes > Myliobatidae > Mobula > Mobula birostris. The sequence goes on from NC_092377.1 coordinate 33,066,396, forward strand.
GCTTACACAATCATAGCTCCCTTTCCTCTGATCTCCTGTAGCTCAGAACTCTCCAAATAGTTGCCTCTTGAAATTCACTGATGTTAATTGCTTCATAATTACTGACCACAAATTCAGTATTCCAAGTTTTCTAAGCTCTAGAATTCTTCCTAATTCCTCTCCTGTCTTTAACCACTATCCTTCTGTTGGACTCCCCTTAAAACATGTCTCTTTGGCCAGGTGTTTAGTTGTCCTGGACTGCAGTACTTCCTTGAGTTACTTGTATCATGTTTTGTATGATGATGGGCTTGTAAGATGCTTTGGGACATTTTACCATGTTAACAACACCAAATTAATGTTAATTGGTGTTGATTATCACTCTACAAAACCTTCAGGCACACTCTAATATGAATCATCCAAGTTCAGGGATAAAAAAAGGTCATGTAGGGTCTAACCAGCTCACTGTTAATTTTTTTTTAAGGATATAAATTAAACACAGCAAGAAGAAATCTGGCACATTTTAATTTAATTTGAATGATTCAGGAAAACACAATTGAAGTTACATTTCTAATATACTCCAGAGGACGATTCACTGTACGAAACTGGTTTTTACCTTCCTTTGTACTGAAGTAAAATTTTTAAAAAATGCACTATGGAAGAATCACAGTATCTATGTCATAATCAAAGATTCACCATGGTAACAGGCCATTCAGTCCACCACATCCATGCACTGGGGAGCCATCTTCCCATTTCCAACATTTGCTCCATAGTCTTCGAGAGATTTGTGTGCTTGCTGAGCCGATTTCTAAATGCTGTCAGTGACGATTTCTGCCACTCCCTATGGCAGTGTATTGCAGGTACTTACTGCCGTGGAAAAGGTTCCCTAACAGTCACTTATCTTTCAGCCTAGATCTATGCTCTCTAGCTTATCTAGCTCTGATATGGGGAAAAGTTCCCTCTAATGGGGTGTAGGTAAAGCCCACTTTATCTATAATCCTTGCAAATTGATATACCTCAAGTATTTCTCCTCTTAACTTTTGCCAGTCAGGGGAAAATAGACTTAGTCTTTCTAGTCCTTCCTCATAACCGAACTGTTCCATCCCAGGCAATGTCCTGGTGAATCTCCACTGCACCCTCATCAGTGCCATCACATTTTCCTTTAATACGGTGACCAGAACGGCATGTAGTGCTCTAGCTGAGGTCTAACCAAAGTATTACAAAACATTGCCTCCCAGCTCTGTATTCAGTGCTACAACTACTGAAGACCAGTATACCATACGCCTTTTTTTTGTCTTTTCAAATCTTTCTATTGTATATACAGGAAAAATAACACGAGTACATTGAAGTAACAACACTTTCAATGCCTCAAAAAAACCATTATCTTAAAGATTGAAAAAAAAATTTGTGATAACAAAAAAAACCTACTAAGCAGAAAAGTGAGGAAAAAAAAGAACCCATTAGGTGTACAACCCCGGAGTCATGCGTCGTACAAAAAGCTTCTAAAAATAAACATCAAACCACCAACAAGAAAAGAAAATATACTAAAAAAATTTACAATTAGATTGTGGAAAAATTATATCAATTAACTCAAATGATAATAATGAGCAAATGAGCCCCATCTTTTCTCAAAATCAAATAAAGGTTCAAAGGTTTGCCTTCTTAACCACATTGTCTATCCGTATTGCCATCTTCAAAGATCTTTTGGATGTGCACACTAAAGTCTCCCTGTTACTCAATTTCTCCTGGGACTATACCATTCTTGGTGTACCAGCTTCATTAATACTCCCAAAAGGCATTCGTCATTTCTCAGCCCACGTCACCCACGCATCAATTTCACCCTGTAGCCTAAGTTTATCTTCCACACTATCAGCAACATCATTAGTTTTCATTCATGTCATTTACAAACTTACTGATCATCTTTCCTACATCTAGCCAAACCCAAAAGATTCATATACAAACAACACTAATCCCTGAGGAATACTGCCAGTCATTGGCATTCAATCATAAAAACAATTCTCTACCATCACCCTCTGCTCCTTTTACCAAGCCAAATTTACCAATTTGCTCTGAATCGCATGGTTCCTTACCTCTTGCATCAGTCTCCCAAGTAAGGCTTTGTCAAACATTAACCACACGTGCTGAACTGCCGTCTTCAACCGCTCCTTCAAAAACAGCAACTGGTGGTCAGATAGGAAAAAGCTCTGTCGGCTCTCCCTCATTAATTCCCATATTTCTGAGTGATCATTCTCTTACCTCCCAGGATGTTTTCCAGCACTACTTCTAACATACTACTGATGTTAGGCTCACAGGCCTGTGTTTGCCAGGCTTTCCCCTGCTGTCTTGATGTAGATAATATTGTAGATAGTCAAGAAGGCTATCAACAATTTCAGTAGGATTTTGTTTAGCTGGGTAAATGGGCTGAGGAAAGGCAAATGGAGTTTAAAACAGTTAAGAGTTAGGTGTTGCATTTTGAAAAATAAGATCAAAGTAGGGCTTTCACAGTGAATGGTAGGGCCCTGGACAGTGCTGTAAAATACAGGGACATGATCACAGGTCAGGTACACGATTTCCTGGAAACAGAGTCACAGACAGTATGGCGAGGAAGGCTTCGGCACACTGGCCTTCATCAATCAGGACATTAAGTATAGAATTTATTAGATTATGTTGCAATGTAAGAGATTTTGGTGAGGCTAGACTTGGAGTTTTGTGTTGTGTTCTAGGCACCTTGCCAAAGGAAAGGTGTTGTTAATCTGGAAAGAATGCAGAAGAGATTTACGAGGATATTGCCAACATCTGAGGGAGATGTTGGACAGATGTGTGGGAGGATAGGACACTGTGGGTCAATCTTCGCGGTTTATAAAATCATGAGGGGTATAGATAGGGTAAATGTGCACTGTCAATTCCACAAGATTGGGGAATCGAGAACCTAGGAGGGTATGGGGTTAAGGTGAAAGGAGAGAGACTTAATAGGAACCTGAGGGGCAACCTTTTCACCCAAAGGATGGTCCATGTTTGGAATGAGCTGCCAGAGGAAGTGGTTGAGATAGATACAATAACAACTTTTAAAGGAAGGGCAGTTCATCCGGTACATCAGTAAGAAAGGTTTAGAAGAATATGGGCTAACACAAACAAATGGGACTAGCTAAGATGAGTATTTTGGTTGGAATGGACCAATTGGGACAAAGACCCCACTTACATGATGAATGACTCTGACAAGATTTGCCATCATCCAGCCATCTGGTACTTCATTAGTGGCCAGTGAAAATCTCAGTCAGAACTCCATCCATCTCTTTCTTCACTTCCCTTACAGCCTGGGATAACCTCATCTGGATTTAGGGATGTATCAGTCTTTAAGGCTGCTAATGCATTGTGTACTTTTTCTTTATTTATAGAGACATGCGCTAAGATTTCAGCTTTCCCAACTACAAACTCCATTTAATTTGTGAATATGAATGGAACAATATTCATTTACAACATCATATAGATCACCTGGCTCCATGCACCAATAGCCCCTGTTGTCTCTATTGGCCCTACTCTTTCCCTGATTATTCTTTTGCTCTTTTTGTGCTTGTGGGCGCCACATAGTGAAGTGGCTAGCGCGAAGCTTTTGCAGTTGGAGTTCCAGTGTTCTCTGTGCATCCTACCCACGGAGTGCGTGGATTTTCCCCGGATGCTCCGGTTTCCTTCCACAGTCCAAAGACATACCGGGTAGGTTAATCGATCATTGTAAATTGTCCTATTGTTAGGTTAGGGCTAAATTGGGTTTGTTGGGGGTTGCTGGGGTAGTGAGGCTTGAAGGGCCAGTAGGCTGCACTGTAGCGCTAAATAAAATATTAAAAAATCCTTTATATTTTTCATTATTCACCAGTAATATTTAGTGCTTCCTAATTTCCTTTCTAAGTGCCTACACTTCTTTTGACAGGCCTCTCTTGTCTTTAGTTCTATATGGCATATGCATCCTTCTTTTCTTGAGTACGTAATATTGCACTTAAAAGCTCTTGAAAGAAAGAATAGGTCAGGAAATCCTGATGAGGAAGGAGCAGACAGTATTTTTCTGGTTGTAATGTGGGATGCAGCAGCTGGAACATCTCGTACAAAATGACAGCACATGCTAATGCAAAGAAAATGGACAGTACCTGTGGAGTACAATTCACATCTTTTGTCTTTCAGACATTGGGTGTGGAAGCAAATTGTCTGCTTTTTCCAGTAGGAGAGGGAGTAACATACTGAAATTAAAAGAGTGGCAAACACAGGTCTGGGGATTTGCAATCACTTGTTCACAATATTGAAGTTTTATAATCTAAGACTGACCAGAACTTGATGGATGTAGCGGAGGGAAACCATGTAGAGAATCCCAGATATTGTTTAATCGTTAGACTTGCTCAAATATTAGAACATAGAAAACCTACAGCACAATACAGGCCCTTCAGCCCACAAAGTTGTGCCGAACATGTCCATTCCTTAGAAATGACTAGACTTGCACATAGTCCTCTATTTTTTCTAAGCTCCATGTACCTATCCAAAAGTCTCTTAAAAGACCCTACTGTATCTGCCTCCACTACCGTTGCCGGCAGCCCATTCCATGCACTCGCCACTCTCTGCATGAAAAAAAACTTACCCCTGACATCTCCTCTGTACCTACTCCCCAGCATCTTAAACTTGTGTCCTCTTGTGGCAACCGTTTCAGCCCTGCTAAATTAGGCTTTGAGTTATCGAATTCCTTTATCTATTGAGTCCCCAGCCACTAGCTGTGCTGTGTTGGGAATGACTTCAGTTCTAGGAGTGTTGCCTGACTACTGGAAATGAGCATCAATGCAATGGTGTGGTTCCTCGAATGTGTGTATGTTATCAGCTAAGGTCAAGTAGTTTGTCTTTTGCAGAAAAGGTATGCACAGTAAAAAGATTTATTTTTAATTTTTAAGACTGTCTCCTGATGTGTAATAGTCTGTCTTTTGTAGTGGCATGAGAGTCTTTACTTTTTATTTTATAGACATTGTCACTTAAGGGTTGATCTCTGTCCGGTTCACAGTGAAAGATGTTCAATGCTCGAAACTGCCCTCAAATTGATACTAATTTAGTCTCTGTCAGCTGTTGTAAGAACGTTCAATGAACAGAATGGAAATGGCACATAGGTGAAAGTGGGAGAAGTTCTCTCATTCCCGATGTTGTCATAGTAATGAGGGAAACAGCATGTTGAATTTGACCATGGTGCACCTGACCTTGGAGTGCCAAATGCCAATTATCTTCATAGTGAATTCAATTTTCCTTCAACCCAAACTTGCCAGACAATAAATTCGTGGAAAGAAAAGCTATACCCACAAAAATATAAATATGTTACATCCATTTTCAACTAATGAAGTAAACTATAAAGTACACAAAGCCATCCCAAAAAAAAAAAAAAAAAAAAAAAAAAAAATATATATATATATATATATATATATATATATATATATATATATATATTTTGGACTGTTTTTCCTGTGTGTGTGTGTATAGCACTTGACACACTTACTCAAAGATGAGTAACATGCTTTTCATTATTTATTCACTTTATCATATTGTATCGTTTCAAAGAGTAGCAGTGGCAGTGATGTAGTGTATTGGATTACCTAGGTTCTGAGGGATTCTTTTATTCTATTGCTTTGACTAATAACAGATCTATAACGAGTCAAGGACATTTGAGTTACATATGGCTTTAAAGTCAGACTTTTTTTTTCAACATATGTTTTTTTACATGTCTTATTTAAAGACAGCACTGGTAAGGTAAGTTATTGTGTGAAATGTGAATGACTGAAAACTTGAAGGTTGTGAAGTTCAGAACGCTTGTGAAATGGGGCTGGTGCTGTTATAAACAGTATGGTACAGCATATCAGGCAGACTTGTGATTAACCATTATTAACAAGATGACTACATGACCCAGGTTGACAGCTACTTACTTCACAATGAACCAGGCACAAAAGATTTCCATCCCTGTCCATGGATAAAGGATTTGCATTAGAGATAGGAAGAGCAGGTGCAGAAATGTTTATGCATGAAATTCTGAAGTGACTAAATGAAATTAAATATGTATCTTACTTATATGGTGCAATGGTTAAAAATATAATTGACTTTATTAAACATCTTTGTGAATTATTTTAACGTGTGCTGCTCCAGCAATCCTTATTTGGTCAATTTAGAATGGTTTTCTGCATTTTAATTTTAACAGTTCTTTTCATGTCAACCATTGATGGATAAGACATTTTCCTTTTTTGTAATAAGTGAGATTTTTATGTATGGTTAGGCCATGTGCAGTAAAAGTTGAGGGGAAAAAAAATTCCAATTCTCTCAGGATATCCTGACGAATAACTCGATCTCAGTCCACCGCTCCATCCCGTATCATTTTAATTATACTTCGCAAGCGTTAATGATATTTTTTCAAAGAGAAAATTAGTATGAACCATGACATTTATGAATAATAAAAGAGGCATGGGAGTTTAATAATTTAAGTTTCAAGTATTAGTTCCTATACTAGCTTGCAATATCCATACAGTGGGAAATGTAAAGAAAAATGTAAGGCAACATAATTGGATATTTGGAAGAAACAAGCAAGAGGAGCTTTACAGGTAACAGTATTAATGAAGTGGAGAAAATCAAAGAAGTGAAGATGGTTGTTTCTAATCTTGAAGAAGATTTGAAAATCTGATTCTGTAAGGGAAGCATCTAATGGGCATGTGAGATAAAGAATTTAAAGAAATTTATCAACTGAAAAGGCAAAAAGAAGTGTTTTTTGGTGAGAGTTTGACACATCCAAAAAAAAATGGGAATTCCACCAGAAGTGAGAAGAGTATCAGCAGTTAAGTAGCAACAGTGACAATGGTGCCATGAAAGACACTTCCTTTACTGTTGTGAGCCCTTTTGTCACTGTACATACTTTTGCATCTGAAACCAAGTCCATCTTGCAGTTCGAATCACTCAGCTTCAGTGTGCTCCTTGTTTGTCCACCTGCTATTTTCAGACCAGCTCCAGTCTTTCTAAAGCAATAGTGTTTTCTCCTGACATGAGGAGCACTGAGAAGTTAGAGCTCAAATCATAACCTGCTACTTCTAATAATCTTAAAATTTTACCTTGCATCTACCTTGTTGCAAGTTACCACTTGGCTGTTTCACAGAATGAATATCTATCCATTTCCTTGAGCTACATTCTATCTTGACTGTCATATAAGTAAGTTGTCATTTTCTTTCTCATTTTTTCTATTTTTGTGCCTCTGCTTCTGGGATGCTGCTGTAAGCAAGTTGTTCATTGTTCCTGTATCTCTCAGTACTTGTGCATATGACAATAAACATGACAACATTTTCTTGCATGTTTCCTACAGGTCTGTAAAAGTTTTTTTTAACCAATGTTATGGCAGGAAAGGTCAGTATTCATATTGACAGAAATATAGAAAGGGGAAATTAAAGAGAAAATACTGGAAATACTCAGCACGATAGGCAGCATCTGTGGAGAAATAAACCGGGTTAAATTTTGGTCATCTTTTATCAGAACTGTAGAGGGAAAATAGTGGTTCATGCAATGAATCTGCTTCATGGGATGAATTTTCTGTCACATTCCTGCTGAATTTTTAATTACGGGTTAGAAAAACCATCATTTATGTAATTTCTCAGTCATGAAGTATGAAATCTTTTTCACAAGCAAACCATGTTTTATTCATGAAAAATATTTGTATGTATCAATTCAACTTTCAGTAAAATAAGATAACAGGGTGAGGAACTAGTGATTTTTGGAGAGGTCAGAAAGTGGAGGATGAAAAAACTCAAAGGGCAGCAAAAGTGACACTTTGACTGGTCTTTGATTTCATGAATGATCAAGAAAGGGGATTAACTTCACATTAAATAACAGTGTTTATATAAGATTCCCTGTAAATGTGTGTGTGAGAGAGAGCTTACATAATTATAAAATGCTTGAATCAGCATTATGAGAATTCTTGTATGCAACTGCAGACTGATGTCATTGGTACCCAAATGGATAGCACATGTTATCCCTTCAATACTATTTCATATTTTCTTCCCATCCCATCTCTCATCCATTCCCCTCATCACTAGCTGTGAAGCACAACAAAATAACTGTGTTTTGTGTCATCAGATTATTGATTTATCTGATGAACCTACATATCCTGAAGGATTTTGTTATCCTGGCTCTTCCTGGCATCTTGCTTTTCATTGTCAAGGACTTGGCAACCTCAACCCTATTTCCTGGAGTGAATGAAAAAATATATATTTAAAATAAAGAAATGCTAAAATAATATCCAATTGAAAATGGAGAAAAACACTGACTCTATATGTCAGTGATTTCATATTGGGAGGGCTGAAAACAATGATTAGTAGGTACTGGACACAGTTTTAGTGTAGCTTGCGGTAATGGTTGCCAAACTATGACCAGAAACTGATACCAGAAGTTATCCTTCAATGTGCACTGCATAACATGACCGGAATTTTAGCCCAGACAGAATGGAATTTTTAAGATACTTTTTCAAAACACATCAAATTGTTGCAAATGATTCGGAATGTAAATGCACATTGAAATATATGGAGTTGAACTAAATATGTCAGAAATAACTAATTAAAGCAGAAGGACCAGAATGGACCTTGCCTAGCCTCTCAACTGAACAGAATGCTGTTGGCCCCAGTGGCAAGTCTGCCTCGGAGCAAGAAGTTGGATGTAGCCCAGATGTGTGTGTTACACCCCACAATCACACAGCAGCTAGCTGACAGTTCTCCGTGGGACCACTGGCTACCTGGCAGGTTGTTCTATCCTGTTTGTTTGCTTTGGTAATGACCATCGAGTTGGAGTTGGTGCGCGTCTCACTGAACATTGAGATAAATGTATTTAAAACAGAGAAAGGGATATAGCAATTAAATTATCAATGTAAGTGGAAAATAATTGAATCTATATTGGAAATTGGAACAATAACTAGAAGCAAGAAAGAATAATAATGTAAAGGAATTATTTAGAGGTAATAAGATTCAAGACTAATGTCATTTCCAGTACACAAACGTACAGAAGGATGAAATAATTGTTACTCCAGATCTGATGCAGTACCAAAAAAAAGCACAAGATAACACAGAAATTTAAAAAAACACAAACACACACACACACACACACACACACACACACACACACACACAGATAAATACATAAGAGTGAGGATTGGCACAGGAGTGTCTGTGCCAGGAAATGGTAAGGTAGTGGTGATTGATGGGAGTGGGACAAGCAGTCCATGAGCAGGGTGGGTGGGATCCTTCGTGATGCTGTAGACCCTTTTCCAGCACCTTTCTGTATATATGTCCTCGATGGCAGATATCTGCTGCTTTGCGTAGCTGTTGTAGAGCTTTCCTGTCCGCTGAAGTGCCATTCCCATACCAAGCAGTGATGCAGCTTGTCGGGCTGCTCTCTGCTGCACACCTGTAGAATGACTTGAGTGTAGATGTGCATTGTCCAGCTGTCCTCAGACTCCTCAAAGTAGAGGCATTGGTGAGCTTTCCTGATTGTGAAGAATGTGTTCTGGGACAATGAGAGTTTGTGTGAGATGTGCACTCCCAGGAGTTTAAAACTGATCGCAGCTTCCACCACTGGGCTGCCCATGTAAAGGGGGAGGGGAATGGGTTTGAGTGGTGTAAGTTCTCCAGAGGTTGATAACCATCTCCTTTGCTTTGTTATCTGGTACCAGGCCTCGAACTCTTCTACTTTCTCTCTGCAGGTTGTTGTTGGTGATGAGCCCCACCACTGTTGTGCCATTGGCAAACTTGACAATGTGATTATTCAGGTGTTTGCCAATTATTTCATGTTTGAGCAGTGTGTACAGCAACGGGCTTAGCACACAGGTCTGGGAGGGGGCACCCATGTTGAGGATGTTGGGGAGGGAAGAGTAGTTCTGCATCCTGACTATCTGATCTTTCCGTAGGGATTGCTCCTTCTTTGATTCCCTTGTCCATTCGTCCCTCCCCCCTAATCTCCCTCCTGTGCAAATCCTTGCAAGTGACATAAATACTACACCTGCTTATTCACCTCCTCCCTTGTCTCCATTCAGGGCACCAAACAGTCCTTGCAAGTGAGGCAACACTTCATCTGCGAACCTGTTGTGTTCGATTATTGTATCCGCTGCTCCCGATGCGGCCTCCTCCACTTTAGTAAATTGGGGAACCAGTTTGTCAAGCACAATGGCTCCATCTGCGAAAAGCAGAATTTTCCAGGGGCCCTCCATTTTAATTCCTATCCCTATTCCCATCTTGACAAGTTGGTCCATGGCGTCCTCTTTTGCCATGATGAAGCCATCCTCAAGGTGGAGGAGCAACACCTCATATTCTGTGTAGGTAGTCTCAACCTGATGGCATGAACATCAATTTCTTCTCCTGGTAAGTTTTTTTTCCTCTCCTGCTTCCCTCCTCTATTTCCTTCTCTGGCCTCTTGCCTCCTCTCCTCTCCTGCCTACCACCGCCTGCTGGTCCCCCTCTTTCTTCCCTTTCTCCCATTGCCCACTCTTCTCTCCCATCAGATTCCTTCTTATCCACCCCTTTACCTTTCCCACCCACCTGACTTCACCGATCACCTTCAAACTGGTCCTCTAGTTGTCAGGATGAGTAGCTTTACATTAGAACTGTGCGACAATCAGGCACTCAGCTTTTAATGTTTTTATTTTCAGTTCTGATATTGGGGCTGGCTACTAAACAGTTAAATAATCTATATTTACTAATATTCTATGTTTTTTGCTGCTCACAAACTAAGTCAGCATTTTGCCCCTTACAAACAGGCATTCTGTGGAACTTCAAAGTCAGTTTTTAGGTGAAATTGAATAGTATTAAGAATCCTTTTCTGGATACATAGTGCAAACATAATACTCTGGGTCCAACCTTTGTTTGGAATAGATGTGCTCAGAAGTTAATTATTTACCTATAAAAGCTCTTATTACAGTTGACTTCTCAGGAATTTAAATTCTGTCACAAAAGACGCAACACTTTGATACAAACCCTGGACTCCAACTACACGCTTTTTCTTTCCCAGCCCATTTTTGAAACTTGAGATTGGTTTTTTGGCTTTTGTTGGTATCCAAGTTGGTAATTTTCGGATTATGAGATCATGGTTCGTTGTGAAGGTATCATATTTTCCTCCAATTATGCTGGAAGTTGAATCAGTCCAGGTGGTGGAGGCCAGAAGAGAAAATTGGCCTTGTCTTTTGCTTCAGATTAGTTGATTCACTCAGTTACAAAACTGTGACGCCATGGAGGAAAAGAAAGAAAACGCTGAAGAAACACCCATGGCAAAGTCATCGTAGAGCTTTGAAGATCATGAAATAATACTGTGCAGTTAACCTGAGTTCTTGAATGTTGATATCTTGCTGCCTCCTGCCCATTTAATAATACACTTGAAGTCTTGGTTTTACTTTACAATTTGGCACTCCTGTCAGTACAGTGTTGCTGAAGCTGACTGTAACACTGCCTGTTAGCCTAGCACAAAGTCAAGTTTGGCTCTATCCATGGCAGTCAGATTAACTACACCGGGGGTTATTTACTAATCTTGTATTTCACTTGTATAGTTGCAGCTCAAAAGCCAAACTGAGCATGAGCTAGAGGCCCATTGGCTATTCAAACCCATCTACAGTCAGTAAATTCATAAACATACAGGGGCTCCCTTGGTTGCAAATGATCTGACTTATAGAAATCAGGCAATGCAAATTCTCCTCTTTTTAAAACCTTTTTTCAAGCTAGTTATAATAAAGATAATAAAATGTTTCATGTTATTAATAACTGGATGTAATATCTATACTGTTAGTTTAATTATGAGTAGTGTTAGGCTGATTATTCAATGAAATGAAAGAATTGTACCAGGTGATTATGGAATGACATGACTTGGGAAGCTGTAGAAAACAGACATGCCAGGCTTACAAAGAAAATATATGCAAGAGATTCTGTAGTTGCTGGAATTCCAGAACAACAGACACACAAAATGCTGGAGGAGCTCAGCAGGTCGGGCTGCATCAATGGAAAGTTTAAGTTGACGTTTTGTATAGAGAGATCTGCCTGCAGTCAGTTCTCAGGTATGAAACCTTCATTTATCCTAGATACACAAAGTCATTTTCAATCAGTTTAAAAAAAAATCTGTTTTTGGTGCACAGCATTGAAATGGTCTGTCACATTTATGAAGTGAAGTTTGAAAAGAGCAAAGCAACCTTAAAATAATCACATCTACTCTCACCCACACCAGAAGCTGCACTAGTTTAACTATGAAGCTCTCTGCTAATGCAAGAGTTTGATAACCTATTTTAAGGCTGGCTGCCGTAGAGATGTAATGGTACTAATTTTTTTTTACAAAATGAAGGTGAATCAAAGTTAATGCAGCAAAAAGTGACACAGTTACCTTTGCTATATTTTACATGGCTAATTATATACTAAATAGGCCAGTGTTCATTTTTCTGTTGCATCTATTGTCATCTTGACCTAAGTGTACTTCGTCATTCATTCTTCATCACTCGTTGAAAATCCTGGAATGTGATTGTGAACTTGGACTCCAGTAGCTCATGAAAAGTAAACAAATGGAAGTTGCAGAGGTTGAAAACCTGAAATCTGAAGGACTGCATTTGTACATACTGAAAGAATTTAGAGGAGATAGCAAGAAATTATATAATGTATTAAACAATTCCATTAGAAAAGAGATCAGTTGCAGAGAATGGTGAACAACTTGTGTGATTCCTCAGGTGTGAGATAGAATTTCCTTTGCATGACCCACCAATTAGTTTGACATCAGTGGCAGAAAATGTAATGAATCCTGAACCAAAGGCATAATAGAAAATATTTAGTAACTAAGTATGTAATTTAGACTAGTCAGCATGGATTCCAATAACTATTTGGTAAATATAAATGGTAGGTAAGGGAGATCGTCCGTTGGTGGGGGTTGAATATGGATGTTGCATCCTAGCTGTTGACGTGTTGATACGCAAGCCAGGACAATACGATGTGAAGAGCAAGCTGTTGTCCTTGCAGCAGGCTTCCCCTCAATGCAGCTGATGAATCGAAAAGAACAGTAGAGACCAATACAATTTGGCGCAGCAGCCTTGCAGGAGTTGCCAGTCTGTGTTGAACTCAGGGACTCCAGCCCTGGATTCTCCCTTGGGGTTTACCCTGAAGCCTTCCTCATGAGTGGGTATAGCCACAAGGTGGCAGAGGTTTGAGACCAGAGCTTTCCTCCTCTCAGATGAGCAGCTAACCATGGCTGACGAGCCCCCATTTCCCTGAAGTGACTGGTTTTAAGGTGCCAGTAACCCAGCTTTTCCCCTTCACCTGTCAGTAGAAACAGTAATGCCGGGCTTAGCAGCTAAGCCACATGTGAAGGCCAGGAGCAGGACTTGGTTGTCCGAGGGTATTTGAGACGCACGCCCGGCTATGACAACTTTAAGGAACTGCTAGGTCAGGATAATACAAATATAATCATTCTGATTTCGAAAAGATAATCTGATAAGTTAACACAAGGTAAACTTGCATCTAGGGCTACTGGATATGGACTGAATTGGAGCCATAAAGCAACAGAAAAACTAGCAAGTTGGCTTTGAAGTAGAAAAATGTCCCAGAATTTACAGTGAGTGCCCAGATTATGTAATGATTCCATCCGAGAGGACTGTCCATAAACTGATTTCCCCTTAGCTCAGAAACACCTGTTTCTGTAGTAATCCATATGTATTGCTCTACATATTGTAATCATGATAAGAATGACACATCAGCTCAGTACAGCTCTCAGTTCTTACTCTCCATCCATTTTTGACAAATTTGACATATTATTTCTGGTTCTAGATCATGTTATAAATATTGAAGCTGCCATTGGCATCTACCATTGCTATAGTGGATTAACAGGCTATTGGCTGATATAGATGCTATGAAAGACATTTGGACTATGTTACTACCTTAAACAGTTGCCTTTATTTACTGTCTAACTATAGCTCCAGAAGCTTCAGGGTTCCCAGCTGAACTACTTTGTAGATTAGATTAGATTAGATTATGAGGACACTCAGTCCTCACTTATTGTCATTTAGAAATGCATGCATTAAAGAATGATACAATGTTCCTCCAGAATGATATCGCAGAAACACAGGACAAACCAAGACTAAAACTGACAAAACCACATAATTATAACATATAGTTACAACAGTGCAAAGCAATACCATAATTTGATAAAGAGCAGACCATGGGCACGGTAAAAAAAAAGGTCTCAAAGTCCCGACAGCCCCACCATCTCACGCAGATGGTAGAAGGGAGAAACTGTCCCTGCCCTGAACCTCTAAGCGCCGCAAACTTGCCGATACAGCACCATTGGAAGCATCACAGCGGACTCTGAGTCCGCCCAAAAACTTCGAGCCTCCGACACCGAGCACTTCAACCCTGCCCCGGCCGCCGAGCAACAAGCAAAGCCGAGGGCTCGGGGCCTTCCCCTCCGGAGATTCTGGATCACACAGTAGCAGCAGCAGCGAAACAGGCATTTCAGAAGTTTCACCAGATGTTCCTCCGTGCTCTCACGTCTGTCTCCATCAGATCAGGATTCTGCACGGCACCCTACTTGACAGGTAACAGACATCACCACCGGAGTGGCCGCTGCAAGCTGCGTCGTGCCGCCATCTTCTCCTCCCGCCTTAATGTTTATTTATGTTGTTAATATTGGCCAGAGAACCTTGGCTTTGGAACCTCACAAGTAGGGAATGGAGTTGAATAGGTTACTTAATGGAGTGCACTAACCAGCCGCTACAATTGCACAGAAGAAGAACATTTAGTGCAATTACTAAGGGTATGTTGATATTACCATAGTGGGCGAGTATAAGACCAGGAGGTTGGAGGGCACAGCCTCAGAATAGAAGGACATCCATTTAGAACAGAGATGAAGAGGAATTTCTTTAGCCAGGGGGTGGTGAATCTGTGGAATTCATTGCCACAGACAGTTGTAGAGACCAAGCCATTAGGTATATTTAAAGTGAAGGATAATATGTTCTTGATTAGTCAGGGTGTCAAAGGTTACTAGGAGAATGGGATTGAGGGAAAATAAATCAACTACAATTGAATGGTGGAGCAGACTCGATGAGCCAAATAGCTTAATTCTGCTCTGATGTTTTCTGTTCCTTTGACAGAAAGTTGCACAGACATGTTAACAAGAAAGGAAATTTGCAGATTTTTAAATTTATTTAATGTACATGGAATATTGTAAGATTGCTTATGTAGTCAAGATCCCGACTCAGAGGTTACTAAGGTCTAAAGCTGATGAGCATGGTGCTGTTGCTGTTTGGAAAACTGATCACTATCTGCAGGGCCTGAACACCTCACAACATTGGCCATTGCTGTCAGTGGCAGCCGTAACCTCAGGCAATTGGCTCACTTTCCCTTCACATCTTCTATCCACAACCCTAAGCATCATAAAGACAAGCCTCTGTTACCCTCCACCCTACCAACAATCACCGTTCTGATAGATCCATTATTTCAGCCTATTTCTTTCCATCTCAATTATTGCTCTTGTTGACTAGTCTCTTTTCACTTGCGTTGTGACACTTTTGATGCCTTTTTCCACTTGACATTTTTCAATTTCCTCATCTTATCAGCTCACTTTCACATGACCCATCTCTTGACTCGGAGTCTCCATGAAACAAACTTATATTTATTTTGTCCCAAACCTCGAGTTTAACAAGATATAATAAGCGTGAACATTACATTCTTAAGTATTACCTGAGCGGTATTTTATGAACTAACATTAGTGATATCAGTAGTAGGATATGCCAAAAGAGGCAGTGATTTGATCTAGAAGAGTTAGATTGAAGTAATTAGTAGAGTGTCAAAAAGTCCGTTGTCATTCTGTCATGTTTCTGGTACATACAAATGACTAATAATAAATCTAATACAGGATAGATCAAACTGATCCACTTCCACTGTGGACTAAAATCAAATAACAAAGAACTCACAAAGGGAATTTGCACCTGAGTCAATAAATGGCAACTGAAGGAAGTATAGATGAATTGAAGTGAAAACAAACTGGATAAAATGATCTTGGAGTGTGGGTTGCTCGTATCCTCAATATGCAAATGTTGTTAGTTAGCAATAAAGTGCTGATGAAGAATATAGGTTGTCCTCTGGGCAACTGATGGAGATGGAAGAGAAGGCTACAAGTGTAAGCGAAATCAAGATGTGGCTTTTTTCTTGCCATGCTTTACGTAAACCAAAAAAAAAACTTGCTGATGCTGGAAATCTGAAATAAAAACTGGAAATTCTGCAGGTCAGGCAACATCTGTGGAAAAAGGAACATACTTTATTGTTCAAGTCAAAGACTCTTTGTCAGAATTGGGAAAGTGTGTAAACAAGTTAGTTTCAAGACATTGAGCAGTTAGGGTAGGAATGGGCCCAGGACAGATGTGGCTTTTTGGTGATTCATGATCCACTCACTGTGTTCTTTTGGTTACCACCTGAATTCAGCTAATTTGGTAGAGACAAAAATCAGATCTAGGCTGCTTCAAGAAGCTCTGAACTCTTCAGACTATCATCTAGCTCACCTGCGTAACTGATATCTTTAAAGTCGTTGAAGGAGCTAAGTATTGTTTAAAAGGAAAAATAAGACACCAGCGTAGGAATTCGATTGCAAAGCTCCACTTCTTTTATGTAATGTATTAATAGTGAAAAATTGGAAATGGATTATTTAATGTGAATTACATTAATATTTACTTCTTTGTGTTTGAATGCTGTAATGCAGAGGACCCTGGATCCTACTCACATGCAGCATACATCTGGCTACTACTTCCATACTTTCCAAATGTTGATATGTGGCTGATGCCATTTGTAGGCATTCTTGCAGAATCAGGTTTTTGTAGTAGCTATGAAGTCTGCTTTAACATGGCTTAAAGGTGTCCTGCCCAAACAGCTTTCTAGCTGGAATTAACACAGGTCCATTGGAAGGCAAAAACATATAAGACAAGTTTAGGTTTGTTTCTACAGCTCTTTATTTTAGGTTGCAAACATCCACACGTGTACATCTGTGACTGTAGCAGGTTTAAGGGCTATTTTATTCGAACATGTCACTCTCTAACTTGCCAGGGAAACTTGCTTTTTGGACATTGGAAACGTATATCTTTTCCTTCATAGCAGAGAAAGCAACTTTGTAAATTGATAATGTTTCAGAATTAAAAATTTTACCATTTATTTTTCTGTAGATATAATGGTTGTCATTTCCCATTCCTGGTACTTTTCCTAACCTGTATGAAAACCTCAGGCTTTGGTAGTGAATATGCTTAAATTACCCTAAACATGAGATTTTTAAATCTCAAATTTCTCATAAATGCCTTATCTAGCTAACTTATTTATGCTATTAATTTCAATGCAATCTGAAAAATAGCTTTATGTGAGGAAGAACCCTTTTATTTATTACCTTGATGGCGGGGAGAGTTTACTGCCAACTCTTGAGTCAGAGAACCTCAGAATAAAAAGTGATGCGGCAGACTGACACCGTAACAGCGGCTGTTATTCTTTCGCTGTGAGATGGGTGACATCTGACTGTCTCTTGTTAGTGAGAGGAGAGCCTGTGGCATGTCGAACAGTCAGGTAAGCAATAGTTTTTGTTGACTGCGGATCATGGTATCTCTTTGGGTGCTTTGCTATTGCTTGGAGGGTGGTGGGCGATGACACTTCTTTGCTGAAGCGGGTGGGGGAGGGGGGATGTTGATGCTTTGCTGCTGCTTGCGTGGTGGAGGGGAAGAGGGAACTTTGGCATTCTAGCGTTTTTCTGTCGTTCATTCTTTTGGGGTTCTTCTGTTTTTGTGGATGTCTTTGAAGACTAAGTATTTTAGGTGGTATACTGTGTACATTCTGTCAGAATAAACAGAACCATTTGAACTATTTGAAGTGAGAATCAGTTTGTGCTTTCTGATAATGCCAACCAATATACAGTAATATACAGTGTGTGTGTATGTATGTGTGTGTGTATATATATATATATATATAAAATACAGTAGATCCTTTGGTTCAAGCAGAACCAACATATGGGGGGGGGGGGGATTGTTTGATGCTGGTCTAACTCTCTTCTTCCAAATCACCAGTTGCCATTTCTTCCTTTTTAAAAAAAAATGCTAGCAAAAGGCAGGGAAGTATAGAATAGTTCGCCTGATCTACATGATTTTGGTAAGATGGCAGCGGGCTCGGAAGCAGCAGCCTGTCAGGGTCCAAATAAAGGTCCAATTACTCATTCTTTATGTCTTTTTTTTTACGATCGGAAGACGGTGCTGCTTGTCAAGAACATCAAGTATGGCATTTCTATCCCACTAGTGAGTTGCTGGATATTGATGGAGATGGACTTATTCTGCACCATATTGCAGCCTGTTTCAGCCACCCAGGCAGTGTACGATCCAACAAATGGTGGAAATGATTGGCTTGGTTGTTTTTCTTGTGGTTGCAAGCAAGACCCTGTTGGACATTGGTAATGTAGATAACTGTGGGTCTGATTCACTGGATCATTGGTGAGACTGACGGCGGGACAGGTACGTTGCCTCAGTTGTCCGGACAAAGCCCTTGTGCCTTGGGGTAGCCTGTTGCGGCTGCTGGCAGTGGAGATGCCAGAGCTGACTGTGTGCCACTAGATCCCGTACTGGGTTGGGGCTGGCTCCTCCTATTAGTGCACCCCCTGGTGTTTGCTGCTGGGAACACAAGCTGGAATGTGTTCATCTGCAGCTGCATTTGCTCAAAATGAGGAACTGCTTCGGCTTGTTCTTGCAGAAACATGCTAAGGACAACATCACATGCACCATCAATCTGCAGGCCATGGGACATGGGGTGTGTTATTCATATTATATATTTTTTTGTAACTATGTTTTTCTGCTGTCGTAATTATATGTGCTGTGTGTTGTGTGTGACTGCTGGTACTGTATATTGCACCTTGGCCCCAGGGCAAGCTGTTTTGTTTGGCTGTATTCATTTGTAAGGTTGAATGACAATTAAACTTAACTTGATACTTTAATGGAGAAAATTCTGGGTTGTTGTAGCAGGGCACCAGGAAAATAATCATAGGACCGGGCAGAGTTGATATGGTTTATTTGTACCCCCCAGAAATCCTTTGATAAGATGCCATACAAGAAATTATTAAAGCAAATTAGAGAACCTGATGTTGGGATTAATATATCAGAAGAGGTGTGGATGGCATAAAGATAGGCAATGAACAGTAGGAATAAATAGGTCATTTTCCGGTTTCAAGGATCTGCTGTGCCAACAACTGCATGATTACAAAGAGACTTCAAGAGGATAGATAAAGTTAAAAGATAAAGATTAGCTTCAAAACATGTGGTGAAATGCATTGTTTGTGTCAAATCAAATCAGCGAGGATTGTGCTTGGCAGCCCGCAAGTATTGCCCGTGCTTCTGGCACCAACATAAATTGCCAGTGACTCACTAATTCTAATGGTACATCTTTGGAATGTGGGAGGAAAGCAGAGCACCCAGAGAAAGTCTACACGGTCACGGGGAGAACGTACAAACTCCTTACAGACAGTGGTGGGAATCAAACCCTGATCTTATAGCTGGCGCCGTAAACTGCCACGCTTCCATGCTGCCGTAGAATGCCAAATGGAACATCGTGTGGAAAAATGTGGGGTCATTCACTTTGCTGTGCTAAATGGTCAACTCCTTTTATCACTTGAGCTCTTATTAATGTCCTTGAAACTGCTTCTGGATGAAGTAGCATTTGTTTCAGTTTTAAAATTTGATAATACATGCCTGTTCATTTATTGAAGTGGCTTTGGCCGATCTTGTTCTGCAGTTCTTCCTTGTCTCCTAGTGCTAATTGTAAAATACAATGTGATTGTAAGTGAGATAAAATATTTTTGTATTTCTTGACTCATTCTATCCAGAAATGTTGTTTGGCGGGTGAATGTGGAAGTTA
Organism: Mobula birostris; assembly: GCF_030028105.1. Lineage (NCBI taxonomy): Eukaryota > Metazoa > Chordata > Chondrichthyes > Myliobatiformes > Myliobatidae > Mobula > Mobula birostris. The sequence goes on from NC_092377.1 coordinate 33,086,285, forward strand.
TGAAAGGGGTTATTGTGCATGTTGCATCCTAATAAGAGTTATTACGTTCTTAAATTCAGGTTTGTATCTTTATGAGGTGTTTTTCTGACTTATTATTTTTATAGGATGTAACTATAAATTTTATATTACTGATATTTGATTTACACTAACGCTGATGAACTTTCTTGTTCCAAATGTTCAACACTGCTGCAACATTTCCCCTCTCAGTTCTCTTAAATACATGATAGTTCCAATGCATGTATTTGCCAGCTGAAACAGCAGAGAAAAAAATCATCCATCAAGAATGTATTAGCATGTGGATTTGAATCGCAATTATATATTTATTAATTTATATTAATTTATGTTGAGAGAAAACCATTAACTGTGTATCACAACATCAGTTTGCAGTAGTAAAATCACGTGCACTTCCTGAACTTTTCAAGGAAACTGTTGTAAGTTGTTGGATAATCTAATAAGTTTAAGTTGTACTAAAATATCCATCAATGATCTGTGTTAAAGAATCAAGTTTTTACAAAATAATCCTCCCCAAATAATGACACTGAAGCAGCTAATTTTCTTCCATGAAGATTGCTCCAGTGTTTTGCATACATATGATTCATCCCCCATATATCCGTGGAACAGAATAGCCAATCGCATAAGGAGAATCCGGTCATTTTGAACAGGGAGAATTTTTGTACCCAGGAAATAAGTTGTTAGCTTTTCATGATCAATTTTCTTAAAATTGCACCACATTGCACATCTGTGCAAATGTAAATTCTATATGATTAATACATTCTGCAAAAGATTTTGCATACCAGTATGACAGTATTGCATGCTTGCAAATCAGAGTTTCTTGATGCTGTGGAAGGGAGATGAGGATTAAATGAATTTGATTTTAAGTGGAGTTGATGTAGCAGATTGATGGTATGGCTGTCCAGCTATGTGTTCTGCAGGGGTCAGTGTAGAGACCGCTTCCTTCCACATTAAATGTCAATGATCTGGATGATGGAATTGATGCCTTTGTGGCCAAGTTGGTAGACAATGCAAAGATATGTGGAGGGGCAAAAATGTTGAGGAGATAGGGAGTCTGAAGAAGGGTTTAGACAGATTAGGAGAATGGGCAAGGAAGTGGCTGATGGAATTGAGTGCAGGGAAGTGTATGCTGAAACACTCTGGTTTCCTCGGCTGCGTAAGTCTAGGGAAGATGACTTCTGGCCTGCCAAATGTATGAGGTTGAGGCGCGAGTACCCCCAAACCCCAGTCTGTGTGGATGTTGTGTTATTTGTTTCCCTGTTACAAATTAATGCCACGCAATAACAGACAGCACACTGCATACGATTAAAGGAATTATGTTTATGAATCTTAACTGAAGAATAACGAAAGGAAATGGGCCCATTCTAATTAAGCAGTCAAATGTGCACAAGTTGGAGCTCATCTTGAACTTCTGTGCCACTCACACGCTGGGCCCTCGGACAACATGAAAACACACACCACCTTCTGAATGTCGCTCGTAATCCATCGTGAACAAATGGGTCTCCTACTGGATCGTATGCTACGACCGGTTCTCCCCAGTGTCTTCTCTCTTCATCTCTTCTCAAACAAAAAATCCAAGACCAACCTTACTTTCCCTCACCAAGAAAAGCCTCCCACTAATTGGATGGCACACATTCCACATCGTTCCTTATCTTCAGCAATAACCCAAACAGGCTGATAGCAGAACAAACAGCTCTTACAAAGCTGCTGAATGAAATACCTACAGCATAACAGTAAAATGTGAACCAGGGCACTACAATGGTCATGTACTAGAAGGAATAAAGGCATAGAATATTTTCTGACCAGAGAGAAAATTCAGAATTCATACGTACTAATGGACTTGGGAGTCATCGTGCAGAATTCCTTAAGAGGTTGAGTCAGTGGTAAAGAAGCCAAATGCAATATTAGCATTCATTTTGAGAGGACTAGAATATAAAAGCAAGGATGCAATGCTGAGGGTTTACAATGCTTTAGTCGGACTGCACTTGAAGTATTGTGCTACACACACAAAATGCTTGTGAACGCAACAGGCCAGGTAGCATCTGTAGGAAGAAGTACAGTCGATGTTTCGGGCCGAGTCCTGATGAAGGGTCTCGGCCCGAAACATCGACTGTACTTCTTCCTACAGATGCTACCTGGCCTGCTGCGTTCCACCAGCATTTTGTGTGTGTTGCTTGAATTTCCAGCATCTGCAGATTTCCTCGTGTTTGAAGTATTGTGAGCAGTTTTGGGCCCTTTATCTAAGAAAGGATGTGCTGGCACTGGAGAAGGTCCAGAGGATATTTCCTGGAATGATCCCGGGAATGAAAGGGTTACTGTATGAGGAGCATTTTATGGTTTTGGGCCTGTACTCATTGGAATTTAGAAGAATGGAGGATGGATCTAATTGAAACCCATCAAATTTTAAAAGGCCTAGATAGAGTGAAAGTGGAGATGTTGCTTCCTACAGTGAGGGAGCAGAACCAGAGGGCGCAGCTTCAGAATGGAATGATGTCCCTTTAAAACAGAGATGAGAAGGAATTTCTTTAGCCAGAGGGTGGTGAATCTGTGGAATTCAGCCGTGGAGGCCAAGTTACTGGGTATGTTTAAAGCGGCATTGATATAGGTTCTTGATTAATTTGGGTGACAAAGGTTACAGAGAGAAGACGTGAGAATGGGGTTGAGAGGTATAATAAATCAGCCATGATGGAATGTTGGAGAAGGCTGGATGGGCCGAATGGCCTAATTCTGCTCCTATGTCGTATGGTTTTAACTTTGCTTGGAATGAGAAATAATTTGCTAGAGTGGGGTGTCTCTTGATAGTTAATTGTTCGCCTTTGCTGTATCTTGTGCCCTTCAAGGTGCTGCAATAAGGCCATTGATAAAAGAATTTCTAGCCATTCTTTCACCTCAACAGATGTGATTTGACGTTAGAACAGGAAAGAGGAGGTTTGCTGAAGGAAATAGCTTGAATTAACCATAACAAGTGCAGAGAGTTTAATAACGAGAAGAATGGAAAAAATGGATTGAGTGTGGAAGAGATAGTAGTCATTTATAAAGAATTAATTTTCAAAAAGCAGCTAACAATTTATTGATTTAGGAATAGGATCCCTTTCTTAAGCTGGCCAAGTTGAATTCGGGTAAACAAATCTCTTTACTAAAATACAGCTGATACAGAGTTGAAGCCCTTATACTAGATGTGAGTGTATATTGTATGTGCAGCAATTTCATTAAACCCACCGAAATGGGATGTTTTTTGTGAGGCTCATCATATACTAGTGAAAATATGGTTGAGACTATTTGCAGTTTGTTGACTATCTCTTCTTCCCTGACATTGTTTGTGAACCTTGTTGATAATGACCTTATTTTGATGGTAAGAGGCAAAAACTTGTATTTTGGGTCAATATTCCTATGATATCTGGATTGGGTGTGTAAATTGGCTGCTTTATTTGGGAACTCACAGTGAACCGTTTAATTGCATGAAAGTGTCCTCCACTGTCCTGTGACACCTGGGACCACTTTCCCAATCCCCTCCCACTGCTGCACCCATTCCGTCAGTAGCAACCCTCCCGAGTTGCTGGAAGGGTATTGCATGTAAAATGATAGGAGCTGGATGAAAACATCACACCCGCTGTATTATATCCTGAGACAGCAAGAACTTCTAGCACATCGATGGAAATCCCAGGGTGAAACCAGTATCAGTTTAACTGCAACTTTGCACAAGGCTATACTGTGAGGTTCTCAACTGATATCCTTATAAGTTTCATGAACTCCAATCTGAGTGACTCACAATGCCATTGTAATGGCAAAAATTGTGTGGGTTGTTTTCTAGGCTGTGATGGCTTATGAGCTGATTATAAAGATGTGTAGAGAATTGAGTTAGCAGCTCCTGTATTGCTAGCATCTTGCAGTTTGCAACAATGGGTCAAATGGGTGCATTATTCCTACAAAGTAGTGGATTTTTTTTACCTTGTGTGTATGAGATAGCTGACTTCACTCATTAGCTCCAATGACAATTTCCTTTTATCATAGAGCCAGGAGTACTGTGGAGGGACAAATTTTAATATGTTTGTGATTACTTTAAAAGGTTCTTTTGGTTTTAACTTATAATTTACTAACTGTAGTGAATTTATGGCATTCTAACTTGAAAAGTATTTTTAGTATTTTCTGTCATAGCAAAGGCCAGCAAACCAACATTTGTTTACTTCTAATCCAGTCCTAATTTCACAGTTTTGACGGATGCTCAGGGAAATTCAAAGACATCACTCGTTCTGCATTAGGGATTGATCTTTGATACTGGGGCACTTTACCCGATCTGGAGGTGCTTGATCCTGACACTGGGCTCTGTAATTGTTCTGTTCCGCAGCACTGATATCTTGATGGGTGGAAAATATAGCATTTAGTGATGTATGCCCCTGAACACTGAACATTATCTACAACAGAATTTAAAAGGTTTGCAGCACTAAAAGTAGGCTAAAATTTGCCACTGAAAAATACTTGTTCATCTTACATCCAATGTTATTTTTGTTGTACGTCCGATCTTTTTACTTGCCATTCCGTATTCTTTTACATCAGTCAGGGTTCTTTTGGAGTATTTTTCATTTTCTTTTTTTTTAATTTTAGAGATTCAGCAGCACAAACCCTTCTGGCCCAGCAAACTGCAGCCCTCTGACTTAACCCTAGTATAATCACGGGGCTATTTACAATGACCGATTAACCTACTAGACTGGTACATTTTTGGACCTTGGGAGAAAATTGGAACAGCAAGAGGAAACCCACATGCACATGGGAAGAATGCACAAGTTTTCTTACAGAGGATGCTGGAATTGAACTCTTGAGCTCTGACACCCCTGCTGTAATAGTGTCACGTGAAACACTACACTGCCGTGGTGCCCATTTGTGGACTAATGCAGTTTGGTGAGGGTTCCCATGGCAGAGAATTCCACTAACATTCTTCTATTATGCTGTAGTAAGGATGATTGATATGTTAATAATAGTTGCTTAGGAATGGTAGCAATCAAACCTGAGAAATGTTGAGGCAATAGGAAAAAATGTGAATTCTGAAAATGTGTACCAGTTTGAAAGTGAAAGATGGGTCTGTTTAATTTTCTGTGAAAATGCTGTTGATATGTGTTAACAATCCTAATAATTTTATTTTATATGTATAATCTTTAAAAGCATTCAATTTTTTTTCCCACTCTCAATGACATTCACTTTCTGCAACCAGCACAACCCCCCATCATTTTGTTAGGCTCATCGTGAAGTAGCTCACACCGTCTCTGTAATTCTTTAAATTGAGAAAAACTGTCTCATTTATCCTGTTAAACCTATTTTATGTTTGTTATTTAACAATGCAGAGTGGAAGCTCAGATGGAAAACAAAACTGGTGTATAAGAATTACATATGGCTGCTCTTGATACCATTTTGAGTCTAATTTCTTTTAATTGGATCCTCATCCAGGCAAGAAATATTAATGGCAGCAGTATGTGTACAGGGCTATGCTGAGTTTGCATCTAGACCACAATTCATTTTCATTGTTGTGTGCCTGGCTTGCCACATAACGTTTCACATGTAGGAATGGATTGTATAATACTATGTATTGTGCAAAGAATAATCATATCACGTAGGAGCAGAATTAGGCCATTTGGCCCATTGAGTCTGCTCCACCATTCCATCATGGCTGATTTATTATCCCTCTTAACTCCATTATCCTGCCTTCTACCAGTAACATTTGACACCCTGACTAATCAAGAACATATCAGCCTCCACTTTAAATATACTTAATGACTTAGCCTCCACAGTGCATCGACAGCAATGAACTCTACACATTCACCTCCCTCTGGCTAAAGAAATTTCTCCTCATCTCTGTTTTAAATGCACATCATTGTATTCTGAGGCTGTGCTTTCTGTTCCTAGAATCACCCACTACAGGAAACATCCTCTCCACATTCACTCTGTCTAGGGCTTTCAATGTACGATGGGTTTAAATGAGATTTCTCCCTGTCCCCCATTCTTCTCACTCTAACGAGTACAGGCCCAGAGCCATCAAACAGTGCTCATACATTAACCCTTTTATTCCTCGAATCATTCTTGTGAACATCCTCTGGAACCTCTCCATCTTTTCTTAGATAAAGGGCCAAAAACTGTTAACAATACACCAAGTGTGGTCTGACCAATGGTTTATAAATCCTCAGCATTATATCCTTTCCCTTATGTTCTTGTCCTCTTGAAATGAATGTAAGAGTTGCATTGGCCTTCCTTACCACCCACTCAACCAGCATTAACCTTTAGGAAACCCTGCATAAGAACGCCTATGTGCTTTTGTACTTCTGATTTTTGAATTTTCTCCCTTTAAAAAATAGTCTATGCCTTTATTCCTTCTAACAAAGTGCATGACCATACACTTCCCTACACTATATTCCACCTGACACTTCTATGTCCATTCTCCCAATCTGTTTAGGTCATTCTGCAGACTCCCTGCTCCTTCACCTATAGAAACCTGCCCACAAAGCCATTATCCAAATCATTGACATAGAATAACGTAACCAGAAGCCATCCCAAACTGACTCCTGCAGAACACCACTAGTCACCAGCAGCCAACCTGAAGAGACCCCCTTTATTCCCACACTTTGTCTCCTGCCATTCAGCCAATCTTCTAACCATGATAGTATCTTTGCTGTAACACCATGGGCGCTTTATCTTGTTAAGCAGACTCATGTGCCCCACCTTGACAAATGCTTTCTGAAAATCCAAGTATACTACATCATTGACTCTTCTTTGTCTATGTTGCCTATTATTTCCTCAAAGAATTCCAATGGACTTGACAGGTAAAATTTCCCCTTAAGGAAACCATGCTGACTTTGGCCGATTTTATTATGCACTTCCAAGCACCCAGAAACCTTATCCTTAATAATGGACTCCAACGTCTTCCCAACCACTGAAGTCAGGCTACCTGGCTTTTAAATTCCTTTCTCTGCCTCTCCCTCTTCTTAAAGAGTGGAATGACTTTTGCAATTCTCCAGTCCTCCACTTCAATGTCTAGTGATTCTTGAAAGATCATTACAAATGCCTGCAGAATCTCTTCAGCTACTTCCAGAACCCTGGGGTGTAATTTATCAGATCCAGGTGACTTATCTACCTTCAGACCTTTCAGCTTCACAAACACCTTCTCCTTAGCAACCACACACGCTTTTACCCTCTGACATGCTCGAATTTCTAGCATACTGTTAGTGTCTTCCACAGTGAAGGCTGACATAAAATATTTATTAAATTTGTCTGCTATCTCGTTGTTCCCCATTTCTACCTCTCCAGTGTCATTTTCCAGTGGTCCAATATGCACACTCACTTCTGTTTTACTGTTGATGTACCTTTAAAAGTTTTTGATATCCCTTTTTATATTGTTGGCTAGCTTATCTTCATATTTCATCTTTACTCTCCTTATAGTTTATTAGTTGCTCTTTGTTACCTTTTTAAGGCTTCCCAATCCTCTAACTTCCCACTAATTTTTGTTCTATTATATGCCCTATCTTTTCCTTTTCTGCTGCCTTTGACTTCCCTTGTCAACCACGGTTTCCTCATCCTTCCTTTAGAATACTTATTCATCCTTGGGATGTATCTATCCTGGGCCTTCTGAGTTGCTCCCAGAAACTTCAGTCATTGCTATTCTACCGTCATACCTGAAAGTGTCCCCTTCTAATCAACCTTAGCCAGCTTCTCTCTCATGCCTCTGTGATTCTCTTTATTTCAACGTAATACTGATACCTCTGAATTTATCTTCTCCCTCACAAACTGCAGAATGAATTCTGTCATATTGTGATCATTGCCTCCAAAATGTTCCTTTGCCTGGAGTTCTTTAATCAAATCTGGTTCATTACACAACAGCCAATCCAGAATTGTCTTTCCTCTAGTGGGCTCAACCACAAGCTGCTCTCAGAAGCTATCTTGTAGGCATTATACAAATTTCTTCTCTTGCGATCCAGCACCAACCTGATTTTCTCACTCTACCTGCATATTGAAATCCTCCATGACTAATGTAACTTTGCCCTTTTTACATAATTTTTCTATCTGCCATTGTAATTCGTATCCCGCATTCTGGCTACTGTTCAGAAGCCTAAATATAACTTCCATCAGGGTCCTTTTACCCTTGCAGTTTTTTAACTGTCCCCACAAGGAATCTATATCTTCTGATTATATGTCACCTCTTTCTAAGAATTTGATTATTTTTTTTGTTACCAATAGGGCCACCCCTCCTCCTCTGTCTACCTGCCTGTCCTTTTGTGTCTTTGGATGTTAAGCTCCCAACTATCACCTTCTTTCAGCCATGACTTAGTGATGCCCACAACTTCATATCTGCCGATCTCTAACTGCACTACAGGATCATCTACCTTATTCCGAATACTGCATGCATTCAAATATAACACGTTCAGTCCTGTATTCATCACCCTTTTCAATTTTTCACTGACTGCAATTTTGCCCTGTCATCTGCCTGTCCTTCCTCACAGTCTCACGACACACAGCATCTACTTGTTTACCACATCACACAGCTGTATCACTTCTTATCCCCCTACCAAGTTAGTTTATACCCTCTCCAACAGCTTTAGCAAACCTGCCCGCAAGGATATTGGTCCTTCTCGAGTTCAAGCGTAACCCATCCTTTTTGTACAGATCATACTTCCCCCAGAAATAGCCCCAATGATCCAGAAATCTAAAACCCTGCACTATGCCCTCAGCCACTCAATCATCTGTACTATAATCCTATTCCTGCCCTGACTAGTGTGTGGTGTTGGGAGTAATCCAGAGTCTACCTTAAAAGTCCTGCTCTTTAGCCTCTTCCCTAACTCCTTGTACTCTCTGTGCATGACCTCTTCCCCCTTTCTTCCTATGTCAATGGGCACCATGGCCTCCGGTTGCTCACCTTCCCACTTGAGAATCTTCCGCAGCTGCTCTGAGACATCCTGGACCCTAGCACCTGGGAGGCAACACACCATACTGGCTTCTCGTTCATGGCCACAGAATCTCCTGTCTGTTCCCCTGACTATTGAGTGTCCTATCAGTACTGCTTGCCTGACTTTACCCTTTACTGCTGAGCCCCAGAGCTGGCCACAGTGCCCACTGGCTGGGCTGTTGCTGCTGTCCCTGATAGGTCATTACCCACCCCGCCCCCCCAGCAGTACACTTCCAAGTATACTTGTTGCTGAGAGAAATGACCATCTTGGAACCCTGCACTGACTGCTTACTCCCCTTACTTCTGGTGGTCACCCATCTTCTGCCTGAAGCTTGCACTCTGAGTGTGACCACCTCAGTAAATGTCATCACTGAGGTTTTCAGCTTTCCAGGCGATCCTGAGAACATCCAGCTCCAGCTCTGGAACCTTGACCTTGTCACTCAGGAGCTGAAGTTGGTGCACTGCCTGCTGAGCCAAAACCTGGCCTTTCTAGCACTGGTCCACTCACACAATGGCTGCACTGTTTACAACTTACACCTAAATGCATAAAATATCACGATAATTGCAGCCCACCTAAAGGTCCCGTGCACTTTTTAGACCCTGTGCAGCTTCACCAGTGAATGACCTCTCACCATGATTGCAACCTGCTGAAACCTTGTAACTCTCCTGAAAATGCAGCCTTGTTATTTTTGAGAAGGGTGGGCAACTTAAAATCATTGACATTAAAACTCACCCAAGTAATCAGAATCAAGCACAATGGTGATTTCAAAGCAGCATGAGGGCATCTAATCTCATGAGCTAAGCTCTGTGTCACTCAGACAAGGTGATTAGAATGTGCTACTTTCTACCTGCAGATCCATTTAGACATTGTGAAGATAAAAAAACAAAAGGGAACATATACTAACAGGGTGTGATGAAGTTGGGTAGGAAGAGTATAAACACCTGCAGAAACTTAATTTGCTCTCACAACACGCTGGAGGAAGTCAGCAGGTCGGGCAGCATCCGTGGAAACGATCAGTCAACGTTTCTGGCTGGAACCCTTCGTCAAGGCTGAAGAGGGAAGGGGCAGAGGCCCTATAAAGAAGGTGGGGGGAGGGTGGGAAGGAGAAGATCATCCACGTTTCCACGGATACTGCCCGACCTGCTGAGTTCCTCCAGCGTGTTGTGAGTGTTGCTTTGACCCCAGCATCATGCGGAGTGTTTTGTGTTTACTCAGTTTGTTCTGGAATCTTCCATGTGAGTACTGCTACACGAAATTGTCCTGTAGTACTCCAAGGCTGGTGAGAGCCTAGAATTTGCACCAGTGACAACGGGCAGACAAAAAGCTGTCAAAAAAGCCCACTTTCCAGTTGCAGACATCACGAGGCTGGGGAGGATCCTTGCTTACCAGCAACATGAATATAACTGAATGAGCGTGTACAGTGGGGAGAGCTGACCAGATGGCAATGGCACACAGTGTTACTGCCAGCCTTGCTCTGAGGTGGAGCTGCTAGGTTGCTGTCGAAATCAGGGCTGCAGATGGTTGGACTGCAATAATGTGCAGGGCAGCCAATGCTCCACCAATGTAAAAGAAAGCTTTGTAAAGCCCTGTTAGCAGGATTTTTGCTGTGTTTTATGGGTTATAGAGAGGCTTTCAGGTATTGATGTTTCACCCTTTTTTCCTCTTTAGCCTGAGAGGTTGATCTGGTATGATGCTACTTCACTAAATTTGTACCATTGCTTTCTTTGTAAGTTCACAGCATGAAGTAAACACTTCTGCAGTTTGTCCTTGTCTAACCTGTTATCATGTACTTAGATTTCATCAAAGGCCTCTGAGTGTAATGCAGTTGTAGGAGTGATAAATCCTGAATATGTGCACTTCAGGTTTGGGTGAGAAAGCATCGCACCTGCAATTAATTGTCATTCCCGAGCACCTCTGGGTGAAGTGGTGGATGCACTGTTTTATCTGAAGTATTTCGCTAATTAGGTAGTAATCCAGTAAAAGGCGGATCAATGCGTAAAATGGCAGTGGTTGTGTAATGGACATTCATTACCACAGCAACACGCACAAAGAGCTGGAGCAGCTCTACAGGTCGGGCGGCATCCATGAAGATGAACAAACAGTTGACGTTTCGGGCCGAGATCCTTCATCAGGACAGGAAACAATGGGGAAGGTCGCCAGAATAAAAAAAGGTGGGAGGAAGGGAAGGAGGATAGCTAGGTGATAGGTGAAGCCAGGTGGGTGGGAAAGGTCAAGGGCTGGAAATGAAGGATAGGAGGGGAGAGTGGACCATAGGAGTAAGGGAAGGAGGAAGGGCCCCAGGGGAGGGGATAGACAGGTGAAAAGAGGTAAATGGCCAGAGTGGGAAATAGAAGAAGAGGGGAGCGAAGGAGAAAGCGATATTCATGCCATCATGTTGGAGGTTACCCAGACAAAATATAAGGTGTTGCTCCTCTGCCGAGAGTGGCCTCATCGTGGCAGAAGAGGGCCGTGAAGTGATATATCAGAATGAGAATGGGAATCAGAATTAAAATGTTCGACCTCCAGGAGGTTCCGCTTTTGGCAGATGGAGCAGAGGCGCTCAATGAAGTGGTCCCCCAATCTACACCACTGTAGCGGAGGCCGCGTCGGGAGCAACAGGTACAATAGACAACCGCAGCAGATTCGCAGGTGAAGTGTTGCCTCATCTGGAAGGACTGTTTGGGGCCCTGAATAGAGATGAGGGAGGTGTGAATGGGCAGGTATTGCACTTTGACCACTTGAGATACGTGGGGTGGGACAAATGTACAAGGGAGGGAGCCATCTCTATGGAAAGCGGAAAGTGGGGGTGTGTGGGAGGTAAAGAACTGTTTGGTGGTTGGACACTTTGAGGATCGCAGAGGTTGTGAAGAATGAACATGCAACAAAAATGACAACTTTCAACAATTGTACAGAATAGAGAAACAGGTAAAGTTAGAGGTACGTATTGTTATACATGTATGGAATTACTACACTCACTTTGATCCTCTCTTATGAGGCAATAATGGTGTAATTATCTTACCCATTTGTTTCAAAGTTTATGCAGCATCTGAAGTAACAGCTTGGATTTCTAAAGTTGTAAATTCTTCACTGTGAGTTTGGATAGGTGTGAACTAGGCAATTAGTCTGCCTGAAACGTCGACTGCACCTCGTCCTAGAGATGCTGCCTGGCCTGCCCACTACCATGGCTGTCTTTAAATTGTTTCCAACGTCTTCTCGCGCTCCAATTTGTCTACTGGAGTAACAGGTTCATAGCAGATGCCATCTCACTGGCTCTTCACTCACTCCTGGAACATCTAGGTAATCATAATGCTCTTTGTAGATTAAAGCTCAGCATTCAATACAATCATTCGCTCAAAACTAATCAATCAGCTCCAAGACCTTGGCCTTGATACCTCTCGTGCAATAGGATTTCCTCACTATAGACCATAGTCAGTTCTGATTGGTAACAACATCTCCACGATTTCCATCAGCACAGGTGCACCACAGGGCTGTGTGCTTAGCCCCATGATCTACTCATTGTACATATATGATTGTGTAGCATAGATCCAATGCCATATTCAAGTTTGCTGATGACACCACAGTTGTGGGCTGATTCAAAGGTGGTGGTAAACCAACATGCAGGAAGGAGATTGAAAATTTGGCTGAGTTGTGTCATAACAAGATCTTCCACTCAGGGTCAGCAAGAGCAAGGAACTGATTGTTGACTTCAGTAGAGGGAAACCAGCGGTCCATGAGGCACTCTTCATCAGGGTGTCAGAGGTAGAGAGGTTTAACTACTTTAAATTCCTGTAGGTGTTCGTATTTCAGACAACCACTCCTGGTAAGACATGACCTACCATGCATGAAGGTATGCTGACTATCCTTAATCAGTCCATGTCTATCCAAATAGTTACAGTGGCATGCAAAGGTTTGGGCACCCCTAGACAAAATTACTGTTACTGTGAGTAGTTAAGTGAGTAGAAGATGAACTGATCTCCAAAAGTCATAAAGTTAAAGATGAAACATTCCTTTCAACATTTTAAGCAAGATTAGTGTATTATTTTTGTTTTGTACAATTTTAGAGTGGGGGGAAAAAAGGAAAGGAGCACCATGCAAAAGTTTGGGCACCCCAAGAGATTTGAGCTCTCAGATAACTTTTACCAAGGTCTCATACCTTAATTAGCTTGTTAGGGCTATGGCTTGTTCACAGTCATCATTAGGAAAGGCCAGGTGATGCAAATTTTAAAGCTTTATAAATACCCTGACTCCTCAAACCTTGTCCCAACAATCAGCAGCCATGGGCTCCTCTAAGCAGCTGCCTAGCACTCTGAAAATTAAAATAAATGATGCCCTCAAAGCAGGAGAAGGCTGTAAGAAGATAGCAAAGCGTTTTCAGGTAGCTGTTTCCTCAGTTCATAATGTAATTAAGAAATGGCAGTTAATAGGAACGGTGGAGTTCAAGTTGAGGTCTGGAAGACCAAGAAAACTTGCCAAGAGAACTGCTCATAGGATTGCTGGAAAGGCAAATCAAAACCTCCGTTTGACTGCAAAAGACCTTCAGGAAGATTTAGCAGGCTCTGGTGTGATGATGCACTGTTCTGCTGTGCAGTGACACCTGCACAAATATGACCTTCATGGAAGAGTCATCAGAAGAAAACCTTCCCCGCGTCCTCACCACAAAATTCAGCGAAGTTTGCAAAGGAACTTCTAAACAAGCCTGATGCATTTTGGAAACAAGTCCTGTGGACTGATGAAGTTAAAATAGAACTTTTTGGCCGCAATGAGCAAAGGTATGTTTGGAGAAAAAAGGGTGCAGAATTTCATGAAAAGAACCCCTCTCCAACTGTTAAGCACGGGGGTGGATCGATCATGCTTTGGGCTTGTGTTGCAGCCAGTGGCATGGGGAACATTTCACTGGTAGAGGGAAGAATGAATTCAATTAAATACCAGCAAATTCTGGAAGCAAACATCACACCATCTGTAAAAAAAAAAGCTGAAGATGAAAAGAGGATGGCTTCTACAACAGGATAATGATCGTAAACGCACCTCAAAATCGACAATGGACAAACTCAAGAGGCACAAGCTGAAGGTTTTGCCATGGCCCTCACAATCCCCCGACCTAAACATCATCGAAAATCTGTGGATAGACCTCAAAAGAGCAGTGCATGCAAGACGGCCCAAGAATCTCACAGAACTAGAAGCCTTTTGCAAGGAAGAATAGGCGAAAATGCCCCAAACAAGAATTGAAAGACTCTCAGCTGGCTACAGAAAGCGTTTACAAGCTGTAATACTTGTCAAAGGGCGGTGTTACTAAGTACTGACTATGCAGGGTGCCCAAACTTTTGCTTCAGGCCCTTTTCCTTTTTTGTTATTTTGAAACTGTGAAAAGTGGAAATAAAACAAGTTTTCTTGTTTAAAATATTAAAGAAATGTGTCATCTTTAACTTAATGCCTTTTGGAAATCAGTTCGTCTTTTACTCGCTTAGCTATTCATAGTAACAGAAATTTTGACCGGGGTGCCCAAACTTTTGCATGCCACTGTATATATCTGATCCCATGGAATACTTCCGAATAATTTCCCAACTAACTCCCGGTTTATGTTTAGAGCCTTTTTTAAACAGCGGAACAACATTGGCTACCTCTCCTAGTCAATAAGGATGATTTAAATAGCTCTGCTAGGGCCTTGCGATTTCTGCACTTGCCTCCTGTAGGGTCTGACTGAACACCTTGACTGGTTATTTATCACCCTGATTTGCTTTAGGATAGCAAACACCTCCTCCTTTGAAATCTGTACAAGGTCCATGAAATTGATGCCACTTTGCCTTACTTCAATAGACGCTGTGTCAGTCTCCTGAGTAAATACAGATACAAAAAAAATATTTAAGATCTCCCCATCTATTTCGGCTCCACACTTGGATTACCTTTCTGATCTTCCAGAGGACCAATTTTGTCCCTTGCAATGCTTTTGCTCTCAACATATCCCTTGGGAATCTCCTTTACCTTGTCTGCTAGAGCAGTTCATGTCTTCTTTCTTAAGTGTTCTCTTACATTTCTTGTACTCCATAAGCACCTTATTTGTTCCTACCTGCCTATACCTGCTATGCACCTCCTTTTTTCTCTTAACCAGAGCCTCAATATCTCTTGAAAACCAAGGTTTCCTACACTTGTTTTCTTCACCATTTATTCTGACAGGCACATACAAGCCTTGTACCCTCAAAATTTTGCTTTTGAAGGTCTCCCACTTACTAAGTACAACTCAGATGATCCGGAGTTCATCCAGTTCCAGCTCCAACTCAACGCAGGTTGTTAGAAGCTGCAGCTGGATGCACTTTTCAGAGTTGTAGTTGTTAGGGAGACTGGAGGTCCCCCGCCTTCCTACATCCTGCAAGAAGGGTATTCCATTATCCTGCCTGGCATCTCACTGTTCTAACTGAGCAAATGTAAAGGGTGGGGGGAACACTACTTATAGCTTTTTTTATTCTCTTTTGCCTTCTCTGACTGAAGCCTCGAAGAGCTAAAGCCGCAAAATCTCTGCTCTGGCTCTGTCCACTCTAACAATGGCGGCTGCAATGATGGCCACTGTGTTTGCCCTGCAGCCTTTTAATTTGTTCTTGGTAATCAATCCCAAATCCCAAAATAACGAAAGGTTGCTGCGGGCTGCTGACTTCTATACTAGTCAGTGAACCTGAGTGAATTCCAGTCTCTCAAACTTCTGAGTTCCCGACTGGTTGCTGGTCAAAGTTCCAAAATCATTGCTGTGCCTTTTATACTTGGTCAATGAACTTGATTGAAGTACGTCCTCTCAAGCTGCTGATCTCCAGATGTGTCGCTGATGAAAGCCACAAGCCCACTAGAAATATGAAAGCCTTTTGGCCAGGCTTTAAAATCTGTCATCCAGTATATGATCATGATTCATTTCCAAGGATGGGAAAGTAGCAGAGATTTACTATGTTAACATTTGTAAGGTAGGTCTTGATACAGCATAACAGAATTCTAGAGCAGTACATAGCTCATACTTATGATTTTGCTCTTTCCTTTTCTGTTCTCTTTTTATGAGGTCGTGCAGATGAAAATGTATATTTTGTTTTAAAGAGCTGCTAATTTTCAAACCTGGTGAAGCAAAATGTTCGATTACTATAAGTGACGATTTAGAAATAGTTGGAAAGTCCAATAGTAGTTAAAATGTAGGATACACCAAACAAAATCAGATTCTTTGAATGAAGACTTAGCACAACAATCACATCAGTATCCTGTGTGATAAATCAGAATATCAGGGACATACATGCAAAGAGCTGAACCAGAGAAAATTCAACTTGCTCTCTGTAGTAAGTGCAAAGTAAACCAGGCTTGTGAAACTCCTCCAGGTGCTTTATTCCATGCAAACCTAGATGAAAGTGTATTGAGTGCCGAGAATAGAAATACTCCCTATTTTTAAATGCATCACTAATTGTTAACAGAGTCTTAAATCTTGATTTTTGGCATGCTAGATACTGCCCATTAATGTTCTTACTTGAATAATTATAATTGCTTGTTGGCTAGTTACAGAACTTGGGTGTATCAAATTTTCATCTTTCTAGTTGGTTTGGAACAATAGGCTTGTTTCTGTAGCCATTACCATTTATGTGTATTGACATATATCCATTTTAGCGGAATATACAGCATTTAACTGCATAACAGTGCTGACGCTTTGCAATAGTTTGACTGAGCTAAAAATGTTTTGTTGATGATTTTTATTTGTACTCATTGTCTGAGGCTTCTAGCTTAAGTGTAGAACAAGCATTGATGGATTATAGTTGCCCTGATACCATTTCTCCATGACCCCAATGTCCTGATGAAACATTTCACCATGCTCGTCATTGAGAGTGCCAAGTTTTTGAGGGAAGAAGTTGAAATGGGAATGTAGTAAATGATTCCTTAGTGACGAATTGCTCTTCATGGTTTTGTATGTTTGAAGCACGTTGTCAACCAGCTGCATATAGTTTGGTGCATTGTTGTTGCCAAAAAAATCATTCAGCAATGTCCTTGAATGCCTTCCATGCAATTTTTCTCCAGTTCCACTAGAAGGTCTTCAAATTGCCTATCACTGATGACCTGTTGATTTGTGGACCAACAAAAAATGCCTTCTTTAATCTCAGCATCAGTAATTCCGGGAAACATCTGTCTCAAATATCATAATTGTTCACAGAAATGTTTGCACCTGGTGACAGCAGATTCCATCGTCATAGTCATGAACCCAGTAACTCTGCTTTTGCCCTTGACAAACCGTAGTTTCTGACCATGTTACTTAACTCGGATTGAGTTATCAGATGATGCTAACTCAACTTAAAAGAGTTCAGAATCTTTATCAGTATCAGTGTCATTTTCCATTCCTGGCTCGTGCATCGTGGAATCTTCGTTTGCCTCCTCTAGGCTCTACATCAATGGTGGCTTCAGTACTGGAAGACTTGTCATGTGGGAAAGGTCCCATGGCTGAAGGGAGATTGGGGTATTCAATTGATTTCTTGTTTTTAGCAGAAAAACCAGACGTGCTGGTGAGACAGAAGTGGCGGTCTGTCACATGATCCTTCTGCTCTCACCATAACATTGGGACTTCTGACTATCTCTGAACCAAGGTCTAAGATTGACAGTGCATGATGTGCAACAGATGTGAGGAGTCCAAGCTTTGTCTTGGTCACCAATTTTACATCCTAAGTGGAGCTCATAGGCTTCCTTCATAAGAGGAGTCATGCTTGGCCTTTGAGATTTAAACGCATACTTGCCACAAATATAACATAGAATTGTGGTTGTTACAACAAATACAACAGATCGAATTGTGGCTGTTGCATCATTGGCAAAACATTTTGCTATCACAGATACTCCTGAAATTACAATTACTTTATTATGAGTACATACAATATGCTATACACATTGAGCATACACATCAACATGATTGCAAACTGATATGCATGTAAACACAGTGCATTGAACAGTGTGTGCGTGATGCTTTTGTAACACCTGTGTAGCACCAGTCTTATCATGTGTGACTAGTTGTCACACTCTTTAGAGGAAATCAAATTATACTCGGTGCTAATAGGCCATCAGAAGAATCCAGGTATCGGAAGGAGGTAGTGAATAGAAACCACACATTTCTGGAAGTAAGGGTTTGTTTATAAGGGAAAAACAATATGTACATGAGCAAGAACAATTCAAAATTCAAACATTCTGTTTAGGCTCCAAATCTTATATATCAACAAAAGCCACATTCTTGTTTACTTAGAATCAGTGATATTCATTAGAATAACCTTTGTAACTCCAATTTCTCCAACTAATTAGATCTAGTTTGATTCCCTATTTAAAAGTTTACAGACTAAACTTCCCTTTTTAGTTATCCCTATTTAGATAGAAAACCAAATATAATTCCTGTTCTTAAGTGTTAGAGTTAACTTCAGTTTCAGTTTCAGTTCCAGGCAATATATCTACAAGTTTAAATTCAAATTCAAAAATCATATATACAGTTTAACTCCTTTCGCGACAATTCTTCAACAACACAATTCTTAAACAAAGTAAATCTCATAAATAACTTATCAAAGTCTTTGCAAAAATAATCAGTTCTCTCAGAAAATCAAATTCAGATTCTTTGAATGAAATTAAACTTGTACATCCAACCATATTAAATCCTCTGCGTTTCAGTGTTGACACGTGGCCAAGTGGTTAAGGTGTTCGTCTAGTGATTTGAAGGTCGCTAGTTCAAGCCTTGGTTGAGGCAGCATGTGTGTCCTTGAGCAAGGCACTTAACCACACAGTGCTCTGCGACAACACCGGTGCCAAGCTGTATGGGTCCTAATGCCCTTCCCTTGGACAACATCGGTGGTGTGGAGAGGGGAGACTTGCAGCATGGGCAACTGCTGGTCTTTCATATGACCTTGCCCAGGCTTGCGCCCTGGAAACTTTCCAAGGTGCAAATCCATGGTCTCATGAGACTAACGGATGCCTATTATTATACGTTTCGTTCCCGCTGGTTCTTCATCTGGGTGGCTCGCCATCTTGGTACGTTGGATGAAATAACTGATCATCCACAGTAAATCAATTCACAAACTCGTACAAAACCTGTCTAAATGCCTTGGTATGATTTTGTAGAACTGATTCCCAACTAGACAGTAGGGATTTTGGACACTGGTCTCTGCTGATATTGTCTCACTATAGCTTCTGCATGTTATAGCTGTAGCTTCAATAAATCTTTTATCGCCATTGTTTCTCCTCCAGGGGTTTCACCCTGAGGTTTTTGAGTTAGTAGGGTAAAGATACTCACTACTAATTCCACTCTCCAGAGTTCATATCTTCAGCTTCTAATCGATGCTGTGTTTCTTTCCATGACCGTCCTGTGTCCAGCCCGCCCCTTCCTCGCATAGCGTTTTTTTTCAAATTCTCTTTTTTTTAAATTGGTAAACCTCGTTTTCATCCCTCTGCAGTTGGAACTTTCTAACATTATATCTTTGGGTTTAATCAACCTGGGTTACACTTTTATAGCCTTTCTAAAGCCTGTCCTGCCATGAAGCATCCGCCCTGCCAAAGCATGCCCATGCATGCCTGGACAAGGTAGAAAACCTTTTAGCTTACATTGTGGGCAACATTTGAATTGACTTGAATTATGAATTGAAATAACAATTACAGGCTACTTCAAAAATAGAATGTGTGATAGAGAAATTTCATGGTGATTTTCATGATCAGCAGCCCAAATTTCATAAGCTACACCTTAAAGGTGTTGCTCCACAAGCAATATCTTCCTAACCGGCATTTTTTGTCATGTGTACTCAGACTCAGTTTAGAATAAGTGGCCATCTGAATGATAACATCCAAGCCATAAGTTGCTTACAAATTGATGAAAGTAGAGTGGTGGATGTGGTGTATATAGATTTTAGTAAGGTATTCGCTATGTTTTTGATAGGGTTCCCCATTGCAGGCTCATTCAGAAAGTCAAGAGGCATGGGATTCAGGGAAGCTTAGCTGTGGGGATTCAGGTAGTAGATGTCGCACGTTCTGCCTGTAGGTCTATGACTTGTGGTGTTCCGTAGGGATCTGTCTGGGATTCCTACTCTTAGTGATTCTTATAAATGACTTGCATGAGGAAGCGGAAGAGTGGGTCAACAAGTTTGCAGATGACACTAAGGTTGGAAGGTTGGTGGTGCTGTGGATAGTGTAGAAGGTTGCCATAGGTTACAGTGGGGCATTGATGGGATGCAGAGCTGGGCTAAAAAGTGGCAGATGGACATCAATCCAGAGAAGTGAGAAGTAATAGACTTTGGAAGGTTGAACATGAAGGCAGAGTACAAGGTTAATGGCAGGATTCCTAGCAGTATGGATGAAGAGAGAATTCTTGAGGCCCATGCCCACAGTGATCTCACAAAGCTGCTGTGCAAGTTAATCAGGTGGTTAAGAAGGTGTATGATGTAATGGCCTTTATTAGTTGGGGGATTGAGTTCAAGAGCTTTAAGGTAATGTTGCAGCTCGGTAAAACTCTGGTTAGACCACACTTGGTGTATTGTGTTCAGTTCTGGTCACTGCATTTATTGGAAGGATGTGGAAGCATTAGAGAGGGTGCAGAGGAGAGATTTACCAGAATGCTGCCCAGATTAGAGAATATGTCTTGTGAGAGAAGGTTGAGCAAGTGAGGGATTTTCCCTTTGAACTGAAGGAGGATGAGAGGCGATTTGATAGAGCTGTATAAGATGATAAGAAGCATATATAGAGTGGATAGCCAGCGTCTTTTTCCCATGGCAACAATGGCTAATATGAGAGAGGCATAATTTTAATGTGATTGGAGGAAAGTTTGAGGGTATGTCAGAGGTCATTATTTTACGCAGAGAATGGTAAATTAATGGAACACACTGCCGGGGTGGTTGTTATAACACTCAAAAAACAAGTCAAAAGTCACATTTATTATCAGAGTACATACACGTCACCACATACAACCCTGAGATTCTTTTTCTGCAGGCATACTTGGCGAATCTATCGAACAGTAACTGTAAACAAAATCTGTAAGCTGTAAACTTCAAGAACTGTAAACAAACTATGTACGCAGATAATAAATAAATAGCAATAAATAAGGAGCATGAAATAACAGGATAGAAGAGTCCTTAAATGAGTGTAATTTCCCCCTTTTGTTCAAGAGACTGATGGTTGAGGGGTAGTAACTGTTCTTGAACCTGGTGGTGTGAGTCCTGAGGCTCCTGTACCCTCTTCCTGGTAGCAGCACTGAGAAAAGAGCATGGCCTGTGTGATGAGCATCTTTGATGATGGATGCTGCTTTTCTATGACAGTGTTTCATGTAGATGTTCTCAATAGTTGAGAGGGGTTTACCCATGATATACTGGGCCAAATCCACTACCTTTTGTAGGATTTTCTGCTCAACGGCACTAGTGTTCCCATACCAGGCCGTAATGCAGCCTTATACATTTATAAAAGTTTGCCAAGGTTTTTGATGACATGCCAAATCTCTGCAGACTCCTGAGGAAGTAGAGGCACTGTCGTGCTTTCTTTGCAATTATATTTACATGATGGGTCTAGGACAGGTCCTCTGAGATAGTGACACTCAGGAATTTAAAGTTACTGATCCTTTCCACCTCTGATCCTCCAATGATTACTGGCTCATGGACCTCTGGACCTCTGCTAACTCAAGCTAACTCTTCACTATGAATTGAGAACAAAAGGTTTTTCTGTTCTGTAAAGACATTTTCCTCCTCTTCAACCCCACTACAACTGACTGTGCACTTTAACTTATTAGCTACCTGAAAATAGAGAGTCTGAATACATTTGCCTGCTATAGAAACTGCATAAGGCAAATGAAGACTGATATTTTTAATGCTGATGGAAACCTGAGAGCCCCACCCTTTTTTTTGGAGACAGGTAACTGTGTATTGAGTCTGGTGTATTGGACTGGTGAGTGGTATGAATTAAAAGTAATTGGTTTGGCTTTGTTGAAATGTCTCAGCAACTTATGAAATGATTGTACATATGGTACAGTGTAATAGTGTATGAGATTTAAAATCCATGTTATAAAACATGATTGAGAAATGGTTCAACATATTTTGCATATACTTATTAAGTGTAGGAGCTATAGACACATAGCAACTTTTCATAAATATTATTGCAATGACTGACTGGCATTATTGCT
This sequence comes from Mobula birostris, assembly GCF_030028105.1. Lineage (NCBI taxonomy): Eukaryota > Metazoa > Chordata > Chondrichthyes > Myliobatiformes > Myliobatidae > Mobula > Mobula birostris. Next base: position 33,108,350 of record NC_092377.1, read on the forward strand.
GGTAATTTTAGAAATGATGCTGCCATGAACAATTCCAGAACAATTTTTTTTTGCAGCTCCTTGAATAATACTTTGAAAACATTAGTTAGTCCCTACGGCAACAAAACGAGGTGATTACCAGTTCAATATGTCCAACTGAGAGCCTCTCTTGCAACACAATGCTCTCTCATAGTTGCTCAGGTTTTGCACTGTTCCTCCAGTACTGAAAAATCCCATGGTCTATCTTTCCATTGGTTACCAAACTATTGATGCTTTATACACTTATTACATATTTGATAAACTTGTGCAACCCCCTTGGCCCGTATACAAACTTGGCTGCTAACAGCCATGGGACTCAGCAGTGAGAGGGTCACCTTTCAGAAACAATATACGTCCAGGGTCAATATGATCTGAAGTTCAGCCAAACAGGAATGTTGTGATGTTCTGACTAAAGGGACATCGATTTATGCTAACGCCATGTGAACACGACTCATACATAATTGTCAGTCAGCAAGAAATAACAGGTCGTACCCTGCATAAAATTTTAAAGGAAGTATTCAGCTTTATCAAACAATTAGTATGAAAAAGAAAAGGGCCCATTACAGTTAACCAAGTCCAAATGTGCGCATAAAGTTGGAGCTCATCTTGAAGTTGTCCTTTATACTTGTGCGCTGGACCCATGGTCTGCGTGAAGGCACACACCATTTTCTGAACTTCACTTGAAATTCAGCTCAAACTAACGGGCTGTCCCTCTGGAGTGTTGGCCCTTCCTCCTTGGTGCCATTCATCTGCACAAAGCACTTCATGCATGCTGCTTCCCACGGCATTCTCAGTCATCTTCCCTCCTGTCCTCCAACCCCGCAAACCACACTATCCATCACAAATCTCTCTCAAACCTTCTGATTAGATGACACAGCATTCCTAAGTTGAACATCATAGCCCCTCATCTTTTAGCCGAAACTGAAACATCATAACTGCTTTTACACAACTGCTAAATTGAAGTGCCTAGGCATAGCAGTAAAAATCTTAACCAGGGCATTGCACTTGTTTGACCCTCTGAAAAATTTGTGCTCACTTCTGTGAGCACTGATGCAAAAAGGGTGGAGAGTCAACTAAATCAGCTTCTCTTTAAAATGTTATGGGAGTATTTGAGAGGCCATTTATTATTGTGAACTTGAGCATTTGGCAGGTAGATCAACAGAATGTCAACAAAGAGGGATGTTTACATGTAATGAAGCAGAGGCAAGAGTATTATTGAAAACAATTTGGTACCTTTGTCATATAAGTAGTTGCTAATTGCCTTGATTTGAAGCTTAATCAAGAAGATAGGCTTTGAGTTGTAGGTTGGTGTCAGAAAGGCAGGTTCACAGGTTCAAGGATGGCATTCCTAAACTCAGGATTTTTGCATCTGAATTGCCAATGGTGTAAGATTTTAAGTCCCAAGATTGCCATCAGTATGTTGGCACTGAGAAAAAACTGATCATGATTTTAAGCCTGGTGCAAAGTTCCTGGTGTACCTGATGTTACAGTTTACATCAGGTGGTTAGCCTGCAGGAAGTAGCTCAAAGTATTGGAGAGATAGCACCAACCGTATTAATGTTCCATCCAACACCTCTCTTCTCTCCTTTGGCGGAGTCAGCAGTCCCACTCTGATTTCACCGGGGTAAGTGTATTATTACATTTTTATTTTTACTTGCAGGGTAATTACAAAGGGTAATTCTAATCAAGGGACTGCTTAAATTTAATCTGGAGATATTTCAGAGGTGAGAATTGAATGAACCGAGCTATCTTAAAAAAGCATCTGGATCTGCAATTGAATTATCAAGGTATTGTAGGCTATAGACCAAGTACTGGTACAGAAGAGTAGGATAGATAAGATCGATGGCATGGAACTGATGGGCTGAATGGCCTTTTTCTATGCTGTATGATTTTGAAGGTTATAGGCTAAGGGATTTAGTCAATGGAAGCTTGCCTTCAAAGGATTTGGAGATAAAGGTTTTGAAACAATCATTTGAATAAATTTAAACTTAAATTAGAAATGAAATGAATAACAGCAGTACAGTTTCTTAACTTATTATCATTAAACACTTCGGAACTTCGAAATTGTTTGGACTACTCAGCTACAAGTAAAATTCACTTTAATAATCCATTCTGATTTTGTTCCTGTGCATTTGACTTTTTTAAAAAAATATACCCTCAGGGAAATGGGTTCTGGGTTGGATGATTTACTTGGCTGACATTATAAGAAAATGGAGTTAACATCAGCAATTGTGTCATTTCAATTGACAATGTTAATTCAGCTCCTTCACCTTGTCACTAAACCCCACAAGCCAATTTTTGGTGACAGCATCAGCATTTACTGCATAAACAATAGTATTTAAACATAGATTTCTGTGGTTTCTAAAAGTAATTTGTTGGACTGCTGATCATTAAAATCCTCTTGAGCAGGGATTTCCAACCTGGGGTCAATGGACCGCTCTGTTAATGGTAGGGGTCCGTGGCATTAAAATGGTTGGGTACCTCTGCTCTAGCGAATAAATCTGCAATTTCTTTAGCAATTTACTTTAGAAAAAATCTCTTATAAAGTGTCTTTAACTGTATTTTAAGTGAAAGTGTTTTACCATGTTGATTTTAATCCTTTTGCTGGTATGATTCCATTGTTGTGGTATCTTGGCTTTGTGACTGAAAAGTAGACGACATTATGTATTATTTTATCCTTCCAGTGTAGGTGCTGTTACAAGAAGTAAATGTAAAGAGTGAGATTTTTTGGTTGTTTTTCTTCCCTTGCCTAAGCCAGGCATACAAAAACTAAGAGTTGTATCTTTCCCATTGTGGTAACAGTTGGACTCAAACTCAGTTTTCCTCCATAGCATCATCAATAATGTCCCCAAGCTAATTCCACTGATATTATCACTCTGGGCTGGGCAGATATATTCAAAAATTGACTGAGAAGGATATTATACTGTACATTGATGGAGCAGTTACAATGTTTTATGACCAGCTTTTCTGTTCAGAAGAGTTTAAAGGTGGCAAGATCATTTGTCATATTTGGTTACTAGACAACTAACCTGACTTTGTAAAGGTCATTAAAGTAATTGATTTTGTTAAATCTGGGGTACTTCAAGTTTGAATGGGCTATCTGCATAGTACAGAAAGTCATACCTTTTTTTCTGCTTGCTTTGTTCTAAATAAAACATTGATTTAAAAATACATATTTACATGTCTCCCATCAAAAATCTGCAACAATGCTTTAAAACAAATGAAGTCAGGTTGCTGTCTTCAGCGGTACTGAGAACAGTCTTGTTGTCCACAGTTGCTTCCAGAGGCAAAATAGTGATTTCAATGTGGCTGTCTGCTATTTTCTTCCAACTATTGACAGATTACATCTCCAACTCCAGACCAACCATGTTGCCTCCATCCCTTCCAGTAATAGATTTATCTGTTGGCAGGCCATGGCAGATCTTGGCAGAAAATCTACCCGTACTGATGTCAGCAGGCTCCTAATTGTTTATGGGATTGAATCATTCAATAAAGCATGAATAATATGTTATTATTGTTAATGAAGTATGTAAATTAGTTATAGGTCACATGATAAAAAATTCAGCAGTAAGGTGGGGGCAGGAAGTAAGTTTGAAATGTAACCTGTGGAACGGCTCTGTGCTACAACAAAAATGAGTGACTTTAAATCATTTCATTATTAATGCGAAATGAATTGTTGAGTCTTAATTCTCGCTTTGCCAGAAAGAATTAACTTTCTTACTGGTACCCAAGCACAGATCATAAGACCATAAGACATAGCAGTAGAATTAGGCCATTTGGCTCATTGAATCTTTTCTGCCATTCAATTATCACTCATGCTTCTGCCCCTCCCCCCTTCAACCCCAATCCCCAATGATCTCCCCATAACCTTTGATGCCCTGAAAAAGTCAAGAACCTATCAATCTCTGCCTTAAAAACACCCAATGACCTGGTCTCCACAGCTGCCTGAAGTAACAAATTCCACAAATCCACCACCCCCTGGCTAAAGAAATTTCTCCGCATCTCTGTTTTAAATGAATGCCCCTCTGTCCTGAGGCTGTGCCCTCTTGTCCTAGACTCCCCCACCATGGGAAACATACTTCCGCATCTACTCTGTCTAGGCCTTTTAACATTCGAACGGTTTCAATGAGATCCCTCACCTTCTAAATTCTAGAGCCATCAAACGTTCCTCATATGATAACCCTTTCATTCCTGGAATCATCCTTGTGAACCGCCTCTGGACGGTCTTCAACACCTGCATATCTTTTATTAGAAAGGAGCCCAAAGCTGTTCACAATACTCAAGGTGCAGCCTCACCAGTACCTTATAAAGCGTCGGCATCACATCCCTGCTCTTGTATTCTAAACCTCTTGAAATGAATGCTAATATTCCATTTGCCTTCCTCACCACTGACGGAACCTGCAAGTTAACCTTTAGGGTGTTCTGCACAAGGACTCCTTTGCATCTCAGATTTATGGATTTTCTCCCTGTTTAGAGAATAGTCAACACATTTATTTCTATTACCAAAGTGCATGACCATGCCTTTTCCAACATTGTATTTCATTTGCCACTTTCTTGCCCATTCTCCCGATCTAAGTCCTTCTGTATCCTACCTGTTTCCTCAACACTACCTGCCCCTTCACCAATCTTTGTATCATCTGCAAATTTGACAACAAAGCCATCTATTTCATCATCTATATCATCATCATTTATATACAGCATAAAAAGAAGCGGTCCCAAACAGACCCCTGCAGAACACCACTAGTTACTGACAGCCAACCAGAAAAGGATCCTTTTATTCTCACTCGTTGCCTCCCACCAATCAGCCAATGATCTGACCATGTCAGTAACTTTTCTGTAATACCACGGGCTCTTAACTTGGTAAACAGCTTCACGTGTGGCACCTTGTGAAAGACCTTCTGAAAGTCCAAATATACAACATCCACTGCATCCTCTTTATCTATCCTACTTATAATCTCCTCAAAGAATTCCAACAGGTTTGTCAGGCAAGATTTTCCTTTAAGGAAACCATGCTGACTTTGTCCTATCTTGTCCTGTGTCACCAAGTACTCCATAACCTCATCTTTAACAATTGACTCTAACATCTTCCCAACCACTGAGATCAGTCTAACTGGTCTATAATTTCCTTTCTGCTGCCTCCCTCCTTAAAGAGTGGAGTGACATTTCCATTTTTCTAGTCCTCTGGCACCATGCCAGAGTCCAGTGATTTTTGAAAGATCATTGCTAATGACTCCACAATCTCTAATGGTACTCTTTCAAAACCCTAGGTGTAGTTCAATAGGTCTGGGTGACTTATGTACCCTTAGGTCTTTCAGCTTTTTGATCACCTTCACCCTTGTAATAGTAACTGCACTCACTTCTCTTCCTTCACACACTACAACATCTGGCACACTGCTAGTGTCTTCCACGGTGAAGACTGATGCAAAATACTCATTTAGTTCATCTGTCATTATTATTTCTCCAGCCTCATTTCTGCATTTTTGTCTCATTATCATTAACGTGAGAGATTCTGCAGATGCTGGAAATCCAAGGCAACACACACAAAATGCTGCAGGAACTCAGCAGGCCTGACAGCATCTGTGACTAAGATGGCGCCGTGTGCAGCAGCCATGTTGCAAGCTCCATCCCAACTTTACAGTAGACTTTTGATTTCTGCAATTTCCTTCGCATTTCTTGTTCAAGCAGCTCATAGTCACATCAGATACGATAGACTGACTCTCCTGAACTTCGGGAAGGTGACATTTACCTACCACATGCGGCCTTTTCTAGACAGGCATCCCCTGCTTGCATGATCAATGGGAGATTCACCTACTATACCACCGCTACCTCGGAAGCGGTGTCGGAGGCGAGGGAGAAAGGCCGGTGTCGTGGTGAGGTTGAGACGGCATGCTAATCGGCTGCCGCTCCCTAGCATGCCCCTGGCTAATGTTCAGTCCCTGGACAATAAGCTGTGTGAACTGAGAGCCAGAATTTCCTACCAGCGGGAGATAAAGGAATGAAATATTTTGTGCTTTGTGGAGACCTGGCAGATGGAGGAGATACTGGATCACACCACCGAGCCCTCTGGGTTCTCCCTATTCCAGGCGGACAGGTGTGAAAACCTGTCTGGGAAGAGTAAAGGAGGTGGGGTATGCTTCATGGTCAATAATGCCTGTTGCGACTCCTGGAACGTACGTGCTCTCAAATCCTTTTGTTCCCCGGATCTGGAATATGTGGTGCTGCTGTGTAGACCTATAAGACCATAAGATATAGGAGCAGAAGTAGGCCATTTGGCCCATTGAGTCTGCTCTGCCATTCATTCATGGGCTGATCCAATTCTTCCAGTCATCCCCACTCCCCTGCCTTCTCCCCATACCCTTTGAAGCCCTGGCTAATCAAGAACCTATCTATCTCTGCCTTAAATGCACCCAGTGACGGCCTCCACAGCCGCTCATGGCAACAAATTCCACAGATTTACCGCTCTCTGACTAAAGTAATTTCTCTGCGTCTCTGTTCTAAATGGACGTCCTTCAATTCTGAAATCGTGCCCTCTTGTCCTAGACTCTCCTGCCATGGGAAATAACTTTGCCATATCTAATCTGTTCAGACCTAACATTTGGAATGTTTCTATGAGATCCCCGCTCATTCTCCTGAACTCCAGGGAATACAGCCCAAGAGCTGCCAGACAATCCTCATTCAGAAACCCTTTCATTCCTGAAATCATTATTGTGAATCTTCTCTGAATCCTCTCCAATATCAGTATATCCTTTCTAAAATAAGGAGCCCAAACTGCACACAATACTCCAAGTGTGGTCTCATGAGTGCCTTATAGAGCCTCAACATCACACCTTTGCTGTTATATTCTATACCACTAGAGATGAATGCCAACATTGCATTTGCCGCCTTCACCGCCAACTCAACCCGGAGGTTAACATTTAGAGTACCCTTTGCATCACTGTATTTTGAATTCTCTCTCCATCTAAATAATAGTCTGCCTGTTTATTTCTTCCACCAAAGTGCATGACCATACACTTTCCAACATTGTATTTCATTTGCCACTTTTTTGCCCATTTCCCTTATCTAAGTCTCTCTGCAAGCTCTCTGTTTTCTCAAAACTACCCACTACTACACCTATCTTTGTGTCACGGCAAACTTAGCCACAAATCCATTAATCCCATAATCTAAAATATTGACATACGTCGTAAAAAGCAGCATTCCCAACACCGACCCCTGTGGAACTCTGCTGGTAACTGGCAGCCAGCCAGAATAGGATCGCTTTATTCCCACTCTGTTTTCTGCTGACCAGCCAATGCTCCACCCATGCTAGTAACTCCCCTGTAATTCCATGGGCTCTTATCTTGCTAAGCATCCGCATGTGCGACACCTTGTTAAAGTCCTTCTGAAAATCCAAGTACACCATATCTACTGCATCTCCTTTGTCTACCCTGCTTGTAATTTCCTCAAAAAATTGCGGTAGGTTAGTCAGGCAGGATTTTCCTTTCAGGAAACCATGCTGGCTTTGGCCTATCTTGTCTGTGCCTCGAGGTATTCTGTAATCTCATCCCTAACAATTGATTCCAAGAACTTCCCAATCACTGATGTCAGCCTAACAGGTCTTTCTGCTACCTCCCATCCTTCTTAAATAGCAGAGTAACATTTAGAATTTTCCATTCATCCGGTACAATGTCAGAATCTATCGATTCTTGAAAGATCATTGTTAATGCCTTCGCAATCTCTCCAGCTGCTTTCTTCAGAACCCGAGGGTACATTCCATCAGGTCCAGGAGATTTATCCACCCTCAGACCATTAAGCTTCCTGAGCACCTTCTCAGTCGTAATTTTCACTGCACCTACTGTACTTTACTTCCCTGACACTCTTGAATGTCCGGTATACTGCAGACATCTTCCACTGTGAAGATTGATGCTATTACGCATTCAGTTCCTCTGCCATCTCTGCGTTTCTCATTACAATATCACCAGCATCATTTTCTATTGGTCCTATATCTACCCTCAACTCTCTTTTACCCTTTATATACTTAAAAAAAACTTTTATATCTTCTTTGATATTAATTGCCAGCTTCCTTTCATAGTTCATCTTTTTCTTCCTAATGATCTTATTAGTTTCCTTCTGCAAGTTTTTAAAAGCTTCCCAATCCTCTATCTTCCTACTAGCTTTGGATTCCTTGTATGCCCTCTCTTTTGCTTGTACTATGACTTTGACTTCACTTGTCAGCCACGGTAGTGTCCTTCTTCCATTCAAAAATTTCTTCTTATTTGGAATATATCTGTCTTGTACTTCCCTCATTTTTTGCAGAATCTCCAGCCATTGCTGCTCTGCTGTCCTTCCTGCTAGTGTCCCTTTCCAGTCAACCCTGGCTGGTTCGCCTCTCATGTCATTGTAATTTCCTTTATTCCACTGAAATACTGACACATTGGAATTTGGTGTCTCCTTCTCAAATTTCAAAGTGATCTCGATCATATTGTGATCACTGTTCCCTAAGCTTAACTTTAAGCTCTCTTATCACCTCTGCATCATTGCACAACACCCAGTCCAGCAGAGCCGATCTCCTAGTGGGCTCAACCACAAGCTGTTCTAAAAAACCATCCCTTAGACATTCTACAAATTCTCTTTCTTGAGGTCCAGACCTGGCCTGGTTTTCTGAATCCAATTTCATGTTAAAATCCACGATTATCATGACATTGCCCTTCTGACAGGCCTTTTCTATCTCCTGCTGTAATTCATAATCTACATCCTGGCTGCTGTTTGGCGGCCTGTATACAACTGCCATTACGGTCCTTTTATCCTTGCCAATTCTTAACTCAACCCATAGAGACTCTACACCTTCCAATTCTACGTCGTCCCTTTTTAATGATTTAATATTATTTCTTATACACAGGGTCACACAGGCCCTCTGCCTACTAATCTATCTTTCCAATACATCCGTATATCCTTGGACATTCAACTCCCAATGGCAGCCATTCTTTAGCCAAGTTTCAGAGATGGCCACAACATTATACTTGCCGATCTGTAGCTGGATTTTAAGATCATCCATTTTACGTGCATTCAAATTGAACACTTTCAGTCCAGTATTTGTTGCTTTCTGTTTTAACTGCACCATGCCTCTATTGCCCTGTAGCTCAACCCACTGGCTGTGATTATGCCTCATCTCCTGCGTGTCCTTCTGTCATCTCTGTTCCACGCTATCTTTGATTTATTTTTGTTTTCCCCTTCCTCAGCCCTGTCACTCTGGTTCCTATCACCCTGGTAAATTAGTTTAACGCAACAGCTCTATTAAACCTGTCTGCTAGGATATTGGACCCCTTTGGGTTCAGGTGTAACCCGTCCTTTTTGTACAGGTTGTACCTTACTGGCTGCCTTGGGAGTTCACAGCTGTTATTATCATAGCTGTGTATATTCCGCCGCATGCTGATACTGACCTGGCTCTCAAGGAACTGTATGAGACCATCAGCACCCTGGAGGCTGCACACCCGGAGGCTGCCTTCATCGTTGCCGGTTACTTTAATGGAGCATTGCTGTTGGAAAAGTCTTTCCGAAGTTTTGTCAACACATCCATGTGAGCACACGGGGAGATCGCATACTCGACCACTGCAACTGTCCATTCCACAATGCTTACAAAGCGCTCCTCTGCCCTACATTTGGAAAATCAGATTACTCCTCCATATTTCTGGTGCCAAAGTACAGGCAGAAGCTGGAACAAAATGCGGCCATAGTTAAAACTGTCCACTGTTGGTCCAACTAATTGGCCTCCTTGCTGCAGGACTGCTTTGATGACATCAACTGGAATGACTTCCATGGCGAGGATGTCTTCGATTTCACGGAGGGGGTCACAAGTTTCATCTGGAAGTGCATCGAGGATGTTGTCCCCCAGAAATCAGTAAGGGTCTTCCTGAATCAGAAACCCTGGATAACAATTCCATGTGAGCTGCATTTACCATGCGAGACAGAGCTTACATTGCCGGTAATCATCAAGAGCTCAAGAGATGCAGCTATGATCTGCGCAAAGTCATCAAGGCAGCAAAAGAACAATACAGAGATAAGATTCAGACTCAATTTTCCACCAACAACACACATAGCTTATGCCAAGGTCTGCACACCATTGCAGACTTCAAAGCTAAACGCATTGGAGTTTCCAACATCGATGCCTTTCTCCTGGATAAGCTAAATCTTTTTTACACTGGATTTGATGTCGCCAATACTGAGCCCCTGAGGAGACCTGCAGATGATGTGACCGGGAGCTTGGTTATCTCTGAGGCCGAAGTACTCAGGTGTTTCCAATGAGTGGACAGTCACAAGGCTACAGGATCGGATGGCATCCCAGGGTGAGTACTCAGGATGTGTGCGGCACAACTGGCAGGTGTGTTTGCAGACATTTTTAATCTCTCCCTCTCCCAGTGTAGAGTGCCCTCCTGCTTCAAAACATCCATCATTGTCCCTGTACCTAAAAAGTCCAAGGTAACATGTCTGGACGACTGGCATCCTGTCGCACTCACCTCAATAATAAGCAAATGCTTTGAGAGTCCGGTCAAGGACCACATCTGCAGTATGCTGCCACCCACACTGGATCCCCTACAATTTGCCTACTAACACAACTGATTCACAGACGCAAAAGCTGCAGCTCTATACACCGCCCTTACACATCTGGAGACAAGGGATGTTTATGTGAGAATGCTGTTCCTGGACTACAGTTCAGCATTCAACACCATAATTCCCTCCAGGCTTGACAAGAAACTCAGAGACCTCGGCCTTCACCTTGCCTTGTGTAGCTGAATCCTGGACTTCCTGTCAGATCCCCAGCAGGTGGTAAGAGTGGGCTACCTCACCTCTGACCCTCTGACCCTCAACACAGGTGCCACGTAGGACTGTGTATTAAGCCCCCTACTTTACTTTCCGTATACCCATTACTGTGTCGCCACCCACAGTTCCAATCTGCTAATTAAATTTGCTGATGACACTACATTGATTGGTCTAATCTCAAATAGTAATGAGGCAGCCTACAGAGAGGAAGTCATCACCCTGACACAGTGGTGTCAGGAAAACAACCTCTCCCTCAATGTCACAAAAACAAAGGAGCTGGTTGTGGACTACAGGAGGAATGGAGACAGGCTAACCCCTATAGACATCAATGGATCTGGGGTTGAGAGGGTGAACAGCTTTAAGTTCCTCGACTTAAACATCACCAAGGATCTCACGTGATCTGTACATACCGGCTGTGTGGTGAAAAAGGCACAACACCACCTCTTTCACCTTAGACAGCTGAAGAAGTTTGGTATGGGCCCCCAGATCCTAAGAACTTTCTATAGTGGCACAATTGAGAGCATCCTGACTGGTATGGGAACTGTACTTCCCTCAACTGTAGGTCTCTGCAGAGAGTGGTGTGGACAGTCCAGCGCATCTGTAGATGTGAACTTCCCACTATTCAGGAGATTTACAAAGACAAGTGTAAAAAAAAAAGGCCCGAAGGATCATTGGAGACCCAAGTCACCCCAATCACAAACTGTTCCAGCTGCTATCATTCAGGAAATGGTACCACAGCTTAAAAGCCAGGACCAACAGGCTCTGAGACAACTTCTTCCACCAGGCCATCAGACTGCTTACTTCATGCTGACACAACTGTATTTCTATGTTATATTGACTGTCCTGTTGTACATTCTAGTTATTATAAATTACTATAAATTGCAAATTGCACATTTGAACAGAGACATAACATAAAGATTTTTACTCCTCATTTATGTGAAGGATGTAAGCAATAAAGTCAATTCAATTCAGTTCAGTGTCCTGTAAAAATGAATAAACAGTTGATGTCTCTGCCAAGACCATGTCCGTAAGATGTAGGAGCAGAATTAGGCTATTTGGCCAATTCAATCATGGCTGATCCTTTTTCCCCTCCTCAGCCCCATTCCCTGGCCTTCTCCCTGTAACTTTTGATGCTGTGTCCAAACAAGAGTCTTAAATACACCCAATGATGTGGTCTCCACAGCTGCTTGTGGTAATAAATTCCACAAATTCACTACCCTCTGGCTAAAGAGATTTCTCTACATCTCTGTTTTAAATGGATGCTCCTCTATCCTGAGGCCATGCCCTCTTGTCCTAGACTCCCCCACCATGGGAAACCCTTCATTAGGACCTGAAGAAGTGTCTTGGCCCGAAACGTTGACTGTTTATTCCTTTCCATAGATGCTACCTGACCTGTTGAGTTCCTGCATCATTTTGTGTGTGCTGCCTGCAGATCATCATTGTTTTGATTCAGGATACAAGCATCAAGTATACATTTTATTTGCTAGTTGTCATTGATACTGGTTTCTTTCATTCTTTTTTATTAGAATATATTTAGAGCTGACCAATTTTTCACTCATTAAAATGAGTTTCAGTTCTTGAATTAACAACTTGCTAGTCTATGTTTTATTAGAATATTTTACATCTCATGAGGGCATAAATAACAACTGTATTACTTTACTTTTAACCATCTTGAACTAACTTCAGGAGACCAGAGACATGTATTAGAGCCTGAAATCCCAATATTGTATTGAGGGAATGCTACCAAGGCATCTTTGACTCTGTTAGATGAATGCAGAATTCCTACAGATAATTTCAAAAGGAGGGACTGTTATTCCCTGTATCATGGCCAATACTTATCCCTCAATAAATATATCATCAAAGAACAGATTTTCTAGTTACCACAGCTCCATTTGTTGGCATTTCAGTGCACAAATTGGATGCTATGTTTCCTACATCACAATAGTGGCTACACTTCACAAAGTATTTCCTTGGCTGTAAAGCACTTTGAGATGTCCTGAGGTTATGTAAGATGTTATATAAATGCAAGTCTTTCTTTTCTGTCTTTTAGACTATCATGAAGTGATGGTAGTGAACTTGACTTGGTAATTGAGAGGAAGTCTCTCGCCAGCAGCACTAAAGGCTGCTGTTTATATTAGCAGAGGACTTTTAAACTGAGAATACATTGAGTCTGCTTGGGTTGAGGGGAAAAGAAGTAAATTGGAAATACCAATAATAACAAATAAAGTGATATAAACCAATACTTACATACGAAGCTTTTCCCTTGGGACCATCCTGTAGGAAGATTCATCCTCATTCTGCCATGAGTGCTTCCATCATTTCAAGTGCTTGATCTGTTTCATGGTTTTATAGAATCGATGAATCTCATCCCCAAAGAGTCCAGCAGGCCCTTTGATTCCTGACCTGACATCTGCTAATGCTGCTGCCGACGACCTGCCACTCTGGATCTGCTGAACTGTGCACCGTGTTTGACAACATTCATAATACGAATCAATATTCGGCTTTGGGAAAGTGAGAGAGTGGGGGGGGGGGAGCTGTAGTCGCAAAAGGCTGCATTGCCCCTAGGCAGCTGTCAGAAATGGGTAGTTATTAATAGCTCTGTCTCCACTTAGCATAGTCAGTAGGGGTCAGACATGAAATGATTTAATCAGTTTATGATATCTGTGACAGGGAGCACTTAAAATGCAATCACAAAATTTAGTTAGAAGTGTCCCTGGGCTGCTGTAGTATTTACCTTAGTTAATATTTTTTTGTTGTTAATACAGAGCTGAACTGTGCACCGATAAACAATTTATGATTAAGCATCAAAGCGTTTAGTAAGAATAGAGCCTATGTAGATGCATGCCTTTGTACTCTGTACTTTATGTCATGCATTTAGCCATGTTTCACTTCCATAACCTAAATATTACTAAATCTAATCTAGGTCAGAGTTAATGAAGCACTAATTAGTATTCACCTAAAAGCCAATGATGTGAGCTGCTGCATCAGATGAGGAAAATATTTTTATAATGCGATGTATCATTTGAATAACTCAAATATAAAATATTTGGGGGAATAAAAGTTGGAACTTCTGGTAATGTTCCCCACCTTCACCATTCCCCATCAGCTTTTCCCTCTCACCTTATCTTCTTACCTGTCCATCGCCTCCTTCTGGTGCTCCTTCCCCATCTTCTTTCTTCCATGGCCTTTTGTCCTCTCCTTTCAGACTCTCCATTCTCCAGCCCTGTATCTCTTTCACCAATCAACTTCCCAGCTCTTTTCTTCACCCCTCCCCATCCCGGTTTCACCCATCACCTTGTGCTTGGCACTCCCTTCACCCCACCTTTGAGCTCTACATCTTGTCTTTTTTTTTTCTCCAGTCCCGCTGAAGGGTCTCGGCCCGAAACGTTGACTGTTTATTTTTTTCTTAGATTCTGTGGGGCCTGCTGAGTTCCTCCAGTATTTTGTGTGTGTTGCTCGGATTTCCAGCATCAGCAGACTGCCTCTTGTTTGTGAGAGTTTATAGCAGATTGCATTCCTGGCATATGAAGGATTTTGTTTCTTTAACTTCATTTTGAGATGTGGGCATTATTGGCAAGGACCCAGTTTTGTTTGAGAGGGTGGACTGGTGAGGTAACTTGGTCTGTTGGTGAAGATACTCCTGCAATGATGTTTGGTGGGTTGTACCAATATTTCGGCTCATCGAAGTAGGTCCATGGTGGATACCATCTTTCAGCCAAATGAAGACTACTATTTATTGAATAGATGTCCGCATTCAATACCATAATTCCAAGCAAACTCAACTCCCAACTCCTGGATCTGAGACAATCTTCCATTTGCAACTGGATCCTCGACTTCCTGACCAACAGACAGTAATCGGTGAGGACAGGCAGAAACACATCCACCACCATTATTTGCAACATTATTGCTCCACAAGGCTGCATTCTCAGCTCCCTACTTTACTCCTTAAACACCCACAAACGTGTGGTCAGGTTTTGCTGTAGCTCCATCATTACGAGGGGTGATTGATAAGTTTGTGGTCTAAGGTAGAAGGAGTCAATTTTAGAAAACCTAGCACATTTATTTTTCAACATAGTCCCCTCCTACATTTGCACACTTAGTCCAGCAGTCATGCAGCATACGGATCTTGGACCTCCAGAAAGTGTCCAGATCAGGGGTGATTGATAAGTTCGTGGCTTAAGGTAGAAGGAGATGAGTTATGCAGCTTTCATTGCATGCACATGCAGTTCAACTCTTTGAGTGATTATGCAGAAAGTTTGAAGTTAATAACTCATCTCTTTCTACCTTAGGCCACAAACTTGTCAATCACCCCTGATGAGTTATTAACTTCAAACTTTTTGCATAATCACTCAAAGAGTTGAACTGCAAGTGCATGTAACAAGAGCTGTATAACTCATCTCCTTCTGCCTTAGGCCATAAACTTATCAATCACCCCTGGTAAGTTATTAACTGATGAGTTATTAACTTCAAACTTTCTGCATAATCACTCAAAGAGATGAACTGCAAGTGCATGTAACAAGAGCTGTATAACTCATCTCCTTCTACCTTAGGCCACAAACTTATCAATCACCCCTGCTGTGGACACTTTCTGGAGGTCCAAAAACCGTATGCTCCACGACCACTGGACTAAGTGTGTAAATGTAGGAGGGGACTATGTTGAAAAATAAATGTGCTAGGTTTTCTAAAATTGACTCCTTCTACCTTAGGCCATGAACTTATCAATCACACCTCATATGATCATGACTGATCCAATCTAGGTCTCATCCACACCATCTCGTGTAGACCAAGGATCTGTCTACTTTGGTCTAGAATGCATTGAATGACTCATAAGAGCCGCTGAGAGAAGAAAGTTCTCCTCATATAGGTCGTAAATTGGCAATTGCTTCTTATAAGAGGCAGGTTGTTTCCCCTGATGGCACCTGTCCTGTCAAGACCCCCTCAGTATTTTATAATGTTCAGTTTCCATTCTTCTAGGTCCATTGGGTAAATGGCCAATGTGCAGCCTCACCGTCCCAGTAAACTTTCTCCAAATTGACACTAGCATCAACTAATGTAACAATATATTGTACAAACTTGCATAAGGAGATGAAACTTTGTACCGTACTCTGGAAGTCACATATCCATGCAAGTAGGGAATATTCTACCAGGTAGCAAGCCTTCCCTCCTTTGTCCTCCATGCCCAATGCGATAAACATTAGTTTGTCTTCCTAATCACTTGTAATATCTACAGTAACTTGTCGCTGAAGGTTATAGAAAATATAATGGTTCAGCAGGGAATCACAATGGCACAGAAGGTTAGAGCTGCTTTGTTCCCTCCAATGCTGTCCATAGGACGTTTGAACATTGTCTTTGGGACTCCATAGATTTACCACAGATAATCTGATTTATTTGTACATTCCACATGTACTTTTTTGTTATTAGTTTTGTTGGACTTTTTCATTATCAGAATTGGAGAATGAATTGTGTTTAATCTGGGAGAAATTATTTTTAAGAGATTACACTTCAACAGAAGTTTGTTTATCGGGCTATTATTTAGAGCAAAATGGTGTTTAAAGAAAGAAGGCGTCGTTCACTGTTGTATTGAAATTGGATTTTACTCGTCTGCGGTTTGGACAAAATTTCTGACAAGATTAAGAAGATTTTGACCAGAGAAATATGGCTCCAAGAGGATTCTTCAGAACAGAAGCTGAATGTAAAGAGACAAAAAAGCAAAGGGAGGAGACAAGGGCACGGACAGAGGTTCTGCCTTGCAGTGCAGGATAAGAAGCAATGGTAATGTTCTCAATTTAGGAAGTTGACCCACATAAGTCAGGGTAATGTGACATATTTATTACTTTGTCTTGGTATGGAAACAAATTGGTGATTGATCTCCACTATTGCTTTATACCCCTACAAGAGAAAGAAGTTTGTGATTTGAATCAAATTTCAGCTCATCCAGTCAGAATCAGTGAGATTTAAAAATAAAACATACAAAAGTCATAGAGTTCGGTTCAACTCACAAGGGGTGGCTATTGTGACAAATGAGTTGGTGCCCATAAAACTAAAAAAGGCATTTTCTGGAAGTCAAATAAGGCACTTGAAATAAACACAAATAATACATGCAAAATTAATGTGTATTAAGCCAGTAATATTGTTCTGGCTGCGACTAGAGAGAGAATCTCCACAGCAAAGTTTCTCTTCTTTCCATGACAGCAAAAGATCTGATGGCTTCTGCCACCCCTTCGACTGTACCTGACAATTGCATCTGCAGATATGGGATCAACTTTCTGCTGATGCTACTGAGCTTTAGCTCTGCGGCCTCTTTTGGTGCCTGCTTCCCTTTGAGGCAGTTCAGCTGTTTATACTGTACATCACCCAATCATAGAACTACTGCTTCCTCCTATTAAATAACAATCCAAGCTGATTTAATCGAATTTTTGCCTTTTTGGGTTTCTCAAATAGAGAAAAGATAATATTTAGTAATATTTTCATGTGATTGACTCAAAAAAAGAAGTAAAAGAAAGTGTAATTCATGTTTATAATGAGGTGTTAATTGGCTTTAAAAATAAACTCTTCCATTATAACCAGATTTTCTTTTCTAATTATCGATGCAATAAGAGAACGACAATACAAATGGAAAATAATTTATTATGCTGTCTTCTTTTCTCTATGATTTCTCTGAGGAGTTCAAAGTGGAAAAGTGTAATGTAATTCTATAAATTCTATAAATTAATCATAAGCTTTAATCAAATGCAATAGGATTGAAATCATCAGTTTATTTAAAAAGATTTTTGAAAATAAAACTTTATTATACGTTTTCACAGAATTGTGTTTTACTTTTTGACTTGAAGTTCTGCATTAGAAAATCCCTTAATTGCGATGTTGCTATAAAATTCAATTAAAGCCCATATTTTCTAGATTAGTTTAGTCCTTAAGCTTAAATAAAATCTAGGTGTGCAACCCGATTGGGAAACTGATAAATGTAATCATGATAAATATAGTTTTGTTAGGAATTATTTCTGCTTGATTTTAAAAAAAAATGTTTGTAAAGTTTGCTCTGTTCATATTTTACAGGAAGATGAGGAATGAAAATAAATTATTTATGCAGTTTTTGAAAGCTGATTTGGCAGATTATATCTTCAAAGAGTTTTCAACTGTAAATACAAACCAGAAAGAAGGTTTGAGATTTATTTCTTAGTCAGTGATGACCTCAACCAGGATGCCAGTAAAGATTTTGAAATTAACCTCAGTACTTGCTCTCAGAATAGTTAATAAGCCAGGATTCCTGCTCCTGATTGCCATTCGTTGACTTGCTTTGCAAAGTGTGTGTGCTTAATGTCTGGTGCAAGTCGCTTGGATTAGTTACAACATCTATTCCTCAGTCTTCACCTGAGCCTATCTATGAAAGATGGGTGGTTACTGAGAGAGCAGAGGGCAATTGGGATTTCTCCATCTGCTTGAGCCTGTATTTGTAAGAGGCACAGAGGAAAGAAAAGAAGACAGCATAATAAATGATTTTTCTCTAAATGACCAAAATGTATTCTAGTCACATTTTGGAAAATGTTTATTTTCAGAGCTTAAAAGTTAGTTAGGCTATAGAATTTGACTGCTCAGCTATTAGTAGTAACTTTGAGTTCTAATTAATGGAAATACAGTCTGATGTATTAAGTTACAATAGAGCAGTAGCCCTTTTTATGATATGTGAACAGCTGTTTGCTTCAAACCTTGCCTCACCTCCTTAGATACACATCAGTCCATACTTAAATTTTGTATGCAAAGTTCTTATCAAGAATGTTATGAATACTACTTCCAGAATGATCAAAAGTTATTGAGGTATATCTTTTTGCATTCCAGGACTATTAAAATGATGTTCATTGCATAATGCCGTTAAAGGTAATGATGTAGATTGCTGCCACTGTTAATGGAAGTCAATGTTGTTTGTCCTAATAGAAAGTGGTTTACCCAAACTGCTTTCTGTTTTTTAACAGATACAGTATTCAATTGCGGTACCAACCTGTTAACTGCAAAATACAAAATAACTATTTAATTTGTCCTCCGTTAAAATTAGAACAAAAAAAATAGATTTTCTTTTTAAAATTTTTATACTCAAACAATTTTTAATTGAACATTACACTACCTAACATTGTAAAACCTTTCTTAGAGCCGTAGAGATCTCTTTCTCCTGAAATTTGTATGTCTTAAAAATTTGATGTTTTACATTGTCACCTGATTCTTACCAGCTGAGTTTGTTTGTCCTTTTGCTGCTGAGTTGCACTTGATTGACCTTGCATTTCCATGCTCTGGACTGAAACAGGCAGAAGTGTCAGTGATTAAATATTACATGGTTTGTCATAAGGTGTAATTTAACAAAGATTGCAGAATAGCCATTTATCCACTGAGCCATTGGAGAAGTATGCTGGGAGGCTGCAGGTCAAAATGATCAAGCTGTACCCAAGAACTATGCGGCAATTGCTTTTCAGTCAGAATTGTGTTGGGCTCTGCAGCTGAAATCAATGTGCCTGGCTATTCAGGGTGAAACCACCCCAATCACTGTGATTATTAAACACAGATTTATAAAACAGTACAGTACTGGACAGGCCATTTGGCTCATGATGTCATGCTGACCTTTTAAGTTGATTTATACCAGATAACCTCCTTCTATTTATAATCTGTACCCCTCCATTCTCTTCATATTCATGTGTATATCTAACTCCTCTTAAATTCCACAAAATTACCTGTTTCCGCAACTACCCATTTCAGATACATACTACTCTGTGTAAAAAAAAACATGCCCCTCACATTGTCTTTAAATTTCCCTTCTCAAACTTTAAAAGCATATTCTGCACATCTGATATTTTACTGTGGAGGACATCACAACCGGACCAAGTATGGCCTCATCTGGTGTTCATACCTGTGCATTTTCCAATAGCAATCAATTAAAGCAAGCTAGATTGAAGCCCTAGTTGATTTTCTCCCCAATGGCCATTGAAATTGATTTTTAATAGTAACATCTACCATTAAACTGGTTAAAAAGTTCCTGGCTTGAACCTTATCTGTTTGATTCATTACTACAGAGCAGTGTGTGATTCCCTGATCATTCTATGTTATTACTTCCTGTAAATCTCCTCTCGACTTTGTCTTCAAGCGTGAGAGTCAGGTAGTAAGTCTGAGGATTGCATGCGTACCCTTCCACTCTTGTCCATGACAGTTTTGATTCTCTTCATCTAGCATCCCTCAAAAATAGGGATTGCTCCAAAGATTGGGTATTGCGTTAAGTAATTTTTGATGTTTTAGCAATTTTCCCATATGCCTAATCAACAAGTGCTTGCAATACGTTTCTTTAATGTAACATTCTAGCTAAATCCATTTCAAGGCACCCACATCCTAGCTAAAGTCACTGGATAAAGATTAGGATTAGGCAACCTGTCCCTTTCTTTTCATTCATTTGTCCAGGTTGCCAAGGCAAATGGTAGTGGTCCCATAGGCATCTTGACTGAGATCATCTAACTCTGGCAGGAATTTAATGCTGTGGAAATGCGGAACAAGTTTGGAATTGGACTATAGCTCAAGTTACATTCCAATTAGAGGTCCTTTGATGTAATGTGAGCAAGAAATAAGATGATCTCATTTATAAAAATGAGATTTCTTTCTCAGGAAAGATACTAGCATGGATAGAGCATTGACTGATTGCAGGAGGCAAAGAATGGGAGTAAAGGGTGCCTTTTCTGGTTAACTGCTGGTGACTAGTGGTGTTCCACAGGGGTCTGTTTTGGGACCGCTTCTTTTTATGTTATATATCAGTAATTTGAATGAAGGATTTGATGGCTTTGTGGCCAAGTTTGTGGATGATATGAAGGTAGGTGGAAGGGCAGGTAGTGTTTAGGAAACAGAGAGGCTACAAAAGGACTTAGACAGATTAGGAGAATGGGTATTTGGCAGATGGAATACTGTTCTGGGAAGTGTATGGTCATGCACTTTGGTAGAAGAAATGAAAGCGTAGATTATTTCTTAAATAGAGAGAAAATTCAAAAATCTGAGGTGCAGAGGGATTTTGGGGCCCTTAGGTGAATTTGCAGGTTGAGTCAGTGGTGAGGAAGACAAATGCAATGTTAGCATTTGTTTCGAGAAGATTTGAATATAATAGCAAGGATGTAATGGTGAGGCCTCACTTGGAGTACTGTGAGCAGTTTTGGGCCCCTTATCTAAGAGAGAATGTGTTGTCATTGGAGAGGGTTCAAAGGAGGTTCACAAATGATTCTGGAATTGAAAGGGTTATCATATGAGGAGCGTTTGAGGGCTCTTGGCCTGAACTCACTGGAATTCAAAAAAATGAGGGGGGATCTCATTGAAACCTATTGAATACTGAAAGTCCTGGATAGAGTAGATGTGGAGAGGACACCACCTCAGAATAGAGGGATGTCCATTTCGAATGGAGATGAGGAGGAATTTCTTCAGCCAGCAGGTGGTGAATCTGTGAAATGTGTTGCCACCGGTGGCTGTGGAGGCCAAGCCATTGGCTATACTTAAGGCAGAGCTTGATAGATTCTTCATTCATCAGAGCATGAAGGGATATGGGGAGAAGGCAGAAATTTAGGGCTGAGAGTGAAATAGATGAGCCATGATGAAAAGGCAGAGCAGGCTCAATGGGCTAAATGGCATAATTCTGCTCCTATGTCTTATGAGCTGATAAAAGAGATAAGACTGAGCTGAAGAGGCATCAACAGGTGGAGGCAACAATTATAAAAATGTCAGTTGCTAAATCTAGTAGATCAATATTTTGTCCATATCCCCATAAAAAGATTAATAGTGAAAGCTGGAAAATGGTTGAAATTGTAGATTAATATACAATGGTCATGAGTGATGGGTCAAAAGCAGGTCCAAAATTGAAGAAAACATCAGAGGTTTCATTCATGTACATCCACCAAATGACTAGGGAATTCTGGATCTCAAATTGTCCACTGTAAATGTGAAGTAATACCATTTACAGTGTTCACATGGAGCTAATGCCTTTTCTGTCACTTGCCAAGAAGCATTAGAGATATTGTCCTTCAGTTCTAACAACAGGATAACTTGTGAAATAAATCTGAAAGCTGTAGCTATTTTTATAGTTGCTATTACCTGCATGTTGGGATTTGCTTGTTACTAGGTACGGAGCCAACTCTTATTTTACATTATATTGGTAACTACTTTATTTGACATGGTGGATGAAAATCTAATTAATTTAATATCACACAGTTCCACCAAATTTGTATTATGAATTATATTCTTTGTGTAATTAAGCATATTAGCATTACTGTCTTAATTTTATAGATTTGGGAGCTAAACTGCTTCATATATTGTTTGCACATTCCAGGTGCTGTCATTATCAAGGTGCATAATGGGGACTTATTGATCGAAGTCTCGAATGTCCAATCTGTCTCTGCCCACTCGGCCCCATAACAACTTTATATTTTCCTGCATTAGCTTATAGTTTTAATATTGGAGCTGATTTAATACAGCACATATTTGAAAGGGGGAAAGATTGAATCTTTTGCTATCTTTTTACATCTGGCCACTGCACAGGCACAGAGATTAGCATGTAATACATGGGTGATGTACTAATAAAATCCAGCAAGACACAATCCAATGACAGGAGAGAAGGGAGAAAATTGTAAAGGAGAAACATCTTTCCTACTGTTGCTGACACTTAAATTTTACTATATGTCGACAATATTGTTTGTCATGGAAACATGAAGAGGAAAGAAAGGTTTCAAATAGCGTCTAGACTGATTTGATTGAAATTTGTAATTACTTTTGGCTGGTAGCCTAGTCTGGAGCACCTCTAATTGTTTGTTTCTCTTGTTTGTCAAACTTGGCAGATTGTTGAAGGTTTCTCAGTGTCAATCTTCCTAAGGGTAGGGATCAGCTTAAATAGATTATTAATAATTGTGTTTTAGGTGTGCAGGTTTTACTAAGTGGATTGAAAGTGATCAGTTTGAAAAAAAGAATCGTCCTTTACTAAGAATGGTAGGTTTGCTGGAGTACTCTTTCAATGGTATGATTGGCCACCACCTCAATTGTCTTGTTTTATTGTGACATTGAACATGGCGTTGATTGGCTTTTTCACCATGAATGAAATTATGGATCAGTTAATGCTGTTTCTTACCATGAGGTCTATCCTAACGTCTAGCCTGTACTAATCAAACCCCTCTGTGGAGTTGGAATTGGTTTATTATTGTCACATCTACCAAAATACTGTGAAGAGCTTGACTTCTGTATTGTTCATACAGATCAAATCATTGCATGGTGCCTTGAGGTAGAACAAGGTAAAACAATAACAATGCAGAATAGAGTGTAAAAGCTACAGAGAAACTGCAGTGTAGACAAACAATAAAGTGCAAGATCATAACAATCATATATTGTGAGGAAAGAGAGTCCATCTTATTGTAGAAGAGGTGCTTACAAGTGTCTGATAATAATGGGATAGAAGCTATCCTTGAGCCTGGTGATTCATGCTTTCAAACTTTTGTATCTTCTGTTCGATGGGAGAGGGTAGGAGATGTTCTTGTTTATGCTGGCTGTTTTGCTAAGGCAGTGATAAGTCTAGAGAAAAGACCACAGAAGGGAGTTTGGTTTCTGTGATGTGCTGAGCTGTGTCCACAACTCACTGTGGTTCCTTCCGGTCAAGTGCAGAGCAGTTGCCATATCAAGCCGTGCTGCATCCAGCTTGGATGCTTTCTAAAATTAATAAGGGTAAAAAATTGATAAGGGTCAACAAGGACATGCCAAATTTCTTTAGCCTCTGGAGGAAATAGAGATGTTGGTGAGCTTTCTTGGCCCAGGGTAGTCTATTTGTGTTGTTTACTCTGTATAACCTGAAGTTCTCAACCCTCTGATATTTTGTAATACTTCTCTGAGTTTCAATGGTTTTGATTGCTTATGTGTGAGCTTGGAATATGGAGGCAGATTGGGAAGTTTCAAGTGTTTGTTTTCCCCATCCCAGTTCTTTAAAAATACGTTGTGGGATTACTTTAATCCTGGTGGAAACCAGTTAGTTTAAAAATCATGCTTTTTTGTCTGGGTCAGGTATTACTGTATCTGGCAATGCAAGCAGGTAATGAAAATGGGAGCTTCATGTATTCATGAGCCAGTTGATGGTGTAGTGGCATCAGCACCGGACTTCGGAGCGAAGGCTCCTGAGTTCAAACCCAGCCAGCTTTCCATCCGTGCTGGGTTGAGCATCAAGCTAGCAGCTTGACCTCGTAAAAAAGAAATTGCCTGCTATAGAAACATCAACAGCAAAAAGTTGATGGCCTATGCTCCCTGTTAGTTTAAAAGGCAATTTCCTTTTTTTTCCATGTACTCATGGGAACTGAGGCCCTTTTACATTAACTGGGGTTCTTTTAAATTAACTAGTGTCTGACCAGGGAGGTCACTTCCCCGTTTGGTGGAAGCAAGTCTTCATGTAGCCCTAAGACTTTTCTCTTTGTGTAGTCATTGAGAGTTCATCAAAATTTAAGACTGACTTGTTTGTGAGTGTATGTTGCATGTTTGAAAAGAGGAATCACATCTGTACAGTTCTGTTCTTTCTTAGCTTTTATACACATGTTGCCTGTATGCAGGGGTCATCCACTGGTAAGTAGAAATGATCTTTTATAACCACTAAAATGAGGTCAATTGTAAACTGGGTTTAAACCTTGCACCAGCTGATGTGTCAGGATGAGCTGCTCACCATGCATTTTGATAAAGGTGTTGGACCCAGTTGTTGGCTTTGCTCCCTGACATGTGGTTTTGTGTCAGGAATAAATCATTTCAGTGTAATGTGGTTTCTGATCCTAAATGTTTGATATCAGAATCAAAGTAAACCCATTTTCAAAAGAAATGAAAGACTTCCTTTCCAAATGAAATCATGTAATGTAATGTGGTTTCTGTAAGGTAGTGTGGTCAAGTGCAGACTGTGGGTTCTGATTCAGGTATATAGTGCCAGGAATATGGAGCTGGTGCTTTTGCTGTCTCTTGCCAAGAAGCATTCAGTTCTAACAAGAGCAGAAATGGAGAACTGCCAGAGCATGAACATTTTGTTCCATCATTCTCTTCAAAGTACACAAATGGCATAATATGTCATACCTTTACATACACTTTTTACTGTTTTCCCTTTTTTCAATTTATATATTACAATATTTATAAATTTAACATGAAGCTTTTCTAAGTTATTTTTGTGTCATTAGCAAAGAATCAGAATCACCTTTAATATCACTGGCATAGGCAGTGAAAGTTGCTGTTTTGTGGCAGCCGTACATAGTAATAAAACTATGAACTACAATAAGTATATATTTAAAAAATAAATAAGTACTGTAGTGCAAGAGAGAGTGAAAATACCATGGAAGTGTATATGGATTTATTGTCCATTCAGAAGTCTGATGGCAGAGGGGAAGAAACTGTTCCTGAAATATTGAGTGTGTGTACCTCCTCTTTGATGGTAGCAATGAGAAGAGGGCATGTCCTGGGTGATGCGGGTCTGTAATGATGAATGCCGCTTTTTCTTGAGGCATCGCCTTTTGAAGGTGTCCTGGATGCTGGGGAGGATAGTGCCCATGATGGAGCTGACTGAGTTTACAACTTTCTGTAGCTTTTTCCAGTCCTATGCAGAGGGCCCTCCAATGGTGTGCATTGTGGATAGTACATCTGTAACAATTTGCGGATGCCTTTGGTGACATACCAATTCTCCTCAAACTCCTGATGAAATGTAGCCACTGTCATGCCTTCTTTGCAATTGCATCAATGTGTTGGGCCCAGGATAAGATCCTCCGAGATGTTGACACCCAGGAACTTGAAAATGCTCACCCTTGATGAGGACTGGTTTGTGTTCCCTCATGTCCCCAATCAATTCTTTGTCTTACTGACACTGAGTGCATGGTTGTTCGACCATAAGACCATAAAATATAGGAGCAGAATTAGGCCATTTGGCCTGTCGAGTCTGCTCCACCATTTCATCATTTTTTCTCTCAGCTCCAACCTCCTGCTCCCCCCGCCCCATATCCCTTCATGCCTTGACCAGTCAAGAATCTATCAACCTCCTCCTTAAATATACATAAAGATTTGGCCTCCATGGCTACCTGTGGCAACGAATTCCACAAATTCACCATGCTGTTGCTGCAACACAGCTCAATCAGCTGATCTATCGCACTCCTGTAAGCCTCCCTCCTCAACATCTGAAACTCTGTTAAAAATAGTCATGTTGTCAGCAGATTTTTGGATGGCCTAGCCATATATATGTGGGTGCAGAGTGAGTAAAGCAGTGGGCTAAGCATGCATCCTCGAGGTGTACCAGTGTTGATTGTCAGCAATGAGCTGTTATTTCTGATCTGCACAGTCTGTGGTCTCCCAATGAGGAAGTGAAGGATGTAGTTGCAGAGAGAGATACAGAGGTCCAGGTTTTGGAGCTTTATGATTAGAACCAGGGGTGTGATTGTGTTGAACCCTGAACTGTAATCAATAAACATCAGCGTGATGCAAGTATTACTGTTGTACAGGTGATCCAAGGTCGATTGGTCCAAGCATCCGCTGTCGGTCTGTTGTGGTGATAAGCAAATTGCAGTGGGTCCAGGTCCTTGCCACGTAATGCAACCACTTAGTGGAGAAAGGAGGGTGTCGTGACTTTAACAGTTCCTTCCAGACAAACTTATGGAAAATACTTGTAATTAGCTTCCCAATATCCTCTTGTATACCTCTCACAAGAGTACATCAAGCATGACTCCATAAAACCATTTTTGAATATTTTTTTTAAAGATAATTTTAACATGAATCTCACTGTGGCTTGAGGTGTAACTCATTTTCTTTCCCTTTCTCCCATGAGAATTGGCATGCTCAGCTTAATTGTGCTCTGAGTCTTCACGTTTGTATTTTAGCTGGTTTATAATGTCTTGTGGAATGTGGTTTCATTCAGGAGTTTAGCAAAAAAATTGTTAATCAGTGTCTCAGTTTTAAACTCAAGCATCCCTGTAATTTTGTTTCACAAGTGCTTCTTTGCTAAGTCCTACTCTGCATCTGTTGGACCAGTTGACATAATGAAATGGTGGGCTGAACAAGTGCGTAATGCCCTTTTGTTTCATAATACCATCAAACAGAAGTGGACTAGGCTGCGGGCCACCATCCAAGATTAGTTCTGATAAGTCAAAGCATGCTAAAAAGGATAGCAGTTTATTGACATTAATTTGTTCTATTACGAGACACAGCATGGTTCACTTCAATCCATTTTGAGTAACTATCCTTGGATGCTAAGTGCTTTTATTAACTATAAATCGCCAGTAACCACCCAGCATCCAAGGGTAGTCACATAGAACAGCACAGGAACAGGCCCTTCAGCTCACTGTGACTGCACTCTCTGCAAATAATCTGCTGGAAAATTTTAGTAGGTCGAGCATCATTTGCTGGAAGAAAGCAATTGTTGACATTGTGAGTTGCATCGGGACTGAGAGTGGTGGAGCAAGATAGATAGTATAAAGAAGGGGAAAAGCAGAAACCCGGGGTAATTAGCAGACCGGGGGGAGGGGTCATGTTGAAATATGACAGACAGATTGTGCCAGGTAGGGGAGCATAGGGGTTTGGAGTTGGGAGTTATTGGCTGGTGATCGCAGTAGATGAAGAGAGCAAAAAAAAAAAAAGTAGATGGAGCAAGGTGGGAGGAGGAGGGTCTGAAAGTTGGAGATGGTGGTTGGAGGTTGATGAGCATGAGCACAAAGGACCACCCTGTGTTGGAATCTAATAAATAAAGGAGGCGATAATAGGAACCATTATAGGAAATGTGAATGGCAGGTGGAACTCAAACCAGAGAGGAGAGGCAGGTGGAGTGTGTGTGTGTGTGCGCACGCATGCACATTGAGGGGTGGAGGGGTGATGTGCGAGTTAAATCGAAGCCTGTGGGTGAACTGTGTGTGAAGTAGGGGATGGAACCAGATAGGGAAGAGGGATAGAGATGGGTTTTGGGTGGGAAAGGCGACAAAAATGTCAGGACCAGAAGAGGATTGGAATGGTGTAAATCGGAGCACCTCCATTTTCATCCAGTTCATTAATTATATACAGTACTAGAA
Organism: Mobula birostris; assembly: GCF_030028105.1. Classification (NCBI taxonomy): domain Eukaryota; kingdom Metazoa; phylum Chordata; class Chondrichthyes; order Myliobatiformes; family Myliobatidae; genus Mobula; species Mobula birostris. The sequence goes on from NC_092377.1 coordinate 33,136,210, forward strand.
ACAACAAATATCTTGATCATTGTGGATGGCACTGGTTACAGATCTCTGGTCAGAAGAACACCTTTCAATTTTCTCTACTACAACTAAGACAATTCAGAATCCAATTTACCAACTCACTATGAATTACAAGTGACTTGTTAAGTGATGTGTTATTCTGGATGAGCATACCATGAGGGATATTGCCAAGTGCTTTAATGAAATCCACGAAGACGAACCATTCATATCCTGTCCTCTTCAATCATTTTGGTCACTTGCTCAAAAACTCATTTCAGTTTGAGACAGAGGGTTTTCCCTGCACAAAGGCATGCTGACTATCCCTAATAAGTCCACCCTTTTTTCCAAATACGAGTAAATCATGTCTCTTGGAATATTCTCTGGTAATTTCCCTACCACTGATGCAAGACTCATGAGCTTCTGGTTTCTTCATTTGTCCTTAGTGTCCTTCTTAAACAAAAAGACATCACTGGCTATTCTCCAGTCTTCTAGCACCTTGCTCACAGCTAGAGTATGCCAAGAACCCTTTCAAAGCCCTAGCAATCTCCTCCCTTGTTTTCCTCAGGCCCAACTTAATGCCTTTTAGCCACCCAATATCACCGTCACTTTCTCAATATTGATGTACCTTAAAAATCAATATTCTTGTCCCTAAACTTAACTTGGTCCATTTTTTTTCTCCTTGGTGAATATTAATGCAAAGTACCCATTGAGAATTTCACACATTTCCTCACGCTCCACACATGTCTCTTTAACTGAGTGAACCTATCATTTGTTGACCCAGTTCCAACTAAGTAAAGGTGTGTCTGCTGGTCAGTTGCTACAATTTTGGCAGTAAGTATACTTGTCTACTAGTTGTTTAAGGTCTTTAAATAAGTCAGGGGTTCCCAACCTTTTTTGTGCCATGGAGCAATACCTTTAAACAAGGGGTCTGTGGACTCTAGGTTGGGAACCCTTGATCTAAGCCAAGCCAATAAGCAATTGTTATTTGAATTATCTTCATAATCAGGGTTCCAGAATAGTCCATGTGATTTTTTGCCAACTTACAGCGTAACAGCTCTGTATCCCCCATTTAATGCAGCTTTGCTCCATTAATAATTCATATAGCTGTTTATTCTACACTCTCGTGTTTTGTTCCGGACAGGGATAGTGGTTAGTTGGATGACCTGTGTAGTTCACAAGAATAGAGAAAGGGACAAGGGCTGCTTTCCCTCTTCCTCTGCGCACAGGTTACCCAGTCATCTCCCCCCTCATCACCCACTTTTGTTTCTCCTCTTGCCCATCCATCTGCCCATGAATCCTCCCATATGTAGCTTTACTCAATATGTTCTTTTATCAGATTCCAGCCTGTTGTCTCTTCACTTTTCACCTAACCTCTAATTCCATCTTCCGCACTCCTCTCCCAGCTCCATCTCCTTTAATTTTCTCTTTCCTTATCTGTCTCTACCTATACCTAAGTAGTGAGGTCGGAGATGGTATTAAACAGGAAATTAGAAATGTGTGCAATAAAGGAACAGCAGTTATAATGGGTGACTTCAATCTACATGTAGATTGGGTGAACCAAATTGGTAAAGGTGCTGAGGAAGAGGATTTCTTGGAATGTATGCGGGATGGTTTTTTGAACCAACATGTCGAGGAACCAACTAGAGAGCAGGCTATTCTGGACTGGGTTTTAAGCAATGAGGAAGGGTTAATTAGCAATCTTGTCGTGAGAGGCCCCTTGGGTAAGAGTGACCATAATATGGTGGAATTCTTCATTAAGATGGAGAGTGACATAGTTAATTCAGAAACAAAGGTTCTGAACTTAAAGAGGGGTAACTTTGAAGGTATGAGACGTGAATTAGCTAAGATAGACTGGCAAATGACACTTAAAGGATTGACGGTGGATATGCAATGGCAAGCATTTAAAGGTTGTATGGATGAACTACAACAATTGTTCATCCCAGTTTGGCAAAAGAATAAATCAAGGAAGGTAGTGCACCCGTGGCTGACAAGAGAAATTAGGGATAGTATCAATTCCAAAGAAGAAGCATACAAATTAGCCAGAGAAGTGGCTCACCTGAGGACTGGGAGAAATTCAGAGTTCAGCAGAGGAGGACAAAGGGCTTAATTAGGAAGGGGAAAAAAGATTATGAGAGAAAACTGGCAGGAAACATAAAAACGGACTGTAAAAGCTTTTATAGATATGTAAAAAGGAAAAGACTGGTAAAGACAAATGTAGGTCCCCTGCAGACAGAAACAGGTGAATTGATTATGGGGAGCAAGGGTATGGCAGACCAATTGAATAATTACTTTGGTTCTGTCTTCACTAAGGAGGACATAAATAATCTTCCAGAAATAGTAGGGGACGGAGGGTCCAGTGAGATGGAGGAACTGAGCGAAATACATGTTAGTAGGGAAGTGGTGTTAGGTAAATTGAAGGGATTGAAGGCAGATAAATCCCCAGGGCCAGATGGTCTGCATCCCAGAGTGCTTAAGGAAGTAGCCCAAGAAATAGTGGATGCATTAGTGATAATTTTTCAAAACTCGTTAGATTCTGGACTAGTTCTTGAGGATTGGAGGGTGGCTAATATAACTCCACTTTTTAAAAAAGGAGGGAGAGAGAAACCGGGGAATTATAGACTGGTTAGCCTAACGTCGGTGGTGGGGAAACTGCTGGAGTCAGTTATCAAGGATGTGATAACAGCACATTTGGAAAGCGGTGAAATGATCGGACAAAGTCAGCATGGATTTGTGAAAGGAAAATCATGTCTGACGAATCTCATAGAATTTTTTGAGGATGTAACTAGTAGAGTGGATAGGGGAGAACCAGTGGATGTGGTATATTTGGATTTTCAGAAGGCTTTTGACAAGGTCCCACACAGGAGATTAGTGTGCAAACTTAAAGCACACGGTATTGGGGGTAAGGTATTGGTGTGGGTGGAGAGTTGGTTAGCAGACAGGAAGCAAAGAGTGGGAATAAACGGGACCTTTTCAGAATGGCAGGCGGTGACTAGTGGGGTACCGCAAGGCTCAGTGCTGGGACCCCAGTTGTTTACAATATATACTAATGACTTGGATGAGGGAATTAAATGCAGCATCTCCAAGTTTGCGGATGACACGAAGCTGGGTGGCAGTGTTAGCTGTGAGGAGGATGCTAAGAGGATGCAGGGTGACTTGGATAGGTTGGGTGACTGGGCAAATTCATGGCAGATGCAATTTAATGTGGATAAATGTGAAGTTATCCACTTTGGTGGCAAAAATAGGAAAACAGATTATTATCTGAATGGTGGCTGATTAGGAAAAGCGGAGGTGCAACGAGACCTGGGTGTCATTATACACCAGTCATTGAAAGTGGGCATGCAGGTACAGCAGGCAGTGAAAAAGGTGAATGGTATGCTGGCATTTATAGCGAGAGGATTCGAGTACAGGAGCAGGAAGGTACTACTGCAGTTGTACAAGGCCTTGGTGAGACCACACCTGGAGTATTGTGTGCAGTTTTGGTCCCCTAATCTGAGGAAAGACATCCTTGCCATAGAGGGAGTACAAAGAAGGTTCACCAGATTGATTCCTGGGATGGCAGGACTTTCATATGAAGAAAGACTGGATGAACTGGGCTTGTACTCGTTGGAATTTAGAAGATTGAGGGGGGATCTGATTGAAACGTATAAGATCGTAAAGGGATTAGACAGGCTAGATGCAGGAAGATTGTTCCCAATGTTGGGGAAGTCCAGAATGAGAGGTCACAGTTTGAGGATAAAGGGGAAGCCTTTTAGGACCGAGATTAGGAAAAACTTCTTCACACAGAGAGTGGCGAATCTGTGGAATTCTCTGCCACAGGAAACAGTTGAGGCCAGTTCATTGGCTATACTTAAGAGGGAGTTAGATATGGCCCTTGTGGCTAAAGGGATCAGGGGGTATGGAGGGAAGGCTGGGGCGGGGTTCTGAGTTGGATGATCAGCCATGATCATACTGAATGGCGGTGCAGGCTCGAAGGGCCGAATGGCCTACTCCTGCACCTATTTTCTATGTTTCTATGTTTCTATAACCCATCAGCCAATGCCTCCCAACTCCAGCTGACCCACCTGGCTCCCCCTACCCATCATCCCAACCCATCTGACTGGACTCCACCTGCCAGCCCCTGCCTTATTGCTTCTTTTCACCTTCCTTCGACACCTGTCCTGCTGTAACATCTCAAACCAAAATGTGGACCACCTCTTTGCCTCCAAAGATGCTGCCTGACCCTCTGAGTTCCTCCCGCCATTGCTTTGCTCAACGCTGTTGCTCAATTGGTGTAAAGACCTGAACCATTATTTTGTTGCAAGTTGTGAATTTACTACGCATTTCATCTGGAGTAAAGTCTTTTATCTTCGCTTTTCAGCTTTGCTGCTGTAGTATAACTGCTATCTCAGTCTAATTTTCTGAAGTTCTTACTGGTTTTGGAGTTGTATAGATTTTCTGTAACTTTGTCCTGTCATGGTTCAGCCTCTCGTTTGGAACTCCTGCTTTTTGCAACTTTGCATGACTGTTAATTGATTTGCATTTGTACCGTGAATTCCTTGATACAATTTCCATTGACACAGCTCTCACACTCACAACACGCTGGAGGAACTCAGCAGGTTGGGCAGCATCTGTGGAAACGTTTCGGGCCGGAACCCTTCATCAGGACTGAAGAGGGAAGGGGCAGAGGCCCTATATATATATATCACCTCCCTCATGGTTCCGCCTCCTTCTACTACCCATTGTGTTTTCCCTTATTCCTTCTTCACCTTTCCTGCCTATCACCTCCCTGCTTCCCCCCCCCCTCCCCACCTCTTTATCTTTCCCCTTACTGGTTTTTCCCCTGGAACCTACCAGCCTTCTCCTTCCCACCCTCCCCCCACCTTCTTTATAGGGCCTCTGCCCCTTCCCTCTTCAGACCTGAGGAAGAGTTTTGGCCCGAAACGTTGACTGATCGTTTCCACGGATGCTGCCTGACCTGTTGAGTTCCTCCGGCGTGTTGTGAGTGTTGCTTTGACCCCAGCATCTGCAGAGTATTTTGTGTTTACCATTGACACAGCTATTTTGCTTGCAAGACGAAACATGAGTTTCTTTGTATTTGATAACTTTGAATGAATTGACTCATTGATCATACCACAAACAAACTTGTCATTCGGCCAGACAGTTTAAGAAAATGCTGAAACTGCAGGACAAGAGACATGTCCTCCAATGTTGTAGTTTCCTTGCTGACTGTCTCACTTAACATTGAATTCTGACTTCCAAATTTGTAGCTCTCTACAATTCCGTGTGATTTGTGGATTGACATGATACCAGAACATTTGCACCAATTTCCACAATAGTCTTAAAAAGACTCCAGTGTTCTGTGCCTGAACTGAGAGAGACTCTCACACCTATTCGTATAAACCATAGTTCTCAGTTTGAGTTTGATCAATGATTTTTGTCATCATCTTCTGGTGCTGCTCCTGGCTAAACTGAAGGTGTCACAACATACCCGTTTTGTACAGCTTCAGTGGGTGGGTGGGTGTGTGTAGCTACTGATTTGTTAAACTAATACAATGACTTTCTTGACCCTGTGGGAATTAGCTTATCCTTCTGAATTTAGATTGGAAACTGCTCATATATCTGCACTATATATATTTGGCCCAGATCTTGTCCACAAGAATTTGCCAGTATTTGCACAGTGCTATTACCCAAGAATCTTTCAAAGCCATGCTGCCTCCTCCTGTCCTGCAAAGAGTTTGGACAGTATTCTCAACTGTTCCCAACTTTGCTGATACTCCAGATTAGCCACTCCTATGCTCAAAAGCACTTTTACTGCCTCAGTACGCTGCTTTAGGCATCAACATGATCTCTGTTTTTCATTCAAGTTTCATTTATTACATCCTTCTCACCAATTTGTCATGTAGGTGTAGTCTAATGTTCTAACTATAGTGCCTAGAACGTAATGAATCACTGAACTGTGGCGGAGTCGCCATACTGTTTGTTACCTCCTCTACATCTGTGTCAGCATTTTCACACTAAATACATATCACACAATTGCATTAGGTGCTGTTTTATTACTGGACATTTATTCGAAGGATCCTCAGCAAAGTGAGGCATAATATGCGATTCACCGAAAATACTGGAGGAACTTAGCAGGTCAGGCAGCATCTATGGAAATCAATCAACAGTCCACGTTTCAAGCCAAGGCCCTTTATCAGGACTGGAAAGGAAGGGGTCAACACAGAACAAGAAGCCAGAGTAGGGGAAAGAGGACAAGCTAGATGGTGATGAGTGAAGCCAGGTGGGTGGGGCGAGGGTGAGAGGATGAAGTAAGAAGCTGGGAGTTGATATTTGGGAAGGGCAAAGGGCTGAAGATGAAGGAATTTGATGAGAGTGGGTGCTGGGGGAGTTGACAGGCAGGTGAGAAGAGTAAATTGCCAGGGTGGAGAATAGAAAAAGAAGGAAGGGAGGGTGGGGAGAAAGAATTGCTGGATGGAGAAATCAATGTTCATCCTCATCCCATCTAGTTGTTGGCTACCTAGATGGAATGTCAGGTGTGGCTTCTTCAACCTGAGAGTTGCTTAATTGTGGTCGAAGAGGAGGCCAAGGACTGGTAAGATGGAGCTGCTGAACAAAGTGGTCCCCATATTTATGTCGGGTATCACCAATGTAGACGAGGGATTCTCTTCTTCCACGAAGAACCATACCCTCTTCTTCTGCTGTGACGAGGCCACTTTCAGGTTGGAGGAGCAACACCTCAAATTCAGTCCCGGTACCTCCAAACTGATAGCATGAAGATCCATTTCTCCATCCGGTAACTTTTACCCCCTCCCCCCTTCCTTCTTGTATTCCCACAATGGCCTCTTACCTCTTCTCCTCACCTGCCTTTCACCTCCCCCTGGTGCCCTTCCTCCCTTTCTTCGATCCAATTCCTTCTTCTCCAGCTTTTTGCCTTTTCCAATTATCCAATCACCTTCTTACTTCATCACCCACCACCCCACCCACCTGACTTCACCAAACACTTTCTAACTTGCCTAACTTGCCCTCCTTCCCCTCCCCCCACCTTCTTATTCTGGCATCTTCCCCCTTTCTTTCCAGTTCTGAACAAGGGTCTTGGTCCAAAACATCGACTGTTGATTCATTTTCATAGATGCTGTTTGTCCTGTTGAGTTCCTCCAGCATTCTGTGTGTGTTGCTCTGAATTTCCAGCATCTGCAGAATTTTTTGTATTTACCATATATAATTGTCATTTTAAAAAATGTTGGAAAGCATACTTTGAGCAACAAGTGGTTTACATTTCATGGAATATGTTTGGAAAATAATCACAACATAATTTTTAATTACCAAGCGTTTGATGGAAGAGGCTAAGTCAAAATAATATATGTTCTGCTGTTGGAGAAAATGGTAACTATGGAATTTCTCACACATATAAAACGTACAATGTGATTGTGTTGGCATATTCAGTATACTGTAAAGTAAGTTTGTTCCATTTATAATAAATAAACTCACTTTCTATTAAATATGCCAATACAGTCTCATTTATAATTATCTAATTTTTGCATTTTTTAAATTCTCAAAATGCCAGTCACATTTCTTGTGTTTTTGCGGTTCCATTAATTATGGAAAAGTGTTAACCTGTGATATTAATGAAAGGTAAGGATTTTAAACCTCGTTTCATTGTGACCTAACAGTAACCCTAAAACCAAGTTTTTAAAAAAGACACAAAGGTTGCTCTGCATTTTAAAACACATCTAGACGTACAATGATAGATAGACAATGGTGCAAGATGCTTTTGTTTTAGCAGGTAGCCCAAAGGTAATGATACCTTAGAACCACTGTATTTATTCATCCATATAATGCAGTAAATATATTCTTGAAAATGTTAGAAACTTTAGAATAGAGACAAATCATGTGCCCATACAACCATTAGGAGTATGTCATTGAGCTGTTATTTTCTTCATTTTAATCCTATTATAGCAAGGATTCATTCTATTTTGCTGATCAAAGTGCTATATTGTGTTTTTATTTGCTTTTATCTTAAATATAGTGAACGCCTATTTTGTTCCAGAACTTATTTCAGACTTAAACTCCCTGGATGGAGATTTTATGAGGACTTGAGTAATTTGTTTCCATCTATTAATTAGCAGGAGTCTTTCTTTTTTTTAAAAAAAAACGTCCTGTATCTGAAACAAAAGTGATAATAGGTTAAGCTGTTGCTGCATTACTCATAGACGGTTATCTGGAAGGAATTAAGCCAGGCTGGTATGGTGCTTGTGTTCTCTGGAAATAATTAGACCTAAACAGGCTCAGTAGTTCTTAGCTCTTACCACTGTAAAGGGCTCAGGTGACTTTAGGCTTAATAGAGCATGAAAGGTTAAGTCTTAAGTGGCTGCAGAGATTCTATCCCTCTTTGTCACTTGACCCCTAATGGAATGACCATATTGTGCAGTTTCAGGTAGTTGTTTGATGGATTAAAAATAAATACCTATTCATATACAAACACAATTGTGGTAAGATACAATCTGACCAACAACAGAAGTTATGTGTTGTTCAGAACATATGAAAGATATCATGCCTTTCACATTATGCATAATACCTGAAAATATCTCTTTCGGAATGATAATTTGTTTTGCTATTTTTTGCCACTATCTTCCCCTTTCATCTCCTCTACATTATGTTGTTCATTTAATTTTCCTTGGTTTCTTTTAATTGATAACTTATAACATTCCCACTATTGATGTGTTGGCTTTGATAGTAAGTATTGTCAGGTTACGGACATCACCATGGATCCAGTGCTTTTCTGAAAGTTGTATGAGATTTGCAGTGTTGTTGCTGGCCTGTTACAATCTTCCTTGATCTAGGATACGGGGCCCAACATCTACCTTGAGTGAAATCGAGAAATAGCAAAATAACAAATATCATTAAATGGTAATTAGTGTGGGAATGCTTTTTTTTCTCACTAATACAGATGTGATGTTCAGAAACTTAAACAAAGGTTAAAAATTTAGAGGCTTATTTTGTGATTGTGTGCAACATGTTATTGGGCAAGTGTGAAGATCTGCAGTTTAATAGTATGAATAATTTATTTGGTTCTGATTTTATTGTAGAACCTCTTAGATATACTCGCTAGAGTTGCATTTATAGCATTAGTGTTATTAAGAGGAGAATGGGATCCAAGTTTTGTGCAAGCTTGCTTATCATAGAACAGAACCATTCAGCGTAGCCCCTAGTGTGCCATGTTCCTTACAATAAGTGACTATAAATTTAAAATGATCGAATGGAGAATTAACCAGTTACATAAAAGGTGATCTGATTCAGCATTCTCATCCTTAGACCATTACTGAAGCAGAATCTGTAAATTATTTCCAAAAGATGAATTGTGTTGTTCTGGGAGAGAAATAGAATGTTAGTGGTTGTGGATAATAAGCAGGAGGTGGCAAAAATGATGGTTGGTTGATATCCATCTGTCTCAGAGAACAATGGATGATCATCATCACAAGCCTGGGCGGAAGGTGTGGGATGCTGAGATGCCCAGTTGTCAAGATTCCCCTCTCGGCCTCACCTGTTAGTCCAAAAGGAAAGCTTATGAAGCAATACACTTGGCACCAGCTTGGCTGCAGGAGCTGCCAGAAAGATGTTCAATGATGTCCAGCCGTTTTAGGGGCTCCACTCCGGATTTACTATTTGTGTTTACTTGCGTAGCCTTTCATCTCTCCGAGACTGCCCTCAAGGCAGTAGGGCTACTTACCCATAGCTGGGGATCTGGTTCACAAGCACCAGCGTGTGTCCACATGCATGCTATGTGTGCAGGGTCCAGATCTCCTCCCCATCCTTTGTAATTCAGCCTGAGTCCGAAAGGAGTTCAGTTTCTGTGTGTCGCCAGCGAGGAGGCACTACATGAGGCTTGCTGTTGGAGAGGCAATATACTGGCAGGGAGAGACTTACACATTCAGCTCTCCTTTTTGCGAGATTGCTAGCCAGCAGTGGAAGCTGATATTTAGAGTAACAAGCACCACCCACTAACTACCACACTAGATGCGTCACAACAACCATTTTGGCAAAAACAGTAATGCAGATCTAATGGGGCAAATGAATTGGTTCTGTGTTTTGTTACATTTTAATTCTAAATAAAGATTTCTGAATTTCTTTGTTGCAGAAATATTACTTCATGTGAATCTAATAGCAATGTTTTTTATGACAGCAATAAAAAATGATTTACAGAGCTTATAGGAAATCACAGCAGACACACGTGCACATGTTTACCATCATTTAATATGCTACAGTATGAAATGATGGAAGTCTTTTATTCAGACCATTGTCAATGAGAATTCAATGCTTTCAAGCAATAATTCATTGCACTTTCAGTTTTTCACATAGCCATCTTTCTTGATGTCTAATGCATATAGATGGAAAAAGTCTGTTTGTCTGAAATACCAGTCTTCTTCTCTTCCCGTTACAACATCTAGTTGTTTCTTAAGTTAATCTTGTATCCTGGATGTGATTACCCCTCAAATGTAAAGAAATACATTCAAATATCTAATCTAAATATACCTCTCATAAACTCGGATCAATGCCTTCATATGCTGTGGCTTTGAAATCTTATTTTCCTGCATTCACCTTCTCAATCCCAGAAACCTTTGATTCAAACTGATGCAACACTTTTGAGGTTTGGGATATCCATTCATCATAGACTTGTCATGGACACATGCGATCTTGCCATTATGGATTGCATTGTGATCAGGAAGCACTACACAAAGACCCTACTTGGTTTTATTGTAGTTACAAGGAATTTGAATTGAGTTGCTGTGGCAGTACCCATTAAATTATAGGCTTTGAATATGAAACAAAGACTACAGATGCTGTAAATCTGAAATAAAATGGAAAATGCTAGAAGCACCCAACAGCACAGACAGCAGCTATAGGAAGAGAAATAGAGAGAATATTTCAGGTCTAAGACTCTTTGTGAGAACTAATGGAGGGTCATTGATCTGTGTTTTGCTTTTCACAGATACTTTTGACCTGCCAAGTGTTTCCAGATTTTGTTTATATTGCAAGCTATCTTCTTTAGTTAGAATCAGAATCAGGTTTATTACCACTGACCTATGTCATGCAATTTCTGATTTTGTAGTTGCAATACCATGTAAGACATAGAAATTATTTATAAATTACAAAAATAAATAAATAGTGCAGAAGATGAATAGCAAGGTATTGTAATGATGGATGCTGCTTTTTTGAGGCATTACCTTTTAAAGATGTCCTTAATAGCAGGAAGCATTGTGCTATCCATGATGGAACTGGTTGAGTTTCTTGCAATTCTGTGCATTGGAGCCTCCGTACCAGGCTGTGATTCAACCAGTCAGAATGCTCTTCACCACAATTTTGTAGAAATTTGCAATAGTTCTTGGTGACATACCAAATTTCTTCAATCTCCTTGTGACCCTCCTTCTTGATTACATTAATGTGTTGGGCTCAGGATAGATCATTTGAGATGATTATGCCCAGGAGCTTGAAACTGCTCTCACTTTCGACCAGTGACCCTAGATAAGGGCTGGTGTGTGTCCTTCCGATTTTCCCTTCCTGAAGCCCACAATCATTTCCTTCGTCTTGCTGACATTGGGTGGAAGAGTGTTGTTGCAACAGCACTCAACTAGCTGAGCTATCTCATTCCTGTACACTTCCTCATTGCCATCTGAGATTCTGCCAACAGTAGTTGTGTCACTGGAGAATTTATAGATAGCGTTTGAGCTGTGCCTTGTCACACAGTCATGAGTGTATAGAGAGTTGAGCAGTGGAATAACACTTATCCCTGAAGTGTGTATGTGTTGATTGTTAGCAAGGAGAAAATGTTATTACTGATCTGTGTTGACTGTCATCTCTCAATAAGGAAGTCAGGGTTCCAGTTGATGAGGGAGGTACAGAAGCCCAGTAAGCTTTTTGTTTAGGACTGAGGGGATGATAGTTTGCATGCTGAAATTGTAAACTGCACCCTGACATCTCTATTGCTGTGGTCTAAGTGCTCCAAAGCAGAGAGGAGAGCCTGCGAGATTACAGACAGTCCAGGTCATTGCACAAGGGGGAGTTAATTCTATCCATAACCAACCTCTCAAGCCACTTCATTGCAGTAGATATGAGAGCAACGGGACAATAGTCATTGAGGCAGCTCATCCTGCTCTTCTTGGGCACTGGTATGTTTGTCACTCTTTTGAAGCAGGTGGAGCCCTTTGGCTGCAGCAGTGGGAACTTGAAGATATATTTGAACATGCCAGTCAGTTGGTCAGCGCACACTTTCAGGTACACCATTGGAGTCTGACACCTTGGGAGACTTTATCTTCTTGAAGGATGTTCTGACGCTGGCTTCTGAGACGGATCCTGGGATCACCAGATGCTGTTGGGATTCTCCCTTTCAAAGCGTGCATAATCCTCCTTAAGTAGTGAAAAGCAAAAAGTCAGCTAAATTTTTTGCATTATTTTTTGATTTCTCTGATGTTTTAACTGCAGAAAGTGCACGTATACTGCAATGTTAGCATCCAAAGATGATGAGGGAAGCATCTTTAAAATGTATAGTTAATTTGAATGAGACAGCATGGATTCATTAAATATTGGTTTTAAAATATAGAAATCTACAGCACATTACAGGCCCTTTGGCCCACAATATTGTGCCGACCATTTAACCTACTCTCGAAACTGCCTAGAATTTCCCCTATCGCAGAGCGCTCTATTTTTCGAAGCTCCATGTATCTGTCTAAGAAACTCTTAAAAGACCCTTTTGTATCTGCTTCCACCACCATTGCTGGCAGTTTATTCCACGCACCCACCACGTTCTGTGTGGAAAAATTTACCCCTGACATCCCTTCGGTACCTGTTTCCAAGTATCTTAAAACTATGCCCCCGTATGTTAGCCATTTCAGCCCTGGGAAAAAGCCTCTGGCTATCCACACGATCAAAGCCCCTCATCATCTTATACAACTCTGTCAGGTCACCTCTCATGCTCCGTTGCCCTGAGAAGAAAAGACCAAGTTCACTCAACCTATTCTCATAAGGTACGCCCTACAATCCAGGCAATATCCTTGTAAATCTCCTCTGCACTCTATAGTATCCACATCCTTCCTGTAGTGAGGTGACCAGAACTGAACACAGTGCTCAAGTGGGGTATGACCAAGGTTTTATATAGCTGTAACATTACCTCATGGCTTTTGAACTCAATCCCATGGCTGATGAAGGCCAACACATTATACGCCTTCTTAACAACGCGCAGCAGCTTTAAATGTCCTATGGACACAGACCCTAAGATCTCTCAGATCCTCCACACTGCCAGGAGTCTTACCACTTATGTTATATTCTGTCTTCAAATTGGACCTGCCAAAATGAACCACTTCACACCTATCTGGGTTGAAGTCAATCTGCCACTTCTCAGCTCAGTTCTGCATCCTATCGATGTCCCACTGTAACCTCTGACAACCCCCCATACTATCCACAACACCCCCAAGCTTTGTGTCATCAGCAAAATTACTAACCCACCCTTCTACTACTTCATCCAGATCATTTGTAAAAATCATAAAGAAGAGGGGTTCCAGAACAGATCCCTGTGGAACACTACTGGTCACTGACTTCCATGCAGAATACATACCATCTACAACTACACTTGGCTTTCTGTGGGCAACCTAATTCTGGATCCACAAAGCAAGGTTTCCTTGGATCCCATGCCTCCTTACATGGGGAACCTTATCAAATGCCCTAATGAAGTCCATACTGCTCTACGTTCATCAATGTGTTTTGTTACTTCCTCAAAGAATTCGAACAGGCTCGTAAGGCATGACCTGCCCTTGACAAAGCCATGCTGACTATCCCTAATCAGGTTATGTCTCTCCAAAGCTCATAATTCCTGCCTCTCAGGATCTTTTCCAACAACTTGCCCACCACTGAAGTCAGACTCATTGGTCCATAATTTCCTGGGTTATCTCTACTCCCTTTCTTGAACAAGAGAACAACATTTGCAACCCTCCGATCCTCTGGTACTTCTCCCATCCCTGTTGATGACACAACGATCATTGCAAGAGGTTCAGCAATCTCCTCTCTCACTTCCCAGAGTAGCCTGGGGTATATTTCATCCAGTCCTGGTGACATATCTAACTTAATGCTTTTCAAAAGCTCCAGCACATCCTCTTTCTTAATGTCTATATGCTCAAGTGTTTCAGTTCACAGTAAATCATCCCCACAATTGCCAAGGCCCCCTGGTGAATACTGAAACAAAGTATTCATTCAGTACCTCTGCTACCTCCTCCGACTCCTTGCACACGTTTCCACTATTGCACCTGATTGGTCCTACTCTCACATGGCTCATCAAGTTTATGCCTGACAAACCTGATGGAATTTTATGATGAGCTATCAAAAGCATTGGGCATGAAAAGATCAATGGATGTAATTTATTTCGATTTCTGTAAGGCTTGTGATAAAGTCCCTTGGAACAATTTGTTACCTAAAGTCAAAGCTAATAGATTAGAAGGCAAATTCTTGACCTGGCCAGGAATCTGGTTAAATGGGAGGTAACAGAGAGTAGGGATAATTGGATAGAACTTCTCAAGCAGGATATAACTTCTGGGCTCTTGCATGGATCTATGCTGAGCTGTGTTAGGTCATCATACTTAAAAGGTCTTAAATATGAATAAAGGTGACTTATTCAAGTCTTCCAATGACACTAAGATGGGTACAACTGTAAACAATGTAAATAGAAGCATTAAAGTATAAGGGATTATTAATTAATCAATTAGCCAGTACTATGGCAAATTAAAGTCACTATTTGGAGTTTTAAAATGATTGCTTTCTACAGGTCTATAAAGTGGGCTATTGCAGTGATGTGGACAGATGCAGACAATAATCAAGAATGCACATAGAATACTGAACACTGGAACATAAGGACGTGGATAGCTGTTGCCACACTATGCCTGGAATATTGCGACCAGTTCCGGGTATCTCACCTTAGACAGGATATATTGACCTCGGAATGAATGCAGCTGAGATTTACCAGAATGATTTCTGGACTTGTAAATAAATTGAGGTGTATATTCATGTGTACCTTAATATGTAGATGATTAAGGGGTGAAATGACTGTAGTTTAAAAGTTATTAAGGGAAACAGCCCATTGATTAGAGCATTTAGAACTAAGAACTACATTGACATTAAAAAAAAGAAAATCAGTAACCACACAGCTGGTTAGCAACCATCTGGACTTGAATCATTAACTTAATTCTTTCTCTAGAGATGGAATTGGACTGGCTGATTATTCCAGCACTTTCAGATTTTGCTTCAGATTTCCAACATCTGTATCTTGCACTATGATTACTGATGTACTCAACTCAGTTTGCCACAAATAGAAACCATAGAAACCATAGAAAAACTACAGCACAGAAACAGGCCTTTTGGCCCTTCTTGGCTGTGCCGAACCATTTTCTGCCTAGTCCCACTGACCTGCACACGGACCATATCCCTCCATACACCTCCCATCCATGTATCTGTCCAATTTATTCTTAAATGTTAAAAAAGAACCCGCATTTACCACCTCGTCTGGCAGCTCATTCCATACTCCCACCACTCTCTGTGTGAAGAAGGCCCCCCTAATGTTCCCTTTAAACTTTTCCCCCCTCACCCTTAACCCATGTCCTCTGGTTTTTTTCTCCCCTTGCCTCAGTGGAAAAAGCCTGCTTGCATTCATTCTATCTATACCCATCATAATTTTATATACCTCTATCAAATCTCCCCTCATTCTTCTACACTCCAGGGAATAAAGTCCTAACCTATTCAACCTTTCTCTGTAACTGAGTTTCTCAAGTCCCGGCAACATCCTTGTAAACCTTCTCTGCACTCTTTCAACCTTATTTATATCCTTCCTGTAATTTGGTGACCAAAACTGAACACAATACTCCAGATTCGGCCTCACCAATGCCTTATACAACCTCATCATAACATTACAGCTCTTATACTCAATACTTTGATTAATAAAGACCAATGTACCAAAAGCTCTCTTTACAACCCTATCTACCTGTGACGCCATTTTTAGGGAATTTTGTATCTGTATTCCCAGATCCCTCTGTTCTACTGCACTCCTCAGTGCCTTACCATTAACCCTGTATGTTCTACCTTGGTTTGTCCTTCCAACATGCAATACCTCACACTTGCCAGTATTAAACTCCATCTGCCATTTTTCAGCCCATTTTTTCCAGCTGGTCCAAGTCCCTCTGCAGGCTCTGAAAACCTTCCTCACTGTCTACTACACCTCCAATCTTTGTATCATCGGCAAATTTGCTATCCAATTTACCACATTATCATCCAGATCATTGATATAGATGACAAATAACAATGGACCCAGCACTGATCCCTGTGGCACACCACTAGTCACAGGCCTCCACTCGGAGAAGCAATTCTCTACTACCACTCTTTGGCTTCTACCATTGAGCCAATGTCTAATCCAATTTACCACCTCTCCATGTATACCTAGCCACTGAATTTTCCTATCTAACCTCCCATGCGGGACCTTGTCAAAGGCCTTACTGAAGTCCATGTAGACAATATCCACTGCCTTCCCTTCATCCACTTTCCTGGTAACCTCGTCAAAAAACTCCAATAGATTGGTCAAACATGACCTACCACGCACAAAGTCATGTTGACTCTCCCTAATAAGTCCCTGTCTATCCAAATGCTTGTAGATTCTATCTCTTAGTACTCCCTCCAATAACTTACCTACTACCGACGTTAAACTTACTGGCCTATAATTTCCCAGATTACTTTTCGATCCTTTTTTAAACAACGGAACAACATGAGCCACTCTCCAATCCTCCGGCACCTCACCTGTAGACAGCGACATTTTAAATATTTCTGCCAGGGCCCCTGCAATTTCAACACTAGTCTCCTTCAAGGTCCGAGGCAACACCCTGTCAGGTCCCGGGGATTTATCCACTTTAATTTTCCTCAAGACAGCAATCACCTCCTCCTTTTCAATCTGTACAGTTTCCATGATCTCACTACTTGATTCCCTTAATTCCACAGACTTCATGCCAGTTTCCTTAGTAAATACAGACACAAAAAACCTATTTAAGATCTCCCCCATTTCCTTTGGTTCCGCACGTAGCCGACCACTCTGATCTTCAAGAGGTCCAATTTTATCCCTTACAATCCTTTTGCTCTTAATATACCTGTAAAAGCTCTTTGGATTATCCTTCACTTTGACTACCAAGGCAACCTCATGTCTTCTTTTAGCCCTCCTTACTTTTTATCTTAAGTATTTTCTTGCACTTCTTATACTCCTCAAGCACCTTATTTACTCCCTGTTTCCTATACATGTCATACAACTCCCTCTTCTTCTTTATCAGAGTTGCAATATTCCTTGAGAACCAAGGTTCCTTATTCCTATTCACTTTGCCTTTAATCCTGACAGGAACATACAAACTCTGAACTCTCAAAATTTCTCCTTTGAAGGCTTCCCACCTACCGATCACACCTTTGCCAGAGAACAACCTGTCCCAATCCATGCTTTTTAGATCCTTTCTCATTTCTTCAAATTTGGCCTTCTTCCAGTTCAGAACCTCAACCCTAGGACCAGATCTATCCTTGTCCATGATCAAGTTGAAACTAATGGTGTTATGATCACTGGAACCAAAGTGCTCCCCTACACAGACTTCCGTCACTTGTTCTAACTCATTTCCTAACAGGAGATCCAATATTGCATCCTCTCTAGTTGGTCCCTCTATATATTGATTTAGAAAACTTTCCTGAACACATTTTACAAACTCTAAACCATCTAGACCCCTAACAGTATGGGAGTCCCAATCAATATATGGAAAATTAAAATCCCCTACCACCACAACTTTATGTTTCCTGCAGTTGCCTGCTATCTCTCTGCAGATTTACTCTTCCAATTCTTGTTGACTATTGGGTGGTCTGTAATACAATCCCACTGATGTGGCCATACCTTTCCTGTTTCTCAGCTCCACCCATAAGGACTTAGTAGACAAGCCCTCTAATCTGTCCTGCCTGAGCACTGCTGTAATATTTTCCCTAACAAGCAATGCTACTCCCCCACCTTTCGATACCAGGTTCTCAGGCTCAGTAGTCGGATCTTGGCTGCCATTTTAAGCTTACGTAGTGCGATCTGCAGCCTAGATTGAGACTGTGAGGTAGAAATTCATTCTCAGTGGTTAGTACCATAAGCATGATATTAGCAATGTATGTGGTTCAAATTCCATTACTGTACTAGAATTTATGCCACTGGAATTGGAAAGACTGAATTTTAGGAACACAATTTATTATGCATTACTGTATCACACTGGTGTAAACAACGGAGGAAATAGTTCTCTTCCTGAGTCCTTGGTGATTTCTGCATCACCTTAACAGCAGGTTATCTCAACAATGGCTCCCAATGCCTCACTTTATTCCAATACTCAATTCCCTGCTTTATAAATCCAGTTCTTATTTACAATCTGCTTCCATGAAATGTATAGTTTTTTGTATTCTCATCAATTTGGGTGGCATAGATTAATTTCAAGTTGAGAATCTGAATGCTTACACTTCAGAATTAATTGTGAATCTTCTATGAATGTTACATTCTGTTATAGTTGGAAGCAGCTGTAATTTTCTTAAACCTACTTATTTCTGCAAGACATTATCTACAGTAAGAAGCTGAAAAGTTGTAACTCAGTCAAAATTTCAGTTATAAATAATATATTTATATGAAGCTTTTAGGTGGCTTGGCTTCTCTTAGAATTAAGATAACAAAGACTGATGTATTGTGGTGTCTAGTGTACTCAGTACTATTTTTAGGAGCCTCTTGGAAGGATTCAGTATCACAGTAATTACCTTTCAAGATAAATGATTGATGGCTAAGAAAACAATAAAAATTATTAATTAAATGTGGCATTAGGATGGAAGGAGGATTAAAATTACAAAAATCCACAAGTGAGCATGAAATGATAAAAAATAATTGATACATTTATTTGAAAGAAAGAATTGTCATGAATACCAGTATCTTAAACCAGTGTCGTTTCTCCTCTGTATCCAAAGCTTTCGCAGCTTATCTGTCCATGTGATTTTCAACAAAAGAATATAAGGGGGAAAAAAAAGTAGGAGTTGGCTGTTTGATCCCTTGTGTCTGCTCTGCTGCTCTATAAGATTATGGCTGGTTCTTTCACCTCATCATCACTTCCTTCACTAGCACTTTTCTCATGATTTCCTTAATGTCCCAAATCTATGCTATTGTAATACCATTACTTGTAACCTGCTGGCTCTGCAGATTTTCCAATGGCTGATACTGTTCACTTTCTTTAGTTATTCGTAAACTCCTCTCGGGCTTCTCAGCTGGGTCCAGGTGTCGATTTTAACTGATTTATCAATGACAGACTCCACCATCTTCATCAGGGATGATGCCTAGTCCAGTGGCATGTATTAGCAACTCCCGTTGTCCATCCTTGCTGGTTGGTTAGTCCTCAACCAATCAGGTTTCTGCTGTCCCACCTTTTTAAAGTCTTATCCCAGTTGTTACTTTTTCTGTGTTGAAATTCTATTCTCTAGTCTCATTTCAATGGCTTCCTTCGCCAGGTGGTCCCAAAGGTGATTGGTGCAGCACAATAGTTCTGTGCATCAAGGAGCATAGGACATGTCTCCGTTGGGGTTACCTGGAGGAATTGGCGGTTGCAGAACATTGCATATGCAATGGCCACCGTATTGACTTCGATGGCACTGAACTTATGTGCCGTGCGGATGGCTTTTGGGACCACCTGGCGAAGAAAGCCATCAAAATAAGACTAGAGAATAAGAATTTCAAGAAAGCTAAAGGTCTCACTCTAAGTAAGAACTGGAGTACAATTTTAAAAACAAGGTGGGATAGCAAAAAACTGATTGGATGAAGGCTAACTAATCCAGAGGGACGGAACAATGGAAGTTGAGTATTGATACCAGTGGACTGGACATGCCTAGATTTCACTCCTGATGAAGTTGGCAGAGTTTGTCATTGAAACTTTGGTTAAAATCGACATTTGGACTTGGCTGGCAACTCAAGAAGAGTTTATGAATCATACACCACAGAAGTGCCAGATCCTTTTTCCTTAATTATTATTCCTACTTTTTTTTTTATCATCATCATTTCCCCCTCTTAAGGAACCCTTGATCCTTGAAACCTAATGAGGATGATCAGTCTGAATTTTGCATTGTTTCTGTCTCCACTGACACTGTCTGACTTGCTCTTCCCAGTATATTTTGTTTTAATTTCAGATCTGCAGCCTTAATTTCCTTTATGTCTTTCTTCATGTATTCTCCCAAACTGTGTCTACATGTTCCCTTGGGTGACCACCACTTCCTTGCTTTCTCATTATGTAGATGAGCTCTAGGCATAAAGTTACAGTTAAGTTTTAGATGGCTAATGCTATCATATTAGGTCCTGCTACAACCTTTGCACTACTTCGATTCCTCTGCTGTCTCAGCTGAAACAGATTTTAGAACTTCTATCTGATGTCTGACTGATTTTGCAGCCCTTTGACCTCTTCGTGACAAAGACTGCAATTATCTAGCTATACAGTGCAATTAATATGTAGCAGGCTTTATGCACTTCTCCTCCTGAACATTCATGTATCACATTGACACTTCCGGTCTTGGACATTTTATTTCTCCCCTGGCTGATTTTTGCATATTCTAGAATGAACATCAGCTCTGATTCTAATGGTTTCAGAGGC
Source organism: Mobula birostris (assembly GCF_030028105.1). Classification (NCBI taxonomy): domain Eukaryota; kingdom Metazoa; phylum Chordata; class Chondrichthyes; order Myliobatiformes; family Myliobatidae; genus Mobula; species Mobula birostris. The sequence goes on from NC_092377.1 coordinate 33,156,876, forward strand.
AAGTCCTACCTGCTAACTTTGTGCCCAGTGAAGTATATTAACCACTGGAATTACCACGCACAACTGTAAACATTACATCCCCTTATATATTTCCTTTTTGTTCTTGCCTTTTCTTTTCCTACTTTATTTTTCCTAAACTAAAACCTTGTTCTACTTTTATCCTCTAAATACTACAAAATCCCAAATTGTGCCAGATTGCTGGAGGTCCCTATAGCCTTAAAAATACAAACCTCTGATATTTACTCACTACACATCTCTCTCTTATTAGCTTTGTTCTTTTAAGACACTTAAGATCTTTCAACCAAACTTTTAGATATTCTTCATATTTCTTCCTTTAGACTCAATGCTTCTGCAAAAGAATGGCATATTTCTTTTTAAAAAAGCGCAAACTATCATAGTTATCTTGATAAGTGGACCAAATCACTTTGTTTGGAAGAACGGCTGAAATTGACTTTTTCCATCTGTTGAATGATTGCTTGGTATCTGGTTGTCAGTATGTAATACTGGATATTGTTGTCATTGTGTTGCCTAGTGATTGTCGTGCCAAGGTTAGATTTGCTGGTCTTATTACTGGTGAGTCCTTTGATGAAGTTACTGTTGTAGTTTGAGAATCACTTTTTTTTTTAGACTCTATAATTGAAAAGCAGCTCCATTTTATTGTGCCAAGGTCTTCCAAGTGTTTGGGTTGAATCCAGAATTATCTTATTTCCAACTTTAAAATACAATTTTAGCTGCTCTATTTGTTCTCCATAATCAGTTTGACCACATGTGATGTGCTTTGCAATGACCTTGTATTCTTTTCCACAGAGATGGTTAGTCCAGTGCAGTTTGTGCAGTACAATCAGATTTGTTGGATTGTCTTTGGTGATGACCACTGATGATCATTCTCTATCATCACTTAGTCTGAATGATGTGAAGTAATCAGTGAATGCAGACTTCCAGCATTTTTCTTATGTTTATGTAGAGTATATCTCCTTGATATACTTAAAAACAATGAGAATATAATATAAGAGTAGATTTAACAGTCAACTGGACAAACACCTAAATTACAAGATATACAACATAAATCTGGAGGCTTGGTCAGGCATATTTGTTCAACAATTATTGTAAGTTGTCCTGAAGACATTTGTTCTCCATAAATTTCACGAAATCATGTACATTATACCTTATCTTGGGTGTTGGACAAATATGTTGGGGTGTTGCTGGGTTAGCTTTGAGCAAACAATTTCTTCCAAACTGATCCCATGAAAATTCTTCTACCTATAAATCATCTTGATGCAGATGAGATAATTCTATTCAAAGTCATGATGTCATGACATTTATTTTACCATGAGTTTTTCATGCCAGGAATATATTTTATGTTTCAAAACAGAGTATTTTTAAAATAGAATCTGTAGTTTTATCTCTGCCATTTATTAGCTTACCAGTCTTATTAATAAATTGAAGAAACTTCTGCATTCCAAAGTTAGCAGTTGATATGTTGATCAATATTGTGTGTTCCATTTTTGTTATGTGCTTTTTATTGATGATCTTTTTGTGAGACTATTTGATTTATCAGTGGGATATATTTTGCCCATTGCTATGAAGATCAGCGCAGCAGAATTGATTGAGGTTGTGTTGTATGCACTATGTGTATAGTTTTGAAGGTATTTTTTTCCCAAATGAGTCTGCAATCATTTCATCATTAAAACTAAACAACATTTTTATAACCTGAAATTATTGTTACTGGTATAATTTTTTTTCCTGTAATGTCTTAAAATGAAGAGAACTCCATAAGCACAAGATATATTGAAGATGCTGGAAATCTTGAGCAACACGCACAGAATTCTGGAGAAACCCAGCAAGTCAGATCATTTATTCCCCACCATAGGTGCTGCCTGACTTGCTGAATAGAGCTCCATTTTACTTTTGAGACGTTTCGGGCCGGAACCCTTCGTCAGGACTGTAGGGGGAAGGGGCAGAGGCCCTATAAAGAAGGTGGGGGGAGGGTGGGAAGGAGAAGGCTGGTAGGTTTCAGGTGAAAAACCAGTAAGGGGAAAGATAAAGGGGTGGGGGAGGGGAAGCAGGGAGGTGATAGGCAGGAAAGGTGAAGAAAGAATAGGGAAAAACACAATGGGTAGTAGAAGGAGGCAGAACCACGAGGGAGGTGGTAGGCAGCTGGGGGAGGGGGCAGAGTGACATAGGGATAGGGGAAGGGAGGGGTAGGGAATTACCCAAAGTTGGAGAATTCTATGTTCATACCAAGGGGCTGGAGACTACCTAGACGGTATATGAGGTGTTGCTCCTCCAACCTGAGTTTAGCCTCATCATGGCAGTAGAGGAGGCCATGTATGGACATATCCGAATGGGAGTGGGAAGCAGGGTTGAAGTGGGTGGCTACTGGGAGATCCTTTCTGTTGTGACGGACGGAGCGGAGGGGCTTGACGAAGCGGTCCCCCAATCTGCGTCGGGTTTCACCGATGTAGAGGAGGCCGCACCGGGAGCACCGGATGCAATAGATGACCCCAACAGACTCACAAGTGAAGTGTTGCCTCACTTGGAAGGACTGTTTGGGGCCCTGAATGGTGGCAAGAGAGGAGGTGTAGGGACAGGTGTAGCACTTGCGCTTACAGGGATAAGTGCCAAGTGGGAGATCCGTGGGGAGGGACGTGTGGACCAGGGAGTCATGGAGGGAACAATCCCTGCGGAAGGTGGACAGGGAAATATGTGCTTAATGGTGGGGTCCTGTTGAAGGTGGCAGAAGTTGTGGAGGATAATGTGTTGGATCTGGAGGCTAGTGGGGTGGTAGGTGAGAACAAGGGGAACTCTGTCCCTGTTGTGGTGGCGGGAGGATGGGGTGAAAGCCGAAGTGTGGGAAATGGAGGAGATGCGGGTGAGGGCATCATTGATGACAGCAGAACGGAAACCACGATCCTTGAAGAAAGAGGACATTTGAGATGTCCTGGAACGGAAAACCTCATCCTCGGAGCAGATGTGGCGGAGACAGAGGAACTGGGAATAGGGAACGGCATTTTTGCATGTGGCGGGGTGGGAAGAGGTATAGTTGAGGTAGTTATGAGAGTCAGTGGGCTTGTAGAAGATGTCAGTGGAACGTCTGTCTCCAGAGATGGAGACTGAGAGATCAAGAAGGGGGAGAGAAGTGTCTGAGATAGACCAAGTGAATTTGAGGGCTGGGTGGAAGTTAGAAGTAAAGTCGATGAAATTGACGAGCTCAGCATGGGTGCAGGAAGCAGCACCAATGTAGTCGTCAATGTACCGAAGGAAGAGTTGAGGAGCAGTACCAGAATAGGTTTGGAGCACAGACTGTTCCACATAACCAACGAAGAGGCAGGCATAGCTAGGGCCCATGCGAGTTCCCGTAGCTACACCCTTGGTCTGAAGAAAGTGGGAAGAGCCAAAAGAGAATTTATTGAGTGTGAGAACCAGTTCCGCCAACCGGAGGAGGGTAGTGGTGGTGGGGAACTGGTGAGGTCTATTATCCAGAAAGTAGCGGAGGGCTTTGAGGCCTTCTTCATGGGGAATGGAGGTGTATAGGGATTGGACATCCATAGTGAAAATGAAGCAGTTGGGACCGGGGAACTGGAAGTTATTGAAGAGGTGGAGGGCATGGGATGTAGGTGGGAAGAGACTGAACTATGGGTGACAAAATGGAGTCCAGGTAGGCAGATACATGTTCGGTGGAGGCACAAACTATGGGTCTGCTGGGACAGTCAGGCTTGTGGATCTTGGGGAAGAGGTAAAACCAAGCGGTACGGGATGTGGGAATAATGAGTTTAGTGGCTGAGGATGGAAGGTCTCCGGAGTTGATAAGGGCAGTGATGGTGCGGGAGACAATGGTTTGATGTTTTTTTGTGGGCTCCTGTTCCAGGAGTAAGTAAGAGGAGGTGTCAGAGAACTGCCATTTGGCCTCAGTGGGGTAGAGGTTCGTCTGCCAGACTACTACAGCACCACCTTTGTCAGCGGGTTTGATGATGAGGTCGGGATTAGTGCGGAGAGAGTGGAGGGCAGTGCGTTCAGAGGGAGTGAGGTTGGAACAGGAGAGAGGAGTGGTGAAGTTGAGACGGTTGATGTCTCGGCGACAGTTGGAGATAAGCCTATTGATGTGGACTCTAGAGGAGGCAAACGAAGATTCCGTGACGCACGAGCCAGGAACGGAAAATGACACTGATACCGATAAAGATTCTGAACTCTTTTAAGTCAAGTGAGCCTTATCTGATAGCTCAATCCAAGTTAAATAACACGGTCAGAGACTAGGGTTGTCAAAGTCAAAAGCAGAGTTACTGGGTTCATGACTACGAGGATGGAATCTGCTGTCACCAGGTGTAAACATTTCTGTGAACAATTACGATATTTGAGACAGATGTTTCCCAGAATTACTGACGCTGAGATTAAAGAAGGCATTTTTTGTTGGTCCACAAATCAACAGGTCATCAGTGATAGGCAATTTGAAGAACTTCTAGTGGAACTGGAGGAAAATTGCATGGAAGGCATTCAAGGATGTTCCTGAATGCTTTTTTGGCAACTACAATGCACCAGATTATATGCTGCTGGTTGACAACGTGCTTCAAACATACAAAACCATGAAGTGCAATTTGTCACTAAGGAATCATTTACTACATTCCCATTTCAACTTCTTCCCTCAAAAACTTGGCACTCTCAATGACGAGCATGGTGAAATGTTTCATCAGGACATTGGGGTCATGGAGAAATGGTATCAGGGCAACTATGATCCATCAATGCTTGTTCTACACTTAAGCTAGAAGCCTCAGACACTGAGTACAAACAAAAATCATCAACAAAACATTTTTAGCTTAGTCAAACTATTGCAAAGCATCAGCACTTATGCAGTTAAATGCATTATATTCCACTAAAATGAATATATGTCAATACACATAAATGGTAATGGCTACAGGAACAAGCCTATTGTTCCAAACCAACTACGAAGATGAAAATTTGATACACCCAAGTTCTGCAACTAGCCAACAAGCAATTACAATTATTCAAGTAGGAACATTAATGGGCAATATCTGGCACGCCAAAAATCAAGATTTAAGACTCTGTTAACAATTAGTGATGCATTTAAAAATAGGAGTATTTCTGTTCTCGACACTCACTTTCATCTAGGTTTGCATGGAATAAAGCACCTGGAGGAGTTTCACAAGCCTGGTTTACTTTGCACTTACTACAGAGAGCAAGTTGAATTTTCTCTGGTTCAGCTCTTTGCGTGTATGTCCCTGATATTCTGATTTATCACACAGGATACTGCTGCGATTATTGTGCTAAGTCTTCATTCAAAGAATTTGATTTTGTTTGGTGTATGCTACATTTTAACTACTATTGGACTTTCCAACTATTTCTAAATCGTCATTTATAATAATCGAACATTTTGCTTCACCAGGTTTGAAAATTAGCAGCTCTTTAAAACAAAATATACATTTTCATCTGCTCGAACTCCTAAAAAGAGAACAGAAAGAGAAAGAGCAAAATCATAAGTATGAGCTATGTACTGCTCTAGAATTCTGTTATGCTGTATCAAGACCTACCTTACAAATGTTAACATAGCAAATCTCTGCTACTTTCCCATCCATGGAGGTGTCTCATGATCACATACTGGAATAAATGTTAAAGTGACGATAATGTAGAACTAAAGGATTGGGAATGTGACAGCATTGCGGAGAAGGGGATGTGAAGGAGTAGATTGGTTTAGAAGTCACCGGGGAAATAGGAAAGAACTTGAGTCTGGTTGTCTGATCCTGTATCTTCTCCTAGCAAATAGACAATCAGGGTGGATACTGAGAATTGAAGTAGAAACATTTTGGAGTGTATGACTACAGATTTCTGAATTAGTGGTGCAGGTAGATAAGACAGTTTAGAAATAATTTAGGAAAATTTCCCTTATTGTGCTGAGGAGCAAAAGTGAACAAAATGGAATCAAAAAGAGATACAGCATTGAAATGGCTCTTCGATAAACTGAGTACAAGCTGAGCATCAAGCACCCATTTTTACACAAATCTTCCTATTCTCTCTGCATTCCCATTAACCAAAAACCTGGGAAAATCTATCGGATCACAGAGAGAATGTATAAACTCCAGGCAATCACCTCTGCAGGTCAGGTCTGAACTTGGGCTGCCAGAACTATGAGGCAGCAGCTCTGCTAGCTGTGCCCCTGTGCCACCTATTATCTGAGAAATGTAAGTTAAAACAATATTGTGTATAAAAATGACCATGATGTTACAGTAAAGAAGTGATGGCACTCCATCTTTTTGAGGAGATGTATAATGATATTGCCAGGAATAAAAGACTTTTAGCAGTAAGAGATTAGATGGGCTGGGGTCATCTTTATATAGAGTGGTGAGGTTAAGAATGGATTTAATTTGTGGCCTGGTGGCAGTGGAAAAACCTATTTCCCTCAGCAGGAAAACCTGTATCCAAGGGGCATAGATTTTGGGTCAATGCCAGAACAAGAGGGTGAAATAAAAGCACTCTTTGCCCATTGAGCAATTTGGAACTCACTGCCCAAAAGGATGATAAGAGGTGGAGGAGAACTCTTATTATATTTCTAGTCCTTAGATATTCTCTTGGGGTTGAAGATGACCTGCTTACAATTTAATTCTCTGGGTTCTGGGGTGGCCGATGAGGCAAATTAATGAAACCAGCCAAGGATGGAGTAGGATTTGGTGCTGGTGCATTCTTACTGGGCTTCTGCTCGCTTCTAGTATAAAGACGCGAGGTTCTTGCTGTCACCATGTGGCATTCAAGAGGCTATGAGATAGGCAGGTGCATATGCAGGGAACGGAGGAATATGGAGCATGTGTAGGCAGAGGGGACTACAGTAGTTAAATTTGGCATCACACTCAGTACAAGCATCATGAACCAGAGGGCCTCTTCCTGTGCTGTACTGTTCTATGTTATGTTCTTCTGGTAATGTATTTTCATAATGGAACTCAGAGTAAAGGGCTAGTTTTAGTAGTTCGGTGTCAGGCAGTGATAATGATCAATAACCTACCAATCTACAGAGCAAGTCTTACCATATACAAGAGAAAATCTGCAGATGCCGGAAAGCAAAGCAACACACACAAAATGCTGGGGGAACTCAGCAGGCCAGGCAGCCAAGAGAGTAAACAGTTGATGTTTTGGGCCGAGACCCTTCATGAGAATCTTTCCTTAGGTTGTTCAGATGAAGGGTCTCACACCAAAATATTGACTGTCCATTTTCTTTCACAGATGCTGTCTGACTTGCTGAGTTCCTCTAGAATGAGGGTTCACAACCTGGGGTCCGTAGATCCCTTGCTTAATGGTATTGGTCCGTGGCATTAAAAAAAAGGTTAGGAACCCCTGCTCCAGCAGATTGTTCTTGAACCTTGGTTGCCCAAGGATCTTTACTTTGTAGTTGTTTCATGTATGGCTCTTTCTCTTACTTTGTCAGTGACTGCGTCAGTGTTGACGTGGAGCTCAGCCACTGAACATGTCCTAGAGTAAGCATTGCCTGAGCACAGTATCTCAATGGTTAGTTTGTTGTGACCTTGGTTTTGAGCAGAGGCAATATGTTGTACATATAGGATTGGTCCAGTATTGCCTCACTGCCTAAAAGAAGAGTTGAAGTCAAAGGCAAAAAGATACAAGAAGCTTCTGATAAAAGATGGCAAATTTTACACGTAATTACACTTAATAAACCTCAGTAAATTTGATTACTGTATTTTGTTTAAGAAGAACTTTATTTTCAGTTGAGGTGCGACTGGCATTGTTGAGCTGGGAAATAATGGCAGCAGTGATAAATTGCCTGTTTTTGTATTTGATAGTAAGTAGCTGTGTGAGGCAAAACAGGAAAGATTGTGTTCTTTTTAAAATTATTACTCTTGAATATTGCTTTATCACAAAGCTTTTAGTGTCTGAGACCGGAAGGATAAGAACACCACCAAAAAAAAAGCAGTTTGTGTGTGAATCGTAGACAGGAAATGTGTTGTTAAATGCATTAGTGCTGCATCTAGCATAATTATTCATATAGAAAAATAATAATTTGATGCATTGGCTACATCAATTTCCTGGATAGCTAGAAAGAAATGGAGGCTAGGCATGAAGGTAAAAAATGCATTGTATTTACTTGTCTTAATATTATTGTTGGTTTTTGAGCTGTCACACAGTGTGTTCACAATATTAGCTGCTATTTATGCACTCAAATTTTCTGGCCAGATTAGGGCAAAAGGTTGTGTTACCTACATGTATAATATTGTATAATAAACGTTCTTGCAGAATGAATTTGTTACACAAATGTCAGCAGAGTCATTTTTGCTCATGTCAGGTCTTTTGAAAGAAGTGGAATGATGCCAGAGAATGCTCTGTAATTCATGCAATGGTGTAATGGAGCAAATGAAATGCAAAGGCTTTATGCAGGTCCAATTTCAGCACCAAGCAATCACTTGTCAATCATTGGAATTGTCACTGAATAAAAATGAACCCATCTTTGAGAGGGGAAGAAAAATAGGATTTTAATTTAAATCAAATTCTTTCAATTGAAGGTTGGGTTAAAGGAAGGAGCGAAGAGAAAAGAACTGCTGAAAAGGAAAGCTTTAACCTAGGTAGGCAAAGGAAAAATGACACATGTTGGTGGTAATAATAGGCTTTAATATGGCCTACCCTTCTTGTCCCTGTCACTTTCTTTAGTATTGCACCTGCCTGAGTTCCTCTGTCTCTACAAATAATTTGTGACAGGTGATTTGCCCCAGGTTATGGGCAAATAAGTCAAATCAGCAAAGAAACTAGAAAAGTACTGCCAAGGTAAATTATTTGACTTAAATGACATATGGTGGGTAAAAATAAGCTTAAAGCTTAAAACTGAGAAAATAAAATTCATTAGCACTTTAATACCTTTTGTTTGTAATCAGGATGAAATATGTTTTGTTGCAGACCACTATCAATGCAATCTTCAATGCCCCATATTATTAGGTACAGAAGTCTGCAGCCCATTCTGCATTCATTTCATTACATACAGGCCATGTGGATGTAGAAGAGTCTGCATATCCACTATAAATCATGTCTCTTTCCCACAATGTGATTGGTGCATCTGACTATTACATCTGTTGCTCAGTACCCCTTAAAGGGCTTGCATAGAAAGAGGCGACATTTGATTTCCATTTGGTTCATCACCTCCTTCAGGGAAGAAAGTATGCCACAATTTCCTCATCTGGCCTGCAAGCAACTTCTGCCTCGTAGAAGTTCTTTTTCGTCCTTTAACTGACCTGAAATGGCCAAGCAAGTCACTGAGTTGCATCATAACCAAACCCATTACATCACCACCTTCTCGAGGTTGTGAAACCCTGCTGGTTTCCTTGTCAAGGGAATACACACTCTGGTTCCACCAAGCCCGTGAGGTTAAGAAAACTCTTCCACTCCAGACCCCAGTTTGTGTGGACACTGTGTAACTCGCTACCCTGTTACAACTCAGTACCAAGAAATAACAGACAGCACACTGCATATGATTAAAGGAATTATGTTTATGAATCTTAACTAAAGGGTTAGTAAAAAAAAAGAAAGAAATAAACAAAAAGGGCCCATTATAATTAAACAGTCAAATGTACCCAAATTGGAGCTCAACTCTTCCCAAAATTCATATTCACCTATCTTCAGTCAATCTTGGCGCTTGGCTCCATCAACTCGCAGTTCCCCACTGGGTCGAACCCTGTGACTAGTTGTCTCCAACGTCTTCTCTCTTTCTCTTCCGCTGAACAAAATAAACCCAAGACCAACCTTCCTAATTGGATGAGACACTTATCAGCGTCCCTTATCTTCAACAATTACCTAAACAGCAGAACAGACTGCTCTTACAGAACTGCTAAAATGAAATACCTACAGCAGAGCAGTAAAGATGTGAACCAGGGTGTTGCAGTAGTTAGGAATGAGCGGTAAATACTAGTCCAGCCAGCTAAATCTACATTCCAAAGAATGATTAAATAAAGAAGCAAATTAACTGTTTGATTTTGAGCTTCCTCTTACCTTTAGCTGGAAGCACCAAGCTTACCTGCAACTGGAACGGTGACCTAAAACAGAACCTATGTAACCCACTCTTGAAGCAGTAAAAGAAGAAAGCTGTATGCCAGAAGCAAAATGTTGCAGATGCTGTAAACCTAAAATAAAACTAACAGTGCTGAAAATATTTTTTATATCAGAACTGGTGGCTTTCAGCAGTGAATGGAATGGATGAAGATTTTGTGTGTGTGTGTGTGTGTGTGTGTGTGCGCCTGCGCGTGCTAAGTGTGCTAAGCAGGAAAAGGCCATTCAACTTCTTATAAATTCTGTCACATACTGAAATTAGGGCTAATCTTAATACTACTTTTCTGCACTCAACTTGTATCTCATGATTCCCTAAATTTCTAAAAATCTAATGGTCTCTGCTTTGAATAAACTCAGCTCCCCGACCCTCTGGGGGTGAAAGCCCCAAAGATTCAGCATCCTTGTGTGAAGGACTTGTTGTGAATTGCTGACCCCTTATTTTGAGGCTGATTCCTTACAACATCATCGCCTGTCAGAATTTTGTATGTTTCAGTAGGATAAGATTTGCATTTCACTTTCTTTCATCTTTCATCCCCCTCCTGAACCTTAGGGGGACCAATATCCTTGTGGGCAGGTTTGCTAGAACAGTGGAGGAGGGTTTAAATTAAGTTGGCAGGGGAATGGGAAACTTCATTGTGGAAGACGCTAGCATTATGGTGGAAGTTTGAGTGTGTTGGGGCAGAAGTAAGCACAGTTGCTATTACCTTGGAGGTGTTTGGGAAGCTGAAAGGTCTGAGGTAGATAAGTCACCTGGACCAGATGGACTACACCCCAGGGTTCTGAACGAGGTGGCTGAAGAGATTGTGGAGGCATTAGGAACAACCTTGCAAGAATCAGTAGATTCTGGCATGAAAAATTGCAAATGTCACTCCACCCTTTAAGAAGGGAGGGAGGCAAAAGAAAGACAATTATAGGGCAGTTTGTCAGACCTCAGTGGTTTGGAAGATGGTGAAGTCCATTGTTAAGGGTGAGGATTCAGGGTACTTGGAGGCCCATGATAGAATAAGCCAAAGTCAGCATGGTTTCCTTAAGGGAAAATCTTGCTGGACAAATCTATTGGAATTCTTTGAGGAAATAACAAGCAGGATAGACAAAGGAGAATTGGTGTATGTGTTGTACTTGGATTTTCAGAAGGCCCTTGAGAAGGTGCTGCACATAAGGATGTTTAGCAAGATAAGAGCACGTGGTATTACAGGAAAGATACTAGCATGGATAGAGCATTTGTTAATTGGCAGGAGGAAAGGAGTGGTAATAAAGGAAGCCTCTTCTGATTGGCTGTTGATGATTAGTGCTGTTCCACAGGGGACAGTGTATGTAAAGCTTCATTTTACGTTGTATATCAATGATTGGGATGATGGAATTGACAGCTTTGTGGACAATACAAAGATAGGTGGAAGGGCATAGCAAGCAGTGAGGCTGCTGAATGTCTTATTCAGATTAGGTGAATGGGTAAAGAAGTAGCATGATGGAATACAGTGTTGGGAAATGTATGGTCAGACTCTTTAGTAGAAGCAATGAAAACAGAGACTATTTTCTAAGTGGGTAGAAAATTCAAAAATCCAAGGTGCAGTGACTGGGTATTCCTTGTGCAGGATTCCCTAAAGGTTAACTTGCTGCTTGAGTCGATGGTGAGAAAAGCAAATGCCATGTTAGCATTCACTTCGAGAGGACTAGAATATAAAAGAGAGTATGATGCCGAGGGTTTATAAAGCACTGGTGTGGCCTCTCTGGGAGAATTGTGAGCGGTCCCGTATCTAAGAAAAGATGTGCTGACGTTGGAGAGGGTTCAAAGGAGGCTCACAAAAATGATTCCAGGAATGAAAGCTTATCAGATGAGAAGTAATGGATGACTCTGGACCTGTACTCTCTGGAGTTTAGAATAATGAGGTGGGAGGGATCTCATTGAAACTTATTGAATGTTGAAAGGCCTTGATAGAGTGGATATGGAGAGGATGTTTCCTTCAGTAGGGGAGTCTGGGACCAATCTGAGAATAGAGGGACGCTTGTTTACAACAGAGATGAGTGCAAACTTATTTCGCCAGAGGGTGGTGAAACTGTAGAATTTGTTGCCACAGGTGGCCGTGGAGGGCAGGTCATTGGTTGATAAATTCTTGTTTAGTCGGAATGTGAAGGGTTATGGGGAGAAGGCAGGAAAATGAGCTTGAGAGGGAAATAGATCAGCCATGATCAAATGGCGGAGCAAACTCAATGGGCCGAATGGCCTAATTCTGCTCCTATGTCTGATGGTCTTATGGTCTCTTCCCCCACCCCCAGTGAAAAACTGCTGAGTTGATAGCCCACTGAATCCTGGAAGAAGTCTGTTTTCACCAGATACCTGCCTTCATGTGCAGGAAGGAGAGAGAGTGTTTAGTAAGATGATGTCCTGACCATAAGACACAGGGGCAGAATTAGGCCATTCAGACCATTGAGTCTGCTCTGCCACTTGCTCATGGCTGTTTTATTTTCCCTCTCAACCCCACTCTACTGACTTCTCCCTGTAACTAATCATCAGCCTATCGAACTCGCTTTAAATATACCTGGACCTTTCACAGCTGTCAGGGTGTCAGGGCAGAGAATTCTGCAGCTTTACCTCCCTCTGGATAAAGAAATTCCTCCTCATCTCTGTACCAAATGGGCAGTCCTTGTATTCTGAGGCTGTGTTCCTTGTTCCATACAGCAGGGTTTACTGGATAGTGGTCAGGAGTTTGAACTCAGATGTGTTCTGTTTCCAGCCTGGCCTGGAGGTACCTTCATAATCAGTCACGTCCCTGCTGTTGCCCAGGAAAATACATAACTCACAGTTATAATTCTTTGCCCCAGGTACATTTAGAAGTTAACCTCATGAGTGTTGAGCATTATCTAATAGTCTAGGTATCATCTGGTTTGTTTTTATGCATGTATGTGTTGAACATTTACCATTGCTTTTTAACCACCTTGCCTGTTATGTGAAAAAGATTGTGCTACTTTATAACAATAGGATATTCTTGGTTCCATTGTATGACGTAGAATTATTGGATTTTGCTGTGAGTTGGGTATCAGTTCAATTTTTCTATAAAAACTGCAGCTGGTCACCTTGATTACCACCGTATGTTGCTTTATCAGTGTGCCCTGTTTTCACCTCTCCAACTATGCTTTCGAATTATTTGGAAGAATAGGTTCAGACTCTTTAAATGATAGCATCATGCCTTTGTAGAGAACCATCAGAAATAAAATCAAGCTTGATGGAGAGATTGGGGTCTCCAAGTGCCATGTACTTAATACAGCAAAAACAAAAAAATACATTTTGATTGTATCATTATGAAATATGTAACTTTTCAATGGAAATGTTATTTTTCCACTGTTCGTCAAATGAGAGAAATTCATAAAAATATTTTCAATAATTTCTCTCTTTTCTGGTGTAGATTTTTTAATATCCTTGCAGTCACTGGATCCTGTCTGGTTGTGGCTAAAGTGGTATCACTAAAAACATTTTGATTAATTTGATATGTCACAGAAACTGTGGCCATCTGTTCATCCGTCTCTTGCCTGTCATCCTCAATCTGTTCTACCTGAATCTGCGTCTTTCTCTAGTTTCCTTTACCTCTCTAAAGACTCCTCTTATTCCCACTAAACCTACTTTCCTGATACCAAAGTTAGAAAGTTAGTGAATAAATAACTAATTCCTTCTCTGATACAGCATGCTCCTCAAAACTCCTTACCATTCTTCTACCTACGTAGCTCATCTCCCTTCTTGACTATCTCTTTTTTGCTACATGCCTTCTCAACCTTGTAGTATTCTTTAATTTTATCCTTTAATTCCATGTGTATGTTTTGACTGCTCTTTCTCCGTCATCCCGTAGAAATCTTATTTATTTTGTGTTATACTTGGCTGCACGTGAGGAACTGAATTAATATTAAAGCTCCATCTGGGGTCTCCTTATGTTGTACAAAGAAGAAAAAGATGCTGAGTTCAAATCCAGGCCCCAGGGTCGTATGATAAATAATCACAATATTCAGCCATACATTTTCAGATCAATCGTTTGCTATTTCTTTTAATGTGCATGGATTGTTTTAACATGATTAGTGGTGATTGTATTATCTCAGTTAAAATATCACTTAATTAGTCCTCCACTAAATGGGCCATTGTGCATCAGACTTCCTGAGAACCTGGCCATCATTGACTCCAGAGTGTGCAGTCCTTTATTTTTAAGAAGATAATATTATGAAGTAACTCAATGAGATTCTGGTAAGATGGTGGCATGCCGGGATGCAGCAGTCTCTAAGGGGCCAACCAATAGTGTTATTGCCTTTTTTAATACATCTTTTATACGATCACAAGACGCTGCTGGACACCAGAACTTCATGTACTGCAGGTCTACCACCTCTCGTTGCTCCTTGGTGCTGACCACTTTGCCGCCTGCTGCAGAGAAACTTTGCGCGAAGGCGTTGTGTAGCCTTAATAGTGAGTGATTGCCTTGGTTGTTTTTCTTGTGATCACAAGGCCCTGTTGGACATCGTGGAATGCTGCAAGTCCAGTTCACTGGTTTATTGGTGGGACTGAAGGGAGGGGAGCTGTGTGGCCTTGGTTGTAGTGCAGAGTAGGCCTCATACCGCAGTGTTGCCTGTTGCAGCTGCCCAGGGGAGGTGACGCCAGAGGTGGTGCGGCGTGGCATCTATGCTGGCAGCAGTGCTGCCCTCCAGTGTTCACTCAGTGGAACACACGCAGGATTGCATTTGTCTGCTGACTGCTGTGGGATCGTTCTTGCTGACAACATCCATGGAATCAGAGACTTCGGCTATGTTTTGTTTTGCGTGACTGTTTGTTGCCGTCTTGCCTTACGCTGTGCATAACTGTCGGTAATATGTTTTGCACCTTGTCCTCAGAGGAGCACATTTCATTCGGCTCTATTCATGGGTATTCATGGCTGATTGAATGACAATTGAACTCGAACTAGATAGCAAATGCTGTAAACAGTATTACATATAACTAACTTGTTTCTGGAAACTTGTTCTTTTTTTAGATTCAGTCGCATTCGCACGCATTCAATCTCATACTCAACAGCAATTCAGCACCGTGTTTGTTATTGTTCTTTGAAACCTGTATTGAGATTACTGCCTCGTAATCACCTTTTGATATGTATTATTCTCCTTGTTCTTATTCCTTTACGTATACCTTAGATATATGTTGGTCTCCCTGCAGTTATTCCATTGCATACGTTATTCTCTCTTAACACCCCCACTCCTCAGCCAGCGCCATAATATTTAAAAAAAACTCATAGTTCAAATATGAAAAGGAAAGTGCAACCCAATGCTGTTTGTTGATATCTAAACCACTACAGCTTGATTGCCTAACGTTAAACCTATAATAACAGTGCAATCATAGCAGTATCATGTTGAATACTACTGTAATAGAAACAACATTTACCAAGCCTGCGGAATTGTATCAAACTTTTTGTTGTGAAGTGCTTATTTGCCAGCATTGATCTGTTGCGGTCAATTGGTGGCTGTTCTCATCCCAGGCATATTGATCACGTAATAAGTACTGTATATGGCAGTTACAGATGGGTGAAATTCCTCACTTTTGAATACCTTGTACTTTACTGTTGGACTTTTCGACATTGGTGGAATAATTTCTTGTCAGTTATATGCATCCCTCTCTTTCAAAACTTATTGATTACAGTTTACTGATAAATCTTGTGCTATCTTCGCATGTACCTGATGAAAAGCTTTACATGGGTGCTGCCAATGTCAAGGCATTAAATGGTAGCAAACAACTCTCATCCTTTACAAAATCCAACACAATGCAAATCTAAACTTTTAGTGTTAAGATAGTTATTGCTTAGAGCGCACGGCAATCGAGTCCTGTTCTGTCATCATTCCAATAAAAACATCGTGTAAGCAGGGGCTCATTGAATAATGACCAGAACCAAGATTCTCAAAGGTTTTATGTCTGATTAATCCAAAGACGCTGAGGCCAAAATCAATATTTTTGAGCCAGGAATTGAAATTTGTTCTGCGTGATCTGTAAGGCTTCATTAGTGCACTAAACATTTATGTAATTGTAGGACCATTATGTTTAAATCAAGGCTTTACATTAGCCTTTTGAAATAATGGCAATATTTTACATACAGGAACATATCCAATTATCATAAAGGGTGGAACGTGCGAAATAGGCTTGGTTTCAGCAGTCAACCACTGAAAGAAATAAAAACAAAAAATATTGGAAAGTCTCAGCAAGTCAGACAGCATCTGTGGAAAAAGAGTTTATTTTTTAGTGAGTATTTCACATATTTTAAGTTGATGTTTCTAGCTTACAGCATCTTCGGTACTTATTTTGCTTTTCAATACCTGCCTGAGTATAATTAACCGATAGAGGATTGACCAACTTGTGAAGAAACGCAGCTTGTCAGTTGAGGGGAATCTTAGTATCCTGGGAGATGGTGTAAATGCTAAGTTGTGTGCTAAGACTTCCCTGGAATCTCGAATTGTACCCTATGCAAAGTGAGATGGGAATTTTGGGACTTGCGGATTTGGAAGCCCAAGTCTAGGACACTCAGGCAAAGTTAGTTTTCTCAAATCATTTGCTTTAATGTCATGTTTTCAATTATTTCATATGTATTTCATGTATTTTATTTCTGAAACAAGTGAATATAATTTTAAAAAATTATAATTGCTTAATGATATACACAAATAGATGAATCCATTCCTGTTTTTTATCATGTGCAAAGCTTTGCTGTCCATATGGGGAGGAGTGAGGACTACTCTTCCATTCCTCCCTAATCTTTACAGCTCCTGCCATGTAACTGACCTCAGTTATGGTTTCTTTTCAAACTGCTCTGTCCTTTTGCCTAACATTTTGACAATGCTTTTAGCAGTTTAAATCAGTGCAAAAAATTGCAATAATAAACTCAGGGGGCATCCAGAGGAAACCCATGCAGCCACAGAGAGAACGTATAAACTCCTTACAGACCCTGCCCTCTCCCTTCCCTCTCTCTCTCTCTCTCCCCCCTCCCCCTCCCTCCCCCTCCCTCCCCCTCCCTCTCCTCATTAAGCTACCAATCAGGTGGCTTCATACACAGTATGATCACTACAACAGTTCTGGCCTCACCTGATCAGATGTATTTCCTTTTTTTCTATCCACATCTATGCATGACTTCTCTGCAATTTAAATCTAACGTTTTCTCACTGTATTTCAATTCCCATGAAAATCCTTCAATCAGTAAAATTAAGTTTTTCTGCTTCCACAAACGTTGCTGTCCTGCTGAATGTTTCCAGCATTTTTTTTTCTGTTTATAATCCTCAGGACAAAGGTTCATGTTGGGATTCTGGAAAATATGGATCAGTAGCAATATCAGGGATTCCACCTATCAGTGAGGGCAGACAATGATGAGCCCATGATCACCTTCATAGTACAATCGTAACCTTTGGCTGACTGAGGACAAGGGTGCTTGAGCATCACGATCACAACCTGTCACAAAATTCATGGTGTATCTGGCAGTAGTGATCCATGCCCTCCTATGCGATTCTGAAAAATACCAGATACAGCGGTTACCAAGATACTAGAAACAGAACATTTGGGCTGACACAGTAGCATTGCTTTTGCAGCATCTGCAACCCGCTGTCTGTAAGGAGTTTATACGTTCTCTCAGTGACTGCATGGGTTTCCTCTGGGTGCTCCGGTTTTCTCCCAAATTCCAAAGAAGTACAGGCTTTTGGGGGTTGATGTTTCTGTTCCGTTTTGTGCAGGGGGAAAGGGTTTTAGGGATTGTTGAGTGTTGATCAGGGTGAGTAAGGTGAGTTAGCAGTCAGTGCAGGGTTCCCCTGTGGTTATTCCCATCAGCAACAAGTACACCCCTTTGGACACTGCTGGGAGGTCGGTGACCTATCAGGGCGTAGCAGCATCGTCCAGGCCAGAGGCAATGTGGCCAGCTCTGAGGCACAGCAGGGAAGGGTAAAATCAGAAACAAAAAGAGATGCTAATAATTCAGACCAACATGCACACACAATGCTGGAGGAAGTCAGCAGGTTAGGTAACATCTTTAAAATGAATAAGCAGTTGACGTTTTGGGATGAGACCACTCTTCGGGGCTGGAAAGTAAGGGGGAAGATCCCAGAATAAATAGTTTGGGGGGGGGGAAGGAGGACTAGCTAGAAGGTGATAGGTGAAGCTAGGTAGGTGGGAAAGGTAAAGGGCTGGAGAAGGAATTTGATAAGAGAGGAGAGTGGAAAATGGGTGAAGGGGAAGTAGGAGGGGCACCAGGGGAAGGTGAAAGGCAGGTGAGGAAAAGGAGGTAAGAGGCCAGAGGAAGAGGGAAGAGGGAGGGAAAAAAATACTAGAAGGAGATATTGATGTTCATGCCATCAGTTTGGAAGTTACCTGGACAGAATGTGAGGTGTTGCTGCTCCTCTCAGAGAGTGGGCTCAACATGGCAAAAGTGAGGCCATTAATCAACATGTCAGAGCAGGAATGGGGATCGGAATTAAAATCTTTTGCCACCGGGAAATTCCGCTGTTGGTGCATGGAGTGGAGGTGCTCAGCGAAGCGGTCCCCCACTTTACATAGGGTCTCGCCAACCTAAAGGAGGCCACATTGGGAGCACGGATACAATAGATGAGCCCGGCAGACTCACAGAGCAAGTGTTGCCTCTTCTGAAAGGACTGTTTGGGGTCTTGAATGGAGGTAAGGGAGAAGGTGAATGGGTAAGTTTAGCATTTCTGTCACTTGCAGGGATAAGTGCCAGGAGGGAGTTTAGTGGAGAGCGATGGATAGACAAGGAAATCAAGGAGGGAGCGATTTCTGTGGAAAGTGGACAGTGGGAGGGGGGTGGAGGTAAAGATGCATTTGGTGGCAATATCCTGTTGAAAATAGCGGACGTTGCAGAGAATGATGTATTGGATGTGGAGGCTCATGGGGTGGAAGCTGAGGATAAGAGCAACTCTATCCCTGTTAAGGCGCAGAAAGAAGGAGTAAGCTTGGATGTCCAGGAAATGGAGGAGATGCGGGTAAAGACAGCATCTACACCAAACACATCCTTCTCTGCGACTTGCGCCATCTTCAACGGGAAACCCTGTTCTTTGAAGAAGGAGGACGTTTCCGGATGTTCTGGAAAGGAAAGCCCCATTCTGGGGACAGATGCAGCGGAGGTGAGAACACTGAGGAAAGAGAATGGCATCTTACAGGAGGCGGGGTGGGAAGAGTAATCAAGACAGCTGTGGGAATCAGTAAGTTTATTAAATATGTCGGTATTCAGTTTAACTCTAGAGATAGAGAGAGAGAGAGATTAAGGAAGAAGAGCGAGGTGTCAGAAATGGATCAAGTGAACTTAAAGGTAGGGAGGAAGTTGGAGGCAAAGTTAATGGAATTGATGAGCTCAACATGAAGCAGCACAATGTATGTCAATGTAGTCCAGGAACGGCTAAAGTGCAAAAGTGACATGAGACTCAGTAGTTATCAAATTGACTTTATTTCTTACATCCTCTACATACTTGAGTAAAAATCTTTGTTTCATCTCTGTCTAAATGTGCAATGTGCAATTTATAGTAATTTGTAATAAATAGTATGTACAACAGGACAGTCAATATATCGTAGAAATACAGTTATATCAGTGTGAATTAATCAGTCTGATGGCCTGGTGGAAGAAGCTGTCATGGAATCAGCCTGTTGGTCCAGGCTTTTAGCTGTGGTACCGTTTCCCAGATGGTAGCAGCTGGAACAGTTTGTGGTTGGGGTGACTCGGGTCCCCAATGATCCTTTGGGCCCTTTTTACACACCTGTCTTTGTAAATGTCCTGTGATTGAGGAAAGTACAGTTCCCATATCAGGCAGTGATGTAGCCAGTCAGGATGCTCTCAATTATGCCCCTGTAGAAAGTTCTTAGGATTTGGGAGCCCATACCAAACTTCTTCAACCGTCTGAGGTGAAAAAGGTGCTGTTGTGCTTTTTTCACCATATAGTGGGTACGTACAGACCATGTGAGATCCTCAATGATGTGTATGCCGAGAAACTTAAAGCTGTTCACCCTCTGAACCCCAGATCCATTGAAGTCATTAGAGGTTAGCCTGTCGCCATTCCTCCTGTAGCCTACAACCATCTCCCTTGTTTTTGTGACAGGAGGGGTATGGAGAGGAAATTCTGTGGCTGCAAAAAAGATGGCAGGATTGTCTGTTACTTCCCAGGTGCTGGGGTCAAGAATGTCACAGATTGGCTGCGGAAGATTCTCAAGAGGGAGAGTGAGCAGCTCGAGTTTGTGGTGCAAATTGGCACCTATGACATTGATAGAGAAGGAGAAGAGGTCCTGCACCGTGAGTATAGAGAGTTAGGAAAGAGGCTGAGGAACAGGACTATCTCTGGATTACTCTCAGTGCCATGCGCCAGTCAGGGCAGAAATAGGATGACAGTACAGATGAATGAATGGCTGAGCATCTGGTGCTCAGCTAGATTTTAGATTTCTCGATCATTGGGACCTCTTTTGGGGAAGGTATGACCTGTACAAAAAGGACAAGTTGTACCTGAATTCAGGGGGTGGGCCAATATCATTGTGGACAGGTTTTCCAGAGTTGTTGGGGAAGATTTAAACTAATTTGGCAGGGATATAGGAACTGGAGTGATCAGGCTGAAGATAGGGCAGTTGGGATACAAGTCGATGTAGTGTGAACTGAGGCTGTCAGAGAGGGCAGGCAGATGATGGGGCAAAATTGCAGCCAGTGGGATGAGTTAAAGTGTAACATGGGGGTAGAATTGAAAAGGGTAATGAATACAGGACTGAAGGTGTTTTATTTGAATGCACGCAATATATGGAAAAAGTTAAATGATCTTGTAGCATGGTAAGACATTGGCAAGTATGGCATTGTGGGCATCTCTAAGTCATGGCTGAAAGAAGATCATAGCTCAGAGCTTATCATCCAAAGGATACACGTTATAGTGAAAGGCCAGGTAGGTAGGCAGAGGGGTTCGGGAGGTTCTGTTGGTAAAAAAAAAAAAATGAATTCAAATCCCTAGAAAGAGATAACAGGATCGGAAGATGCAGAATCCTTTTAGGTAGAGTTAATAAACTGCAAAGGTAAAAGGCACTGATTTAAATTATATACAGACCTCTGAACAGTAGCTAGGATGTAGAATATAAATTACAACGGAAGATTAAAAAAGACGTAAAAAGTTCAGTGTCATGATAGTCATGGGGAATTTCAATACGCAGGTAGATTGGGAAAATCTGGTTGGTGCTGGATTCCACGGGATGGAATTTGCAGTATGCCTACAAGATGCTTTTTTTTTACAGCAACTTATGGTTGAACCCACTAGGGAATCAGCTATTCTGGATTGGGTACCGTGTAATGAAGCAGATTTGCCTAGGGATCTTGAGTTAAAAGAACCCTTAGGAGGGAGTGATTATAATTAGATTAGATTAGATTAGATTCAACTTTATTGTCATTGTGCCGAGTACAGATACAAAGCCAATGAAATGCAGTTAGCATCTGACCAGAAATGCAAAGAATAGTGTTATTTACAAAATAACTGCGAATAAAAAGTAAGTGCTACAACACACAAATATAAAAATACTGAGACAGTACAATATAGGTGCAATACTGCTTAGTGCTGTATGATAGAATTCCCCTTGCAGTTTGAGAGGGAGAAGCTAAAGTCAGATATATCAGTATTTTGGTGGAGTAAAGAAAGGTACAGAGGCATGGGAGAAGAGATGGCCAAAGTTGATTGGAAGGGGACGTCAGCAGGGATGACAGCAGAACAGCAGTGGCTGGACTTTCTGAGGGCAATTCAGAATGTACAGGATAGATACATCCCAAAGATGAAGTATTCTAAAGAGAAGATGAGGCAACCATGGCTGACAAAGGAAGTCAACGACAGTGTAAAAGGAAAAGTGAGGGCATGTAACCTGGCAAAAATAGTGGGGTTAGAGGACTGGTATGCTTTTAAAAATCAACAGAAGTCAACTAAAAAATCCATAAAGAGAGAAGAGATGGAATAGGAAGGTAAGTGAGACATTAATATAATGGAGGATACCAAATGATTTTTCACGTATAGAGAGGTAAGAGTGAGTATCAGACCGCTGGAAAATGATGCTGGAGAGGGACAAAGAAACAGCGGATGAACTTATGTATTTTGAATCAGTCTTCACTGTGGAAGACATGAGCGGTATGCCAGAAATTCGAGAATATCAGGGGGTAGAAGTGAGTATAGTTGCTATTATTAAGGACAAGGTGCTTAGGAATCTGAAAGGTCTGAAGGTAGGTAAGTCACCTGGGCCGGATGGACTACAGCCCAGATTTCTGAAAGAGGTAGCTGAAGAGATTGTGGAGGCATTAGTAATATGATCTTTCAAGAATCATTGGATTCTGGAATGCTTCCAAGCACTGGCACTCCACTCCTTAAGAAGAGAGGGATGCAGAAGAAAACAAATTATTGGCCAGTTAGCTTAACTTTAGTAGCTGGGAGGATGTTGGAGTCCATTATTAAGTTTGAGGTTTTAGGCCTTTGACAAGGTGCCACAAGATAAGAGCCATTGGTATTACAGGAAAGGTACTCACATGTATAGAAGATGGGCTGATTGACAAGAGGCAAATAGTGGGACTAAAGGGAACCTTTTTTGGTTGATTGCTAGTGAGTAGTGGTGTTCTGCAGGGGTTAGTGTTGGGACCACTGCTTTTAATGTTATAGGTCAGTTATTTCAATGACAGGATTGATAGCTTTGTGGCCAAGTTTGTGGACGATATAAAGATAGGTGGAAGGGCAGGTAGTGTTAAGGAAGTGGTGAATTTGCAGAAGGACTTAGATTGGGAGAATGGGTGAGGAAATGGCAGATGGTATGTAGTGTAGGGGAGTTATAGTCATGCACTTTGGTAGGAGGAATAAAGGTGTAGACTATTTTCTAAACGGGGAGAAAATTCGAAAATCAGAGATGCAAAGGAATTTGGGGGTCCTTGCGCAGGATTCCTTTAAAGGTTACCATGTAGATTGAGTCAATGGTGAGGAAAGTAAATGTATTTTTTGCATTCATTTCGAAGGAACTAGTTTATAAAAGTCAAGGTTGCAATGCTGTGCCTTTGTAAGGCATTGGTCAGACCACACATGGAATATTGTGAGTAGTTTTAGGCCGCTCATCAAAGAAAAGATGTGCTGGCATTGGAGAGGGTCCAGAAGAGATTCACAAGAATGATTCTGGGAACGAAAGAGTTAATGTGTGAGGAGCATTTGATGGCTCTGGGCCTGTACTCACTGGAGTTTAGAAGAATGAGTGGGGATCTTTTTGAAACTTGGTTAATATTGAAATGTCTAGGTAGAGCATTGATGCGTGGCCAAGTGGTTAAGGCGTCAGACTAGTGATCTGAGGGTCGCTAGTTCAAGCCTCAGCTGAGGCAGTGTGTTGTGTCCTTGAGCAAGGCACTTAACCACACATTGCTCTGCGACAACACCGGTGCCAAGCTGTATCGACCCTAGTGCCCTTCCCTTGGACAACATTGGTGGCGTGGAGAGGGGAGACTTGCAACATAGGCAATTGTCTTCCATACAACCTTGCCCGGGCCTGTGCCCTGGAAACCTAGCAAGGTGCAAATCCATGGTCTCACGAGACTAACGTCTGCCTAGATAGACTGGATGTGGAGAGGATGTTTCCTATAGTGGGTGAGGTCAAGGACTGGAGGGTGCAGCCTAAGAATAGAGGGACATCTGTTTAGAAAGTTCAAAATTCAAAGTACATTTATTATACATTGTACAATCTTGAGATTTGTCTCCTAACAGGCAGCCACAAAACAAAGAAATCCAAAGGGATCTGCTTAATAAAAAGGCCGTCAAACACCCAGTGTGCAGAGAAAAAATAACATATCATACAAATAATAAATGCAAGGAAATACTGTTCTGAACAGAGGTGAGAAGGGATTTCTTTAGCCTGTGGGTAGTGAATCTGTGGAATTTATTGCCACGGACAGCTGTGGAGGCCAAATCATTGAGTGTGTTTAAAGCAGAAGTTGATAGGTTCTTGTTTGGTTTGGGTGTCAAAGGTTACAGGGAGAAGGCAGAAGAATGGGTTGAAAGGGATAAAATAATTCAGCTGTGATGCAATGGCAGAGTAGACTTAATGGGCCGAATGGCCTAATCCTGCTCCTGTATCTTATGGACAGAAGTCTTCCACAAATCTGCATGTACTGTACAATCTGTAGCCCACCCTCTCCCAAGTCAAATAAGGAAAAGTGTGTTTGAGGCTGAAACCTCACAGTGTGCACTTAATTCATAGTTGATGAGGAATCGTGATCCGTGTCCTTTCGTACTGTTCAGTCCACCTGCAAACTACAGTCAGCATATAAAATCAGTGGAAAATAACACGGATCCCTGTACAAGATCCTTTGAATTCCACTAGCAGAATCAGCAAATCCAGGTATCAGCTTCCTCAGCATCAAAGCTCAGAATGTTCTCAGTAGAGTCTGGTGGCTGAGTCATTGTCCATGTGTCTGACTCTGAGCTTTGACACAATTCTCAACACTTTGAGCTTTGTCACAGGAAAAGATTCGTGGGACCACATAGGATATTCTCAGAGACTCTTTGAGAGAATGTAACATCCTGTAATTTCATTGGAATCCTTGGCCTGTGTCAATCCAAATCATGAAGAAACAACTAAGGAAAATATTGAGCTCCTCAAATCTCCATGGCAAGAGGATTCAGAGGCCAAATACATACAGCAGAAGGTGCTTATAATCCATCCTGTCAAGCACCATCTACCCCAGCTCTGGCAGAAGACTGCATCCCACACAGAACTTTTTAGCTGCCCTTAAACCCACAGTGCTGGAGTAGTATGTCGATTGACCCTAAGGTACGGGTGGTGACAAATAAGACAGCTCTATGTGTGATAACATAAATGAATATAGACAATAATCAGGATCAGGGACATTGGTAAAATAAAAATTCTCTTCCAGTAAGACTTAAATGGACTAATTAGCGGCATTTTACTTTAAAACAGAATGGTGGTAGAACATAGGAATGGTTATATTTTTAGTGTTTCTTTTTCCTTCGCTATCGAAGCATTGTAACTGAAGAAGCAATTGTGTTTTCTGTCTTTTTTATTCTTAGCATAGGTCACCTTCACAAGTAAGAGCAGGCAAACTGATATTGATTACAGAAGAGGTTTTTTGTTGGGTACTTCACAAATTATTGAGTGACAAATATTATTGAATTTGACTCATGGAAGTAAGAAGACAGCTGAAGCAGAAGAGAGCTTGCACTAGCATCAGAGTCATTTCCCGACAGCCTGAGAGCAGAGCTCTGAGATGGATACTGAGCTGTTTGCTAGCCCTCGGAGATTAGCTGTGCAGCCTTCCTTGCAAATTCCCAAGGCTGTCAGCAGAACCAATTAGATTTTCAACCAGCAGACAAGGAGGGTGGCACTCAGGGACCTTTTTGCTTTAGGTCGTAGGCTTTTCTAACTGCAGTAAGATGACATTGATGATGACACATTGAGCATCGGTTGGTTTTTAAGACAAGTTAAATTAGCAGTCTTGAAATGATTCCAACTGTCTCCTGACTTCTCACTGTTGCCATATTCAGTAGATCCTGTCAGAAGCAGCTTGATGACTTAATAGTCTTTCTTGAGTGGATTTGAGCACTTTGCCTATGTGTTTACGTGTGGTTGTCACGTTTAAAATATTCATATAAAGGCTTGAAATATTCATTTGAAGGCTGCTGCTTGCTGAATTTTGCAATAAAGCTCTCACTGCTTTACATGCTGTTTTGCTGCCCTAAGCGGTAATTCTTTGATGCTGGTCTAAATTACATTTCAGAATAACATAGCTTTACAGTGGAGTGAGGCAGAGACTTTTACTTCCAAATCTGTGCAGACAGATTTCAGATCATCATCAAAGTGGGCCTGAAATGAAAACATATAGGGTTTGTTACATAAACTGTTTTTCAGAACTAGCACAAGGCAATTTGCTATTTCGTATTGTGGTCAAAGCAGTTATGTTAGAAAATCCACAGGGGAAAATTTTCAGAATATTACACTTGTATGCTCAAGCCAGAAAATTACCAGTTCCAGTTCCAGGTGTTACTAAAAGCTCAGCACTGAACTTAATGAAGTGATGTGATGCTGCTCATCACAATGCCACGCTGGGAAAAAAGAATGTTGCAATACAGAAAAGAATCACTCCTTTTGAAAGGAAGTTAGTGGGGTGATTTTGTTGTATATTGTTAGGTATCACCTGATTCTGAAAATGCTTTGAAGCCAAACTCTAAATCTTGTCCCTTAAATAAACTCAGGATCATGGAAATTAATGAAAAAATTTTGGAAATTTTGAGTAAATAGAGGATTGGTTTCTTTGAAAGTATTTTGATTTGTTTCCTTTTATTATTCTTACCCACTTTCTAACCTCTTCATGGTCTCCCTCCCTGAGGACTGCATTCTGTGCTCTATAAGTAACTAGCAGCCTCTACAGGTAGAATGCAGGATCTGCAGCAATGTTTTCCCGATTTTCTTCGAGAAAAGGATAAATCTCAAGTGCGTTTTTCAGGAACTTATTTACAGAAGGCAGTGTCACACAGTCCTCTTTAGATTTGACATCCTTTTGCTTATGGTGCTTGTGTTTGTGAATGAAACTGATAAGACAGCACAATCAAGAGACAGATACTGTACTGGGAAGCCATTAAATATTTTATGGAGCACTTTGAGATTTCTTATTGATTTTTGCATTTTGATTCAGTTCCAAATTGAGCTGTAAGCTTTCCAGTTTTGGTATTTTATATTTTGTTTTGTATATGGGCCTCTTAGAAAGCTGGCAAAATGGAGCCAAGTTGTCTATTAAATGATACTCACAGGTGCTTCCATCAAGGACCCAGTCACAGTTGGGGCAATCTTTGAAGATTCCTCCCAGTGGGTGTTGATTGCAACCATCTCCCCTTGACAAGTTCACCTTTGTTCTTAGTGTGTGCGGCCTTGGGCACCTGGGCCAATGGTGGTGTTGACAGTGATGAAGGACCACACGTGTTATGGACATCCGAGATTTGCTGGACCTCTTGTGCTTTTTGATCCTAATTGTTCACATCTGGAAAGAGGAGGATTGTACCATGGATCCTCTGAGATACCGTAATGGTAGCCATCCTCTAGAAAAGAGACAAGTCTGA
Organism: Mobula birostris; assembly: GCF_030028105.1. Taxonomy (NCBI): domain Eukaryota; kingdom Metazoa; phylum Chordata; class Chondrichthyes; order Myliobatiformes; family Myliobatidae; genus Mobula; species Mobula birostris. Next base: position 33,184,020 of record NC_092377.1, read on the forward strand.
TTGTGGTAACTACACAGTCATAGTTGTAGAACACTACAGCACGGAAGCTGGCCCTTTGGACCATCTAGAAAAAATTAAAGTAAACATAGAAGTTATTATCAGAGTACATATATGTCACCACATACAACCCTGAGATTCTTTTTCTGCAGGCAAATATATAGAACATTAACTATAAACATCAGAATGGTTAACTGTAAACAAACTGCAAATGCAGATATATATAAATAGCAATAAATAACGAGCATGAAATAACAATGTAAGCGAGACGTTAAATGAGTGTAGCTATCCCCTTTCGTTCAAGAGCCTGGTAGTTGAGTGGTAGTAACTGTTCTTGAACCTGGTGGGGTGAGTCCTGAGACACTTGTGCCTTCTACCTGATGGCAGAAGTGAGAAAAGAGCACGGCCTGGGTGGTGAGGATCTTTGATAGTGGATGCTGAATTTCATGTAGTTGTGCTCAATAGTTGGGAGGGTTTTACCCGTGATGTACTGGGCCAAATACATTACCTTTTGTAGGACTGACTATTCAGAGGCATTGCTGTTCCCATACCAGGCCATAATGTAGCCAGTCAGCTCGTTTTCCGCCACACATCCGTAGAAGTTTGCCAAGGTTTTCTAAGACATGCCAAACCTCCGCAGACCCCTGAGGAAGTAGAGGCGCTGTGCCATTGATCTGCCTAGTCCCAATGACTTGCACCCAGATCATAGCCTTCCTTATCCCTCTGATCCATGTACCTATTCAAATTCCTCTTACATGTTGAAATCAACCCTGAATCCACCACAAGACTGGCAGCTCATTCCACAATCTCACCACCCTCTGAATGAAGAAGTTCCCTCTCATGTCTCCCTTAAAGATTTCAGCTTTCACCCTTAACCCATGATTTCTAGTTGTAGTCTCGCCCAACCTTTGTGGAAAGCCTGCTTGCGTTTAGCCTATCTGTACCCCTCATAATGTTCTCTATCAGTTCTCTCCCTCAATCTTCTACATTCCAGGGAATGAAGTCCTAATCTATTCAATCTTTCCCTATAACTCGGGTCCTCATGACCTAGCAACATCCTTGTAAATTTTCTCTGCACTCTTTCAATCTTATTTACATCTTTCCTGTATGTAAGAGATGGGAGAATACACACAATACTCCAAATTTGGCCTCACAAATATCTTACACAATTTCAACATAACGTCCGCAATACATTGATTTACGAAAGCCAAGGTGCCAAAAGCTTTCTTTGCAACACTATCTACCAGTGACGCCGCTTTAAAGGAATCATGGATGTGTATTCCCAGATTCCTCTGTTCTACAGCACTCCTCAGTGCCCTGGCGCTCACAGGTAAGACCTACCTTGGTTGGTGCTTCCAAAGTACAACACCTCACACCTGTCTGCATTAAATTCCATTTGCCATTTTTCCAGCTGGTTTAGATCCTGCTGCAAACTTTGATAGTCTTCCTTGCAATCCACTACACCACCGATCTTGGTGTCATCTGTGAATTTGCTAATCTAGTGTACGTTATCATCCAGATTGAAGATGTAGATGACAAGCAACAGTGGATCCAGCACTGATCCCTGTGGCACACCGCTAATCTCAGGCCTCCAGTCATGGAGGCAACCATCTACAACCACTCAGGCTTCTTCCCCAAAGCTAAGGTCTAATCCAATTTACCACCTCATTCAGAAAGCCAAGTGACTGAACCTACTTGACCAACCTCCCATGTGGGACCTTGTTAAAGACCTTGCTAAAGTCCATGTAGACACTTTTCACTGCCCTGTCTTCGTCAGATTTACTGGTAACTTCCTGGAAAATGTATGCAAGATTGGTTAGACACGACTTATCTTGACTATCCTTAATTAGCCCTTGTCTATCCAAATACTTATACATTGTATACCTCATCTCTTAGAATACTTAACAATAACCACTACAGATGTTAGGCTCACTGGCCTATAATTTTCTGGGTTATTCTTAAACCCTTTTTTAAATAATGGAGAAACATTAGCTATCCTCCAATCCTCTGGCACATCACCCATAGCTAAGGATGTTTTAAATATCTCTGCAAGGGCCAGAGGGAACACATTGTCAGGTCCTGGGGATCCATCCATCCAAATTTGCCTCAAGACAGTAATCACCTCCTCGTATAGGGTTCTTGACCTTGCTGCTGCACTGCCTCACATCCATAGAGTCTGTGCCTGTCTCCCAAGTAAATACTGATGCAAAAAATCCATTTCAGATCTCCCTAACCTCTTTTGGCTCCACGCATAGATTACCACTTGGATCTTTCATAAAATCAGTTTTGTCCCTTGCTATCCTTTTGCTCTTGATATATATCTGTAGAAGCCCTTAGGATTCTCCTTCACCTTGTCTGCTTGAGCAATTTCATGCCTTCTTTTAGCTTTCCCACTCCCCCACCCGATTTCCTCCTTAAACATTCTCTTGCATTTCTTATACTCCTCAAGTACTTCCTTTGTACCTGCCTGTCTATTTCTGCTATGCACCTCCTTTTTCTAAACCTGGGCCAAAACATCTCTCGAAAACCAGGGTTCCCGAAACCTGTTATCCTTGCCTTTTGTTCTGATGGGAACATACAAACTCTGTACTCTCAAAATTTCACTTTTTCAGTCTTCCCATTTAGCAAGTACACCTTTGCCAGAAACTTATCCAAATCCACACTTGCCCAATCCTTTCTGATACCTCAAAATTTGCTTTTCCAATTTAGATTCTCAACCTGAGGATCAGATCTATCGTTCCCTGTAATTACATAGAAACTAACAGCATTATGATCACTAATGTAAAATATTCCCATACACAAACTTCTGTCACTTTCCCTGACTCATTCCCTAATAGGAGATCTAGTATCATATTCTACTGATTAAGGACACTGTCCTGAACACATTTGACAAACTTTCCTATCCAGCCCTTTTACAGTATGGGAGTCCAGTCAATATGCGGAAAGCTAAAATTACCTACGATCACAACCTTCTTGCAATAATCTACGATTTCTCCACAAATTTGCCCTTCTAAATCTTGTGGACTGTTGGGTGTATACAGTATAATCCCATTAACATGGTCATACTTTTCTCATTCTCAGTTCTACCCATAAAACCTCACTAGACAAGCTCTCCAATCTGTCCTGACTAAGCACTGCCTTTTCCTTTAATCCCTCCCACTCTGTTATTGCTGCGGCATTCAAATCTGGTGACCAAGAAAGTTAGAAGAGGTCCAGGTACAATCCCTGGAAAGCCATCTCATGGGTGATGTGGCAATTCCAGGCTAAGTTTGATCAACAAAAGATGCTCGGCAGTTATGTCAGGCCTTGAATACTATCACCTTTTCTAAGGTTAAATCAAGTGGCATAGGCAACAACATGGCTTCCCTTCCAGATAAGCTCAATGCTTTCTATGCTTGCTTTGACTGAAAAAACATGGAGGAACAAACATGAATTCCCACAGCTCCCTTCAGGAGGGCAGACCCATGAAAAGCATCCAGCCCAGACTGGGTACCTGGCCAAGTACTAAAGACCTGTGCTGATCAACCGGCTGGAGTGTTCAGTGAGATCTTTAACCTCTTGCTTCGGCAGTCTTGAAGTAAGCAGGCTTCAAAAACACGTGGTATCCTGCCTCAGTAACTACCTTCCAGTATCACTTACTTCCACGGTGATGAAGTGCTTTGAGAGGTTGGTAATGAAAATTAAGCCAAATCGAAGCTGGTGACGAACCAGCATATAGTAAGAGATTGAAAATCTGGCCGAGTGGTACCAGAACAACAACTTCTTACTCAATGTTAGCAAGACCAGGGAGCAGATTATTGACTTCAGGAGGAGTAAACCAGTTCCATGAGCCAGTTCCCATTGGAGGAGAGAGGGGGAGAGGGTCAGCAGCTTTAAATTCCTCTGTATTATTATTTCAGAGGACCTATCCCACACCCAGCACGCAAGTGCAATTACAAAAAATTACAATTAAAACGGCAGCAGCTCTACTTTCTTAGAAGTTTGAAAAGATTCGACATGACATCTAAAACTTTGACAGACTTCTATAGCCATGTGGTGGAGAGTATACTGACTGGCTGCATATGGAAATACCAGTGTCCTTGAATGGAAAATCCTACAGAAAGTAGTGGATACGGCCCAGTCCATCACGGGTAAAGCCTACTCCACCATTGAGCACATCTACATGAAATGATGTCACAGGAAACACACATCGAAGTTGCTGGTGAACGCAGCAGGCCAGGCAGCATCTGTAGGAAGAGGTGCAGTCGACGTTTCAGGCCAAGACCCTTCGTCAGGACTAACTGAAGGAAGAGTGAGTAAGGGATTTGAAAGTTGGAGGGGGAGGGGGAGATCCAAAATGATAGGAGAAGACAGGAGGGGGAGGGATAGAGCCAAGAGCTGGACAGGTGATAGGCAAAAGGGGATACGAGAGGATCATGGGACAGGAGGTCCGGGAAGAAAGACAAGGGGGGGGGACCCAGAGGATGGGCAAGAGGTATATTCAGAGGGACAGAGGGAGAAAAAGGAGAGTGAGAGAAAGAATGTGTGCATAAAAATGAGTAACAGATGGGGTACGAGGGGGAGGTGGGGCCTTAGCGGAAGTTAGAGAAGTCGATGTTCATGCCATCAGGTTGGAGGCTACCCAGACGGAATATAAGGTGTTGTTCCTCCAACCTGAGTGTGGCTTCATCTTTACAGTAGAGGAGGCCGTGGATAGACATGTCAGAATGGGAATGGGATGTGGAATTAAAATGTGTGGCCACTGGGAGATCCTGCTTTCTCTGGCGGACAGAGCGTAGATGTTCAGCAAAGCGGTCTCCCAGTCTGCGTCGGGTCTCGCCAATATATAAAAGGCCACATCGGGAGCACCGGACGCAGTATATCACCCCAGTCGACTCACAGGTGAAGTGTTGCCTCACCTGGAAGGACTGTTTGGGGCCCTGAATGGTGGTAAGGGAGGAAATGTAAGGGCATGTTTAGCACTTGTTCCGCTTACACGGATAAGTGCCAGGAGGAAGATCAGTGGGGAGGGATGGGGGGGGGGTGCGAATGGACAAGGGAGTTGTGTAGGGAGCGATCCCTGCGGAATGCAGAGAGAGGGGGGGAGGGAAAGATGTGCTTAGTGGTGGGATCCCGTTGGAGGTGGCGGAAGTTACGGAGAATAATATGTTGGACCCGGAGGCTGGTGGGGTGGTAGGTGAGGACCAGGGGAACCCTATTCCTAGTGGGGTGGCGGGAGGATGGAGTGAGAGCAGATGTACGTGAAATGGGGGAGATGCGTTTAAGAGCAGAGTTGATAGTGGAGGAAGGGAAGCCTTTTTCTTTAAAAAAGGAAGACATCTCCCTCGTCCTAGAATGAAAAGCCTCATCCTGAGAGCAGATGCGGCGGAGACGGAGGAATTGCGAGAAGGGGATGGCGTTTTTGCAAGAGACGGTGAGAAGAGGAATAGTCCAGATAGCTGTGAGAGTCAGTAGGCTTATAGTAGACATCAGTGGATAAGCTGACTCCAGAGACAGAGACAGAAAGATCTAGAAAGGGGAGGGAGGTGTCGGAAATGGACCAGGTAAACTTGAGGGCAGGGTGAAAGTTGGAGGCAAAGTTAATAAAGTCAACGAGTTCTGTATGCATGCAGGAAGCAGCGCCAATGCAGTCGTCGATGTAGCGAAGGAAAAGTGGGGGACAGCTACCAGAATAGGCACGGAACATAGATTGTTCACAAACCCAACGAAAAGGCAGGCATAGCTAGGACCCATATGGGTGCCCATAGCTACACCTTTAGTTTGGAGGAAGTGGGAGGAGCCAAAGGAGAAATTATTAAGAGTAAGGACTAATTCCGCTAGACGGAGCAGAGTGGTGGTAGAGGGGAACTGATTAGGTCTGGAATCCAAAAAGAAGCGTAGAGCTTTAAGACCTTCCTGATGGGGGATGGAAGTATATAAGGACTGGACATCCAGCCTTCCTGATGGGGGATGGAAGTATATAAGGACTAGACATCCAACCTTCCTGATGGGGGATGGAAGTATATAAGGACTAGACATCCAGCCTTCCTGATGGGGGATGGAAGTATATAAGGACTGGACATCCAGCCTTCCTGATGGGGGATGGAAGTATATAAGGACTGGACATCCAACCTTCCTGATGGGGGATGGAAGTATATAAGGACTGGACATAATCAGTTCCCCTCTACCACCACTCTGCATGGACCCGTATGGGTCCTAGCTATGCCTGCCTTTTTGTTGGGTTTGTGGAACAATCTATGTTCCGTGCCTATTCTGGTATCTGTCCCCCACTTTTCCTTCACTACATCGACGACTGCATTGGCGCTGCTTCCTGCATGCATGCAGAACTCGTTGACTTTATTAACTTTGCCTCCAACTTTCACCCTGCCCTCAAGTTTACCTGGTCCATTTCCGACACCTCCCTCCCCTTTCTAGATCTTTCTGTCTCTGTCTCTGGAGACAGCTTATCCACTGATGTCTACTATAAGCCTACTGACTCTCACAGCTATCTGGACTATTCCTCTTCTCACCCTGTCTCTTGCAAAAACACCATCCCCTTCTCGCAATTCCTCCGTCTCCGCCGCATCTGCTCTCAGGATGAGGCTTTTCATTCTAGGACAAGGGAGATGTCTTCCTTTTTTAAAGAAAAGGGCTTCCCTTCCTCCACTATCAACTCTGCTCTTAAACGCATCTCCCCCATTTCACGTACATCTGCTCTCACTCCATCCTCCCGCCACCCCACTAGGAATAGGGTTCCCCTGGTCCTCACCTACCACCCCACCAGCCTCCGGGTCCAACATATTATTCTCCGTAACTTCCGCCACCTCCAACGGGATCCCACCATTAAGCACATCTTTCCCTCCCCCCCCCCCCTGCATTCCGCAGGGATCGCTCCCTACGCAACTCCCTTGTCCATTCGTCCCCACCATCCCTCCCCACTGATCTCCCTCCTGGCACTTATCCGTGTAAGCGGAACAAGTGCTACACATGCTCTTACACTTCCTCCCTTACCACCATTCAGGGCCCCAAACAGTCCTTCCAGGTGAGGCAACACTTCACCTGTGAGTTGACTGGGGTGATATACTGCGTCCGGTGCTCCCGCTGTGGCCAATTTAATACATTGGCGAGACCCGATGCAGACTGGGAGACCGCTTTGCTGAACATCTACGCTCTGTCCGCCAGAGAAAGCAGGATCTCCCAGTGGCCACACATTTTAATTCCACATCCCATTCCCATTCTGACATATCTATCCACGGCCTCCTCTACTGTAAAGATGAAGCCACACTCAGGTTGGAGGAATAACACCTTATATTCCGTCTGGGTAGCCTCCAACCTGATGGCATGAACATCGACTTCTCTAACTTCCGCTAAGGCCCCACCTCCCTCTCGTACCCCATCTGTTACTCATTTTTATGCACACATTCTTTCTCTCACTCTCCTTTTTCTCCCTCTGTCCCTCTGAATATACCTCTTGCCCATCCTCTGGGTCCCCCCCCCCTTGTCTTTCTTCCCGGACCTCCTGTCCCATGATCCTCTCGTATCCCCTTTTGCCTATCACCTGTCCAGCTCTTGGCTCTATCCCTCCCCCTCCTGTCTTCTCCTATCATTTTGGATCTCCCCCTCCCCCTCCAACTTTCAAATCCCTTACTCACTCTTCCTTCAGTTAGTCCTGACGAAGGGTCTTGGCCTGAAACGTCGACTGCACCTCTTCCTACAGATGCTGCCTGGCCTGCTGCGTTCACCAGCAACTTTGATGTGTGTTGCTTGAATTTCCGGCATCTGCAGAATTCCTGTTGTTTGATGTCACAGGAAAGCAGCATCCATCATCAGGGCTCCCCACCATACGCTCTCTTCTTGTTAATGCCATCAGGAAGAAGGTACAGGAGCCTCAGAACTCACACCACCATGTTCAGGAATAGTTATTGTGCCTCACCCTTCAGGTTCTTGAACCAGAGGGGATAACTTCACTCGCCCCGCCATTGAAATGTTCCCACCACCAATTGCCTCACTTTCAAGGATTCTTCATCTCACGTACTTGGTATTTATTTATTTATTTATTATTAATTCATATTTCTTTTGTAAATCTTTTTGCATTTCCACAGTTTGTACCTTTTACACAACAGTTGAACTACCGAGTTGGAGTGGTCTTTCATTTATTCTGTCATGGTTATTATTCTATTATTCACTTGTTGATTATGCCTGCAGGAAAACGAATCTCAGGGTTGAATATGGTGATATATATGTGCTTTGATAATAAATCTACTTTGAACTTTGACTTTGACTCGAAAACAATGGAACCCTGGAACACTGAGCTCCCAGTCCTGTCCCTCCTGCAACCAATTCTGACAAATGGCTACAGTATCATAAATCCGCATGCTGATCCATGCCTGAGCTCATCCGCCTTTCCTAAAGTACACCTTGCATTGAGATATACACAGCTCAGAACATTAGTCCCACCATACTCAACCTTCTGATTCTTGGCATTGTAGGCAGGCTGAACAACATGCTTCTCCACAACCACTCAGTTAGCCATTCTGGTGCTCTAGTTCTCATCCTCTCGCAACTCTAGTTTAACCTGCATCTCCCCCATCTCTCTCTCTCCCCCATCTCCCTCTCTCCCCCATCTCCCTCTCTCCCCATCTCCCTCTCTCCCCATCTCCCTCTCTCCTCCATCTCCCTCTCTCTCCTCCATCTCCCTCTCTCTCCTCCATCTCCCTCTCTCTCCTCCATCTCCCTCTCTCTCCTCCATCTCTCTCTCTCCCCCGTCTCACTCTCCCCCGTCTCTCTCTCCCCCATCTCTCTCTCCCCCGTCTCTCTCTCTCCCCGTCTCCCTCTCCCCCGTCTCCCTCTCCCCGTCTCCCTCTCACCCATCTCCCTCTCCCCATCTCCCCCGTCTCCCTCTCCCCATCTCCCCCGTCTCCCTCTCCCCATCTCCCCCATCTCCCCCCCTCCCCTCCCCATCTCCCCCCTCCCCTCCCCATCTCCCCCTCTCCCCTCCCCATCTCCTCCTCTCCCCGTCTCCCTCTCCCTGTCTCCCTCTCCCTGTCTCCCTGTCTCCCCCTCTCCCCGTCTCTCTCTGCCCCATCTCCCTCTTCCTTCCCTGTCTCTCTCTCCATTCCCTGTCCCTCTCCCACCTCTCTCCCCATCTCTTTCTCTCTCCCCCACCTTTCTCTCCCCATCTCTCTCCCCCATCTCTCTCTTCCCCATCTCTCTCTCTCTCCCCCTTGCCTCTCTCTCTGTTCCATCCCCTCTCTTTCTCTCTTCTTTCCCCCTCTCTCCCTTCTCCGCAACTCTCTTTCCCTTCCGCTTTTTGTCTCTCTCTCTCTCTCTCTCTCTCTCTCTCTCCCCCTCCCTCCCTCCTCTCACTCTCTCCTTTGCCCCCACCCCTCTCCCTCATCCCTCTTCTCTCCCTCTCCCTTCCCCCTACCTCCATAGTCATAGTCATACTTTATTGATCCCGGGGGAAATTGGTTTTCGTTACAGTTGCACCATAAATAATAAATAGTAATAAACCATAAATAGTTAAATAGTAAAAAGTAAATTATGCCAGGAAATAAGTCCAGGACCAGCCTATTGGCTCAGGGTGTCTGACCCTCCAAGGGAGGAGTTGTAAAGTTTGATGGCCACAGGCAGGAATGACTTCCTGTGACGCTCTGTGTTGCATCTCGGTGGAATGAGCCTCTGGCTGAATGTACTCCTGTGCCCAACCAGTACATTATGTAGTGGATGGGAGACATTGTCCAAGATGGCATGCAACTTGGACAGCATCCTCTTTTCAGACACCACCGTGAGAGAGTCCAGTTCCCACAACATCACTGGCCTTACGAATGAGTTTGTTGATTCTGTTGGTGTCTGCTACCTCCAGCCTGCTGCCCCAGCACACAACAGCAAACATGATCGCACTGGCCACCTCAGACTCGTAGAACATCCTCAGCATCGTCCAGCAGATGTTAAAGGACCTCAGTCTCCTCAGGAAATAGAGACAGCTCTGACCCTTCTTGTAGATAGCCTCAGTGTTCTTTGACCAGTCCAGTTTACTGTCAACTCGTATCCCTAGGTATTTGTAATCCTCCACCATGTCCACACTGACCCCCTGGATGGAAACAGGGGTCACCGGTACCTTAGCTCTCCTCAGGTCTACCACCAGCTCCTTAGTCTTTTTTCACATTAAGCTGCAGATAATTCTGCTCACACCATGTGACAAAGTTTCCTACCGTAGCCCTGTACTGAGCCTCATCTCCCTTGCTGATGCATCCAACTATGGCAGAATCATCCGAAAACTTCTGAAGATGACAAGACTCTGTGCAGTAGTTGAAGTCCGAGGTGTAAATGGTGAAGAGAAAAGGAGACAGGACAGTCCCCTGTGGAGCCCCAGTGCTGCTGATCACTCTGTCGGACACACAGTGTTGCAAGCACATCTACTGTGGTCTGCCATCTCTCCCTTCCCCCTTCTCTCTCCCCTCCATTGCCCTCTTCTCTCCTCTCCCCTCCACCTTCCTCTCCCTTCACCACCTCCCTCTCCATTCCCCACTTCTCTCTCCTCTCCACAGCCCTCTTCCTCTCCCCTCCACCTCCACCCCTCATCCCTCATCCCTTCCCCTCCCTCTCCTTATTAAGCTACCAGTCAGGTGGTTTCATACACAGTATGATCACTACAACAGTTCTGGCCTCACCTGATCAGATGTATTTCCTTTTTCAATCCACAACTACGCATGACTTCTCTGCAATTTAAATCTAACTTGTTTTCTCACAGTATTTCAATTCCCATGAAAATCCTTCAATCAGTAAAATTAAGTTTTTCTGTTTCCACAAACGTTGCTGTCCTGCTGAATGTTTCCAGCATTTTTTTTCTGTTTATAATCCTCAGGACAAAGGTTCATGTTGGGATTCTGGAAAATATGGATCAGTAGCAATATCAGGGATTCCACCTATCAGTGAGGGCAGACAATGATGAGCCCATGATCACCTTCATAGTACAATCGTAACCTTTGGCTGACTGAGGACAAGGGTGCTTGAGCATCACGATCACAACCTGTCACAAAATTCATGGTGTATCTGGCAGTAGTGATCCATGCCCTCCTATGCGATTCTGAAAAATACCAGATACAGCGGTTACCAAGATACTAGAAACAGAACATTTGGGGTGACACAGTAGCATTGCTTTTGCAGCATCTGCAACCCGCTGTCTGTAAGGAGTTTATACGTTCTCTCAGTAACTGCATGGGTTTCCTCTGGGTGCTCTGGTTTTCTCCCAAATTCCAAAGAAGTACAGGCTTTTGGGGTCAACATTTCTGTTCCGTTTTGTGTGTGGGTTGGGGGGGGGTGGATTTTGGGAATTGTTGATCAGGATGCCAATCATTTTTGTGCAGGGGATGGTGTTTGATGTTTGTCTCTGAACAACTTTTATGTTCTTTCTTTATTTCATGGCTATCTGGAGAAGATGAATTTCAGGGTTGTATTTAGTCATAGTCATTATTGATCCCGGGGGAAATTGGTTTTCGTTACAGTTGCACTATAAATAATTAAATAGTAATAAAACCATAAATAGTTAAGTAGTAATATGTAAATTATGCCAGGAAATAAGTCCAGGACCAGCCTATTGGCTCAGGTCCTGGAAGATGAATTTCAGGGTTGTATTTGCTTTGATAATAAATGAATCTTTAAACATTTTAGATTAGTAGGTCAATTAGTCACATGGGTGTAATTGGGTGTTACAGGCTCATTAGGCGAGAAGGACCTGCTACCATGCTTGTACCTGGAATTAAAATAACAATAGCACTATCTGCAGAATCCTTCAGATCTTTAGGAAGGATCAGCAAACCAAGACAGTGTCCTACCCCAGGCTAATATTGCCAAGACTGAGACAAAAACAGAAACTGCTGGCAAAACCCAACAGCTCGGACAGCATCTATGAAATGGGAAACCATTCCACCAGACGCGTCCCTCTCCCACTTTGCTTCATATGTAACTCCCTGGTTCACTCTTCTATCCTGCTACTGTTATGTGCAATTGGAATTTGCCTTGGCTTCATTTCTTGTACGTTTTGACTGATCTTTGCCCACAATGCTGGAGGCCAGTCTTGTTCGAATGTCTTTCATACTGCTGATAGTTTTGCCTGTATTAACCAAGTCAGACAGCTGGTAGTCAATAGAGGTGATAGCAACTGGCAACAAACGACATTTTTACTTTGACATTGTTATATCTGCAGCTTTGCAGGAAGCTGTCTGCATGACAATCATAAAAATGGCTGCATTGAAAGCATTGAATATGAGTGTAGAATATGGCAAAAGATTTCTTATTCCCATGATTTTGATCATGACATCTATGTGTAGAGCGAGAGCAAATGGATAAGGTCTTAAGTGAAAGCTTCTTGACTGCATTTACCATGGAGAAAGGAATTCGGAAAAGAGATGAGGAGGTGCTGGCAGCACTCAGGCACATAAAGCTGGATAAATCCCCAGGGTTTGTCTAAGTGAATCCTAGAACACTGTGGGAAGTAAGGGAGCCCTAACAGATTTTTGTATCTTCTTTAGCAATGGTTGAAGTACCAGAAAACTGGAGTGTGGCCAAGGAGTATGGCCTTTATTTAGAAACATAGAAAATCTACAGGCCATTCAGCCCACAATGCTGTGCCGGACATGTACTTACTTTAGAAATTACCTATGGTTACCCATAGCCCTCTATTTTTCTAAACTCCATGTACCTATCTAGGAGTCTCTTAAAAGACCCTGTCATATCTGCCTCCACCACCATTGCCGGCAGCCCATTCCACGCTTTCACCACTCTCTGAGTAAAAAACTTACCCCTGACATCTCCCCTGTACCTACTTCCGAGCACCTTAAAACTGTGCCTTCTCGTGTTAGCCATTTCAGCCCTGGGGAATAGCCTCTGACTATCCACACGATCAATGCCTCTCATTATCTTATACACCTCTATCAGGTCACCTCATCCTCCATCGCTCCAAGGAGAAAAGGCCGAGTTCACTCAAGCTATTCTCATAAGGCATGCTCCCCAATCCAGGCAACATCTTTGTAAATCTCCTCTGCACCCTTTCTATAGTTTCCACATCCTTCCTGTAGTGAGGTGACCAAAACTGAGCATAGTACTCCAAGTGGGGTCTGACCAGGATTACCTATATAGCTGCAGTATTACCTCTCGGCTATTAAACTCAATCCCGTGGTTGATGAAAACCAATGCACCGTATGTCTTCTTAACTACAGAGTCAACCTGCGCTGCAGCTTTGAGTGTCCTATAGACTCGGACCCCAAGATCCCTCTTATCCTCCACACTGCCTTACCATTGATACTACATTCTGCCAACATATTTGACCTACCAAGATGAACCACCTCACATTTACCTGGGTTGAACTCCACCTGCCACTTCTCAGCCCAGTTTTGCATCCTATCCATAACCCGCTGTAACTTCTGTCAGCCCTCCACACCCACAACACCCCCAACCTTTGTGTCATTTAGGAAGGTTTGCCAGGACAAGCCAGTGAATAACAAGGCATCAAGCATAACATCAGTGGTGGGAAAATTACTGGAACATATTCTGAAAGATAGGATCATTTGGAAAGGCATGGACTGATTAGGAATAGTCAGCATGGCTTGTGCATGGGAACTCATATCCCACAAATTTAAATTTATTGAAAGTGTTACCAAGAAGCTTAAGGAGGGTAGGGCAAAGCCTTTGACAAGGTCTCGCATAGAGAAAAGGGAAGTTAAATTTGCAGGATTCTTTGTGAGTTAGCCAACTAGATATACTGAAGAATTGACCGGAGGATTGATGAAGTAAGGGTAGTAGGCATCATATTCATGGAGCTTAGTAAGTTTTTCTTTGCAAAATTCTGCATGGTAGGCTGCTCTGGAAAGTTAGATCGCAGGAGATCCAGGAAGATCCAGCCAATGGAATACAAATTTAGCAGTGGAGGATTATTCTTCAGGCTGGAGGTTGGTGATCAATGCTGTGCTGCAGGGATTGCTGCTATTGTTTCTCACCTGTATTAACAATTTGAAAGATAACGTACGTATCTGTAAGTTTAAGGCAGGATATGGATCTGGAGGGAAAGTGGCCGAAGGATAGCCCACTTTCCTATAGGGTGTGTTGAAGAGCGGAGAGATCTAGAGGTACAGGTATGTAGTTCCCTTCAAAGACTTTACTGACATAGGTAGACATGGCAATGATGAAGACATATGCCACCCTTGCCTTCATCGAAGGCTGCACTGAATACAAGAGTTGGAATGTAACATTATAGCTGTGCAAGCTGTTTGTGAAAGCACAACTGAAATGTTGTGTGCAGTTCTGGTGCTGCCACACAGCAGATAAGATATGATAATACTAGCAAGGTTGTAGAAAATTTCACAGCAACATTGCCTGAGATGGAATAGCTTAAGTTTTAAGGAGAGAATGTGTAGGCTGGGGTTGATTTCCTTGCTCAAAGGAGGCTGAGGGGTGATCTCATAGAAGTTTACAAAATCATGAGGGTCATAGATAGGATGCATTGTCACAGTTTCTTCCAGAGTAACAGTATCTAAAACTACAGGCAGAAGGTTAATGTGAGAAGGGAAATATTTAAGATGAACCTCTTAGTCAAGTATTTTCACAAGGTGGGCATATGGATCCAGAGGAAGTGATCGGCATTAGTGTAATTACAACATTAAAAAGACATTTGGACAGGTATTTGGATACGAAAGGTTTGAAAGAGATATGGGCCAAGTGCAAGCAAATGGGACTAGCTCAAGAAGAGAATTTGGTTGACGTGGATGAGTTGGACTGGAAGGTCTTTTACTATGCTGCGAGACTCTACGACTCTAAGTTTATTATTGCAATTTGTTGCACAGATTTAAACTGCTAAATGCATAGTCAAAATGTTAGGCAAAAGGAAAGAGCAGTTTGAAAAGAAGCCATAACTGAGGTCAGTTATATGGCTAAAGCTGGAAAGATTAGGGGGAAATGAAAGAGGGAAACCCTTGGAAGAGTTTTTAAACATGAGGAAGAAATTTTAAAATTTCAAGTAATTTGGAGAAGAACAGATATCTATCCTGTCTATTTCTTCTTCACTCCTGTACTTTGACTCCTATCAGTGTCCAAAGAAAGTAGTGTAGACGAAATAGATGGAATAGGTATCAAAGAGAAAATACACTCGGTGGCCACTTTATTAGGTACACCTGCCAATAAATGCAAAAAACTGTGCCTTGAAAAAGTATTCAGCCCCCAACCCTTTGCTCAGATAAGGGAACCAGGGATGTTAATAAATTTCATTGAGAATATTTATTTGTGAATCATGTTTATGCTTTTGTTTTAACAGTAATGCCCAGAATCAGGGAAAGATTGTAAAGCATGAAAAACTAAAAATTCAAAACCTGAGATGTCAGTAGTTCAAAAGTATTCATCCCCCTTTGCTCAGTGCTGGGTTAAACCACCTCTCGCAGCTCTTACAGCCAGTAATCTTTTTGGATAAGTCTGCTATATTTGCACAATGTGATGGAGCAAGACTTGCCCATTCCTCTTGCAAAATTGCTCAAATTGTGCCAGGTTAGTTGGGGAGTAGCAGTGGACAGCAATCTTAAGGTTTTGCCAAAGATATCCGATCAGGTTAGGGTCAGGTCTCTGACTAACCATTCAATGACATCAATTTTCTTCATTTGAAGCCACTCCATTGTTGCTCTTGCAGTGCACTTTGGGTTGTTGTCCTGCTGAAGGATGAACTTCCTCCCCAGTCTGAGCTTTCTGGCAGAGGCTAGCAGGTTTTTATGCAGGATCAATTCATCTTCCCAACGATCCTGACCAGATTTCCAGTTCCTGCTGCTGAAAAACATTTCCATAGCACGATGCTACCTCCACTATACTCTATAGAAGGGATGGTATTACCTGGCTGATGCACAGTGTTAGATTTATGCCGCACGTACCACTTAGTGTTGAGGCCAATGAGTTCCACCTTAGAATCATCCAACCACCAGATCTTCTTCTAAGTGGCACTTTGCAAGGTATTTACAGGCAAGGCTATACTTTTTTTAGCCTGGGTTTCTTCCTTGCCACTCTTTCATAAATATCATTTTTGTGCAAGGCCTTAGAGATTGTGGAGTCATGAACTTCATCTCCAGTTGCAGCCATTGGCTTCGGCAGCTCACTCAGGGTGACTATTGGTGTCAATGTAGCCTCTCTTACAAGCAATATTCTTCCCAGTGACTAAGTTTAGTGGGACAGCCTGACCTTGGCAGTGTGCCTATGGTTTCATATTTTTTCCACTTTTTCATGATGGACTGTACTGAGCTCCGAGGTATGTTCAATGCCTTTGAGGTGGTCTTGTACCTTCCCACAGATTTGTGTTTTGTAGATTAGCTCAAAAAATCCTACTTCAATGTATCTCAAATTTTAAAAACAAAGTAGAATCACTGTATATAATCAGCCATTCATGTGGCAGTAACTCAATGCATAAAAGCATGCAGAAATGGTCAAGAGGTTCAGTTGTTGTTCAGACAAAGCAGAATGGGGAAGAAATGTGGCTTAGTGACTTTGACCATGGAATGATTTTAGGTGCTAGACAGAGTGGTTTTCACATCTTAGAAACTGCTGATCTCCTGGGGTTTTCAACAGTGTCTAGAGTTTACAGAGAATGGTGCAAAAAAGTAAAAAAAACATCCAGTGAGCTGCAGTTCTATGGGTGAAAACACCTTGTTAATGAGAGAAGTTAGGGGAGCATGGTCAAACTAGTTCAAGCTGACATGAGGGTGACAGTAAGTCAAATAACCACCCGTCACAACAGTGGACTGCAGTCGTCTGAAACTGGCAGGTTACCCCAAACCCTGAACGAGGCCATTATCACGCTTATTCCGAGGAAGGACAAAGACGCAGAGGAGGTAGGATCTTATAGGCCGATTTCACTGCTAAATTTGGATCAGAAAATTTTTGCTACAACGCTGGCAAGGGGGCTCAGTTAGCAGATAAATAAATTGGTACACTCAGATCAAACAGGGTTTATCCCTAAAAAGAATTCTTTCCATAACATCAGGTGCTTTCTTAATATAATGCATTCCCCAAGACATCCTAAGGAAGATCTTATAATATTAAGTTTAGATGCTGAGAAAGCATTCAACCAAGTGGAATGGCAATACCTCTACAAGGTTTTGAAAAAATTTGGAATGGGGGACAAATTTGTAACTCGGATTAAGCTACATTCAGTAACCCTAGTGCTAAAATACTAACTAATCAGACCCTCTCGGAACCATTCAGTTTGCACAGGGGCACAAGACAGGGCTGTGCATTAAGTCCTTTATTGCAGCGGTCCCCAACCACCTGTCCGTGGACTGGTACCGGGCCGCAAAGCATGTGCTACTGGGCTGCGAAGAAACAATATGAGTCAGCTGCACCTTTCCTCATTCCCTGTCACGCCCACTGTTGAACTTTAACGCACGCGAGGTCATCAGTAACCGTACATGTGCAAAGGAATGAGTCCGTGACCTATTTGTGAATGTTTCCGGTGAATCTTCCATGTCAGCGCAGGAAGAAGAACAACTCCTTGAGCTTGCAAATGACGGTGGGCTGAAAGGTATGTTTGACATAATATCTCTGCGGGCATTCTGGATCAAAGTCAAAGCTGAATATCCTGAGGTAGCCACAAAAGCACTGAAAACGTTGCTTCCATTTCCATCATATCTCTGCAATGAATGCAACGAAGACTAAATTGCGGAATAGACTGGACATAAGGAACCCCCTTCGAGTATCGCTGTCTCCCATCACCCCTCAATAGGACCGTCTTGTTGCAGGAAAACAAGTCCAGGGCTCCCACTGATTCAGCGATATTGATGTGTTGCAATGATTATATATATTCATACGAGGAAAATATGCACTGTGTGTTTAATATCCAAACGTTACTTATAGTTGACTTATCACCTATACTCCCCTATGCTCCGGTCGTGTTTAACCCCCCCCCCCCCCCCCCCACCTGGTCGGCTGGTCCACAAGAATATTGTCAATATTAAACCGGTCCGCCGTGCAAAAAAGGTTGGGGACCCCTGCTTTATTGTTTGCGTTGGCCTTGGAACCACTGGCGGAGACTATACGTTCTCACCCTGAAATTTATGGGTACAATACAGAATATACTATCAACAAAATTTCCCTTTATGCGGACGATGTTTTGTTGTTTGTAACAAAACCATACATTGATATTCCAGTTTTGCTGGAAGTAGTCAATTTATTTGGCACTTTCTCGGGGTATAAGATTAATTGGGGAAAAAGTGAATTATTCCCGGTCTGAGTAGAAGAACAGGAGGGGCTTAAACAATTTCCATTCAAAATAACCCTTGAGAAGTTTACTTACCTTAGAACTGCAATAACAAAAAAGTATAGTTCTCTATTTGAAGCAAATTTTGTCCCTCTAATTGAAAAGATTAAAAAGAAAATAGAATTTTGGAAGACACTCCCAATTTCTTTAGCGGGTAGAGTAAATACAGTCAAGATGATCTTTCTTCCCCAAATGCTCTATCTATTTCAGAACCTGCCCCTCTATCTTACCAAAACCGTTTTTAAAGGATTAGATTCAATAATTCTACCTTTTATATGGAATTATAAAGCCCATTGAATTAGGAAAAAACATCTCTGCAAGAATAAGACTAGTGGGGGGCTGGCACTACCCAGCTTTATTTTTTATTACTGGGCTGCTAACGTTAGCCATATAGCATACTGGATAGATGATACAGTTGTACTTCCCGGATGGTTGGAGATGGACCATGATGATTGCCTTCCATATTCCACAGGGGCAATCATCATGTCCCCTATTCGGTTAAATAAAGCCTGTTATAGAGGCAATCTCATTATCCATAGCACCATACAGATGTGGAGACAAATGGGGAAGCATTTGAAACTCAGAACATTATCATTTCTTGTACTTATATCTGCGAACCCCTCTTTTATCCCCTCATGTATAGATGGGGCCTTTGATGCATGGCGAGAATTAGGGATACGCAGCATTGGAGACTTACACATACAAGGGATTTTTGCGTCATTTCGGCAGCTCCAGGACTAATTCAGATTGCAAAAGAGTAATTTTTTCAGCTATCTCCAGCTAAGACACTATATAAGATCACACCTTTCTGGTTTTGAGACGGCAGAACCTGATAAATTAGATAATCATTTAAGATCATGTTCAGGGACAGAACACTTTATCGCCTATCTGTATGATGCCATACAAAACAAGTGTCATACAACAATGGATAATGGTAAAAAAGAGTGGGAAAGGGAGTTGGGTACAGAGATAGAGGAGGTTATATGGAATGAGGCTTTGGCGTATGTTCACTCCTGTTCCATCAATGCCAGGCATTGATTAATACAATTTAAAATCCTACATAGACTACATTACTCAAAAGTAAGGATTCATAAAATATTCCCAGAGGGGTCCCCAGTGTGTGAGAAATGTAAGACCTCGGAGGCAAATTTGTTACATAGTTATGCTTTATATCCCAGGATACAAGAGTATTGGAAGCAAATAATTGAGGTTCTGTTGAAGGTGCTGAAGGTTCAGATAATACCAGACCCCATTTTAATAATTTTTGGAACTCCTGCAAGGTCAAATTAACTCCAGGCTACCCAGCAACAACTCCTGACCTATGGCATACTTAATGGAAAGAAACTCATACTGATGTTCTGGAAAAAGGAGGAAACTCCATCACTCAGACAATGGCTGGCTGCATTAATGGATACTCTGCATCTAGAGAGGATAAGATACGTTATCAAGGACAGACTCAAGGAATTTGAAAAAATCTGGCAACCATTACTGTTGTATTTAGAAGAGACCGACAGCTGAACTAAGTGTGGGTGGGGGCATGGTAGGACCTACGGGAGCACATAAAGCACATACGGGAGGGGTGAGGGGAGGGTAGGGCTGGGAAGGGGAAAGGAGACGGGGTGGTAGGGTTTCCTTTGCTTTTTTCTTGTTTACTATACATACATTCATTTGATTTTCATTATGTTGTTATAAGAAAAAAATAAAAGAAGCATTGTACTTTAGGACATTGTTGGTTGTGATTAAGCTGATGTTGCTTCATAATAAAAACATTTGAAACAACAACAGTGGACTGCAGAAGAGCATCTCTGAAAGCTTGACATGGATGGCTATATCAGCAGAAGACCACAAATGTACACTCAATTGCCAGTTTATTTAGTTCAGGAGTTGTCTAATGAAGTGGCCACAAAGTATATTTGAAGAGCTACGGTTCACGGAGGATCATAAGAAGCCAGTGAGGAGATCATTTGAGCTACATCTAAAGATAACCTAGATATATAAATGACCAACACAAAAAGTGCTGGAGGAGCTCAACAGGTCAGGCACCATCTGTGGAAGGAAATGGACAGTAGCCACAGGTGTACTACGTTGACTTTCTGATTCTTTCCATAGGTGCTATGTGGCCTGCTGAGTTCCTCCAGTGCTTTGTGTGCTGCTCCAGATTCCAACATCTGCACTCTCTTGCATCTCTAGATATAAATTGGGTTGCAGCAGGAGATATGCTGATGTGGGGATTGGCTATGTTCACAATGTAACTCATCTGATAAGCAATTCAAAGCAAGGCCTCAGATTTAAGCTCTGTATCTGGACCATTCTGAAGGTACCATTCTATAAACCAACTAGAGGGATGTTGAGTCAGGAATTTTTGCAGGAGTTTAAATTTGACGACTTATGGAAAGGTAGTTTAAAAATATTGTGAGCAGTTTTGGGTTCCTTATCTAAGAAAAGATGTGTGGGTATTAGAGAGGGTCCAAAGGAAGTTTACAAAACTGATTCCGGGAACGTATAAAGAAAGTTTGATGCTTTTGGCCCTGTACTCACTTGAGTTTTGAAGAATGAGGGAGGATCTCATTGAAACCTGTCGAATATTGAAAGGCCTTTACATGTGTGGTTGTCGAGAGGATGTTTCCTATAGTGGGCAAGTCTAGGACCACAATCTCAGAACAGAGGGGTGTCTCTTTAGAACTGAGATGAGAAGGAATTTCTTTAGCCAGAGGATGGTGAATCTGTGGAATTCATTGCCATAGATGGCTGTGGAGGCCAAGTCATTAGGTATATTTGAAGTGCAGGTTGATAGGTTCTTGATTAGTAAGGGCATCAAAGATTATGGGGTAGGAGACCAAGAGGGATAATAAATTAGCCATGACGGAATGGTGGAGCAGACTTGATGGGCCAAATGGCCTAATTCTGCTCCAATGTCATGTGGTCTCGTAGGCCTTTAATGATTAATGGGGGAAAAAGGAAGTCCCTGTGGCTCTTGCCATACCTCCTCCCCATCCTGAACACGGGATTTATGAATCCTATTTTAAGCATTGACATCATGTTACTCTGAGATATGCCAATGGTCAAGAGCAACAAGATTACAAATGCTTATGTGAAATTGCACAGCTCATCGACTGATCCAATATGCTCCACTTTGATCACTTATGTTAGGTGGCTCCCTGGATATTGAGGACATCTTCATTTTTGAAGAGCTAAGGGACGTCAAGCATTTGACATTATTAACATGGTTAAATAATATTGAAAACTTTTTATCATGACAGACCAGCATAACATGCTTTGAAAGTAGATGTAATGGAAAAATGTTAAAAGGGTTACTTGACATGGAAGGTTCAATGCAATTTGAAATACAGTGTTGTGATTCACTTGTCAATTTTAATAAGTAATAGATGTATTAAAGAATAAGTATGGCAAATATATATCTGAGAGTAAGTTGCAGTCATCAATGCACATTGACAATTATGGATATGTTTTTGAATTTCAGTAAGAGTTTCAGTCGAATTAATACCTTTAATGTACTTAATCTTTCTGCATTTTACTGTGAACCACATACTGTATAGTGTTTTAATGTTTGATTCCCCTAAACTTGAAGAAAAGAATTTACACTTAGCAGGTAGGCTAAGCTGTGCAGTTGGAGGTGTGAGAGGATAATTAAAATTGTACTGATGCAGAGTGCTTGTATTGTATATGCAACATGCTGCCATATGCTTTCAGTTGCTATGCCACAGTGCAATTTTATCAAGGTTTTCTTGAACAAGGGGTTACCAGGTAATAAAGTACTTATAATTTAACTTAATGTAAGCAGTGAACACATTCAAAGCAAAAAAATGCAGCTTTGAAATATAAACAACAGGAATTCTGCAGATGCTGGAAATTCAAGCAACACACATAAAAGTTGCTGGTGAACGCAGCAGGCCAGGCAGCATCTCTAGGAAGAGGTGCAGTCCTGACGAAGGGTCTCCGCCTGAAACGTCGACTGCACCTCTTCCTAGAGATGCTGCCTGGCCTGCTGCGTTCACCAGCAACTTTTATGTGTGCAGCTTTGAAATATTATTGATTTTTAAAAGGAGGCTCTAAATGCTCAAAACTGATATTAAAAGTTACAAGGTTGCTTACTAAGATTTTCCATCTCAAGGTAAAAAATGTTGAGCCAAATAGGTTGCTGGTGACTGGTGGTTCTGGCCTTCAGTGACTGTGAACTTCCTTGCATGCTTGGATAAAGAAGAACATGTCTCAGGAAGTAGCCCTTTGGATCACCATGTCTGTGTCAACTGGGATATCGACATAAACTAAACTACCTAGCTCCACGTGGTCAACATTCCTCTGTTCCATGACTGTTCATGTCTAAATGCCGAATAAGCATTGCTATTGTCTCTCCTTAAAGCTTTCCCCCTCATCTTAAATCTGGGCCCTCTAGTATTTGACATTTCCTCATGGGGAAAAGACTTCTTATAATCAACTCTAAAAGTACCTCTCATGATTTATATAGACAGTGGATTCTGGTTAATTGGGCCATCAGTTAATCAGAGCAACTGCTTATTTGGACCGGCCCTTAAAGAACAAAAACTAATTGAGAAAGTAGCTAGGGTTCCTTTTGCTTATGTAGGCCACTATGCCACTTACTTGGGGCAGGAGACTGTTGCCAAGCAGTTTCTAACCATCGTCAGACGCATGCAGTTAGGTGGCCATCAGATACTATACCATACTTAGACTGAACATTTTTTTAATAGCATCAGTTGTGTGCACTTGTGTTCAAAAGACGGTAATTTTTGTCACTGATCATTGATGAGAAATAAGCAGTATGGCAATTTAGAACAGCGTAGCTCACCTTGGTTTCATGCATCCGGGCTTGGAGATACCAGAAATGGCCAGGAGTGAAATTGAAACAACTTCACTACATCAACAAGTTAGGAACTATGAAGAATAAACAATTGAAGGTATCAACAATCATCCTGAATGTTACAATGAAAATAATAATTTGGAGGATGCAATTGTTCATAGCATTGTATGAAGGCAATCCATTATCTGCACTGATTTCGTTCATTTACAGTCAATCAAAATAATGTAGCAGCGTACAGGTACACTGGATGAATTCCTCTGTCGATAACAATTAGGAGCAAATACACAGTTTTATAGTACCTTAGTGGTATTGGTAGTGTTCTATTTTGTTCCTGTATTTCATTTAAATTCATAATTTGTTACTCAGTTAAATGGTAGTTTGCCTTGTTTATACTTTTTTACTATTTCCATAAAACCGTCTAATTGGGGCTGCTGCTTAATTGGGCCAAAATGTGGTTGTCCCAATATGTTCCCATTAACCGGAACCCACTGTGCTTCTATCACGTTGCCCCTCAGCCGCTGACACTTAGTGTAAGCAATCCAAGTTTCTCCAGCCCCTCTTTATAACTAATGCATTCCAATGCAGCCAGTATGTGGGTGGATCTCTTCTGCGCCCTTTACAAAGGCTCCATATTTTTTCCTATTAACACATGAAATGCTGGAGGAACTCAGCAGGACAGGTGGTTGTCTATGGAAAAGAGTAAACAGTTGCTGTTTTCGGCTGAGGCCCATCATCAGGTCTATGGCGTGCTGCTTTGTATTTCCAGCATCTGCAGATTTTCTCGTGTTTATGATGATGTCTTTCCTATTGCCTGGTGGCACAATACTTCAAATGTGGCCTAGCCAAAGCTAATATAGCTACAACATGCTAATCAAATTTTATGTGCTTGGAGCCTTGAGAGTAATTAGGCCTCATTGTTGGGGTTGTGAGCCTGGCAGAAGGTGCTAATGCCAGGTTCTAGGTCTTCTAGGGAATTTGGAGGATTTTATGGAGGCACCATTGTGACATTTTTCCAGTATCTTTAATCCCTGAACTCCTGAACTCACTGGGAAAGGGAATTTGAAAGATCAGTGTGAGAAGAAATTCTTCTGCATCTCTATCTTACATGAACGATTCTTAATACAGAGACCCTGCCACAGGTTATACCTTTCTCCTTCACAGGAAAGGTTCTCTAGTCGGGGCCTTTCAGATCTTACATGTTTTACTCTGATCAGCTTTCAGACTTTTGAACTCCAAGTCATATCTTAAAATACAAACAACAGGAATTCTGCAGATGCTGGAAATTCAAGCAGCACACATCAAAGTTGCTGGTGAACGCAGCAGGCCAGGCAGCATCTCTAGGAAGAGGTACAGTCGACGTTTCAGGCCGAGGCCCTTCGTCAGGACTAACTGAAGGAAGAGTGAGTAAGAGATTTGAAAGTGGGGGGGGGAGGGGGAGATCCAAAATGATAGGAGAAGACAGGAGGGGGAGGGATGGAGTCAAGAGCTGGACAGGTGATTGGCAAAGGGGATATGAGAGGATCATGGGACAGGAGGCCCAGGGAGAAAGACGGGGCGGGGTGGGGGATCCTAGAGGATGGGCAAGGGGTATAGTCAGAGGGACAGGGAGAAAAAGGAGAGTGAGAGAAAGAATGTGTGTGTAAAAATAAATAATGGATGGGGTATGAGGGGGAGGTGGGGCATTAGCGGAAGTTAGAGAAGTCAATGTTCATGCCATCAGGTTGGAGGCTAGCCAGACGGAATATAAGGTGTTGTTCCTCGAACCTGAGTGTTCCTCCAACCTAACCCCACTAGGAATAGGGTTCCCCTGGTCCTCACCTACCACCCCACCAGCCTCCGGGTCCAACATATTATTTCCCATAACTTCCGCCACCTCCAACGGGATCCCACCACTAAGCACATCTTTCCCTCCCCCCTCTCTCTGCTTTCCGCAGGGATCGCTCCCTACGCGACTCCCTTGTCCATTCGTCCCCCCCATCCCTCCCCACTGATCTCCCTCCTGGCACTTATCCTTGTAAGCGGAACAAGTGCTACACATGCCCTTACACTTCCTCCCTTACCACCATTCAGGGCCCCAGACAGTCCTTCCAGGTGAGGCGACACTTCACCTGTGAGTCCGCCGGGGTGATATACTGCGTCTGGTGCTCCCGATGTTGCCTTCTATACATTGGCGAGATCCGACGCAGACTGGGAGACCGCTTTGCTGAACACCTACACCCTGTCTGCCAGAGAAAGCAGGATCTCCCAGTGGCCACACATTTTAATTCCACATCCCATTCCCATTCTGACATGTCTATCCACGGCCTCCTCTACTGTAAAGATTAAGCCACATTCAGGTTGGAGGAACAACACCTTATATTCCGTCTGGGTAGCCTCCAACCTGATGGCATGAACATTGACTTCTCTAACTTCCGTTAATGCCCCACCTCCCCCTCGTACCCCATCCGTTATTTATTTTTACACACACATTCTTTCTCTCACTCTCCTTTTTCTCCCTCTGTCACTCTGACTATACCCCTTGCCCATCCTCTAGGTCCCCCCCCACTTGTCTTTCTCCCTGGGCCTCCTGTCCCATGATCCTCTCATATCCCCTTTGCCAATCACCTGTCCAGCTCTTGGCTCCATCCCTCCCCCTCCTGTCTTCTCCTATCATTTTGGATCTCCCCCTCCCCCTCCCACTTTCATATCTCTTACTCACTCTTCCTTCAGTTCGTCCTGACGAAGGGTCTCGGCCTGAAACGTCGACTGCACCTCTTCCCAGAGATGCTGCCTGGCCTGCTGCGTTCACCAGCAACTTTTATGTGTGTTGCTCCAAGTCATATCTATTTCTTTTTCCTTGTAAGGTAAACTCTTCATACCTGATAGAAATAAACAGCCTCTAACCTTTCAAAATGAAGAGATCAAACCTCTTATGAAGTCCTACACAGATATTTCAAGATTTCATTACTCTATCCCTTTTCCAATAAAGCCCAACATTTGTCATACCAGTTACTTGCTGTGTAGGGTTAAAGTTGTCTTACTATAATTTATATAGAACCTTTGTGCGAATGTTCCTGGAGAATTTTGAAAACCTAAGCCATTATCCCCAAAGTCAATGTATTTGCTCCAGGGGTGTGTGTGGAGATACATCAGATTTGTTCCTGAGATAGCAGATCTGTCACAAAATGGAGGTACTGAGCTGGCTTAGATTCTTTTGTTTGGTAGAAGCAATAGTGGCAATATCAAGGCATACAAAATTCTCCAAGGGCCCAACGGCTTAGTCATGGGGAGAGGTGTTTCTCTTGGCTAAGGGGAAGAAGATATTGGTGGGAATTGTCTATAGGCTCCAAATAACAGTGGCAATATAGGGGAATTATATCAAAGATCCATACAATAAGGTTATACAGTAATCATGGCTGACTGTAATTTACATGTAGATTATCCAAATCCAATCAGCAGTAGTATTGAAGAGGATACATTTCTGGAATGCATACAGGTTGGGATTTTTTTTTTTGGACTAGTGTATTGAACAGCAAATGAAAGGAACTACTACACTAGAGACAATAGGTAACAGAAGCTGGAATCTGGAGCTAAAAACAAACTGTGGGTCATGCAGCACATGTGGGGGGGGAGGATTTGGTGATGTTTTGGGTTGAATGTTGCATCAGGACTGAGAGGAGAGGGAAGATATAAAGAGGAGAGCAAAAGAGGTGAGATGGACTAGAGGTGATAGGTGGATTGAAGATGGAGGAGGGATTCTCAGCAGATGTAGCCAGGTGATGGGGAGGAAAGAATGGAATTAGGAGGCAGAGGTAATTGGTTGAAAGGTGGAAGCAGAGAGGGGAAAAATGGCAGATGGAGTCAGTTGGGAGGAAGGGAGAGTGAAGATAGAGACAGCTGTGGGACAGGGGGTGATAAACAAATACACAAAACTCTGATCTGATAGAGTAGAGAAATAGAAAACAGTAGATATGGTATACTTTAATTTTTATTGATTATGTCTCTCATAAAAATTTAATGGGTGCAGAAATAAAATGCATAGTATTGGGAGCATTATGTGAGCATGGAGTTAAAACTGGTTTATAGAGAGGAACCAGAGAGTAGGAGTTTATGTGTAGGCTGGCAGGCATTTTGATGCTACTGCCGGAATCAGTGCTTTGGCCTCAGCTATTCATAATAAATTTAAATGTTTCTGATGATAAAACAAAAGGTAACATTTCCTGGTTTGTAAAGACGGACATCCCACCTCTCCTGGAAGTTCCGGGAGTCTCCCGCATATGAATAGTGGCTCCCTGAGACCCGCAAATTATATACAATATCCTGGAAATCAATTTTTTTGAGAGCGAGTAAGCGAGAGAGAGAGCGAGAGCAAGCAAGCGAGAGAGAAAGCAAGCGAGAGCGCGCGAGCGAGAGTGCACCATTGCAGAGTGTTCCAAAAAAAAGAAAATATAAAACATACGTCACCCCAGACTACACTAAAGTGTACCCCTGCCTAATAGGGGTCAAAAATAATGACAGTGTTGCTCACTGCACTGTTTGCAACAGTGACTTTTCTATTGGCCATGGTGGGTTAAGAATGTAAAAGGCATGTTGAGGTGAGTTTAACAGATGTCATTTGTTCATTAGCATAGCTAACATTATCTAAACTAGCTGGCTAGCTGCTAAGGAGCTACTCTATTGCAGATATCCCACCTCTCCCGCAAATTGATGGTGCTACCTCCCTGAAATGAGTTTTTGCAGGGTGGGATATCTGTAAAGAGCACTGAACTTTGCAGACCTGGGAATTTTGAAGAATATGCAAAAATGCTTCAAAGTGATCTGACTTAGATAGGTTAGATCAGTGGACAAAACTTAGGAAAACAGAAGTGGGGGCTATATTGTTAAAATAATATCAGATTAGGAAATATTGGTGTACAAAAACACGCAGGAATAGCGGTCAGTTAAGAATGTAAATGGTATGTTAAGAATTTGAGTACCAGAGCAAAGACTGATGTGGGACTTTAGTGTGTGCGGTTTTGGTCTCCTTACCCAAGGAAAAAAAATGCACTTATCTGTGGAGGAGATGCAATGAAATTTCACACTGAGCTGATAATGGGGCTAGTGTGACTACTATTCAAAATTTTCAAATTAAATTTATTATCAAAGTACATACTGTATATCTCACCATATACAACCCTGAGATTCTTGTGAATGTACTCCATATATCTTTGATAACTATAATAGATTCAATTCATCAACATGCCAACAGGGTAGACAACTAGTGTGCAAAAACCAACAATCTGTGCAAGTTCAAAAAGAGAAAAAAAAATAATAATAAATAAGCAGTAAATATCTAGAGCATGAGATGAAGAGTCTTTGAAAGTGAGTCCATAGGTTGTGGGAACATTCAATAATCGGGCAAGTGTAGTTAAGTGGTTCAGGACCCTGATGGTTAAGGGGCGAATAGCTGTTCCTGGAGTGGGTAATGTGAGTCCCAAAGCTCCTGTACCACCTTCCTGATGGCAGCAGTGAGAAGAGAGCATGATCTAGGTGGTGAGTGTCCTTGATGATGGATACTGCTTTCCTGCGACATGCCCCGTGTAGGTATGCTCAATGGTGGAATGGGGAGAGCTTTACCCATGATGGACTGGCCTGTGTCCACTACTTTTTGTAGGATTTTCCATTCAAGAGCCTTAGTGTTCCCATTTCAATGCATGAAGAGATAGAAGGTCAACTACTAATGCTTAGAAGAATGAATTAATTTTGAAACGTACTAAATTCTGACTGGGCTAGACAAAATGTTTTGGGTGTCTAGAGGGAGAGAATTGCAATCTCACATTATTGTACAAGACATTTTGAACTGAGATGAGAAGAAATGTTCTTACTCAGAGGGTGGTGGGCATCTGGATTCCCTACCACTGGAGACTGTACTGGAAAGTCAGTAAATGTATTTAAGAAGGAACTGGGTAGACTTCTAAATGCAAAATGCATAATGTGTGGGACGAGAGTGAGAAATAACACTGAATTATGATCAGCTACAATCATGTTGGATGGCAGAGCAGGCTCAAAGGACATGAATCTGTTTTTAAATTCCTTTATTTTCTACACCTAGAACTATGGGTTACAGTCTCTGAGTAATAGTCAAGCATGGAGCTAGAAGAGATGAGGCAGATTTTAAATTGAATTTTTGCACTTGTATTTACTCAGAAGCCAGATGCAGAGTCCTTAGGTTTACTGAGGATAGAGTCAAAGCGCACTACAGCACAGAAACAGGACCTTCATCCCATTTAGTCCATGCCAAACTGCTATTCCTCCTAGTTCCATCGACCTGCACCTGGACTATAGCCCTCCATACCCCTCCCATCCAGACTTCAATCGAACCCTTATCCGCTTGCAACTGGTCCCACACACGCACCACCCTCTGAGTAAAGAAGTTCCCCCTTAGATTCTTTCCAAGACGGAGCTTCCATGTAGACTTATTGTTCTGAAGCTTAATGCTTTTACATTATCACAGGCTTGATCTTGTGTTTGGGTTGGCGCTGGTTTGTCTGTTAGGCCAATTGATTTGAATGATTTCACCAAGAGAGCATTGTTGACTGTTCATCAGTGGAACTAGGTTAGGAAGTTCACTACGCAACTCATAATTAATCGAAGCTCACACTTTATTGTCTCTGCGCAAACAACAACGTACCTACGTTGACCCCAGGCCAGCAACTTGGAACATGAACTCGCTGTTCCCTCTGTACCAATACTCACTCAGGCTACATTTCCAATTTATAACACCAAACTAGGGTATCTCTGTTGGGCAGATGATCAATTCTTTCTTCTCCCAGCTCCTGGCATGGGCGTTCTGCTTTGCGATGGTGGGTCTCTTGAGCGTTCTCGCTGACAGCACGCTCGAAGTGTCCACTTTTATACTCATTCCTTACCGAATCAAATATTGCTTTCCAGTGTCATTGGCTGTAGGTCATCTGATTGACCTTTAACACCTTTTTATTGGCTCTGCTCCAGGCCAGCATCCATTTATTTCCCCCTTCCCAGCAAGTGACAATTGGTAGTTTATGCGTCTTTGTTCTCTTCAGTAACCAGTTTGAATCACTCCAGGCACCAACCCCAACATTCACAAACCTGTGTGTTATATTATATCAAAGAACACCTCACAAATAACTTCTTTGGAAGTGATCTCCAGTTCAGCAGATTACTGGAAACATCATTGTGTTTACTTTAAAACGCAGAAAGCAAAGCAACTTCATCTCACAAAATGTAGGACATAAAACTGTTACATAAAATGGCAGCCTTCATCTTCAAGCACATGGCAGGAACAAAGACAATTGATCTGTCTGATTCCACTGTCCTTGACCCATTTGAAGTTGATGTTTTCTTCCATATTTTAAATCCACCATGGCTGACCGCATGGTTGGTATTTCTCCAGTGCTTTCATGTGTACACTGTATGTTATCGTGATTCTAAAGCTTGCTGTGTGAATTGCATCAAAGTTTGCTGACAGTACAAAAATGGATGAATAAGTAATTTGCAAGGATGACACATAGTCTGTGAAAAAATATAAACTGGTAATTGAGAAGTAATTGAAATATAATATGGAGAAATATGTGATATATGCAAGGTGCCAGCATTCAATAGACTCATGGCTTTTATGAAAATATAATTTCCTCTTTTATTCTTCCTACTGAAATGGATGATCTCACATTCGCCCACATTATGTAGTTTAAGCTGCTCTCTCAATCTGTCTTTGGAGACCTTTTGTGTTGTCCTTTCAACTTTATGCTCCTATCTTCCTCTAAATTTGTCTACAAACTCAATACCATATTCTTACTCTGAATCAGTAATATGTACTGTAAGTAGCAGAGGACTTATTGTTTTGTGTGACACCCCACCAAGTATAGTTTGTCAAACTGAAAATGACCTATGTTTCCCTAGTTTTTATTTTCTCTGTCTTCCCAGAAATCTCTCTCTGAAACAGAACTCAGTGTAGACTATTTGCATCAAGAGTCTGATCTTAGGTACACGAGTGGAAATTTGTTGAGTGTGATCATCCCTCTCCCAAGCTGTCTGCAACTTACTTGATTTCTTTCTTATCCAGTTCTGATGAAGGGACTTTGACTGAGTTGTTATTTCTGTTATTCTATCCACAGATACCGCCTGATCTGTGGAAAGAATTACAAAGTGTTTCCAATATTTTATGTTTTTGGAGTAAAATGCAAACCGCTGGCAGAACTCAGTGGGTTAGACATCTTTAAGCAGGTCATGATGAGTTCCTCCAGCAGCTTTCTTTGTTTCTACAGATTCCACTATCTTCTGTATCTTGTGTCTACGCACATTTGGCATTTTGGTTTCCGATGTGCAGCATCTGCAGCTTCCTGTCAATTAGTCAATCCTCAATATGCACTGATGTATAACTTTCAATACCATAATAAGTGGGGCAGTAATCTTCAAACAAGAGAAAATCTGCAGGTGCTGGAAATCCAATCAACACACACAAAAATGCTGGAGGGACTCTGGGCCAGGCAGCATCTATGGGGAAAAAAAAGTTACAGTTGACGTTTCGGGCCGAAACCCTTCGGCAGGACTCTTCCTTGGTGTTCACTAAGGAGAAGGATATTGAAATGTGTAAGACAAGGGAAACAGATAGGGAAGTTATGGAAACTATGATGATTAAAGAAGAGGAAGTACTGGCGCTTTTAAGGAATATAAAAGTGGATAAGTCTCTGGGTCCTGACGGGATATTCCCTAGGACCTTGAGGGAAGTTAGTGTGGAAATAGCAGGGGCTCTGACAGAAATATTTTAAATATCATTGGAAACAGGGATGGTGATTGGTGTATTGCTCATATTGTTCCATTGTTTAAAAAGGATTCTAAGAGTAAACCTAGCAATTATTAGCCTGTGAGTTTGACGTCAGTGGTGGGGAAATTGATGGAAAGTATTCTTAGAGATGGTATATATAATTATCTGGATAGACAGGGTCTGATTAGGAACAGTCAACATGGATTTGTGCGTGGAAAGTCAAGTTTGACAAATCTTATTGAATTTTTTGAAGAGGTTACTAGGAAAGTTGACCAGGGTAAAGTGGTAGATGTTGTCTATCTGGACTTCAGTAAGGCCTTTGACAAGATTCCACATGGAAGGTTAGTTAGGAAGGTTCAATCGTTAGGTATTAATATTGAAGTAGTAAAATGGATTCAGCAGTGGCTGGAAGGGAGACACCAGAGAGTAGTGGTGGGTAACTGTTTGTCAGATTGGAGGCCAGTGACTAGTGGTGTGCCTCGGGGATCTGTACTGCGTCCAATGTTGTTTGTCATATACATTAATGATCTGGATGATGGGGTGGTAAATTGGATTAGTAAGTATGCAGATGATACTAAGATAGGTGGAGTTGTGGATAATGAAGTAGGTTTTCAAAGCTTGCAGAGAGATTTAGGCCAGTTAGAAGAGTGGGCTGTAAGATGGCAGATGGAGTTTAATGCTGATAAGTGTGAGGTGCTACATTTTGGTAGGACTAATTAAAGTAGGACATACATGGTAAATGGTAGGGCATTGAAGAATGCAGTAGAACAGAGTGATCTAGGAATAATGGTGCATAGTTCCCTGAAGGTGGAATCTCATGTGGATAGGGTGGTGAAGAAAGCTTTTAGTATGCTAACCTTTATAAGTCTGAGCATTGAGTATGGGAGTTGGAATGTAATATTGAAATTGTGCAAGGCATTGGTAAGGCCAAATTTGGAGTATTGTATACAGTTCTGGTCACCGAATTATAGGAAAGATGACAACAAAATTGAGAGAATACAGAGAAGATTTACTAGAATGTTACCTGGGTTTTTATCTCCTAAGTTACAGAGAAAGATTGAACAAGTTGGGTCTTTATTCTTTGGAGTGTAGAAGGTTGAGGGGGGACTTGATAGAGGTATTTAAAATTATGAGGGGGATAGATAGAGTTGACATGGATAGGCTTTTTCCATTGAGAGTGGGGGAGATTCAAACAAGAGGACATGAGTTGAGAGTTAAGGGGCAAAAGTTTAGGGGTAACATGAGGGGGACCTTCTTTACTCAGAGAGTGGTAGCTGTGTGGAACGAGCTTCCGGCAGAAGTGGTTGAGGCAGGTTCGATGTTGTCGTTTATAGTTAAATTGGACAGCTATATGGACAGGAAAGGAATGCAGGGTTATGGGCTGAGTGCAGGTCGGTTGGACTAGGTGAGAGTAAGAGTTCGGCACGGACTAGAATGGCCGAGATGGCTTGTTTCCATGCTGTAATTGTTATATGGTTCTGTGATAAAATTCCACAGTAATCTTCTCTGTGGAATTTTATCAAGTAGTTGCTGGAAATGAAAATACAGCTTACCATTCCTGACCCTGTCAATTATACTCTGTATAAAACAACTATTAATTTGTCAATTTGAAAATCAAGAAAAAAATCATGATACTAGAGATTTGAACTAAGAATAAAAAATGATTGAAATACTCACCAGGTTAGGCAGAAACTGCGACAGGGAACCATTAGAATTTCCAGTCAGTGACCTGGAAATGAGAAAGTAAGTCTGTTTCAAGTTGTTGAGAGGAGGACCAAACACAGTGAATGTCTGTGTTAGGGTGAAGACAGAGGTTGTTAGGTGATGCAATGCTTTTGGACTGGTCACATTTAATATATAAACAGGAGATTCTGCGGATGCTGAAAATCCAGAGTAACACATACAAAATGCTGGAGAAACTTAGTAGATCAGGCAGCATCTATAGAAAGGAATAAACAGTTGATGTTTTAGACCAACATCCTTCATCAGCACTGGAAAGGAAGGGGGAGGAGGCCATATTACGAAAATGGAGGGAAGGAGTACGAGCTAGAGGTAGTAGGTGAAGTCAGGTGCATAGGCGTAGGAGGAACCAAGTGAGAAGCTGCAGAGTGATAGGTTTAAAAGATAAAGGGCTGAAAGAGGAGGAATCTGATAGGAGAGGAGAGTGGATCATGGGAGAAAGGGGAGGAGAAGAGGCACCAGGGGGAGGTGATAGGCAGGTGAGGAGAAAAGAAGAGGCAGGAGGGGAGCCAGTGTGGGGAATGGAAGAAGAAGGAAGGGGGGAAGGGGGAAAATTGCTGGAAGTCAGAGAAACTGATGTTCATGCCATCAGATTTGGAATATGAGGTGTTGCGCCTCAAACCTGAGAGTGGCCTCAATGTGGCAGTATAGGAGGCCGGGTCACAATGGCAGTGGGGATTAGAACTAAAATAGTTGACCACTGGGAAATCCTGTTTGTTGTGGATGAAGTGAAGGTGCTCGACAGGTGCTCTAATAGATAAATGTGAGCAGTCAGAGAGAGGATGACGAAGTACATACTGGAACTCTGAGACGCAGAATATAAGAGATCCTAGATCTACAGAACAATAGAGAATGCTGGAAATGCTTAGAAGATCAGGCAGCAAAAGCAGACATTGAGTTAACTTAATAACCTGAGAAATGGCCATTACCGACCTGAACTGGAAAAGCTGGTTATCTTAATCTGCTGGAATCCCGAAGACTGCAGTGTGACTAGCTGAAGAATAAGATGTTGTTTCTTGCACTTACATTAGGCCTCCCAAGCTATGAGGTTGTCCATTCTGATAAAGAGTCATTGGCAAGAGATATGAACTGTTGCTCTCTCTGCAGATGCAATCTGGCCAGATGAGTTTTTCCAGTGCCTTCAGTTTTCATAATCAGTTTGTCAAATTTGTTTTTCTAAATTGAATCTTCATTTTCGGATCTGCAGTTGCCTGTCTTTTTTTCTCTCTGTTATCTCTTAGGAAGTCCTGTTATATTTGTGGTTTCCCAATCTGTTGGGACATCTCTCCGGCATCTAGAGAATGTTGGAAAATCATAACCAGTACATCCATCAACTTAATAGGCACATCCTTTGGAACCCTGAATGCAAACTTTGTTCCCCAAATTCCCTCTAGAATATTCCAACCCTTTTGATATATAAAAACACTAAGACTTCAAATTGAGCACTAAGTTAATGGTGAACAACAGTGATATCCTTCTTTCTGTGTCCATTAAGGACATTTCAATGCTTCCGCCAAATCTACTGAACCCAGTATCAGCTACTTCATTTTAGCCAGCACTAAGCACCACA
This sequence comes from Mobula birostris, assembly GCF_030028105.1. Lineage (NCBI taxonomy): Eukaryota > Metazoa > Chordata > Chondrichthyes > Myliobatiformes > Myliobatidae > Mobula > Mobula birostris. The sequence goes on from NC_092377.1 coordinate 33,219,187, forward strand.
TCATCTACGCACTCAGTGGCCACCTTATTAGGTACACCTCGTTAATGCAAATATCTAATCAGCCAGTCATGTGGCAGGAACTCAATGCGTAAAAGCATGTACAAAAAGTCAAGAGGTTTAGTTGTTCAGACCAAGCATCAGAATAGTGACTATGACTGTTGGTGACATTTTGGGAGGTTTGAGAATCTCATAAATTGCTGATGTCCTGGGGTTTTCACGCTTAACAGTATGAAGAGTTTACAGAGAAAATGGTGCAAAAAAACATCCCTTCGGACATCAGATTTCTGAGTGGACAATGAACCCATGAACATTAACTCTCTATTTTTTTCTATTTTGCTCTCTTTTTGCACTACTTAATTATTTTTAATATTTATTTCTTAATGTAATTTATAGTTTTATTACTAATTCTTGTAATGTACTGCTGCCACAAAACAACAAATTTCATGACATACCAGTGATACTAAATCTGATTCTGGCCATCTCTTTAGATTCTCCTTAATCTACGCTGCCAAAACTATTTCATATAACAATTTGAGACTGAACATATTATTTAGGATGCCGAGAATCTGAAACAAAGGCAAAAGTTGACAGAAATTCTCAACTAACCAAACAGCATCTGTGGATAGAGATTCATTTAACGAAAGGTCACAGAACTGACGTTTTCTGTTTCTGTCCATAGATGCCACTTGAACTCTGTTCATTTAAAGTAATTTCTGTTTATGTCAGAAACCATTTTTAATTACCTACTTGCCATAGGTCAAATTCAGTCTCGTCCAATTAGAATTGTTTGTAGAGTTGCTTTTGTATTCCTTCATCATGATGCCTTAGCTTCACCTATCATAAGAATAAAGAATATAAAAGGCCATTTGTATCTTAATGCCCTACAGTAAAACCATGGCCAATCTTTTCTCTCAACATTAGTGGCAGAGGACTGGACTTACTATAGGACTTTGAGAGATACTAATTAAAGAAGGCATGGGAGTGTATAGTAAACATTAATATATTCGAGTTAGTTCAAGGAAGTAGAATAAATTAAAATGTCCAATGTACAATGGCTGTCTTAGCATGTATTTGTTGATAATGCCAAGGTTGCATTTTACAAACTTGAGGAAGAATTCTTCTTTGATTTACGTCAATACAATGTACTTGTGATGAAAGGAATATTATACAGTAAAGATGTACTCAGAAATTAGATTTACCTTTTCATTAATACTAGGAAAATAAGTATGTTGAAGGTCTAATTTTGTATGGTTGCAGAGCACAATCATTCACTTCAGGCACAAACATTTTGAAGAATTAAGTAATTCTCTGTATTCATTTATCATGTGATTCATATTTTGTTTGGCAGATTTTAAGAGACTGTCTATAGATTTTTCAACAATATATTATGACAATAGATTTGTTACAATCCTATGAAGTAACATCATAACAACCTTGTAGATCGAAAAGTAGTGGAGCTCTGTTGGTTAGGTACAGACCACTTGATTAGCAGTAAGGCCCCATGGCGTAAAAAAAAGGTTACTGTTCAGAAAATATAGTAATTTGAAACAAACCAACATGGAAGACAAAGTGTGCTGTTCTGGCTAGAGCCTGGGATTTGATGACTAGTTGATGGAATTTTCAGATGTTCGATGGTTCGTGTATTATCAAAGTATACAACTCTGAAATTCTTCTTCTCCAGATAGCCACAAAAACAAGAATGAAAAGAATGGCAGCATGATCATCAGCCCCCAAATCTGAGACTGGAGCTGAGGGGAAAATTGGATCAGCCAAGATGAAATGGTGGAGCAGAATCAATGGGCCAAATGGCCTAGTCCTGCTCCTATATCTATGGTCTTAACCCAATGCATAAAAGCACGCAGACATGGTCTAGAGGGTCAGTTGTTGTTCAGATCAAACATCAGAATGGCGATAAAATTGTGATCTCAGTGACTGACTGCTGAATGATTGTTGGTGCAAGACAGGATGGTTTGATTGTCTCAGAAACTGCTGATCTCATAGGATTTTCATGCACAGCGGTCTCTAGAGCGGGATTCTTAACCTGGGCTCCATGGACCCCTAGGTTAATGGTAGGGGTTTGTGGCCTAAATTGGTTAGGAATCCCTGCTCTAGAGTTTACAGAGAATGGTGTGAAAAATTAAAAAAAACTTTCAATGAGCAGCAGTTCTGTGGGCAAAAAATGCATTGTTAATGAGAGAGGTGAGAGGAGGGTGGCCAAACTGGTTCACATTGACAAGAAGGTGACAGTCACTCAAATAACCACACATCACAATAGTGGTGTGCAGAAAAGCCACTCTGAAAGCACAATACGTTGAACCTTGAAGTGGATGGGTTACAGCAGCAGGTAACCACAAATATAGACTCGGTGGCCATCTGTACAGCCGGTACCTAATAAGTAGTACTCAGTACTTGTCACTGAGTTCAGAATGAATGCTGAAGTGCCAAATTTACTGGCCAGACCTCACTGTCAATTCCTTGGCTAGACTCTGAAGATGGATTGGGACTGGGCAGGGGAGGGAAGTGCGAACATGTTGAATTTTCTAGTGCAAAAATCTGGGCAGTTGCCCAGTGAATTCAGTCAGATTTGATTTGAAATTTATACAACAGAACCAATTTATTTAGTAGAGAAACTTTTAATTTTCTTTCAGTTTAATATTTTTGCAGGTATTTAATTTTATTAATATACAATTGTTAATATAAAAAAAGTTCTGAATGCTTCTGAAATCGTGGACATTCAGAAGCATTCAAAAGACATGACAGCTTTGGCCATTGGTAAAGATTGCGTTGTGGCTTTGCCAGCTCGCTGTTAGTGATTTTCATCTATTTTATGGCTATGACCACCCCACGTTTTGTTATGCAAAGTTCTACCGTTCTTCATGGCCTGGCCATTTTGGATCTAGATTTCACTTTCAGCAAGCTCAGTTGTTGAATCTATTAAACGTAACTCTGAAGCTGGCGCGTGTCTCAGTGGCAGGTTCTGGGCTATTGTATCCACAGAGATGTCATTTTTCAAATTGCAACCTTACAGCTGAAAATCCCACAGTGCACTATGCTGCTGAATGTTATGTGAAAATGAGAGAGAAACTGACTGGATGTTTTAGCTCCCGTGGAGTAGCTTTCTTTGTCTGTGACTGATGTATCATGTAAGTTGCAGTTTTCACTCTGCCATAATGTCTACAATGTGCGAGTCAGGCAGGAAATTTACAAAATAGCATCAGTGGCTGATATGGCAAGGATAAAGTATGAATACAAGAGAATCAATATATTGTTGAGTTTTTAACAGTATAAGCTATATACTGTTCTCAGCTTAAGATGACATCCATTCTGAAATACTTGATACACCCTAGAGGAGCTACCATACAAAGCGGATTTATTATCAAAGTAAATGTATGTCACCACATACTACCCTGAGATTCATTTTCTTGCAGGCATTCACAGTAGAACAAAGAAATAAAATAGAATCAATGAAAAGCTACGCATAAAGACTGACAAGGAGCAAGATAGATTATTTATGAGATCCTAATGTACCCAGAGCTGGTAGATCATTTCACTGCCCTGTGTCTTGCTATGAAAGTACCCATTAAATGAACAGATAAGGGATACGCAGCAATACAGTGGACAGAACTGTGGCAATAATGTAACAAAGACAGGATCCAAAATCCACAGTGGAAAATACAGGAGCAGAAACCTTATGAGCATCATCCTTTAGATAACTGAATGAAGGGGTGCTAATGATGGAGAATAAAATAAAGATTTTTTTTATCTGAGATGCAAATATGTTGAACATTTATTTACTTCAGGATATAGAAGAATAAATTTTATGTAAATTCCTTAGAAAATGAGACATGAAAACAAGGACCTTTTCACCTTATGCTTTACAAAAACAGATAGGAGGAATTTCATATTTTTACCTTTTTCACGCCGGTGAGTGAGTTACTGTCGCATGTTGGCTGCAGTGGGATCATGACAATATCAGTTATTTGTATGCAAAGCGAAGGGAGATCTGTCAATATTTAATTTTATAATATTCACATTCATTTTGTTTCATTTATGACTGGGCATTGTGTTATGATCCCATAGTATACTTCTGTTTACTAACCCCAGCAGTTCAGTAAAAACCTCCCCAAAGACCTACATTTTCTTGACTGTCCCTTTTGGTTCAGAAGACGTTTCAAAAGGCCAGTAAGATATATTGCGACATGGAGACTCGTCCGCAAGCTTTCTTGCAGCCTGTAATTTTATTCTATCTGAGGAATGTGTTCACCTAATGATCAACCAACAGCAGCAATCACAGAATGTCGATCAACTTTTTTCAATAATAACTGCTTAAAGATCTTGGTTCAGAATCAGAATTAGGTTTAATATCTCTGATATGTGACGTGAAATTTGTTGTTTTGTGGCAGTAGTACATTGCAATACATTAAAAAAACCCTGTAAATTACAATAAGATGTACCCTATATAGTATATACATATATAAAATGACAGTAAATAAGTAGAGGAAAAAATAGTGACGTAGTGTTCATGGCTTCATTGTCTATTCAGAAATTTGATGGCAGAGGGGAAGAAGCTGCTCCTGAAACTCTGTGTGCACCCTCAGGCTCCCGTACCTCCTCCTTGATGGCAGCAGTAAGAAGATGCCATATGCTGGGTGATGGGGGTCCTTAAGGATGGATGTAACCTTTTTGAGGCATCGTCTTTTGAAGGTGGAGCTAGTGCTCATGATGGAGCCGGCTGGTTTTACAATTTTCTGCAGCTTTTTCTGATCCTGTGCAGTGGCCCCTCAATACGATAAGACCATAAGACATGGGTGCAGAATTAGGCCATTTGGCCCATCAAGCCTGCTGTGCCATTCAATCATGGCTGATCCTTTTCTCTCCTCCTCAAAGCTATTTTCCAGCCTTCTCCCCGTAACCTTTGATGCCATGACCAATCAAGGACTTATCAATCTCTGCCTTAAATACACCCAACGACCTGGCCTCCACAGCTGCCTCTACTCTGCCTCCACGTCTACTCTGTCTAGGCCTTTTAACATTCGAAAGGTTTCAGTGAGAATCACCCTCATCCTTCTAAATTCTAGAGCCATCAAACATTCCTCGTATGATAATCCTTTCATTCCTGGAATCATCTTTGTGAACCACCTCTGGACCCTCTCCAATGCCAGCACATCTTTTCTTAGATAAGGAACCCAAAACAATTCACAATACTCAAAGTGCGGCCTCACCAATGCCTTATAAAGCTTCAGCATCACATCCTTGCTCGTGTATTCTAGACCTCTTGAAATGAGTGCTAATATTACATTTGTCTTCCTCACCACCAACTCAACCTGTAAGTTAACCTTTGGGGTGTTCTGCACAAGGGCTCCCAAGACCCTTTGCATCTCAGATATTTGGATTTTCACCCTGTTAAGAAAATAGTCTGCACATTTATTTCTACTACCAAAGTACATAACCATGCATTTTCCAACATTGTATTTCATTTGCCACTTTCTTGCCCATTCTCCTAATCTGTCTAAGTCCTTCTGCACCCTACCTGTTTCCTCAACACTACCTGCCCCTCCACTAATCTTCTTATTATCTGCAAACTTGGCATCAAAGCCATCTATTCCATCATCTAAATCATTGATATACAGCATAAAAAGAAGTGGTCCCAACAGCGATCCCTGCGGAGCACCACTAGGCACTGGCAGCCAACCAGACAAGGATCCTTTTATTTCCGCTCGCTGCCTCCTACCAATCAGCCAATCCTCTAACCATGTTAGTAACTTTCCTGTAATACCATGGGCTCTTAACTTGGTAAGCAGCCTCATGTGTGGCACCTTGTCAAAGGCCTTCTGAAAGTCCAAATATACAACATCCACTGCATCTCCTTTATCTATCCTACTTGTAATCTCCTCAAAGAATTCCAACATATCTGTCAGGCAGGATTTTCCCTGAAGGAAACCATGCTGACTTTGTCCTATCTAGTTCTGTGTCACCAAGTACTCTATAACGTCATTCTTAACAATTGACTCCAACTTCTTTCCAGCCTCTGAGGTTAGACTAACTGGTCTATAATTTCCTTTCTACTGCCTTCTTCCTTTTTTAAAGAGTGAAGTGACATTTGCAATTTTCCAATCCTCTGGCTCCATGCCAGAGTCCAAAGATTTTTGAAAAATCATTACTAATGCCTCCACAATCTCTACCACTATCTCTTTCAGAACCCAGGATGCAGTTCATCTGGTTTTGGTGATTTCTGTACCCTCAGGGAGTTCAGCTTTTTGAGCACTTTCTCCCTTATAATAGTAACTGCACTCAATTTTTCACACACTACAACATCTGGCACACGGCTAGTGTCTTCCATAATGAAGACTGATGCAAAATACTCATTTAGTTCATCTGCCATCTCCTTGTCCCTTCTTATTATTTCTCCAGCCTCATTTCCTAGCAGTCCTGTATCCACTCTCATCTCTCTGTTATTTTTTACAAACTTGAAAAAGCTTTTACTATCCACTTTGATACTGTTTGCTAGCTTGCTTTCATATTACATCTTTTCCCCTCTAATAATTCTTTTAGTTGCTCTCTCTAAGTTTCTAAAAGCTTCAGTCCTCTATCTTCCTGCTAATTTTTGCTTTGTTGTATGCCCTCTCTTTTTTTTACATTAGCTTTGACTTCCCTTGTCAGTCATGGTTGTACTGTTTTGCCATTTGAGTATTCATTCATTTATGGAATACATCTATCCTGCACCTTCCTCATTTTTCCCAGAAACTCATGCCATTGCTGCACTGTTGTCATCCCTGCCAGCATCTCCTTCTAATTTACTTTGACCAACTCTTTGCTCATATCAATGTAATTTACTTAACTTCGCTGAAATACTGCTACATCAGATTTTACTTTCTCCCTATCAAATTTCAAGTTCATCTCAATCATATTGTGATCACTGACTCCTAAGGGCTCTTTTACCTTAAGCTGCCTGGTTGCCTCGGATTCATTACATAACACCCAATCCAGTTTAGCTGATCCCCTAGCAGGCTCAATGACAAACTGCTCTAAAAAGCTATCTCTTAGCCACTCAACAAACTCACTCTCTTGAGATCCATTCCCAACCTGATTTTCCCAATCGATCTACATGTTAATATCTCCCATGACTATCAGAACATTGCCCTTTTGACATGCCTTTTCTATTTCCAGATGAACCAGTTAGAATGCTGTCCATGGTATATCTGTAGAAGTGAGTGAGAGAATTTGGTGACATACCAAATCTCCTCAAATTCCTAATGAAATATAGTTCCTATTGTCCTTTTTTGTAATTACAGCAATATGTTGGGCCCAGGATAGAGCTTCAGAGATGTTGGCACCCAGGAACTTGAAACTGTTCACCCTTTCCACTGTATGGAAACAGGCTCTTTGGCCTGGCACACCCACACCAACCAAGCTGCCCACCTAAACTAGTCCAATATGCCCACTTTTGGTCTTTATCTCTCTCTAAACTCTCCCTTCTGTATATTTATCCAAATGTCTTTTGAATAATGTTACTGTACCTGCTTCAACTACCTGCTCTTTTACCTTAAGCTGCCTGATTGCCTCGGGTTCATTACATAACACCCAATCCAGTTTGGCTGATTACCTAGTAGGTTCAATCACAAGCTGCTCTAAAAAGCTATCTCTTAGCCATTCAACAAACTCACTCTCTGCATTCGTGATATCTATGTCCCACGTGATCTACCGTCCGTGGACTCACTTTACACCGCACGCTGTCGGAGCAGTGCTGCCAGGATAATCAAGGACACAATCCACCCAGCCAACACACTTTTCGTTCCTCTTCCCTCCAGGAGAAGGCTCAGGAGTTTGAAGACTCGTACGGCCAGATTTGGGAACAGCTTCTTTCCAACTGTGATAAGACTGCTGAACGAAACCTGGCCCAGATCTGGACCGTACCCTCCAAATATCCGGACCTGCCTCTCAGTTCTTTTGCACAACCTTACTTTCCATTTTTCTATTTTCCATTTATGATTTATAATTTAAATTTTTAATATTTACTAATTTTTACTATTTTTAATATTTAATATTTGTAATCCAGGGAGTGGGAAGCGCAGAATCAAATATCGCTGTGATGATTGTACGTTCTAGTACCAATTGTTTGGCAACAATAAAGTATAAAGTATGTTACGCAGCTCTATAAAGCCACCCCTCATCTCTTCCATTCCAAGGAATAAAGCCCTAACCTGCCCAATCTCTCACTGCAACTCAGGCCCCCCGCAAACAAGAGAAAATCTACAGATGCCAGAAATCCAAGCAGCCCACACAAAATGCTGGAGGAACTCAGCAGGCCAGACAGCATCTATGGAAAAAAGTACAGTCGACGTTTCAGGACTGGTGAGGGGTTTGGGGCCGAAACGTCGACTGTACTTTTTTCCATAGAGGCTGCTTGGCCTGCTGAGTTCCTCCAGCATTTTGTGTCTGTTACTCAGTCCCTCCAGTTCTGGCAATATTCTTGTAAATCTTCTTTGCACTCTTTCCACCCTAATGACGTCTTTCCTATTATAGGGTGACCATAATCATGTTTATTAAACTGAAGGCTTAAGGGGTCAGTTTGAACTGAAATGATTAACAAATGACCAGAAATATCATGGATTGAAAGGGTACATGTGCCACTGGGTGAAATTTTTAAATGACTGATGAATATTTTGGGACCTTAAACGATGAAAATGCTGGAAGCCCTAAATAGTACAGGCAGCATCCGTGGGGGGAAAAGCGTATGCAATTTTTAATTTTAATTCTGTTTTTTTCTCACAACTTTTTCAGAAGAATTATGTAGTGCATTCCCTAAATAAATAAAATCAGTGCATCCATGACAGAACTGAAGAATAGGCAATGCAAAATCTTTGGAATTGGGTTTTGTTGGATAATGATATCTCAGTGTATACTGATTTGTGCTTTTATGCTTTCAAAATGTCTGTCCTATTAGTGGGCTTGGGGCCCCTCAGTCAGATGTGTTTTTCTAGCAGTGCAAGAGGCTGTGTGTCTGACTTTATGATTGCACACTCTCAGGATGTGCAGCTCAGGAATTCTCAATGTCCAAGCCTGTGATTTCCATCCATTAATTTTAATGGAGAGACAATCACAGGCTGTGTGGCCAGTTATTTCTGACTTGCACTTACTGCAGCTTCCCTTCCTACAAGAATATCTAATGGCAGACCATCCTATATTCCGAGATGATCCTTCCCGTCTTTCTCTTTGTGCCTAGAAAGCTATTGGATTACTAGAACAGATAAAAGTTGTGGGATCAAAACAACTGGGAGCATGCTATCACAAGAGGAAAAAAATAAATTAAATCATGAAAAATATTGATAGAATAAACAGAAAGGATGTGTTTCACTTTTACTCATTGATAAAACGGTATAGATTTAAAGTAATTGGTGGAGGGGGAGGAAGAGAAATGCAAGACATTTTTCATATAGAAGGGGATAAGAGTCTGGAATTTATTAACTGAAAGGCTGGTAGATGCAGAAGCTCTCTATACATTTTAAAGAAGCCTGGATGTTTGCATGAAAAGCTGTGATCTGTACTGCTCTGGACAAGTCATGTGAGGTAGGATTCTGCTGGGTAATAGACATAGACATGATTCCTTATAATAAATTTTGTCAAAAAGATGTGTTTGAAATTTTGACAGATTATAAAAGGAAAGTATAGCAGTTCAAAAGCTAAATACAACAGTTGCTGAAAAAAACTGAGATAAAACGAACGAGAAAGCTGGAACTGTTCAGCAGATCATCATCGATCTACAAAGAAACAAAATATAGGATGGCAGTGATTGCTGCTTCCTGGAAGACCATGACTTTGTTTCAGGACTGAAGTTGTGATCTTTAGATAGCTTTTGTCTTAATTGTCCAGAAGCTGTGCTGACAAGTAGTGCATTTCATCATCAATATCTGTTCACACCGAGAATTGACTTCTGAGATATGGGAGGTGTCTGCATTTTCCAGGGTTTCACTATATCAGAATCAGATTTATCACCTCTGAGCTTTATGACATACAATCTGTTGCTTTGTGGCAGCAGTACACTGCAAAGACATAAAATTACTGTACATTACAAAAATAAATAATTACAACAGGATAAAGAAATAACAACGTAGTATTCATGAGCAACAGACACACCCAGAACAGGGTTCTGCTGCAGAGTCTCAACCCGAAATGTCGACTGTGCTCTTTTCCATAGATTCTGCCTGGCTTGCTGTGTTTCTCCAGCATTTTGTGTGTGTTGTTTGGATTTCCAGCATCTGCAGGTTTTCTCTTGCATTGTTCATGGGTTCAAATATCACGTAGAAATCTGATCACAAATGGAGAGAAGCTGTTCCTGAGTTGTTCGGTGTGAATCTTCATGCTCCTGTACCTCTTCCTGAATGGGAGTGATGAGAAGACCTTTGTTGTCATAGGGCAGAATAGTGTAGAAACAGCAGTTTGATGGAAGATCTTTATCCTGTGAGCGTTGAACATGAGTGCTATCTGGTACGCTTCAGAGAAAGTCTGAGTAATTGCCTAGTGTTCTGCATCTGAACACAAATGCAAGTGCTGTCTTCATCCTGCAACATAACTACTGCGGTTTAAATAGAGTCATAGAACATCTCAGCACAAAACAGGCCCTTCACCCATCCAGCCTCACACTCTCCAAGCCCATTCCACACTCTCACCACCCTCTAAATGAAGATCTCCCTCATCTTTCTCTTAAACATTTCACCTTCCACCCTTAGCCCATGACCTCTAGGCATAATCCCACCCAACCTCAGTGGAAAAGGCCTGCTTGCAAATCACCTTATCTATACACCTCATAATTATTTATACATCTCTAAATCTCCCCTCATTCTCCAACACTGTAGGCAATAAAGTCCTGGCCTTTCTCTCTAGCTCAGATCCTCAAGTCCTGGCAACATCCTGGTAACATTCTTGTAAATTTTCTCTCCACTGTTTCAATCTTATTGACATCTTTCCTGTAGATAGGTGACCAAAACTACACACAATATTCCAAATTAGGCCCTACCAATATCTTCAACATAAGATCCTAATTTGTGTACTCAATACTTTGATTTATGAAGACCAGCCAATGTACCAAAAATTTTCTTTACAACCATATCCTGTGCCTTTTACTTCCAAGGAATTATGGATCTGTATCCTAGATCCCTCAGTTCTACTGCACTCCTCAATGCCTTACTGTTCACATACAAGTCCTACCCTCGTTTGTCCTCGCAAAGTGTCCTCACACTTGCCTGCATTAAATTCCATCTGTCCATTTCTCAGCATATTTTTTCCAGTTGGTCCAGATCCCGCTGCAAGCTTTGATAATTTTCCTCACTGTCCACTATACCCCCACTCTTGGTGTCATCCGCAAATTTAATGATCCAGTTTACTACATTATCATCCAGATTGTTGATGTCGATGACAATCAACAAAGGACCCAGCACCAATCCCTGCGGCACATCACTAGTCACAGGCTTCCAATCGGAAAGGCAGCACCTACTACCACTCTGTGGCTTCTCCCACAAAACTAATCAGATTTGTTACCTCATTCTGAGTGCCCAGTGACTGACCCTTCTTAAACAGCCTCCCAAGTAGGACCTTGTCAACGCCCTTGCAAAAGTACATGTAGACAACATGCACAATCCAGCCTTCTTCAACTTTCCTGGTAACTTCCTCGACATGACATGACCTACCACACTCAAAGTTATGTTGACTATCCCTCATCAGTCCCTGTCTATCCAGATAATTATATATCCAGTCCCTCATTGTGTGTCTTTGACTGTAGAGCAAAGCTGTCTCAGGTTGAACTGCTTCCCACTAGTTCTTAGATTAACGCCACTCCGTAGCAGTCAGTCATCTCACGGAACTAGATCAATTCCACCAGTAAAGTCAGTGCCAAATCCTCCCAGTTTACTGAGAAAACAAGTGAATAATATCAGTGCCCTTGCCCAGACACTAATATTCCTTTTGTGTGTTGTAACAAGGGATGTTTGCCAAGCCATGGTTGAGAAAAGGATCTTGATTGAAGGACTGGAAAATTGCAAAGGTCACTCTGTTCTTTAAGAAGGGAGGGAGGCAGAAGAAGGGAAATTTTAGGTCAGTTAGCCTGACTTCAGTGATTGGGAAGATGTTGGAGTCCTTTATTAAGGATGAGGTTCAGGGTAGTTGGAGGCACATGATAAAATAGGCCAAGGTCAACATGGTTTCCTTGAAGGATCTTTTGGAATTGTTTGAGGCAGGATAGACAAAGGAGATTTGGTGGATGGTGTTTGAATAGATTTTTAAAAGGCCTATGACAAAGTGCTGAACGCGAGGCTGCTCAACAAGATAAGAGCCCATTCTATTTCAAAAAAGATATTAGCATGGATAGAAGATTGGCTGATTAGCAGGAAGCACAGAATCGGAAAAAAGGGGGCCTTTTCTGGTTGGCTGCCGGTGACTAATGTTCCATAGGGGTTGGTGCAGTGACGACTTTTAAAGTTATATGTCAGTGATTTGGATGACAGAATTGATGGCTTTGTGGTCAAGTTTGCTGACAATGGGTGGAAGGAAAGATAGTTTTGAGAAAGCAGAGGAGCTGCAAGAGGGCCTGGACAGATTAGGAGAATGGGCAAAGAAATGACAGATGGAATGTAGTGCAGGGAAGTGTATGGTCATGTACTTTAATAGAAGGAATAAAGCCATGGACTATTTTCTAAATGGGGAGAAAATTAAAAAATCAAAGTTGGAAAGGGACTTGGGAGTCCTTGTGTAGGATTCCCTAAAGTTAACTTGCAGGTTGAGAAAGGCAAATGCGATTTATTTCAAGAAGACTAGTATATAAGAGCAAGGATGTAATGCCAAAGCTTTATAAGGCATTGGTCAGATTGCACTTGGAGTGTTATGAGCCACTTTGGGCCCCTTATCGAAGGAAATAGAGTGATTAGAGGCGATTCATGAGAATGATTCTGGGAATGAAAGGGTTATTGTAAGAGGAGCATTTGATGGCCCTGAGCTTGTACTCACTGGAGCTTAGAAGAATGAAGGGGGTTCTCATTGAAACCTATCAAATATTGAAAGACCTAGATAGAGTGGATGTGGAGAGGATGTTTCCTATAGTGGGTGAATCTTAAGATTAGTGGACACAGCCTCAGAATAGACTGACATCCATTTAGAACAGAGATGAGGAGGAATTTCTTTAGCCAGAGGGTGGTGAATTTGTAGAATTCAATGCACAGAAGCCTTGGTGGCCAAATCATTGGATATATTTAAAGCGTTAGTTGATAGGCTGTTGATTAGTCAGGACATGAAAAGTTATGGGGGAAGGCAGGAGAATGGGGTTGAGAGGGATTTTAACTCAGCCAAGATGGAATGGTGGAGCAGACTCGATGAGCTGAATGGCTTCATTCTGCTCCTATGTCTTTTGGCCTTGACGTTTCAAAGGAAACTTTTTCCAGGGAGATGTATATAATGTTGTGTTCACAAACAAGTCTCAACTTTGGGTCAATTGGTAACAGTTACGGTTGTGAAGAACACAACTGTGAGTAGAAGTTGCACTTTGGACTTCAGCCTGAAAATCAAGATTGATGCTGTGGTAATACTACAGGAAAGGAAATGCTGCTTTTTGGATGCAGTGTTGAACTGAGGAGCCCCATCTGTTTTTTCCCCAGATTGATGTAAGATATTTTATAGCACTATTTCTAAGAAGAATAGTATTAATTCTAGCATCTTGACCAATATGTGTCTCTCACTCCACATTACTGAAGTAGATTTGCCTGGAAGTTTAGCAGGGTGAAAGGCACATAGAGTAATGATTGCAGGTAAGTGCTTGCTTCTGAAGTCAATGAATCAAAATTTTGAAGTGGAGTACAGTATGCTGCTGCTACATGATATGTTCAATGGTCAGCAGTGAATTTTGATCACACATTTGATAAATGCAAATTAGCTGCTGCATTTCTTACAGTACTTCAGAGATTTCATGTAGAAAGACTCATTGATTGAAAAATGCTGTGCAAATTCCTGCGAAGGCCATCGGAGTTATTGTACAAATGAAGTCTTTTTTGATAAAATCTACAGTAGCTGATGTTGGAAGATCAGTTGCCATCTCCACTCCTCTCCCTCAACACCATGCTCCTTCAGCTGCACAGCTTCACAGTGCCAGCCACACTCCTGTATGTCATGTACTGTGTGTGTGTCCAATCTATGCATCCGGCTTTGAGTACCAAGTGTCAGAGGACTGCAGACCTATCCTGTTGGAATTTCCCGCAAAATGTCACTGGGTAAAATACCGTAGCTGATCTTATAGTTCTTATATTCCACGTCCCATTTCCATTCTGATATGTCTATCCATGGCCTACTCTACTGTCAAGATGAAGCCACACTCAGGTTGGAGGAACAACACCGCCTGGGTAGCCTCCAACCTGAAGGCATGAACATTGACTTCTCTAACTTCCGTTAATGCCCCTCCTCCTGTTCTTACCCCATCCCTTCTTTCTTTCCTTCTTTCCTTCTTTCCTTCTTTCCTTCTTTTTTCTCTCTCTCTCTGTCCCTCTCACAATAACTCCTTGCCTGCTCTCCATCTTCCTCTGGGCTCCCCTGCCCCTTTCTCTCTCCCTAGGCCTCCCGTCCCATGATCCTCTCCCTTCTCCAGCCTTGTATCCCTTTTGCCAATCAACTTTCCAGCTCTTGGCTCCATCCCTCCCCCTCCTGTCTTCCCTTTTAATTTCAGATCTCCCCCTCCCCCTCCCACTTTTGAATCTCTTACTATCTCTTCTTTCAGTTAGTCCTGACGAAGGGTCTCAGCCCGAAAAGTCAACTGTGCTTCTTCCTATGGATGCTGTCTGGCCTGCTGTGTTCCACCAGCATTTTGTGTGTGTTACTTATAGTTCTTAAAGCTGACCTACATTTTCCTGTTACTTATTGAATTGTTTGAAAGTTATAAATACAGGTTTCCCCCGCCATCCGAAGGTAGAGCGTTTCTATGAAACGGTTGGTAAGCCGAAATGTCGTAAAGCGAAGAAGCAGTTACCATTTATTTATATGGGAAAATTTTGTGAGTGTTTGCAGACCCAAAAATAACCTACCAAATCATGCCAAATAACACATAAAACCTTAAACAGCAGTAAAATATAGTAAAAGCAGGAATGATATGATAAATACACGGCCTATATAAAGTAGAAATACTTTTCCACAATCATTGCTGAACTGTTCTCCGTAGCGAAAATCTCGCACAAGCGCCATTGGCAGAAAATCTCATGCAAGCACCATCGGCAGAAACGTGCTCTCCAGTAACCTTTAAGCTATGAAGCTGCCAAATCATACCAAATAACACATTAAAATACACAGTCGATATAAAGTAGAAATAATGTATGTACAGTGTAGTATCACTTACGGGAATTGGGAAGACAGCTTGCTGAGCACACTGATGATGGTGTGTTAGGCTGAGTCATCGCAGATTGGGTGGTGCAGTGGCCCCCACCCTCCGGGCCACCAACCGATACGTTGCCGCGAAGCACGCAGGGGTGCAGCGGTAGTCAGGAGGCACACAGCACATCTTTAAGAAAAAAGCCGAAATAAACATGCTAATTAATTAAGTGCTGCCTGGCACGTAATTGTCGGCCCAGATCGGTACCGATTGCCGATTGCGCTGTCTCTGATCTGGGCCAACATTTACGTGTGGGGCGGCACCTAATTAATTAGCATGTTTATTTCGGCTTTTTTCTTAAAGATGTGCTGTGTGCCTCCTGGCTACTGCTGCATTCTCCGCGAATCGGTGCAGTATCTGTCCGTGGCCTGGGGATTGGGGTGGTGGGACACTGGGGTGTCATCTCGTCATCTGTTTCCATTAGAGCAGGCAGCTCATCTTCTCCTATGACTGCCCGCCTCGATGTCGAAGGTCGAGGTTCATCGTCTGCTGTGGCTGATGTGAAAGGCTTGCTTGACTGCTGAGCCTCGCGCATTTTTCTATCATACAGTTCTTTGTAAGGACCCAAAACATCTTGCAAATATCCCCTAAACCTATGTACCCTTCAAAATTAAAGTTATACTTTATCATTACTCATTCAGTTTTGATTGTTATCCTTTCCTCTTCCAATTGCATCAGCTCTTCATCTATCAGTTCTTGGTCATGGGATGCCAAAACTTCTTCAACATCATCTTCGTCAACTTCCACAAGCCAAACTCACGTTGTCCTTGCTTCGTTCACCACGATTGAAACGCTTAATTATGTCTAGTTTTACGCTAAGTGTAACACCCTTACGAGCTCTTTCAGGTTTTTCCGACACCATAGAGCTCATCTTGCAAACGGCATGTGTTTAAGCAATGCCGGCGAGAATCCGGGGGAGAGCAGCTGTTCGGGGCGCGCTGCCTTTTATCGCGTGCTGAATTTTTTTTGTAACAGTGAAAACACCTTCTAAAAGCGAAAACAGGGTACTAATGTAGGTCTTTCGTGAGGTTTCATAAAGCGAACGTTCGAAAAGCGGGGGACACCTGTAAAGTATTCAGTAGATGCCAAAGCTGGAAAATTAAAATTACTTGACAGATATTCTCCACTAATTTCATAGAACACAGAACATTACAGTTCAGTACAGGCCCTTTGGCCCACATTATTGTGTCCACCTTTTAATCTAGTCCAAAATCAATCTAATCCTTCCCTCCTATATAACCCTCCAT
The DNA here is from genome assembly GCF_030028105.1 of Mobula birostris. Lineage (NCBI taxonomy): Eukaryota > Metazoa > Chordata > Chondrichthyes > Myliobatiformes > Myliobatidae > Mobula > Mobula birostris. The sequence continues at coordinate 33,235,828 of NC_092377.1, forward strand.
TTTCCTAACACCCATGTGCCCGTCTAAGAAACTTCAAATGGCCCTAATGTATCTGCCTCTACTACCACCCACGGCAGGACATTCCACATGCCCACCATTTGTATATTTAAATATCTCCATTTTTCTTATTTCTGTGTTTTGCAATTTATTATTTATAGGATTATATTGTAGCTGTGCAGCTGAAAGCTGGAGTTTTCATTTGAAATCTGCTCAGTTTGGCTTTGTGCTTGACTGGAAGCAATGTTCCTTTTGATTAAATATCTCAGTGCATTGCTTCACCACTAGATATGTAAGTAAATATTTTAAATGTGTTGTTAATGTTGAAGTGTCTTGGCTTGCACCACTTCGGTATTATTCAGTGCAGTACATATAATTACATTTTATTCTTTTTTTTATATCTTTTAAATCCAGTAGTGGGAAAAAGTGTATTTATCATGAAGCAAATACTGGTACAGAAATATCTATGGAGAGGATAATTGTATTATCTTCCAAAATGAATGTGACTTATAATTTCAGAAAGGAACTAGTTCTCGGACTGGGACCTCAATGAAAATAGTGCTGCAGATTAAAATAGCAGATCTCCCAGTTAAGCAATGTCATAGTAGTTCCAAGTAGTTTCAACAATAACATCAATTTGTTAATTGGAAATAAGATTGTTCATCTTTTTACATGTTGATTGGCTAGTTTTTATTCCAAGCATTGCATTTTGTTTAAAATATTAATTAGGCTCATGTAACTACATAGTTGCAATGATTGTTAATATTCTCAATTCAATTTGTACATGTTGCAAAACACTGGGTCCAGCTGGTGTTGAATTGCACATACATATTTACGACATGAGCCTTGCTGAGAGCACTATTGCTTTGGAACTTTAGGGAGCATGCTTCTTATTCCCTCTAAGACAAGCAGAGCAAACAGACTGTGATCAATCAGAATACAATGTGCATTGGATGCCTACACTTTCATATTGAAACTTAATATTTCACCTATTGCCTTGCCGGAGCCTTGCACAGCCTGATACAGTTCCATACCATGGATGCCATGGGAAGATGCAAATCTGCATGAAAAAGCAGGCAGGATTTCTATCTTAAGGTCTGCACTTCTCACACTGTAGCACCCCCTGTGTTTTGCATTGGAGTGTAGATCTCGTGTCTCTGGAGCAGGATTTTACTCAGAGGTGACTGAGCTAGCACTATTGAAATGCGGAACAAATTTTAATGGCTAAATGTCCCAAGTCTGCTCCTATCTATTGTACACCAATCTGTTTTCTCTTCCATAGGTTAGTTAATTTTGTCCCCGATTCGACTAAGCACTTTAAAACTTCTTTCTATTTCTCTCCCAAATTATCATAGTCACATACACACACAGAATGACTCAGGAGCCAGTAAGGGTTTTGGCCTTATGTCATATTATTTTATGATTCAAAGGAACTTTTCCATTTATACTTAGTCTGTGGAAGGAGGGAGCAAATGCAATGAAATAGAAATTTAAAGGATTTTGTCACCATGGTTACAGGATTTATGAGGTGCCTTGTATGTAGAGTGGAGCATACAAAGCTGTACTTGGTGCCGTAATGCCACCTGAATCACAAATCACATTACATCTTCAAATGTGCAAAAACCTGGCCTTTTTTCTTCGCAACAATCTTATCTGTTACGTATCCTGAGCAGGTGTAATACAGTTGATTTTCTGTCTTTTAATCATAGCCATATGCAGAGCAAAGATTTCAATGACCAATACACAAGCAACTCTCAAGAAACAATCTTTGTGATTGTCAAATATTATGTTGAAACCTTACTTTTGTTTCATGATGAATTAGAAAAACATTTTGTGAGCAAAGAATATACCTTCAAATTCTCTACTGGAACATGTAGTTTTATTCCATTAGTCTCTTATGTTGGCTATCTCTGCTTAGGCAATCCCTGGGGATTGAGAATGACTTGCTTCCACTCCAGTTTCTAAGTTGTGAGGTGGTTAATGAGGCTGATGTGGGAGCTCCAGACTCTTCCACAGAAGCGGCAGGAGGTGGCTGCTCAGGTGATGTGTAAAGTGATACTCCTGCTATTTTCACAGGACTTCTGTGTGCTCCCTGGGACTGAAGGCTCTCAACACCTTTCTGAGCAGTTCTTCTCCACTTGCAGTGGTCGTGGTCTTTGAATCACTTCCTTGTATCTTTTTTTTCCTTTCTGCCTGTCTGGTAATCATCTCCCATGAGAGAACTTGCCTATTTCAGGACGTCTAGTGGTAGCATGCAAGTAATGTGCACTGATTGAGAGTAACTAGGGTGTCACTCTTGTGAATTTAGGTCAGAGAGAAGGCATGGATGTTGCTTTGCAGGATTTTGCAGAGAAACTGTTGATGGTATTTTCCATCAGACATAGGAGCAGAATTAGGCCTTTCAGCCCGTTGAGTCACTTCCACCATTCCATTGTGACCGATTTAACATCCCTCTCAACACCCTTCAGGAGCCTTCTCCTCATAACCTTTGGTGCACTGATTAATTGGGTGCCCTCGTGGCATAGTGGTTAGCATGACGCTATTTCAGCTTGGGCGTCGAAGTTCAGAGCTCAATCCCAGTATCCCCTGTAAGGAGTCCCTGTGGAATGTGTGGCTTTTCTCCAGGTTCTCCTGTTTCCTTCCACAGCCCGAAGATGTAGCGGGTAGATTAATTGGTCATTGTAAATTGTCTCGTGAGTTGGTTAGGGCTAAATTCAGGGTTGCTGGGTGGTGCGGCTCAAAGGGCCGGAAGGGCCTATTCTGCACTGGACCTTTGAATAAATAAAATGATCAAGAGCCTATCAACTCCACTTTAAATATACCCGATGACTTGGCCTCCACAGCTGTCTATGGCAATGAATTCTACAGATTCATCACCCTCTGGCTTAAAAAAATTCCTCCTCATCTCTTTTTTAAATGGTCATCCCTTGATTTGGTGCCCTCTGGTCTTCAACTCACCCACTATAGGAAACATTCTCTGCACGTTCACTCTATCTAGGTTTTTAATATTTGACAGGCTTCAGTGAGATTTTCCTGTACTTAGAGATGCCTGCTGTGGGTAGACCAGATGTCAGATGCATACAGGAGGGCGGAGATCGCTGCTGCTGGGTAGACCATAAATTATGTGCCAGGACTGAAGTCTTGATCTTCATATACCCTTGCACTCAATTAACCAACTATTGTGCTGGTGCACTGAAGGCAGGGATAAATTTCATCATCATCAGTCTCTTCTTTCATTGAGGGGTGGTGTGAGATATGGTAAGTTGTCCAAGGTTGTGTCTACCTTTACTGCCACAGGACGATTTAGAGATTCGGGGGCCAGTTAGTAGAGGACCTATTATATTGCAAATATTGAGTGTAAGACCTATTCTCTTAAATGCTGTACTGAAACCAGTTGATTACATCTTGGAACTTGGCCTCAGGAATGTGCAAAAACAGGAGCCACATGCATACTGCAGTTTCTTTGCTGAGGTTTGGGTGTTCTTGGTTCTGGGACATTGTCACAGTTAGGTGGTTAAATCCCATTAGTTCTGAAGATTTTCTCCATTCCACTGGATGTTTGTTGCACATTACCATCTTGAAGCACGCCTACTAAATTTGCAGGGTGTCCATATATCAAATAGCCAATAGCAAAGTGACTTCCAGAAGTTAACGCAATTACTCGACAGAAACCTAATAAAATGGACATAGATAGAACTATATACAGGCACTTTATTAATTTACCTCTTCGACCTGTGTCATAAAACAATGAGCTAAAAATTGATGCTGCCTGGCTAATCTCAAGCCTATTCATAATGGGTACAACATAATTATGACATTAGAGCAGTAATCATATTTGAGGGAGCTACTGAGATGACACAGAATATAAAAATGCACAAGATTTCACCACTTGTGTGGAATGTGTAGGGCATGCTGAATGGAGTTAGAGGAGATCTCAGAATATGATATGTCTTGCCGAACTTTACTAACATTGCTTTAATTTATTTTGTGTTTTAGGCATTTGGCTGAGGATGTTACGATATGGTGACTGTCAGATTTATTTAAGGACAGATTTTCTTCTACAGCTCAACTTAAGATCTGGTGGAAGAGTAGTAAGAAAAAGGGAAAGATGCACTTGTGTTCTGTCTCAGTTCCCTTCCCTTGGATTGTTGTGGGGTTTTCTTTCCTTGCCTGCTGCATGCCAGACAGATCTTGCACAATCCAGCTAAATGGGATGTAGTAGTATAGTGGTTTGGCACAGAGCCAATAACCAACCTATGGAATATTGAAATTCCTAGATGAATAGATGTGGAGAGGATGCTTCCTATAGTGAGGGAGTGTAGGACCAGAGTGCATAGCCTCAGAATAGAAGAATGTCCCTTTAGAACAGAGATGAGGACAAATTTCTTTAGCCAGAGTGTGGTGAATCTGTGGAATTCATTACCACAGACAGCTGTGGAGGCCAAGTCATTTGATGTATTTAATGCAAATGTTAATATGTTCTTAATTAGTAAGGACAGGGGTCCCCAACCTTTTTTGCACCACAGACCGGTTTAATATTGACAATTTTCTTGTGGACCAGCTGACCAGAGGGTGTTCAAGTGGGGTTAAACTCAGCTCCAACATGTCTTTTACAGTTAGGGTTGCCAACTTTCTCACTCCCAAATGAGGGACAAAAGTTTTAGTCAAATCCCAGGACACTTTACCCCAGGAAAGACTACCATAACCATGAAACCTTGCGCGGACACTTGTGTGCGCATGCGTGATGTACGCATGTGATGTGCGTACGTGCCGATTTTTTCCCCCACAAATCGGTTTCCCCTTCATCTTCCAACTATACTGTACATACATTATTTCTACTTTATGTAGAGTCTGTGTATTTATCATATCATTCCTGCTTCTTACTATATGTTAATGTTATTTTTTTCAGTTTTATGTGTTATTTGATATGATTTGTTAGGTTATTTTTTGGGTCTGGGAACGCTCAAAAATTTTTCCCATATAAATTAATGGTAATTGCTTCTTCGCTTCACGCCATCTCGGCACGAAAGGTTTCATAGGAACACTCTACCTTAGCGGGGGAAATACGGGACAAACCAATTTAGCCCAATATACGGGATGTCCCGGCAAATACGGAGCAGTTGGCAATCCTATGTTCAAGTTCAACAGTGCGTGACAGGGAATGAGGAAAGGTGCAGCTGACTCATATCGTTTCCTCATGGCCTGGTACCTGTCCGTGGCCCGGTGGTTGGGGACCGCTGAGTAAGGGCATCAAAGCTTACAGGGAAGAGGCAGAAAAATGAGATTGAGAGGAATAATAAATCAGCCATGATGGAATGTCAGAGCAGATTCAATGGGTCACATGGCTTAGTTCTGTTCCTATGTCTTATGGTCAAATGGTCAAGTTTGAGCTAATGACGCAGAGACAAATATTCCAATCCACAATGGGAGCTGAAGAACTTAAATTCAGTTAATTAAACTAATCCAGAGCAGAAGATTAATAGTGATGGCATTCATGAATTGTCATAAGAATCAATCTGGTTCTTTGAATTCCTTTTCTAAAGGAAATGTGCCCTTACCAGGATGTGAACCCAAACAAGAAAGCAATACCATTGATTCAACTACCTTCTGAAATGAGCTTCAGCATTTGCCAGTGGTTTCGGAAGGCAGCATTCCATCGAGTAATCACGGATAGAGAGTAATTCTAGCTCATGCATGTCAGTTGTGTAAGTGCCTTACTGCCAATTTGCCCATCTCATGTGGGTTACATCTTTGCTCGTCATCCTCACTGGTACCTAGTAGTGACCGTTTATCTTTGAGACTTCACTGGACGTGGGGTCTGTTTGGTGTTGAGCTGGATATTCAATCTATGTTGATTGCATTGGTCTGAGGAATGACGCTGTCTAATGCATCAGAAGATTTCCTGTTTAAGTGCCTTATTGTTTGTGATTTAATGAACAATGCAGTGTTGTGATTTTATCTCAAAGATGCAGTACATGAAGAAGTGACTCATCTAATGATCTAGCTAAGCGGAGTAAAACGGGGCACAGAAACTGTTGGCTGATTTCACTCATGGATGCTCCTTCTGTTGACTGTGGACAATCAATGTACTAGGAGAAGGGTTTTGGCCCAAAACATTGACTGTTTGTTCATTTCCATGGATGCCGCCTGACCTGATGAGTTCCTCCAGCTTCTGTGTATATTGCAATGTAATAGGATGCTACTGTAAAGAGTGTCACTTCAATTCTGAGTCAGGCACAAAATTATCATTGTTGATTTTACAGTGGCACAGGGGATTTGGATATGCTCTTCTTCATTCCAATTTAACAGTTGACCTCACTCCCCATCCATTCCACATCTCCACACTCTCCTAATTCCTTCCTTCCCTTGGACCCAGCATAGGACCTTGGTCACTATCCCTTACGACTCCTTTTATTCCTCTGGGCTGCATTTGGTACCTGCAGTCAATAAGATCAGTTTACATGCAAAATACAAAACACTACAGTTGTACCACATCTAGTCATGAATGGTGATGGACAACTAAGTATCTCATGGGATCAGCAAACTCCAAGAATAGTCTTATCTTTAACGATGATGGGTCCAGCACTGTGTGTTTTGAATACAAGACTGATCTACTCACAACTATGTTCTCTCAGAAATGGTGGACTGATGATCCTGCTCGATTTCCTCTTGAGATCCCCACCATCACAGAAGCTGGCCTCCAATCAACAGGGATTCTGCAGATGCTGGAAATTCAATCAACACACATCAAAGTTGCTGGCCTCCAATCAATTTATTTGTCCTCTGGAATGACTGAGAGCATTGAACAGGGAATGACCAATGCCCTTGAATAGAAAACCCTACAAAAAGTAGTGGATATGGCCCAAAGACGCGAAAATCTGCAGATGCTGGAAATCCAAGCAACGCACAAAAAATGCTGGAGGAACTCAGCAGGCCAGGCAACATCTATGTAAAAGAGTAAAACAACCACCCAAAACTTTCAATCCCTTCACCAGCACGTGGTGGCAATATTCTGTACTATCTACAAATGCTTTGCATTTATTCATACAGGCTTCTGTGGCACCACTTCCCAATGTGGTGGACTATCACTGCGCAGAACAGTTGCAGCAGGCTCACAAGAATGCTACCACTTGCTCATTCCCTCCAAGTTGTGCAGCATTGGACTTGGAAATGTGTCACCAATACTTCGCTACAAGGTCTAAATATTGTAACTGTCTGCTAAGCAACACTACAGGAGGACCTTCACCAGAAGGATATTCATGGTTCAAGAGGGTGCTCACCACCATCCTAAGGGCAATAAATGCCAGCTTTGCTGACAAAATCCGGATCCTGAAATTGAACATGAAAAATTACCTTCATTCCTCTGAGGGTATTACTATTATTGTGGCTGTGTACTCTGGCTAGATCCGTGCATGTACATAGATCAACATTCACCCAACACTCCCCCTGCTCCCTTGCATGTCCATAATCAGCCTCGTCTCTGACACTCGCTGCCTACGCACATAACGGAAGGTAAAGAGCATCAGCAGAGATTCACAGAAGAGGAACTGAAGAAGAATGCTGACATGAGATGGTTTTAATTTTTTAAAGAAAATACATAAGAAGCAGCGCAACTTGAGTGAGAATGAGAGAAACAGAATGTGCGGGTTTCTTTTGTGCAAAGTATGCAGGCCCACAGGAAACCCGCTGATATATAAAATAGTTGTGTTTATCAGAACGTAGGCTTAATGTGAACAAGACATAAGCACACTGTTTGATAGGACCCTGGTGGAAATGGAAGTTTTGTTTTCTTTCTTCCATTGTGAATCCTATGTAATTGAATAGGAATCATGCTTTTTTTTGCAGAAACTGTTGGCCTCACAGTTTCACTGAGCCACTTTTCTTTCTTGACTGCTTGTGTTACCAATGCTTTAGAACCTTCAGTGCTATTGGCAACCTGATACCTTGTTTATTCGTGCACCAGTTCTGCATTTATTACCTGCAATGTGGTTGTCATTCTTATTTTCTTAGTTTCCACCCCCTGTTTGAAATGACTTTTTGTTAGCATTGTCTAAGCTGGTAATAGTTTCCCTGCTGGAGAACCCATCTGCCTTTAATGAGTTTTTTAAAAATTATTTACAGGAGTATGGAAGAGAACAGTTTGAGATTAAGTGGGGACAGATGAGCATAAAAAAATCAGGGATTGTATAAATAATGTCCCTCTGAACTGTTGGGTTCACATTTTGGAAAAGCATTGGAAACACTTGTGCTGTTAGTAAAGTATATTATTTAGAATAGGATGTCACATATTTGAATAATCATCAACCTTTTTGGCGCGTGGTAACGAGAGGTGTAACTGTGATTCCTTTTTGATCTACTCTGAATCAAATCTTACTGTAAAAGCTTTCATTTCTTAATTCTAACAACGAACTCCTTTTCCTAACTTTATAATCTTCAGTCCTCTGAAGGTGGGGTCTCACACTTGCATTGGTAATTCGGGAAGGTACGGTGAGATAGGATTGGTTCCACATTGGCTGAGTCTGTCTGGCACGGCGCTGTTTGTCTGAGGTTAAAAGTAACCATACAAATTTATTAGCCTGAGGCTACTGTGTTTGCCCTTGATGGGATTTGACCTTGGCTGACTTTGAAATTAAAAGGTTGCTGCATTTATTCGAGAGCTCACCATAAATGTCAAAGTCTTTGCCTGAGAGTCAGCACTCCTGTGTAATGAGTTAAAGATACAAGATGTTGCCTATAAAATATAAAACTCACAAGAGAACCCTGGTTGGTAATATCCAAAGAAGGCCAGATAAATGGCATTGTAATTACCTTGGAACTAAGGAAAACAGAAGTATTCCTCCAGCACCAGGAAAGAATCACCGGACATCCCAAGCCCTCTCCTAGCATTGTTTTGGAATCCTTTCAGTCCTCTGTGCCATCAGTTAGAAGATGAATGCTCATAAATTGAGGGAGGATGGTTTTGTCAAAATACACAAGAGTGGCAGAGTAATTGGCCATTGGATTGAGACCAGACTACTCAGATCAGCATTTCCCTAGTTTTACAATCTTGCTCTGCTTTCCTTTATCCTTGCTTTGTATACAAGCATGGCCATGCATCAGACTCGCTCCCCATATGTCATCTTAAAACAGGAAATTAGCCAATGTCGTTATTTTGTGTTAGATAAGTACAGTAGCTCCTTCCTTTTACTACTTTCCACCATAGCATAATCCAAGGGACAGGTCTGCACTACAGGCCTGTGTGACAAGGGCAGCAAAGTAGCACAGTGGTTAGTACAAACAACAGGAATTCTGCAGATGCTGGAAATTCAAGCAACACACATCAAAGTTGCTGGTGAACGCAGCAGGCCAGGCAGCATCTGTAGGAAGAGGTGCAGTCGACGTTTCAGGCCGAGACCCTTCGTCAGGACTAACTGAAGGAAGAGTGAGTAAGGCTCCCCCTCCCCCTCCCCCTCCAACTTTCAAATCCCTTACTCACTCTTCCTTCAGTTAGTCCTGACGAAGGGTCTCGGCCTGAAACGTCGACTGCACCTCTTCCTACAGATGCTGCCTGGCCTGCTGCGTTCACCAGCAACTTTGATGGGTGTTACAGTGGTTAACACAGTGCTTTACAGTTCAGGCAACCTGGGTTTAGTTCCCAATGCGGCCTATAAGGAGTTTGTATGTTCTCCCCGTGACTGCAAGGGTTTCCTCTGCATGCTCTGGTTTCCTTTCACAGTCCAAAGATGTACTGGTTGGTTATTGTAAGTTGTCCCATCATTAGGCTGGATTAAATTCAAGATTACTGGGTGGCGTGGCTCGAAGAGTGGTAAGGGCCTATTCTGTGCTGTATCTCGATAAATAAATTCTTGTGCAGATGGGTAGTTCTGGAACTTGCATCTTTATTTTAGCTGAAGCAGGTGCTGGAAGTCTGAAATACCTACTGCGAGTGCTGGTAAAGATCATCAGCTTGGGTAGGAACTGTAACCTGCTTAATGTTTAAGAAGTTTTATCAATGTAAATAGTTGAGATAAAGATCAGATCCCCAGTTTCTGGATAGTGAAGATACCTTAGCTCAAAAATGCATCCATATGGCACATGTTTTTGTGTGCTGTGTGATTGAATTGAGGTGTAAACTTAATTGTAAAAATGAGCACTTTTAAGCTCACTGTGGTGCATAATTGGCACATTTGGCTGAGTGGTGAAAAAGCACAACAGCGCCTCTTTCACCTCAGACAGTTGAAGAAGTTTGCTATGGGCCCTCAAATCCCAAGGACTTTCTACAGAGGCACAGTTCAGAGCATCCTAACTGGCTGCATCACTGCCTGGTATGGGAACTGTACTTCCCTCAATTGCAGGACTCTACCAAGAGTGGTGCAGACAGCCCAGTGCATCTGTAGATGTGAACTTCCCACTATGCAGGACATTTACAGAGATAGGTATGTAAAAAGGGCCCGAAGGAGCACTGGGGACCTGAGTCGCTCCAACCACAAACTGTTCCAGCTGCTACCATCTGGGAAACGGTACCACAGCATAAAAGCCAGGACCAACAGGCTCTGGGACAGCTTCTTCCACCAGGCCATCAGACTGCTTAATTCATGCTGATACAACTGTATTTCTATGTTATATTGAATGCCTTGTTGTACATACTATTTATTATAAATTTAGCATAAATTGCACATTTAGATGGAGATGTACTGTAAAGATTTTTACTCCTCATGTATATGAAGGATGTAAGTAGTAAAGTCAATTCAATTCAGTTCAATCCAGAATACATACACTCAAAGCACAATATGAGTACGAGTTCATCAACCATTGTCAGAACATAGAGCAGAACCGCACTGGACAAGTCATTTGATCCACAATGTTGTGTCAATCTTAATTCCAGTTTATGCTAAATATCTTCCTGTGTATCTTCCATAATCCTCCATTTCTTTCATATTGATGTATCTACTGAAAGCCTCTAAAACACCATTAAACTGCTTGCTTCCACTACTGCCTCTGGCAACCCATTGCAGGAGCCTACCACTCTCTGTGTTAAAAAAAAACTGACTCTTTCGTCACCTTTAAACTTCACCCCCCCCCCCAAACTTAAAAATTCATCCTCTGGTGTTCAACATTTCTATGCCTGGAAAAAGGTCTGTCTGTCTACCCAGTCCATGCTTCTCTTAATTTTAAAAACCTCAGGGTCTCACCTCAGCCTTCAACATTAAAGGAAAGCAGCTCAAGTTTGTCCAGCCTTTCCTTAATAGTTCATACCCTCTAATCCAGGCAACATCCTGGTAAACCTTTTTAGTGCACCCTCACCAGTCTCCACAACCTACCAATATGGGGTGACCAGAACAGCACTCAACTGTATATAAGCTAATTTTATGTTTATATGGCCACACTCAACAGTTATTTTTTATAGGATTGCTTTTATATTTATATTTATTGTGTTTTCCCCTTATTTTGTTATTTTTATGCTGCATTGGATCCAGTGTAACAATGATTTCATTCCCCTTTATACTTGTGCACTGAAGAAGGACTATAAATGATCTCGAACCTTGAATCAATACTGCAAGAGCTGGCCTGACTAAATTTTTATATAGCTGCATCATGAGTTTGTTACTCTTAAACTCAACACCCCGACAATGAAGGCAAGTATTGCCTCTGGTTTCTTTACCGCCTCATCTAATTGCATATCCATTTTCAGTGGACAATGCACCTGGACCTCAAGATCCCTGTTCACTGTAAGATTTCTATTTTGATTTGATCTCCCAAAATGCAATTTCTCATACTTGCCTGGAACGCCATATGCATTTCTCTACCCGGATCCGTAACTGATCTATAGCCCACTGTATTCTTTGATGGTCACTTACATTGTCCACAACTCTACTAGGTGGTGTCTTCCAAAATCTTGTTAATCCATCCATCTACATTTTCATCCAAATCATTCATATGTGCCACAAATAACAGAGGTCCCAACACCGATCCTTTTGGGACACCACTGGTCATGGACCTCCAGCCAGAATAGCGACCTCCCGCCCAGACATATACTGTTAATTGCAATTGTGGATGTGCAGGTATGCTCCAGTGTGGAGCAACAACAGGGAAGTAGGACTGAACAGAAGTGACTCTATTTGTAATGCCATTGACTATGCACAGGTTTATTGTAGAATCATTTGGAGGTGAGAATTTAATTGGACTGAAGACCGACCCAGAAGTCTTCCCAGACTCAGGAAGTCTGTGAGTTTGTATGGATACTAGGGGCAAGCCTGTAGGTGGGAAACTAGTAGGACCAGCATCAGAAGGAGGGAGGACAAAGTGGCAAACAATTTGCTGGAGAAACTCAGCAGGTCAAATAGCTTCTGCAGGAGGAAGCAATTATCAGTGTTTCCAGCCAAAGCCCTGCATTAGGACTGAGAGGAGAGGGGAGATAAAAAGAAAATGGGGTGTGGTGAGGACAAGAGGGTCTGAGGAAGGGTGAAGATTGACAGGCAGGTCGAGCCTGGGTAAGGAAGGAGGTGGGGTGTAAATGAGAAAAAGAAAGATGTTTCTCTGTACTTGTAAGAGTCCTACCATTTCTTGTGCATGCTCTCATCTTATTAGTCCTTCCAAAATGTATCATATTTATCAAGATGAAATTCCTTAATCTATTTTCCCTGTTTGCCTTTGAGTTTATCCTTGCAGGTGGTAGGTGAATAAAGCTATACAATCTCTTCTATGTGCCTTCTCATCAAAGTGGATTCAAAATCACATACATGAATTTGGAAATACTCCTTCTCTTTGCTGTGGCTGTCTAATTTATTAAATTGATACTGCTCCCTTGTCAGCAACCCTCATCACCCACCCCCCAGGGGTGTGGACATACTTGCCCACTTTGTCTAATCTGTGAGAATGTGCATTATATGCACAGTAACACCAACTATATGCAAGTCAGAAGGTTAACTCAATACACCCACAATGACAATGGGCTGAGTAACAAATTGCTGGCCTCCCAGTGATGCTTTCTGCTGGAAGTGATAACAAATAAAGATAAACTTATATTCTCATGCGGAATCAGTTCCGCATTGATGATCTTCTAAGGCTGGTACCTCAGTGTCTTCTGTGTGAATTAAGCTATTGCTTATATAAGTATTCTATATTTACTCATTGGCCACTTTATTAGGTACACCTGACAACTCATAAATGCAGCTATCTTAACAGCCAATCATGTGACAGCAACTCAACGCATAAAAGCATTCAGACATGGTCAAGAGGTTCATTTGTTGTTCAGACCAAGATCAGAATGGGGAAGAGATGTGATCTAAGTGATTTCAACCATTAAGTGATTGTTGGTGCCAGATGGGGTGGTATGAGTATCTCAGAAACTGCCAGTCTCCAGGGGTTTTCACACCACAACAATCTCTGGAGCTGGTGTAAGAAACAAAGAGCATCCAGTGAGCAGCAGTTCTGTTGTCAAAAATGCCTTGTTAATGAGAGAGGTCAGAGGAGAATGGCCTCACTGGTTCAAGCTGACAGGAAGGTGACAGTAACTCAAATAACCACTTATTACAACACTGGCGTGCATAAGAGCATCTCTGAATGCACAACATGTTAAACCTTGAAGTGAATGGGCTACAGTGGCAGAAGGCCACACTGGGTTCCACTTCTATTACTAATAAAGTGCTCACTGAGTATATATTATGCATTAAGTGAAGAACAAAAGTTTGTTATCATTGAGCCATCACCATGTGCATTATCTTATTGCTCTCCTTCACTGGTCCTGCCATTTTTATTGGTGTTTTCCCCACACGCATTGCCCTTGTCAGCCTCAGAGGCTACTGTCAAACTGGAACACCATTCCAATGCCAGCTGGTTAATGGACAAAGTGAATTTAGTTACTTTGTCTATCACTGCTGTGACTGGAACAACCTCCCTCTATCGGTTACTCTATGGCTGCCGTGACGGGAGGTTTAGCATTGGGAGAATATTGCAACGAAATGCAGTGAGCGCAAGTGATTGATGATGAAAGGGTCATGCATTCAGAGTTGCTTGTTCCTGCTCAGCATGCAATAACCATCGCATGTGTCTCAAATGGCTCATTCACGGTATCCGAGAAATTTATTTTCCTGCAAGAAATCTATCTAATTTGCATATGAATGATTCAATAATTCCTGCTTTCGTTGTCTCCTGAGGGGGCTTGTTCTGTAAATTAAGCAGTATCCCTTGGAAATACAGTTTTGAATAAACATCTAAATTGTGTTGAGATGTAGGACTTGTCCAAAATGGAAAAGTAAACAGAGGAAAAGGTAAAACAGCTACAGTGAGCAACATATCTAATCCCTTTAGAACCTTGAAAATTCTGATTGTGTCACTACTCAATCTTCTCTTTTCCATTGAGATTATGGCCAATCTACATAATTGCCATGTCAATCCATGGAAAATATTACTGCTGCTTGTGTGTTTTAATGTGCCAGTTACCATTAATAATATAAATTAGGTAGTTATGATCTTTATATGTTTACTTGTAGAATTCTATCACATTCTATCTCTTCACCTCTTCACTTCTTTGAAACAATGCTACCTAAAGCACGCCTCTTTCACCAGTTTCTTAAAATGTCCACTTTAAGGCTCTATTTAATATTTATTAACAGCTGCTATGTGTCGGCTGGTGGCATAGTGGCATCAGCGCCGGACTTCAGAGCGAAGGCTCCCGAGTTCGAATCCAGCCGGCTCCCTTGCACGCTTTCCATCTGTGCTGGGTTGAGCGTCAAGCTAGCAACTTGGCCTCGTAAAAATAAGAAAGCCTGCTAAAAAAAAGACATCATCATGACAGTGTCCCGATGACTCCACTCGGAGTTAAGGGCTTTCTTCTTCTTCTTAACTGCTGCTATGAAGTTTCTCGGAGCTATTTAATGGTGTCAAGGTGTTATATAAAATGCAAGTTGTTAAACTCCAGGTAGTTCCAGCATTGATCTCAAACAAAAGAGAATCTGCTGATGCTGGAAACCCAAGCAACACGCACAAAATGCTGGAGGAACTCAGCAGGCCAGGCAGCATCAATGGAAAAAAGTGCAACTGATGTTTCAGGCTGAGACATCAACTGTACTTTTTCCATAGATGCTGCCTGGCCTGTTGAGCTCCTCCAACATTTTTTGTGTGTTCCAGCTTGATCTTTTAGGTTCTCCTGAGCTTCCATTAAGCAGTGCTCAGCTGTTTTATGCAGTTTCATACCAGGTGGTCAAAAATTAACTCTGCTTGGTAATGATCTAGTCTGAAAATTCTAGGCACTCACTTTGGAATTGGACAAGAAATGCTGAACAACGAATCCAAATTTGGAGAGTCTGTACCAATTTTCTTTTTCCTATTTTATCTTCAATGCGTGAATAGTCAATATTTAAACCAAACAGTCTGCCCCATAATTAGATTGGAATAATCTCACCAAAATATATTCACAAAATGAAGAACTTTAATCATATTTACATAATAAATTCCATAATGTACTTTAAAACACAAGAGATTCTGCAGATGCTGGAAATCCAGAGTAACACATGCAAAATGCTGGAGGAACTCAGCGGGTCAGGCAGCATCTATGGACAGGAATAAAGACTTGATGTTCAGCGAAGATCAAAAGTCCTGATGAAGGGTCTCCGCTTGAAACACTGACCGTTTATTCCTTTCCATAGATGCTGCCTGACCTGCTGATTTTCCAGCATTTTGTGTGTGTTACCATAAGAAACTTTATTTAATTATTAGTTATGCTTGGAAATCTCTTGATTTCATACTGATAAAATAAAGACAAACTGTGAAATTTCACTTGTGAAGCTGATGATTGTTAAGTTTATTTTTCAATTGATCTCTGTGTTACAGTTAATTTAAATGAACTATAATTGTTTTTTAATTGTCTTTTAATTTCCCATAATGCATGTAAAACGGAGTTACCATATGTTGAGCGGATAATGGATGCTGTGGGGTCAGTAATAGCCATTACAATTCTGGCTATTATTTCCTCTTTTCATGGGTGCTCAGGAAAATGAGATTGTCACACTCTCTCTGATAGGCGTAGCAGCAGACAGCTAAAAGCCTCTTCATGTAAGGATGTTATTTCATAGAGGCATCCGCTCCGGATTATCTCTTTACTTCAAACTTCTGCCAGCTTGCACAGGAGATAAAAAAAAGCGCGCACACACACACACACACACACACACACACACACACACACACACACACACAGACACACACACACACACACAAACACAACCCCCCCCCCCCCGCCCCCAAACACAAGGGTGTTGTGGCTGTGGCCAGATGCAGTCCTCATCTTCGGCTTTCACTTTGATTAAGTCTGCAGCAACTAAAATTCAGTTAGGCCAAGAGGTAAATTTAATACCAGTTATGCACATGCTGTTCATATCACAACCATTTCACATGATGCCACTTAATTCCCTGAGAAGTGGAAAGGTAAATCAGTGGCTGGCCAGCTAAGGTGTCATAATGCATTAGGACCAGGGCTCGCTGTGGGGGATAATGGTTGTGATTGCTGTTGACTCGTGTCTCAGCAAAGAGCTTCATGTAAAATAAGTGACATTTAAAAGGCATCAAGATATGAAAGGAGAGCAAGCCAGGGGAGGGGGAAAATTGTGGTTCTAATCTTGCCACCTAAAAACAAAGTCTCTCTCTGTTTCTCTCACCCTGAGTGGCCTGAAGTGATAACTCAATGTGCCACAGCTGACCTCTCCTAAAGCTTTTAACTTGTCTTAACTTTTATAGTGAGTCTACAAGATAGCTTCTAGGAGCTGCCTCCAGTTTTACGTTATCTCTTAATTCAAATTCAAAAAATCTTTTTTTTTTATTTTGTTTAAATCTGCTGTGTTCCGTCAGCAGTGCCTTCCATCCTTGAAGTGCTCTGGGCAATAGAATATAGGTAGCAGTGTACTAGCATTAGCGAAGCTGGTGTCCACAGGCTGGATTTTAGTCTTCTTCCTGTGGATGAATCTAATTTCATTTTACAGTAAGCATATGCTTCAGTTAATGTTCACCTTTCAGATTCTCATTTATAAAATCAGGAAGCAATGAATGGGCACATTTTTACCCTGCTCGGTGGTTTGTATGTAGAACGTTCAACTAAAGGACTGAGCTGCAGCTGATCCCCTGGCTCTTAGTTGATAGGGAGAGGGAAAAAAAATCTGAAGAGGCCAGCCCTGTTTGTTAATGCAGTTTTTAACCTCCTTAATGAACCACTTAGCCAAAGTTAGATGACAACCTAATCCATGTTTGCACAGGCAGGGGGTTTGGTAATGCTGAATAATGGCTTAGCACAGAGGATTGTTAGAAAGGTCACTGCTGTGTGTTTTTTTATAATATTATTATTCTCAAACCTATACTGATTGTTGTTATGCAGTTTTCCATCTTCGCCTTGATTTTTTTTCCCCTTTCTCTATTCTATATAAAAGTCTCCAGAGAATCCAGGTGACAGGCCTGTTATTTGAAAACTCACTAGGAAGGAGAGTAAGCAATTTGAGCTTAGCTGAAGCATAATCTTGGGTTGTCAAGAAGAAACCCATTCAGCCTATGCTAATCAATCAGTAAAATCAACCAACGAATCATCTCTTCAGCTTAGCATATATCCTGAGGTCTGATATATCTATTAACTGCCCATCATGCAGCTGGTCTCGGGATGATGAGATTCTCTCAATCCGGCATTTGGAAGCAGATAACTGAGCTATCACAATCCCAGATAAATACCAAACTTAAAAAAAATCTGGTAAAGCCTGGAGAGGAAGACAATGAAATATTATCCAAGTGCCCTACTGTTCACAGTATCAAGCCAGGCTTTTACAGATGGAACATAAAGATTTTACTTATTAAAAATAAAATTCAGTCTGCTTTTGATAGCCTTCAGTTGTTTGTACTTATGCCACAGAAGTGTATATGCTAGTTACATGTATTATTTTTAAACTATCATTTTGCCTTTTATTATAAGGTAGCTATGAAATGAGGTGATGCGCTATGACTGGTACATACAGTACGAGCAACTTCTATATCTGTCAAAATATTACACTGCTAATTGACGACACAATTGTTGGTTATCATTGGTCTTAAATTTGAACGCGGTAATCATTATACACAATTCTCAACTATGTTCTACTGCCATTTTTGTTTTGATTCCGCTCCCTATTTTTTCCCCAGTTTTCTTTCTTCGCTCCTGTAGATACTGTCACTCGCTGGGGTTTCTTACTTACGAGTGTTAACTCTTCATTAATTTTATCCTGAGGTCCACATGTGCATTATGAGCAAGCACTTTCATTTTTTAAAAAAGAACACAAGGTTCTGTAGATGCTAGGGATCTTCAGCTCAGCAGGTCAGGCAGCATCTATGCAGAGGAATAAGCAGTCAACATTTTGGGCAAGATCCTTTATCAGGACAGGAAAGGAAGGGGATAGAAGCCAGAATAAGAAGGCGGGGGGGAGGAGGGGAGGGAGGGAGTACAAGAGGGCAGGTGATAAGCGAGACCAGATGAGGAGGAAGGTGGGTGGGTGGAGGAAGGTGGGGGATGAAGTGAGAAGCTGAGAGGTGATAGGTGGAAGTGGTAAAGGGCTGAAGAAAGAGGAATCGGGTAGTAGAGGACAGTGGAAAGTGAAAGAAAGGGAAAGATGAGGAGCACCAAAGGGAAGTGATTGAGAAGAAAATGGGTGATAGGGGAACCAGAATAGGGAATGGACAAGAGAGAAGGTGGCGGGGGGAAGACGACGATACCCAAAGTTACAGAAATCATTGCTCATGTATCAAATTGGCGTCCTGAAGAAGGGTCCTGGCCCAGAACATTGACTGTTAAGACGCTGCCTGACCTGCTGAGTTCCTCCAGCATTTTGTGTGTGTTGCTTTCGATTTCTAGCATTTGCAGATTTTCTCATATTTGGAGGCTACCCAGCAGGAATATTAGGCTTTGTTCCTCCAACCTAAGTGCAGTCTCATCATGGCAATAGAGGAGATGATGGATCGACATGTCAGAATGGGAATGGGAGGTCAAATTGAAATGGGTGACCACTGGGAAATTCCGTCTTTTCTGGTGCAGGAACTGAAAGCGCTGGACGAAGCGGATCTCCAATCCTCATTGATGTAGAGGAGGTTACACTGATGTAGAGGAGGTTACACTGATGTAGAGGAGGTTACACTAGGAGCATCGGATACAGTAGGCTACCTTGACAGACCTGCAGGTGACGTTTCACCTCACCTGGAAGGACTGTTTTGAGCCCTTCATGGTGGTGAGGGAGAAGGATCAAGTTATTTTAACCCAGTCATTGATAGTCCATTGTGTATAATGGGCATGCATATTTATGGCACTTTTAACATGATGAAACATTCTAAACATGCCTTAGGGGAATGAATGGTGTTTAACTCTCTCCTTTTCCTTCTTTCCCAATAAAAGTAATTTCATACTGTTAAATATGATTTATTTTCTCATATTGATTCTTATGCAAAACATTGTAACTGCTGTACACATTAAGGATAAGAAATTGGTATAAAATGGCAGTAATCATTAAGGAGAAATTATTATTCGTATTACATTCTTAAATTTATCAAACATAAAAGAAAAAAGACTTTTTTTTTGCAACTTCCAAATAAATAGACCATCAGATGTAGTACCTCATGATGCTTTGGCAACTAGTTGAAATAGTAACTGGGTAAAAACAAATTTTATAAAGAACTATACTTAACTCTCTCAAGTACTGTCAAAGTACATGGCATTTCTGGCAACTATTCATACCTCTTTTTATTTCCTGACATGATTTTAGAAAACTGGGGTTAAAAGGAAACTACAGTTTCCACATGAGTTTAATTGTGATTTCAGGTACTTTTCCCTCCAATTCTGATTAAACTCTCAGGTTCATTTTGGCTTGTGTGTGTTATTTTCTGTCCAGTACCTTGACAATTTTGAAAATGAGTGGTAGCAATAGATGTGACTGTGGAAGCATCGTAGTTGAAAGTAACATTGTGATCACTGGATATCCACTTAAGTAGACATTGTGCAGTAGAATTATTGACTAATGAGTGGCCACAGGAACCCTAGCGGATTTCACCCTGTCCTGTTCCCGGTCCAGTGTGACACAGCACCCCACTGATGTCCCATCATTTAACAGCACACATGGGGAAAGACACACTGCTCAGTTATTTTTAAAGTGCCAACAATCTCTACTGCTCTTTTATTCCGTTCCCCAATGAAGCCTGGAAATTAGTATCTTGTGCGGAGCATGCTATCATTATTCACTGTGTTCTGTGTTGATACGGTAGCTCCCTTTGTATCATACTGGCAATAAGCAGGTTTTTGCAGATCAAGCAAGAAGCAGCAGTAAAACAATCACCATTTTACCGATATTGATTTGGAGTAAATATTGGCCAAGCCTCTAGAAGAAAATCCTTGCTCTTCTTTGGAATATTGTCATGCATCATTTCAAATACACTGAGAAGGAATTTGGAGTTACTGTTTAAAATAAGTTTTCTTTTATAAATGCATATGTCCTTCTGTTCACATTCATTGAATCTGTGATTGTTCGTGTCAATTTTTTTCTGTCCCAGACTTTTGCCAAGGCAATGCCGAAGTATAATCAGCTTTATTTGCTTCTCTGAGGACCTCCCCTTCTTCATTAGTTGAATGCTTTCTGCCAGCTGAAAATTGTACACAACTCCGGTAGTTCACCATGTAACCTGTGCTTACACTAAGAATGTTCTGGACAAACTCAACCTTGGTCAGTAATCGGCAAGCATATTTGCATTATGCAAATGTTAGGAAATTATTATCTCCAACAAGGAGAGAGTACATCTGGCTTCAGAAGACATCAACATCTTGGGTTTTACTCGCAACTGTGAAAGTACATTAGCTGTAAGAGTTGTCCAGAAACCCTGCATTCTGTGATGACTGACTCTCCTTTTACCTTCTCAAATATCTACTACTAAATTTAAGTCGGGAATGTGAAAAAAAAATTTCCATGCCATGCTGAATACAATTTTAAAACATGAAACAAGTTGAACAGCATTCAGGTTAAAAGTCCGTGTTCCTGACCATAGCCCAGGACTCTCTGAATTACTTTTGCTCCTGTGTTACAATCACCATAGATTAGGAAAGGCATAGGAAGCATTGGGTATGACTGTGAGAGGAAGCAAGATCGGTTGGAGCATAGACACTAATGTTTAGAGCTCTAAAATGGAATAGGTGAATAGCATGTGTTACTGTTGGCAATAGAGACTAAGAACAGAGAAGGATTAATCAGGGGGTTTAATAATAAACATTATTGTAAAAGTTAGAGTATTATATAAAAAAGTTTGAACATTAACAGTGTGGTATTGAGAATTTAGGCAGGATATGCGTGTGGCATGCCAATCTTTAATGCAATAGTAATAGTTTGCATCTGCCCAGACAAAGAGTTAGATGGAGCTTCAGCAGGGCATTCTGATTTGCAATGTCCAGCCAGTTCTATGCACATATTTCCATCTCCCGATCGAAGGATAAACACAGTCCAATGATCACATCTTCTTCCATCAAATGTGCGACTTCATGAGTTTTAGCCATTAATTTCATGGCAGTTTAAATGATTTATTGAGATTTGTTGATATTTTGCCAGCAGTGTACCAAGTGGTGGTAATATTCCTCCCCACCGATCTCCCTCCTGGCACTTATCCTTGTAAGCGGAACAAGTGCTACACATGCCCTTACGCTTCCTCCCTTAACACCATTCAGGGCCCCAGACAGTCCTTCCAGGTGAGGCAACACTTCACCTGTGAGTCGGCTGGGATGATATACTGTGTCCGGTGCTCCCGATGTGGCCTTCTGTATATTGGTGAGACCCGACGCAGACTGGGAGATCGTTTCACTGAACACCTACGCTCTGTCCGCCAGAGAAAGCAGGATCTCCCAGTGGCCACACATTTTAATTCCACGTCCCATTCCCATTCTGATATGTCTATCCACGGCCTCCTCTACTGTAAAGATGAAGCCACACTCAGGTTGGAGGAACAACACCTTATTTTCCGTCTGGGTAGCCTCCAACCTGATGGCATGAACATTGACTTCTCTAACTTCTGCTAATGCCCCACCTTCCCCTCGTACCCCATCTGTTATTTATTTATATACACACATTCTTTCTCTCTCTCTCATTCTTCTCCCTCTGTCCCTCTCACTATATCCCTTGCCCATCCTCTGGGTTTTTTTCCCCCTTCCCCCTTTTCCTTCTCCCTGGGCCTCCTGTCCCATGATCCTCTCGTATCCCCTTTTGCCATCAACTGTCCAGCTCTTGGCTCTATCCCTTCCCCTCCTGTCTTCTCCTATCATTTTGGATCTCCCCCTCCCCCTCCCACTTCCAAATCTCTTACTAACTCTTCTTTCAGTTAGTCCTGACGAAGGGTCTTGGCCTGAAACGTCGACTGTACCTCTTCCTAGAGATGCTGCCTGGCCTGCTGCGTTCACCAGCAACTTTGATATGTGTTGCTTATGATATTTACACATCTGTGTTTTGCATAGAACTATCCATAGCCTTTGCTTTTTACTTGGTAGTTAAGTGTATTCTTGATATCATAATCTGAAAATGATAATAATTTGTAATATCATAAGGTTTAGAGTAGTTTTGGAAAAGGGATGTCATCTATTCTAGGTAAAATTACTCAGATGAAGAAGGACCAGTTTCAATGGGATGCAAACAGATCAGGCCCAGGCAAAAAAGGTAATGGAATGTCTCTATAAACTGAGTTTATATACAGCACATGGGTCTAGAATGCAGTGCCAAAGGTAGTAGTGGGGCAGATTCTATGGTAGTGCTTAAAAGAGAGCTAGATAACTATCTGCAGAGCTGCAGGGAGAGGGCAGGAGTAGGACAACTGAATGCTGGGACCTGACAGGCCAAATTGCATCCTCCCATGCTGTAACCATTCTGCGGTTAAAGCAAAAGAAAAGACTTATTTTTTGCCTGTGGTGTATATAGATGCCAAGTAGAAAAACCTTTTACCTCTTCGCAATTTAGCAAAGAGATTGCATGTTTGGCAAATCTAGGATTGGCTGGGACTCTGTCCCTTGTAGAAACAGAGTTAATGCTTCCAATTGAAGACCCTTTGTAAGAACTGGCTATGCAAGTCACTTGCTGTTCTTTGATTTTTCATAGTGTGCCAGAGAGCCTTGGTATCTGTGTCTGTGTGTATGTGCATATGGGGGCTGTTTCTGCCCACTTAAAACCCCTGTTAGTTTGACAATCAACTTCTGGTGTATGTCTGGGCTTGTTGCCTTAGTAACCAGGAAATTATATCTATCTCCTCCCCAGTGTTTGTCTGGTATTTTCCATTCTTATTTTGTATTTTCAATTTTTTAAATCTCATAAATATAATACATACATTTATAAGATAATGACACAGAATAACAAGTTTTGATTGGGATGAGAATTATTGGATAATGGATATCTTTTGAAATAATACTGATAATGTTACCCAAAAAATGGTTTTACTTTAAGGTTATGAAAATCTTGTTCTCAATCCTAAATTACCACAGTGTATAGGTAGATTGAATGTTAATCATGTGGATTTGCTCCTTTGTCTTTTATTGAATCTTAAATGGAGGAGATGTATCTGAGTTATTAGCTGATACGTGGATCATCAAACAAACATTCGGATGCGTCAGAGCAAACGAGTGTTAAAATCTTCACTGTATCTTTCAAATCAGCATTGTTCCTTTCCAAGAACCAACTCTCCAGTTGATTTGATTAACAGTGAAGTGCATAGTTCTTCCGTTGACATCAATGAACATAGGTATTAATGGGCATCTTTAATATCTCTCTGAAACAGTCCACTGTCCCTGCAGGCTTTAAGGCAGCCACCATCATTCCCATGCCCAAGGAAGTAACTGCAACTAGCCTAAACGTCTATCGCCCAATAGCACTGACTTTAACAATCATGAAGTGACCTGAGTAGCTGGTAATAGGTCACATATAATCCCACCTTCCAGTTACATTGGACCCTTTACAGTTCACCTACCGCTCAAACAGGTGCACTGATGATGCCATAGCCTCCACTCTGCCCTGTCCCGCCTAGAAAATGATGTGTCATGCACTAAGATGTTGTACATCGACTTCAGCTCGGCATTTAACATGATCATCCTTCAGAGGCTGGTGGCCAAGTTGTCCTTGTTGGGACAACTTTCTATAACTGGATCTTAGACTTCTTGATGGAAAGAACCCAGTCAGTCTGAATTGGTAGGAACATCTCAAGCACCATCATGCTGAGCATTGTGGTGCCCCCAAGGGTCGTGTGCTCAGCCTGCTGCTCTTCACACTGTTGACTCACAACTGCACTGTCAGATCCAACTGAAAACACATCATTGTTTGCTGCTGATTCTACAGAGGTTGGCCTCATCAACAATAATGATAAGTCAGCATACAGAAAGGAGGTACAGAAGCTTGTCAAATGGTATGAGAACAACAGCCTGGGACTCAGTGTAGACAAGACAAAAGAGAAGATTGTGGACTTCAGGAAGGCACAGGCCAACCATTCTCCATTGCATGTCAATGGCTCTGCTGTGGAGAGAGTAAAGAGCACTAAATTCCTTGGTGTACACATAATGGGCAATCTAACCTGGACCCACAACACCTCTTCACTAGTAAAGAAGCCAAAAGAGCATCTACACCTTGAGCAGATTGAGGCGTACCAGAGTTGACCAGAGGCTGGACATTCTTCAGTGAGTCACCTGACATCCCAAAGCTTTTCTACCATCTACAAGGCTCACATTTGGATTATGTTAAAATATTTTCCTCCTGCCTGGATGCACTTACTCTAACATATTTCATGAAATTTTGCACAACCCAGTACAAGTTATCCCCTTCATCCAGTACACTGTCGACATTCATGGCTGCAGTGTCTACTATTTATAAAATGCACAGAAGTTACTCATCTAGTTTACACTGACAGGAACTACAATCTCTACCACCACAGAGGACAAGAGTAGTAGGTTTATGGGAGTAACACCTGCAGGATACACTCCAAGCCGCACACAAAGATAGTGGTGTTGAGGAAGCAAGAAGTCTGTAAAGGGACATGGACGCATTAGAAGAAATTGGAGGTTCAGAGGGATTTGGGAGACTTAGTGCAGGATTCCCTAAAGATTGACTTACAGGCTGAATGGGTAGTCAGGAAAGCAAGTGCAATGTTAGCATTCATTTCAAGAGGGCTGGAATATAAAAGCAAGGATATAATGCTGAGAATTTATAATACATTGGTCAGACATTCTTGGTGTACTGAGAGCAATTTTGTGCCCCATATCTTTAAAAAAAAAAAGGGATGTGCTGGTATTGGAGAGAGTCCAGAGGTTTACAAGAATGATCCCAGGAATGAAAGGATTAACATATGAGAAGTGTTTGATGGCTCCGGGCCTGTACTCACTGGAGTTTTGAAGAATGAGGGGGATGTCGTTAAATCCACTGACTATTGAAAGACCCAGATAGAGTGGACATGGAGAGAATGTTTCAAATTATGGAAACTCTAGAACCATAAGGCACAGCCTCAGAAAAGGACGTCCCTGTAGAACAGAGATGAGGAGAAATTTCTTTAGAAGGCAGAAGAATGGGATTGAAGAGGTAATAAACCAGCCACAGTGGAATGGTGGAGAAGACTTGACCCAAATCGCCTAAAACTGTTCCTAAATCTCAAAATTTTATGGCCCCTATTCTGACTAGAAACTATATAGAAAGTCCTCCTTCATCAGTGGCTCCCCAACAGCAGAGCTGGAATGCATTCACTAGAACGACTGCAGCAGGTGAAGTGTAGTTATCCACCACCTTCTCAAAGATAGCTAAGGATGGTTGCAGTATTATGTGTAGAATTGTGTGGGTGAAGATGCGATCTTGTTAAACAGTTACTTTGCAGATTTTTATTTCTGACTGGGCAGGTGATTTTGATGCTTTGTCACACCTGGATAGGGAGGTGGAGGGGGGGGGCTGCTGTGGTTTTTTTTAGAGCTGATTTGTACCTTTAATTAGAATAGGTGTGGAAAATTCAAACTTGATAAAATGAGCTCAGGTCCTATAAAAGAATGTATTTTTAATATAAATTGCAAAATCAAGGATATAAGCACTTCTAATGAGACGCTATTTGTACCATTTCATTTAAATTTGTTCACTGACTTCCTGTAGAAGAGTATTTGTGACCTTTATTATTTGAAATGTATCTAATTCCACAATGTCAAGATCTTGTTGTTTTAATTTTAGCTTGATTCAAGATGCCAGCGGTAGATAATGAACCATTTACATACTTAATAAACAAATCATGGCATTCAATTATTTCATGTTTTTGCTGTTTTCCACATCAAAGCTTTAAAATTATTTATTTCTTCTGAAGGAATAGCACAGGAAGCCTTTCACCCCCCCTCCCCCAGCTGCTCAAAATAGACAACTGACAAGGCCTGATAAGCTGGTTTATTGTTGATTATTCATCTATTTATTAATTAATTTATTTATTTTCTTTTGCGCTCATTGGTTCATTTTGTTGGCTGGATACGACTGATCTATTTTTTTTGAACCTTTAATTCTACATTTGGTAAAGCAACAATAAAATTGCACCTGTAAAATGACGTTTTCTTTTGTCACTAGTGTTCTGGCAGCTTTATTGCACAATTGTGTTTTTAATAAGGCACCTGCCTGAACCAATAATTTGTGACTTTCAAGCCTAAGCTTTCTTTCTTTTATCCCAGCTACAGTTGCAATTTATGTAATTAATATTGGTGCTGTTTCCCACATATAAATCTGAAGACTTTGAACTATTTTGCCAATTTAATCAATGGGCTGGATTAGCAACAAGCTATGGGAAATGCAGATTAGAAGCCACAGTGTTGTGCATTAAGATGTTTTTCCCTCGATAGTGATTTCATGCTCTTGTTGTCCATTAGCTAACAACAGTTGCTCTCATTTTGTTCCAGGCATCTGGCCTTCAGAAGAGGTATTGGCTTATTACTGCATTAAACACAGTGACATATTTAGGTACGTAGAGAATTTGTCTGCTTATATACCAATTCGATGGTTCTTCATTTACTTTGTGCTAACTTATCTCCATTGTTCAAGGTGAGCTCCAGCTGGTTTACTTAGGTACAAAATCATAATTATACTTACCCTTTGGTTAGTAAAATATGCCAAAGACATGCTGTGCGTGCATACACAGTACATACAGCAACCCAACAGGAATTCTGCAGATGCTGGAAATTCAAGCAACACCCATAAAAGTTGCTGGTGAACGCAGCAGGCCAGGCAGCATCTCTAGGAAGAGGTGCAGTCGACGTTTCAGACCGAGACCCTTCGTCAGGACTTGGTGAAGATAAAGCGGTAGGGGCCAGGGAACTTAAAATCATCGAAAAGTTTAAGAGCGTGAGAAGTGTCACGAACATAGGTCGGAAGGGATTGAACAAGGGGGGATAAAACCGTGTCGAGGTATGGTGAAAATAAAGCAGTAGTCCTGACGAAGGGTCTCGGCCTGAAACGTCGACTGCACCTCTTCCTAGAGATGCTGCCTGGCCTGCTGCGTTCACCAGCAACTTTTATGTGTGTTACTTACAGCAACCCACCCATTTGTACACAGTACATACAGTAGCCCACCCATTTGTACACAGTACATACAGCAACCCACCCATTCGTACACAGTACATACAGCGACCCACCCATTCGTATACAGTACATACAGCAACTCACGCATGCATACAGAACAATGCTCACAAATGCGCAAGCACACACACACAAACACAGCAAAGCACGCATAGTATCGCACAAGCACATGCAGTAATGCAAATACACAAATACAAACAGCAACTTGCATGCACAGAGCAACACACACGCACACCCTCCCCCCCCCCCCCAGAGTAATGGACATATAGCACTACACTAGCACACACACACACACACACACACACACACACACACACACACACACACACACAGATGAATGTACACAAACATATACATACAGTGCAACACACACACCCCAAATACACGTAGCAATATGACACACTCATGCCCATAGCAATGTGCACACGCACATACAGGGCAGTGCATATATGCACACCAAAGCACATTCCGTGTGCATGCATGAACAGGCACACACAGCAACACTCTCTCACTCTCTCCTCCCTCTCCCTTTTCCCCCCTCTCCCCCTCCCCTACCCCCTCCCCCTCCCCTACCCCCTCCCCCTCTTCCCCCTCTCCCCTCCCCCTCTTCCCCCTCCCCCTCTTCCCCCTCTTCCCCCTCTTCCCCCTCTTCCCCCTCTTCCCTTCACCCCCTCCCCCTCTTCCCACTCTCCCCTCACCCCCTCCCCCTCTTCCCACTCTCCCCTCACCCCCTCCCCCTCTCCCTCCCAAAACACACTCATGAGCACAGTGAAAAGAGATGTGATGCCATCGAACAAACTTTCTGTAAAGTGTTGGCACTTACTTTGTTTTAATGTGTAATATTTTAAGGAACAGTTTAGTTAGATATATGCAGGATAACTTAGTTTTACCTTATAGTTGTGGAAATGATGTTTGTGTGTGATGAGGTAGTGTTATGCATGCCGTGCTAGATATGAAGCAGAGAAAGTGTGCGGGCCCTCATTTTTAAATGCTGCTCTTTTCTGGATTGTGACTTGACAGCTAAATATTCACACATTAGACATTTTCTCTCTTTCACAATTGAACCAATTTCAATTAAAATGTAGCATTTTAAGCAATCGGGGAATATTGGAAGTTGTCTGGCCCTTGTTAAATAAGGTAATCCTTTTTCAGCTTTTGTCATTAGAAGACAGTGCTTTTTAAGATAAAATAGACAAATCACAGTGTGCACAATCACAGGCACTTACTGCTACTTCAGGCCTGAGAATCTACCGATATTGTCTGTTAAAATTCTTGCAATCATTCTGTATCTTTTTAATGAATTAATCTCTTCATATTTCATTTTGATAAAGTCTTTAAAGATTTGCGCCTGTTCATTTGTTTTATTTTAACTTTACTTCTCTCTGTTATTACTTCCAGTTCAACAGGATGGCTATTTGACAAAGGCTGCTAAATTGGTAGATTGGTGTATTGTTGTCTCATGTACTGAGGTACAGTGATAAACATGTCTTGTTTACTGTTCATTCAGGTCAATTCATTACAGCAGTGCATTGAGGTAGTACAAAGTAAAACATAAGCGTGCAGAATGAAGTGTTAGAATACAGAGAAAGTGTGAGGTGTAACAGAGCAGTGAGATGCAAGGTCACTGCAAGATAGATTGTGAGGTCAAGAGTCCATGATATTGCATTAGGCAGCCATTAAGTCGTTTTATAACAGTGGGATATAAGCTGTCCTCGAGCCTGGTGGTACACACATTCAGGCATTCGTATCTTCTGCCCAATGGGAGAGGGGAGAAGCGAGAATGTCTGGGTGGGTGGGGTCATGGATTATGTTGGCTGCTTTACTGAGGCAGCAAGAAGTGTAGGAAGGGTTTGTACAGGAGAGGCTAGTTTCTGTTGCATGTTGAGCAGTGTCCACAATTCTCTGCAGTTACTATAGTGCTGAGCAGTTGACATACCAAGCCAAAACATCTGGATAGGTTTTTTTTTGTGGTGCATGTATTTAAAATTGGTGAGGGTCAAAGGAGACATGTCAGATTGGGATATATCTCTTATGCTGTAGACCTCAGCTGGGAAGGTTCCCAATTTTACCCCACTAATGTGGTCAGTTAACTGATTTCAGTGGGTTTTTGCTGTTCCCAGTTGAGGGGAATAAAAACATTTTACAGTTCTGTTTGGTCTTGGCTGGAGGATGCTTGTGAATGACATTTGATGTGTACAGAGTCAAGATCAGGATCTGGTACATTGACTTGTGTATTGGGAAAGCTTGCCAGCACTCAGAGGCAAGGATCATGTACAAAGGCTGAGAACTCTGATGAAGTACAAAAAGTGTAAATACACATGGTGGGCCTAAAGTTGGGAATAAAGGAAGCGCTTTACAACTTTTTATGTATATGTTTTCCTTTTAAAATACTGCAACTATTTAAATATCTACATTGATTTCTACACTATTATCTAATGAAATTATCCAAGAAATAAATTGGGATTGTTTAACAAGTCCAAAATAAAATAGCAACAGTCATTTACTTCAAATCTGCAAAGATTTAGTGATAGAAGCTAAGCACTTCAATTCACACATCCTATCTTGCACAACTGGGATAAGTAACTCCTTTCAATTAGCTTTCCGATATGATGACACAAGATAGGAATAAAAGCATTTATCAAATTAACACAAATAAAAAGAACACTTCTCTTGATTATTTTCTACCAACTTCTTAAGGAATTCAAAGTACAGAGATTCTGTGCTCTTTGCTGAACCGCTGAGTCTATATGCCTTAGATTTCTTCAATTATAGTAGTTACTTACTGAGTTGAACAAGTATTTGGCTGAAGGAAACATTCAGACTCCTTCTGCCTCTCTTTTGTTTGACGTTTCCTCACTGATTGACTGCACCATCACAGGGGGCACAATCAGGACACAGAGCCTCTCGGGGGGGAAAGAAAGGAACCTTTTCAGATTTGCAGCTCAGCAGCGCCAGTGTTGCAGTGAACACTAATGAGAACCCCTGCTGCTTAACGTGCTACACAATTATTTTTTATATAATTATTTTTAAAAAGCAAGCTACATGTGGTGGCCCAGTGAAGCAGCAAGAGTTCTGCCTTTCATATCTTTGTAACTTCCTGCTTGTTGATGTGTCTCTGCAGAGGTTGAATTGTGCTGTAATATATATCCTTCCAAAACCATGTTACCTAATTTGCAACTGGGGCTCTAATTTCCTTTTATTTAAATGTTATTTATTCTGCAGAGGCCTTGCAGTTTGTGAACTGGGAGGTGGAATGACATGCTTGGCTGGTCTCATGGTAGGTCTGATCTGTTCTCTTCTTTGCTCCTCCTGCCCAACCCCCACCCTTCCATTCAGAAGTGAATAAAGAAAGGAGTGGAAAAATGTGTTCTGAGGCCTCTGACTGCCGGTCGTAGAGACTGTTACCTGATTCAGTTGAGTTCAAGCTGTAACATCTTGCGAGACCTTCTAGATTGACTTGCTTTCGTATCATATTGATTTTGATTGTTGCTTTAGACGAACAGAGGCATTTCGTCGGGGTGTACTCAATATCCCTTGTTGTGACATTGCAAGCCCCAAGAAGAACTACTTTCATTGCCACAGTCAAAGCATTTCAGTTGACAATCTATTTTCCCAAATACATGAAAAGCATCAGCAAGGAAAAAAAGAATCACAGTTGGAGCAGTATGATAGAGTTGTTATTGGTCTACCAACAAATATGATACCGACTCCACTTATTAGGTGCAGAATAACCACTCAGGAGATTTATGCTCTGAGTTATTTATTGAGCTGATATTATGTTCCATTGCCATGCAGCAGAAAACTTTTTTTAAAATTTCTGTTCAACGATAAGGAATATTATCGCCTTGACAGACATTTGATGAACCTGTCATACTTCTGTAAAGTGTGTGCAGATAACCCAAAAATATGGGAGTATGTCAATCGTTTGCTCCATTGCACTTTCACTTGCTCACAATCACTCTCCCATGCTTTCCCTCTCTTCCTTACTCCGTCGTGTGCTCCTGTACTCTCTCTGCCTTATAGTTCCCTCACTCTTTCTCAATGACGCCCTGG
This sequence comes from Mobula birostris, assembly GCF_030028105.1. Lineage (NCBI taxonomy): Eukaryota > Metazoa > Chordata > Chondrichthyes > Myliobatiformes > Myliobatidae > Mobula > Mobula birostris. The sequence goes on from NC_092377.1 coordinate 33,267,438, forward strand.
CTCTACCTCACTCACACAGTGAGATTTTCACACAGTATGGTCACAGAAACATGTCCTTTGGCCCTCTGACCCACCAATTCTGTGCTGATCTTTGGCCCTTTTACAAATTAACCTCATTTTCCCACATCATGACTGTACCTTTCCCGAGGCCTCCGTCGGTCAGGGTCAACCATGGATGTTGCATCGTAATTGTCTAGATACGCAAGCCTGGGCAGTACAATATGGAGAGCAAGTTGATGCCCATGTAGCAAGCTGCCCCCCCCACACACATCTGATGAATCAAAAGGAACGTCAGAGAATGATACAGTTTGGCATCAGCAGCATCGTAGGAGGTGCCAGTCAGAGTTGAAGTAAATACAGGACTGCCTTAGGGACTCCAGCTGTGCGTTTTTTTACTCGGGGTTTACTCCCAAAGCCTTCCCCGTGAATGGGCATGGCCAGAAAGCAGCAGAGGTTTGAGATCAGAGTTTTCCTTCTCCTAGATGAGTTGCCAACCATAGCTGACGTGCCCCATCCGCCTGAAGTGACTGGTTTTAAGGCATCAGTAACCCACCTTTACCCCTTCTCCTGTCAGTAGAGATAGTTCCATTAGGTTTAGTAGGTAAGCTACATGTGAAGGCTAGGAGCTGGACTTGGTAGTTTGAGGCTCTTTGAGGTGCATGTCATTGGGAGCGTTTCATAGGTTGCGAGAGCTTGTCCCCGTAACCACCCTGGCTTTAACTGCCATGCCTTGCTTATTTGAACACCTTTCTAAATGTCCCTTAAAGTAGTATCTGAGTCCATAATCTCCTCTGCCAGGGAGATCTACTTATCAACCAGTCTCTCCTCACATGCTCTTTAAAACTCCTTCCTCTCAGCTTAAATCTTTAATGTATTATTTTTGATACCCTCCCCCTCCTACAATAGCATTCCCATAATTTTATGTATCTCTATCAGGCCACTTCCTCAGTTTCTTTCGCTCCAGAGAAGCAAACCCAACCTGTCCAATCTATCCCCATAACTAAAGTCCTTCAATGCAGGTGACATGCTGGTGAATCTCCTCTGCACTGTCTTCAGCACAATTGCATCCTTCCTATGTGGCAGCCAGAACTACACACAATGCTCCAAGTGCAGTCTAACCACTGACTTTTCACAATACATCGCTTTATTCTTGTTGAGGTTAAATTGTATCTACCAACACTCAGCCCAACTTTCTAACTGGTCTATATTCTGCTCCATCAATGTTCCTTGCAATCCGCAACACAAGCAAGTTTCTTGTCATCATTGCATGATCACTCTGGGATATCCTCTCTAAGCACAACAGTTATGTTATCCCTAATCAGTAGTGTGAAAATCCCTGCTATTTTACATTGTCACATTGGAAAATTCTGTACTCCAACTTCAAGCCACCATTCCTGCCCTTCTCTCAGTGGGTTTTATGTCATTTGCACTAAGATCTGAATTCCAATGCTAATCCACATTCTTAGCTCGTCCTGTGAGCTTCCTTACAGCTGAGCCTGTCAGCCTTCACGTGCTTCCCAACCTGCCACTACCTACTCTGCTCATTGGACTTATTTACTTTTATTTAGCGATACAGCACGGAGTAGGCGCTTCAGACCGCACTGTTCCAGCAACCCCCCAATAATCACGATTTAGCACTCATGTAATCTCAGGACAATTTACTATGACCAATGAAACCATCCGGCACATCTTTAGTTTGTGGGGGGAAGCCAGAGGACCCGGGAAAAACACGCGCATTCCATGGAGAGAACGTACAGAGACTCCTTACAGAGGACACCAGAACTGAACTCCAAACTTATTTATTTTATTGAGATGCAGCGCAGAATAAGCCCTTCTGGCCCTTTGAGCCATCCCACCGGCAACTCCCGATTTAATTCTAGCCTAATCACAGGACCATCTATAATGACCATTTGAACTCCACTAGCAACGTCGTTGGACTGTGGGAGGAAATCGGAGCCACTGGAGAAAATGCACGCAGACACAGGGAGAACGTACCCCAAGCTGTGATAGTGTTGTGTTAACTGCTACACTACCCTGGCCCCCAATTTTATCTCTGCTTTAGTCATTCACTCTATCTGCTGCGCTGTTGTGATGCTTCCTAACCCCTGTCAGATTAATTCAATCCCTCCTGAGTAGCGTGAGCAAATCTTCCTGGTCCCCCTTTACCTCCCATTTTTATTAAGCAGATTACATTTGTCCCGGGAGTGATCCCAGTTTTCCAAGTACCGTATGCCATCCCCCCCATAGAACTCTTTGGTCTTGCTTTTATCTGCCATGTCTTCTTGTTTTTACCCTCATTAGCTTGTGGCACAGGGAGTAATTCTAAATTTGCATCCCTGAATATCCTGTTTTTAACCTTCCGCCTAACTCCTTGAACTCACTCTGCATCCGTCATCCCTCTTTCTAGCTGTGCTGTTGGTACCAATGTGTGCTACACCCTTTGGCTGTTCTCCTTCCCTCTTTGTAGTGGTTTTGTGCTGCTTTGCTCCATCCTCCGGCTGAGCTACTCCAGTACTTACTCTCCCACCCATTCTCGTACGTGTGTTTGTTCATTCGTATTTATCCCTTCATGTCGTTGAGCTCATGCACTCACTTGCGGGCTCACTCGCATTCACTCCCGATCATACCCTTGCTCACACTTTCACTTATCCTCTCACTCTCGTGAATTCACGTGTGCACATACATGCACACACTACCCTTACAAAGCCATACGCCTCCAATACAAAGTTATGTGAAGGACATCAGGCGGACAGACAGAGGCAGGCTGAAAGGCAGAGTGACAGCCTAGTATGATGGCTGTACTAGATAAACAGAAGGCTGCAAATGAAAGCCTCTCAGAATACCATCATCCACTGTCACAATCCAATTACTGAACAGAATGATAGCAAGATAGAGGCTCCCGCAAATGGAATGATAAAAGTATTGACTGATTTGATTGAATGATTAAAATAATGCAGACATAAAATGAAAAAAGATTGAAGATTGTTACTAAGAAATAGGTGAAGAAGCATGATACTGAAGGCTTGTCAGTTCTGTCTTCACTTCTGCACAAGACAAGCATATTTGCTCATCGTTCAATGCTATTTTTTTTGCAGGTTGCTATTTCTGCAGATGTCAAAGAAGTTCTATTAACTGATGGGAATGAAAAAGCAATCAAAAGTATCCTTACTCATGCCTCTCATTTGCAAACAAAAGTTTTTCATGGTTTTAAAAATACAGTTTGGAAATTACTAGAATTGTACTGCATTGCTTTTCAACTTAATAGGATCAGCAATATAAGACTTGATGTATTTCCAGAGTTCATGAAGTGAAAAAGCAACACTACAAATACAGGAAATTTCTTGCAAATGACATTTGTCATATCAAAAATAGTGACCCAGTTTCCCCTTCACAATTTATTTTAATCTTCTCTATATCTTACATCAGTTTGCCTTCTTATTCCAGGCATGGTTGTCATTCATCTCCATTAAGCCAAGAATAAATTAGAATTTGTCTTATGTTGAATAAGCTGAGTCACAAATGCTTTTGATGGTAGGGTGAAGAAGCACATTGAAACTTGAAATTAGGATTCTTCATTAATCTCTAAATGCTGAAGATATATGTAATTCACTGTGCTGTTTTGTTTAATTCCCCAGCCCTTTATCACTGTCTATGATTTATAATACCATGGCTCCCATTTGTTTGCCTTCTTCCCATTACATGACAAGTCTTCCATGGGATTTTTTCCTTTTAGTTCCTCATGCTACATCTCTCTTGGAAGCCTTATCTTTTCAGTCACAGTGAATATACGAGGAGCATTTGATTGCTCTGGACCTGTACTTACTGGAACTTAGAAGAAATCTTATTGAAACCTATTGAATATTGAAAGACCCGAGATAGAATGGAATTGAAGAGAATGTTTTCAATAGTGGGTGAGTCTAGGGCGAGAGGGCACACCCTCAGAATAGAAGGATGTCTATTTAGACCTGAGATAAGGAGGAATTTATTTAGCCAGAAATGCTGAGTCTGTTGAATTCATTGTCATGGACGGCTGTGGAGACCAAGTCATTGGGTGTATTGAAGCAGAGGTTGATAGGTTCTTATTCAGTAAGGACGTAAAAGATTGCAGGGAGATAGCAGGAGAATGGGGTTGGGAGGAATAATAAAGCAACCATGATGGAATGGCGAAATAGACAGAATGGCATAATTCTGCTCCAATGCCTTATGGTTTTTTGCTTCCACTTATCAGCCCCCAGTTCCCTTCCAATTGCCTAGTACTCATGTCCAGCATCCACTTACTTTCTGTAGAGCTGCTCTGGGGCAAACTATAGAAACTTGTATGTTACTTTAATACAAGTTTCTATAATGAAAATGAATTCTCCATTTAACAATAGGGATATTGTGATCACAGGGCACTGCAAGACATTGAGTGAGCATCACCCAATTAGATAAAGGCATAGCTGAGCATTTCCAGACCCAAAATTTGGATGTCAAATTGGTGCTTCACATTCCTGCAGCCTTGTACACATCTTGTTCTCCACTATGATCAAATTTGGAGCTGTATCCTTACACGTGAAAGAAATTGACCTAATAAATGGACATTCAATGTAAGTTGATGGAAATTTGGGAGCAGTGTAAAACAGGAAAAAATATTAACAATAAGCCTGAATAGCGGTTTCTATTTTTAATTGTTTGGATTTTAAAATTCAAATTGACTTACTTTTTCACTATTTTGGTGGGAAAGTGGTCAAAGGAAGAGCTAATCAAATTGGCAAAAGGCAAGATCCCTTGTTGTGCAGAAGTTATAGAATTTTTAGGTTTTTTAACATTTAGAGATACAGCATGATAATAGCCCTTCAGCCCAATGAGACTGAATGACCCAATTACACCCTTGTGACCAAGTTAACCTACCTATTCATCTGTATGTGGACTGTGGGAGGAAGTTAGAGGACCCAGAGGAAACCCATGCAATCACGGGGAGAATGTACAAAATCCTTACAGCCAGCAGCAGAAGTGAACCCAGGTCACTGGCTCTGTGATAGCATTACACTAACCGCTGCGCTCGCCAGTGCGCCCCTATTCCTTTGCTGAATTTGGAATTTTGACCGCATTTTAAAGCATTTCTAGTTCTAATGGGAGAAAAGGAATGTCTTTGTAGGTATAACTTTTTCACAATAGTTTGATAAGAATTGTTTGTGAGTGTTGGGGGTAGAAGTGAGTGCAGCTGCATTTTCTAGGGAGAAGGTGCTTGGGACATTGGAAGTTCTGAAGGCAGATAAGTCACCTGGATCAGATGGACTACACCCCAGGGCTCTGAAAGAGGTAGCTGAAGAGATTGAAGGCACTAGTAATGGTCTTTCAAGAATCACTAGATTCTGGCATGGTTCAGCAGGAATGAAAAATTGCAAATGCCACTCCACTCTTCAAGAAGGGAGAGAGGCAGAAGAAAGGAAATTATAGACCAGTTAGCCTGTCCTTAGTGGCTGGAAAGATGTTGGAGTGGATTGTTCAGCATGAGGTTTCAGTGTACTTGGAAGCACATAATAAAAATGGCCAAAGTCAGCAAAGTTTCCTTAAGGGAACATCTTGCCTGCCAAATCTGTTGGAATTCTTTGAAGGAATTACACTGGTTTTTCAGAAGGCCTTTGACAAGGTGTCGCACATGAGGCTGCTTAACAAGAAAGAGCCCATGGTGTTACAGAATAGATATTTGTATGGATACAGTATTGGCTGATTGGCAGGAAGCAAAGAGTGGGAAAAAGGGAGCCTTTTCTGATTGGCTGCCAGTGACGAGTGGTGCTCTACTGGGGTCGGTGCTGGAACCACTTCTTTCTGTGTTGTGTGTCAATGATTTGGATGAAGGAATTGATGGCTTTGTGTCCAAGTTTGCATCCGATACAAAGATAGGTGGAGGGGCAGGTAGTGTTGAGGAAGCAGGGAGGCTGCAGAAGGACTTGGACAGATTGGGAGAATGGGCAAAGAAGTGGCAGATGGAATATAGTGTAAGGAAGTGTATGGTCATGCACTTTGGTAGAAGGAATAAAAGTATAGTCTGTTTTCTAACCAGGGAGAAAATTCAAAAATCTGAGCTGCAAAGGGACTTGCAAGTCCTTGTACAGGATTCCCTAAAGATTAACTTGCAGATTGAGTTTGTGGTTAGGAAGGCAAATGCAATGTTAGCATTCATTTTGAGTGGACTAGAATATAAAAATAAAGATGTAATGCTAGGCTTTATAAGGCACTGGTCCTTCATTTTGGAGTATTGCCAGCAGTTTTGTGCTCCTTATCCAAGAAAGGATGTGCTATTGTTGGAGAGGTTTCAAAGAAGGTTCACGAAAATGATTTTGGAAATGAAAGACATCATCTGAGGAGTGTTTGATGGGTTTGAGCCTGAACTCACTGGAATTTAGAAGAATGAGAAGGGATCTCAACCCCATTCTCCTGCCTTCTGCCCATAACATTTCACGCCCTGAATGATCATGAATCTATCAGGCACTGTCTTAACTACACCCAATGACCAAAGCTGCCTGTGGCAATGAATTCCACAGATTCATTACGCTTTGGCTAAAGAAATTCCTCCTCATCTCTTTTCTAAATGGACGCCCTCTATTCTGAGGTTGTGCTGTTTGATTCTAGACTCCGTTTTCAAATGTCGAAAGGCCTCGATAGAATGGATGTAGAGAGGATGTTTCTTATTGTGGATCCTATGTCTAGGATCAGACAGCACAACCTCAGAATAGAGGGGTGTCCATTTAGAACAGAGATGAGGAGGAATTTCTTTAGCCAGAGGGTGGTGAATTTGTGGAACGTATTGCCACAGGCAGCTTTGGAGGCCAGGTCATTAGGTGTATGTAAGACAGTGGTTGACAGATTCCTGATGAGTCAGAGCATGAAAAATTACAGGGAGAAGGCAGGAGAACGGGTTTGAAAGGGAAGTTGGTCAGCAATGATCAAATGGTGGAGCAGACTCTATGGGCCAAATGGGCTAATTCTGCTCCAATGTTTTATGATCTATGGTCTTATGTTTCTAGGTGTCTAAACTCTTCATTAAATGCACTAACTCTCACTGGGACATTGCAGTTTCTCCTGTAAATGTGGACTATGAAGATGCTAGAGATGATAGATGATTCAGTTCCAGAGGAGGTTCACAATCAGGGCTTCTTGAACGTGCTATCCATGTTTAATCATCTTTCTTATAGAATGTATTTATTAAGTAACATGCCATGTCAATTCAAATTGTACATAGTACCTTGAGCCCTGAAACAGTCAGTCCAAAGCAGTGGTACGTATGTATTGACAGCCTGCAGGCCATTAGTCATCATTTTCTTATTTTTCCTTTCCCCACCAGTTCATACACTTAAGAAAGTTACCATTCATTCACTTAGTATGCATGCCAGCATTATAATCCACCATATCTGTAAGAGTCATAATGTAACTGAATGTGCAGTTGTTGAAATTCTCAAATGTATTTAGCAAAGGCAACCAGAGACTGCAAAGCTTCTTTAGTGTAATTAGGCAATCATGTTTTGATAAAAGGGAAAGAAGGGAGAAAATTGGAGTAAATTAGAAATAAATAATTTTAAAAACAATTTTAAGAGTTTGTAATTTATGTAAAAAGGGAATAGCAAAAACTAAATGCCACCCCACAGAGGAAAACACAAAAAGATTATATTGTGGAATAACAAAATAAATAAGATATTGATCATTTTTTTCTTTTACCTCACTTTGGAAGACATTGAATGTTGCAGGAGAACTGAGCATCTAATGACAGGAATTCAAAATCAGTGATGTCATTGAAGAGAAAGTACAGGAGAAATTAAGGTATACACAACTAAGCCAATTCCTTGAATCTGATATCTTGCATTTCTGGTTTCTAGAACAATTGGCTGTAAAGATATCGGATGCCATTGAGACAATATTCTGAAATGCACACAATTTTGGAATTGTTACAGTAGATTGAAAGGAGCAAATACAAGACTAGTACAGAAAGGAAAGAAAAACACCAAAATCAGTTAAACTGAAATCACTTGTTGCCAGAATGGTAGAATCAATTATGAGGAAAGTGATAACAGAGCATTTTGAAAATCATGATATAATTCGGCAGTATCAACCTGATTCTATGAAATGAAAGTTGGAACAAATTTTTATAAACAGTTTTATATGACAGTTTTTTTATAAAGTTGCAGGATGGAAAGCACAAAGGTAATGTCTGTGATAGAGTGGCACAATGCTGTCAGAGCCATTACAGTATTTATTTCACAATACAGCACAGAGTAGGCCTTTCCAGCCCTTTGAGCCCTGTTGCCCCAACAGCCCCACAACCCTGATTAACTCTAACCTAATCATGGGACAATTTACACTGACCAATTAACCTACCCAGCATGTCGTTGGACTGTAGGAGGAAGCTGGAGCACCCTGGGAAAAGCCGTGCATTCCGTGAGAAGGATGTATAGAAATTCCTTACAGAGCGGTGCTTGAATTGGACCCTGAACTCCGGAAATTCCCGAGCTGTAATAGTGTCACGCTAACCAGTATGCTACCAAGGCACCTGTGTAGTTAAGAGATGTCTGAGGGTAATACACGCAGGGTAGATGAGGGAGAATCAAAACATTTAATAGGATATGACACTGATAGTCCTTACATGAAAGGTCTGGGCAGAGGGGTCTTCTTAACTCCTCATGGTGCTCGGACTTGATGGTTTGGGTGAGCTCCTGCTCGCATAAGTTGAAATGTCCAGCGGTGAAGTGTCGCCCATACTGTCTGTCAAGAGAATTCACTTCAGCTACCCTGATGGCAGTCCACATCCTACCTCAGTTAAACACAAATTCTGCACTCAGTGAAGTATAATCTGTGGTCAACAGCTTTGAAACAGGATAACCAGAGGCCCCTTTCATCATTGCTAGTGACTTAAACTGGGCGAACTTGAAAGAGAGCCACACTCTCGACCATTGCTATGCAAGCGTCAAAGATGCCTACAGAACCATCACCCATCCACCCTTTGGTAAATCAGATCACCAGGCTAAGCTGCTACTCCCTGTATACAAACAGAAACTCAAATGATGAATCCTGTACAGATAGTCATATAGTGCTGGTCTGAGGAAACAGATGAGTTTCTACGTACCATGTTCAAAGACTCAACTGCCAGCCTAAGTGGGGATGTCACTGTCATCATAGATTTGATCAGGTAATGTGTTGAGGACTGGATACTAAAGAAGACAATCCAGGTGTTCCCAAATGGGAAAACATGGATGAACTGGAAGATCCAAACTCTTCTGAAGTCTAGGTATGCAGCATTCAAATCAGGTGACTCCGATCTCTACAAGGAATCAAGATATGACCTCTATCAATCTATCAGAGATGATAAAGAATAGTACCAGTCCAAATGAGTCCCAGATCAGCCATCAGCTGTTGCAGGGCTTACATACTGTAACAGGTTGCAAAATGAAGCCAGGCAACACGCTCTAACTAAAGAAATTCCTCCTTATCTCTGTTCTAGGTGAATGTCCTCGTATTCTAGGACTGTGCGCTCTGGTCCTAGACTCCCCCAATATAGGAAACATCCTCTCCAAATCCACTCTATCTAGACCTTTCAACATTTGATAGGTCTCAATGAGATCCCTTCCCACTTATTGTTCTAATCTCCAGTGAGTACAGACCCAGAGCCATCAAATGCTCCTCACTACTTAAATCCTTCGTGCCCAGAATCATTCCCGTGAACTTCCTTTGGGCCTTCTCCAGAGCCAGTACATCTTATCTTAAATGTGGGGCCCAAAACTGCTCGTGATACTCCAAGTGCAGAATGACAAGTGCCTTATAAAGCCTCAGCATTACATCCTTTCTCTTAAGTTCTAATCCTCTTGAAATAAATGCTAACATTGCATTTCCTTTGCTTGCTACTGACTCAACCTGCGAGTTAATCTTTAGGGAATCGAGCACAAGGACTCCCATGTCCCTTTGCACATCTGATTTTCTCCCCATTTATAGAACATCTAAGCCTACTGAAGTGCATGAACGTATACTTCCCTACAGTATATTCCATCTGCCACTTCTTTGCCCATTCTCCTAAAGTCCTTCCGCAGACACCCTGCTTCCTTAACACTACCTGCCCCTCCATCTATCTTCGTATCATCTGTAAACTTTGCCACAAAGCTATCGGCCATTGCTGTGCAACCATCAAAGCTGCCTGTCCCAATACCAAACCCTGCAGAGCAACACTCGTCACCCACAGCCGACCAGAAAAGGCCCCCTTTATTCCCACTATTTGCCTCCTGCCGGTCAGCCAATCTTCTATCCATGTTGGTATCTTTCCTGTAATACCATGGGCTCTTGTAAAGCAGCATCATATGTAGCACCTTGTTAAAGGCCTTCTGAAAATCCAAAATAACATTCATAAACCCTCCTTTGTCTATACTGCCTGTTATTTCCTTAAAGATTTCCAACGGATTTGTCAGGCAATACTTTCCCTTAAGGAAACCATGCTGACTTTGGCCTATTTTATCATGTGCCTGCAAGTACCCCGAAAACTCATCCTTAATAATAGGCACTAACATCTTCACAGCCATTGACGTCAGACTAATTTCCTTTCTTCCACCTCCCTCCCTTCTCAGAGAGTGGAGTGACATTTCCAACTTTCCAGTCCTTCAGAAGCATTCCAGAATCTAGTGATTCTTGAAAGATCAATACAAGAAGCTGCAGAAAGCATCAATCTCAGACGGTGTCCCCTGACATGTTCTTGGTTCCTGGGTGGATTAGCTAGCAGGATACTTTCTGACATTTTCAGGCTGTTGTTCCCTCCTGCTTTAAGAAGACCACTATCATCCCAGTATCCAATATAAACAAGATACTGTGTCTTAACCTGTTGCCTAGTGCATCATGAAATGCCTTAAGAGGCTGGTCATGGCACACATCAACTCCAGCCTTCTGGACAACCTTGACCCACTGCAATTTGCCTACCACCAAAGCAGGTCTACGGTGTTCGCCATTTCCCTGCCCCTACACTCATCTGGACAGTAAAGACACCTACATCAGACTATTGTTTATTCCAAACAAATTCTGGACCCTGTGAGTCAATGCCTCCTTCTGTAACTGAATCCTTGACATTCGACCAACAGTCTGCAGTCAATAAGGATAGGCTGCAGCACTTATTCTCAGCACTAATGCTCCACAAGGTTGTCTTCAGCCTCCTACTCTACTCATGACTGTGTGACCAGATTGTGCTCTAACTCCATCTACAAGTTTGGAGGTGATAACACTATAGTGGGATGCATCTCAAACAGCGATGAGTCAGAGTACAGGAAAGAGGTAAGGAGCTCAGTTAAATGATATCATGACAACAACCTTTCCCGCAATGTCAACAAAATAAAAAACTTCATTGACTTCAGAAAGGAGGTGGTGCACGTGCTTATGTCTACATCAAAGGTGTTGCAGTCGAGAGGATGGAGAGCTTTGTGTTCCTAGGTGATAGCATCATCAAGAAAGCGCACAGAGTTGTGAACAGAGCTCAGCACATCACAGGAACACTGGCTGTACTCCTTGTTGCCTCAGTAAAACAGCCAACATAATCAAAGACCTCACCCACCTTGGACATTTTCTCTTCTCCCTTCTCCCATCGGGCCAAATATTCAAAAGCTTGGAAGCACATAGTAACAGGCTCATAGACAGCTTTATCAAACTCTTGAATGGGCTTCATCTCCATACTAAGGAAGAGATATACAATGGATTCCACTTATTGGGCCATTGGTTAATTGGGGCAGCCATTTATTTGGGACAACTCTTAAAGAATAAAAACTAAATCAAGAATATAGCCGTAAATTCCTTTGTTTATTTGGACACTTGGCTGCTAAATTCGGGCAGGAGATCATTTCCAAACAGTTTCTATCCAGCATCAGTCGCGTACACGTGTGTGGCTAGTAGACACCTCACTCTGCTTAGAGGAATCATTTTTTAAGTAAGGTCAGTTGTGGGTGTTTGTGTTCAAAAAACAGTGATTTTTGTTACTGGTACTTGGTGAGAAGTAAGCAGTAAGACAATTCAGAACTGCTCTGCTCACGGTGGTTTCTAGCATTCAGGCTTAGAGATGCCAGAAACGGCTGGGAGTGAAAATGAAATGATTTCACAATTTCAACAAGTTAGGAATTACAAAGAATTTGAAGGTATCGACAATCATTTTGTATGTTACAATAAAAATGATGATTTGGAGGATTCAATCATCAATATCATTGTATATAAGCAGTCCATTATCTCACTAGGAGTTTACAGTTAATCAGAACACAGCAGATAACTTCCCCTGTTGATAACTATTAGGAACTTATATCCAGTTTTATAGTACTGAAGAGGTATTGATAGTGTTCTAATTTGTTCTGTATTTCATTTAAAATCATAAATTGTTACACAGTTAAATGGTAGTTTGTCTTTTTATATTGTTTTAACTATTTCCATGATACTTCGGCTATTTGGGGCATCCACTTAACTGGGTCAAAACATACTTGGCCTGATGTGTCCCAATTAACCAGAATCCACTGTACTTAGATCAGAATCACTGGAAATTCTGGAAATCTGAGACAAATCAGAAAATGCTGGCGGGATACAGCAGCTCGGGGAAGACCCTTAGGGAGAGAAACAGAATCGACCTTTCAGCTCAAGAACTCTTCTTCAGAACTGGAAAAGTGAGAAAATAAGCCTGTTAATGTGCAGAGAAGGAGATGGGTGGAGAGAACGGAGGTCTGTGAAAGGGTGGAGACCAAAGTTGTCAAGGTAACAATTACTTTAACAGCTGATGGTTAGAAATAAAAGAGGAAAATAGAAACAAGTTGAAATTGAAAGGAAGAGCCATCTGCTTGGAAAGAAAGAAAAGGGGTAGTGACTTGAAGTTTCCCAGAAACTGGTTGCTTGGGATTTCTTTACTTACGTTAATCTTTGGAATACTTTGGTAGAGGTGGATGCTGAATTGTTAAGTAAATTTAAGTTAGAAATCCATTGATTTTGTGCCACTAAGGAAATAAGCAAAATGAGGATTAGTCAGAAAAGTGGTCAGTATCAGAATCAAGTTTATTATCACCGGTATGTGTTGTGAAATTTGTTAACTGAACAGCAACAGTACAATACAATACATAATAATATAGAAGGGAAAAATTAAACAAGTAAATCAATTACAGTACGTATATATGTATATTGAATAGTTGGAGTAAAAATAGTGCAAAACAGATAATATATAGAAAAGTGAAGGTCATGTTCATGGGTTCAATCTCAATTTAGGAATTAGATGGCAGAGGAGAAGAAGCTGTTCCTGAATCTCTGAGTGTGTACCTTGGATTATGCACAGGACCTGCATAATCTTCCTTGGACAGTGGAGCAGATCTGAGGGCTAATACACTGATCACTGGCTTCTATTTCTGACATACCTGTGGCCAGCAAATCATGTCACGCAGTTGGGATTAAAAGGGAAAGACCATGCAAAGCAGGCACCTAGCAGTCTAGAAATACTTCAACAGGATAAACAGTTGAAAGCTACGCGAAAGGAAAACAAAATTGACAAGAGTAGCAAGGCTGCCAGTAGTAGATTTCATTATTACTCCAAAAGAAGACATGCAGCTAAGAGGAATATGGGACCATTAAAAACCAACAGGTGATTCATTAATGAACAATCAAAGGTGTTTAAAATCAATGCTGCACATTTGCCTTCACAGCAGAGGTAAAAAGCAAAATGCTAGCAATATGAAGTAACAACAGAGAATATGAGCAGGAATAGGCTGTTCAGCCCATAGGGCCAACCTGGCCATTCAACATGATGCTAGCTAATCATTTATTCTATTCCTGACTTCTCCTCATATCTCTTAATCCTATTAAAAATCATTTACCTCCTTCCTGAATATATTCACTGACATAGCATCAGCTGAAATCTACAGGTTCACCATGATAAGGAAAACTAAAAATAAATCATTAAGAAGAGCTTATTTTTAGTTCTCTCATAGGATGGGAATGCTTATCTCTAACCTTAAGAAGGTCCTTAACTGCTTCTGTCCTTACAGTAGTGTTAGGCTGAGAGATCCAATTTAGCTAAGTGAAGTAACAGTAATGGGTGGAAGGAGGGGAACTTGAAGGTGCCAGCTTTTTTGTGTGCTTGCTCCTGTTGTCCTTTAAGATGATGGATGTGTGTTGGAAAGTGAGTGCTGGAGGTGGGTAGCTGTTGTGGAATGAGCTTTCTAAGTTGCTGCATGGTACTTTGTAGATGCTATATGCTACAGCTGTGGTTTGCCATGATGTGGCGAGTGAATGCTCTGAGAATTGGATGAGGTGCATGTAAAGAAGGTTACTTTTGTTCTTGGATGGATTTGAGCTGCCTTCATGTTCATTACGTGGTATTCATCCAGGCAGTGGGCACTCATCTTTTAGACTTGTATCATCTGTCAGTGGACGAGTTTGGTAAGTTGCAGAGTGCGTCATCGTCACATGTTACCCAGCCATAGCCTGCTCTTGTAGCTAAGGTATTGTGGTAAATATTATTTCTGATCACTTGTGGGTTTTGAATTAGTGGATTATTCAGGAAAAGAGCATTAATTAAATATTAATTAACACAATTAGAACAAAGGTTCAAAATACAAAGTAAATTTATTATCAAAGTACATACATGTCACCATATACAATGCTGAGATTCGTTTTCTTGTGGGCATACACAGTAAATCCAAGAAACTTAACAGGATCAGTGAAAGACCGCCCCCTACAGGACAGACAAACAGCCAACGTGCAAAAGACAGCAAACTGCAAATACAGTACAAGATTTTTAAAAAAGTAATAAAGAAGCAATAAATATGGAGAGCATAAAAAGAAGAATTCCTGAAAGAGAGTTTAGAGGTTGTAGGAATACTTTGGTGATGGGTGGAGTGAAGCTGAGAGAAATTTTCCACACTGGTTCGAGCCTGATGGTTCCTGGACCCGGTAGTGTAGGGTCTGAGACTGCTGAAGGCAACAGCAAGAAGAGAGCATGGCCTAGGTGGTGGGGGTCCCTGATGACGGGTGTTGCTTTCTTGTGACAGGGTTCCTTGTAGGTATACTCAGTGATGGGGGAAAGCTTTACCCGTGCTGGACTTGGCTGTACCCACAACTATTTGTAGGATTTTCCACTCAAGGGAATTGGTGATTTCATGTCAGTCTGTGATGCAAGTAGCCAACCTACTTTCAACAATTCATCTGTACAAATTTGTCAAAGTTTTAGATGTTATGCCGAATCTTCACAAACTTTAAGGAAGTAGAGGTGCTGCTGTGCTTTCTTCATAATGCACTTGCTGGCTGCCACCAGGACAGATCCTCTGAACCACTGAGGAATTTAAAGTTGCTGACTCTCCACCTCTGACCCCAATGAGGACTGACTCACGGACCTCCAGTTTCCTTCTCCTGAACTCAATAACGGGCTCCTTGATCTTGCTGACATTGAGTGAGAGATTGTGGTTGTGACACCACTCAGCTAGGTTTTCAATCTCCCTCCATTTTGTGATCAAAGTAGTCATAGTGTGACTAAACTTTAGTGATTAGGTTTGCCCTGGTTGATTCAAGAACGGACTGGTTGAAGTTAAGTAGCTGTTCTTGAACCTGGTGGTGTGGAACTTCAGGTTCCTCTACCTCCTATCTGATGGCAGCTGTGAGAAGCTAGCATGCAGTGGAGAGTGGGGACCTGCTTGAGGTAGTGCCTCCTGTAGATACAACTGATGGTGGGAAGGGATGTGTCCATGTTGTGTTGCGCCCAGTTCACTACTCTCTTTATTTTACCTTCCCTTTTTTGAATAGCGGGGTTGCATTTTTCACAGTGAATTGCTGTGCTGTTTTCGAGGGGAGCTGGGCGGGCAAACATGTTGCCTTGGCTTTGGAGCCACGTGCATATGTCAGACTGGGTGACAGCATCAGATTTATCCCCCCCCAAATAAAAGCATAAGTGAACTTAATGGTTTTTTGATGACTATGCGACAGTTTTATGGATGCCATTTATTCGAGATGATTAAGAGAACTAAAATTAAATTCTCCAGCTGCTATTGTGGGATTTTTCCAGCTCAGTTGTACCCAAAATTATGTAACACTGGAGCCACATTCACAGTCACCATTAATCAAGAGCCACATACCTACTGTAGACACATCACCCCCAGCAAATGCGCAAACAATCCGATTAAAAACAGAACTATTGTTGTACGCTAATCCTCTAAAATTTTCACTGAATACAGTCTCTGTTAAATAAAACGACATTTTGCTAACCTAGTTACTGCATATATTTAATTAACTTGCTGTCAACTTGATGTTTGCCAATCCCCCTGTGGTACATGTTCTATGAGGTTGGGTTCTGTGCTTGAGACAGCAACACTTTAGTGTATTACAGCTGAAGTTAATTTTGCTTGTTGCTCCTGATTGAATTGGGCAGGTGAATTGTCACATATCAAGCAGATGCATTTACCTTCATTTCTGGGAACAAAGAAGAAA
The DNA here is from genome assembly GCF_030028105.1 of Mobula birostris. NCBI lineage: Eukaryota > Metazoa > Chordata > Chondrichthyes > Myliobatiformes > Myliobatidae > Mobula > Mobula birostris. The sequence goes on from NC_092377.1 coordinate 33,283,878, forward strand.
TAGTTTTCCTGCCCCTCTCTAAAAGATCTGCAGTGATCTCTACATGGCTCCCGATATCATCCACTAGTGAGGATGTGAACAACAATTCAGTGAAAATGAATGTGTGGCTGATGATCTGGTTCAGGCAGGAGAATTGGGACTGCTGCCAGGATGGAGATGACTTGTACAAGAGGGATGGGTTCCACCTGAACTGGAAGGGTACCAATATCATAGAAAGGAGATATGCTAGAGCTATTTGGAATGGTTCAAACTAGGCTGGCAGGGGAAAGGACCCAGAGTAGTAATATATCAGATGAAAAAATTGAGGCAAATATCGAGGTAAGTCTGATAGGCTAAGCTGGATTTATTTTAATGCAAGAAGCTAGAAGCTTGACATGTAGTGTGGTTCTGCGTTGATGGACTGTGGACAGTTCTGCGTTGATGGACTGTGGACACATCCAGACTTATGCTTTTTATATACTTTTTTTTATCATCTGTTCTTTTTCTGTTTTGTTGTACGAGAGGAGGGGGTTTTGGGGTTGATGTTCTGCTGAGTTCTGTTAGTTTTTTGATGTGGGGAGGTTTTTTTTGCGGTTAGATGTTGCTGTGCATAGGGAGAGGTATTTGGGGTTGATGATTGTGTTGCTGTTTTGTGTGTGGGGGGGGTTGATGTTTCTCTCTGGATGACTTTTATGTTCTTTCTTTTGTTTCATGGCTATCTGGAGAAGATGAATTTCAGAGTTGTATATGGATACATATTTTGATAATAAATGAACCTTAGAACCTTTTGAATATAAACCAAATGAACTCAGAGCATAAATTAGCACATGGGATTGTGGTATTTTAGTTGTTTTGGAGGATGTGCAGGACCAGAAGCTGGATGTTCTGTATACAAGTGCTTCCAGCATAGTAGACACAGTGGTGTGCGGGCAATTGTGTTAATGACCAAGGAGAATTTAGAGGAGATTTTAGAGGGGTATGTCTAACCAGGCTATATGAGTAGAGCTTAGCAATAAGAAAGATGTAATCATTTTTATGGGATTATACCTTAGGCTTCTCAACAGTCAGTGGGAGCAGATACATAGGAAAATTGTAAGTTCTCAGGATATTATGGGAAACCAGGGGAGAAATTATTGTGGCTTGGCAGAGGTATTTGTATTATTGTTACCCATGAGTGAAGTATTGGAAGATTGGAAGGTGGCTAACTATTGTGTCTGTGTTTAAGTGGGGCTGTAAGGTCAAGCCAGGGATCTAAAGCCAGTGAACCTAACATCAGAGATGGGAAATTTACTGGAGGAGATTCTGAGTAACGGGATCTACCTGCATTTGGAAAGACAAGGACTGGTTACATATATCAGCATGGCTTCGTGCAAGGGAAATTTAGTCTTATTAACTTCAGTTTTTTTTGAAGAGGTAACCAAGGGATTAAGGAGAGTAGGATAGTAGATCATTAGCGAGGCCTTTGACAAGATCCTACATGGCAGACTGGTCTGGAAGGTCAGAACTCAGAGGATCCAGAGTGAGCTGGCCAGTTTGAAACAAAATTGCCTTGTTTTTAGAAGCCAGAGGGTGATAATGGAGGGCTATTTTTTAGGTTGGACGGTTATGTCCAGTGGTGTGCCACAAGGATCTGGGCTGGGTCTACTGTTTATCATTCATATTAACAATCTGGAAGAGAATGCAGGTATCATGATCAGTAAGTATATCTAAGGCATCTATTAGTCTTGCGAGACCATGGATCTGTGCCTGGAAAGTCTTCACTCTCCAGGGCGCAGGCCTGGGCAAGGTTATATGGAAGACCAGCAGTTACCCATGCTGCAAGTCTCCCCTGTCCACGACACCTTTTGTCCAAGGGAAGGGCATTAGAACCCATACAGCTTGGCATCAGTGTCGTCGCAGAGCAATGTGTGATTAAGTGCCTTGCTCAAGGACACAACACATGTTGTCTTGTCTGGGGCTCGAACTCACGACCTTCAGGTCGCAAGTCCAATGTCTTAACCACTTGGCCACGTGCTAAGTATATGATAAAAGTATATGATGAAAATGTATTTGGCATGGTTAGTACATTTGTAGATTATACCAAAATTGGTCCTATAGTGGACAGTTAAGAAAATTAATCGAAAAATTGATAATCGAAAGGTGGACAAAAGGAATGACAGATGGAATTTAACTTGAAGAAGTGTGAAGTGTTACATTTTGGGAAGTTAAATCAGGACACAATTTCCATCGTAAATAGCAGAGCCCTGGAGTGTTGTAGAACATAGAGACCTGCACTTAATAGCCATGCCATTAGGTACATCTGTATACCTGCTCATTAATGCAAATACCTAATCATTCAATCATGTAGCAGCAATTGAATGATTAAAAGCATGCAGACATGGTCAAGAGGTTCAGTTGTTGTTTAGATCAAACAGCAGGATAGGAAAGAAATGTGGTTGAAATGACTTTGACCATGGAATGATGTTGGTGCAGAGTGGGTGGTTTGAGTATCTCAGAAACTGCTGATCTTCTGGAATTTTCATGCACAAAGCTCTCTAGAGAATGGTACAAAAAAGCAAAAAAATAACATCCATTGAGCGGCAGGTCTGTGGGTGAAAACACCTTGAAAGAGGTCAGAGGAGAGTGGCCAGACTGGTTCAAGCTGGCAAGAAGGTGACCAGTAACTCAAATAGCCACATGTTATAACAGTGGTGTGCAGAAGAGCATCTCTGAATGCACAACACATCAAATGTTGAGATGGCTGGGCTATAACAGCAGAGGACTACGAACATACACTCAGTAGCCACTTTACAGGAAATATTTAATGAAGTGGCCACTGAGTACAGTATATGAATGCAGGTAGATAGTTTGTTGGACTGGGTAGTGACAAAAGTGTCTAACACACTGGCTGTTATGAGAGAGAGAGAGAGAGAGAGAGAGAGAGAGAGAGAGAGAGAAATAAATAAATAAATAAATAAATAACAGATGGGGTACAAAGGGGAGGTGGGAAATTAGCGGAAGTTTGAGAAGTCAATGTTCATGCCATCAGGTTGGAGGCTACCCAGACGGAATATAAGGTGTTGTTCCTCCATCCTGAGTGTGGCTTCATCTTCACAGTAGAGGAGGCCATGGATAGACATGTCAGAATGGGAATGGGACGTGGAATTAAAATGTGTGGCCACTGGAAGATACACTTAAAAATAATTAATTGTTTTTTAATGTAGCATTGGCGGTATATAATGGGAATATTATAAAGCAATATTATGTTGCTTTACTGCAGTATAGTATTTCATGTTATAATGTAAAGATTAGAGGTCCTGCAACACTGAAACACTGGAAACAGCACATCAAAGAGCCAAATGCAGCTCAGGAGCCATGGTTTGGGTATCTGTGCCAGTTCATTAGCCAGGCCTGTGGATTACTAGTCAGGTAATATAGCCAATTTGATACCATTTCTATTAAAGGCATATATAAAAAAAAATGCAGGTGAGAAATTTTTACTTGCAACAGTTATAATCTTCCAAATGCACTCTTGTTTCATGAATTGTGCTGCTGGATTAGAATATTGCAAATGTCATTCCATTATTTATAAAAAGGTGGAAGAGAGAAAGCAATTAACTGAAGTTCTCTACTGGGGAAAATGGCAGTATTTTCGACACTAAGATATGATTTAGCAGAAGTGGACTGGATACAGCTACTTAAAGGTAAATCAGCATGAGAGCAGTGGGAGGAGATAGTGAGGGTTCAGAGGTAATATGTTTATACAAAGCAGTAGAATGAAACTCCAAAATCTAAAACCTGATGGATGACAAGAAGCAAGCAGGATAGGATAAGGCAAAAAAAAAGGGAAGCTTATCGGATACTGAGAGCTGAATACTTCAGAAGCATAGTGAAGCATTGAAAGATCAGAGGTGAAATTAAAAGGGAAATTAGTGAAGCTCAGCGAGATGTGAAATAATAGCAAGGAAAATCAAGAGAAACAAAAAGTACTTTAAAAATATGTTTTTAAAAAAGGTATTAGGGAAAGAATAATTAGATTCTGGGGAAGTCATCTGTTTGTTGAGCTGGTAGATGTGGCTATTCTTTGTGCAAATGTGAATACTTTGTGTTTTCAGGGACGTGGGAGTTGATGCAGTATATAATGAGAACAAGTGAAAAATTTTACAAAGATAAACATAGTGAGAGCGGAAATATGAAGGGATTTAGCTTTGAAAGTAGATAAAATGCCAGGTCTGAATGAAATAAATCCAAGGCTATTAAAAGAACCAAAGGAGGAAATATTGGAAGGCCTGACTTTCATTTTCCAGTCCTTGCTGGCTATAGGCATGGTTCTGGATGATGTGGTATGCTTATTTTTTAAAAAGTGGAAAGGATAGACTTAGTAATTACAGATCAGTCAGCTTCTTGCCAGCAGTGAGAAAATTATTGGAGTGCTATAAATTGTTAATTAGAAAAATACAGAGGGAGCTAGGTGGCATTGCCTTTTCCCAATAGTTCTGACATTTGGGTCTTGAAATAGTAGGAGGTCCTGGAATTTTTGTGTATGAGCTGTAAGTTCCTGGATGTTCTGGGAGTTTTGCTGAGATCAGTCCTGCTGGTTGTGACAGTTTTATGCTGGAAAATTGGCACTCAGTTCTATTGTAGGATCCAAAGAACCCACTGTCTTCATTGGGAATTGCAGAACAAAGATTTCAAAGAAGAAAAGAAGATTTTTCAACTATTTCACTTCAGTATACTAAAAAATGTATATGCTTCCCGATGATTTCAGTTAACTCTCTTTATCAATTTTGTATTTATTTACTAAAATTTTAATAATGTTATAATATTGTTTTCTCAGTGTGATGCCGGATGACACTCATCCAATAGAGTTCCAGAGCAATAGCGATACAGGCCATTCAGCCCAGTGAGACCATGCCAGCTATGGTCTCATTGAACCATTCAGTCCAAATTTCCTGCATTCAGCCCATATCCCTGCACGCCATATCCTTCAAGTGCTTCTGAAATGATCCTATTGTACCTGTCTCAACATTTCTTCTGGCAGCACGATCTGTATGCACACCAGCCTCTGGGTGGAAAAGTTTCCACTCAAGTGTCTTTTAAATCATTCACTTCTCACCCCTAGTTCTTATGCTCCCTAGTTTAGGTCTCACCTACCCTGGAGACTGTTACAGTCCATTTTATCTATGCCTCTCATGATTTTGTAATGTTGCTGCTCATCCATTTGGTGGTGGCATCCGTTAGTCTCGCGAGACCGTGGATCTGCGCCTGGAAAGTCTTGCTTCAGTCTGTTTTAGAGCAGCATCTGCTGTGGCTGTAGAGTCCATAAAGACCCAGCCTGCCAATCCGACCCTATAATTCAGGCCTTCTTGCCCTCTAGTCTTGGCAACATCTTCATAAGTCTTCCCCTCAATCTTTCTGGTTTCAGCACATCTTCTATAATAGGGCAAGCAAAGCTGAACTCTGTAATCCAGCCTCTGTCTCAGCAACAGAACTCTTAGAGCTCTCATAAATCTCAGAGCTCTCCCCTCTGCCTCTCCCTTGCAGTCTTTTCTCTTCCATAACACAGAAGGTATGTGCCTGCCACGGAGAGTGTGCTTTTTAAAGGCTGATGCTTTTTCAGATAGCCTGCAGCAACTTGTTGGAGGCTGCTGTCAAATAAGTGAGCTCCCACCAGGAACTGTGTAGCACACTCTTCTTCATGCTGCTTCAAATGTCTTTTTGACGAGTTTCACTACTCTTTGTTAGAACCCAAATGAGCATAAGTGCTATACATGCTATAGGAAAGAGTGAGATGCACTTGTTAGGCATTGTCATCAGTTTTGTTCAGTTTGTGGCTCTATTGATCACAATTAATAATAATTTTGAGAACTTACAGTCTGCCTTTTGAAAGAGATATTCAACTACTGATCATTAGTCTGTGTAGCTAACTATATTGGTTCTCTTGGGTGTATTTTCATATCTTGCTAACCAAATTCATAATGCTTTGATATTACTTCATTTGTTTTTCTTGTGACATCTCACTCAGCACAAATCAGCAGTATAGACGAATAGTGATGTTATGATTTCTTTTTATTCTCACCATTTTTTTAGAGTTGAGTTTTCCTTGTATTCAATTTCCATTTTGTTCTGCAAATCTATTTGTGTTCGTTTACAGTTTCACCGGGGTGGGGGGTGTCTAGCAGCTCCATTATTTATTTAGTGCGTGTAATTTTTTTTTTTGTTTAACTGTAAATTTCGGGTGACTATACTTTTTGTTGATAGTACCAAATCCAAGGTTTGGTGCTGCTGGCACAACAGGGCCACTGCATTCTGATGAACTTGATAAACCCAAAACTACATTGCAGCCCAAGTGTGGTTACTGGAACCATGTGACATCCTTTTACCCATTAGCATTGGCCACTTATCATTTTGGAAGAAAAAGGATAAAGGATTAAAGATTAATTATAGATAATAATGATAGTATTTTTCTGTACTTACATTATGTATAATTATTGTTGATCTTGAGCTCATTGATTTTATATCCGAACCAGTTTAGCGTTAAAATGCCTGGGGAGCTTCTATTCTTTACTAAAATAGGGAAACCTTAGCTGCTGCTGCAAAATCTCTGTCCATTATAATTTCCTCAGCTCCTTCTACCCTGTTAAAGCACTGTAGGGCTAATCGCTTTGCATTTTGTCAGTTTAAGCAATGAGATGGATTAAATATGTAGTGTATGATTGATTAAAATTAAAAACAGTACTTGGGTGTCTCGTAGATTCTACTATATGTTGACTTTAATTCCATATGTGCAGAGAATTCTTTTTCTTTTGGTTTATTAAAATTTCACCTCCAAGGAGGCTTCAGTTATTTCAATAGGTTGCCTGTCACCATTTCAATATAAAGCACTACTTGATCCTTACCAGCACCACTCAGGAAATACAGTCAAGTACCCAAGAGCATTCATAAAAAAAAAATTTGTTTCTGGACCATCTTCTGTGGAAATGTTTTTAAAACATTATTCGTTATGCTAACAGGATGTTTTGTGGACTGAGAATGTTTTTTTTGTCTCAGATACAATAACAAGTTATCAATAGGTAAGATTTCCTGCAGAAGTCCCACAGCTTTGATTCTACCATAGTTTTGCTGAACTTGGGTGCTGTTAAGAACATAATATTTGGTCTGGTGCAAAGAGCAGGAAACCAGCCAGGGAAAGGGCATGAATAAAGTGGATTGAATGGTGCTCTGTTTATGAATAGCAAGGAGGTATTACAACTTGCAAAGAAAAAAGGATCCATGGTACAACTAGATGAGGTCAGTAGATACCCATGAAATTATACATCAACACAGAATCATAGCTTGCTTATCTTCTTTGAAAGTTAAAATAAATTGCCGCTCCCAAGTGCATGTCTTATTTCAGCTGCTGGATGAGTTGAAATGTTATTAGCTATATTGTAGCTCATTGCCACTTCTGCAAATATTTCCACTTCACTGCTCTTGATTCTATAATCTCCTGTGATTTACATTTCAGGCAAATGCAGAAGTACAGAACTTGGGAAGAACTTAGCCTCCTCCCCATGTTTATGTTGGTCTTAAAAAGTTCTTTTCCAGTTTTGATGAAGAGTTCTTAAACTGAAAGGTTGACTTTGTTTCTCTCCCTATGGGTGTTCCCTGAGCTGCTGAATCCTACCGGCATTTTTGATTTGTTTCAGACTTCCAGAACTTGCAACGATTCTGGTCTAAGCACAGTGGGACACACCAGGCTTGGTATATTTTGGCCAAATTAAGTGGATGCCCCAATTAGCAGAAGTATATTGGAAATAGTTAAATGATATAAAAAAAAAGACAAACTACCATTTAACTGTGTAAAACGTCAGCTGTAATAGGTGAATCGGCTCGGGCCAAATGCAGTGTTAGATCCTTGGACCTTGGAAACGGATGGGGAAGTGGGCACCACTGGTAAGTGCAAAGGTTTCATTTTGATGTAGGCATCCAAGGTGGATGGGGTTGTCAGGGAGCAGGGTGTAGTTACTGGATACAGAGTTAATTAAAGTGCATTTGTAAATAACTTGGAGATATTTCCAGGAGATAAGATACTGGAATTAAATGAGACATCAGAGAGAAAGGTAAAGGAAGAATAAAGCTGAGAGTCCAGTGTGTGATCTGGTGATCAATACTGCATCATCATCAGAGTTCAGGACAACTGTTCCAAAGTAGGCAGAATGTACTCGTTGGTTTAGGCAGGTGGGTAGCTTGTGAAATAGCCTGCTGCTTCGCCCATGATACTGATTTCTTCCACTGTTTGGCCATGAGGCGCTCAGTACGGTGCCAGATGCTGCTTCGCCACTGGTTGTGGAGCAGAGATTCCCGGGATTCAGCTGGAACGGGATTCGCTGGTGGGGAGAGTTCAGTAATTTTATGAGGAGCCGCCATCTATAATCCAAGTATTAGTAAACTCCAAAAGTTTTGCTTTCGTTCGTTTTCTACATTACTGACAAGTATAGCTTTGTTTTTTATCCTTAACTGAACAACCTTTTTCAGATGTTGCAGAAATCATTGAAAGAAACAAAAAACATGGGCTATTCAAGTCTGGTTCTATTACAAGCCGGTAAGATGCATTTTATTTTATTTATGTTACAGTTAACAAATTATCTGCTGTTTATTAATCCCATAAAAGTGAGCATTGTGCTATGTGAGGCACCATTTAAGATTTATCAAAAAAACGACCATTTGATATAGAGAATATTTAAAATAGAATTCAATATATATGTGAAAGTGAGAGAAAATAATGACTGAAATAAAATGAGTACTTTTGACAAAAGAGGAGATATGATAGAGAGATGAGAAGCATTGAACTAAACTGGACCAAACTGGGAAACCTGTTTTCTTGTGTGCCAGTATATGGTAGATATTGTCATTTCAGGAGGGGAAAGTAGAAAGTAAGGTTAATGTTCCAATTAGTTTCAACAGGAGGTTAACAAAGTATGATAGATTTCATCATTTTTTTCTGAAATTACAGTGGATTCAGATCCTTCCTTGAATTTTAAAGAGGAAAATGCTAAGACTGTGCACCAAACGTTCATCAGTACATGCCAAGGCAGATTAATCCATTGCTGTGCAGTGTCCCAGTGACTTTTATGATAATCTGGGATCCTGATCAGCAGTCATCAAGGCCCAATTTATGCTGGATAGTCCTTGCATAAGCATTAGGTCTTTTACTTCATTGTCACAGCACAGGATATTCAAAGGAAAAGAAGGTGAATCTGGTGACCAGAGAACCATGCAGGACAGAAATATGGAACAAGGAGTAATTGTGGATCTTTGGGAAAGGTTAAGATATGGGGTGCAGAGTGAGGTTTGAAGCTTGTAATTGGAGATGGAAGAGCGTCCAATTGCCGCTTGGGGTTTGAGAACTCAGGGTTGCTGAATGAAACCAGGTAAATAAATAATTAAATGAATAAGCACGATTGGGAGGGCGAAAACTTAATACTGTATAAAAGAAAAGGTCTGATTTTTTTTTTACCCAAGCCTGCTACTGAATCCAGCAATGGAGTCTTGCAGGTTAGTCACCCTTCTCAGCAGGGAGGGCTGCAGCATTTCAGTCAGGTGACCTTAATAAGAAATCAATATATTTCTCCATAAAGCTCTCAGAGATGGTAAGAGATAGTCCCAGTGCTGTCATCATCTGTGGCAGGGCTTAGATACCATAATGGGTCACAAAACAAAGTCAGGTAGAAATTCCAACAACAGCACAGCCATTCCAGATGAGCTTATAACATTCTATGCACATTTTGAACAGAAGGGACTGGGTTTGTCACCACCCACCCTAACAGACACAGGTGTACCTGAATCTTCACTCATCACCGCATATGTAAGATCAATCTTCCAGTGGGGAAAACTGCAGAAACTATAAGACCTGGATGGTGTCTGTCACCATGTCCTTAGATCCTGTGTGGATCAAACTGGCAGGAGTATAGTCAGACTTTTTAAACCTCTCCCTGCTTCAGGCCGTAGTTCCCCTCTGCCTCTAAGAAGACCAATAACCAAAAAATCAAGACTACCGCCCAATGAGTCTAACATTTACCATCATGAAGTGCTTCAAGAGGCTGGTTATAACACTCATCAACTCCAGCTTTCCAGATAACCTTGACCCACTGCAATTTGCCTATTGTCAAAGCAGATCTATGACAGATGCCATCTCCCTGTCCTTAAACTCTCCTCTGAAGCATCTTGACAGTAAAGACACATAGATCAGACTACTGTTTATTGACTACAGTTCTGCCTTCAATACTATTTTTCCAAGCAAACTCTTCACCAAAGTCTGGATCCTGGGAGTTGATGCTTCGCTCTGCAGCCAGATCCTTGACCTTCTGCCCAACAGACTGGAAACGGTAATGATAGACAGCGACACCTCCGCCATAACCTATTTGACTCTTGCCCTGGAGCAACAACACAAAATGCTGGAGGAACCCAGCAGGTCAGGCAGTATCTACCGAGAGAAATGAACGGTTGATGTTTTGGGCCAAGCGCCTTTATCAGGACTGAAGAGGAAGGTCAGAAGCCCAAATAGAAGGGTGGCAAGAGTGGGAGAAGCATGAGGTGGCAGGTAGTAGGTGAATCCATTTGAGAGTAAGAAAGTATAAAGAAAGGGAAGGGAGAAGAAGAGCAAATGACGTCAGATGCTAGGAGGTGATACGTGGAAGAGGCTAATGGCTGAAGAAGAGGGAATCTGATAGGAGAGGACAGTAGACCATAGAATAATGGGAAGGAGGTGAGGAACCAAAGGAAAGAAGATGTAGGTGATGGGCGACTGGAAAGAGAAAGGGCGATGGGGTCAGAAGGAAGTAGAAAGGGTTTGGTTTGGGGAGAGAGGGGATGGTTACCAGAAGTTAGAGAAATCAATATTGATGCTGTCAATTTGGACACTACCAAGAAAGAATATGAGGTGTTTTTCTTCGAATCTGCATGTCTTTTCCTGCCCTCCCCTCACCTGGATTCAGCTATCAGCTGCCAGCTTGTGCTCCTCCCCCTCCCCCTCCATTTTTTTCTGGTTCCTACTCTCTTTCTTTCCAGTTCTGATGAAGGGTCTCAGCCCAACATGTAGACGGTTCATTTCCCTCCATAAATGTGATCTGACTGGTGTCTTCCAACATCTTCAGTACATGAGTTTTCTTGTTTGACTCTTACTCTGGGTGCCCATTTTCATTGGTATTAGATCCCACTGTCAGCTGAAGATGCGTAATACCCAAACCTATCTGCAACCCATCACTTAAGGGAAGCGCTGCTTCATATCTGGCCCACTAGCTGAAATTGTAGTTCTTGTGGAGATCCCCCAAAGAAATTGTTCCATGATTCGAGATCAGGCCCTAAGATGAGGTTACAGTGAAAACTGCTAGAAAATGTAAATGACATCAGGTTAACTCAGGACCTAGCTCAATATAATGGGCCAGTTAATGAATAATTAGCTAATAGTCACTAGTTAGATGTTAGGTGAATGTCCACTGCAGTCTCCTTCATTGTGCCTTGAGGAAAAAAATGTAAGGAGAAAGCATGACTACGGCCAAGAAATAGAACGATTATTGATGCTAGAAAAAGATTCTAATCCAAGTAACTCAAATCTCAAGTTTAGGAGCATTATTTTGATTAACTTCTTGTACCAATGATTAAATTTTTTGTGTATATGCAGGGAAAAAATAGCTGATTACAATGTTTTAATCAGTTAAACAGGTTTTGATATCTGTGATAGCTTTAATACAATAGAGTTAGTAATCTACTGGATAAATGCTTGACAGAGATAAAAAGTAATATCTTTAATCTCCTTTTACAGGCTTAATACCTGTCAAAAAGGATTTAATATTCAAAAGCCATTTTAATGTTTTAAATTTTATTCATATTAGCTCCTTGTTAGTGAATTGAACTGTGGAAATATCATTTTATGAAATTTTACTGCCTCATTAATTTAATCAGTGATTTCTTTTTAAAAAGCAATCCAGTCCACACAGTTTTCTCCGATAAAATGATCTGTCTAGTTTCATATCAGTCAGATTAGTATCATTTAAAGCTGTGCCGATTAAAACGGATACTGAATGCAGGATTTCTAGATAATCCACAGTAGATTATTCATCAATAGACCTGCAATAACACGGCTGTGCTTGCGTGAATAGTATCATGGAATAACAATGCACTAAATTGTGATGTCTGTACTGAGAAATCTGTTGCACGCACCAGAAACTCCCTGGCATGGTTGAAACTCCCTACAACAGATCATATAACTTGTGTCTTCAAATGCATAGATATTAGAGAGTGATTTTATATGCACAATCCTGGTCCAGTTTTGTTGTGAAGATTATTGGTAGCGAGCGTACCAATACTTTGGATATTGTCTTCCAATCCACCAGAATTTCTTCAGAACTAATTACTTGATTTGACACCCAGATCAATATGTAGTCATATTGTTACTGAGCTGGTCACGGAGGAATCTAACTACACAAAAATTTGGGGCAATGTATGCCAGCCGTTTTAGTCTGCGGATGGCAGGAGAACCAGAGGGAGATGACGGATATGAGAGAGGAAACAAGCTACTGGAAGAGGATTGAGTGTATTCTCTGAGTCAGCATATACACAGAGGGCTGAATGGTTTCCTGTTTTTATGAAAAATGGGAAAATACACACTATATCACTTAAGTCCATTAGTTTCTCACATTTTTGTCAGTAATTGTACTTCCTTGGTCTGATGGTATTGTATTAGTACGAATATTTTAAAAGTCACAGTAGGATACAGTGAGAGGGAGTTGAACATTTCTTGCAGAGTGATGGTTTCCCAGCAAAGCAGCTGAGGAGAAAAAGGAGCTAGTAAGTTCTCATTAGGACTTGATATTCGGTTTATTGGCAGAGATGATGAATAAAGGGCACAACAAAATACAATCCTGTACTTCAAGGAAGGTTGGGGAATAATTTAATACAAAGTTGCATAGTGAAGATGAAGGGTGAGGGAATATTTTGGATTTTGCTTGATACTTTTTCCAGGATAGAGATCATATCACAAACGTTTCTAGCATTGAACAGAGTGGGTTAGAAACCATAGTAAGGACTGGAAATCCAAGTGTGCTCAGATTAAGTGCAAGATGGGCTCTGTGCTAGTGGGCATAATAGTCATGGGTTTCTCACTACGGGCAGAATAGCCAATCCATTCTTTAGGGAATAAAATCGTGCTCTCTGTGACTGAAGTGTGGAGAAATGGAGGTAAGGGACTGAATTAAAGATTGTTTATTTTCATTCTTCAGTGCACAAGTTTAAGGAGAACGAAATGATTCAGAGCAGGACTTCATAGCGGTTAACATAATGCAGTGATAGTGCCCGTGACCCATTTTAATTTCCCTCGCTCTCTGTAATGAGTTTGCCCATTCTCAGTGTGACCAGTTTCCTCCCACATTAGGTTAATAGGTTATTTGGTCACCTGGGTGTAATTGGGCCTGTTACCATGCTGTATCTCTATATAAACAGCTGGGTGTGATGAAGACAATCAGGTTGTGTGGCTAGAGTGTGATCAATTATGTGAGAGGCTTTGTTGGGGTAACAGGCAAGTAATGTGGATGCAGGGTGTGTAGTTTGAGATTTAATCTACAAATGGACAGGGAAGTTCTGGCAAAAGCAGAGATCAGGTAAGTGTTGGTAATCATGCAAATACTGGGGATTGTGTGCAGGGAGTCACATTTGAGTAAGAGTCATGAGATGGTGTGCAAGTTGAAGCCTCTGTTGGCAGCCGTGGCATTTGGAAAGTTGCTGAGCATTAGTACGTTGCTGGGCCATTTAAATCAAGATAAGAAATCGATGGTCTAGTGGTGGGTTTAGGAGAGTCAGGCTGAAGTTTGGGTTGTTGCTTGGACTATCTGAAGGCTTTGGGTGATAATTGGCATCTTGGAGCACTCAGGGATTGAAGTGCTTTGAAGATGGAAATTTTGTTAACTGGAGAGGAGAGGTTGGTGTGTAACCTTGCGAATGAAAGGTTAGGGGTTAGGCCTTAGCCAGCAGAATTCTGAATCAGTGTCAGTTGAAGCAGTCAATGGACAAGAAAGGAGACTCAGTATAGTGGAGTGGAGGGATGGAATGAAGGAAGCTAAGTACAGAGCATCGTTTGATACAGTCCCAGTTCAATCCTGCTCTGTGAAGACCAACTTGCCCCAGAGTTGTCCAGTGGTTGTGGTTGCCACGACAAATTGGTCAGGATTGCTAATAAAAAATTACACAAATATATTCAGCACAGAGCTGTTGAATATATTCAGCACGGAGTTGCTGAGTTGGCCAACGTTTTGCACTTTTGTTTCCTTATTTGATTAATATTTGACATAGAAATTGCTTCAGATGTGAAAGCTTGACAAAGGCAGGGAGTGTCGTCCTGAGTATTTGAAATGGTGAAGATGGTATGAAAATGGTCAATTTTTGCATTTCACTCTGTGGTTAAGTCTGCTCATAATTGCTTACCACGGAAATAAATAATGCTTTGAATAGTATTTGAACAAGGTCTACATAATTTGCAGATTAAATATATCTTTGTAAGCTGTTTAATTAATTGCCGTATATTATTTTACATATCACTCAGCAAATAATGATACAATTTCTTTGTATTGGTATGATACTGAAATATATTCTGATTTGTTCTTGAACTTCATGAATCATTTTGTTCCAAGTGGAAGACGTTAGTGTGTAAAAACAGAAATGCATTCCTATTTAAAGGATGAAAAGATCTAATTTTTTTCTTGTCGTAGTTGATTTGTACCTTTTGATCCAATGTCCAACACAGACTCTGGATTCATGTAGAAAAACTTCTGAGTATCTGGAAGTGAATTCTCTTCACAGCTATAGAACAGTGGTTGTTTGAAGGAAGACAAAGTGTCCCAAGTATTACAGCACAATGCTGAGCACTCTGTTGCCCAGCAAAATGCAGCATTTTGCAGATGAGTGAAGTTGGTGATAAATAACCAGTGATTATTAACACTCAGTACACAGAATTATGTCTTGTGGAAGCACTATTTCTCAACAATTTTCTTTTCTCGGTATGAGGTTGAAATGTATTATTCACCAGTGCCAAATATTTAAATATTCTATCACGCTCATGTAACCTTAAACATTGGAAATCAATGTCAGGGAAAAAGCTGTTTAATAAAAAAGGAAGAATCAGCATGCTACAGAGTAATTATATGTTTACTTTCCCAGTTTATTCAAATGTGCATAATCAACAATTTCATTTTAGATCATTTCACTCAGAAATCATTTGCAAGAATTTTTTCCTAATTCTGTTTCAGAGTAAATTGTGCATCCTGCCACAATGTGACTGTTTAGCCAACAGAATTTGAGGCAATGAAATGAACATAATTGAAAAAATGAAATTCTTTCAATGTCAGTTTTAGGAAACGTTAACAGTATGCAAGTTATCTAGAGCACTCTAGAGAGTTTACTCAATTTTGCTGGTAAGTACAGATAATTCTGCATGGAGGTGCCAGCATTTCTCAGTAAATGTGCTGTTATGTTTTGGAACAAATGCGCTTCTCGTGGAGTCCAGTGGCAAGCTATGACTTGCTGGGGAATTGGATCATATTGGATTGTTGTGACATAAAAGTTGGCCATTCTGCCCATTTAGTTTTTGCTGCTGCTTTTTAGATCAATTCCATCAGTCCTGAAAATTAGATTTTCAAATGCCTATCCAATTCCCTTTTGAAACTCCTGATTAACTCTGTTGCACCATCTATCTAGGTAATAAGTTCAAGTAAAGTTTTTCCTGACATCCTTCTTGCCTATTTTGCCCAAGATTTTGAATTTGTGCCCTTAATCTTTGAACCATCTGCTAGTCCATAACTGTCAACATATCAGTCATGCTCCTGCATCCATCTATCAAATATTGTCTCAGTCTTCTTTGCTTCAAGAGGAGCTAGCCTCGTTCAGTCTATCCCTATTGCTGAATTTCCTTATCCCTGGAACTCCAATATAAATCTTTCCTTCACTGTCTCCAGGACCTCTCCATCTTCATGAAATAAAGAGACAGTAACTGGATGGAATACGTCTGTTGTGGTTTTACTACTGTTTCATATGGGTTCAACATAACTTGCTTGATTTTTCTACTTGCATGATTCCCAGGAACCCAATAAAGTCAAGGGAAAAACATATAATTGTTGATTTCATAAGCAAGACAAAAGAACATGGTTCTGGTTGTTAGAGGGCAAACATTCCAATGTCAGGGTGTCACTACCAGAGTTCCATAAGACAGTGTCCTAGACCCAGCTATTTTCAGCTGTTTTATCGATGGCCCTTTTGCATCAAAGATCAAGAGTGGGGCTGCTTGCTGACTATGCAATGTTTGATTATATTTGCAAATCCATGCCTGCATGCAATAAGGCTTAAATTCAGGCTTGAGCAGATAAGTAGAAAATAACATCTGTACCATAGATGGCAGATAATGACAGCCCTGACAAGAGGGTTTAACCACCTTTCTTTAATAATCAATGGTATTATCATAGTCAAGACCTCTGCCATCATCATCCAAAGGGCCATCACTGGTCAGAAATCCAACCTGCAGCATTCACCTGAGTAAGTGTGGCTCCATGAGCAAGTCAGAGGTGGACTGTCTTGTGGTGAGCGATTAATTTCCTGATACCTCCAATGTTTTCCCAACATCAGCACGACAAAAGTGATGGAGTATTCTCGACTTTTGCAATAAGTGGTCTTCCAACAACACTTAAGAAGCTCAACAACACCCAGGACACTTGATGTTGCACCACTCATCACCCCAAATGTTCATTGTGTCCATTACCATCCATCGTTACTTGCATAAGCTTCTCTGACATCACCTCTGGAAAAGCTGGAGAGATTAAGAATCAAGTGGAGGGCAAGAACAGCAGGTGCAGAGTGATATACCTGCAGGTTCCCTTCCTGACAGAAGTATTTCTTTATTATTGCTGTAATTAATTCCTGATGCTCCCCCTCCATCATTTATGTTTCGAAAGTCCCAGGCAATGACAAAAGACACCTTCCTTTGATATTTAACTGTAGCCCCCTGGTAAGCCTCCGGCTCGCTTTCGTCGAGGGAGAGCAGCCTTCGGCCCTGCCAAACTGGGTAATCAAGTTTGTGTGGATGCTGTGTGATGTACCCCACTCCGCTAAATAACAGACAATACACCATGTGCAATTAAATGATTACTCTTTATAGATCTTACTGGAACTATGTAATTAATAGAGATAAAATATAAAAGGAAAGTTAAAAAGTGCCAAACTTATCAATGTTCAACCACTTCGTGCACACGGTTGGAGCCCAATTAACAGAGTCTTCTTTCCACCATTCAAACCCCTCCGATCTCCTTGACCCGCCACCTGGGACCAACCACAGTGGTCGACCAGACGCTCCGCACTAGTCTGTCTTAGTCTCCTGTCCTCACCGAAGACCCTGGGCCTCAGACTCCCGCTCGGGGTCCGTCCTGCCGCCCAGCTTACAGCATCGCGTCTCCTCTCTCTGTCTCCATTGCCGTCTGCCCCAAAGCCCGCGAAACAATAGCTTACAGACACACTGGAGAGAATAACATCTATCCCAATTGGTTAACAAATGAATACAATGCTCTTATCAGTAAAATAACACAAACAAGCTGCAAAAGAGAAGCACTTTCTCAGCAGTTAACATAACAAAGAAGCCATTTTTGTTAGCCTTAGCAGTAACATAAAAGAAGAAACCTCTTACATAATAATATAAGAATATAATAAATAAGAGTAAGGATAGGCTATTTGGCCCTTTCAGCTCTCCCTATCATTCAGAGCCCTCTGGGTTAAAAAAAATATTTGCAACCCTCTAAATGAAGAAATTTCCACTCATCTCTCTGTTTGATGGCCTACCTTGGCCAACTATGTTTCTGCATCCACCCTACTGAGCTCTGTAGGAATTTTATTCACTTCTCTTCACATTCTTCGAAATTTGAATGAATGAAGGTCTTGTGTCTTTCTTCTCTTCACATACACCTAACGTGGATTCCAGAAATCATTCTGTGAATCTTCATTGCAACTCTCTCTCTATGACAGGTGTATCCATTTTTTGGTAAGGAGACTAAAACTGCACACAATTCTTTAGGTGCCACCTCACCAAGTTGCTGTATTATTGTACATTTACTCAAGCTCTCTCATAACAAAGGCTAACATACCCTTTGCTTTACTGAGTTTAAAGTTTGATTTTCAATGATTTGTTTACATCAACAACTCCATCCATTGAACAGTCTATCACATTTTTAAAAAATCAGCTTTTCTGTTTGGTGTCCCAAGTAGTTGACATTACATTTGTTTGAAATTGTATTCCATCTGAGATATTCTTATCTACTCATTCAGCTTGTCAAAGTCCTTGAGCACTCTTTACATCCTTCTTACTCATCACATGCCTACTTTTGTATCATCAGCAAACTTGGAAACAAGGTATTTGTTTCTCTTAGTCAAATGTAAATTGACTGTAGATTTTGAATAGTGAGGCTTGAACCTACTAATCTCAGCCTGCCAACCTGAGAAAGATCTGTTTACTCCCATGCTTTGTTTTCTATTTCTGAACCAATTCTCATTCGACCCCAGTATATTACCCCAAATTCATGTGCTGTAACCTTTTTGATGACTTCTTTTGTGCAATCTAAAAGATTATTTTGAATGAAAATGTACACCACATCCACTGGTTTCTCCTTATCTATTTTAACTGTCACATCCTTAATGAACTCCAGTAATCAGTTGAATATGATTTCTCTTTCATAGATCTATGGTGGCTCTACCTTCTATTATTCTTCAGTAGATATTATCATATTCTTCATTATAGTTTCCCACAATTTCTTTCCTACTTATATTAGGCTAACAAGTTGTTATTCCTAGTTTTCTCTCTCCCTCCTTTCTTAAATAGAGAAGTCACATTTAGTAACCTCCAATCAGCGGGATCCATTGTGGAACCTAAAAAAAAATTAACTACGATAAGCATCCGCTATCTCTGGAATTATGAATTTTAAGAACTCTGGATTGTTGATCGTCAGATCCTTAGGACTTGTCTGTTTTCAGTCTCACCATCTCCTCTTGGACTTTTTATTTAAACTAATAACAATAATCTTCAGTTCCTCTTCCTAGAGATGCTGCCTGGCCTGCTGCATTCACCAGCAACTTTGATGTGTGTTTCTTCAGTTCCTTGTTCTTGCTGGGTACTTGGTTTCATAGATTTTTTTCTGACAGGACTTTTGTTAAATTTTGTGAAGACAGGCGCAAAATATTTGTTTTGCTCTTGCTAGTCTTCTTCACAAACTTTAGAAGCTTCTACAAACAAGTCTCTTACCATCAGTAGCTTCACTGGAACAACTGCAGTGGTTGAAGAAAGTGTGTCAAGGGCAATTTGTTATGGGCATAAATGCTGACCCTGCCAACAATGCCCGCAAACTAAGAAAAATAATACAAAAAAAAGTGCCCTGCCTCTTTCAAATGTTATGTGTATATACACATAGTCTGTTCTTGTGCACCCTTTAAAGTTGTCACCATTTGGTCCATATTATTTCTCATTGTTCTTTTTGCCAAACTCCTCTCTGCATTGAATTTCACCTGCCATTTGTTGTACAGTCTGCCAGATTAGCAAGGTCCTCTTTCAGCCTATTACCCTGATCTCTGTTGACTACACTTTCCAAGTTTGTGTGACCTCCAAATATGGACATGTTACCCTGCCCTCCCATGATTACACCTGACATAGGACCCACAATATGTACCTTTGACTTGCATGGAAATTATAGGGTTGCAAGGAAGAAAGGTCTTTTTTTTATTTGTGGTGGATTGATATTGCTAATTAAAATGTTGAGTTGAAAGACTACTTAATTAAAAAGGAATTTAATTATCTATCTTATTTTTAATAGTCTTTAAATGGTTCTGAATGTCAGAGACATGCGGAAACATTTAAAGTTCCTTTCAGCTTTGACAGATGACCAAGTTGGGGTGTGATTTTGCTGGCTGTCAAATGCTTCCAGAGGAATTTATGAGCGGGGCTTGTTCTGGCCCCCACAACACTCCATTGCATCGAATGAGCCCATGCATCCACTCGAGATACTGTCGCGTGACTCCAGGACAACGTGGCCAATCAAGGTCAGTCTTTCTGATCTGGCTACGGTAAGTTCAGGTGAGTGGTGACAGTGGGTGGCAATGTAACTTGGTGGCAGTAAGATCTGGACCTTTGTCTCAGTGAATGAATCCTGATGTAATTAGTTCACATTGTGAGTGTTCCTCCTACTCCTGTGGAAATTCATTGTCATGACATTGTGCAGATTGATACTGCTCTAAATGCTAGACGGTGCCTTCTACCTAATTTTGTTTTTGCTATTATAATAACTGCATTAAAATGTGAAAAATATTGTAGCATTCAAGTTTCTTTCATGGTGTCACAATGAAACTTAAATAATTTAATGTTCTGCTCATAAACTTATCTTCTCTTAGTTCTTGGCTCCTGTTACTGCACTGATTCCAGCAGAACACTATTTCTCAAGTAATTCACCACGTGTAACTGTAGGTTCTAACAGAATATGGTCAAGACTGAGGATGCTAGATATTTTCTTCTGCTAAATCCATGTGCAAAGAACCTTGTCAGTAATTGGTTAGTCTAGCAAATACTATATATCGGTTTTACCTGGCACAGAGGAACAAGTAACACTTCATACTGTATATATAAGCAAAATCTAAAAGTCTCATCATTTCTCTCAAGAATTGTCAAGAGACTTATTTTCATTCTCCCCCTACTTGTTGCTGAGTAGTTTCTTTGAATATTTTTTTTATTTGTATCAAACATATTTTTATCCAATTTCACACCAACATATTTGGAAGTTATTTTAAAAACTATTAAAAGCAGGGGATATCCATTTTGATCAATTGTTTTGTCATCAATCTACACTTAATCATCATCAGAATGATGGAAGACATCAAAAATAATTCTGATCTCTCCCTAAAATATGAGCTGACTTCCAGGGGCCAGATGACTTAAATTGCTGTGGGATTAAGAAGCTCCAGTAAAATTGAGGAGAATAAGAAACAAGAGGAGAACTCTCCGCTGGCTGATGCCATATCTGTTGGCAAGGGGGATAGAAGGGAATGTTTGTTGGAGGCTCTAGAACAGGGTTTCCCAACTCCTTTTATGTCATGGACCGATACCATTAAGCAAGACATCCATGGAACCACTGCTCTAGTGCCATTCTGCAGTGGGTTTTCTGGGCCCAAAGACATTGCCTTCTCCACATTATAAGTTTGAAATGAAGATGCTGTCTTATGAATTAATAGTGTTCAGTCTGATTTGCAATGCCCCATAAAATGAAGCGGTCTATGCCCACCTGCATCAAGGCTGAGAAACTTCAGATGGAGATAATGAGTTGCAAATAACATTGAGTCATGAATGTGCCAGATACTGATCATCTCCAACAAGTCTAAGATGTCAACTTTATTTGACAAATTCTGCTGCACATTCTTGACTGAGAACTGAGCAGCCACAAAAATACTTGCGTCACATTGTCAGGTCAGACAGTGGCTGTATATTCTGTGATATTGGAGTGCTTCCACATAAGCTGCCAACAGCGCATCCTGGGAATTATCTGGCGTGAGCAGGTGCCTCACACTGAAATACTTGTAAAGACCAACTGCAGAAGAATTGAGGCCGGGATCACCCAGCGCCAGCTGCAGTGGCTGGGGCACGTGATAAGTATGCCCCCATGTCGGCTACCTTGCAGAGTATTATACGGCCAGCTACATCATGGTTGACGCTCAGCTGGAGGGCTGAAGAAGCGCTATGTGGATCAGATGAAGAATGCTTTCAGGAAGTGCAAGATCAGACCCGAGGACCTGGAGGATGTTGCTGCTGACCGTACCACTTGGCGACAGCTATGTAGGGACGGGGTTCGTATTTGGAGATGGGAGAAATGCAGCCATGGTTGCCGCCACCACCACATATACATGTCCCACCTGCAATAGAGCTTGTGGGTCCAGGATAGGACTTTATAGTCATCAAAGGTCTCACCGTTAAAGGAGTGGACGTCGTCATCGGATTTCGATGGACAACCGAAGATTCTGTGATAAGTGACACTTCTTAACTTCCTGTACCCTGTCCATTATTTACAAGACACAAGTCAAGAATGTGAATGAATTCTCTCCACTTTGACTCAACAAATGCAGCTTCAACAATCAGGATCAGAATCAGGTTTAATATCATCGCACATGTTGTGAAATTTGTTAACTGTTTCTGAATTGCTGAGTGTGTGCCTTCAGGCTTCTGTACTCTTTTTCCTGATGGTAACAATGAGAAGAGGGTACGTCTTGATTGATAGGGGTCCCTAATAATGGATGCCACTTTTCTGAGGCACCATTCCTTGAAGATATCTTGGATACTATGGAGGCTAGTACCCATGATGGAGCTGACTAGTTTTACAACTTTTTGTAGCTTCTTTTGATCCTGTGCAGTAGCCCACTCACTCCCAGACCAGACATTGATGCAGCCTGTCAGAATGCTCTCCATGGTATGCTTATAGAAGATTTTGAATGTTTTGGATGTTAAAACAATTCTCTTCAAATTTCCAATGAAATATAGCCACTGCGTGCCTTCTTTATAGCTACATCGATATGGTGGGACCAGGTTAGAACCTCAGAGATCTTGACACCCAGGAACTTGAAACTGATCTTTCCACCTCAGATCACTCTATGAGGATTGGTTCACATTCCCTCATCTTACCCTTTCTGATGTCCACAATCAGCTCCTTGGTCTTACTGACATAGAGTACAAGGTTGTTGCTGTGACAGTATTCAACTAGTGGGTATATCTTGCTCCTGTATGCTCTTTCATCTCCATCTGAGATTCTGCCAACACTGATTGTATCACCATCAAATTTATTGATAGCATTTGAACTGTGCCTAGCCACAGAGTGATGGGTTACAGAGGGTAGAGCTGTGGGCTAAGTGCACATCCCTGAGGTGTGCCAGAGTTGATCTTCAGCGAGGAGGACATACTTATTATCAATCTGTACAGATTGTGATCTTCCAGTTAGGAAGTCAAGGATCCAGTTGCAGAGGGTTCTACAGAGGCCCAGTTTCTGTAGCTTGTCGATCAGTACTGTAGGAATGATGGTGTTAAACACTGAGCGGTAGTCAATGAACAGCACTCTGACAAGGAGCTGGGCACCTTACCCAATTTCCCTCGGGATCAATAAAGTATATCTATCTATCTACCTACCTTATAAAATAAAACTATGAAGTTGATTGACACTTGTTAACCTGAAAGCTGTGTACCATTCCCACTCATGGAGTATGGCTGCTCCTTGTGGCAACAGCAAACTTCTCTTTCAAGTTTCAGGATTCATTTCTTATTAAAGAATGTATAGATCATACAACTTTAAGATTTGCTTGTTCACAGTAGACAAAAGCAAGAAAGCTGAAAGAACCCAGTTAATGAAAAAATAAAAGACCAACACTCAGTGCACAAGAGAAGGAAAAAAATAAGTAAAAATCATGCAAACAAGAGCAACATTCCAAACCAAAATTGAGTCCTCAGATCTGAACCGCGGAGCAACCAGGAGTAGGCCAAAGCCTCGCTTATCAGTTCATTGTATTAGCAGGCATGGAGCACAGCAGCTGGGGCAATCTTGATAGCCTCAGCACCATGCAGAGTGGAGTGACCATCACGGAGAGCATGTGAAATCAGCTCTCGGGTCTCAGATCCCGACACCCTGTCTTTTCATTCTATCTGGGCCGACATTTAAATGGAACAGCGAAAGGCTCTGTGCCCTAGATAGAGGAGAGAACATCACAGAGAGCGAGTGAAATGGGCTCTGGCCTCCGATCTGGGCTGGCATTTAAATTGTCTAAACAGTGAATTGTATCTCGCACTAGGACCCGGCAACTGCAAAGGATTCAGGGCCTACACCACACCACCCAGCGACTTGCACCGGGCCAAGATTCCATTACCCAGCCCGAAGCCGCTCTCAAGCTCTTCAAATCAGCTCGGCACCCAGATCAATCCAACTTCACACCTGGGCCAGTTGTACAGGCACTGAATCTTCTCAGCCCGGGCCCCAACTTCTTCCGGCACCCAGAGTGATCCAGCCTTGCTCCCGGGCCCGTTGTACAGGCATTGGAACTCCTAAGGTTTCTTTGCCAACACCTCCCATACAGAACTTCTATCTCCAAGAAAGACAACAACATTATCTTTAAATTCCTCTCGAATAACCAACAGCATCCTAACTTTGACATATCCTGAGGCGGCTCAGGTTCAGAAATGTGTTACGTTACAGTACACTAGTGTCTTCTGCATGTGACTTTCTGACCTTTTCTCAAAGCCAGTTAAGAAGGGCATTAAATGCTGGTCTTGGTGATGATATTAATGTCTATTGAGTGAATAATATAGAGGCAAATGGAGAAGAAATGTTATATCAATGCATTGACTTAATCCGGCAAGGATACCTTTCTCAGCAAAACACAAACTGTCGGAGGCACTTAGTGAGCAAAGCAGCACGTGTGGAGACAGAGATCCTTGATGTTTTGGGTCATGGCCCTGCGTCAGGTCAGGACTAAGAGTGTAGAAGAGAGAGAGTCAAATGAAGGGAGTAGAGGGGTCGTGTGTGGAGTTGTAGGAGCTGGCAGGTGATAGGTGGAACCAGGTGAAGAGGGTGATGATGGGCAGAGGGAGCCGGGAAAAGAGAGGGAAGGATGGAGATAATCGGAGGCTGGAACTTGTTGAATGGGTCCAACAAAGGTGGGGAATTCCAAAATTATGGGATCTAATAAGGAAGGAGGTGATAAATTGAATGAGATCAGGGGGGAATAATGGGCAGATGCAGCCAGTAGGAGAGAGGATTGGAGACCCACTGGTTTAAGTGTGTGGGAGATGAACAGATACAACTTGGTGGGAGTGGAGAAGTAAGTTGGGTGGCAGGTGGGCTTTGGGAGTTAATGGAAAAAAAGAAGGGATTTGAGAAAAGCTGAGAGAGAAATGAATGTAGATGGTGTAAAATACAAAGTTCAGCCCATTGGGTAGTCAGCAACTCAAGCAGAATATGATGTACCCATTGAATGTTTACACAAAATACTCTGCAGATGCTGGGGTCAAAGCAACACTCACAAATGCTAGAGGAACTTAACAGGTCGGGCAGCATCCGTGGAAACGATCAGTCAACGTTTTGGGCTGGAACCCTTCATCAGGACTGAGGAGGGAAGGGGCAGAGGCCCTATAAAGAAGGTGGGGGGAGGGTAGGAGGAGAAGGCTGGTAGGTGACAGGGGAAAGATAAAGGGGTGGGGGAGGGGAAGCAGGGAGGAGATAGGCAGGAAAGGTGGAGAAGGAATAGGGGAAAGCACAATAGGTAGTAGGAGGCGGAAGCATGAGGGAGGTGATAGGCAGCTGGGGGAGGGGGCAGAGTGAAACTGGGATGGGGGAGAGGGGAGGGGGAAGGAATTACTGGAAGTTGGAGAATTCAATGTTCATACCAAGGGGCTGGAGACTACCCAGACAGTATATGAGGCGTTACTGCTCCAACCTGAGTTTAGCCTCATCATGGCAGTAGAGGAGGCCATGTATGGACATATCCAAATGGGAACATGAAGCAGAGTTGAAGTGGGTGGCAACCAGGAGATCCTGTCTGTTGTGGCGGACGGAGTGGAGGTGCTCGACGAAGTGGTCCCCCAATCTGTGTTGGGTTTCACCGATGTAGAGGAGGCCGCACCAGGAGCACCAGATGACACAAATGTGAAGTGTTGCCTCACCTGGAAGGACTGTTTGGGGCCCTGAATGGTGACAAGAGAGGAGGTGAGGGACAGGTGTAGCACTTACGCTTACAGGATAAGTGCCAGGTGGGAGATCCGTAGGGAGGGACGTGTGGACCAGGGAGTCGCAGAGGGAATGATCCCTGCGGAAAGCGGAGATGGGTGGAGAGGGAAAGATGTGCTTAGTGGTGGGGTCCTGTTGAAGGTGCGGAGGATAATGTGCTGGATCCAGAGGCTGGTGGGGTGGTAGGTGAATGTTTAAATTTTAGGTGACCATAACCATCTGTGTTCATTTCTCTCCTGATCCACCCAGATTCTCTCAAATGCTTCCCACTCCTTTCTAAGTGCTCTTCTGCCCCAAAGATCCTATATGACCATCTGCCATCCCTTATGGGGTTCCATATCAGATTCCAGAATCTGAAGCCCTTTGATCTCCGCACTTAATTACCATCCAGTTACTTCCATTCTTACCCACTCTCCTCCTGGCTCCATCTATCCATCAGCCTCCTTGTCACCTGGTTCCACCAATTGCCTTCCAGCTCCCACCTCACGCTTTCTCCTTATTTCTTTATACTACCTAGGGGTACTACTAATGTGTACCCCTTTACTTCCCTCTGCTTTCACAGATACTGTTTGACCCACTGATTTCTTTCAGAAATTTGGCTTTTGCTCCAAATTCCCAGCATCTGTAGCCTCTTGTACGTTCATGCTTTCTACAGGATAGTTGAGAAAAGAAATTCAGCAGATTCCTGTACTTATAATTAGAGATGGTGTAGAAAGCTGCTAAACTATAATTTTTCTCCAAATTTCTCCAAATTCAGGGATTTTTTTTAGATTATGAAGACACTCAGTCCTCTTTTATTGTCATTTAGAAATGATACAATATTTCCTCCGGTGTGATATCACAAAACACAGGACAGTCCAAGACTGAAATAAAAACTAACAAAACCACATAATTATAACATATAGTTACAACAGTGCAACAATACCATAACTTGCTGAAGAAGTCCATGAGCACAGTAAAAGTTCAAAGTCACTCAAATGTCCCACATCTCACGCAGACGGAGAGAAGGAAGAAAAACTCTCCCTGCCATACCCGACCACAGTCCGACTCTGAGTCATCCGAACACTTCAAGCTTTGATCAGCTCTCTGACACCGAGTGCTGAGCACCATCTCTATCTGAACGATTCGACCTCCTTCTCGGGCGCCAAAAGCAGACAAGGCCGGGGATCTTGAGGCCTTCCCTCCGAAAGGTTCCCGACCGTGCAGTAATGACAACAGCGAACGAGCGTTTCAGAAATGTTTCCAGATGTTCCTCTGTGCTTTCATGTCCGTCTCCATCAAATCAGAATTGTCCACGGCCCCTATTTAACAGAGACGATATCATTTTTCATCGGAGGGCTGCGCACACACGGCGTGCTGCTCTCTCTCCTCCCGCCTCTCTTGATTTGGAGAGGAGTTCATAAGCATTCTCAAAAAAAGGAAGTTCTTCAGGATTAGAACATGTCATGTACTTAAGAAGCAGCTTCACTCTTTGGAACAAGAAGATTATATCAGAAAGAACAAAATGATTAAGATGCATACAGGAATTTAAAAGAAACTTTGCACTGCAAAAAGCAGTAAAAAGGGCTAGAGAGAAGCTGGCAGTCATCAAAAACAAAGTGCAGAAAGGCTATTGGAAACTTTACGGTGAATAGTCAGATTTTACTCGGAATACCATATTCAGTTTTAAGACCTCTATTTTATAAAATGTGTACAGGCCATGTGGGGTGCAAATAATGATGTCATTATCATCATCAGGTGCCATGCCCAGTTTGAGCTTTGACTACCATGGCGCACACACTCCTGTTTTGGGTCAAGTGGATCAATTCATTGGTATTCATTTCCAGTTCTCTGGCTGCTGTCTCCATCATCATTTGTCTTTGCCTTCCTCTTGCTTTCTTCCCTTCAATCTTTACCATAATTACCATGCATTCTAACTCCTCCTTCCTAATCACATGTCCAATGAAGTTACGTTGCGTTTTCATGATCTCATACATTACTTCTCTTTTGTGTGCTTGCTCTGTTCATGACATCCTCGTTAGATATTCGTTTCGTCCATATATTCTTTGCATCCTCCTCAAAAACCACATTTCTGCTGCTACAATTTGTTTCCTCATGTTACTAGATATTGTCCAACATTCTGAGCCATATAACATAACTGGATAAACGTAACAAAATAAATAAATAAATAATGATGTACCAGAACGATAATCTGTGATGAAAGTACTTAGCTGTTATGAGAAAGACATACACTCAGGCTACGTTCTTCAGTTGTGATGATTTTAAGAGCTAATCCGATTGTGGTAAAGGGATTTAGTGGTATAGACATCCTTTCCTCTATAATGAGGGAATCTAGAACAAGGTTACTTAATCTTTAAAGTCGTTTTTTGGTAGGAACAGGAAGAATATCTTCATGCAGTGGCTGTGGAAATACAGTGTGCAGGACAAAAATCAAGTTTTTAAAATAGAAGCAGCTGCTTATTTACAAAATACAATTATTGAAACACCCAGGCCAAAAAAACAATGGAATACACCATTGAGTGTCCTGACCAGCTGCATCACTGTCTGGTATGGGAATTGCAAGGCATTTGACCGTGGGTCCCTCTGAAGGATTCTGAAGACTGCTGAGAGGATCATCGGGGTCTCTCTTCCACCCATCAGAGATATTTATCAGGGCCCTTAGCATGGTCAATGATCTTTCCCATCTATCCGACAATCTTTTTGACCTCCTACCATCAGTCAGGAGGTTCCATGGCATCAGGACAAGAACTGTTAGGATGAGAAACAGCATCTTCCCCCAGGTCGTAAGACTACTGAGCTCCTGCCACCACCTGGATTTCATCATGCATGAAGTGCTAGTAGTGTTATACTGTTTAATTTGTGTTGTAAATGCACCTTATTATTTGTTAATTTACTAGTGGTAACATTACTTCATGTGTTATGTAGGTGAGTTATATGTACTGTTTTGTATACCTTGGTCTGGGGAAACATTTATTCATTTGGTGGTATACATGTGTATGGTTGAATGACAGTAAACTGAACTTGATCTTGAACTTGCACTACTGACTAAAAGTGCAGGAGATGGAGCAAATATTTTTTGTTGTTTTTGCTCGTGATGCTTACGTACCAAAAACGTGAAGAGGACATAGATTTCTTCCTTTCTTCGAACAGATGGTCAATCTTAAGACCATAAGACAGAGGAGCAGAATTAAGCTACTCAGCCCATCGAGTCTGCTCCACTATTCAATCATGGCCAATTTATTTTCCCTCTAAACCCCATTCTTCTGTCTTCTCTCCATAACCTTTGACGCCCTTACTAATCAAGAACCTATCAACCTCTGCTATAAGTATACCCAATGACTTGGCCTCCACAGCCATCTGTGGCAATGAATTCCACAGATTCACCGCCCTCTGGCTAAAGAGTTTCTCTGTTTTAAAGGAATGTTCTTCTATTCTGAGACTGTGTCCACTGGTCCGAGGTCACCCTCCATTGTGGCATTGTGGCACCCTCCCCGCAACATCTGTCCAGTTTAGATGTGAGCAGTGTCTCAACAGTACATTCACTCTCCTCTATAAGCACCACGTTTCTATTCACTCACCATTCCAGATCATTACAAATCCTCTGCATGAATGCATGCAGTGGCTGTCCTTAGCACTCATTTCCTTACCACCTAGATCTTTTCTTTGATCTCGATGTTAATGGTTGATAAAGACTGTCTTTAATCCAGTGTCCTTCCTCTCCCTTTTAAAACTCTCATTATCATTCTCCTTCTGAAAATCCTGTTCCTCTACCAGTCAAATCTTTCCCACTCCTGCACTAGGTCTATGTACATTTTGCAAGAGTGCACTTCATTCTCTCCCAGCTCTTATGTTCGCCTTTTGCAAATTTTAGTACTGAGGCTCCCTCCTTGTATCTTCAGTTCCTTTGACAGCCACAACAACCCTTGCTGGACAAAAGCGAGGCCTCTAATAATGTTGCAGATCCATTTTCCTGGTTCTGCATCCTCCATTTCTCTGGCTGAGATTAGACTGCTCTCTAAATGGGGAGCAGATTCAGTAAATTGGAGATGGAAGTTGACTTGGGAAGTCTTAGTGTAGGATTCCTTAAAAGTTAACTTGTCAGGAACCATAAAGGTGGCTTGACCCAAGCACAGAAGAGAGGAGTTGGTTGTAAGGGAAGCAACTGGAATGTTAGCATTCATTTCGAGAAGGCTGGAATATAAAAGCAGAGGTGTAATGCTGAGGCTTTATAAAGCATAGGCCAAACCACATTTGGAGTATTGTAAACAATTTTGAGCCCCTTATCTCAGAAAGGATGTGCTGGTATTGGATGGTTCAGAGCAGGTTCACAAGAATGATCCCAGGGATGAAAGCATTAATGTATGAGTAGCATTTGATGGCTCTTGGCTTGGACTTGCTGAAGTTTCAAAGAACAAATGGGGATCTCATTGAAACCTATTGACTATTGAAAGGACTAGATAGAAAGGACATAGAGAGGATGTTTCTATTAGTGGGAGGATCTGGGACCAGAGGCCACAGCTTCTGAATACAAGGACATCCCTTTAGAACAGAGGCAAGAAGGTATTTCTTTAGCCAGAATGTGTTGAGTCAGTGGAATTAATTGCCATAGACGGCAGCGGAGGCCAGGTCATTGGATATATTTAAAGCGGAGGTTGATAGATTCTTGATTACTAAGGGGGTCAAACATTATGGGGAGAAGGCAGGAAAATGGTGTTGAGAAGGATAATAAATTAGCCATGATGGAATGTCAGAAACAGACTCAATGGGCTGAATGGCATTGATTCCGCCCCCATGTCTTATTATCTTATAGTTTTCTCCTCTCATCCCCTTACATACTATTTGAGTATGTTATATAGAATTGCAATGAAAACATCTTCTGTTTGAAAAGAGTATGAAAAATATATGGCACTCGCCAAAGATTTTGAATAGTGAAGTGGATTCATGAGTTATGCTGCTCAGCTCTTTGAAGGAGTTCTTCAGCACTGCTGTACAATGTGATAATAACTTTATCTCAGTACTATCTCAGGAGGAGGAGAAGATGGCGGCGTGACGCAGCGCGCGCGGCCTCTCCGGTGATTGATATCTGTAATCTGTCAAGTAGGGGACCGTGCACAATTCTGATTTGATGGAGACAGACGTGAGAGTACGGAGGAACATCTGGAGAAACTTCTGAAAAGCCCGCTTTGCTGCCGCTGCTACTGTGTGGTAATCGGAATCTCCGGAGCAGAAGGCCCCGAAGCATCGACTTTGCCTATTTCGGTGGCCAGGGCTAGGTCGAAGGCGCTCGGCAGAGGATGGCACTCGGGAGGCTGTATCAGAGGGGTTGGTCGGAGGCTCGAAGTTTTCCGATGGACGGACTTGGTGTCGGCTGCTTCCAAGGCATCGGCAGTTGTTGGTGCCTGGAGGTTTATGGCAGGGAGTTTCTCCCTTTTGCCGCCTGCTCTCGGGGACTCGGGAGTTGATCGGGACTTGACACTTCTTTACCGTGCCGATGCTCTGTTCTTTATCAAATTATGGTATTGTTTTGTACTGCTGTAACTATATGTTATAATTATGTGGTTCTGTCAGTGTTAGTCTTTGGTTTGTCCTGTTTTCTGTGATATCACTCTGGAGGAACATTGTATCATTTCTTAATGCATGTATGTATTTCTAAATGATAATAAAAGAGGACTGAGTATTCTCATAATCTACTATATTCCTTTTCTCTCCTCATAATCCTTAATGCTTTTTGTATCCAGAAGTCCAGCCATCAATTGCTTGTCCCTACAAATGTCTATAGCAGTGAGTTCCACACTTTCAATACTCACTTGGTGGAGATATTTCTCTCTCAGTCCTAAGTGTATTTGCTTGCACTCTGGTTATGAACTTTCCAGCTGGGGAGCATCCAACCATTCAGAATTTCAGAATTTTCCTAACATTTTCTGAATTGCAGTGAATACAGTCAGTCCCTGTTCACATGATGGTCCAGTTAATCAGTCTGTGTTCCCGTCATAGGAAGTATATCTTTTCTCAGGTCAGGAAACCAAAACTGCACACTATATTCCAGAAACACACATCAAAGTTGCTGGTGAACGCAGCAGGCCAGGCAGCATCTCTAGGAAGAGGTACAGTCGATGTTTCAGTCCGAGACCCTTCATCCTGACGAACGGTCTCGGCCTGAAACATCTACTGTACCTCTTCCTAGAGATGCTGCCTGGCCTGCTGCATTCACCAGCAACTTTGATGTGTGTTGCTTGAATTTCCAGCATCTGCAGAATTCCTCGTGTTTACACTATATTCCAGACATGGTTCTGCCAAATCACCACAAGTTGTTTGGGTGTGACCTATAGAGCTAATTTTATTATAAACATAGAAAATGTAAAACAGTGTACCACAAGAATAGACCCTATTGCTTACAGTGTCTGTGTTGACCATGATGCCAAATTAAACGATTCTCATGTGCTTGCCCCTGGACTGTGTTCCTCTATTGTCTGCCTTTTCGAGTGGCCATCTAAATGCTGCTTAAATGTTACTGTTATATCTGCTTTTACCGTCTCCCTTGGTAGCACGTTCCAGGCATCTACCATTTTCTTTGCCTTACAAATCTCCTTTCAACATTTCGCCTCTCACCTCAACCTTCTGCTGTCCAGTGCAGAGCGGCCAGTGAAGGAGTGGAGCTTTGAGGCTTTGGCTCAAGAAGTTTTGGCAGTTGGATTGTGCAATCAAGTCAATCAGCATTTGAATAGCTCAGACTCAGTAGAAAGCAGTTGATTGAGCAAACGACAATTGAAAAGCTCAAACAAATAAAAAGAGGGGTAGCTCAAGCAGAGCGGCCACTGAGTGAGTGGGCCAGTGAAGGAGTGGAGCTTTGAGGCTTTGGCTCGAGAGACTTTGGTGGGCAGAGGTTGAGGACGAGCTTACTCCCAGTGAGGTAAGACCGGGTAATTTTCTTTAATTAATTTAATTAACTTAGGAGTTGGTAATGGAGGCAGTAGATAGGGCAGTCCAGTGCTCCAGTTGTAAGATGAGGGAAGTCAGGGGCAGCACAATTGTGTCTGCTGACTACACCTGCATCCAGCTGCAGCTCCTGTGAAACTGAGTTAGGGAACTGGAGCTGGATGAACTTCGGATCATTCAGTTGGCAGTGGCAGTAATAGATCGGAGTTTCAGGGAGACAGTCACACCTAAAAGTCAGGAGACAGGTAACTGGGTGACTGTCAGGAGAGAGAAGGGGAAAAGACAGAAGGAGCAGGGCACCCCTGTGGCCGTTCCCATCAACAATAAATATACTGTTTTGGATACTGTTGGTGGGGACGACCTACCAGGGACAAGTTGTAGTGGTTGTGTCTCTGGCACCGAGACTGGACCCTCAGCTCAGAAAGGAAGGAGGGAAAAGAGGAGAGCAGTAGTGATAGGGGATTCGATAGGGGGACAGATAAGAGGTTCTGTGGGAGAGATCGAGAATCCCGGATGGTCTGTTGCCTCCCTGGTGCCGGGGTCCGTGATATCTTGGATCGAGTTCTCGGTATTCTCAGGAGGGTGAGCAGCCAGATGTCGTGGTCCACGTGGGGACCAATGACACAGATAGGAGTAGGGATGAGGTCCTGAAGAAGGAATATAGGGAGTTAGGAAAGAAGTTAAGAAGCAGGACCTCAAGGGTGGTAATCTCGGGATTGCTGCCTGTGCCACGAGACAGAGAGGGTAGGAACAGGAAGTTATGGCAGATGAACGCGTGGCTGAAGAGTTGGTGCCGGGGGCAGGGGTTCAGATTTCTGGATCATTGGGATCTCTTCTGGGGAAGGTCTGACCTGTACAAAAAGGACAGGCTGCACCTGAACTGGAAAGGGACCAATATCCTGGCGGGCAGGTTTGCTAGAGCTGTTGGGGAGGGTTTAACCTAGTTTGGCGGGGGTTGGGGATCAGAATGTGAGTGCAGAGGTTAGGGTAAAAGGACAAGGGCATGATGTTATGTGTTCTGAGTTGGTGAGGAAGGACAGGCAGGGGACAAAATATAAATGTAGCCGGTTAGAGGGGTTGAAATGTGTCTATTTCAACACTAGGAGTATTAGGAATAAAGGGGATGAACTTAGAGCATCGATCAGTACGTGGAACTATGATGTTGTGGCCATTACTGAAACTTGGCTGGAGGAAGGGCAGGATTGGCTGATGCAGGTACCGGGGTTTAGGTGTTTTAAAAGGAATAGGATGGGAGGTAGAAAAGGGGGGGGAGGAGCATTACTGGTCAGGGATAGTATCACGGCTATAGAAAGGGAGGACGCTGCAGAGGGAGTGTCCACTGAGTCGTTGTGGATGGAAGTCAGATATAGGAAGAGATCAATCATTGTGCTGGGAGTAGTCTATAGGCCCCCAAATAGCCCTCGGGACACCGAGGAGCAGATAAGTAGGCAGATTTTAGAATGGTGCAGGAAATACAGGGTTGTAGTTATGGGTGATTTCAACTTCCCTCATATTGACTGGCACCTCCTGACTGCAAGGGGGATAGATGGGGCTGAATTTGTCAGGTGTGTTCAAGGAGGATTCCTGACACAGTATGTGGACCAGCTGACGAGAGGAGAGGCCATACTGGATCTGGTTCTGGGTAATGAACCTGTTCAGGTGGCAGACCTCTTGGTGGGGGAGCATTTTGGTAAGAGTGACCACAACTCCCTTAGCTTCAGCATAGCTATGGAAAAGGATAAAAACAGACAAAATGGGAAAGTACTTAACTGGGGAAGGGCTAACTATGAAGTGATGAGGCAGGAACTAGCGAGAGTAAATTGGAAACATGTTCAAGGGTGAAAGCACAGAGATAATGTGGAGGAAGTTTAGGGACCACTTGTGCTGGGCTCAGGACAGGTTTGTCTCACTGAGACAAGGAAAAAATGGTAGGAAAAGGGAACCGTGGCTGACGAAACACGTGAGGCAACCCGTCAAGAGGAAGAAGGAAGCATATGTTAGATATAAGAAAGGGGAAGCAGGAGGGGCTCATGAGAAATATAGGATAGCCAGGAAGGAGCATAAGAAAGGACTTAGGAGAGCTCAAAGGGGGTATGAGAAGATCTTGGCACGTAGGATTGAGGAGAACCCCAAGGTGTTCTAAGTGTATGTGAAGAACAGAAGGATGACAAGAATGAAGGTGGGGCCGCTAAAGGATAAAGAAGGCAACATGTGCCTGGAGGCGGAGAAGGTTGGGGAGGTTCTAAATGAATACTTTGCTTCAGTATTCACAAGTGAAAAGGACCTTGATCAGGGTGAGGTCGAAATAGAACAGGCCTATGTGTTGGACAATGTGGAGGTTAAGGAAGAAGAAGTGTTGGATCTTCTTAAAAACATCAAGATTGATAAGTCCCCAGGGCCGGATGTGATATACCCCAGGTTGCTGTGGGAAGTGAGAGAAGAGATCGCTGGAGCAGTAGCTATGATCTTTCAATCCTCTTTGGCTGCAGGGGAGGTGCCAGAGGATTGGAGAATGGCAAATGTAGTTCCCTCGTTTAAAAAACGTAATAGGGAGAATCCTGGGAACTGTAGACCGGTGAGTCTTATGTCAGTGGTCTGAAAACTATAGGAAAGGATTCTTAAGGATAGGATCTATGAGCATTTGGAGAAGTACAGTCTACTCAAGGATAGTCAACATGGCTTTGTGAAGGGAAGGTCATGCCTCGTGTGCCTAATTGAGTTTTTTGAAGAGGTAACAAAAGAAATTGATGAGGGTAGGGCGGTAGATGTGGTCTACATGGGTTTTAGCAAGGCATTTGACAAGGTCCCCCACGAGAGGCTCATCCAGAAAGTCATGAGGCATGGGATCAGTGGAACCTCGGCTGTTTGGATAAAAAAAATTGGCTTGCAGGAAGAAAGCAGAGGGTAGTAGTGGAAGGAAAGTATTCTGCCTGGAGGTCGGTGACTAGTGGAGTTCCGCAAAAGCCTGGGACCCCTGCTCTTTGTGATTTTTATAAATGACCTGGATGAAGAGGCGGGAGGATGGGTAAGTTTGCAGATGACACGGAGATTGGAGGAGTTGTAGATGGAGCTGTAGGTGTCGAAGGTTAAAGAGGATACAGACAGGATGCAGAGTTGGGCAGAAAAGTGGCAGATGGAGTTCAATCTGGATAAGTGTGAGGTGTTGCATTTTGAAAGGACAAACCAGAAGGCTGAGTACAGGGTTAATGGTCAGTTACTTAAGAGTGTGGATGAACAGAGGGACCTTGGGGTTCAGATCCATATGTCCCTCAAGGTCGCTGGACAGGTTGATAGGATAGTTAAGAAGGCCTCTGGGATGCTAGGCTTCATTAATAGGGGGATTGAGTTCAAGAGTAGAGAGATCATGTTTGCAACTCTACAAATTTCTGGTGAGACCACACTTAGAGTATTGTGTTCAGTTCTGGTCACCTTATTTATGGAAGGATGTGGAAGCTATGGAGAGGGTGCAGAAGAGATTTACCAGGATGTTGCCTGGATTGGAAATCAAGTTTTATGAGGCAAGGTTAACAGAGCTGGAACTTTTCTCTTTGGAGTGTAGAAGGATGTGAGGGGACTTGATAGAGGTCTACAAGATTATGAGAGGCATAGATAGGGTGGATAGCCAGTAACTGTTTCCCAGGGCATGAATAGCAAACACCAGAAGGCATATGTACAAAGTTAAGGGAGGGAAGTTTAGGGGAGACATCAGGGTTAAGTTTTTTACACAGAAGGTTGTGGGTGCCTGGAATGACTTGACAGGGATGGTGGTGGAGGCTAAAACATTAGGGGTATTTAAGAGCCTCTTGGACAGGCACATGGATAAAAGAAAAATAGAGGGTTACGGGGTAGTGTGGGTTTAGTACTTTTTGTTTTTTTTTTAAGGGATATATGGATCGGCACAACATCGAGGGCTGAAGGGCCTGTACTGTGCTGTAGTATTCTAGTGTCTAGTATATGACGCTTTCACTAAGGTTGCTGTTAGGAATGGGTGGATGAATGATGGTAGAGAAGGTCACAGTTGAAGGGTGAAAGTACCTTCATTTTTGAGGGGCTGCAAAGACAGGCTTGGGAACTATTGCAGTGAGTCTAACATGAGAGGAAATCTGTTTGGAGAAATTTGGAGAGACAGGACCTACCTGAATTTGGAAAGGCAAAAGTACCTTGGGATAATGTAATGCACATGGGAAATTATGTCTTGTCAATTTGAGCTTTTTGAAGAGATAACCCAGAGGGTTGAAGAGGGCTAGACAGTGGACTTTAGCAAGGCCTTTGACAAGGTCTTGCACGGTAGACTGCTCAGCAGAGCCAACTTGATGGGCCTCATGTTCCAATTCTGCTCCACTGATTTAAAGTCTGCATTTGGAACTTTGCCTGGTCTCTAAACTTTGTGGTGTCCAGTGTTCTCAGGTGTTTATTGATATTGCATACTGTAAGTCCAATCGAATGAAGACCCGCATCTGTGATGATGGGGGCCTCAGGAGGAAGTTACCATGCGCTCCTGGCTGAACAACTGTGCAAGTGCTTCAGCCCTGCCCTTACCAATTCCATGGAGATGGTCGGAGTGGGGGCAGGTGTGGGAGGGCTTCCTCCTTCCTGTTACAGTCTAATTGTCTATTGCCATGTACAACTTCATGTGATGAGACTATAGTATCACTTATCTCTGCTTATTGCATTGTGTTCTCGATTATTTTAGCTTATTTGTAGCCCTATGTTGTAGCTTCTCCAGGTTAGAATGTTAAGTGTGCCCAATGCTGCTCCCCTGGGCTTTTTTCCATTTCTCAATAAACCAGCACTGATCCCTTGACATATTGTAATGGTAGAGTGAAAGAAGTTATGCCATGAGATTGTAGGTTATGGTGGTGTACGTTTCTTTTGTGTTGATGGTCCACAGCACATTGTGGATGCCTATGTTTGAGCTGCCAGAATATTCAGTGTATACCATTCAGCATGATGGTTGTGCCGCTCGATACATGGAAAATACTGTGCTTCAGGATGAAGAATGGGATTTTGTTTCCACCAGAACTCTGCTTGCCTAGTCTCTAAGCTTTATGGTACCCAGTGTTCTCAGGTGTTCCTTGATAATGTACACTGTAGGTCCAATTGAATGAAGACCCATTTGTGTGATGATGAGGTCCTTGGGATGAAACTGAATCAGTTACACCTACCACAGATAGATTGGTGAGGCTGAGGTCAAATTGCTAGTGTGGATTTACCCCATATTGTAGACCATATCTGGCAGCCATGTCCTTCAGGGCTCAGCCACCCACTTCATTTCACCAATGCCTCCTGACCTGTTTGGTGTTTCAAATATTTTCTGTTTTATTTCAGATTTCTAACATCTGCATTAATTCTGTAAATTTTGATTTAAAATGATTACATGCAATATTGAACATAACAATGCAGGGAAGGCAAAGTATTACACTATTGAATCATTTTCATCACAGATCACTCCATTTAATGTTTGGTGCAAATTGAATGTCTTTACTCAATTATCTGTTCGTAATGTGCCGTGTCATATGATGTGGGTAATCTTGGGCTTTCCATGACCATGATCATTCTTGGCAAATTTTTCTACAGAAGGCATTTGCCATTGCCTTCTTCTGGCAGTGTCTTTAAAAGACAGGTGACCCCAGCCATCATCAATACTCTTCAGAGATTGTCATCCTGGCATCAGTGGTTGCATAACCAGAACTTGTGATATGCACCATCTGTTTATACGACTATCCACCACCTGCTCCATGGCTTCACGTGACCCCGGTTGGGGCTAAGCAAGGGCTACACCTTACCCAAGGATGGCCTGCAGGGGAGCGAAGGGAAGAAGTGCCTTGTACCTCCTTTGTTAGAGACATATCTCCACCCTGCCACCCTTTTTACTCAATAGAGTATCTACACAGAAAAGAGTCTTGAATAAACTTCTTTTTTCAATGACAGCATCAAAAGAGTCTGAATTGTTTATTTATCATTGACGTAAAAACAAGGGATTAAGTTTTAAGAAGAGACACAATTTTATAACAGTTTACAAAAACTAGGTTCTGAACTCTGTGCTCAGGGGTAACTGCACTGTTCAACGTGATGTTCAGCCATACAGATCAATAAAGGTCCCATTTTACGTGACAACAGTTGGGATCCTGACTACGTTCATTAGTGGAGATTGTAAGAATTAGGTGAATTACAAGAAAGGTGAGCAGTAATTACAGAACTATATTTAGGACGTTAGTGCAATCAGGAGATAAGTGCAGTGGTAGTGGGGGGAATGAAGAAAAGCGATTAAGGCCTAGGATAAATAATCAGATTCAAATAGAAACTTAATTCTTTAAATAGGCAAAGTTTTAAGACCTCAACTTTTTACTGAGTTGCCAATATTTCTATATATCTTGTTCTAAAATAATAAATAACTTTGTGCGCAATTTGGTTGAATTAGAAAATGAAAGGCGTCTTTGAATAATGAAGCACAGGGTAGTCACTCCTTCTGTTGGACTTGTAGTTAGTTGTATCGGTTCAGAGAATTTTAGCTTTGAGTCACTTGAAATAATAACTATCTTAAAGAAACTTGAGATTCAATCTGGCAGCTTCAGAAGCAAGTCCTGAGGCTCTGTTCTAATCAGTGTGCATCCATCTGAGTTTAAGAGGAAAAAAAGAACATACGTGTTCCACGGCCAGTTCTAATGTTGTGTTTTGTTATAAACTGTACAAACTTTGATGTTTCATTTATACACAAACTGCATCTCTGTTTGAATAGAGCTTCTCTCCTGGTGGGTAAATTTGAAGTACTTGAAAGAGTGTAGGCAGCAGGAGT
Organism: Mobula birostris; assembly: GCF_030028105.1. Taxonomy (NCBI): domain Eukaryota; kingdom Metazoa; phylum Chordata; class Chondrichthyes; order Myliobatiformes; family Myliobatidae; genus Mobula; species Mobula birostris. Next base: position 33,323,367 of record NC_092377.1, read on the forward strand.
ACCTGACACCTTTTAAAACCTGCTTTGACACCACACTGGAGTTGCATTGCAGTGGTGTTTGAATCTAAGCAGAGTGAATTGATACCCCTGGAGGGCATCTCATTCTGCTTCTCTCACTTGGGTCAGGAGCTCCTGACTCCACAAGTGTACATTTACTTTATTTTTGCAGTGATGTGATTTCTTCTCAGCAGGAATGCCAAAGTTGAACGTAGAGTTTTCATTTTGAACTCTGGTGTCCATGCTGACCTTTCTCAGACTAACAGAAACATGACTACTTTGTTTTAAGCTTGTTTTTGAACTTAGCGATAAGATGACCAAACCAGTTTACCTGGAATTTAAATGTGAAATTTAGAGGCATGCACATTTAAAAAAATATTGTCATTTTATGGTAATCTAACCTATCCTCATTTTGATTTTAAAAATACAAACTAGTTTCATGTTATGTAACAAATATGCCATTAGGAGTTTCTCTAGAGAGCAGGATGGGGGATTTGAGTTGTGAAGCTGAGACATTGCATGAATAGAAAGCTGACTGGGGTGAATAATATGTGGGCATGTAGGATGAGATAAGAAATGTTGGCATACAACATGACAATATAAAGTGGAGTGTAAGCATAAGATTTTTGATCAAATTGCCTGGAATTGGAAGTTCATTGAGTTGATTAGATAATGGTATGGAATGGTTAGTGTTGGAGTAGGATAAGTGTTAAATATCAAGCATGAGTATCATTCATTTTGACCTTGTTGAAAAGGAGGGCTAATGAGAGAGCTTTATTTGGTGGGTTTGCCACTTGAGGACAATGACTGTACTCTGTGAAGACCCTTTATTTAAACATGGAATAACTCTCAAAGGACTGTAGTGAATCTTTGGAATTCACCACACTAGAGGTTTGTTGAGGCTCAATAGTTGAGTTCATTCAAGACAGTGATCATAGAAGTGCAGAGCCACACAGCACAGAAACAGGTTCCTCAGCTTCCTGATCTTCGAGAACTCATCTAATCCCACTACCACCATTTACTCCATAGGCTACTATGCCTCGTTGTTTCAAATGCCCGTTGTGAGACTACCTGCCTCCAATACAGGATGTGATTAAGCAATGGGTTGCAGAAAAGATCCACAAAGATGTTCCTGAATTGGAGGGCTTGAATTTTCAGGAAAGATTGGATAGGCTGGTCTGTTTTCCAAGGGGCAAAGGTGACTGAGAGGTTTATACAATAATGTGATCGTAGCTAGGGTAGGTGGCCAGAGTTCTTGTTCCCACAGGAGGGGTGACTGAAACCAAAGGTTATATGCTTAAGGTGAGAGGTTTAAAGGGAAATCTAAGGGATACATCTTTCACACAAAGAGTTAGTTGGTGTCTGGAATGAACTGTTAGAAGAGGTGGTGGAGGCAGAAACACTAACAACGTTTTAAGAGGCATCTGGACAGGCATTCGAATGAGCAAGACGTAGAGGCATATGGGATTATTGTAGGCTAGTGGGATTAGGATAGATAGACATGGTGATTGACGTAGGTGTGGTAGGCTGAAGGACCTGTTTCTATGCTGTACGGTATCATTCTGTAGAACATAGAAAAGTACCGCACAGGAATAGACCCGTCGGCTCACAACGACTATGACCTTATTGGATCAATAGATTTTTAAATGTTCAGGAACTGAGGAAATGGTATGAGTGCAGGTGGTAAATGATTAGTCAAAATCCTATGGAATAATGGAGCAGGTTCAAGGAATTGAATGGCCCACTCTAGCTTCTCATTTTGTTTATGTAAGCAGCTTATCATCCACCTTACCAAAAATTACTCACAAGATATTGACATTTAAGTGAAATCTTCATTAAGTAGGAGTAAATCTTGGTGAACAATTGGAGCAGGGACCCCAGACTTAATTCAGTACCCATTAAGAACTCTCACATTCTGCTTAAGTTTTCTGTTTCTATAAGGACTGTAGTCAGAAATTCCTTTGAGCTTTTCCTACTTGGTGGAACTTAGTCTGCAGTGTAGTAGGGATTACTCATAAACAAATAAATGGAGCTTTTATGACTTCCCTGGTGAAGTTAGTGTCAGAACAGATTTGGGACCAAGACAATTTCAGATCACTTAAAAACAAATGTGTCGCACTTTTACTTATTCTTTCAAAGTTTCTTGTGGATTGGATGAAGTATCAGTTCTCTGCTAACACTTAACTGCATTCCCCAGTGTCTTGATACATAAATGGGATGTTGGGTGTATCGTTAAAACAGTCCCAGATTGCTATTTGCTGTCTGGATTGTGCTACGTACTTTCAAGCAGAATTACATTCGCAGTAATCCAGTGAGCCTCAGAACTGGTGTTCAGGATAAAAAAGTTAAACATGACTCCCAGTGTTTGGTAATTGTCTTGTGACTCCTTCAATGTGCAATCTGGGTGAGGCTAGAATTAATCTTAGCTTTAATTAAGTTTTAAAAAGTAAAGGATGCATTTGATTTAGACAAGGAAAAAAAAAACAGCCTCATACACCAGGAACCAGATAGTCAGGCCTTGTGGATCTGTGCATCAGCAGGAGTCACAGAGACAATTGATAAAGAAATACACATTGCTAATAGACGCATGCAGGCTACATGAATAAAGTGATGTAACCTGATTATGTTTTGCTACTTCCACCATAGCATAATGCGATGGGATAATGAGGTGGATGTGTCTCTTCTCGAAGGACATTTTGATGTCATTATCTGTGCTGATTGGTGAGTATCTACATTTTATATAAATAAAATATTATAAATATTATTTTGTGACATGCAACATATTCTAGGGATAATTTTTCATGCTTTGTATTTTTTTTGGAAAAGAAAGATTACTTACCAAAAATCCTAAAGCAAATGGATAAAGTGTGGAATAACATAACGGTGACAAATTAATATGCAGCTTCATGTGACAGCTATCAAGTAGTGGTCTATCAGACAGTAACTTCTACCACATTATTTCCAAAGATTGATTTTAAGAGGCATTCCATTTTCTGAAATTGCCTCTTTTTCATGCTTGATGTACCAGTAAATGGACAACTTAGGCAAATTGCTAATAATTATGACTCAGTGAGAAGCAGTCGGAGAAAGCAAATGTATCAACATAAACAGCTCTTTCTGAAGATTAAAAAGGAATCAGTTGCTCCTTTCTCTCTTCGAAAACAAATATTTGACCAGCAGTGCAGTATTAATTCTAGATACAAATAAATAGCTTCAAAATTCTGCTTTTTTTCTATAACTTTATCAGGCAGAGATATTTCTTTGATACCATCTACAAATTTATTGTACTAGGTACTTGTGAAATTATTTTCGATTGTTTGATTATGAATTGTTCGTGGACACGCTATCCCATATGAAATTCTCGTACAGGTGCATTTATTTTTGTTCTTCTTTTGTTTCCTTTAATTATTCTAGTTGAAGTCAATGTACATTTTGATCCTAGATCAGCACAGTCAGCTAATTTCAATATGGGTGCTCACCAGCACTGCACAGTTAGCCTATCCACATCCATTGCTGGCAGCGATAATTCTTGCCACAAAGTCCTCAAGTATAGATATAACAATTCAAGCAACGTTGTGCGTGTACCAAAACTCCTTCTATGTTAAACAACTAACTCATGTCCAAGTTCACATGGCAATAACTGACAGCTGACAGCTTGGATACATGAAGTCCTCTCTGACAGCGGCCAGGATCCTCAACAAAAAATGAAACAAAAAAAAAGTTATTAGAAAGAGGAAATCCAATAAATAATGCATGCACAAACTCTATCCCTTTTGGTTTTAATGCAAATAAATTAGATAGACTGCATTAGTACTTTAGCAGTGATGATATAAACCAGGGTTGTATACTCTGAATCAGACAAAGAGCTGAGCGACACCATATGATTTCAGTAAGTAATTTAGCAAATGTCATCTTCACCTAATATTAGAGTGGATACTTCAGGTTTCATTGCAAGGATAAAGATAATGCCATAGGATTAGATCAGATTAAAAATGAAGGCGGTCAGGAGAACCAGAGAAGAAGAACCTGCAGACTCCTTGGAAGCTTATGCATAGCTCACATATAGACTTTCCACAGATTAAATAGATGAAGCGGGGTCTGGCCAAAAGATTTAACATTTTAAATATTTTCTTTGTGCCAGAACAAAAGCAGCCTGCTTGGTATTTTTTTCTACCATAGCTTATTTTGAAATAAACTGGACGGGTAAGAAATAAGGTATGACATAAATCAATTCAGTTTGAAAATGTATATTTATAAATCCTAGCCATCTATCAAACACTGGCCTGCAGCTGAATAAAGACTATGTAAAGGAAGTGAGAAAAATATTTAGATTTTGCATAAACCCTTCTCTAACAGATTACTTTGGTGGATAATTGAAATCAGTATTTTCTGTTAATATCTTAGACTTATGCAAGATGCCTTGAAAATCCTCCTCTTGTTTCTCTCCCCTCAATATCAGCTTGTTTTTGGACCAGTACAGAGTCAGCCTTGTTGATGCAATAAAGAGATTACTCAAACCCAATGTAAGTATGTTTCAGTTTTCGCTGATGGTGAGCTTTGGAATAATTAGTTCCCCTACACAATGATTGAGAATGTAGTGGAATGGCATGATTAATGTCAATGTAATACTTTAATACTTATTAGGTCCAACTTCAATTGAGACATCTTATCTGCTTGACTCTTGCATAAACTAGAAAACTTCTCTATTTAGCTGACAGATATGATACACAGTTTGAAGCTAAATGAATGAAATTGCTCCAAGGATTCATGAGATTATTTTTTAATCGAAGTCTATTTCAAGTTATCAAAACCAATTATGATTTTTCTTCCATTAGTGTTAAACTAAGTACTAAATTATTTGCTTACTTTGAGCTTGTGATTTTTCAAAATTCTTTTAAGGTAAGATAGGGAGAATTCAGTGCCAATGTGTTCCTCAAGAGCAAGGCTGGCAAGATTAGGGAACACTAGCTGTTTAAGGATTTTGGGTTCTAGTCAGGAAAAAGAAGGCAGCATATGTCAGGTATAAGTATCTGGGATGAAGCAAATTCTTTAAGGAGTTTGAGTTTGCACGTGCTTTTCAGAAGGAAATCAGGAGGGCAAAAAGGGGATCTGAGATACAGCATATTTGGTAGCAGTGACATCGGCTGGTGGTGCACTGACATCAACGCTGGGCTCCGGATCGAAGGTTCCCGAGTTCGAATCCAGTCGGGCGGCTCCCGGGCACGCTTTCCGTCCATGCCGGGTTGAGTGTCGAGCTCGCATCTCGGCCTCGTAAAAAAAACTGCACTGTGAGAAGGACGTGGGGGCCACTCACAGAATCTTTCCTCCAAGACAACCACTTGAAAAAAAAGTGGTTGCAGAGTATGGCACACAAAAAAAAAATTGGTAGATAATGTAAAGGAGAATTGTAGGAGACTCTATAAGAATATTAAGAAGAAAAAAAAAACTAAAAAGAGAATAGGTCTCCGTGAGGATCAGTGTGATCCCCCATGTGTGGAGGCACAGGAGGTGATGAGGTCTTGAATGGGTACTTCGTGCCTGTATTTCCCATGAAGCAGGATATGGAAGCTGGTTAGTTCGGGAAGGGAACAGCGATGTTCTGAAACCTATCGGTTTTATGAAAGGGAAGGTGTTGGTGTTCTTGAGGCGCATAAGGGTAAATAAAGGGTAAATACATCCCTATTGCGGAAAATAAGGGGAGAAATTGCTGGGATTCTGGCAGAGATTTTTCTGTCCTCCTGAGCCACGAGGGAGGATGCATTTATTTAAGAGCTGCAAAGACGAGCCAGGGATCAAGAAGCCGGTGACTCGAACAGCATCAATAGTGGGGAAAATACTGGAGGATATTCTGAGAGACAGAATTTATCTACATTTGGAGAGGCAAAGTCTGATTAGGGATAGTCTGCCTTGAGATGTGAAATTATGTTTCACAAATTTGATTATGTTTTTGAAGATATGACAAAGGGGAAAGGGCAGTAGACAACTGCATGAACTTTAGCAAGGCTTTTGGTAAGAACCAAATGGCTGACTGGTCTGTAAAGTGAGATCACTTGGGATCTAGGCTGAGCCAGCCAGCTGAATACAGAATTTGTACGGTGGAAGGAATCAGAAGGTGGTAGGCCACAGGGATCAGTGTTGCCCAATAAGCCCTTGGGATATAGGAGCAGAATTAGGCCATTTGTCCCATTGAGTCTGCTCTGCTATTCCATGATAGCTCATTTATTATTCCCTCTTCACTCCATTCTCCTGTCTCCTTCCCCATCAATCCTTGAAGACCTTACTAATCAGGAACTTTTCAACTGCTACTTAAAATAAGTCTTCTCCTCGACAGCTATCTATGGAAATGAATCCCACAGATTCACCGCCCGCTGGCTAAGGAAATTCCTCCTCATCTCTTATCTAAGTGGACGTCCTTTGGATCTGAGGCTGTACCCTCACGCTCCAGACTCCCCCACGACTGGAAACATCCTCTCCACATCTGCTCTTCCAGGCCTTTCAATATTCAGCAGATTTCAATGAGATCCCCCTTCATCCTTCTAAACTCTAGCGAGTACAGACCCAGAGTCATCAAATACCCCTCATAGATTAACCCTTTCGTCTCCTAGATAACTTCTGTAAACCTCTTCTGGCCCCTCTCCAATACCAGCACATCTTTCCATAGATATGAGTGATGTGAAATTGCTCACAATACTCCAGATGTGGTCTGCCCAACATCATATAAAGCTTCAGCATACATTCTTGCTTTTGTATTCTATTTCTCTTGAAATAAATGTTAATGTCTCATTTACCTTCCTTACTCTCAATTCAACCTACAAGTTAACCTTTAGGGAATACTGCACCCATGACTCTCATGCCCATAGCCACCTCCAATTTCTGAATTATTTTCCAGCTAGAAAAAAGTCTACACTTGGAAGAATAAGGGATGATCTCATTAAAACCTACCAAATATTGAAAGGCCTAGAAAGAATGGACATGGAGAAGATATTTCCCATAGTGGGGTAGTCTATGACCAGAGGGTACAGACTCAGAATACAAGGACATCCCTTTCTTTAGCCAAAGGGCGGTGAATCTGTGGAATACATTGCTACAAATGCCGTGGAGGCCAAGTCATTGGGATATTTAAAGTGGAGTTTGATAGGTTCTTGATTAGTAAGGGTGCCAAAGATTACAAGGAGGAGTTTATTGTTGAGAGGGATAATAAATTAGCCATAATGGAATGGCAGAGCAGACTCGATGAGCCAAATGGCATAATTCTGCTATTTCTTATGGTCTTACGATCTTTATTCTTTCCACCAAGGTGTTTGACCATATACTTCCCCATGCTGTATGCTGTCTGCCACATCTTTGCTCATTCTGCTAACCTGGTCAAGCTGTACTGCAGACTCCGCACTACAACTCAAGAACTCATGCTTTTCAACATTACCTACCCCTCCACCTTTCTTTGTATCATTTACAAACTTGACCACAAAGCCATCAATTCTTTCATCCAAATCCTTAGCGTTTGACATAAGAAGTAGTTGACCCAACAGAACACCACTAGTCAACAGCAGCCGGCCAGAAAAGGCCCCCTCTATTCCCACTCTTTGCCTTCCACTAGCCAGCCAGTTTTTTGTCATTCTCATTCTGTTTGTCTGCCATTTCCTCGTTCCTCTGTTGTTTCCCATCTATATTAATGATTTAGATGAGAATGTTGGTGACATGATTAAAAATATGATGATGACATCAATTTGTTAGTGTGATGAACAGTGAAGAAGGTTGCCCGGGATTACAAAAAGGTCTAGATCAAATGAATAGGTGAGCAATGAATCAGAATCAGGTTTATTATCATTGGCACTTTTCATGAAATATTGTTGCTTGTGGCAGCAGTACAGTGAAAGATTTAATAAATTATTATAAATTCAAATGAGAAATAAAATATATAATAGTGCAAATGTGGAATAGAACATAGAAATCTGCAGCACATTACAGGCCCTTTGGCCCACAATGTAACCTACTCTAGAAACCACCTAGAATTTCCCTACCGCATAGCCCTCTATTTTTCTAAGCTCCATAAAGAAAAGAACATAGAATAGTACGGCACAGTACAAGCCCTTTGGCCCACAATGTTGTGCCGACCCTCAAACCCTGCCTCCCATATAACACCCCCCCACCTTAAATTCCTCCATATACCTGTCTAGTAGTCTCTTAAATTTCACTAGTGTATCTGCCTCCACCACTGACTCAGGCAGTGCATTCCATGCACCAACCACTCTCTGAGTCAAAAACCTTCCTCTAATATCCCCCTTGAAATTTCCACCCCTTACCTTAAAGCCATGCCCTCTTGTATTGAGCAGTGGTGCCCTGGGGAAGAGGCACTGGCTGTCCACTCTATCTATTCCTCTTAATATCTTGTATACCTGTATCATGTCTCCTCTCATCCTCCTCCTCTCCAAAGAGTAAAGCCCTAGCTCCTGTAATCTCTGATCATAATCTATACTTTCTAAACCAGACAGCATCCTGGTAAACCTCCTCTGTACCCTTTCCAATGCTTCCACATCCTTCCTATAGTGAGGCGACCAGAACTGGACACAGTACTCCAAGTGTGGCCTAACCAGAGTTTTATAGAGCTGCATCATTACCCTGCGACTCTTAAACTCTATCCCTCGACTTATGAAAGCTAACACTCCTTAAGCTTTCTTAACTGCCCTATCCACCTCTGAGGCAACTTTCAGGCATCTGTGGACATGTACCCCCAGATCCCTCTGCTCCTCCACACTACCAAGTATCCTGCCATTTACTATGTACTCTGCCTTGGAGTTTATCCTTCCAAAGTGTACCACCTCACACTTCTCTGGGTTGAACTCCATCTGCCACTTCTCAGCCCACTTCTGCATCCTATGAATGTCTCTCTGCAATCTTCGACAATCCTCTACACTATGTACAACACCACCAACCTTTGTGTCATCTGCAAACTTGCCAACCCACCCCTGTACCCCCATATCCAGGTCGTTAATAAAAATCACGAAAAGTAGAGGTCCCAGAACAGATCCTTGTGGGACACCACTAGTCACAATCCTCCAATCTGAATGTACTCCCTCCACTACGACCCTCTGCCTTCTGCAGGCAGACCAATTCTGAATCCACCTGGCCAAACTTCCCTGGATCCCATGCCTTCTGACTTTCTAAATAAGCCTACCATGTGGAACCTTGTCAAATGCCTTACTAAAATCCATATAGCTCACATCCACTGCGCTACCCTCATCTATATGCCTGGTCACCTCCTCAAAGAACTCTATCAGGCTTGTTAGACGCGATCTGCCCTTCACAAAACCATGCTGACTGTCCCTGATCAGACCATGATTCTCTAAATGCCCATAGCTCTAAGAATCTTTTCCAACAGCTTTCCCACCACAGACGTAAGGCTCACTGGTCTATAATCACCCGGACTATCCCTACTACCTTTTTTGAACGAGGGGACAACATTTGCCTCCCTCCAATCCTCCAGTACCATTCCCGTGGACAACGAGGACATAAAGATCCTAGCCAGAGGCTCAGCAATCTCTTCCCTTGCCTCGTGGAGCAGCCTGGGGAATATTCCGTCAGGCCCCGGGGACTTATCCGTCCTAATGTATTTTAACAAATCCAACACCTCCTCTCCCTTAATATCAACATGCTCCAGAACATCAACCTCACTCATATTGTCCTCACCGTCATCAAGTTCCCTCTCATTGAATACCAAAGAGAAGTATTCATTGAGGACCTCGCTCACTTCCACAGCCTCCAGGCACATCTTCCCACCTTTATCTCTAATCGGTCCTACCTTCACTCCTGTCATCCTTTTTTTCTTCACATAATTGAAGAATGCCTTGGGGTTTTCCTTTACCCAACTCACCAAGGCCTTCTCATGCCCCCTTCTTGCTCTTCTCAGCCCCTTCTTAAGCTCCTTTCTTGCTACCCTATATTCCTCAATAGAGCCATCTGATCCTTGCTTCTGAAACCTCATGTATGCTGCCTATCCAGGAGTCTCTTAAAAGACCCTATTACATCTGCCTCCACCACTGTCGCTGGCAGTACATTCCACGCACCCCCACCCTCTGTGTGAAAAACTTACCTCTGACATCCCCCTTGTACGTACTTCCAAGCACCTTAAAACTGTGCCCCCTCGTGTTAGTCATTTCAGCCCTGGGAAAAAGCTTCTGGCTATCCACACGATCAATGCCTCTCATCATCGTGTACACCTCTATCGAGTCACCTCTCATCCTCCATCGCTCCAAGGAGAAAAGGCCAAGTTCACTCAACCTGTTTTCATAAGGCACACCCTCCAATCCAGGCAACATCCTTTTAAATTTCCTCTGCTCTTCTCTATAGTATCCACATACTTCCTGTAAAGAAGTGACCAGAACTGAACACAGTACTCCAAGTGGGGTCTGACCAAGGTCTTGTATAGCTGTAACATTACCTCACGGGTCTTGAACTCAATCCAACAGTTGATGAATGCCAACACACCACACTCAGTCGTGACACCTTCTGAATAGTGACATAGAGTCCATGGGTTCGTGGACCATTCGGAAATCTGATGGTGGAGGGGAAGGACCTATTCCTGAAATGTTGAGTGTGCATGTCTTCAGGTTCCTGTACCACTTCCCTGATAATGGAGGCCTGCAGGCTCCTGTACTCCTTCCCTGATCGTGGAGGAATGGAATGGAAGATGGAATTTAATTCCAACAAATGTAAAATGGTGTATTTTGTGAAGTATAAACAGGTAGGATACATACAGTGAATGTCGGGGGGAGTGTTGTAGAACAGAGAGAACTAGGTATATGAGTACGTAGTTTTTCTGAAAGCAGACACATGTAGACAAGCTGGTGAAGGAGGCATATGGCATGCCTATATTAATTGAATGAAGCACCAAGTCCAAATGCTGGGACATTATAGTACAGCTCTACAAGACATGATGAGGCTGAACCCAGAATGTTGTTACAGTTCTGGTCACCATACAATAGGAAGGATGTGAATAAATAGGGAGGGTGCAGAAAAGATTCACAAAGATTTGCTGGAACTCAGGACAAACGAGAAAATCTGCAGATGCTGGAAATCCAAGCAATACACATAAAGTGCTGGAGGAACTCAGCAGGCCAGGCAGCATCTATGGATGAAAGTATGGTCAACCTGGAACTCAGGGACTTGATCTATATGGAGTGACTGGATAGGGTGGGGCTATTATTCCTATAGAGAAGGAAGCTAAGGGATGATCTAATTGAACCCGGGTCACTGGTACTGTAAAGGGTTGTCCTAGCCGCTACACTCCATGCCTCCTGTTTGCTTGGTCATCTATGTTGCTTATTTCAAATGATTAGATAATTGAAAATTATAAAGTAAAAGACAATTTATAGTTATCAGGAGTAATGTGTACAATTTTTATGGCATATAATAACAATTGCATTTAATTCCAAACATTGAGACTAATCTGTTTTAAATGAGATGTATATGCAATTTAGCAGATTAATCCATGGTTTTGTGCTTAGCCATGAAACATTATTTTAAATGGCTGCCAGGACTTAAATATTTGTCTCAATAATCACTAACTGTTAATTACTATCTTTTCTTTTCAGGGAAAAGTGCTTGTATTTGCCCCTCAGAGAGGCAGTACTCTAAACCAGTTCTGCAGCCTTGCAGAAAAAGCCTGTTTAACTGCCCAGAGGCTTGTGAATTACGACGACCATGTTTGGAACTTTCACCTCAAGGTCAGAACTCTCCCAATATTAGGGAAGCATCACAATCCGTTTTGCATTAGGAAAGGATCACAAGAGTTTTTTGACAGATACCTTAAATGCCTCTGACTGCATTATACCCCCTGGCATCTCCTCCTGTATTATATTAATTATGTTCTTGTGCAGCAAATCCTCTCAGACTACCTTGCCTGAAGCTGTTCATTACAGGAAATGCTTATTAACACTTTATATGCACTCTTTAGGATGACAATTCCAGTTTTTTGAATTTTACTCTAATTTGTACCATATTGGTTATCTTTTACCTGTGCCAAGTCTAACTGCTTGGCACGTGATCAAGCGATCTCTTCCCTTCTCTTCCTCGGGAGCTATTAGAGTGTCTCTGCCAATAATCATTTGTTTAGAATATACAGGCATTTGACTCTGTCTGCTTAAGCCCATACAATTTATTAAATAATCTACTCTCTTCTTCCAAAGGACTGGCTGTTGCTGGGTGCTGGTTGCCCTCGGATACATGCTCCAAATTTTCATACTTTAATGTTTGTAGTTAAATTTGAGAACATGTTCAACTACATTTAGATCATTATGGCAGACCCCAATCTGATTCCAAGGCAATGTTTGCAATTGCAGCTGTTCAGGACTAATAACTGAACAGCAATGAGCAATAGAATACAGGCTGGTTTTTCTTTGCATATTTGCTCTACCCAGGAGGGTATTGCTAATGACATTTTTCCATACAAACTGAAAGCACAGAAGAGAAAGCTATTCCCAACCATCTTTACACCACCCCACCCAGCCTTCAAAAAAAAAGTTATCTGTATTTAATAGCAACCCATAAGCCACAGGAGTAGCTTTAGGCCCATTGGGTCTGCTCTGCCATTTCATCATGGCTGATCCATTTCCCCGCCTAACCCCACTCTCCTGCCTTCTGTGCTTACATTTTTTTGGAATATTAATCTGTGTGTCAAAACCAAACTTGGACACACACTTTTCTGTTCCATCGTCATTAATAAACGTGACAACTATTCCCAACGTAATTCCAGGACACCACTGTGGATATCTGAACAATTTGAATACCTATCTACATGTTCTGAATTAGGATCAGATTTACTATCACTGGCATATATCGTGACATTTGTTGTTTTGTGCCAGCAGTACAGTGCAATCCATACTAAAGATAACTGTAAATTACAATAAATAGTGCTAAAATCGAATATCAAGGTAGTGTTTGTGGGTTCATAGACTGTTAATAAATCCGGTGGTAGAGAGGAAGAAGCTGTTCCTAAAGCTTTCAGTGAGTGTCTTCGGGCTCGTGTATCTCCTTCCTGATGGTAGAAGTGAGAAGCAGGCATGTCCTAGATGGTGAGGGTCTTTAATGATAGATGCCACCTTCTTGAGGCATCGCCTTTCTCCCAGACTCTCCCAATTTCCTAGCCAGGATTAATCAATTCCCTCTATTTATACAGCACTTTACTTAGTATATAATAGGCTCTTACAAGAGCCTTCATTAAATGCCCTTTAGAAGTTTATATAAATAAAATCCAAATATATATTCCTGTATTCAACATTTGAAAAATTAACTTTCTATAAATCCATGCTGGCTCAAACTGATCTGAAATTTTCAAGTTGTTCATATGTTCAGTGCTTGTAAACTCTAGTAATTTCTTGACAATAGATTTTAGTTGTAATGGAATATTATTTCCAGGTTTTCCCTGCTCAACCCCAAAAACAGTACAATAGGATGTTTAATATTCCGATCTAGAAACATTCTTGGAACCTTTTTACGGTATAAACTGGTTTAGCATTGCATCAATATTTTTGAACCTCACCCACAGAACTACTGTCATTGCATCCATTAAAAGATTTGCGAGCTTTTATTCATGTACTCCCTGATTGTATGGAGGTAGGCCTGAGCCAAACTTAACACCTTAATAGCTGGTTTATATCACTTTCTTTTGAAAGCTTTAATGAACTTCATTATATTATAAATGTTATTAGTTAACTGTTAACCTAATGTTAGTTAAACCTGAGCTTCCTTTCAAAACTAAATCTAATAAAGATTTTTGATTGTGGGACATATTATTCCAACAAAACAGTTTTGAACACATTCCAAAAAATCGCTACCTTTCAGGCATAAGCTAGTGTGCTTTCTGCAATCTAATATGGAAGTTAAATCATCCCTCGAAGCCACTCTGCCCCTGCCTCATGCTTGACTAATTTCTGCAATTATGCATTCTATCGTTTAACAGTTGCTACCAGGGCAGAGTATATACAATTCCCAGTCCAGTCTTAATTCCTTTTCTGTCTATTAGTTCAACCTGGTGAGTGTCCGCTGCCCACTTACAAATGTCTGTACTTTCCTGCTATCATCTTTTCATCAGTGAAGTGATTTCCCCTTTAATCACCGAGGCTGCACTATTTCCTCGATATTTCATGTAAGTTTGTAACCTGGTATATTTAGTTTGCAGTCTTGATCACTTTACAGCAATATCTCAGTGATGGCTACAACATCAAGCCTTCCAAATTGAATTTACACTTGCAATTAATACATTTTGTTCCTTTTACTTTGTGTGCAGTAACACAAGTGCTAATTCAAGCCATAAACTCTAACCCAGCCCTCTACTCTAATGTTTTACTTACATGTTTCAATTTTCTCTCTCCTGGTTAAATTATATCCTTTAGGTTTAACCTTTAGCTGAGTACGTAAAGTTCAGTTTCGGAATACATGACCATTCTCTTCCTTTTAATTTGTTTTAGAACTAATTTAATCGCTTTGCGACCACTCTCCTTAATCTTTCTGCTGGGAGTTTGGTCTCAGTCCAGTTCAGCTCCTTCCTTCCTCTGCTCTAAAAGCAGTCTCCGTCTTTCCCACACCAGGGAAACATTTATCTGAAAACTGTATTTTTCTTGGCCAATTTGCATACAGATTTGCTAATAGTTTAAAACTTGAGGAAATTTTTTTTTTTTGATTTAGCTTTTAAAAATTATTTTGCTCCAAGCAGGTTCCTTAGCCTGCAACTTCCCAACATGGATTATCCTTGCCCTTTTGCTCTATACTGTCAATCACACTAATCACACACTGATCCTCTACTTACAGTATTTACTGAAGTCTAGGGCAAACTGTGCAAATACTTCTTCCTCTTCCCTATGTATTAGTTTCTCTCCAACTCGATGACTACATGCCAAAGAAAATTCAATGTTGAGATAGCAGTTGTTTCAGGATACTGTACAGAGCTGCTTTAAAATAACTATCTATTTCACACTAGAATCTGTTTTCATGTAGTTAGAGCAACAATCTAAGTAATAGAACATGGAACAAAAGTAAACATGAAGAAATAAATTACTTGATACCAATAATGCTTCTAATGTAGATGTGAATGTGAAATGAGTACTGATTGACCAGGTAATTATTTGCTGGTGTTTGGTCTTGACTTTTACAAGTACTTAATTAAGTGGAAGTTTTCATCTAGAGCAGGGGTTCCCAACTTTTGTTTTAATGCCATGAACTCCTACCATTAACCAAGGGGTCCATGGACCCTAGGTTGGGCGTCCCTGCTCCAGAGAATCATTAATCCCTCTGGTGTGCATTTAGAACATTTTCATTTAATACTTAAAACTATTCGATCTTCAAATGTACAGTAACTAGTTAGAATAATACAGGGATAATATTCTTAAAGCCTTTGGAGCCATGTCCTATTACAAAACACACTTATATAATGTGGGGAAGAAAATTAGGAAAGAAATATAGTTAACCATTTAAGGGCTACTCCAAAACGTCAATGGATGTAGACATTATGCAATGTGCAGTTTTGAGATCTCTGTGGCCCTGGGGTCCTACAGTTGGTTCCTGGACCTTGCTGAGTTAGTAGCAAGGGTTGCCCTAATGTCAGACAAGGACAGAATAACCCTTAAAACAACCCTGTAGCTCTCAAGGAAGGGAACTTGTATAACGTTTTGGAGATCCACTGATGGCATTTCTGAATAAAATTTAATTTAAAAGCAGTGGGAAGTAAATCTGGGTTTAAAAACTAGGTACCTTTTACCTTGTAATTATTCCTAGAGTTTCACAATATGGCATTTCCTCTTAAGATGTTGTGTGAATCTGCATTTGACTACAAGGAAATAAAATGTACAAGGTATAATTTGCTGAAAACTCCCAGGTGACGAGGCTCTATTTCTTGACATTGTGTCAGTCTCAAATTCCAAATAGTTAAAGTTCCAACAGCTGTGACAGTAAACACCGGTGTCAGATACCACAAGTTTTTGGTTAGCAGTGATATTTCCCACTATGCCTTCTAGGTCAATGACGTTTTTGATTAAAATACTTCATCAGTCAGCAAATTCCTTATGCTTATTATTATTGACAGCTAATTGCCAATAGATTCCGACTTATTGATTAAACAAAGTCTAAACAGTCACTTTGATCTGCAACTAGGCACACAATCACCACCAATCTGTTTGGCTCTTCCTACATGCTTTCGTCTACTGTTGTAGGGTACTCCATATATAAACAAGAGAAAACCTGGAGATGCTGGGAATCAAAATGCTGGAGGAACTCAGCAGACCCTTCATCATGAAGGGCCTCGGTCTGAAATGTCGGCTGTTAACTCTTTTCCATAGATGCTGCATAGTCTGCTGAGTTCCTCTAGCATTTTGTGTGTATTACTCTGTATATCATTTTGTAGTATTTTGCAGAGAAGGATATACTTATTTTTACTACTCAGGAATTGCTGTCATGTTCTGTTGAAGTGGCCTTAATAGACAAATTCATGAAACTGACAATAGAGTAGGAGTAGGCTATCAAATTTACTTAAAACTGATTTTTGCTGCATGAAATGTATGCAAATGTTTAATAATATGTCATCTTCTTAGTGGCATTACAGCATGAAATACTACAATCACAACATTTTGAGCCCTGATGCATTAAAGAGCTTATATGTGCAATTGTTTCAATTAAACCTATTTTATTTTATTTATCTACTTTTCATGTGCTGTTCAGTATTTATTGGCTATGAAGATTGTTAGGCAGGTAGGTGGCTTACCACCAGGGGTCTGCCCTCGTGTTCATTATCCACATCTCTGAGCTGTGAGAAGGCTGCTTTGCTCTGACTCTTATTCCCCTGTTTTTTTTTCATTCATGGGTGAGAATGTCACAATTTCTGTGGCCAACTAAATATGTGAAATCTTTCTTTAAATAAAGCCCCAGACTATTAGTCCAGTTTTACTATCTGTGACTGAAATTGGACTAGTTGAATTCCGCAGTGAGTTCAATTGTACAATTGCCAATGCATTCTGTAGATTATTTGATCATGAATGTCTATCCTTAACATAGATTTCATTCCATTCCTTGAATGTTTTTATTTTGTCACACTTGTAGCCGGCAATTGGCACAACTAGCTGCTTTTATTTGGGTGCTTATCCCAGTTATACATTACTCAGTGGGATTTATGATTCTAATCTGTAGTTTTTCCTGAGGCATGCTATTTTTTTTTTACTCCATCCACTGTGATCATAGTTCAAAATCAAAACTGTGCTTTCATGTATTCCTGCATCCCTGAATTAAAAGATTTGGAACAGTGGCTGTTCTCCATCATTTGTCAAATGAAAATGAGTTAATTTCTTTGAATATCTCTTACCTTTATGGAATTCGAAATCCTAATCTTAAGGCTTCCAGTGCATTTTTGCAAGTGTAATGTCTAGAATTGCCTATGGTGTATTAAATGTGAGTTTTGTTCGCTTACTTAAGTAACATGAAATGCTTTGACATACAATCAGGCAAATGTGAGCTGCAAATGATTGCATGACTACCTTGTCTGTTAAAAGATTCATATTGACTGAATACTTTCAATGGTCAATAATCACAGGCATCACCTTTTTCCAATTAACCTCATTTTATTGGCTCTGGAGCATGCCACTTAGTTAGGCTTTCTTCATCACCCTTCAACTCAAAACATTTTTGCATTGAAAATTGCTGGATGTGTGATCCGATAATGGGGTTTCTAGGACCTTGATGATGGGACAAAGCACATATCTCAGCCAACGAAATGTCAAAAATAATTTATATGGCATTTATGATGTAATAAAACACAAGGCTGAGGAGAAAATTTTCTGAGGTAAATTAGTTTGATCAGGTATGAAAAAAGCTGAACAATAGCTAAAAAATAATTAAAATAAGACAGGACGAGAAGAAATGTGAAAGTAAGAAAATAACCTTTTTAAATCTACAAAAATAATTTCAGACGTGGCATTTTCTGGGCCAGCGAGTCATGTCATGATGTACATATTATCAGGAAAAGGTCCTTTGTGATATTAACTACGAGTCGTAGTTACTTATCGTGAGTTTGGTTTATTTCAGCACTGTAAATGCAACAATTTCTTGAAAACTGTGAATTGTTAACTGGAAGATGGTATGTTGGCTAAAATTAATAATGAAGCAATGCAAATCATTCAGCAGTTATTGGTGAGCGCAAATTTATAGGGCACCTATAGGAGGTGCACAGGAGTGAGATAGATCAGCTGGTTGAGTGGTGTTGCAACAAAAATGATTGTGAACTTCAGGAAGGGGAAATTGGGGGAACTCACACCAGTCCTCATCGAGGGATCAGCAGTGGAAAGTGTGAGCAGTTTCAAGTTCCTGGGTGTCAATACCTCTGAAGATCACGGCCCAAACATACAATAAAACAAAGAAGGTATGACAGTGGATATATTTCATTAGAAGTTTGAAGAGACTTGGTATGTCACCAAAGACTTGCAAATTTCTAAAGATATACTGTACCGTGCAGAGCAATCTGGCTGAGTACATTGCTGTCTACTAAAGAGGGGCCAAAGCACAGAATTGGAAAAAAGCTGCAGAAAGTTGTAAGCTCTGCAGTTCCATCATGGGCTCCAGCCTTCCCAGCATCCAGGACATCTTCAAAAGGCAATGCCTCAATTTGTCATTAAGGACCCCCATCACCCATGTCATGCCTTCTTCTCATTGCTACCATCAATGGAGGAACAGGAGCCTGAAAGCGCACACTCAACATTTCAGGAACAGCTCCTTTCCCTCCTCCATCAGATTCCTGAATGGACAATGAACCCATGAACACTACCTCACAAAATGCTGGAGGAACGCAACAGGTCAGGCAGCATCCATGGAAATGAATAAACGGTCGATGTTTTGGGCCCAGACCCTTCATCAGGATTTCTAGCATCTGCGGAATCTCTTGTGTTTATGTACATTACCTCACTGTTTTTGCTTTGCTTTCTTTTTGCACTACTTAATTGTATGTATGTGTGTGTGTATGTATGTGTGTGTGTGTATATATATATATATATATATGTATATAAAATTAAAAACTATAAATTACAATGAGAAATATATATTTATTGCATTGCAATGTACTGCTGCTGCAAAACAACAGATTTCACAACATATGCCAGTGATATTAAACCAGCTGATTGCTGGACGATGTGTACACAAATTGTCATTGGAAACATTAAACTCTCATTCATTTTCCCAGAAAATTCTGATCTTGTATATGGACTCTTAAATGTAACAGTCTGTTTCCCGGAGAATTGATTTAATTGCTGCTGTTGATGTGAAGCTTACATAGACCATGATGATCATTCACCCTCTTCCTCCCTATCATAAAAAAACACCCATTCAAAAAATCATCAAGGAAGTGCAGAAAATCCCATTCTGGGAGTTGGTCCAGTTCCTGAAGTCCAAGCAACAAGTACCGAGGAATTTATTTTGAATGAGAGACATCTTCCACAGTATTCTCCGACCCTCTATGAATGGATATGTTGATATTGATCAGGATCTTGTCCGGAATATTTGTAGTGAATTCAGTCACTGAAGGTTGGGTACTTCTATAAGTCCTCAAACTCTCTTGAAAAAATACTATTCCAATCACCTGATCTAGCCCTAGCTTTTGTGATTTACAATCATGTGCTCTCAATCTCTATTTCCTTGTGAAGCCACCATCTATGTGGTTTGATCGTTTTTCTTTTGTTATTTTAAAGTCCATAGTTTTTCAGAATAAAAAAAGTAGTTCCAGAAGTTTATTCTGGGTAACTAAGAACCTTCAAAATACTGGTCCTCCCCCTGAATCTTTCTCAGACCTCCATTATTACGTAATACATTATGGGTTGAATACCTCAAGACACTTTCTGTCAAATGAGGCCTAATCAAAGTCTTGTATGAAGTCTGTACAATATTGTGTTTTATATTTGCTCCCCCTTGCACATAGAACTAAATAGCACAGAATCAAGTCCTTCTGTCCATGAACTTCTGCTGAACTAATTAAATTAGTAAACATCCAACTAAATGAATCCTTTCTGCCTACATAATGTCCATATCTTTCCATTTCCTTCACTTTCATGTGTCTATCAAAGTGTCTCTTGAATACCTCTATCATATCTGTCTCAACCACCACTCTTAGTGGCACATTGCAGGCACTCATCACTCTCTGTGTAAAAAAAAAAAAGACTTGCCCTGCACATCTTTCGACTTGCCCTCAGAGTTTGGAGTTCAATTTTGCCACCATTCTCTAAGGAATCTCTATACATCTTCCCCATGGAATGCATGGGATTTCCCCAGGTGCACATGCTTCCTCCCACAGTCCAAAGATGTACCAGGTATTTGGTCATTGTATGTTGTCCCATGATTAGACCATAAGACATAGGAGCAGAATTAGGCCATTCAGGCCATCATGTGTGCTTTGCCATTCCATCATGGCTGATCCTGGATCCCACTCAACCTCATACACCTGCCTTCTCACCATATCCTTTGATGCCCTGACCAATCAGGAAACTATTAACTTCTGCTTTAAATGTACCCATGGACTTGGCCTCTGCCATAGTCTGTGATAGAGCATTCCACAGATTCACTACTCTCTGGCTTCAAAAAATTCATCCTTACCTCTGTTCTAAAAGGTTGCCCCTCAATTTTGAGGCTGTGCCCTATAGTTCTGGACACCCCCACCATATGAAACATCCTCTCCACATTCACCTTATCTAGTCCTTACAACATTCAATAGATTTCAATGAGACCCCCCCCCCCCCGTTGCCAAACGCTCCTCATATGTTAACCCTTTATTCCTGGAATCATCCTCATGAACCTCCTCTGGATTCTCTCTAATGATAGCACATCCTTTCTGATTTGTGGGGCCCAAAACTGTTGACTCCATGTGCAGCCTGAATACTGTTTATAAAGCCTTAGCATTAGCTCCTTGCTTTTATGTTCTACTCCCCTTGAAATAAATGTCAGCATTGCATTTGCCTTCTTCACCACAAACTCAACCTGTAAGTGAACCTTCTGGGAGTCTTGCATGAGGACTCCCAAGCTCTGCACCTCTGCTGTGTGAATTTTCTCCCCATTTAGGTAATAGCCTGCACTATTGTTCCTTTTATCAAAATGCATTTTTTGTATATTTCCCGACACTTTATTCCATCTGCCACTTTTTTGCCCATTCTTCTAATTTGTCTAAGTCCTGCTGCAATTGCATTGCTTTCTCAGCACTACCTACCCCTCCACCTGTCTTCATATCATCCACAAATTTTGCCACAAAGCAATCAATTCCATTATCAAAATCATTGACAAACAATAAAAAAGTAGTGGTCCCAATACTGACCCCTGAGGAACGCCACTAGTCACTGGCAGCCAACCAGAAAAGACCTCCTGCATCCTGCCTGTCAGCCATTCCTCTATCCATCCCAGTGTCTTTCCTGTAATGCCATAGGATTTTATCTTGTTAAGCAGCCTCATGTGTGGCACCTTATCAAATGCCTTCTGAAAATCCAAGTGACATCCACTGCCTCTCCTTTGTCCACCCTGCTTGTTACTTCCTCTAAGAGCCCTTAACAGCTTTGTCAGGCAAGATTTCCCTTTACAGCAACCATGCTGACTTAGACTTATTTTGTCATTGGTCTCCAAGTACCCTGAAACTTCACCCTTAATAATAGATTCCAACACTTTCCCAACCACTAAGGATAACTGGCCTATAATTTCCTTTCTTTTGCCTTCCTCCTTTCTTAAAGAGTGGAGTGACATTTGCAATTTTCCGGTCCTCTGGGACCATGCCAGGATCAAGTGATTCTTGAAAGATCATGACCAATGCATCCGTTATCTTTTCAGCAACCTCTCTTCGGACTCTGGGATGTAGTCCATCTGCCCCAATTGACTTATCCACTTAGGACCTTTCAGTTTGCCTCATACTTTTTCCTTCAAAATAGCAATGGCACTCACTCCTGTTCCTTGACACTCACAGACCTCTGGCACACTACTAGTATCTTCCACAGTGAAGACTGTTGCAAAGTATGCATTAAGTTCATCTGCCATTTCTTTGTCCCCATTACTATCTCACCAGCATCATTTTCCAGTGGTCCAATATCAACACTCACCTCCCTTTTACTCTTTATGTAACTGAAAAAAATTTAAGTAACTTGCTTTATATTATTGGCTAATTTGCCCTCATTTTAATCTTTTCCCTTCTTGTAGCTCTTTTTAGTTGCCTTCTGTTGGATTTTAAAAGCTTCCTAATCACTCACTTTTGCTATCTTATATGCCCTTTCCTTGGCTTTTATGCAGTCCTTAACTCCCTTGTCAGCCATGGTTGCCTAGCCCTGCCATTTGAGAACAACTTCTTCTGTGGAACATATCTATCCTGCATCTTGTGAACTATTCCTGGAGCATCTGTGCTCTGCCATCATCCCCACCAGTATCCTCCTCCAATCCACCTGGGCAAGCTTCTCTCTCATGCCTCTGTAATTCCTTTATTCCATTGCGATACTGATACATTATGACTTGTGCTTCTCCCTCTCAAATTGCAGTATGAATTCAATCATATTATGATCACTGCCTCTTAAGGGTTCCTTTACATTAAGCACCCTAGTAAGATCTGGGTTATTATACAACATCCTGTCCAAGGTTGCTTTTCCCTTAGTAGGCTCAAGCACAAGCTGCTCTAAAAAGTCATCTTGTAGGCTATCAACAAATTCCTTCTCCTGCAATCTGACACCAACTTGATTTTCCCAACCCCTTGCATATCGAAGTCCCCCCAGTACAATTGTGACATTACCCTTATTACATGCCCTTCCCAGCTCCCTTTGCAATCTCAATCCCACATATTGGCTACTATTTGGAGGCCTATATATGATTCCCATAATGGTTTTTTAACTCCACCCACAAAGATTCAACGTTCTCTGATCCTATGTCACCTCTTTCTAAAGATGTAGTTCCATCTCTCACCAACAGAACGAAACCACCACCTTTGCCTTCCTGCCTGTCCTTTCGATACATTGATGTTAAGCTCCTAACTATGACCTTCTTTCATCCACGACTCAGTGATGCCCACAGCTTCATACTGACCGATCTCTAATTGCGCCATGAGTTCATCCACCTCATTCTGAATGCTACGCACATTTAAGTACAGCACCTTCAGTCCTGCATTGTTCACACACTCAATCCCAAGCTTACTACCCTTGAGGTTCTGCTTCTCAGCTTCCTTCCTAACTCCCCACATTCTGTTTTCAGGATCTCCTCCCTTTTTCTACCTATGGCATTGGTACCAATATGTACCACAACTTCAGGCTACTCACCCTCCCTTTTCAGGATATTGTGGATGTGTTCAGAAATATCACGGACCCTGGCACCTGGGAACCGGCTGGTGGCATAGTGGCATTAGCGCTGGACTTTGGAGCGAAGGCTCCTGAGTTCCAATCCAGCCAGCCCCCTTGCACGCTTTCCATCTGTGCTGGGTTGAGCGTTGAGCTAGCAACTCAGCCTTGTAAAAACAAGAAAGCCTGCTAAAAAAATGCCGTCATGACAGCGTCCCGATGACTCCACTCGGAGTTAAGGGCTTTCTTCTTCTTCTTCTGGGAGGCAAGCTGCCATCCATGTTTCTTTTTTGCGTCCACAGAATCACCTCTCTGTCTCCCTGACTATAGAGTCCTCTATTACTGCTGCTGTTCTCTTCAGTTCCCTACCCTTCTGAGCCACAGGGCCAGTTTCAGTGCCAGAGGCATGGCCGCTGTTGCTTCCCCCGGGTAGGTCGTACCTAACAAAAGTATTCAAAATGGAGTAATTATTGTTGAGGGGCATGGCCACAAGGGTACACTCCACTATCTGTCATTCTCCCTTACCTCTCCTGATAGTCACCTGTCTATCTGTCTCCTGTAGCCTTGGGGTGATTACCTCCCTGTACCTCCTGTCTATCACTGCTTCACTTTCCCTAACAAGGCAAAGGTCATCGAGCTGCAGTTCCAGTTCCTTCACACGGTCTCTAAAGAGCTGCATTTCGATGCACCTGGTGCAGATGTGGCCATTGAGGAGGCTGATTCTTCCCTGAAAATCTCACATCTGACATCCAGAACAGAACACTTGCCCTGTAGACATACCCCTGTTCTCCCAAGTTAAATTAGAAATAAGGAACGAACTTACCTGCTTACCTGTCTCTGCCTGTTCTCTCCGAAGCCCACCTACCACTCTGACTCAGACCACTCCGCCAACAACCACTCTGCTAGACGGTACTCTTCTTTTGTGGAGACTGGGTTTTTAAAGCTCTTTGCCGGACTTGCGCAAGAACACTTCCACTGCATCTACGCAGTACTCCAATCAAAGCCTCTTGTTGAAAAAAACTTGCTGCTTTTTACATCAAAGTTGCTGGTGGACGCAGCAGGCCAAGCAGCATCTGTAGGAAGAGGTATAGTCGACGTTTCAGGCCGAGACACTTCGTCAGGACCCTTCTCTCATTAAGTCCTGACGAAGGGTCTCGGCCTGAAACGTCGACTATAGGCATTAGGATGGAGTTGCAGGAGTTTACAGGGCCAGGTGATAACTGTCTCAGGCTTCCAGTTTAGTCTCTGATACATTGTAACCAAAAATTTTGATAGTGAGGATGATTGTACCATTGACGAAAGTCAATGTGAGATGTTTGGTTTACTTGGAGTGAGGAAAGTTCTGCAATAGTTAAACTTGATGACATGGTACATGAATGTAGCAGCTGTGAAGGTGAAGTGAGTTCAAATTGGACAAGTTCCGAAGATGGAAGAGGAAGAAACTTTTGCATTCAGTTTGTGTATGTGGTGTTCAGTTCATGTATGTGGTGCTTGGTACAGATCTGGCTGAGAAGAGTTATAATGGCAGCAGAAGGAATGGGCAGCAGAGCTGAGGGGGCTAATTTGATTGATTCAATGATAATGGGAGGGGACATAATGCAAGGCTGGAGTCATTTTACACTCAGTGGTCACTTTATTTTGTACACCTGGGCACTACTTGTTATCGCAAATATCTGATATGCCAATCATGTGGCAGCAACTCAATACACAACAGCATTCAGACACGGTGAACAGGTTCAGTTATTGTTCAGACTAAAAGCAGAATGGGG
This sequence comes from Mobula birostris, assembly GCF_030028105.1. Lineage (NCBI taxonomy): Eukaryota > Metazoa > Chordata > Chondrichthyes > Myliobatiformes > Myliobatidae > Mobula > Mobula birostris. Next base: position 33,348,442 of record NC_092377.1, read on the forward strand.
AACAAATATGATATTAGTGACTGTCGACGGCAGACAGTGTGGTTTGAATATCACAGAAACTGATGATTTCCTGGGATTTTCACGCACAATCAGTCTCTAGAGTTTATAGAGAATGGTGTGAAAAACAATGAGTGGCAATGTTGTGGGTAAAAATGCATTCTTAATGAGAAAAGGGTCCTGACGAAGGGTCTGGGCCTGAAACGTCGACTGTACCTCTTCCTAGAGATGCTGCCTGGCCTGCTGCGTACACCAGCAACTTTGATGTGTGTTGCTTGAATTTCCAGCATCTGCAGAATTCCTCGTGTTTGCATTCTTAATGAGAGAAGTCAGAGGAGAAGGGCCAGAATGGTTCAAGCTGACAAGAAGACAACAGTAACTCAAATGACTTCACATTGCAAAGGAGTTGTGCAGAAGAGCATCTCTGAATGTGTAACACATTGAACCATAAAGTGGATCAGCCACAGCAGTAGAAGACCAGAAGCATCCACACAGTGGCCACTTTATTAGGTTCAGAGATACCAAATAAAGTGGCCAATGAGTGTACAAAGCCACAGGAAACTTTGGCTTATTCAAGACTTAAAACTAAGCCCTGCTTGTAGATAATGTTGTTTATGGCTTAATTGGAGGACATACTGTTAAAGGCCTTAAGGCATGAGACGATCCATAAGACAGTGGCTCCAATTAATAGATTATGGCAAGGAAAATAGACCGTTAAGTTATATAGAAAGCTCCTTAGAGGTTGTGATTTCAAGCCATGGTTGCAATTTGTTGGTAATTTATGGATCTGATCAGAACGGTCTGTTTCTTATAAGTATATTAGCATTTTGATTGGAGGGATTTAGTTGGAAAATTGCCTTATAAAGCTACCAACTACATCTTAAAGGTGCCAGCCGGTGGTGTAGTGGCATCCACACCGAAGTCTGAGGCAAATGTTCCTGGGTTCAAATCTGGCCAGCTCCATGCATGCTTTCCACCCGTGCTGGGTTGAGCGTCGAGCTAGCAACTTGGCAAGGTTGCCATCTAATGCGCCACAAGCTGCGGAAAGGAACAACATAATAAAGGTGGAAAAGATAAGTTCAGAATTAGGACAGTAGTTTGAAAAGGTAAAGCAATCAAACATAGGATTTTTAAGAGAGCAGTTGCTGATACTGATTTCAGTGGAAATGTTACCCGATGGTAGAAATAATCAACTGCTGAACCTGTGATAGGTGATCTGTTTGTGTTTACGGAGTGTGCTGTTCTGCTTTTGTGCAACGTCTGTTCTGCACAGTTTGACTTCTGCTAGCATTTCTTGCCATGTTGTAGTCACTCCCTTTGCAACTGAACCAATGCATCTAAAGGGTGACAGAAGCACTTTGTTTTCTGTAGGCTGCATGTTATCCTCTTATCCCTACTGTTTTAGCATAGCATATAACCAGCTGGAGAACTATAAGGCTGATAATGCAAGTTATTTTCTTCTGCCTCATCTTAATCTTGTTACACAAATGATTGTGAAGGGATTCATGAATTTTAATTTTGTGCTCTGCATTAGTCCTTCATGTCATGCGCCCCACTTGCCCTCTACAGGAAATGGCAATCCCAGCCTCAAACTTTTGGGGGAGAAAATTGATTATGATCTTGGTAGTTATGCAAGAAAAAGGGACTTACCAACCACCCATGAAGATGATTAACACTGATCAGGAGGAAAAGCTTTGCCTCTTAAACTTATCACCTCCATGTGAATATCACATATTTTGTCCTTTGTTATCCAGTGATTTCAGTAGCACTGGTTCACAATATACTGGCAAAATAAAATTACTATGCTAGTCCTGACATTTCTGTTCAACGATGCATTTGTCTGAAAAACTATTCTTTATACCATTCTGCTAGTTTTAATCAGGTTTAGTATCACCGGCATATGTTGTGAAATTTATGAACTTTACAGCAGCAGTACAATGAAACACATGGTAAATAAGTATAGAGAAAAGGAAAACCGAATTGCAGTGAATGTATACCATATGTGTCTACTAAATAGTTAAGTTAAAATAAGTAGTGTAAAAAAACAAATAAAAACGTAGTGAGGCAGTTTTCATGGGCTCAATATCCATTCAGGAATCGGATAGCAGAGGGGAAGGAGCTGTTCCTGAATCGCTGAGTGTGTGCCTTCAGGCTCCTGTACCTCCTTCTCAATGGTAATAATGAGAAAAGGGCATGTCCTGCGTAGTGGGGGTCTTTAATGATAGATAGATAGATAGATGGATATACTTTATTAATCCCGAGGGAAATTTGGTTTCGTTACAGCCGCACCAACCAAGAATAGAGCGTAAATATAGCAATACAAAAAACCCCAACAATCAAACAACAAAATGCAAAACTATGCCAGATGGAAAATAAGTCCAGGGCCAGTCTATTGGCTCAGGGTGTCTGACCCTCAAAGGGAGGAGCTGCACATTCGATGGCCACAGGCAGGAACGACCTCCCGTGCCGCCAAGTGTTGAATCTCGGTGGAATGTGGCCGAAGTCCAACAGTAAAAAGTTCAATATCCAGTCTGCAAACACGTTCCTCGATCGTAATATACCCTGGATTGCACCATCTGTTGTTAGCCAGATCAGTAAGCACCCCACTCCTTCACGCTTACCGCTCTCGGTGCACTTCCGATCAGGCGGAACGGTATTACCCACCGAACTCCTCTTCTCCATAAGTCTCTGTTGTCTCGACCAGGTCCTCTTTCCTCGGCTTTGTGATCCCCCATTATGTGTTTTCCTCTGGATTTCAGCAGGAGTGTCTGCTGCTCTGTTCGCTAAGCCGACCGGAATTTGCGAGTCCGTTGAACACACAATGCGACCTTGCTTCTGTCCCGCGTGTCGGGATGTAACCATTTCCAGCGCTAAAGAAAACCCAAATAAAACTCTCTCTACCAGCATATTAGAGAGGGTGCAGCTTCGACGTGTTACCGTGAGAAAAAAATACAAAAAATAACGTAAATTAAAAAGTAAGAAGAAGAGAAAGTAAAAGAATAGGATGCCGCTTTCCTGAGACACTGCTCCTTGAAGATATCCTGAATACTATGGAAGCTAGTACCCATGATGGAGCTGACTAATTTAACATGTTTCTGCAACTTACTTTGATCTTGTGCAGTAGCAACACCCCGCCCCCCAATACCAGATGGTGAAGGAGCCAGTCAGAATACTCTCCATGGTCCATTTGTAGAAGTTTTCGAGTGTTTAAGTTGACAAACTAAATCTCCTCAAACTCCTAATGAAATATAGCTGTTGTCTTGCCTTCTTTATAGCTGCATCAATATATTACGTCCGGGTTACGTCCTCAGAGACATCGACACACGGGAACTTGAAATTGCTCATTCTCTCCACTTCTGATCCAATCCTATCAGAACGAATCCAATGAGGATTGGTTCATGTTCCCTTGTCTCACCCTTTCTGAAGTCCGTGATCAGCTCTTTGGTCTTGCTGATGTTGAATGCAAGGTTGTTGCTGTGACATCACCCAGCTAACTGGTATATCTCTCTCCCGTACACTCTTTCATCACCATCTGAAATTCTGCCTACAGTGGTTGTATCATCACCAAACTTATAGAAGGCATTTGAGTCATGCCTAGCCGCACAGTCTTGGGGGTAGAGAGGGTACACATCCCTGTTGTGTGCCAGTGTTGATTGTCAGTGAGGTGGAGATGTTATTTCTGATCCACACAGATTGTGGTCTTCCAGTTAGTATCCAGTTGCAGAAGGGGGCACAGAGGTCTAGGTTCTGTAGCTTTATGATCAGGACTGTAGGAATGATGGTGTTAAATGATGAGCTATAGTCAATAAACAGCATTCAGACATATATATTTGCATTGTCCAGGAGATTCAAGGCTGCGTAGTGAACCATTGAGATCATGTCTGCTGTAGACCTATTGTGGTGATGGGCAAATTGCACTGGGTCCAGGTCCTTCCTGAGACAGGTGTTGGTTCTAGCTATGACCAACCTCTCAAAGCATTTCATCAAAGTAGACGTGAGTGTAACTGGACGATTCTTGTTAAGGCAGCTCATGCTGCTCTTCTTGGGCACTGGTATAATTGTTGCCCTTTTGAAGCAGGTGGGAACTACTGATCGTAGGCAATGAGAGATTGAAGATGTCTTTGAATGCCCTCGCCAGTTGGTTGGCACAGGTTTTCACAGCCCTACCAGGTACTCCGTCAAGCCCTACCACCTTGCAAGGGTTCATCCTTCTGAAAGACAGCCTCTGAGACAGAGGTCACAGGGTCACAGGATGCTGCAGGGATCCTCATAGCTGTGGTTTTATTCTCCCTTTCAAAGTGAGCATAAACGGCCTTGAGCTCATCTGGTCGCAAAGCATCATTGCCATTCACGATGTTGGGTTTTGCTTTGTAGGAGCTAATGGCCTGCAAACCCTGCCAAAGTTGATGTGCATCCGATGTCACCCCCAACCTCGCTCGGAATTGTTTCTTGGCTCTTGAAGTAGCTCTCCGCAAATCCTACCTGGTTTTCTGATACAGACCTGCATCACTAGACTTAAATGCCACAGGTCTAGCCCTCAGCAGACTACGAACCTCCTGGTTTATCCATGGCTTTTGGCTTGGATGAACCAGGAGGCACACACTCATCTACACAGGTTTTAATGAAGTTGGTGACCACTCTGGCATGCTCATCCAGACTCAAAAATGACTTCCTGAATACAGTCCATTCCACCGATTCAAAGCAGTCCTGTAGGCGCTCCTGTGCTTCCCTTGTCCAAACATTCTTGGTCCTCACTGCTGGTGCTGTGGTCTTCAGTCTCTGCCTATACTCAGGTGATCAGACTTTCCAAAGTGTGGGCATGGGGTAGCACGGTAGGCATTCTTGATCTTACTGAAACAGTGGTCTAATGTGTTGTTTCCTCTAGTACTACAAGCGATTTGTTGATAATTATTTAGTAACTTTTTCAAACTGGCCTGGTTAAAATCCCCCAAAATGATGGGAAAAGCATCAGGATGTGCTGTTTCATGCCCGTTGCTTGCATCACTCAGTTCGTCTAGAACCGCTTTTACATTAACCTCAGGTGGAATGTACACCACTATTTGTTTCCCTATTTTCCATGCCCCTGCTTCTCTCCCTTACATTCTTCACATTCAGGTTTGGATTGGAAAGTGGCTGCTTTCTGGTAATGGTGGTATGTTCTCCATGTATGAACCCAAGCACTGTCAATCTTCCTTTGGAGGACTTTTACCCTGGCCTGACCTGTCAATTTCCTTTGATTTTAATATTTTGCCTTGCTCACAGGACCAATCTGATAGGTCCTGTGAGCAAGGCTATGTCTGTTTTGACATTTTACTTGCCTTGCAAAGAATGGAGGCTGAACTTGGCTTTATAATAATACACAGACCATAGAAGGTAGACAGACAGCACAGTACAGGGACAGAGACTTTGGCCCATGATGTTGGGCTGAACTAATTAAATTATTAATCAGAGGCACAACTAAACTAATCCTATTGCTCACACAATGTCCATATCCTTCCAGTTCCTGCACACGTGTATGCCTTTCTAAGAACCTCTTGAATACTTCTATCATATTATCTTTTGCTACTACTCCACACCATGCATCCAGCCACCCACCACTCTCTGTGTAAAAATATTGTCCAGAACATCTCCTTTAAACTTGCCCCCTCACCCTAAATGCATGCTCTCTGGTATTAGACATTTCAACCATGGGAAAATGATATTTGATTTCTGCTCTATCTATTCCTCTTATAATCTGATAAAGCTCTTCAATTCTCCCCTCAGCCTCCACTTCTGCAGAAAAAGCAAGTCATGTTTGTCCAACCTCTTCTTACAGCACATGCCCTCTGATCCATGTAAACCTCTTCTGCACCCTCTTCAAAGCCTCAATATCCTTCCTATAATGGGGTGTCCAAAATTGAATGCAATACTTCAGATACAGCCTAACTGGAGTTTTATAAAATACAACAAAACTTCCCGGCTGTTGAACTCAGTCCTTTGGCTAATAAAGACAAGCATGCCATTTGCCTACTTTACCATTCTGTCCACCTGTGCAGCCATTTAGAGGGAGCTGTGGATGTGGACCCAAAGATCCCTCCACACATCAACACTTAACGGTCTTGCCATAACAATCTACTGTTTCTTTACATTCGACCTCCTGAAATGCAACACTTCACATTTGTCTATGTTAAACACCATCCTCCATTTCTTTGCCCATATCTGCAGCTGATCTATATCTCACTGTATATATATCTTTGCAGAACACCATTAATCACAGACATTCAACCCTTCACCCAGAATAAGTCTCATCAACCACTACCCCGTCTTTTACAAGTGAGCCAATTCAAAATCTAAACAGCCAACTCGCCATGGATCCTATGCACCTGAATCATATGGATGGGACACCTGGTCAAATGCTTTAGTAAAATCTATGTAAACAACATCCATAGCTCTACCTACACCAATCTCCTTCATCACCTCCTCAAAACCTCAATGAAGTTAGTAGGACATGTCTTGCCCCACACAAAGACATGCTGATTATCCCTAATTAGGCCATGGTTTTCCAAATGCTCATAAATCCTATCCCTAAAAGTCTTCTCCAATAACTTCCTTACTGCTCACGTGAGACTAATCAGTCTATCCAGAATTATCCCTATTTTCCTTCTTGAATTATGGAACAACATTAATTACTTAGCAGTCCTCTGGGACCGCATCTATGGCTAGAGAGGATATGAAGATAATGATCCAGGATGCAGCAATCTCACCTCTTGCTTCTCTCAGTAACCTAGGCTGTATCCCATTAGGTCTTGTGGACTTGCCCACCTTACTGTTCTGCAAAACACCCAACACAACCCCCTTCTTTTTCTCAAAATACAAAATATTATTATCAATAGTAATAATATATTAATTTATTCATAATATATTTTCTATTATTTTAATCATTCAGCATTAATATATTAAATTTCTGTATTCTACCTTCTGATGCATTGATCCTTTCTAATTACAGAAATTAGTTTCTTTCTCTGGTTGTGTGTAGATTCCAGTCGGAAACATGGTAACCACCATAGGCCAGTTCTGATAAATTTCCCAGGTCATATCTTTTGATAAGGAACCAGGCCCTCCCTTACTCCCATACCCTCCCACGTTCTCCCCCAAGGGGGGGGGGGGGTCCTTTGTTTACATTTCATAATGGTTCATCAAAGTGATAACAAGATTATATCCCTAGGAAAGCTGGTACCTCTTTGTCCAGTGGGCTGATTGTTAAAGCTGAATGGATATCCTGCCATATTTGTAAGTTTTTGTTGACCAGTAGGATTTTAGTGTGAAAACTATCTGGGTCCTCATGGCTCAGTAGATATATAAGTGTGATCATGTTTACAGGGTCCCTTTGATTTCTTCAGTGCAAGGTCCATAACTTGAAAACATCTTATTTTAGATCAGTAATTGTTTTACCATTCCATCCTAGAGAAAGAATACAGGTTTTGCTGATGATTTTCTTCCCAGTTCAGCTCGTTTGTTAACCACTAGGAGATCCAGCGATATGGCCCTCTTGCTGTTTTCTGGCATATGCTGCATAGACATTCTAGATTAGCCAGCCCGTTGCCAAAGTAACATTTATAACTTATCAACTGAAGGACTTGAATTTTCTTTGAGTTCCTTCCCCACCCTCTACAATTCTGTCCTGAAAGCATCAATTATACTGTTCCACAAGCATCTGGCTACCCTCCAGCAACTCATTGTATGGTCATTCTTTGTTAGAAAGACAAAAGTCTGCCTTTACTTATCCCACCTGGGGGCATCAGAATTGCAGCCAATTTTACTCCTGTTCAATTTTCACTCTTCAAGCAGATATTACTGGTTGGCATTCTGGAGCAGGAGCCCTGGGTGCTTTACTTTTCACCTCCCCTCCTCCCTGCTTACTCTGCTTATTCCATTCTTAATCTTGGGCTGGGGGGTGGGAACATGATTGTGAGAGACCTAAGGGAGTGTCTGCTGCTTCCCTGGGATCATTTATGCCAGAGCACATTGTGGATCAAACTTGGAACCTAACTACAATTCAATTCTACATGGGGAGTATTCTGAGTGTAAAACTAGGACACAAATCACATCTGAGTAGATGATGATAAGGTACTGTGAGAATAAGAAATGCTGGTTTGAAATTCAATTTGGTGTATATTTCATGGAACCAGAGTAGCATTACTGTGAATCTTGCCAACTGATTGCAGTATTTTCAAATCAAACAATGTTCCTTTCGTGATTTACGCTACCTTTGCCATTAGTTCTGCTGTCATTTTGGGTCTGTAGATTAATCTCCAATTTTCTCAGTAGCTGGACTAGGTCTTTGCCTCAAACTTCATTCCCTTGAATTTGACATTTCAGCCTGTTCCAATAAATAGCAAAAGAGTAAATTTTAAAAAATCTGGGAAGGAAGACAACAAAATGTCGGTAAAGGAAATTCAGGATTCGGAGACAAGTGGAATAGAAAATACAACAAATTTAGAGTTGACACAATACATTTGGACAAAGAGAAAGGTGACATAAAGGAGATATGAAATAGAATCACAAATAGGCTATTTGGCCCTTTGTGCCTGTGCACTCTTTATTAAGATCATGCCACCTGCCCATAAGATCACTCTTTAATAGGTTCAGCACCATGCTCCTGCACTAATCCCAAATTCCTTTATCAGTCTCTGCCTTGGATATACTGAGTGACTGATCCTACACAGCACTCTTGGGTAGGGAATTCCAAAGATACACTTTTCAGGGTTGTAAATCATGGGCATTAGCCTCCTCAGCATTGAGGAGACCTTCAAAAGGCAATGCCTCAAAAAGATGACATCCATGATTAAGGACCCCCTCCATCTAGGACGTGCACTCCTCTCTCATCAGAGAGGAGGTCCAGGAGCCTGAAGAGACTCATTCAATGATCTAGGAACTGCTTCTTCCCCTCCACCATCAGACTTCCGAACGGACAATGAACCCATCAACTCCACCTCATTATTTTTGCTCTCTTTTTGCAGTACTTGTTTACTAATTTCTTATTAGAATGTATTGTAAATTATAGTTTTTTTTTACACATGCACTGTACTGCAGCAAAACAACAAATTTCATGACACGTTTCAGTGATAGTAAAGCTGATACTGATTCTTCCCTCTGGGTGACAAAGTTGTTTGTTATTTCAGTCTTGAATATGGCCAATTTTTTTTTGGTTCTAGACACACCAGCCAGGGAGCATCATCACCTTTGCACCTACCTTATCAAGTCCTATAACAGAGGAAATGGTGAAAAGATGTGGAGGAGGAGGAGGAAAAGAAAAATAAGAAAACAAATAGGAAAATAAAAATAAGCAATAAATGGGGTGTTGATAAACAGAAGGGTAGAAAATGAAAAAGAGGGAAAGGATTGATTTAACTTTGATGGATCTAAAGAAAAGATAGAGGCAAGAAGACAGCAGAAGAGTATTCAGTGGAGTTTGTGTAAATATTGAAGTTTGAGAAATATTGGGAATATAAAGTGTCATTAGCCTAGTGTCTGAAGTCTGTAATTATAATGTATGTGTATAAATGTTTTTGTTTTTACTTTCTTAGATGAAGAATGAGAAAACTGAGAGGTATGATGAGAACCTCCACTATCCTGTGCTCATCACTCTAACTAAGCAGGGAACAGCGATCTATCCTCACCCAAGCTGACTGTGAATGGACTGATGATTTCTTTCATTCTTCTAGAGGTCACTCATTAGTACAAAAGCACAGTTCACTATTGTTTTCTCCTATTAGGGACTATAGAAAGAATAGATTGTTTTTTGTTGAAGAGTACGTGAGATTCCACCAGTGTAAACTCACCCCACAGTATCAGCAGAATTTGTAACGTTCCACATTTCCCCAATTAAAGCAGTTTGCCTCAGTGAAGGTGCTTGTAGACACGGAATTGTTTTTCTCTCTGATTGCTTTGCTGTTCAAAATGCAAAGTCTTTTATTTTTAAGATTTCTTTCCTAAAGACATTTTCTTATCTAAAGAACATTACTCATTTATTTTTCAATAAAGTTTGTTTTTAAAATTAATCTCAATTATTAATAGGAATCTGAAAACATCTTTTTTTCACTCTTTTGGCATAACTCTGTTTGAAGCAAATGTTTAAAGCCTAGGTGCTTACTAGTTAGTTTAACTATCAGTGTAAACTTGATTACTAACATTTTGTAAAACAAGGCTTGTCCAACCTTCTGCCCCTCCCTTCCAATTATGCATGATTTGCCTCAATGCATTGTGTTAAGATGTAGGAGTGTGCTGAGTGGTTTTTATCTATTGAGGTGCAAGGAATCCAGGAGTTTCTTACCTTTTTTTAAAGAATGAACCATTTGCAATATTTGGTTTGATCAACTCACTGTGGTAATGTTTTTTTTTAAACCTATGCTTTGGGATTATTATTGTTAAGATTCTATTTGATGAAATTCCCAAAGTGATACTTAAATATTTCCATATTACAAATCTCAGGAAAATCTCTGCTGCTACACACATTCACATTGAAAGTGGCACCAAATATCTTAATACCGGTGAAGAATGCCTTGATAGTTATTGCTTATATCCAAATGCTGTTTTGATTCTATCTTTTGAATGAAGTTAAAACGTAGAGATGTGCACAATTACATTTTTTTGCTTTTGCATTCCTGTTTTGTGCTTTTCATTGCGCTTTCTTTGTCTTTCTCCTTACCCATTGTTAAGCAGGAGCTGAAAGAAGGGCTTAGCAGTTAATACTGGGATCTAGTTGTAGTGGTATATACAGTAGCAGAATTCAAGAAGCTGAGCAAATGATGGAGGCTTAGTGTTGCAAACTGAGAAGGAAAATTGTTTTTAATTAGCACCTTGGTAAGAACTGCTGATTATTAGCGATTGGTTTTGTGAAGAGCTTTCAGCTGAGTAATTTGTGCAGCCATTACAACAGTTTTGTCAGAGCTCCTCTCCTGTTGTTAAACACAAACAGCAGATGATAACGGCCCAAGATGAGTTTTTCAAGTAACAATTTACATTACTGAAGAAGTATCAACTGCAGTGAGGTGCAGCTCATAAAGAGCTAGAAAGGTGTTTAAAGCTCCAAGGAAGAAACAGTTAATTGTCAAGATAACTTTTAAAAAAGAACTTGCAAAAATTTCCATTACAGTTATAATTTATCTACGTTCAAGGAAATGTGTATACCTGCCTGTAAACATATTATTTGATCATACAGGGTTTGCCCTGATCCAGCCAAATAAAGCAGCAATGAGTGCCTCCGACTAATAAAGTTTTAACATTATTCCAGGTCCAAAGCAAATTAAGTGAGCATAGAAACCTCAAAGTAAATCTTGCATTGTACTGATGTGAATGAAACACCATGCATCCCATGCAGTACAAACCTTTAAATCAACTTCATGGCAATGCTTCCAATATAAAATTTGGGGGTGGGGGGGGCGCTGGGTAAATATCTGAAATTCAATACGGTTTCAGAAACTGGGGACCTTCAGTGATGGATGTCATTAAGTGCTTTCATCATAATAAACTTTAAACTGTTGGCTTTATGAATTGCCAGGCAGTTTTGCTATTGCTCAGAAAGAGATTGCCGTGTCTTAAGTGTGACAAACCCTATTAGGAATTGAGGCTGAGCTTCAAGCATACTTGGCTTTTCCACTCCCGGTATGATTGTTGCCTATTAGTCAGCATCTGGGAAGATTTTCCTCTGGCAGTCTTAGTTCAAGAGCTTTCTAGGCTTTGACCTGTTTTTTTCAAAGCATTCTCTGAGGAATTTTCTAAGAAGTGAATGCCAGAGGATTTGTGGCCTCTTTTTATTAATTCCATTTCAATTTTCTAACCTAGTTATATATATATAAAAAGACTTCTATTGTTTCTTGGTAATTATTTGTTCACTGTTCCTTTTGATGCATTCCTAAAATGAATGATTGTGAATATAATTGTAAAATGTTGAAGGATTTTGATTTTTGGGGATGGAATTGTTAAGCTGAACTTTCCATAGATGTAATGTAAAATGCCATTGTCTAGTGAAATGAGCAAGTGTCATTAATTTCATATTCGTATACTATCAATCCAATAAACGTATATAAAATATACAGCAGGGAAATGTGGAACAGGCAATTGATTCTATTCATGAAGAAAACCTAAAAGCTGCAATCACAATTGATTTATCAAGGTCTTCTCTGTAACTGGAATCTATTCTATATTCCAGTATCTCACTGATAATAAACATGTAAAGTTAATTAAATTTGTATTATCTTTGTCTTTGTTGTAATGCTATCTTACTTATATTCTCAACCATGATGATACATCCTGCACTATCGACCTTGCTCTTTCACCTTGGTTTCTATTTAAAAAAAACATG